>NC_141698.1:358289377-360689377 GCF_964263255.1 Lissotriton vulgaris
GCAACTAGGGTTCAAATCCCGGGTTCGGCACCAGGTAAGTAAATTGGTAAGTAAAATGTGTCTGTGTGTTGTGTAAGAGTGGAATCATGCCTAGCGAAAGAGGGATTGCAGATTGGTTAGCGAAAGAGGGATTGCAGATTGGTCGGTAAGTAAAATAGGTGTGGAAAGAAAGGTGAAAGAAAGAGAATGGGCAGGTTGGGTGGGGTCAGAGAGGAGGGGTATAGGAGGAGCCTGGGCAGAATGGGTGGGGTCAGAGAGGAAGGGTATAGGAGGAGCCTGGGCAGAATGGGTGGGGTCAGACGGCAGAGGAGGGGCTTAGGAGGATCCTAGTCAGATTGGGTGGGGTCAGAGAGGTGGGGTATAGGAGGAGCCTGGGCAGAATGGGTGGGGTCAGATAGCAGAGGAGGGGCTAGGGAGGAGCCTAGTGAGATTGGGTGTGGTCAAATAGGAGGAGCCTGGGCAGAATGGGTGGGGTCAGACAGCAGAGGAGGGGCTTAGGAGGAGCCTGGGCAGAATGGGTGGAGTCAGAGAGGAGGGGGTATAGGAGGAGCCTGGGCAGAATGGGTGGGGTCAGACAGCAGAGGAGGGGCTTAGGAGGAGCCTAGTCAGATTGGGTGGGTTCAAATAGGAGGAGCCTGGGCAGAATGGGTGGGGTCAGACAGCAGAGGAGGGGCTTAGGAGGAGCCTGGGCAGAATGGGTGGGGTCAGACAGCAGAGGAGGGGCTTAGGAGGAGCCTGGGCAGAATCAGTGGGGTCAGAGAGGAGGGGCTTAGGCGGAGCCTGGACAGAATGGGTGGGGTCAGACAGCAGAGGAGGGGCTTAGGAGGAGCCTAGTCAGATTGGGTGGGGTCAAATAGGAGGAGCCTGGGCAGAGGGGGTATAGGAGGAGCCTAGTCAGATTGGGTGGGGTCAAATAGGAGGAGCCTGGGCAGAGGGGGTATAGGAGGAGCCTAGTCAGATTGGGTGGGGTCAAATAGGAGGAGCCTGGGCAGAATGGGTGGAGTCAGAGAGGAGGGGGTATAGGAGGAGCCTGGGCAGAATGGGTGGGGTCAGACAGCAGAGGAGGGGCTTAGGAGGAGCCTAGTCAGATTGGGTGGGGTCAGAGAGGAGGGGTATAGGAGGAGCCTGGGCAGAATGGGTGGGGTCAAATAGGAGCAGCCTGGGCAGAATGGATGAGGTCAGAGAGGAGGGGTATAGGAGGAGCCTGGGCAGAGGGGGTATAGGAGGAGCCTAGTCAGATTGGGTGGGGTCAAATAGGAGGAGCCTGGGCAGAATGGGTGGAGTCAGAGAGGAGGGGGTATAGGAGGAGCCTGGGCAGAATGGGTGGGGTCAGACAGCAGAGGAAGGGCTTAGGAGGAGCCTAGTCAGATTGGGTGGGGTCAAATAGGAGGGGTATAGGAGGAGCCTGGGCAGGTTGGGTGGGGCCAGACAGCAGATGAGGGGCTTAGGAGGAGCCTAGTCAGATTGGGTGGGGTCAGAGAGGTGGGGTATAGGAGGAGCCTGGGCAGAATGGGTGGGGTCAGACAGCAGAGGAGGGGCTTAGGAGGAGCCTAGTCAGATTGGGTGGGGTCAAATAGGAGGAGCCTGGGCAGAGGGGGTATAGGAGGAGCCTAGTCAGATTGGGTGGGGTCAAATAGGAGGAGCCTGGGCAGAATGGGTGGAGTCAGAGAGGAGGGGGTATAGGAGGAGCCTGGGCAGAATGGGTGGGGTCAGACAGCAGAGGAGGGGCTTAGGAGGAGCCTAGTCAGATTGGGTGGGGTCAGAGAGGAGGGGTATAGGAGCAGCCTGGGCAGAATGGATGAGGTCAGAGAGGAGGGGTATAGGAGGAGCCTGGGCAGAGGGGGTATAGGAGGAGCCTAGTCAGATTGGGTGGGGTCAAATAGGAGGAGCCTGGGCAGAATGGGTGGAGTCAGAGAGGAGGGGGTATAGGAGGAGCCTGGGCAGAATGGGTGGGGTCAGACAGCAGAGGAGGGGCTTAGGAGGAGCCTAGTCAGATTGGGTGGGGTCAAATAGGAGGAGCCTGGGCAGAATGGGTGGGGTCAGACAGCAGAGGAGGGGCTTAGAAGGAGCCAAGTCAGATTGGGTGGGGTCAAATAGGAGGGGTATAGGAGGAGCCTGGGCAGAGGGGGTATAGGAGGAGCCTAGTCAGATTGGGTGGGATCAAATAGGAGGAGCCTGGGCAGAATGGGTGGAGTCAGAGAGGAGGGGGTATAGGAGGAGCCTGGGCAGAATGGGTGGGGTCAGACAGCAGAGGAGGGGCTTAGGAGGAACCTAGTCAGATTGGGTGGGGTCAAATAGGAGGAGCCTGGGCAGAATGGGTGGGGTCAGAGGGGTATGGGAGGAGCCTGGGCAGAATGGGTGGAGTCAGAGAGGAGGGGGTATAGGAGGAGCCTGGGCAGAATGGGTGGGGTCAGAGAGGAGGGGCTTAGGCGGAGCCTGGGCAGAATGGGTGGGGTCAGACAGCAGAGGAGGGGCTTAGGAGGAGCCTAGTCAGATTGGGTGGGTTCAAATAGGAGGAGCCTGGGCAGAATGGGTGGGGTCAGACAGCAGAGGAGGGGCTTAGGAGGAGCCTGGGCAGAATGGGTGGGGTCAGACAGCAGAGGAGGGGCTTAGGAGGAGCCTGGGCAGAGGGGGTATAGGAGGAGCCTAGTCAGATTGGGTGGGGTCAAATAGGAGGAGCCTGGGCAGAATGGGTGGAGTCAGAGAGGAGGGGTATAGGAGGAGCCTGGGCAGAATGGGTGGGGTCAGACAGCAGAGGAGGGGCTTAGGAGGAGCCTGGGCAGAATTGGTGGGGTCAGAGAGGAGGGGCAAAGGAGGAGCCTGGGCAGAATGGGTGGGGTCAGACAGCAGAGGAGGGGCTTAGGAGGAGCCTGGGCAGAATTGGTGGGGTCAGAGAGGAGGGGCTTAGGAGGAGCCTGGGCAGAATGGGTGGGGTCAGACAGCAGAGGAGGGGCTTAGGAGGAGCCTAGTCAGATTGGGTGGGGTCAGAGAGGAGGAGCCTGGGCAGAATGGGTGAGGTCAGAGAGGAGGGGTATAGGAGGAGCCTGGGCAGAGGGGGCAGAGGGGGTATAGGAGGAGCCTAGTCTGATTGGGTGGGGTCAAATAGGAGGAGCCTGGGCAGAATGGGTGGAGTCAGAGAGGAGGGGGTATAGGAGGAGCCTGGGCAGAATGGGTGGGGTCAGACAGCAGAGGAGGGGCTTAGGAGGAGCCTAGTCAGATTGGGTGGGGTCAAATAGGAGGAGCCTGGGCAGAATGGGTGGGTCAGACAGCAGAGGAGGGGCTTAGGAGGAGCCTAGTCAGATTGGGTGGGGTCAGAGAGGAGGGGTATAGGAGGAGCCTGGGCAGAATGGATGAGGTCAGAGAGGAGGGTTATAGGAGGAGCCTGGGCAGAGGAGGTATAGGAGGAGCCTAGTCAGATTGGGTGGGGTCAAATAGGAGGAGCCTGGGCAGAATGGGTGGGGTCAGACAGCAGAGGAGGGGCTTAGGAGGAGCCAAGTCAGATTGGGTGGGGTCAAATAGGAGGGGTATAGGAGGAGCCTGGGCAGGTTGGGTGGGGCCAGACAGCAGAGGAGGGGCTTAGGAGGAGCCTAGTCAGATTGGGTGGGGTCAAATAGGAGGGGTATAGGAGGAGCCTGGGCAGGTTGGGTGGGGCCAGACAGCAGATGAGGGGCTTAGGAGGAGCCTAGTCAGATTGGGTGGGGTCAGAGAGGTGGGGTATAGGAGGAGCCTGGGCAGAATGGGTGGGGTCAGACAGCAGAGGAGGGGCTTAGGAGGAGCCTAGTCAGATTGGGTGGGGTCAAATAGGAGGAGCCTGGGCAGAATGGGTGGGGTCAGACAGCAGAGGAGGGGCTTAGGAGGAGCCAAGTCAGATTGGGTGGGGTCAAATAGGAGGGGTATAGGAGGAGCCTGGGCAGAATGGGTGGGGTCAGAGAGGAGGGGTATAGGAGGAGCCTGGGCAGAGGGGGTATAGGAGGAGCCTGGGCAGAATGGGTGGGCTCAGAGAGGAGGGGTATAGGAGGAGCCTGGGCAGAGGGGGTATAGGAGGAGCCTAGTCAGATTGGGTGGGATCAAATAGGAGGGGTATAGGAGGAGCCTGGGCAGAATGGGTGGAGTCAGAGAGGAGGGGGTATAGGAGGAGCCTGGGCAGAATGGGTGGGGTCAGACAGCAGAGGAGGGGCTTAGGAGGAGCCTAGTCAGATTGGGTGGGGTCAAATAGGAGGAGCCTGGGCAGAATGGGTGGGGTCAGAGGGGTATGGGAGGAGCCTGGGCAGAATGGGTGGAGTCAGAGAGGAGGGGGTATAGGAGGAGCCTGGGCAGAGGGGGTATAGGAGGAGCCTGGGCAGAATGGGTGGGGTCAGACAGCAGAGGAGGGGCTTAGGAGGAGCCTGGGCAGAATGGGTGGGGTCAGACAGCAGAGGAGGGGCTTAGGAGGAGCCTGGGCAGAATGGGTGGGGTCAGAGAGGAGGGGCTTAGGCGGAGCCTGGACAGAATGGGTGGGGTCAGACAGCAGAGGAGGGGCTTAGGAGGAGCCTAGTCAGATTGGGTGGGGTCAAATAGAAGGAGCCTGGGCAGAATGGGTGGGGTCAGAGAGGAGGGGCTTAGGCGGAGCCTGGACAGAATGGGTGGGGTCAGACAGCAGAGGAGGGGCTTAGGGGGAGCCTAGTCAGATTGGGTGGGGTCAGAGAGGAGGGGTATAGGAGGAGCCTGGGCAGAATGGGTGGGGTCAGACAGCAGATGAGGGGCTTAGGAGGAGCCTGGGCAGAATTGGTGGGGTCAGAGAGGAGGGGCTTAGGAGGAGCCTGGGCAGAATGGGTGGGGTCAGACAGCAGAGGAGGGGCTTAGGAGGAGCCTAGTCAGATTGGGTGGGGTCAAATAGGAGGAGCCTGGGCAGAATGGATGAGGTCAGAGAGGAGGGGTATAGGAGGAGGTTGGGCAGAGGGGGTATAGGAGGAGCCTAGTCAGATTGGGTGGGGTCAAATAGGAGGAGCCTGGGCAGAATGGGTGGAGTCAGAGAGGAGGGGGTATAGGAGGAGCCTGGGCAGAATGGGTGGGGTCAGACAGCAGAGGAGGGGCTTAGGAGGAGCCTAGTCAGATTGGGTGGGGTCAGAGAGGTGGGGTATAGGAGGAGCCTAGGCAGAATGGGTGGGGTCAGACAGCAGAGGAGGGGCTTAGGAGGAGCCTAGTGAGATTGGGTGTGGTCAAATAGGAGGAGCCTGGGCAGAATGGGTGGGGTCAGAGGGGTATGGGAGGAGCCTGGGTGGAGTCAGAGAGGAGGGGGTATAGGAGGAGCCTGGGCAGAATGGGTGGGGTCAGACAGCAGAGGAGGGGCTTAGGAGGAGCCTAGTCAGATTGGGTGGGGTCAAATAGGAGGAGCCTGGGCAGAATGGGTGGGGTCAGACAGCAGAGGCGGGGCTTAGGAGGAGCCTGGGCAGAGGGGGTATAGGAGGAGCCTAGTCAGATTGGGTGGGGTCAAATAGGAGGAGCCTGGGCAGAATGGGTGGAGTCAGAGAGGAGGGGGTATAGGAGGAGCCTGGGCAGAATGGGTGGGGTCAGACAGCAGAGGAGGGGCTTAGGAGGAGCCTAGTCAGATTGGGTGGGGTCAAATAGGAGGAGCCTGGGCAGAATGGGTGGGGTCAGAGGGGTATGGGAGGAGCCTGGGCAGAATGAGTGGAGTCAGAGAGGAGGGGGTATAGGAGGAGCCTGGGCAGAATGGGTGGGGTCAGAATGGGTGGGGTCAGACAGCAGAGGAGGGGCTTAGGAGGAGCCTGGGCAGAATGGGTGGGGTCAGACAGCAGAGGAGGGGCTTAGGAGGAGCCTGGACAGAATGGGTGGGGTCAGACAGCAGAGGAGGGGCTTAGGAGGAGCCTAGTCAGATTGGGTGGGGTCAAATAGGAGGAGCCTGGGCAGAGGGGGTATAGGAGGAGCCTAGTCAGATTGGGTGGGGTCAAATAGGAGGAGCCTGGGCAGAATGGGTGGAGTCAGAGAGGAGGGGTATAGGAGGAGCCTGGGCAGAATGGGTGGGGTCAGACAGCAGAGGAGGGGCTTAGGAGGAGCCTGGGCAGAATTGGTGGGGTCAGAGAGGAGGGGCTTAGGAGGAGCCTGGGCAGAATGGGTGGGGTCAGACAGCAGAGGAGGGGCTTAGGAGGAGCCTAGTCAGATTGGGTGGGGTCAAATAGGAGGAGCCTGGGCAGAATGGATGAGGTCAGAGAGGAGGGGTATAGGAGGAGCCTGGGCAGAATGGTTGGGGTCAAATAGGAGGAGCCTGGGCAGAGGGGGTATAGGAGGAGCCTAGTCAGATTGGGTGGGGTCAAATAGGAGGAGCCTGGGCAGAATGGGTGGAGTCAGAGAGGAGGGGTATAGGAGGAGCCTGGGCAGAATGGGTGGGGTCAGACAGCAGAGGAGGGGCTTAGGAGGAGCCTGGGCAGAATTGGTGGGGTCAGAGAGGAGGGGCTTAGGAGGAGCCTGGGCAGAATGGGTGGGGTCAGACAGCAGAGGAGGGGCTTAGGAGGAGCCTAGTCAGATTGGGTGGGGTCAAATAGGAGGAGCCTGGGCAGAATGGATGAGGTCAGAGAGGAGGGGTATAGGAGGAGCCTGGGCAGAGGGGGCAGAGGGGGTATAGGAGGAGCCTAGTCAGATTGGGTGGTGTCAAATAGGAGGAGCCTGGGCAGAATGGGTGAGGTCAGAGAGGAGGGGGTATAGGAGGAGCCTGGGCAGAATGGGTGGGGTCAGACAGCAGAGGAGGGGCTTAGGAGGAGCCTAGTCAGATTGGGTGGGGTCAGAGAGGTGGGGTATAGGAGGAGCCTGGGCAGAATGGGTGGGGTCAGACAGCAGAGGAGGGGCTTAGGAGGAGCCTAGTCAGATTGGGTGGGGTCAAATAGGAGGAGCCTGGGCAGAATGGGTGGGGTCAGACAGCAGAGGAGGGGCTTAGGAGGAGCCAAGTCAGATTGGGTGGGGTCAAATAGGAGGGGTATAGGAGGAGCCTAGGCAGAATGGGTGGGGTCAGAGAGGAGGGGTATAGGAGGAGCCTGGGCAGAGGGGGTATAGGAGGAGCCTAGTCAGATTGGGTGGGATCAAATAGGAGGAGCCTGGGCAGAATGGGTGGGGTCAGACAGCAGAGGAGGGGCTTAGGAGGAGCCTAGTCAGATTGGGTGGGGTCAAATAGGAGGAGCCTGGGCAGAATGGGTGGAGTCAGAGAGGAGGGGGTATAGGAGGAGCCTGGGCAGAATGGGTGGGGTCAGACAGCCGAGGAGGGGCTTAGGAGGAGCCTAGTCAGATTGGGTGGGGTCAGAGAGGAGGGGTATAGGAGGAGCCTGGGCAGAATGGGTGGGGTCAGACAGCAGATGAGGGGCTTAGGAGGAGCCTGGGCAGAATTGGTGGGGTCAGAGAGGAGGGGCTTAGGAGGAGCCTGGGCAGAATGGGTGGGGTCAGACAGCAGAGGAGGGGCTTAGGAGGAGCCTAGTCAGATTGGGTGGGGTCAAATAGGAGGAGCCTGGGCAGAATGGATGAGGTCAGAGAGGAGGGGTATAGGAGGAGCCTGGGCAGAGGGGGTATAGGAGGAGCCTAGTCAGATTGGGTGGGGTCAAATAGGAGGAGCCTGGGCAGAATGGGTGGAGTCAGAGAGGAGGGGGCATAGGAGGAGCCTGGGCAGAATGGGTGGGGTCAGACAGCAGAGGAGGGGCTTAGGAGGAGCCTAGTCAGATTGGGTGGGGTCAGAGAGGTGGGGTATAGGAGGAGCCTGGGCAGAATGGGTGGGGTCAGACAGCAGAGGAGGGGCTTAGGAGGAGCCTAGTCAGATTGGGTGGGGTCAAATAGGAGGAGCCTGGGCAGAATGGGTGGGGTCAGACAGCAGAGGAGGGGCTTAGGAGGAGCCAAGTCAGATTGGGTGGGGTCAAATAGGAGGGGTATAGGAGGAGCCTAGGCAGAATGGGTGGGGTCAGAGAGGAGGGGTATAGGAGGAGCCTGGGCAGAGGGGATATAGGAGGAGCCTAGTCAGATAAGGTGGGATCAAATAGGAGGAGCCTGGGCAGAATGGGTGGAGTCAGAGAGGAGGGGGTATAGGAGGAGCCTGGGCAGAATGGGTGGGGTCAGACAGCAGAGGAGGAGCCTGGGCAGAATGGGTGGGGTCAGAGAGGAGGGGCTTAGGCGGAGCCTGGGAAGAATGGGTGGGGTCAGACAGCAGAGGAGGGGCTTAGGAGGAGCCTAGTCAGATTGGGTGGGGTCAAATAGGAGGAGCCTGGGCAAAATGGGTGGGGTCAGACAGCAGAGGAGGAGCCTGGGCAGAATGGGTGGAGTCAGAGAGGAGGGGGTATAGGAGGAGCCTGGGCAGAATGGGTGGGGTCAGACAGCAGAGGAGGGGCTTAGGAGGAGCCTAGTCAGATTGGGTGGGGTCAGAGAGGTGGGGTATAGGAGGAGCCTGGGCAGAATGGGTGGGGTCAGACAGCAGAGGAGGGGCTTAGGAGGAGCCTAGTCAGATTGGGTGGGGTCAAATAGGAGGAGCCTGGGCAGAATGGGTGGGGTCAGACAGCAGAGGAGGGGCTTAGGAGGAGCCAAGTCAGATTGGGTGGGGTCAAATAGGAGGGGTATAGGAGGAGCCTAGGCAGAATGGGCGGGGTCAGAGAGGAGGGGTATAGGAGGAGCCTGGGCAGAGGGGGTATAGGAGGAGCCTAGTCAGATTGGGTGGGATCAAATAGGAGGAGCCTGGGCAGAATGGGTGGAGTCAGAGAGGAGGGGGTATAGGAGGAGCCTGGGCAGAATGGGTGGGGTCAGACAGCAGAGGAGGGGCTTAGGAGGAGCCTAGTCAGATTGGGTGGGGTCAAATAGGAGGAGCCTGGGCAGAATGGGTGGGGTCAGAGGGGTATGGGAGGAGCCTGGGCAGAATGGGTGGAGTCAGAGAGGAGAGGGTATAGGAGGAGCCTGGGCAGAATGGGTGGGGTCAGAGAGGAGGGGCTTAGGCGGAGCCTGGGCAGAATGGGTGGGGTCAGACAGCAGAGGAGGGGCTTAGGAGGAGCCTAGTCAGATTGGGTGGGGTCAAATAGGAGGAGCCTGGGCAGAGGGGGTATAGGAGGAGCCTAGTCAGGTTGGGTGGGGTCAAATAGGAGGAGCCTGGGCAGAATGGGTGGGGTCAGTTTGAGGAGCCTGGGTAGAATGGGTGGAGTCAGAGAGGAGGGGGTATAGGAGGAGCCTGGGCAGAATGGGTGGGGTCAGACAGCAGAGGAGGGGCTTAGGAGGAGCCTAGTCAGATTGGGTGGGGTCAAATAGGAGGAGCCTGGGCAGAATGGGTGAGGTCAGAGAGGAGGGGTATAGGCGGAGCCTGGGCAGAGGGGGCAGAGGGGGTATAGGAGGAGCCTAGTCAGATTGGGTGGGGTCAAATAGGAGGAGCCTGGGCAGAATGGGTGGAGTCAGAGAGGAGGGGGTATAGGAGGAGCCTGGGCAGAATGGGTGGGGTCAGACAGCAGAGGAGGGGCTTAGGAGGAGCCTAGTCAGATTGGGTGGGGTCAAATAGGAGGAGCCTGGGCAGAATGGGTGGGGTCAGACAGCAGAGGAGGGGCTTAGGAGGAGCCAAGTCAGATTGGGTGGGGTCAAATAGGAGGGGTATAGGAGGAGCCTGGGCAGAATGGGTGGGGTCAGAGAGGAGGGGTATAGGAGGAGCCTGGGCAGAATGGGTGGGATCAGACAGCAGAGGAGGGGCTTAGGAGGAGCCTAGTCAGATTGGGTGGGGTCAAATAGGAGGAGCCTGGGCAAAATGGGTGGGGTCAGACAGCAGAGGAGGAGCCTGGGCAGAATGGGTGGGGTCAGAGAGGAGGGGCTTAGGCGGAGCCTGGGCAGAATGGGTGGGGTCAGACAGCAGAGGAGGGGCTTAGGAGGAGCCTAGTCAGATTGGGTGGGGTCAAATAGGAGGAGCCTGGGCAGAGGGGGTATAGGAGGAGCCTAGTCAGATTGGGTGGGGTCAAATAGGAGGAGCCTGGGCAGAATGGGTGGAGTCAGAGAGGAGGGGGTATAGGAGGAGCCTGGGCAGAATGGGTGGGGTCAGAAAGCAGAGGAGGGGCTTAGGAGGAGCCTAGTCAGATTGGGTGGGGTCAAATAGGAGGAGCCTGGGCAGAATGGGTGAGGTCAGAGAGGAGGGGTATAGGAGGAGCCTAGTCAGATTGGGTGGGGTCAAATAGGAGGAGCCTGGGCAGAATGGGTGGAGTCAGAGAGGAGGGGGTATAGGAGGAGCCTGGCCAGAATGGGTGGGGTCAGACAGTAGAGGAGGGGCTTAGGAGGAGCCTAGTCAGAATGGGTGGAGTCAGAGAGGAGGGGGTATAGGAGGAGCCTGGGCAGAATGGGTATAGGAGGAGCCTAGTCAGATTGGGTGAGGTCAGAGAGGAGGGGTATAGGAGGAGCCTGGGCAGAGGGGGTATAGGAGGAGCCTAGTCAGATTGGGTGGGGTCAGAGAGGAGGGGGTATAGGAGGAGCCTGGGCAGAATGGGTGGGGTCAGACAGCAGAGGAGGGGTTTAGGAGGAGCCAAGTCAGATTGGGTGGGGTCAAATAGGAGGAGCCTGGTCAGAATGGGTGAGGTCAGAGAGGACGGGTATAGGAGGAGCCTGGCAGAGGGGGTATAGGAGGAGCCTAGTCAGATTGGGTGGGGTCAAATAGGAGGAGCCTGGGCAGAATGGGTGGGGTCAGACATCAGAGGAGGGGCTTAGGAGGAGCCTAGTCAGATTGGGTGGGGTCAGAGAGGAGGGGTATAGGAGGAGCCTGGGCAGGTTGGGTGGGGCCAGACAGCAGAGGAGGGGCTTAGGAGGAACCTAGTCAGATTGGGTGGGGTCAAATAGGAGGAGCCTGGGCAGAATGGGTGGGTCAGACAGCAGAGGAGGGGCTTAGGAGGAACCTAGTCAGATTGGGTGGGGTCAGAGAGGAGGGGTATAGGAGGAGCCTGGGCAGAATGGGTGGAGTCAGAGAGGAGGGGGTATAGGAGGAGCCTGGGCAGAATGGGTATAGGAGGAGCCTAGTCAGATTGGGTGAGGTCAGAGAGGAGGGGCTGAGGAGGAGCCTGGGCAGAATGGGTGGAGTCAGACAGCAGAGGAGGGGTTTAGGAGGAGCCTAGTCAGATTGGGTGGGGTCAGAGAGCAGAGGAGGGGTTAAGGAGGAGCCTAGTCAGATTGGGTGTGGTCAAATAGGAAGAGCCTGGGCAGAATGGGTGGGGTCTGAGGGCCTAGGAAGGGGTCATAGATGGAGGAGGATCCTGACTTATGGTGGGGAACTGCAAAAACTTTTTTAATGCACCCCCCTATACTTTCTGATTTCTGTTGGGAGGGGGCAGTCGGGGAGCAGTATTAAAAGGTGCTTAGGCGCAACGTGAAGAGCGATGAGGTGCACAGAATGGCATGCCTTCCAGGTACTTTTTGGGGGGGGGCTACCATTATTTTTTATTGCTCTGATCCTCCCTCATGGGGTGTACCCCAAATGGTTAGGGGCAACAGGGGAGGGGGGGCAAAAAGCTGTTTGACAGTTTCTGTTACCAACAGGGGTCACCATACGATTCTGCTGCAGTTATGGTATTGAAAGGTACAACAAGGAGCATGTGAATGTATTTTTGCAGGTGGGGTGCCCCAAAATTTTACTGCCAGCAGCAGCAGCCCCCCTCCTCCCCACCCAGCAGATTGGTATAGGTACCTTTAGGACATTTCTGTTGAAAAAAGAGACTATAGCAAATTGTGCTATGAAATCCTAGAGCACTAACATTTGCTAAATAAAGGTGGCATCGGAGCATACGAATGAGGCAGAGAGAGGCTACTGTTGCCAATTGGTTTGGTGGGTCATAGTGAATAACCTCGGCATGCAAATAGGCAGTGTGAGGATTGGCAGTGTCTGTAGAGAATTTTGGCATGCTCTTCAGCTTATTTTTTCCTCCTTACGTTGGCTATGAACTACAGAGGAAAGGCCCGGCCTTACTGTTGGACAAAACATGTATTTATGATTTTAAGAAGTGTAGTCTGACTGTACTGAGAGGGGCTGTACAGTACGGTAAATGCCTGTATACCCCTGCAATGTGCATCCAACTGTCACTTGAGATTCAATAGCGAACGAAGCAGCTGGGTTACTGACTGAATGTAAATGGAAGGCACATAGCAAGGGTTTTTGTGGTCACTCAAATGATTGAAACCTGGTTGATGCACTACCAAAGCTGGGGTTCCAGGAGGGAACATTTGAGGGGCATTGAGATGGTGGTGCCCAGAGGTCAAAATATGTTTCAGAGAGGTACTGCGGTCCTGGTCCCACATTGGGGGTAGTCAAAAGTCCTGCTAAAGATTTCTGTCCAACTGTTACCACGTTTTGTGCAGCCTGGCTCCCTCTGTAACGATTCCCCAGTGTCTTTCGATCCTACAGATGACTGTAGCAAACTTCCCAAATTTTTTCTTGGCCTCATACCCCCAAAGGAGTGCCTGACATTTGCCAGCCTAACGATACTCACATTCTGGGAAAAACCTCACTAACCATGCATATTTATGCACCACACATGGCAAATCCTTGCAATTGCAGAACATCATATCGCACTTGTCATCTTTGAGGTGCTGTAAGTATTTGGATTTGAGGGAAATATTCATCCTTGCTTGCTCTCCCACCTGAAGTCTATGGTGCTGCTGTTCCTTTCTCACATGTCCCTACAAAGAGACAAGTGACACACAGACTCAATCACTCAGCAAACATATATGCTTTGACGCTTTCATCTTGCTGGTTACCTTCCAAATGTTCCCCCTTCACCACAAATACAGGCCAGCCATTCCTCATCCCCTCAGTCATCGTAGTCATTCACTCCTTAGGCCCTGCAAGACAAAAATGACCAAGAATCATGTCAGCAAGAAGAAGAAAAGCCTCAGTGTGCTCTTTTGTTCATACTGCTGCCCGCTAGTAACACTTCATGGCCACTGCAGCTTAAGAATGGGACTGAGAAGAGGGCTCTCCTATGCAAATAATGTCCTCCCATGCATACTTTCTTCAGAGACGGTCGGCGGCTTGTGCCGTGATACTGCCTCCAACATATGGTCTTCAACCAAATTTTAAAAAAGCCCACCTGCCTTAGACGAAGGATTTTGCCACTCGAAGGAAGCACATGGGGACATAACCATCATTTAGCAGGGGCCTAAATTGCCTGCTGTCCGCCTGTATACAGAACAAGGACGTTCGTGGCCGTTCGTGAGCGTTCTTCAAAGGAAGGAGGTGGGTGAATAAATCCAAGATGCCAGGGCAAGCCCAGCCCAGCCCAGTGCAGCCCAGCCCGGCACAGCGCACTGCTGTGGAGGTCCACTCCTTCACATCCTGCAGCAGGCATGATGCAGATCTACTAGAGCAAAGGCTTGACTCTGCTCTTGTCTGTCTCTTAAAGGAAACAATCTTTCCAACTTCTTATTGCACCTAATAAATGGACTCTAGCTAGCCTCAAACTCGACCCATCATTTCATTAGCCAGAGCTCATACTTGACCTTTATTTCTATCCAAGCTCACTGGCACCAAACCCCTGATTTGAGCGAGTGGCTCACACTAAAATGAAAAATCACCACCAACCAACCTATTTTACAATAAGTGTAGCACCATCCTCGCATTCTTGTGCTCAGTTATAACCCCCAATACCACAATTGCACTCTGCAATTCACCAAACTTAAAGGACAAAGAATGACGACATTGATAAATGAAGATAAGGCATTGTTCCTAGCACCTACTTGAGAAATAGGGCGGTTGGTAGAAGGTCATGAGAGAAAACATATGAAATGTTGGGAGACACCTGCCAAAAAAACACTAGCAAAAAAAAAAATCCCTGTTTGAAAATTTTCCACCTTGGGACACTTCTACAGCACTGGCATGATTCGAACCCTGGCCTGTGAGGGCTGTCCCCCCAAAGGTACAAGCCTTACCTTTGAGCTATCTCCTTGGTGGTCTAGAGGATTGCAGTAGTAACTATAAGCAACATACAGGCCTTGGTGTCCTTCCCTGTGGCTTCCATTGCACATTAAAGGGATGACCATGACATAAGGACAATTTGATAGGCTACTTACATGGAAACCAGAAAAACACTTAGCAAAAAAAAAAAAGAAAATCACTGTTTGAAAATTTCCCACCTTGGGATACTTCTACAGCACTGGCAGGATTCGAACCTTGGCCTTTGAGGGCTGTCCCCACCAAAGGTACAAGCCTTACCTTTGAGCTATAGCTCCTTGGTGGTCTGGAGGATTGCAGTAGTAACTATAAGCAACATACAGGCCTTGGTGTCATTTCCTGTGGCTTCCATTGCACATTAAATGGATGACCATGACATAAGGACAATTTGATAGGCTACTTACATGGAAACCAGAAAAACACTTAGCAAAAAAAAATAAAAGAAAATCCCTGTTTGAAAATTTCTCACCTTGGGATACTTCTACAGCACTGGCAGGATTCGAACCCTGGCCTGTGAGGGCTGTCCCCACCAAAGGTACAAGCCTTACCTTTGGGCTATAGCTCCTTGGTGGTCTAGAGGATTGCAGTAGTAACTATAAGCAACATACAGGCCTTGGTGTCCTTTCCTGTGGCTTCCATTGCACATTAAATGGATGACCATGACATACGGACAATTTGATAGGCTACTTACATGGAAACCAGAAAAACACTTAGCAAAAAAAAATAAAAGAAAATCCCTGTTTGAAAATTTCCCACCTTGGGATACTTCTACAGCACTGGCAGGATTTGAACCCTGGCCTGTGACGGCTGTCCCCACCAAAGGTACAAGCCTTACCTTTGAGCTATAGCTCCTTGGTGGTCTGGAGGATTGCAGTAGTAACTATAAGCAACATACAGGCCTTGGTGTCCTTCCCTGTGGCTGGGCAGAATGGGTGGGGTCAGAGGGGTATGGGAGGAGCCTGGGTGGAGTCAGAGAGGAGGGGTTGTAGGAGGAGCCTGGGCAGAATGGGTGGGGTCAGACAGCAGAGGAGAGGCTTAGGAGGAGCCTAGTCAGATAGGGTGGGGTCAAATAGGAGGAGCCTGGGCAGAATGGGTGGAGTCAGAGAGGAGGGGGGTATAGGAGGAGCCTGGGCAGAATGGGTGGGGTCAGACAGCAGAGGAGGGGCTTAGGAGGAGCCTAGTCAGATTGGGTGGGGTCAGAGAGGTGGGGTATAGGAGGAGCCTGGGCAGAATGGGTGGGGTCAGACAGCAGAGGAGGGGCTTAGGAGGAGCCTAGTCAGATTGGGTGGGGTCAAATAGGAGGAGCCTGGGCAGAATGGGTGGGGTCAGACAGCAGAGGAGGGGCTTAGGAGGAGCCAAGTCAGATTGGGTGGGGTCAAATAGGAGGGGTATAGGAGGAGCCTGGGCAGAATGGGTGGGATCAGAGAGGAGGGGTATAGGAGGAGCCTGGGCACAATGGGTGGGGTCAGAGAGGAGGGGGTATAGGAGGAGCCTGGGCAGAATGGGTGGGGTCAGACAGCAGAGGAGGGGCTTAGGAGGAGCCTAGTCAGATTGGGTGGGGTCAAATAGGAGGAGCCTGGGCAGAATGGGTGGGGTCAGAGGGGTATGGGAGGAGCCTGGGCAGAATGGGTGGAGTCAGAGAGGAGGGGGTATAGGAGGAGCCTGGGCAGAATGGGTGGGGTCAGACAGCAGAGGAGGGGCTTCGGAGGAGCCTAGTCAGATTGGGTGGGGTCAAATAGGAGGAGCCTGGGCAGAATGGGTGGGGTCAGAGGGGTATGGGAGGAGCCTGGGCAGAATGGGTGGAGTCAGAGAGGAGGGGGTATAGGAGGAGCCTGGGCAGAATGGGTGGGGTCAGACAGCAGAGGAGGGGCTTAGGAGGAGCCTAGTCAGATTGGGTGGGGTCAAATAAGAGGAGCCTGGGCAGAATGGGTGGGGTCAGAGGGGTATGGGAGGAGCCTGGGCAGAATGGGTGGAGTCAGAGAGGAGGGGGTATAGGAGGAGCCTGGGCAGAATGGGTGGGGTCAGAATGGGTGGGGTCAGACAGCAGAGGAGGGGCTTAGGAGGAGTCTGGGCAGAATGGGTGGGGTCAGACAGCAGAGGAGGGGCTTAGGAGGAGCCTGGGCAGAATGGGTTGGGTCAGAGAGGAGGGGCTTAGGCGGAGCCTTGACAGAATGGGTGGGGTCAGACAGCAGAGGAGGGGCTTAGGAGGAGCCTAGTCAGATTGGGTGGGGTCAAATAGGAGGAGGAGCCCGGGCAGAGGGGGTATAGGAGGAGCCTAGTCAGATTGGGTGGGGTCAAATAGGAGGAGCCTGGGCAGAATGGGTGGAGTCAGAGAGGAGGGGTATAGGAGGAGCCTGGGCAGAATGGGTGGGGTCAGACAGCAGAGGAGGGGCTTAGGAGGAGCCTGGGCAGAATTGGTGGGGTCAGAGAGGAGGGGCTTAGGAGGAGCCTGGGCAGAATGGGTGGGGTCAGACAGCAGAGGAGGGGCTTAGGAGGAGCCTGGGCAGAATTGGTGGGGTCAGAGAGGAGGGGCTTAGGAGGAGCCTGGGCAGAATGGGTGGGGTCAGAGAGGAGGGGTATAGGAGGAGCCTGGGCAGAGGGGGTATAGGAGGAGCCTGGGCAGAATGGGTGGGGTCAAATAGGAGGAGCCTGGGCAGAATGGGTGGAGTCATAGAGGAGGGGTATAGGAGGAGCCTGGGCAGAATGGGTGGGGTCAGACAGCAGAGGAGGGGCTTAGGAGGAGCCTGGGCAGAATTGGTGGGGTCAGAGAGGAGGGGCTTAGGAGGAGCCTGGGCAGAATGGGTGGGGTCAGACAGCAGAGGAGGGGCTTAGGAGGAGCCTAGTCAGATTGGGTGGGGTCAGAGAGGAGGAGCCTGGGCAGAATGGGTGAGGTCAGAGAGGAGGGGTATAGGAGGAGCCTGGGCAGAGGGGGCAGAGGGGGTATAGGAGGAGCCTAGTCTGATTGGGTGGGGTCAAATAGGAGGAGCCTGGGCAGAATGGATGGAGTCAGAGAGGAGGGGGTATAGGAGGAGCCTGGGCAGAATGGGTGGGGTCAGACAGCAGAGGAGGGGCTTAGGAGGAGCCTAGTCAGATTGGGTGGGGTCAAATAGGAGGAGCCTGGGCAGAATGGGTGGGTCAGACAGCAGAGGAGGGGCTTAGGAGGAGCCTAGTCAGATTGGGTGGGGTCAGAGAGGAGGGGTATAGGAGGAGCCTGGGCAGAATGGATGAGGTCAGAGAGGAGGGGTATAGGAGGAGCCTGGGCAGAGGAGGTATAGGAGGAGCCTAGTCAGATTGGGTGGGGTCAAATAGGAGGAGCCTGGGCAGAATGGGTGGGGTCAGACAGCAGAGGAGGGGCTTAGGAGGAGCCAAGTCAGATTGGGTGGGGTCAAATAGGAGGGGTATAGGAGGAGCCTGGGCAGGTTGGGTGGGGCCAGACAGCAGAGGAGGGGCTTAGAAGGAGCCTAGTCAGATTGGGTGGGGTCAAATAGGAGGGGTATAGGAGGAGCCTGGGCAGGTTGGGTGGGGCCAGACAGCAGATGAGGGGCTTAGGAGGAGCCTAGTCAGATTGGGTGGGGTCAGAGAGGTGGGGTATAGGAGGAGCCTGGGCAGAATGGGTGGGGTCAGACAGCAGAGGAGGGGCTTAGGAGGAGCCTAGTCAGATTGGGTGGGGTCAAATAGGAGGAGCCTGGGCAGAATGGGTGGGGTCAGACAGCAGAGGAGGGGCTTAGGAGGAGCCAAGTCAGATTGGGTGGGGTCAAATAGGAGGGGTATAGGAGGAGCCTGGGCAGAATGGGTGGGGTCAGAGAGGAGGGGTATAGGAGGAGCCTGGGCAGAGGGGGTATAGGAGGAGCCTGGGCAGAATGGGTGGGCTCAGAGAGGAGGGGTATAGGAGGAGCCTGGGCAGAGGGGGTATAGGAGGAGCCTAGTCAGATTGGGTGGGATCAAATAGGAGGGGTATAGGAGGAGCCTGGGCAGAATGGGTGGAGTCAGAGAGGAGGGGGTATAGGAGGAGCCTGGGCAGAATGGGTGGGGTCAGACAGCAGAGGAGGGGCTTAGGAGGAGCCTAGTCAGATTGGGTGGGGTCAAATAGGAGGAGCCTGGGCAGAATGGGTGGGGTCAGAGGGGTATGGGAGGAGCCTGGGCAGAATGGGTGGAGTCAGAGAGGAGGGGGTATAGGAGGAGCCTTGGCAGAGGGGGTATAGGAGGAGCCTGGGCAGAATGGGTGGGGTCAGACAGCAGAGGAGGGGCTTAGGAGGAGCCTGGGCAGAATGGGTGGGGTCAGACAGCAGAGGAGGGGCTTAGGAGGAGCCTGGGCAGAATGGGTGGGGTCAGAGAGGAGGGGCTTAGGCGGAGCCTGGACAGAATGGGTGGGGTCAGACAGCAGAGGAGGGGCTTAGGAGGAGCCTAGTCAGATTGGGTGGGGTCAAATAGGAGGAGCCTGGGCAGAATGGGTGGAGTCAGAGAGGAGGGGGTATAGGAGGAGCCTGGGCAGAATGGGTGGGGTCAGACAGCAGAGGAGGGGCTTAGGAGGAGCCTAGTCAGATTGGGTGGGGTCAGAGAGGAGGGGTATAGGAGGAGCCTGGGCAGAATGGGTGGGGTCAGACAGCAGATGAGGGGCTTAGGAGGAGCCTGGGCAGAATTGGTGGGGTCAGAGAGGAGGGGCTTAGGAGGAGCCTGGGCAGATTGGGTGGGGTCAGACAGCAGAGGATGGGCTTAGGAGGAGCCTAGTCAGATTGGGTGGGGTCAAATAGGAGGAGCCTGGGCAGAATGGATGAGGTCAGAGAGGAGGGGTATAGGAGGAGCCTGGGCAGAGGGGGTATAGGAGGAGCCTAATCAGATTGGGTGGGGTCAAATAGGAGGAGCCTGGGCAGAATGGGTGGAGTCAGAGAGGAGGGGGTATAGGAGGAGCCTGGGCAGAATGGGTGGGGTCAGACAGCAGAGGAGGGGCTTAGGAGGAGCCTAGTCAGATTGGGTGGGGTCAGAGAGGTGGGGTATAGGAGGAGCCTAGGCAGAATGGGTGGGGTCAGACAGCAGAGGAGGGGCTTAGGAGGAGCCTAGTGAGATTGGGTGTGGTCAAATAGGAGGAGCCTGGGCAGAATGGGTGGGGTCAGAGGGGTATGGGAGGAGCCTGGGTGGAGTCAGAGAGGAGGGGGTATAGGAGGAGCCTGGGCAGAATGGGTGGGGTCAGACAGCAGAGGAGGGGCTTAGGAGGAGCCTAGTCAGATTGGGTGGGGTCAAATAGGAGGAGCCTGGGCAGAATGGGTGGGGTCAGACAGCAGAGGCGGGGCTTAGGAGGAGCCTGGGCAGAGGGGGTATAGGAGGAGCCTAGTCAGATTGGGTGGGGTCAAATAGGAGGAGCCTGGGCAGAATGGGTGGAGTCAGAGAGGAGGGGGTATAGGAGGAGCCTGGGCAGAATGGGTGGGGTCAGACAGCAGAGGAGGGGCTTAGGAGGAGCCTAGTCAGATTGGGTGGGGTCAAATAGGAGGAGCCTGGGCAGAATGGGTGGGGTCAGAGGGGTATGGGAGGAGCCTGGGCAGAATGAGTGGAGTCAGAGAGGAGGGGGTATAGGAGGAGCCTGGGCAGAATGGGTGGGGTCAGAATGGGTGGGGTCAGACAGCAGAGGAGGGGCTTAGGAGGAGCCTGGGCAGAATGGGTGGGGTCAGACAGCAGAGGAGGGGCTTAGGAGGAGCCTAGTCAGATTGGGTGGGGTCAGAGAGGAGGGGTATAGGAGGAGCCTGGGCAGAATGGATGAGGTCAGAGAGGAGGGGTATAGGAGGAGCCTGGGCAGAGGAGGTATAGGAGGAGCCTAGTCAGATTGGGTGGGGTCAAATAGGAGGAGCCTGGGCAGAATGGGTGGGGTCAGACAGCAGAGGAGGGGCTTAGGAGGAGCCAAGTCAGATTGGGTGGGGTCAAATAGGAGGGGTATAGGAGGAGCCTGGGCAGGTTGGGTGGGGCCAGACAGCAGAGGAGGGGCTTAGGAGGAGCCTAGTCAGATTGGGTGGGGTCAAATAGGAGGGGTATAGGAGGAGCCTGGGCAGGTTGGGTGGGGCCAGACAGCAGATGAGGGGCTTAGGAGGAGCCTAGTCAGATTGGGTGGGGTCAGAGAGGTGGGGTATAGGAGGAGCCTGGGCAGAATGGGTGGGGTCAGACAGCAGAGGAGGGGCTTAGGAGGAGCCTAGTCAGATTGGGTGGGGTCAAATAGGAGGAGCCTGGGCAGAATGGGTGGGGTCAGACAGCAGAGGAGGGGCTTAGGAGGAGCCAAGTCAGATTGGGTGGGGTCAAATAGGAGGGGTATAGGAGGAGCCTGGGCAGAATGGGTGGGGTCAGAGAGGAGGGGTATAGGAGGAGCCTGGGCAGAGGGGGTATAGGAGGAGCCTGGGCAGAATGGGTGGGCTCAGAGAGGAGGGGTATAGGAGGAGCCTGGGCAGAGGGGGTATAGGAGGAGCCTAGTCAGATTGGGTGGGATCAAATAGGAGGGGTATAGGAGGAGCCTGGGCAGAATGGGTGGAGTCAGAGAGGAGGGGGTATAGGAGGAGCCTGGGCAGAATGGGTGGGGTCAGACAGCAGAGGAGGGGCTTAGGAGGAGCCTAGTCAGATTGGGTGGGGTCAAATAGGAGGAGCCTGGGCAGAATGGGTGGGGTCAGAGGGGTATGGGAGGAGCCTGGGCAGAATGGGTGGAGTCAGAGAGGAGGGGGTATAGGAGGAGCCTGGGCAGAGGGGGTATAGGAGGAGCCTGGGCAGAATGGGTGGGGTCAGACAGCAGAGGAGGGGCTTAGGAGGAGCCTGGGCAGAATGGGTGGGGTCAGACAGCAGAAGAGGGGCTTAGGAGGAGCCTGGGCAGAATGGGTGGGGTCAGAGAGGAGGGGCTTAGGCGGAGCCTGGACAGAATGGGTGGGGTCAGACAGCAGAGGAGGGGCTTAGGAGGAGCCTAGTCAGATTGGGTGGGGTCAAATAGGAGGAGCCTGGGCAGAATGGGTGGAGTCAGAGAGGAGGGGGTATAGGAGGAGCCTGGGCAGAATGGGTGGGGTCAGACAGCAGAGGAGGGGCTTAGGAGGAGCCTAGTCAGATTGGGTGGGGTCAGAGAGGAGGGGTATAGGAGGAGCCTGGGCAGAATGGGTGGGGTCAGACAGCAGATGAGGGGCTTAGGAGGAGCCTGGGCAGAATTGGTGGGGTCAGAGAGGAGGGGCTTAGGAGGAGCCTGGGCAGAATGGGTGGGGTCAGACAGCAGAGGATGGGCTTAGGAGGAGCCTAGTCAGATTGGGTGGGGTCAAATAGGAGGAGCCTGGGCAGAATGGATGAGGTCAGAGAGGAGGGGTATAGGAGGAGCCTGGGCAGAGGGGGTATAGGAGGAGCCTAGTCAGATTGGGTGGGGTCAAATAGGAGGAGCCTGGGCAGAATGGGTGGAGTCAGAGAGGAGGGGGTATAGGAGGAGCCTGGGCAGAATGGGTGGGGTCAGACAGCAGAGGAGGGGCTTAGGAGGAGCCTAGTCAGATTGGGTGGGGTCAGAGAGGTGGGGTATAGGAGGAGCCTAGGCAGAATGGGTGGGGTCAGACAGCAGAGGAGGGGCTTAGGAGGAGCCTAGTGAGATTGGGTGTGGTCAAATAGGAGGAGCCTGGGCAGAATGGGTGGGGTCAGAGGGGTATGGGAGGAGCCTGGGTGGAGTCAGAGAGGAGGGGGTATAGGAGGAGCCTGGGCAGAATGGGTGGGGTCAGACAGCAGAGGAGGGGCTTAGGAGGAGCCTAGTCAGATTGGGTGGGGTCAAATAGGAGGAGCCTGGGCAGAATGGGTGGGGTCAGACAGCAGAGGCGGGGCTTAGGAGGAGCCTGGGCAGAGGGGGTATAGGAGGAGCCTAGTCAGATTGGGTGGGGTCAAATAGGAGGAGCCTGGGCAGAATGGGTGGAGTCAGAGAGGAGGGGGTATAGGAGGAGCCTGGGCAGAATGGGTGGGGTCAGACAGCAGAGGAGGGGCTTAGGAGGAGCCTAGTCAGATTGGGTGGGGTCAAATAGGAGGAGCCTGGGCAGAATGGGTGGGGTCAGAGGGGTATGGGAGGAGCCTGGGCAGAATGAGTGGAGTCAGAGAGGAGGGGGTATAGGAGGAGCCTGGGCAGAATGGGTGGGGTCAGAATGGGTGGGGTCAGACAGCAGAGGAGGGGCTTAGGAGGAGCCTGGGCAGAATGGGTGGGGTCAGACAGCAGAGGAGGGGCTTAGGAGGAGCCTGGACAGAATGGGTGGGGTCAGACAGCAGAGGAGGGGCTTAGGAGGAGCCTAGTCAGATTGGGTGGGGTCAAATAGGAGGAGCCTGGGCAGAGGGGGTATAGGAGGAGCCTAGTCAGATTGGGTGGGGTCAAATAGGAGGAGCCTGGGCAGAATGGGTGGAGTCAGAGAGGAGGGGTATAGGAGGAGCCTGGGCAGAATGGGTGGGGTCAGACAGCAGAGGAGGGGCTTAGGAGGAGCCTGGGCAGAATTGGTGGGGTCAGAGAGGAGGGGCTTAGGAGGAGCCTGGGCAGAATGGGTGGGGTCAGACAGCAGAGGAGGGGCTTAGGAGGAGCCTAGTCAGATTGGGTGGGGTCAAATAGGAGGAGCCTGGGCAGAATGGATGAGGTCAGAGAGGAGGGGTATAGGAGGAGCCTGGGCAGAATGGGTGGGGTCAAATAGGAGGAGCCTGGGCAGAGGGGGTATAGGAGGAGCCTAGTCAGATTGGGTGGGGTCAAATAGGAGGAGCCTGGGCAGAATGGGTGGAGTCAGAGAGGAGGGGTATAGGAGGAGCCTGGGCAGAATGGGTGGGGTCAGACAGCAGAGGAGGGGCTTAGGAGGAGCCTGGGCAGAATTGGTGGGGTCAGAGAGGAGGGGCTTAGGAGGAGCCTGGGCAGAATGGGTGGGGTCAGACAGCAGAGGAGGGGCTTAGGAGGAGCCTAGTCAGATTGGGTGGGGTCAAATAGGAGGAGCCTGGGCAGAATGGATGAGGTCAGAGAGGAGGGGTATAGGAGGAGCCTGGGCAGAGGGGGCAGAGGGGGTATAGGAGGAGCCTAGTCAGATTGGGTGGGGTCAAATAGGAGGAGCCTGGGCAGAATGGGTGAGGTCAGAGAGGAGGGGGTATAGGAGGAGCCTGGGCAGAATGGGTGGGGTCAGACAGCAGAGGAGGGGCTTAGGAGGAGCCTAGTCAGATTGGGTGGGGTCAGAGAGGTGGGGTATAGGAGGAGCCTGGGCAGAATGGGTGGGGTCAGACAGCAGAGGAGGGGCTTAGGAGGAGCCTAGTCAGATTGGGTGGGGTCAAATAGGAGGAGCCTGGGCAGAATGGGTGGGGTCAGACAGCAGAGGAGGGGCTTAGGAGGAGCCAAGTCAGATTGGGTGGGGTCAAATAGGAGGGGTATAGGAGGAGCCTAGGCAGAATGGGTGGGGTCAGAGAGGAGGGGTATAGGAGGAGCCTGGGCAGAGGGGGTATAGGAGGAGCCTAGTCAGATTGGGTGGGATAAAATAGGAGGAGCCTGGGCAGAATGGGTGGGGTCAGACAGCAGAGGAGGGGCTTAGGAGGAGCCTAGTCAGATTGGGTGGGGTCAAATAGGAGGAGCCTGGGCAGAATGGGTGGAGTCAGAGAGGAGGGGGTATAGGAGGAGCCTGGGCAGAATGGGTGGGGTCAGACAGCAGAGGAGGGGCTTAGGAGGAGCCTAGTCAGATTGGGTGGGGTCAGAGAGGAGGGGTATAGGAGGAGCCTGGGCAGAATGGGTGGGGTCAGACAGCAGATGAGAGGCTTAGGAGGAGCCTGGGCAGAATTGGTGGGGTCAGAGAGGAGGGGCTTAGGAGGAGCCTGGGCAGAATGGGTGGGGTCAGACAGCAGAGGAGGGGCTTAGGAGGAGCCTAGTCAGATTGGGTGGGGTCAAATAGGAGGAGCCTGGGCAGAATGGATGAGGTCAGAGAGGAGGGGTATAGGAGGAGCCTGGGCAGAGGGGGTATAGGAGGAGCCTAGTCAGATTGGGTGGGGTCAAATAGGAGGAGCCTGGGCAGAATGGGTGGAGTCAGAGAGGAGGGGGCATAGGAGGAGCCTGGGCAGAATGGGTGGGGTCAGACAGCAGAGGAGGGGCTTAGGAGGAGCCTAGTCAGATTGGGTGGGGTCAGAGAGGTGGGGTATAGGAGGAGCCTGGGCAGAATGGGTGGGGTCAGACAGCAGAGGAGGGGCTTAGGAGGAGCCTAGTCAGATTGGGTGGGGTCAAATAGGAGGAGCCTGGGCAGAATGGGTGGGGTCAGACAGCAGAGGAGGGGCTTAGGAGGAGCCAAGTCAGATTGGGTGGGGTCAAATAGGAGGGGTATAGGAGGAGCCTAGGCAGAATGGGTGGGGTCAGAGAGGAGGGGTATAGGAGGAGCCTGGGCAGAGGGGATATAGGAGGAGCCTAGTCAGATAAGGTGGGATCAAATAGGAGGAGCCTGGGCAGAATGGGTGGAGTCAGAGAGGAGGGGGTATAGGAGGAGCCTGGGCAGAATGGGTGGGGTCAGACAGCAGAGGAGGAGCCTGGGCAGAATGGGTGGGGTCAGAGAGGAGGGGCTTAGGCGGAGCCTGGGCAGAATGGGTGGGGTCAGACAGCAGAGGAGGGGCTTAGGAGGAGCCTAGTCAGATTGGGTGGGGTCAAATAGGAGGAGCCTGGGCAAAATGGGTGGGGTCAGACAGCAGAGGAGGAGCCTGGGCAGAATGGGTGGGGTCAGAGAGGAGGGGCTTAGGCGGAGCCTGGGCAGAATGGGTGGGGTCAGACAGCAGAGGAGGGGCTTAGGAGGAGCCTAGTCAGATTGGGTGGGGTCAAATAGGAGGAGCCTGGGCAGAGGGGGTATGGGAGGAGCCTAGTCAGATTGGGTGGGGTCAAATAGGAGGAGCCTGGGCAGAATGGGTGGAGTCAGAGAGGAGGGGGTATAGGAGGAGCCTGGGCAGAATGGGTGGGGTCAGACAGCAGAGGAGGGGCTTAGGAGGAGCCTAGTCAGATTGGGTGGGGTCAAATAGGAGGAGCCTGGGCAGAGGGGGTATGGGAGGAGCCTAGTCAGATTGGGTGGGGTCAAATAGGAGGAGCCTGGGCAGAATGGGTGGAGTCAGAGAGGAGGGGGTATAGGAGGAGCCTGGGCAGAATGGGTGGGGTCAGACAGCAGAGGAGGGGCTTAGGAGGAGCCTAGTCAGATTGGGTGGGGTCAAATAGGAGGAGCCTGGGCAGAATGGGTGAGGTCAGAGAGGAGGGGTATAGGAGGAGCCTGGGCAGAGGGGGTATAGGAGGAGCCTAGTCAGATTGGGTGGGGTCAAATAGGAGGAGCCTGGGCAGAATGGGTGGAGTCAGAGAGGAGGGGGTATAGGAGGAGCCTGGGCAGAATGGGTGGGGTCAGACAGCAGAGGAGGGGCTTAGGAGGAGCCTAGTCAGAATGGGTGGAGTCAGAGAGGAGGGGGTATAGGAGGAGCCTGGGCAGAATGGGTATAGGAGGAGCCTAGTCAGATTGGGTGAGGTCAGAGAGGAGGGGTATAGGAGGAGCCTGGGCAGAGGGGGTATAGGAGCCTAGTCAGATTGGGTGGGGTCAGAGAGGAGGGGGTATAGGAGGAGCCTGGGCAGAATGGGTGGGGTCAGACAGCAGAGGAGGGGTTTAGGAGGAGCCAAGTCAGATTGGGTGGGGTCAAATAGGAGGAGCCTGGGCAGAATGGGTGGGGTCAGACATCAGAGGAGGGGCTTAGGAGGAGCCTAGTCAGATTGGGTGGGGTCAGAGAGGAGGGGTATAGGAGGAGCCTGGGCAGGTTGGGTGGGGCCAGACAGCAGAGGAGGGGCTTAGGAGGAACCTAGTCAGATTGGGTGGGGTCAAATAGGAGGAGCCTGGGCAGAATGGGTGGGTCAGACAGCAGAGGAGGGGCTTAGGAGGAGCCTAGTCAGATTGGGTGGGGTCAGAGAGGAGGGGGTATAGGAGGAGCCTGGGCAGAATGGGTATAGGAGGAGCCTAGTCAGATTGGGTGAGGTCAGAGAGGAGGGGCTGAGGAGGAGCCTGGGCAGAATGGGTGGAGTCAGACAGCAGAGGAGGGGTTTAGGAGGAGCCTAGTCAGATTGGGTGGGGTCAGAGAGCAGAGGAGGGGTTAAGGAGGAGCCTAGTCAGATTGGGTGTGGTCAAATAGGAGGAGCCTGGGCAGAATGGGTGGGGTCTGAGGGCCTAGGAAGGGGTCATAGATGGAGGAGGATCCTGACTTATGGTGGGGAACTGCAAAAACTTTTTTAATGCACCCCCCTATACTTTCTGATTTCTGTTGGGAGGGGGCAGTCGGGGAGCAGTATTAAAAGGTGCTTAGGCGCAACGTGAAGAGCGATGAGGTGCACAGAATGGCATGCCTTCCAGGTACTTTTTGGGGGGGCTACCATTATTTTTTATTGCTCTGATCCTCCCTCATGGGGTGTACCCCAAATGGTTAGGGGCAACAGGGGAGGGGGGGGGCAAAAAGCTGTTTGACAGTTTCTGTTACCAACAGGGGTCACCATACGATTCTGCTGCAGTTATGGTATTGAAAGGTACAACAAGGAGCATGTGAATGTATTTTTGCAGGTGGGGTGCCCCAAAATGTTACTGCCAGCAGCAGCAGCCCCCCTCCTCCCCACCCAGCAGATTGGTATAGGTACCTTTAGGACATTTCTGTTGAAAAAAGAGACTATAGCAAATCGTGCTATGAAATCCTAGAGCACTAACATTTGCTAAATAAAGGTGGCATCGGAGCATACGAATGAGGCAGAGAGAGACTACTGTTGCCAATTGGTTTGGTGGGTCATAGTGAATAACCTCGGCATGCAAATAGGCAGTGTGAGGATTGGCAGTGTCTGTAGAGAATTTTGGCATGCTCTTCAGCTTATTTTTTCCTCCTTACGTTGGCTATGAACTATAGAGGAAAGGCCCGGCCTTACTGTTGGACAAAACATGTATTTATGATTTTAAGAAGTGTAGTCTGACTGTACTGAGAGGGGCTGTACAGTACGGTAAATGCCTGTATACCCCTGCAATGTGCATCCAACTGTCACTTGAGATTCAATAGCGAACGAAGCAGCTGGGTTACTGACTGAATGTAAATGGAAGGCACATAGCAAGGGTTTTTGTGGTCACTCAAATGATTGAAACCTGGTTGATGCACTACCAAAGCTGGGGTTCCAGGAGGGAACATTTGAGGGGCATTGAGATGGTGGTGCCCAGAGGTCAAAATATGTTTCAGAGACAGAGAGGTACTGCGGTCCTGGTCCCACATTGGGGGTAGTCAAACGTCCTGCTAAAGATTTCTGTCCAACTGTTACCACGTTTTGTGCAGCCTGGCTCCCTCTGTAACGATTCCCCAGTGTCTTTCGATCCTACAGATGACTGTAGCAAACTTCCCAAATTTTTTCTTGGCCTCATACCCCCAAAGGAGTGCCTGACATTTGCCAGCCTAACGATACTCACATTCTGGGAAAAACCTCACTAACCATGCATATTTATGCACCACACATGGCAAATCCTTGCAATTGCAGAACATCATATCGCACTTGTCATCTTTGAGGTGCTGTAAGTATTTGGATTTGAGGGAAATATTCATCCTTGCTTGCTCTTCCACCTGAAGTCTATGGTGCTGCTGTTCCTTTCTCACATGTCCCTACAAAGAGACAAGTGACACACAGACTCAATCACTCAGCAAACATATATGCTTTGACGCTTTCATCTTGCTGTTTACCTTCCAAATGTTCCCCCTTCACCACAAATACAGGCCAGCCATTCCTCATCCCCTCAGTCATCGTAGTCCTTCACTCCTTAGGCCCTGCAAGACAAAAATGAACAAGAATCATGTCAGCAAGCAGAAGAAAAGCCTCAGTGTGCTCTTTTGTTCATACTGCTGCCCGCTAGTAACACTTCATGGCCACTGCAGCTTAAGAATGGGACTGAGAAGAGGGCTCTCCTATGCAAATAATGTCCTCCCATGCATACTTTCTTCTGAGACGGTCGGCGGCTTGTGCCGTGATACTGCCTCCAACATATGGTCTTCAACCAAATTTTAAAAAAGCCCACCTGCCTTAGACGAAGGATTTTGCCACTCGAAGGAAGCACATGGGGACATCACCATCATTTAGCAGGGTGCTAAATTGCCTGCTGTCCGCCTGTATACAGAACAAGGACGTTCGTGGCCGTTCGTGAGCGTTCTTCAAAGGAAGGAGGTGGGTGAATAAATCCAAGATGCCAGGGCAGGCCCAGCCCAGTGCAGCCCAGCCCTGCACAGCGCACTGCTGTGGAGGTCCACTCCATCACATCCTGCAGCAGGCATGATGCAGATCTACTAGAGCAAAGGCTTGACTCTGCTCTTGTCTGTCTCTTAAAGGAAACAATCTTTCCAACTTCTTATTGCACCTAATAAATGGACTCTAGCTAGCCTCAAACTCAACCCATCATTTCATTAGCCAGAGCTCATACTTGACCTTTATTTCTATCCAAGCTCACTGGCACCAAACCCCTGATTTGAGCGAGTGGCTCACACTAAAATGAAACATCACCATCAACCAACCTATTTTACAATAAGTGTAGCACCATCCTCGCATTCTTGTGCTCAGTTATAACCCCAATACCACAATTGCACTCTGCAATTCACCAAACTTAAAGGACAAAGAATGAAGACATTGATAAAGGAAGATAAGGCCTTGTTCCTAGCACCTACTTGAGAAATAGGGCGGTTGGTAGAAGGTCATGAGAGAAAACATATGAAATGTTGGGAGACATCTGCCAAAAAAACACTAGCAAAAAAAAAAATCACTGTTTGAAAATTTCCCACCTTGGGATACTTCTACAGCACTGGCAGGATTCGAACCCTGGCCTGTGAGGGCTGTCCCCCCCCAAAGGTACAAGCCTTACCTTTGAGCTATAGCTCCTTGGTGGTCTAGAGGATTGCAGTAGTACCTATAAGCAACATACAGGCCTTGGTGTCCTTTCCTGTGGCTTCCATTGCACATTAAATGGATGACCATGACATAAGGACAATTTGATAGGCTACTTACATGGAAACCAGAAAAACACTTAGCAAAAAAAAATAAAGAAAATCACTGTTTGAAAATTTCCCACCTTGGGATACTTCTACAGCACTGGCAGGATTCGAACCCTGGCCTGTGAGGGCTGTCCACACCAAAGGTACAAGCCTTACCTTTGAGCTATAACTCCTTGGTGGTCTGGAGGATTGCAGTAGTAACTATAAGCAACATACAGGCCTTGGTGTCCTTTCCTGTGGCTACCATTGCACATTAAATGGATGACCATGACATACAGACAATTTGATAGGCTACTTACATGGAAACCAGAAAAACACTTAGCAAAAAAAAAGAAAAGAAAATCCCTGTTTGAAAATTTCCCACCTTGGGATACTTCTACAGCACTGGCAGGATTTGAACCCTGGCCTGTGACGGCTGTCCCCACCAAAGGTACAAGCCTTACCTTTGAGCTATAGCTCCTTGATGGTCTAACATGGAAACCAGTGTGGTCCAGTGGGTAAGTTCCTGCCTTCCATCCAGGCAACCAGGGTTCAAATCCCGAGTTCGGCACCAGGTAAGTAAATTGGTAAGTAAAATGTGTCTGTGTGGTTGTGTAAGAGTGGAATCATGCCTAGCGAAAGAGGGATTGCAGATTGGTCGGTAAGTAAAATAGGTGTGGAAAGAAAGGTGAAAGAAAGAGAACGGGTGTTGTCTGTAGGAGGAGGACCCTGGGCATGTTGGGTGGGGTCAGAGAGGAAGGGGTATAGGAGGAGCCTGAGCAGAGGGGGTGAGGTCAGAGAGGAGGAGGAGCCTGGGCAGAATGGGTGGGGTCAGACAGCAGAGGAGAGGCTTAGGAGGAGTCTAGGGGCTTAGGAGGAGCCTAGTCAGATTGGGTGGGGTCAGAGAGGAGGGGTATAGGAGGAGCCTGGGCAGGTTGGGTGGGGTCAGACAGCAGAGGAGGAGCTTAGGAGAAGCCTAGTCACATTGGGTGAGGTCAGAGAGGAGGGGTATAGGAGGAGCCTGGGCAGAGGGGGTATTGGAGGAGCCTAGTCAGATTGGGTGGGGTCAAATAGGAGGAGCCTGGGCAGAATGGGTGGGGTCAGACAGCAGAGGAGGGTATTAGGAGGAGCGTCGGGGCTTAGGAGGAGCCTAGTCAGATTGGGCGGGGTCAAATAGGAGGAGCCTGGGCAGAATGGGTGGGGTCAGACAGGAGGGGATTAGGAGGAGCTTAGGAGGAGCCTAGTCAGATTGGGTGGGGTCAAATAGGAGGAGCCTGGGCAGAATGGGTGGGGTCAGACAGCAGAGGAGGGGATTAGGAGGAGCCTAGGAGCTTAGGATGGGTGGGGTCAGACAGCAGAGGAGGGGATTAGGAGGAGCCTAGGAGCTTAGGAGGAGCCTAGTCAGATTGGGTGGGGTCAAATAGGAGGAGCCTAGTCAGAATGGGTGGGGTCAGACAGCAGAGGAGGGGATTAGGAGGAGCTTAGGAGGAGCCTAGTCAGATCGGGTGGGGTCAAATAGGAGGAGCTTGGGCAGAATGGGTGGGGTCAGACAGCAGAGGAGGGGCTTAGGAGGAGCCTAGTCAGATTGGGTGGGGTCAGAGAGGAGGGGCTGAGGAGGAGCCTGGGCAGAATGGGTGGAGTCAGACAGCAGAGGAGGGGTTTAGGAGGAGCCTGGTCAAATAGGAGGGGTATAGGAGGAGCCTGGGCAGAATGGGTGGGATCAGAGGGGTATGGGAGGAGCCTGGGCAGAATGGGTGGAGTCAGAGAGGAGGGGGTATAGGAGGAGCCTGAGCAGAGGGGGTGAGGTCAGAGAGGAGGGGTATAGGAGGAGCCTAGTCAGATTGGGTGGGGTCAGACAGCAGAGGAGGGGCTTAGGAGGAGCCTAGTCAGATTGGGTGGGGTCAAATAGGAGGGGTATAGGAGGAGCCTGGGCAGAATGGGTGGGGTCAAATAGGAGGGGTATAGGAGGAGCCTGGGCAGAATGGGTGGGGTCAGAGAGGAGGGAGTATAGGAGGAGCCTGAGCAGAGGGGGTGAGGTCAGAGAGGAGGGGTATAGGAGGAGCCTAGTCAGATTGGGTGGGGTCAGACAGCAGAGGAGGGGTTTAGGAGGAGCCTAGTCAGATTAGGTGGGGTCAAATAGGAGGAGCCTGGGCAGAATGGGTGGGGTCAGACAGCAGAGGAGGGGTATAGGAGGAGCCTGGGCAGAATGGGTGGGGTCAGAGAGGAGGGTCTTAGGAGGAGCCTGGGCAGAATGGGTGGAGTCAGAGAGGAGGGGGTATAGGAGGGCTTAGGAGGAGGGCTTAGGAGGAGCCTGGGCAGAATGGGTGCCCAGGCTCCTCCTATTTGACCCCACCCAATCTGACTAGGCTCCTCCTAAGCCCCTCCTCTGCTGTCTGACCCCACCCAATCTGACTAGGCTGCTCCTATACCCCTCCTCTCTGACTCCACCCATTCTGCCCAGGCTCCTCCTAAGACCCTCCTCTCTGACCCCACCCATTCTGCCCAGGCTCCTCCTATTTGACCCCACCCAATCTGACTAGGCTCCTCCTAAGCCCCTAGGCTCCTCCTAAGCCCCTCCTCTGCTGTCTGACCCCACCCCCTCTGCTCAGGCTCCTCCTATACCCTTCCTCTCTGACCACACCCATTCTGCCCAGGCTCCTCCTATTTGACCCCACCCAATCTGACTAGGCTCCTCCTAAGCCCCTAGGCTCCTCCTAAGCCCCTCCTCTGCTGTCTGACCCCACCCATTCTAACCAGGCTCCTCCTATACCCCTCCTCTCTGACCCCACCCAATCTGACTAGGCTCCTCCTAAGCCCCTCCTCTGCTGTCTGACCCCACCCATTCTGCCCAGGCTCCTCCTATTTGACCCCACCCAATCTGACTAGGCTCCTCCTATACCCCCTCTGCCCAGGCTCCTCCCATACCCCTCCGACCTCACCCATTCTGCCCAGGCTCCTCCTTTTTGACCCCACCCGTTCTGCCCAGGCTCCTCCTAAGGCCTTCCTCTCTGACCCCACCCATTCTGCCTCGGCTCCTCCTATACCCTTCCTCTCTGACCCCACCCATTCTGCCCAGGCTCCTCCTATACCCCTCCTATTTGACCCCACCCAATCTGACTAGGCTCCTCCTATACCCCCTCTGCCCAGGATGCTCCTATACCCCTCCTCTCTGGCCTCACCCAATCTGACTAGGCTTCTCCTAAGCCCCTCCTCTGCTGTCTGACCCCACCCAACCTGCCCAGGCTCCTCCCATTTGACCCCACCCAATCTGACTAGGCTCCTCCTAAGCCCCTCCTCTGCTGTCTGACCGCACCCCCTCTGCTCAGGCTCCTCCTATACCCCTCTGACCCCACCCATTCTGCCCAAGCTCCTCCCATACCCCTCTGACCCCACCCAACCTGCCCAGGCTCCTCCTATACCCCTCCTATTTGACCCCACCCAATCTGACTTGGCTCCTCCTAAACCCCTCCTCTGCTGTCTGACCCCACCCATTCTGCCCAAGCTCTCCTCCTATACCCCCTCCTCTCTGACCCCACCCATTCTGCCCAGGCTCCTCCTATACCCCTTCTATTTGACCCCACCCAATCTGACTAGGCTCCTCCTAAGCCCCTCCTCTGCTGTCTGACCCCACCCATTCTGCCCAGGCTCCTCCTATTTGACCCCACCCAATCTGACTAGGCTCCTCCTCAGCCCCTCCTCTCTGACCTCACCCAATCTGACTAGGCTTCTCCTAAGCCCCTCCTCTGCTGTCTGACCCCACCCATTCTGCCCAGGCTCCTCCTATTTGACCCCACCCAATCTGACTAGGCTCCTCCTGAACGCCTCCTCTGCTGTCTGACCCCACCCATTCTGCCCAGGCTCCTCCTATACCCCCTCCTCTCTGACTCCAACCATTCTGCCCAGGCTCCTCCTAAGCCCCTCCTCTCTGACTCCACCCAATCTGACTAGGCTCCTCCTATACCCCCTCTGCCCAGGCTCCTCCTATACCCCTCCTCTCTGACCTCACACAATCTGACTAGGCTCCTCCTAAGCCCCTCCTCTGCTGTCTGACTCCACCCAACCTGCCCAGGCTCCTCCTATACCCCTCCTCTCTGACCCCACCCAATCTGACTAGGCTCCTCCTAAGCCCCTCCTCTGCTGTCTGACCCCACCCAACCTGCCCAGGCTCCTCCTATACCCCTCCTCTCTGACCCCACCCAATCTGACTAGGCTCCTCCTAAGCCCCTAGGCTCCTCCTAAGCCCCTCCTCTGCTGTCTGACCCCACCCATTCTAACCAGGCTCCTCCTATACCCCTCCTCTCTGACCCCACCCAATCTGACTAGGCTCCTCCTAAGCCCCTCCTCTGCTGTCTGATCCCACCCATTCTGCCCAGGCTCCTCCTATTTGACCCCACCCAATCTGACTAGGCTCCTCCTATACCCCCTCTGCCCAGGCTCCTCCCATACCCCTCCGACCTCACCCATTCTGCCCAGGCTCCTCCTTTTTGACCCCACCCGTTCTGCCCAGGCTCCTCCTAAGGCCTTCCTCTCTGACCCCACCCATTCTGCCTCGGCTCCTCCTATACCCTTCCTCTCTGACCCCACCCATTCTGCCCAGGCTCCTCCTATACCCCTCCTATTTGACCCCACCCAATCTGACTAGGCTCCTCCTATACCCCCTCTGCCCAGGATGCTCCTATACCCCTCCTCTCTGGCCTCACCCAATCTGACTAGGCTTCTCCTAAGCCCCTCCTCTGCTGTCTGACCCCACCCAACCTGCCCAGGCTCCTCCTAAGCCCCTAGGCTCCTCCTAAGCCCCTCCTCTGCTGCCTGACCCCACCCATTCTGCCCAGGCTCCACCTATACCCCTCCTCTCTGACCCCACCCAATCTGACTAGGCTCCCCCTAAGCCCCTCCTCTGCTGTCTGACCACACCCATTCTGCCCAGGCTCCTCCTATTTGACCCCACCCAATCTGACTAGGCTCCTCCTAAGCCCCTAGGCTCCTCCTAAGCCCCTCCTCTGCTGTCTGACCCCACCCCCTCTGCTCAGGCTCCTCCTATACCCTTCCTCTCTGACCCCACCCATTCTGCCCAGACTCCTCCTATACCCCTCCTATTTGACCCCACCCAATCTGACTAGACTCCCCCTAAGCCCCTCCTCTGCTGTCTGACCCCACCCATTCTGCCCAGGCTCCTCCTATTTGACCACACCCAATCTGACTACGCTCCTCCTAAGCCCCTCCTCTGCTGTCTGACCCCGCCCATTCTGCCCAGGCTCCTCCTATTTGACCCCACCCAATCTGACTACGCTCCTCCTAAGCCCCTCCTCTGCTGTCTGACCCCACCCAACCTGCCCAGGCTGCTCCTATACCCCTCCTCTCTGACCCCAACCAATCTGACTAGGCTCCTCCTAAGCCCCTAGGCTCCTCTTAAGCCCCTCCTCTGCTGTCTGACCCCACCCATTCTGCCCAGGCTCCTCCTATACCCCTCCTCTCTGACCCCACCCAATCTGACTAGACTCCCCCTAAGCCCCTCCTCAGCTGTCTGACCCCACCCATTCTGCCCAGGCTCCTCCTATTTGACCACACCCAATCTGACTACGCTCCTCCTAAGCCCCTCCTCTGCTGTCTGACCCCACCCAACCTGCCCAGGCTGCTCCTATACCCCTCCTCTCTGACCCCAACCAATCTGACTAGGCTCCTCCTAAGCCCCTAAGCTCCTCCTAAGCCCCTTCTCTGCTGTCTGACCCCACCCAACCTGCCCAGGCTCCTCCTATACCCCTCCTCTCTGACCCCACCCAATCTGACTAGGCTCCTCCTAAGCCCCTAGGCTCCTCCTAAGCCCCTCCTCAGCTGTCTGACCCCACCCATTCTGAGCAGGCTCCTCCTATACCCCTCCTCTCTGACCCCAGCCAATCTGACTAGGCTCCTCCTAAGCCCCTCCTCTGCTGTCTGACCCCACCCATTCTGCCCAGGCTCCTCCCATTTGACCCCACCCAATCTGACTAGGCTCCTCCTAAGCCCCTCCTCTGCTGTCTGACCGCACCCCCTCTGCTCAGGCTCCTCCTATACCCCTCTGACCTCACCCATTCTGCCCAAGCTCCTCCCATACCCCTCTGACCCCACCCATTCTGCCCAGGCTCCTCCTATACCCCTCCTATTTGACCCCACCCAATCTGACTTGGCTCCTCCTAAACCCCTCCTCTGCTGTCTGACCCCACCCATTCTGCCCAAGCTCTCCTCCTATACCCCCTCCTCTCTGACCCCACCCATTCTGCCCAGGCTCCTCCTATACCCCTTCTATTTGACCCCACCCAATCTGACTAGGCTCCTCCTAAGCCCCTCCTCTGCTGTCTGACCCCACCCATTCTGCCCAGGCTCCTCCTATTTGACCCCACCAAATCTGACTAGGCTCCTCCTCAGCCCCTCCTCTCTGACCTCACCCAATCTGACTAGGCTTCTCCTAAGCCCCTCCTCTGCTGTCTGACCCCACCCAACCTGCCCAGGCTCCTCCTATACCCCTCCTCTCTGACCCCACCCAATCTGACTAGGCTCCTCCTGAACGCCTCCTCTGCTGTCTGACCCCACCCGTTCTGCCCAGGCTCCTCCTATACCCCCTCCTCTCTGACTCCAACCATTCTGCCCAGGCTCCTCCTAAGCCCCTCCTCTCTGACTCCACCCAATCTGACTAGGCTCCTCCTATACCCCCTCTGCCCAGGCTCCTCCTATACCCCTCCTCTCTGACCTCACACAATCTGACAAGGCTCCTCCTAAGCCCCTCCTCTGCTGTCTGACCCCACCCAACCTGCCCAGGCTCCTCCTATACCCCTCCTCTCTGACCCCACCCAATCTGACTAGGCTCCTCCTAAGCCCCTCCTCTGCTGTCTGACCCCACCCAACCTGCCCAGGCTCCTCCAATACCCCTCCTCTCTGACCCCACCCAATCTGACTAGGCTCCTCCTAAGCCCCTAGGCTCCTCCTAAGCCCCTCCTCTGCTGTCTGACCCCACCCATTCTGACCAGGCTCCTCCTATACCCCTCCTCTCTGACCCCACCCAATCTGACTAGGCTCCTCCTAAGCCCCTCCTCTGCTGTCTGACCCCACCCATTCTGCCCAGGCTCCTCCTATTTGACCCCACCCAATTTGACTAGGCTCCTCCTATACCCCCTCTGCCCAGGCTCCTCCCATACCCCTCCGACCTCACCCATTCTGCCCAGGCTCCTCCTTTTTGACCCCACCCGTTCTGCCCAGGCTCCTCCTAAGGCCTTCCTCTCTGACCCCACCCATTCTGCCTTGGCTCCTCCTATACCCTTCCTCTCTGACCCCACCCATTCTGCCCAGGCTCCTCCTATACCCCTCCTATTTGACCCCACCCAATCTGACTAGGCTCCTCCTATACCCCCTCTGCCCAGGATGCTCCTATACCCCTCCTCTCTGGCCTCACCCAATCTGACTAGGCTTCTCCTAAGCCCCTCCTCTGCTGTCTGACCCCACCCAACCTGCCCAGGCTCCTCCTAAGCCCCTAGGCTCCTCCTAAGCCCCTCCTCTGCTGTCTGACCCCACCCATTCTGCCCAGGCTCCACCTATACCCCTCCTCTCTGACCCCACCCAATCTGACTAGGCTCCCTCTAAGCCCCTCCTCTGCTGTCTGACCACACCCATTCTGCCCAGGCTCCTCCTATTTGACCCTACCCAATCTGACTAGGCTCCTTCTAAGCCCCTAGGCTCCTCCTAAGCCCCTCCTCTGCTGTCTGACCCCACCCCCTCTGCTCAGGCTCCTCCTATACCCCTCTGACCCCACCCATTCTTCCCAGGCTCCTCCCATACCCCTCTGACCCCACCCATTCTGCCCAGGCTCCTCCTATACCCCTCCTATTTGACCCCACCCAATCTGACTTGGCTCCTCCTAAACCCCTCCTCTGCTGTCTGACTCCACCCATTCTGCCCAGGCTCCTCCTAAGCCCCTCCTCTCTGACTCCACGCATTCTGCCCAGGCTCCTCCTAAGCCCCTCCTCTGCTGTCTGACCCCACCCAATCTGACTAGGCTCCTCCTAAACCCCTCCTCTGCTTTCTGACCCCACCCAATCTGACTAGGCTCCTCCTATACCCCTCCTCTCTGACCTCACCCCCTCTGCTCAGGCTCCTCCTATACCCCCTCCTCTCTGACCCCACCCATTCTGCCCAGGCTCCTCCTATACCCATCCTATTTGACCCCACCCAATCTGACTAGGCTCCTCCTAAGCCCCTCCTCTGCTGTCTGACCCCACCCATTCTGCCCAGGCTCCTCCTATTTGACCCCACCCAATCTGACTAGGCTCTTCCTAAGCCCCTCCTCTCTGACCTCACCCAATCTGACTAAGCTCCTCCTACGCCCCTCCTCTCTGGCCTTACCCAATCTGACTAGGCTTCTCCTAAGCCCCTCCTCTGCTGTCTGACCCCACCCATTCTGCCCAGGCTCCTCCTATACCCTTCCTCTCTGACCCCACCCATTCTGCCCAGACTCCTCCTATACCCCTCCTATTTGACCCCACCCAATCTGACTAGGCTCCTCCTAAGGCCCTCCTCTCTGACCCCACCCATTCTGCCCAGGCTCCTCCTATACCCTTCCTCTCTGACCCCACCCATTCTGCCCAGACTCCTCCTATACCCCTCCTATTTGACCCCACCCAATCTGACTTGGCTCCTCCTAAACCCCTCCTCTGCTGTCTGACCCCACCCATTCTGCCCAGGCTCCTTCTATACCCCCTCCTCTCTGACTCCACCCATTCTACTAAGGCTCCTCCTAAGCCCCTCCTCTCTGACTCCACCCAATCTCACTAGGCTCCTCCTATACCCCCTCTGCCCAGGCTCCTCCTATACCCCTCCTCTCTGACCTCACACAATCTGACTAGGCTCCTCCTAAGCCCCTCCTCTGCTGTCTGACCCCACCCAAACTGCCAAGGCTCCTCCTATACCCCTCCTCTCTGACCCCACCCAATCTGACTAGGCTCCTCCTAAGCCCCTAGGCTCCTCCTAAGCCCCTCCTCAGCTGTCTGACCCCACCCATTCTGCCCAGGCTCCTCCTATACCCCTCCTCTCTGACCCCAGCCAATCTGACTAGGCTTCTCCTAAGCCCCTCCTCTGCTGTCTGACCCCACCCATTCTGCCCAGGCTCCTCCTATTTCACCCCACCCAATCTGACTAGGCTCCTCCTAAGCCCCTCCTCTGCTGTCTGACCGCACCCCCTCTGCTCAGGCTCCTCCTATACCCCTCTGACCCCACCCATTCTGCCCAGGCTCCTCCCATACCCCTCTGACTCCACCCATTCTGCCCAGGCTCCTCCTATACCCCTCCTATTTGACCCCACCCAATCTGACTTGGCTCCTCCTAAACCCCTCCTCTGCTGTCTGACCCCACCCATTCTGTCCAGGCTCCTCCTAAGCCCCTCCTCTCTGACTCCACCCATTCTGCCCAGGCTCCTCCTAAGCCCTTTCCTCTGCTGTCTGACCCCACCCATTCTGACTAGGCTCCTCCTAAACCCCTCCTCTGCTGTCTGACCCCACCCATTCTGCCCAAGCTCTCCTCCTATACCCCCTCCTCTTTGACCCCACCCATTCTGCCCAGGCTCCTCCTATACCCCTTCTATTTGACCCCACCCAATCTGACTAGGCTCCTCCTAAGCCCCTCCTCTGCTGTCTGACCACACCCATTCTGCCCAGGCTCCTCCTATTTGACCCCACCCAATCTGACTACGCTCCTCCTAAGCCCCTCCTCTGCTGTCTGACCCCACCCAACCTGCCCAGGCTGCTCCTATACCCCTCCTCTCTGACCCCAACCAATCTGACTAGGCTCCTCCTAAGCCCCTAGGCTCCTCCTAAGCCCCTCCTCTGCTGTCTGACCCCACCCATTCTGCCCAGGCTCCTCCTATACCCCTCCTATTTGACCCCACCCAATCTGACTTGGCTCCTCCTAAACCCCTCCTCTGCTGTCTGACCCCACCCATTCTGCCCAGGCTCCTCCTATTTGACCCCACCCAATCTGACTACGCTCCTCCTAAGCCCCTCCTCTGCTGTCTGACCCCACCCAACCTGCCCAGGCTGCTCCTATACCCCTCATCTCTGACCCCAACCAATCTGACTAGGCTCCTCCTAAGCCCCTAGGCTCCTCTTAAGCCCCTCCTCTGCTGTCTGACCCCACCCAACCTGCCCAGGCTCCTCCTATACCCCTCCTCTCTGACCCCACCCAATCTGACTAGGCTCCTCCTAAGCCCCTAGGCTCCTCCTAAGCCCCTCCTCAGCTGTCTGACCGCACCCCCTCTGCCCAGGCTCCTCCTATACCCCTCCTCTCTGACCCCACCCAATCTGACTAGGCTCCTCCTATACCCCCTCTGCCCAGGCTCCTCCTATACCCCTCCTCTCTGACCTCACACAATCTGACTAGGCTCCTCCTAAGCCCCTCCTCTGCTGTCTGACCCCACCCAACCTGCCCAGGCTCCTCCTATACACCTCCTCTCTGACCCCACCCAATCTGACTAGGCTCCTCCTAAGCCCCTCCTCTGCTGTCTGACCCCACCCAACCTGACCAGGCTCCTCCTATACCCCTCCTCTCTGACCTTAGCCAATCTGACTAGGCTCCTCCTAAGCCCCTAGGCTCCTCCTAAGCCCCTCCTCTGCTGTCTGACCCCACCCATTCTGCCCAGGCTCCTCCTATACCCCTCCTCTCTGACCCCACCCAATCTGACTAGGCTCCTCCTAAGCCCCTCCTCTGCTGTCTGACCCCACCCATTCTGCCCAGGCTCCTCCAATTTGACCCCACCCAATCTGACTAGGCTCCTCCTATACCCCCTCTGCCCAGGCTCCTCCCATACCCCTCCGACCTCACCCATTCTGCCCAGGCTCCTCCTATTTGACCCCACCCGTTCTGCCCAGGCTCCTCCTAAGGCCTTCCTCTCTGACCCCACCCATTCTGCCCAGGCTCCTCCTATACCCTTCCTCTCTGACCCCACCCATTCTGCCCAGGCTCCTCCTATACCCCTCCTATTTGACCCCACCCAATCTGACTAGGCTCCTCCTATACCCCCTCGGCCCAGGCTCCTCCTATACCCCTCCTCTCTGGCCTCACCCAATCTGACTAGGCTTCTCCTAAGCCCCTCCTCTGCTGTCTGACCCCACCCAACCTGCCCAGGCTCCTCCTAAGACCCTAGGCTCCTCCTAAGCCCCTCCTCTGCTGTCTGACCCCACCCATTGTGCCCAGGCTCCTCCTATACCCCTCCTCTCTGACCCCACCCAATCTGACTAGGCTCCCCCTAAGCCCCTCCTCTGCTGTCTGACCACACCCATTCTGCCCAGGCTCCTCCTATTTGACCCCACCCAATCTGACTAGGCTCCTCCTAAGCCCCTAGGCTCCTCCTAAGCCCCTCCTCTGCTGTCTGACCCCACCCCCTCTGCTCAGGCTCCTCCTATACCCCTCTGACCCCACCCATTCTGCCCAGGCTCCTCCCATACCCCTCTGACCCCACCCATTCTGCCCAGGCTCCTCCTATACCCCTCCTATTTGACTCCACCCAATCTGACTTGGCTCCTCCTAAACCCCTCCTCTGCTGTCTGACCCCACCCATTCTGCCCAGGCTCCTCCTAAGCCCCTCCTCTCTGACTCCACCCATTCTGCCCAGGCTCCTCCTAAGCCCCTCCTCTGCTGTCTGACCCCATCCAATCTGACTAGGCTCCTCCTAAACCCCTCCTCTGCTGTCTGACCCCACCCAATCTGACTAGGCTCCTCCTATACCCCTCCTCTCTGATCTCACCCCCTCTGCTCAGGCTCCTCCTATACCCCCTCCTCTCTGACCCCACCCATTCTGCCCAGGCTCCTCCTATACCCCTCCTATTTGACCCCACCCAATCTGACTAGGCTCCTCCTAAGCCCCTCCTCTGCTGTCTGACCCCACCCATTATGCCCAGGCTCCTCCTATTTGACCCCACCCAATCTGACTAGGCTCGTCCTAAGCCCCTCCTCTCTGACCTCACCCAATCTGACTAAGCTCCTCCTACGCCCCTCCTCTCTGGCCTCACCCAATCTGACTAGGCTTCTCCCAAGCCCCTCCTCTGCTGTCTGACCCCACCCATTCTGCCCAGGCTCCTCCTATACCCTTCCTCTCTGACCCCACCCATTCTGCCCAGACTCCTCCTATACCCCTCCTATTTGACCCCACCCAATCTGACTAGGCTCCTCCTAAGGCCCTCCTCTCTGACCCCACCCATTCTGCCCAGGCTCCTCCTATACCCTTCCTCTCTGACCCCACCCATTCTGCCCAGACTCCTCCTATACCCCTCCTATTTGACCCCACCCAATCTGACTTGGCTCCTCCTAAACCCCTCCTCTGCTGTCTGACCCCACCCAACCTCCCCAGGCTCCTCCTATACCCCTCCTCTCTGACCCCACCCAATCTGACTAGGCTCCTCCTAAGCCCCTAGGCTCCTCCTAAGCCCCTCCTCTGCTGTCTGACCCCACCCATTCTGCCCAGGCTCCTCCTATACCCCTCCTCTCTGACAAAACCCAATCTGACTAGGCTCCTCCTAAGCCCCTCCTCTGCTGTCTGACCCCACCCATTCTGCCCAGGCTCCTCCTATTTGACCCCACCCAATCTGACTAGGCTCCTCCTATACCCCCTCTGCCCAGGCTCCTCCCATACCCCTCCAACCTCACCCATTCTGCCCAGGCTCCTCCTATTTGACCCCACCCGTTCTGCCCAGGCTCCTCCTAAGGCCTTCCTCTCTGACCCCACCCATTCTGCCCAGGCTCCTCCTATACCCTTCCTCTCTGACCCCACCCATTATGCCCAGGCTCCTCCTATACCCCTCCTATTTGACCCCACCCAATCTGACTAGGCTCCTCCTAAGCCCCTCCTCTCTGACCTCACCCAATCTGACTAGGCTCCTCCTATACCCCCTCTGCCCAGGCTCCTCCTATACCCCTCCTCTCTGGCCTCACCCAATCTGACTAGGCTTCTCCTAAGCCCCTCCTCTGCTGCCTGACCCCACCCAACCTGCCCAGGCTCCTCCTAAGCCCCTAGGCTCCTCCTAAGCCCCTCCTCTGCTGTCTGACCCCACCCATTCTGCCCAGGCTCCTCCTATACCCCTCCTCTCTGACCCTACCCAATCTGACTAGGCTCCCCCTAAGCCCCTCCTCTGCTGTCTGACCACACCCATTCTGCCCAGGCTCCTCCTATTTGACCCCACCCAATCTGACTAGGCTCCTCCTAAGCCCCTAGGCTCCTCCTATGCCCCTCCTCTGCTGTCTGACCCCACCCCCTCTGCTCAGGCTCCTCCTATACCCCTCTGACCCCACCCATTCTGCCCAGGCTCCTCCCATACCCCTCTGACCCCACCCATTCTGCCCAGGCTCATCCTATAAACCCCTCCTATTTGACCCCACCCAATCTGACTTGGCTCCTCCTAAACCCCTCCTCTGCTGTCTGACCCCACCCATTCTGCCCAGGCTCCTCCTAAGCCCCTCCTCTCTGACTCCACCCATTCTGCCCAGGCTCCTCCTAAGCCCCTCCTCTGCTGTCTGACCCCACCCAATCTGACTAGGCTCCTCCTAAACCCCTCCTCTGCTGTCTGACCCCACCCAATCTGACTAGGCTCCTCCTATACCCCTCCTCTCTGACCTCACCCCCTCTGCTCAGGCTCCTCCTATACCCCCTCCTCTCTGACCCCACCCATTCTGCCCAGGCTCCTCCTATACCCCTCCTATTTGACCCCACCCAATCTGACTAGGCTCCTCCTAAGCCCCTCCTCTGCTGTCTGACCCCACCCATTCTGCCCAAGCTCCTCCTATTTGACCCCACCCAATCTGACTAGGCTCCTCCTAAGCCCCTCCTCTCTGACCTCACCCAATCTGACTAAGCTCCTCCTACGCCCCTCCTCTCTGGCCTCACCCAATCTGACTAGGCTTCTCCTAAGCCCCTCCTCTGCTGTCTGACCCCACCCATTCTGCCCAGGCTCCTCCTATACCCTTCCTCTCTGACCCCACCCATTCTGCCCAGACTCCTCCTATACCCCTCCTATTTGACCCCACCCAATCTGACTAGGCTCCTCCTAAGGCCCTCCTCTCTGACCCCACCCATTCTGCCCAGGCTCCTCCTATACCCTTCCTCTCTGACCCCACCCATTCTGCCCAGACTCCTCCTATACCATACCCCTCCTATTTGACCCCACCCAATCTGACTTGGCTCCTCCTAAACCCCTCCTCTGCTGTCTGACCCCACCCATTCTGCCCAGGCTCCTCCTATACCCCCTCATCTCTGACTCCACCCATTCTGCCCAGGCTCCTCCTAAGTACCTCCTCTCTGACTCCACCCAATCTGACTAGGCTCCTCCTATACCCCCTCTGCCCAGGCTCCTCCTATACCCCTCCTCTCTGACCTCACACAATCTGACTAGGCTCCTCCTAAGCCCCTCCTCTGCTGTCTGACCCCACCCAACCTGCCCAGGCTCCTCCTATACCCCTCCTCTCTGACCCCACCCAATCTGACTAGGCTCCTCCTAAGCCCCTAGGCTCCTCCTAAGCCCCTCCTCAGCTGTCTGACCCCACCCATTCTGCCCAGGCTCCTCCTATACCCCTCCTCTCTGACCCCAGCCAATCTGACTAGGCTCCTCCTAAGCCCCTCCTCTGCTGTCTGACCCCACCCATTCTGCCCAGGATCCTCCTATTTGACCCCACCCAATCTGACTAGGCTCCTCCTAAGCCCCTCCTCTGCTGTCTGACCGCACCCCCTCTGCTCAGGCTCCTCCTATACCCCTCTGACCCCACCCATTCTGCCCAGGCTCCTCCCATACCCCTCTGACCCCACCCATTCTGCCCAGGCTCCTCCTATACCCCTCCTATTTGACCCCACCCAATCTGACTTGGCTCCTCCTAAACCCCTCCTCTGCTGTCTGACCCCACCCATTCTGCCCAGGCTCCTCCTAAACCCCTCCTCTCTGACTCCACCCATTCTGCCCAGGCTCCTCCCATACCCCTCTGACCCCACCCATTCTGCCCAGGCTCCTCCTATACCCCTCCTATTTGACCCCACCCAATCTGACTTGGCTCCTCCTAAACCCCTCCTCTGCTGTCTGACCCCACCCATTCTGACTAGGCTCCTCCTAAACCCCTCCTCTGCTGTCTGACCCCACGCATTCTGCCCAAGCTCTCCTCCTATACCCCCTCCTCTATGACCCCACCCATTCTGCCCAGGCTCCTCCTATACCCCTTCTATTTGACCCCACCCAATCTGACTAGGCTCCTCCTAAGCCCCTCCTCTGCTGTCTGACCCCACCCATTCTGCCCAGGCTCCTCCTATTTGACCCCACCCAATCTGACTAGGCTCCTCCTAAGCCCCTCCTCTCTTACCTCACCCAATCTGACTAGGCTTCTCCTAAGCCCCTCCTCTGCTGTCTGACCCCCTCTCTGACCTCACCCGATCTGACTAGGCTTCTCCTAAGCCCCTCCTCTGCTGTCTGACCCCACCCATTCTGCCCAGGCTCCTCCTATACCCCTCCTCTCTGACCCCACCCAATCTGACTAGGCTCCCCCTAAGCCCCTCCTCTGCTGTCTGACCCCACCCATTCTGCCCAGGCTCCTCCCCACCCAATCTGACTAGGCTCCTCCTAAGCCCCGAGGCTCCTCCTAAGCCCCTCCTCAGCTGTCTGACCCCACCCATTCTGCCCAGGCTCCTCCTATACCCCTCCTCTCTGACCCCAGCCAATCTGACTAGGCTCCTCCTAAGCCCCTCCTCTGCTGTCTGACCCCACCCATTCTGCCCAGGCTCCTCCTATTTGACCCCACCCAATCTGACTAGGCTCCTCCTAAGCCCCTCCTCTGCTGTCTGGCCGCACCCTCTCTGCTCAGGCTCCTCCTATACCCCTCTGACCCCACCCATTCTGCCCAAGCTCCTCCCATACCCCTCTGACCCCACCCATTCTGCCCAGGCTCCTCCTATACCCCCTCCTCTCTGACTCCACCCATTCTGCCCAGTCTCCTCCTAAGCCCCTCCTCTCTGACTCCACCCAATCTGACTAGGCTCCTCCTATACCCCCTCTGCCCAGGCTCCTCCTATACCCCTCCTCTCTGACCCCACCCATTCTGCCCAGGCTCCTCCTATACCCTTCCTCTCTGACCCCACCCATTCTGCCCAGGCTCCTCCTATACCCCTCCTATTTGACCCCACCCAATCTGACTAGGCTCCTCCTAAGCCCCTCCTCTCTGACCTCACCCAATCTGACTAGGCTCCTCCTATACCCCCTCTGCCCAGGCTCCTCCTATACCCCTCCTCTCTGGCCTCACCCAATCTGACTAGGCTTCTCCTAAGCCCCTCCTCTGCTGTCTGACCCCACCCAACCTGCCCAGGCTCCTCCTAAGCCCCTAGGCTCCTCCTAAGCCCCTCCTCTGCTGTCTGACCCCACCCATTCTGCCCAGGCTCCTCCTATACCCCTCCTCTCTGACCCCACCCAATCTGACTAGGCTCCCCCTAAGCCCCTCCTCTGCTGTCTGACCACACCCATTCTGCCCAGGCTCCTCCTATTTGACCCCACCCAATCTGACTAGGCTCCTCCTAAGCCCCTAGGCTCCTCCTAAGCCCCTCCTCTGCTGTCTGACCCCACCCCCTCTGCTCAGGCTCCTCCTATACCCCTCTGACCCCACCCATTCTGCCCAGGCTCCTCCCATACCCCTCTGACCCCACCCATTCTGCCCAGGCTCCTCCTATACCCCTCCTATTTGACCCCACCCAATCTGACTTGGCTCCTCCTAAACCCCTCCTCTGCTGTCTGACCCCACCCATTCTGCCCAGGCTCCTCCTAAGCCCCTCCTCTCTGACTCCACCCATTCTGCCCAGGCTCCTCCTAAGCCCCTCCTCTGCTGTCTGACCCCACCCAATCTGACTAGGCTCCTCCTAAACCCCTCCTCTGCTGTCTGACCCCACCCAATCTGACTAGGCTCCTCCTATACCCCTCCTCTCTGACCTCACCCCCTCTGCTCAGGCTCCTTCTATACCCCCTCCTCTCTGACCCCACCCATTCTGCCCAGGCTCCTCCTATACCCCTCCTATTTGACCCCACCCAATCTGACTAGGCTCCTCCTACGCCCCTCCTCACTGGCCTCACCCAATCTGACTAGGCTTCTCCTAAGCCCCTCCTCTGCTGTCTGACCCCACCCATTCTGCCCAGGCCCCTCCTCTCTGACCCCACCCATTCTGCCCAGGCTCCTCCTATACCCCTCCTCTCTGACCTCACCCAATCTGACTAAGCTCCTCCTACGCCCCTCCTCTCTGGCCTCACCCAATCTGACTAGGCTTCTCCTAAGCCCCTCCTCTGCTGTCTGACCCCACCCATTCTGCCCAGGCTCCTCCTATACCCTTCCTCTCTGCCCCCACCCATTCTGCCCAGACTCCTCCTATACCCCTCCTATTTGACCCCACCCAATCTGACTAGGCTCCTCCTAAGGCCCTCATCTCTGACCCCACCCATTCTGCCCAGGCTCCTCCTATACCCTTCCTCTCTGACCCCACCCATTCTGCCCAGACTCCTCCTATACCCCTCCTATTTGACCCCACCCAATCTGACTTGGCTCCTCCTAAACCCCTCCTCTGCTGTCTGACCCCACCCATTCTGCCCAGGCTCCTCCTATACCCCCTCCTCTCTGACTCCACCCATTCTGCCCAGGCTCCGCCTAAGCCCATCCTCTCTGACTCCACCCAATCTGACTAGGCTCCTCCTATACCCCCTCTGCCCAGGCTCCTCCTATACCCCTCCTCTCTGACCTCACACAATCTGACTAGGCTCCTCCTAAGCCCCTCCTCTGCTGTCTGACCCACCCAACCTGCCCAGGCTCCTCCTATACCCCTCCTCTCTGACCCCACCCAATCTGACTAGGCTCCTCCTAAGCCCCTAGGCTCCTTCTAAGCCCCTCCTCAGCTGTCTGACCCCACCCATTCTGCCCAGGCTCCTCCTATACCCCTCCTCTCTGACCCCAGCCAATCTGACTAGGCTCCTCCTAAGCCCCTCCTCTGCTGTCTGACCCCACCCATTCTGCCCAGGCTCCTCCTATTTAACCCCACCCAATCTGACTAGGCTCCTCCTAAGCCCCTCCTCTGCTGTCTGACCGCACCCCCTCTGCTCAGGCTCCTCCTATACCCCTCTGACCCCACCCATTCTGCCCAGGCTCCTCCCATACCCCTCTGACCCCACCCATTCTGCCCAGGCTCCTCCTATACCCCTCCTATTTGACCCCACCCAATCTGACTTGGCTCCTCCTAAACCCCTCCTCTTCTGTCTGACCCCACCCATTCTGCCCAGGCTCCTCCTAAGCCCCTCCTCTCTGACTCCACCCATTCTGCCCAGGCTCCTCCTAAGCCCCTCCTCTGCTGTCTGACCCCACCCATTCTGACTAGGCTCCTCCTAAACCCCTCATCTGCTGTCTGACCCCACCCATTCTGCCCAAGCTCTCCTCCTATACCCCCTCCTCTCTGACCCCACCCATTCTGCCCAGGCTCCTCCTATACCCCTTCTATTTGACCCCACCCAATCTGACTAGGCTCCTCCTAAGCCCCTCCTCTGCTGTCTGACCCCACCCATTCTGCACAGGCTCCTCCTATTTGACCCCACCCACTCTGACTAGGCTCCTCCTAAGCCCCTCCTCTCTGACCTCACCCAATCTGACTAGGCTCCTCCTATACCCCCTCTGCCCAGGCTCCTCCTATACCCCTCCTCTCTGACCTCACCCAATCTGACTAGGCTTCTCCTAAGCCCCTCCTCTGCTGTCTGACCCCACCCAACCTGCCCAGGCTCCTCCTATTTGACCCCACCCAATCTGACTACGCTCCTCCTAAGCCCCTCCTCTGCTGTCTGACCCCACCCAACCTGCCCAGGCTGCTCCCATACCCCTCCTCTCTGACCCCACCCAATCTGACTAGGCTCCTCCTAAGCCCCTAGGCTCCTCCTAAGCCCCTCCTCTGCTGTCTGACCCCACCCATTCTGCCCAGGCTCCTCCTATACCCCTCCTCTCTGACCCCACCCAATCTGACTAGGCTCCCCCTAAGCCCCTCCTCTGCTGTCTGACCCCACCCATTCTGCCCAGGCTCCTCCTATTTGACCCCACCCAATCTGGCTATGCTCCTCCTAAGCCCCTCCTCTGCTGTCTGACCCCACCCAACCTGCCCAGGCTGCTCCTATACCCCTCCTCTCTGACCCCAACCAATCTGACTAGGCTCCTCCTAAGCCCCTAGGCTCCTCCTAAGCCCCTCCTCTGCTGTCTGACCCCACCCAACCTGCCCAGGCTCCTCCTATACCCCTCCTCTCTGACCCCACCCAATCTGACTAGGCTCCTCCTAAGCCCCTAGGCTCCTCCTAAGCCCCTCCTCAGCTGTCTGACCCCACCCATTCTGCCAGGCTCCTCCTATACCCCTCCTCTCTGACCCAAGCCAATCTGACTAGGCTCCTCCTAAGCCCCTCCTCTGCTGTCTGACCCCACCCATTCTGCCCAGGGTCCTCCTATTTGACCCCACCCAATCTGACTAGGCTCCTCCTAAGCCCCTCCTCTGCTGTCTGACCGCACCCCCTCTGCTCAGGCTCCTCCTATACCCCTCTGACCCCACCCATTCTGCCCAAGCTCCTCCCATACCCCTCTGACCCCACCCATTCTGCCCAGGCTCCTCCTATACCCCTCCTATTTGACCCCACCCAATCTGACTTGGCTCCTCCTAAACCCCTCCTCTGCTGTCTGACCCCACCCATTCTGCCAAGGCTCCTCCTAAGCCCCTCCTCTCTGACTCCACCCATTCTGCCCAGGCTCCTCCTAAGCCCCTCCTCTGCTGTCTGACCCCACCCATTCTGACTAGGCTCCTCCTAAACCCCTCCTCTGCTGTCTGACCCCACCCATTCTGCCCAAGCTCTCCTCCTATACCCCCTCCTCTCTGACACCACCCATTCTGCCCAGGCTCCTCCTATACCCCTTCTATTTGACCCCACCCAATCTGACTAGGCTCCTCCTAAGCCCCTCCTCTGCTGTCTGACCCCACCCATTCTGCCCAGGCTCCTCCTATTTGACCCCACCCAATCTGACTAGGCTCCTCCTAAGCCCCTCCTCTCTGACCTCACCCAATCTGACTAGGCTTCTCCTAAGCCCCTCCTCTGCTGTCTGACCCCCTCTCTGACCTCACCCGATCTGACTAGGCTTCTCCTAAGCCCCTCCTCTGCTGTCTGACCCCACCCATTCTGCCCAGGCTCCTCCTATACCCCTCCTCTCTGACCCCACCCAATCTGACTAGGCTCCCCCTAAGCCCCTCCTCTGCTGTCTGACCCCACCCATTCTGCCCAGGCTCCTCCCCACCCAATCTGACTAGGCTCCTCCTAAGCCCCTAGGCTCCTCCTAAGCCCCTCCTCAGCTGTCTGACCCCACCCATTCTGCCCAGGCTCCTCCTATACCCCTCCTCTCTGACCCCAGCCAATCTGACTAGGCTCCTCCTAAGCCCCTCCTCTGCTGTCTGACCCCACCCATTCTGCCCAGGCTCCTCCTATTTGACCCCACCCAATCTGACTAGGCTCCTCCTAAGCCCCTCCTCTGCTGTCTGACCACACCCCCTCTGCTCAGGCTCCTCCTATACCCCTCTGACCCCACCCATTCTGCCCAAGCTCCTCCCATACCCCTCTGACCCCACCCATTCTGCCCAGGCTCCTCCTATACCCCTCCTATTTGACCCCACCCAATCTGACTTGGCTCCTCATAAACCCCTCCTCTGCTGTCTGACCCCACCCATTCTGCCCAGGCTCCTCCTAAGCCCCTCCTCTCTGACTCCACCCATTCTGCCCAGGCTCCTCCTAAGCCCCTCCTCTGCTGTCTGACCCCACCCATTCTGACTAGGCTCCTCCTAAACCCCTCCTCTGCTGTCTGACCCTACCCATTCTGCCCAAGCTCTCCTCCTATACCCCCTCCTCTCTGACCCCACCCATTCTGCCCAGGCTCCTCCTATACCCCTTCTATTTGACCCTACCCAATCTGACTAGGCTCCTCCTAAGCCCCTCCTCTGCTGTCTGACCCCACCCATTCTGCCCAGGCTCCTCCTATTTGACCCCACCCAATCTGACTAGGCTCCTCCTAAGCCCCTCCTCTCTGACCTCACCCAATCTGACTAGGATTCTCCTAAGCCCCTCCTCTGCTGTCTGACCCCACCCAACCTGCCCAGGCTCCTCCTATACCCCTCCTCTCTGACCCCACCCAATCTGACTAGGCTTCTCCTGAACGCCTCCTCTGCTGTCTGACCCCACCCATTCTGCCCAGGCTCCTCCTATACCCCCTCCTCTCTGACTCCACCCATTCTGCCCAGTCTGCTCCTAAGCCCCTCCTCTCTGACTCCACCCAATCTGACTAGGCTCCTCCTATACCCCCTCTGCCCAGGCTCCTCCTATACCCCTCCTCTCTGACCCCACCCATTCTGCCCAGGCTCCTCCTATACCCTTCCTCTCTGACCCCACCCATTCTGCCCAGGCTCCTCCTATACCCCTCCTATTTGACCCCACCCAATCTGACTAGGCTCCTCCTAAGCCCCTCCTCTCTGACCTCACCCAATCTGACTATGCTCCTCCTATACCCCCTCTGCCCAGGCTCCTCCTATACCCCTCCTCTCTGGCCTCACCCAATCTGACTAGGCTTCTCCTAAGCCCCTCCTCTGCTGTCTGACCCCACCCATTGTGCCCAGGCTCCTCCTATACCCCTCCTCTCTGACCCCACCCAATCTGACTAGGCTCCCCCTAAGCCCCTCCTCTGCTGTCTGACCACACCCATTCTGCCCAGGCTCCTCCTATTTGACCCCACCCAATCTGACTAGGCTCCTCCTAAGCCCCTAGGCTGCTCCTAAGCCCCTCCTCTGCTGTCTGACCCCACCCCCTCTGCTCAGGCTCCTCCTAACCCCTCTGACCCCACCCATTCTGCCCAGGCTCCTCCCATACACCTCTGACCCCACCCATTCTGCCCAGGCTCCTCCTATACCCCTCCTATTTGACCCCACCCAATCTGACTTGGCTCCTCCTAAACCCCTCCTCTGCTGTCTGACCCCACCCATTCTGCCCAGGCTCCTCCTAAGCCCCTCCTCTCTGACTCCACCCATTCTGCCCAGGCTCCTCCTAAGCCCCTCCTCTGCTGTCTGACCCCACCCAATCTGACTAGGCTCCTCCTAAACCCCTCCTCTGCTGTCTGACCCCACCCAATCTGACTAGGCTCCTCCTATACCCCTCCTCTCTGACCTCACCCCCTCTGCTCAGGCTCCTCCTATACCCCCTCCTCTCTGACCCCACCCATTCTGCCCAGGTTCCTCCTATACCCCTCCTATTTGACCCCACCCAATCTGACTAGGCTCCTCCTAAGCCCCTCCTCTGCTGTCTGACCCCACCCATTATGCCCAGGCTCCTCCTATTTGACCCCACCCAATCTGACTAGGCTCGTCCTAAGCCCCTCCTCTCTGACCTCACCCAATCTGACTAAGCTCCTCCTATGCCCCTCCTCTCTGGCCTCACCCAATCTGACTAGGCTTCTCCCAAGCCCCTCCTCTGCTGTCTGACCCCACCCATTCTGCCCAGGCTCCTCCTATACCCTTCCTCTCTGACCCCACCCATTCTGCCCAGACTCCTCCTATACTCCTCCTATTTGACCCCACCCAATCTGACTAGGCTCCTCCTAAGGCCCTCCTCTCTGACCCCACCCATTCTGCCCAGGCTCCTCCTATACCCTTCCTCTCTGACCCCACCCATTCTGCCCAGACTCCTCCTATACCCCTCCTATTTGACCCCACCCAATCTGACTTGGCTCCTCCTAAACCCCTCCTCTGCTGTCTGACCCCACCCAACCTCCCCAGGCTCCTCCTATACCCCTCCTCTCTAAATCCACCCAATCTGACTAGGCTCCTCCTAAGCCCCTAGGCTCCTCCTAAGCCCCTCCTCTGCTGTCTGACTCTACCCATTCTGCCCAGGCTCCTCCTATACCCCTCCTCTCTGACCCCACCCAATCTGACTAGGCTCCTCCTAGGCCCCTCCTCTGCTGTCTGACTCCACCCATTCTGCCCAGGCTCCTCCTATTTGACCCCACCCAATCTGACTAGGCTCCTCCTATAACCCCTCTGCCCAGGCTCCTCCCATACCCCTCCGACCTCACCCATTCTGCCCAGGCTCCTCCTATTTGACCCCACCCGTTCTGCCCAGGCTCCTCCTAAGGCCTTCCTCTCTGACCCCACCCATTCTGCCCAGGCTCCTCCTATACCCTTCCTCTCTGACCCACCCATTATGCCCAGGCTCCTCCTATACCCCTCCTATTTGACCCCACCCAATCTGACTAGGCTCCCCCTAAGCCCCTCCTCTGCTGTCTGACCACACCCATTCTGCCCAGGCTCCTCCTATTTGACCCCACCCAATCTGACTAGGCTCCTCCTATACCCCCTCTGCCCAGGCTCCTCCTATACCCCTCCTCTCTGACCTCACCCATTCTGCCCAGGCTCCTCCTATTTGACCCCACCCAATCTGACTAGGCTCCTCCTAAGCCCCTCCTCCGCTGTCTGACCCCACCCATTCTGCCCAGGCTCCTCCTATTTGAGCCCACCGAATCTGACTAGGCTCCTCCTATACCCCCTCTGCCCAGGCTCCTCCTATACCCCTCCTCTCTGACCCCACCCAATCTGACTAGGCTCCTCCTAAGCCCCTAGACTCCTCCTAAGCCCCTCCTCTGCTGTCTGACCGCACCCCCTCTGCTCAGGCTCCTCCTATACCCCTCTGACCCCACCCATTCTGCCCAGGCTCCTCCCATACCCCTCTGACCCCACCCATTCTGCCCAGGCTCCTCCTATACCCCTCCTATTTGACCCCACCCAATCTGACTTGGCTCCTCCTAAACCCCTCCTCTTCTGTCTGACCCCACCCATTCTGCCCAGGCTCCTCCTAAGCCCCTCCTCTCTGACTCCACCCATTCTGCCCAGGCTCCTCCTAAGCCCCTCCTCTGCTGTCTGACCCCACCCATTCTGACTAGGCTCCTCCTAAACCCCTCATCTGCTGTCTGACCCCACCCATTCTGCCCAAGCTCTCCTCCTATACCCCCTCCTCTCTGACCCCACCCATTCTGCCCAGGCTCCTCCTATACCCCTTCTATTTGACCCCACCCAATCTGACTAGGCTCCTCCTAAGCCCCTCCTCTGCTGTCTGACCCCACCCATTCTGCACAGGCTCCTCCTATTTGACCCCACCCAATCTGACTAGGCTCCTCCTAAGCCCCTCCTCTCTGACCTCACCCAATCTGACTAGGCTCCTCCTATACCCCCTCTGCCCAGGCTCCTCCTATACCCCTCCTCTCTGACCTCACCCAATCTGACTAGGCTTCTCCTAAGCCCCTCCTCTGCTGTCTGACCCCACCCAACCTGCCCAGGCTCCTCCTATTTGACCCCACCCAATCTGACTACGCTCCTCCTAAGCCCCTCCTCTGCTGTCTGACCCCACCCAACCTGCCCAGGCAGCTCCTATACCCCTCCTCTCTGACCCCACCCAATCTGACTAGGCTCCTCCTAAGCCCCTAGGCTCCTCCTAAGCCCCTCCTCTGCTGTCTGACCCCACCCATTCTGCCCAGGCTCCTCCTATACCCCTCCTCTCTGACCCCACCCAATCTGACTAGGCTCCCCCTAAGCCCCTCCTCTGCTGTCTGACCCCACCCATTCTGCCCAGGCTCCTCCTATTTGACCCCACCCAATCTGGCTACGCTCCTCCTAAGCCCCTCCTCTGCTGTCTGACCCCACCCAACCTGCCCAGGCTGCTCCTATACCCCTCCTCTCTGACCCCAACCAATCTGACTAGGCTCCTCCTAAGCCCCTAGGCTCCTCCTAAGCCCCTCCTCTGCTGTCTGACCCCACCCAACCTGCCCAGGCTCCTCCTATACCCCTCCTCTCTGACCCCACCCAATCTGACTAGGCTCCTCCTAAGCCCCTAGGCTCCTCCTAAGCCCCTCCTCAGCTGTCTGACCCCACCCATTCTGCCAGGCTCCTCCTATATCCCTCCTCTCTGACCCAAGCCAATCTGACTAGGCTCCTTCTAAGCCCCTCCTCTGCTGTCTGACCCCACCCATTCTGCCCAGGGTCCTCCTATTTGACCCCACCCAATCTGACTAGGCTCCTCCTAAGCCCCTCCTCTGCTGTCTGACCGCACCCCCTCTGCTCAGGCTCCTCCTATACCCCTCTGACCCCACCCATTCTGCCCAAGCTCCTCCCATACCCCTCTGACCCCACCCATTCTGCCCAGGCTCCTCCTATACCCCTCCTATTTGACCCCACCCAATCTGACTTGGCTCCTCCTAAACCCCTCCTCTGCTGTCTGACCCCACCCATTCTGCCAAGGCTCCTCCTAAGCCCCTCCTCTCTGACTCCACCCATTCTGCCCAGGATCCTCCTAAGCCCCTCCTCTGCTGTCTGACCCCACCCATTCTGACTAGGCTCCTCCTAAACCCCTCCTCTGCTGTCTGACCCCACCCATTCTGCCCAAGCTCTCCTCCTATACCCCCTCCTCTCTGACACCACCCATTCTGCCCAGGCTCCTCCTATACCCCTTCTATTTGACCCCACCCAATCTGACTAGGCTCCTCCTAAGCCCCTCCTCTGCTGTCTGACCCCACCCATTCTGCCCAGGCTCCTCCTATTTGACCCCACCCAATCTGACTAGGCTCCTCCTAAGCCCCTCCTCTCTGACCTCACCCAATCTGACTAGGCTTCTCCTAAGCCCCTCCTCTGCTGTCTGACCCCCTCTCTGACCTCACCCGATCTGACTAGGCTTCTCCTAAGCCCCTCCTCTGCTGTCTGACCCCACCCATTCTGCCCAGGCTCCTCCTATACCCCTCCTCTCTGACCCCACCCAATCTGACTAGGCTCCCCCTAAGCCCCTCCTCTGCTGTCTGACCCCACCCATTCTGCCCAGGCTCCTCCCCACCCAATCTGACTAGGCTCCTCCTAAGCCCCTAGGCTCCTCCTAAGCCCCTCCTCAGCTGTCTGACCCCACCCATTCTGCCCAGGCTCCTCCTATACCCCTCCTCTCTGACCCCAGCCAATCTGACTAGGCTCCTCCTAAGCCCCTCCTCTGCTGTCTGACCCCACCCATTCTGCCCAGGCTCCTCCTATTTGACCCCACCCAATCTGACTAGGCTCCTCCTAAGCCCCTCCTCTGCTGTCTGACCGCACCCCCTCTGCTCAGGCTCCTCCTATACCCCTCTGACCCCACCCATTCTGCCCAAGCTCCTCCCATACCCCTCTGACCCCACCCATTCTGCCCAGGCTCCTCCTATACCCCTCCTATTTTACCCCACCCAATCTGACTTGGCTCCTCATAAACCCCTCCTCTGCTGTCTGACCCCACCCATTCTGCCCAGGCTCCTCCTAAGCCCCTCCTCTCTGACTCCACCCATTCTGCCCAGGCTCCTCCTAAGCCCCTCCTCTGCTGTCTGACCCCACCCATTCTGACTAGGCTCCTCCTAAACCCCTCCTCTGCTGTCTGACCCCACCCATTCTGCCCAGGCTCCTCCTATTTGACCCCACCCAATCTGGCTACGCTCCTCCTAAGCCCCTCCTCTGCTGTCTGACCCCACCCAACCTGCCCAGGCTGCTCCTATACCCCTCCTCTCTGACCCCAACCAATCTGACTAGGCTCCTCCTAAGCCCCTAGGCTCCTCCTAAGCCCCTCCTCTGCTGTCTGACCCCACCCAACCTGCCCAGGCTCCTCCTATACCCCTCCTCTCTGACCCCACCCAATCTGACTAGGCTCCTCCTAAGCCCCTAGGCTCCTTCTAAGCCCCTCCTCAGCTGTCTGACCCCACCCATTCTGCCCAGGCTCCTCCTATACCCCTCCTCTCTGACCCCAGCCAATCTGACTAGGCTCCTCCTAAGCCCCTCCTCTGCTGTCTGACCCCACCCATTCTGCCCAGGCTCCTCCTATTTAACCCCACCCAATCTGACTAGGCTCCTCCTAAGCCCCTCCTCTGCTGTCTGACCGCACCCCCTCTGCTCAGGCTCCTCCTATACCCCTCTGACCCCACCCATTCTGCCCAGGCTCCTCCCATACCCCTCTGACCCCACCCATTCTGCCCAGGCTCCTCCTATACCCCTCCTATTTGACCCCACCCAATCTGACTTGGCTCCTCCTAAACCCCTCCTCTTCTGTCTGACCCCACCCATTCTGCCCAGGCTCCTCCTAAGCCCCTCCTCTCTGACTCCACCCATTCTGCCCAGGCTCCTCCTAAGCCCCTCCTCTGCTGTCTGACCCCACCCATTCTGACTAGGCTCCTCCTAAACCCCTCATCTGCTGTCTGACCCCACCCATTCTGCCCAAGCTCTCCTCCTATACCCCCTCCTCTCTGACCCCACCCATTCTGCCCAGGCTCCTCCTATACCCCTTCTATTTGACCCCACCCAATCTGACTAGGCTCCTCCTAAGCCCCTCCTCTGCTGTCTGACCCCACCCATTCTGCACAGGCTCCTCCTATTTGACCCCACCCACTCTGACTAGGCTCCTCCTAAGCCCCTCCTCTCTGACCTCACCCAATCTGACTAGGCTCCTCCTATACCCCCTCTGCCCAGGCTCCTCCTATACCCCTCCTCTCTGACCTCACCCAATCTGACTAGGCTTCTCCTAAGCCCCTCCTCTGCTGTCTGACCCCACCCAACCTGCCCAGGCTCCTCCTATTTGACCCCACCCAATCTGACTACGCTCCTCCTAAGCCCCTCCTCTGCTGTCTGACCCCACCCAACCTGCCCAGGCTGCTCCCATACCCCTCCTCTCTGACCCCACCCAATCTGACTAGGCTCCTCCTAAGCCCCTAGGCTCCTCCTAAGCCCCTCCTCTGCTGTCTGACCCCACCCATTCTGCCCAGGCTCCTCCTATACCCCTCCTCTCTGACCCCACCCAATCTGACTAGGCTCCCCCTAAGCCCCTCCTCTGCTGTCTGACCCCACCCATTCTGCCCAGGCTCCTCCTATTTGACCCCACCCAATCTGGCTATGCTCCTCCTAAGCCCCTCCTCTGCTGTCTGACCCCACCCAACCTGCCCAGGCTGCTCCTATACCCCTCCTCTCTGACCCCAACCAATCTGACTAGGCTCCTCCTAAGCCCCTAGGCTCCTCCTAAGCCCCTCCTCTGCTGTCTGACCCCACCCAACCTGCCCAGGCTCCTCCTATACCCCTCCTCTCTGACCCCACCCAATCTGACTAGGCTCCTCCTAAGCCCCTAGGCTCCTCCTAAGCCCCTCCTCAGCTGTCTGACCCCACCCATTCTGCCAGGCTCCTCCTATACCCCTCCTCTCTGACCCAAGCCAATCTGACTAGGCTCCTCCTAAGCCCCTCCTCTGCTGTCTGACCCCACCCATTCTGCCCAGGGTCCTCCTATTTGACCCCACCCAATCTGACTAGGCTCCTCCTAAGCCCCTCCTCTGCTGTCTGACCGCACCCCCTCTGCTCAGGCTCCTCCTATACCCCTCTGACCCCACCCATTCTGCCCAAGCTCCTCCCATACCCCTCTGACCCCACCCATTCTGCCCAGGCTCCTCCTATACCCCTCCTATTTGACCCCACCCAATCTGACTTGGCTCCTCCTAAACCCCTCCTCTGCTGTCTGACCCCACCCATTCTGCCAAGGCTCCTCCTAAGCCCCTCCTCTCTGACTCCACCCATTCTGCCCAGGCTCCTCCTAAGCCCCTCCTCTGCTGTCTGACCCCACCCATTCTGACTAGGCTCCTCCTAAACCCCTCCTCTGCTGTCTGACCCCACCCATTCTGCCCAAGCTCTCCTCCTATACCCCCTCCTCTCTGACACCACCCATTCTGCCCAGGCTCCTCCTATACCCCTTCTATTTGACCCCACCCAATCTGACTAGGCTCCTCCTAAGCCCCTCCTCTGCTGTCTGACCCCACCCATTCTGCCCAGGCTCCTCCTATTTGACCCCACCCAATCTGACTAGGCTCCTCCTAAGCCCCTCCTCTCTGACCTCACCCAATCTGACTAGGCTTCTCCTAAGCCCCTCCTCTGCTGTCTGACCCCCTCTCTGACCTCACCCGATCTGACTAGGCTTCTCCTAAGCCCCTCCTCTGCTGTCTGACCCCACCCATTCTGCCCAGGCTCCTCCTATACCCCTCCTCTCTGACCCCACCCAATCTGACTAGGCTCCCCCTAAGCCCCTCCTCTGCTGTCTGACCCCACCCATTCTGCCCAGGCTCCTCCCCACCCAATCTGACTAGGCTCCTCCTAAGCCCCTAGGCTCCTCCTAAGCCCCTCCTCAGCTGTCTGACCCCACCCATTCTGCCCAGGCTCCTCCTATACCCCTCCTCTCTGACCCCAGCCAATCTGACTAGGCTCCTCCTAAGCCCCTCCTCTGCTGTCTGACCCCACCCATTCTGCCCAGGCTCCTCCTATTTGACCCCACCCAATCTGACTAGGCTCCTCCTAAGCCCCTCCTCTGCTGTCTGACCACACCCCCTCTGCTCAGGCTCCTCCTATACCCCTCTGACCCCACCCATTCTGCCCAAGCTCCTCCCATACCCCTCTGACCCCACCCATTCTGCCCAGGCTCCTCCTATACCCCTCCTATTTGACCCCACCCAATCTGACTTGGCTCCTCATAAACCCCTCCTCTGCTGTCTGACCCCACCCATTCTGCCCAGGCTCCTCCTAAGCCCCTCCTCTCTGACTCCACCCATTCTGCCCAGGCTCCTCCTAAGCCCCTCCTCTGCTGTCTGACCCCACCCATTCTGACTAGGCTCCTCCTAAACCCCTCCTCTGCTGTCTGACCCTACCCATTCTGCCCAAGCTCTCCTCCTATACCCCCTCCTCTCTGACCCCACCCATTCTGCCCAGGCTCCTCCTATACCCCTTCTATTTGACCCTACCCAATCTGACTAGGCTCCTCCTAAGCCCCTCCTCTGCTGTCTGACCCCACCCATTCTGCCCAGGCTCCTCCTATTTGACCCCACCCAATCTGACTAGGCTCCTCCTAAGCCCCTCCTCTCTGACCTCACCCAATCTGACTAGGATTCTCCTAAGCCCCTCCTCTGCTGTCTGACCCCACCCAACCTGCCCAGGCTCCTCCTATACCCCTCCTCTCTGACCCCACCCAATCTGACTAGGCTTCTCCTGAACGCCTCCTCTGCTGTCTGACCCCACCCATTCTGCCCAGGCTCCTCCTATACCCCCTCCTCTCTGACTCCACCCATTCTGCCCAGTCTGCTCCTAAGCCCCTCCTCTCTGACTCCACCCAATCTGACTAGGCTCCTCCTATACCCCCTCTGCCCAGGCTCCTCCTATACCCCTCCTCTCTGACCCCACCCATTCTGCCCAGGCTCCTCCTATACCCTTCCTCTCTGACCCCACCCATTCTGCCCAGGCTCCTCCTATACCCCTCCTATTTGACCCCACCCAATCTGACTAGGCTCCTCCTAAGCCCCTCCTCTCTGACCTCACCCAATCTGACTAGGCTCCTCCTATACCCCCTCTGCCCAGGCTCCTCCTATACCCCTCCTCTCTGGCCTCACCCAATCTGACTAGGCTTCTCCTAAGCCCCTCCTCTGCTGTCTGACCCCACCCATTGTGCCCAGGCTCCTCCTATACCCCTCCTCTCTGACCCCACCCAATCTGACTAGGCTCCCCCTAAGCCCCTCCTCTGCTGTCTGACCACACCCATTCTGCCCAGGCTCCTCCTATTTGACCCCACCCAATCTGACTAGGCTCCTCCTAAGCCCCTAGGCTGCTCCTAAGCCCCTCCTCTGCTGTCTGACCCCACCCCCTCTGCTCAGGCTCCTCCTAACCCCTCTGACCCCACCCATTCTGCCCAGGCTCCTCCCATACACCTCTGACCCCACCCATTCTGCCCAGGCTCCTCCTATACCCCTCCTATTTGACCCCACCCAATCTGACTTGGCTCCTCCTAAACCCCTCCTCTGCTGTCTGACCCCACCCATTCTGCCCAGGCTCCTCCTAAGCCCCTCCTCTCTGACTCCACCCATTCTGCCCAGGCTCCTCCTAAGCCCCTCCTCTGCTGTCTGACCCCACCCAATCTGACTAGGCTCCTCCTAAACCCCTCCTCTGCTGTCTGACCCCACCCAATCTGACTAGGCTCCTCCTATACCCCTCCTCTCTGACCTCACCCCCTCTGCTCAGGCTCCTCCTATACCCCCTCCTCTCTGACCCCACCCATTCTGCCCAGGTTCCTCCTATACCCCTCCTATTTGACCCCACCCAATCTGACTAGGCTCCTCCTAAGCCCCTCCTCTGCTGTCTGACCCCACCCATTATGCCCAGGCTCCTCCTATTTGACCCCACCCAATCTGACTAGGCTCGTCCTAAGCCCCTCCTCTCTGACCTCACCCAATCTGACTAAGCTCCTCCTATGCCCCTCCTCTCTGGCCTCACCCAATCTGACTAGGCTTCTCCCAAGCCCCTCCTCTGCTGTCTGACCCCACCCATTCTGCCCAGGCTCCTCCTATACCCTTCCTCTCTGACCCCACCCATTCTGCCCAGACTCCTCCTATACTCCTCCTATTTGACCCCACCCAATCTGACTAGGCTCCTCCTAAGGCCCTCCTCTCTGACCCCACCCATTCTGCCCAGGCTCCTCCTATACCCTTCCTCTCTGACCCCACCCATTCTGCCCAGACTCCTCCTATACCCCTCCTATTTGACCCCACCCAATCTGACTTGGCTCCTCCTAAACCCCTCCTCTGCTGTCTGACCCCACCCAACCTCCCCAGGCTCCTCCTATACCCCTCCTCTCTAAATCCACCCAATCTGACTAGGCTCCTCCTAAGCCCCTAGGCTCCTCCTAAGCCCCTCCTCTGCTGTCTGACTCTACCCATTCTGCCCAGGCTCCTCCTATACCCCTCCTCTCTGACCCCACCCAATCTGACTAGGCTCCTCCTAGGCCCCTCCTCTGCTGTCTGACTCCACCCATTCTGCCCAGGCTCCTCCTATTTGACCCCACCCAATCTGACTAGGCTCCTCCTATAACCCCTCTGCCCAGGCTCCTCCCATACCCCTCCGACCTCACCCATTCTGCCCAGGCTCCTCCTATTTGACCCCACCCGTTCTGCCCAGGCTCCTCCTAAGGCCTTCCTCTCTGACCCCACCCATTCTGCCCAGGCTCCTCCTATACCCTTCCTCTCTGACCCACCCATTATGCCCAGGCTCCTCCTATACCCCTCCTATTTGACCCCACCCAATCTGACTAGGCTCCCCCTAAGCCCCTCCTCTGCTGTCTGACCACACCCATTCTGCCCAGGCTCCTCCTATTTGACCCCACCCAATCTGACTAGGCTCCTCCTATACCCCCTCTGCCCAGGCTCCTCCTATACCCCTCCTCTCTGACCTCACCCATTCTGCCCAGGCTCCTCCTATTTGACCCCACCCAATCTGACTAGGCTCCTCCTAAGCCCCTCCTCCGCTGTCTGACCCCACCCATTCTGCCCAGGCTCCTCCTATTTGAGCCCACCGAATCTGACTAGGCTCCTCCTATACCCCCTCTGCCCAGGCTCCTCCTATACCCCTCCTCTCTGACCCCACCCAATCTGACTAGGCTCCTCCTAAGCCCCTAGACTCCTCCTAAGCCCCTCCTCTGCTGTCTGACCGCACCCCCTCTGCTCAGGCTCCTCCTATACCCCTCTGACCCCACCCACTCTGCCCAGGCTCCTCCCATACCCCTCTGACCCCACCCATTCTGCCCAGGCTCCTCCTATACCCCTCCTATTTGACCCCACCCAATCTGACTTGGCTCCTCCTAAACCCCTCCTCTTCTGTCTGACCCCACCCATTCTGCCCAGGCTCCTCCTAAGCCCCTCCTCTCTGACTCCACCCATTCTGCCCAGGCTCCTCCTAAGCCCCTCCTCTGCTGTCTGACCCCACCCATTCTGACTAGGCTCCTCCTAAACCCCTCATCTGCTGTCTGACCCCACCCATTCTGCCCAAGCTCTCCTCCTATACCCCCTCCTCTCTGACCCCACCCATTCTGCCCAGGCTCCTCCTATACCCCTTCTATTTGACCCCACCCAATCTGACTAGGCTCCTCCTAAGCCCCTCCTCTGCTGTCTGACCCCACCCATTCTGCACAGGCTCCTCCTATTTGACCCCACCCAATCTGACTAGGCTCCTCCTAAGCCCCTCCTCTCTGACCTCACCCAATCTGACTAGGCTCCTCCTATACCCCCTCTGCCCAGGCTCCTCCTATACCCCTCCTCTCTGACCTCACCCAATCTGACTAGGCTTCTCCTAAGCCCCTCCTCTGCTGTCTGACCCCACCCAACCTGCCCAGGCTCCTCCTATTTGACCCCACCCAATCTGACTACGCTCCTCCTAAGCCCCTCCTCTGCTGTCTGACCCCACCCAACCTGCCCAGGCTGCTCCTATACCCCTCCTCTCTGACCCCACCCAATCTGACTAGGCTCCTCCTAAGCCCCTAGGCTCCTCCTAAGCCCCTCCTCTGCTGTCTGACCCCACCCATTCTGCCCAGGCTCCTCCTATACCCCTCCTCTCTGACCCCACCCAATCTGACTAGGCTCCCCCTAAGCCCCTCCTCTGCTGTCTGACCCCACCCATTCTGCCCAGGCTCCTCCTATTTGACCCCACCCAATCTGGCTACGCTCCTCCTAAGCCCCTCCTCTGCTGTCTGACCCCACCCAACCTGCCCAGGCTGCTCCTATACCCCTCCTCTCTGACCCCAACCAATCTGACTAGGCTCCTCCTAAGCCCCTAGGCTCCTCCTAAGCCCCTCCTCTGCTGTCTGACCCCACCCAACCTGCCCAGGCTCCTCCTATACCCCTCCTCTCTGACCCCACCCAATCTGACTAGGCTCCTCCTAAGCCCCTAGGCTCCTCCTAAGCCCCTCCTCAGCTGTCTGACCCCACCCATTCTGCCAGGCTCCTCCTATATCCCTCCTCTCTGACCCAAGCCAATCTGACTAGGCTCCTTCTAAGCCCCTCCTCTGCTGTCTGACCCCACCCATTCTGCCCAGGGTCCTCCTATTTGACCCCACCCAATCTGACTAGGCTCCTCCTAAGCCCCTCCTCTGCTGTCTGACCGCACCCCCTCTGCTCAGGCTCCTCCTATACCCCTCTGACCCCACCCATTCTGCCCAAGCTCCTCCCATACCCCTCTGACCCCACCCATTCTGCCCAGGCTCCTCCTATACCCCTCCTATTTGACCCCACCCAATCTGACTTGGCTCCTCCTAAACCCCTCCTCTGCTGTCTGACCCCACCCATTCTGCCAAGGCTCCTCCTAAGCCCCTCCTCTCTGACTCCACCCATTCTGCCCAGGATCCTCCTAAGCCCCTCCTCTGCTGTCTGACCCCACCCATTCTGACTAGGCTCCTCCTAAACCCCTCCTCTGCTGTCTGACCCCACCCATTCTGCCCAAGCTCTCCTCCTATACCCCCTCCTCTCTGACACCACCCATTCTGCCCAGGCTCCTCCTATACCCCTTCTATTTGACCCCACCCAATCTGACTAGGCTCCTCCTAAGCCCCTCCTCTGCTGTCTGACCCCACCCATTCTGCCCAGGCTCCTCCTATTTGACCCCACCCAATCTGACTAGGCTCCTCCTAAGCCCCTCCTCTCTGACCTCACCCAATCTGACTAGGCTTCTCCTAAGCCCCTCCTCTGCTGTCTGACCCCCTCTCTGACCTCACCCGATCTGACTAGGCTTCTCCTAAGCCCCTCCTCTGCTGTCTGACCCCACCCATTCTGCCCAGGCTCCTCCTATACCCCTCCTCTCTGACCCCACCCAATCTGACTAGGCTCCCCCTAAGCCCCTCCTCTGCTGTCTGACCCCACCCATTCTGCCCAGGCTCCTCCCCACCCAATCTGACTAGGCTCCTCCTAAGCCCCTAGGCTCCTCCTAAGCCCCTCCTCAGCTGTCTGACCCCACCCATTCTGCCCAGGCTCCTCCTATACCCCTCCTCTCTGACCCCAGCCAATCTGACTAGGCTCCTCCTAAGCCCCTCCTCTGCTGTCTGACCCCACCCATTCTGCCCAGGCTCCTCCTATTTGACCCCACCCAATCTGACTAGGCTCCTCCTAAGCCCCTCCTCTGCTGTCTGACCGCACCCCCTCTGCTCAGGCTCCTCCTATACCCCTCTGACCCCACCCATTCTGCCCAAGCTCCTCCCATACCCCTCTGACCCCACCCATTCTGCCCAGGCTCCTCCTATACCCCTCCTATTTTACCCCACCCAATCTGACTTGGCTCCTCATAAACCCCTCCTCTGCTGTCTGACCCCACCCATTCTGCCCAGGCTCCTCCTAAGCCCCTCCTCTCTGACTCCACCCATTCTGCCCAGGCTCCTCCTAAGCCCCTCCTCTGCTGTCTGACCCCACCCATTCTGACTAGGCTCCTCCTAAACCCCTCCTCTGCTGTCTGACCCCACCCATTCTGCCCAAGCTCTCCTCCTATACCCCCTCCTCTCCGACCCCACCCATTCTGCCCAGGCTCCTCCTATACCCCTTCTATTTGACCCCACCCAATCTGACTAGGCTCCTCCTAAGCCCCTCCTCTGCTGTCTGACCCCACCCATTCTGCCCAGGCTCCTCCTATTTGACCCCACCCAATCTGACTAGGCTCCTCCTAAGCCCCTCCTCTCTGACCTCACCCAATCTGACTAGGATTCTCCTAAACCCCTCCTCTGCTGTCTGACCCCACCCAACCTGCCCAGGCTCCTCCTATACCCCTCCTCTCTGACCCCACCCAATCTGACTAGGCTTCTCCTGAACGCCTCCTCTGCTGTCTGACCCCACCCATTCTGCCCAGGCTCCTCCTATACCCCCTCCTCTCTGACTCCACCCATTCTGCCCAGTCTCCTCCTAAGCCCCTCCTCTCTGACTCCACCCAATCTGACTAGGCTCCTCCTATACCCCCTCTGCCCAGGCTCCTCCTATACCCCTCCTCTCTGACCCCACCCATTCTGCCCAGGCTCCTCCTATACCCTTCCTCTCTGACCCCACCCATTCTGCCCAGGCTCCTCCTATACCCCTCCTATTTGACCCCACCCAATCTGACTAGGCTCCTCCTAAGCCCCTCCTCTCTGACCTCACCCAATCTTACTAGTCTCCTCCTATACCCCCTCTGCCCAGGCTCCTCCTATACCCCTCCTCTCTGGCCTCACCCAATCTGACTAGGCTTCTCCTAAGCCCCTCCTCTGCTGTCTGACCCCACCCATTTTGCCCAGGCTCCTCCTATACCCCTCCTCTCTGACCCCACCCAATCTGACTAGGCTCCCCCTAAGCCCCTCCTCTGCTGTCTGATCACACCCATTCTGCCCAGGCTCCTCCTATTTGACCCCACCCAATCTGACTAGGCTCCTCCTAAGCCCCTAGGCTGCTCCTAAGCCCCTCCTCTGCTGTCTGACCCCCACCCCCTCTGCTCAGGCTCCTCCTATACCCCTCTGACCCCACCCATTCTGCCCAGGCTCCTCCCATACCCCTCTGACCCCACCCATTCTGCCCAGGCTCCTCCTATACCCCTCCTATTTGACCCCACCCAATCTGACTTGGCTCCTCCTAAACCCCTCCTCTGCTGTCTGACCCCACCCATTCTGCCCAGGCTCCTCCTAAGCCCCTCCTCTCTGACTCCACCCATTCTGCCCAGGCTCCTCCTAAGCACCTCCTCTGCTGTCTGACCCCACCCAATCTGACTAGGCTCCTCCTAAACCCCTCCTCTGCTGTCTGACCCCACCCAATCTGACTAGGCTCCTCCTATACCCCTCCTCTCTGACCTCACCATTGGAGTTCTGGACTTTTTGGTTCCGTCCAGAGGTGTCAGGGTACAACACCCAAAGACCCCGGAGTCCCACCTGCCTTGGTGCACAAATGAACAGAAACACGGGCTTCTCGATGGTGGCGTCAAAGACCAAAGGTTTATTACTGCAGGGACACAGAGGTCACAGAATCTACACACGGGCAGAATTCAGGAGACTGTTCGATTTGTACATTGAGGGTTGCTCCTTATATACCAAAAATTGTGCTCTAGGCAAATATTTCACATGTCGGTACATTCCAAACCTTTTGTGTCTCTAAACAATAAATATTTGGCGTTACACAGGAACTGTCGATAATATCTGATACCAAACATCACGAAGAGGGGTTCCCACCAGTCCATCACAATCCCTTGTCAATATTGCATTCAAGACCCGGACCGCCTCATCATAAAGTTCGTTACCTCCCCCTAATAAAAGCCCAGAAGGAAAGGAGCAGAGCCAGATGCAGAAGATAGAAAAGCGGGATAAGAGATGTTTGTAGGTTGTAAATGGGCAAGGCTACCGGCTTCGGCCGCCTAATCATGATCAGGTACAATGGACAGGAAAACCAGTTCAGGTGGGCTGGCCTCGGGCAGAGGAGGCAACCTTTGTCGAGTCATGCAGCTTCAGCGTGATCTGGTTTAAGGTGCACGTGTCATGTAAGAGGTGAATCTCCGGCTAAGGCTACGTGTCCTTAATCAAAGTGAAGTGAATGAAATGATCAGAGGCTATTGCATATGTGAGGGCAAGGAACCACAAAATGGCGGCCACGATCTAAGATGGATGCCATGGGTAGATCAGAAATGTGTTCATAACAGGAGTGCTCTTACTTGTAGCGTGGCGAAAACACTAGGATATACTAAATGGATCATTTGCGGTTCACTGATACCATTTTTATGTATTTCCGACAAACTTGAAAACACGGGTTCAAATTGTCACGGAACCGTCACGGAACCTCAGACCCTCCTTTTGCCCTTACATAGGCAATTACTCAATCTATGTCTGAATCTAGTTCTATGCTCATCAGGTCGGTGACATGTTGTTGTATCATCATCCTTTCTCGTGTCTTTTCTCCAAATGCAGGTGGTTTCCTAAAACAGGTTGTAGCACAAAGACTACACAGAGCAGGACCACACTGGATAATCAGACAACATGAGAATAGGAATATTAAGATGACACCAATGACCACCAGAACCTTCCATCCCCACGCTGAGATCAGAGTCCAAACCCACTCCATAAAGGACCAGTTTCCCTCATCTACATGTATGGAGTCCGAAATCTTGTGCAACTTAGAGATCGCCTCGTAAACTGTTGGAGCATTATTAGGAATAAAGACACAGCAGCTCGATTGGATCATTCTGCATACCCCACCTCGATCTGCAAGTATAACATCTAGAACCATACGGTTCTGCAATGTCATGAGCCTATCCGCCTGAAGCTCAGCTGTCAGATTGCTAAGGGCACCAGCAGTTTCGGTAATAGTAGATTCAACTACCCGTGTTAGCTGACGTATGTTTCTACTATTGGCCATAGGCCCCCAGAACGGAAGGAAGCCTTTGAAGAAGTCTCCAGCTTCCTGACCAGCGGTATCTTCCTTACTGAAAACACCTCTAGCTACTCTTATTCTGTGGTAATCCGGTGAAGCAGTGTATGTCGGAGGCAACAATCGAGCAATATAACATGAACCTGAAAAGTCAGTAGGCAACCATGTATAAGCTCTGTCTCGACAGATGAAGTAGGTACCCCTGGCAGTAAGGAAGGCAGGGGAAGAGTTAGCCGGAAACACATAAGTCTCTACGCACTCACTCCTCCCTAGCTGAGCTCTCGGATTTCTCCCATTACCTTGCAAACAGACCTGACCTCGGTGAGGTACGACCCAGATTGGAGTTGAGCTTTTACGCTTGCTTTCTCCTAAACTAAGGCGATACTCTGAAGTATTCCAACTTAAATATACTCGCAATTCGTCTCTAGGGTAAGATGGAGTATTATTGACGTCTTTGATCATGTCAATAATTCCCTGGACTAAAGCTTTGTTGGCAGAGTTATATTTAGTGGAGCGTGGTGGACGTGGAGGATAGGTTTCAAGGGCATAAGCAAAGATGGTTTGAAGGGCCTGAAATGATCCATTGTAGCTGAAAGGCAAAACCAGATAGGGAATACCTTTATCCATAGTGTGAGGTATCAAGCCACACACCCAACAGTCTGTCGTGTTAACTACCAGTTGGTGTTGGTGCAAGAGCTGTACAAAAGTATTATTAATGAATTCTGAGCGTCGAGCTTGCTCATGTTCCGGAAACGAGTGAAAAGAGTGTATAGAAGAAACAGTGGAAATAGCTGGATCAAGGGGAGGCACTGTAGAAACTGGCACAAAAATCAAATTTATGCTAAAGACAATTCCACCCACCAATGTTGCTAAAACAATCAAAAATGTAATGGCACATTGCATCAAGAAACATTTGCTATGAAGAATTCTATTTAGTCTGTTTCTGCGAACGTAAATCACATTTTCTCGTTGCAGCGCAGGAAGTTCCATCTTCTACAATCCGCTCGCGACCACTGATGATGTGTACGTAGATGAAAATGCCTCTGTCAGCCCTGGGAGTTCCCAGTACTAACAGAAAGATCGACCTTGTGTCAGACCCCTGCAAATTCAAACTAGGCACACAGCCACGACCCTACGGCTACCCAGACGGCAAGGCAATTTATTAAAAACAATAAACAATAGCAAACTTCCTGGCTGAAAAGCAAAAAAGTCCAATGTATATAAATATCAAAATCACAATATGCAGTTGCCTGCTTTATTAGTTCGTTTTATGGCTTCTAAGGTTGTATCTTTTCCTTGCTGGTACTGTTTGATCGGAAAATAGTGTATCACTAGCAGCTGTTGCAGAGTTTACGTTCGCAGATGGCAAAGTTTCTTCTGATGCTGGAGACAAATGTTCAATGTTCAAAGTAGTCTTTTCAAGAGGAGAGTCACGTTTCAAAGTGTCAGAAATCAAATCGGCATCGCTGAAAGTGACAAATTTTGGAGTTATTTCAGATTCGGAGGCACCAATTCCCTTCTTCACCCAGTCGTCGTAGGGCAGCGGCAGTGGAACACGCTTTACGTGAGAAGCGTGGATCCAGTTCTTCCGGCCAGCAACACGTACAGCTGTCCTCGTTGCCAGCAGGATTTGGAAGGGGCCGATGTAGCGAGGCTGAAGATTCTTTGTCCTCGCGAAGTTCCGGACCACTATGAAGTCACCCGGTTTCAGTTGATGCCCTGGACTCTCCGGAGGCTTTGGCAAAGCATCAAAAACCTGTTGATGAATAAGACTTAATTTAGCAGTCAAGTCATAAAGGTAGTCTATCAACATAGGATATTCAATGGAGCAGAATTGTTTAGGCCTTGGCACACCCCAGACATTTGCCGGGCGGCCAAATACAATCTCATATGGAGAAAGCCCTATTCTAGAATGCACTGTTGCTCTCGTTGATAACAAGGCCAAAGGAAGTGCGTCTGGCCAAGCCAAACCTGTGGATGCTTGAATTTTGGCTATTTTAAGCTTGAGGGTGCCATTGTAACCCTCGACTAAACCAGCAGACTGGGGATGGTTCGCACTATGAAATTTTTGTTTCAATCCTAGACCAGCACACACACTCTGCATAACTTTCCCTATAAACTCACTTCCGTTATCTGACCATACAATCCGTGGCATTCCATACCTAGGGAAAAATTCTTTGAGAAGAATTTTGGCAGTTGATAAAGCAGTGTTGTCCTTTAGTGGGTATGCTTCTATCCACCTGGAAAAAGCACAAACTACCACCAGGACGTATTTTAAATTGTTGCAGCGTTCCATGTGAATGAAGTCTAACTGTATTACTTCAAAGGGACAGGAAGGAGGAGCAAAATGACCAGCTGGAGTTGGAGTTCCCTTGCCAGGATTATGCATCAAGCACACCATACAATTTTTCACCACTCTCTCTGCACACTTACTGATTCCCTCATTCTTCCAAACCGGAGCTAACATCTTACATATCCCTTTAGAACTTATGTGCGCCACTCCATGCGCCATCGTCACTACTGCAAGCACATACGCATCAGGCAACATCCAACGCTGCTGTTCTGTCAAATCGATCCAACATCCATTCGAGTCCAATTTGCCCGTACTTTCTCTCCATACGCGTTTCTCTTCCTCAGTCGCTTCTTTCTGAATCTCTTTCACACTTTCCATTGTGTCCTCACACATTCCAGACTCAGCAATCCATCTTGCAGACGTAGCAACATACATTCTACTCATCATGTCTCTAGCTGTCTGTTTAGCGGTTTCATCAGCAAAGGCATTTCCCCGACCAACATCATCCGTGATTGCTTTATGAGCACTGCACTTCACAATCGCAACTTCAGTCGGTAAGGTTAGAGATTCTAACAAGTCGTTAACTAGCTGACCATGTTGAATCTTAGTCCCATGGGACGTAATGAAACCCCTTTCTCTCCACAACCGGCCAAAACTATGGGCCACGCCAAATGCGTACTGACTATCTGTAAACACATTCACTCTCTTTCCCTCAGCTAAAACACACGCTCTCGTAAGAGCTATTAACTCTGCAGCTTGGGCAGAATTCTGACTCACTCTTGCAGTCTCCACAATCGTCTTCAAAGTCGTTACCGCGTAGGCAGCAGTCACATCACCATTCTCCAATTTAAAACATGACCCGTCCACATACAGCGTACCATCTGGGTCGGATAGAGGAGTATCTCTCAAGTCGATACGACCTTTTGTCTCTTCCTCCGTTTTGAAATAACAGTCATGTGGCTCAGAATCACTCGACTCTTGATCAGTCGGCAACAATGTTGCTGGGTTCAATACATTGCATCTTTTGATCTGAATATGACTCGCTAATAACGTCAGCTCGTAACCAGATAATCTCGCACTAGTAAGGTGTTGTGTCTTCGTTCGGTTCATGAGTGTGTCCACTGCATGAGGAACCATGACCACTAGCATATTGTTCATCACCAAACCAGCAGATTGTCGAATGGAAGCTGCAGCTGCCGCTGTAGCCCTCAAACAACTAGGCAATGCTCTAGCTACCGGATCTAATGTTGATGAGAAATACGCACAAGGGCGTTGTTTATCACCAAACTTCTGTGTCAAGACACTCAACGCGCAACCTTCTCTTTCGTGAACGTAGAGCGTGAATGGCTTACTGTAATCAGGTGTGCCCAATACAGGAGCTGAACACAAAGCTTTTCGTAATTCAGCAAAACTCTTTTGACATTCATCAGACCATGGCACCGGACTCGGAACATTTTTCCCAGTCAAAGCTACCAATGGCTTTGCTAAAAGTGAAAAATTTGGGATCCATTGCCTGCAGTAAGAGGTAATACCTAGAAAGGCACGTACTTCCCTCTGTGTGCGTGGAACACTCATCTGCGTAATTGCTTTTATTCTTTCTGGGGTCAACTTCCTTCCCTCCTTTGACAAGAGATGACCTAAGTAGGTTACTTCTTGGCAGCAATATTGCATTTTGGAAGGTGACACCTTATGATTCAAATTAGACAAATGATGCAATAGTGAAATTGTAGCTGCCTTGCAAGTTTCCTTGTCATCGGCAGCCACCAAAAGATCGTCTACGTACTGTACTAGGGCAGAACCTGGAGGAAGGACAAAAGAATCTAACTGGCTTTTTAAAGCTTGACTGTAAATAGATGGACTTTCACAGTAGCCTTGTGGAGCGCGTTTAAATCTGAAACTGCGACCTCCTAAACAGAAGCCAAAAATATCTCTGCTTTCCTCGGCTATCGGAATGCTGAAAAAGGCATTCTTCAAGTCGATGACTGAGAACCAATTGGCTGTAGCGGGAATCAATGTTAGCAAGGCAGTAATGTCTGGCACTACAGGAAACTGCGGAATTACAATCTTATTAACTTCTCTAAGGTCTATGACAAACCTATAGACTGGAGGCTTTGTAGGATCAGTTCGTTTCAAAATCGGCAATACAGGACTATTACAAACATTTCCTCGCGTTTCTTCAACCACACCTTTTGTAATCAAATCTTGCACAATCAATAAGAGTGCACGCTCACCTTCATTCGATATTTTATATTGAGGAATTCTTGGAAATTTCACATTCGCTTTCAAAGTTACTACATACGGTGGAATCTCTAGTAGACCTACATCATTGGGACCAGTCGCCCAAAGAGAATCAGGGAGTGAACGTAGCTCCGGCGGGAGTGCGTCCATTGACAAGTACATCGGAGAGGTGAGTCTTTTACCCAAAGTAAGCTGTACTCCTTCCGGAGAACAGTACAATGTCGCATATAGTCGTTTTAACAAATCTAAACCAAGCAGATTTTCATTACAACCTGTCGTCAAAATTAAGGGTGCTTTCAATTGACACGGTCCAACAGAAATAGACAAAGGACCAGATATCGGGTTGTACACAGGGGCGCCTGAAAAACCTACGGAAACATTTGTTGAGCCAGACAAAGGTGCGCCAGGGAGTTTCGCATGCATGATAGAACTTTTTGCGGCACCAGTATCCAACAGAAACGGTTCGACTACACCTGATGTTGCTACTGCGACATAAGGCCCACTCTGATCCACTGGAACTGATACTACTCCCTCTCTCCGTCCATGGCTGTCCTAGTACCCATTTTGTTGAAATCCCTCTTCAACTTCACAATAATCCTCAACAAGATATTGCTGAGATCTATTCTGTTGAGCTGACTGTACATTTCGTTGATCAAAGTGATTAGAAGGACGATCATTCGTTTGTGGAGGCATAGCACCTCGTCCCCGACCTCTAGAATTCTGTGCAAAACCACCACGACCTCTCTGAGCTGCTGCCGCATTATTTTGCGCTAAAATCTGACAATCATTTTTATAGTGACCCTCTTTCTTACAGTACGCACACTGATTCCACTGGTATTGAGGCCTGGTCGGATTATAATCTGTCTTTTGATACGAATTCTGTTGCATATTAGTCTGATTCGTGCGAGGCGGATACGCCTGCTGTAAAAGAACTTTAGTCTTTAAATCTTTCGTTTTCTTCTCTGATTTCTCCTTTTCCTCTTTATCCCTATTTTCATAGTACTGTGCAGTCGCAAGTATTTGCGCTGTCGTAGATACAGCCCACGCACTTTCTGAGTCTTTCAATTTATTGCATAATTCGGGTAACAAATTATGCACAAATTTATCGACAAACAATCTCTGTCCTCCTTCAGTGCTCATATCCTGACCACTATGGTCTACAAAAGTCTCTTCGAACCTCGTGAAGAAGTCGGAGACACTTTCGTCTTTCTTCTGCTTGCATGCGGATAATTTATCCCAATTAACACGCAATGCTGGCATCAGAGTCTTCATTAAATCTATTATTCTGCCAGGAAGATTAGCAATTAGGGGTTCGGGTTTCGCACCACCTGTTTGTTGAGCATCTGCTGCAGTGATAGCTGCCCAATCACCACCTAAAGCAGCCTGATGATCCTCTCTACGTATTTTAGCCCACACTGGTTGTGGAACTACATTGCCAAATAACATATCAATGTCGGCTAAGTTCATTATACAAGCCTCAACTGTCTGTGTTAATTCCTTGTAATATCCGGCTGGATTCTTACGTGGATCTGGCAAGGCCTGTTTCACTGCTAACACTTCTGCTCGCTTCCACGGAATATGTATCCATACTCTTTGGAACTGTGCTGGAGCAGCTGCAATACCCGCATTATCATCACGTTGTACTGCTTCGCGCCAAATTGGAGGAACTTCCCTCATAGGATATTGGCGACTTGGCTTCATTCTACCTTTCTCTAAATCTCTCGGGGAACGAAGAGATGGATCAATCCTAAAACTCAAAATGAGTTCCATCGCTTCCTTTATATTATCGCCCACTATCATTCCAGCAGCAAACTCTTTTTGAACTTTAATTAAATCTTCCAAATCTGATTCGACATCGTCTTCTTCTATTTCCTCACGCAACAACGAGCACATCTCGTCGAAGACGTATCGCTGCGTTGGCTCTCCCCATTGCATAAATGTCTCTAACACATCTCTCGTACTATATCTTCTAACTTTTGTAATCCATCTGAGAGCCGTGGAGTCTAAAACTCCCCGTTCCTCAGTACTTGGAAGCTGACTCCGTCTCTGAACAGAGTCAGGAGTAGGAGTCTTAATCAAGGTTTTATATATAGGCGACAGCATATTAGTAACAGAATCAGTGATTCTTCGACGAACAGAAAGTGGAGTTAGTACACTCGCAGACATAGAGAATGCAGTAGAGGTAGGAATAGATGACGAAACAGTAGGAGTATCGAGGAAAATAGTTTGAGGACCAATAGGTACAGTGGTAGGTATAGGAGCGGGCAGTGCGGGAAGAGGAGGAGCTGTAGGAACATTTACATTCACCACAGGAGGTATAGGAACTTGATTCTGAGGAACAAGGACACCAGGTTGTCCAGCAACCGGCAATTGAACATTCGGTATAAGTGGAGCCGCAGCACCTTGTGCGTACGGTGGAGGCGACCGTAACAGATAAGATAGCAGAGGGTCGTTTTCGGTATCCTCCAATATCTTAGCCATTTTCGATGGCAAGGCAGGATAGCACTTGTCAATCGCTAAGTTACGCTCTCTAATGGCTACATCTATGGCTTTCTCACACTCGTCAGCCTGCAACTGTTTAGTCGCTTGCTCTAGAGTTAACTCTTCTAGTTCTTTTTGCTCTTTTTTCAACCTTTTCATTTCTCTCTGTTTGGATTCTTTCCGCCAATAACGAAAAGAGTCAAACATTGCCGGCCGGGCTTTCTTCCTAAACAATTTCGCTTCTAAATTGTCGAGAATCTCTTGTTCAAAACTACCATGCAGTGGCCAACTAAGGACACCATCCTTCTTACAATAACGGACCCATATCTCATTATAAGTTATAGGACCCACACCATACTTACAATATAGGTCATATAGGGGAGTCCCAATCGGAGGAACCAGACAGGAATCCTCTAATTGTGAGTCACTGTTGCAACTAAAACAAGACAACATTTTCCGACTTACCATTTTCAGTCCGGAACACAAAACAAACAAACACGGAACAAATTGTGCACTTGAACCAAGAACTTAGGCCTACCAAAAACGAACTGATGTATCGATACCCAAAACTGAACCAAATAGATTATCGTAATTAGAACAACCAAAGATAATCTTACAAAACCAAACCAAACCAAGAACCGATCAAGGATTTTTAACAATCCTCACAAAAGTAACCAGCTAGCTATCACTAAATACTTAACTGAGTCACTGAAGACGTCACCAAGGAGAAACCCGTCACGTTTCGCTGTACTAAGGACTGCACCACTTCGGGTCCAAGACAGGGCGACGGTCAAGGCAACGGCCCACTGCAGCCGTCCTGAACGGGAACCCTCGTGGAAGAGAACTTCAGGGCCACTTTTGCGATATGCCGGGATCGATGAAGTGGGGCGCCTCCCTCAGGAATCTTCACACGAAGTTTCTCGAACTCTTCAGGCTTTTGGACCGGTACCGAATGACGTCGCCCCACGTTGGGCGCCAATTGGAGTTCTGGACTTTTTGGTTCCGTCCAGAGGTGTCAGGGTACAACACCCAAAGACCCCGGAGTCCCACCTGCCTTGGTGCACAAATGAACAGAAACACGGGCTTCTCGATGGTGGCGTCAAAGACCAAAGGTTTATTACTGCAGGGACACAGAGGTCACAGAATCTACACACGGGCAGAATTCAGGAGACTGTTCGATTTGTACATTGAGGGTTGCTCCTTATATACCAAAAATTGTGCTCTAGGCAAATATTTCACATGTCGGTACATTCCAAACCTTTTGTGTCTCTAAACAATAAATATTTGGCGTTACACAGGAACTGTCGATAATATCTGATACCAAACATCACGAAGAGGGGTTCCCACCAGTCCATCACAATCCCTTGTCAATATTGCATTCAAGACCCGGACCGCCTCATCATAAAGTTCGTTACCTCCCCCTAATAAAAGCCCAGAAGGAAAGGAGCAGAGCCAGATGCAGAAGATAGAAAAGCGGGATAAGAGATGTTTGTAGGTTGTAAATGGGCAAGGCTACCGGCTTCGGCCGCCTAATCATGATCAGGTACAATGGACAGGAAAACCAGTTCAGGTGGGCTGGCCTCGGGCAGAGGAGGCAACCTTTGTCGAGTCATGCAGCTTCAGCGTGATCTGGTTTAAGGTGCACGTGTCATGTAAGAGGTGAATCTCCGGCTAAGGCTACGTGTCCTTAATCAAAGTGAAGTGAATGAAATGATCAGAGGCTATTGCATATGTGAGGGCAAGGAACCACAAAATGGCGGCCACGATCTAAGATGGATGCCATGGGTAGATCAGAAATGTGTTCATAACAGGAGTGCTCTTACTTGTAGCGTGGCGAAAACACTAGGATATACTAAATGGATCATTTGCGGTTCACTGATACCATTTTTATGTATTTCCGACAAACTTGAAAACACGGGTTCAAATTGTCACGGAACCGTCACGGAACCTCACCCCCTCTGCTCAGGCTCCTCCTATACCCCCTCCTCTCTGACCCCACCCATTCTGCCCAGGCTTCTCCTATACCCCTCCTATTTGACCCCACCCAATCTGACTAGGCTCCTCCTAAGCCCCTCCTCTGCTGTCTGACCCCACCCATTATGCCCAGGCTCCTCCTATTTGACCCCACCCAATCTGACTAGGCTCGTCCTAAGCCCCTCCTCTCTGACCTCACCCAATCTGACTAAGCTCCTCCTACGCCCCTCCTCTCTGGCCTCACCCAATCTGACTAGGCTTCTCCCAAGCCCCTCCTCTGCTGTCTGACCCCACCCATTCTGCCCAGGCTCCTCCTATACCCTTCCTCTCTGACCCCACCCATTCTGCCCAGACTCCTCCTATACCCCTCCTATTTGACCCCACCCAATCTGACTAGGCTCCTCCTAAGGCCCTCCTCTCTGACCCCACCCATTCTGCCCAGGCTCCTCCTATACCCTTCCTCTCTGACCCCACCCATTCTGCCCAGACTCCTCCTATACCCCTCCTATTTGACCCCACCCAATCTGACTTGGCTCCTCCTAAACCCCTCCTCTGCTGTCTGACCCCACCCAACCTCCCCAGGCTCCTCCTATACCCCTCCTCTCTAACCCCACCCAATCTGACTAGGCTCCTCCTAAGCCCCTAGGCTCCTCCTAAGCCCCTCCTCTGCTGTCTGACCCCACCCATTCTGCCCAGGCTCCTCCTATACCCCTCCTCTCTGACCCCACCCAATCTGACTAGGCTCCTCCTAAGCCCCTCCTCTGCTGTCTGACCCCACCCATTCTGCCCAGGCTCCTCCTATTTGACCCCACCCAATCTGACTAGGCTCCTCCTATACCCCCTCTGCCCAGGCTCCTCCCATACCCCTCCGACCTCACCCATTCTGCCCAGGCTCCTCCTATTTGACCCCACCCGTTCTGCCCAGGCTCCTCCTAAGGCCTTCCTCTCTGACCCCACCCATTCTGCCCAGGCTCCTCCTATACCCTTCTTCTCTGACCCCACCCATTATGCCCAGGCTCCTCCTATACCCCTCCTATTTGACCCCACCCAATCTGACTAGGCTCCCCCTAAGCCCCTCCTCTGCTGTCTGACCACACCCATTCTGCCCAGGCTCCTCCTATTTGACCCCACCCAATCTGACTAGGCTCCTCCTATACCCCCTCTGCCCAGGCTCCTCCTATACCCCTCCTCTCTGAATTCACCCATTCTGCCCAGGCTCCTCCTATTTGACCCCACCCAATCTGACTAGGCTCCTCCTAAGCCCCTCCTCCGCTGTCTGACCCCACCCAATCTGACTAGGCTCCTCCTAAGCCCCTAGACTCCTCCTAAGCCCCTCCTCTGCTGTCTGACCCCACCCAATCTGACTAGGCTCCTCCTATACCCCTCCTCTCTGACCTCACCCCCTCTGCTCAGGCTCCTCCTAAGCCCCTCCTCTCTGACCTCACCCAATCTGACTAGGCTCCTCCTATACCCCCTCTGCCCAGGCTCCTCCTATACCCCTCCTCTCTGGCCTCACCCAATCTGACTAGGCTTCTCCTAAGCCCCTCCTCTGCTGCCTGACCCCACCCAACCTGCCCAGGCTCCTCCTAAGCCCCTAGGCTCCTCTTAAGCCCCTCCTCTGCTGTCTGACCCCACCGATTCTGCCCAGGCTCCTCCTATACCCCTCCTCTCTGACCCCACCCAATCTGACTAGGCTCCCCCTAAGCCCCTCCTCTGCTGTCTGACCACACCCATTCTGCCCAGGCTCCTCCTATTTGACCCCACCCAATCTGACTAGGCTCCTCCTAAGCCCCTAGGCTCCTCCTAAGCCCCTCCTCTGCTGTCTGACCCCACCCCCTCTGCTCAGGCTCCTCCTATACCCCTCTGACCCCACCCATTCTGCCCAGGCTCCTCCCATACCCCTCTGACCCCACCCATTCTGCCCAGGCTCATCCTATAAACCCCTCCTATTTGACCCCACCCAATCTGACTTGGCTCCTCCTAAACCCCTCCTCTGCTGTCTGACCCCACCCATTCTGCCCAGGCTCCTCCTAAGCCCCTCCTCTCTGGCTCCACCCATTCTGCCCAGGCTCCTCCTAAGCCCCTCCTCTGCTGTCTGACCCCACCCAATCTGACTAGGCTCCTCCTAAACCCCTCCTCTGCTGTCTGACCCCACCCAATCTGACTAGGCTCCTCCTATACCCCTCATCTCTCTGACCTCACCCCCTCTGCTCAGGCTCCTCCTATACCCCCTCCTCTCTGACCCCACCCATTCTGCCCAGGCTCCTCCTATACCCCTCCTATTTGACCCAACCCAATCTGACTAGGCTCCTCCTAAGCCCCTCCTCTGCTGTCTGACCCCACCCATTCTGCCCAGGCTCCTCCTATTTGACCCCACCCAATCTGACTAGGCTCCTCCTAAGCCCCTCCTCTCTGACCTCACCCAATCTGACTAAGCTCCTCCTACGCCCCTCCTCTCTGGCCTCACCCAATCTGACTAGGCTTCTCCTAAGCCCCTCCTCTGCTGTCTGACCCCACCCATTCTGCCCAGGCTCCTCCTATACCCTTCCTCTCTGACCCTACCCATTCTGCCCAGACTCCTCCTATACCACTCCTATTTGACCCCACCCAATCTGACTAGGCTCCTCCTAAGGCCCTCCTCTCTGACCACACCCATTCTGCCCAGGCTCCTCCTATACCCCTCCTCTCTGACCCCACCCATTCTGCCCAGGCTCCTCCTATACCCTTCCTCTCTGACCCCACCCATTCTGCCCAGGCTCCTCCTATACCCCTCCTATTTGACCCCACCCAATCTGACTAGGCTCCTCCTAAGCCCCTCCTCTCTGACCTCACCCAATCTGACTAGGCTCCTCCTATACCCCCTCTGCCCAGGCTCCTCCTATACCCCTCCTCTCTGGCCTCACCCAATCTGACTAGGCTTCTCCTAAGCCCCTCCTCTGCTGTCTGACCCCACCCAACCTGCCCAGGCTCCTCCTAAGCCCCTAGGCTCCTCCTAAGCCCCTCCTCTGCTGTCTGACCCCACCCATTCTGCCCAGGCTCCTCCTATACCCCTCCTCTCTGACCCCACCCAATCTGACTAGGCTCCCCCTAAGCCCCTCCTCTGCTGTCTGACCACACCCATTCTGCCCAGGCTCCTCCTATTTGACCCCACCCAATCTGACTAGGCTCCTCCTAAGCCCCTAGGCTCCTCCTAAGCCCCTCCTCTGCTGTCTGACCCCACCCCCTCTGCTCAGGCTCCTCCTATACCCCTCTGACCCCACCCATTCTGCCCAGGCTCCTCCCATACCCCTCTGACCCCACCCATTCTGCCCAGGCTCCTCCTATACCCCTCCTATTTGACCCCACCCAATCTGACTTGGCTCCTCCTAAACCCCTCCTCTGCTGTCTGACCCCACCCATTCTGCCCAGGCTCCTCCTAAGCCCCTCCTCTCTGACTCCACCCATTCTGCCCAGGCTCCTCCTAAGCCCCTCCTCTGCTGTCTGACCCCACCCAATCTGACTAGGCTCCTCCTAAACCCCTCCTCTGCTGTCTGACCCCACCCAATCTGACTAGGCTCCTCCTATACCCCTCCTCTCTGACCTCACCCCCTCTGCTCAGGCTCCTTCTATACCCCCTCCTCTCTGACCCCACCCATTCTGCCCAGGCTCCTCCTATACCCCTCCTATTTGACCCCACCCAATCTGACTAGGCTCCTCCTAAGCCCCTCCTCTGCTGTCTGACCCCACCCATTCTGCCCAGGCCCCTCCTCTCTGACCCCACCCATTCTGCCCATGCTCCTCCTATACCCCTCCTCTCTGACCTCACCCAATCTGACTAAGCTCCTCCTACGCCCCTCCTCTCTGGCCTCACCCAATCTGACTAGGCTTCTCCTAAGCCCCTCCTCTGCTGTCTGACCCCACCCATTCTGCCCAGGCTCCTCCTATACCCTTTCTCTCTGACCCCACCCATTCTGCCCAGACTCCTCCTATACCCCTCCTATTTGACCCCACCCAATCTGACTAGGCTCCTCCTAAGGCCCTCATCTCTGACCCCATCCATTCTGCCCAGGCTCCTCCTATACCCTTCCTCTCTGACCCCACCCATTCTGCCCAGACTCCTCCTATACCCCTCCTATTTGACCCCACCCAATCTGACTTGGCTCCTCCTAAACCCCTCCTCTGCTGTCTGACCCCACCCATTCTGCCCAGGCTCCTCCTATACCCCCTCCTCTCTGACTCCACCCATTCTGCCCAGGCTCCTCCTAAGCCCATCCTCTCTGACTCCACCCAATCTGACTAGGCTCCTCCTATACCCCCTCTGCCCAGGCTCCTCCTATACCCCTCCTCTCTGACCTCTCACAATCTGACTAGGCTCCTCCTAAGCCCCTCCTCTGCTGTCTGACCCCACCCAACCTGCCCAGGCTCCTCCTATACCCCTCCTCTCTGACCCCACCCAATCTGACTAGGCTCCTCCTAAGCCCCTAGGCTCCTCCTAAGCCCCTCCTCAGCTGTCTGACCCCACCCATTCTGCCCAGGCTCCTCCTATACCCCTCCTCTCTGACCCCAGCCAATCTGACTAGGCTCCTCCTAAGCCCCTCCTCAGCTGTCTGACCCCACCCATTCTGCCCAGGCTCCTCCTATACCCCTCCTCTCTGACCTCACCCAATCTGACTAGGCTTCTCCTAAGCCCCTCCTCTGCTGTCTGACCCCCTCTCTGACCTCACCCGATCTGACTAGGCTTCTCCTAAGCCCCTCCTCTGCTGTCTGACCCCACCCATTCTGCCCAGGCTCCTCCTATACCCCTCCTCTCTGACCCCACCCAATCTGACTAGGCTCCCCCTAAGCCCCTCCTCTGCTGTCTGACCCCACCCATTCTGCCCAGGCTCCTCCCCACCCAATCTGACTAGGCTCCTCCTAAGCCCCTAGGCTCCTCCTAAGCCCCTCCTCAGCTGTCTGACCCCACCCATTCTGCCCAGGCTCCTCCTATACCCCTCCTCTCTGACCCCAGCCAATCTGACTAGGCTCCTCCTAAGCCCCTCCTCTGCTGTCTGACCCCACCCATTCTGCCCAGGCTCCTCCTATTTGACCCCACCCAATCTGACTAGGCTCCTCCTAAGCCCCTCCTCTGCTGTCTGACCGCACCCCCTCTGCTCAGGCTCCTCCTATACCCCTCTGACCCCACCCATTCTGCCCAAGCTCCTCCCATACCCCTCTGACCCCACCCATTCTGCCCAGGCTCCTCCTATACCCCTCCTATTTGACCCCACCCAATCTGACTTGGCTCCTCATAAACCCCTCCTCTGCTGTCTGACCCCACCCATTCTGCCCAGGCTCCTCCTAAGCCCCTCCTCTCTGACTCCACCCATTCTGCCCAGGCTCCTCCTAAGCCCCTCCTCTGCTGTCTGACCCCACCCATTCTGACTAGGCTCCTCCTAAACCCCTCCTCTGCTGTCTGACCCCACCCATTCTGCCCAAGCTCTCCTCCTATACCCCCTCCTCTCTGACCCCACCCATTCTGCCCAGGCTCCTCCTATACCCCTTCTATTTGACCCCACCCAATCTGACTAAGCTCCTCCTAAGCCCCTCCTCTGCTGTCTGACCCCACCCATTCTGCCCAGGCTCCTCCTATACCCCCTCCTCTCTGACCCCACCCATTCTGCCCAGGCTCCTCCTATACCCCTTCTATTTGACCCCACCCAATCTGACTAGGCTCCTCCTAAGCCCCTCCTCTGCTGTCTGACCCCACCCATTCTGCACAGGCTCCTCCTATTTGACCCCACCCAATCTGACTAGGCTCCTCCTAAGCCCCTCCTCTCTGACCTCACCCAATCTGACTAGGCTCCTCCTATACCCCCTCTGCCCAGGCTCCTCCTATACCCCTCCTCTCTGACCTCACCCAATCTGACTAGGCTTCTCCTAAGCCCCTCCTCTGCTGTCTGACCCCACCCAACCTGCCCAGGCTCCTCCTATTTGACCCCACCCAATCTGACTACGCTCCTCCTAAGCCCCTCCTCTGCTGTCTGACCCCACCCAACCTGCCCAGGCTGCTCCTATACCCCTCCTCTCTGACCCCACCCAATCTGACTAGGCTCCTCCTAAGCCCCTAGGCTCCTCCTAAGCCCCTCCTCTGCTGTCTGACCCCACCCATTCTGCCCAGGCTCCTCCTATACCCCTCCTCTCTGACCCCACCCAATCTGACTAGGCTCCCCCTAAGCCCCTCCTCTGCTGTCTGACCCCACCCATTCTGCCCAGGCTCCTCCTATTTGACCCCACCCAATCTGGCTACGCTCCTCCTAAGCCCCTCCTCTGCTGTCTGACCCCACCCAACCTGCCCAGGCTGCTCCTATACCCCTCCTCTCTGACCCCAACCAATCTGACTAGGCTCCTCCTAAGCCCCTAGGCTCCTCCTAAGCCCCTCCTCTGCTGTCTGACCCCACCCAACCTGCCCAGGCTCCTCCTATACCCCTCCTCTCTGACCCCACCCAATCTGACTAGGCTCCTCCTAAGCCCCTAGGCTCCTCCTAAGCCCCTCCTCAGCTGTCTGACCCCACCCATTCTGCCAGGCTCCTCCTATACCCCTCCTCTCTGACCCAAGCCAATCTGACTAGGCTCCTCCTAAGCCCCTCCTCTGCTGTCTGACCCCACCCATTCTGCCCAGGGTCCTCCTATTTGACCCCACCCAATCTGACTAGGCTCCTCCTAAGCCCCTCCTCTGCTGTCTGACCGCACCCCCTCTGCTCAGGCTCCTCCTATACCCCTCTGACCCCACCCATTCTGCCCAAGCTCCTCCCATACCCCTCTGACCCCACCCATTCTGCCCAGGCTCCTCCTATACCCCTCCTATTTGACCCCACCCAATCTGACTTGGCTCCTCCTAAACCCCTCCTCTGCTGTCTGACCCCACCCATTCTGCCAAGGCTCCTCCTAAGCCCCTCCTCTCTGACTCCACCCATTCTGCCCAGGCTCCTCCTAAGCCCCTCCTCTGCTGTCTGACCCCACCCATTCTGACTAGGCTCCTCCTAAACCCCTCCTCTGCTGTCTGACCCCACCCATTCTGCCCAAGCTCTCCTCCTATACCCCCTCCTCTCTGACACCACCCATTCTGCCCAGGCTCCTCCTATACCCCTTCTATTTGACCCCACCCAATCTGACTAGGCTCCTCCTAAGCCCCTCCTCTGCTGTCTGACCCCACCCATTCTGCCCAGGCTCCTCCTATTTGACCCCACCCAATCTGACTAGGCTCCTCCTAAGCCCCTCCTCTCTGACCTCACCCAATCTGACTAGGCTTCTCCTAAGCCCCTCCTCTGCTGTCTGACCCCCTCTCTGACCTCACCCGATCTGACTAGGCTTCTCCTAAGCCCCTCCTCTGCTGTCTGACCCCACCCATTCTGCCCAGGCTCCTCCTATACCCCTCCTCTCTGACCCCACCCAATCTGACTAGGCTCCCCCTAAGCCCCTCCTCTGCTGTCTGACCCCACCCATTCTGCCCAGGCTCCTCCCCACCCAATCTGACTAGGATCCTCCTAAGCCCCTAGGCTCCTCCTAAGCCCCTCCTCAGCTGTCTGACCCCACCCATTCTGCCCAGGCTCCTCCTATACCCCTCCTCTCTGACCCCAGCCAATCTGACTAGGCTCCTCCTAAGCCCCTCCTCTGCTGTCTGACCCCACCCATTCTGCCCAGGCTCCTCCTATTTGACCCCACCCAATCTGACTAGGCTCCTCCTAAGCCCCTCCTCTGCTGTCTGACCGCACCCCCTCTGCTCAGGCTCCTCCTATACCCCTCTGACCCCACCCATTCTGCCCAAGCTCCTCCCATACCCCTCTGACCCCACCCATTCTGCCCAGGCTCCTCCTATACCCCTCCTATTTGACCCCACCCAATCTGACTTGGCTCCTCCTAAACCCCTCCTCTGCTGTCTGACCCCACCCATTCTGCCCAGGCTCCTCCTATACCCCCTCCTCTCTGACTCCACCCATTCTGCCCAGGCTCCTCCTAAGCCCATCCTCTCTGACTCCACCCAATCTGACTAGGCTCCTCCTATACCCCCTCTGCCCAGGCTCCTCCTATACCCCTCCTCTCTGACCTCTCACAATCTGACTAGGCTCCTCCTAAGCCCCTCCTCTGCTGTCTGACCCCACCCAACCTGCCCAGGCTCCTCCTATACCCCTCCTCTCTGACCCCACCCAATCTGACTAGGCTCCTCCTAAGCCCCTAGGCTCCTCCTAAGCCCCTCCTCAGCTATCTGACCCCACCCATTCTGCCCAGGCTCCTCCTATACCCCTCCTCTCTGACCCCAGCCAATCTGACTAGGCTCCTCCTAAGCCCCTCCTCAGCTGTCTGACCCCACCCATTCTGCCCAGGCTCCTCCTATACCCCTCCTCTCTGACCTCACCCAATCTGACTAGGCTTCTCCTAAGCCCCACCTCTGCTGTCTGACCCCCTCTCTGACCTCACCCGATCTGACTAGGCTTCTCCTAAGCCCCTCCTCTGCTGTCTGACCCCACCCATTCTGCCCAGGCTCCTCCTATACCCCTCCTCTCTGACCCCACCCAATCTGACTAGGCTCCCCCTAAGCCCCTCCTCTGCTGTCTGACCCCACCCATTCTGCCCAGGCTCCTCCCCACCCAATCTGACTAGGCTCCTCCTAAGCCCCTAGGCTCCTCCTAAGCCCCTCCTCAGCTGTCTGACCCCACCCATTCTGCCCAGGCTCCTCCTATACCCCTCCTCTCTGACCCCAGCCAATCTGACTAGGCTCCTCCTAAGCCCCTCCTCTGCTGTCTGACCCCACCCATTCTGCCCAGGCTCCTCCTATTTGACCCCACCCAATCTGACTAGGCTCCTCCTAAGCCCCTCCTCTGCTGTCTGACCGCACCCCCTCTGCTCAGGCTCCTCCTATACCCCTCTGACCCCACCCATTCTGCCCAAGCTCCTCCCATACCCCTCTGACCCCACCCATTCTGCCCAGGCTCCTCCTATACCCCTCCTATTTGACCCCACCCAATCTGACTTGGCTCCTCATAAACCCCTCCTCTGCTGTCTGACCCCACCCATTCTGCCCAGGCTCCTCCTAAGCCCCTCCTCTCTGACTCCACCCATTCTGCCCAGGCTCCTCCTAAGCCCCTCCTCTGCTGTCTGACCCCACCCATTCTGACTAGGCTCCTCCTAAACCCCTCCTCTGCTGTCTGACCCCACCCATTCTGCCCAAGCTCTCCTCCTATACCCCCTCCTCTCTGACCCCACCCATTCTGCCCAGGCTCCTCCTATACCCCTTCTATTTGACCCCACCCAATCTGACTAGGCTCCTCCTAAGCCCCTCCTCTGCTGTCTGACCCCACCCATTCTGCCCAGGCTCCTCCTATACCCCCTCCTCTCTGACCCCACCCATTCTGCCCAGGCTCCTCCTATACCCCTTCTATTTGACCCCACCCAATCTGACTAGGCTCCTCCTAAGCCCCTCCTCTGCTGTCTGACCCCACCCATTCTGCCCAGGCTCCTCCTATTTGACCCCACCCAATCTGACTAGGCTCCTCCTAAGCCCCTCCTCTCTGACCTCACCCAATCTGACTAGGCTTCTCCTAAGCCCCTCCTCTGCTGTCTGACCCCCTCTCTGACCTCACCCGATCTGACTAGGCTTCTCCTAAGCCCCTCCTCTGCTGTCTGACCCCACCCATTCTGCCCAGGCTCCTCCTATACCCCTCCTCTCTGACCCCACCCAATCTGACTAGGCTCCCCCTAAGCCCCTCCTCTGCTGTCTGACCCCACCCATTCTGCCCAGGCTCCTCCCCACCCAATCTGACTAGGATCCTCCTAAGCCCCTAGGCTCCTCCTAAGCCCCTCCTCAGCTGTCTGACCCCACCCATTCTGCCCAGGCTCCTCCTATACCCCTCCTCTCTGACCCCAGCCAATCTGACTAGGCTCCTCCTAAGCCCCTCCTCTGCTGTCTGACCCCACCCATTCTGCCCAGGCTCCTCCTATTTGACCCCACCCAATCTGACTAGGCTCCTCCTAAGCCCCTCCTCTGCTGTCTGACCGCACCCCCTCTGCTCAGGCTCCTCCTATACCCCTCTGACCCCACCCATTCTGCCCAAGCTCCTCCCATACCCCTCTGACCCCACCCATTCTGCCCAGGCTCCTCCTATACCCCTCCTATTTGACCCCACCCAATCTGACTTGGCTCCTCATAAACCCCTCCTCTGCTGTCTGACCCCACCCATTCTGCCCAGGCTCCTCCTAAGCCCCTCCTCTCTGACTCCACCCATTCTGCCCAGGCTCCTCCTAAGCCCCTCCTCTGCTGTCTGACCCCACCCATTCTGACTAGGCTCCTCCTAAACCCCTCCTCTGCTGTCTGACCCCACCCATTCTGCCCAAGCTCTCCTCCTATACCCCCTCCTCTCTGACCCCACCCATTCTGCCCAGGCTCCTCCTATACCCCTTCTATTTGACCCCACCCAATCTGACTAGGCTCCTCCTAAGCCCCTCCTCTGCTGTCTGACCCCACCCATTCTGCCCAGGCTCCTCCTATTTGACCCCACCCAATCTGACTAGGCTCCTCCTAAGCCCCCCCTCTCTGACCTCACCCAATCTGACTAGGATTCTCCTAAGCCCCTCCTCTGCTGTCTGACCCCACCCAACCTGCCCAGGCTCCTCCTATACCCCTCCTCTCTGACCCCACCCAATCTGACTAGGCTTCTCCTGAACGCCTCCTCTGCTGTCTGACCCCACCCATTCTGCCCAGGCTCCTCCTATACCCCCTCCTCTCTGACTCCACCCATTCTGCCCAGGCTCCTCCTATACCCCTTCTATTTGACCCCACCCAATCTGACTAGGCTCCTCCTAAGCCCCTCCTCTGCTGTCTGACCCCACCCATTCTGCCCAGGCTCCTCCTATTTGACCCCACCCAATCTGACTAGGCTCCTCCTAAGCCCCTCCTCTCTGACCTCACCCAATCTGACTAGGATTCTCCTAAGCCCCTCCTCTGCTGTCTGACCCCACCCAACCTGCCCAGGCTCCTCCTATACCCCTCCTCTCTGACCCCACCCAATCTGACTAGGCTCCCCCTAAGCCCCTCCTCTGCTGTCTGACCACACCCATTCTGCCCAGGCTCCTCCTATTTGACCCCACCCAATCTGACTAGGCTCCTCCTAAGCCCCTAGGCTCCTCCTAAGCCCCTCCTCTGCTGTCTGACCCCACCCCCTCTGCTCAGGCTCCTCCTATACCCCTCTGACCCCACCCATTCTGCCCAGGCTCCTCCCATACCCCTCTGACCCCACCCATTCTGCCCAGGCTCCTCCTATACCCCTCCTATTTGACCCCACCCAATCTGACTTGGCTCCTCCTAAACCCCTCCTCTGCTGTCTGACCCCACCCATTCTGCCCAGGCTCCTCCTAAGCCCCTCCTCTCTGACTCCACCCATTCTGCCCAGGCTCCTCCTAAGCCCCTCCTCTGCTGTCTGACCCCACCCAATCTGACTAGGCTCCTCCTAAACCCCTCCTCTGCTGTCTGACCCCACCCAATCTGACTAGGCTCCTCCTATACCCCTCCTCTCTGACCTCACCCCCTCTGCTCAGGCTCCTTCTATACCCCCTCCTCTCTGACCCCACCCATTCTGCCCAGGCTCCTCCTATACCCCTCCTATTTGACCCCACCCAATCTGACTAGGCTCCTCCTAAGCCCCTCCTCTGCTGTCTGACCCCACCCATTCTGCCCAGGCCCCTCCTCTCTGACCCCACCCATTCTGCCCATGCTCCTCCTATACCCCTCCTCTCTGACCTCACCCAATCTGACTAAGCTCCTCCTACGCCCCTCCTCTCTGGCCTCACCCAATCTGACTAGGCTTCTCCTAAGCCCCTCCTCTGCTGTCTGACCCCACCCATTCTGCCCAGGCTCCTCCTATACCCTTTCTCTCTGACCCCACCCATTCTGCCCAGACTCCTCCTATACCCCTCCTATTTGACCCCACCCAATCTGACTAGGCTCCTCCTAAGGCCCTCATCTCTGACCCCATCCATTCTGCCCAGGCTCCTCCTATACCCTTCCTCTCTGACCCCACCCATTCTGCCCAGACTCCTCCTATACCCCTCCTATTTGACCCCACCCAATCTGACTTGGCTCCTCCTAAACCCCTCCTCTGCTGTCTGACCCCACCCATTCTGCCCAGGCTCCTCCTATACCCCCTCCTCTCTGACTCCACCCATTCTGCCCAGGCTCCTCCTAAGCCCATCCTCTCTGACTCCACCCAATCTGACTAGGCTCCTCCTATACCCCCTCTGCCCAGGCTCCTCCTATACCCCTCCTCTCTGACCTCTCACAATCTGACTAGGCTCCTCCTAAGCCCCTCCTCTGCTGTCTGACCCCACCCAACCTGCCCAGGCTCCTCCTATACCCCTCCTCTCTGACCCCACCCAATCTGACTAGGCTCCTCCTAAGCCCCTAGGCTCCTCCTAAGCCCCTCCTCAGCTGTCTGACCCCACCCATTCTGCCCAGGCTCCTCCTATACCCCTCCTCTCTGACCCCAGCCAATCTGACTAGGCTCCTCCTAAGCCCCTCCTCTGCTGTCTGACCCCACCCATTCTGCCCAGGCTCCTCCTATTTAACCCCACCCAATCTAACTAGGCTCCTCCTAAGCCCCTCCTCTGCTGTCTGACCGCACCCCCTCTGCTCAGGCTCCTCCTATACCCCTCTGACCCCACCCATTCTGCCCAGGCTCCCCCCATACCCCTCTGACCCCACCCATTCTGCCCAGGCTCCTCCTATACCCCTCCTATTTGACCCCACCCAATCTGACTTGGCTCCTCCTAAACCCCTCCTCTTCTGTCTGACCCCACCCATTCTGCCCAGGCTCCTCCTAAGCCCCTCCTCTCTGACTCCACCCATTCTGCCCAGGCTCCTCCTAAGCCCCTCCTCTGCTGTCTGACCCCACCCATTCTGACTAGGCTCCTCCTAAACCCCTCATCTGCTGTCTAACCCCACCCATTCTGCCCAAGCTCTCCTCCTATACCCCCTCCTCTCTGACCCCACCCATTCTGCCCAGGCTCCTCCTATACCCCTTCTATTTGACCCCACCCAATCTGACTAGGCTCCTCCTAAGCCCCTCCTCTGCTGTCTGACCCCACCCATTCTGCACAGGCTCCTCCTATTTGACCCCACCCAATCTGACTAGGCTCCTCCTAAGCCCCTCCTCTCTGACCTCACCCAATCTGACTAGGCTCCTCCTATATCCCCTCTGCCCAGGCTCCTCCTATACCCCTCCTCTCTGACCTCACCCAATCTGACTAGGCTTCTCCTAAGCCCCTCCTCTGCTGTCTGACCCCACCCAACCTGCCCAGGCTCCTCCTATTTGACCCCACCCAATCTGACTACGCTCCTCCTAAGCCCCTCCTCTGCTGTCTGACCCCACCCAACCTGCCCAGGCTGCTCCTATACCCCTCCTCTCTGACCCCACCCAATCTGACTAGGCTCCTCCTAAGCCCCTAGGCTCCTCCTAAGCCCCTCCTCTGCTGTCTGACCCCACCCATTCTGCCCAGGCTCCTCCTATACCCCTCCTCTCTGACCCCACCCAATCTGACTAGGCTCCCCCTAAGCCCCTCCTCTGCTGTCTGACCCCACCCATTCTGCCCAGGCTCCTCCTATTTGACCCCACCCAATCTGGCTACGCTCCTCCTAAGCCCCTCCTCTGCTGTCTGACCCCACCCAACCTGCCCAGGCTGCTCCTATACCCCTCCTCTCTGACCCCAACCAATCTGACTAGGCTCCTCCTAAGCCCCTAGGCTCCTCCTAAGCCCCTCCTCTGCTGTCTGACCCCACCCAACCTGCCCAGGCTCCTCCTATACCCCTCCTCTCTGACCCCACCCAATCTGACTAGGCTCCTCCTAAGCCCCTAGGCTCCTCCTAAGCCCCTCCTCAGCTGTCTGACCCCACCCATTCTGCCAGGCTCCTCCTATACCCCTCCTCTCTGACCCAAGCCAATCTGACTAGGCTCCTCCTAAGCCCCTCCTCTGCTGTCTGACCCCACCCATTCTGCCCAGGGTCCTCCTATTTGACCCCACCCAATCTGACTAGGCTCCTCCTAAGCCCCTCCTCTGCTGTCTGACCGCACCCCCTCTGCTCAGGCTCCTCCTATACCCCTCTGACCCCACCCATTCTGCCCAAGCTCCTCCCATACCCCTCTGACCCCACCCATTCTGCCCAGGCTCCTCCTATACCCCTCCTATTTGACCCCACCCAATCTGACTTGGCTCCTCCTAAACCCCTCCTCTGCTGTCTGACCCCACCCATTCTGCCAAGGCTCCTCCTAAGCCCCTCCTCTCTGACTCCACCCATTCTGCCCAGGCTCCTCCTAAGCCCCTCCTCTGCTGTCTGACCCCACCCATTCTGACTAGGCTCCTCCTAAACCCCTCCTCTGCTGTCTGACCCCACCCATTCTGCCCAAGCTCTCCTCCTATACCCCCTCCTCTCTGACACCACCCATTCTGCCCAGGCTCCTCCTATACCCCTTCTATTTGACCCCACCCAATCTGACTAGGCTCCTCCTAAGCCCCTCCTCTGCTGTCTGACCCCACCCATTCTGCCCAGGCTCCTCCTATTTGACCCCACCCAATCTGACTAGGCTCCTCCTAAGCCCCTCCTCTCTGACCTCACCCAATCTGACTAGGCTTCTCCTAAGCCCCTCCTCTGCTGTCTGACCCCCTCTCTGACCTCACCCGATCTGACTAGGCTTCTCCTAAGCCCCTCCTCTGCTGTCTGACCCCACCCATTCTGCCCAGGCTCCTCCTATACCCCTCCTCTCTGACCCCACCCAATCTGACTAGGCTCCCCCTAAGCCCCTCCTCTGCTGTCTGACCCCACCCATTCTGCCCAGGCTCCTCCCCACCCAATCTGACTAGGCTCCTCCTAAGCCCCTAGGCTCCTCCTAAGCCCCTCCTCAGCTGTCTGACCCCACCCATTCTGCCCAGGCTCCTCCTATACCCCTCCTCTCTGACCCCAGCCAATCTGACTAGGCTCCTCCTAAGCCCCTCCTCTGCTGTCTGACCCCACCCATTCTGCCCAGGCTCCTCCTATTTGACCCCACCCAATCTGACTAGGCTCCTCCTAAGCCCCTCCTCTGCTGTCTGACCGCACCCCCTCTGCTCAGGCTCCTCCTATACCCCTCTGACCCCACCCATTCTGCCCAAGCTCCTCCCATACCCCTCTGACCCCACCCATTCTGCCCAGGCTCCTCCTATACCCCTCCTATTTGACCCCACCCAATCTGACTTGGCTCCTCATAAACCCCTCCTCTGCTGTCTGACCCCACCCATTCTGCCCAGGCTCCTCCTAAGCCCCTCCTCTCTGACTCCACCCATTCTGCCCAGGCTCCTCCTAAGCCCCTCCTCTGCTGTCTGACCCCACCCATTCTGACTAGGCTCCTCCTAAACCCCTCCTCTGCTGTCTGACCCCACCCATTCTGCCCAAGCTCTCCTCCTATACCCCCTCCTCTCTGACCCCACCCATTCTGCCCAGGCTCCTCCTATACCCCTTCTATTTGACCCCACCCAATCTGACTAGGCTCCTCCTAAGCCCCTCCTCTGCTGTCTGACCCCACCCATTCTGCCCAGGCTCCTCCTATACCCCCTCCTCTCTGACCCCACCCATTCTGCCCAGGCTCCTCCTATACCCCTTCTATTTGACCCCACCCAATCTGACTAGGCTCCTCCTAAGCCCCTCCTCTGCTGTCTGACCCCACCCATTCTGCACAGGCTCCTCCTATTTGACCCCACCCAATCTGACTAGGCTCCTCCTAAGCCCCTCCTCTCTGACCTCACCCAATCTGACTAGGCTCCTCCTATACCCCCTCTGCCCAGGCTCCTCCTATACCCCTCCTCTCTGACCTCACCCAATCTGACTAGGCTTCTCCTAAGCCCCTCCTCTGCTGTCTGACCCCACCCAACCTGCCCAGGCTCCTCCTATTTGACCCCACCCAATCTGACTACGCTCCTCCTAAGCCCCTCCTCTGCTGTCTGACCCCACCCAACCTGCCCAGGCTGCTCCTATACCCCTCCTCTCTGACCCCACCCAATCTGACTAGGCTCCTCCTAAGCCCCTAGGCTCCTCCTAAGCCCCTCCTCTGCTGTCTGACCCCACCCATTCTGCCCAGGCTCCTCCTATACCCCTCCTCTCTGACCCCACCCAATCTGACTAGGCTCCCCCTAAGCCCCTCCTCTGCTGTCTGACCCCACCCATTCTGCCCAGGCTCCTCCTATTTGACCCCACCCAATCTGGCTACGCTCCTCCTAAGCCCCTCCTCTGCTGTCTGACCCCACCCAACCTGCCCAGGCTGCTCCTATACCCCTCCTCTCTGACCCCAACCAATCTGACTAGGCTCCTCCTAAGCCCCTAGGCTCCTCCTAAGCCCCTCCTCTGCTGTCTGACCCCACCCAACCTGCCCAGGCTCCTCCTATACCCCTCCTCTCTGACCCCACCCAATCTGACTAGGCTCCTCCTAAGCCCCTAGGCTCCTCCTAAGCCCCTCCTCAGCTGTCTGACCCCACCCATTCTGCCAGGCTCCTCCTATACCCCTCCTCTCTGACCCAAGCCAATCTGACTAGGCTCCTCCTAAGCCCCTCCTCTGCTGTCTGACCCCACCCATTCTGCCCAGGGTCCTCCTATTTGACCCCACCCAATCTGACTAGGCTCCTCCTAAGCCCCTCCTCTGCTGTCTGACCGCACCCCCTCTGCTCAGGCTCCTCCTATACCCCTCTGACCCCACCCATTCTGCCCAAGCTCCTCCCATACCCCTCTGACCCCACCCATTCTGCCCAGGCTCCTCCTATACCCCTCCTATTTGACCCCACCCAATCTGACTTGGCTCCTCCTAAACCCCTCCTCTGCTGTCTGACCCCACCCATTCTGCCAAGGCTCCTCCTAAGCCCCTCCTCTCTGACTCCACCCATTCTGCCCAGGCTCCTCCTAAGCCCCTCCTCTGCTGTCTGACCCCACCCATTCTGACTAGGCTCCTCCTAAACCCCTCCTCTGCTGTCTGACCCCACCCATTCTGCCCAAGCTCTCCTCCTATACCCCCTCCTCTCTGACACCACCCATTCTGCCCAGGCTCCTCCTATACCCCTTCTATTTGACCCCACCCAATCTGACTAGGCTCCTCCTAAGCCCCTCCTCTGCTGTCTGACCCCACCCATTCTGCCCAGGCTCCTCCTATTTGACCCCACCCAATCTGACTAGGCTCCTCCTAAGCCCCTCCTCTCTGACCTCACCCAATCTGACTAGGCTTCTCCTAAGCCCCTCCTCTGCTGTCTGACCCCCTCTCTGACCTCACCCGATCTGACTAGGCTTCTCCTAAGCCCCTCCTCTGCTGTCTGACCCCACCCATTCTGCCCAGGCTCCTCCTATACCCCTCCTCTCTGACCCCACCCAATCTGACTAGGCTCCCCCTAAGCCCCTCCTCTGCTGTCTGACCCCACCCATTCTGCCCAGGCTCCTCCCCACCCAATCTGACTAGGATCCTCCTAAGCCCCTAGGCTCCTCCTAAGCCCCTCCTCAGCTGTCTGACCCCACCCATTCTGCCCAGGCTCCTCCTATACCCCTCCTCTCTGACCCCAGCCAATCTGACTAGGCTCCTCCTAAGCCCCTCCTCTGCTGTCTGACCCCACCCATTCTGCCCAGGCTCCTCCTATTTGACCCCACCCAATCTGACTAGGCTCCTCCTAAGCCCCTCCTCTGCTGTCTGACCGCACCCCCTCTGCTCAGGCTCCTCCTATACCCCTCTGACCCCACCCATTCTGCCCAAGCTCCTCCCATACCCCTCTGACCCCACCCATTCTGCCCAGGCTCCTCCTATACTCCTCCTATTTGACCCCACCCAATCTGACTTGGCTCCTCATAAACCCCTCCTCTGCTGTCTGACCCCACCCATTCTGCCCAGGCTCCTCCTAAGCCCCTCCTCTCTGACTCCACCCATTCTGCCCAGGCTCCTCCTAAGCCCCTCCTCTGCTGTCTGACCCCACCCATTCTGACTAGGCTCCTCCTAAACCCCTCCTCTGCTGTCTGACCCCACCCATTCTGCCCAAGCTCTCCTCCTATACCCCCTCCTCTCTGACCCCACCCATTCTGCCCAGGCTCCTCCTATACCCCTTCTATTTGACCCCACCCAATCTGACTAGGCTCCTCCTAAGCCCCTCCTCTGCTGTCTGACCCCACCCATTCTGCCCAGGCTCCTCCTATTTGACCCCACCCAATCTGACTAGGCTCCTCCTAAGCCCCTCCTCTCTGACCTCACCCAATCTGACTAGGATTCTCCTAAGCCCCTCCTCTGCTGTCTGACCCCACCCAACCTGCCCAGGCTCCTCCTATACCCCTCCTCTCTGACCCCACCCAATCTGACTAGGCTTCTCCTGAACGCCTCCTCTGCTGTCTGACCCCACCCATTCTGCCCAGGCTCCTCCTATACCCCCTCCTCTCTGACTCCACCCATTCTGCCCAGTCTCCTCCTAAGCCCCTCCTCTCTGACTCCACCCAATCTGACTAGGCTCCTCCTATACCCCCTCTGCCCAGGCTCCTCCTATACCCCACCTCTCTGACCCCACCCATTCTGCCCAGGCTCCTCCTATACCCTTCCTCTCTGACCCCACCCATTCTGCCCAGGCTCCTCCTATACCCCTCCTATTTGACCCCACCCAATCTGACTAGGCTCCTCCTAAGCCCCTCCTCTCTGACCTCACCCAATCTGACTAGGCTCCTCCTATACTCCCTCTGCCCAGGCTCCTCCTATACCCCTCCTCTCTGTCCTCACCCAATCTGACTAGGCTTCTCCTAAGCCCCTCCTCTGCTGTCTGACCCCACCCATTGTGCCCAGGCTCCTCCTATACCCCTCCTCTCTGACCCCACCCAATCTGACTAGGCTCCCCCTAAGCCCCTCCTCTGCTGTCTGACCACACCCATTCTGCCCAGGCTCCTCCTATTTGACCCCACCCAATCTGACTAGGCTCCTCCTAAGCCCCTAGGCTGCTCCTAAGCCCCTCCTCTGCTGTCTGACCCCACCCCCTCTGCTCAGGCTCCTCCTATACCCCTCTGACCCCACCCATTCTGCCCAGGCTCCTCCCATACCACTCTGACCCCACCCATTCTGCCCAGGCTCCTCCTATACCCCTCCTATTTGACCCCACCCAATCTGACTTGGCTCCTCCTAAACCCCTCCTCTGCTGTCTGACCCCACCCATTCTGCCCAGGCTCCTCCTAAGCCCCTCCTCTCTGACTCCACCCATTCTGCCCAGGCTCCTCCTAAGCCCCTCCTCTGCTGTCTGACCCCACCCAATCTGACTAGGCTCCTCCTAAACCCCTCCTCTGCTGTCTGACCCCACCCATTATGCCCAGGCTCCTCCTATTTGACCCCACCCAATCTGACTAGGCTCGTCCTAAGCCCCTCCTCTCTGACCTCACCCAATCTGACTAAGCTCCTCCTACGCCCCTCCTCTCTGGCCTCACCCAATCTGACTAGGCTTCTCCCAAGCCCCTCCTCTGCTGTCTGACCCCACCCATTCTGCCCAGGCTCCTCCTATACCCTTCCTCTCTGACCCCACCCATTCTGCCCAGACTCCTCCTATACCCCTCCTATTTGACCCCACCCAATCTGACTAGGCTCCTCCTAAGGCCCTCCTCTCTGACCCCACCCATTCTGCCCAGGCTCCTCCTATACCCTTCCTCTCTGACCCCACCCATTCTGCCCAGACTCCTCCTATACCCCTCCTATTTGACCCCACCCAATCTGACTTGGCTCCTCCTAAACCCCTCCTCTGCTGTCTGACCCCACCCAACCTCCCCAGGCTCCTCCTATACCCCTCCTCTCTGACCCCACCCAATCTGACTAGGCTCCTCCTAAGCCCCTAGGCTCCTCCTAAGCCCCTCCTCTGCTGTCTGACCCCACCCATTCTGCCCAGGCTCCTCCTATACCCCTCCTCTCTGACCCCACCCAATCTGACTAGGCTCCTCCTAAGCCCCTCCTCTGCTGTCTGACCCCACCCATTCTGCCCAGGCTCCTCCTATTTGACCCCACCCAATCTGACTAGGCTCCTCCTTTACCCCCTCTGCCCAGGCTCCTCCCATACCCCTCCGACCTCACCCATTCTGCCCAGGCTCCTCCTATTTGACCCCACCCGTTCTGCCCAGGCTCCTCCTAAGGCCTTCCTCTCTGACCCCACCCATTCTGCCCAGGCTCCTCCTATACCCTTCCTCTCTGACCCCACCCATTATGCCCAGGCTCCTCCTATACCCCTCCTATTTGACCCCACCCAATCTGACTAGGCTCCCCCTAAGACCCTCCTCTGCTGTCTGACCACACCCATTCTGCCCAGGCTCCTCCTATTTGACCCCACCCAATCTGACTAGGCTCCTCCTATACCCCCTCTGCCCAGGCTCCTCCTATACCCCTCCTCTCTGACCTCACCCATTCTGCCCAGGCTCCTCCTATTTGACCCCACCCAATCTGACTAGGCTCCTCCTAAGCCCCTCCTCCGCTGTCTGACCCCACCCATTCTGCCCAGGCTCCTCCTATTTGACCCCACCCAATCTGACTAGGCTCCTCCTATACCCCCTCTGCCCAGGCTCCTCCTATACCCCTCCTCTCTGACCCCACCCAATCTGACTAGGCTCCTCCTAAGCCCCTAGACTCCTCCTAAGCCCCTCCTCTGCTGTCTGACCCCACCCAATCTGACTAGGCTCCTCCTATACCCCTCCTCTCTGACCTCACCCCCTCTGCTCAGGCTCCTCCTAAGCCCCTCCTCTCTGACCTCACCCAATCTGACTAGGCTCCTCCTATACCCCCTCTGCCCAGGCTCCTCCTATACCCCTCCTCTCTGGCCTCACCCAATCTGACTAGGCTTCTCCTAAGCCCCTCCTCTGCTGCCTGACCCCACCCAACCTGCCCAGGCTCCTCCTAAGCCCCTAGGCTCCTCCTAAGCCCCTCCTCTGCTGTCTGACCCCACCCATTCTGCCCAGGCTCCTCCTATACCCCTCCTCTCTGACCCCACCCAATCTGACTAGGCTCCCCCTAAGCCCCTCCTCTGCTGTCTGACCACACCCATTCTGCCCAGGCTCCTCCTATTTGACCCCACCCAATCTGACTAGGCTCCTCCTAAGCCCCTAGGCTCCTCCTAAGCCCCTCCTCTGCTGTCTGACCCCACCCCCTCTGCTCAGGCTCCTCCTATACCCCTCTGACCCCACCCATTCTGCCCAGGCTCCTCCCATACCCCTCTGACCCCACCCATTCTGCCCAGGCTCATCCTATAAACCCCTCCTATTTGACCCCACCCAATCTGACTTGGCTCCTCCTAAACCCCTCCTCTGCTGTCTGACCCCACCCATTCTGCCCAGGCTCCTCCTAAGCCCCTCCTCTCTGACTCCACCCATTCTGCCCAGGCTCCTCCTAATCCCCTCCTCTGCTGTCTGACCCCACCCAATCTGACTAGGCTCCTCCTAAACCCCTCCTCTGCTGTCTGACCCCACCCAATCTGACTAGGCTCCTCCTATACCCCTCCTCTCTGACCTCACCCCCTCTGCTCAGGCTCCTCCTATACCCCCTCCTCTCTGACCCCACCCATTCTGCCCAGGCTCCTCCTATACCCCTCCTATTTGACCCCACCCAATCTGACTAGGCTCCTCCTAAGCCCCTCCTCTGCTGTCTGACCCCACCCATTCTGCCCAGGCTCCTCCTATTTGACCCCACCCAATCTGACTAGGCTCCTCCTAAGCCCCTCCTCTCTGACCTCACCCAATCTGACTAAGCTCCTCCTACGCCCCTCCTCTCTGGCCTCACCCAATCTGACTAGGCTTCTCCTAAGCCCCTCCTCTGCTGTCTGACCCCACCCATTCTGCCCAGGCTCCTCCTATACCCTTCCTCTCTGACCCCACCCATTCTGCCCAGACTCCTCCTATACCCCTCCTATTTGACCCCACCCAATCTGACTAGGCTCCTCCTAAGGCCCTCCTCTCTGACCCCACCCATTCTGCCCAGGCTCCTCCTATACCCTTCCTCTCTGACCCCACCCATTCTGCCCAAACTCCTCCTATACCCCTCCTATTTGACCCCACCCAATCTGACTTGGCTCCTCCTAAACCCCTCCTCTGCTGTCTGACCCCACCCATTCTGCCCAGGCTCCTCCTAAACCCCCTCCTCTCTGACTCCACCCATTCTGCCCAGGCTCCTCCTAAGCCCCTCCTCTCTGACTCCACCCAATCTGACTAGGCTCCTCCTATACCCCCTCTACCCAGGCTCCTCCTATACCCCTCCTCTCTGACCTCACACAATCTGACTAGGCTCCTCCTAAGCCCCTCCTCTGCTGTCTGACCCCACCCAACCTGCCCAGGCTCCTCCTATACCCCTCCTCTCTGACCCCACCCAATCTGACTAGGCTCCTCCTAAGCCCCTAGGCTCCTCCTAAGCCCCTCCTCAGCTGTCTGATCCCACCCATTCTGCCCAGGCTCCTCCTATACCCCTCCTCTCTGACCCCAGCCAATCTGACTAGGCTCCTCCTAAGCCCCTCCTCTGCTGTCTGACCCCACCCATTCTGCCCAGGCTCCTCCTATTTGACCCCACCCAATCTGACTAGGCTCCTCCTAAGCCCCTCCTCTGCTGTCTGACCGCACCCCCTCTGCTCAGGCTCCTCCTATACCCCTCTGACCCCACCCATTCTACCCAGGCTCCTCCCATACCCCTCTGACCCCACCCATTCTGCCCAGGCTCCTCCTATACCCCTCCTATTTGACCCCCCCCAATCTGACTTGGCTCCTCCTAAACCCCTCCTCTGCTGTCTGACCCCACCCATTCTGCCCAGGCTCCTCCTAAGCCCCTCCTCTCTGACTCCACCCATTCTGCCCAGGCTCCTCCTAAGCCCCTCCTCTGCTGTCTGACCCCACCCATTCTGACTAGGCTCCTCCTAAACTCCTCCTCTGCTGTCTGACCCCACCCATTCTGCCCAAGCTCTCCTCCTATACCCCCTCCTCTATGACCCCACCCATTCTGCCCAGGCTCCTCCTATACCCCTTCTATTTGACCCCACCCAATCTGACTAGGCTCCTCCTAAGCCCCTCCTCTGCTGTCTGACCCCACCCATTCTGCCCAGGCTCCTCCTATTTGACCCCACCCAATCTGACTAGGCTCCTCCTAAGCCCCTCCTCTCTTACCTCACCCAATCTGACTAGGCTCCTCCTAAACCCCCTCTGCCCAGGCTCCTCCTATACCCCTCCTCTCTGACCTCACCCAATCTGACTAGGCTTCTCCTAAGCCCCTCCTCTGCTGTCTGAACCCACCCAACCTGCCCAGGCTCCTCCTATACCCCTCCTCTCTGACCCCACCCAATCTGACTAGGCTCCCCCTAAGCCCCTCCTCTGCTGTCTGACCCCACCCATTCTGCCCAGGCTCCTCCTATTTGACCCCACCCAATCTGACTACGCTCCTCCTAAGCCCCTCCTCTGCTGTCTGACCCCACCCAACCTGCCCAGGCTGCTCCTATACCCCTCCTCTCTGACCCCAACCAATCTGACTAGGCTCCTCCTAAGCCCCTAGGCTCCTCCTAAGCCCCTCCTCTGCTGTCTGACCCCACCAATTCTGCCCAGGCTCCTCCTATACCCCTCTTCTCTGACCCCACCCAATCTGACTAGGCTCCCCCTAAGCCCCTCCTCTGCTGTCTGACCCCACCCATTCTGCCCAGGCTCCTCCTATTTGACCCCACCCAATCTGACTACGCTGCTCCTAAGCCCCTCCTCTGCTGTCTGACCCCACCCAACCTGCCCAGGCTGCTCCTATACCCCTCCTCTCTGACCCCAACCAATCTGACTAGGCTCCTCCTAAGGCCCTAGGCTCCTCCTAAGCCCCTCCTCTGATGTCTGACCCCACCCAACCTGCCCAGGCTCCTCCTATACCCCTCCTCTCTGACCCCACCCAATCTGACTAGGCTCCTCCTAAGCCCCTCCTCAGCTGTCTGACCCCACCCATTCTGCCCAGGCTCCTCCCATACCCCTCCTCTCTGACCCCAGCCAATCTGACTAGGCTCCTCCTAAGCCCCTCCTCTGCTGTCTGACCCCACCCATTCTGCCCAGGCTCCTCCTATTTGACCCCACCCAATCTGACTAGGCTCCTCCTAAGCCCCTCCTCTGCTGTCTGACCGCACCCCCTCTGCTCAGGCTCCTCCTATACCCCTCTGACCCCACCCATTCTGCCCAAGCTCCTCCCATACCCCTCTGACCCCACCCATTCTGCCCAGGCTCCTCCTATACCCCTCCTCTCTGACCCCACCCAATCTGACTAGGCTCCCCCTAAGCCCCTCCTCTGCTGTCTGACCACACCCATTCTGCCCAGGCTCCTCCTATTTGACCCCACCCAATCTGACTAGGCTCCTCCTAAGCCCCTAGGCTCCTCCTAAGCCCCTCCTCTGCTGTCTGACCCCACCCCCTCTGCTCAGGCTCCTCCTATACCCCTCTGACCCCACCCATTCTGCCCAGGCTCCTCCCATACCCCTCTGACCCCACCCATTCTGCCCAGGCTCATCCTATAAACCCCTCCTATTTGACCCCACCCAATCTGACTTGGCTCCTCCTAAACCCCTCCTCTGCTGTCTGACCCCACCCATTCTGCCCAGGCTCCTCCTAAGCCCCTCCTCTCTGACTCCACCCATTCTGCCCAGGCTCCTCCTAAGCCCCTCCTCTGCTGTCTGACCCCACCCAATCTGACTAGGCTCCTCCTAAACCCCTCCTCTGCTGTCTGACCCCACCCAATCTGACTAGGCTCCTCCTATACCCCTCCTCTCTGACCTCACCCCCTCTGCTCAGGCTCCTCCTATACCCCCTCCTCTCTGACCCCACCCATTCTGCCCAGGCTCCTCCTATACCCCTCCTATTTGACCCCACCCAATCTGACTAGGCTCCTCCTAAGCCCCTCCTCTGCTGTCTGACCCCACCCATTCTGCCCAGGCTCCTCCTATTTGACCCCACCCAATCTGACTAGGCTCCTCCTAAGCCCCTCCTCTCTGACCTCACCCAATCTGACTAAGCTCCTCCTACGCCCCTCCTCTCTGGCCTCACCCAATCTGACTAGGCTTCTCCTAAGCCCCTCCTCTGCTGTCTGACCCCACCCATTCTGCCCAGGCTCCTCCTATACCCCTCCTATTTGACCCCACCCAATCTGACTAGGCTCCTCCTAAGGCCCTCCTCTCTGACCCCACCCATTCTGCCCAGGCTCCTCCTATACCCTTCCTCTCTGACCCCACCCATTCTGCCCAAACTCCTCCTATACCCCTCCTATTTGACCCCACCCAATCTGACTTGGCTCCTCCTAAACCCCTCCTCTGCTGTCTGACCCCACCCATTCTGCCCAGGCTCCTCCTAAACCCCCTCCTCTCTGACTCCACCCATTCTGCCCAGGCTCCTCCTAAGCCCCTCCTCTCTGACTCCACCCAATCTGACTAGGCTCCTCCTATACCCCCTCTACCCAGGCTCCTCCTATACCCCTCCTCTCTGACCTCACACAATCTGACTAGGCTCCTCCTAAGCCCCTCCTCTGCTGTCTGACCCCACCCAACCTGCCCAGGCTCCTCCTATACCCCTCCTCTCTGACCCCACCCAATCTGACTAGGCTCCTCCTAAGCCCCTAGGCTCCTCCTAAGCCCCTCCTCAGCTGTCTGATCCCACCCATTCTGCCCAGGCTCCTCCTATACCCCTCCTCTCTGACCCCAGCCAATCTGACTAGGCTCCTCCTAAGCCCCTCCTCTGCTGTCTGACCCCACCCATTCTGCCCAGGCTCCTCCTATTTGACCCCACCCAATCTGACTAGGCTCCTCCTAAGCCCCTCCTCTGCTGTCTGACCGCACCCCCTCTGCTCAGGCTCCTCCTATACCCCTCTGACCCCACCCATTCTACCCAGGCTCCTCCCATACCCCTCTGACCCCACCCATTCTGCCCAGGCTCCTCCTATACCCCTCCTATTTGACCCCCCCAATCTGACTTGGCTCCTCCTAAACCCCTCCTCTGCTGTCTGACCCCACCCATTCTGCCCAGGCTCCTCCTAAGCCCCTCCTCTCTGACTCCACCCATTCTGCCCAGGCTCCTCCTAAGCCCCTCCTCTGCTGTCTGACCCCACCCATTCTGACTAGGCTCCTCCTAAACTCCTCCTCTGCTGTCTGACCCCACCCATTCTGCCCAAGCTCTCCTCCTATACCCCCTCCTCTATGACCCCACCCATTCTGCCCAGGCTCCTCCTATACCCCTTCTATTTGACCCCACCCAATCTGACTAGGCTCCTCCTAAGCCCCTCCTCTGCTGTCTGACCCCACCCATTCTGCCCAGGCTCCTCCTATTTGACCCCACCCAATCGGACTAGGCTCCTCCTAAGCCCCTCCTCTCTTACCTCACCCAATCTGACTAGGCTCCTCCTAAACCCCCTCTGCCCAGGCTCCTCCTATACCCCTCCTCTCTGACCTCACCCAATCTGACTAGGCTTCTCCTAAGCCCCTCCTCTGCTGTCTGAACCCACCCAACCTGCCCAGGCTCCTCCTATACCCCTCCTCTCTGACCCCACCCAATCTGACTAGGCTCCCCCTAAGCCCCTCCTCTGCTGTCTGACCCCACCCATTCTGCCCAGGCTCCTCCTATTTGACCCCACCCAATCTGACTACGCTCCTCCTAAGCCCCTCCTCTGCTGTCTGACCCCACCCAACCTGCCCAGGCTGCTCCTATACCCCTCCTCTCTGACCCCAACCAATCTGACTAGGCTCCTCCTAAGCCCCTAGGCTCCTCCTAAGCCCCTCCTCTGCTGTCTGACCCCACCAATTCTGCCCAGGCTCCTCCTATACCCCTCTTCTCTGACCCCACCCAATCTGACTAGGCTCCCCCTAAGCCCCTCCTCTGCTGTCTGACCCCACCCATTCTGCCCAGGATCCTCCTATTTGACCCCACCCAATCTGACTACGCTGCTCCTAAGCCCCTCCTCTGCTGTCTGACCCCACCCAACCTGCCCAGGCTGCTCCTATACCCCTCCTCTCTGACCCCAACCAATCTGACTAGGCTCCTCCTAAGGCCCTAGGCTCCTCCTAAGCCCCTCCTCTGATGTCTGACCCCACCCAACCTGCCCAGGCTCCTCCTATACCCCTCCTCTCTGACCCCACCCAATCTGACTAGGCTCCTCCTAAGCCCCTCCTCAGCTGTCTGACCCCACCCATTCTGCCCAGGCTCCTCCCATACCCCTCCTCTCTGACCCCAGCCAATCTGACTAGGCTCCTCCTAAGCCCCTCCTCTGCTGTCTGACCCCACCCATTCTGCCCAGGCTCCTCCTATTTGACCCCACCCAATCTGACTAGGCTCCTCCTAAGCCCCTCCTCTGCTGTCTGACCGCAACCCCTCTGCTCAGGCTCCTCCTATACCCCTCTGACCCCACCCATTCTGCCCAAGCTCCTCCCATACCCCTCTGACCCCACCCATTCTGCCCAGGCTCCTCCTATACCCCTCCTATTTGACCCCACCCAATCTGACTTGGCTCCTCATAAACCCCTCCTCTGCTGTCTGACCCCACCCATTCTGCCCAGGCTCCTCCTAAGCCCCTCCTCTCTGACTCCACCCATTCTGCCCAGGCTCCTCCTAAGCCCCTCCTCTGCTGTCTGACCCCACCCATTCTGACTAGGCTCCTCCTAAACCCCTCCTCTGCTGTCTGACCCCACCCATTCTGCCCAAGCTCTCCTCCTATACCCCCTCCTCTCTGACCCCACCCATTCTGCCCAGGCTCCTCCTATACCCCTTCTATTTGACCCCACCCAATCTGACTAGGCTCCTCCTAAGCCCCTCCTCTGCTGTCTGACCCCACCCATTCTGCCCAGGCTCCTCCTATTTGACCCCACCCAATCTGACTAGGCTCCTCCTAAGCCCCTCCTCTCTGACCTCACCCAATCTGACTAGGATTCTCCTAAGCCCCTCCTCTGCTGTCTGACCCCACCCAACCTGCCCAGGCTCCTCCTATACCCCTCCTCTCTGACCCCACCCAATCTGACTAGGCTTCTCCTGAACGCCTCCTCTGCTGTCTGACCCCACCCATTCTGCCCAGGCTCCTCCTATACCCCCTCCTCTCTGACTCCACCCATTCTGCCCAGTCTCCTCCTAAGCCCCTCCTCTCTGACTCCACCCAATCTGACTAGGCTCCTCCTATACCCCCTCTGCCCAGGCTCCTCCTATACCCCTCCTCTCTGACCCCACCCATTCTGCCCAGGCTCCTCCTATACCCTTCCTCTCTGACCCCACCCATTCTGCCCAGGCTCCTCCTATACCCCTCCTATTTGACCCCACCCAATCTGACTAGGCTCCTCCTAAGCCCCTCCTCTCTGACCTCACCCAATCTGACTAGGCTCCTCCTATACCCCCTCTGCCCAGGCTCCTCCTATACCCCTCCTCTCTGGCCTCACCCAATCTGACTAGGCTTCTCCTAAGCCCCTCCTCTGCTGTCTGACCCCACCCAACCTGCCCAGGCTCCTCCTAAGCCCCTAGGCTCCTCCTAAGCCCCTCCTCTGCTGTCTGACCCCACCCATTCTGCCCAGGCTCCTCCTATACCCCTCCTCTCTGACCCCACCCAATCTGACTAGGCTCCCCCTAAGCCCCTCCTCTGCTGTCTGACCACACCCATTCTGCCCAGGCTCCTCCTATTTGACCCCACCCAATCTGACTAGGCTCCTCCTAAGCCCCTAGGCTCCTCCTAAGCCCCTCCTCTGCTGTCTGACCCCACCCCCTCTGCTCAGGCTCCTCCTATACCCCTCTGACCCCACCCATTCTGCCCAGGCTCCTCCCATACCCCTCTGACCCCACCCATTCTGCCCAGGCTCCTCCTATACCCCTCCTATTTGACCCCACCCAATCTGACTTGGCTCCTCCTAAACCCCTCCTCTGCTGTCTGACCCCACCCATTCTGCCCAGGCTCCTCCTAAGCCCCTCCTCTCTGACTCCACCCATTCTGCCCAGGCTCCTCCTAAGCCCCTCCTCTGCTGTCTGACCCCACCCAATCTGACTAGGCTCCTCCTAAACCCCTCCTCTGCTGTCTGACCCCACCCAATCTGACTAGGCTCCTCCTATACCCCTCCTCTCTGACCTCACCCCCTCTGCTCAGGCTCCTTCTATACCCCCTCCTCTCTGACCCCACCCATTCTGCCCAGGCTCCTCCTATACCCCTCCTATTTGACCCCACCCAATCTGACTAGGCTCCTCCTAAGCCCCTCCTCTGCTGTCTGACCCCACCCATTCTGCCCAGGCCCCTCCTCTCTGACCCCACCCATTCTGCCCAGGCTCCTCCTATACCCCTCCTCTCTGACCTCACCCAATCTGACTAAGCTCCTCCTACGCCCCTCCTCTCTGGCCTCACCCAATCTGACTAGGCTTCTCCTAAGCCCCTCCTCTGCTGTCTGACCCCACCCATTCTGCCCAGGCTCCTCCTATACCCTTCCTCTCTGACCCCACCCAATCTGACTAGGCTCCTCCTAAGGCCCTGATCTCTGACCCCACCCATTCTGCCCAGGCTCCTCCTATACCCTTCCTCTCTGACTCCACCCATTCTGCCCAGACTCCTCCTATACCCCTCCTATTTGACCCCACCCAATCTGACTTGGCTCCTCCTAAACCCCTCCTCTGCTGTCTGACCCCACCCATTCTGCCCAGGCTCCTCCTATACCCCCTCCTCTCTGACTCCACCCATTCTGCCCAGGCTCCTCCTAAGCCCATCCTCTCTGACTCCACCCAATCTGACTAGGCTCCTCCTATACCCCCTCTGCCCAGGCTCCTCCTATACCCCTCCTCTCTGACCTCACACAATCTGACTAGGCTCCTCCTAAGCCCCTCCTCTGCTGTCTGACCCCACCCAACCTGCCCAGGCTCCTCCTATACCCCTCCTCTCTGACCCCACCCAATCTGACTAGGCTCCTCCTAAGCCCCTAGGCTCCTCCTAAGCCCCTCCTCAGCTGTCTGACCCCACCCATTCTGCCCAGGCTCCTCCTATACCCCTCCTCTCTGACCCCAGCCAATCTGACTAGGCTCCTCCTAAGCCCCTCCTCTGCTGTCTGACCCCACCCATTCTGCCCAGGCTCCTCCTATTTAACCCCACCCAATCTGACTAGGCTCCTCCTAAGCCCCTCCTCTGCTGTCTGACCGCACCCCCTCTGCTCAGGCTCCTCCTATACCCCTCTGACCCCACCCATTCTGCCCAGGCTCCTCCCATACCCCTCTGACCCCACCCATTCTGCCCAGGCTCCTCCTATACCCCTCCTATTTGACCCCACCCAATCTGACTTGGCTCCTCCAAAACCCCTCCTCTTCTGTCTGACCCCACCCATTCTGCCTAGGCTCCTCCTAAGCCACTCCTCTCTGACTCCACCCATTCTGCCCAGGCTCCTCCTAAGCCCCTCCTCTGCTGTCTGACCCCACCCAATCTGACTAGGCTCCTCCTAAACCCCTCCTCTGCTGTCTGACCCCACCCATTCTGCCCAGGCTCCTCCTATACCCCTCCTCTCTGACCCCACCCAATCTGACTAGGCTCCCCCTAAGCCCCTCCTCTGCTGTCTGACCCCACCCATTCTGCCCAGGCTCCTCCCCACCCAATCTGACTAGGCTCCTCCGAAGCCCCTAGGCTCCTCCTAAGCCCCTCCTCAGCTGTCTGACCCCACCCATTCTGCCCAGGCTCCTCCTATACCCCTCCTCTCTGACCCCAGCCAATATGACTAGGCTCCTCCTAAGCCCCTCCTTTGCTGTCTGACCCCACCCATTCTGCCCAGGCTCCTCCTATTTGACCCCACCCAATCTGACTAGGCTCCTCCTAAGCCCCTCCTCTGCTGTCTGACCGCACCCCCTCTGCTCAGGCTCCTCCTATACCCCTCTGACCCCACCCATTCTGCCCAAGCTCCTCCCATACCCCTCTGACCCCACCCATTCTGCCCAGGCTCCTCCTATACCCCTCCTATTTGACCCCACCCAATCTGACTTGGCTCCTCATAAACCCCTCCTCTGCTGTCTGACCCCACCTATTCTGCCCAGGCTCCTCCTAAGCCCCTCCTCTCTGACTCCACCCATTCTGCCCAGGCTCCTCCTAAGCCCCTCCTCTGCTGTCTGACCCCACCCATTCTGACTAGGCTCCTCCTAAACCCCTCCTCTGCTGTCTGACCCCACCCATTCTGCCCAAGCTCTCCTCCTATACCCCCTCCTCTCTGACCCCACCCATTCTGCCCAGGCTCCTCCTATACCCCTTCTATTTGACCCCACCCAATCTGACTAGGCTCCTCCTAAGCCCCTCCTCTGCTGTCTGACCCCACCCATTCTGCCCAGGCTCCTCCTATTTGACCCCACCCAATCTGACTAGGCTCCTCCTAAGCCCCTCCTCTCTGACCTCACCCAATCTGACTAGGATTCTCCTAAGCCCCTCCTCTGCTGTCTGACCCCACCCAACCTGCCCAGGCTCCTCCTATGCCCCTCCTCTCTGACCCCACCCAATCTGACTAGGCTTCTCCTGAACGCCTCCTCTGCTGTCTGACCCCACCCATTCTGCCCAGGCTCCTCCTATACCCCCTCCTCTCTGACTCCACCCATTCTGCCCAGTCTCCTCCTAAGCCCCTCCTCTCTGACTCCACCCAATCTGACTAGGCTCCTCCTATACCCCCTCTGCCCAGGCTCCTCCTATACCCCTCCTCTCTGACCCCACCCATTCTGCCCAGGCTCCTCCTATACCCTTCCTCTCTGACCCCACCCATTCTGCCCAGGCTCCTCCTATACCCCTCCTATTTGACCCCACCCAATCTGACTAGGCTCCTCCTAAGCCCCTCCTCTCTGACCTCACCCAATCTGACTAGGCTCCTCCTATACCCCCTCTGCCCAGGCTCCTCCTATACCCCTCCTCTCTGGCCTCACCCAATCTGACTAGGCTTCTCCTAAGCCCCTCCTCTGCTGTCTGACCCCACCCAACCTGCCCAGGCTCCTCCTAAGCCCCTAGGCTCCTCCTAAGCCCCTCCTCTGCTGTCTGACCCCACCCATTCTGCCCAGGCTCCTCCTATACCCCTCCTCTCTGACCCCACCCAATCTGACTAGGCTCCCCCTAAGCCCCTCCTCTGCTGTCTGACCACACCCATTCTGCCCAGGCTCCTCCTATTTGACCCCACCCAATCTGACTAGGCTCCTCCTAAGCCCCTAGGCTCCTCCTAAGCCCCTCCTCTGCTGTCTGACCCCACCCCCTCTGCTCAGGCTCCTCCTATACCCCTCTGACCCCACCCATTCTGCCCAGGCTCCTCCCATACCCCTCTGACCCCACCCATTCTGCCCAGGCTCCTCCTATACCCCTCCTATTTGACCCCACCCAATCTGACTTGGCTCCTCCTAAACCCCTCCTCTGCTGTCTGACCCCACCCATTCTGCCCAGGCTCCTCCTAAGCCCCTCCTCTCTGACTCCACCCATTCTGCCCAGGCTCCTCCTAAGCCCCTCCTCTGCTGTCTGACCCCACCCAATCTGACTAGGCTCCTCCTAAACCCCTCCTCTGCTGTCTGACCCCACCCAATCTGACTAGGCTCCTCCTATACCCCTCCTCTCTGACCTCACCCCCTCTGCTCAGGCTCCTTCTATACCCCCTCCTCTCTGACCCCACCCATTCTGCCCAGGCTCCTCCTATACCCCTCCTATTTGACCCCACCCAATCTGACTAGGCTCCTCCTAAGCCCCTCCTCTGCTGTCTGACCCCACCCATTCTGCCCAGGCCCCTCCTCTCTGACCCCACCCATTCTGCCCAGGCTCCTCCTATACCCCTCCTCTCTGACCTCACCCAATCTGACTAAGCTCCTCCTACGCCCCTCCTCTCTGGCCTCACCCAATCTGACTAGGCTTCTCCTAAGCCCCTCCTCTGCTGTCTGACCCCACCCATTCTGCCCAGGCTCCTCCTATACCCTTCCTCTCTGACCCCACCCAATCTGACTAGGCTCCTCCTAAGGCCCTCATCTCTGACCCCACCCATTCTGCCCAGGCTCCTCCTATACCCTTCCTCTCTGACTCCACCCATTCTGCCCAGACTCCTCCTATACCCCTCCTATTTGACCCCACCCAATCTGACTTGGCTCCTCCTAAACCCCTCCTCTGCTGTCTGACCCCACCCATTCTGCCCAGGCTCCTCCTATACCCCCTCCTCTCTGACTCCACCCATTCTGCCCAGGCTCCTCCTAAGCCCATCCTCTCTGACTCCACCCAATCTGACTAGGCTCCTCCTATACCCCCTCTGCCCAGGCTCCTCCTATACCCCTCCTCTCTGACCTCACACAATCTGACTAGGCTCCTCCTAAGCCCCTTCTCTGCTGTCTGACCCCACCCAACCTGCCCAGGCTCCTCCTATACCCCTCCTCTCTGACCCCACCCAATCTGACTAGGCTCCTCCTAAGCCCCTAGGCTCCTCCTAAGCCCCTCCTCAGCTGTCTGACCCCACCCATTCTGCCCAGGCTCCTCCTATACCCCTCCTCTCTGACCCCAGCCAATCTGACTAGGCTCCTCCTAAGCCCCTCCTCTGCTGTCTGACCCCACCCATTCTGCCCAGGCTCCTCCTATTTAACCCCACCCAATCTGACTAGGCTCCTCCTAAGCCCCTCCTCTGCTGTCTGACCGCACCCCCTCTGCTCAGGCTCCTCCTATACCCCTCTGACCCCACCCATTCTGCCCAGGCTCCTCCCAAACCCCTCTGACCCCACCCATTCTGCCCAGGCTCCTCCTATACCCCTCCTATTTGACCCCACCCAATCTGACTTGGCTCCTCCTAAACCCCTCCTCTTCTGTCTGACCCCACCTATTCTGCCCAGGCTCCTCCTAAGCCACTCCTCTCTGACTCCACCCATTCTGCCCAGGCTCCTCCTAAGCCCCTCCTCTGCTGTCTGACCCCACCCAATCTGACTAGGCTCCTCCTAAACCCCTCCTCTGCTGTCTGACCCCACCCATTCTGCCCAGGCTCCTCCTATACCCCTCCTCTCTGACCCCACCCAATCTGACTAGGCTCCCCCTAAGCCCCTCCTCTGCTGTCTGACCCCACCCATTCTGCCCAGGCTCCTCCCCACCCAATCTGACTAGGCTCCTCCGAAGCCCCTAGGCTCCTCCTAAGCCCCTCCTCAGCTGTCTGACCCCACCCATTCTGCCCAGGCTCCTCCTATACCCCTCCTCTCTGACCCCAGCCAATCTGACTAGGCTCCTCCTAAGCCCCTCCTCTGCTGTCTGACCCCACCCATTCTGCCCAGGCTCCTCCTATTTGACCCCACCCAATCTGACTAGGCTCCTCCTAAGCCCCTCCTCTGCTGTCTGACCGCACCCCCTCTGCTCAGGCTCCTCCTATACCCCTCTGACCCCACCCATTCTGCCCAAGCTCCTCCCATACCCCTCTGACCCCACCCATTCTGCCCAGGCTCCTCCTATACCCCTCCTATTTGACCCCACCCAATCTGACTTGGCTCCTCATAAACCCCTCCTCTGCTGTCTGACCCCACCTATTCTGCCCAGGCTCCTCCTAAGCCCCTCCTCTCTGACTCCACCCATTCTGCCCAGGCTCCTCCTAAGCCCCTCCTCTGCTGTCTGACCCCACCCATTCTGACTAGGCTCCTCCTAAACCCCTCCTCTGCTGTCTGACCCCACCCATTCTGCCCAAGCTCTCCTCCTATACCCCCTCCTCTCTGATCCCACCCATTCTGCCCAGGCTCCTCCTATACCCCTTCTATTTGACCCCACCCAATCTGACTAGGCTCCTCCTAAGCCCCTCCTCTGCTGTCTGACCCCACCCATTCTGCCCAGGCTCCTCCTATTTGACCCCACCCAATCTGACTAGGCTCCTCCTAAGCCCCTCCTCTCTGACTTCACCCAATCTGACTAGGATTCTCCTAAGCCCCTCCTCTGCTGTCTGACCCCACCCAACCTGCCCAGGCTCCTCCTATACCCCTCCTCTCTGACCCCACCCAATCTGACTAGGCTTCTCCTGAATGCCTCCTCTGCTGTCTGACCCCACCCATTCTGCCCAGGCTCCTCCTATACCCCCTCCTCTCTGACTCCACCCATTCTGCCCAGTCTCCTCCTAAGCCCCTCCTCTCTGACTCCACCCAATCTGACTAGGCTCCTCCTATACCCCCTCTGCCCAGGCTCCTCCTATACCCCTCCTCTCTGACCCCACCCATTCTGCCCAGGCTCCTCCTATACCCCTCCTATTTGACCCTACCCAATCTGACTAGGCTCCTCCTAAGCCCCTCCTCTCTGACCTCACCCAATCTGACTAGGCTCCTCCTATACCCCCTCTGCCCAGGCTCCTCCTATACCCCTCCTCTCTGGCCTCACCCAATCTGACTAGGCTTCTCCTAAGCCCCTCCTCTGCTGTCTGACCCCACCCAACCTGCCCAGGCTCCTCCTAAGCCCCTAGGCTCCTCCTAAGCCCCTCCTCTGCTGTCTGACCCCACCCATTCTGCCCAGGCTCCTCCTATACCCCTCCTCTCTGACCCCACCCAATCTGACTAGGCTCCCCCTAAGCCCCTCCTCTGCTGTCTGACCACACCCATTCTGCCCAGGCTCCTCCTATTTGACCCCACCCAATCTGACTAGGCTCCTCCTAAGCCCCTAGGCTCCTCCTAAGCCCCTCCTCTGCTGTCTGACCCCACCCCCTCTGCTCAGGCTCCTCCTATACCCCTCTGACCCCACCCATTCTGCCCAGGCTCCTCCCATACCCCTCTGACCCCACCCATTCTGCCCAGGCTCCTCCTATACCCCTCCTATTTGACCCCACCCAATCTGACTTGGCTCCTCCTAAACCCCTCCTCTGCTGTCTGACCCCACCCATTCTGCCCAGGCTCCTCCTAAGCCCCTCCTCTCTGACTCCACCCATTCTGCCCAGGCTCCTCCTAAGCCCCTCCTCTGCTGTCTGACCCCACCCAATCTGACTAGGCTCCTCCTAAACCCCTCCTCTGCTGTCTGACCCCACCCAATCTGACTAGGCTCCTCCTATACCCCTCCTCTCTGACCTCACCCCCTCTGCTCAGGCTCCTTCTATACCCCCTCCTCTCTGACCCCACCCATTCTGCCCAGGCTCCTCCTATACCCCTCCTATTTGACCCCACCCAATCTGACTAGGCTCCTCCTAAGCCCCTCCTCTGCTGTCTGACCCCACCCATTCTGCCCAGGCCCCTCCTCTCTGACCCCACCCATTCTGCCCAGGCTCCTCCTCTACCCCTCCTCTCTGACCTCACCCAATCTGACTAAGCTCCTCCTACGCCCCTCCTCTCTGGCCTCACCCAATCTGACTAGGCTTCTCCTAAGCCCCTCCTCTGCTGTCTGACCCCACCCATTCTGCCCAGGCTCCTCCTATACCCTTCCTCTCTGACCCCACCCATTCTGCCCAGACTCCTCCCATACCCCTCCTATTTGACCCCACCCAATCTGACTAGGCTCCTCCTAAGGCCCTCATCTCTGACCCCACCCATTCTGCCCAGGCTCCTCCTATACCCTTCCTCTCTGACCCCACCCATTCTGCCCAGACTCCTCCTATACCCCTCCTATTTGACCCCACCCAATCTGACTTGGCTCCTCCTAAACCCCTCCTCTGCTGTCTGACCCCACCCATTCTGCCCAGGCTCCTCCTATACCCCCTCCTCTCTGACTCCACCCAATCTGACTAGGCTCCTCCTATACCCCCTCTGCCCAGGCTCCTCCTATACCCCTCCTCTCTGACCTCACACAATCTGACTAGGCTCCTCCTAAGCCCCTCCTCTCTGACCCCACCCAATCTGACTAGGCTCCTCCTAAGCCCCTAGGCTCCTCCTAAGCCCCTCCTCAGCTGTCTGACCCCACCCATTCTGCCCAGGCTCCTCCTATACCCCTCCTCTCTGACCCCAGCCAATCTGACTAGGCTCCTCCTAAGCCCCTCCTCTGCTGTCTGACCCCACCCATTCTGCCCAGGCTCCTCCTATTTAACCCCACCCAATCTGACTAGGCTCCTCCTAAGCCCCTCCTCTGCTGTCTGACCGCACCCCCTCTGCTCAGGCTCCTCCTATACCCCTCTTACCCCACCCATTCTGCCCAGGCTCCTCCCATACCCCTCTGACCCCACCCATTCTGCCCAGGCTCCTCCTATACCCCTCCTATTTGACCCCACCCAATCTGACTTGGCTCCTCCTAAACCCCTCCTCTGCTGTCTGACCCCACCCATTCTGCCCAGGCTCCTCCTATACCCCCTCCTCTCTGACTCCACCCAATCTGACTAGGCTCCTCCTATACCCCCTCTGCCCAGGCTCCTCCTATACCCTTCCTCTCTGACCTCACACAATCTGACTAGGCTCCTCCTAAGCCCCTCCTCTGCTGTCTGACCCCACCCAACCTGCCCAGGCTCCTCCTATACCCCTCCTCTCTGACCCCACCCAATCTGACTAGGCTCCTCCTAAGCCCCTAGGCTCCTCCTAAGCCCCTCCTCAGCTGTCTGACCCCACCCATTCTGCCCAGGCTCCTCCTATACCCCTCCTCTCTGACCCCAGCCAATCTGACTAGGCTCCTCCTAAGCCCCTCCTCTGCTGTCTGACCCCACCCATTCTGCCCAGGCTCCTTCTATTTAACCCCACCCAATCTGACTAGGCTCCTCCTAAGCCCCTCCTCTGCTGTCTGACCGCACCCCCTCTGCTCAGGCTCCTCCTATACCCCTCTGACCCCACCCATTCTGCCCAGGCTCCTCCCATACCCCTCTGACCCCACCCATTCTGCCCAGGCTCCTCCTATAACCCTCCTATTTGACCCCACCCAATCTGACTTGGCTCCTCCTAAACCCCTCCTCTTCTGTCTGACCCCACCCATTCTGCCCAGGCTCCTCCTAAGCCCCTCCTCTCTGACTCCACCCATTCTGCCCAGGCTCCTCCTAAGCCCCTCCTCTGCTGTCTGACCCCACCCATTCTGATTAGGCTCCTCCTAAACCCCTCATCTGCTGTCTGACCCCACCCATTCTGCCCAAGCTCTCCTCCTATACCTCCTCCTCTCTGACCCCACCCATTCTGCCCAGGCTCCTCCTATACCCCTTCTATTTGACCCCACCCAATCTGACTAGGCTCCTCCTAAGCCCCTCCTCTGCTGTCTGACCCCACCCATTCTGCACAGGCTCCTCCTATTTGACCCCACCCAATCTGACTAGGCTCATCCTAAGCCCCTCCTCTCTGACCTCACCCAATCTGACTAGGGTCCTCCTATACCCCCTCTGCCCAGGCTCCTCCTATACCCCTCCTCTCTGACCTCACCCAATCTGACTAGGCTTCTCCTAAGCCCCTCCTCTGCTGTCTGACCCCACCCAACCTGCCCAGGCTCCTCCTATTTGACCCCACCCAATCTGACTACGCTCCTCCTAAGCCCCTCCTAAGCTGTCTGACCCCACCCAACCTGCCCAGGCTGCTCCTATACCCCTCCTCTCTGACCCCACCCAATCTGACTAGGCTCCTCCTAAGCCCCTAGGCTCCTCCTAAGCCCCTCCTCTGCTGTCTGACCCCACCCATTCTGCCCAGGCTCCTCCTATACCCCTCCTCTCTGACCCCACCCAATCTGACCAGGTCCCCCTAAGCCCCTCCTCTGCTGTCTGACCCCACCCATTCTGCCCAGGCTCCTCCTATTTGACCCCACCCAATCTGGCTACGCTCCTCCTAAGCCCCTCCTCTGCTGTCTGACCCCACCCAACCTGCCCAGGCTGCTCCTATACCCCTCCTCTCTGACCCCAACCAATCTGACTAGGCTCCTCCTAAGCCCCTAGGCTCCTCCTAAGCCCCTCCTCTGCTGTCTGACCCCACCCAACCTGCCCAGGCTCCTCCTATACCCCTCCTCTCTGACCCCACCCAATCTGACTAGGCTCCTCCTAAGCCCCTAGGCTCCTCCTAAGCCCCTCCTCAGCTGTCTGACCCCACCCATTCTGCCCAGGCTCCTCCTATACCCCTCCTCTCTGACCCAAGCCAATCTGACTAGGCTCCTCCTAAGCCCCTCCTCTGCTGTCTGACCCCACCCATTCTGCCCAGGGTCCTCCTATTTGACCTCACCCAATCTGACTAGGCTCCTCCTAAGCCCCTCCTCTGCTGTCTGACCGCACCCCCTCTGCTCAGGCTCCTCCTATACCCCTCTGACCCCACCCATTCTGCCCAAGCTCCTCCCATACCCCTCTGACCCCACCCATTCTGCCCAGGCTCCTCCTATACCCCTCCTATTTGACCCCACCCAATCTGACTTGGCTCCTCCTAAACCCCTCCTCTGCTGTCTGACCCCACCCATTCTGCCAAGGCTCCTCCTAAGCCCCTCCTCTCTGACTCCACCCATTCTGCCCAGGCTCCTCCTAAGCCCCTCCTCTGCTGTCTGACCCCACCCATTCTGACTAGGCTCCTCCTAAACCCCTCCTCTGCTGTCTGACCCCACCCATTCTGCCCAAGCTCTCCTCCTATACCCCCTCCTCTCTGACACCACCCATTCTGCCCAGGCTCCTCCTATACCCCTTCTATTTGACCCCACCCAATCTGACTAGGCTCCTCCTAAGCCCCTCCTCTGCTGTCTGACCCCACCCATTCTGCCCAGGCTCCTCCTATTTGACCCCACCCAATCTGACTAGGTTCCTCCTAAGCCCCTCCTCTCTGACCTCACCCAATCTGACTAGGCTTCTTCTAAGCCCCTCCCCTGCTGTCTGACCCCACCCATTATGCCCAGGCTCCTCCTATTTGACCCCACCCAATCTGACTACGCTGCTCCTAAGCTCCTCCTCTGCTGTCTGACCCCACCCAACCTGCCCAGGCTGCTCCTATACCCCTCCTCTCTGACCCCAACCAATCTGACTAGGCTCCTCCTAAGCCCCTAGGCTCCTCCTAAACCCCTCCTCTGCTGTCTGACCCCACCCAACCTGCCCAGGCTCCTCCTAAACCCCTAGGCTCCTCCTAAGCCCCTCCTCAGCTGTCTGACCCCACCCATTCTGCCCAGGCTCCTCCTATACCCCTGCTCTCTGACCCAAGCCAATCTGACTAGGCTCCTCCTAAGCCCCTCCTCTGCTGTCTGACCCCACCCATTCTGCCCAGGCTCTTCCTATTTGACCCCACCCAATCTGACTAGGCTCCTCCTAAGCCCCTCCTCTGCTGTCTGACCGCACCCCCTCTGCTCAGGCTCCTCCTATACCCCTCTGACCCCACCTATTCTGCCCAAGCTCCTCCCATACCCCTCTGACCCCACCCATTCTGCCCAGGCTCCTCCTATACCCCTCCTATTTGACCCCACCCAATCTGACTTGGCTCCTCCTAAACCCCTCCTCCGCTGTCTGACCCCACCCATTCTGCCCAGGCTCCTCCTAAGCCCCTCCTCTCTGACTCCACCCATTCTGCCCAGGCTCCTCCTAAGCCCCTCCTCTGCTGTCTGACCCCACCCATTCTGACTAGGCTCCTCCTAAACCCCTCCTCTGCTGTCTGACCCCACCCATTCTGCCCAAGCTCTCCTCCTATACCCCCTCCTCTCTGACACCACCCATTCTGCCCAGGCTCCTCCTATACCCCTTCTATTTGACCCCACCCAATCTGACTAGGCTCCTCCTAAGCCCCTCCTCTGCTGTCTGACCCCACCCATTCTGCCCAGGCTCCTCCTATTTGACCCCACCCAATCTGACTAGGCTCCTCCTAAGCCCCTCCTCTCTGACCTCACCCAATCTGACTAGGCTTCTCCTAAGCCCCTCCTCTGCTGTCTGACCCCACCCAACCTGCCCAGGCTCCTCCTATACCCCTCCTCTCTGACCCCACCCAATCTGACTAGGCTCCTCCTGAACGCCTCCTCTGCTGTCTGACCCCACCCATTCTGCCCAGGCTCCTCCTATACCCCCTCCTCTCTGACTCCACCCATTCTGCCCAGGCTCCTCCTAAGCCCCTCCTCTCTGACTCCACCCAATCTGACTAGGCTCCTCCTATACCCCCTCTGCCCAGGCTCCTCCTATACCCCTCCTCTCTGACCTCACACAATCTGACTAGGCTCCTCCTAAGCCCCTCCTCTGCTGTCTGACCCCACCCAACCTGCCCAGGCTCCTCCTATAACCCTCCTCTCTGACCCCACCCAATCTGACTAGGCTCCTCCTAAGCCCCTAGGATCTCCTAAGCCCCTCCTCTGCTGTCTGACCCCACCCATTCCGCCCAGGCTCCTCCTATACCCCTCCTCTCTGACCCCACCCAATCTGACTAGGCTCCTCCTAAGCCCCTCCTCTGCTGTCTGACCCCACCCATTCTGCCCAGGCTCCTCCTATTTGACCTCACCCAATCTGACTAGGCTCCTCCTATACCCCCTCTGCCCAGGCTCCTCCCATACCCCTCCGACCTCACCCATTCTGCCCAGGCTCCTCCTATTTGACCCCACCCGTTCTGCCCAGGCTCCTCCTAAGGCCGTCCTCTCTGACCCCACCCATTCTGCCAAGGCTCCTCCTATACCCTTCCTCTCTGACCCCACCCATTCTGCCCAGGCTCCTCCTATACCCCTCCTATTTGACCCCACCCAATCTGACTAGGCTCCTCCTAAGCCCCTCCTCTCTGACCTCACCCAATCTGACTAGGCTCCTCCTATACCCCCTCTGCCCAGGCTCCTCCTATACCCCTCCTCTCTGGCCTCACCCAATCTGACTAGGCTTCTCCTAAGCCCCTCCTCTGCTGTCTGACCCCACCCAACCTGCCCAGGCTCCTCCTAAGCCCCTAGGCTCCTCCTAAGCCCCTCCTCTGCTGTCTGACCCCACCCATTCTGCCCAGGCTCCTCCTATACCCCTCCTATCTGACCCCACCCAATCTGACTAGGCTCCCCCTAAGCCCCTCCTCTGCTGTCTGACCACACCCATTCTGCCCAGGCTCCTCCTATTTGACCCCACCCAATCTGACTAGGCTCCTCCTAAGCCCCTAGGCTCCTCCTAAGCCCCTCCTCTGCTGTCTGACCCCACCCCCTCTGCTCAGGCTCCTCCTATACCCCTCTGACCCCACCCATTCTGCCCAGGCTCCTCCCATACCCCTCTGACCCCACCCATTCTGCCCAGGCTCCTCCTATACCCCTCCTATTTGACCCCACCCAATCTGACTTGGCTCCTCCTAAACCCCTCCTCTGCTGTCTGAGCCCACCCATTCTGCCCAGGCTCCTCCTAAGCCCCTCCTCTCTGACTCCACCCATTCTGCCCAGGCTCCTCCTAAGCCCCTCCTCTGCTGTCTGACCCCACCCAATCTGACTAGGCTCCTCCTAAACCCCTCCTCTGCTGTCTGACCCCACCCAATCTGACTAGGCTCCTCCTATACCCCTCCTCTCTGACCTCACCCCCTCTGCTCAGGCTCCTCCTATACCCCCTCCTCTCTGACCCCACCCATTCTGCCCAGGCTCCTCCTTTACCCCTCCTATTTGACCCCACCCAATCTGACTAGGCTCCTCCTAAGCCCCTCCTCTGCTGTCTGACCCCACCCATTCTGCCCAGGCTCCTCCTATTTGACCCCACCCAATCTGACTAGGCTCCTCCTAAGCCCCTCCTCTCTGACCTCACCCAATCTGACTAAGCTCCTCCTACGCCCCTCCTCTCTGGCCTCACCCAATCTGACTAGGCTTCTCCTAAGCCCCTCCTCTGCTGTCTGACCCCACCCATTCTGCCCAGGCTCCTCCTATACCCTTCCTCTCTGACCCCACCCATTCTGCCCAGACTCCTCCTATACCCCTCCTATTTGACCCCACCCAATCTGACTAGGCTCCTCCTAAGGCCCTCCTCTCTGACCCCACCCATTCTGCCCAGGCTCCTCCTATACCCTTCCTCTCTGACCCCACCCATTCTGCCCAGACTCCTCCTATACCCCTCCTATTTGACCCCACCCAATCTGACTTGGCTCCTCCTAAAACCCTCCTCTGCTGTCTGAACCCACCCATTCTGCCCAGGCTCCTCCTATACCCCCTCCTCTCTGACTCCATCCATTCTGCCCAGGCTCCTCCTAAGCCCCTCCTCTCTGACTCCACCCAATCTGACTAGGCTCCTCCTATACCCCCTCTGCCCAGGCTCCTCCTATACCCCTCCTCTCTGACCTCACACAATCTGACTAGGCTCCTCCTAAGCCCCTCCTCTGCTGTCTGACCCCACCCAACCTGCCCAGACTCCTCCTATACCCCTCCTCTCTGACCCCACCCAATCTGACTAGGCTCCTCCTAAGCCCCTAGGCTCCTCCTAAGCCCCTCCTCAGCTGTCTGACCCCACCCATTCTGCCCAGGCTCCTCCTATACCCCTCCTCTCTGACCCCAGCCAATCTGACTAGGCTCCTCCTAAGCCCCTCCTCTGCTGTCCGACCCCACCCATTCTGCCCAGGCTCCTCCTATTTGACTCCACCCAATCTGACTAGGCTCCTCCTAAGCCCCTCCTCTGCTGTCTGACCGCACCCCCTCTGCTCAGGCTCCTCCTATACCCCTCTGACCCCACCCATTCTGCCCAGGCTCCTCCCATACCCCTCTGACCCCACCCATTCTGCCCAGGCTCCTCCTATACCCCTCCTATTTGACCCCACCCAATCTGACTTGGCTCCTCCTAAACCCCTCCTCTGCTGTCTGACCCCACCCATTCTGCCCAGGCTCCTCCTAAGCCCCTCCTCTCTGACTCCACCCATTCTGCCCAGGCTCCTCCTAAGCCCCTCCTCTGCTGTCTGACCCCACCCATTCTGACTAGGCTCCTCCTAAACCCCTCCTCTGCTGTCTGACCCCACCCATTCTGCCCAAGCTCTCCTCCTATACCCCCTCCTCTCTGACCCCACCCATTCTGCCCAGGCTCCTCCTATACCCCTTCTATTTGACCCCACCCAATCTGACTAGGCTCCTCCTAAGCCCCTCCTCTGCTGTCTGACCCCACCCATTCTGCCCAGGCTCCTCCTATTTGACCCCACCCAATCTGACTAGGCTCCTCCTAAGCCCCTCCTCTCTGACCTCACCCAATCTGACTAGGCTTCTCCTAAGCCCCTCCTCTGCTGTCTGACCCCACCCAACCTGCCCAGGCTCCTCCTATACCCCTCCTCTCTGACTCCACCCAATCTGACTAGGCTCCCCCTAAGCCCCTCCTCTGCTGTCTGACCCCACCCATTCTGCCCAGGCTCCTCCTATTTGACCCCACCCAATCTGACTACGCTCCTCCTAAGCCCCTCCTCTGCTGTCTGACCCCACCCAACCTGCCCAGGCTGCTCCTATACCCCTCCTCTCTGACCCCAACCAATCTGACTAGGCTCCTCCTAAGCCCCTAGGCTCCTGCTAAGCCCCTCCTCTGCTGTCTGACCCCACCCATTCTGCCCAGGCTCCTCCTATACCCCTCCTCTCTGACCCCACCCAATCTGACTAGGATCCCCCTAAGCCCCTCCTCTGCTGTCTGACCCCACCCATTCTGCCCAGGCTCCTCCTATTTGACCCCACCCAATCTGACTACGCTCCTCCTAAGCCCCTCCTCTGCTGTCTGACCCCACCCAACCTGCCAAGGCTGCTCCTATACCCCTCCTCTCTGACCCCAACCAATCTGACTAGGCTCCTCCTAAGCCCCTAGGCTCCTCCTAAGCCCCTCCTCTGCTGTCTGACCACACCCAACCTGCCCAGGCTCCTCCTATACCCCTCCTCTCTGACCCCACCCAATCTGACTAGGCTCCTCCTAAGCCCCTAGGCTCCTCCTAAGCCCCTCCTCAGCTGTCTGACCCCACCCATTCTGCCCAGGCTCCTCCTATACCCCTCCTCTCTGACCCCAGCCAATCTGACTAGGCTCCTCCTAAGCCCCTCCTCTGCTGTCTGACCCCACCCATTCTGCCCAGGCTCCTCCTATTTGACCCCACCCAATCTGACTAGGCTCCGCCTAAGCCCCTCCTCTGCTGTCTGACCGCACCCCCTCTGCTCAGGCTCCTCCTATACCCCTCTGACCCCACCCATTCTGCCCAAGCTCCTCCCATACCCCTCTGACCCCACCCATTCTGCCCAGGCTCCTCCTATACCCCTCCTATTTGACCCCACCCAATCTGACTTGGCTCCTCCTAAACCCCTCCTCTGCTGTCTGACCCCACCCATTCTGCCCAGGCTCCTCCTAAGCCCCTCCTCTCTGACTCCACCCATTCTGCCCAGGCTCCTCCTAAGCCCCTCCTCTGCTGTCTGACCCCACCCATTCTGACTAGGCTCCTCCTAAACCCCTCCTCTGCTGTCTGACCCCACCCATTCTGCCCAAGCTCTCCTCCTATACCCCCTCCTCTCTGACCCCACCCATTCTGCCCAGGCTCCTCCTATACCCCTTCTATTTGACCCCACCCAATCTGACTAGGCTCCTCCTAAGCCCCTCCTCTGCTGTCTGACGCCACCCATTCTGCCCAGGCTCCTCCTATTTGACCCCACCCAATCTGACTAGGCTCCTCCTAAGCCCCTCCTCTCTGACCTCACCCAATCTGACTAGGCTTCTCCTAAGCCCCTCCTCTGCTTTCTGACCCCACCCAACCATCCCAGGCTCCTCCTATACCCCTCCTCTCTGACCCCACCCAATCTGACTAGGCTCCTCCTGAACGCCTCCTCTGCTGTCTGACCCCACCCATTCTGCCCAGGCTCCTCCTATACCCCCTCCTCTCTGACTCCACCCATTCTGCCCAGGCTCCTCCTAAGCCCCTCCTCTCTGAGTCCACCCAATCTGACTAGGCTCCTCCTATACCCCCTCTGCCCAGGCTCCTCCTATACCCCTCCTCTCTGACCTCACACAATCTGACTAGGCTCCTCCTAAGCCCCTCCTCTGCTGTCTGACCCCACCCAACCTGCCCAGGCTCCTCCTATACACCTCCTCTCTGACCCACCCAATCTGACTAGGCTCCTCCTAAGCCCCTCCTCTGCTGTCTGACCCACCCATTCTGCCCAGGCTCCTCCTATACCCTTCCTCTCTGACCCCACCCATTCTGCCCAGACTCCTCCTATACCCCTCCTATTTGACCCCACCCAATCTGACTAGGCTCCTCCTAAGGCCCTCCTCTCTGACCCCACCCATTCTGCCCAGGCTCCTCCTATACCCTTCCTCTCTGACCCCACCCATTCTGCCCAGACTCCTCCTATACCCCTCCTATTTGACCCCACCCAATCTGACTTGGCTCCTCCTAAAACCCTCCTCTCCTGTCTGACCCCACCCATTCTGCCCAGGCTCCTCCTACACACCCTCCTCTCTGACTCCACCCATTCTGCCCAGGCTCCTCCTAAGCCCCTCCTCTCTGACTCCACCCAATCTGACTAGGCTCCTCCTATACCCCCTCTGCCCAGGCTCCTCCTATACCCCTCCTCTCTGACCTCACACAATCTGACTAGGCTCCTCCCAAGCCCCTCCTCTGCTGTCTGACCCCACCCAACCTGCCCAGGCTCCTCCTATACCCCTCCTCTCTGACCCCACCCAATCTGACTAGGCTCCTTCTAAGCCCCTAGGCTCCTCCTAAGCCCCTCCTCAGCTGTCTGACCCCACCCATTCTGCCCAGGCTCCTCCTATACCCCTCCTCTCTGACCCCAGCCAATCTGACTAGGCTCCTCCTAAGCCCCTCCTCTGCTGTCTGACCCCACCCATTCTGCCCAGGCTCCTCCTATTTGACCCCACCCAATCTGACTAGGCTCCTCCTAAGCCCCTCCTCTGCTGTCTGACTGCACCCCCTTTGCTCAGGCTCCTCCTATACCCCTCTGACCCCACCCATTCTGCCCAGGCTCCTCCCATACCCCTCTGACCCCACCCATTCTGCCCAGCCTCCTCCTATACCCCTCCTATTTGACCCCACCCAATCTGACTTGGCTCCTCCTAAACCCCTCCTCTGCTGTCTGACCCCACCCATTCTGCCCAGGCTCCTCCTAAGCCCCTCCTCTCTGACTCCACCCATTCTGCCCAGGCTCCTCCTAAGCCCCTCCTCTGCTGTCTGACCCCACCCATTCTGACTAGGCTCCTCCTAAACCCCTCCTCTGCTGTCTGACCCCACCCATTCTGCCCAAGCTCTCCTCCTATACCCCCTCCTCTCTGACCCCACCCATTCTGCCCAGGCTCCTCCTATACCCCCTCCACTCTGACCCCACCCATTCTGCCCAGGCTCCTCCCAAGCCCCTCCTCTGCTGTCTGACCCCACCCATTCTGACTAGGCTCCTCCTAAGCCCCTCCTCTGCTGTCTGACACCACCCATTCTGCCCAGGCTCCTCCTATTTGACCCCACCCAATCTGACTAGGCTCCTCCTAAGCCCCTCCTCTCTGACCTCACCCAATCTGACTAGGCTCAACCTATACCCCCTCTGCCCAGGCTCCTCCTATACCCCTCCTCTCTGACCTCACCCAATCTGACTAGGCTTCTCCTAAGCCCCTCCTCTGCTGTCTGACCCCACCCAACCTGCCCAGGCTCCTCCTATACCCCTCCTCTCTGACTCCACCCAATCTGACTAGGCTCCCCCTAAGCCCCTCCTCTGCTGTCTGACCCCACCCATTCTGCCCAGGCTCCTCCTATTTGACCCCACCCAATCTGACTACGCTCCTCCTAAGCCCCTCCTCTGCTGTCTGACCCCACCCAACCTGCCCAGGCTGCTCCTATACCCCTCCTCTCTGACCCCAACCAATCTGACTAGGCTCCTCCTAAGCCCCTAGGCTCCTGCTAAGCCCCTCCTCTGCTGTCTGACCCCACCCATTCTGCCCAGGCTCCTCCTATACCCCTCCTCTCTGACCCCACCCAATCTGACTAGGCTCCCCCTAAGCCCCTCCTCTGCTGTCTGACCCCACCCATTCTGCCCAGGCTCCTCCTATTTGACCCCACCCAATCTGACTACGCTCCTCCTAAGCCCCTCCTCTGCTGTCTGACCCCACCCAACCTACCCAGGCTGCTCCTATACCCCTCCTCTCTGACCCCAACCAATCTGACTAGGCTCCTCCTAAGCCCCTAGGCTCCTCCTAAGCCCCTCCTCTGCTGTCTGACCACACCCAACCTGCCCAGGCTCCTCCTATACCCCTCCTCTCTGACCCCACCCAATCTGACTAGGTTCCTCCTAAGCCCCTAGGCTCCTCCTAAGCCCCTCCTCAGCTGTCTGACCCCACCCATTCTGCCCAGGCTCCTCCTATACCCCTCCTCTCTGACCCCAGCCAATCTGACTAGGCTCCTCCTAAGCCCCTCCTCTGCTGTCTGACCCCACCCATTCTGCCCAGGCTCCTCCTATTTGACCCCACCCAATCTGACTAGGCTCCTCCTAAGCCCCTCCTCTGCTGTCTGACCGCACCCCCTCTGCTCAGGCTCCTCCTATACCCCTCTGACCCCACCCATTCTGCCCAAGCTCCTCCCATACCCCTCCGACCCCACCCATTCTGCCCAGGCTCCTCCTATACCCCTCCTATTTGACCCCACCCAATCTGACTTGGCTCCTCCTAAACCCCTCCTCTGCTGTCTGACCCCACCCATTCTGCCCAGGCTCCTCCTAAGCCCCTCCTCTCTGACTCCACCCATTCTGCCCAGGCTCCTCCTAAGCCCCTCCTCTGCTGTCTGACCCCACCCATTCTGACTAGGCTCCTCCTAAACCCCTCCTCTGCTGTCTGACCCCACCCATTCTGCCCAAGCTCTCCTCCTATACCCCCTCCTCTCTGACCCCACCCCCTCTGCCCAGGCTCCTCCTATACCCCTCCTCTCTGACCTCACCCAATCTGACTAGGCTTCTCCTAAGCCCCTCCTCTGCTGTCTGACCCCACCCAACCTGCCCAGGCTCCTCCTATACCCCTCCTCTCTGACTCCACCCAATCTGACTAGGCTCCCCCTAAGCCCCTCCTCTGCTGTCTGACCCCACCCATTCTGCCCAGGCTCCTCCTATTTGACCCCACCCAATCTGACTACGCTCCTCCTAAGCCCCTCCTCTGCTGTCTGACCCCACCCAACCTGCCCAGGCTGCTCCTATACCCCTCCTCTCTGACCCCAACCAATCTGACTAGGCTCCTCCTAAGCCCCTAGGCTCCTGCTAAGCCCCTCCTCTGCTGTCTGACCCCACCCATTCTGCCCAGGCTCCTCCTATACCCCTCCTCTGTGACCCCACCCAATCTGACTAGGCTCCCCCTAAGCCCCTCCTCTGCTGTCTGACCCCACCCATTCTGCCCAGGCTCCTCCTATTTGACCCCACCCAATCTGACTACGCTCCTCCTAAGCCCCTCCTCTGCTGTCTGACCCCACCCAACCTGCCCAGGCTGCTCCTATACCCCTCCTCTCTGACCCCAACCAATCTGACTAGGCTCCTCCTAAGCCCCTAGACTCCTCCTAAGCCCCTCCTCTGCTGTCTGACCACACCCAACCTGCCCAGGCTCCTCCTATACCCCTCCTCTCTGACCCCACCCAATCTGACTAGGCTCCTCCTAAGCCCCTAGGCTCCTCCTAAGCCCCTCCTCAGCTGTCTGACCCCACCCATTCTGCCCAGGCTCCTCCTATACCCCTCCTCTCTGACACCAGCCAATCTGACTAGGCTCCTCCTAAGCCCCTCCTCTGCTGTCTGACCCCACCCATTCTGCCCAGGCTCCTCCTATTTGACCCCACCCAATCTGACTAGGCTCCTCCTAAGCCCCTCCTCTGCTGTCTGACCGCACCCCCTCTGCTCAGGCTCCTCCTATACCCCTCTGACCCCACCCATTCTGCCCAAGCTCCTCCCATACCCCTCTGACCCCACCCATTCTGCCCAGGCTCCTCCTATACCCCTCCTATTTGACCCCACCCAATCTGACTTGGCTCCTCCTAAACCCCTCCTCTGCTGTCTGACCCCACCCATTCTGCCCAGGCTCCTCCTAAGCCCCTCCTCTCTCACTCCACCCATTCTGCCCAGGCTCCTCCTAAGCCCCTCCTCTGCTGTCTGACCCCACCCATTCTGACTAGGCTCCTCCTAAACCCCTCCTCTGCTGTCTGACCCCACCCATTCTGCCCAAGCTCTCCTCCTATACCCCCTCCTCTCTGACCCCACCCATTCTGCCCAGGCTCCTCCTATACCCCTTCTATTTGACCCCACCCAATCTGACTAGGCTCCTCCTAAGCCCCTCCTCTGCTGTCTGACCCCACCCATTCTGCCCAGGCTCCTCCTATTTGACCCCACCCAATCTGACTAGGCTCCTCCTAAGCCCCTCCTCTCTGACCCCACCCAATCTGACTAGGCTCCTCCTGAACGCCTCCTCTGCTGTCTGACCCCACCCATTCTGCCCAGGCTCCTCCTATACCCCCTCCTCTCTGACTCCACCCATTCTGCCCAGGCTCCTCCTAAGCCCCTCCTCTCTGAGTCCACCCAATCTGACTAGGCTCCTCCTATACCCCCTCTGCCCAGGCTCCTCCTATACCCCTCCTCTCTGACCTCACACAATCTGACTAGGCTCCTCCTAAGCCCCTCCTCTGCTGTCTGACCCCACCCAACCTGCCCAGGCTCCTCCTATACACCTCCTCTCTGACCCACCCAATCTGACTAGGCTCCTCCTAAGCCCCTCCTCTGCTGTCTGACCCCACCCAACCTGCCCAGGCTCCTCCTATACCCCTCCTCTCTGACCCCACCCAATCTGACTAGGCTCCTCCTAAGCCCCTAGGCTCCTCCTAAGCCCCTCCTCTGCTGTCTGACCCCACCCATTCTGCCCAGGCTCCTCCTATACCCCTCCTCTCTGACCCCACCCAATCTGACTAGGCTCCTCCTAAGCCCCTCCTCTGCTGTCTGACCCCACCCATTCTGCCCAGGCTCCTCCTATTTGACCCCACCCAATCTGACTAGGCTCCTCCTATACCCCCTCTGCCCAGGCTCCTCCCATACCCCTCCGACCTCACCCATTCTGCCCAGGCTCCTCCTATTTGACCCCACCCGTTCTGCCCAGGCTCCTCCAAAGGCCTTCCTCTCTGACCCCACCCATTCTGCCCACGCTCCTCCTATACCCTTCCTCTCTGACCCCACCCATTCTGCCCAGGCTCCTCCTATACCCCTCCTATTTGACCCCACCCAATCTGACTAGGCTCCTCCTAAGCCCCTCCTCTCTGACCTCACCCAATCTGACTAGGCTCCTCCTATACCCCCTCTGCCCAGGCTCCTCCTATACCCCTCCTCTCTGGCCTCACCCAATCTGACTAGGCTTCTCCTAAGCCCCTCCTCTGCTGTCTGACCCCACCCAACCTGCCCAGGCTCCTCCTAAGCCCCTAGGCTCCTCCTAAGCCCCTCCTCTGCTGTCTGACCCCACCCATTCTGCCCAGGCTCCTCCTATACCCCTCCTCTCTGACCCCACCCAATCTGACTAGGCTCCCCCTAAGCCCCTCCTCTGCTGTCTGACCACACCCATTCTGCCCAGGCTCCTCCTATTTGACCCCACCCAATCTGACTAGGCTCCTCCTAAGCCCCTAGGCTCCTCCTAAGCCCCTCCTCTGCTGTCTGACCCCGCCCCCTCTGCTCAGGCTCCTCCTATACCCCTCTGACCCCACCCATTCTGCCCAGGCTCCTCCCATACCCCTCTGACCCCACCCATTCTGCCCAGGCTCCTCCTATACCCCTCCTATTTGACCCCACCCAATCTGACTTGGCTCCTCCTAAACCCCTCCTCTGCTGTCTGACCCCACCCATTCTGCCCAGGCTCCTCCTAAGCCCCTCCTCTCTGACTCCACCCATTCTGCCCAGGCTCCTCCTAAGCCCCTCCTCTGCTGTCTGACCCCACCCAATCTGACTAGGCTCCTCCTAAACCCCTCCTCTGCTGTCTGACCCCACCCAATCTGACTAGTCTCCTCCTATACCCCTCCTCTCTGACCTCACCCCCTCTGCTCAGGCTCCTCCTATACCCCCTCCTCTCTGACCCCACCCATTCTGCCCAGGCTCCTCCTATACCCCTCCTATTTGACCCCACCCAATCTGACTAGGCTCCTCCTAAGCCCCTCCTCTGCTGTCTGACCCAACCATTCTGCCCAGGCTCCTCCTATTTGACCCCACCCAATCTGACTAGGCTCCTCCTAAGCCCCTCCTCTCTGACCTCCCCAATCTGACTAAGCTCCTCCTACGCCCCTCCTCTCTGGCCTCACCCAATCTGACTAGGCTTCTCCTAAGCCCCTCCTCTGCTGTCTGACCCCACCCATTCTGCCCAGGCTCCTCCTATACCCTTCCTCTCTGACCCCACCCATTCTGCCCAGACTCCGTCTATACCCCTCCTATTTGACCCCACCCAATCTGACTAGGCTCCTCCTAAGGCCCTCCTCTCTGACCCCACCCATTCTGCCCAGGCTCCTCCTATACCCTTCCTCTCTGACCCCACCCATTCTGCCCAGACTCCTCCTATACCCCTCCTATTTGACCCCAACCAATCTGACTTGGCTCCTCCTAAACCCCTCCTCTGCTGTCTGACCCCACCCATTCTGCCCAGGCTCCTCCTATACCCCCTCCTCTCTGACTCCACCCATTCTGCCCAGGCTCCTCCTAAGCACCTCCTCTCTGACTCCACCCAATCTGACTAGGCTCCTCCTAAGCCCCTCCTCTGCTGTCTGACCCCACCCAACCTGCCCAGGCTACTCCTATACCCCTCCTCTCTGACCCCACCCAATCTGACTAGGCTCCTCCTAAGCCCCTAGGCTCCTCCTAAGCCCCTCCTCAGCTGTCTGACCCCACCCATTCTGCCCAGGCTCCTCCTATACCCCTCCTCTCTGACCCCAGCCAATCTGACTAGGCTCCTCCTAAGCCCCTCCTCTGCTGTCTGACCCCACCCATTCTGCCCAGGCTCCTCCTATTTGACCCCACCCAATCTGACTAGGCTCCTCCTAAGCCCCTCCTCTGCTGTCTGACCGCACCCCCTCTGCTCAGGCTCCTCCTATACCCCTCTGACCCCACCCATTCTGCCCAGGCTCCTCCCATACCCCTCTGACCCCACCAATTCTGCCCAGGCTCCTCCTATACCCCTCCTATTTGACTCCACCCAATCTGACTTGGCTCCTCCTAAACCCCTCCTCTGCTGTCTGACCCCACACATTCTGCCCAGGCTCCTCCTAAGCCCCTCCTCTGCTGTCTGACCCCACCCATTCTGCCCAGGCTCCTCCTAAGCCCCTCCTCTGCTGTCTGACCCCACCCATTCTGACTAGGCTCCTCCTAAACCACTCCTCTGCTGTCTGACCCCACCCATTCTGCCCAAGCTCTCCTCCTATACCCCCTCCTCTCTGACCCCACCCATTCTGCCCAGGCTCCTCCTATACCCCTTCTATTTGACCCCACCCAATCTGACTAGGCTCCTCCTAAGCCCCTCCTCTGCTGTCTGACCCCACCCATTCTGCCCAGGCTCCTCCTATTTGACCCCACCCAATCTGACTAGGCTCCTCCTAGGCCCCTCCTCTCTGACCTCACCCAATCTGACTAGGCTCCTCCTATACCCCCTCTGCCCAGGCTCCTCCTATACCCCTCCTCTCTGACCTCACCCAATCTGACTAGGCTTCTCCTAAGCCCCTCCTCTGCTGTCTGACCACACCCAACCTGCCCAGGCTCCTCCTATACCCCTCCTCTCTGACCCCACCCAATCTGACTAGGCTCCCCCTAAGCCCCTCCTCTGCTGTCTGACCCCACTCATTCTGCCCAGGCTCCTTCTATTTGACCCCACCCAATCTGACTACGCTCCTCCTAAGCCCCTCCTCTGCTGTCTGACCCCACCCAACCTGCCCAGGCTGCTCCTATACCCCTCCTCTCTGACCCCAACCAATCTGACTAGGCTCCTCCTAAGCCCCTAGGCTCCTCCTAAGCCCCTCCTCTGCTGTCTGACCCCACCCAACCTGCCCAGGCTCCTCCTATACCCCTCCTCTCTGACCCCACCCAATCTGACTAGGCTCCTCCTAAGCCCCTAGGCTCCTCCTAAGCCCCTCCTCAGCTGTCTGACCCCACCCATTCTGCCCAGGCTCCTCCTATACCCCTCCTCTCTGACCCCAGCCAATCTGACTAGGCTCCTCCTAAGCCCCTCCTCTGCTGTCTGACCCCACCCATTCTGCCCAGGCTCCTCCTATTTGACCCCACCCAATCTGACTAGGCTCCTCCTAAGCCCCTCCTCTGCTGTCTGACCGCACCCCCTCTGCTCAGGCTCCTCCTATACCCCTCTGACCCCACCCATTCTGCCCAAGCTCCTCCCATACCCCTCTGACCCCACCCATTCTGCCCAGGCTCCTCCTATACCCCTCCTATTTGACCCCACCCAATCTGACTTGGCTCCTCCTAAACCCCTCCTCTGCTGTCTGACCCCACCCATTCTGCCCAGGCTCCTCCTAAGCCCCTCCTCTCTGACTCCACCCATTCTGCCCAGGCTCCTCCTAAGCCCCTCCTCTGCTGTCTGACCCCACCCATTCTGACTAGGCTCCTCCTAAACCCCTCCTCTGCTGTATCACCCCACCCATTCTGCCCAAGCTCTCCTCCTATACCCCCTCCTCCCTGACCCCACCCATTCTGCCCAGGCTCCTCCTATACCCCTTCTATTTGACCCCACCCAATCTGACTAGGCTCCTACTAAGCCCCTCCTCTGCTGTCTGACCCCACCCAACCTGCCCAGGCTCCTCCTATACCCCTCCTCTCTGACCCCACCCAATCTGACTAGGCTCCTCCTGAACACCTCCTCTGCTGTCTGACCCCACCCATTCTGCCCAGGCTCCTCCTATACCCCCTCCTCTCTAAATCCACCCAATCTGACTAGGCTCCTCCTAAGCCCCTCCTCTGCTGTCTGACCCCACCAAACCTGCCCAGGCTCCTCCTATATACCTCCTCTCTGACCCCACCCAATCTGACTAGGCTCCTCCTAAGCCCCTCCTCTGCTGTCTGACCCCACCCAACCTGCCAAGGCTCCTCCTATACCCCTCCTCTCTGACCCCACCCAATCTGACTAGGCTCCTCCTAAGGCCCTAGGCTCCTCCTAAGCCCCTCCTCTGCTGTCTGACCCCACCCATTCCGCCTAGGCTCCTCCTATACCCCTCCTCTCTGACCCCACCCAATCTGACTAGGCTCCTCCTAAGCCCCTCCTCTGCTGTCTGACCCCACCCATTCTGCCCAGGCTCCTCCTATTTGACCCCACCCAATCTGACTAGGCTCCTCCTATACCCCCTGTGCCCAGGCTCCTCCCATACCCCTCCGACCTCACCCATTCTGCCCAGGCTCCTCCTATTTGACCCCACCCGTTCTGCCCAGGCTCCTCCTAAGGCCTTCCTCACTGACCCCACCCATTCTGCCCAGGCTCCTCCTATACTCTTCCTCTCTGACCCCACCCATTCTGCCCAGGCTCCTCCTATACCCCTCCTATTTGACCCCACCCAATCTGACTAGGCTCCTCCTAAGCCCCTCCTCTCTGACCTCACCCAATCTGACTATGCTCCTCCTATACCCCCTCTGCCCAGGCTCCTCCTATACCCCTCCTCTCTGGCCTCATCCAATCTGACTAGGCTTCTCCTAAGCCCCTCCTCTGCTGTCTGACCCCACCCAACCTGCCCAGGCTCCTCCTAAGCCCCTAGGCTCCTCCTAAGCCCCTCCTCTGCTGTCTGACCCCACCCATTCTGCCCAGGCTCCTCCTATACCCCTCCTCTCTGACCCCACCCAATCTGACTTGGCTCCCCCTAAGCCCCTCCTCTGCTGTCTGACCACACCCATTCTGCCCAGGCTCCTCCTATTTGACCCCACCCAATCTGACTAGGCTCCTCCTAAGCCCCTAGGCTCCTCCTAAGCCCCTCCTCTGCTGTCTGACCCCACCCCCTCTGCTCAGGCTCCTCCTATACCCCTCTGACCCCACCCATTCTGCCCAGGCTCCTCCCATACCCCTCTGACCCCACCCATTCTGCCCAGGCTCCTCCTATACCCCTCCTATTTGACCCCACCCAATCTGACTTGGCTCCTCCTAAACCCCTCCTCTGCTGTCTGACCCCACCCAATCTGCCCAGGCTCCTCCTAAGCCCCTCCTCTCTGACTCCACCCATTCTGCCCAGGCTCCTCCTAAGCCCCTCCTCTGCTGTCTGACCCCACCCAATCTGACTAGGCTTCTCCTAAACCCCTCCTCTGCTGTCTGACCCCACCCAATCTGACTAGGCTCCTCCTATACCCCTCCTCTCTGACCTCACCTCCTCTGCTCAGGCTCCTCCTATACCCCCTCCTCTCTGACCCCACCCATTCTGCCCAGGCTCCTCCTATACCCCTCCTATTTGACCCCACCCAATCTGACTAGGCTCCTCCTAAGCCCCTCCTCTGCTGTCTAACCCCACCTATTCTGCCCAGGCTCCTCCTATTTGACCCCACCCAATCTGACTAGGCTCCTCCTAAGCCCCTCCTCTCTGACCTCACCCAATCTGACTAAGCTCCTCCTACGCCCCTCCTCTCTGGCCTCACCCAATCTGACTAGGCTTCTCCTAAGCCCCTCCTCTGCTGTCTGACCCCACCCATTCTGCCCAGGCTCCTCCTATACCCTTCCTCTCTGACCCCACCCATTCTGCCCAGACTCCTCCTATACCCCTCCTATTTGACCCCACCCAATCTGACTAGGCTCCTCCTAAGGCCCTCCTCTCTGACCCCACCCATTCTGCCCAGGCTCCTCCTATACCCTTCCTCTTTGACCCCACCCATTCTGCCCAGACTCCTCCTATACCCCTCCTATTTGACCCCACCCAATCTCACTTGGCTCCTCCTAAACCCCTCCTCTGCTGTCTGACCCCACCCATTCTGCCCAGGCTCCTCCTATACCCCCTCCTCTCTGACTCCACCCATTCTGCCCAGGCTCCTCCTAAGCCCCTCCTCTCTGACTCCACCCAATCTGACTAGGCTCCTCCTATACCCCCTCTGCCCAGGCTCCTCCTATACCCCTCCTCTCTGACCTCACACAATCTGATTAGGCTCCTCCTAAGCCCCTCCTCTGCTGTCTGACCCCACCCAACCTGCCCAGGCTCCTCCTATACCCCTCCTCTCTGACCCCACCCAATCTGACTAGGCTCCTCCTAAGCCCCTAGGCTCCTCCTAAGCCCCTTCTCAGCTGTCTGACCCCACCAATTCTGCCCAGGCTCCTCCTATACCCCTCCTCTCTGACCCCAGCCAATCTGACTAGGCTCCTCCTAAGCCCCTCCTCTGCTGTCTGACCCCACCCATTCTGCCCAGGCTCCTCCTATTTGACCCCACCCAATCTGACTAGGCTCCTCCTAAGCCCCTCCTCTGCTGTCTGACCGCACCCCCTCTGCTCAGGCTCCTCCTATACCCCTCTGACCCCACCCATTCTGCCCAGGCTCCTCCCATACCCCTCTGACCCCACCCATTCTGCCCAGGCTCCTCCTATACCCCTCCTATTTGACCCCACCCAATCCGACTTGGCTCCTCCTAAACCCCTCCTCTGCTGTCTGACCCCACCCATTCTGCCCAGGCTCCTCCTAAGCCCCTCCTCTCTGACTCCACCCATTCTGCCCAGGCTCCTCCTAAGCCCCTCCTCTGCTGTCTGACCCCACCCATTCTGACTAGGCTCCTCCTAAACCCCTCCTCTGCTGTCTGACCCCACCCATTCTGCCCAAGCTCTCCTCCTATACCCCCTCCTCTCTGACCCCACCCATTCTGCCCAGGCTCCTCCTATACCCCTTCTATTTGACCCCTCCCAATCTGACTAGGCTCCTCCTAAGCCCCTCCTCTGCTGTCTGACCCCACCCATTCTGCCCAGGCTCCTCCTATTTGACCCCACCCAATCTGACTAGGCTCCTCCTAAGCCCCTCCTCTCTGACCTCACCCAATCTGACTAGGCTCCTCCTATACCCCCTCTGCCCAGGCTCCTCCTATACCCCTCCTCTCTGACCTCACCCAATCTGACTAGGCTTCTCCTAAGCCCCTCCTCTGCTGTCTGACCCCACCCAACCTGCCCAGGCTCCTCCTATACCCCTCCTCTCTGACCCCACCCAATCTGACTAGGCTCCCCCTAAGCCCCTCCTCTGCTGTCTGACCCCACCCATTCTGCCCAGGCTCCTCCTATTTGACCCCACCCAATCTGACTACGCTCCTCCTAAGCCCCTCCTCTGCTGTCTGACCCCACCCAACCTGCCCAGGCTGCTCCTATACCCCTCCTCTCTGACCCCAACCAATCTGACTAGGCTCCTCCTAAGCCCCTACGCTCCTCCTAAGCCCCTCCTCTGCTGTCTGACCCCACCCATTCTGCCCAGGCTCCTCCTATACCCCTCCTCTCTGACCCCACCCAATCTGACTAGGCTCCCCCTAAGCCCCTCCTCTGCTGTCTGACCCCACCCATTCTGCCCAGGCTCCTCCTATTTGACCCCACCCAATCTGACTATGCTCCTCCTAAGCCCCTCCTCTGCTGTCTGACCCCACCCAACCTGCCCAGGCTGCTCCTATACCCCTCCTCTCTGACCCCAACCAATCTGACTAGGCTCCTCCTAAGCCCCTAGGCTCCTCCTAAGCCCCTCCTCTGCTGTCTGACCCCACCCAACCTGCCCAGGCTCCTCCTATACCCATCCTCTCTGACCCCACCCAATCTGACTAGGCTCCTCCTAAGCCCCTAGGCTCCTCCTAAGCCCCTCCTCAGCTGTCTGACCCCACCCATTCTGCCCAGGCTCCTCCTATACCCCTCCTCTCTGACCCCAGCCAATCTGACTAGGCTCCTCCTAAGCCCCTCCTCTGCTGTCTGACCCCACCCATTCTGCCCAGGCTCCTCCTATTTGACCCCACCCAATCTGACTAGGCTCCTCCTAAGCCCCTCCTCTGCTGTCTGAACGCACCCCCTCTGCTCAGGCTCCTCCTATACCCCTTTGACCCCACCCATTCTGCCCAAGCTCCTCCCATACCCCTCTGACCCCACCCATTCTGCCCAGGCTCCTCCTATACCCCTCCTATTTGACCCCACCCAATCTGACTAGGCTCCTCCTAAGCCCCTCCTCTCTGACCTCACCCAATCTGACTATGCTCCTCCTATACCCCCTCTGCCCAGGCTCCTCCTATACCCCTCCTCTCTGGCCTCATCCAATCTGACTAGGCTTCTCCTAAGCCCCTCCTCTGCTGTCTGACCCCACCCAACCTGCCCAGGCTCCTCCTAAGCCCCTAGGCTCCTCCTAAGCCCCTCCTCTGCTGTCTGACCCCACCCATTCTGCCCAGGCTCCTCCTATACCCCTCCTCTCTGACCCCACCCAATCTGACTTGGCTCCCCCTAAGCCCCTCCTCTGCTGTCTGACCACACCCATTCTGCCCAGGCTCCTCCTATTTGACCCCACCCAATCTGACTAGGCTCCTCCTAAGCCCCTAGGCTCCTCCTAAGCCCCTCCTCTGCTGTCTGACCCCACCCCCTCTGCTCAGGCTCCTCCTATACCCCTCTGACCCCACCCATTCTGCCCAGGCTCCTCCCATACCCCTCTGACCCCACCCATTCTGCCCAGGCTCCTCCTATACCCCTCCTATTTGACCCCACCCAATCTGACTTGGCTCCTCCTAAACCCCTCCTCTGCTGTCTGACCCCACCCAATCTGCCCAGGCTCCTCCTAAGCCCCTCCTCTCTGACTCCACCCATTCTGCCCAGGCTCCTCCTAAGCCCCTCCTCTGCTGTCTGACCCCACCCAATCTGACTAGGCTTCTCCTAAACCCCTCCTCTGCTGTCTGACCCCACCCAATCTGACTAGGCTCCTCCTATACCCCTCCTCTCTGACCTCACCTCCTCTGCTCAGGCTCCTCCTATACCCCCTCCTCTCTGACCCCACCCATTCTGCCCAGGCTCCTCCTATACCCCTCCTATTTGACCCCACCCAATCTGACTAGGCTCCTCCTAAGCCCCTCCTCTGCTGTCTAACCCCACCTATTCTGCCCAGGCTCCTCCTATTTGACCCCACCCAATCTGACTAGGCTCCTCCTAAGCCCCTCCTCTCTGACCTCACCCAATCTGACTAAGCTCCTCCTACGCCCCTCCTCTCTGGCCTCACCCAATCTGACTAGGCTTCTCCTAAGCCCCTCCTCTGCTGTCTGACCCCACCCATTCTGCCCAGGCTCCTCCTATACCCTTCCTCTCTGACCCCACCCATTCTGCCCAGACTCCTCCTATACCCCTCCTATTTGACCCCACCCAATCTGACTAGGCTCCTCCTAAGGCCCTCCTCTCTGACCCCACCCATTCTGCCCAGGCTCCTCCTATACCCTTCCTCTTTGACCCCACCCATTCTGCCCAGACTCCTCCTATACCCCTCCTATTTGACCCCACCCAATCTCACTTGGCTCCTCCTAAACCCCTCCTCTGCTGTCTGACCCCACCCATTCTGCCCAGGCTCCTCCTATACCCCCTCCTCTCTGACTCCACCCATTCTGCCCAGGCTCCTCCTAAGCCCCTCCTCTCTGACTCCACCCAATCTGACTAGGCTCCTCCTATACCCCCTCTGCCCAGGCTCCTCCTATACCCCTCCTCTCTGACCTCACACAATCTGACTAGGCTCCTCCTAAGCCCCTCCTCTGCTGTCTGACCCCACCCAACCTGCCCAGGCTCCTCCTATACCCCTCCTCTCTGACCCCACCCAATCTGACTAGGCTCCTCCTAAGCCCCTAGGCTCCTCCTAAGCCCCTTCTCAGCTGTCTGACCCCACCAATTCTGCCCAGGCTCCTCCTATACCCCTCCTCTCTGACCCCAGCCAATCTGACTAGGCTCCTCCTAAGCCCCTCCTCTGCTGTCTGACCCCACCCATTCTGCCCAGGCTCCTCCTATTTGACCCCACCCAATCTGACTAGGCTCCTCCTAAGCCCCTCCTCTGCTGTCTGACCGCACCCCCTCTGCTCAGGTTCCTCCTATACCCCTCTGACCCCACCCATTCTGCCCAGGCTCCTCCCATACCCCTCTGACCCCACCCATTCTGCCCAGGCTCCTCCTATACCCCTCCTATTTGACCCCACCCAATCCGACTTGGCTCCTCCTAAACCCCTCCTCTGCTGTCTGACCCCACCCATTCTGCCCAGGCTCCTCCTAAGCCCCTCCTCTCTGACTCCACCCATTCTGCCCAGGCTCCTCCTAAGCCCCTCCTCTGCTGTCTGACCCCACCCATTCTGACTAGGCTCCTCCTAAACCCCTCCTCTGCTGTCTGACCCCACCCATTCTGCCCAAGCTCTCCTCCTATACCCCCTCCTCTCTGACCCCACCCATTCTGCCCAGGCTCCTCCTATACCCCTTCTATTTGACCCCTCCCAATCTGACTAGGCTCCTCCTAAGCCCCTCCTCTGCTGTCTGACCCCACCCATTCTGCCCAGGCTCCTCCTATTTGACCCCACCCAATCTGACTAGGCTCCTCCTAAGCCCCTCCTCTCTGACCGCACCCAATCTGACTAGGCTCCTCCTATACCCCCTCTGCCCAGGCTCCTCCTATACCCCTCCTCTCTGACCTCACCCAATCTGACTAGGCTTCTCCTAAGCCCCTCCTCTGCTGTCTGACCCCACCCAACCTGCCCAGGCTCCTCCTATACCCCTCCTCTCTGACCCCACCCAATCTGACTAGGCTCCCCCTAAGCCCCTCCTCTGCTGTCTGACCCCACCCATTCTGCCCAGGCTCCTCCTATTTGACCCCACCCAATCTGACTACGCTCCTCCTAAGCCCCTCCTCTGCTGTCTGACCCCACCCAACCTGCCCAGGCTGCTCCTATACCCCTCCTCTCTGACCCCAACCAATCTGACTAGGCTCCTCCTAAGCCCCTACGCTCCTCCTAAGCCCCTCCTCTGCTGTCTGACCCCACCCATTCTGCCCAGGCTCCTCCTATACCCCTCCTCTCTGACCCCACCCAATCTGACTAGGCTCCCCCTAAGCCCCTCCTCTGCTGTCTGACCCCACCCATTCTGCCCAGGCTCCTCCTATTTGACCCCACCCAATCTGACTATGCTCCTCCTAAGCCCCTCCTCTGCTGTCTGACCCCACCCAACCTGCCCAGGCTGCTCCTATACCCCTCCTCTCTGACCCCAACCAATCTGACTAGGCTCCTCCTAAGCCCCTAGGCTCCTCCTAAGCCCCTCCTCTGCTGTCTGACCCCACCCAACCTGCCCAGGCTCCTCCTATACCCCTCCTCTCTGACCCCACCCAATCTGACTAGGCTCCTCCTAAGCCCCTAGGCTCCTCCTAAGCCCCTCCTCAGCTGTCTGACCCCACCCATTCTGCCCAGGCTCCTCCTATACCCCTCCTCTCTGACCCCAGCCAATCTGACTAGGCTCCTCCTAAGCCCCTCCTCTGCTGTCTGACCCCACCCATTCTGCCCAGGCTCCTCCTATTTGACCCCACCCAATCTGACTAGGCTCCTCCTAAGCCCCTCCTCTGCTGTCTGAACGCACCCCCTCTGCTCAGGCTCCTCCTATACCCCTCTGACCCCACCCATTCTGCCCAAGCTCCTCCCATACCCCTCTGACCCCACCCATTCTGCCCAGGCTCCTCCTATACCCCTCCTATTTGACCCCACCCAATCTGACTTGGCTCCTCCTAAACCCCTCCTCTGCTGTCTGACCCCACCCATTCTGCCCAGGCTCCTCCTAAGCCCTTCCTCTCTGACTCCACCCATTCTGCCCAGGCTCCTCCTAAGTCCCTCCTCTGCTGTCTGACCCCACCCATTCTGACTAGGCTCCTCCTAAACCCCTCCTCTGCTGTCTGACTCCACCCATTCTGCCCAAGCTCTCCTCCTATACCCCCTCCTCTTTGACCCCACCCATTCTGCCCAGGCTCCTCCTATACCCCTTCTATTTGACCCCACCCAATCTGACTAGGCTCCTCCTAAGCCCCTCCTCTGCTGTCTGACCCCACCCATTCTGCCCAGGCTCCTCCTATACCCCTCCTCTCTGACCCCACCCAATCTGACTAGGCTCCTCCTAAGCCCCTAGGCTCCTCCTAAGCCCCTCCTCAGCTGTCTGACCCCACCCATTCTGCCCAGGCTCCTCCTAAGCCCCTCCTCTCTGACTCCACCCAATCTGACTAGGCTCCTCCTATACCCCCTCTGCCCAGGCTCCTCCTATACCCCTCCTCTCTGACCTCACACAATCTGACTAGGCTCCTCCTAAGCCCCTCCTCTGCTGTCTGACCCCACCCAACCTGCCCAGGCTCCTCCTATACCCCTCCTCTCTGACCCCACCCAATCTGACTAGGCTCCTCCTAAGCCCCTAGGCTCCTCCTAAGCCCCTCCTCAGCTGTCTGACCCCACCCATTCTGCCCAGGCTCCTCCTAAGCCCCTCCTCTCTGACTCCACCCAATCTGACTAGGCTCCTCCTATACCCCCTCTGCCCAGGCTCCTCCTATACCCCTCCTCTCTGACCTCACACAATCTGACTAGGCTCCTCCTAAGCCCCTCCTCTGCTGTCTGACCCCACCCAACCTGCCCAGGCTCCTCCTATACACCTCCTCTCTGACCCCACCCAATCTGACTAGGCTCCTCCTAAGCCCCTCCTCTGCTGTCTGACCCCACCCAACCTGCCCAGGCTCCTCCTATACCCCTCCTCTCTGACCCCACCCAATCTGACTAGGCTCCTCCTAAGCCCCTAGGCTCCTCCTAAGCCCCTCCTCTGCTGTCTGACCCCACCCATTCTGCCCAGGCTCCTCCTATACCCCTCCTCTCTGACCCCACCCAATCTGACTAGGCTCCTCCTAAGCCCCTCCTCTGCTGTCTGACCCCACCCATTCTGCCCAGGCTCCTCCTATTTGACCCCACCCAATCTGACTAGGCTCCTCCTATACCCCCTCTGCCCAGGCTCCTCCCATACCCCTCCGACCTCACCCATTCTGCCCAGGCTCCTCCTATTTGACCCCACCCGTTCTGCCCAGGCTCCTCCTAAGGCCTTCCTCTCTGACCCCACCCATTCTGCCCAGGCTCCTCCTATACCCTTCCTCTCTGACCCCACCCATTCTGCCCAGGCTCCTCCTATACCCCTCCTATTTGACCCCACCCAATCTGACTAGGCTCCTCCTAAGCCCCTCCTCTCTGACCTCACCCAATCTGACTAGGCTCCTCCTATACCCCCTCTGCCCAGGCTCCTCCTATACCCCTCCTCTCTGGCCTCACCCAATCTGACTAGGCTTCTCCTAAGCCCCTCCTCTGCTGTCTGACCCCACCCAACCTGCCCAGGCTCCTCCTAAGCCCCTAGGCTCCTCCTAAGCCCCTCCTCTGCTGTCTGACCCCACCCATTCTGCCCAGGCTCCTCCTATACCCCTCCTCTCTGACCCCACCCAATCTGACTAGGCTCCCCCTAAGCCCCTCCTCTGCTGTCTGACCACACCCATTCTGCCCAGGCTCCTCCTATTTGACCCCACCCAATCTGACTAGGCTCCTCCTAAGCCCCTAGGCTCCTCCTAAGCCCCTCCTCTGCTGTCTGACCCCAACCCCTCTGCTCAGGCTCCTCCTATACCCCTCTGACCCCACCCATTCTGCCCAGGCTCCTCCCATACCCCTCTGACCCCACCCATTCTGCCCAGGCTCCTCCTATACCCCTCCTATTTGACCCCACCCAATCTGACTTGGCTCCTCCTAAACCCCTCCTCTGCTGTCTGACCCCACCCATTCTGCCCAGGCTCCTCCTAAGCCCCTCCTCTCTGACTCCACCCATTCTGCCCAGGCTCCTCCTAAGCCCCTCCTCTGCTGTCTGACCCCACCCAATTTGACTAGGCTCCTCCTAAACCCCTCCTCTGCTGTCTGACCCCACCCAATCTGACTAGGCTCCTCCTATACCCCTCCTCTCTGACCTCACCCCCTCTGCTCAGGCTCCTCCTATACCCCCTCCTCTCTGACCCCACCCATTCTGCCCAGGCTCCTCCTATACCCCTCCTATTTGAACCCACCCAATCTGACTAGGCTCCTCCTAAGCCCCTCCTCTGCTGTCTGACCCCACCCATTCTGCCCAGGCTCCTCCTATTTGACCCCACCCAATCTGACTAGGCTCCTCCTAAGCCCCTCCTCTCTGACCTCACCCAATCTGACTAAGCTCCTCCTACGCCAATCCTCTCTGGCCTCACCCAATCTGACTAGGCTTCTCCTAAGCCCCTCCTCTGCTGTCTGACCCCACCCATTCTGCCCAGGCTCCTCCTATACCCCTCCTCTCTGACTCCACCCATTCTGCCCAGGCTCCTCCTAAGCCCCTCCTCTCTGACTCCACCCAATCTGACTAGGCTCCTCCTATACCCCCTCTGCCCAGGCTCCTCCTATACCCCTCCTCTCTGACCTCACACAATCTGACTAGGCTCCTCCTAAGCCCCTCCTCTGCTGTCTGACCCCACCCAACCTGCCCAGGCTCCTCCTATACCCCTCCTCTCTGACCCCACCCAATCTGACTAGGCTCCTCCTAAGCCCCTAGGCTCCTCCTAAGCCCCTCCTCAGCTGTCTGACCCCACCCATTCTGCCCAGGCTCCTCCTATACCCCTCCTCTCTGACCCCAGCCAATCTGACTAGGCTCCTCCTATACCCCCTCTGCCCAGGCTCCTCCTATACCCCTCCTCTCTGACCTCACACAATCTGACTAGGCTCCTCCTAAGCCCCTCCTCTGCTGTCTGACCCCACCCATTCTGCCCAGGCTCCTCCTATTTGACCCCACCCAATCTGACTAGGCTCCTCCTAAGCCCCTCCTCTGCTGTCTGACCGCACCCCCTCTGCTCAGGCTCCTCCTATAACCCCTGACCCCACCCATTCTGCCCAGGCTCCTCCCATACCCCTCTGACCCCACCCATTCTGCCCAGGCTCCTCCTATACCCCTCCTATTTGACCCCACCTAATCTGACTTGGCTCCTCCTAAACCCCTCCTCTGCTGTCTGACCCCACCCATTCTGCCCAGGCTCCTCCTATTTGACCCCACCCAATCTGACTAGGCTCCTCCTAAGCCCCTCCTCTCTGACCTCACCCAATCTGACTAGGCTCCACCTAAACCCCTCCTCTGCTGTCTGACCCCACCCATTCTGCCCAGGCTCCTCTCTGACTCCACCCATTCTGCCCAGGCTCCTCCTAAGCCCCTCCTCTGCTGTCTGACCCCACCCATTCTGACTAGGCTCCTCCTAAACCCCTCCTCTGCTGTCTGACCCCACCCATTCTGCCCAAGCTCTCCTCCTATACCCCCTCCTCTCTGACCCCACCCATTCTGCCCAGGCTCCTCCTATACCCCTTCTATTTGACCCCACCCAATCTGACTAGGCTCCTCCTAAGCCCCTCCTCTGCTGTCTGACCCCACCCATTCTGCCCAGGCTCCTCCTATTTGACCCCACCCAATCTGACTAGGCTCCTCCTAAGCCCCTCCTCTCTGACCTCACCCAATCTGACTAGGCTTCTCCTAAGCCCCTCCTCTCTGACTCCACCCAATCTGACTAGGCTCCTCCTATACCCCCTCTGCCCAGGCTCCTCCTATACCCCTCCTCTCTGACCTCACACAATCTGACTAGGCTCCTCCTAAGCCCCTCCTCTGCTGTCTGACCCCACCCAACCTGCCCAGGCTCCTCCTATACACCTCCTCTCTGACCCCACCCAATCTGACTAGGCTCCTCATAAGCCCCTCCTCTGCTGTCTGACCCCACCCAACCTGCCCAGGCTCCTCCTATACCCCTCCTCTCTGACCCCACCCAATCTGACTAGGCTCCTCCTAAGCCCCTAGGCTCCTCCTAAGCCCCTTCTCTGCTGTGTGACCCCACCCATTCTGCCCAGGCTCCTCCTATACCCCTCCTCTCTGACCCCACCCAATCTGACTAGGCTCCTCCTATACCCCCTCTGCCCAGGCTCCTCCCATACCCCTCCGACCTCACCCATTCTGCCCAGGCTCCTCCTATTTGACCCCACCCATTCCGCCCAGGCTCCTCCTAAGGCCTTCCTCTCTGACCCCACCCATTCTGCCCAGGCTCCTCCTATACCCTTCCTCTCTGACCCCACCCATTCTGCCCAGGCTCCTCCTATACCCCTCCTATTTGACCCCACCCAATCTGACTAGGCTCCTCCTAAGCCCCTCCTCTCTGACCTCACCCAATCTGACTAGGCTCCTCCTATACCCCCTCTGCCCAGGCTCCTCCTATACCCCTCCTCTCTGGCCTCACCCAATCTGACTAGGCTTCTCCTAAGCCCCTCCTCTGCTGTCTGACCCCACCCAACCTGCCCAGGCTCCTCCTAAGCACCTAGGCTCCTCCTAAGCCCCTCCTCTGCTGTCTGACCCCACCCATTCTGCCCAGGCTCCTCCTATACCCCTCCTCTCTGACCCCACCCAATCTGACTAGGCTCCCCCTAAGCCCCTCCTCTGCTGTCTGACCACACCCATTCTGCCCAGGCTCCTCCTATTTGACCCCACCCAATCTGACTAGACTCCTCCTAAGCCCCTAGGCTCCTCCTAAGCCCCTCCTCTGCTGTCTGACCCCACCCCCTCTGCTCAGGCTCCTCCTATACCCCTCTGACCCCACCCTTTCTGCCCAGGCTCCTCCCATACCCCTCTGACCCCACCCATTCTGCCCAGGCTCCTCCTATACCCCTCCTATTTGACCCCACCCAATCTGACTTGGCTCCTCCTAAACCCCTCCTCTGCTGTCTGACCCCACCCATTCTGCCCAGGCTCCTCCTAAGCCCCTCCTCTCTGACTCCACCCATTCTGCCCAGGCTCCTCCTAAGCCCCTCCTCTGCTGTCTGACCCCACCCAATCTGACTAGGCTCCTCCTAAACCCCTCCTCTGCTGTCTGACCCCACCCAATCTGACTAGGCTCCTCCTATACCCCTCCTCTCTGACCTCACCCCCTCTGCTCAGGCTCCTCCTATACCCCCTCCTCTCTGACCCCACCCATTCTGCCCAGGCTCCTCCTATACCCCTCCTATTTGACCCCACCCAATCTGACTAGGCTCCTCCTAAGCCCCTCCTCTGCTGTCTGACCCCACCCATTCTGCCCAGGCTCCTCCTATTTGACCCCACCCAATCTGACTAGGCTCCTCCTAAGCCCCTCCTCTCTGACCTCACCCAATCTGACTAGGCTTCTCCTAAGCCCCTCCTCTGCTGTCTGACCCCACCCAACCTGCCCAGGCTCCTCCTATACCCCTCCTCTCTGACCCCACCCAATCTGACTAGGCTCCTCCTGAACGCCTCCTCTGCTGTCTGACCCCACCCATTCTGCCCAGGCTCCTCCTATACCCCCTCCTCTCTGACTCCACCCATTCTGCCAGGCTCCTCCTAAGCCCCCCCTCTCTGACTCCACCCAATCTGACTAGGCTCCTCCTATACCCCCTCTGCCCAGGCTCCTCCTATACCCCTCCTCTCTGACCTCACCCAATCTGACTAGGCTCCTCCTAAGCCCCTCCTCTCTGACTCCACCCAATCTGACTAGGCTCCTCCTATACCCCCTCTGCCCAGGCTCCTCCTATACCCCTCCTCTCTGACCTCACCCAATCTGACTAGGCTCCTCCTAAGCCCCTCCTCTCTGACTCCACCCAATCTGACTAGGCTCCTCCTATACCCCCTCTGCCCAGGCTCCTCCTATACCCCTCCTCTCTGACCTCACACAATCTGACTAGGCTCCTCCTAAGCCCCTCCTCTGCTGTCTGACCCCACCCAACCTGCCCAGGTTCCTCCTATACACCTCCTCTCTGACCCCACCCAATCTGACTAGGCTCCTCCTAAGCCCCTCCTCTGCTGTCTGACCCCACCCAACCTGCCCAGGCTCCTCCTATACCCCTCCTCTCTGACCCCACCCAATCTGACTAGGCTCCTCCTAAGCCCCTAGGCTCCTCCTAAGCCCCTCCTCTGCTGTGTGACCCCACCCATTCTGCCCAGGCTCCTCCTATACCCCTCCTCTCTGACCTCACCCAATCTGACTAGGCTCCTCCTATACCCCCTCTGCCCAGGCTCCTCCCATACCCCTCCGACCTCCCCCATTCTGCCCAGGCTCCTCCTATTTGACCCCACCCATTCTGCCCAGGCTCCTCCTAAGGCCTTCCTCTCTGACCCCACCCATTCTGCCCAGGCTCCTCCTATACCCTTCCTCTCTGACCCCACCCATTCTGCCCAGGCTCCTCCTATACCCCTCCTATTTGACCCCACCCAATCTGACTAGGCTCCTCCTAAGCCCCTCCTCTCTGACCTCACCCAATCTGACTAGGCTCCTCCTATACCCCCTCTGCCCAGGCTCCTCCTATACCCCTCCTCTCTGGCCTCACCCAATCTGACTAGGCTTCTCCTAAGCCCCTCCTCTGCTGTCTGACCCCACCCAACCTGCCCAGGCTCCTCCTAAGCACCTAGGCTCCTCCTAAGCCCCTCCTCTGCTGTCTGACCCCACCCATTCTGCCCAGGCTCCTCCTATACCCCTCCTCTCTGACCCCACCCAATCTGACTAGGCTCCCCCTAAGCCCCTCCTCTGCTGTCTGACCACACCCATTCTGCCCAGGCTCCTCCTATTTGACCCCACCCAATCTGACTAGACTCCTCCTAAGCCCCTAGGCTCCTCCTAAGCCCCTCCTCTGCTGTCTGACCCCACCCCCTCTGCTCAGGCTCCTCCTATACCCCTCTGACCCCACCCATTCTGCCCAGGCTCCTCCCATACCCCTCTGACCCCACCCATTCTGCCCAGGCTCCTCCTATACCCCTCCTATTTGACCCCACCCAATCTGACTTGGCTCCTCCTAAACCCCTCCTCTGCTGTCTGACCCCACCCATTCTGCCCAGGCTCCTCCTAAGCCCCTCCTCTCTGACTCCACCCATTCTGCCCAGGCTCCTCCTAAGCCCCTCCTCTGCTGTCTGACCCCACCCAATCTGACTAGGCTCCTCCTAAACCCCTCCTCTGCTGTCTGACCCCACCCAATCTGACTAGGCTCCTCCTATACCCCTCCTGTCTGACCTCACCCCCTCTGCTCAGGCTCCTCCTATACCCCCTCCTCTCTGACCCCACCCATTCTGCCCAGGCTCCTCCTATACCCCTCCTATTTGACCCCACCCAATCTGACTAGGCTCCTCCTAAGCCCCTCCTCTGCTGTCTGACCCCACCCATTCTGCCCAGGCTCCTCCTATTTGACCCCACCCAATCTGACTAGGCTCCTCCTAAGCCCCTCCTCTCTGACCTCACCCAATCTGACTAGGCTTCTCCTAAGCCCCTCCTCTGCTGTCTGACCCCACCCAACCTGCCCAGGCTCCTCCTATACCCCTCCTCTCTGACCCCACCCAATCTGACTAGGCTCCTCCTGAACGCCTCCTCTGCTGTCTGACCCCACCCATTCTGCCCAGGCTCCTCCTATACCCCCTCCTCTCTGACTCCACCCATTCTGCCAGGCTCCTCCTAAGCCCCTCCTCTCTGACTCCACCCAATCTGACTAGGCTCCTCCTAAGCCCCTCCTCTCTGACTCCACCCAATCTGACTAGGCTCCTCCTATACCCCCTCTGCCCAGGCTCCTCCTATACCCCTCCTCTCTGACCTCACCCAATCTGACTAGGCTCTTCCTAAGCCCCTCCTCTGCTGTCTGACCCCACCCAACCTGCCCAGGCTCCTCCTATACCCCCTCCTCTCTGACTCCACCCATTCTGCCAGGCTCCTCCTAAGCCCCTCCTCTCTGACTCCACCCAATCTGACTAGGCTCCTCCTATACCCCCTCTGCCCAGGCTCCTCCTATACCCCTCCTCTCTGACCTCACACAATCTGACGAGGCTCCTCCTAAGCCCCTCCTCTGCTGTCTGACCCCACCCATTCTGCCCAGGCTCCTCCTATTTGACCCCACCCAATCTGACTAGGCTCCTCCTAAGCCCCTCCTCTGCTGTCTGACCGCACCCCCTCTGCTCAGGCTCCTCCTATACCCCTCTGACCCCACCCATTCTGCCCAGGCTCCTCCCATACCCCTCTGACCCCACCCATTCTGCCCAGGCTCCTCCTATACCCCTCCTATTTGACCCCTCCCAATCTGACTTGGCTCCTCCTAAACCCCTCCTCTGCTGTCTGACCCCACCCATTCTGCTTAGGCTCCTCCTAAGCCCCTCCTCTCTGACTCCACCCATTCTGCCCAGGCTCCTCCTAAGCCCCTCCTCTGCTGTCTGACCCCACCCATTCTGACTAGGCTCCTCCTAAACCCCTCCTCTGCTGTCTGACCCCACCCATTCTGCCCAAGCTCTCCTCCTATACCCCGTCCTCTCTGACCCCACCCATTCTGCCCAGGCTCCTCCTATACCCCTTCTATTTGACCCCACCCAATCTGACTAGGCTCCTCCTAAGCCCCTCCTCTGCTGTCTGACCCCACCCATTCTGCCCAGGCTCCTCCTATTTGACCCCACCCAATCTGACTAGGCTCCTCCTAAGCCCCTCCTCTCTGACCTCACCCAATCTGACTAGGCTCCTCCTAAACCCCTCCTCTGCTGTCTGACCCCACCCATTCTGCCCAGGCTCCTCCTAAGCCCCTCCTCTCTGACTCCACCCATTCTGCCCAGGCTCCTCCTAAGCCCCTCCTCTGCTGTCTGACCCCACCCATTCTGACTAGGCTCCTCCTAAACCCCTCCTCTGCTGTCTGACCCCACCCATTCTGCCCAAGCTCTCCTCCTATACCCCCTCCTCTCTGACCCCACCCATTCTGCCCAGGCTCCTCCTATACCCCTTCTATTTGACCCCACCCAATCTGACTAGGCTCCTCCTAAGCCCCTCCTCTGCTGTCTGACCCCACCCATTCTGCCCAGGCTCCTCCTATTTGACCCCACCCAATCTGACTAGGCTCCTCCTAAGCCCCTCCTCTCTGACCTCACCCAATCTGACTAGGCTTCTCCTAAGCCCCTCCTCTCTGACTCCACCCAATCTGACTAGGCTCCTCCTATACCCCCTCTGCCCAGGCTCCTCCTATACCCCTCCTCTCTGACCTCACACAATCTGACTAGGCTCCTCCTAAGCCCCTCCTCTGCTGTCTGACCCCACCCAACCTGCCCAGGCTCCTCCTATACACCTCCTCTCTGACCCCACCCAATCTGACTAGGCTCCTCCTAAGCCCCTCCTCTGCTGTCTGACCCCACCCAACCTGCCCAGGCTCCTCCTATACCCCTCCTCTCTGACCCCACCCAATTTGACTAGGCTCCTCCTAAGCCCCTAGGCTCCTCCTAAGCCCCTACTCTGCTGTGTGACCCCACCCATTCTGCCCAGGCTCCTCCTATACCCCTCCTCTCTGACCCCACCCAATCTGACTAGGCTCCTCCTATACCCCCTCTGCCCAGGCTCCTCCCATACCCCTCCGACCTCACCCATTCTGCCCAGGCTCCTCCTATTTGACCCCACCCATTCTGCCCAGGCTCATCCTAAGGCCTTCCTCTCTGACCCCACCCATTCTGCCCAGGCTCCTCCTATACCCTTCCTCTCTGACCCCACCCATTCTGCCCAGGCTCCTCCTATACCCCTCCTATTTGACCCCACCCAATCTGACTAGGCTCCTCCTAAGCCCCTCCTCTCTGACCTCACCCAATCTGACTAGGCTCCTCCTATACCCCCTCTGCCCAGGCTCCTCCTATACCCCTCCTCTCTGGCCTCACCCAATCTGACTAGGCTTCTCCTAAGCCCCTCCTCTGCTGTCTGACCCCACCCAACCTGCCCAGGCTCCTCCTAAGCACCTAGGCTCCTCCTAAGCCCCTCCTCTGCTGTCTGACCCCACCCATTCTGCCCAGGCTCCTCCTATACCCCTCCTCTCTGACCCCACCCAATCTGACTAGGCTCCCCCTAAGCCCCTCCTCTGCTGTCTGACCACACCCATTCTGCCCAGGCTCCTCCTATTTGACCCCACCCAATCTGACTAGACTCCTCCTAAGCCCCTAGGCTTCTCCTAAGCCCCTTCTCTGCTGTCTGACCCACCCCCTCTGCTCAGGCTCCTCCTATACCCCTCTGACCCCACCCATTCTGCCCAGGCTCCTCCCATACCCCTCTGACCCCACCCATTCTGCCCAGGCTCCTCCTATACCCCTCCTATTTGACCCCACCCAATCTGACTTGGCTCCTCCTAAACCCCTCCTCTGCTGTCTGACCCCACCCATTCTGCCCAGGCTCCTCCTAAGCCCCTCCTCTCTGACTCCACCCATTCTGCCCAGGCTCCTCCTAAGCCCCTCCTCTGCTGTCTGACCCCACCCAATCTGACTAGGCTCCTCCTAAACCCCTCCTCTGCTGTCTGACCCCACCCAATCTGACTAGGCTCCTCCTATACCCCTCCTCTCTGACCTCATCCCCTCTGCTCAGGCTCCTCCTATACCCCCTCCTCTCTGACCCCACCCATTCTGCCCAGGCTCCTCCTATACCCCTTCTATTTGACCCCACCCAATCTGACTAGGCTCCTCCTAAGCCCCTCCTCTGCTGTCTGACCCCACCCATTCTGCCCAGGCTCCTCCTATTTGACCCCACCCAATCTGACTAGGCTCCTCCTAAGCCCCTCCTCTCTGACCTCACCCAATCTGACTAGGCTCCTCCTAAACCCCTCCTCTGCTGTCTGACCCCACCCATTCTGCCCAGGCTCCTCCTAAGCCCCTCCTCTCTGACTCCACCCATTCTGCCCAGGCTCCTCCTAAGCCCCTCCTCTGCTGTCTGACCCCACCCATTCTGACTAGGCTCCTCCTAAACCCCTCCTCTGCTGTCTGACCCCACCCATTCTGCCCAAGCTCTCCTCCTATACCCCCTCCTCTCTGACCCCACCCATTCTGCCCAGGCTCCTCCTATACCCCTTCTATTTGACCCCACCCAATCTGACTAGGCTCCTCCTAAGCCCCTCCTCTGCTGTCTGACCCCACCCATTCTGCCCAGGCTCCTCCTATTTGACCCCACCCAATCTGACTAGGCTCCTCCTAAGCCCCTCCTCTCTGACCTCACCCAATCTGACTAGGCTTCTCCTAAGCCCCTCCTCTCTGACTCCACCCAATCTGACTAGGCTCCCCCTAAGCCCCTCCTCTGCTGTCTGACCACACCCATTCTGCCCAGGCTCCTCCTATTTGACCCCACCCAATCTGACTAGACTCCTCCTAAGCCCCTAGGCTTCTCCTAAGCCCCTCCTCTGCTGTCTGACCCACCCCCTCTGCTCAGGCTCCTCCTATACCCCTCTGACCCCACCCATTCTGCCCAGGCTCCTCCCATACCCCTCTGACCCCACCCATTCTGCCCAGGCTCCTCCTATACCCCTCCTATTTGACCCCACCCAATCTGACTTGGCTCCTCCTAAACCCCTCCTCTGCTGTCTGACCCCACCCATTCTGCCCAGGCTCCTCCTAAGCCCCTCCTCTCTGACTCCACCCATTCTGCCCAGGCTCCTCCTAAGCCCCTCCTCTGCTGTCTGACCCCACCCAATCTGACTAGGCTCCTCCTAAACCCCTCCTCTGCTGTCTGACCCCACCCAATCTGACTAGGCTCCTCCTATACCCCTCCTCTCTGACCTCATCCCCTCTGCTCAGGCTCCTCCTATACCCCCTCCTCTCTGACCCCACCCATTCTGCCCAGGCTCCTCCTATACCCCTTCTATTTGACCCCACCCAATCTGACTAGGCTCCTCCTAAGCCCCTCCTCTGCTGTCTGACCCCACCCATTCTGCCCAGGCTCCTCCTATTTGACCCCACCCAATCTGACTAGGCTCCTCCTAAGCCCCTCCTCTCTGACCTCACCCAATCTGACTAGGCTTCTCCTAAGCCCCTCCTCTGCTGTCTGACCCCACCCAACCTGCCCATGCTCCTCCTATACCCCTCCTCTCTGACCCCACCCAATCTGACTAGGCTCCTCCTGAACGCCTCCTCTGCTGTCTGACCCCACCCATTCTGCCCAGGCTCCTCCTATACCCCCTCCTCTCTGACTCCACCCATTCTGCCCAGGCTCCTCCTAAGCCCCTCCTCTCTGACTCCACCCAATCTGACTAGGCTCCTCCTGAACGCCTCCTCTGCTGTCTGACCCCACCCATTCTGCCCAGGCTCCTCCTATACCCCCTCCTCTCTGACTCCACCCATTCTGCCAGGCTCCTCCTAAGCCCCTCCTCTCTGACTCCACCCAATCTGACTAGGCTCCTCCTATACCCCCTCTGCCCAGGCTCCTCCTATACCCCTCCTCTCTGACCTCACCCAATCTGACTAGGCTCCTCCTAAGCCCCTCCTCTGCTGTCTGACCCCACCCAACCTGCCCAGGCTCCTCCTATACACCTCCTCTCTGACCCCACCCAATCTGACTAGGCTCCTCCTAAGCCCCTCCTCTGCTGTCTGACCCCACCCAACCTGCCCAGGCTCCTCCTATACCCCTCCTCTCTGACCCCACCCAATCTGACTAGGCTCCTCCTAAGCCCCTAGGCTCCTCCTAAGCCCCTCCTCTGCTGTCTGACCCCACCCATTCTGCCCAGGCTCCTCCTATACCCCTCCTCTCTGACCCCACCCAATCTGACTAGGCTCCTCCTAAGCCCCTCCTCTGCTGTCTGACCCCACCCATTCTGCCCAGGCTCCTCCTATTTGACCCCACCCAATCTGACTAGGCTCCTCCTATACCCCCTCTGCCCAGGCTCCTCCCATACCCCTCCGACCTCACCCATTCTGCCCAGGCTCCTCCTATTTGACCCCACCCATTCTGCCCAGGCTCCTCCTAAGGCCTTCCTCTCTGACCCCACCCATTCTGCCCAGGCTCCTCCTATACCCTTCCTCTCTGACCCCACCCATTCTGCCCAGGCTCCTCCTATACCCCTCCTATTTGACCCCACCCAATCTGACTAGGCTCCTCCTAAGCCCCTCCTCTCTGACCTCACCCAATCTGACTAGGCTCCTCCTATACCCCCTCTGCCCAGGCTCCTCCTTTACCCCTCCTCTCTGGCCTCACCCAATCTGACTAGGCTTCTCCTAAGCCCCTCCTCTGCTGTCTGACCCCACCCAACCTGCCCAGGCTCCTCCTAAGCCCCTAGGCTCCTCCTAAGCCCCTCCTCTGCTGTCTGACCCCACCCATTCTGCCCAGGCTCCTCCTATACCCCTCCTCTCTGACCCCACCCAATCTGACTAGGCTCCCCCTAAGCCCCTCCTCTGCTGTCTGACCACACCCATTCTGCCCAGGCTCCTCCTATTTGACCCCACCCAATCTGACTAGGCTCCTCCTAAGCCCCTAGGCTCCTCCTAAGCCCCTCCTCTGCTGTCTGACCCCACCCCCTCTGCTCAGGCTCCTCCTATACCCCTCTGACCCCACCCATTCTGCCCAGGCTCCTCCCATACCCCTCTGACCCCACCCATTCTGCCCAGGCTCCTCCTATACCCCTCCTCTATGACTCCACCCATTCTGCCCAGGCTCCTCCTAAGCCCCTCCTCTGCTGTCTGACCCCACCCAATCTGACTTGGCTCCTCCTAAACCCCTCCTCTGCTGTCTGACCCCACCCATTCTGCCCAGGCTCCTCCTAAGCCCCTCCTCTCTGACTCCACCCATTCTGCCCAGGCTCCTCCTAAGCCCCTCCTCTGCTGTCTGACCCCACCCAATCTGACTAGGCTCCTCCTAAACCCCTCCTCTGCTGTCTGACCCCACCCAATCTGACTAGGCTCCTCCTATACCCCTCCTCTCTGACCTCACCCCCTCTGCTCAGGCTCCTCCTATACCCCCTCCTCTCTGACCCCACCCATTCTGCCCAGGCTCCTCCTATACCCCTCCTATTTGAGCCCACCCAATCTGACTAGGCTCCTCCTAAGCCCCTCTCTGCTGTCTGACCCCACCCATTCTGCCCAGGCTCCTCCTATTTGACCCCACCCAATCTGACTAGGCTCCTCCTAAGCCCCTCCTCTCTGACCTCACCCAATCTGACTAAGCTCCTCCTACGCCCCTCCTCTCTGGCCTCACCCAATCTGACTAGGCTTCTCCTAAGCCCCTCCTCTGCTGTCTGACCCCACCCATTCTGCCCAGGCTCCTCCTATACCCTTCCTCTCTGACCCCACCCATTCTGCCCAGACTCCTCCTATACCCCTCCTATTTGACCCCACCCAATCTGACTAGGCTCCTCCTAAGGCCATCCTCTCTGACCCCACCCATTCTGCCCATGCTCCTCCTATACCCTTCCTCTCTGACCCCACCCATTCTACCCAGACTCCTCCTATACCCCTCCTATTTGACCCCACCCAATCTGACTTGGCTCCTCCTAAACCCCTCCTCTGCTGTCTGACCCCACCCATTCTGCCCAGGCTCCTCCTATACCCCCTCCTCTCTGACTCCACCCATTTTGCCCAGGCTCCTCCTAAGCCCCTCCTCTCTGACTCCACCCAATCTGACTAGGCTCCTCCTATACCCCCTCTGCCCAGGCTCCTCCTATACCCCTCCTCTCTGACCTCACACAATCTGACTAGGCTCCTCCTAAGCCCCTCCTCTGCTGTCTGACCCCACCCAACCTGCCCAGGCTCCTCCTATACCCCTCCTCTCTGACCCCACCCAATCTGACTAGGCTCCTCCTAAGCCCCTAGGCTCCTCCTAAGCCCCTCCTCAGCTGTCTGACCCCACCAATTCTGCCCAGGCTCCTCCTATACCCCTCCTCTCTGACCCCAGCCAATCTGACTAGGCTCCTCCTAAGCCCCTCCTCTACTGTCTGACCCTACCCATTCTGCCCAGGCTCCTCCTATTTGACCCCACCCAATCTGACTAGGCTCCTCCTAAGCCCCTCCTCTGCTGTCTGACCGCACCCCCTCTGCTCAGGCTCCTCCTATACCCCTCTGACCCCACCCATTCTGCCCAGGCTCCTCCCATACCCCTCTGACCCCACCCATTCTGCCCAGGCTCCTCCTATACCCCTCCTATTTGACCCCACCCAATCTGACTTGGCTCCTCCTAAACCCCTCCTCTGCTGTCTGACCCCACCCATTCTGCCCAGGCTCCTCCTAAGCCCCTCCTCTCTGACTCCACCCATTCTGCCCAGGCTCCTCCTAAGCCCCACCTCTGCTGTCTGACCCCACCCATTCTGACTAGGCTCCTCCTAAACCCCTCCTCTGCTGTCTGACCCCACCCATTCTGCCCAAGCTCTCCTCCTATACCCCCTCCTCTCTGACCCCACCCATTCTGCCCAGGCTCCTCCTATACCCCTTCTATTTGACCCCACCCAATCTGACTAGGCTCCTCCTAAGCCCCTCCTCTGCTGTCTGACCCCACCCATTCTGCCCAGGCTCCTCCTATTTGACCCCACCCAATCTGACTAGGCTCCTCCTAAGCCCCTCCTCTCTGACCTCACCCAATCTGACTAGGCTCCTCCTATACCCCCTCTGCCCAGGCTCCTCCTATGCCCCTCCTCTCTGACCTCACCCAATCTGACTAGGCTTCTCCTAAGCCCCTCCTCTGCTGTCTGACCCCACCCAACCTGCCCAGGCTCCTCCTATACCCCTCCTCTCTGACCCCACCCAATCTGACTAGGCTCCCCCTAAGCCCCTCCTCTGATGTCTGACCCCACCCATTCGGCCCAGGCTCCTCCTATTTGACCCCACCCAATGTGACTACGCTCCTCCTAAGCCCCTCCTCTGCTGTCTGACCCCACCCAACCTGCCCAGGCTGCTCCTATACCCCTCCTCTCTGACCCCAACCAATCTGACTAGGCTCCTCCTAAGCCCCTAGGCTCCTCCTAAGCCCCTCCTCTGCTGTCTGACCCCACCCAACCTGCCCAGGCTCCTCCTATACCCCTCCTCTCTGACCCCACCCAATCTGACTAGGCTCCTCCTAAGCCCCTAGGCTCCTCCTAAGCCCCTCCTCAGCTGTCTGACCCCACCCATTCTGCCCAGGCTCCTCCTATACCCCTCCTTCCTGACCCCAGCCAATCTGACTAGGCTCCTCCTAAGCCCCTCCTCTGCTGTCTGACCCCACCCATTCTGCCCAGGCTCCTCCTATTTGACCCCACCCAATCTGTCTAGGCTCCTCCTAAGCCACTCCTCTGCTGTCTGACCGCACCCCCTCTGCTCAGGCTCCTCCTATACCCCTCTGACCCCACCCATTCTGCCCAAGCTCCTCCCATACCCCTCTGACCCCACCCATTCTGCCCAGGCTCCTCCTATACCCCTCCTATTTGACCCCACCCAATCTGACTTGGCTCCTCCTAAACCCCTCCTCTGCTGTCTGACCCCACCCATTCTGCCCAGGCTCCTCCTAAGCCCCTCCTCTCTGACTCCACCCATTCTGCCCAGGCTCCTCCTAAGCCCCTCCTCTGCTGTCTGACCCCACCCATTCTGACTAGGCTCCTCCTAAACCCCTCCTCTGCTGTCTGACCCCACCCATTCTGCCCAAGCTCTCCTCCTATACCCCCTCCTCTCTGACCCCACCCATTCTGCCCAGGCTCCTCCTATACCCCTTCTATTTGACCCCACCCAATCTGACTAGGCTCCTCCTAAGCCCCTCCTCTGCTGTCTGACCCCACCCATTCTGCCCAGGCTCCTCCTATTTGACCCCACCCAATCTGACTAGGCTCCTCCTAAGCCCCTCCTCTCTGACCTCACCCAATCTGACTAGGCTTCTCCTAAGCCCCTCCTCTGCTGTCTGACCCCACCCAACTTGCCCAGGCTCCTCCTATACCCCTCCTCTCTGACCCCACCCAATCTGACTAGGCTCCTCCTGAACACCTCCTCTGCTGTCTGACCCCCACCCATTCTGCCCAGGCTCCTCCTATACCCCCTCCTCTCTGACTCCACCCATTCTGCCCAGGCTCCTCCTAAGCCCCTCCTCTCTGACTCCACCCAATCTGACTAGGCTCCTCCTATACCCCCTCTGCCCAGGCTCCTCCTATACCCCTCCTCTCTGACCTCACACAATCTGACTAGGCTCCTCCTAAGCCCCTCCTCTGCTGTCTGACCCCACCCAACCTGCCCAGGCTCCTCCTATACACCTCCTCTCTGACCCCACCCAATCTGACTAGGCTCCTCCTAAGCCCCTCCTCTGCTGTCTGACCCCACCCAACCTGCCCAGGCTCCTCCTATACCCCTCCTCTCTGACCCCACCTAATCTGACTAGGCTCCTCCTAAGCCCCTAGGCTCCTCCTATGCCCCTCCTCTGCTGTCTGACCCCACCCAATCTGCCCAGGCTCCTCCTATACCCCTCCTCTCTGACCCCACCCAATCTGACTAGGCTCCTCCTAAGCCCCTCCTCTGCTGTCTGACCCCACCCATTCTGCCCAGGCTCCTCCTATTTGACCCCACCCAATCTGACTAGGCTCCTCCTATACCCCCTCTGCCCAGGCTCCTCCTATACCCCTCCAACCTCACCCATTCTGCCCAGGCTCCTCCTATTTGACCCCACCCGTTCTGCCCAGGCTCCTCCTAAGGCCTTCCTCTCTGACCCCACCCATTCTGCCCAGGCTCCTCCTATACCCTTCCTCTCTGACCCCACCCATTCTGCCCAGGCTCCTCCTATACCCCTCCTATTTGACCCCACCCAATCTGACTAGGCTCCTCCTAAGCCCCTCCTCTCTGACCTCACCCAATCTGACTAGGCTCCTCCTATACCCCCTCTGCCCAGGCTCCTCCTATACCCCTCCTCTCTGGCCTCACCCAATCTGACTAGGCTTCTCCTAAGCCCCTCCTCTGCTGTCTGACCCCACCCAACCTGCCCAGGCTCCTCCTAAGCCCCTAGGCTCCTCCTAAGCCCCTCCTCTGCTGTCTGACCCCACCCATTCTGCCCAGGCTCCTCCTATACCCCTCCTCTCTGACCCCACCCGATCTAAGTAGGCTCCGCCTAAGGCCCTCCTCTGCTGTCTGACCACACCCATTCTGCCCAGGCTCCTCCTATTTGACCCCACCCAATCTGACTAGGCTCCTCCTAAGCCCCTCCTCTGCTGTCTGACCCCACCCCCTCTGCTCAGGCTCCTCCTATACCCCTCTGACCCCACCCATTCTGCCCAGGCTCCTCCCATACCCCTCTGACCCCACCCATTCCGCCCAGGCTCCTCCTATACCCCTCCTATTTGACCCCACCCAATCTGACTTGGCTCCTCCTAAACCCCTCCTCTGCTGTCTGACCTCACCCATTCTGCCCAGGCTCCTCCTAAGCCCCTCCTCTCTGACTCCACCCATTCTGCCCAGGCTCCTCCTAAGCCCCTCCTCTGCTGTCTGACCCCACCCAATCTGACTAGGCTCCTCCTAAACCCCTCCTCTGCTGTCTGACCCCACCCAATCTGACTAGGCTCCTCCTATACCCCTCCTCTCTGACCTCACCCCCTCTGCTCAGGCTCCTCCTATACCCCCTCCTCTCTGACCCCACCCATTCTGCCCAGGCTCCTGCTATACCCATCCTATTTGACCCCACCCAATCTGACTAGGCTCCTCCTAAGCCCCTCCTCTGCTGTCTGACCCCACCCATTCTGCCTAGGCTCCTCCTATTTGACTCCACCCAATCTGACTAGGCTCCTCCTAAGCCCCTCCTCTCTGACCTCACCCAATCTGACTAAGCTCCTCCTACGCCCCTCCTCTCTGGCCTCACCCAATCTGACTTGGCTCCTCCTAAACCCCTCCTCTGCTTTCTGACCCCACCCATTCTGCCCAGGCTCCTCCTATACCCCCTCCTCTCTGACTCCACCCATTCTGCCCAGGCTCCTCCTAAGCCCCTCCTCTCTGACCTCACACAATCTGACTAGGCTCCTCCTAAGCCCCTCCTCTGCTGTCTGCCCCACCCAACCTGCCCAGGCTCCTCCTATACCCCTCCTCTCTGACCCCACCCAATCTGACTAGGCTCCTCCTAAGCCCCTAGGCTCCTCCTAAGCCCCTCCTCAGCTGTCTGACCCCACCCATTCTGCCCAGGCTCCTCCTATAGCCCTCCTCTCTGACCCCAGCCAATCTGACTAGGCTCCTCCTATACCCCCTCTGCCCAGGCTCCTCCTATACCCCTCCTCTCTGACCTCACACAATCTGACTAGGCTCCTCCTAAGCCCCTCCTCTGCCTTCTGACCCCACCCATTCTGCCCAGGCTCCTCCTATTTGACCCCACCCAATCTGACTAGGCTCCTCCTAAGCCACTCCTCTGCTGTCTGACCGCACCCCCTCTGCTCAGGCTCCTCCTATACCCCTCTGACCCCACCCATTCTGCCCAAGCTCCTCCCATACCCCTCTGACCCCACCCATTCTGCCCAGGCTCCTCCTATACCCCTCCTATTTGACCCCACCCAATCTGACTTGGCTCCTCCTAAACCCCTCCTCTGCTGTCTGACCCCACCCATTCTGCCCAGGCTCCTCCTAAGCCCCTCCTCTCTGACTCCACCCATTCTGCCCAGGCTCCTCCTAAGCCCCTCCTCTGCTGTCTGACCCCACCCATTCTGACTAGGCTCCTCCTAAACCCCTCCTCTGCTGTCTGACCCCACCCATTCTGCCCAAGCTCTCCTCCTATACCCCCTCCTCTCTGACCCCACCCATTCTGCCCAGGCTCCTCCTATACCCCTTCTATTTGACCCCACCCAATCTGACTAGGCTCCTCCTAAGCCCCTCCTCTGCTGTCTGACCCCACCCATTCTGCCCAGGCTCCTCCTATTTGACCCCACCCAATCTGACTAGGCTCCTCCTAAGCCCCTCCTCTCTGACCTCACCCAATCTGACTAGGCTTCTCCTAAGCCCCTCCTCTGCTGTCTGACCCCACCCAACTTGCCCAGGCTCCTCCTATACCCCTCCTCTCTGACCCCACCCAATCTGACTAGGCTCCTCCTGAACACCTCCTCTGCTGTCTGACCCCCACCCATTCTGCCCAGGCTCCTCCTATACCCCCTCCTCTCTGACTCCACCCATTCTGCCCAGGCTCCTCCTAAGCCCCTCCTCTCTGACTCCACCCAATCTGACTAGGCTCCTCCTATACCCCCTCTGCCCAGGCTCCTCCTATACCCCTCCTCTCTGACCTCACACAATCTGACTAGGCTCCTCCTAAGCCCCTCCTCTGCTGTCTGACCCCACCCAACCTGCCCAGGCTCCTCCTATACACCTCCTCTCTGACCCCACCCAATCTGACTAGGCTCCTCCTAAGCCCCTCCTCTGCTGTCTGACCCCACCCAACCTGCCCAGGCTCCTCCTATACCCCTCCTCTCTGACCCCACCTAATCTGACTAGGCTCCTCCTAAGCCCCTAGGCTCCTCCTATGCCCCTCCTCTGCTGTCTGACCCCACCCAATCTGCCCAGGCTCCTCCTATACCCCTCCTCTCTGACCCCACCCAATCTGACTAGGCTCCTCCTAAGCCCCTCCTCTGCTGTCTGACCCCACCCATTCTGCCCAGGCTCCTCCTATTTGACCCCACCCAATCTGACTAGGCTCCTCCTATACCCCCTCTGCCCAGGCTCCTCCTATACCCCTCCAACCTCACCCATTCTGCCCAGGCTCCTCCTATTTGACCCCACCCGTTCTGCCCAGGCTCCTCCTAAGGCCTTCCTCTCTGACCCCACCCATTCTGCCCAGGCTCCTCCTATACCCTTCCTCTCTGACCCCACCCATTCTGCCCAGGCTCCTCCTATACCCCTCCTATTTGACCCCACCCAATCTGACTAGGCTCCTCCTAAGCCCCTCCTCTCTGACCTCACCCAATCTGACTAGGCTCCTCCTATACCCCCTCTGCCCAGGCTCCTCCTATACCCCTCCTCTCTGGCCTCACCCAATCTGACTAGGCTTCTCCTAAGCCCCTCCTCTGCTGTCTGACCCCACCCAACCTGCCCAGGCTCCTCCTAAGCCCCTAGGCTCCTCCTAAGCCCCTCCTCTGCTGTCTGACCCCACCCATTCTGCCCAGGCTCCTCCTATACCCCTCCTCTCTGACCCCACCCGATCTAAGTAGGCTCCGCCTAAGGCCCTCCTCTGCTGTCTGACCACACCCATTCTGCCCAGGCTCCTCCTATTTGACCCCACCCAATCTGACTAGGCTCCTCCTAAGCCCCTCCTCTGCTGTCTGACCCCACCCCCTCTGCTCAGGCTCCTCCTATACCCCTCTGACCCCACCCATTCTGCCCAGGCTCCTCCCATACCCCTCTGACCCCACCCATTCCGCCCAGGCTCCTCCTATACCCCTCCTATTTGACCCCACCCAATCTGACTTGGCTCCTCCTAAACCCCTCCTCTGCTGTCTGACCTCACCCATTCTGCCCAGGCTCCTCCTAAGCCCCTCCTCTCTGACTCCACCCATTCTGCCCAGGCTCCTCCTAAGCCCCTCCTCTGCTGTCTGACCCCACCCAATCTGACTAGGCTCCTCCTAAACCCCTCCTCTGCTGTCTGACCCCACCCAATCTGACTAGGCTCCTCCTATACCCCTCCTCTCTGACCTCACCCCCTCTGCTCAGGCTCCTCCTATACCCCCTCCTCTCTGACCCCACCCATTCTGCCCAGGCTCCTGCTATACCCATCCTATTTGACCCCACCCAATCTGACTAGGCTCCTCCTAAGCCCCTCCTCTGCTGTCTGACCCCACCCATTCTGCCTAGGCTCCTCCTATTTGACTCCACCCAATCTGACTAGGCTCCTCCTAAGCCCCTCCTCTCTGACCTCACCCAATCTGACTAAGCTCCTCCTACGCCCCTCCTCTCTGGCCTCACCCAATCTGACTTGGCTCCTCCTAAACCCCTCCTCTGCTTTCTGACCCCACCCATTCTGCCCAGGCTCCTCCTATACCCCCTCCTCTCTGACTCCACCCATTCTGCCCAGGCTCCTCCTAAGCCCCTCCTCTCTGACCTCACACAATCTGACTAGGCTCCTCCTAAGCCCCTCCTCTGCTGTCTGCCCCACCCAACCTGCCCAGGCTCCTCCTATACCCCTCCTCTCTGACCCCACCCAATCTGACTAGGCTCCTCCTAAGCCCCTAGGCTCCTCCTAAGCCCCTCCTCAGCTGTCTGACCCCACCCATTCTGCCCAGGCTCCTCCTATAGCCCTCCTCTCTGACCCCAGCCAATCTGACTAGGCTCCTCCTATACCCCCTCTGCCCAGGCTCCTCCTATACCCCTCCTCTCTGACCTCACACAATCTGACTAGGCTCCTCCTAAGCCCCTCCTCTGCCTTCTGACCCCACCCATTCTGCCCAGGCTCCTCCTATTTGACCCCACCCAATCTGACTAGGCTCCTCCTAAGCCCCTCCTCTGCTGTCTGACTGCACCCCCTCTGCTCAGGCTCCTCCTATACCCCTCTGACCCCACCCATTCTGCCCAGGCTCCTCCCATACCCCTCTGACCCCACCCATTCTGCCCAGGCTCCTCCTATACCCCTCCTATTTGACCCCACCCAATCTGACTTGGCTCCTCCTAAACCCCTCCTCTGCTGTCTGACCCCACCCATTCTGCCCAGGCTCTTCCTAAGCCCCTCCTCTCTGACTCCACCCATTCTGCCCAGGCTCCTCCTAAGACCCTCCTCTGCTGTCTGACCCCACCCATTCTGACTAGGCTCCTCCTAAACCCCTCCTCTGCTGTCTGACCCCACCCATTCTGCCGAAGCTCTTCTCCTATACCCCCTCCTCTCTGACCCCACCCATTCTGCCCAGGCTCCTCCTATACCCCTCCTATTTGACCCCACCCAATCTGACTTGGCTCCTCCTAAACCCCTCCTCTGCTGTCTGACCCCACCCATTCTGCCCAGGCTCCTCCTAAGCCCCTCCTCTCTGACTCCACCCATTCTGCCCAGGCTCCTCCTAAGCCCCTTCTCTGCTGTCTGACCCCACCCATTCTGACTAGGCTCCTCCTAAACCCCTCTTCTGCTGTCTGACCCCACTCATTCTGCCCAAGCTCTCCTCCTATACCCCATCCTCTCTGACCCCACCCATTCTGCCCAGGCTCCTCCCATACCCCTCTGACCCCACCCATTCTGCCCAGGCTCCTCCTATACCCCTCCTATTTGACCCCACCCAATCTGACTTGGCTCCTCCTAAACCCCTCCTCTGCTGTCTGACCCCAACCATTCTGCCCAGGCTCCTCCTAAGCCCCTCCTCTCTGACTCCACCCATTCTGCCCAGGCTCCTCCTAAGCCCCTCCTCTGCTGTCTGACCCCACCCAATCTGACTAGGCTCCTCCTAAACCCCTCCTCTGCTGTCTGACCCCACCCAATCTGACTAGGCTCCTCCTATACCCCTCCTCTCTGACCTCACCCCCTCTGCTCAGGCTCCTCCTATACCCCCTCCTCTCTGACCCCACCCATTCTGCCCAGGCTCCTCCTATACCCCTCCTATTTGACCCCACCCAATCTGACTAGGCTCCTCCTAAGCCCCTCCTCTGCTGTCTGACCCCACCCATTCTGCCCAGGCTCCTCCTATTTGACCCCACCCAATCTGACTAGGCTCCTCCTAAGCCCCTCCTCTCTGACCTCACCCAATCTGACTAGGCTTCTCCTAAGCCCCTCCTCTCTGGCCTCACCCAATCTGACTAGGATTCTCCTAAGCCCCTCCTCTGCTGTATGACCCCACCCAACCTGCCCAGGCTCCTCCTATACCCCTCCTCTCTGACCCCACCCAATCTGACTAGGCTCCTCCTGAACGCCTCCTCTGCTGTCTGACCCCACCCATTCTGCCCAGGCTCCTCCTATACCCCCTCCTCTCTGACTCCACCCATTCTGCCCAGGCTCCTCCTAAGCCCCTCCTCTCTGACTCCACCCAATCTGACTAGGCTCCTCCTATACCCCCTCTGCCCAGGCTCCTCCTATACCCCTCCTCTCTGACCTCACACAATCTGACTAGGCTCCTCCTAAGCCCCTCCTCTGCTGTCTGACCCCACCCAACCTGCCCAGGCTCCTCCTATACACCTCCTCTCTGACCCCACCCAATCTGACTAGGCTCCTCCTAAGCCCCTCCTCTGCTGTCTGACCCCACCCAACCTGCCCAGGCTCCTCCTATACCCCTCCTTTCTGACCCCACCCAATCTGACTAGGCTTCTCCTAAGCCCCTCCTCTTCTGTCTGACCCCACCCAACCTGCCCAGGCTCCTCCTATACCCCTCCTCTCTGACCCCACCCAATCTGACTAGGCTCCCCCTAAGCCCCTCCTCTGATGTCCGACCCCACCCATTCTGCCCAGGCTCCTCCTATTTGACCCCACCCAATCTGACTACGCTCCTCCTAAGCCCCTCCTCTGCTGTCTGACCCCACCCAACCTGCCCAGGCTGCTCCTATACCCCTCCTCTCTGACCCCAACCAATCTGACTAGGCTCCTCCTAAGCCCCTAGGCTCCTCCTAAGCCCCTCCTCTGCTGTCTGACCCCACCCAACCTGCCCAGGCTCCTCCTATACCCCTCCTCTCTGACCCCACCCAATCTGACTAGGCTCCTCCTAAGCCCCTAGGCTCCTCCTAAGCCCCTCCTCAGCTGTCTGACCCCACCCATTCTGCCCAGGCTCCTCCTATACCCCTCCTCTCTGACCCCAGCCAATCTGACTAGGCTCCTCCTAAGCCCCTCCTCTGCTGTCTGACCCCACCCATTCTGCCCAGGCTCCTCCTATTTGACCCCACCCAATCTGACTAGGCTCCTCCTAAGCCCCTCCTCTGCTGTCTGACCACACCCCCTCTGCTCAGGCTCCTCCTATACCCCTCTGACCCCACCCATTCTGCCCAAGCTCCTCCCATACCCCTCTGACCCCACCCATTCTGCCCAGGCTCCTCCTATACCCCTCCTATTTGACCCCACCCAATCTGACTTGGCTCCTCCTAAACCCCTCCTCTGCTGTCTGACCCCACCCATTCTGCCCAGGCTCCTCCTAAGCCCCTCCTCTCTGACTCCACCCATTCTGCCCAGGCTCCTCCTAAGCCCCTCCTCTGCTGTCTGACCCCACCCATTCTGACTAGGCTCCTCCTAAACCCCTCCTCTGCTGTCTGACCCCACCCATTCTGCCCAAGCTCTCCTCCTATACCCCCTCCTCTCTGACCCCACCCATTCTGCCCAGGCTCCTCCTATACCCCTTCTATTTGACCCCACCCAATCTGACTAGGCTCCTCCTAAGCCCCTCCTCTGCTGTCTGACCCCACCCATTCTGCCCAGGCTCCTCCTATTTAACCCCACCCAATCTGACTAGGCTCCTCCTAAGCCCCTCCTCTCTGACCTCACCCAATCTGACTAGGCTTCTCCTAAGCCCCTCCTCTGCTGTCTGACCCCACCCAACTTGCCCTGGCTCCTCCTATACCCCTCCTCTCTGACCCCACCCAATCTGACTAGGCTCCTCCTAAGCCCCGAGGCTCCTCCTAAGCCCCTCCTCAGCTGTCTGACCCCACCCATTCTGCCCAGGCTCCTCCTATACCCCCTCCTCTCTGACTCCACCCATTCTGCCCAGGCTCCTCCTAAGCCCCTCCTCTCTGACTCCACCCAATCTGACTAGGCTCCTCCTATACCCCCTCTGCCCAGGCTCCTCCTATACCCCTCCTCTCTGACCTCACACAATCTGACTAGGCTCCTCCTAAGCCCCTCCTCTGCTGTCTGACCTCACCCAACCTGCCCAGGCTCCTCCTATACACCTCCTCTCTTACCCCACCCAATCTGACTAGGCTCCTCCTAAGCCCCTCCTCTGCTGTCTGACCCCACCCAACCTGCCCAGGCTCCTCCTATACCCCTCCTCTCTGACCCCACCTAATCTGACTAGGCTCCTCCTAAGCCCCTAGGCTCCTCCTAAGCCCCTCCTCTGCTGTCTGACCCCACCCATTCTGCCCAGGCTCCTCCTATACCCCTCCTCTCTGACCACACCCAATCTGACTAGGCTCCTCCTAAGCCCCTCCTCTGCTGTCTGACCCCACCCATTCTGCCCAGGCTCCTCCTATTTGACCCCACCCAATCTGACTAGGCTCCTCCTATACCCCCTCTGCCCAGGCTCCTCCCATACCCCTCCGACCTCACCCATTCTGCCCAGGCTCCTCCTATTTGACCCCACCCGTTCTGCCCAGGCTCCTCCTAAGGCCTTCCTCTCTGACCCCACCCATTCTGCCCAGGCTCCTCCTATACCCTTCCTCTCTGACCCCACCCATTCTGCCCAGGCTCCTCCTATACCCCTCCTATTTGACCCCACCCAATCTGACTAGGCTCCTCCTAAGCCCCTCCTCTCTGACCTCACCCAATCTGACTAGGCTCCTCCTATACCCCCTCTGCCCAGGCTCCTCCTATACACCTCCTCTCTGGCCTCACCCAATCTGACTAGGCTTCTCCTAAGCCCCTCCTCTGCTGTCTGACCCCACCCAACCTGCCCAGGCTCCTCCCAAGCCCCTAGGCTCCCCCTAAGCCCCTCCTCTGCTGTCTGACCACACCCATTCTGCCCAGGCTCCTCCTATTTGACCCCACCCAATCTGACTAGGCTCCTCCTAAGCCCCTAGGCTCCTCCTAAGCCCCTCCTCTGCTGTCTGACTCCACCCCCTCTGCTCAGGCTCCTCCTATACCCCTCTGACCCCACCCATTCTGCCCAGGCTCCTCCCATACCCCTCTGACCCCACCCATTCTGCCCAGGCTCCTCCTATACCCCTCCTATTTGACCCCACCCAATCTGACTTGGCTCCTCCTAAACCCCTCCTCTGCTGTCTGACCCCACCCATTCTGCCCAGGCTCCTCCTAAGCCCCTCCTCTCTGACTCCACCCATTCTGCCCAGGCTCCTCCTAAGGCCCTCCTCTGCTGTCTGACCCACCCAATCTGACTAGGCTCCTCCTAAACCCCTCCTCTGCTGTCTGACCCCACCCAATCTGACTAGGCTCCTCCTATCCCTTCTCTCTGACCTCACCCCCTCTGCTCAGGCTCCTCCTATGCCCCCTCCTCTCTTACCCCACCCATTCTGCCCAGGCTCCTCCTATACCCCTCCTATTTGACCCCACCCAATCTGACTAGGCTCCTCCTAAGCCCGTCCTCTGCTGTCTGACCCCACCCATTCTGCCCAGGCTCCTCCTATTTGACCCCACCCAATCTGACTAGGCTCCTCCTAAGCCCCTCCTCTCTGACCTCACCCAACCTGACTAAGCTCCACCTACGCCCCTCCTCTCTGGCCTCACCCAATCTGACTAGGCTTCTCCTAAGCCCCTCCTCTGCTGTCTGACCCCACCCATTCTGCCCAGGCTCCTCCTATACCCCTCCTCTCTGACTCCACCCATTCTGACTAGGCTCCTCCTATACCCCCTCTGCCCAGGCTCCTCCTATACCCCTCCTCTCTGACCTCACACAATCTGACTAGGCTCCTCCTAAGCCCCTCCTCTGCTGTCTGACCCCACCCAACCTGCCCAGGCTCCTCCTATACCACTCCTCTCTGACCCCACCCAATCTTACTAGGCTCCTCCTAAGCCCCAAGGCTCCTCCTAAGCCCCTCCTCAGCTGTCTGACCCCACCCATTCTGCCCAGGCTCCTCCTATACCCCTCCTCTCTGACCCCAGCCAATCTGACTAGGTTCCTCCTATACCCCCTCTGCCCAGGCTCCTCCTATACCCCTCCTCTCTGACCTCACACAATCTGACTAGGCTCCTCCTAAGCCCCTCCTCTGCTGTCTGACCCCACCCATTCTGCCCAGGCTCCTCCTATTTGACCCCACCCAATCTGACTAGGCTCCTCCTAAGCCCCTCCTCTGCTGTCTGACCGCACCCCCTCTGCTCAGGCTCCTCCTATACCCCTCTGACCCCACCCATTCTGCCCAGGCTCCTCCCATACCCCTCTGACCCCACCCATTCTGCCCAGGCTCCTCCTATACCCCTCCTATTTGACCCCACCCAATCTGACTTGGCTCCTCCTAAACCCCTCCTCTGCTGTCTGGCCCCACCCATTCTGCCCAGGCTCCTCCTAAGCCCCTCCCCTCTGACTCCACCCATTCTGCCCAGGCTCCTCCTAAGCCCCTCCTCTGCTGTCTGACCCCACCCATTCTGACTAGGCTCCTCCTAAACCCCTCCTCTGCTGTCTGACACCACCCATTCTGCCCAAGCTCTCCTCCTATACCCCCTCCTCTCTGACCCCACCCATTCTGCCCAGGCTCCTCCTATACCCCTTCTATTTGACCCCACCCAATCTGACTAGGCTCCTCCTAAGCCCCTCCTCTGCTGTCTGACCCCACCCATTCTGCCCAGGCTCCTCCTATTTGACCCCACCCAATCTGACTAGGCTCCTCCTAAGCCCCTCCTCTCTGACCTCACCCAATCTGACTAGGCTCCTCCTATACCCCCTCTGCCCAGGCTCCTCCTATACCCCTCCTCTCTGACCTCACACAATCTGACTAGGCTCCTCCTAAGCCCCTCCTCTGCTGTCTGACCCCACCCAACCTGCCCAGGCTCCTCCTATACACCTCCTCTCTGACCCCACCCAATCTGACTAGGCTCCCCCTAAGCCCCTCCTCTGCTGTCTGACCCCACCCAACCTGCCCAGGCTCCTCCTATACCCCTCCTCTCTGACCCCACCCAATCTGACTAGGCTCCTCCTAAGCCCCTAGGCTCCTCCTAAGCCCCTCCTCTGCTGTCTGACCCCACCCATTCTGCCCAGGCTCCTCCTATACCCCTCCTCTCAGACCCCACCCAATCTGACTAGGCTCCTCCTAAGCCCCTCCTCTGCTGTCTGACCCCACCCATTCTGCCCAGGCTCCTCCTATTTGACCCCACCCAATCTGACTAGGCTCCTCCTATACCCCCTCTGCCCAGGCTCCTCCCATACCCCTCCGACCTCCCCCATTCTGCCCAGGCTCCTCCTATTTGACCCCACCCATTCTGCCCAGGCTCCTCCTAAGGCCTTCCTCTCTGACCCCACCCATTCTGCCCAGGCTCCTCCTATACCCTTCCTCTCTGACCCCACCCATTCTGCCCAGGCTCCTCCTATACCCCTCCTATTTGACCCCACCCAATCTGACTAGGCTCCTCCTAAGCCCCTCCTCTCTGACCTCACCCAATCTGACTAGGCTCCTCCTATACCCCCTCTGCCCAGGCTCCTCCTATACCCCTCCTCTCTGGCCTCACCCAATCTGACTAGGCTTCTCCTAAGCCCCTCCTCTGCTGTCTGACCCCACCCAACCTGCCCAGGCTCCTCCTAAGCACCTAGGCTCCTCCTAAGCCCCTCCTCTGCTGTCTGACCCCACCCATTCTGCCCAGGCTCCTCCTATACCCCTCCTCTCTGACCCCACCCAATCTGACTAGGCTCCCCCTAAGCCCCTCCTCTGCTGTCTGACCACACCCATTCTGCCCAGGCTCCTCCTATTTGACCCCACCCAATCTGACTAGACTCCTCCTAAGCCCCTAGGCTCCTCCTAAGCCCCTCCTCTGCTGTCTGACCCCACCCCCTCTGCTCAGGCTCCTCCTATACCCCTCTGACCCCACCCATTCTGCCCAGGCTCCTCCCATACCCCTCTGACCCCACCCATTCTGCCCAGGCTCCTCCTATACCCCTCCTATTTGACCCCACCCAATCTGACTTGGCTCCTCCTAAACCCCTCCTCTGCTGTCTGACCCCACCCATTCTGCCCAGGCTCCTCCTAAGCCCCTCCTCTCTGACTCCACCCATTCTGCCCAGGCTCCTCCTAAGCCCCTCCTCTGCTGTCTGACCCCACCCAATCTGACTAGGCTCCTCCTAAACCCCTCCTCTGCTGTCTGACCCCACCCAATCTGACTAGGCTCCTCCTATACCCCTCCTATCTGACCTCACCCCCTCTGCTCAGGCTCCTCCTATACCCCCTCCTCTCTGACCCCACCCATTCTGCCCAGGCTCCTCCTATACCCCTCCTATTTGACCCCACCCAATCTGACTAGGCTCCTCCTAAGCCCCTCCTCTGCTGTCTGACCCCACCCATTCTGCCCAGGCTCCTCCTATTTGACCCCACCCAATCTGACTAGGCTCCTCCTAAGCCCCTCCTCTCTGACCTCACCCAATCTGACTAGGCTTCTCCTAAGCCCCTCCTCTGCTGTCTGACCCCACCCAACCTGCCCAGGCTCCTCCTATACCCCTCCTCTCTGACCCCACCCAATCTGACTAGGCTCCTCCTGAACGCCTCCTCTGCTGTCTGACCCCACCCATTCTGCCCAGGCTCCTCCTATACCCCCTCCTCTCTGACTCCACCCATTCTGCCAGGCTCCTCCTAAGCCCCTCCTCTCTGACTCCACCCAATCTGACTAGGCTCCTCCTATACCCCCTCTGCCCAGGCTCCTCCTATACCCCTCCTCTCTGACCTCACCCAATCTGACTAGGCTCTTCCTAAGCCCCTCCTCTGCTGTCTGACCCCACCCAACCTGCCCAGGCTCCTCCTATACCCCCTCCTCTCTGACTCCACCCATTCTGCCAGGCTCCTCCTAAGCCCCTCCTCTCTGACTCCATCCAATCTGACTAGGCTCCTCCTATACCCCCTCTGCCCAGGCTCCTCCTATACCCCTCCTCTCTGACCTCACACAATCTGACTAGGCTCCTCCTAAGCCCCTCCTCTGCTGTCTGACCCCACCCATTCTGCCCAGGCTCCTCCTATTTGACCCCACCCAATCTGACTAGGCTCCTCCTAAGCCCCTCCTCTGCTGTCTGACCGCACCCCCTCTGCTCAGGCTCCTCCTATACCCCTCTGACCCCACCCATTCTGCCCAGGCTCCTCCCACACCCCTCTGACCCCACCCATTCTGCCCAGGCTCCTCCTATACCCCTCCTATTTGACCCCTCCCAATCTGACTTGGCTCCTCCTAAACCCCTCCTCTGCTGTCTGACCCCACCCATTCTGCTTAGGCTCCTCCTAAGCCCCTCCTCTCTGACTCCACCCATTCTGCCCAGGCTCCTCCTAAGCCCCTCCTCTGCTGTCTGACCCCACCCATTCTGACTAGGCTCCTCCTAAACCCCTCCTCTGCTGTCTGACCCCACCCATTCTGCCCAAGCTCTCCTCCTATACCCCGTCCTCTCTGACCCCACCCATTCTGCCCAGGCTCCTCCTATACCCCTTCTATTTGACCCCACCCAATCTGACTAGGCTCCTCCTAAGCCCCTCCTCTGCTGTCTGACCCCACCCATTCTGCCCAGGCTCCTCCTATTTGACCCCACCCAATCTGACTAGGCTCCTCCTAAGCCCCTCCTCTCTGACCTCACCCAATCTGACTAGGCTCCTCCTAAACCCCTCCTCTGCTGTCTGACCCCACCCATTCTGCCCAGGCTCCTCCTAAGCCCCTCCTCTCTGACTCCACCCATTCTGCCCAGGCTCCTCCTAAGCCCCTCCTCTGCTGTCTGACCCCACCCATTCTGACTAGGCTCCTCCTAAACCCCTCCTCTGCTGTCTGACCCCACCCATTCTGCCCAAGCTCTCCTCCTATACCCCCTCCTCTCTGACCCCACCCATTCTGCCCAGGCTCCTCCTATACCCCTTCTATTTGACCCCACCCAATCTGACTAGGCTCCTCCTAAGCCCCTCCTCTGCTGTCTGACCCCACCCATTCTGCCCAGGCTCCTCCTATTTGACCCCACCCAATCTGACTAGGCTCCTCCTAAGCCCCTCCTCTCTGACCTCACCCAATCTGACTAGGCTTCTCCTAAGCCCCTCCTCTCTGACTCCACCCAATCTGACTAGGCTCCTCCTATACCCCCTCTGCCCAGGCTCCTCCTATACCCCTCCTCTCTGACCTCACACAATCTGACTAGGCTCCTCCTAAGCCCCTCCTCTGCTGTCTGACCCCACCCAACCTGCCCAGGCTCCTCCTATACACCTCCTCTCTGACCCCACCCAATCTGACTAGGCTCCTCCTAAGCCCCTCCTCTGCTGTCTGACCCCACCCAACCTGCCCAGGCTCCTCCTATACCCCTCCTCTCTGACCCCACCCAATTTGACTAGGCTCCTCCTAAGCCCCTAGGCTCCTCCTAAGCCCCTACTCTGCTGTGTGACCCCACCCATTCTGCCCAGGCTCCTCCTATACCCCTCCTCTCTGACCCCACCCAATCTGACTAGGCTCCTCCTATACCCCCTCTGCCCAGGCTCCTCCCATACCCCTCCGACCTCACCCATTCTGCCCAGGCTCCTCCTATTTGACCCCACCCATTCTGCCCAGGCTCATCCTAAGGCCTTCCTCTCTGACCCCACCCATTCTGCCCAGGCTCCTCCTATACCCTTCCTCTCTGACCCCACCCATTCTGCCCAGGCTCCTCCTATACCCCTCCTATTTGACCCCACCCAATCTGACTAGGCTCCTCCTAAGCCCCTCCTCTCTGACCTCACCCAATCTGACTAGGCTCCTCCTATACCCCCTCTGCCCAGGCTCCTCCTATACCCCTCCTCTCTGGCCTCACCCAATCTGACTAGGCTTCTCCTAAGCCCCTCCTCTGCTGTCTGACCCCACCCAACCTGCCCAGGCTCCTCCTAAGCACCTAGGCTCCTCCTAAGCCCCTCCTCTGCTGTCTGACCCCACCCATTCTGCCCAGGCTCCTCCTATACCCCTCCTCTCTGACCCCACCCAATCTGACTAGGCTCCCCCTAAGCCCCTCCTCTGCTGTCTGACCACACCCATTCTGCCCAGGCTCCTCCTATTTGACCCCACCCAATCTGACTAGACTCCTCCTAAGCCCCTAGGCTTCTCCTAAGCCCCTCCTCTGCTGTCTGACCCACCCCCTCTGCTCAGGCTCCTCCTATACCCCTCTGACCCCACCCATTCTGCCCAGGCTCCTCCCATACCCCTCTGACCCCACCCATTCTGCCCAGGCTCCTCCTATACCCCTCCTATTTGACCCCACCCAATCTGACTTGGCTCCTCCTAAACCCCTCCTCTGCTGTCTGACCCCACCCATTCTGCCCAGGCTCCTCCTAAGCCCCTCCTCTCTGACTCCACCCATTCTGCCCAGGCTCCTCCTAAGCCCCTCCTCTGCTGTCTGACCCCACCCAATCTGACTAGGCTCCTCCTAAACCCCTCCTCTGCTGTCTGACCCCACCCAATCTGACTAGGCTCCTCCTATACCCCTCCTCTCTGACCTCATCCCCTCTGCTCAGGCTCCTCCTATACCCCCTCCTCTCTGACCCCACCCATTCTGCCCAGGCTCCTCCTATACCCCTTCTATTTGACCCCACCCAATCTGACTAGGCTCCTCCTAAGCCCCTCCTCTGCTGTCTGACCCCACCCATTCTGCCCAGGCTCCTCCTATTTGACCCCACCCAATCTGACTAGGCTCCTCCTAAGCCCCTCCTCTCTGACCTCACCCAATCTGACTAGGCTCCTCCTAAACCCCTCCTCTGCTGTCTGACCCCACCCATTCTGCCCAGGCTCCTCCTAAGCCCCTCCTCTCTGACTCCACCCATTCTGCCCAGGCTCCTCCTAAGCCCCTCCTCTGCTGTCTGACCCCACCCATTCTGACTAGGCTCCTCCTAAACCCCTCCTCTGCTGTCTGACCCCACCCATTCTGCCCAAGCTCTCCTCCTATACCCCCTCCTCTCTGACCCCACCCATTCTGCCCAGGCTCCTCCTATACCCCTTCTATTTGACCCCACCCAATCTGACTAGGCTCCTCCTAAGCCCCTCCTCTGCTGTCTGACCCCACCCATTCTGCCCAGGCTCCTCCTATTTGACCCCACCCAATCTGACTAGGCTCCTCCTAAGCCCCTCCTCTCTGACCTCACCCAATCTGACTAGGCTTCTCCTAAGCCCCTCCTCTCTGACTCCACCCAATCTGACTAGGCTCCCCCTAAGCCCCTCCTCTGCTGTCTGACCACACCCATTCTGCCCAGGCTCCTCCTATTTGACCCCACCCAATCTGACTAGACTCCTCCTAAGCCCCTAGGCTTCTCCTAAGCCCCTCCTCTGCTGTCTGACCCACCCCCTCTGCTCAGGCTCCTCCTATACCCCTCTGACCCCACCCATTCTGCCCAGGCTCCTCCCATACCCCTCTGACCCCACCCATTCTGCCCAGGCTCCTCCTATACCCCTCCTATTTGACCCCACCCAATCTGACTTGGCTCCTCCTAAACCCCTCCTCTGCTGTCTGACCCCACCCATTCTGCCCAGGCTCCTCCTAAGCCCCTCCTCTCTGACTCCACCCATTCTGCCCAGGCTCCTCCTAAGCCCCTCCTCTGCTGTCTGACCCCACCCAATCTGACTAGGCTCCTCCTAAACCCCTCCTCTGCTGTCTGACCCCACCCAATCTGACTAGGCTCCTCCTATACCCCTCCTCTCTGACCTCATCCCCTCTGCTCAGGCTCCTCCTATACCCCCTCCTCTCTGACCCCACCCATTCTGCCCAGGCTCCTCCTATACCCCTTCTATTTGACCCCACCCAATCTGACTAGGCTCCTCCTAAGCCCCTCCTCTGCTGTCTGACCCCACCCATTCTGCCCAGGCTCCTCCTATTTGACCCCACCCAATCTGACTAGGCTCCTCCTAAGCCCCTCCTCTCTGACCTCACCCAATCTGACTAGGCTTCTCCTAAGCCCCTCCTCTGCTGTCTGACCCCACCCAACCTGCCCATGCTCCTCCTATACCCCTCCTCTCTGACCCCACCCAATCTGACTAGGCTCCTCCTGAACGCCTCCTCTGCTGTCTGACCCCACCCATTCTGCCCAGGCTCCTCCTATACCCCCTCCTCTCTGACTCCACCCATTCTGCCCAGGCTCCTCCTAAGCCCCTCCTCTCTGACTCCACCCAATCTGACTAGGCTCCTCCTGAACGCCTCCTCTGCTGTCTGACCCCACCCATTCTGCCCAGGCTCCTCCTATACCCCCTCCTCTCTGACTCCACCCATTCTGCCAGGCTCCTCCTAAGCCCCTCCTCTCTGACTCCACCCAATCTGACTAGGCTCCTCCTATACCCCCTCTGCCCAGGCTCCTCCTATACCCCTCCTCTCTGACCTCACCCAATCTGACTAGGCTCCTCCTAAGCCCCTCCTCTGCTGTCTGACCCCACCCAACCTGCCCAGGCTCCTCCTATACACCTCCTCTCTGACCCCACCCAATCTGACTAGGCTCCTCCTAAGCCCCTCCTCTGCTGTCTGACCCCACCCAACCTGCCCAGGCTCCTCCTATACCCCTCCTCTCTGACCCCACCCAATCTGACTAGGCTCCTCCTAAGCCCCTAGGCTCCTCCTAAGCCCCTCCTCTGCTGTCTGACCCCACCCATTCTGCCCAGGCTCCTCCTATACCCCTCCTCTCTGACCCCACCCAATCTGACTAGGCTCCTCCTAAGCCCCTCCTCTGCTGTCTGACCCCACCCATTCTGCCCAGGCTCCTCCTATTTGACCCCACCCAATCTGACTAGGCTCCTCCTATACCCCCTCTGCCCAGGCTCCTCCCATACCCCTCCGACCTCACCCATTCTGCCCAGGCTCCTCCTATTTGACCCCACCCATTCTGCCCAGGCTCCTCCTAAGGCCTTCCTCTCTGACCCCACCCATTCTGCCCAGGCTCCTCCTATACCCTTCCTCTCTGACCCCACCCATTCTGCCCAGGCTCCTCCTATACCCCTCCTATTTGACCCCACCCAATCTGACTAGGCTCCTCCTAAGCCCCTCCTCTCTGACCTCACCCAATCTGACTAGGCTCCTCCTATACCCCCTCTGCCCAGGCTCCTCCTTTACCCCTCCTCTCTGGCCTCACCCAATCTGACTAGGCTTCTCCTAAGCCCCTCCTCTGCTGTCTGACCCCACCCAACCTGCCCAGGCTCCTCCTAAGCCCCTAGGCTCCTCCTAAGCCCCTCATCTGCTGTCTGACCCCACCCATTCTGCCCAGGCTCCTCCTATACCCCTCCTCTCTGACCCCACCCAATCTGACTAGGCTCCCCCTAAGCCCCTCCTCTGCTGTCTGACCACACCCATTCTGCCCAGGCTCCTCCTATTTGACCCCACCCAATCTGACTAGGCTCCTCCTAAGCCCCTAGGCTCCTCCTAAGCCCCTCCTCTGCTGTCTGACCCCACCCCCTCTGCTCAGGCTCCTCCTATACCCCTCTGACCCCTCCCATTCTGCCCAGGCTCCTCCCATACCCCTCTGACCCCACCCATTCTGCCCAGGCTCCTCCTATACCCCTCCTCTATGACTCCACCCATTCTGCCCAGGCTCCTCCTAAGCCCCTCCTCTGCTGTCTGACCCCACCCAATCTGACTTGGCTCCTCCTAAACCCCTCCTCTGCTGTCTGACCCCACCCATTCTGCCCAGGCTCCTCCTAAGCCCCTCCTCTCTGACTCCACCCATTCTGCCCAGGCTCCTCCTAAGCCCCTCCTCTGCTGTCTGACCCCACCCAATCTGACTAGGCTCCTCCTAAACCCCTCCTCTGCTGTCTGACCCCACCCAATCTGACTAGGCTCCTCCTATACCCCTCCTCTCTGACCTCACCCCCTCTGCTCAGGCTCCTCCTATACCCCCTCCTCTCTGACCCCACCCATTCTGCCAGGCTCCTCCTATACCCCTCCTATTTGAGCCCACCCAATCTGACTAGGCTCCTCCTAAGCCCCTCTCTGCTGTCTGACCCCACCCATTCTGCCCAGGCTCCTCCTATTTGACCCCACCCAATCTGACTAGGCTCCTCCTAAGCCCCTCCTCTCTGACCTCACCCAATCTGACTAAGCTCCTCCTACGCCCCTCCTCTCTGGCCTCACCCAATCTGACTAGGCTTCTCCTAAGCCCCTCCTCTGCTGTCTGACCCCACCCATTCTGCCCAGGCTCCTCCTATACCCTTCCTCTCTGACCCCACCCATTCTGCCCAGACTCCTCCTATACCCCTCCTATTTGACCCCACCCAATCTGACTAGGCTCCTCCTAAGGCCCTCCTCTCTGACCCCACCCATTCTGCCCATGCTCCTCCTATACCCTTCCTCTCTGACCCCACCCATTCTACCCAGACTCCTCCTATACCCCTCCTATTTGACCCCACCCAATCTGACTTGGCTCCTCCTAAACCCCTCCTCTGCTGTCTGACCCCACCCATTCTGCCCAGGCTCCTCCTATACCCCCTCCTCTCTGACTCCACCCATTTTGCCCAGGCTCCTCCTAAGCCCCTCCTCTCTGACTCCACCCAATCTGACTAGGCTCCTCCTATACCCCCTCTGCCCAGGCTCCTCCTATACCCCTCCTCTCTGACCTCACACAATCTGACTAGGCTCCTCCTAAGCCCCTCCTCTGCTGTCTGACCCCACCCAACCTGCCCAGGCTCCTCCTATACCCCTCCTCTCTGACCCCACCCAATCTGACTAGGCTCCTCCTAAGCCCCTAGGCTCCTCCTAAGCCCCTCCTCAGCTGTCTGACCCCACCAATTCTGCCCAGGCTCCTCCTATACCCCTCCTCTCTGACCCCAGCCAATCTGACTAGGCTCCTCCTAAGCCCCTCCTCTACTGTCTGACCCTACCCATTCTGCCCAGGCTCCTCCTATTTGACCCCACCCAATCTGACTAGGCTCCTCCTAAGCCCCTCCTCTGCTGTCTGACCGCACCCCCTCTGCTCAGGCTCCTCCTATACCCCTCTGACCCCACCCATTCTGCCCAGGCTCCTCCCATACCCCTCTGACCCCACCCATTCTGCCCAGGCTCCTCCTATACCCCTCCTATTTGACCCCACCCAATCTGACTTGGCTCCTCCTAAACCCCTCCTCTGCTGTCTGACCCCACCCATTCTGCCCAGGCTCCTCCTAAGCCCCTCCTCTCTGACTCCACCCATTCTGCCCAGGCTCCTCCTAAGCCCCACCTCTGCTGTCTGACCCCACCCATTCTGACTAGGCTCCTCCTAAACCCCTCCTCTGCTGTCTGACCCCACCCATTCTGCCCAAGCTCTCCTCCTATACCCCCTCCTCTCTGACCCCACCCATTCTGCCCAGGCTCCTCCTATACCCCTTCTATTTGACCCCACCCAATCTGACTAGGCTCCTCCTAAGCCCCTCCTCTGCTGTCTGACCCCACCCATTCTGCCCAGGCTCCTCCTATTTGACCCCACCCAATCTGACTAGGCTCCTCCTAAGCCCCTCCTCTCTGACCTCACCCAATCTGACTAGGCTCCTCCTATACCCCCTCTGCCCAGGCTCCTCCTATGCCCCTCCTCTCTGACCTCACCCAATCTGACTAGGCTTCTCCTAAGCCCCTCCTCTGCTGTCTGACCCCACCCAACCTGCCCAGGCTCCTCCTATACCCCTCCTCTCTGACCCCACCCAATCTGACTAGGCTCCCCCTAAGCCCCTCCTCTGATGTCTGACCCCACCCATTCGGCCCAGGCTCCTCCTATTTGACCCCACCCAATGTGACTACGCTCCTCCTAAGCCCCTCCTCTGCTGTCTGACCCCACCCAACCTGCCCAGGCTGCTCCTATACCCCTCCTCTCTGACCCCAACCAATCTGACTAGGCTCCTCCTAAGCCCCTAGGCTCCTCCTAAGCCCCTCCTCTGCTGTCTGACCCCACCCAACCTGCCCAGGCTCCTCCTATACCCCTCCTCTCTGACCCCACCCAATCTGACTAGGCTCCTCCTAAGCCCCTAGGCTCCTCCTAAGCCCCTCCTCAGCTGTCTGACCCCACCCATTCTGCCCAGGCTCCTCCTATACCCCTCCTTCCTGACCCCAGCCAATCTGACTAGGCTCCTCCTAAGCCCCTCCTCTGCTGTCTGACCCCACCCATTCTGCCCAGGCTCCTCCTATTTGACCCCACCCAATCTGTCTAGGCTCCTCCTAAGCCACTCCTCTGCTGTCTGACCGCACCCCCTCTGCTCAGGCTCCTCCTATACCCCTCTGACCCCACCCATTCTGCCCAAGCTCCTCCCATACCCCTCTGACCCCACCCATTCTGCCCAGGCTCCTCCTATACCCCTCCTATTTGACCCCACCCAATCTGACTTGGCTCCTCCTAAACCCCTCCTCTGCTGTCTGACCCCACCCATTCTGCCCAGGCTCCTCCTAAGCCCCTCCTCTCTGACTCCACCCATTCTGCCCAGGCTCCTCCTAAGCCCCTCCTCTGCTGTCTGACCCCACCCATTCTGACTAGGCTCCTCCTAAACCCCTCCTCTCTGACCCCACCCATTCTGCCCAGGCTCCTCCTATACCCCTTCTATTTGACCCCACCCAATCTGACTAGGCTCCTCCTAAGCCCCTCCTCTGCTGTCTGACCCCACCCATTCTGCCCAGGCTCCTCCTATTTGACCCCACCCAATCTGACTAGGCTCCTCCTAAGCCCCTCCTCTCTGACCTCACCCAATCTGACTAGGCTTCTCCTAAGCCCCTCCTCTGCTGTCTGACCCCACCCAACTTGCCCAGGCTCCTCCTATACCCCTCCTCTCTGACCCCACCCAATCTGACTAGGCTCCTCCTGAACACCTCCTCTGCTGTCTGACCCCCACCCATTCTGCCCAGGCTCCTCCTATACCCCCTCCTCTCTGACTCCACCCATTCTGCCCAGGCTCCTCCTAAGCCCCTCCTCTCTGACTCCACCCAATCTGACTAGGCTCCTCCTATACCCCCTCTGCCCAGGCTCCTCCTATACCCCTCCTCTCTGACCTCACACAATCTGACTAGGCTCCTCCTAAGCCCCTCCTCTGCTGTCTGACCCCACCCAACCTGCCCAGGCTCCTCCTATACACCTCCTCTCTGACCCCACCCAATCTGACTAGGCTCCTCCTAAGCCCCTCCTCTGCTGTCTGACCCCACCCAACCTGCCCAGGCTCCTCCTATACCCCTCCTCTCTGACCCCACCTAATCTGACTAGGCTCCTCCTAAGCCCCTAGGCTCCTCCTATGCCCCTCCTCTGCTGTCTGACCCCACCCAATCTGCCCAGGCTCCTCCTATACCCCTCCTCTCTGACCCCACCCAATCTGACTAGGCTCCTCCTAAGCCCCTCCTCTGCTGTCTGACCCCACCCATTCTGCCCAGGCTCCTCCTATTTGACCCCACCCAATCTGACTAGGCTCCTCCTATACCCCCTCTGCCCAGGCTCCTCCTATACCCCTCCAACCTCACCCATTCTGCCCAGGCTCCTCCTATTTGACCCCACCCGTTCTGCCCAGGCTCCTCCTAAGGCCTTCCTCTCTGACCCCACCCATTCTGCCCAGGCTCCTCCTATACCCTTCCTCTCTGACCCCACCCATTCTGCCCAGGCTCCTCCTATACCCCTCCTATTTGACCCCACCCAATCTGACTAGGCTCCTCCTAAGCCCCTCCTCTCTGACCTCACCCAATCTGACTAGGCTCCTCCTATACCCCCTCTGCCCAGGCTCCTCCTATACCCCTCCTCTCTGGCCTCACCCAATCTGACTAGGCTTCTCCTAAGCCCCTCCTCTGCTGTCTGACCCCACCCAACCTGCCCAGGCTCCTCCTAAGCCCCTAGGCTCCTCCTAAGCCCCTCCTCTGCTGTCTGACCCCACCCATTCTGCCCAGGCTCCTCCTATACCCCTCCTCTCTGACCCCACCCGATCTAAGTAGGCTCCGCCTAAGGCCCTCCTCTGCTGTCTGACCACACCCATTCTGCCCAGGCTCCTCCTATTTGACCCCACCCAATCTGACTAGGCTCCTCCTAAGCCCCTCCTCTGCTGTCTGACCCCACCCCCTCTGCTCAGGCTCCTCCTATACCCCTCTGACCCCACCCATTCTGCCCAGGCTCCTCCCATACCCCTCTGACCCCACCCATTCCGCCCAGGCTCCTCCTATACCCCTCCTATTTGACCCCACCCAATCTGACTTGGCTCCTCCTAAACCCCTCCTCTGCTGTCTGACCTCACCCATTCTGCCCAGGCTCCTCCTAAGCCCCTCCTCTCTGACTCCACCCATTCTGCCCAGGCTCCTCCTAAGCCCCTCCTCTGCTGTCTGACCCCACCCAATCTGACTAGGCTCCTCCTAAACCCCTCCTCTGCTGTCTGACCCCACCCAATCTGACTAGGCTCCTCCTATACCCCTCCTCTCTGACCTCACCCCCTCTGCTCAGGCTCCTCCTATACCCCCTCCTCTCTGACCCCACCCATTCTGCCCAGGCTCCTGCTATACCCCTCCTATTTGACCCCACCCAATCTGACTAGGCTCCTCCTAAGCCCCTCCTCTGCTGTCTGACCCCACCCATTCTGCCTAGGCTCCTCCTATTTGACTCCACCCAATCTGACTAGGCTCCTCCTAAGCCCCTCCTCTCTGACCTCACCCAATCTGACTAAGCTCCTCCTACGCCCCTCCTCTCTGGCCTCACCCAATCTGACTTGGCTCCTCCTAAACCCCTCCTCTGCTTTCTGACCCCACCCATTCTGCCCAGGCTCCTCCTATACCCCCTCCTCTCTGACTCCACCCATTCTGCCCAGGCTCCTCCTAAGCCCCTCCTCTCTGACCTCACACAATCTGACTAGGCTCCTCCTAAGCCCCTCCTCTGCTGTCTGCCCCACCCAACCTGCCCAGGCTCCTCCTATACCCCTCCTCTCTGACCCCACCCAATCTGACTAGGCTCCTCCTAAGCCCCTAGGCTCCTCCTAAGCCCCTCCTCAGCTGTCTGACCCCACCCATTCTGCCCAGGCTCCTCCTATAGCCCTCCTCTCTGACCCCAGCCAATCTGACTAGGCTCCTCCTATACCCCCTCTGCCCAGGCTCCTCCTATACCCCTCCTCTCTGACCTCACACAATCTGACTAGGCTCCTCCTAAGCCCCTCCTCTGCCTTCTGACCCCACCCATTCTGCCCAGGCTCCTCCTATTTGACCCCACCCAATCTGACTAGGCTCCTCCTAAGCCCCTCCTCTGCTGTCTGACTGCACCCCCTCTGCTCAGGCTCCTCCTATACCCCTCTGACCCCACCCATTCTGCCCAGGCTCCTCCCATACCCCTCTGACCCCACCCATTCTGCCCAGGCTCCTCCTATACCCCTCCTATTTGACCCCACCCAATCTGACTTGGCTCCTCCTAAACCCCTCCTCTGCTGTCTGACCCCACCCATTCTGCCCAGGCTCTTCCTAAGCCCCTCCTCTCTGACTCCACCCATTCTGCCCAGGCTCCTCCTAAGACCCTCCTCTGCTGTCTGACCCCACCCATTCTGACTAGGCTCCTCCTAAACCCCTCCTCTGCTGTCTGACCCCACCCATTCTGCCGAAGCTCTTCTCCTATACCCCCTCCTCTCTGACCCCACCCATTCTGCCCAGGCTCCTCCTATACCCCTCCTATTTGACCCCACCCAATCTGACTTGGCTCCTCCTAAACCCCTCCTCTGCTGTCTGACCCCACCCATTCTGCCCAGGCTCCTCCTAAGCCCCTCCTCTCTGACTCCACCCATTCTGCCCAGGCTCCTCCTAAGCCCCTTCTCTGCTGTCTGACCCCACCCATTCTGACTAGGCTCCTCCTAAACCCCTCCTCTGCTGTCTGACCCCACTCATTCTGCCCAAGCTCTCCTCCTATACCCCATCCTCTCTGACCCCACCCATTCTGCCCAGGCTCCTCCCATACCCCTCTGACCCCACCCATTCTGCCCAGGCTCCTCCTATACCCCTCCTATTTGACCCCACCCAATCTGACTTGGCTCCTCCTAAACCCCTCCTCTGCTGTCTGACCCCAACCATTCTGCCCAGGCTCCTCCTAAGCCCCTCCTCTCTGACTCCACCCATTCTGCCCAGGCTCCTCCTAAGCCCCTCCTCTGCTGTCTGACCCCACCCAATCTGACTAGGCTCCTCCTAAACCCCTCCTCTGCTGTCTGACCCCACCCAATCTGACTAGGCTCCTCCTATACCCCTCCTCTCTGACCTCACCCCCTCTGCTCAGGCTCCTCCTATACCCCCTCCTCTCTGACCCCACCCATTCTGCCCAGGCTCCTCCTATACCCCTCCTATTTGACCCCACCCAATCTGACTAGGCTCCTCCTAAGCCCCTCCTCTGCTGTTTGACCCCACCCATTCTGCCCAGGCTCCTCCTATTTGACCCCACCCAATCTGACTAGGCTCCTCCTAAGCCCCTCCTCTCTGACCTCACCCAATCTGACTAGGCTTCTCCTAAGCCCCTCCTCTCTGGCCTCACCCAATCTGACTAGGATTCTCCTAAGCCCCTCCTCTGCTGTATGACCCCACCCAACCTGCCCAGGCTCCTCCTATACCCCTCCTCTCTGACCCCACCCAATCTGACTAGGCTCCTCCTGAACGCCTCCTCTGCTGTCTGACCCCACCCATTCTGCCCAGGCTCCTCCTATACCCCCTCCTCTCTGACTCCACCCATTCTGCCCAGGCTCCTCCTAAGCCCCTCCTCTCTGACTCCACCCAATCTGACTAGGCTCCTCCTATACCCCCTCTGCCCAGGCTCCTAATATACCCCTCCTCTCTGACCTCACACAATCTGACTAGGCTCCTCCTAAGCCCCTCCTCTGCTGTCTGACCCCACCCAACCTGCCCAGGCTCCTCCTATACACCTCCTCTCTGACCCCACCCAATCTGACTAGGCTCCTCCTAAGCCCCTCCTCTGCTGTCTGACCCCACCCAACCTGCCCAGGCTCCTCCTATACCCCTCCTTTCTGACCCCACCCAATCTGACTAGGCTTCTCCTAAGCCCCTCCTCTTCTGTCTGACCCCACCCAACCTGCCCAGGCTCCTCCTATACCCCTCCTCTCTGACCCCACCCAATCTGACTAGGCTCCCCCTAAGCCCCTCCTCTGATGTCCGACCCCACCCATTCTGCCCAGGCTCCTCCTATTTGACCCCACCCAATCTGACTACGCTCCTCCTAAGCCCCTCCTCTGCTGTCTGACCCCACCCAACCTGCCCAGGCTGCTCCTATACCCCTCCTCTCTGACCCCAACCAATCTGACTAGGCTCCTCCTAAGCCCCTAGGCTCCTCCTAAGCCCCTCCTCTGCTGTCTGACCCCACCCAACCTGCCCAGGCTCCTCCTATACCCCTCCTCTCTGACCCCACCCAATCTGACTAGGCTCCTCCTAAGCCCCTAGGCTCCTCCTAAGCCCCTCCTCAGCTGTCTGACCCCACCCATTCTGCCCAGGCTCCTCCTATACCCCTCCTCTCTGACCCCAGCCAATCTGACTAGGCTCCTCCTAAGCCCCTCCTCTGCTGTCTGACCCCACCCATTCTGCCCAGGCTCCTCCTATTTGACCCCACCCAATCTGACTAGGCTCCTCCTAAGCCCCTCCTCTGCTGTCTGACCACACCCCCTCTGCTCAGGCTCCTCCTATACCCCTCTGACCCCACCCATTCTGCCCAAGCTCCTCCCATACCCCTCTGACCCCACCCATTCTGCCCAGGCTCCTCCTATACCCCTCCTATTTGACCCCACCCAATCTGACTTGGCTCCTCCTAAACCCCTCCTCTGCTGTCTGACCCCACCCATTCTGCCCAGGCTCCTCCTAAGCCCCTCCTCTCTGACTCCACCCATTCTGCCCAGGCTCCTCCTAAGCCCCTCCTCTGCTGTCTGACCCCACCCATTCTGACTAGGCTCCTCCTAAACCCCTCCTCTGCTGTCTGACCCCACCCATTCTGCCCAAGCTCTCCTCCTATACCCCCTCCTCTCTGACCCCACCCATTCTGCCCAGGCTCCTCCTATACCCCTTCTATTTGACCCCACCCAATCTGACTAGGCTCCTCCTAAGCCCCTCCTCTGCTGTCTGACCCCACCCATTCTGCCCAGGCTCCTCCTATTTAACCCCACCCAATCTGACTAGGCTCCTCCTAAGCCCCTCCTCTCTGACCTCACCCAATCTGACTAGGCTTCTCCTAAGCCCCTCCTCTGCTGTCTGACCCCACCCAACTTGCCCTGGCTCCTCCTATACCCCTCCTCTCTGACCCCACCCAATCTGACTAGGCTCCTCCTAAGCCCCGAGGCTCCTCCTAAGCCCCTCCTCAGCTGTCTGACCCCACCCATTCTGCCCAGGCTCCTCCTATACCCCCTCCTCTCTGACTCCACCCATTCTGCCCAGGCTCCTCCTAAGCCCCTCCTCTCTGACTCCACCCAATCTGACTAGGCTCCTCCTATACCCCCTCTGCCCAGGCTCCTCCTATACCCCTCCTCTCTGACCTCACACAATCTGACTAGGCTCCTCCTAAGCCCCTCCTCTGCTGTCTGACCCCACCCAACCTGCCCAGGCTCCTCCTATACACCTCCTCTCTTACCCCACCCAATCTGACTAGGCTCCTCCTAAGCCCCTCCTCTGCTGTCTGACCCCACCCAACCTGCCCAGGCTCCTCCTATACCCCTCCTCTCTGACCCCACCTAATCTGACTAGGCTCCTCCTAAGCCCCTAGGCTCCTCCTAAGCCCCTCCTCTGCTGTCTGACCCCACCCATTCTGCCCAGGCTCCTCCTATACCCCTCCTCTCTGACCACACCCAATCTGACTAGGCTCCTCCTAAGCCCCTCCTCTGCTGTCTGACCCCACCCATTCTGCCCAGGCTCCTCCTATTTGACCCCACCCAATCTGACTAGGCTCCTCCTATACCCCCTCTGCCCAGGCTCCTCCCATACCCCTCCGACCTCACCCATTCTGCCCAGGCTCCTCCTATTTGACCCCACCCGTTCTGCCCAGGCTCCTCCTAAGGCCTTCCTCTCTGACCCCACCCATTCTGCCCAGGCTCCTCCTATACCCTTCCTCTCTGACCCCACCCATTCTGCCCAGGCTCCTCCTATACCCCTCCTATTTGACCCCACCCAATCTGACTAGGCTCCTCCTAAGCCCCGAGGCTCCTCCTAAGCCCCTCCTCAGCTGTCTGACCCCACCCATTCTGCCCAGGCTCCTCCTATACCCCCTCCTCTCTGACTCCACCCATTCTGCCCAGGCTCCTCCTAAGCCCCTCCTCTCTGACTCCACCCAATCTGACTAGGCTCCTCCTATACCCCCTCTGCCCAGGCTCCTCCTATACCCCTCCTCTCTGACCTCACACAATCTGACTAGGCTCCTCCTAAGCCCCTCCTCTGCTGTCTGACCCCACCCAACCTGCCCAGGCTCCTCCTATACCCCTCCTCTCTGACCCCACCTAATCTGACTAGGCTCCTCCTAAGCCCCTAGGCTCCTCCTAAGCCCCTCCTCTGCTGTCTGACCCCACCCATTCTGCCCAGGCTCCTCCTATACCCCTCCTCTCTGACCACACCCAATCTGACTAGGCTCCTCCTAAGCCCCTCCTCTGCTGTCTGACCCCACCCATTCTGCCCAGGCTCCTCCTATTTGACCCCACCCAATCTGACTAGGCTCCTCCTATACCCCCTCTGCCCAGGCTCCTCCCATACCCCTCCGACCTCACCCATTCTGCCCAGGCTCCTCCTATTTGACCCCACCCGTTCTGCCCAGGCTCCTCCTAAGGCCTTCCTCTCTGACCCCACCCATTCTGCCCAGGCTCCTCCTATACCCTTCCTCTCTGACCCCACCCATTCTGCCCAGGCTCCTCCTATACCCCTCCTATTTGACCCCACCCAATCTGACTAGGCTCCTCCTAAGCCCCTCCTCTCTGACCTCACCCAATCTGACTAGGCTCCTCCTATACCCCCTCTGCCCAGGCTCCTCCTATACACCTCCTCTCTGGCCTCACCCAATCTGACTAGGCTTCTCCTAAGCCCCTCCTCTGCTGTCTGACCCCACCCAACCTGCCCAGGCTCCTCCCAAGCCCCTAGGCTCCCCCTAAGCCCCTCCTCTGCTGTCTGACCACACCCATTCTGCCCAGGCTCCTCCTATTTGACCCCACCCAATCTGACTAGGCTCCTCCTAAGCCCCTAGGCTCCTCCTAAGCCCCTCCTCTGCTGTCTGACTCCACCCCCTCTGCTCAGGCTCCTCCTATACCCCTCTGACCCCACCCATTCTGCCCAGGCTCCTCCCATACCCCTCTGACCCCACCCATTCTGCCCAGGCTCCTCCTATACCCCTCCTATTTGACCCCACCCAATCTGACTTGGCTCCTCCTAAACCCCTCCTCTGCTGTCTGACCCCACCCATTCTGCCCAGGCTCCTCCTAAGCCCCTCCTCTCTGACTCCACCCATTCTGCCCAGGCTCCTCCTAAGGCCCTCCTCTGCTGTCTGACCCACCCAATCTGACTAGGCTCCTCCTAAACCCCTCCTCTGCTGTCTGACCCCACCCAATCTGACTAGGCTCCTCCTATCCCTTCTCTCTGACCTCACCCCCTCTGCTCAGGCTCCTCCTATGCCCCCTCCTCTCTTACCCCACCCATTCTGCCCAGGCTCCTCCTATACCCCTCCTATTTGACCCCACCCAATCTGACTAGGCTCCTCCTAAGCCCGTCCTCTGCTGTCTGACCCCACCCATTCTGCCCAGGCTCCTCCTATTTGACCCCACCCAATCTGACTAGGCTCCTCCTAAGCCCCTCCTCTCTGACCTCACCCAACCTGACTAAGCTCCACCTACGCCCCTCCTCTCTGGCCTCACCCAATCTGACTAGGCTTCTCCTAAGCCCCTCCTCTGCTGTCTGACCCCACCCATTCTGCCCAGGCTCCTCCTATACCCCTCCTCTCTGACTCCACCCATTCTGACTAGGCTCCTCCTATACCCCCTCTGCCCAGGCTCCTCCTATACCCCTCCTCTCTGACCTCACACAATCTGACTAGGCTCCTCCTAAGCCCCTCCTCTGCTGTCTGACCCCACCCAACCTGCCCAGGCTCCTCCTATACCACTCCTCTCTGACCCCACCCAATCTTACTAGGCTCCTCCTAAGCCCCAAGGCTCCTCCTAAGCCCCTCCTCAGCTGTCTGACCCCACCCATTCTGCCCAGGCTCCTCCTATACCCCTCCTCTCTGACCCCAGCCAATCTGACTAGGTTCCTCCTATACCCCCTCTGCCCAGGCTCCTCCTATACCCCTCCTCTCTGACCTCACACAATCTGACTAGGCTCCTCCTAAGCCCCTCCTCTGCTGTCTGACCCCACCCATTCTGCCCAGGCTCCTCCTATTTGACCCCACCCAATCTGACTAGGCTCCTCCTAAGCCCCTCCTCTGCTGTCTGACCGCACCCCCTCTGCTCAGGCTCCTCCTATACCCCTCTGACCCCACCCATTCTGCCCAGGCTCCTCCCATACCCCTCTGACCCCACCCATTCTGCCCAGGCTCCTCCTATACCCCTCCTATTTGACCCCACCCAATCTGACTTGGCTCCTCCTAAACCCCTCCTCTGCTGTCTGGCCCCACCCATTCTGCCCAGGCTCCTCCTAAGCCCCTCCCCTCTGACTCCACCCATTCTGCCCAGGCTCCTCCTAAGCCCCTCCTCTGCTGTCTGACCCCACCCATTCTGACTAGGCTCCTCCTAAACCCCTCCTCTGCTGTCTGACACCACCCATTCTGCCCAAGCTCTCCTCCTATACCCCCTCCTCTCTGACCCCACCCATTCTGCCCAGGCTCCTCCTATACCCCTTCTATTTGACCCCACCCAATCTGACTAGGCTCCTCCTAAGCCCCTCCTCTGCTGTCTGACCCCACCCATTCTGCCCAGGCTCCTCCTATTTGACCCCACCCAATCTGACTAGGCTCCTCCTAAGCCCCTCCTCTCTGACCTCACCCAATCTGACTAGGCTCCTCCTATACCCCCTCTGCCCAGGCTCCTCCTATACCCCTCCTCTCTGACCTCACACAATCTGACTAGGCTCCTCCTAAGCCCCTCCTCTGCTGTCTGACCCCACCCAACCTGCCCAGGCTCCTCCTATACACCTCCTCTCTGACCCCACCCAATCTGACTAGGCTCCCCCTAAGCCCCTCCTCTGCTGTCTGACCCCACCCAACCTGCCCAGGCTCCTCCTATACCCCTCCTCTCTGACCCCACCCAATCTGACTAGGCTCCTCCTAAGCCCCTAGGCTCCTCCTAAGCCCCTCCTCTGCTGTCTGACCCCACCCATTCTGCCCAGGCTCCTCCTATACCCCTCCTCTCAGACCCCACCCAATCTGACTAGGCTCCTCCTAAGCCCCTCCTCTGCTGTCTGACCCCACCCATTCTGCCCAGGCTCCTCCTATTTGACCCCACCCAATCTGACTAGGCTCCTCCTATACCTGTCTTTGCTGTGTGAATTAAAATAAAGAAACTCTTTCTGCAAACAGAAATGTCTCTGTCCTCCATACTATGAGCGAAAAAAACGGATACTAATCCTGGCTAATTGAACTATTTCTATGTGGAGACCACACTCACAACTTTTCTAACCTAGCTCCTCCTATACCCCCTCTGCCCAGGCTCCTCCCATACCCCTCCGACCTCACCCATTCTGCCCAGGCTCCTCCTATTTGACCCCACCCGTTCTGCCCAGGCTCCTCCTAAGGCCTTCCTCTCTGACCCCACCCATTCTGCCCAGGCTCCTCCTATACCCTTCCTCTCTGACCCCACCCATTCTGCCCAGGCTCCTCCTATACCCCTCCTATTTGACCCCACCCAATCTGACTAGGCTCCTCCTAAGCCCCTCCTCTCTGACCTCACCCAATCTGACTAGGCTCCTCCTATACCTCCTCTGCCCAGGCTCCTCCTATACCCCTCCTCTCTGACCCCACCCAATCTGACTTGGCTCCTCCTAAGCCCCTCCTCTGCTGTCTGACCCCACCCAACCTGCCCAGGCTCCTCCTAAGCCCCTCCTCTCTGACTCCACCCATTCTGCCCAGGCTCCTCCTAAGCCCCTCCTCTGCTGTCTGACCCCACCCAATCTGACTAGGCACCTCCTAAACCCCTCCTCTGCTGTCTGACCCCACCCAATCTGACTAGGCTCCTCCTATACCCCTCCTCTCTGACCTCACCCCCTCTGCTCAGGCTCCTCCTATACCCCCTCCTCTCTGACCCCACCCATTCTGCCCAGGCTCCTCCTATACCCTTCCTCTCTGACCCCACCCATTCTGCCCAGGCTCCTCCTATACCCCTCCTATTTGACCCCACCCAATCTGACTAGGCTCCTCCTAAGCCCCTCCTCTCTGGCCTCACCCAATCTGACTTGGCTCCTCCTAAACCCCTCCTCTGCTGTCTGACCCCACCCATTCTGCCCAGGCTCCTCCTATACCCCCTCCTCTCTGACTCCACCCATTCTGCCCAGGCTCCTCCTAAGCCCCTCCTCTCTGACCTCACACAATCTGACTAGGCTCCTCCTAAGCCCCTCCTCTGCTGTCTGACCCCACCCAACCTGCCCAGGCTCCTCCTATACCCCTCCTCTCTGACCCCACCCAATCTGACTAGGCTCCTCCTAAGCCCCTAGGCTCCTCCTAAGCCCCTCCTCAGCTGTCTGACCCCACCCATTCTGCCCAGGCTCCTCCTATACCCCTCCTCTCTGACCCCAGCCAATCTGACTAGGCTCCTCCTATACCCCCTCTGCCCAGGCTCCTCCTATACCCCTCCTCTCTGACCTCACACAATCTGACTAGGCTCCTCCTAAGCCCCTCCTCTGCGGTCTGACCCCACCCATTGTGCCCAGGCTCCTCCTATTTGACCCCACCCAATCTGACTAGGCTCCTCCTAAGCCCCTCCTCTGCTGTCTGACCGCACCCCCTCTGCTCAGGCTCCTCCTATACCCCTCTGACCCCACCCATTCTGCCCAGGCTCCTCCCATACCCCTCTGACCCCACCCATTCTGCCCAGGCTCCTCCTATACCCCTCCTATTTGACCCCACCCAATCTGACTTGGCTCCTCCTAAACCCCTCCTCTGCTGTCTGACCCCACCCATTCTGCCCAGGCTTTTCCTAAGCCCCTCCTCTCTGACTCCACCCATTCTGCCCAGGCTCCTCCTAAGCCCCTCCTCTGCTGTCTGACCCCACCCATTATGACTAGGCTCCTCCTAAACCCCTCCTCTGCTGTCTGACCCCACCCATTCTGCCCAAGCTCTCCTCCTATACCCCCTCCTCTCTGACCCCACCCATTCTGCCCAGGCTCCTCCTATACCCCTCCTATTTGACCCCACCCAATCTGACTTGGCTCCTCCTAAACCCCTCCTCTGCTGTCTGACCCCACCCATTCTGCCCAGGCTCCTCCTAAGCCCCTCCTCTCTGACTCCACCCATTCTGCCCAGGCTCCTCCTAAGCCCCTTCTCTGCTGTCTGACCCCACCCATTCTGACTAGGCTCCTCCTAAACCCCTCCTCTGCTGTCTGACCCCACTCATTCTGCCCAAGCTCTCCTCCTATACCCCCTCCTCTCTGACCCCACCCATTCTGCCCAGGCTCCGCCCATACCCCTCTGACCCCACCCATTCTGCCCAGGCTCCTCCTATACCCCTCCTATTTGACCCCACCCAATCTGACTTGGCTCCTCCTAAACCCCTCCTCTGCCGTCTGACCCCAACCATTCTGCCCAGGCTCCTCCTAAGCCCCTCCTCTCTGACTCCACCCATTCTGCCCAGGCTCCTCCTAAGCCCCTCCTCTGCTGTCTGACCCCACCCAATCTGACTAGGCTCCTCCTAAACCCCTCCTCTGCTGTCTGACCCCACCCAATCTGACTAGGCTCCTCCTATACCCCTCCTCTCTGACCTCACCCCCTCTGCTCAGGCTTCTCCTATACCCCCTCCTCTCTGACCCCACCCATTCTGCCCAGGCTCCTCCTATACCCCTCCTATTTGACCCAACCCAATCTGACTAGGCTCCTCCTAAGCCCCTCCTCTGCTGTCTGACCCCACCCATTCTGCCCAGGCTCCTCCTATTTGACCCCACCCAATCTGACTAGGCTCCTCCTAAGCCCCTCCTCTCTGACCCCACCCAATCTGACTAGGCTCCTCCTGAACGCCTCCTCTGCAGTCTGACCCCACCCATTCTGCCAATGCTCCTCCTATACCCCCTCCTCTCTGACTCCACCCATTCTGCCCAGGCTCCTCCTAAGCCCCTCCTCTCTGACTCCACCCAATCTGACTAGGCTCCTCCTATACCCCCTCTGCCCAGGCTCCTCCTATACCCCTCCTCTCTGACCTCACCCAATCTGACTAGGCTCCTCCTAAGCCCCTCCTCTGCTGTCTGACCCCACCCAACCTGCCCAGGCTCCTCCTATACCCCTCCTTTCTGACCCCACCCAATCTGACTAGGCTCCTCCTAAGCCCCTCCTCTGCTGTCTGACCCAACCTGCCCAGGCTCCTCCTATACACCTCCTCTCTGACCCCACCCAATCTGACTAGGCTCCTCCTAAGCCCCTCCTCTGCTGTCTGACCCCACCCAACCTGCCCAGGCTCCTCCTATACCCCTCCTTTCTGACCCCACCCAATCTGACTAGGCTCCTCCTAAGCCCCTCCTCTGCTGTCTGACCCCACCCATTCTGCCCAGGCTCCTCCTATTTGACCCCAACCAATCTGACTAGGCTCCTCCTATACCCCCTCTGCCCAGGCTCCTCCCATACCCCTCCGACCTCACCCATTCTGCCCAGGCTCCTCCTATTTGACCCCACCCGTTCTGCCCAGGCTCCTCCTAAGGCCTTCCTCTCTGACCCCACCCATTCTGCCCAGGCTCCTCCTATACCCTTCCTCTCTGACCCCACCCATTCTGCCCAGGCTCCTCCTATACCCCTCCTATTTGACCCCACCCAATCTGACTAGGCTCCTCCTAAGCCCCTCCTCTCTGACCTCACCCAATCTGACTAGGCTCCTCCTATACCCCCTCTGCCCAGGCTCCTCCTATACCCCTCCTCTCTGGCCTCACCCAATCTGACTAGGCTTCTCCTAAGCCCCTCCTCTGCTGTCTGACCCCACCCAACCTGCCCAGGCTCCTCCTAAGCCCCTAGGCTCCTCCTAAGCCCCTCCTCTGCTGTCTGACCCCACCCATTCTGCCCAGGCTCCTCCTATACACCTCCTCTCTGACCCCACCCAATCTGACTAGGCTGCCCCTCCTCTGCTGTCTGACCACACCCATTCTGCCCAGGCTCCTCCTATTTGACCCCACCCAATCTGACTAGGCTCCTCCTAAGCCCCTAGGCTCCTCCTAAGCCCCTCCTCTGCTGTCTGACCCCACCCCCTCTGCTCAGGCTCCTCCTATACCCCTCTGACCCCACCCATTCTGCCCAGGCTCCTCCCATACCCCTCTGACCCCACCCATTCTGCCCAGGCTCCTCCTATACCCCTCCTATTTGACCCCACCCAATCTGACTTGGCTCCTCCTAAACCCCTCCTCTGCTGTCTGACCCCACCCATTCTGCCCAGGCTCCTCCTAAGCCCCTCCTCTCTGACTCCACCCATTTTGCCCAGGCTCCTCCTAAGCCCCTCCTCTGCTGTCTGACCCCACCCAATCTGACTAGGCTCCTCCTATACCCCTCCTATTTGACCCCACCCAATCTGACTAGGCTCCTCCTAAGCCCCTCCTCTGCTGTCTGACCCCACCCATTCTGCCCAGGCTCCTCCTATTTGACCCCACCCAATCTGACTAGGCTCCTCCTAAGCCCCTCCTCTCTGACCTCACCCAATCTGACTAAGCTCCTCCTACGCCCCTCCTCTCTGGCCTTACCCAATCTGACTAGGCTTCTCCTAAGCCCCTCCTCTGCTGTCTGACCCCACCCATTCTACCCAGGCTCCTCCTATACCCTTCCTCTCTGACCCCACCCATTCTGCCCAGACTCCTCCTATACCCCTCCTATTTGACCCCACCCAATCTGACTAGGCTCCTCCTAAGGCCCTCCTCTCTGACCCCACCCATTCTGCCCAGGCTCCTCCTATACCCTTCCTCTCTGACCCCACCCATTCTGCCCAGACTCCTCCTATACCCCTCCTATTTGACCCCACCCAATCTGACTTGGCTCCTCCTAAACCCCTCCTCTGCTGTCTGACCCCACCCATTCTGCCCAGGCTCCTCCTATACCCCCTCCTCTCTGACTCCACCCATTCTGCCCAGACTCCTCCTAAGCCCCTCCTCTCTGACTCCACCCAATCTGACTAGGCTCCTCCTATACCCCCTCCGCCCAGGCTCCTCCTATACCCCTCCTCTCTGACCTCACACAATCTGACTAGGCTCCTCCTAAGCCCCTCCTCTGCTGTCTGACCCCACCCAACCTGCCCAGGCTCCTCCTAAGCCCCTAGGCTCCTCCTAAGCCCCTCCTCAGCTGTCTGACCCCACCAATTCTGCCCAGGCTCCTCCTATACCCCTCCTCTCTGACCACAGCCAATCTGACTAGGCTCCTCCTAAGCCCCTCCTCTGCTGTCTGACCCCACCCATTCTGCCCAGGCTCCTCCTATACCCCTCTGACCCCACCCATTCTGCCCAGGCTCCTCCTATACCCCTCCTATTTGACCCCACCCAATCTGACTTGGCTCCTCCTAAACCCCTCCTCTGCTGTCTGACCCCACCCATTCTGCCCAGGCTCCTCCTAAGCCCCTCCTCTCTGACTCCACCCATTCTGCCCAGGCTCCTCCTAAGGCCCTCCTCTGCTGTCTGACCCACCCAATCTGACTAGGCTCCTCCTAAACCCCTCCTCTGCTGTCTGACCCCACCCAATCTGACTAGGCTCCTCCTATACCCCTTCTCTCTGACCTCACCCCCTCTGCTCAGGCTCCTCCTATACCCCCTCCTCTCTTACCCCACCCATTCTGCCCAGGCTCCTCCTATACCCCTCCTATTTGACCCCACCCAATCTGACTAGGCTCCTCCTAAGCCCGTCCTCTGCTGTCTGACCCCACCCATTCTGCCCAGGCTCCTCCTATTTGACCCCACCCAATCTGACTAGGCTCCTCCTAAGCCCCTCCTCTCTGACCTCACCCAATCTGACTAAGCTCCTCCTACGCCCCTCCTCTCTGGCCTCACCCAATCTGACTAGGCTTCTCCTAAGCCCCTCCTCTGCTGTCTGACCCCACCCATTCTGCCCAGGCTCCTCCTATACCCCTCCTCTCTGACTCCACCCATTCTGACTAGGCTCCTCCTATACCCCCTCTGCCCAGGCTCCTCCTATACCCCTCCTCTCTGACCTCACACAATCTGACTAGGCTCCTCCTAAGCCCCTCCTCTGCTGTCTGACCCCACCCAACCTGCCCAGGCTCCTCCTATACCACTCCTCTCTGACCCCACCCAATCTTACTAGGCTCCTCCTAAGCCCCAAGGCTCCTCCTAAGCCCCTCCTCAGCTGTCTGACCCCACCCATTCTGCCCAGGCTCCTCCTATACCCCTCCTCTCTGACCCCAGCCAATCTGACTAGGTTCCTCCTATACCCCCTCTGCCCAGGCTCCTCCTATACCCCTCCTCTCTGACCTCACACAATCTGACTAGGCTCCTCCTAAGCCCCTCCTCTGCTGTCTGACCCCACCCATTCTGCCCAGGCTCCTCCTATTTGACCCCACCCAATCTGACTAGGCTCCTCCTAAGCCCCTCCTCTGCTGTCTGACCGCACCCCCTCTGCTCAGGCTCCTCCTATACCCCTCTGACCCCACCCATTCTGCCCAGGCTCCTCCCATACCCCTCTGACCCCACCCATTCTGCCCAGGCTCCTCCTATACCCCTCCTATTTGACCCCACCCAATCTGACTTGGCTCCTCCTAAACCCCTCCTCTGCTGTCTGACCCCACCCATTCTGCCCAGGCTCCTCCTAAGCCCCTCCTCTCTGACTCCACCCATTCTGCCCAGGCTCCTCCTAAGCCCCTCCTCTGCTGTCTGACCCCACCCATTCTGACTCGGCTCCTCCTAAACCCCTCCTCTGCTGTCTGACACCACCCATTCTGCCCAAGCTCTCCTCCTATACCCCCTCCTCTCTGACCCCACCCATTCTGCCCAGGCTCCTCCTATACCCCTTCTATTTGACCCCACCCAATCTGACTAGGCTCCTCCTAAGCCCCTCCTCTGCTGTCTGACCCCACCCATTCTGCCCAGGCTCCTCCTATTTGACCCCACCCAATCTGACTAGGCTCCTCCTAAGCCCCTCCTCTCTGACCTCACCCAATCTGACTAGGCTCCTCCTAAACCCCTCCTCTGCTGTCTGACCCCACCCATTCTGCCCAGGCTCCTCCTAAGCCCCTCCTCTCTGACTCCACCCATTCTGCCCAGGCTCCTCCTAAGCCCCTCCTCTGCTGTCTGACCCCACCCATTCTGACTAGGCTCCTCCTAAACCCCTCCTCTGCTGTCTGACCCCACCCATTCTGCCCAAGCTCTCCTCCTATACCCCCTCCTCTCTGACCCCACCCATTCTGCCCAGGCTCCTCCTATACCCCTTCTATTTGACCCCACCCAATCTGACTAGGCTCCTCCTAAGCCCCTCCTCTGCTGTCTGACCCCACCCATTCTGCCCAGGCTCCTCCTATTTGACCCCACCCAATCTGACTAGGCTCCTCCTAAGCCCCTCCTCTCTGACCTCACCCAATCTGACTAGGCTCCTCCTATACCCCCTCTGCCCAGGCTCCTCCTATACCCCTCCTCTCTGACCTCACACAATCTGACTAGGCTCCTCCTAAGCCCCTCCTCTGCTGTCTGACCCCACCCAACCTGCCCAGGCTCCTCCTATACACCTCCTCTCTGACCCCACCCAATCTGACTAGGCTCCCCCTAAGCCCCTCCTCTGCTGTCTGACCCCACCCAACCTGCCCAGGCTCCTCCTATACCCCTCCTCTCTGACCCCACCCAATCTGACTAGGCTCCTCCTAAGCCCCTAGGCTCCTCCTAAGCCCCTCCTCTGCTGTCTGACCCCACCCATTCTGCCCAGGCTCCTCCTATACCCCTCCTCTCTGACCCCACCCAATCTGACTAGGCTCCTCCTAAGCCCCTCCTCTGCTGTCTGACCCCACCCATTCTGCCCAGGCTCCTCCTATTTGACCCCACCCAATCTGACTAGGCTCCTCCTATACCCCCTCTGCCCAGGCTCCTCCCATACCCCTCCGACATCACCCATTCTGCCCAGGCTCCTCCTATTTGACCCCACCTGTTCTGCCCAGGCTCCTCCTAAGGCCTTCCTCTCTGACCCCACCCATTCTGCCCAGGCTCCTCCTATACCCTTCCTCTCTGACCCCACCCATTCTGCCCAGGCTCCTCCTATACCCCTCCTATTTGACCCCACCCAATCTGACTAGGCTCCTCCTAAGCCCCTCCTCTCTGACCTCACCCAATCTGACTAGGCTCCTCCTATACCTCCTCTGCCCAGGCTCCTCCTATACCCCTCCTCTCTGGCCTCACCCAATCTGACTAGGCTTCTCCTAAGCCCCTCCTCTGCTGGCTGACCCCACCCAACCTGCCCAGGCTCCTCCTAAGCCCCTAGGCTCCTCCTAAGCCCCTCCTCTGCTGTCTGACCCCACCCATTCTGCCCAGGCTCCTCCTATACCCCTCCTCTCTGACCCCACCCAATCTGACTAGGCTCCGCGTAAGCCCCTCCTCTGCTGTCTGACCACACCCATTCTGCCCAGGCTCCTCCTATTTGACCCCACCCAATCTGACTAGGCTCCTCCTAAGCCCCTAGGCTCCTCCTAAGCCCCTCCTCTGCAGTCTGACCCCACCCCCTCTGCTCAGGCTCCTCCTATACCCCTCTGACCCCACCCATTCTGCCCAGGCTCCTCCCATACCCCTCTGACCCCACCCATTCTGCCCAGGCTCCTCCTATACCCCTCCTATTTGACCCCACCCAATCTGACTTGGCTCCTCCTAAACCCCTCCTCTGCTGTCTGACCCCACCCATTCTGCCCAGGCTCCTCCTAAGCCCCTCCTCTCTGACTCCACCCATTCTGCCCAGGCTCCTCCTAAGCCCCTCCTCTGCTGTCTGACCCCACCCAATCTGACTAGGCACCTCCTAAACCCCTCCTCTGCTGTCTGACCCCACCCAATCTGACTAGGCTCCTCCTATACCCCTCCTCTCTGACCTCACCCCCTCTGCTCAGGCTCCTCCTATACCCCCTCCTCTCTGACCCCACCCATTCTGCCCAGGCTCCTGCTATACCCCTCCTATTTGACCCCACCCAATCTGACTAGGCTCCTCCTAAGCCCCTCCTCTGCTGTCTGACCCCACCCATTCTGCCTAGGCTCCTCCTATTTGACCCCACCCAATCTGACTAGGCTCCTCCTAAGCCCCTCCTCTCTGACCTCACCCAATCTGACTAAGCTCCTCCTACGCCCCTCCTCTCTGGCCTCACCCAATCTGACTTGGCTCCTCCTAAACCCCTCCTCTGCTGTCTGACCCCACCCATTCTGCCCAGGCTCCTCCTATACCCCCTCCTCTCTGACTCCACCCATTCTGCCCAGGCTCCTCCTAAGCCCCTCCTCTCTGACCTCACACAATCTGACTAGGCTCCTCCTAAGCCCCTCCTCTGCTGTCTGACCCCACCCAACCTGCCCAGGCTCCTCCTATACCCCTCCTCTCTGACCCCACCCAATCTGACTAGGCTCCTCCTAAGCCCCTCCTCTGCTGTCTGACCGCACCCCCTCTGCTCAGGCTCCTCCTATACCCCTCTGACCCCACCCATTCTGCCCAGGCTCCTCCCATACCGCTCTGACCCCACCCATTCTGCCCAGGCTCCTCCTATACCGCTCCTATTTGACCCCATCCAATCTGACTTGGCTCCTCCTAAACCCCTCCTCTGCTGTCTGACCCCACCCATTCTGCCCAGGCTCTTCCTAAGCCCCTCCTCTCTGACTCCACCCATTCTGCCCAGGCTCCTCCTAAGCCCCTCCTCTGCTGTCTGACCCCACCCATTATGACTAGGCTCCTCCTAAACCCCTCCTCTGCTGTCTGACCCCACCCATTCTGCCCAAGCTCTCCTCCTATACCCCCTCCTCTCTGACCCCACCCATTCTGCCCAGGCTCCTCCTATACCCCTCCTATTTGACCCCACCCAATCTGACTTGGCTCCTCCTAAACCCCTCCTCTGCTGTCTGACCCCACCCATTCTGCCCAGGCTCCTCCTAAGCCCCTCCTCTCTGACTCCACCCATTCTGCCCAGGCTCCTCCTAAGCCCCTTCTCTGCTGTCTGACCCCACCCATTCTGACTAGGCTCCTCCTAAACCCCTCCTCTGCTGTCTGACCCCACTCATTCTGCCCAAGCTCTCCTCCTATACCCCCTCCTCTCTGACCCCACCCATTCTGCCCAGGCTCCTCCCATACCCCTCTGACCCCACCCATTCTGCCCAGGCTCCTCCTATACCCCTCCTATTTGACCCCACCCAATCTGACTTGGCTCCTCCTAAACCCCTCCTCTGCTGTCTGACCCCAACCATTCTGCCCAGGCTCCTCCGAAGCCCCTCCTCTCTGACTCCACCCATTCTGCCCAGGCTCCTCCTAAGCCCCTCCTCTGCTGTCTGACCCCACCCAATCTGACTAGGCTCCTCCTAAACCCCTCCTCTGCTGTCTGACCCCACCCAATCTGACTAGGCTCCTCCTATACCCCTCCTCTCTGACATCACCCCCTCTGCTCAGGCTCCTCCTATACCCCCTCCTCTCTGACCCCACCCATTCTGCCCAGGCTCCTCCTATACCCCTCCTATTTGACCCCACCCAATCTGACTAGGCTCCTCCTAAGCCCCTCCTCTGCTGTCTGACCCCACCCATTCTGCCCAGGCTCCTCCTATTTGACCCCACCCAATCTGACTAGGCTCCTCCTAAGCCCCTCCTCTCTGACCTCACCCAATCTGACTAGGCTTCTCCTAAGCCCCTCCTCTGCTGTCTGACCCCACCCAACCTGCCCAGGCTCCTCCTATACCCCTCCTCTCTGACCCCACCCAATCTGACTAGGCTCCTCCTGAACGCCTCCTCTGCTGTCTGACCCCACCCATTCTGCCCAGGCTCCTCCTATACCCCCTCCTCTCTGACTCCACCCATTCTGCCCAGGCTCCTCCTAAGCCCCTCCTCTCTGACTCCACCCAATCTGACTAGGCTCCTCCTATACCCCCTCTGCCCAGGCTCCTCCTATACCCCTCCTCTCTGACCTCACACAATCTGACTAGGCTCCTCCTAAGCCCCTCCTCTGCTGTCTGACCCAACCTGCCCAGGCTCCTCCTATACACCTCCTCTCTGACCGCACCCAATCTGACTAGGCTCCTCCTAAGCCACTCCTCTGCTGTCTGACCCCACCCAACCTGCCCAGGCTCCTCCTATACCCCTCCTTTCTGACCCCACCCAATCTGACTAGGCTCCTCCTAAGCCCCTCCTCTGCTGTCTGACCCCACCCATTCTGCCCAGGCTCCTCCTATTTGACCCCAACCAATCTGACTAGGCTCCTCCTATACCCCCTCTGCCCAGGCTCCTCCCATACCCCTCCGACCTCACCCATTCTGCCCAGGCTCCTCCTATTTGACCCCACCCGTTCTGCCCAGGCTCCTCCTAAGGCCTTCCTCTCTGACCCCACCCATTCTGCCCAGGCTCCTCCTATACCCTTCCTCTCTGACCCCACCCATTCTGCCCAGGCTCCTCCTATACCCCTCCTATTTGACCCCACCCAATCTGACTAGGCTCCTCCTAAGCCCCTCCTCTCTGACCTCACCCAATCTGACTAGGCTCCTCCTATACCCCCTCTGCCCAGGCTCCTCCTATACCCCTCCTCTCTGGCCTCACCCAATCTGACTAGGCTTCTCCTAAGCCCCTCCTCTGCTGTCTGACCCCACCCAACCTGCCCAGGCTCCTCCTAAGCCCCTAGGCTCCTCCTAAGCCCCTCCTCTGCTGTCTGACCCCACCCATTCTGCCCAGGCTCCTCCTATACCCCTCCTCTCTGACCCCACCCAATCTGACTAGGCTGCCCCTCCTCTGCTGTCTGACCACACCCATTCTGCCCAGGCTCCTCCTATTTGACCCCACCCAATCTGACTAGGCTCCTCCTAAGCCCCTAGGCTCCTCCTAAGCCCCTCCTCTGCTGTCTGACCCCACCCCCTCTGCTCAGGCTAATCCTATACCCCTCTGACCCCACCCATTCTGCCCAGGCTCCTCCCATACCCCTCTGACCCCACCCATTCTGCCCAGGCTCCTCCTATACCCCTCCTATTTGACCCCACCCAATCTGACTTGGCTCCTCCTAAACCCCTCCTCTGCTGTCTGACCCCACCCATTCTGCCCAGGCTCCTCCTAAGCCCCTCCTCTCTGACTCCACCCATTCTGCCCAGGCTCCTCCTAAGCCCCTCCTCTGCTGTCTGACCCCACCCAATCTGACTAGGCTCCTCCTATACCCCTCCTATTTGACCCCACCCAATCTGACTAGGCTCCTCCTAAGCCCCTCCTCTGCTGTCTGACCCCACCCATTCTGCCCAGGCTCCTCCTATTTGACCCCACCCAATCTGACTAGGCTCCTCCTAAGCCCCTCCTCTCTGACCTCACCCAATCTGACTAAGCTCCTCCTACGCCCCTCCTCTCTGGCCTTACCCAATCTGACTAGGCTTCTCCTAAGCCCCTCCTCTGCTGTCTGACCCCACCCATTCTGCCCAGGCTCCTCCTATACCCTTCCTCTCTGACCCCACCCATTCTGCCCAGACTCCTCCTATACCCCTCCTATTTGACCCCACCCAATCTGACTAGGCTCCTCCTAAGGCCCTCCTCTCTGACCCCACCCATTCTGCCCAGGCTCCTCCTATACCCTTCCTCTCTGACCCCACCCATTCTGCCCAGACTCCTCCTATACCCCTCCTATTTGACCCTACCCAATCTGACTTGGCTCCTCCTAAACCCCTCCTCTGCTGTCTGACCCCACCCATTCTGCCCAGGCTCCTCCTATACCCCCTCCTCTCTGACTCCACCCATTCTGCCCAGGCTCCTCCTAAGCCCCTCCTCTCTGACTCCACCCAATCTGACTAGGCTCCTCCTATACCCCCTCCGCCCAGGCTCCTCCTATACCCCTCCTCTCTGACCTCACACAATCTGACTAGGCTCCTCCTAAGCCCCTCCTCTGCTGTCTGACCCCACCCAACCTGCCCAGGCTCCTTCTATACCCCTCCTCTCTGACCCCACCCAATCTGACTAGGCTCCTCCTAAGCCCCTAGGCTCCTCCTAAGCCCCTCCTCAGCTGTCTGACCCCACCAATTCTGCCCAGGCTCCTCCTATACCCCTCCTCTCTGACCCCAGCCAATCTGACTAGGCTCCTCCTAAGCCCCTCCTCTGCTGTCTGACCCCACCCATTCTGCCCAGGCTTCTCCTATTTGACCCCACCCAATCTGACTAGGCTCCTCCTAAGCCCCTCCTCTGCTGTCTGACCGCACCCCCTCTGCTCAGGCTCCTCCTATACCCCTCTGACCCCACCCATTCTGCCCAGGCTCCTCCCATACCCCTCTGACCCCACCCATTCTGCCCAGGCTCCTCCTATACTCCTCCTTTTTGACCCCACCCAATCTGACTTGGCTCCTCCTAAACCCCTCCTCTGCTGTCTGACCCCACCCATTCTGCCCAGGCTCCTCCTAAGCCCCTCCTCTCTGACTCCACCCATTCTGCCCAGGCTCCTCCTAAGCCCCTCTTCTGCTGTCTGACCCCACCCATTCTGACTAGGCTCCTCCTAAACCCCTCCTCTGCTGTCTGACCCCACCCATTCTGCTCAAGCTCTCCTCCTATACCCCCTCCTCTCTGACCCCACCCATTCTGCCCAGGCTCCTCCTATACCCCTTCTATTTGACCCCACCCAATCTGACTAGGCTCCTCCTAAGCCCCTCCTCTGCTGTCTGACCCCACCCATTCTGCCCAGGCTCCTCCTATTTGACCCCACCCAATCTTACTAGGCTCCTCCTAAGCCCCTCCTCTCTGACCTTACCCAATCTGACTAGGCTCCTCCTATACCCCCTCTGCCCAGGCTCCTCCTATACCCCTCCTCTCTGACCTCACCCAATCTGATTAGGCTTCTCCTAAGCCCCTCCTCTGCTGTCTGACCCCACCCAACCTGCCCAGGCTCCTCCTATACCCCTCCTCTCTGACCCCATCCAATCTGACTAGGCTCCCCCTAAGCCCCTCCTCTGCTGTCTGACCCCACCCATTCTGCCCAGGCTCCTCCTATTTTACCCCACCCAATCTGACTACGCTCCTCCTAAGCCCCTCCTCTGCTGTCTGACCCCACCCAACCTGCCCAGGCTGCTCCTATACCCCTCCTCTCTGACCCCAACCAATCTGACTAGGCTCCTCCTAAGCCCCTACGCTCCTCCTAAGCCCCTCCTCTGCTGTCTGACCCCACCCATTCTGCCCAGGCTCCTCCTATACCCCTCCTCTCTGACCCCACCCAATCTGACTAGGCTCCCCCTAAGCCCCTCCTCTGCTGTCTGACCCCACCCATTCTGCCCAGGCTCCTCCTATTTGACCCCACCCAATCTGACTACGCTCCTCCTAAGCCCCTCCTCTGCTGTCTGACCCCACCCAACCTGCCCAGGCTGATCCTATACCCCTCCTCTCTGACCCCAACCAATCTGACTAGGCTCCTCCTAAGCCCCTAGGCTCCTCCTAAGCCCCTCCTCTGCTGTCTGACCCCACCCAACCTGCCCAGGCTCCTCCTATACCCCTCCTCTCTGACCCCACCCAATCTGACTAGGCTCCTCCTAAGCCCCTAGGCTCCTCCTAAGCCCCTCCTCAGCTGTCTGACCCCACCCATTCTGCCCAGGCTCCTCCTATACCCCTCCTCTCTGACCCCAGCCAATCTGACTAGGCTCCTCCTAAGCCCCTCCTCTGCTGTCTGACCCCACCCATTCTGCCCAGGCTCCTCCTATTTGACCCCACCCAATCTGACTAGGCTCCTCCTAAGGCCCTCCTCTGCTGTCTGACCGCACCCCCTCTGCTCAGGCTCCTCCTATACCCCTCTGACCCCACCCATTCTGCCCAAGCTCCTCCCATACCCCTCTGACCCCACCCATTCTGCCCAGGCTCCTCCTATACCCCTCCTATTTGACCCCACCCAATCTGACTTGGCTCCTCCTAAACCCCTCCTCTGCTGTCTGACCCCACCCATTCTGCCTAGGCTCCTCCTAAGCCCCTCCTCTCGGACTCCACCCATTCTGCCAAGGCTCCTCCTAAGCCCCTCCTCTGCTGTCTGACCCCACCCATTCTGACTAGGCTCCTCCTAAACCCCTCCTCTGCTGTCTGACCCCACCCATTCTGCCCAGGCTCCTCCTATACCCCCTCCTCTCTGACCCCACCCATTCTGCCCAGGCTCCTCCCATACCCCTCTGACCCCACCCATTCTGCCCAGGCTCCTCCTATACTCTCCTATTTGACCCCACCCAATCTGACTTGGCTCCTCCTAAACCCCTCCTCTGCTGTCTGACCCCACCCATTCTGCCCAGGCTCCTCCTAAGCCCCTCCTCTCTGACTCCACCCATTCTGCCCAGGCTCCTCCTAAGCCCCTCCTCTGCTGTCTGACCCCACCCAATCTGACTAGGCTCCTCCTAAACCCCTCCTCTGCTGTCTGACCCCACCCAATCTGACTAGGCTCCTCCTATACCCCTCCTCTCTGACCTCACTGCCTCTGCTTAGGCTCCTCCTATACCCCCTCCTCTCTGACCCCACCCATTCTGCCCAGGCTCCTCTTATACCCCTCCTATTTGACCCCACCCAATTCGACTAGGCTCCTCCTAAGCCCCTCCTCTGCTGTCTGACCCCACCCATTCTGCCCAGGCTCCTCCTATTTGACCCCACCCAATCTGACTAGGCTCCTCCTAAGCCCCTCCTCTCTGACCTCACCCAATCTGACTAGGCTTCTCCTAAGCCCCTCCTCTGCTGTCTGACCCCACCCAACCTGCCCAGGCTCCTCCTATACCCCTCCTCTCTGACCCCACCCAATCTGACTAGGCTCCTCCTGAACGCCTCCTCTGCTGTCTGACCCCACCCATTCTGCCCAGGCTCCTCCTATACCCCCTCCTCTCTGACTCCACCCATTCTGCCCAGGCTCCTCCTAAGCCCCTCCTCTCTGACTCCACCCAATCTGACTAGGCTCCTCCTATACCCCCTCTGCCCAGGCTCCTCCTATACCCCTCCTCTCTGACCTCACACAATCTGACTAGGCTCCTCCTAAGCCCCTCCTCTGCTGTCTGACCCCACCCAACCTGCCCAGGCTCCTCCTATACACCTCCTCTCTGACCCCACCCAATCTGACTAGGCTCCTCCTAAGCCCCTCCTCTGCTGTCTGACACCACCCAACCTGCCCAGGCTCCTCCTATACCCCTCCTCTCTGACCCCACCCAATCAGACTAGGCTCCTCCTAAGCCCCTAGGCTCCTCCTAAGCCCCTCCTCTGCTGTCTGACCCCACCCATTCTGCCCAGGCTCCTCCTATACCCCTCCTCTCTGACCCCACCCAATCTGACTAGGCTCCTCCTAAGCCCCTCCTCTGCTGTCTGACCCCACCCATTCTGCCCAGGCTCCTCCTATTTGACCCCACCCAATCTGACTAGGCTCCTCCTATACCCCCTCTGCCCAGGCTCCTCCCATACCCCTCTGACCTCACCCATTCTGCCCAGGCTCCTCCTATTTGACCCCACCCGTTCTGCCCAGGCTCCTCCTAAGGCCTTCGTCTCTGACCCCACCCATTCTGCCCAGGCTCCTCCTATACCGTTCCTCTCTGACCCCACCCATTCTGCCCAGGCTCCTCCTATACCCCTCCTATTTGACCCCACCCAATCTGACTAGGCTCCTCCTAAGCCCCTCCTCTCTGACCTCACCCAATCTGACTAGGCTCCTCCTATACCCCCTCTGCCCAGGCTCCTCCTATACCCCTCCTCTCTGGCCTCACCCAATCTGACTAGGCTTCTCCTAAGCCCCTCCTCTGCTGTCTGACCCCACCCAACCTGCCCAGGCTCCTCCTAAGCCCCTAGGCTCCTCCTAAGCCCCTCCTCTGCTGTCTGACCCCATCCATTTTGCCCAGGCTCCTCCTATACCCCTCCTCTCTGACCCCACCCAATCTGACTAGGCTCCCCCTAAGCCCCTCCTCTGCTGTCTGACCACACCCATTCTGCCCAGGCTCCTCCTATTTGACCCCACCCAATCTGACTAGGCTCCTCCTAAGCCCCTAGGCTCCTCCTAAGCCCCTCCTCTGCTGTCTGACCCCACCCCCTCTGCTCAGGCTCCTCCTATACCCCTCTGACCCCACCCATTCTGCCCAGGCTCCTCCCATACCCCTCTGACCCCACCCATTCTGCCCAGGCTCCTCCTATACCCCTCCTATTTGACCCCACCCAATCTGACTTGGCTCCTCCTAAACCCCTCCTCTGCTGTCTGACCCCACCCATTCTGCCCAGGCTCCTCCTAAGCCCCTCCTCTCTGACTCCACCCATTCTGCCCAGGCTCCTCCTAAGCCCCTCCTCTGCTGTCTGAACCCACCCATTCTGCCCAGGCTCCTCCTATTTGACCCCACCCAATCTGACTACGCTCCTCCTAAGCCCCTCCTCTGCTGTCTGACCCCACCCAACCTGCCCAGGCTGCTCCTATACCCCTCCTCTCTGACCCCAACCAATCTGACTAGGCTCCTCCTAAGCCCCTAGGCTCCTCCTAAGCCCCTCCTCTGCTGTCTGACCCCACCCAACCTGCCCAGGCTCCTCCTATACCCCTCCTCTCTGACCCCACCCAATCTGACTAGGCTCCTCCTAAGCCCCTAGGCTCCTCCTAAGCCCCTCCTCAGCTGTCTGACCCCACCCATTCTGCCCAGGCTCCTCCTATACCCCTCCTCTCTGACCCCAGCCAATCTGACTAGGCTCCTCCTAAGCCCCTCCTCTGCTGTCTGACCCCACCCATTCTGCCCAGGCTCCTCCTATTTGACCCCACCCAATCTGACTAGGCTCCTCCTAAGGCCCTCCTCTGCTGTCTGACCGCACCCCCTCTGCTCAGGCTCCTCCTATACCCCTCTGACCCCACCCATTCTGCCCAAGCTCCTCCCATACCCCTCTGACCCCACCCATTCTGCCCAGGCTCCTCCTATACCCCTCCTATTTGACCCCACCCAATCTAACTTGGCTCCTCCTAAACCCCTCCTCTGCTGTCTGACCCCACCCATTCTGCCTAGGCTCCTCCTAAGCCCCTCCTCTCGGACTCCACCCATTCTGCCAAGGCTCCTCCTAAGCCCCTCCTCTGCTGTCTGACCCCACCCATTCTGACTAGGCTCCTCCTAAACCCCTCCTCTGCTGTCTGACCCCACCCATTCTGCCCAGGCTCCTCCTATACCCCCTCCTCCCTGACCCCACCCATTCTGCCCAGGCTCCTCCCATACCCCTCTGACCCCACCCATTCTGCCCAGGCTCCTCCTATACTCTCCTATTTGACCCCACCCAATCTGACTTGGCTCCTCCTAAACCCCTCCTCTGCTGTCTGACCCCACCCATTCTGCCCAGGCTCCTCCTAAGCCCCTCCTCTCTGACTCCACCCATTCTGCCCAGGCTCCTCCTAAGCCCCTCCTCTGCTGTCTGACCCCACCCAATCTGACTAGGCTCCTCCTAAACCCCTCCTCTGCTGTCTGACCCCGCCCAATCTGACTAGGCTCCTCCTATACCCCTCCTCTCTGACCTCACTGCCTCTGCTTAGGCTCCTCCTATACCCCCTCCTCTCTGACCCCACCCATTCTGCCCAGGCTCCTCCTATACCCCTCCTATTTGACCCCACCCAATCTGACTAGGCTCCTCCTAAGCCCCTCCTCTGCTGTCTGACCCCACCCATTCTGCCCAGGCTCCTCCTATTTGACCCCACCCAATCTGACTAGGCTCCTCCTAAGCCCCTCCTCTCTGACCTCACCCAATCTGACTAGGCTTCTCCTAAGCCCCTCCTCTGCTGTCTGACCCCACCCAACCTGCCCAGGCTCCTCCTATACCCCTCCTCTCTGACCCCACCCAATCTGACTAGGCTCCTCCTGAACGCCTCCTCTGCTGTCTGACCCCACCCATTCTGCCCAGGCTCCTCCTATACCCCCTCCTCTCTGACTCCACCCATTCTGCCCAGGCTCCTCCTAAGCCCCTCCTCTCTGACTCCACCCAATCTGACTAGGCTCCTCCTATACCCCCTCTGCCCAGGCTCCTCCTATACCCCTCCTCTCTGACCTCACACAATCTGACTAGGCTCCTCCTAAGCCCCTCCTCTGCTGTCTGACCCCACCCAACCTGCCCAGGCTCCTCCTATACACCTCCTCTCTGACCCCACCCAATCTGACTAGGCTCCTCCTAAGCCCCTCCTCTGCTGTCTGACCCCACCCAACCTGCCCAGGCTCCTCCTATACCCCTCCTCTCTGACCCCACCCAATCAGCCTAGGCTCCTCCTAAGCCCCTAGGCTCCTCCTAAGCCCCTCCTCTGCTGTCTGACCCCACCCATTCTGCCCAGGCTCCTCCTATACCCCTCCTCTCTGACCCCACCCAATCTGACTAGGCTCCTCCTAAGCCCCTCCTCTGCTGTCTGACCCCACCCATTCTGCCCAGGCTCCTCCTATTTGACCCCACACAATCTGACTAGGCTCCTCCTATACCCCCTCTGCCCAGGCTCCTCCCATACCCCTCCGACCTCACCCATTCTGCCCAGGCTCCTCCTATTTGACCCCACCCGTTCTGCCCAGGCTCCTCCTAAGGCCTTCCTCTCTGACCCCACCCATTCTGCCCAGGCTCCTCCTATACCGTTCCTCTCTGACCCCACACATTCTGCCCAGGCTCCTCCTATACCCCTCCTATTTGACCCCACCCAATCTGACTAGGCTCCTCCTAAGCCCCTCCTCTCTGACCTCACCCAATCTGACTAGGCTCCTCCTATACCCCCTCTGCCCAGGCTCCTCCTATACCCCTCCTCTCTGGCCTCACCCAATCTGACTAGGCTTCTCCTAAGCCCCTCCTCTGCTGTCTGACCCCACCCAACCTGCCCAGGCTCCTCCTAAGCCCCTAGGCTCCTCCTAAGCCCCTCCTCTGCTGTCTGACCCCACCCATTCTGCCCAGGCTCCTCCTATACCCCTCCTCTCTGACCCCACCCAATCTGACTAGGCTCCCCCTAAGCCCCTCCTCTGCTGTCTGACCACACCCATTCTGCCCAGGCTCCTCCTATTTGACCCCACCCAATCTGACTAGGCTCCTCCTAAGCCCCTAGGCTCCTCCTAAGCCCCTCCTCTGCTGTCTGACCCCACCCCCTCTGCTCAGGCTCCTCCTATACCCCTCTGACCCCACCCATTCTACCCAGGCTCCTCCCATACACCTCTGACCCCACCCATTCTGCCCAGGCTCCTCCTATACCCCTCCTATTTGACCCCACCCAATCTGACTTGGCTCCTCCTAAACCCCTCCTCTGCTGTCTGACCCCACCCATTCTGCCCAGGCTCCTCCTAAGCCCCTCCTCTCTGACTCCACCCATTCTGCCCAGGCTCCTCCTAAGCCCCTCCTCTGCTGTCTGAACCCACCCAATCTGACTAGGCTCCTCCTAAACCCCTCCTCTGCTGTCTGACCCCACCCAATCTGACTAGGCTCCTCCTATACCCCTCCTCTCTGACCTCACCCCCTCTGCTCAGGCTCCTCCTATACCCCCTCCTCTCTGACCCCACCCATTCTGCCCAGGCTCCTCCTATACCCCTCCTATTTGACCCCACCCAATCTGACTAGGCTCCTCCTAAGCCCCTCCTCTGCTGTCTGACCCCACCCATTCTGCCAAGGCTCCTCCTATTTGACCCCACCCAATCTGACTAGGCTCCTCCTAAGCCCCTCCTCTCTGACCTCACCCAATCTGACTAAGCTCCTCCTACGCCCCTCCTCTCTAGCCTCACCCAATCTGACTAGGCTTCTCCTAAGCCCCTCCTCTGCTGTCTGACCCCACCCATTCTGCCCAGGCTCCTCCTATACCCTTCCTCTCTGACCCCACCCATTCTGCCCAGACTCCTCCTATACCCCTCCTATTTGACCCCACCCAATCTGACTAGGCTCCTCCTAAGGCCCTCCTCTCTGACCCCACCCAATCTGACTAGGCTCCTCCTGAACGCCTCCTCTGCTGTCTGACCCCACCGATTCTGCCCAGGCTCCTCCTATACCCCCTCCTCTCTGACTCCACCCATTCTGCCCAGGCTCCTCCTAAGCCCCTCCTCTCTGACTCCACCCAATCTGACTAGGCTCCTCCTATACCCCCTCTGCCCAGGCTCCTCCTATACCCCTCCTCTCTGACCTCACACAATCTGACTAGGCTCCTCCTAAGCCCCTCCTCTGCTGTCTGACCCCACCCAACCTGCCCAGGCTCCTCCTATACACCTCCTCTCTGACCCCACCCAATCTGACTAGGCTCCTCCTAAGCCCCTCCTCTGCTATCTGACCCCACCCAACCTGCCCAGGCTCCTCCTATACCCCTCCTCCCTGACCCCACCCAATCTGACTAGGCTCCTCCTAAGCCCCTAGGCTCCTCCTAAGCCCCTCCTCTGCTGTCTGACCCCACCCATTCTGCCCAGGCTCCTCCTATACCCCTCCTCTCTGACCCCACCCAATCTGACTAGGCTCCTCCTAAGCCCCTCCTCTGCTGTCTGACCCCACCCATTCTGCCCAGGCTCCTCCTATTTGACCCCACCCAATCTGACTAGGCTCCTCCTATACCCCCTCTGCCCAGGCTCCTCTCATACCCCTCTGACCTCACCCATTCTGCCCAGGCTCCTCCTATTTGACCCCACCTGTTCTGCCCAGGCTCCTCCTATACCCTTCCTCTCTGACCCCACCCATTCTGCCCAGGCTCCTCCTATACCCCTCCTATTTGACCCCACCCAATCTGACTAGGCTCCTCCTAAGCCCCTCCTCTCTGACCTCACCCAATCTGACTAGGCTCCTCCTATACCCCCTCTGCCCAGGCTCCTCCTATACCCCTCCTCTCTGGCCTCACCCAATCTGACTAGGCTTCTCCTAAGCCCCTCCTCTGCTGTCTGACCCCACCCAACCTGCCCAGGCTCCTCCTAAGCCCCTAGGCTCCTCCTAAGCCCCTCCTCTGCTGTCTGGCCCCACCCATTCTGCCCAGGCTCCTCCTATACCCCTCCTCTCTGACCCCACCCAATCTGACTAGGCTCCATCTAAGCCCCTCCTCTGCTGTCTGACCACACCCATTCTGCCCAGGCTCCTCCTATTTGACCCCACCCAATCTGACTAGGCTCCTCCTAAGCCCCTAGGCTCCTCCTAAGCCCCTCCTCTGCTGTCTGACCCCACCCCCTCTGCTCAGGCTCCTCCTATACCCCTCTGACCCCACCCATTCTGCCCAGGCTCCTCCCATACCCCTCTGACCCCACCCATTCTGCCCAGGCTCCTCCTATACCCCTCCTATTTGACCCCACCCAATCTGACTTGGCTCCTCCTAAACCCCTACTCTGCTGTCTGACCCCACCCATTCTGCCCAGGCTCCTCCTAAGCCCCTCCTCTCTGACTCCACCCATTCTGCCCAGGCTCCTCCTAAGCCCCTCCTCTGCTGTCTGACCCCACCCAATCTGACTAGGCTCCGCCTAAACCCCTCCTCTGCTGTCTGACCCCACCCAATCTGACTAGGCTCCTCCTATATCCCTCCTCTCTGACCTCACCCCCTCAGCTCAGGCTCCTCCTATACCCCCTCCTCTCTGACCCCACCCATTCTGCCCAGGCTCCTCCTATACCCCTCCTATTTGACCCCACCCAATCTGACTAGGCTCCTCCTAAGCCCCTCCACTGCTGTCTGACCCCACCCATTCTGCCCAGGCTCCTCCTATTTGACCCCACCCAATCTGACTAGGCTCCTCCTAAGCCCCTCCTCTCTGACCTCATCCAATCTGACTATGCTCCTCCTACGCCCCTCCTCTCTGGCCTCACCCAATCTGACTAGGCTTCTCCTAAGCCCCTCCTCTGCTGTCTGACCCCACCCATTCTGCCCAGGCTCCTCCTATACCCTTCCTCTCTGACCCCACCCATTCTGCCCAGACTCCTCCTATACCCCTCCTATTTGACCCCACCCAATCTGACTAGGCTCCTCCTAAGGCCCTCCTCTCTGACCCCACCCATTCTGCCCAGGCTCCTCCTATACCCTTCCTCTCTGACCCCACCCATTCTGCCCAGACTCCTCCTATACCCCTCCTATTTGACCCCACCCAATCTGACTAGGCTCCTCCTAAGCCCCTCCTCTGCTGTCTGACCCCACCCATTCTGCCCAGGCTCCTCCTATTTGACCCCACCCAATCTGACTAGGCTCCTCCTAAGCCCCTCCTCTCTGACCTCACCCAATCTGACTAAGCTCCTCCTACGTCCCTCCTCTCTGGCCTCACCCAATCTGACTAGGCTTCTCCTAAACCCCTCCTCTGCTGTCTGACCCCACACATTCTGCCCAGGCTCCTCCTATACCCCCTCCTCTCTGACTCCACCCATTCTGCCCAGGCTCCTCCTAAGCACCTCCTCTCTGACTCCACCCAATCTGACTAGGCTCCTCCTATACCCCCTCTGCCCAGGCTCCTCCTATACCCCTCCTCTCTGACCTCACACAATCTGACTAGGCTCCTCCTAAGCCCCTCCTCTGCTGTCTGACCCCACCCAACCTGCCCAGGCTCCTCCTATACCCCTCCTCTCTGACCCCACCCAATCTGACTAGGCTCCTCCTAAGCCCCTAGGCTCCTCCTAAGCCCCTCAGCTGTCTGACCCCACCAATTCTGCCCAGGCTCCTCCTATACCCCTCCTCTCTGACCCCAGCCAATCTGACTAGGCTCCTCCTAAGCCCCTCCTCTGCTGTCTGACCCCACCCATTCTGCCCAGGCTCCTCCTATTTGTCCCCACCCAATCTGACTAGGCTCCTCCTAAGCCCCTCCTCTCTGACCTCACCCAATCTGACTAGGCTCCTCCTATACCCCCTCTGCCCAGGCTCCTCCTATACCCCTCCTCTCTGACCTCACCCAATCTGACTAGGCTTCTCCTAAGCCCCTCCTCTGCTGTCTGACCCCACCCAACCTGCCCAGGCTCCTCCTATACCCCTCCTCTCTGACCCCACCCAATCTGACTAGGCTCCCCCTAAGCCCCTCCTCGGCTGTCTGACCCCACCCATTCTGCCCAGGCTCCTCCTATTTGACCCCACCCTATCTGACTACGCTCCTCCTAAGCCCCTCCTCTGCTGTCTGACCCCACCCAACCTGCCCAGGCTGCTCCAATACCCCTCCTCTCTGACCCCAACCAATCTGACTAGGCTCCTCCTAAGCCCCTAACCTCCTCCTAAGCCCCTTCTCTGCTGTCTGACCCCACCCATTCTGCCCAGGCTCCTCCTATACCCCTCCTCTCTGACCCCACCCAATCTGACTAGGCTCCCCCTAAGCCCCTCCTCTGCTGTCTGACCCCACCCATTCTGCCCAGGCTCCTCCTATTTGACCCCACCCAATCTGACTACGCTCCTCCTAAGCCCCTCCTCTGCTGTCTGACCCCACCCAACCTGCCCAGGCTGCTCCTATACCCCTCCTCTCTGACCCCAACCAATCTGACTAGGCTCCTCCTAAGCCCCTAGGCTCCTCCTAAGCCCCTCCTCTGCTGTCTGACCCCACCCAACCTGCCCAGGCTCCTCCTATACCCCTCCTCTCTGACCCCACCCAATCTGACTAGGCTCCTCCTAAGCCCCTAGGCTCCTCCTGAGCCCCTCCTCAACTGTCTGACCCCACCCATTCTGCCCATGCTCCTCCTATACCCCTCCTCTCTGACCCCAGTCAATCTGACTAGGCTCCTCCTAAGCCCCTCCTCTGCTGTCTGACCCCACCCATTCTGCCCAGGCTCCTCCTATTTGACCCCACCCAATCTGACTAGGCTCCTCCTAAGCCCCTCCTCTGCTGTCTGACCGCACCCCCTCTGCTCAGGCTCCTCCTATACCCCTCTGACCCCACCCATTCTGCCCAAGCTCCTCCCATACCCCTCTGACCCCACCCATTCTGTCCAGGCTCCTCCAATACCCCTCCTATTTGACCCCACCCAATCTGACTTGGCTCCTCCTAAACCCCTCCTCTGCTGTCTGACCCCACCCATTCTGCCCAGGCTCCTCCTAAGCCCCTCCTCTGCTGTCTGACCCCACCCATTCTGACTAGGCTCCTCCTAAACCCCTCCTCTGCTGTCTGACCCCACCCATTCTGCCCAAGCTCTCCTCCTATACCCCCTCCTCTCTGACCCCACCCATTCTGCCCAGGCTCCTCCTATACCCCTTCTATTTGACCCCACCCAATCTGACTAGGCTCCTCCTAATCCCCTCCTCTGCTGTCTGACCCCACCCATTCTGCCCAGGCTCCTCCTATTTGACCCCACCCAATCTGACTAGGCTCCTCCTAAGCCCCTCCTCTCTGACCTCACCCAATCTGACTAGGCTCCTCCTAAGGCCCTCCTCTCTGACCCCACCCAATCTGACTAGGCTCCTCCTGAACGCCTCCTCTGCTGTCTGACCCCACCGATTCTGCCCAGGCTCCTCCTATACCCCCTCCTCTCTGACTCCACCCATTCTGCCCAGGCTCCTCCTAAGCCCCTCCTCTCTGACTCCACCCAATCTGACTAGGCTCCTCCTATACCCCCTCTGCCCAGGCTCCTCCTATACCCCTCCTCTCTGACCTCACACAATCTGACTAGGCTCCTCCTAAGCCCCTCCTCTGCTGTCTGACCCCACCCAACCTGCCCAGGCTCCTCCTATACACCTCCTCTCTGACCCCACCCAATCTGACTAGGCTCCTCCTAAGCCCCTCCTCTGCTATCTGACCCCACCCAACCTGCCCAGGCTCCTCCTATACCCCTCCTCTCTGACCCCACCCAATCTGACTAGGCTCCTCCTAAGCCCCTAGGCTCCTCCTAAGCCCCTCCTCTGCTGTCTGACCCCACCCATTCTGCCCAGGCTCCTCCTATACCCCTCCTCTCTGACCCCACCCAATCTGACTAGGCTCCTCCTAAGCCCCTCCTCTGCTGTCTGACCCCACCCATTCTGCCCAGGCTCCTCCTATTTGACCCCACCCAATCTGACTAGGCTCCTCCTATACCCCCTCTGCCCAGGCTCCTCTCATACCCCTCTGACCTCACCCATTCTGCCCAGGCTCCTCCTATTTGACCCCACCCGTTCTGCCCAGGCTCCTCCTATACCCTTCCTCTCTGACCCCACCCATTCTGCCCAGGCTCCTCCTATACCCCTCCTATTTGACCCCACCCAATCTGACTAGGCTCCTCCTAAGCCCCTCCTCTCTGACCTCACCCAATCTGACTAGGCTCCTCCTATACCCCCTCTGCCCAGGCTCCTCCTATACCCCTCCTCTCTGGCCTCACCCAATCTGACTAGGCTTCTCCTAAGCCCCTCCTCTGCTGTCTGACCCCACCCAACCTGCCCAGGCTCCTCCTAAGCCCCTAGGCTCCTCCTAAGCCCCTCCTCTGCTGTCTGGCCCCACCCATTCTGCCCAGGCTCCTCCTATACCCCTCCTCTCTGACCCCACCCAATCTGACTAGGCTCCCCCTAAGCCCCTCCTCTGCTGTCTGACCACACCCATTCTGCCCAGGCTCCTCCTATTTGACCCCACCCAATCTGACTAGGCTCCTCCTAAGCCCCTAGGCTCCTCCTAAGCCCCTCCTCTGCTGTCTGACCCCACCCCCTCTGCTCAGGCTCCTCCTATACCCCTCTGACCCCACCCATTCTGCCCAGGCTCCTCCCATACCCCTCTGACCCCACCCATTCTGCCCAGGCTCCTCCTATACCCCTCCTATTTGACCCCACCCAATCTGACTTGGCTCCTCCTAAACCCCTACTCTGCTGTCTGACCCCACCCATTCTGCCCAGGCTCCTCCTAAGCCCCTCCTCTCTGACTCCACCCATTCTGCCCAGGCTCCTCCTAAGCCCCTCCTCTGCTGTCTGACCCCACCCAATCTGACTAGGCTCCGCCTAAACCCCTCCTCTGCTGTCTGACCCCACCCAATCTGACTAGGCTCCTCCTATATCCCTCCTCTCTGACCTCACCCCCTCAGCTCAGGCTCCTCCTATACCCCCTCCTCTCTGACCCCACCCATTCTGCCCAGGCTCCTCCTATACCCCTCCTATTTGACCCCACCCAATCTGACTAGGCTCCTCCTAAGCCCCTCCACTGCTGTCTGACCCCACCCATTCTGCCCAGGCTCCTCCTATTTGACCCCACCCAATCTGACTAGGCTCCTCCTAAGCCCCTCCTCTCTGACCTCATCCAATCTGACTATGCTCCTCCTACGCCCCTCCTCTCTGGCCTCACCCAATCTGACTAGGCTTCTCCTAAGCCCCTCCTCTGCTGTCTGACCCCACCCATTCTGCCCAGGCTCCTCCTATACCCTTCCTCTCTGACCCCACCCATTCTGCCCAGACTCCTCCTATACCCCTCCTATTTGACCCCACCCAATCTGACTAGGCTCCTCCTAAGGCCCTCCTCTCTGACCCCACCCATTCTGCCCAGGCTCCTCCTATACCCTTCCTCTCTGACCCCACCCATTCTGCCCAGACTCCTCCTATACCCCTCCTATTTGACCCCACCCAATCTGACTAGGCTCCTCCTAAGCCCCTCCTCTGCTGTCTGACCCCACCCATTCTGCCCAGGCTCCTCCTATTTGACCCCACCCAATCTGACTAGGCTCCTCCTAAGCCCCTCCTCTCTGACCTCACCCAATCTGACTAAGCTCCTCCTACGTCCCTCCTCTCTGGCCTCACCCAATCTGACTAGGCTTCTCCTAAACCCCTCCTCTGCTGTCTGACCCCACACATTCTGCCCAGGCTCCTCCTATACCCCCTCCTCTCTGACTCCACCCATTCTGCCCAGGCTCCTCCTAAGCACCTCCTCTCTGACTCCACCCAATCTGACTAGGCTCCTCCTATACCCCCTCTGCCCAGGCTCCTCCTATACCCCTCCTCTCTGACCTCACACAATCTGACTAGGCTCCTCCTAAGCCCCTCCTCTGCTGTCTGACCCCACCCAACCTGCCCAGGCTCCTCCTATACCCCTCCTCTCTGACCCCACCCAATCTGACTAGGCTCCTCCTAAGCCCCTAGGCTCCTCCTAAGCCCCTCAGCTGTCTGACCCCACCAATTCTGCCCAGGCTCCTCCTATACCCCTCCTCTCTGACCCCAGCCAATCTGACTAGGCTCCTCCTAAGCCCCTCCTCTGCTGTCTGACCCCACCCATTCTGCCCAGGCTCCTCCTATTTGTCCCCACCCAATCTGACTAGGCTCCTCCTAAGCCCCTCCTCTCTGACCTCACCCAATCTGACTAGGCTCCTCCTATACCCCCTCTGCCCAGGCTCCTCCTATACCCCTCCTCTCTGACCTCACCCAATCTGACTAGGCTTCTCCTAAGCCCCTCCTCTGCTGTCTGACCCCACCCAACCTGCCCAGGCTCCTCCTATACCCCTCCTCTCTGACCCCACCCAATCTGACTAGGCTCCCCCTAAGCCCCTCCTCGGCTGTCTGACCCCACCCATTCTGCCCAGGCTCCTCCTATTTGACCCCACCCTATCTGACTACGCTCCTCCTAAGCCCCTCCTCTGCTGTCTGACCCCACCCAACCTGCCCAGGCTGCTCCAATACCCCTCCTCTCTGACCCCAACCAATCTGACTAGGCTCCTCCTAAGCCCCTAACCTCCTCCTAAGCCCCTTCTCTGCTGTCTGACCCCACCCATTCTGCCCAGGCTCCTCCTATACCCCTCCTCTCTGACCCCACCCAATCTGACTAGGCTCCCCCTAAGCCCCTCCTCTGCTGTCTGACCCCACCCATTCTGCCCAGGCTCCTCCTATTTGACCCCACCCAATCTGACTACGCTCCTCCTAAGCCCCTCCTCTGCTGTCTGACCCCACCCAACCTGCCCAGGCTGCTCCTATACCCCTCCTCTCTGACCCCAACCAATCTGACTAGGCTCCTCCTAAGCCCCTAGGCTCCTCCTAAGCCCCTCCTCTGCTGTCTGACCCCACCCAACCTGCCCAGGCTCCTCCTATACCCCTCCTCTCTGACCCCACCCAATCTGACTAGGCTCCTCCTAAGCCCCTAGGCTCCTCCTGAGCCCCTCCTCAACTGTCTGACCCCACCCATTCTGCCCATGCTCCTCCTATACCCCTCCTCTCTGACCCCAGTCAATCTGACTAGGCTCCTCCTAAGCCTCTCCTCTGCTGTCTGACCCCACCCATTCTGCCCAGGCTCCTCCTATTTGACCCCACCCAATCTGACTAGGCTCCTCCTAAGCCCCTCCTCTGCTGTCTGACCGCACCCCCTCTGCTCAGGCTCCTCCTATACCCCTCTGACCCCACCCATTCTGCCCAAGCTCCTCCCATACCCCTCTGACCCCACCCATTCTGTCCAGGCTCCTCCAATACCCCTCCTATTTGACCCCACCCAATCTGACTTGGCTCCTCCTAAACCCCTCCTCTGCTGTCTGACCCCACCCATTCTGCCCAGGCTCCTCCTAAGCCCCTCCTCTGCTGTCTGACCCCACCCATTCTGACTAGGCTCCTCCTAAACCCCTCCTCTGCTGTCTGACCCCACCCATTCTGCCCAAGCTCTCCTCCTATACCCCCTCCTCTCTGACCCCACCCATTCTGCCCAGGCTCCTCCTATACCCCTTCTATTTGACCCCACCCAATCTGACTAGGCTCCTCCTAATCCCCTCCTCTGCTGTCTGACCCCACCCATTCTGCCCAGGCTCCTCCTATTTGACCCCACCCAATCTGACTAGGCTCCTCCTAAGCCCCTCCTCTCTGACCTCACCCAATCTGACTAAGCTCCTCCTACGCCCCTAATCTCTGGCCTCACCCAATCTGACTAGGCTTCTCCTAAGCCCCTCCTCTACTGTCTGACCCCACCCATTCTGCCCAGGCTCCTCCTATACCCTTCCTCTCTGACCCCACCCATTCTGCCCAGACTCCTCCTATACCCCTCCTATTTGACCCCACCCAATCTGACAAGGCTCCTCCTAAGGCCCTCCTCTCTGACCCCACCCATTCTGCCCAGGCTCCTCCTATACCCTTCCTCTCTGACCCCACCCATTCTGCCCAGACTCCTCCTATACCCCTCCTATTTGACCCCACCCAATCTGACTTGGCTCCTCCTAAACCCCTCCTCTGCTGTCTGAACCCACCCATTCTGCCCAGGCTCCTCCTATACCCCCTCCTCTCTGACTCCACCCATTCTGCCCAGGCTCCTCCTAAGCCCCTCCTCTCTGACTCCACCCAATCTGACTAGGCTCCTCCTATACCCCCTCTGCCCAGGCTCCTCCTATACCCCTCCTCTCTGACCTCACACAATCTGACTAGGCTCCTCCTAAGCCCCTCCTCTGCTGTCTGACCCCACCCAACCTGCCCAGGCTCCTCCTATACCCCTCCTCTCTGACCCCACCCAATCTGACTAGGCTCCTCCTAAGCCCCTAGGCTCCTCCTAAGCCCCTCCTCAGCTGTCTGACCCCACCAATTCTGCCCAGGCTCCTCCTATACCCCTCCTCTCTGACCCCAGCCAATATGACTAGGCTCCTCCTAAGCCCCTCCTCTGCTGTCTGACCCCACCCATTCTGCCCAGGCTCCTCCTATTTGACCCCACCCAATCTGACTAGGCTCCTCCTAAGCCCCTCCTCTGCTGTCTGACCGCACCCCCTCTGCTCAGGCTCCTCCTATACCCCTCTGACCCCACCCATTCTGCCCAGGCTCCTCCCATACCCCTCTGACCCCACCCATTCTGCCCAGGCTCCTCCTATACCCCTCCTATTTGACCCCACCCAATCTGACTAGGCTCCTCCTAAACCCCTCCTCTGCTGTCTGACCCCACCCATTCTGCCCAGGCTCCTCCTATTTGACCCCACCCAATCTGACTAGGCTCCTCCTAAGCCCCTCCTCTCTGACCTCACCCAATCTGACTAGGCTCCTCCTAAGGCCCTCCTCTCTGACCCCACCCAATCTGACTAGGCTCCTCCTGAACGCCTCCTCTGCTGTCTGACCCCACCGATTCTGCCCAGGCTCCTCCTATACCCCCTCCTCTCTGACTCCACCCATTCTGCCCAGGCTCCTCCTAAGCCCCTCCTCTCTGACTCCACCCAATCTGACTAGGCTCCTCCTATACCCCCTCTGCCCAGGCTCCTCCTATACCCCTCCTCTCTGACCTCACACAATCTGACTAGGCTCCTCCTAAGCCCCTCCTCTGCTGTCTGACCCCACCCAACCTGCCCAGGCTCCTCCTATACACCTCCTCTCTGACCCCACCCAATCTGACTAGGCTCCTCCTAAGCCCCTCCTCTGCTATCTGACCCCACCCAACCTGCCCAGGCTCCTCCTATACCCCTCCTCTCTGACCCCACCCAATCTGACTAGGCTCCTCCTAAGCCCCTAGGCTCCTCCTAAGCCCCTCCTCTGCTGTCTGACCCCACCCATTCTGCCCAGGCTCCTCCTATACCCCTCCTCTCTGACCCCACCCAATCTGACTAGGCTCCTCCTAAGCCCCTCCTCTGCTGTCTGACCCCACCCATTCTGCCCAGGCTCCTCCTATTTGACCCCACCCAATCTGACTAGGCTCCTCCTATACCCCCTCTGCCCAGGCTCCTCTCATACCCCTCTGACCTCACCCATTCTGCCCAGGCTCCTCCTATTTGACCCCACCCGTTCTGCCCAGGCTCCTCCTATACCCTTCCTCTCTGACCCCACCCATTCTGCCCAGGCTCCTCCTATACCCCTCCTATTTGACCCCACCCAATCTGACTAGGCTCCTCCTAAGCCCCTCCTCTCTGACCTCACCCAATCTGACTAGGCTCCTCCTATACCCCCTCTGCCCAGGCTCCTCCTATACCCCTCCTCTCTGGCCTCACCCAATCTGACTAGGCTTCTCCTAAGCCCCTCCTCTGCTGTCTGACCCCACCCAACCTGCCCAGGCTCCTCCTAAGCCCCTAGGCTCCTCCTAAGCCCCTCCTCTGCTGTCTGGCCCCACCCATTCTGCCCAGGCTCCTCCTATACCCCTCCTCTCTGACCCCACCCAATCTGACTAGGCTCCCCCTAAGCCCCTCCTCTGCTGTCTGACCACACCCATTCTGCCCAGGCTCCTCCTATTTGACCCCACCCAATCTGACTAGGCTCCTCCTAAGCCCCTAGGCTCCTCCTAAGCCCCTCCTCTGCTGTCTGACCCCACCCCCTCTGCTCAGGCTCCTCCTATACCCCTCTGACCCCACCCATTCTGCCCAGGCTCCTCCCATACCCCTCTGACCCCACCCATTCTGCCCAGGCTCCTCCTATACCCCTCCTATTTGACCCCACCCAATCTGACTTGGCTCCTCCTAAACCCCTACTCTGCTGTCTGACCCCACCCATTCTGCCCAGGCTCCTCCTAAGCCCCTCCTCTCTGACTCCACCCATTCTGCCCAGGCTCCTCCTAAGCCCCTCCTCTGCTGTCTGACCCCACCCAATCTGACTAGGCTCCGCCTAAACCCCTCCTCTGCTGTCTGACCCCACCCAATCTGACTAGGCTCCTCCTATATCCCTCCTCTCTGACCTCACCCCCTCAGCTCAGGCTCCTCCTATACCCCCTCCTCTCTGACCCCACCCATTCTGCCCAGGCTCCTCCTATACCCCTCCTATTTGACCCCACCCAATCTGACTAGGCTCCTCCTAAGCCCCTCCACTGCTGTCTGACCCCACCCATTCTGCCCAGGCTCCTCCTATTTGACCCCACCCAATCTGACTAGGCTCCTCCTAAGCCCCTCCTCTCTGACCTCATCCAATCTGACTATGCTCCTCCTACGCCCCTCCTCTCTGGCCTCACCCAATCTGACTAGGCTTCTCCTAAGCCCCTCCTCTGCTGTCTGACCCCACCCATTCTGCCCAGGCTCCTCCTATACCCTTCCTCTCTGACCCCACCCATTCTGCCCAGACTCCTCCTATACCCCTCCTATTTGACCCCACCCAATCTGACTAGGCTCCTCCTAAGGCCCTCCTCTCTGACCCCACCCATTCTGCCCAGGCTCCTCCTATACCCTTCCTCTCTGACCCCACCCATTCTGCCCAGACTCCTCCTATACCCCTCCTATTTGACCCCACCCAATCTGACTAGGCTCCTCCTAAGCCCCTCCTCTGCTGTCTGACCCCACCCATTCTGCCCAGGCTCCTCCTATTTGACCCCACCCAATCTGACTAGGCTCCTCCTAAGCCCCTCCTCTCTGACCTCACCCAATCTGACTAAGCTCCTCCTACGTCCCTCCTCTCTGGCCTCACCCAATCTGACTAGGCTTCTCCTAAACCCCTCCTCTGCTGTCTGACCCCACACATTCTGCCCAGGCTCCTCCTATACCCCCTCCTCTCTGACTCCACCCATTCTGCCCAGGCTCCTCCTAAGCACCTCCTCTCTGACTCCACCCAATCTGACTAGGCTCCTCCTATACCCCCTCTGCCCAGGCTCCTCCTATACCCCTCCTCTCTGACCTCACACAATCTGACTAGGCTCCTCCTAAGCCCCTCCTCTGCTGTCTGACCCCACCCAACCTGCCCAGGCTCCTCCTATACCCCTCCTCTCTGACCCCACCCAATCTGACTAGGCTCCTCCTAAGCCCCTAGGCTCCTCCTAAGCCCCTCAGCTGTCTGACCCCACCAATTCTGCCCAGGCTCCTCCTATACCCCTCCTCTCTGACCCCAGCCAATCTGACTAGGCTCCTCCTAAGCCCCTCCTCTGCTGTCTGACCCCACCCATTCTGCCCAGGCTCCTCCTATTTGTCCCCACCCAATCTGACTAGGCTCCTCCTAAGCCCCTCCTCTCTGACCTCACCCAATCTGACTAGGCTCCTCCTATACCCCCTCTGCCCAGGCTCCTCCTATACCCCTCCTCTCTGACCTCACCCAATCTGACTAGGCTTCTCCTAAGCCCCTCCTCTGCTGTCTGACCCCACCCAACCTGCCCAGGCTCCTCCTATACCCCTCCTCTCTGACCCCACCCAATCTGACTAGGCTCCCCCTAAGCCCCTCCTCGGCTGTCTGACCCCACCCATTCTGCCCAGGCTCCTCCTATTTGACCCCACCCTATCTGACTACGCTCCTCCTAAGCCCCTCCTCTGCTGTCTGACCCCACCCAACCTGCCCAGGCTGCTCCAATACCCCTCCTCTCTGACCCCAACCAATCTGACTAGGCTCCTCCTAAGCCCCTAACCTCCTCCTAAGCCCCTTCTCTGCTGTCTGACCCCACCCATTCTGCCCAGGCTCCTCCTATACCCCTCCTCTCTGACCCCACCCAATCTGACTAGGCTCCCCCTAAGCCCCTCCTCTGCTGTCTGACCCCACCCATTCTGCCCAGGCTCCTCCTATTTGACCCCACCCAATCTGACTACGCTCCTCCTAAGCCCCTCCTCTGCTGTCTGACCCCACCCAACCTGCCCAGGCTGCTCCTATACCCCTCCTCTCTGACCCCAACCAATCTGACTAGGCTCCTCCTAAGCCCCTAGGCTCCTCCTAAGCCCCTCCTCTGCTGTCTGACCCCACCCAACCTGCCCAGGCTCCTCCTATACCCCTCCTCTCTGACCCCACCCAATCTGACTAGGCTCCTCCTAAGCCCCTAGGCTCCTCCTGAGCCCCTCCTCAACTGTCTGACCCCACCCATTCTGCCCATGCTCCTCCTATACCCCTCCTCTCTGACCCCAGTCAATCTGACTAGGCTCCTCCTAAGCCTCTCCTCTGCTGTCTGACCCCACCCATTCTGCCCAGGCTCCTCCTATTTGACCCCACCCAATCTGACTAGGCTCCTCCTAAGCCCCTCCTCTGCTGTCTGACCGCACCCCCTCTGCTCAGGCTCCTCCTATACCCCTCTGACCCCACCCATTCTGCCCAAGCTCCTCCCATACCCCTCTGACCCCACCCATTCTGTCCAGGCTCCTCCAATACCCCTCCTATTTGACCCCACCCAATCTGACTTGGCTCCTCCTAAACCCCTCCTCTGCTGTCTGACCCCACCCATTCTGCCCAGGCTCCTCCTAAGCCCCTCCTCTGCTGTCTGACCCCACCCATTCTGACTAGGCTCCTCCTAAACCCCTCCTCTGCTGTCTGACCCCACCCATTCTGCCCAAGCTCTCCTCCTATACCCCCTCCTCTCTGACCCCACCCATTCTGCCCAGGCTCCTCCTATACCCCTTCTATTTGACCCCACCCAATCTGACTAGGCTCCTCCTAATCCCCTCCTCTGCTGTCTGACCCCACCCATTCTGCCCAGGCTCCTCCTATTTGACCCCACCCAATCTGACTAGGCTCCTCCTAAGCCCCTCCTCTCTGACCTCACCCAATCTGACTAAGCTCCTCCTACGCCCCTAATCTCTGGCCTCACCCAATCTGACTAGGCTTCTCCTAAGCCCCTCCTCTACTGTCTGACCCCACCCATTCTGCCCAGGCTCCTCCTATACCCTTCCTCTCTGACCCCACCCATTCTGCCCAGACTCCTCCTATACCCCTCCTATTTGACCCCACCCAATCTGACTAGGCTCCTCCTAAGGCCCTCCTCTCTGACCCCACCCATTCTGCCCAGGCTCCTCCTATACCCTTCCTCTCTGACCCCACCCATTCTGCCCAGACTCCTCCTATACCCCTCCTATTTGACCCCACCCAATCTGACTTGGCTCCTCCTAAACCCCTCCTCTGCTGTCTGAACCCACCCATTCTGCCCAGGCTCCTCCTATACCCCCTCCTCTCTGACTCCACCCATTCTGCCCAGGCTCCTCCTAAGCCCCTCCTCTCTGACTCCACCCAATCTGACTAGGCTCCTCCTATACCCCCTCTGCCCAGGCTCCTCCTATACCCCTCCTCTCTGACCTCACACAATCTGACTAGGCTCCTCCTAAGCCCCTCCTCTGCTGTCTGACCCCACCCAACCTGCCCAGGCTCCTCCTATACCCCTCCTCTCTGACCCCACCCAATCTGACTAGGCTCCTCCTAAGCCCCTAGGCTCCTCCTAAGCCCCTACTCAGCTGTCTGACCCCACCAATTCTGCCCAGGCTCCTCCTATACCCCTCCTCTCTGACCCCAGCCAATATGACTAGGCTCCTCCTAAGCCCCTCCTCTGCTGTCTGACCCCACCCATTCTGCCCAGGCTCCTCCTATTTGACCCCACCCAATCTGACTAGGCTCCTCCTAAGCCCCTCCTCTGCTGTCTGACCGCACCCCCTCTGCTCAGGCTCCTCCTATACCCCTCTGACCCCACCCATTCTGCCCAGGCTCCTCCCATACCCCTCTGACCCCACCCATTCTGCCCAGGCTCCTCCTATACCCCTCCTATTTGACCCCACCCAATCTGACTAGGCTCCTCCTAAACCCCTCCTCTGCTGTCTGACCCCACCCATTCTGCCCAGGCTCCTCCTAAGCCCCTCCTCTCTGACTCCACCCATTCTGCCCAGGCTCCTCCTAAGCCCCTCCTCTGCTGTCTGACCCCACCCTTTCTGACTAGGCTCCTCCTAAACCCCTCCTCTGCTGTCTGACCCCACCCATTCTGCCCAAGCTCTCCTCCTATACCCCCTCCTCTCTGACCCCACCCATTCTGCCCAGGCTCCTCCTATACCCCTTCTATTTGACCCCACCCAATCTGACTAGGCTCCTCCTAAGCCCCTCCTCTGCTGTCTGACCCCACCCATTCTGCCCAGGCTCCTCCTATTTGTCCCCACCCAATCTGACTAGGCTCCTCCTAAGCCCCTCCTCCCTGACCTCACCCAATCTGACTAGGCTCCTCCTATACCCCCTCTGCCCAGGCTCCTCCTATACCCCTCCTCTCTGACCTCACCCAATCTGACTAGGCTTCTCCTAAGCCCCTCCTCTGCTGTCTGACCCCACCCAACCTGCCCAGGCTCCTCCTATACCCCTCCTCTCTGACCCCACCCAATCTGACTAGGCTCCCCCTAAGCCCCTCCTCTGCTGTCTGACCCCACCCATTCTGCCCAGGCTCCTCCTATTTGACCCCACCCAATCTGACTACGCTCCTCCTAAGCCCCTCCTCTGCTGTCTGACCCCACCCAAACTGCCCAGGCTGCTCCTATACCCCTCCTCTCTGACCCCAACCAATCTGACTAGGCTCCTCCTAAGCCCCTACGCTCCTCCTAAGCCCCTCCTCTGCTGTCTGACCCCACCCATTCTGCCCAGGCTCCTCCTATACCCCTCCTCTCTGACCCCACCCAATCTGACTAGGCTCCCCCTAAGCCCCTCCTCTGCTGTCTGACCCCACCCATTCTGCCCAGGCTCCTCCTATTTGACCCCACCCAATCTGACTACGCTCCTCCTAAGCCCCTCCTCTGCTGTCTGACCCCACCCAACCTGCCCAGGCTGCTCCTATACCCCTCCTCTCTGACCCCAACCAATCTGACTAGGCTCCTCCTAATCCCCTAGGCTCCTCCTAAGCCCCTCCTCTGCTGTCTGACCCCACCCAACCTGCCCAGGCTCCTCCTATACCCCTCCTCTCTGACCCCACCCAATCTGACTAGGCTCCTCCTAAGCCCCTGGGCTCCTCCTAAGCCCCTCCTCAGCTGTCTGACCCCACCCATTCTGCCCATGCTCCTCCTATACCCCTCCTCTCTGACCCCAGCCAATCTGACTAGGCTCCTCCTAAGCTCCTCCTCTGCTGTCTGACCCCACCCATTCTGCCCAGGCTCCTCCTATTTGACCCCACCCAATCTGACTAGGCTCCTCCTAAGCCCCTCCTCTGCTGTCTGACCGCACCCCCTCTGCTCAGGCTCCTCCTATACCCCTCTGACCCCACCCATTCTGCCCAAGCTCCTCCCATACCCCTCTGACCCCACCCATTCTGCCCAGGCTCCTCCAATACCCCTCCTATTTGACCCCACCCAATCTGACTTGGCTCCTCCTAAACCCCTCCTCTGCTGTCTGACCCCACCCATTCTGCCCAGGCTCCTCCTAAGCCCCTCCTCTGCTGTCTGACCCCACCCATTCTGACCAGGCTCCTCCTAAACCCCTCCTCTGCTGTCTGACCCCACCCATTCTGCCCAAGCTCTCCTCCTATACCCCCTCCTCTCTGACCCCACCCATTCTGCCCAGGCTCCTCCTATACCCCTTCTATTTGACCCCACCCAATCTGACTAGGCTCCTCCTAAGCCCCTCCTCTGCTGTCTGACCCCACCCATTCTACCCAGGCTCCTCCTATTTGACCCCACCCAATCTGACTAGGCTCCTCCTAAGCCCCTCCTCTCTGACCTCACTCAATCTGACTAGGCTCCTCCTATACCCCCTCTGCCCAGGCTCCTCCTATACCCCTCCTCTCTGACCTCACCCAATCTGACTAGGCTTCTCCTAAGCCCCTCCTCTGCTGTCTGACCCCACCCAACCTGCCCAGGCTCCTCCTATACCCCTCCTCTCTGACCCCACCCAATCTGACTAGGCTCCCCCTAAGCCCCTCCTCTGCTGTCTGACCCCACCCATTCTGCCCAGGCTCCTCCTATTTGACCCCACCCAATCTGACTACGCTCCTCCTAAGCCCCTTCTCTGCTGTCTGACCCCACCCAACCTGCCCAGGCTGCTCCTATACCCCTCCTCTCTGACCCCAACCAATCTGACTAGGCTCCTCCTAAGCCCCTCCTCTGCTGTCTGACCCCACCCATTCTGCCCAGGCTCTTCCTATACCCCTCCTCTCTGACCCCACCCAATCTGACTAGGCTCCCCCTAAGCCCCTCCTCTGCTGTCTGACCCCACCCATTCTGCCCAGGCTCCTCCTATTTGACCCCACCCAATCTGACTAGGCTCCTCCTAAGCCCCTCCTCTGCTGTCTGACCGCACCCCCTCTGCTCAGGCTCCTCCTATACCCCTCTGACCCCACCCATTCTGCCCAGGCTCCTCCCATACCCCTCTGACCCCACCCATTCTGCCCAGGCTCCTCCTATACCCCTCCTATTTGACCCCACCCAATCTGACTTGGCTCCTCCTAAACCCCTCCTCTGCTGTCTGACCCCACCCATTCTGCCCAGGCTCCTCCTAAGCCCCTCCTCTCTGACTCCACCCATTCTGCCCAGGCTCCTCCTAAGCCCCTCCTCTGCTGTCTGACCCCACCCATTCTGACTAGGCTCCTCCTAAACCCCTCCTCTGCTGTCTGACCCCACCCATTCTGCCCAAGCTCTCCTCCTATACCCCCTCCTCTCTGACCCCACCCATTCTGCCCAGGCTCCTCCTATACCCCTTCTATTTGACCCCACCCAATCTGACTAGGCTCCTCCTAAGCCCCTCCTCTGCTGTCTGACCCCACCCATTCTGCCCAGGCTCCTCCTATTTGTCCCCACCCAATCTGACTAGGCTCCTCCTAAGCCCATCCTCTCTGACCTCACCCAATCTGACTAGGCTCCTCCTATACCCCCTCTGCCCAGGCTCCTCCTATACCCCTACTCTCTGACCTCACCCAATCTGACCAGGCTTCTCCTAAGCCCCTCCTCTGCTGTCTGACCCCACCCAACCTGCCCAGGCTCCTCCTATACCCCTCCTCCCTGACCCCACCCAATCTGACTAGGCTCCCCCTAAGCCCCTCCTCTGCTGTCTGACCCCACCCATTCTGCCCAGGCTCCTCCTATTTGACCCCACCCAATCTGACTACGCTCCTCCTAAGCCCCTCCTCTGCTGTCTGACCCCACCCAAACTGCCCAGGCTGCTCCTATACCCCTCCTCTCTGACCCCAACCAATCTGACTAGGCTCCTCCTAAGCCCCTACGCTCCTCCTAAGCCCCTCCTCTGCTGTCTGACCCCACCCATTCTGCCCAGGCTCCTCCTATACCCCTCCTCTCTGACCTCACCCATTCTGCCCAGGCTCCCCCTAAGCCCCTTCTCTGCTGTCTGACCCCACCCATTCTGCCCAGGCTCCTCCTATTTGACCCCACCCAATCTGACTACGCTCCTCCTAAGCCCCTCCTCTGCTGTCTGACCCCACCCAACCTGCCCAGGCTGCTCCTATACCCCTCCTCTCTGACCCCAACCAATCTGACTAGGCTCCTCCTAATCCCCTAGGCTCCTCCTAAGCCCCTCCTCTGCTGTCTGACCCCACCCAACCTGCCCAGGCTCCTCCTATACCCCTCCTCTCTGACCCCACCCAATCTGACTAGGCTCCTCCTAAGCCCCTAGGCTCCTCCTAAGCCCCTCCTCAGCTGTCTGACCCCACCCATTCTGCCCATGCTCCTCCTATACCCCTCCTCTCTGACCCCAGCCAATCTGACTAGGCTCCTCCTAAGCCCCTCCTCTGCTGTCTGACCCCACCCATTCTGCCCAGGCTCCTCCTATTTGACCCCACCCAATCTGACTAGGCTCCTCCTAAGCCCCTCCTCTGCTGTCTGACCGCACCCCCTCTGCTCAGGCTCCTCCTATACCCCTCTGACCCCACCCATTCTGCCCAAGCTCCTCCCATACCCCTCTGACCCCACCCATTCTGCCCAGGCTCCTCCAATACCCCTCCTATTTGACCCCACCCAATCTGACTTGGCTCCTCCTAAACCCCTCCTCTGCTGTCTGACCCCACCCATTCTGCCCAGGCTCCTCCTAAGCCCCTCCTCTGCTGTCTGACCCCACCCATTCTGACCAGGCTCCTCCTAAACCCCTCCTCTGCTGTCTGACCCCACCCATTCTGCCCAAGCTCTCCTCCTATACCCCCTCCTCTCTGACCCCACCCATTCTGCCCAGGCTCCTCCTATACCCCTTCTATTTGACCCCACCCAATCTGACTAGGCTCCTCCTAAGCCCCTCCTCTGCTGTCTGACCCCACCCATTCTGCCCAGGCTCCTCCTATTTGACCCCACCCAATCTGACTAGGCTCCTCCTAAGCCCCTCCTCTCTGACCTCACTCAATCTGACTAGGCTCCTCCTATACCCCCTCTGCCCAGGCTCCTCCTATACCCCTCCTCTCTGACCTCACCCAATCTGACTAGGCTTCTCCTAAGCCCCTCCTCTGCTGTCTGACCCCACCCAACCTGCCCAGGCTCCTCCTATACCCCTCCTCTCTGACCCCACCCAATCTGACTAGGCTCCCCCTAAGCCCCTCCTCTGCTGTCTGACCCCACCCATTCTGCCCAGGCTCCTCCTATTTGACCCCACCCAATCTGACTACGCTCCTCCTAAGCCCCTTCTCTGCTGTCTGACCCCACCCAACCTGCCCAGGCTGCTCCTATACCCCTCCTCTCTGACCCCAACCAATCTGACTAGGCTCCTCCTAAGCCCCTCCTCTGCTGTCTGACCCCACCCATTCTGCCCAGGCTCTTCCTATACCCCTCCTCTCTGACCCCACCCAATCTGACTAGGCTCCCCCTAAGCCCCTCCTCTGCTGTTTGACCCCACCCATTCTGCCCAGGCTCCTCCTATTTGACCCCACCCAATCTGACTACGCTCCTCAGTAGCCCCTCCTCTGCTGTCTGACCCCACCCAACCTGCCCAGGCTGCTCCTATACCCCTCCTCTCTGACCCCAACCAATCTGACTAGGCTCCTCCTAAGCCCCTAGGCTCCTCCTAAGCCCCTCCTCTGCTGTCTGACCCCACCCATTCTGCCCAGGCTCCTCCTATTTGACCCCACCCAATCTGACTAGGCTCCTCCTAAGCCCCTCCTCTGCTGTCTGACCGCACCCCCTCTGCTCAGGCTCCTCCTATACCCCTCTGACCCCACCCATTCTGCCCAAGCTTCTCCCATACCCCTCTGACCCCACCCATTCTGCCCAGGCTCCTCCTATACCCCTCCTATTTGACCCCACCCAATCTGACTTGGCTCCTCCTAAACCCCTCCTCTGCTGTCTGACCCCACCCATTCTGCCCAGGCTCCTCCTAAGCCCCTCCTCTCTGACTCCACCCATTCTGCCCAGGCTCCTCCTAAGCCCCTCCTCTGCTGTCTGACCCCACCCATTCTGCCCAGGCTCCTCCTATTTGACCCCACCCAATCTGACTACGCTCCTCCTAAGCCCCTCCTCTGCTGTCTGACCCCACCCAACCTGCCCAGGCTGCTCCTATACCCCTCCTCTCTGACCCCAACCAATCTGACTAGGCTCCTCCTAAGCCCCTAGGCTCCTCCTAAGCCCCTCCTCTGCTGTCTGACCCCACCCAACCTGCCCAGGCTCCTCCTATACCCCTCCTCTCTGACCCCACCCAATCTGACTAGGCTCCTCCTAAGCCCCTAGGCTCCTCCTAAGCCCCTCCTCAGCTGTCTGACCCCACCCATTCTGCCCAGGCTCCTCCTATACCCCTCCTCTCTGACCCCAGCCAATCTGACTAGGCTCCTCCTAAGCCCCTCCTCTGCTGTCTGACCCCACCCATTCTGCCCATGCTCCTCCTATTTGACCCCACCCAATCTGACTAGGCTCCTCCTAAGCCCCTCCTCTGCTGTCTGACCGCACCCCCTCTGCTGAGGCTCCTCCTATACCCCTCTGACCCCACCCATTCTGCCCAAGCTCCTCCCATACCCCTCTGACCCCACCCATTCTGCCCAGGCTCCTCCTATACCCCTCCTATTTGACCCCACCCAATCTGACTTGGCTCCTCCTAAACCCCTCCTCTGCTGTCTGTCCCCACCCATTCTGCCCAGGCTCCTCCTAAGCCCCTCCTCTCTGACTCCACCCATTCTGCCCAGGCTCCTCCTAAGCCCCTCCTCTGCTGTCTGACCCCACCCATTCTGACTAGGCTCCTCCTAAACCCCTCCTCTGCTGTCTGACCCCACCCATTCTGCCCAAGCTCTCCTCCTATACCCCCTCCTCTCTGACCCCACCCATTCTGCCCAGGCTCCTCCTATACCCCTTCTATTTGACCCCACCCAATCTGACTAGGCTCCTCCTAAGCCCCTCCTCTGCTGTCTGACCCCACCCATTCTGCCCAGGCTCCCCCTATTTGACCCCACCCAATCTGACTAGGCTCCTCCTAAGCCCCTCCTCTCTGACCTCACCCAATCTGACTAGGCTTCTCCTAAGCCCCTCCTCTGCTGTCTGACCCCACCCATTCTGCCCAGGCTCCTCCTATACCCCCTCCTCTCTGACTCCACCCATTCTGCCCAGGCTCCTCCTAAGCCCCTCCTCTCTGACCCCACCCAATCTGACTAGGCTCCTCCTAAGCCCCTAGGCTCCTCCTAAGCCCCTAGGCTCCTCCTAAGCCCCTCCTCTGCTGTCTGACCCCACCCAATCTGCCCAGGCTCCTCCTAAGCCCTCCTATACCCCTCCTCTCTGACTCCACCCATTCTGCCCAGGCTCCTCCTAAGCCCCTCCTCTCTGACCCCACCCAATCTGACTAGGCTCCTCCTATACCCCCTCTGCCCAGGCTCCTCCTATACCCCTCCTCTCTGACCTCACACAATCTGACTAGGCTCCTCCTAAGCCCCTTCTCTGCTGTCTGACCCCACCCAACCTGCCCAGGCTCCTCCTATACACCTCCTCTCTGACTCCACCCAATCTGACTAGGCTCCTCCTAAGCCCCTCCTCTGCTGTCTGACCCCACCCAACCTGCCCAGGCTCCTCCTATACCCCTCCTCTCTGACCCCACCCAATCTGACTAGGCTCCTCCTAAGCCCCTAGGCTCCTCCTAAGCCCCTCCTCTGCTGTCTGACCCCACCCATTCTGCCCAGGCTCCTCCTATTTGACCCCACCCGTTCTGCCCAGGCTCCTCCTAAGGCCTTCTTCTCTGACCCCACCCATTCTGCCCAGGCTCCTCCTATACCCTTCCTCTCTGACCCCACCCATTCTGCCCAGGCTCCTCCTATACCCCTCCTATTTGACCCCACCCAACCTGCCCAGGCTCCTCCTAAGCCCCTCCTCTGCTGTCTGACTTCACCCATTCTGCCCAGGCTCCTCCTATTTGACCCCACCCAATCTGACTACGCTCCTCCTAAGCCCCTCCTCTGCTGTCTGACCCAACCCAACCTGCCCAGGCTGCTCCTATACCCCTCCTCTCTGACCCCAACCAATCTGACTAGGCTCCTCCTAAGCCCCTAGGCTCCTCCTAAGCCCCTCCTCTGCTGTCTGACCCCACCCAACCTGCCCAGGCTCCTCCTATACCCCTCCTCTCTGACCCCACCCAATCTGACTAGGCTCCTCCTAAGCCCCTCCTCAGCTGTCTGACCCCACCCATTCTGCCCAGGCTCCTCCTATACCCCTCCTCTCTGACCCCAGCCAATCTGACTAGGCTCCTCCTAAGCCCCTCCTCTGCTGTCTGACCCCACCCATTCTTCCCATGCTCCTCCTATTTGACCCCACCCAATCTGACTAGGCTCCTCCTAAGCCCCTCCTCTGCTGTCTGACCGCACCCCCTCTGCTCAGGCTCCTCCTATACCCCTCTGACCCCACCCATTCTGCCCAAGCTCCTCCCATACCCCTCTGACCCCACCCATTCTGCCCAGGCTCCTCCTATACCCCTCCTATTTGACCCCACCCAATCTGACTTGGCTCCTCCTAAACCCCTCCTCTGCTGTCTGACCCCACCCATTCTGCCCAGGCTCCTCCTAAGCCCCTCCTCTCTGACTCCACCCATTCTGCCCAGGCTCCTCCTAAGCCCCTCCTCTGCTGTCTGACCCCACCCATTCTGCCCAGGCTCCTCCTATTTGACCCCACCCAATCTGACTACGCTCCTCCTAAGCCCCTCCTCTGCTGTCTGACCCCACCCAACCTGCCCAGGCTGCTCCTATACCCCTCCTCTCTGACCCCAACCAATCTGACTAGGCTCCTCCTAAGCCCCTAGGCTCCTCCTAAGCCCCTCCTCTGCTGTCTGACCCCACCCAACCTGCCCAGGCTCCTCCTATACCCCTCCTCTCTGACCCCACCCAATCTGACTAGGCTCCTCCTAAGCCCCTAGGCTCCTCCTAAGCCCCTCCTCAGCTGTCTGACCCCACCCATTCTGCCCAGGCTCCTCCTATACCCCTCCTCTCTGACCCCAGCCAATCTGACTAGGCTCCTCCTAAGCCCCTCCTCTGCTGTCTGACCCCACCCATTCTGCCCATGCTCCTACTATTTGACCCCACCCAATCTGACTAGGCTCCTCCTAAGCCCCTCCTCTGCTGTCTGACCGCACCCCCTCTGCTCAGGCTCCTCCTATACCCCTCTGACCCCACCCATTCTGCCCAAGCTCCTCCCATACCCCTCTGACCCCACCCATTCTGCCCAGGCTCCTCCTATACCCCTCCTATTTGACCCCACCCAATCTGACTTGGCTCCTCCTAAACCCCTCCTCTGCTGTCTGACCCCACCCATTCTGCCCAGGCTCCTCCTAAGCCCCTCCTCTCTGACTCCACCCATTCTGCCCAGGCTCCTCCTAAGCCCCTCCTCTGCTGTCTGACCCCACCCATTCTGACTAGGCTCCTCCTAAACCCCTCCTCTGCTGTCTGACCCCACCCATTCTGCCCAAGCTCTCCTCCTATACCCCCTCCTCTCTGACCCCACCCATTCTGCCCAGGCTCCTCCTATACCCCTTCTATTTGACCCCACCCAATCTGACTAGGCTCCTCCTAAGCCCCTCCTCTCTGACCTCACCCAATCTGACTAGGCTCCTCCTATACCCCCTCTGCCCAGGCTCCTCCTATACCCCTCCTCTCTGACCTCACCCAATCTGACTAGGCTTCTCCTAAGCCCCTCCTCTGCTGTCTGACCCCACCCAACCTGCCCAGGCTCCTCCTATACCCCTCCTCTCTGACCCCACCCAATCTGACTAGGCTCCCCCTAAGCCCCTCCTCTGCTGTCTGACCCCACCCATTCTGCCCAGGCTCCTCCTATTTGACCCCACCCAATCTGACTACGCTCCTCCTAAGCCCCTCCTCTGCTGTCTGACCCCACCCAAACTGCCCAGGCTGCTCCTATACCCCTCCTCTCTGACCCCAACCAATCTGACTAGGCTACTCCTAAGCCCCTACGCTCCTCCTAAGCCCCTCCTCTGCTGTCTGACCCCACCCATTCTGCCCAGGCTCCTCCTATACCCCTCCTCTCTGACCCCACCCAATCTGACTAGGCTCCCCCTAAGCCCCTCCTCTGCTGTCTGACCCCACCCATTCTGCCCAGGCTCCTCCTATTTGACCCCACCCAATCTGACTACGCTCCTCCTAAGCCCCTCCTCTGCTGTCTGACCCCACCCAACCTGCCCAGGCTGCTCCTATACCCCTCCTCTCTGACCCCAACCAATCTGACTAGGCTCCTCCTAATCCCCTAGGCTCCTCCTAAGCCCCTCCTCTGCTGTCTGACCCCACCCAACCTGCCCAGGCTCCTCCTATACCCCTCCTCTCTGACCCCACCCAATCTGACTAGGCTCCTCCTAAGCCCCTAGGCTCCTCCTAAGCCCCTCCTCAGCTGTCTGACCCCACCCATTCTGCCCATGCTCCTCCTATACCCCTCCTCTCTGACCCCAGCCAATCTGACTAGGCTCCTCCTAAGCTCCTCCTCTGCTGTCTGACCCCACCCATTCTGCCCAGGCTCCTCCTATTTGACCCCACCCAATCTGACTAGGCTCCTCCTAAGCCCCTCCTCTGCTGTCTGACCGCACCCCCTCTGCTCAGGCTCCTCCTATACCCCTCTGACCCCACCCATTCTGCCCAAGCTCCTCCCATACCCCTCTGACCCCACCCATTCTGCCCAGGCTCCTCCAATACCCCTCCTATTTGACCCCACCCAATCTGACTTGGCTCCTCCTAAACCCCTCCTCTGCTGTCTGACCCCACCCATTCTGCCCAGGCTCCTCCTAAGCCCCTCCTCTCTGACTCCACCCATTCTGCCCAGGCTCCTCCTAAGCCCCTCCTCTGCTGTCTGACCCCACCCATTCTGACTAGGCTCCTCCTAAACCCCTCCTCTGCTGTCTGACCCCACCCATTCTGCCCAAGCTCTCCTCCTATACCCCCTCCTCTCTGACCCCACCCATTCTGCCCAGGCTCCTCCTATACCCCTTCTATTTGACCCCACCCAATCTGACTAGGCTCCTCCTAAGCCCCTCCTCTGCTGTCTGACCCCACCCATATTGCCCAGGCTCCTCCTATTTGTCCCCACCCAATCTGACTAGGCTCCTCCTAAGCCCCTCCTCTCTGACCTCACCCAATCTGACTAGGCTCCTCCTATACCCCCTCTGCCAAGGCTCCTCCTATACCCCTCCTCTCTGACCTCACCCAATCTGACTAGGCTTCTCCTAAGCCCCTCCTCTGCTGTCTGACCCCACCCAACCTGCCCAGGCTCCTCCTATACCCCTCCTCTCTGACCCCACCCAATCTGACTAGGCTCCCCCTAAGCCCCTCCTCTGCTGTCTGACCCCACCCATTCTGCCCAGGCTCCTCCTATTTGACCCCACCCAATCTGACTACGCTCCTCCTAAGCCCCTCCTCTGCTGTCTGACCCCACCCAAACTGCCCAGGCTGCTCCTATACCCCTCCTCTCTGACCCCAACCAATCTGACTAGGCTCCTCCTAAGCCCCTACGCTCCTCCTAAGCCCCTCCTCTGCTGACTGACCCCACCCATTCTGCCCAGGCTCCTCCTATACCCCTCCTCTCTGACCCCACCCAATCTGACTAGGCTCCCCCTAAGCCCCTCCTCTGCTGTCTGACCCCACCCATTCTGCCCAGGCTCCTCCTATTTGACCCCACCCAATCTGACTACGCTCCTCCTAAGCCCCTCCTCTGCTGTCTGACCCCACCCAACCTGCCCAGGCTGCTCCTATACCCCTCCTCTCTGACCCCAACCAATCTGACTAGGCTCCTCCTAATCCCCTAGGCTCCTCCTAAGCCCCTCCTCTGCTGTCTGACCCCACCCAACCTGCCCAGGCTCCTCCTATACCCCTCCTCTCTGACCCCACCCAATCTGACTAGGCTCCTCCTAAGCCCCTAGGCTCCTCCTAAGCCCCTCCTCAGCTGTCTGACCCCACCCATTCTGCCCATGCTCCTCCTATACCCCTCCTCTCTGACCCCAGCCAATCTGACTAGGCTCCTCCTAAGCCCCTCCTCTGCTGTCTGACCCCACCCATTCTGCCCAGGCTCCTCCTATTTGACCCCACCCAATCTGACTAGGCTCCTCCTAAGCCCCTCCTCTGCTGTCTGACCGCACCCCCTCTGCTCAGGCTCCTCCTATACCCCTCTGACCCCACCCATTCTGCCCAAGCTCCTCCCATACCCCTCTGACCCCACCCATTCTGCCCAGGCTCCTCCAATACCCCTCCTATTTGACCCCACCCAATCTGACTTGGCTCCTCCTAAACCCCTCCTCTGCTGTCTGACCCCACCCATTCTGCCCAGGCTCCTCCTAAGCCCCTCCTCTGCTGTCTGACCCCACCCATTCTGACTAGGCTCCTCCTAAACCCCTCCTCTGCTGTCTGACCCCACCCATTCTGCCCAAGCTCTCCTCCTATACCCCCTCCTCTCTGACCCCACCCATTCTGCCCAGGCTCCTCCTATACCCCTTCTATTTGACCCCACCCAATCTGACTAGGCTCCTCCTAAGCCCCTCCTCTGCTGTCTGACCCCACCCATTCTGCCCAGGCTCCCCCTATTTGACCCCACCCAATCTGACTAGGCTCCTCCTAAGCCCCTCCTCTCTGACCTCACCCAATCTGACTAGGCTTCTCCTAAGCCCCTCCTCTGCTGTCTGACCCCACCCAACTGCCCAGGCTCCTCCTATACCCCTCCTCTCTGACCCCACCCAATCTGACTAGGCTCCTCCTGAACGCCTCCTCTGCTGTCTGACCCCACCCATTCTGCCCAGGCTCCTCCTATACCCCCTCCTCTCTGACTCCACCCATTCTGCCCAGGCTCCTCCTAAGCCCCTCCTCTCTGACCCCACCCAATCTGACTAGGCTCCTCCTAAGCCCCTAGGCTCCTCCTAAGCCCCTATGCTCCTCCTAAGCCCCTCCTCTGCTGTCTGACCCCACCCAATCTGCCCAGGCTCCTCCTAAGCCCTCCTATACCCCTACTCTCTGACTCCACCCATTCTGCCCAGGCTCCTCCTAAGCCCCTCCTCTCTGACCCCACCCAATCTGACTAGGCTCCTCCTATACCCCCTCTGCCCAGGCTCCTCCTATACCCCTCCTCTCTGACCTCACACAATCTGACTAGGCTCCTCCTAAGCCCCTCCTCTGCTGTCTGACCCCACCCAACCTGCCCAGGCTGCTCCTATACCCCTCCTCTCTGACCCCAACCAATCTGACTAGGCTCCTCCTAAGCCCCTAGGCTCCTCCTATGCCCCTCCTCTGCTGTCTGACCCCACCCAACCTGCCCAGGCTCCTCCTATACCCCTCCTCTCTGACCCCACCCAATCTGACTAGGCTCCTCCTAAGCCCCTAGGCTCCTCCTAAGCCCCTCCTCAGCTGTCTGACCCCACCCATTCTGCCCAGGCTCCTCCTATACCCCTCCTCTCTGACCCCAGCCAATCTGACTAGGCTCCTCCTAAGCCCCTCCTCTGCTGTCTGACCCCACCCATTCTGCCCATGCTCCTCCTATTTGACCCCACCCAATCTGACTAGGCTCCTCCTAAGCCCCTCCTCTGCTGTCTGACCGCACGCCCTCTGCTCAGGCTCCTCCTATACCCCTCTGACCCCACCCATTCTGCCCAAGCTCCTCCCATACCCCTCTGACCCCACCCATTCTGCCCAGGCTCCTCCTATACCCCTCCTATTTGACCCCACCCAATCTGACTTGGCTCCTCCTAAACCCCTCCTCTGCTGTCTGACCCCACCCATTCTGCCCAGGCTCCTCCTAAGCCCCTCCTCTCTGACTCCACCCATTCTGCCCAGGCTCCTCCTAAGCCCCTCCTCTGCTGTCTGACCCCACCCATTCTGACTAGGCTCCTCCTAAACCCCTCCTCTGCTGTCTGACCCCACCCATTCTGCCCAAGCTCTCCTCCTATACCCCCTCCTCTCTGACCCCACCCATTCTGCCCAGGCTCCTCCTATACCCCTTCTATTTGACCCCACCCAATCTGACTAGGCTCCTCCTAAGCCCCTCCTCTGCTGTCTGACCCCACCCATTCTGCCTAGGCTCCCCCTATTTGACCCCACCCAATCTGACTAGGCTCCTCCTAAGCCCCTCCTCTCTGACCTCACCCAATCTGACTAGGCTTCTCCTAAGCCCCTCCTCTGCTGTCTGACCCCACCCAACTGCCCAGGCTCCTCCTATACCCCTCCTCTCTGACCCCACCCAATCTGACTAGGCTCCTCCTGAACGCCTCCTCTGCTGTCTGACCCCACCCAATCTGACTAGGCTCCTCCTAAGCCCCTAGGCTCCTCCTAAGCCCCTAGGCTCCTCCTAAGCCCCTCCTCTGCTGTCTGACCCCACCCAATCTGCCCAGGCTCCTCCTATACCCCCTCCTCTCTGACTCCACCCATTCTGCCCAGGCTCCTCCTAAGCCCCTCCTCTCTGACCCCACCCAATCTGACTAGGCTCCTCCTAAGCCCCTAGGCTCCTCCTAAGCCCCTAGGCTCCTCCTAAGCCCCTCCTCTGCTGTCTGACCCCACCCAATCTGCCCAGGCTCCTCCTAAGCCCTCCTATACCCCTCCTCTCTGACTCCACCCATTCTGCCCAGGCTCCTCCTAAGCCCCTCCTCTCTGACCCCACCCAATCTGACTAGGCTCCTCCTATACCCCCTCTGCCCAGGCTCCTCCTATACCCCTCCTCTCTGACCTCACACAATCTGACTAGGCTCCTCCTAAGCCCCTCCTCTGCTGTCTGACCCCACCCAACCTGCCCAGGCTCCTCTTATACGCCTCCTCTCTGACTCCACCCAATCTGACTAGGCTCCTCCTAAGCCCCTCCTCTGCTGTCTGACCCCACCCAACCTGCCCAGGCTCCTCCTATACCCCTCCTCTCTGACCCCACCCAATCTGACTAGGCTCCTCCTAAGCCCCTAGGCTCCTCCTAAGCCCCTCCTCTGCTGTCTGACCCCACCCATTCTGCCCAGGCTCCTCCTATTTGACCCCACCCGTTCTGCCCAGGCTCCTCCTAAGGCCTTCTTCTCTGACCCCACCCATTCTGCCCTGGCTCCTCCTATACCCTTCCTCTCTGACCCCACCCATTCTGCCCAGGCTCCTCCTATACCCCTCCTATTTGACCCCACCCAACCTGCCCAGGCTCCTCCTAAGCCCCTCCTCTGCTGTCTGACCCCACCCATTCTGCCCAGGCTCCTCCTATTTGACCCCACCCAATCTGACTACGCTCCTCCTAAGCCCCTCCTCTGCTGTCTGACCCCACCCAACCTGCCCAGGCTGCTCCTATACCCCTCCTCTCTGACCCCAACCAATCTGACTAGGCTCCTCCTAAGCCCCTAGGCTCCTCCTAAGCCCCTCCTCTGCTGTCTGACCCCACCCAACCTGCCCAGGCTCCTCCTATACCCCTCCTCTCTGACCCCACCCAATCTGACTAGGCTCCTCCTAAGCCCCTAGGCTCCTCCTAAGCCCCTCCTCAGCTGTCTGACCCCACCCATTCTGCCCATGCTCCTCCTATACCCCTCCTCTCTGACCCCAGCCAATCGGACTAGGCTCCTCCTAAGCCCCTCCTCTGCTGTCTGACCCCACCCATTCTGCCCATGCTCCTCCTATTTGACCCCACCCAATCTGACTAGGCTCCTCCTAAGCCCCTCCTCTGCTGTCTGACCGCACCCCCTCTGCTCAGGCTCCTCCTATACCCCTCTGACCCCACCCATTCTGCCCAAGCTCCTCCCATACCCCTCTGACCCCACCCATTCTGCCCAGGCTCCTCCTATACCCCTCCTATTTGACCCCACCCAATCTGACTACGCTCCTCCTAAGCCCCTCCTCTGCTGTCTGACCCCACCCAACCTGCCCAGGCTGCTCCTATACCCCTCCTCTCTGACCCCAACCAATCTGACTAGGCTCCTCCTAAGCCCCTAGGCTCCTCCTAAGCCCCTCCTCTGCTGTCTGACCCCACCCAACCTGCCCAGGCTCCTCCTATACCCCTCCTCTCTGACCCCTGGCTCCTCCTATACCCCTCCTCTCTGACCCCACCCAATCTGACTAGGCTCCTCCTAAGCCCCTAGGCTCCTCCTAAGCCCCTCCTCAGCTGTCTGACCCCACCCATTCTGCCCAGGCTCCTCCTATACCCCTCCTCTCTGACCCCAGCCAATCTGACTAGGCTCCTCCTAAGCCCCTCCTCTGCTGTCTGACCCCACCCATTCTGCCCATGCTCCTCCTATTTGACCCCACCCAATCTGACTAGGCTCCTCCTAAGCCCCTCCTCTGCTGTCTGACTGCACCCCCTCTGCTCAGGCTCCTCCTATACCCCTCTGACCCCACCCATTCTGCCCAAGCTCCTCCCATACCCCTCTGACCCCACCCATTCTGCCAGGCTCCTCCTATACCCCTCCTATTTGACCCCACCCAATCTGACTTGGCTCCTCCTAAACCCCTCCTCTGCTGTCTGACCCCACCCATTCTGCCCAGGCTCCTCCTAAGCCCCTCCTCTCTGACTCCACCCATTCTGCCCAGGCTCCTCCTAAGCCCCTCCTCTGCTGTCTGACCCCACCCATTCTGACTAGGCTCCTCCTAAACCCCTCCTCTGCTGTCTGACCCCACCCATTCTGCCCAAGCTCTCCTCCTATACCCCCTCCTCTCTGACCCCACCCATTCTGCCCAGGCTCCTCCTATACCCCTTCTATTTGACCCCACCCAATCTGACTAGGCTCCTCCTAAGCCCCTCCTCTGCTGTCTGACCCCACCCATTCTGCCCAGGCTCCTCCTTTTTGACCCCACCCAATCTGACTAGGCTCCTCCTAAGCCCCTCCTCTCTGACCTCACTCAATCTGACTAGGCTCCTCCTATACCCCCTCTGCCCAGGCTCCTCCTGTACCCCTCCTCTCTGACCTCACCCAATCTGACTAGGCTTCTCCTAAGCCCCTCCTCTGCTGTCTGACCCCACCCAACCTGCCCAGGCTCCTCCTATACCCCTCCTCTCTGACCCCACCCAATCTGACTAGGCTCCCCCTAAGCCCCTCCTCTGCTGTCTGACCCCACCCATTCTGCCCAGGCTCCTCCTATTTGACCCCACCCAATCTGACTACGCTCCTCCTAAGCCCCTTCTCTGCTGTCTGACCCCACCCAACCTGCCCAGGCTGCTCCTATACCCCTCCTCTCTGACCCCAACCAATCTGACTAGGCTCCTCCTACGCCCCTCCTCTGCTGTCTGACCCCACCCATTCTGCCCAGGCTCTTCCTATACCCCTCCTCTCTGACCCCACCCAATCTGACTAGGCTCCCCCTAAGCCCCTCCTCTGCTGTCTGACCCCACCCATTCTGCCCAGGCTCCTCCTATTTGACCCCACCCAATCTGACTACGCTCCTCCTAAGCCCCTCCTCTGCTGTCTGACCCCACCCAACCTGCCCAGGCTGCTCCTATACCCCTCCTCTCTGACCCCAACCAATCTGACTAGGCTCCTCCTAAGCCCCTAGGCTCCTCCTAAGCCCCTCCTCTGCTGTCTGACCCCACCCAACCTGCCCAGGCTCCTCCTATACCCCTCCTCTCTGACCCCACCCAATCTGACTAGGCTCCTCCTAAGCCCCTCCTCAGCTGTCTGACCCCACCCATTCTGCCCAGGCTCCTCCTATACCCCTCCTCTCTGACCCCAGCCAATCTGACTAGGCTCCTCCTAAGCCCCTCCTCTGCTGTCTGACCCCACCCATTCTGCCCAGGCTCCTCCTATTTGACCCCACCCAATCTGACTAGGCTCCTCCTAAGCCCCTCCTCTGCTGTCTGACCGCACCCCCTCTGCTCAGGCTCCTCCTATACCCCTCTGACCCCACCCATTCTGCCCAAGCTTCTCCCATACCCCTCTGACCCCACCCATTCTGCCCAGGCTCCTCCTATACCCCTCCTATTTGACCCCACCCAATCTGACTTGGCTCCTCCTAAACCCCTCCTCTGCTGTCTGACCCCACCCATTCTGCCCAGGCTCCTCCTAAGCCCCTCCTCTCTGACTCCACCCATTCTGCCCAGGCTCCTCCTAAGCCCCTCCTCTGCTGTCTGACCCCACCCATTCTGCCCAGGCTCCTCCTATTTGACCCCACCCAATCTGACTACGCTCCTCCTAAGCCCCTCCTCTGCTGTCTGACCCCACCCAACCTGCCCAGGCTGCTCCTATACCCCTCCTCTCTGACCCCAACCAATCTGACTAGGCTCCTCCTAAGCCCCTAGGCTCCTCCTATGCCCCTCCTCTGCTGTCTGACCCCACCCAACCTGCCCAGGCTCCTCCTATACCCCTCCTCTCTGACCCCACCCAATCTGACTAGGCTCCTCCTAAGCCCCTAGGCTCCTCCTAAGCCCCTCCTCAGCTGTCTGACCCCACCCATTCTGCCCAGGCTCCTCCTATACCCCTCCTCTCTGACCCCAGCCAATCTGACTAGGCTCCTCCTAAGCCCCTCCTCTGCTGTCTGACCCCACCCATTCTGCCCATGCTCCTCCTATTTGACCCCACCCAATCTGACTAGGCTCCTCCTAAGCCCCTCCTCTGCTGTCTGACCGCACGCCCTCTGCTCAGGCTCCTCCTATACCCCTCTGACCCCACCCATTCTGCCCAAGCTCCTCCCATACCCCTCTGACCCCACCCATTCTGCCCAGGCTCCTCCTATACCCCTCCTATTTGACCCCACCCAATCTGACTTGGCTCCTCCTAAACCCCTCCTCTGCTGTCTGACCCCACCCATTCTGCCCAGGCTCCTCCTAAGCCCCTCCTCTCTGACTCCACCCATTCTGCCCAGGCTCCTCCTAAGCCCCTCCTCTGCTGTCTGACCCCACCCATTCTGACTAGGCTCCTCCTAAACCCCTCCTCTGCTGTCTGACCCCACCCATTCTGCCCAAGCTCTCCTCCTATACCCCCTCCTCTCTGACCCCACCCATTCTGCCCAGGCTCCTCCTATACCCCTTCTATTTGACCCCACCCAATCTGACTAGGCTCCTCCTAAGCCCCTCCTCTGCTGTCTGACCCCACCCATTCTGCCCAGGCTCCCCCTATTTGACCCCACCCAATCTGACTAGGCTCCTCCTAAGCCCCTCCTCTCTGACCTCACCCAATCTGACTAGGCTTCTCCTAAGCCCCTCCTCTGCTGTCTGACCCCACCCAACTGCCCAGGCTCCTCCTATACCCCTCCTCTCTGACCCCACCCAATCTGACTAGGCTCCTCCTGAACGCCTCCTCTGCTGTCTGACCCCACCCATTCTGCCCAGGCTCCTCCTATACCCCCTCCTCTCTGACTCCACCCATTCTGCCCAGGCTCCTCCTAAGCCCCTCCTCTCTGACCCCACCCAATCTGACTAGGCTCCTCCTAAGCCCCTAGGCTCCTCCTAAGCCCCTCCTCTGCTGTCTGACCCCACCCAATCTGCCCAGGCTCCTCCTAAGCCCTCCTATACCCCTCCTCTCTGACTCCACCCATTCTGCCCAGGCTCCTCCTAAGCCCCTCCTCTCTGACCCCACCCAATCTGACTAGGCTCCTCCTATACCCCCTCTGCCCAGGCTCCTCCTATACCCCTCCTCTCTGACCTCACACAATCTGACTAGGCTCCTCCTAAGCCCCTCCTCTGCTGTCTGACCCCACCCAACCTGCCCAGGCTCCTCTTATACACCTCCTCTCTGACTCCACCCAATCTGACTAGGCTCCTCCTAAGCCCCTCCTCTGCTGTCTGACCCCACCCAACCTGCCCAGGCTCCTCCTATACCCCTCCTCTCTGACCCCACCCAATCTGACTAGGCTCCTCCTAAGCCCCTAGGCTCCTCCTAAGCCCCTCCTCTGCTGTCTGACCCCACCCATTCTGCCCAGGCTCCTCCTATTTGACCCCACCCGTTCTGCCCAGGCTCCTCCTAAGGCCTTCTTCTCTGACCCCACCCATTCTGCCCAGGCTCCTCCTATACCCTTCCTCTCTGACCCCACCCATTCTGCCCAGGCTCCTCCTATACCCCTCCTATTTGACCCCACCCAACCTGCCCAGGCTCCTCCTAAGCCCCTCCTCTGCTGTCTGACCCCACCCATTCTGCCCAGGCTCCTCCTATTTGACCCCACCCAATCTGACTACGCTCCTCCTAAGCCCCTCCTCTGCTGTCTGACCCCACCCAACCTGCCCAGGCTGCTCCTATACCCCTGCTCTCTGACCCCAACCAATCTGACTAGGCTCCTCCTAAGCCCCTAGGCTCCTCCTAAGCCCCTCCTCTGCTGTCTGACCCCACCCAACCTGCCCAGGCTCCTCCTATACCCCTCCTCTCTGACCCCACCCAATCTGACTAGGCTCCTCCTAAGCCCCTAGGCTCCTCCTAAGCCCCTCCTCAGCTGTCTGACCCCACCCATTCTGCCCATGCTCCTCCTATACCCCTCCTCTCTGACCCCAGCCAATCTGACTAGGCTCCTCCTAAGCCCCTCCTCTGCTGTCTGACCCCACCCATTCTGCCCATGCTCCTCCTATTTGACCCCACCCAATCTGACTAGGCTCCTCCTAAGCCCCTCCTCTGCTGTCTGACCGCACCCCCTCTGCTCAGGCTCCTCCTATACCCCTCTGACCCCACCCATTCTGCCCAAGCTCCTCCCATACCCCTCTGACCCCACCCATTCTGCCCAGGCTCCTCCTATACCCCTCCTATTTGACCCCACCCAATCTGACTACGCTCCTCCTAAGCCCCTCCTCTGCTGTCTGACCCCACCCAACCTGCCCAGGCTGCTCCTATACCCCTCCTCTCTGACCCCAACCAATCTGACTAGGCTCCTCCTAAGCCCCTAGGCTCCTCCTAAGCCCCTCCTCTGCTGTCTGACCCCACCCAACCTGCCCAGGCTCCTCCTATACCCCTCCTCTCTGACCCCAGGCTCCTCCTATACCCCTCCTCTCTGACCCCACCCAATCTGACTAGGCTCCTCCTAAGCCCCTAGGCTCCTCCTAAGCCCCTCCTCAGCTGTCTGACCCCACCCATTCTGCCCAGGCTCCTCCTATACCCCTCCTCTCTGACCCCAGCCAATCTGACTAGGCTCCTCCTAAGCCCCTCCTCTGCTGTCTGACCCCACCCATTCTGCCCATGCTCCTCCTATTTGACCCCACCCAATCTGACTAGGCTCCTCCTAAGCCCCTCCTCTGCTGTCTGACCGCACCCCCTCTGCTCAGGCTCCTCCTATACCCCTCTGACCCCACCCATTCTGCCCAAGCTCCTCCCATACCCCTCTGACCCCACCCATTCTGCCCAGGCTCCTCCTATACCCCTCCTATTTGACCCCACCCAATCTGACTTGGCTCCTCCTAAACCCCTCCTCTGCTGTCTGACCCCACCCATTCTGCCCAGGCTCCTCCTAAGCCCCTCCTCTCTGACTCCACCCATTCTGCCCAGGCTCCTCCTAAGCCCCTCCTCTGCTGTCTGACCCCACCCATTCTGACTAGGCTCCTCCTAAACCCCTCCTCTGCTGTCTGACCCCACCCATTCTGCCCAAGCTCTCCTCCTATACCCCCTCCTCTCTGACCCCACCCATTCTGCCCAGGCTCCTCCTATACCCCTCCTATTTGACCCCACCCAATCTGACTTGGCTCCTCCTAAACCCCTCCTCTGCTGTCCGACCCCACCCATTCTGCCCAAGCTCTCCTCCTATACCCCCTCCTCTCTGACCCCACCCATTCTGCCCAGGCTCCTCCTATACCCCTTCTATTTGACCCCACCCAATCTGACTAGGCTCCTCCTAAGCCCCTCCTCTGCTCTCTGACCCCACCCATTCTGCCCAGGCTCCCCCTATTTGACCCCACCCAATCTGACGAGGCTCCTCCTAAGCCCCTCCTCTCTGACCTCACCCAATCTGACTAGGCTTCTCCTAAGCCCCTCCTCTGCTGTCTGACCCACCCAACTGCCCAGGCTCCTCCTATACCCCTCCTCTCTGACCCCACCCATTCTGCCCAGGCTCCTCCTATACCCCCTCCTCTCTGACTCCACCCATTCTGCCCAGGCTCCTCCTAAGCCCCTCCTCTCTGACTCCACCCAATCTGACTAGGCTCCTCCTATACCCCCTCTGCCCAGGCTCCTCCTATACCCCTCCTCTCTGACCTCACACAATCTGACTAGGCTCCTCCTAAGCCCCTCCTCTGCTGTCTGACCCCACCCAACCTGCCCAGGCTCCTCCTATACACCTCCTCTCTGACCCCACCCAATCTGACTAGGCTCCTCCTAAGCCCCTCCTCTGCTGTCTGACCCCACCCAACCTGCCCAGGCTCCTCCTATACCCCTCCTCTCTGACCCCACCCAATCTGACTAGGCTCCTCCTAAGCCCTAGGCTCCTCCTAAGCCCCTCCTCTGCTGTCTGACCCCACCCATTCTGCCCAGGCTCCTCCTATACCCCTCCTCTCTGACCCCACTCAATCTGACTAGGCTCCTCCTAAGCCCCTCCTCTGCTGTCTGACCCCACCCATTCTGCCCAGGCTCCTCCTATTTGACCCCACCCAATCTGACTAGGCTCCTCCTATACCCCCTCTGCCCAGGCTCCTCCCATACCCCTCCGACCTCACCCATTCTGCTCAGGCTCCTCCTATTTGACCCCACCCGTTCTGCCCAGGCTCCTCCTAAGGCCTTCCTCTCTGACCCCACCCATTCTGCCCAGGCTCCTCCTATACCCTTCCTCTCTGACCCCACCCATTCTGCCAGGCTCCTCCTATACCCCTCCTATTTGACCCCACCCAATCTGACTAGGCTCCTCCTAAGCCCCTCCTCTCTGACCTCACCCAATCTGACTAGGCTCCTCCTATACCCCCTCTGCCCAGGCTCCTCCTATACCCCTCCTCTCTCGCCTCGCCCAATCTGACTAGGCTTCTCCTAAGCCCCTCCTCTGCTGTCTGACCCCACCCAACCTGCCCAGGCTCCTCCTAAGCCCCTAGGCTCCTCCTAAGCCCCTCCTCTGCTGTCTGACCCCACCCATTCTGCCCAGGCTCCTCCTAAGCCCCTCCTCTCTGACTCCACCCATTCTGCCCAGGCTCCTCCTAAGCCCCTCCTCTCTGACTCCACCCAATCTGACTAGGCTCCTCCTATACCCCCCTCTGCCCAGGCTCCTCCTATACCCCTCCTCTCTGACCTCACACAATCTGACTAGGCTTCTCCTAAGCCCCTCCTCTGCTGTCTGACCCCACCCAACCTGCCCAGGCTCCTCCTATACCCCTCCTCTCTGACCCCACCCAATCTGACTAGGCTCCTCCTAAGCCCCTAGGCTCCTCCTAAGCCCCTAGGCTCCTCCTAAGCCCCTCCTCTGCTGTCTGACCCCACCCAATCTGCCCAGGCTCCTCCTAAGCCCTCCTATACCCCTCCTCTCTGACTCCACCCATTCTGCCCAGGCTCCTCCTAAGCCCCTCCTCTCTGACCCCACCCAATCTGACTAGGCTCCTCCTATACCCCCTCTGCCCAGGCTCCTCCTATACCCCTCCTCTCTGACCTCACACAATCTGACTAGGCTCCTCCTAAGCCCCTCCTCTGCTGTCTGACCCCACCCAACCTGCCCAGGCTCCTCCTATACACCTCCTCTCTGACCCCAACCAATCTGACTATTTATTTATTTTATTTATTTATTTATTTATTTATTTATTTATTTATTTTGCGTGTTTATAGAGCGCTAGAATAGACTCCCAGGGGAGTATCTCCGCGCTATATGACTGCCAAACCTACCAGTTATATAACTGTAATCCAATTCTGAAACCTGTAAAGCTAGACCTGAAACAGAAACGTCTTCAACTTTTTCCTGAAGGCCAGATGATTTTCAAGCTGCCTAAGCTGGAGGGGGAGGCCGTTCCAAATCTTTGGTCCTCTTACCGACAGAGCCTTACCCCCTTGCCTTGCCCGCTTGATCCTAGGAACCACAAGAAGCAATTGATCACTGGACCGTAGAGCACGGGAAGGGACATACGGCACAAACTTGTCTGCGAGATAAGAGGGACCCAGGCCATGAAGACCTTTATGTACCGTGCAACAGATCTTAAAGGTGACTCTCTGCCGGATGGAGAGCCAATGAAGCCTAGCAAGAAGAGGTTTTGATGGTGTTCTGGGAGGAGCATTTACCACCAGCCTAGCTGCAGTGTTCTGCACAACCTGCAACCTGTCCAAATCCTCCTCATTGGCTGACAACAGGAGGCCATTACAATAGTCGAGACGACTAAAGCGCCTGGACCAGGGTCTTTCTGATAGTGTCTGGAAGCAGAGGAAACAGAGGACTAGGCTCCTCCTAAGCCCCTCCTCTGGCTGTCCTGACCCCACCCAACCTGCCTAGGCTCCTCCTAAGCCCCTAGGCTCCTCCTAAGCCCCTCCTCTGCTGTCTGACCCCACCCATTCTGCCCAGGCTCCTCCTATACCCCTCCTCTCTGACCCCACCCAATCTGACTAGGCTCCCCCTAAGCCCCTCCTCTGCTGTCTGACCACACCCATTTTGCCCAGGCTCCTCCGGTTTGACCCCACCCAATCTGACTAGGCTCCTCCTAAGCCCCTAGGCTCCTCTAAGCCCCTCCTCTTGCTGTCTGACCCCACCCCCTCTGCTCAGGCTCCTCCTATACCCCTCTGACCCCACCCATTCTGCCCAGGCTCCTCCCATACCCCTCTGACCCCACCCATTCTGCCCAGGCTTCCTCCTATACCCCTCCTATTTGACCCCACCCAATCTGACTTGGCTCCTCCTAAACCCCTTCTCTGCTGTCTGACCCCACCCATTCTTGCCCAGGCTCCTCCTAAGCCCCTCCTCTCTGACTCCACCCATTCTGCCCAGGCTCCTCCTAAGCCCCTCCTCTGCTGTCTGACCCCACCCAATCTGACTAGGCTCCTCCTAAACCCCTCCTCTGCTGTCTGACCCCACCCAATCTGACTAGGCTCCTCCTATACCCCTCCTCTCTGACCTCACCCCCTCTGCTCAGGCTCCTCCTATACCCCCTCCTCTCTGACCCCACCCATTCTGCCCAGGCTCCTCCTATATCCCTCCTATTTGACCCCACCCAATCTGACTAGGCTCCTCCTAAGCCCGTCCTCTGCTGTCTGACCCCACCCATTCTGCCCAGGCTCCTCCTATTTGACCCCACCCAATCTGACTAGGCTCCTCCTAAGCCCCTCCTCTCTGACCTCACCCAATCTGACTAAGCTCCTCCTACGCCCCTCCTCTCTGGCCTCACCCAATCTGACTAGGCTTCTCCGAAGCCCCTCCTCTGCTGTCTGACCCCACCCATTCTGCCCAGGCTCCTCCTATACCCCTCCTCTCTGACTCCACCCATTCTGCCCAGGCTCCTCCTAAGCCCCTCCTCTCTGACTCCACCCAATCTGACTAGGCTCCTCCTATACCCCCTCTGCCCAGGCTCCTCCTATACCCCTCCTCTCCGACCTCACACAATCTGACTAGGCTCCTCCTAAGCCCCTCCTCTGCTGTCTGACCCCACCCAACCTGCCCAGGCTCCTCCTATACCCCTCCTCTCTGACCCCACCCAATCTGACTAGGCTCCTCCTAAGCCCCTAGGCTCCTCCCAAGCCCCTCCTCAGCTGTCTGACCCCACCCATTCTGCCCAGGCTCCTCCTATACCCCTCCTCTCTGACCTCACACAATCTGACTAGGCTCCTCCTAAGCCCCTCCTCTGCTGTCTGACCCCACCCATTCTGCCCAGGCTCCTCCTATTTGACCCCACCCAATCTGACTAGGCTCCTCCCAAGCCCCTCCTCTGCTGTCTGACCGCACCCCCTCTGCTCAGGCTCCTCCTATACCCCTCTGACCCCACCCATTCTGCCCAGGCTCCTCCCATACCCCTCTGACCCCACCCATTCTGCCCAGGCTCCTCCTATACCCCTCCTATTTGACCCCACCCAATCTGACTTGGCTCCTCCTAAACCCCTCCTCTGCTGTCTGACCCCACCCATTCTGCCCAGGCTCCTCCTAAGCCCCTCCTCTCTGACTCCACCCATTCTGCCCAGGCTCCTCCTAAGCCCCTCCTCTCTGACTCCACCCAATCTGACTAGGCTCCTCCTATACCCCCTCTGCCCAGGCTCCTCCTATACCCCTCCTCTCTGACCTCACACAATCTGACTAGGCTTCTCCTAAGCCCCTCCTCTGCTGTCTGACCCCACCCAACCTGCCCAGGCTCCTCCTATACCCCTCCTCTCTGACCCCACCCAATCTGACTAGGCTCCTCCTAAGCCCCTAGGCTCCTCCTAAGCCCCTAGGCTCCTCCTAAGCCCCTCCTCTGCTGTCTGACCCCACCCAATCTGCCCAGGCTCCTCCTAAGCCCTCCTATACCCCTCCTCTCTGACTCCACCCATTCTGCACAGGCTCCTCCTAAGCCCCTCCTCTCTGGCCCCACCCAATCTGACTAGGCTCCTCCTAAGCCCCTAGGCTCCTCCTAAGCCCCTAGGCTCCTCCTAAGCCCCTCCTCTGCTGTCTGACCCCACCCAATCTGCCCAGGCTCCTCCTAAGCCCTCCTAAACCCCTCCTCTGCTGTCTGACCCCACCCATTCTGCCCAGGCTCCTCCTAAGCCCCTCCTCTCTGACTCCACCCATTCTGCCCAGGCTCCTCCTAAGCCCCTCCTCTCTGACTCCACCCAATCTGACTAGGCTCCTCCTATACCCCCTCTGCCCAGGCTCCTCCTATACCCCTCCTCTCTGACCTCACACAATCTGACTAGGCTTCTCCTAAGCCCCTCCTCTGCTGTCTGACCCCACCCAACCTGCCCAGGCTCCTCCTATACCCCTCCTCTCTGACCCCACCCAATCTGACTAGGCTCCTCCTAAGCCCCTAGGCTCCTCCTAAGCCCCTAGGCTCCTCCTAAGCCCCTCCTCTGCTGTCTGACCCCACCCAATCTGCCCAGGCTCCTCCTAAGCCCTCCTATACCCCTCCTCTCTGACTCCACCCATTCTGCACAGGCTCCTCCTAAGCCCCTCCTCTCTGGCCCCACCCAATCTGACTAGGCTCCTCCTATACCCCCTCTGCCCAGGCTCCTCCTATACCCCTCCTCTCTGACCTCACACAATCTGACTAGGCTCCTCCTAAGCCCCTCCTCTGCTGTCTGACCCCACCCAACCTGCCCAGGCTCCTCCTATACACCTCCTCTCTGACCCCAACCAATCTGACTAGGCTCCTCCTAAGCCCCTCCTCTGCAGTCTGACCCCACCCAACCTGCCCAGGCTCCTCCTATACCCCTCCTCTCTGACCCCACCCAATCTGACTAGGCTCCTCCTAAGCCCCTAGGCTCCTCCTAAGCCCCTCCTCTGCTGTCTGACCCCACCCATTCTGCCCAGGCTCCTCCTATACCCCTCCTCTCTGACCCCACCCAATCTGACTAGGCTCCTCCTAAGCCCCTCCTCTGCTGTCTGACCCCACCCATTATGCCCAGGCTCCTCCTATTTGACCCCACCCGTTCTGCCCAGGCTCCTCCTAAGGCCTTCCTCTCTGACCCCACCCATTCTGCCCAGGCTCCTCCTATACCCTTCCTCTCTGACCCCACCCATTCTGCCCAGGCTCCTCCTATACCCCTCCTATTTGACCCCACCCAATCTGACTAGGCTATTCCTAAGCCCCTCCTCTCTGACCTCACCCAATCTGACTAGGCTCCTCCTATACCCCCTCTGCCCAGGCTCCTCCTATACCCTTCCTCTCTGGCCTCACCCAATCTGACTAGGCTCCCCCTAAGCCCCTCCTCTGCTGTCTGACCCCACCCAACCTGCCCAGGCTCCTCCTATACCCCTCCTCTCTGACCCCACCCAATCTGACTAGGCTCCCCCTAAGCCCCTCCTCTGCTGTCTGACCCCACCCAACCTGCCCAGGCTCCTCCTAAGCCCCTAGGCTCCTCCTAAGCCCCTCCTCTGCTGTCTGACCCCACCCATTCTGCCCAGGCTCCTCCTATACCCCTCCTCTCTGACCCCACCCAATCTGACTAGGCTCCCCCTAAGCCCCTCCTCTGCTGTCTGACCACACCCATTCTGCCCAGGCTCCTCCTATTTGACCCCACCCAATCTGACTTGGCTCCTCCTAAGCCCCTAGGCTCCTCCTAAGCCCCTCCTCTGCTGTCTGACCCCACCCATTCTGCCCAGGCTCCTCCTATACCCCTCCTATTTGACCCCACCCAATCTGACTTGGCTCCTCCTAAACCCCTCCTCTGCTGTCTGACCCCACCCATTCTGCCCAGGCTCCTCCTAAGCCCCTCCTCTCTGATTCCACCCATTCTGCCCAGGCTCCTCCTAAGCCCCTCCTCTGCTGTCTGACCCCACCCAATCTGACTAGGCTCCTCCTAAACCCCTCCTCTGCTGTCTGACCCCACCCAATCTGACTAGGCTCCTCCTATACCCCTCCTCTCTGACCTCACCCCCTCTGCTCAGGCTCCTCCTATACCCCCTCCTCTCTGACCCCACCCATTCTGCCCAGGCTCCTCCTATACCCCTCCTATTTGACCCCACCCAATCTGACTAGGCTCCTCCTAAGCCTCTCCTCTGCTGTCTGACCCCACCCATTCTGCCCAGGCTCCTCCTATTTGACCCCACCCAATCTGACTAGGCTCCTCCTAAGCCCCTCCTCTCTGACCTCACCCAATCTGACTAGGCTCCTCCTAAGCCCCTCCTCTCTGACCTCACCCAATCTGACTAGGCTCCTCCTAAGCCCCTCCTCTCTGGCCTCACCCAATCTGACTAGGCTTCTCCTAAGCCCCTCCTCTGCTGTCTGACCCCACCCAACCTGCCCAGGCTCCTCCTAAGCCCCTAGGCTCCTCCTAAGCCCCTCCTCTGCTGTCTGACCCCACCCATTCTGCCCAGGCTCCTCCTATACCCCTCCTCTCTGACCCCACCCAATCTGACTAGGCTCCCCCTAAGCCCCTCCTCTGCTGTCTGACCCCACCCATTCTGCCCAGGCTCCTCCTATTTGACCCCACCCAATCTGACTAGGCTCCTCCTAAGGCCCTCCTCTCTGACCCCACCCATTCTGCCCAGGCTCCTCCTATACCCTTCCTCTCTGACCCCACCCATTCTGCCCAGACTCCTCCTATACCCCTCCTATTTGACCCCACCCAATCTGACTTGGCTCCTCCTAAACCCCTCCTCTGCTGTCTGACCCCACCCATTCTGCCCAGGCTCCTCCTATACACCTCCTCTCTGACTCCACCCAATCTGACTAGGCTCCTCCTAAGCCCCTCCTCTGCTGTCTGACCCCACCCAACCTGCCCAGGCTCCTCCTATACCCCTCCTCTCTGACCCCACCCAATCTGACTAGGCTCCTCCTAAGCCCCTAGGCTCCTCCTAAGCCCCTCCTCTGCTGTCTGACCCCACCCATTCTGCCCAGGCTCCTCCTATACCCCTCCTCTCTGATTCCACCCATTCTGCCCAGGCCCCTCCTCTCTGACCCCACCCAATCTGACTAGGCTCCTCCTATACCCCCTTTGCCCAGGCTCCTCCTATACCCCTCCTCTCTGACCTCACCCATTCTGACCAGGCTCCTCCTATTTGACCCCACCCAATCTGACTAGGCTCCTCCTAAGCCCCTCCTCTCTGACCCCACCCAATCTGACTAGGCTCCTCCTATACCCCTCCTCTCTGACCTCACCCAATCTGACTAGGCTCCTCCTAAGCCCCTAGGCTCCTCCTAAGCCCCTCCTCAGCTGTCTGACCCCACCCATTCTGCCCAGGCTCCTCCTATACCCCTCCTCTCTGACCCCAGCCAATCTGATTAGGCTCCTCCTAAGCCCCTCCTCTGCTGTCTGACCCCACCCATTCTGCCCAGGCTCCTCCTATTTGACCCCACCCAATCTGACTAGGCTCCTCCTAAGCCCCTCCTCTGCTGTCTGACCGCACCCCCTCTGCTCAGGCTCCTCCTATACCCCTCTGACCCCACCCATTCTGCCCAAGCTTCTCCCATACCCCTCTGACCCCACCCATTCTGCCCAGGCTCCTCCTATACCCCTCCTATTTGACCCCACCCAATCTGACTTGGCTCCTCCTAAACCCCTCCTCTGCTGTCTGACCCCACCCATTCTGCCCAGGCTCCTCCTAAGCCCCTCCTCTCTGACTCCACCCATTCTGCCCAGGCTCCTCCTAAGCCCCTCCTCTGCTGTCTGACCCCACCCATTCTGCCCAGGCTCCTCCTATTTGACCCCACCCAATCTGACTACGCTCCTCCTAAGCCCCTCCTCTGCTGTCTGACCCCACCCAACCTGCCCAGGCTGCTCCTATACCCCTCCTCTCTGACCCCAACCAATCTGACTAGGCTCCTCCTAAGCCCCTAGGCTCCTCCTAAGCCCCTCCTCTGCTGTCTGACCCCACCCAACCTGCCCAGGCTCCTCCTATACCCCTCCTCTCTGACCCCACCCAATCTGACTAGGCTCCTCCTAAGCCCCTAGGCTCCTCCTAAGCCCCTCCTCAGCTGTCTGACCCCACCCATTCTGCCCAGGCTCCTCCTATACCCCTCCTCTCTGACCCCAGCCAATCTGACTAGGCTCCTCCTAAGCCCCTCCTCTGCTGTCTGACCCCACCCAACCTGCCCAGGCTCCTCCTATACACCTCCTCTCTGACTCCACCCAATCTGACTAGGCTCCTCCTAAGCCCCTCCTCTGCTGTCTGACCCCACCCAACCTGCCCAGGCTCCTCCTATACCCCTCCTCTCTGACCCCACCCAATCTGACTAGGCTCCTCCTAAGCCCCTAGGCTCCTCCTAAGCCCCTCCTCTGCTGTCTGACCCCACCCATTCTGCCCAGGCTCCTCCTATTTGACCCCACCCATTCTGCCCAGGCTCCTCCTAAGGCCTTCTTCTCTGACCCCACCCATTCTGCCCAGGCTCCTCCTATACCCTTCCTCTCTGACCCCACCCATTCTGCCCAGGCTCCTCCTATACCCCTCCTATTTGACCCCACCCAACCTGCCCAGGCTCCTCCTAAGCCCCTCCTCTGCTGTCTGACCCCACCCATTCTGCCCAGGCTCCTCCTATTTGACCCCACCCAATCTGACTACGCTCCTCCTAAGCCCCTCCTCTGCTGTCTGACCCCACCCAACCTGCCCAGGCTGCTCCTATACCCCTCCTCTCTGACCCCAACCAATCTGACTAGGCTCCTCCTAAGCCCCTAGGCTCCTCCTAAGCCCCTCCTCTGCTGTCTGACCCCACCCAACCTGCCCAGGCTCCTCCTATACCCCTCCTCTCTGACCCCACCCAATCTGACTAGGCTCCTCCTAAGCCCCTAGGCTCCTCCTAAGCCCCTCATCAGCTGTCTGACCCCACCCATTCTGCCCAGGCTCCTCCTATACCCCTCCTCTCTGACCCCAGCCAATCTGACTAGGCTCCTCCTAAGCCCCTCCTCTGCTGTCTGACCCCACCCATTCTGCCCATGCTCCTCCTATTTGACCCCACCCAATCTGACTAGGCTCCTCCTAAGCCCCTCCTCTGCTGTCTGACCGCACCCCCTCTGCTCAGGCTCCTCCTATACCCCTCTGACCCCACCCATTCTGCCCAAGCTCCTCCCATACCCCTCTGACCCCACCCATTCTGCCCAGGCTCCTCCTATACCCCTCCTATTTGACCCCACCCAATCTGACTTGGCTCCTCCTAAACCCCTCCTCTGCTGTCTGACCCCACCCATTCTGCCCAGGCTCCTCCTAAGCCCCTCCTCTCTGACTCCACCCATTCTGCCCAGGCTCCTCCTAAGCCCCTCCTCTGCTGTCTGACCCCACCCATTCTGCCCAGGCTCCTCCTATTTGACCCCACCCAATCTGACTACGCTCCTCCTAAGCCCCTCCTCTGCTGTCTGACCCCACCCAACCTGCCCAGGCTGCTCCTATACCCCTCCTCTCTGACCCCAACCAATCTGACTAGGCTCCTCCTAAGCCCCTAGGCTCCTCCTAAGCCCCTCCTCTGCTGTCTGACCCCACCCAACCTGCCCAGGCTCCTCCTATACCCCTCCTCTCTGACCCCACCCAATCTGACTAGGCTCCTCCTAAGCCCCTAGGCTCCTCCTAAGCCCCTCCTCAGCTGTCTGACCCCACCCATTCTGCCCAGGCTCCTCCTATACCCCTCCTCTCTGACCCCAGCCAATCTGACTAGGCTCCTCCTAAGCCCCTCCTCTGCTGTCTGACCCCACCCATTCTGCCCATGCTCCTCCTATTTGACCCCACCCAATCTGACTAGGCTCCTCCTAAGCCCCTCCTCTGCTGTCTGACCGCACCCCCTCTGCTCAGGCTCCTCCTATACCCCTCTGACCCCACCCATTCTGCCCAAGCTCCTCCCATACCCCTCTGACCCCACCCATTCTGCCCAGGCTCCTCCTATACCCCTCCTATTTGACCCCACCCAATCTGACTTGGCTCCTCCTAAACCCCTCCTCTGCTGTCTGACCCCACCCATTCTGCCCAGGCTCCTCCTAAGCCCCTCCTCTCTGACTCCACCCATTCTGCCCAGGCTCCTCCTAAGCCCCTCCTCTGCTGTCTGACCCCACCCATTCTGACTAGGCTCCTCCTAAACCCCTCCTCTGCTGTCTGACCCCACCCATTCTGCCCAAGCTCTCCTCCTATACCCCCTCCTCTCTGACCCCACCCATTCTGCCCAGGCTCCTCCTATACCCCTTCTATTTGACCCCACCCAATCTGACTAGGCTCCTCCTAAGCCCCTCCTCTGCTGTCTGACCCCACCCATTCTGCCCAGGCTCCCCCTATTTGACCCCACCCAATCTGACTAGGCTCCTCCTAAGCCCCTCCTCTCTGACCTCACCCAATCTGACTAGGCTTCTCCTAAGCCCCTCCTCTGCTGTCTGACCCCACCCAACTGCCCAGGCTCCTCCTATACCCCTCCTCTCTGACCCCACCCAATCTGACTAGGCTCCTCCTGAACGCCTCCTCTGCTGTCTGACCCCACCCATTCTGCCCAGGCTCCTCCTATACCCCCTCCTCTCTGACTCCACCCATTCTGCCCAGGCTCCTCCTAAGCCCCTCCTCTCTGACTCCACCCAATCTGACTAAGCTCCTCCTATACCCCCTCTGCCCAGGCTCCTCCTATACCCCTCCTCTCTGACCTCACACAATCTGACTAGGCTCCTCCTAAGCCCCTCCTCTGCTGTCTGACCCCACCCAACCTGCCCAGGCTCCTCCTATACCCCTCCTCTCTGACCCCACCCAATCTGACTAGGCTCCTCCTAAGCCCCGAGGCTCCTCCTAAGCCCCTCCTCTGCTGTCTGACCCCACCCATTCTGCCCAGGCTCCTCCTATACCCCTCCTCTCTGACCCCACTCAATCTGACTAGGCTCCTCCTAAGCCCCTCCTCTGCTGTCTGACCCCACCCATTCTGCCCAGGCTCCTCCTATTTGACCCCACCCAATCTGACTAGGCTCCTCCTATACCCCCTCTGCCCAGGCTCCTCCCATACCCCTCCGACCTCACCCATTCTGCTCAGGCTCCTCCTATTTGACCCCACCCGTTCTGCCCAGGCTCCTCCTAAGGCCTTCCTCTCTGACCCCACCCATTCTGCCCAGGCTCCTCCTATACCCTTCCTCTCTGACCCCACCCATTCTGCCCAGGCTCCTCCTATACCCCTCCTATTTGACCCCACCCAATCTGACTAGGCTCCTCCTAAGCCCCTCCTCTCTGACCTCACCCAATCTGACTAGGCTCCTCCTATACCCCCTCTGCCCAGGCTCCTCCTATACCCCTCCTCTCTGGCCTCACCCAATCTGACTAGGCTTCTCCTAAGCCCCTCCTCTGCTGTCTGACCCCACCCAACCTGCCCAGGCTCCTCCTAAGCCCCTAGGCTCCTCCTAAGCCCCTCCTCTGCTGTCTGACCCCACCCATTCTGCCCAGGCTCCTCCTATACCCCTCCTCTCTGACCCCACCGAATCTGACTAGGCTCCCCCTAAGCCCCTCCTCTGCTGTCTGACCACACCCATTTTGCCCAGGCTCCTCCTATTTGACCCCACCCAATCTGACTAGGCTCCTCTAAGCCCCTGGGCTCCTCCTAAGCCCCTCCTCTGCTGTCTGACCCCACCCCCTCTGCTCAGGCTCCTCCTATACCCCTCTGACCCCACCCATTCTGCCCAGGCTCCTCCCATACCCCTCTGACCCCACCCATTCTGCCCACGCTCCTCCTATACCCCTCCTATTTGACCCCACCCAATCTGACTTGGCTCCTCCTAAACCCCTTCTCTGCTGTCTGACCCCACCCATTCTGCCCAGGCTCCTCCTAAGCCCCTCCTCTCTGACTCCACCCATTCTGCCCAGGCTCCTCCTAAGCCCCTCCTCTGCTGTCTGACCCCACCCAATCTGACTAGGCTCCTCCTAAACCCCTCCTCTGCTGTCTGACCCCACCCAATCTGACTAGGCTCCTCCTATACCCCTCCTCTCTGACCTCACCCCCTCTGCTCAGGCTCCTCCTATACCCCCTCCTCTCTGACCCCACCCATTCTGCCCAGGCTCCTCCTATATCCCTCCTATTTGACCCCACCCAATCTGACTAGGCTCCTCCTAAGCCCGTCCTCTGCTGTCTGACCCCACCCATTCTGCCCAGGCTCCTCCTATTTGACCCCACCCAATCTGACTAGGCTCCTCCTAAGCCCCTCCTCTCTGACCTCACCCAATCTGACTAAGCTCCTCCTACGCCCCTCCTCTCTGGCCTCACCCAATCTGACTAGGCTTCTCCTAAGCCCCTCCTCTGCTGTCTGACCCCACCCATTCTGCCCAGGCTCCTCCTATACCCCTCCTCTCTGACTCCACCCATTCTGCCCAGGCTCCTCCTAAGCCCCTCCTCTCTGACTCCACCCAATCTGACTAGGCTCCTCCTATACCCCCTCTGCCCAGGCTCCTCCTATACCCCTCCTCTCCGACCTCACACAATCTGACTAGGCTCCTCCTAAGCCCCTCCTCTGCTGTCTGACCCCACCCAACCTGCCCAGGCTCCTCCTATACCCCTCCTCTCTGACCCCACCCAATCTGACTAGGCTCCTCCTAAGCCCCTAGGCTCCTCCCAAGCCCCTCCTCAGCTGTCTGACCCCACCCATTCTGCCCAGGCTCCTCCTATACCCCTCCTCTCTGACCCCAGTCAATCTGACTAGGCTCCTCCTATACCCCCTCTGCCCAGGCTCCTCCTATACCCCTCCTCTCTGACCTCACACAATCTGACTAGGCTCCTCCTAAGCCCCTCCTCTGCTGTCTGACCCCACCCATTCTGCCCAGGCTCCTCCTATTTGACCCCACCCAATCTGACTAGGCTCCTCCCAAGCCCCTCCTCTGCTGTCTGACCGCACCCCCTCTGCTCAGGCTCCTCCTATACCCCTCTGACCCCACCCATTCTGCCCAGGCTCCTCCCATACCCCTCTGACCCCACCCATTCTGCCCAGGCTCCTCCTATACCCCTCCTATTTGACCCCACCCAATCTGACTTGGCTCCTCCTAAACCCCTCCTCTGCTGTCTGACCCCACCCATTCTGCCCAGGCTCCTCCTAAGCCCCTCCTCTCTGACTCCACCCATTCTGCCCAGGCTCCTCCTAAGCCCCTCCTCTCTGACTCCACCCAATCTGACTAGGCTCCTCCTATACCCCCTCTGCCCTGGCTCCTCCTATACCCCTCCTCTCTGACCTCACACAATCTGACTAGGCTTCTCCTAAGCCCCTCCTCTGCTGTCTGACCCCACCCAACCTGCCCAGGCTCCTCCTATACCCCTCCTCTCTGACCCCACCCAATCTGACTAGGCTCCTCCTAAGCCCCTAGGCTCCTCCTAAGCCCCTAGGCTCCTCCTAAGCCCCTCCTCTGCTGTCTGACCCCACCCAATCTGCCAAGGCTCCTCCTAAGCCCTCCTATACCCCTCCTCTCTGACTCCACCCATTCTGCCCAGGCTCCTCCTAAGCCCCTCCTCTCTGACCCCACCCAATCTGACTAGGCTCCTCCTATACCCCCTCTGCCCAGGCTCCTCCTATACCCCTCCTCTCTGACCTCACACAATCTGACTAGGCTCCTCCTAAGCCCCTTCTCTGCTGTCTGACCCCACCCAACCTGCCCAGGCTCCTCCTATACACCTCCTCTCTGACCCCAACCAATCTGACTAGGCTCCTCCTAAGCCCCTCCTCTGCAGTCTGACCCCACCCAACCTGCCCAGGCTCCTCCTATACCCCTCCTCTCTGACCCCACCCAATCTGACTAGGCTCCTCCTAAGCCCCTAGGCTCCTCCTAAGCCCCTCCTCTGCTGTCTGACCCCACCCATTCTGCCCAGGCTCCTCCTATACCCCTCCTCTCTGACCCCACCCAATCTGACTAGGCTCCTCCTAAGCCCCTCCTCTGCTGTCTGACCCCACCCATTCTGCCCAGGCTCCTCCTATTTGACCCCACCTGTTCTGCCCAGGCTCCTCCTAAGGCCTTCCTCTCTGACCCCACCCATTCTGCCCAGGCTCCTCCTATACCCTTCCTCTCTGACCCCACCCATTCTGCCCAGGCTCCTCCTATACCCCTCCTATTTGACCCCACCCAATCTGACTAGGCTCCTCCTAAGCCCCTCCTCTCTGACCTCACCCAATCTGACTAGGCTCCTCCTATACCCCCTCTGCCCAGGCTCCTCCTATACCCTTCCTCTCTGGCCTCACCCAATCTGACTAGGCTTCTCCTAAGCCCCTCCTCTGCTGTCTGACCCCACCCAACCTGCCCAGGCTCCTCCTATACCCCTCCTCTCTGACCCCACCCAATCTGACTAGGCTCCCCCTAAGCCCCTCCTCTGCTGTCTGACCCCACCCAACCTGCCCAGGCTCCTCCTAAGCCCCTAGGCTCCTCCTAAGCCCCTCCTCTGCTGTCTGACCCCACCCATTCTGCCCAGGCTCCTCCTATACCCCTCCTCTCTGACCCCACCCAATCTGACTAGGCTCCCCCTAAGCCCCTCCTCTGCTGTCTGACCACACCCATTCTGCCCAGGCTCCTCCTATTTGACCCCACCCAATCTGACTAGGCTCCTCCTAAGCCCCTAGGCTCCTCCTAAGCCCCTCCTCTGCTGTCTGACCCCACCCATTCTGCCCAGGCTCCTCCTATACCCCTCCTATTTGACCCCACCCAATCTGACTTGGCTCCTCCTAAACCCCTCCTCTGCTGTCTGACCCCACCCATTCTGCCCAGGCTCCTCCTAAGCCCCTCCTCTCTGACTCCACCCATTCTGCCCAGGCTCCTCCTAAGCCCCTCCTCTGCTGTCTGACAACACCCAATCTGACTAGGCTCCTCCTAAACCCCTCCTCTGCTGTCTGACCCCACCCAATCTGACTAGGCTCCTCCTATACCCCTCCTCTCTGACCTCACCCCCTCTGCTCAGGCTCCTCCTATACCCCCTCCTCTCTGACCCCACCCATTCTGCCCAGGCTCCTCCTATACCCCTCCTATTTGACCCCACACAATCTGACTAGGCTCCTCCTAAGCCCCTCCTCTGCTGTCTGACCCCACCCATTCTGCCCAGGCTCCTCCTATTTGACCCCACCCAATCTGACTAGGCTCCTCCTAAGCCCCTCCTCTCTGACCTCACCCAATCTGACTAGGCTCCTCCTAAGCCCCTCCTCTCTGACCTCACCCAATCTGACTAGGCTCCTCCTAAGCCCCTCCTCTCTGGCCTCACCCAATCTGACTAGGCTTCTCCTAAGCCCCTCCTCTGCTGTCTGACCCCACCCAACCTGCCCAGGCTCCTCCTAAGCCCCTAGGCTCCTCCTAAGCCCCACCTCTGCTGTCTGACCCCACCCATTCTGCCCAGGCTCCTCCTATACCCCTCCTCTCTGACCTCACCCAATCTGACTAGGCTCCCCCTAAGCCCCTCCTCTGCTGTCTGAACACACCCATTCTGCCCAGGCTCCTCCTATTTGACCCCACCCAATCTGACTAGGCTCCTCCTAAGCCCCTAGGCTCCTCCTAAGCCCCTCCTCTGCTGTCTGACCCCACCCCCTCTGCTCAGGCTCCTCCTATACCCCTCTGACCCCACCCATTCTGCCCAGGCTCTTCCCATACCCCTCTGACCCCACCCATTCTGCCCAGGCTCCTCCTATACCCCTCCTATTTGACCCCACCCAATCTGCCCAGGCTCCTCCTAAGCCCCTCCTCTCTGACTCCACCCATTCTGCCCAGGCTCCTCCTAAGCCCCTCCTCTGCTGTCTGACCCCACCCAATCTGACTAGGCTCCTCCTAAACCCCTCCTCTGCTGTCTGACCCCACCCAATCTGACTAGGCTCCTCCTATACCCCTCCTCTCTGACCTCACCCCCTCTGCTCAGGCTCCTCCTATACCCCCTCCTCTCTGACCCCACCCATTCTGCCCATGCTCCTCCTATACCCCTCCTATTTGACCCCACCCAATCTGACTAGGCTCCTCCTAAGCCCATCCTCTGCTGTCTGACCCCACCCATTCTGCCCAGGCTCCTCCTATTTGACCCCACCCAATCTGACTAGGCTCCTCCTAAGCCCCTCCTCTCTGACCTCACCCAATCTGACTAGGCTCCTCCTAAGCCCCTCCTCTCTGGCCTCACCCAATCTGACTAGGCTTCTCCTAAGCCCCTCCTCTGCTGTCTGACCTCACCCAACCTGCCCAGGCTCCTCCTAAGCCCCTAGGCTCCTCCTAAGCCCCTCCTCTGCTGTATGACCCCACCCATTCTGCCCAGGCTCCTCCTATACCCCTCCTCTCTGACCCCACCCAATCTGACTAGGCTCCCCCTAAGCCCCTCCTCTGCTGTCTGACCCCACCCATTCTGCCCAGGCTCCTCCTATTTGACCCCACCCAATCTGACTATGCTCCTCCCAAGGCCCTCCTCTCTGACCCCACCCATTCTGCCCAGGCTCCTCCTATACCCTTCCTCTCTGACCCCACCCATTCTGCCCAGACTCCTCCTATACCCCTCCTATTTGACCCCACCCAATCTGACTTGGCTCCTCCTAAACCCCTCCTCTGCTGTCTGACCCCACCCATTCTGCCCAGGCTCCTCCTATACCCCCTCCTCTCTGACTCCACCCATTCTGCCCAGGCTCCTCCTAAGCCCCTCCTCTCTGACTCCACCCAATCTGACTAGGCTCCTCCTATACCCCCTCTGCCCAGGCTCCTCCTATACCCCTCCTCTCTGACCTCACACAATCTGACTAGGCTCCTCCTAAGCACCTCCTCTGCTGTCTGACCCCACCCAACCTGCCCAGGCTCCTCCTATACCCCTCCTCTCTGACCCCAACCAATCTGACTAGGCTCCTCCTAAGCCCCTAGGCTCCTCCTAAGCCCCTCCTCAGCTGTCTGACCCCACCCATTCTGCCCAGGCTCCTCCTATACCCCTCCTCTCTGACCCCACCCAATCTGACTAGGCTCCTCCTAAGCCCCTCCTCTGCTGTCTGACCCCACCCATTCTGCCCAGACTCCTCCTATTTGACCACACCCAATCTGACTAGGCTCCTCCTAAGCCCCTCCTCTGCTGTCTGACCCCACCCCCTCTGCTCAGGCTCCTCCTATACCCCTCTGACCCCACCCATTCTGCCCATGCTCCTCCCATACCCCCCTTACCCCACCCGTTCTGCCCAGGCTCCTCCTATACCCCTCCTATTTGACCCCACCCAATCTGACTTGGCTCCTCCTAAACCCCTCCTCTGCTGTCTGACCCCACCCATTCTGCCCAGGCTCCTCCTAAGCCCCTCCTCTCTGACTCCACCCATTCTGCCCAGGCTCCTCCTAAGCCCCTCCTCTGCTGTCTGACCCCACCCATTCTGATTAGGCTCCTCCTAAACCCCTCCTCTGCTGTCTGACCCCACCCATTCTGCCCAGGCTCCTCCTAAGCCCCTCCTCTCTGACTCCACCCATTCTGCCCAGGCTCCTCCTAAGCCCCTCCTCTGCTGTCTGACCTCACCCATTCTGACTAGGCTCCTCCTAAACCCCTCCTCTGCTGTCTGACCCCACCCATTCTGCCCAAGCTCTCCTCCTATACCCCCTCCTCTCTGACCCCACCCATTCTGCCCAGGCTCCTCCTATTTGACCCCACCCAATCTGACTAGGCTCCTCCTTAGCCCCTCCTCTCTGACCTCACCCAATCTGACTAGGCTCCTCCTATACCCCCTCTGCCCAGGCTCCTCCTATACCCCTCCTCTCTGACCTCACCCAATCTGACTAGGCTTCTCCTAAGCCCCTCCTCTGCTGTCTGACCCCACCCAACCTGCCCAGGCTCCTCCTATACCCCTCCTCTCTGACCCCACCCAATCTGACTAGGCTCCTCCTAAGCCCCTAGGCTCCTCCTAAACCCCTCCTCTGCTGTCTGACCCCACCCATTCTGCCCAGGCTCCTCCTATACCCCTCCTCTCTGATCTCACCCAATCTGACTAGGCTTCTCCTAAGCCCCTCCTCTGCTGTCTGACCCCACCCAACCTGCCCAGGCTCCTCCTAAACCCCTCCTCTCTGACCCCACCCAATCTGACTAGGCTCCTCCTAAGCCCCTCTTCTCTGACCTCATCCAATCTGACTAGGCTCCTCCTATACCCCCTCTGCCCAGGCTCCTCCTATACCCCTCCTCTCTGACCTCACCCAATCTGACTAGGCTCCTCCTATTCCCCCTCTGCCCAGGCTCCTCCTATACCCCTCCTCTCTGGCCTCACCCAATCTGACTAGGCTTCTCCTAAGCCCCTCCTCTGCTGTCTGACCCCACCTAACCTGCCCAGGCTCCTCCTAAGCCCCTGGGCTCCTCCTAAGCCCCTCCTCTGCTGTCTGATCCCACCCATTCTGCCCAGGCTCCTCCTATACCCCTCCTCTCTGACCCCACCCAATCTGACTAGGCTCCCCCTAAGCCCCTCCTCTGCTGTCTGACCACACCCATTCTGCCCAGGCTCCTCCTATTTGACTCCACCCAATCTGACTAGGCTCCTCCTAAGCCCCTAGGCTCCTCCTAAGCCCCTCCTCTGCTGTCTGACCCCACCCCTCTGCTCAGGCTCCTCCTATAACCCTCTGACCCCACCCATTCTGCCCAGGCTCCTCCCATACCCCTCTGACCCCACCCATTCTGCCCAGGCTCCTCCTATACCCCTCCTATTTGACCCCACCCAATCTGACTTGGCTCCTCCTAAGCCCCTCCTCTGCTGTCTGACCCCACCCCCTCTGCTCAGGCTCCTCCTATACCCCTCTGACCCCACCCATTCTGCCCAGGCTCCTCCCATACTCCCCTTACCCCACCCATTCTGCCCAGGCTCCTCCTATACCCCTTCTATTTGAACCCACCCAATCTGACTTGGCTCCTCCTAAACCCCTCCTCTGCTGTCTGACCCCACCCATTCTGCCCAGGCTCCTCCTAAGCCCCTCTTCTCTGACTCCACCCATTCTGCCCAGGCTCCTCCTAAGCCCCTCCTCTGCTGTCTGACCCCACCCATTCTGACTAGGCTCCTCCTAAACCCCTCCTCTGCTGTCTGACCCCACCCATTCTGCCCAGGCTCCTCCTAAGCACCTCCTCTCTGACTCCACCCATTCTGCCCAGGCTCCTCCTAAGCCCCTCCTCTGCTGTCTGACCCCACCCATTCTGACTAGGCTCCTCCTAAACCCCTCCTCTGCTGTCTGACCCCACCCATTCTGCCCAAGCTCTCCTCCTATACCCCCTCCTCTCTGACCCCACCCATTCCGCCCAGGCTCCTCCTATTTGACCCCACCCAATCTGACTAGGCTCCTCCTAAGCCCCTCCTCTCTGACCTCACCCAATCTGACTAGGCTCCTCCTATACCCCCTCTGCCCAGGCTCCTCCTATACCCCTCCTCTCTGACCTCACCCAATCTGACTAGGCTTCTCCTAAGCCCCTCCTCTGCTGTCTGACCCCACCCAACCTGCCCAGGCTTCTCCTATACCCCTCCTCTCTGACCCGACCCAATCTGACTAGGCTCCTCCTAAGCCCCTAGGCTCCTCCTAAACCCCTCCTCTGCTGTCTGACCCCACCCATTCTGCCCAGGCTCCTCCTATACCCCTCCTCTCTGACCTCACCCAATCTGACTAGGCTTCTCCTAAGCCCCTCCTCTGCTGTCTGACCCCACCCAACCTGCCCAGGCTCCTCCTATTTCCCTCCTCTCTGACCCCACCCAATCTGACTAGGCTCCTCCTAAGCCCCTCCTCTCTGACCTCATCAAATCTGACTAGGCTCCTCCTATACCCCCTCTGCCCAGGCTCCTCCTATACCCCTCCTCTCTGGCCTCACCCAATCTGACTAGGCTTCTCCTAAGCCCCTCCTCTGCTGTCTGACCCCACCCAACCTGCCCAGGCTCCTCCTAAGCCCCTAGGCTCCTCCTAAGCCCCTCCTCTGCTGTCTGACCCCACCCATTCTGCCCAGGCTCCTCCTATACCCCTCCTCTCTGACCCCACCCAATCTGACTAGGCTCCCCCTAAGCCCCTCCTCTGCTGTCTGACCACACCCATTCTGCCCAGGCTCCTCCTATTTGACCCCACCCAATCTGACTAGGCTCCTTCTAAGCCCCTAGGCTCCTCCTAAGCCCCTCCTCTGCTGTCTGACCCCACCCCCTCTGCTCAGGCTCCTCCTATACCCCTCTGACCCCACCCATTCTGCCCAGGCTCCTCCCATACCCCTCTGACCCCACCCATTCTGCCCAGGCTCCTCCAATACCCCTCCTATTTGACCCCACCCAATTTGACTAGGCTCCTCCTAAGCCCCTCCTCCGCTGTCTGACCCCACCCATTCTGCCCAGGCTCCTCCTATTTGACCCCACCCAATCTGACTAGGCTCCTCCTAAGCCCCTCCTCTCTGACCTCACCCAATCTGACTAGGCTTCTCCTAAGCCCCTCCTCTGCTGTCTGACCTCACCCAACCTGCCCAGGCTCCTCCTAAGCCCCTAGGCTCCTCCTAAGCCCCTCCTCTGCTGTCTGACCCCACCCATTCTGCCCAGGCTCCCCCTATACCCCTCCTCTCTGACCCCACCCGAACTGACTAGGCTCCCCCTAAGCCCCTCCTCTGCTGTCTGACCCCACCCATTCTGCCCAGGCTCCTCCTATTTGACCCCACCCAATCTAACTAGGCTCCTCCTAAGGCCCTCCTTTCTGACCCCACCCATTCTGCCCAGGCTCCTCCTATACCCTTCCTCTCTGACCCCACCCATTCTGCCCAGACTCCTCCTATACCCTCCTATTTGACCCCACCTAATCTGACTTGGCTCCTCCTAAACCCCTCCTCTGCTGTCTGACCCCACCCAACCTGCCCAGGCTCCTCCTATACCCCTCCTCTCTGACCCCACCCAATCTGACTAGGCTCCTCCTAAGCCCCTAGGCTCCTCCTAAGCCCCTCCTCTGCTGTCTGACCCCACCCATTCTGCCCAGGCTCCTCCTATACCCCTCTGACCCCACCCATTCTGCCCAGGCTCCTCCCATACCCCTCTGACCCCACCCATTCTGCCCAGGCTCCTCCTATACTTCCTCCTCTCTGACTCCACCCATTCTGCCCAGGCTCCTCCTAAGCCCCTCCTCTCTGACTCCACCCAATCTGACTAGGCTCCTCCTATACCCCCTCTGCCCAGGCTCCTCCTATACCCCTCCTCTCTGACCTCACACAATCTGACTAGGCTCCTCCTAAGCTTCTCCTCTGCTGTCTGACCCCACCCAACCTGCCCAGGCTCCTCCTATACCCCTCCTCTCTGACCCCACCCTATCTGACTAGGCTCCTCCTAAGCCCCTAGGCTCCTCCTAAGCCCCTCCTCAGCTGTCTGACCCCACCCATTCTGCCCAGGCTCCTCCTATACCCCTCCTCTCTGACCCCACCCAATCTGACTAGGCTCCTCCTAAGCCCCTCCTCTGCTGTCTGACCCCACCCATTCTGCCCAGGCTCCTCCTATTTGACCCCACCCAATCTGACTAGGCTCCTCCTAAGCCCCTCCTCTGCTGTCTGACCACACCCCCTCTGCTCAGGCTCCTCCTATACCCCTCTGACCCCACCCATTCTGCCCAGGCTCCTCCCATACCCCTCTGACCCCATCCATTCTGCCCAGGCTCCTCCTATACCCCTCCTATTTGACCCCACCCAATCTGACTTGGCTCCTCCTAAACCCCTCCTCTGCTGTCTGACCCCACCCATTCTGCCCAGGCTCCTGCTAAGCCCCTCCTCTCTGACTCCACCCATTCTGCCCAGGCTCCTCCTAAGCCCCTCCTCTGCTGTCTGACCCCACCCATTCTGACTAGGCTCCTCCTAAACCCCTCCTCTGCTGTCTGACCCCACCCATTCTGCCCAAGCTCTCCTCCTATACCCCCTCCTCTCTGACCCCACCCATTCTGCCCAGGCTCCTCCTATTTGACCCCACCCAATCTGACTAGGCTCCTCCTAAGCCCCTCCTCTCTGACCTCACCCAATCTGACTAGGCTCCTCCTATACCCCCTCTGCCCAGGCTCCTCCTATACCCCTCCTCTCTGACCTCACCCAATCTGACTAGGCTTCTCCTAAGCCCCTCCTCTGCTGTCTGACCCCACCCAATCTGCCCAGGCTCCTCCTATACCCCTCCTCTCTGACCCCACCCAATCTGACTAGGCTCCTCCTAAGCCCCTAGGCTCCTCCTAAGCCCCTAGGCTCCTCCTAAACCCCTCCTCTGCTGTCTGACCCCACCCATTCTGCCCGGCTCCTCCTATACCCCTCCTCTCTGACCCCACCCAATCTGACTAGGCTCCTCCTAAGCCCCTCCTCTGCTGTCTGACCCCACCCATTCTGCCCAGGCTCCTCCTATACCCTTCCTCTCTGACCCCACCCATTCTGCCCAGGCTCCTCCTATACCCCTCCTATTTGACCCCACCCAATCTGACTTGGCTCCTCCTAAACCCCTCCTCTGCTGTCTGACCCCACCCATTCTGCCCAGGCTCCTCCTAAACTTCTCCTCTGCTGTCTGACCCCACCCAATCTGACTAGGCTCCTCCTAAACCCCTCCTCTGCTGTCTGACCCCACCCAATCTGACTAGGCTCCACCTATACCCCTCCTCTCTGACCTCACCCCCTCTGCTCAGGCTCCTCCTATACCCCCTCCTCTCTGACCCCACCCATTCTGCCCAGGCTCCTCATATACCCCTCCTATTTGACCCCACCCAATCTGACTAGGCTCCTCCTAAGCCCCTCCTCTGCTGTCTGACCCCACCCATTTTGCCCAGGCTCCTCCTATTTGACCCCACCCAATCTGACTAGGCTCCTCCTAAGCCCCTCCTCTCTGACCTCACCCAATCTGACTAGGCTCCTCCTATACCCCCTCTGCCTAGGCTCCTCCTATACCCCTCCTCTCTGGCCTCACCCAATCTGACTAGGCTTCTCCTAAGCCCCTCCTCTGCTGTCTGACCCCACCCAACCTGCCCAGGCTCCTCCTAAGCCCCTCCTCTGCTGTCTGACCCCACCCATTCTGCCCAGGCTCCTCCTATACCCCTCCTCTCTGACCCCACCCAATCTGACTAGGCTCCCCCTAAGCCCCTCCTCTGCTGTCTGACCACACCCATTCTGCCCAGGTTCCTCCTATTTGACCCCACCCAATCTGACTAGGCTCCTCCTAAGCCCCTAGGCTCCTCCTAAGCCCCTCCTCTGCTGTCTGACCCCACCCCCTCTGCTCAGGCTCCTTCTATACCCCTCTGACCCCACCCATTCTGCCCAGGCTCCTCCCATACCCCTCTGACCCCACCCATTCTGCCCAGGCTCCTCCTATACCCCTCCTATTTGACCCCACCCAATCTGACTTGGCTCCTCCTAAACCCCTCCTCTGCTGTCTGACCCCACCCATTCTGCCCATGCTCCTCCTAAGCCCCTCCTCTCTGACTCCACCCATTCTGCCCAGGCTCCTCCTAAGCCCCTCCTCTGCTGTCTGACCCCACCCAATCTGACTAGGCTCCTCCTAAACCCCTCCTCTGCTGTCTGACCCCACCCAATCTGACTAGGCTCCTCCTATACCCCTCCTCTCTGACCTCACCCCCTCTGCTCAGGCTCCTCCTATACCCCCTCCTCTCTGACCCCACCCATTCTGCCCAGGCTCCTCCTATACCCCTCCTATTTGACCCCACCCAATCTGACTAGGCTCCTCCTAAGCCCCTCCTCTGCTGTCTGACCCCACCCATTCTGCCCAGGCTCCTCCTATTTGACCCCACCCAATCTGACTAGGCTCCTCCTAAGCCCCTCCTCTCTGACCTCACGCAATCTGACTAGGCTCCTCCTAAGCCCCTCCTCTCTGGCCTCACCCAATCTGACTAGGCTTCTCCTAAGCCCCTCCTCTGCTGTCTGACCCCACCCAACCTGCCCAGGCTCCTCCTAAGCCCCTAGGCTCCTCCTAAGCCCCTCCTCTGCTGTCTGACCCCACCCATTCTGCCCAGGCTCCTCCTATTTGACCCCACCCAATCTGACTAGGCTCCTCCTAAGGCCCTCCTCTCTGACCCCACCCATTCTGCCCAGGCTCCTCCTATACCCTTCCTCTCTGACCCCACCCATTCTGCCCAGACTCCTCCTATACCCCTCCTATTTGACCCAACCCAATCTGACTTGGCTCCTTCTAAACCCCTCCTCTGCTGTCTGACCCCACCCATTCTGCCCAGGCTCCTCCTATACCCCCTCCTCTCTGACTCCACCCATTCTGCCCAGGCTCCTCCTAAGCCCCTCCTCTCTGACTCCACCCAATCTGACTAGGCTCCTCCTATACCCCCTCTGCCCAGGCGCCTCCTATACCCCTCCTCTCTGACCTCACACAATCTGACTAGGCTCCTCCTAAGCACCTCCTCTGCTGTCTGACCCCACCCAACCTGCCCAGGCTCCTCCTATACCCCTCCTCTCTGACCCCACCCAATCTGACTAGGATCCTCCTAAGCCCCTAGGCTCCTCCTAAGCCCCTCCTCAGCTGTCTGACCCCACCCATTCTGCCCAGGCTCCTCCTACACCCCTCCTCACTGACCCCACCCAATCTGACTAGGCTCCTCCTAAGCCCATCCTCTGTTGTCTGACCCCACCCATTCTGCCCAGGCTCCTCCTATTTGACCCCACCCAATCTGACTAGGCTCCTCCTAAGCCCCACCTCTGCTGTCTGACCCCACCCCCTCTGCTCAGGCTCCTCCTATACCCCTCTGACCCCACCCATTCTGCCCAGGCTCCTCCCATACCCCTCTGACCCCACCCATTCTGCCCAGGCTCCTCCTATACCCCTCCTATTTGACCCCACCCAATCTGACTTGGCTCCTCCTAAACCCCTCCTCTGCTGTCTGACCCCACCCATTCTGCCCAGGCTCCTCCTAAGCCCCTCCTCTCTGACCCCACCCAATCTGACTAGGCTCCTCCTATACCCCCTCTGCCCAGGCTCCTCCTATACCCCTCCTCTCTGACCTCACCCATTCTGACCAGGCTCCTCCTATTTGACCCCACCCAATCTGACTAGGCTCCTCCTAAGCCCCTCCTCTCTGACCCTCACAACACTGCTTTCTGAAGGGGCGCCAAGAATCTAAAGTGATTGTGAGCACTTTGCGGGCTTTTTAGGGGTATAAAGTGCTATATGAACTATATAATGCAATCCAATAATAAAGGATGAATGAACTGGTTAAAAGTTGAAGAGGCTGTACTATGGGTGCATTTCAGGAATCTCTTTCAGGGTAGTGAGTGCTGTGTAATTCTATGTCAGGACAGGAGGCTCCGATTATGCTTAGTCTCATTTCTTTACTGACACATAGCAGCCAATCACATTACAGTAAAGAAAAAAACAGAAATAGGGCAACCATAGAGTACACCCCTAGTATATAAACAGTCTCAGAGGTAACCACTTCCTCTTTCTTTGCTGCTCCGCAGCCAGTTAAGTGCTTTTCATTGTTAACTGTGTTTTCTTGCATTTACATGGTTATTGTGTTAATTGTTTTACTTGCGCGTACTTGCTGTATGCTTCGCGCTTTCATTGCGCTGCTTGTCACGTCTTTCGGCGTTTCTCAGGCTCCGGTTGCTCTTTCAGGGTCCGTTGCCGTTTTTTCTGCATTTTCGATCGGGAGCGCGTGTTCGCCTCCCTTATGACAGGGCGCCTGCTGCCCGTGTCTTGTACTTAAAGTGGAGCGGGAGCAGGGGTTAGCGACTCGTGCGGGGAGCGCGAGCGCTTCTGAGTCGTTTCTGTTTACAGCAGGCATACCGTGTCGCGCATGCGCATTGGTGATTTCCGGCTCGAGTGACGCCGGTTGAGTGAATGTCGTCCCTGACGCCTACGCCCACAGCCTGACTGGAACTGTTAACCCCGTGTGACGCTTTGGCTTAGAGAGAGCTGGGGCAGGAGTTTTTGAAGCTTTCGTGGCATAGGCTCTGCCTAGAGTGTTTTTCTTTGGTGCAGGCTTTGGCTCCCTCCACATTTTAATACCTTTTCGAGTCAGGTTTATTCCTGCTTCTTTCAAGCCTGCTTTGGGGTCTCAACACTCCCCCTTGACGTGTGTTTTTTGTCAACACTCCATATTATTTAAGTCGTCTTGTGGGCACTTACCTCTACTTTGCTGTAGAATGGCTGATTATTTTGATGACGCTGAAGACGACTGTTATTATTATGCTGATGAGGAGGAAGGCTCCTTGGAACAGGACTTGGTTGAACAATTAGACAAGGGTGTTCAACAGTCCGTTAACAAAGCACTGGTACGTGCCATTAATCCTTTGAAGCGTCATCTCAGTCTCTATGCCCAACAGCAGGGCTGGTTGCCTGCTTCCAAGAAGACGGCGAAGTCGCCAGTTAACCCTATCAAGACTGACTTCCAGCGCTTGGCTAAAAGTTTGGCTACACCATCCTCATCTGCTGGTCTTCACGAGGCGGATTCAGACCATGGCCTATCTTCAGCATCCTCAGACCATGTTTCTCCTCCACCTAAAAAACGGGTCTGTAAGGAACATTTTGTAGACGCTCCCGAGCATCCTAAGGTGCTCAATTTCGAGCCTGCAGACATAATCCATCCGAACTCTTCCTCATGGGCGCCGTCTCCAGCTGTAGCTGCCTACATTGAGGCGCATATCCGCCAACCTTTTGAGGCTTCAGTTCGTGCCCGGTTGCGCTCAGAGTGCCCGAGGCCTGATTTGTCTGCCCATTTGGCTGAGACACCAGACGTTGATCCCATGATGGTCACGTATTTGAAAAAATATGCCAAGGACCCGAAGAAGGGCCTTGATAGATCTTGGCGGTCTTGTCAAGATAAGATGTTAGACCTGCTTGGGCCCCTCACTAAGATTTTGGACCTTGGTTTCAGAGCACAAGAGGCTTCTGCCCTTGTGAACCCGAAGGAAATGATCGAATGGGCGCAACGGGCGATTTGCACCTTGGGTAATGCAAATTGTGCAATATCTGCGGAACGTCGCAGGTCCATCTTGTTAAAGCTTGACCCTAGACTCTCTGAATTAGCCACTTCTGAGTCGGGCCCTGAGGCGGACGGCCTCCTGTTTGGTCAACCGTTCCTTAAGGAACTCACGCGCTTTGTATCCACCTTCAGTGGCATCGACAAGGCGCAGGCCTCCTTGAGGCGAGCCATGCGTCCGGTTTTTGGAAAGGCCGGACGAGGTAGGGGACGCTCGTTCGGCCGTGGTTCTGCCACTCAGTCCCAGAGAGGCAATTCCTCTCAGCACAGAGGCTCCTACGACTCTGGTTATTCATCGAGAGCCAACTTTTATCCTTCCAGAAAAGGAAAAGGCCAGTACGGCAAAGGACGTTCCGGTGGTCATCAGGGACAATACCAAGATTCCCACTCTACAGGTGAGCCTGATTCATGCATGCGATGTGATGTTGGGGGGTCGCATTCAGTTTTTCCTGCAGAATTGGCGCATGCTCTCCGGCGATGCTTGGGTGCTACAAACGGTTCAGGGGTTCAGAATAGAATTCTATCACCCGATGCATCAGACTTGTCCCCCTCCTTGTCTGCGTTTTTCTCTTCAGGATCAGGTTTGTCTCTCCGAGGAGATAGACTCTCTTCTCAAAAAGGGAGCGGTGATTCCAACCTCCCGGCATCCGAAGGGGTTTGCCAGTTCTGTCTTTCTGGTCGAGAAGAAAGGGGGCGGTGCTCGCCTTGTTCTCAACCTGAAAGACTTCAACGGCGGAGTCGTCTATCGACATTTCAAGATGGAGGGCATCCATCTCTTGAGGGATCTCCTTCGAGAAGGGGATTGGATGGTCAGGCTGGACCTCAAAGATGCATATCTCTCGGTTCCAATCTACAAACCGCATCGCCGGTTTCTCCAGTTTCTCTGGCAGGGAGTCTGGTACGAGTATCAGGTTCTCCCGTTCGGCCTTTCGTCGGCACCATGGTGCTTCACGAAGCTGTTGAGACCAGTTGTGGAACATCTTCGATCGCTGGGTGTCAGGTTGATAATTTATCTGGACGATATTCTCCTTATGGCGGATTGTCCACTCAAACTTCTTCAACATCTGGAATTGTCCATCACTCTTTTACAATCTCTGGGGTTTCTAATCAATGTTCAGAAATCGGTTTTGGTTCCAGCCCAGCGTATCGATTTCTTGGGCTTCCAGATCGACTCGGTAACTTGTCAACTTCTCTTGCCCAACCAAAAGATGCGTTATATCAAGAGAGAGTTGATGTCTGTTATTTCCAGACCGACTGTGTCGTTGAGGTCGTTGGCACGTGTAGTTGGTCTGCTGGCTTCATCCATTCAGGCGATTTTTCCGGGTCCCCTGCATTACAGGGCAATGCAGCGCCTGAAAATTCTTCATCTCCGGAAGGGTCTCAGATATTCCGATCAGATTCCTCTTACGGAGGAGGTCCGGTGGGAGATGCAGTGGTGGTTGGACCACATGGAGGCCTGGAACGGCCGAGCCCTCTTCGGTGTGTCTCCGGATCTGGTGATAGAATCCGATGCCAGTCGGTGGGGCTGGGGAGCCCGTTGCGGCTCGGTCTCGACCGGGGGTCGTTGGTCCCCTCAGGAATTGAACCTTCATATCAACTGTCTGGAACTTCTGGCGGGTTCCTTTGCGATCAAATGTTTTTCCCCCCTGCAGACCAGTTGTTGTGTCCTTCTCCGGATGGACAATATATCGGCAGTCCGCTATGTAAACAAACTGGGCGGGACCAGGTCCAGAATTCTAGCGGAGATCGCCAAAGATTTTTGGCACTTCTGTCTGCAGAAGAAGATCACTGTTATTGCGGAGTACCTTCCGGGATGCCACAATCAGATAGCGGACTGGCACTCCAGGCATCTCCGGGATTACAGCGATTGGAGGCTGCATCCTCGGGTCTTCCGTGCTCTCCATCGGCGTTGGGGTCCTTGCCAACTAGATCTCTTTGCCTCACGCCTCAATGCGCAACTTCCGCATTTTTACAGTTGGAGACCGGACCCTCAGGCTCTGGCCACGGATGCCTTTCTCCAGCAGTGGCCATCGTCCCTCTGCTATGCCTTCCCTCCATTTCTAATGATTCCCAGGGTATTGGCCTACTCCAAACGATTTCAGACGGATCTGATTCTGATTGCCCCTCTCTGGAGGGCTCAAGCGTGGTTTCCGGTCCTTCTAGAAATGTGTTCGGCACCACCGTTTCTCCTTCCCCCATTGTGGAATCTCCTGTTGGACCCTCTCGGAGATCCTCATCCCCTGATCCTCTCAGGCTCCCTCCCCCTCCTCGCGTGGAGGATCTCGGGGATCGCTGGTCGCTCCCAGGCCTTTCAAGCGACGCTTCCAAGCTCCTTAGTGAAGCATGGGCTCCCAATACTCACAAACGGTATAAGGGGTCTTGGAAGCGTTGGTGTGATTGGTGTTCACAACAACAAGTTGATCCCGTTTCAGCAGATATCAGCATGATTGTTAATTTCTTGGCCTCCTTAGCCACCTCTGGTCTGGCTTATTCAACTATCAACGGTTTTCGATCGGCTATTTCGGCGGGTCATGCCCACATAGATGGGAAACCCGCAGGTGAACATCCTTTTGTTTCCAGGTTACTTAAGGGAGTTCGTTTCGCGAAACCTCCCACTCCTAAGTATGTTACCTTGTGGGATGTGTCGGTTGTACTCAGATTTTTGGAGGCCTGGCCTCCCAATGCGTCCTTATCTCGCAAACAACTATCTGCAAAACTAACTATGTTGTTATGTTTGGTCTCCTGCAAGCGCGTGTCGGACGTACACGCGTTGGACCTGGCGGGTCGCAGTTTTACTCCTGAAGGAGTTTCCTTTCGTCTCTCCAGACGTACCAAATCTAATACGCCTTCTATTACTTATCCTTCTTTTCCTTCTCCCCCAACCTCTGTGTGGTTCAATGCCTGAAGGATTATGAGGTGAGTACCGCTTCTTTGCGCTCTGACATGCAAGGTCCACTTTTTATTGCATTACAAAAGCCTTTCCGCCCTGTCTCTCCAGCTACCTTGGCGCGCTGGGTGCGGGGTCTTATGTCTGAAGCTGGTATTGATGTTTCTGTTTTTGGCGCACACTCTGCACGGGGAGCGATGGCGTCCAAAGCCTATTCCATGGGTGTTACTCTGTTTGATATAATGAAGGCTGCAGATTGGTCATCTGCTTCTGTGTTTAAGACTTTTTATTTTAAACCCATCGATAGTGTTGCTTCTGTAGTGGTGGATCAGCTTTAAAAAAGCATAATCGGAGCCTCCTGTCCTGACATAGAATTAAAAATTTGCAAACATTCGTGACAAGAATTTTCAATTCTATTAAGGACTAGGAGGCGAGGATTATCCCACCCGTTGTCTATGCATGTATCGATTATATTGTTACTATGCAATTCTTCAAAAATCTTTCATGATGATATGTGATGAATGCTTTGATTTTTCTCTACCCACCCTTATTTGCTCATGATTACACAGGATGTGTATTACGGCTTTGTGTCTCTTTTCAGGCTCTGATCCCAAGTGAGGTTCCTCCGGCTCCGTCCTTGTGGAAGTTCTGCTGCGAGTTTCTACTCCTCGTTGGCCTGCTCCTGTTCCTATGGATTTTGGAAGTTCCTCCGCCTCCTCCTTCGGATTTTGGTCCTTTTGGATGATGTTCTCCTTGGTTTTTTCTGATGTTACTTGGTTCTTCATATTGGATTTTGGACAAAGAAAGAGGAAGTGGTTACCTCTGAGACTGTTTATATACTAGGGGTGTACTCTATGGTTGCCCTATTTCTGTTTTTTTCTTTACTGTAATGTGATTGGCTGCTATGTGTCAGTAAAGAAATGAGACTAAGCATAATCCTCGCCTCCTAGTCCTTAATAGAATTGAAAATTCTTGTCACGAATGTTTGCAAATTTTTAAATGTACTCAGTTGGATCATTTACATTCCTGTCAAGTGATACTTTTGCAGCCAATCCTGGCCGTTGGGCTACAGTGCTTTGCATTCTGGAGCTTGTCGTCCATTTTTTAGTGATATAAGAATCCATAAAGTGAAAGTGCTGCTGTCTATAAAAGACAGTTATGGCTGAGTGTGTCGCACATGACAATTGTCAAAATTGCAATAACATCATACGCGGAACAGTCACCAATCAACCTATGAAGGGTTACAAAATTAAGCTTCATGTAACGGCCCCCTGTGAAACAACCGTCGTTTACCTGTTAAAATGCCCCTGCGGCAAAGTGTACGTGGGGAAAACTGAGAGGAAGTTACAACTAAAAATGAATGAACACAAGTCGAACATAAGAACCAGGAATACGAGTAAACAGTTGCGACACACTTCATGGAAGAGAAGCACAATATATCTCAGTTGAGATTCATGATTTTGGAGACAATTGACAGAAAATTACAGTCTTACAGACAACCCGGCCTCAATGAACGAATAGAATATGCCTGCTACCTCTGAGTAACAGGCATTTATGTTTGCTCGCAGGAACTGTGTTAGTTGCTTAGCAATAAGCCAACATCCATACTGTAAATATTGGATCTAAAATAATTAATGTTATGGACACAATGTAATGTATTATTTCAATTACACGCTGCTAACTCATTTAAAGCATTCAGTCTTTATTTGATATTGTCTTCAAGACACGCATCCATTCAACAACAAACATATCCGGCACTGTGCACTCTCGTTAAGTCCGTTTTTACTTTTTACTTTTTACTATCCCAAACAGCATCATCACACATACGCATGCCACTGTTTACAAACGTATCGCGGAAAAAGCACCCTCGACACTCCGTCGCTGAACGGATTCGCCGGTCACAGACAAAAACTCCGACTTTAGAAACACTTTGTGGAAACGGCGTACAAGTAAGTTCTACAAAGGAATTAAAGAGCTTTCGCTGAGCGCGATGGTATAGAATGCCACAGACACGCGTTGAATACTAGAGTGTTCTAGTTATTACGGACGACCGCATCAAACACCTTTCTTCCAGCATTGACATTTTTTTAAATTTCCGTTTTTTTAAATTTCCGTTGTTATTCTTTTCACAGTACTTTGTGAAGCACACACTGCAGGTACTGAACGTGAATAACTTTATATATTTTTTAACACGCTGGACACCTTGAAAAATCACAAGCACATAAGGCACATTTTTCGGTCACTACATTCACACCCATATGACTGCATAATGAGCACTATATCAAAACGCATGTCATCTATCATGATAGAAATCCAGATAATAGAATGAATAAGTCCTGTTATCACAGTATTATTTAACTTATAGATTGTACTCCCTGATGAAGAGCACATATGCTCGAAATGCATTGGAGTGTATCAAGTACTAAAAGTGTTTATTGAAGAAGCAATGTACTAAGAAGAATAAACCCATGGAATGCAAATAATTTCAATGAAAGAGATTGAATAAATAAATTCATGAAAGAACAATAAAAAGTATTGCTTGAATTATTTAAACCTCTAAGGATGGTAGTGGAGTGCCCAAAGGGGGATGCAACCAAGATTCTTGGAAGCACTAATTTGCAGCACATTACATGGTGCCACTTGACAGCTTTGTAATTACAGAGAGAATGTGACAGACAAGGTGTGATGTGAGGCTGTCTTGGTGTGGTGATAGCAGGACAATTTGAGGATCCTAGGACAGCATGATATGAAAATAATTTGAGACACCAGAGAGTGGTTGCCAGTGCAGCATAGGGTGGCTATCTCACTCTCCATGTTGCCATGGAAGCCATGTCCAATACTGGTTATTCATTTACAAATCCTCGCCATCAAGCATTACAATCCAATTAGTTCTCTGGAAGCAGACTAAGACCAGGGCCAGACTGGCATTTTAATCCACCGGGCATTTCCTGGTGCGCTGGTGCCCTTGGAGGCAATTTTTGATAGTCCAGTGCCACTCACAGTGTCTCTATACCTTCTCCAGCACACTAAGGATAATTGCCACAGGCACAGGGAGGCTTTAAGCGAGAGAGAAAGATAGGAAGGGAGGGCTAAGGTAGAGAGAAAGCAATCAGGGATGGAGAAGAGAGAGAATGAAGCGAGAGAGAGAATTAATGGATAGAAAGGGAGAGGTTCCGCAAGGTTTGAACATTTTTGGCAGGACTGCTTTTGATTCCCCAGCCCAGTCCTGATGAAGACTACAAGAGCCATAATGCATTAGAAGCTCACATAAAAAAGCCCAGAGGTAGAAAGTGTCCGTAATGCCATAAAGTGAGATGGTACCCTATGGCTAAGTGAAAGGCACACATCAGAATGTAGTTGGAAATGAGATAAAGAGGGCAGGGTGGATGCTAATAGTTGGTGAGATTGGATTAAAGTATGGGGAAAACTGATTATGTGTGGGAGGTGTGTTGTACTCTTTGAGCATTCATGTGTTACGTCAGAAGAATAGAGTCCAGGTGTAAAGATTTGTGGACACTGGATTGGCGGCTACATTCTCATGATCTGGGCGCAGGAAACATGTTGTAATCCCAGCATCCAGGGTTCACTAAACTGTGTGATCTCTGGATCAGCTCTTCCTCCAAGTTTTCTCGACTGCCCACTGCTTGTGCTGCTTTATGTAAATTATCAGGATCCGAAATGAGCCAGCAGGAAAGATGGCAAGAAATGACACTGGCATGAATACAAAGAGGTTGGAGCAGAGCCATTTTAAGGAATGTTGGCGTGCCTGGCAAGACACATTTTGGGATATCCTGTTTCGAACAACTTTGAATTTGTTGCCCATTTTCAGTTAAGTCAACCCCTCAGGATGCCACAAAATATTCAATATTCAAAATATTCAATTATACATGAAAACTCAGAAATAGGGACACACAAACGAGCCAAACGTTCAAGCTACCCATTGCTAAAGCCTCTTCTTTTTGGACTTGGAACTACTCAATTTGGTCTTGCAACATTTTACGTAGAATTCATGGTCTAGCCAGCTTGTCCCTCCAGGTGTAGGAAGGAAAGGGTAAGGGAGTTTTGGTGACTATTTAGTGGAAACGTGCAAACCTTACAATCTGGCCTATAGAGCTGCGAGTTTTGCTTTATTTGAAGTAGATTTATAAATCCTTCTTTATACCTGGGATGCTCACTGCTGCAGGGAATGCCAAAACCCAGGGGTCAAACCTGATAATTTTCTCTTCCATCCGCTTCACTTGGCTTGTCCCTCCTACACCCTTTCTATGGTTAGACAGTGACCACGGGCCCTGCTCAGTAAGAGCGAGTGGAGAAAGGTGGAGCAGTTAATAGAATGGTACAGTAAGAGAAGTAAAGTAGAAGGGAGGTAAAGATAAAGTTGAAGTAAAGAGATAGGTGACGCAGGGAGAGATACAAGGTAATCAGTTAGACAGAGAAAAGCGAGGTAGCCAAAAAGAATGATACAGAGGTAGTGAGCAAAAGAGAAGCAGAGAGATATGTATTGGGTTATAGAGTTGAGAGAGACCTAGAGACAGGAAGAAAGAAATGTAGAGTGAGAGGCGTGGTATGCAGGGGTATGGGATAGAGCAAGAGAGGCAAGACAGAAGGTTGAAGAGAGAAACAGAGAAATGAAAAGCAGAGAGTGCTGCTGTAGAGGGAAGCATAAAATGAGAAGTGAGTTAAAGAAAAGATGTCAGATAAAGAGAGGACTAAGGCTGACAGGAAGGAAGAGAAATGGGGTAAAAGGTACAAAGAGAGATGGGGTGAAAATAAAGAAAAAGAAGAGACATTTGAGCCACAGGTGAAGTAGATACATTGAGATGTAGTGAGAGTGAGAGTGAGAGAAAGAGAGGTAAAGCGAAGGCTGGGGTACAGAAGTTAGGCGACGTATAGAGAGACATGAGACGGAGATAGGTGAGGGTGAGAAAGAGAGGTGGGACATATGGATGACATAGTTACTCAGAGACAGGTGTAGGTAAAGGAGTGATGCAGGGAGAAAAACAACAATAGGGTTATTGGTGGGTTCAGAAAGTGCAGGTGCTAGGCATGGGTACCGTGGGCAGCTTCCTAGGGCCCCGTCATCAGCCATCCAACTTGGGGCCTGCACCAATGCGACACAGCCACGTTATGGCATTTAAGGTGCGACCTTGCAAGTGCGGCCACCTTAGGGGGACCCCTCCCGTGGCCTCATTTCTTTGGTGTAGCGAAGCTGAGGGGGGTGAGGGGTGGGGGGCAGCCGCAGTTGCAAGAAAACACATTCCACAGGTTTGTCCAGCAACTAGGCCCCCACCCACGCAGAGGCACAGCGGGAGGGCTAAATTGTCCCTCTGTTTAGCACCCTGGCTGTATTAACTCTCTCTGCAGATAAGCAACCCTCACACCTCCAGCCCATTGTGAACCGTTAAGAGGCACTTACAGAGAAGGCAGGGCTGCAGGTTCAGGGGCATCTATTGAGATGCAGGCAGCCCTGAATGTGTCACGTCTATGCAAATTAGAGGGGCCTCCCAAATTCCCTTTCTGCCCAGGGCCCCCAGAATCCTACAACCGGCCCTGGGTACAGACGTCGATGCAACCAGACAGGGAGGAAAGAGAATGAAGTTTAGCAAACGAAGGTCAATTGAAAGAGGGGATGGAACAATGTTATGAGTGATGGTGTGGGGCTTTACCTACCTAGGGTTTGTGAAAACTGCTATATTACGTTGCATTACGTACTAATGAATTGAACTCTACAATGAGCACAATTGCACCATGACCACCGATGGATAATTGTAAGGCATGGGAACTGATTCTATAAAATCAGTAATCTGAAGGTGTGAAAATCTAAGCCAATGTGAGCAAGAACCCTGGAGTTCTGAGCAGAGACTTGGTGCATTGTTTTATTTACTTTCATGTATTGTGCCTCGGTTGGTGGCGGCTGATGTACTTTGAAGACAAGCCCTATCGTGGTCCATACCAGGCATTGTGATGTATTGTGATTGAAAGGAGCTGTGTGCATTGATTGGACTTTAATGTAATGTACGGTGGATTTGTAGAGCGCTGTTTGTCACCCGGGAGGGTATCCGGGCGCTGGTCTCCTGAAAACAGAACGACCAATATTGTGTGGCCCTGTGTGGAAAAAAGGCGAGTCCGTGGCTTCTCTTCATCTTTCGATCTTTCTTTACAAGTTGGTGACAATTTTCGCTACAGTTACTCTCCGTTTCTCCAGCACGGGTGGACACGTTCCTCAGAGGCAGGAGGGGAGGCTGCCGTGGGCCCAATATGGAGTATGTGCCCACATACATCCTATCCTCTGACTTGCCTTTTTCCATTCCCCTATCTCTACCCCTCTTCCATGCAGTTCCTCTCCTCCTCCTTTCTCCTCTCTTCCACGTCTCAACAGTTCTCATGTAAACCTACCCTCTCTCCTCTCAGTTGTCTTTGTCACTTGAGCCTCTCTCTGCCCCGTGTCTTCCTAACCACTGTCCATCTTTCTCCCCTCTGCCCTGTCTCTTCGATCTCGTCCCCTGCCCCTCTGCTGTGTCTTGTGCCTCTCTCCATTATCTATGACCTGTCTTCCATCTCCACACTCCCTCTTGCTCTCCATGTCTCTGACTATAATCCTGGCCACATATGAAGGAGGGGTCCCTGCTCTCCATAACTCTGTCAGTGACATGGCCTCCTCGCATCTCCTAAACCATCCCCTGAAGCTTCTATTTCTGACGGATATTGGTGCAGTGAAATGAAGAACACCTGTAAGTTGTTGCAGAAGTGTTTTTGCCACATGTGTGTGTTAATAGCCAATTTTTAGTTAGTTGTATATTTATTTGTCGTGTAGCTTTGATCACACAATGACACCCTGCATCAGAGGGCTTTACCCAAGGCCACTTGAGTTATGCACAGGGGAGGGGATTGGTGTCACTACAACGCATGCTTTTACATCGCATGCCTTTACAACGCGGTTTTTACCACGCAGTCCATTACAACGCATAATGCTTTTAGGCGCTGGATAGTGAATTATTTAATTTACTATTCCAACTCCAGTCCCCGTGGATAGCAGGGAAGGTGTTGGATAGTAAATTAAATATATTCCCTATCCTAGAGCGCCCCCCAGCGCAATGCGTTGTAATGGTTTGCGTTGTAATGGTTGCGATGTAATGGTAGTGCGTTGTAAAAAATGTGTTGTAAGTGATGTTCCCCCAGGGGAGGGCCTAATAATGCTGCAGGGCTGACTAAATTATGCAGCAAGAAAGACAAATTATGCGCCACAATACCGCACATTTTGTGAGAGTATTAGTTCACTATTTTTAATTTTTTTGACTTTTTAACAATCTCTGGGCATAAATTGCACCCAATTGGTACCAGTGTCACTCCTAAATATAGCAATACGCAACAGAAAGGTGACCATTCAGCCTTTGCAAAGGGTCTTCCACTGCACAGCCACACGTGTTGCTACATTTGTAATAACCTCTGAACCGTCTGAGCGAGAAACAAATATTTTTTGTTAAAATCTGCAGATTACGCTGCATATCATAGTTTATGTGGCAAATGCATCAAATTCAGAACTATGCAAAATACGCGGTGGCTGCCCAATCGTATACTTACAGAGATCAGTAAGAGGTAGAATACTTCACCAGCACTGATAGGAGTGGCCTACCAGAATGTACTTTTGTCAATGCTCTTTAGTGTGACATCATGGCCGTAAATATCTCTATAGGGTGGTAACGACATTTGTGACCATGCAGAGGTCTCTGCTGCCTTTTGGCTAAGTTCACGCTGTAAGTTTAAGTTTAAGTTTATTTGTTTGATTAATTAAAATCTTACAAAAACGTGACCTTAAAGAAAATATCAGCATCAATACACATTTAAAACATTGTGCAAATAGTAAATGTCATTAAAAAGAAAATAGTAAAAAAATAAATATGACTAGATAAAATTTTCCTTAAGACATTTGGCAATCACATTTAAAATTTTTACAAAAGCAACATTCATTGGTAGGTCATTCGGGCTTAAGCACGCCATTATTGCTTGTCTACAGGTTCTTATATCTCGTGCATTAAACAACCTCCTGAGGATTAGTCTCCTTTCTGAGTCTATGGTAGGGCACAGACATACCAAGTGCACAATGTCTTCTTTGCCCCCCTTGCAAAGTCTACATAATGTATGGCCCTCGTTTGACTTCCAGGGTGGAAGATGGCACAAACCTGGCCATAGACCAAAGCGTGCTCCTATAAATGTTCGCTTATTTTGGACTGACCATGCAGTATGAAGGTAAGTTTGGCTTTGTTTTTTTTTGTAGCCGTTTATGATTGGCCATGAGTGCTTTCGTTTTACTAATAGAGCTTTGTCTTTTAGCAGCGATAGGTGAGTAACCAGCTTGTTGATTGTTTTTTTAAAGCTTTCCTGCGTTATTGTGTTTTCCCAGATTGCTGATATTCCAAATTCTTCTTTTGCATTGTTTAGGTATTTCCACGCTTGCAGTTTCTGGTTATCTTTAACCTCTCTCCACAAAGCTATAGACAATTGATTGTCCTGATCATTTTTTACTCTATTCCAAACTTTTAAAGTTTGGCCTTGCCGGACATATAGCTGATTCTTCGTACCGAATTCCATCCTTATTTGCGCTTGTGAGGCATTACATGGTAGGGAGAATAATATTTTATAAGTTTTTGCCACAGCATTGTTGATAAGCACAGCATCCTTCCCATTTAGCACTTCAGCGCCATATGTTAAGGATGGTAATAATTTGGCAGCTATGATTTTTAACAGCGGTCCATATGACAGTGCAGATAGATTCTTTTGTAGGGTTCTAGATGCCGCAATCAAGCTATTCGCCTTCCTTACTATATCTTCCCTTTGTGGTACAAAACTTCCGGTCTCATTGAAGAGGACACCGAGATATCGATAACTCTCCACTTGCTCTAGTTGTGTTTGGCCCAACAACCATTTCATCTTTTGTCTTTTTCTTCCTGTCAGAACCATTATTTTTGTTTTTGTCTCATTTATTGTCATTTGGTTGTTCACGCTGTAGAAATACCACATACATACATACGTACAAGATTACTTTGTGTGATCTTTGCAGTGTCATATGTACTGCCGCCAAGATGACATGTTCCCCTTCAGAATCATGTCAAGTGCTCTCACGTTTCCCATTTCACCATGTAAGTAGTTCATACAGTCCAGGTGTTTCCTTTAAATGCTAAGATTCAAGACCACTGCATTTCATTATAAAATCAGGACTACAAGTCCCCTAAGGCAAAGAAAATACCTGCTGAAAATCAGCTACTTGGGCATGGAGCTGGGAAACTTGTTCTGCATGTCCTGCACCAGAGGGAATATGTAATATTTAACAGACATGTGAAAATGTGCAATAACACAATAGTTATACAATAAAAGAGCACATACATGACTAAGTTAGAACATAATTAGAGCCAGAGGTCAAAGAAGAAAGGTGTACATATTTATTAAGATGTTACAAAATAAACGAGTGATCCTGCCTGGTGGAACAAGCAGCTGCAATTGATGCATATTCTGTAAACGGAAACTGCATCTTCTGAGCTTCCCACAGATTTCTATGTGTAGCACCACGGCAGCCATCTTGTGATCCCCGCAGACAGACAGTCCTCCTGCGCTGAGCTCACAGTTTATCGGTACTTGGAGGTCAGGACATCAGACACTGCGGCCAGGAACTTGTCCCAGGCAGCCTGGCACTGAGGGGTGAAGTCAGCAGGGAAGTGGGCGGCCAGTGTAGCCTGAATGCAGTGGGACAGCAGCTGAAAGAGAGAAAGGCAGAAAGTGAACACCACCACACAGGGAGCAATTGGACAAATACTGGAATAAAATGGAAAGAACGACCAGTGATACAATGCCAAATTCACAAGATACTGAGAAACTCAGTTTCTGTCCTACATAACGGATAAAAACATATGCAAATGGTATTTTATTTTCGTTAACAACATTTCATTGAAAGTACATGAATGGTACTTCCTCAAAAAAGCAACTGTATTTCTCACTGTGTCCAATGTTTTATCCTCACCACTAACAAAGATTTTGCACTGGCTTTCAATCAAAGAAAGCAGAAAGAACAAAAGAATCGTGAAGTATGTGAAAGTGTTTCCATGTAGTATTCTTTTGCGTACTCTCATGCAGCCGCGGTCTGTGCAGGTAACAGTAGTGGGACCAGGTAAGGGGGGATTTTGAGGGACGATGCCGAGGGAAAATGTATTATTTATTTAATTATCCAGCAGCATCGTCCCTCGAAATCCCCCCAACCCAGCCCCACCGCCCTATCGTTGTTACCTGCACGGACCGTGGCTGCTCTCATGCCTTTGTCTATTAGCCCCAAAACTTCTGAATCAATTAATACAATTAGTACAGATAGACAAGACTGTGCTCTCTTTGCACTTTTACTAATAGGGAGTTGAACATTTTAAGGCTAATTCACAAAGACATTTAATAGTAGTAAATGGGTACTGCTGTGGTATCACTTTACTTATTCCCTGTCATCAAGAGAAATAATAACGATAAAAGCAATGGTCGCCTAAAAGAACTTTTTTTACCCACTGAAACTGAAAGCCTCGTCTTCCACAGGTCACGGCTCATACATTTATCATGGCAGTGATGTCCAACTTAGATCCAAGAAGGTTGGATCTATGCTTGATTTTCAGGAAAATCTCTGCTTAACTAAATCCATTCCATGTAGATCCATTTTATGTAACAATACCATGTAAATACGCTAGCGGCTGGTAACTTTACCAGGAAGGAGGGTGGGGGGCCACCCACACACACATACACACTTACTCACACCCATGCATTCAAACACACATTCACAACCATTCGCAACACTTATATACATCTATTTATACAAACATACAGGCATGCATGCACCAAACATTTAATAAAAACATAAAACTTACGGTCACTGTAGAGAGGAATGCCTCAGAGGTCCCAAGAGGGTTGGGACTGATGCCTTCCCGATTAACACTCAGCCCTGGGCACTTCAGGGCTTAAAACTGAAGCGCCCAGGTCGGAAGCAATCAGGGACGCTCCCCCACCTGACAAGAGGGAAAGTCCTTGAGGAACCAGGCTGAAGAGGGCACGCCCACAGGGCTGTGAAATTATCAGCCTGGCACAGTTCACATCAGCCAGCCAGGAGCATGCTCCTTAAGCGCTTGTCTTACTCCTGGCTGCCTGACCTGAACAAGAAGAGTGTCTGTCACGCCGACCTTTGCTGAGCCAAGGCCTGAGCACGAGGAAATGTCCATATGAATCCTGTTCTGTGAGGGAATGACGCTGCCACTCCTGCTGCCATGCTGTACCTCTCTGAGCACAAGGAAATGTGCACTTCTGATGTCTATAAGAATCAGGTTCTCTTTGAAAAGGAATCTTGCATCACACATGCCCATTCTAGCACTCTGAGGGAGTGAATCTTACCCTGTTAATCTTTGTGATATACCTTTTGCATTAGTGTGGGAAGCTTGCACTATTGGTGTCCATGCATTACCTGTTATGTCAGGGAGTAAAGCTTGCGCTTCTGATGTCCAAGAAGAACCTGTTCTTTGTATAAGGGAAGCTTGCATTACTGATTCCCATAGTGCATCTGCTCTGTGGGGGGTAAAGCATGCACTTCTACTAATTTGTTATGTCTGTTCTCTGCGGGAGGACAACTCACACTTTTGAAGACCATGCTATACATAGTGTGTGAGGGAGGGAAGCTTGCATTGGTGTTGCTCATGCTGCATATGTTCAATTATCAAGGGAAGCTTTCACTGGTGATGTCCAGGCAGCATATGTTCAATTATCAAGGGAAGCTTGCACTGGTGATGTCCATGCAGGACATGTTCTATTATCAGAGGAAGCTTGCACTGCTGACGCTAATGTCACACATGTTCTTTAACAGAGGGAAACACACATTTCTGATTGAGATGCTGGGCCCTCTCTATCATGAGGTGAACACTGCAATGTTGATGCCCAAGGTGTACCTTTTGTCATAGTGAGGGAGTCTTGCTCAGTTGATGCCCTTGAGGTGCTTAGTGTGGGAAGATGTAAAACATGGTCAGAGAGGGAGGAACTTGTGCCCCGCTTCCCTCCATGGAGTCCCTGTGGTTGTAGCAAGCAAAGCCTGCACTGCTGACGCCTGTGCTCCACCCTTCTGTAAAGGAGGGCAGCTTGCTCCCCTGGTGCTAATTCTATGCATATTCTGTGAGGGTATGAAGCTTTCATTGGTGATGTCAATGCTGTGCATGTTCCTTCATCATAGGAAGGTTGAAGGTGTCATGCCCTTGCTGTGCTTATTCTTTGAAAGGGAGACGCTTGCACTGATGATGGCCATGCTGGACTTGCTCCTTGATGCAGTGAGGACTACACTGTAGGTATCCACACTGCAACTTATATGATAATGAGGGAAGCTTGCACTATTGCTTTCCTTGTGTTACCAGTTCTGACTTCCATACATGCTTGGCCCACTGATTCATTATTTGTGTGAGGAAGGTTGGCTCTACTGATACCCATAATAGGGCATGTTATGTCATGTTTTGTAAGAGAAGGGAGCTTGCTCTGATTCTGTTGTGCTGGACATGTTCTTTGTTTGATGCTTGAGGCGAGTTGTGACAGTTCTGTGGAAGAGGGCCTCACACATTACTGATGCCCAAGCTACATATATTCTGTGAGTGACTGAAGCTTGCAGTGGTTATATCCATGCTGTAAATGGTTATTTCCAAAGGGCACTTGCACTGATGGTGTCTATTTCGTACCTGCTCTTTGGCTGAGATAAATGTATATTGCAGTCCCACCACAGGCATTGTGCAAGAGAGCATTGAGATACTCAAGTAGTGTGTGTGACTGTCAAGCATTTCTATGAAAATGTTCAATAGCTTTTTGCCAACTTGTATGCATGGTTAGGAATTCTGGGAATGAGTCAAGCAATTTACCACCCTCTACATGGCACATAAATATTCCATACATTCACAAAAGTACAATGAATTAGTTAATCGGGCACCAAATGACCCTTGGAATGAATGATTGATTTAATTTTCTTTCATAAGTAAATAAAGACAGCGAGGCACCATTATGCCTACACCATGCACCTCTAACTGTTACTGTCTGATTTACATGGTTAAAAACGAGGTGTGAGAGCAAAGGAACTATCCCCTTTGGCCCAGCGTGGCACCATGATATTTCTCAAAATGCAATGTTTAATATGATAATACAATTCATAATTTTAAAGACTGTGACACTGTAATATAAATGTATTGTCGCTGCTTATAGAGTGGAAATGTGGTTCTGGGTATTAGGTCCCAATGTTTAGAATGTTCAAGGGAAGCCATGGCTTCAAATGTACACTGCGACCAGGGCTTGAGGCATCGTCTGTGTGATGTCACAACTCAGAACTCTGGCCATAGCAACTGGTATCACATCAGAACCTTCAGTGTTCAGAGAGATCAGGACAGGAAAGGTGAAGTACCAGGGCTCTCAGAGGCAATACGATGGAGGGTCCCAGTGGCCTTACCCCAGCGAACTTTGAAGATGCACCCGGAACGACACAGGACCTTCCTGTTTACGAGAACGGAGGTAAGAGTCAGGAATGGGGTCAAAATAAAAGGGTGCAGACCTGGGCTGTAGAGAAGGGCTGGTATCTCCCAGGCCCAAAGAACCACTATGACACAAACTTGGCATAAAAACCTCTGAACTTAAGAAAAGGGTGTGATTTATTTGTAGAGGGTGAGTGATGACTACATGGTTTGTTCAAGTCGAGGTTGAATCCTGAATATTCACTAAGTAATACACTATGTTTAAGTGGAAATGAACAGTTGACAAGCAACCTGCCAATGTTAAAACAAAGCCCATGCTTAGAGCTGTCTAGAACTTAACACTCAACCATATAAATACAAAATAAAAGTGTGACAGAGCTACAATGCTCAACCTTTTATTACAAATATCATCTGCTCAGGGATGGCGATAGGCATGGGCAACGGCCCAGGGCCCTGCACTCAGTCCACCAATATGGGGGCCTTGCACCTATGCTCCAACGCTGCTAGGCCACGGGGAGGGGCACTTGTCTCCTGGCCTCGAAGCTGGGCCGGACTGGCCGTAGCGGGCACCGGCATTTTCCCATTGTACCGGAATGGTGGGGGCCGGTTTTGGACGGGGGTGGTCATTTTTGTTAGTGGGGACCGGTTTTGTAATCAGCCCCTTATAACAAAAGCCCAAGCAGCAGCGGAGTTTTGGCCAGCACCCTCCCCTTCCCCCAGTGGCTGGTCGAACTTAATTGCCAGGGCTGATTTGCGATCCCTGTCCAGCCCTGCCTCGCAGGCTAGTGGTGCGCTGATAGGAACAGGGGAAGTCCCTTCGGTACCACAAGCAGCTCTCACTACTTCAGCCCTAACGAGCTTTGGAAGAGATGCTTGTCAGTGTCTGGGAGGGGCCGTTGCTGCACAGGAGGGGCCCTGCACCATGCAGTATCAGGATCAGCTTCAAATATTGGGATGCAAATTGGGTTGTCACGTCGCAGGAGAAAAATCCAAGCCATTCGTTGCTGTTTTAGGAGTTTGCAAAGGCCGGGACAAACTAATAACTACCACTTTAAGCATAAGCATCTGTATTATTTATAACAAGTCGTTTCTGTCTTTGTTGACCTCAGGATGGGTGCAGCTCTAGAGCACGATTAAATGTATTTTCTGTTTAAATTTGAAGTTTTGAATATGTACAGATAAGGCCTAAAAATAACAGTCTTAGGTGATTTGGTACGAGCCGGGACATGAAACAGAACAGAACAGGACAGAAAACCAGCCAGGTGGCAACCCTAGATGCAAACAGCCTTGAATGAGAGATGAAAAGCATTTTTTGAAATTTTATATCGCACAAATGCGACCTGAAGGTATTGGAGTGCTTAACATGAGAACCAGTTACATTATACAAGGACACATTCTTTTCTTTTCTTATGCACACGGAGACTAAGTGATTTGCCCAGAATCATAGGATCTTGAGCTGATGCCAAGACTGGAACCTGGTTCCCCAGATAAAGTCGGCAGCTCCAGCCAGAACGCCACATTCTGGTTAGACAGAGGGTGGCAGGCAGATGCTACATGAAAGCTCAGCTCTTTATGGACATGTAATTCTAACTGGACCTAAAGCTGTGCCAGAGCCAGGAAGTACCCCTTTGGCGGCTATTTGTCACATTAATCCTGTTTCAAAGTGCTGCTGTATTGTCGGATCAGTGGATAAGGCACACGGATTGTGTTATATGCCCAAGATCAAACAGTTTGTTAAATTAGTAGACCCAGGACGGCAGTACACTGCTACTTGTTGAAAAGACTATATAGTTACCACTGTACTGCATTTAGATGACTAGTACTTATGACTGGGCACCTCCCTTCTCTCAGGAATTATTCAGTACATTTTTAAAAATCTCGGTGACTGCCAAGTTTCCCATTGAATCAATGTACTCCCAATCTTGCCAAAAAGGGAGCAGCAGAGTAAGAAGACGGGCCATTGGAATAATATGGTAGAGTAGGGTCAAATTGTGCAGGAGGGATGAGTAAATCATGCAACAAAAATGTCGTATTATGCGGCATAATTCAGCACATTTTATGATATTATTATTTCAATATTTGGTGATTTTTTTCACTGAACACTGCCTCGGCATTGGTTGCACTTAACAAGTACCAGTTTAACATTCAATTTTGGTAATAAGACATTGAAAGGTAACCAGTCCATATTTTCAAAGGATCTTCTGCTGCAAGGCAACACGTGTTGTTGTGTTAATAGGATCCTTTGAACCATTTGAGCTAGAAACAATTTGTTTTTTTATTAAAACCTGCAGATTAAGCAGCAGATGATGGATTAGGTGGTAAATCTATAATTATGAGAAAATGCAGCAGCCAATCAATCGCATAATCCCAGTGGCCCTGGCAATAAATTCACAAAAGTTATTGCCCAAGAGCACACAATGTGGCCAAATGGGAGGCAAGGATTGAAAAAGCGCCTCCTAGTTCCATTTCTCTAACTAGTGCACTATACTACACTGGGCTGTCAGTGAGTCTGATGGAAAGGTTAGGGGCTGCCTCTCCAAGGAAATTGCAATTCTCTTTCCGGCATTGTTCAGCTTTAAAACATGGTGATTAGATGCCAAACATCCTAGTTCTTTGGTTAAAACTTTCTGGTTAGACCAGGTCCTGTGGCAGTGGGTACTTACAGGACAGTATGCTTTGTAGATACTGATTTAATATTGTGACTTTTCTAAACTTGTCGCTCGAAATTTGCAATTGTGAGCAGTCAAGGCTTACTCCAATAGGTGGTAAAAGGATTAGAACTCAAACATATCATAAAGAGTAATCACACTCTAGAAACTCAGGGGCATATGTAACAACCTCTATCGCCACCACAACGTCACCTATATTGATGTTGTGGTGTCGAGAGGGGCTGCGTCTTATTTACAATCAGCGTTAAGCCACTTAACATGGCTTGATGCTACCTTGCTGATGAGGCCCCCTTTCCCGCTCGCTATGGTAAGCATGAAAGGGGTAGGCAGTGGGTGTTGCGGTGGGCGTTCCACGGCAACACCCGTTTATTTTGACACTGCCCCCTATGGACAAGGGTGGCATACATAGAGGCATCACCAAAATTAAGACCAGGTAAAAAATGGTTCTTAAGTTGGCGAAACAGGGAGAGATGCAATATTTCTACTCATTTTACTTTTTCGGTGTGTGCTGCAGTGTGCAGCACACATGGAACAAGCAAAATGCCATGGTTTGTTCATGTACAGGAATGTGTCCCTTTCTGTACATAAACAAACTAAAAAAACACATTTTTTCACTTTCACGTGTGCTGCATAAAGCAGCACACATGAAAGTGACAGAATGGCATTTTAGGATTGTTTATGTGCAGGAAGGGTCTCCTTCCTACACATAAACAATCCTCCCCTGCATGCAGACACCCTTGAACTATGGTGCAAGGGTGCCTGCATTGGCGCGAAGTTACTAAACTTAGTGCCACCACAGGGGGAAATGCAAGGCTGTACCACATTCTTGTAAATATGGTGCAGCCTTGCGTTTCAGAAGTGGCGGAGAGAGGCGTTAAGCCAGGAAGGCTACCGCCACCCTCTGCCATTTCATTGTACATATATTCCCCTTAATCTCCAGCTGAGTTATCTTTTAACATGACCTGTTTTAGAGGGGAGATTTAGAATGAAACCCACACAATCTGCTAAGTGACTCTTGGTTCCTCTGCTCCCCAATAAACATTTTTCCAAGTATCTGCTCTCAAAATGTGTCTCCACATGTGCAGTGTTTCTCCAAAGGCATACATTCTCCTGTGAAGTCCCTACTTAGCGCTTGCAGCTATGACTGGGGACCATGGCTGTGAAGCCCGGGGAAGAGGACTCTCCTTTTCGAGGTCTTGCAGCACCAGACAATGGATGTGAAGTCCTGGGCAGTGGGGCCACATCCCAGGGGCTTTGCAGCACTACATCATGGCTGTGTGGCTAGAGGATGGGACAACAATCCCATGAGTCTCACAGCTGCGGGTCAGGGTGAGGTGGTCCATGGAAGGGAACATCCCTGCGTCTTGCAGTGCTACACTATTGTTGTGAGGCCAATGGTAGAGGGTTCCCCTATCCTGGATCCCTTTCTGGGGCCGCACAGCAGTAGAACATGGTTGCAAGGCCTAGGAGAGTGAAGGTCCCGACCCTATGCCTCGTAGCCATGTTGCAGCATTGCCAGGGCATGAAGAGGGCATCTCTCCCCTGCACCTTGCTGTGATGCCTATGTTTCTGCGAGGTTCACAGTTAGTGGGCTCTCTTCCCTAATCCTCTTGGATTAGAAACCCAGGAGGTGGGGAAGGGCACTTCATGTGGCCCTTCCCCTAGGGCCCATGTAAACTGTCTCACAGGTCTGCACCATGGCTCTGTGCATACGTCGATGTCAAGGTCCATGTCCTGTGATGCCAATACCTGTGATTTCACGTTGCATGCAATTAGAGGGGCTAACTCATTCCCTTTCTGCCCTGGCATAGCCATTGGCTAGCGGCATCCCCATCAGTAGTGTAGCGGTTGCAGTGGCACTGGGCCCAGGGGTATTACGTGCTCAATGTTTGCAAATTATGGCTTTATTTTACTGTGCAGCCAGTGGGCAAGAGTGAGGAGGTGCTTTTACTGTGCACCAGCACTCATGGCACCATTGCTGTGCTACTTGTCTCTCTTATATGAGTATTGCAGCCATGTTCCAAATCAGTGAGGCATGGGAGAGGTCCTCCCTCTAATGGGCATTAAAGTCCACCCTGATTGGACACAAAGGGTAGGAGGCACCAGTCCAAGTGCTTAGCAGAGCTGGACTATGGCTGTGAGGCTCTTTGGGGGCCTCTCTCAGGGGTATAGCTGTCAGTGGTGCAGCAGTTGCAGTGCACCCGGGATCATGGATGTTCTGGGACCAATGCACCCAGATTATGGCTGGGCTTTACTGACCAGCATAATTTTCTTGCATTAGGGCCCATGGCTACATTACTATGCCACTGGTCCCTTCTCTCATGCACCGCACAGCCACGGTCCAGATCTGAAAAGGTCAGGAAAAGTCCATCCTCCCCTAGGCCTACTTGCCGTGATCCAGTGCTGGAAGGCATAAGGAAGAAAGCCTGCTGCGTTGGGCCTTTCAGCACTGGTCCATAGCTGCAAAGCCCAGGGCAAGAGGTGCCTCTGAAAGGCAGAGATATCAATAGTGCAGTGAGCGCAGTGGGAGTTGGGCCTCGTGGGGTTATGGGTCCCATGCTGCCAAATTGTATCTGTATTTTGCTCTCTACAAAAAGTCTACAAACATTGATGGATGGAATGCCTGAATTAATCACATCAACTGGTAATTCCGCAGGCTGCATCCCACTCCATTATTTTCACACCTTGCTACCTCAGTTTGGACCCAGCCATATGCAAATCAGTCTTGACCCTGCTCCAATAGGAACAGACCAGGCCAATCTACCAGGCCATGTCCTCCCTGAACATGAACACAAGCAACCCAGGACAGGTGCCGCCGTAGTTAGGGATCATCAGCCAGGTATAGCTTGGTTCCATTAACAAAGTGAGCACAGGACCCACGTCTGGGGATACCCATCCCTCTTAGGGCAACTCACTAAAGTAGCTAAAAATGGGAAGGATAGAATGTGTGAATTAATCCCAGCCATTACTGAGGCTGATACCCCCTATTTTAAACTAAGGTCCACCAGGGAAGCCTCATCTCAATTTGAAGACCTCTGCTTCCACCATTTGTTTTTATATTTTGTGCACTTCTAAACTGAGAGATTTTACTTAGCTGATGAGGCACGGATATTTTGGTCTATATTGTTATAGGTCTAGAAGCTATATGGAGATTTTTTGCTTTTTCGATCTGTTTTATACATGAAAATACTATTGTAATATACTGACCGGACACAACCCGGGAGGCCTGACCTCTCTCCCATGGGGCAGTCCAGCACTATGAGACCCAAGGAAATGGACCACTTAGTGGGCATTTTTTAATTGTTCAAAATTAGGAGAAATTAAATGAGAAGAGATGCATCTCAAATCGGTTATTTAAATTTGCATTATGCTAATTTACAAAATGAAATGCACTCTGGATCCATGTACTTGTCTACTAATTTTTAGTGTCAGAATATTTAAAGGCTTCAGAGAAGGTTGATAGGGGTGCTGTAGCCATTGCTCCTTACACATGACATTAAACCCTTTTAGCCTACTTATGATTGTATTCTGGTCATTTCTGGCGTTTCTCAGTGACTAGGGTGAAGCTTTTGTTGGAAGACAAACTATTTTCAACTGTTTTATTTCCTTTCACATCTTTTTTGCACATACCCTATCTTGCAATGGGAATTTTGGAAACCATCTTGGAGCTTTTATTCACACTGGCTCCCTTAACCCCTTCCATGCGTGGGACGGCAGGGAGACATCCTGCGCCACCGTGCTTGTGTGCGCAGGACGGCTTCCGGCTGTCCTCGCACATGACACGGGAAATCCCTCTGGTGCAGGCACCAGAGGGATTTCCTTTTCCCCCCCTGACAGCCTCGGGGGCTGGGGAAGGGCTTCCTCAGCTCCCGAGGCTGTCTGTGCTGTTTCTGTGAAATGAAGATCAGAGTGCACGTCGTGCTGATTTCTTGTACAGAAACAGAAACTAAAATGAGCATTGAGGCTCATTTCAGTTGACTTTCTATATGCTCAGGGGGCTATCTCAGCCCCCTGAGCACATAGAAAGACGGGAGAAGGGATCCATGCACTAGGCAGCAGGTATGGGGGAGCGGCCCCTTGGGCAAGAGTCTTTGCTCCCCGGGGGGGGGGGGGGCAAAAAGACTGAATTGGTGGGGCAGATGGGGGCTCCAGCTCTAATCAGCAACCCGGGGGAGGGGCAGAAATCCGACTAGAACCAGGGATTTTTTTAACCCATAAATTAGGGTTGGGGGCTGCCCAATATGGGAATGCCAATGCCCCTAACCCCCTTCACAATTAGAGTCTTTCTGCCCCCTGTGGTGCAGATGGGGGTAGTAGCCCTTAATCTGCCACCCGGGGGGGGGGGGGCAGAAAGCTCACTAGATGCCAGGGTTTTTTACGTTTCATTTTGGGGTGCGGGCTGCTCAAGATGGGCATGCCAATGCCCCCACTTCCCCCACAAAATACCAGTCTTTATGCCCCTCTGGGGGGCATAGGGGGGCAGTAGCCCCCATCTGCCAAACCGGGGGTCAGAAGCCCACCGCTGCACTATAACAGTCTTTCTGCCCCCTGGGTGCATATGGGGGCAGTAGCCCCTAATCTGCCCCCCGTGGGGACAGAAAGCCCACTAGGCGCTAGCTTTAGTTTTTGTTACGATGAACTTAGCGTTAGGGGCTGCCCAAGATGGGCATACCAATGCCCCTATCCCTTCCCCCCACCAAATTCCAGTCTTTCTGCCCCTAGACACCAGGGATTATTTTTTTATTAGGCCGGGGGTGCGGGCTGCCCTGAATAGGCATGCAAATTTCCCCACCCTACTCCCCCAAAGAAAACTAAAGACTTGCTGCCCCTCCAGGAGGAAGATGGGGGCAATAGCACCTGATCTGGGGGGTGGAAAGCCCTCTAAGCGCCAAGGATTTTTTTATATAGGTAGGGGTGGGAGCTGCCCAGAATGGTCATGTCAAGGCCCCACCCCCCAAAAAACGACATAGTATTATTCGCCCCCCCACCCCCGGGAGGCAGATGGGGCAATAGCCCAATTAATGCCTCCACGGGGTGGGACAGAAAGCCCACTAACCACCAGGGATTTGTTTTTCAAAAGTTCGGGGTGGGTGTTGCCCAGAATGGGCATTCCATTGCCACCACCCCCCAAAAAAAGAGTCCACAGCCTTTCTGCCTCCCCAGGAGGCAGATGAGGGCTGTAGCCCCTGATTCGCCCCGGGGGGCAGAAAGTCCACTAGGCACCAGCGATTATGCTGGCTTTTCCATTAGTAGGGGTGGGGGCGTCCCAGAATGGGCATCTTAATGACCCCCCCCAAACAAAATAGCCACAGCCTTTCTGCCCCCTTGGGGGCATATCGGGCCATACTCTAGATTACTTTTTTTCAGGATGTGCCTACCTGTAGATTTTGAACCCTAGATCCCGCGACTGGAAACGGCCCAAAATGTGACGTGGATAAATCACATTTTCACAGTGAAAACTGACCCTTTGTTTGCAAAGTGCCTAGCTGTAGATTTAGAAACCCTAGCTCTGCCTGCACCTATGAAAACCTAGGTTCTGTTATCCAGAATCCCTTGCAAACCTCAGAATTTTCCTCATATTTTTCAGTTGGAAAGTTCTGGAATGTGTGTGGATCCTCAAAATGTCTTCCAAGAAAATGGTACCTCACTTGTGTGGGTTGGCTTCGTGCCCATGGCAGGAAACGGCCCAAAACGCAACGTGGACACACCACATTTTACAGTAAAAACTGACCCTTTTTTTGCGAAGTACCAGGGAGGTATGTCTTGCAAGGGTCGCCCAACGTTTTCCTATCCAGAATGCCCTGCAAACATCAAATTTAGCTGAAAAAATCACATTTTCTCAAATGTATGTGTGGGAAAGTTCTGGAATCTACTTGAGTCCACAAATTTCCTACCACCCAGAGGTACCCAGGTCTCCCAATAAAAAATGATCCCTCACTCGCACGGGTGGGTCAAGTACCCCCTACAGGCAGGGGCCCAAAACGTATTGAGGAGACATCAAAATTACCTATCACAAAACAACGTGGTTTTGCAAGGCGGGACACCTGGGTTTTTGGCCCCTGGCTCGGTGGCCATCTTGGGAAACTACCAAACACACACATTTATAAAAAGTAGACACTCGGGGGGATCCAGCGAGGTATGGCTTGTGTGGGTCCCCCAAAGTTTGCCTACCCAGAATGCCCTGCAAACCTCAAATTTAGCTGAAAAAAAATAAATTTTTTCTCAAATTTCTGAGTGGGAAAGTTCTGGAATCTACGTGGATCCACAAATTTCCTACCACTCAGTGCTCCCCCCAGGTCATCCAATAAAAATGATACCCCACTCACGAGGGTGGGTTAAGTACCTGCGACAAGCAAGGTTCCAAAAAATATTGAGGGGATATCAAAATTACCTATCACAAAACAACCTGGCTTTGCAAGGGGGGGTCACCTAGCTTTTTGGCCTCGGGCTTGGCGGCCATCTTAGGAAACTACCAAACCAACACATTTATGAAAACTAGACATCCGGTGGAGTCCCACGAAGTATAGCTTGCATGGATCCCCCAACGTTTTCCTACCCAGAATGTCCTGCAGACCTCAAATTTAGGTAAAAAAACAAATTTTCCACATATTTTTGGGTGGCATCACTGTGTCGGCACAAATGTCCTACCCCACAGCGTTCCCCTCAGTCTCCCGAGTAAAATTAATACCTCACTTGTGTGGGTGGGGCAGGGGCCTGTGACTGGGAAGAGCCCAAAACATAGGGAATAAGGGTGAAGCACTTAGAATTCTAAGCGCTAAATTTTTTTAAAAATACGTTTTTGCCCAATTTTGCATCAGCAACCATCTAGATATACCTACTAAAGCCACACATTTCTAAAAACGAGAGACCCAGGGGAGTCCAGGGAGGTATGGCTTGCGTAGGTCTCCCAAACTTTTCCTACCCAGAAATCTTTCAAACCTCAAAGTTTCCGAGTGGGAAAGTTCTGGAAACTACGTGAAGCTTGCAGTGGTTATATCCATGCTGTAAATGGTTATTTCCAAAGGGCACTTGCACTGATGATGTCTATATCGTACCTGCTCTTTGACTGAGAAAAATGTACATTGCAGTCCTGCCACAGGCATTGTGCAACAGAGCATAGATATGCTCAAGTAGTGTGTGTGACTGTCAAGCATTTCTGTGAAAATGTTCAATAGCTTGTTGCGAACTTGTATGCATGGTTCAGAATTTTGGGAATGAGTCAAGCAATTTGCCATTCACTATATGGCTCATAAATACTACATAAGTTCACAAAAGTACAATGAATTAGTTAATCAGGCACCAAGTAACTCTTGTAAATCCTGCCATCCTTTAAATTTCTGGAATAATTATTTACGTATGAAAGGAGAGCAAATCAAAGACAGAGAGGCACCATTATGCTCCACCTTACACCTCTAAGTGTTACTGTCTGAATTACATGGTTAAAAACGAGTTGTGAGAGCAAAGGAACTACCATCATTGGCGCAGCGTGGCACCTCGAAATTTCTCAAAATGCAATAATTAATAGGATAATACAATTTATATTTTTAAATGTTGTTATAACAAAAATATAATTGTAATGTCGCCGCTTATAGAGTGGATATGTGGTTCTGGGTATTAGGTCCCAATGTTCAGAATATTCATGAGAGGCCATGGCTTCAAATGTACACAGCGACCAGGGCTTGAGGCCTCATCTGTGTGATGTCACAACTCAGAACCCTGGCCATAGCAACTAGTATCACATCAGAACCTTCAGTATGCAGAGATATCTGGACAGGACAGGTGAAGTACCAGGGCTCCCTGAGGCAATACCATGGAGGGTCCCAGTGGCCTCATCCCAGCAGACATTACAGATGCACCCGGAAACACCCAGGACCTTCCTGATTACGAGGACGAAGGTAAGAGTCCGGAATGGGGTCAGAATAAAAGGATGCAGACCTGGGCTGTAAAGAAGGGCTGGTATCTCCCAGGCCCAAAGCACCACTATGACACAAACTTGGCACAAAAACCTCTGACCTTAAGAAAAGGGTGTGATTTATTTGTAGAGGGTGAGTGATGACTACATGGTTTGTTCGAGTCGAGGTTGAATCCTGAATATTCACTGAGTAATAAACTATGTTTAAGTGGAAATGAACCGTCAACAAGGAACCTGCCAAGGTTAAAACAAAGCCCATGCTTAGAGCTGTCTATAACTTAACACTCGACCATATAAATACAAAATAAAGGTGTGACAGAGTTACAATACTGAACTGGGATCCTGGGCAGCGGCCCAGGATCCCTCACTCAGTCCACCAATCTGGGCCCTTGCACGGCCTCACACCTATGATCCAGTGCTGCTAGGCCATGGGGAGGGGCACTTGTCTCCTGGACTCGCAGCAGGGCTGGACTGGCCTAGTAGGCACCGAGCATTTCCCTGTTGGGATCGAACAGTGGGGGACGGTTTTGAACCGGTGGGGGTCCTTGTTGTTAACGGGGGACAGATTAGCCATGGTCTAGTGCTGAGAGGCATAAGGGAGGAAGCCTGTTGCTTTGGGCCTTGCAGCACTGGTATATGGCTGCAACGCCCAGGGCAAGAGGCCCCTCTGAAGGACAGAGATATCAATAGTGCAGCAAGCGCAGAGGGAGAGTGGGCTCATGGGGTTATGGGTCCAATGCGCCCAAATTATGACTGTATTTTACTCTCTACAAAAAAGTCTACAAACAGTGATAGATGGAATGCCTCAATTAATCACATGAACTGGAAATTCCGCAGGCTGCATTTCCACTCCATTATTTTGCACACCTTTCTACCTCAGTTTGGACCCAGCTTATGCAAATCAGTCTTGACCCTGCTCCAATGTGAACAGACAAGACCAAACTACCTGGCCACGTCCTCTCTGAAACCCTAACACAAGCAACCCAGGACAGGTGCCACCCTAGTTAGGGATCATCAGCCAGGTACAGCTCGGTTCCAGTACCATAGTGAGCGCAAGCCACATGTCTGGGGATACCCAAACCTCTTGGGGCAACTCACTGAAGTATCCAAAAAAGGGAAATATAGAATGCTTGAATTAATCCCAGACATTGCTAAGGTTGATGCCCCCTATGATAAACTGAGGTCCATCAGGGGAGCCTCGTCTCAATTTGAAGACCTCTGCTTTCACCATTTATTTTTATATTTTGTGCTCTTTTTTTCATTCTGTTTTAGACATGAAATTCTATCCATGATGGTCAAATCAAATCAAATCAAAATAAACTTTATTCGGCTATACAAGGATAACCATAAAAGATACATAGCGACAATACATGAAAAAGATCAGGCATATATAAAAATACATAAAATACAATAAAAAGGCTAAAGGCCATAATCAATAGAATTTAAAAGAGACAAGACCAGCTTGCAAGGTGCACTAAGAGTTCACAGCTTATCCCATCATAAATATTCCAAGATTTCATCAGGCCCCACGTCAGTTATCCATATATTGTCTTGATTTCAATATTGACTATAGGTACCCCACCACAAATGGAATACAATCATCCTTTCATAATTGCAAATATAAAAGTGCAGGTCGCACTTGCCTGAAATTCAGCTTTTTTAGAATAGGGACCAGAAAATGTTTTCGTGGAACTGAGTACAGATTACAGAAAAACAGAAAATGAGATAGGTCCTCAGGCCGTCGCAGCTGCAGGGTACTAACTCATGACTAGTATAACTGCCCTTAGGTCTTGCTAACAAGATATGTAACGTGTGCGTCCTAAATCTGGTTAAGAGAAACTTTTCATGTGTTGACATTGACCCTAAAAGATATGGCTCTGCTTGTGGGGTTGTTTTGAGCATTATGTGTCTACGAACACTTTCTTTTTTTTAGTTCCTGCTCATCCCTGTCCAATTTTTTTAATGCCAGGTAGGAAGCCTTAACAAGCTCCACCTCCATCCTAGTATTTTTTTCAGGCTTATGGAATAATTCTGCACGCCCTATCCCTTCAAAGCTATGTCCAATGTATCTGAGCCACGAAATTCTAGGAGCCTTATCTAGGGACATACATTCAAGTATTATATGATGGTCATATACTAACCAGACACAATCCTATTGGCCTGGCCTCTCTCCCATGGGGCTTGCAGTCCTAGTCCAGCACTGTGAGACCCAAGGAAATGAACCAGTTTTAGGGCTTGGATTGCAGCATTATTTAATTGTTTACAATTTGGAGAAATGAAATGAAGAGATGTTTCTCAAATATGTTAACTGAATCTGCATTATGCTAATTTACATAATGAAATGCAATCTGGAACCATGTACTTGTTTACTAATTATTAGAGTCAGAACATTTAAAGGCTTCAGAGAGCGTTGATAGGGGTGTTGTAGCCTTTGATCATTGCACATGACATTAAACCCTTTTAGCTAACTTATGATTGTATTCTGGTCGTTTCTGGTGTCTTTCAGTGACTTGAGTCATACTTTTATAAGAAGACAAACTATTTTCAAATGTTTTATTTGCTTTCGTATCTTTTTTGCACATACCCTATCCTATAATGGGTATCTCGGAAATCATCTTGGAGCTTTTATGCACACTGGCTCCCTTACGGGCATTCTACATGCTGCAGCACACCTCACTAGGGCATGAAGAAATAGAACCATATCATAACACTTAGAATGTGGAATCAGCACCCATCAACAAAAATTTTTACAATGGTAGTTGGTGTACTTCAATCAATAGTTAAAGTCCATTTCAAATGAACAGGTCCGAACTTGATAGTCTTGTATTTTCAATTCTTTATTGTGTTTTTCAACAGTAGAAAAAAGGGGTCCAATTCACAGCAGATTTTCCTTTCTTAGCCTTTTCTTAGCCAACGCGTTTCGTCTCATCAACTGAGACTTCTTCAGGGCTCAAACACCTGTCTTTGTGGAATATAGTGTGAGCAGGAACATTTCTTAAATTCACGCATACTTTGGAAAGGTCTGTCAAGTCCGTTGAATATTTAGAAGGGACCAGAAAACGGCATGGTGACCTGCAAAAATGAGCGGTATGAGGTTTAGCTGTAACCTGTTCATTTGAAATGGACTTTAACTATTGATTGAAGGATACCAACTACCATTGTAAAAAAAAAAAAAAGGTTGTTGATGGGTGCTGTTTCCACATTCTATGTTTTGTATTTGGACTTTGTCCTTAAAGGAACAGATAGGGTTGTGTTCCTTGGTATCTCAAGCACCATCACACCATTTATAAGTCACAGGCCATAACAGGTGCAGGCTTCTTGCCCCAACCCTTCCTCTGCTAGTGTGTTTCATATCATAACACTGTTATGGTACTCCATATATCCTCCTTGCTATCCTGCACCATCTTCAAGCCCAGCTGTATTATCTGCAAAGCTATCACAATGCATTAACAGTCTACAAACCAGCTACCGTTCCCATCACTCCATGATGTGACGCTTGTTGTTGACCCTGAACAGTGTTCCGCTGCTTTTGGCTATGTTTGCTCTATATGACTGACACCCCTGGCTTCTTGAATGACAGGCTTGCCATCTCGAGTGGCTCTCCACACCCTCGCAGGAAGGACACCTTCAGATGGAAGAAGATGTGCTAAAAAGAGACAAAAATAGAAAAAGGCCTTTCCCATCTATGCCCCGAGGATCTAGAATGTTATTCTCATACCTATCCGGACAGTCCAAAGTTAGCTGCAATAAAGAAAACAGTAAATACTCAACTTTAAAAGAAGCAAAATCTTGATGCTTTCACGATCCACAACTCGTATCATATGTTGACTGTGTCTTTGACCCTGTACAGTGCTTAGCACCCTTTCAATTTGGTTTGTGCTATATAAATATCGCATACACATATACGTATCTAATGCACTAATCTGGAAACAAATTGCTAACATTTGATTGAACTTAAGAGATTTTGAGAGACATAGGCCAAACCTTTCCATCCAGTGTGAATATTATAATGTATTTCCATTTAATTGAAAGTTAAAATATGTGCTTGTTTTATTAGTGTTAAGACATATGTTTTTGTTTTACTGATATCCAAGCCAATAAAGTTGGATCTTGAAAAGTCGCCCACTAATAGGCAATTGATGACACTTCCTATGATGTTGTTTTCTGTGATTTCACAATGAATGCAAATTGAGAGGGGCTCACACATCCCCTTTCTATCCGGGGACCCAGAAATAAAGTTGACTCGAAGTATTTGCACCTACATATCTAAGGAGGCACAAACAGCATCTTCATTTTTTCCAAATCCTTTGTGTAATTACTGTGGAGCCCTTTGGCCAGCAACAAAATGTAATGCCTGTATGTAACACACGCCGCATTGTCTTCACTATCCCTAAAATATATTACCTACTGGCGGTCGCCAGTAGGTAGTTATAGTTAGGACCTAGTTTCCATAGGAAATCCACAACATTCTATTTGGAATAACTTAGGCACCGGTGGACGAATCTTCGTGAATCTCTTGAAGAAAATGGCCTGTTCGGTTCTGCTCCTTCCCTGAAAGTTTGGGGGTGATTCGTCAAGTGGGGGCCGGGAAAAAAGGGGGTCCCAAAGCGTGTTTTCCCCATGCAATTTTCCATGGGGGCCTTTAGCCAGGGCTACAGACAGAACGGCTGAATGGAATTATACGAAATTTGGCAGAGAGGTAGAGTTTTGTTCGCAGATTGTGCTTTTCCTTAAATGGTGTAAATCCGTTCAGTAGTTTCTGAGAAAATTGCAAGTAAAATCACAGCCATATGTAGCGTCGGAGTTCAGTATGCGTACTGAAATCTGTTCAATTACAAGCGCGAGTTGCATGCTGATTGGCTGTGAACTGTCTGTCAACGCTCGAAACCAGGAAGTGTTGGCGGCCATCTTGTGCCTCGCTAGAACCGAGTCACAAGAAAACAGTAAAGCAAAGTTGAGAAATCAGGGAAGGGGGTAGGATAGAGATATTCTGACCCTCTAGGCTTGGTCAGGGGGTCGTACATGGATGTTTAAGCTCTATTTTTTAATTAATTTTTTTAAAGAAAAATCATGCAGTAAATACCTACAATTATGAGCAGGAGCTGCATGCTGATTGGCTGTCAATACTCCAAAACAGGAAGTGTTGGCAGCCATGTTGTTTGTCGGGAGAGCAGAGTCACAAGAAAACAGTAAAACAAAGTTGAGAAATAAGGAAAGGGGTCAGGGTAGAAACATTCTGAGCCTATAGTCTTGGTCAGGGGGTGGTACATGGATCTTTAGGCTCAATTTTAATTTTTTACAAAATAAAAAATGGCGGGGTACTCGTGCAGTACTTGTACACGGTGGAAAAGGTGAAAAAAAAGTAGTTGTGGAAAAGGTGAAAAAAAGTAGAATACGTTTTATTCATTAGATCCAGGGGGAAGTTAAAATTACGGGGGCAATTTTTCTGCCTAACGGGGGCTTGTAAGGTGCCCCGAGCACTGGGGAACGGCTCTCCTCTGGTTTTATTTTTAAGTATGCGGGGGGGGGTTACGGTCCTGCTCCCCGCAGTCTCTATGAGCGGCACCCCTCTGGTCTTAATAAAAAATTGTTTTGAGCTCTCTCTCTCTCTCTTCCCGTGCACGTCGCGGGAAACGCCACCTTTCTGGGGCAGTAATATGTAAAATGACCTTCCAGCTCTGGGTATCTGCATTGTCTGGAGTTTTTTATTAATGTTGGGAGGGTGGGCTTGATAATACGTACTAATACATTCCCATAGAAGCCTATAATCTGGGTTGCTATGGGAATTTACAAGGGCTATGTATTTTTGTTAATGTTGGGAGGGTGGGCTTGATAATGCGTCCTTATAAATTTCCATAGAAGGCTATCTTCTGGTGTTAACATGAGCTTCTATGAGAAATAAGAAGGCCGTATTATCAAGCTCATTATCGTCGTTGTATCGGCAGTTTCCTGGCAATAAAATGGCGATAATTTTAACACCGGCCCTTGATGATATGCACCTAAGTTTATTGGTCAAAAAAAGAGCAATGGCCCATAGTATCAACAAAAGGCAATACATTATCGTCGCTTTTATCGGCAGGAAATTGCTGATAAAGCGGTTATAATGGGCTTGATAATATGCCCTTGTGAATAACCATAGCAGCCCAGGTTAACACCCGAACCTGGGCTTCTATGGGAAGTTACAAGGGCCTATTATCAAGCATATTATCGCCGCTTTATCTGCAGTTTCCTGCCGATAAAAGCCACGATAATGTATCGCCTTTTGTATGTAAAGCTTCTCTTTTTTTTGGTGTAGCAGTTGTACTCTCTTCGCATGCTCAGCGTCGTTTCGAAGTTCACGTTTTCTTTTTCTTCAAGTTCAACAAGCAAACCTTTCTTTATATCAGTTAGTAAATCTGTCGCTTTCTTCTCCCGGTTCGTGTGATTCATCCGATGCTGTACTTTTGTACAGTATTAATAGTCATATTTTTTATATATTTATTTGAAAGGTAGTGACGAGGTGCCAAACGTTGATAACGTACTCCGTCCACCGCCATTTTAGTAGTTTCTCACCGTTGTATTCATTATATCAGTTAGTTAGAACTCAGTAGTTTTCAATCCTAGTCTTGAATATCTTACTATAGTATTTCAACATTATTTTTATTGTGGACCGTCATACCCCTCCCCCACAAAATAAAAGAAGTATGTATTTTTTTTTAATTAACTTTTATTAAACAATAAATATAAATGAAACTCAATTATAACTATATTAGAACTGGAAAAATAACTTAGACAATGCTATAAAGAAATTGTGTAATGGATTCCAAAAGGTGTCCGATTGGTAATCTGCAAAAGAAAAAAGAAAATTAGAGTTTAGAATTATGTAGATGTGAGTAAATGAGCTGTTGTGGTAACTCTACAGTTTTACGTGTGCAGTTTGACTCGTATATTCCTGTTCTGTTATAGTCCTGCGTTCAAGTGGTGTCTATGTAGAAGTGACTATTGCGTTACTGACACCCATTATGCCGACTTATTTCTAATGCATTCCTATGAAGGATTTTTAGATCTAGGCCTCTGTGCTTACCGTCGTATAAACCTTGAGGCCAAACACTGCAGGCACTTGAACTGCACACCTTCAGGTGGGCTGATCTTCTACACGTCCAAGTAGACAGCAGTGTCTAAGTTTAAGAGAAGATAGAGAAATGATGTCACAGAGAGTGAGAGAGAGAGATAACATTAAAACTGTGTCACAGAGTCTGGATTTGAGATTTTTGTTGAACCCGACGTAGATTTATTAGCTCATTGCATCACTTTACCCATGTTAAAAGTGACTCAAAAGTGGCGTAATAAGGTTGATGATCTGTTTGTCAGACTGTTGTAACCTATCTGTTGTCACTGCTCGGAGGTAATTATAGATTTTACAGAGAAGCTGCTGTACACTACGCACTCTGGGCCATATTATCAAGCCTGGGTGACAAAATTATCGCCACTTTATCAGCAGGAAAGTGTCGCTAAAGTGGCGATAATGGGTTTGATAATATGCTCTATGGAATTCCAATCGTAGCTCATGTCAGATGTCCTTCACATCTAACATGAGTTGAGTTAAGTGAGGGAGAATTTGTATAGCGCTACTTTACCCGTAGGCGTCAAGGCGCTAAAGATGAACAAGGAAAGCTGTGTGAGGGGAAAGCGGGGAAGATGGTCAGTGGTAGTCCTCCCTGAAGAGCCAGGTCTTCAAAGCCTTTCGGAAGAGAGGGTGAGAGGTGAGTTCCTTAATCTCAGCCGGAAGAGTATTCCAAATTTTAGGAGCACGGGAGCTGAAGGCTCTGTCGCCCCATCTGACTTTCTTGGTTTTAGGAACAGACAAAAGATATTTATTGGCTGAGCGAAGTGCCCTGCTGGGGACGTAAGGGGTCACCAAGGTTTTAATGTCTTCAGAGCCAAGCCCGTGCAATGCACGATGGGTGAGACACAGAACCTTGAACTCTATTCTGGTCTGGATAGGAAGCCAATGAAGGTCCTTCCTAATAGAGGTGGCTGAGGCAAACCTCGGGGCATCAGCAACAAACCGAGCTGCTGCGTTTTGTACTGTTTGTAGACGCTGTATATGGGATTTATTGATTCCAAGGTACAACGAGTTGCAGTAATCTAGCCTTGAGGAAATTAGGGTCACCGTAACCAGTTTACGGGCATCGGTGGAAAGATAATGTACTAATTTCCTCAAAGTTCTAAGAACACCACAGCAGGTAGAGGTCGTCCTGCTGACTTGTTTTTGGAAGGAGAGCTTGGTATCGAAAATAACACCTAAGTTCCGAGCAGACTGGGAGGGCGATGGACAGGCTCCAAGGGAGGGCGGCCACCAGTCCATTGACCAGATCTCCTCCTTGCCTCCGAAGATCAGCCCCTCCGTTTTTTCCCTATTCAATTTAAGGGAATCCCTCACCATCCAATTTGCAACCGCTTCCATACAGTTCTTAAAGTTTCGGGCTGTAATATCAGCAGTTTGAGAAAGAGAGACCATACTCTGAGTGTCATCAGCATAGGAGAGAACTTCCAGCCCAAAAGATCTTACAAGCCTGGCAAGAGGTGTAACATAAATGTTAAAGAGTGTGGGGCTCAGGGACGAGCCCTGAGGCACCCCGCACTGCACAGGTTTAGCTGGGGAAAGAAAGTCACCCAGCTTGACCCTCTGTGCACGGCCATCCAGGAAAGATTTCAAAAGACTGAGTGCCGGTCCGTCCACTCCTATCTCCTTGAGCCGTTCGACTAAGATGGAGGGGGATAGGGTGTCGAATGCGGCAGTAAGGTCGAGCAGGACCAGAAGAGTGGTCTGGCCACTGTCGACCTTAGCACGGATGTTATTGGTGACGACTGTCAGCGCGGACTCTTTACTATGAGACCTGCGAAAGCCGTGCTGGGAGGGATCAAGAAGGCTGGAGTTCTACAAGAAGGCACTCAGATAGTGATTAAGTGGGCCTCTAGCATTTTTGCGGGTGCTGGGAGTAATGAGATAGGCCAATTTTTTTTTAGGATCCTGGGATTCAGCGAGGCCTTTTTAAGAAGGGGCTTAACTATGGCCATTTTCCAGGGGGTCGGAAAAGCACCTTCATGGATGGCCCGATTAATAACTTCCAGGAACACAGGGAGTAAAACATCTCTGCATTCTTTGAAGACCTTCAGAGGACATGGATCAAGGGGAGAACCTGATTTAAGCCTATCTAAATGCACATTAAGTTGCTCTAGAATGATCAGGGGGAAAATAAAAGAGCTACCCTGTGGTGACTCTGTAGGGTCTTCTGTGACAAGACATGGCAGTGGGGAAGGGGGGGATCCTAATTCTTGGTTAAGAGCTTCTAAGATAGAGTGAATGTCTGCTATCTTTGTGTGGAAAAAGGTAGATATCTGGTCACAAAGCTCCTGGGTTTCTGTTACCTGATTAGGGGATTGCAGAGCCGACAGGGAGTCAACAATTTTGAACAGTTCCATAGAGGAGCTGAGGGAAGCAGTCAGTTTAGAAAAGTGTAGTTTCTTTTCTGCGAGAACCGCAGTTTTGTAGTCTTTGAGTAGGAGTTTGTGTTTATTCTTTTCATCTGGATCTAGATTGACTCTCCAGAGCCTCTCTTGTCTCCTACATCCCTGCCTCAGTGACCTGAGAGTATCGGAGTACCAAGGGGCCGAGGGGCGCTTCCTAGCAGAATAAGTCTGTTTGACCGGGGCCAGTTTATCCACCGCTTTTAGAATAGCATTATGCAGATCAGAAGCTGCAGAGTCAATGTCATTTGCTAGTGATAGGTGTTGGCTGGGCAAAAGGAGAGCTAATAGATCACTATTTATCCCTCTGAAGTTTCTTTTGGGTTCCCACTTACAGGGGTCTGCTAAGGAGGTGGGGGAGCTGGAGTATGTAAAGTCCAGGGGGATGGCCGTGTGGTCTGACCAGGACAGAGGAAGGGGGATCCCAGTCTCTACCCTGGGGTCATTGGTAAAGACCCCGTCCAGGTGTGACCAGCTAAGTGTATGGGGCCCTCTACTATCTGGTTTAGACCAAAAGAAGCAAAAGAGTCCATCAGGGAAACAGTGTCTGTGGAATCCTCTATATCTAAATGAAAATGAAAGTCTCCAAGAATGGTGAAATTGGGCTCTATCAATGTAGGGTTCGAGCAGCTTAAGAAGCTTCTGAACGAAGGAGAGCCGGGGCCAGGGGGCCTGTAGATCAAGATCCCCGTGAAGGAGATTGAGGGGGAGGAGTTGAGCACAAAATAAAGAGCCTGAAAGGAGTCAGATGTTAAAGAAAGGTGCTCAGTTCGGCATCTTATAGAAGATCTGTGTAGAATGCCCAGCCCCCCGCCCATTCGCCCTACTCTGTCCATTCTGGACAGCGAATAACCCTCCGGGATGGCAACCAGGAGTTCTGGTCCAGAGTGATCTGCTGCCCAAGTCTCCGTAATAAAGACCCAGGGAGGTTTTCTATTAGAAGTAAAATCCCTGAAGGCGAGGTTGTTTTTAATTAGGGATCTGGTGTTAATAAGGAACCCAGTCTCTTTGCTAGGCTGGGGGGGGCTTGTACCTTCCCGGTCTAAAGTGTCTATTTCGGGGGATATGGAGGCGGGGACTAGCCTCCTTCCCCGTACATAAGCACTTAAGGGCCTCCGGGAAGCCCTCTGGTGGGACCATATGATGACAAGGTATCGCTGAGGGTTTGAAGGATAGCAGGGTATGTACAGAATATGTAAATCTACCAGGGACAGGAAGATCTAGCTGAGCAGCCTGCCCGGCCCCCGGCGCTTCCTCAGCGCTGACGGGCGCAGACGGGCAAGACTCTGGCGCGACTCCGACGCAGGTCCAGCGCGTCCGCTGCGCGGAGCCATATGCATCCCTTTTATGCCTAGCGCTGGACTGGGCAAAGCACTTCCTCCCACTCCAAAATGGCCGCTGTAAACTGATCCCCGGGGCCAGCAGACTCAGCACCTCAATCGGCTGCAAACTGGCCCCAAATACGAGGAAAACGAGGGAAATGAAGCACAATGCGCTCCGAAATCGAGGCAAAGTGCAAGTGCAGGCAAGGTTAAAATAATGTTGAAACAGTTTTAAAATTCGAGAATTTGATTGGAATTGGAATTCCATAGAGCATATTATCAAACCTATTATGGCCACTTTAGCAGCAGTTTGCTGCCGATAAAGTGGTGAAAATTGTGTCGCCAAGGGTTGATGATATGGCTCTGTCTCGTTTCACAAATAAAAATAACAGTACAGTTTTACGAGTGCAGTGTACCTTGTACATTTCAGTTGTTATAGTGCCGCGTTCAAGTGGTGTCTATATGGAAGTGCCTACTGCGTTACTGACGCCCATTATGCCTAATTATTTCTAATGCTTGCTATGAAGGCTTTGTAGATCTATAAAGAGCGCGGCCACCGGAGTTCACCATTCGACTTGAAATCTGCCTCTATACGTCAAAGTATATTCAATAAGTTGCAGAGAATTCCATTGCTGTAGCTCGATAGGCCGTGGTTGCTTCTGAAGGATGTTTGGTGAAGGAAACTAAAGGACATTTTGATTAGTCATCGTAAACTGAGTTGCGTAACTACTATCAAAAGTGAACTTTAATGTGGGTTCTTAATATTCCGTAGTTAAGACTGTTGCTGCTCCAGCAACCAAAGGAAGATCAATAAGTTAATAGAGGCCTGGGACAGGCTTGTGACGCAGAAAAGAAAATAGTATCATGGACGCACAATTAATAATAATAGAGGCCTAAGCACGTGGCGTAGTACAGAAATACGACACAGACTTGTATGCACGCACAATTTTTAAGATTAGAGGTGTATAGGACCTCGTGACTTATATAGAAATATTTCAATTATGTAAGTACAATTTAAAACCATTGAGGGGTAGGAAAGCCATCTGAAGGATAAAAAAATAGCATTATGTATATACAATTTACAGTGGAGGCTGATGTTGTGACGTCTTCTCTTACCTTTGCTTTTGTCGTCTTTTGTCGTGTCTTGAAAGGCTGCGGTTTTGCTGAGTCTGGGGTGTTTTCGACAGTCTGTCTGTCATCGCAGCACAGGCAGGCAAAAGAGAGCGTGCTCACGTCAGTGCCCACATTTTATGGGAACCGTGGGGGCTGATCACACCAATGCCAGGGCCATCATTGGTAGCGTTTTCGCTGTCTGCAAGAATGATGGCCCTTAAAATTAATCCTCATATTGGTTTGAAATCAATTCATGTTCAGGGAGGGACCCGGCTCAAACGCTTAAAGGGATCATAGAGAATTATGGCCGATACCATAAATAGCATAAAACTTATAAGCTGGAATGTTAACGGGTTAAGGGACAGGTCTAAAGCAAGAAGGGTTATAGATTTTTTGTTCAGATCAGGGGCACATATTTGTTTATTAGAAGAGACGCATGTAGAGAGGGAAGAATGTAGTCAAATATTCGGGAGATGTGGATGGGTCCAGGACATCATTTCCTCGGGACAGAGCGGCAGTACGCGGGGGGTGGCCGTGATTATTAGAGCAGGCTCAGGGATCAGGCTGATAAAACACGACACGGACATTTCAGGCAGATGGTTGATAGCCTCTTTGATGGTGGGAGGTTCCCCTTTGGTCTGCGCAGTATACTATGGCCCGAATCTAGATGCCCCGGGGGCTTTGATAAAACTCAAAACTAACTTAATAGAGACAACTGGCCCTATAATTGTAGGGGGAGATTTTAATCTTATTTTTGATAGAGATCTGGATAGAACATCGAGGGTGAAGTTTTCCCCCCCCCAAAAAAATAGCTTAGAACTTAAGAACATCATGAGGGATTTTAATTTGATGGACATTTGGAGATTTAAAAACCCAGGGGGAAGAGATTACTCTTTCTATAGTAGAAGATATGGGCACCATTCAAGGATAGACTTTTTCCTGGTAGATAAGAACCTCTCATCGGCAGTCGACTCTGTATCCTATGTCCCTGCAATTCTGTCAGACCACTCAATGGTGGAAATGGTAGTCAACATGACACAGAAAAAACTTCATAGGAGATGGACACTGGATCGGACGTTGCTGCTGGATGAAGGAGTGCGACAGGATTTAGTTACCCAGTCTGAAGAATTTTTCAGGGTCAATATAGGGTCAGCAAATAACCAAATTGTCTGGGAATCCTATAAAGCTTTCTCCCGAGGCTTATTAACAACCCGGATGATCAGGAGGAATAGACTGAGGAAAGAAAGAAGGGAAGCAAGGATCTCAAGAATCAAGCTTAAGGAACTGGAGTTACAGAGGGCATCGGCAGAGGAGTCGGACAATAGGCAAATACTTCAGAGAGAGCTCGATTGTCTCCGAGCAGAATTTCAAGCAGAGTTGGACAAAGATCTAAAGGAAAAGTGGGACACTAGTAAATTACAACAGTTTGCTTATGGCGAGAAGTGTGGACGTCTCCTGGCATGGAAGGCCCGAGCTGACAGAACAAGAAACCAGATAGAAAGCTTGGTTTTATCGGGTACAGGGGAAAAAACTAACAAGGATGACTGTATCAGAGAAGAAGCAAAGAGATATATGCAGTCTCTTTATGGATCTAACTCCTCTGGGGATAAGCAACAAGCAGAATCCTGGTTTGCAAACGTCCAGCTCCCTAAGTTATCTGAAACTGACTGTTCTTATCTTGGCTCAGAAATCAAAGAAGGGGAAGTCAGGGCTCAGGTGTCAAAAATGGCTAAGGGCAAAGCCGCAGGCCCAGACGGGCTCCCAGTGGAGCTGTTTAAGACCGTTTTAGAGCAGATCATAGGGATTCTGACCTTATTATTTAACGAAGTCCTACTCAAGGGAGGACAGGTCCCCAGGTCATGGGCGGAGGCAACGGTTACATTATTGTTGAAGCCAAATAAGGATCCGAGCAGGATTGAGTCATACAGGTCCATTTCACTTCTTAATGTTGATTATAAGATATTCGCGGGGGTATTGGCCACGAGATTAGCAAAGGTAGTAAAAACTGTAGTGCATTGCGACCAAAGGGGCTTCATCCCAGATAGGCAGCTCAATGAACTGACCTTTCAAGTGGTGGCTGCAATCGATGTAGCTCAAGAAAAGAAACTGCCTCTGACCATAGTAGCTGTAGACGCGGCGAAGGCATTCGACCAAGTTGACTGGAACTATTTGTGGTTGGCGATGGAAAAATTCGGCTTTCCGACGAACTATATAACAGCTATTAAGCTTTTATACTCAGACCCAACAGCAAAGGTCCTAGTAAATGGTTCTTTGACAGAGCAGTTTCATATTTCCCGAGGCACTCGTCAGGGATGTCCCTTATCCCCCCTTTTGTTTGACTTGTATATAGAGCCTTTCGTTTGTTTATTAAGAGCCGATCCTATAATTAAACCTTTTAAGATTGCGGAAGTGGAGTTTAAGTTAGCTTTGTACGCAGATGACCTGTTAATGTACACTATAAATCCGGATGAGGCAATCCCTAGACTATTAGATCTTGCAATGGGGTTTGGTAACATTTCGGGGTACGCTATCAATGCTGAAAAGACGGAAATAATGGAATGGAAACAAGCAGTCTAGCTCGTTAGGGAAGAAGAATAAAATGAGGTACCTGGGAATCCACTTGGTTAATGAGATAGATGAAATCCCCAAAACTAATCTAGAAAGGATCATCAAGGATACAATTGCTTTATTGCAACGCTGGTCGTCTCTGCCTTTAAACATATACGGGAGAGTGAATCTCCTGAAAATGATAGTGCTCCCTAAGGTCACTTTTCTATTTAATGCCATCCCATTATCCTTTCCAGCACCCTTAATTAAAAAACTACAGGGAAAACTGGGCTCATTCATTTGGAATGCCAAAGGCCCTCGCATAGCGTGGAAGAAATTAAGAAGGGGTCTCAAGATGGGAGGACTCGCCTTTCCAGATTTAATGCTGTATTGCCACGCTTTTCATTTTAAGCATTTTAGAATTATGGCGGGTCATATGGACCAATCATCAATGGGGCTGCTATTTTCTGTACTGTTAAAGGAGGTTCCTCAGGGTTCCAGTTTTTTTCTTTATAAATTTGGAGACCCAAAATTTTTTAAAAAAGTGAGGTTGAAGATCTAAAGGTCAGCCTTGAAAAATTGGGTATTCGTAAGGACTAAATTAAATATCACCTATTACGCACCACAGGCACCCATATGGGACTCACCAGGCCTCCCAGCCTGCCTTAATGATCAACTGTCACTACCTTTGAAACAGGCAGGGCTGCAGAGGTGGGGAGATCTGCAGGGAGATGGCCAACTTTTAAGCTGGGACGCATTGTACAATCTTACTAGGGGGGCCCTGACACGGTTTAAATACTAGCAATTGTCAGGCTGGTGGACAACGAGATCTTGGACACCTAATGATAATAACCCCCCTAACCCTAAATTTGATGCGGTAGCTAGAAGGGGTAAGTGGAAAAGCCAAATATCTTTTTGGTATTCGGCTATGTTAGAAGGGGATGATGTGACGGAGATTGAAATTAGTAAATTATGGTGTAACACTCTCACCCCGACTAATGGGCCTCTTTTGGATTCTTGGCGCGATTCCTTCAGGGTGTTGAATGCCATAATTAAGCCGGCTGCGTTGAAAAGGAATCATCTATTCACAATGTACAGGGTCTATATAACTCCGAAGAAATTGGCAAAATTTTCAAATATGAACTACAACTGCCCAAGGTGTGGCCTCTTGAAGGCCGACGATGTTCATATGTTTATGGATTGTCCTGATTTAACGGAATATTGGGGGAAGATAAAGGAATTTCTGGAAGAAGTCCTCTTAATGCCTATAGCACTCCCAAGGTTCACAGTCATGTTTGGGCTAGTGATGAACTATCAAGTTAATGATCTTTCCACCAAATTTGTATTTTTCATCATCCTTTTAGCAAGGCGCGAGATTTGCAGGGCTTGGAAAGATCCAATTCCCCCAACCTTTGCTAATTGCCTGAAGCAGATTATGTTGACTTGCAAATCAGATGTGGCATGCGATCCCAGAAGCTTGACGAATGTGTGGGCAGCCTTGGTGGCATGGCAAGATCGATGATTGGTTTTCCAATGATTTGTCTAGAGCCCTGCTGGTTCCCCGTACTCCTAAGTAGCAAAGGGCGCACACGGATCGGCGAAAGGAAAGGAGTTTGGAGGGGAAGGGAGTGGCTACTTGAGGGTGCGGGCTAACCAACTTGCATCAGGCCAAAACCAACGAGGGTCAGTAGATAACGGCCAGCAGTGCATGGAGGAGCCAGTGTCCCATCAAGAGTTCCATCTGTGATATATGAGGATTACCAAAAAAAAAAAAAAAAAAAAAAAAAAAAAAGAATGATGGCCCTGGGGGACATGCCATTGGGTAATGTATTGGTTTCCAGGCAAAATTATAGCAAGCATGCTAGGTGGTGGCATGTGGGTAGTGTGGGCGGCGGTGTGCAAGTATGAGTGTGTCCACTAACCATTAACAACAGAGAGAGATGGGGCGGTGTTATAATGTACGCATCGACAGGCCCAGAATCGGATCTGCAATGAGTCAGCACTTCTAATCATTGTCCTTAGCGAGCCCTGAGGTCTGATTTGTCACTAAGAGGGTGATCGCACCATAGTTTGTACTGCTTATCATACTCAGCGTGTACCCGCGCATACGGTACGAATATGCTTTGGCGTTACGCGGCGCATTAAAGCTTCGGTGTGATGTCATGTATGGCATTCTGTACACGAAAGGGGAGAATGTTTCTACTTGGTTTCAAACATGTATGTATTTAATGTAGATACTAAGGGCAGACATTTGGGATAACTAGGATTTTTAAAAAATACTTTTAATAATCCTATTTTACTTTTAAAAAGAATTACACAAATCGCAGTAGAACATCATGCGTACTCATATTGAAAGAGCTGCGCAAGCGCATCATAAGCGTACGCAACGCATTGTGACTTTAAAAGTAGAGATTTCATTGGTTCGTAACTTTTCCTATTGCGAGTGTTGAAAGTTCTGTCCCATTATAATTATTCGACTTCGACTTTCTAAGAAGAAGCATTTGTTGTGAGAATCTTCTCAAATAGAAGGAAGATCACCATAATAAGAGCAATGGAGTCATCTTCCAGCAGTTCTTCAGAGGAATATTTAATTCCTGAAGAAGCTCCAAAGAAGAGGAAAGAAGCTCTAATTTAGAAATGTTTCACTTTTCCAGAAGGTCAAAAAAAGGTAAATGCTGCAAAAGTAACCTGTAAAATTTGCCAAAGAACTCTTTCAAGGGGTGATCCATGTACAAAATACTCCTTTGGCACAGCAAATATGGTGCGACACGTGAAGAACTTGCACCCCAAGAACTTTGCTCGAGCTGAAAGACGGAGGTTGCTGAGAACCCACCTGCTGCTACACCAAGCACATCAACTGTGGCTGCATTTTCAGCAAGCAGTCCACACCCACATATTGATTCTGACTTTGCTAAAGTTAGAATTCTTTGCATTTATTGTGATAAACTTTTGTGTTATTGGTAACAGTCTATAGACCTGATGAAATGCAGGATGCAGGATCATTGCTGTCCTCGACATTAGTTGTTCTTTTTTTCATTCTTTTGTCCCGCTTGGAATTTGTTGAGAAAACACAAAAAAAATACAAAACAAAAAAAACTGTTCTTTTTAGAACTACCTTCACTGGTCAAAGAAAGAACTATATTTCTATGTTAGTGTGTAAACGTTTGTCAGAATGAATGTGTAGTTCATAAATGAATGAATGAATATATTACTAGGGGAATAGAGGGGACCCCGCCTGCTATTGGGCCAATCTCCCTGTTAGACTGCTGTAAAAATCTTGGGCAGAGTCATTCTACAGAAATTGGGGGATTGGCTGTCGGACAGGGGGGGTGCTCTCTAACCTCCAGTATGGTTTTAGAGAACACAGGAGTACCATGGACCAATGTTTAAATTTGCACCTCCTCATAAGTAAATATACAATTGCAAAGGAGGGTCTTTTATACTTGGGGTTCATGGACTTATCAATGGCATTCGATTTGGTTAATCGTTCAAAATTTTTGGCGAATCCTGCGGGAAATAGGTATAGATGCATCCTTGGTTAATTTTCTTAGTGACCTTCACCAGGACCTCTCTGTCTCTGTCAGGGTTACGCAGGAAGGCCGGTGTACAGGTCAACTTAGCTCTAGGAGGGGGGTCAGACAAGGGTGCATACTGGCCCCACTCCTTTTTACGATTTATATTAAAGCCCTCGAAAAATCCCTGGGCGTGGCTACCCTAGACACTCCGCGTATAGGGGGATCGGGGATCCTGGTCCTCCTGTATGCGGATGACGCTGTATTACTTGCACGCACAGGATTGGGCCTACAGAGGCTGTTGGACCACTTTGGCAGCTTCATGGAGTCCCTTGACCTAAAAGTCAATATTAAAAAATCTCACGTAATGGTGGCCGGGGCCCGAAGGAAGAATAGCAGGGTTAAAACCTTCACTTGCATGGGCGCGGAATTAACAAGGGTTCCGATCTTCACCTGTCTGGGAGTCCTCTTTGATGAGAAGGGCAACTGGGGACCCCAGCAGAAGCTGAAGAGCAATGTCGTTGCAAGATCCACAACAGCCCTTTTTTAGCTTCTCTAAGAGGTTGGGAGCAAGGCCCGTGGAGGCTATGCTCAAGATATACAAATCCAAGTGTTTAGCGATTGCCTCTTATGGGCAGCCATATGGGGTTACGCTCCTCTGAGTAAAATACAAGTGGTAGAAAACAGGTTTCTTAGAACTCTTTTGTCAGTACCCCAGTCGACCCCGACATTTTCACTACATACTGAATTAGGCTTGGGATATATCTCAGACCACCTAAAAATGGCCCCATTGGTTTGCTGGGCAAAAACAAGGCTAAATGAGGAGATTACCCTTAATCACCTGATCCTAAAAGATTGTGCAGCCCTCGAGAAGGCAGATAGGATCCCATGGCTGACGTACGTTAGAGCGGCGTGCACCAGACTAGGACGACCGGAAATATATACATCTCCGGAGGACATAAAGAAAGCGGGTTTAGGTTGGATTAAATATAACTTTCGGAACATGTTGGAGGCGGAAACGGAGGAGCAGGACCTAGGAAAACCAGCTGTGAGAAGTAATTATGGTTTACTAAATTCCCCATCTATTGAACCGTATCTAAAGATTGTTACTAAGCTGTTTCACCGCTTTATGTTGGTTAGATTTTGGTTCAATCTAATTTATCTTACTTTGGGTATATTTCCCAATTGGGGTGAACTGGAAGATGCCGCACCATGCTCCTGTGATAGGTTCTCTACAAAAGACACACTTCATCTTGTAATGTTCTGTGAGCATTTTTCAGAGGCGCGCAAAAAATTCTTAGACCCAATATTACGAGAAGCAGGATTTGTACAAGTGAGGCCTGCTCTTTTATATTTGCAAATGCTGAGTAGTGTGCATGTTATTTTCAGCGTAGCAAACTTTTTGGTGGCTGCGGCCCGGGTAAATAATAAAAGACTTATTTGTACGTAACTGTATAGTAGGACCAACAGGGGGCTTATGTTTTTAATTCAAGAAACCCAATGATGCACTTTAAATTGTAAATATCGTACCTTTGAATCTTTTTCGGTATTGGATAATGGGCATTTTAAGCAATCGCCTTATGATACATTCAATGTTTGATCTTTGTATTGTAAATAGTGTATTTATGAACAGTAACAAACAAATGCTTATTTATTTTTTTAACTATTTTAATAATTGGTGGATGTATGTATTGTTTCTTCTTTTATGATTTTAATTAATCGAAATAAAGATCTTTGACTGACTGACTGACTGACTGAATGAATGAATATATTACTAGTGTATGGAGAATGTAAAAGTGCAGAGCTATAAGGAAGTGCTACAGCATAAATCTATAAGGTGTTTACCTGTAGTATGTGCAAAGCACTTGAATGTAACATATGTACATAAATATGTTAGAAGTCTATGCTTCAATTTGCGCTGCTGATGAAACTGCCTGGGTACATTTGTATGTGTTAGGGGCGGATTTACAATCCCCTTGTGCCTCTTTTACACAGCGGTAGTGCAAAAAATGTGCCATGGTGTGTGCTATTAGCAACGTGACGCATCTGGAGGGTGCATTGCATTGTAAAGCCCTGCACCAGAAGAGGCTTTCCTGTGCAGAAGGGGGTGCAGCAATGCCTCCTAAAAGTGACTGAGTGAAATGTATAACATGTATAACATTTCATTCAGCAACTTTTGAGCTTATGCTGCGTCAAAACCTTGCACATGTTGAAGCAGATGTAAGGATTGATACAGCTTTGTGAGCATAGGGCCCCAGAGCATTGCTGGAGTTGTGTTATACTTGCAACCGAAGTCAAGCAATAATTATTTTTTTTATTAAATTTGTACTTTATTGCATATTCAATGAACACACAGCACACATCGCCCACAACCCGGAGGCCGGCGGCAACAGTAGGTAGCATCTAGGTCTCAAAAACAGTATACACAGCCACAGTGCCAGCATCCCGGGGGCCTGGCGGCGTAAACGAATACAGTATTATGCCTGCATAGCGCGGCCATCTAACAAATAAGGAGAGAAAAAATACAGTGCCTCGTAGTACAACCCAGGACCGAATTATATTGTGTAGCTTCAGTACAGCTAGTGCGTCTGTGCATAAAGAATCCTCACGCTAGAAATCATTTTCATTGTGCTGCTAGCCTCGCTAACGCTGCTCTCCTCACTTTCAAACTCAGTCCACATAGCGCTGCTGCCCACGCTTAGCGCTCGAACGTGCCTGCCTGATTGTGAGCAATTGTACCTGCTAAGACTCATGTTTTTGTAACCCTGTGCATGATAGCTGCTTTGCTCACTGTTGGGATCGTGTTTTATTCAATTACGCTCCAAGTTTCCTGTAAGTCGGTCTGCTTGCGTGTTATTTCCGCCGCCATTTGCTGTGTTGTTATTGTTGCCCTGAGACCGCCCCCTCCACCACGCAACCGCCTCCCATAGGATCCTCCCTCCCACTTTGTATTTAGGATCACCCCTGTCCACCATAGCGCCGTGACCGCCTCGACCTGGTTGAGAACGGTCACTCCCTCCTGCCCTTGCTGACTCCTACCCTGAGCTGCCTGGTATCGTTTTCATTGTGCTGCTAGCCTCGCTAACGCTGCTCTCCTCACTTTCAAACTCAGTCCACATAGCGCTGCTGCCCACGCTTAGCGCTCGAACGTGCCTGCCTGATTGTGCGCAATTGTACCTGCTAAGACTCATGTTTTTGTAACCCTGTGCATGATAGCTGCTTTGCTCACTGTTGGGATCGTGTTTTATTCAATTACTCTCCAAGTTTCCTGTAAGTCGGTCTGCTTGCGTGTTATTTCCGCCGCCATTTACTGTGTTGTTATTGTTGCCCTGAGACCGCCCCCTCCACCACGCAACCGCCTCCCATAGGATCCTCCCTCGCCCCTCCCCCTCCCACTACCCATTTATGACAGATGCATCTTCGCGCAGCGTTCACGTGCAGCGATCGCGCCCAATCCGCGCCGAAGGTGCGCCAAAGGTAAGCCCGTCTACGCCCGTCCGCGCCTGGACCGCGCCCAGCGCCAGACCCCCTGGTCCTCGCATTACCCTGCCCTCCCGCATTTCTTACGACGCCTCCACCCTCCTAGCCCTTAACCCCGGCCGTTCCCCCAACTGCATCCAAGCCGCTCCTGGACACACCCATGGACCCTTCTCATGCAACTCCTGCAAGTTCGACGGCACCAAAACCAACTCCTCCGCCCCCGACACCAAGCAGAGACCCGACTCCAACCACCTAAAATGCATCCTGCTCAACACCCGCTCAGTCCACAGACACGCCATCGAACTTTGGCATCTACTAGACACCATCTCTCCCGACGTCGCCTTCCTGACAGAAACATGGATGAACGCCTCTTCAGCCCCTGACATCACCATTGCCATCCCGGAAGGATACAAGATCATCCGTAAGGATCGCATCGACCAAACTGGAGGAGGCATCGCTATCGTCCATAAGAACTCCATCCGCATCTCAACCAGCTCAGACGTCAACCTAGCTAGCGCCGAACACCTTCACTTCCAGATCCACACCGACCCCAAGACCACACTCAGAGGCACTCTCCTCTACAGGCCTCCAGGACCCCGTGCAACATTCAGCGACGTTATCACCGACTTCATCACCCCACACGCCCTCCCCTCCGAGGAATACATCCTACTGGGAGACCTCAACTTTCACCTGGAAAAGAGCAACGACAGCAACACCACCTCCCTTCGGGACAACCTCGCGAACCTCGGACTCAAACAACTTGTCTCTACGCCCACCCACATCGCAGGTCACACACTTGACCCCATCTTCACCTCCAGCAAACATGTCTCCTTCAGTCACACCACTACCCTCCAGTGGACGGATCACAGCTGCGTACACTTTTTCTACAATAAAACCACCACTTACAACTGACTTCAACCTACTCTACGAAGAAACTGGAACAAAATCACCATCGACCAGATCTCCTCTTCGCTTCTTTAAAACCCACCTACCCACTCCTCAAACCCCGACCAAGCAGCAATGGCTATCCAACAGCGCCGACATCCTAGCACCGCCGAAAAAACGTCAAATCAAACTTGGCAGCAAAAACGCCTCCTGGTTCAATGATGATCTTAAGAAATCCAAGAAACTCTGTCGATCCCTGGAGAAGGCCTGGAAAAAAGACCTAAACTCCAGCACCAGGGACGCCTTCAAAAACGCCACCCGCATACACCACCAACTGATCCGGACTGCCAAGAAAGCCGCATTCAAAGACTGACTAGACAACAACGCCCACAACAGCAAGGAACTATTCAACATCGTCAAAGAATTCACCAACCCCTCAGCCAACTCCAACGACATCACCCCCTCGCAAGCCCTCTGCGACTCCCTAGCCTCATTCTTCCACAACAAAATTGCAGACATCCACAACAGCTTCGACATCCAACCCGGAAACCATCCCACCCAATCTTCTGCCGTACCTGCACCCCCCTCGAACATCCTTAACAACTGGAACCCAATCTCCACCGAGGACACCATCCGCCTGATGAACTCCATCCACTCAGGATCCCCCACAGACCCATGTCCTCACCACATTTTCAACAAAGCAGACTCCATCATAGCACCACACCTCCGAGACGTCATCAACTGCTCCCTCAACTCCGCCACCTTCCCGGAAAACTGGAAACACGCCGAACTCAGCGCCCTTCTGAAAAAACCCACAGCGGATCCCACCGAACTCAAAAACTACCGCCCCATCTCGCTCCTACCATTCCCGGCCAAAGTCATCGAGAGCGCCGTCAACAACCAGCTCGCCGCCTTCCTCGAAAGCAACAAATCCCTCGACTCCTCACAGTCCGGCTTCCGAGCCAAACACAGCACGGAGACCGCTCTCATCGCAGCAACAGACGACATTCGAACTCTACTAGACAACGGAGACACAGTCGCCCTCATCCTCCTCGACCTCTCCGCAGCCTTCGACACAGTCTGCCATAGCACTCTCCTACAGTGCCTCAATAACATCGGGATCCAAGGAAAAGCACTGGAATGGATCACCTCATTCCTCACCGGAAGAACCCAGAGAGTACGCCTCCCACCATTCAAGTCCGAGGCCACTGAAGTCATCTGCGGCGTACCCCAAGGTTCCTCACTCAGCCCCACCCTCTTCAACGTATACATGAGCCCCCTCGCAACGATCGCTCGCCAACACAACCTCAACATCATCTCCTATGCAGACTACACCCAACTGATCCTATCACTCACCAAAGACCCCAACACCGCCAAAACCAACCTACATGAAGGCATGAAAGAAGTAGCAGAGTGGATGAAGCACAGCCGTCTGAAACTGAACTCAGACAAAACAGAAGTCCTTATCTTAGGCACCTCCCCCTCCGCTTGGGACGACTCTTGGTGGCCAGAGGCCCTTGGAAAAGCACCCATCCCGACGGACCACGCACGAAACCTGGGCGTCATCCTGGACTCCTCTCTCTCGATGAACAGACAAGTCAACGCAGTCTCATCTTCATGCTTCAACATCCTCCGTATGCTCAAAAAAACATTTCGCTGGATCCCCACCGAAACCAGAAAGACAGTCACCCATGCACTGGTTACAAGTCGCCTGGACTACGGAAACACCCTATACGCCGGTATCACCGCAAAACTCCAGAAAAAACTCCAACGCATCCAGAACGCATCAGCCAGACTCATACTAGACATCCCACGCAAAGACCATATCTCCAGCCACCTGAAAAACCTCCACTGGCTCCCCGTCAATAAGAGGATTACTTTCCGACTCCTAACCCACGCCCACAAAGCACTCTACGAACTTGGACCCGAATGCCTCAACACACGACTTTCCTTCTACACCCCCCCTTGCCAGCTTCGATCTTCCAACCAAGCCCTTGCTACCATTCCTCGCATCAATAAAACCACCATGGGAGGTAGATCCTTCTCCTACCTCGCAGCTAAAACCTGGAACTCTTTACCCACCCACCTACGTCTCACACAAAACCACCTAGCATTCAGAAAGCAACTTAAAACCTGGATATTCGACAAGTAACTCCCTTCCCCTCCTCAAGCGCCTTGAGACCCTCTGGGTATGTAGCGCGCTATATAAATTTCTGACTTAATTAATTAATTAATTGCAAGTTTATATAGCGCTAGGATCGACTCCCGGAGGAGTATCTCCGCGCTTCGACCGCTGCGAAACCCTTCCTGGCTTCCCTGAGAGATGGTCCCTTAATGGGTATCTCCAGGGTGAGACCAGGTATCCCCGGCGGTCTGGTGGGGCCGTTAGTGAAGATGAGGCAAGCTAGTGCCCAGAGTTGCCGAGTGCGATCGCTGATCAGAGTGGGCACCGAGGCGAGAGAATTATCGAGTCCGCTGACCCTGGTCCAGAAACCTGCCGCGTCGGGAATCGAACCCTGGTCCCGGGCCGTCCTCTGCTCTCGGGTCTGCCGCCTCTAACCAGTGAGCCACACTACTTCACTTGACTTGACTTGACTAGTGTTCTCCATGGAACAGTACAGTGATTCCTACCACTAATCTAACCCCCGCACCCCCCCAACAGCCAGCTTACACGAGCATGTGCCTACCTACCCACTTGTGTTATCACTGGAAGTCTAAAGTCTAACACTGTGCCCTACTATACAGCTCCTACATACCCACTTGTACGAAAGTGTCCCCACTGTCATGACCACCAACTGCCAGCCTCATGTGTCACACTCCCTGACTCTGTCCACCCCACTCAGTGCCAGCGACAGCCCTGGAGGACCAGAACACCACCTCCCCTCTATGCCATGGCTAAGTGTGCAGTGCATCCCTCTCCAAAGCCTTTGCCTCCTCCTCCTGTATCTCACCCATCTCCTCCCTCTCCGAGTCCGGGTCCGACTCCCCACTATCCTTGGCACACAGATAGGTCCTATACAACCCCCAGAAGTTCTTGGGCCGATTCTTCGGAGGCAGCAGCTCGCTGTATGTCTCCGACTGTGTGCAGCAGTACAGTAAGTCCGCCGCCCACCTTTTCTTGGTTGGTATCGGCCCTCTCATCCAACATATAGCAACCAGGCGTTTAGCGGTCAGCAATGCTATGTCCTCCAGGTGCCTCACAGCTACCGGCAGTGTCTTGGAATAGCCCAGTAGGGCCAGGGCCGGACATGGCGGGATGTCTACTCCCAACATCAGACCAAGTTCAGAGAAAACCTCCTGCCAGAATTTATAAACTCTAGGGCAAGACCAAGCCATATGAAGAAAGTCCGCCGACGGAAGGTGGCATCGCTCGCACTCCGCCGAGTCCCTCAAGCCGTACCTGTGCAACCTCTCCGGAGTGTAATAAACACGCTGTAGATATTTGAAATGTATCAGTCTATGCCTGCTGTTGAGTGACACCTTTCTGGTGTTTGTGCAGCAGTATTGCCACATCACATCCGTAATCGTCAGCTGTAAGTCACTCTGCCAAGCCAGCCTGGCCTTGGAGATCGGGTATTGCTTGTGCCGGTCCCCCAGTTTCTTGAGGTTTGTGACCAATTTACTGGACGATGGAGTATTGATCAAATAAGTGAGTTCCAGCACTTCTGGGGGTTCCGCCAATTCCGGGCCAAGCAACTCTTGAAGTGCGCTACGGACCCTGTGGTATTGAAAACTGTGCAACAGCGTCTTCCCAGTCTGGGATTGCAGTACCTGTTGGAGAGTCTTCACAGTACCATTCAAGAAGAGATCCCCCATCTTATCTATGCCTAGTTCACTCAGTGCCTTAAGTACCCCCTTCTCCGTCAACGGGGCAAGCCATACCGCCCACTCCACACGCATGAGGGGTGAATACAGCTGCTCACTTTCCTGCATGCGAACCAGCTCATGCCAGGCGTGATTCATAGCCGCTATAGAGTCCAAGATCCCAGTCCTGCGATGAACTGGGCGGCATATCGTAGCCGGGAGTGGAATGGGGTCCGCAAACAGATGTTCCAGTTTCATGTGCGGGATATCGGGGCTCCCATGGACCCAGGTGTGAAGATGAGCCACCTGCGCTATTCTGTAGTAACACTCTAAGTCAGGAGCCCCGAGTCCCCCCTGGGCATAGGGGAGCATTAAAGTTTGCCATTGGACCCTGGGTTGTTTACCTCCCCATGCAAGTCTGATGAGTGTCTGCGTGAGCTGCCGGAAAAAAGCCCTAGACAGCACCACTGGGATGTTGGTAAAGAGGAAGAGGAACCTGGGGAGGACCACCATCTTCATAATCGCTATCCTTCCCATCAGTGACAACGGAAGTCTACACCACACCTCCACGTCGTCCACAAGTTTAGAGTACGCCACCCCATAGTTCTCATGCACAAGGGTCTCGGGGAAGTATGTAAACGTATCCCGAGATAGCGTACGGAGTCTGTGGTCCACTGTAGTGGGTACTCCGAATCAAACGGGTGAGTCACCGGAGTCAGGGGAAGCGCCACCGATTTATCCCAGTTGACTCGTAGGCCAGACAATGCACCGAATCTCACCACCTCCCTCAATACAGACGTCAAGTTCTCCTCCGGCTCCCGAACGTACAACAGTGTATCATCGGCATACGTAGATATGCCAATCTTGTAGGTGGGGAAGTTAATCCCCTCGGCTCGAACCCATGATATTCCCTGATTGCGCATGCCAGAGGCTCCGCTACCAGGGCATACAAAAGAGGGGAAAGGGGGCAGCCCTGCCTGGTACCCCTACTGATCGCTATCGGGGCGGTGACCATATTCCCTAGTTTCAGTCTAGCCGATGGCTTGTAACATAGGGCCCCCAGCATCTGCAAGAAAGGTTCACCCAGTCCATACTTCCTCAAAACCCTGAGCATGAATGGCCATTCCACCGAAGCAAATGCTTTTTCCATGTCCAAGAATATAGCGACAGCCTTATTTTCCTGCCGAACATGCTGTATGGTGCCTAACACCGTGCGAATATTGTACGTCAAATTCCTAGCGGGGACAAACCCGGCCTGCTCGGGGGCAACTAGTTCGGGGACCAGTACGGCAAGCCGCGCAGCCAGAACCTTCGCATATAATTTAGCATCAACATTTATCAGGGAGAGCGGTCTATATGAACCACATTCATTGGGGGGTTTCCCCGGTTTCAGTATTGTGATAAGGAGCGCCTCCCTCATAGACTTTGGCATGCTACCCTGTTGGCAAATATCGTCGAAGAGAGACATCAAGTGTGGAATAAGCTTATCTTGAAAGGCCTTGTAGAAGGCCACCGTAAGCCCGTCGGCACCCGGAGCACTGCCTGATCTCATTCCCTCAAGTGCCTCCAAGATCTCTTCCTTCTAAATTGGCATCATAAGAAATTCCCTCTGAAAATTTGCGAGGAAGGGCATATTGATATAACTAAGATAATCATCTATTTCCTCCTCGAGCTGACCAGACCGTGATTGATAGAGCTTAGTATAGTAAGCTTGGAATTCCGCTAGTATGTCGCCCTCCTCTGTGACCACCTCACCACTGGATGTAATTAATTCCTCCACCACCAACTGCGGCCTGCTGTTTCGCATGAGTTTAGCCAGGAGTGAGCCAGGGCGATCCCTCTCCCCGTAGGTCCGTGCCGTGGCATACTTCCCCATATGCTGTATTTCTCTATCAGCTTCCTCGTTAAATTCTATTATAAGGGATTTAATCCGTTCCTCAGTGTCAGTGTTTCCTGCATGACTAGAATGCTGTTCCAGCTCAGATAGCTGTGTCTCTAACTGTTTTAGTCTCTGCCTAATAGCTCTGAGCACCCCAGAGTGTTTAGCCATCGTCATACCACGGATGTACACTTTGAAAGCATCCCAGAGTGTCTGAACACTATCCACTGACCCCACATTGGTCTCAAAGTATGTATCTATGTCCTCAGCCAACTCCCCTCTAAAAGCCTCATCCAGGAGTGAATATGGGGGGAACCTCCACGTGAACGGGGGAATTCTCCTAGCCGGAGCATCCAGCAGCAGCAGTAATGGCGAGTGGTCCTACAGCGTACATGGCAGAAGCACACACCCCTTCACTGAGTTGAGTAGAGAGTGAGACGCAAACCAATAGTCAATTCTTGTATGTATGTTATGGTAGGCTGAATAATGTGTGTACCCTCCCCGCCCTGGGTGTCTATGGCGCCATACATCCACCAGATCGAGCTTTATCATTTCAGTCTGCATAAGCACCGCCGAGGCCGCTGGATAGCGAGCCGAGCCAGCTGACCTATCCAGATCCGGGCTTAACACAAAATTGAAATCACCCCCCATAACAGTTTGGAACCCACATACTGTCTGCACAAATCTGATAGAGAGGAGTAAAAGGCAGGGGTGTCATAATTAGGGCCATAGACATTCACACCAATTAAATCATGACCTTTCCCAACATAGCGTGCAATTAGAGAACGACCCTCCGGGTCCACGTTCAGCTGCAGTAACTTCAGTTGTGCTTTGGGATTAGCCCACGTTATCACCCCCCTTGCATGCGTGGTGAAGCCCGCTGCTGTGCAATTGCCTCCAAGGCCTCTGGCCGCCAGCATAGGGCTGGAAAGAAGAAGGTGCGTCTCCTGGAGGAGTGCAAGGTCAACTCGGTGTCTTTGTAAATAGCTCAGCACTTTCCGGAGTTTACGGTAGTCATTCAACCCCCTCACATTCCAGGTTATCACTCTAAGAGAGTTGGGGCCGCCCTCCAACTCTAAGACCTCAGTGCCCGCCATTCCAGCAAGTCCTGTTTAGTGAACCCATACACAATAGATCGCAGACATAGTCCCGTAGTAGGCCTAAAAACATCCCAACTGCTCCAGTTAAACACACCCAACCTGATCAGAGAAGAACACCCACCCCCCCACCCACAGCCGACCACCCCCAACCAGGTCAGACAGACCCCACTACCACCCATCCACCCCCCACACAACAAGCCAACCCAACAAACCCTTGTGTGGCTCCGGTCAAAGCCAAAGGCCGAAAGCGCAGGGGCAGAGGTTCCCAGCCAGACAACAGTTCAACTGTAGTCCGTGACTGCAATGCTCAGCTACTCCACCACCCTGCCCCCTGATAGCAATCGGCACCCTCGATAGGTTTCGTCCAGCAGACAAACAAGTGAACTCCCGCTTGTGGGAGGTTACAATCCGCATAAGCGTGTGTTCAGCAGACCCACCTTCCAACAATCACCCTGAAACAAGCAAAGCAGCGCGGATAGTAACCAGAAAGTTCTCACCCTGGAAATGTCTCATAGTGGGTCTGCACACGCCCTTCGAGGTTCAATGTCCGTCGGGCCACACTTGTCCCGCAAAGATGTCATAGCAATAGTTCCATTCCCACTCCTTCCCTGCGAGACATCATGGGGCGATCCAGCACCGCATTCCTGTTCAATCCTGCTCCCCCACGTGAGAGGTGGCATCGCGTCCTCTCGTTGACTCCTCGGACTGTTCCGCCGTTCCTTAGCCCATTCCTTCAGTGACTTTTTCAGCTCCGTAGGATCAGTGAAGAAATGTGAATGCCCCTGCCTATTAATACGGAGTTTCGCGGGGTACATCATGGCGTAGTCAATCCGAAGATCTCTCAGTTGTTTTTTGTATGGGCAAAGCGCTTCCTCTCCTCCTGCACTTTTGCCGTGAAGTCCGGATATAGGGAAATGTTCATACCATCATACTGTAGATCTCCTTTTTCTCTGGCCAGACGAAGCGCTAGATCCCTGTCACGGTAGTTCAACAGCTTAGCTATAATCGGCAGCGGAGGGGCTCCCGGCTGTGGCTTCGGCCCTAAAGTCCGGTGAGCCCGTTCCACGATGAACATGGGGGAGAAGACATCGTCCCCCAGCAATGCCCGCAGCAACTTTTCGACAAACAACTCCATTTTGCCAGTTTGGGTGGTCTCCGCCACCCCAGTGATGCGAAAGTTGGAGCGCCGGGAGCGCGCCTCCAAGTCCTCCGTCTTGTCTTGAATGACCTGTAGGAGTCTGCCAAACTGTTTGCGATCCTTATCCCATTCTGACTGTGCCTCCTCCGCCTCCGTCAGACGCCTTTCCGCCATGTCGAGCCGTTCTGCATGCTTATCGACTCTTTCAGACATGCGGTCCATGCGATATGTCAGGGCATCAAGCTTAGTGCCAATCGACGCCATGCTGTCCTGTAAGCCTTTTTCCATCGATACCAGCATTTCGCGAATATCTGCACACAATGAACTGTCGGGAGCAGCAGTACGCGGCGAAGTTTCAGGGGCCATCCCCTCAGTCCCTTTCGCCTTACGTTGGTCAAACGACAGTTTGGTTTGTGTCCTGTCGCCTTTCCCCATGGTGTTCCTAGAAGACATCAATGTGAGTCACACAGCTAACTGTAGTGTACAACAGGGAGAAGCCAGTGGCGCTAGTAGGAGCTCAGTCAGTTGGCGCCAAATAGCAGTGTGTTGTGCAGCAAGAAATTGCGCCCAAAATGGAGGCTGAACACACGGCCGTGTGAGTAGGCCCAACTGCCAGATTCCTCCACCGTGAAAGCTCCCCCCGTCCACCACACCGTCCAAGAGCCGGACAGAAGGGCCACCGCCGTCCTGGACCACACAACACCTTCGACACGGCTCCCATCTGTGGGCAGTGGGGCAATAGGGTATCTCCCCAAGGGGGGGGCAATCAGCTGATCACCGTCCCGGGCGGCGAGCACTGCTACAAACACCTCCACACGGGTCACTTCTGTCTTCACTTAGTCGATCGCCGACTCGCCCCACCACCACCGGAGAGCAGTTTGTATCAGCACTGCACAGCCACCCGTGCCTGGCAGATCAGTCGCACCGGTCCCCCTTCAGTGCGGCATACCGCACGTAGCGTGACGTAGCCCGGGCAGCCCCACAGGAAAGTCCGTGGATGCCGGCCTGGTCCGCCCCGGCAAGGTCTCCCGACCAGCAAAGCTCCACCACACCGATTTTCAGCAGGACAAAGAACTTCAACCGGGCTGGAGCGTAGTCTGGAAGTTCACACCAACTTTTTGAGCTAGTTGGGTGCCAAAAGGATAAGTTTGACGGATTTTAACGGGGCTCAGGCGAGGAGCTCAACGCTCACACGTCTTTCATGGACGCCGGCAAGCTCCGCCCCCCCAATTCAAGCAATAATTAATCCAAAAATTACTTTGCAATTTAGTTTTGTTATTATTTTATAATAAGAATATGAAATATAATCTAAAAAATTAAATACATATAAATATTTATATTAAAAATATAAGAAATTAGTAGAAAAAGAAAGACATAATAATTAATACATTTATAACTTATCATTTACAAAACCTTTGAAATTCACTGAAAAAAACATAGGTTTCACAAACGTTATAGTTAGGAATTAGCATTTAAAAAACCTTGCAAATTCATTGAAAAAAACATAGGGTTCACACATGTTATAGTTAGGAATTAGCATTTAAAAAACCATGCAAATTCATTGAAAAAACCCTAGTTTTCAACCGTTATAGTTAGCTGAACATTTTTCTCATACAAACCTTTGAAATTCCTCCGTTATAGTTAGCTCAGCTAACTATAACTTGCGCGCCCGCAATGCACTGCTGATGACGTCACCTATAACATCACTCATGACATGGTCAGTAACATCACTCATGACATCACTGATGACATCTCAAATGACATCACCGCCAAGTACTCACCTGTGCCAACCAGAGAATCCCAAATTCATAACAGTCCGACACATATTACTACACTACAAAATACTGCTTTCAGTTCATTGCCTCAATGGTAAATCTTCCATTATTTGTAGTACCCCCTTATGGAAACTGCTGCTTTAACCTTCTTACAATGGTAGTCGAACCATCAGAATGCCATAAAAACATGGTTGGCTTCGACCAGAAGTAATACTGTTATCAACCCTGGCATCACACAGCGACCCTGGAGCAGTGCAGATACTGAGTGAGGGAAGCTTGCGTTGCTGAAGTTCTTGCTGTAAATGTTTTATTAACAAAGAAAGTCTCTACTTCTGATCCACGAGGTATCAGTTCAGCAGGTGAGTGAAGTTTTCTTTGCTGGTGCCCCTGGCATCACACATGGACCCTGGAACTCTGCAGATTCTGTGCATGTTCAGAGAGTGGGGTAAGCTTGCACTGCTGACATTCATTCTGTAAACTTTCTTTAAACCAAAAAAGCTTCTACTTCTTATAAACATGAGGTATCAGTCGTGGGTGTCAGAGAAGCAGATTTTAATGGTGCCACCGGCATCACACATGGACCCTCACACAGTGCAGATACTTTGCATGTTCAGAGAGTGAGGGAAGCTTGCATTGCTGATGTCCATGCTGTACATGTTTGGTTAACCAAGAAAGCTTCCACTGCTGATACGCTTAAGGTATGAGTTCTGCAGGTGAGTGAAGCTTTCTTTGATGTGCCTATACTGTGTCTGTTGGATGGAGGGATAATTGCACTACAGAGTTCCTTTCACTGTTTCTTGTGCTCGTGAGGGAAGCTTGCACTCCTGGTTTCCAATCTGTACCTTTTCTAAGAAAGATAAAAGACAACACTGCTGTTGCCCAAGTGGCAGAGCGAGGGAAGTGCTCACTGTCCCGTGTGTACCTGTTTTGGTAATGGAGGAACCTTACATATCTAATGTCAATGCTGCACCTGTTATGTGAGGGAATGTTGCTGCCACTCCTGCTGCCATGCTGTACCTCTCTGAGCACGAGGAAATGTGCACTTCTGATGTCTATATGAATCCTGTTCTGTGAGGGAATGACGCTGCCACTCCTGCTGTCATGCTGTACTTCTCTGAGCAGGAGAAAATGTGCACTTCTGATGTCTATAAGAATCAGGTTCTGTGAGAAAAGGAATCTTGCATCGCACATGTCCATTCTAGCACTCTGAGGGAGTGAATCTTACCCTGTTAATGTTTGTGATATACCTTTTGCATTAGTGTGGGAAGCTTGCACTATTGGTGTCCATACATTACCTGTTATGTCAGGGAGTAAAGCTTGCACTTCTGATGTCCAAGAAGAACCTGTTCTTTGTATTAGGGAAGCTTGCATTACTGATTCCCATTGTGCATCTGCTCTGTGGGGGGTAAAGCATGCACTTCTACTCATTTGTTACATCTGTTCTCTGTGGGAGGACAACTCACACTTTTGAAGACCATGCTATACATAGTCTGTGAGGGAGGGAAGCTTGCATTGGTGTTGCTCATGCTGCATATGTTCAATTATCAAGGGAAGCTTGCACTGGTGATGTCCAGGCAGCATATGTTCAGTTATCAAGGCAAGCTTCCACTGGTGATGTCCAGGCAGCATATGTTCAATTATCAAGGGAAGCTTGCACTGGTGATGTCCATGCAGCATATGTTCAATTATCAAGGGAAGCTTGCACTGGTGATGTCCATGCAGGACATGTTCTATTATCAGAGGAAGTTTGCACTGCTGACGCTAATGTCACACATGTTCTTTAACAGAGGGAAACACACATTTCTGATTGACATGCTGGGCCACTCTATCAATAGGTGAAGACTGCAATGCTGATGCCCAAGGTGTACCTTTTGCCATAGTGAGGGAGTCTTGCTCAGTTGATGCCCTTGAGGTGCTTAGTGTGGGAAGATGTAAAACATGGTCAGAGAGGGAGGAACTTGTGCCCCGCTTACCTCCATGGAGTCCCTGTGGTTGTAGCAAGCAAAGCCTGCACTGCTGACGCCTGTGCTCCACCCTTCTGTAAAGGAGGGCAGCTTGCTCCCCTGGTGCTAATTCTATGCATATTCTGTGAGGGTATGAAGCTTTCATTGGTGATGTCAATGCTTTGCATGTTCCTTCATCATAGGAAGGTTGAAGGTGTCATGCCCTTGCTGTGCTTATTCTTTGAAAGGGAGATGCTTGCACTGACGATGGCCATGCTGGACTTGCTCCTTGAGGCAGTGAGGACTACACTGTAGGTATCCACACTGCAACTTATATGATAATGAGGGAAGCTTGCCCTATTGCTTTCCTTGTGTTACCAGTTCTGTCTTCCATACATGCTTGACCCACTGATTCATTCTTTGTGTGAGGAAGGTTGGCTCTACTGATACCCATAATAGGGGCTGTTCTGTCATGTTTTATTAGGGAAGGGAGCTTGCTCTGATTCTGTTGTGCTGGACATGTTGTTTGTTTGGTGCTTGATGTTGAGTTGTGCCTGGTCTGAATAAGAGGGCCTCACACATTACTGATGCCCAAGCTACATATATTCTGTGAGTGACTGAAGCTTGCAGTGGTTATATCCATGCTGTAAATGGTTATTTTCAAAGGGCACTTTCACTGATGGTGTCTATTTCGTACCTGCTCTTTGGCTGAGGAAAATGTACATTGCAGTCCCACCAGGCATTGTGCAACAGAGCATAGAGATACTCAAGTAGTGTGTGTGACTGTCAGGCATTTCTTTGAAAATGTTCAATAGCTTGTTGCCAACTTGTATGAATGGTTAGGAATTCTGGGTATGAGTCAAGCAATTTGCCACCCTCTACATGGCACATAAATATTACATACATTCACAAAAGTTAATAGGTTACCTAATTAGTTAATAGGGCACCAAATGACCCTTGGAATGAATGAATGATTGATTTACTTTTCTTTCATAAGTAAATAAAGACAGCGAGGCACCATTATGCCTACACCATGCACCTCTAACTGTTACTGTCTGATTTACATGGTTAAAAACGAGGTGTGAGAGCAAAGGAACTATCCCCATTGGCCCAGCGTGGCACCATGATATTTCTCAAAATGCAATAATTAATATTATAATACAATTTATAATTTTGAAGGTTGTTACACTATAATATACATGTAATGTCGCCGCCTATAGAGTGGATATGTCGTTCTGGGCATTCGGTCCCAATGTTCAGAATATTCATGAGAAGCTATGGCTTCAAATGTACACAGCGACCAGGGCTTGAGGCCTCATCTGTGTGATGTCACAACTCAGAGCCCTGGCCATAGCAACTAGTTTCACATCAGAACCTTCAGTATGCAGAGATATCTGGACAGGACAGGTGAAGTACCAGGGCTCCCTGAGGCAATACGATGGAGGGTCCCAGTGGCCTCACCATAGCAGACTTTACAGATGCACCCGGAACCACCCAGGACCTTCCTGATTACGAGGACGAAGGTAAGAGTCCGGAATGGGGTCAGAATAAAAGGATGCAGACCTGGGCTGTAAAGAAGGGCTGGTATCACCCAGGCCCAAAGCACCACTATGACACAAACTTGGCACAAAAACCTCTGACCTTAAGAAAAGGGTATGCTGTATTTGTAGAGGGCGAGTGATGACTACACGGTTTGGTCGAGTCGAGGTTGAATCCTGAATATTCACTGAGTAATAAACTATGTTTAAGTGGAAATGAACAGTCAACAAGGAACCTGCCAAGGTTAAAACAAAGCCCATGCTTAGAGATGTCTATAACTTAACACTCAACCATATAAATACAAAATAAAAGTGTGACAGAGTTACAATACTGATCCTTTTATGACAAATAACATCTGCTCAGGGTTGGCGCTAGGCATGGGCAGCGGCCCAGGATCCCGCACTCAGTCCACCAATATGGGCCCTTGCACACCTATGATCCAGTGCTGCGAGGCCATGGGGAGGGGCACTTGTCTCCTGGACTCGCAGCAGGGCTGGACTGGCCGTAGTGGGCATCGAGCATTTCCCTGTTGAGCTGGAACAGTGGGGGCCGGTTTTGAACCGGTGGGGGTCCTTGTTGTTAGCGGGGGACAAATTAGCGATTGTCTAGTGCTGAGAGTCATAAGGGAGGAAGCGTGTTGCTTTGGGCCTTGCAGCACTGGTACAGGGTTGCAAAGCTCAGGGCAAGATGCCCCTCTGACCGACAGAGATATCAATAGTGCAGCAAGCACAGAGGGAGTGTGGACTCATGGGGTTATGGGTCCAATGCGCCCAAATTATGTTTGTATTTTACTCTCTACAAAAAAGTCTAAAAACAGTAATAGATGGAATGCCTCAATTAATCACATGAACTGGTAATTCACCCACTCCATTATTTTGCACACCCTGATACCACAGTTTGGACCCAGCTTATGCAAATCAGTCTTGACCCATCTCCAATGTGAACAGACAAGACCAAACAAACTGGCCACGTCCTCTCTGAGCCCTAACACAAACAACCCAGGACAGGTGTCACCCTAGTTAGGGATCATCAACCAGGTATAGCTAAGTTCCAGTACCATAGTGAGTGCAAGACACACGTCTGGGGATACCCGTCCCGCTTAGGGCAACTCACTAAAGTATCCAAAAAAGGGAAGGATAGAATGCTTGAATTAATTCCAGACATTGCTAAAGTTGATGCCCCCTATGATAAACTGAGGCCCATCAGGGGAGCCTCGTCTCAATTTGAAGACCTCTGCTTTCACCATTTATTTTTATATTTTGTGCTCTTCCAAACAGAGAAATTTTACTTAGCTGATGAGGCACGGATATTTGGTCTATTTTGTTATAGCCCTAGAAGTTATATAGAGATTTGTTTCTTTTTCATTCTGTTTTAGACATGAAATACTATCCATGATGGTCAAATCAAATCAAATCAAAATAAACTTTATTCGGCTATACAAGGATAACCATAAAAGATACATAGCGACAATACATGAAAAACATCAGACATGTATAAAAATACATAAAATACAATAAAAAGGCTAAAGGCCATAATCAATAGAATTTAAAAGAGACAAGACCAGCTTGCAAGGTGCACTAAGAGTTCACAGCTTATCCCATCATAAATATTCCAAGATTTAATCAGGCCCCACGTCAGTTGTCCATACATTGTCTTGATTTCAATATTGACTTTAGGTACCCCTCCACAAATGGAATACAATCATCCTTTAATAATTGCAAATATAAAAGTGCAGGTCGCACTTACCTGAAATTCAGCTTTTTTAGAATAGGGACCAGAAAATGTTTTCGTAGAACTGAGTACAGATTACAGAAAAACATAAAGTGAGATAGGTCCTTCAGAGACAGGCCGTCGCAGCTGCAGGGTACTAACTCATGACTAGTATAACTGCCCTTAGGTCTTGCTAACAAGAGATGTAACGTGTGCGTCCTAAATCTGGTTAAGAGAAACTTTTCATGTGTTGACATTGACCCTAAAATATATGGCTCTGCTAGTGGGGTTGTTTTGAACATTATGTGTCTACAAACACTTTCTTTTTTTAGTTCCTGCTCATCCCTGTCTAATTTTTTTAATGCCAGGTAGGAAGCCTTAACAAGCTCCACATCCATCCTAGTAATTTTTTCAGGCTTATGGAATAATTCTGCACGCCCTATCCCTTCAAAGCTATGTCCAATGTATCTGAGCCACGAAATTCTAGAAGCCGTATCTAGGGACATACATTCACATATTATATGATGGTCATATACTAACCAGACACAACCCTAGAGGGCTGGCCTCTCCACATGGGGCTTGCAGCCCCAGTCCAACACTGTGAGACCCAAGGAAATGAACAAGTTTTAGGGCTTGGCTTGCAGCATTATTTAATTATTCATAATTTTCAGAAGTGAAATCAGAAGAGATGCATCTCAAAATATGTTAACTGAATCTGCATTATGCTAATTTACATATTTTAATGCACTCTGGAACCATGTACTTGTCTACTAATTATTAGTTTCAGAACATTTAAAGCCTTCAGAGAACGTTGATAGGGGTGTTGTAGCCATTACTCATTGCACATGACATTAAACCCTTTTAGCCTACTTATAGTTGTATTCTGGTCGTTTCTGGTGTCTCTCAGTGACTTGAGTGATACTTTTATAAGAAGAAAAACTATTTTCAACTGTTATATTTGCTTTTGTATCTTTTTTGCACATACCCTATCCTATAATGGGTATCCCGGAAATCATCTTGGAGCTTTTATGCATAATGGCTCCCTTACGGGCATTCTACATGCTGCAGCATACCTCACTAGAGCATGAAGAAATAGAACCATATCATAACACTGTTATGGTACTCCATATATCCTCCTTGCTATCTTACACCATCTTCAAGCCCAGATGTATTATCTGCAAAGCTATCACAATGCGTTAACAGTCTACAAACCAGCTACCTTTCCCATCACTTCTTGATGTGATGCTTGTTGTTGACCCTGAACAGTGTTCCGCTGCTTTTGGCTAGGTTTGCTCTATATGACTGACACCCCTGGCTTCTTGAATGACAGTCTTGCCATCTCCAGTGGCTCTCCATACTCCCGCAGAAAGGACACCTTCAGATGGAAGAAGAAGATGTGCTAAAAAGAGACAAAAGTAGAAAAAGGCCTTTTCCATCTATGCCCCACGGATCTGGAATGTTATTCTCGTATACATCTGGACAGTCCAAAGTCAGCTGCAATTAAGAAAACAGCGAATACTCAACTTTAAAAGAAACAAAATCTTGATGCTATCCCGATCCACAAATTCTATCACATGTTGACTGTGTCTTTGACCCTGTACAGTGCTTAACAGCCTTTCAATTTGGTTTGTGCTATATAAATACCGCAAACACATACGTATCTCATGCACTAATCTGGAAACAAATTGCTAACATTTGATGGTTCTAAAGAGATATTGAGAGACCTAGGCCAAACCTTTCCATCCAGTGTGACTATTATAATGTATTTCCATGTTATTGAAATTTAAAATATGTACATATTCTATTAGTGTTAAGACCTATGTTTTTGTTTTACTGATATCCACGCCATTAAAGTTGGTTCTTGCAAAGTCGCTCAAAAATAGGCAATTGTTGGCACTTCCTATGATGTAGTTTTCTGTGATTTTACGTTGTATGGAAATTGGGAGGGGCTCACATATTCCCTTTCTACCTGGGGCCTCAGAAATCTTAACCCCTTTGACGCTGATGATGGAGCGGTTCCGTCATCAGCGTCGGTTGATTCTTATAAAGTGTATTGTTTTATTTTCTCTTTAGACTGTTGCAGAATGCGGTTCCATTACTGGTAGTTTTGCTGTTTGTGTAGTTGCATGTGTTTGGTAAGAGACCTTTTTTGTTCAATTTTAATGTATTTTTTTTTTGCAAAGTGTGTAATAATACGAGTATGTTTGGCTTCTGTTTTTTGTAATTGTAACACATGTTTTGCATTTGTGCTTGATGTGTACTTTGCTTTCTGTAGATGTAGGTTTTTTTTCTTCTCTCTAGTGGGATATCGTTGCCTATTTGCTGTGTCTTTGCAGAGTAGGTGCTGGTGAGTGTAGCTGTCTCTTGTAAGTTAATTGTATATTTTTCCAGCATATAGATCTTTGTGATAAAGGCTTACATTTTTTTACTTACTTTGCACAGTGTTGGTTGTTGAGTTGTTTGTGCAGACTCCTTTCTTAGTAAGGATAATGGCTAGCCGCCGGATTACTGCTCAGCAATTTGTTGGAATGCTTTTTGAATCTTCCTCTGACCATGGTCCAGAGACTGACTCGGATTCTGAGGCAGAGGTGGGAGGTGAAGATTCAGGTAGTGAGTTTTCTCTACACATGGCTTCATCTGATGATGAAGATACTCTGAGTGCTGATGAAGCTACTTTTGGTGTGGATGAAGTGCCTGTGGTTGCGGAGGACATTGCTGTGCCAATAGTGCAGCAAGAGGCATCTGGGATGCAGCCTGGGGCTGCTAGACTTCCAGTTGGTGTAGTGAGACAAGAGGCTGCTGGGGGGCAGCCTGAGGCTACAAGACTTGTCGAAAGTTCTGACCTCTGGGTTGCCCCAGGCATGGTGCAGCCGGCATTGCCTGAATTTACTGGTATTCCAGGGTGTAGGGTGAACACTGAAAACTTTTTACCAATTGATTTTTTCAAGTTGTTTATGGATGAGGTGTTTTTGGCAGAGATTGTAGAGCAGACTAATTTGTATGCAGAACAGTTTTTGAGGGAAAACAGTGCCAGCCCTAAGCCCCACGCTAGAGCTACCCGGTGGACTCCTACAAATTTGAAGGAGATGAAAACGTTTTTGGGTTTAACTTTTTTTGATGGGCTTGCTTAGGAAACCATCAATGGCTTCATATTGGTCTACTAGTCCGTTGATGGCAACAGCTATATTTCCGGCAGTCATGAGTCGTGATAGGTATTTGCTTCTGCTTCGGATGACGCATTTTGTTGATAATGGTTTAGCTTTGCCACAAGATCACCCTCATTGTGACCGTCTTTTCAAGATTCGGCCTGTCATTGATCATTTTGTTGATCGATTTCCAGAGATCTTTGCTCCTGGGAAAGAAATTGCAGTGGATGAGTCTTTGGCGTTGTTCAAAGGCCGCTTGGTATTTAGGCAATACATTCCTAGTAAGAGAGCACGCTATGGATTTAAGCTTTATATGCTGTGTGACCGTTGGACTCGATATGTCTCTAATTTCAGGGTGTACACCGGTAAGGAATCCAGGATTAACCCCCCTGGTTGTCCGTCCACTTTTGGAGTGACTGAGAAAATTGTGTGGGAACTTGGTAGAGAATTTTTTAACAAAGGCCATCATTTATATGTAGATAACTTCTACACTGGTGTGCGGTTGTTCAGGGAATTGGCCAAAGTGGACACTGTTGCTTGTGGCACAATCTGCTCTAACCGTAAAGGTTTCCCAAAAGAACTTGTTTGTCAAAAGCTTGCTCGGGGACAGTGCAGTGCATTGCGTTGTGAGGAGCTTCTAGCTGTGAAGTTTTCAGACCGGAGAGATGTCTACATGTTGACTTCCATACATGATGAAAGCACTGAACCGGTGACTGTTTGGGGTCAGGTTGCAGAAGCGCGCAAACCTGTGTGCATTTTAGACTATAATAGGCACATGGGTGGTGTTGACAGAGTAGATCAGAGGTTGGAACCGTATGCTGCTCTTCATAAGGCTTACATTTGGTACAACAAGTTGGCTATCCATCTTTTCCACTTGGCATCCTTTAATGCTTTTGTTGCGTTTCAGCAATCTTGTCCTCAGTCAAAGATGACTTTTGTAAAGTTTCAGGAGTCTGTAAAAGGCAGCCTTGTTTTAGTAGAACAGGCAAGTGTTCCTAGAGTTGGAGTGGTGGAGGATGTTGCCAGATTGAAAGATCGCCACTTTCCTGATCAAATTCCTCCTACAACCTCAAAAGACTTTCCCAGTCAGAGATGTAGAGTCTGTTGGTGATGAGGTTTGTGGAAGGAGGTTCGTATGTACTGCCCCGACTGTCCTTCTAACCCTGGGCTGTGTGTACCTGCTTGTTTTAGAAAGTACCACACGCAAAATAATTTTTGGGAGCATCCATGAGTGGTAACGTGAACTGGCTGGTCTCTATTCTTTAAAACATATTGTTCAGTTTCAAAGTTGGCATTTGTGTAGTGTATTTAGTTTCAGTTGTTGTGTTAGTAGAATTGTATCAATTTGAAATTTGTTTTTGTTTTTTATTTATATTGAAATAAAACTAAAGTATGATGTTGGTTTGCGTGTAGTGTCGATTGTCTGACGGTGTGAATGGCTTGGCACTTGGCTGGCGGTGTCTGTGGACTGGTGCTTGGCTGGCGGTGTCTGTGGACTGGTGCTTGGCTGGTGGTGTGTGTGGAGTGGCACTTGCCTGGTGGTGTGTGTGGACTGGCACTTGGCTGGTGGTGTGCGTGGTCTGGTGTTTGGTTGGCGGTGTGCGTGGTCTCGCGCTTGCCTGGTGCGTGTTTGGATTGGTGCTTGGCTGGTGGTGTGCCTGGACTGGTGCTTGGCTGGCGGTGTCTGTGGACTGGTGCTTGGCTGGCTGTGTCTGTGGACTGGTGCTTGGCTGGCAGTGTGCGTGGTCCGGTGTTTGGTTGGCGGTGTGCGTGGTCTTGCTCTTGCCTGGTGGTGTGGTTGGATTGGTGCTTGGCTGGTGGTGTGCCTGGACTGTCGCTTTGCTGGCGGTGTCTGTGGACTGGTGCTTGGCTGGCTGAGTGTGTGGACTGGTGCTTTGCTGGCAGTGTGCGTGGTCTGGTGTTTGGTTGGCGGTTTGCATGGTCTTGCGCATGCCTGGTGGTGTGTTTGGCTTGGTGCTTGACTGGTGGTGTGCCTGGACTGGTGCTTGGCTGGCGGTGTGTGTGGAGTGGTGATTTCCTGGCGGTGTGTGTGGACTAGTGCTTGGCTGGCGGTGTGCGTGGTCTGGTGCTTGACTGACGGTGTATGTGGTCTGGTGCTTGGCTGGTGGTGTGCGTGGACTGGTGCTCGGCTGACGGTTTGTGGGAAGTGACTTAATGCTGGTTACTACACACAGTGCTAGCTGAGCACCACTCAATGCAATCCATGAGTTTGTGTAGCTGCTGTGTCAGGAATGTGGGCGTGTGAAAGTGATGGACCCTTGATTGGCGTTGTCTGCTGGTGGAAGTGTAGTAATGTGATGGGTCTGCGGCTGACTGTGTGTATGTGTCACATGTATGAAAGGTGTATGAATGGCCTGTAAAGAGGTTGGTGCCTTGTTGTGGCTTTATAGCTCATGAGCTGTGAGTCAATGGTTCAGTTTTTTGTCCTTTCCATTATTAACAGTGTATTTCATTTTTTGTGAAATCACTCGCTAATACAATGGTATATATTGAACCATCACTCACTCTCGTGCCAAATCCAACCACTATGTGTGTGTGTTTGAGGACTTGATGTCTGTGTAGTTATTTATTTATTTATTTATTTTTAAGCAGGACGCACCGTGTCACTTGTTTGTAAATTTTTTGCTGTGTTGCTTTTGTGCCTGGTGGTGTGAATGGTCTTCTGTGTGTCTGGTATGAAAGGTATGTGAATGGCCTGTAAAGCGGTTGGTGCCTTGAAGTGGCTTTACAGTTCACGAGCTGCGAGTCATTGGTTCAGTTTTTTTGTCCATGTAATTGACAGTGCATTTCATTTTTGTGAAATCTCTTGTTAATAAAATTATATATTCTGAGCCATCACTCGCCCTCGTGCCAAATCCAACCAGTATGTGTGTGTGTTTGAGGAATAGATGGCTGTGCAGGGATCTTGGTTTTTTTAGTCTCTCTGCCAAGGTGTACATTCCACCTACAAATCACCTACCAATTGTAAATATTGTTGAAAACCCATGGGACTACATGGTGATGTCTCTCTGGTGAAATCTAACAATTCATTTTATCCACAATATCCTGCAAAGCTCACAATGTCCGTGATATTTTCCTTGCAATATTGCGCCCAAATTTTTACGCTGCACAAGTAAACAACTAATTTTGTCAAAACTAATTGGTTTAGATAGGGGAGTCACTGGGTTTTTCACTCCTTCCTCGGTTGCCATCTGTCATCTAGGGAAACCTAGCAAACCCACACATTTCTGGAAAGTAGACACCCGGGGGCTTTCAAGGGGGTAAGGTTTGCATGGATCCTCCAACGTTCCTTTTCCCAGAATCACTAGCAAACTTTAAATGTAGCTGAAAAAATGTGTTTTTTCAAACATTTTTGTGTGTAAAAGTGTGGCATCACTGGGCTCACACAAATTTCCACCCACCCAGCGTTCCCTCAGGTCTCCCGATAAAAATGGTACCTCACTTGCATGGGTGATTCAAGTACCCGCAGCAGGAAAGGGCCCAAAACCTAATGAGGCAACATCAAAATTATCGATCACAAAGCAATCTGGTTTTGCATGGGGGTTCCCATGAGTTTTCAGCCCGGGGATCGGCGGCCATGTAGGGAAACCTACCTAAACCATACATTTCTGGAAACTAGACACCCGGGGGACTCCTGCGAGGTATGGCTTGCCTGGGTCCCTCATCATTCTCCTACCCAGAATCCACTGCAAAGCTAACATTTTGCAAAAAAAGCTTTTTTCTCACATTTTTGTGTGGTAAAGTTGTGGAATCTGTGTGGATCATCAAATTTCCTCCCACCCAGCATTCCCCCAGGTCTCCCGATAAAAATGGTACCTCACTTGTGTGGGTAGGCATAGTGGCTGCAACTGGAACAGGCCCAAATTGTACCGTGGAGACTTTAATCTATACTACTATAATAAAGGAAGAACTTTGAGGCTTTGAGGCGGGTAAACTAAGGAACCACAGCGCCAATCCACACACCCGATACACCGTTGTAATCGTTAGGGTGTGCAGATGGTTATAGGCTATATAATTATTTTTTAAAAACCGTTATTTAAAAAATGTACATTAAAAAAAAAGTAGTCCCTCTGAAGTAGCGCCGGCCATGACGTGCGTGCTCACGTCAGGAGCGCGGGGAGGAGCGGCGTCCAGGAGCGCAACGAGGAGCGGCGAACATGACGCGGGGGAGGAGGGGTGATGTGATGAGCAGCGGACAGGCCGGAGGAGCGGTGGGGTGACGAACAGCGGACAGGCGGGAGGAGCGGTGACCAGTGGCGGTGACGAGCGAGGAGCGGCGGACCGGTAAACTGAGGAGCGCATGGGAGGAGCGGCGGCTGAGGTAAGGGGACCCACGGACAATGTCGGGGCAGGCATTGGTCGGGGCAGGCGGGGGACTGGCTGGGCGGGGACCCGGGCTTCTGGACAATGTCGGGCGGGCGGAGGTCGGGGAAGCCTGATTGCTCCTGGACAAGGTCGGGACGGGCTGCTAGTATTACCTATAGCAAAACTACCTTATTTTTTTTGGGGGGCACCTGAGTTTTTTGCCCTGTGCTCAGCGGCCATCTTTGGAAACTACCAAACACAAACAGTTCTGAAAACTAGACACCCGGGGTAGTCCAGGGAGGTATGGCGTGCGTGGGTCCCCCAACGTTTCCTACCCAGAATTCCCTGCAAACCTTAAAATTTGGTTAAAAAACACTTTGATACATTTTTGCGTGGGTTCTCCATGCCAGCACAAATGTCCTACCACCCAGCGTTCCCCTTGTTCTCCCGACTAAAATGATACCTCACATGTGTGGGTTGGCCAAAGGCCTGTGACTAGGATGACCCCAAAACAGTAGAATTCTCGGTGCTTTCTTGTAAATACCGAATTCTACAATTTTTTAAAAATACATTTTTGGCCTGTTCTGCCTTAGCCCACCCACACCAGTGACGTGTCATTTTACTCGGGAGAACAAGGGGAACGCTGAGAGGTAGGACATTTGTGCTGGCACGGAGAACCCACGCAAAAATGCATGGAAAAGTATTTTTTTAACCTAATTTTAAGGTTTGCAGGGAATTCTGGGTAGGAAACGTTGGGGTACCCATGCACGCCATACCTCCCTGGACTCCCCCAGGTTTCTAGTTTTTAGAACTGTTTGTGTTTGGTAGTTTCCAAAGATGGCCGCCGAGCACGGGGCAAAAAACTCAGGTGCCACCCCCCCCCAAAATTAGGTAGTTTTGCTATAGGTAATATTAAAGTCTCCACTGTACAATTTGGGCCTGTTCCAGTTGCAGCCACTATGCCTACCCACACAAGTGAGGTACCATTTTTATCGGGAGACCTGGGGGAACGCTGAGTGGGAGGAAATTTGAGGATCCACGCATATTCCAGAACTTTCCACCACAGAAATGTGAGGAAAGTGCGTTTTTTTTCTCCAATTTGTTAGTTTTGCAAGGGATTCTGTTTAACATAACCTGGTGGGAGGCAGTGGAGTCACACCATCCTGAATTTCCCTAGGTGTCTAGTTTTCAAAAATGTATAGGTTTGCTAGGTTTCCCTGGGTGCCGGCGGAGCGAGAATTAAAAAACTATAGCTAGTCACTTTGCCAAAACATGGTCATTTGTCCCTGCAAAATTGAGGTGTGACCACATTGCGTTTTGCGCCGTTTCCTGTCGCAGGCACTAGGCCGACCCACACAAGTGGGGTACCATTTTTCTCGGAAGACTGTGGGGAACGCAGTATGGAAGTAAATTTGTGGATCCATGCAGATTCCTTAACTTTCCAAAACACTTTTTAGGTTTGCATTGAATTCTGGGTAACAGAAACTGGTGGGAAGCAGTCAAGTCACCCCATCATGGATTGCCCAGGGTGTCTATTTTTCGAAAATGTATAGGTTTTCTAGGTTTCCCTAGGTGCCGGCAGAGCTAGGGTGAAAAAACTACAGGTAGGCACTTTGCCAAAAAAGGGTCAATTTTTAACTGCCAAATTGAGGTATGACCACGTTGCATTTTGCCCCGTTTCCTGTCGCAGGCACAAGGCCGACCCACACAAGTGAGGTACCGTTTTTATCGGGAGACTTAGGGTAATTTTGATTTGTAAATCAACTGTTATTACCTATTGAGTTTTCATGCATTTCTCCCTTCAAAATGAAAGACATTGTGTAAAAAAAAAATCATTTTGAAAAATGACCAATAATTCTCATGCTAGTATGAGTATTCCCAATTTTGAAAATTTGGAAATATATACTGTTTCTAAACTCTATAATTTGTACCCAATTCAGAAATACATAGGTGTCTTTCATACCGATTTTTCCATGTATACATTTTTACAGAATAATTGCTCTATACCCGGTACATAATAAAAAACCATTGCAAGTTGCTGCTCAGTCTTTGGCTCTGGGTTCGTCGGGTTCTTGGCGAAACTACAAGTCCTGTATATCCCGACAACCAGGAAGGTCTAACAGATGTAACGGTATATTGCTTTCAAAGAGCTGACAAAATTACTAGAAGTTACAGGTGAAAACTTTGAGACAAAAGGCTGTTTTTTTCAACTAATTTTCAATTTTTCCAATATTTAACTGTTAATTTCCATAAAGAAACCTTCATAGATTTAGACAAATGACCCCTTTCTGAATTCATAATTATGTCTACTTTTCAAAAAGGTATAGCTTTTCAGGATCCATTATTGCTTTCAAACTCATTTCTACCATTAACTGGAAGGAGGTTGAAAGCACTAAAAAATAGCAAAAATAGGCTATGTCCCAGAAAAATGCCAAACCTATGTGAAAAATATTGGTTCTCTGACAAAAGGCTGTCATTTTCTAAAAGCTGAGAAAATGATGATTTCAGCCCCAAAAAACCCTTTTTTGATAACATTTGCAGGGAAAAACCCAGAGGCTTGCATTTGCAACCCGTTTTCCCCATTTTTCTGAAAAAAACAGAAATATTACTGTATTTTGCTTAATTTCTGAGACCCCTCCAAGGGAATCCACAAACCCTGGGTATCTTTAGAATCCCCATGATGTTGGAAGAAAAGGACGCAAATTTGGCGTGGATACCTTATGTGGTCAAAAAGTTACAGGGGCCTAAGCGCACACTGACCCAAATCGCCAAAAAATGGCTTAGCACAGGAGAGGAAAAGGTCTAGCAGCGAAGGGGTTAATACCAACCCAGCTCCTGTCTTGCAGAACTGGATGGTGTCAAGAGGGGCTCACAGCCAGCTCAGGGACCAAAGTCGGCTCAAAGCATTTGCACCTATATATCTAAAAATGAACAAACAGCATCTCCACTTTTTTAAGTTCCTCTCTGTAATTACTGTGGAGCTGTTTGGCCAGAAACAAAATGTAAAGCTTGTATGTTACACACGCCACATTGACTTCATTTTCCCTGCACGGTTTATGAAGGGTTATTGCACTACAGATTCCCATTCGGTGACTTTTGTGCTAGTGAGGGAAGCTTGCACTGCTGCTTTCCAATCTGTACCTTTTCTAAGAAAGATAAAAGCAAAAACTGCAGTTTCCCAAGTGGCCCAGAGAGTGAGGGAAGTGCTCACTGCTAATGTCCATGGTGTGCCTATTTCGGTAATGGAGGAACCTTACATTTCTAATGTCAATGCTGCACCTGATCTGTGCGGGAATGTCGCAGCTACTACCGCTGCCATGCTGTACCTCTCTGAGCACGAGAAAATGTGCACTTCTGATGTCTATATGAATCCTGTTCTGTGAGAAAATGAGATTTGTAATGCAGATGTCCATTCTAGTTTTCTGAGGTAGGGAATCTTAACCATGTTAATGTTTGTGATCTACCTTTTGCGTTGGTGTGGGAAGCTTGCACTATTGGTGTCCATGCATTACCTGTTATGTCAGGGAGTAAAGCTTGCATTTCTGATGTCCAAGAAGTACCTGTTCATTGTGTTGGGGAAGCTTGCATTAGTGACACCCATATTACATTTGCTCTGTGGGGGGGGGGGGGGGGGGGGGGGTAAAGCTTGAACTTTTACTCATGTGTTATGTCTCTTATCTGTGGGTGGAAAACTCACACTTTTGAAGACCATGCTATACATAGTCTGTGAGGGAGGGAAGCTTGCATTGGTGATGCCCATGCTGTATATATTCAATTATCAAGGGAAGCTTGCACTGGTGATGTCCAGGCAGCATATGTTCAATTATCGTGGGAAGCTTGCACTGGTGATGTCCAGGCAGCATATGTTAAATTATCAAGGGAAGCTTGCATTGGAGATGTCCAGGCAGCATATGTTCAATTATCGTGGGAAGCTTGCACTGGTGATGTCCAGGCAGCATATGTTAAATTATCAAGGGAAGCTTGCACTGGTGATGTCCAGGCAGCATATGTTCAATTATCGTGGGAAGCTTGCACTGGTGATGTCCAGGCAGCATATGTTAAATTATCAAGGGAAGCTTGCATTGGAGATGTCCAGGCAGCATATGTTAAATTATCAAGGGAAGCTTGCATTGGAGATGTCCCGGCAGCATATGTTCTATTTTCAATGGAACCTTGCACTGGTAATGTCCATGCAGCATATGTTCAGTTACCAAGGGAAGCTTACATTGGTGATGTCCAGGCAGCATATGTTCAGTTATCAAGGGAAGCTTTTACTGGTGATCTCCAGGCAGCATGTGTTCTTTTATCAAGGGAAGCTTGCACTGGTGATGTTCAGGCAGCATATGTTCAATTATTAAGGGAAGCTTGCACAGGTGATCTCCAGGCAGCATATGTTCTGATATCAAGGGAAGCTTGCACTGGTTATGTCTAGGCAGCATATGTTCAATTATCAAGGGAAGCTTGGAATGGTGCTGTCCAGGCAGCATATGTTCAATTATCAAGGGAAGCTTGCACTAGTGATCTCCAGGCAGCATATGTTCAATTATCAAGGGAAGCTTGCACTGGTGATCTTCAGGCAGCATATGTTCTGTTATCAGAGGAAGTCTGCACTGGTGACGCTAATGTCACACATGTTCTTTAAGAGGGAAACACACATTTCTGATGGACATGCTGGGCCTGCTCTAGCATGAGGTGAACACTGCAATGTTGATGCCTAAGGTGTGCCTTTTGTTATATTGAGGGAGTCTTGCTCAGATGATGCCCATGAGGTGCTAGTGTGGGAGGGTGTGAAACATGGTCAGAGAGGGAGGAACGTGTGCACCGCTTATCTCCATGGTGTCCCTGTGGTTGTAGCAAGCAAAGCTTGCACTGCTGATGCCTGTCCTCCACCCTTCTGTGAAGGAGGGCAACTTGCACTCCTGGTGCTAATTCTATGCGTATTATGTGAGTGAATGAAGCTTGCACTGGCAATGTCCAGGCAGCATATGGTCTACTATCAAGGGAAGCTTGCATTGGTGATGTCAATGCTGTGCATTTTCCCTCATCAAATGAAGCTTGAAGGTGTCATGCCCGTGCTGTGCTTATTCTTTGAAAGGGAGATGTTTGCACTGATGATGGCCATGCTGGACTTGCTCCTTGATGCAGTGAGGACTACACTGTGGGTATCCACACTGCTACTTATATAACAATGAGGGAAGCTTGCACTATTGCTTTCCCTGTGCTACCAGTTCTGGCATCCATAGATGCTTGTCCCACTGATCCCGTCTTTGTGTGAGGAAGGCTGGCTCTGTTGATACCCATAATAGGACCTGTTCTGTCATGTTCTATTAGGGAAGGAAGCTTGCTCTGATTCTGTTGTGCTGGACATGTACTTTGTTTGATGCTTGATGTTGAGTTGTGCCAGGGAAACACACATTACTGTTGCCCAAGCTACATATATTCTGTGAGTGAGAAAAGCTTGCAGTGGTTATATCCATGCTGTAAATTGTTATTTTCAAAGGGCATTTAAACTGATGGTGTCTATTTCGTACCTGCTCTTTGACTGCGAAAAATGTACACTGCAGTCCCACCACAGGCATTGTGCAACAGAGCATAGAGATACACAAGTAGTGTGTGTGACTGTCAAGCATTTCTATGAAAATGTTCAATAGATTGTTGCCAACTTGTATGGTTCAGAATTTTGGGAATGAGTCAAGCAATTTGCCAGCCTCTACATGGCACATAAATGCTACATACATTCAAGAAAATACAATGAATTAGTTGGTTTACCGCCAGGTATCTCATGGAAACCCGGCCATTCTTTAATTGTCGGGAATTATTGATTTGCTCTCCTTTCATAAGTAAATAAAGACAGAGAGGCGGCCTTATGCTTAGACAGTACACCTCTACCTGTATTGTCTGAATTACATGGTTAAAAATAAGGTGTGAGAGCAAAGGAACTATCCCCATTGATCCAGCGTGGCACTCAGATTTTCTCAAAATGCAATAATACAGATGATAACACAATTTATAATTTTAAAGGCTGTGACACTATAATGTAAATGTAATGTTGCCACATATAGAGTGGATATGTGATTCTGGTATTAGGTCACTGGATTTCGTGTTCATGTGTCTAGTTCATGTCAATCTTGTAGATGGCAGTGCCATGGTGCAGCCTACCCGGAGTGGTTAACTGGCAGTGTCCTCAATTAAACAACAGGCAGCCCACGCAAAACATTCAGTTTTTACCGCCTACTTCAAGCAGGTGGTAAGCCATCGAAAACTGAAAAGGGCCCCAGGGGACCCTTTTGTGAATGGTTCTGAAAACGGACCACTGCCTGTTCTTAAAAAATTAAACTGAAACCTTTCATTTTTCTTTTTAGAAAAAAGCCCAATTTCCTTTAAGGAAAAGGGACTGCATGTCCTCAAAAAAGGCTTATTTAAAAGCAAACGCAGACACGTTGGTTTGCTGTCCCCAGCACGCCACCATCTCTGTGTTTTTAGCAATTCGCAATGGCTCGCAAATTGCGACATGCCTCCTGTATATTGATGAGGCAGGTCCACTCAGAACTGAAAACAGTGTCAAACCCTGTTGTACATCGGATTTTGTGACCTTCTAATTGCGAATGGTAAAAAGTTGCAATTAGGAACTCGCAAAATGTAGCAGTCGTACATGTGGCCCAAAATCATAAAAACATAGCAATTGCTTCTTGATGGGGCTGGTTCTCCATAAATATTCAGTTCTCCCTTTTTTGAGTCTAAATGTATGTCTTTTTATTTTATTTAAAAAACAATAAGCTTACTAATTGTTCAACTTATGCATACACATGACAAGAAATAAATAAAAAAGATTTAATGTCTTAAAACTCTTCACCACCTCGTTAAGCTCCATAGATGGTCTCCGGTATTTGCTAATCATCGAGAAGTGCTTGAATATTTGCCCATCTCTGTTTAGGAAGTTTGAGCGGAAGGGGGAGTGATCCCTCTGTGTGATTGCAGCACGCTAAAAACCTCGTATTTCTCAATATTTTATCATTTTCTGATAATGTTTTCCTTACAGAAGTTTGGGAATGTGTCAGCTTCTGTGAACGTGAGAAGATCTACTGCAGTGAGTTTGCAGAGGATCACAAAAAAGATAAGACTGAAGCATATGCATATGTGTTGTGGGGGGTAAAAAGGCAAACAAAAGTCCTTTTTTTGTTCTTGCTCAAAATGAGTTACCCATTGCTACTGTAAACCAGTGGCATAGCTAGGCCTTAGGCCGCACATGGCGGGCCTTGCGATTGTCATCGCGGAGTGCACAGGTAAAAGCAAGATGGGCCGCCGCCGCCCCAAAACTCGTTCCGCCTGGGGCGGAATCCTTCACGCTTGCTATGCCACTGCTGTGAACTATGTGGATGGCCAAGATGTGACATAAAATTGGTGTAATTCATCATGTCTTCGCTTTGGTGTGGCAGACTAAATTTAACATACTCAGCATCCAACATTTTCAAGGTAGCTACATCAAAACATATCAGAAATGAGGATATGAGTAGTAATTAAATCTTTAATGCCTTCCTGGCTATCCAGAATCATGAAAAATATTTTCAACATGTAATGAAGAATTAGTCAAACACAATGCACATGATTATTTTTTGCCTAGTGAGCCTACCTTGGTAGTAGGGATATTTCTGTAATTGTTTTGGAACGACGTATCTCCAGCGCTTTAACACATTTTCTAATATGGACCTTTTCACAAGGCCCTGAAATACCATCTATTCTGATAGACAAGGTATTGGCCTGTTAGTCTTAGATTTAGTGTAGTACCATTTTACCACCAGTTTTATCTCCAAGATGCCTATCGGAGAATATTACGCTATGCAGATACCCTCACTCACTGAACCAGTACTGATGGATATAATTCAGTGATGAGGCAGTGCTCTAGGTATTTAACTTTATAGAGGGCGTTTGGCTTCTTTGAGTTCTTAAGTGCACAAAGAAGCATAACATTTGAAAAACGGGGCACTGTTTATGTATCCTCAATACTAAGGATTATCTTTTAATTTTCAATAAAATGGATATAAATGCAATTTTGTACACCAAAAGTAAATTTTAGAAGTTGGCTTAAAAAATGGAAGACTGCCTTTTAAAATGGCAATGGATATGGTTGACATCCACTTCTGTGATTTCCGTGGTGCAGTCAATTTGTTTTGTTGTAAACAACTGATTGTAAACTATTTAAAAACGCCACCAAAACCAGGTTCAAAAACAGGAGGGGTGAAGGAAAAAGGTTTGAGGATGACACCGCTGAGAGGGCCAAATCCAATAGGAATTGGATCTGAAAAGGACAGAATAAGAGTCATGGTTGCCTCCTCATAATGACTTCCTTTAGTTTCTTGAGAAGGCAGCGAGATGATTAAAAACTGAGGGGATGCACAGGAATAATTATTATTCTCGCATTCAGCATCTTAACATGGCTCAACCAGGGCTCCATCCAAAGGCAGCAGTTATTGTGAGGATTGGGGATCCTTATTGTCCTATGTTGTTAGCACATACGCAATCAACACAAGCTGGCATACACACAATACCAATATTCTGTTATTGCTGGATGCTGGAATGCTTCTTCAGCAAATATTATATGGTCCCTAACCTTAAATTGGGAAAACCTCATGGAGGAGTATGACAAGGGAAGCCTTATAGTCATACAGGTCTCAAGGGCCTTACAGAATTTGGCTATTCCCAGGCGTAGACCTTATCCTTTATGTTTTGTTCACTTTTTTTTATGTATATTCTATTTTAGGAGGACACACACATAAACAACCCAGACATATCTCTTTTTTCTTCAATCTCCTGGAAGAAGGGGTTTGTAGGTTGTGGTCATTATAAATCCACCAGATCAGTGTAGACAAAATGAAACAGAAGAAAAGCTATTTACTAACCAAGCATTGCTGTCCTACCTACTCTCAGCAACTCTGAAGCAACGGAGATGAGTCTCTCAACCATTTTCCTTTCAAGACCGCTCTCATAAAGTGTGTCATATTGCACTCCTCTATGAGATAGGACTTCACTGGGTGGTCAGCCTATGACTATGGAGTTGTTTGATGATCAGTGCAGTCTGAGTCGCCACACCTTGCCTTTCATATGACCTTCTACTGATACAATTTGTTTTACAGAATGGCCTTCATCTCCTGATGTTTCTGATTGCCAGGCTTTCTCCCCAGAGAATGTGACTGATGCTGAAGAAGGTGAGAGATCTTCTTTTTCAATTTGGCGAGCAAATATGAAATGTTCTACATCACTGTATGCTCTCCCAGCTTCCGAGATTGTTGGCAACCCATGCTTCGACAGCCTACTGTGAATACACTGTTAACAAAAGATAGACTTGTGAACCTCATGGTTAGTAACTCTGCTCAAGAAGCAGTGTCCCTGACTAAGAGTGTCACAGGATCACTAAGGAATGAGTGAACCTGATTCACCACAGAAGGGTTTGTTATAATGTATCCAGTATCCGCACAGATATTGTTTTATTTTTGATTAGTTGTGAGTGCCAGAGTCAGAAAAGGGTTCCTGCTTTCCGTGACTCCATGGGGGGGCGTCTTTGCCACTGCTCGTTCCATATGTGATGTGCAATTTATACGTTAACTTCAGAAAGGAGCAAGGAAAAAAGCATTTTATTTTTCATCATTGACCCTAGTCTTTTTCTACCGAGAGGTCCCTATTGTCCCTCTCATTCTCACTGGATGTGTTCTTCAGTGTCCAGAAGACTAAAAATGAATGATGATTTCAAAACAAAAGTTAATGGTAAGAATGCCCTCCCTGAGCCCTTCTTCACTCCTTATAATTTGAAGATGGGTTAATCAATATACCATGCTCATGCTTTTTCCTTTATCTTTATTAGTATTAGAATACAGCTACATAAACGAGATGATATAGGACTTGTCACACCCGACAGCATCATGTGCTTTTACAAAGCTGTGGCTGTCTGACCTTTTTCTCATATACTGTCTTTAATGCATTTGAAACCAGTAATAATATTGCCATAACATTCTGTGCCACCTTGGGGGTCGGCATGCTATGTGTCTTTTCAATTCAAAGAATAATAACATATTTCTTGAAAGCACCAGCTGGCATATGCATCAAGGATGGCTTTTGCGATTCCTAAATTGCGTTTATTACGGAATCCCAATTAATGAATATCAAATGCCTAAGCATGTAGGAATCGCTAAAAAAATATTGATTCCTAAACATTCCTATGGGCCTAGGTATGAACGGGAATTGCATGCACAATTTGCGAGTGCCAAATAAGTACTTGCAAATTGGGCATGCGATTTCAATGGTGCAAGGGTGCCAAAAGGACACCCTGTTGCACCTCTGAAATTGTAATGTGCACCCATGTTGTGCACACACATGCCCCAAGGTCATGTGGGTGTGCGTGTGTGTAACATGTAACTTTGAAAAATGCACTTGAGTGCATTTTTGAAAGTTTTTGCAAATTACTGACCATTTTTCCCCCCAGTAATTTGCGACCCCTAATTGCGAAATCGCTATTTTAAATTGCTTCTAGCATTTCATTTAAAGAATCGCAATTTGAGATTCCTTAAATGCAATCACAATTTGCGAGTTTTGCCTTTGGGATGATGCATCCCAAATGCAAAAATACGGGTCACAAAGGTGCAGATTCTGAGAATCTGCCTGTTTGCGACAGGTTTTTAGTTCATTCTTGCTATTTCTATGCACTATAAATACAGGTGTTACTATTGATCTAGTTTAAGGTACTGAGAGGCATATTTACATGCCCCTATTGCCACACCACGTCACTTTTCAGGACTAGTGGTGGCGATGGCGGCTTCCCTTTATTTACAATGCAGCGTTAATGCCAGTTAACGCTAACTTAACGCTACAATATAAATAAGACCCTCTTTCATGATACACTTAACGTGAAAGTGGGGGGCAATGGGCGTTGTGGTGGGTGTTTCACCGCAAAACCCATTGATTTTGACACTGCCCCATATTTACGACAGAGGGGTAAATATGGTGCAGCAACAAAATTAAGACTAGGGAAAACCTGGTCTTACCCTGGCGAAGCGAGGAACACAATGCCAATGATTGTATATGTGCAGGAAGGTGTTCCATCCTGCACATAAACAATCATTTTAAAAAAATGACGTTTTCCTACTTCTATGTGTGCTGCACTAAGAAGCACACATAGAAGTTACAAAACCATATTCAAAGTTTGTTTATGTGCAGGAAGGGATACCGTCCTGCACATAAACAATCTCCCCCTACAATGCAGACACCCTTGCACTATGGTGACGGTGCCGCTAGCCAGGGCAAATTTAGTGCCAGTGCAGGGGGAAACACAGGGCTGCACCATATGGTGTACCCATGCATTTCTAAAGTGACAGAGTGTGTTGTTAGCCTTCTTGGCCTAACAACACGGTTCACCACTTTACTAGTAAATATGCTGCTGAGTTTCTCAAGCATTTGATCTTCCATAGATTCACATGCTTGAGTCATTTCCTGTTGCCACGGGGAATGATACAAGAATATCATTCTCTGTGGCGACGGGGGAATGATTCAAGCGTGTGAATCTATGAAAGGCACCAATGGAGGAGAACCGGATTTGCAGGTAAGTAACTTATTTCTTTGTCAACTGTGAAAAAAAAGCCTGATCTAGGACTTACTGTGTTTCAAAAGTAAGATCAATTAGTCACACAAAGACACCAGCATTCATAGCTGAACTTCCTGAGCTACCTTGCCATGCCATAATACTACATTACAAAGCACAACACCACATTACACCTGCACTTAGCAATAAAGTAAGCTCGAAATCACAGAACCCCCTAAAGTCATGTATGTCTGTAATACGCAATGTCACTTGAACTGCTGGCAACAGGGGATGTAAAAACAGTTGTTTTTAATAAGAGGTTTCAAATTTTCAATTGTGAGTGAAAAACAACACAAGTGGTGGTGGGGAAACATTGGTTACATCACTGTATTCACACCGCAATACATTTACAACGTGGGCATTACAACGCAAGTCATTACAATGACTTGGGCTGGATGGCGCTCTAAGCTAAAGAATAGTATGATTTACTATTCTAACACCTTCCCTACTGTAACGTAGGCTGGAGTTGGAATAGTAAATCATTCTATTCCTAAGTCCAGCGCCCTCCAGTGCAAGTTGTTGTAACGTCTTGCGTTGTAATGCCTCAGTTGTAAAGGTATTACGGTGTGAACACTGCGATGTAACATAGTATATTCCTGGTGGTGTGGGCGATACTTAATTGAAAGGTATATTTTTGAAGCTTCGCTGCTTGAAATTTACACCCCAACCAATTAAGCTCTGAGATTACACCTCCTCGCCTTCAAGAGATACTCCTTGGGCAAATGATACACATTTTCTATTTATTGAATAAACATTTGCAAAGATTCTGCATTCTGTTGTGGAATTCATTTATAACAACACATTCTGATGAGACTCTAAAGGGTGTGGCAGTCCATTAGTACTAAGGTATATGCTACCTTCAAAATCCAATTACAGCGTAAAAGCAAATGCTGGTCTTTGATTATGGTAGCCTTTCATTTGAGACCAAGTATTATATAATTTCACTGGTACAAATGTATGGGTCCGTTGGGTTGGGTTTGTAGTCTCAAGACATTAGAGTAGTTTGAATCTAAAAGTGCAAAAGTGACACTCCTAGAGGCAGAACAGAAAGGCAATGGGCACTACATACATGCAGTGGAGCCACCGTTTCTTCAGTTCTGCTCAGCACTCATTATATAATTCAGGTACTGAGCTGAGGGAATCAGACCGCAGAGCTTTGCATTTTGTAGATAATTATTCCGTTGCGTGCTCATGACGAGCTGAGCTCGTCATGAGGCACGGTTGAGCTGCACTCATGACGAGCTGAGCTTGTCATGACCGTTGGAACGTTTACACGCAGGGATAATTTCCCCGCTGTGCTGAACGTTCCAAAACGGGTGTGGTCGTGACGAGCTCAGCTCGTCATGAGTGCAGCTCAACTGTACGTCATGACGAGCAGAGCTCGTCACAAGCATGGCGGCGCCACGTGCGGCCCCCCTCCCCCCAGCACAGCAGGTGAAAACGCCCCGCAGCCAAGGGGTTATTGAAGGGTCTGAAAGAAGTGTCTCTCCCCAATAATAATGTATATTTCACTTGCTTTCTATTTAGCAAGCCTTAGTGTTATCTCTACTTTTTATTTATGGCTTCATTCACTCTTTTTTTGCTGGGTGTGGTGCTTAGTGGAATATTGCGTCCACAGTAGGAGCTGTGTTTGACTTTACGCTCACAGGTTCAAATCTTGTTGGGTCCACTTAGCCTTTTGTCCTTCTGACATCGATAAAATGAATACCATTAAGTTAGGTAACAATAAACATCTGTTATTAAGTGCAAAGATACCCTTTGCGGTGAACGTGAAGTGAATGCTATGTATTATGATTACTAATTCCTTCATTTTTAGACACTCTTGATTTGTAGTGTAGTTCCTATTTTCCCAATAGGCCCTGCGCATTGGAATAACATAAACAGTAGTATCAACGTAGAAGTGCGGATCTTCCAGGCCTCTACTGACTATGCTAAACTTAATTGGGTTTGTTACCAACTAGCTCAGAGGTCACTGGAAACTTTCTTGACTGAATAGGAAGTGATCAGCTTCCCTGGCACAGCCAAGAAGGGATTCAGTTTTCCAACAACCGTGCAAGATGACAACTTTGCTCCTCAGATAAGAGTCAATCTCTAGAGTCGTGTGAAACAATAGACAGTTATTTTACTCAGTCAGTCGTTGTGCAGATTACTTTCACAATATGTAGAGAATAGAGAGACGGGCGTTTTCAATAAAAGGTATTATTTATTGAACAGTCTTTCTTCTCATACAAGAGAAATGAATTGCCACAATTGCAAGACTTGTTATTATAAAAAGTGCGTACAGTAAAATGAGTATTGCGAAATAATACTGGAAAAGCATTGATATGGTTTCTTAGCCATACAATGGTTTAAAATGAATAAAACATATATACATTCATATATACATTTGACTAACGTACTCAACTGGTGCTTCTAACTATGCCTACCCCAGTGTACCTGACCTAAGCCTAATACTTGGAAGGGGAGTAAGTAAGTAGCTTTAGTTAAGTTGGTTTTGCCAAGGTTTGCTTCAAGAATTCTCTCTAAGGGTTTAGTCAACACCATACCTCTGGAATAGAATGTTGGAGGGCTTGTATCTCCTTCAGTACTCGATATCCCAGTCACTCGCAAGAGTAGGCTGGAAACGCCGGAGCTGGATTTTCTCGGCAGGAGAAAAGACAGCGTCTTTCTCAGCGCGTCAAAGAGGAGGAGGTGGGGCAGCGTCCGTGGGCTGGTTGCATCTGCTGGGCTCTGCAAGGGACGGCTGTTCAGCTCCTCTGTTCACCACACCATCGTTCGCTCGTTCGCAGCGATAGCATCAGCAGCGATAACGGCAGCGATGTCTATGAGGCAGCTAGCATTTACTTAAGGCAACGTTGGTAATATTTATACCTGAAAGGTGCCTGGTTTGACGTAAGTTTTTGGACATAAGACGTCAATAAAGATGTCACTAGGAAGTGATCGTCTCTCAGTGCTCATTAGAGTTCTATTACTAATCAAAACATAGCAAGCGGGGCTTTCCCAGGTTGCTGAGTTTTATCTTGTTGAAGAACTCGGAGTGTAATCTAGGAATCTTAGATAGTGGCTTCTGCTGTGTCATTTGCACTAATGAGCTGCAAAGGAAGCTGCAGAGGAAGTGATTCTGAAATGTGGCTCTGAACGTGTGAGGCCAGAGACGAGTTTCTGAATATTGCATTTGATCGGTTATGCCAAAATAGGGGTACAAAGGGATTATAGCCGTATAGGGGCATAAGGTCACAGTATCGATCAGGGTCCTAGATTAGAACGCGACAGATTGAGGTTATGGATTTAAGTTAGTTATAACCCAACGGTGACCCTTATGAAGGCAGTAGGCATGCACCTTGATGTCACTCATGCTAAATGTTTTCCTACCATGACCCAACAGATTAAGGAAAATGTTCATGTAGGGTTACTGCAGTGAAGGACGACAGTTTGTTTGCAGCAATTTATTTGATTTGAACTATTTTTCAACTCACCAGAATGTATTTGATAACTCAATGTATGTTTTAGTAAACTTAGTAAGTGCTTTGCCTCTATTTCAAAAACAATGCATAACATGCCTGCTTCTTCCCCTAGTCACTACACTTGAGGAGATGCCAGCTCTGCAACTTAGCTCCTCAGATGCCTGTGAAAACGGAATCAATGGAGAAGAAACCTCCCCAGAGAACACTGAATCTGAGAAGGATGGAGGAAATGAAGCGGTTGTTGCTGAGCCTGAAACTATTTCTGATGCCAGTGACTGTGTTTGGCATGAAACTGAAGATCATGTTATTGTAATAGGGTCTGACACTACAGAAACAGCAGAGGAGCAAAATGAGGTTACTACTGAACCTCTCTCACTAGTCAATCCACCCAGGTGTACATGCCAAAGAGAAGAGAACAACAGCCCCAGGATGACATATAGCTCAGACATTCAGTGTGAGTCAAGTGATGATGTGGAAGTTGCTCCTTTTCTTCCACCGATCTCAGATTTCCCTCCTGGTATTCCCATTACCAAGGAATTTGTGCAATGTTTTCTTCCGCAGGTGCAACATAATATGCTTTTCCCATATAGTTGTGCTGCTTGCTGGCAAGCCTTTGCGTCAGCGGACATGCTGTTCTCTCACGTGATCCACGGACTAGGGGGGGACTTCAGCTGCCTTGTGTTCTTCCAGAGGTGGAAACTGATGAGAAGAAGGCTGTGCATGGTGAGCAACAGGCTTGATGCTGCCACAGAGAAGCGGGACCGTCTGAAGAGATAGCGAGAAGGTCTCATTCCTCTCCCACGTACAGTATGTTCTTGCTGTGGGAGGAGAGTCCAGGGGTACATGAACAGCATCAGCAGTGAAAGCAACAGCAGCAGCTGCTGCAGTGGCAGCCGGAAGAGGAAGCAGCAATATTATGTTTGTCTTTGCCCAACTCCAAAAAGGCAACGTTCTAATAGAGAGTCATTGTAGAATGCCACTAGAGCAGATCACAAGAGGCAATTGATCAGCTAATAGGCACATACTTTTAGCCAAAACTTTAGAATTATTTAGGAAATGTTCATACACATGTAGGTTTAGCACATTACTAACCCATTACCAATAGGACAATGTTGATAGGTAAGAGGCACTTTACTTACACAGCTAATTCCCCTTGTTAAACAGAGCTCCCTTGTCTGCTAAGAGCACATGTACAGTTCACAGAGACGCTTTATCTGAGCCCCATGGCAAGGCTGTCTGGCAAAAACTGTAACTCCTTCACACTGATCTCCCTTTATCCTGTGCTGGGCACTATGGAGGCCGTAGAACATTCAAAGTTCTGCCACCTTTGTAAAGCTATACGTCACTTCTACAGAGAAATCCATCTAGTGGTGCAACAGAGTTCAGGGGCACATACACTCTAAAGAGCAATTAATCTTGCCTCAAAGTGTCAGATGTCACAGTGAGCAGTGAAGTCATTACAGGTAGAGTCCCCTCACACATCTATCCAGAGTGCTACAGAACAGCATCATTTTTACCTGAAACACTCACTTCTACTGTCTAAAGTTATGAGAGCTAAATAGGTTGAATATGATATGCCTAAAAATGTGTTGTTTTGAAACAACTTCCTACTTTCCGTATCACCTCTCCTTTTCTTATACAGTTTAGTTCAAAGCTTACCTTGGTTCATTATTTCCTGAGAACTTCCTGTTTCGGATCCTAGACTTTGTATCTTAAATTGCCCCAACTCCCATGTGTTACTCAACACCAAGGTATATAAAACAGGCTTGAATGAGCAAGGAACACGGACTGGACTTTACATATTAGCATTACTTCCTAGCTGAAATTGGCATTGCTCCCTACCATAAAATAGGCACCAACTCCCGCTTTAGAACTGGCACAACTGTCTACTACACAATTAACACTACCTCCCTCACACGGATGAACTTCCTCATAGAAAACTGCAGTTAGTTACAACTGCATAAACAAGGAATTTTTAATCTGCATAGACCCACAGGGTGGTAGTAAGAGGTATTTAAACTGATTACAAAAAACTCAACTTGGGGAGATATCACATGACAAATTTAAAATGTTGTTTAATATGGCATGAATGCACTTATAGTAGTTGCTGCATCTGACCATGTCACATACCAAATTAGCCTGACCAATGGACATATACATAGATTATCCTAATCCCACCACTTTCACCTCAACTGCAACAGGCTTTGGCCTACTGACCTCAGTGTAACCACTTTGCACTGCCAATCTTCCCACATAACCCCATCCTTTTGTACTACTTCTCTGTTATTTACCATTTCTAAACCCTCACTGCTCTTATGTTGGCCAACATCCCAGTACAGTCGCAATCTAATTAACCCCAGGATCAGAGCCATGTCTACGCTTGAAACACATGAATTGGGGAAAAAACTTAGGTAAAACAGACAAGCATCCTACCCAACCATCACAATACGTGGTGGCTGGCCTTTCCACAGAAAGGAACAAATCTAGGCTGTGACTATTCTAAACAATGTATTGGGGATCGGGAATAGGAAATTCTGTAACACATATAAGAAACATGGAAGGAGCCTCCGACCGACCCCTGCCCTCACCACGTCTTCAACAAAGCCGACGCTGTCATCGCACCCCACCTGCGGGACATCATCAACGCCTCCTTCAACACCGCCACCTTCCCGGAGAGCTGGAAGCACGCCGAACTCAGCGCTCTACTAAAGAAGCCATCAACCGACCCCACCGACCTCAAGAACTACCGCCCCATCTCGCTGCTCCCGTTACCTGCAAAAGTCATCGAGAAGACCGTCAACAAGCAGCTGGCCGCCTTCCTCGAGACGAACGGATCCCTCGACCTCTCGCAGTCTGGCTTTCGGGCCAACCACAGCACCGAGACCGCCCTGATCGCAGCCACCAATGACATCCGAGCCCTGCTTGACAACGGAGAAACAGTAGCCCTCATCCTCCTAGACCTCTCCGCGGCCTTCAACACTGTCTGCCACCGTACACTAGTGCAGCGCCTCAGCAACGTCGGAGTCCAGGAGAAGGCACTGGAATGGATCATCTCCTTCCTCGCCGGAAGGACACAGAGAGTCAGCCTCCCCCCGTTCAGATCAGAAGCCACCGAAGTCATCTGCGGCGTTCCTCTAGGCTCCTCGCTCAGTCCAACCCTCTTCAACGTCTACATGAGCCCCCTCGCAGACATCGCACGCCAGGACAACCTCAACATCATCTCCTACGCCGACGACACCCAGCTGATCCTCTCCCTCACCAACGACCCCGCCACCGGCAGAGCCAACCTTCACGAAGGGATGAAAGAGGTAGCCGAATGGATGAAGAACAGCCGCCTGAAACTGAACTCGGACAAGACGGAAGTCCTCATCCTGGGATCTTCACCCTCCGCCTGGAACAACACCTGGTGGCCCCCCGCCCTAGGCAACGCACCCAAACCAACGAACCAAGCACGCAACCTGGGCTTCATCCTGGACTCCTCCCTCTCCATGACCAGACAGGTCAACGCCGTCTCCTCGTCGTGCTTCAACATCCTGCGCATGCTACGTAAGATCTTCCGGTGGATCCGCACCGAGATCAGGAAGACGGTCACCCAGGCCCTCGTCACCAGCCGTCTGGACTACGGCAACTCCCTCTACGCCGGAACCACTGCCAAACTCCAGAAGAGACTCCAGCGGATCCAGAACGCCTCAGCACGACTCATCCTGGACATCCCCGTCGCAGCCACATCTCTGGACACCTGAGAGACCTGCACTGGCTCCCGGTCAACAAGAGAATCACCTTCCGTCTCCTCACCCACGCATACAAAGCCCTACACAACCAAGGCCCAGGATACCTCAACAGCCGCCTCAACTTCTACGCTCCCAAACGCCAGCTTCGATCGACCGGCCACGCCCTCGCCACCGTCCCCCGCATCCGAAGAGCCACCAAAGGGGGACGGTCCTTCTCCTACCTCGCCGCCAAGACTTGGAACTCCCTCCTGACCCACCTCCGCCTGACCCAGGACCACCTCACCTTCAGGAAGCAACTCAAGACCTGGCTGTTCGAGCAGTAGCGGACCCCCCTCCCCTAGCGCCTTGAGACCCTTTGGGTGAGTAGTGCGCTATATAAATGCTGTGATTGATTGATTGATTGATTGATTAAATAAGGCCACTTTGTCCATCACATTAAGTTGGAGCGTAGTCCACTTGTAAAGGTCCTTTTAATTCTTTTTCAGCAGAGGTGTGAGGTTAAGATTGTGGGTCAATTCGGCACCACAGGTTTATGCATACTTAAGTATTTAAAACTTAAGCAGTGTATTGGAATGTTTGTTTGCCAACCGAAAGCAGCGTTATTTCCCTTCAGGGAGACCAAAAGGGATTTTCCCTAATTTGCATAGAGACCGGACAGCTCCTCATAGATTTTCAAGATTTCAAATGCTCGTGGTCCTGACACCTGGGGATTCGAGGCGACGAAGAGTGTATCACCTGTGTATAGTGCGTTTTTATCTTCCATTGATAATCCCCAGTGCCAGCCCTGTACTTAAGCACCACAGCAGATTATTCGAGCAAGAGGTTCAATGTCGAGAACAAACAGGAGAGGGGACAGCGGAAACCCCTGCCTGGTACCCTATCGAATTTGAAACATTTACGACTGTACCCCATTCATGAGGACTTGCTGATATAGATAGTCACATGCATTTGGTATGTGGGACTGAATCCCATACCCATGAGGACCTGATATAAATGGAACCAGTTGACCATATCAAACGCTTTCTCAAAGTCCACAAGTAGGAGTGCCAATGGGCCTGGGATGTCATGTAGTCCAGCTATAGCTGTATTGACATGTCAAATGTAGTGATGGCTGCTACAGTTTGACATAAAGCTGGACTGATCAGAGTGGTCAGAACCCAGTGCAGCCTGGTTGCTAGTATCTCAGAAAATGCTTTTATATCCACATTAATTACAGAAATGGGACATTGAGGCACCGTCATCTCCAGGACATCTGGACTTGGGGAGCACTACTATTGTGGCAATCTTAATCAAGAGGGAGGAGACCTTTTCGCACCACTTCTGTATAGAATTTAAGTAGACGCAGGATAATCCTATCACGAAACTTAATATAGTACTCAATAAGGAAACCCTCAGGGCCAGGAGTCTTGCTCGTTTGCATGTCTTCTATTGCTGTCCCAACTTCCTCCACCGGGAGGGGAGCATTGAGGTAATCCCTTCGAGCACTTGTTAGTTCTAGAAGAGGTCCAGCCGGACCATCCTAGGGTAGTATGCATGTAGTGTTCGATAGTAGCCTGCGATTATCTCTCTATTTCAATGGATGTATACAGGTGGTACCTCTCCAAATCAGTGATATGGAGGGATTACTTTGGAGCCCATATCTCTAGTGGCCAACCAGTAATGAAGTTTTCCACTCTTGACCCCATTTTCATAAGCCAGCCAGATAGATTCCCTCCAGCATTGTGGAGCCTCGTCCAGCATGCACTGCCGCAACAAGATTCTGTCAAGTTTGAGTTGTCGACAAGAGAGTTTCAGAGGAGTCAACTTTGTTTCTCTAGCTCTATGATTCAGACATTGTGGTCATTAAGTTGGCTATGTTTCTCTCTTTCTACCTGTTTAAGGTATGCTTTGGCCAAGCCTTTAAATTCCATCTTTGTTAGCTGCCCATAGAGTGCTTGTCTCAATCACCCAGCCTTAGTTTATCTCAAAGTAGGAATTAGGCTCTGTAGCTAGGTACTCCATTAACTTTTCATACATCAGGTATCAGGCATTGAAATGCCAAGTTGGCCTCCTGTGGTGTGCAGGGTCCCCATGATGAGAGTAAAAAGTGAGTGGTCTGATATCCCTCTGGGGAGGATGCCATCTGCCGTGGCACATTTTATGTGGGTGGCTAGAAGAAGCAGGAGGTCAATATGTGAGAGGGTTTTAACAGATGTTGAGGTATGTGCATATGTGTTAGCCCCAGGATGCCAGGCCCTCCAGACATCACATAGACCCAGCGAGTTCATCCACCCCGAAAGGACTTTGATTTCTCTAAACGATGTTGCTTTGTAAGAACTTTGAATTGCCTGGAAAATCCTCGCTACCTCTGTAGATTTACACGATCCTGGGTCAAGAAGGTCTTAGTGGGCTGCCTGGGTTGCATCGAGGAAAGGTGGTGTATTTGTCTGGTTTTGGTTGTGTATGCATTTGGGATCCTCACTCTTTCTTTCTTTATGATTGGGGTGATTCAACCTAACTTTGGAGAATAGTTCATTCTTGCTATGTTCTTTGCTGATGACACACTGCTTCTGATTAACAATGTGAGTCAGCTTTAATGTAGCTAGCTTCTTACTGATTTCACAGAAGCATTAGATGCACTTTGGTGAATCAAAACTAATGATCTTTGGCTTCTTTGGAAGGTGATAGCATCTGGGATACAATGCACATCCAAGTAGTTTGTAGCTGATTCTGGCACTAGTCATGCCCTCCAGATTAATGTACATTCCAATATTAGGTGAAGGAACCCACTGAAATTCAATAGTAAATACCTATAACCAACTTAGCACCTACAATAATGGTTAAATATTGGTTCTCTTAATAAAAACATATCTGGCCAACATCCTTCTGGCAGTAATATTTTCAGAAGTCATGAGTCACAAATGGATCACGATAGATTAGAAGCTGCAGATGAGTCACTGAATTGTGAGAAACTAATCTTCTTGTTAGTGTTAAAATGTAACGTGGTATCAATTTGGAGAAACAAGTAGCAAACTGTGCATCAAGAACTTGGCTCAAAAAAATTTGTAATGCAAAGGTGGGTCTGTATTTGTTATAATCAATATTTTTCTTTAAAAGACACAGCCCAAGAATGAGTGATGGGACTACAGCGGATTCTGGATTTCCAAACTAGATATGAACAGGTTTAAAATGGGGTGGGTCAAGAGGATTGGCTCTAATGGGTTTTTAGATAAACAAAGACGGTGAACAATATCTTAGCAGAGGTGTGCATAAGCTATTGTCTGAAGAACTCCAATTTACAAAATGTTTTAACACTAGCTTGACTCTTGGGTTCTCTACAGGTGCTTTCAGTGAAATCAAATGGTGGAATATGATTAACAGAATTAGTATAATTCCCCACAGCTGTAAATTTAGGATGAAGGGTTGAAATGTGTCTTTTCCCAGGGAAGACACTTTGAGATGGCCATTGAGAAGGTAGCAAACCCCTTCAAATTAGTATTTTTCCCACAGCCATAGGCTCTGACAGTGATATTAACACAATGATGACGGTGCCGCTAGCCAGGGCAAATTTAGTGACAGTGCAGGGGGGAACACAGGGCTGCACCATATGGTGTACCCATGCATTTCTAAAGTGACAGAGTGTGTTGTTAGCCTTCTTGGGCTAACAACACGGTTCACCACTTTACTAGTAAATATGCTGCTAAGTTTCTCAAGCATTTGATCTTCCATAGATTCACATGCTTGAGTCATTTCCTGTTGCCACGGGGAATGATACAAGAATATCATTCTCTGTGGCGACGGGGGAACAATTCAAGCATGTGAATCTATGAAAGGCACCAATGGTGGAGCGGATTTGCAGGTAAGTAACTTATTTCTTTGTCAATTGTGAAAGAAAAAGCCTGATCTAGGACTTACTGAGTTTCAAAATTAAGACCAATTAGTCACACACAGACACCAGCAGTCATAGCTGAACTTCCTGAGCTACCTTGCCATGCCATAATACTACATTACAAAGCACAACACCACATTACAGCTGCACTTAGCAATAAAGTAAGCTTGAAATCACAGAACCCCCTAAAGTCATGTATGTCTGTAATACGCAATGTCACTTGAACTGCTGGCAACAGGGGATGTAAAAACAGTTGTTTTCAATAAGAGGTTTCAGATTTCCAATTGTGAGTGAAAAACAACACAAGTGGTGGTGGGGAAACATTGGTTACATCACGGTATTCACACCGCAATACGTTTACAATGTGGGCTTTACAACGCAAGTCATTACAATGACTTGCGCTGGATGGCGCTCTAAGCTAAAGAATAGTATGATTTACTACTCCAACACTTTCCCTACTGTAACGTAGGCTGGAGTTGGAATAGTAAATCATTCTATTCCTAAGTCCAGCACCCTCCAGTGCAAGTTGTTGTAACGTCTTGCGTTGTAATGCCTCATCTGTAAAGGTATCGCGTTGTGAACACTGCGATGAAACATAGTATATTCCTGGTGGTGTGGGCGATACTTAATTGAAAGGTATATTTTTGAAGCTTCGCTGCTTGAAATTTACACCCCAACCAATTAAGCTCTGAGATTACACCTCCTCGCCTTCAAGAGATACTCTTTGTGCAAATGATACACATTTTCTATTTATTGGATAAACATTTGCAAAGATTCTGCATTCTGTTGTGGAATTCATTTATAACAGCACATTCTGATGAGACTCTAAAGGGTGTGGCAGTCCATTAGTACTAAGGTATATGCTACCTTCAAAATCCAATTAAAGCTTACAAGCAAATGCTGGTCTTTGATTATGGTAGCCTTTCATTTGAGACCATGTATTATATAATTTCACTGGTACAAATGTATGGGTCCGTTGGGTTGAGTTTGTAGTCTCAAGACATTAGAGTAGTTTGAATCTAAAAGTGCAAAAGTGACACTGCTAGAGGCAGAACAGAAAGTCAATGGGCACTACATACATGCAGTGGAGCCACCATTTCTTCAGTTCTGCTCATCACTCATTTTATCATTCAGGTACTGAGCTGAGGGAATCAGACCGCAGAGCTTTGCATTTTGTAGATAATTATCCCTTTGCATGCTCATGACGAGCTGAGCTCGTCATGAGGCACGGTTGAGCTGCACTCATGAAGAGCTAAGCTCGTCATGACCGTTGGAACGTTCACACGCAGGGATAATTTCCCCGCTGTGCTGAACATTCCAAAACGGGTGTGGTCGTAGCGAGCTGAGCTCGTCATGAGTGCAGCTCCACTGTGCCTCATGACGAGCTGAGCTCGTCACAAGCATGGCGGCGCCGCGCGCGCCCCCCCCCCCGCTTCCCCCAGCACAGCAGGTGAAAACTTCCCACAGCCAAGGGGTTATTGAAGGGGCTGAAAGAAGTGTCTCTCCCCAATAATAATGTATTTTTCACTTGCTTTCTATTTAGCGAGCCTTCGTGTTATCTCTACTTTTCATTTATGGCTTCATTCACTCTTTATTTGCTGGGTCTGCTGCTTAGTGGAATATTGCGTCCACAGTAGGACCTTGGTTTGACTTTACGCTCACAGGTTCAAATCTTGTTGGGTCCACTTAGCCTTTTGTCCTTCTGACATCGATAAAATCAATACCATTAAGTTAGGTAACAATAAACATCTGTTATTAAGTGCAAAGATACCCTTTGCGGTGACCCTGAAGTGAATGTTATGTATTATGATTACTGATTCCTTCATTTTTTAGACACTCTTGATTGAGGTTATGGATTTCAGTTAGTTATAACCCAACGGTGGCCCTTATGAAGGCAGTAGGCATGCACCTTGATGTCACTCATGCTAAATGTTTTCCGACCATGACCCAACAGATTAAGGAGAATGTCCATGTAGTGTTACTGCAGTGAAGGACGACAGTTTGGTTGCAGCAATTTATTTGATTTGAACTATTTTTCAACTCACCAGAATGTATTTGATAACTCAATGTATGTTTTAGTAAACTAAGTAAGTGCTTTGCCTCTATTTCAAAAACAATGCATAACATGCCTGCTTCTTCCCCTAGTCACTACACTTGAGGAGATGCCAGCTCTGCAACTTAGCTCATCAGATGCCTGTGAAAACGGAATCAATGGAGAAGAAACCTCCCCAGAGAACACTGAATCTGAGAAGGATGGAGGAAATGAAGCGGTTGTTGCTGAGCCTGAAACTATTTCTGATGCCAGTGACTGTGTTTGGCATGAAACTGAAGATCGCATTATTGTAATAGGGTCTGACACTACAAAAACAGCAGAGGAGCAAAATGAGGTTACTACTGAACCTCTCTCACTAGTCAATCCACCCAGGTGTACATGCCAAAGAGAAGGGAACAACAGCCGCAGGATGACATATAGCTCAGACATTCAGTGTGAGTCAAGTGATGATGTGGAAGTTGTTCCTTGTCATCCACCGATCTCAGATTTCCCTCCTGGTATTCCCATTACCAAGGAATTTGTGCAATGTTTTCTTCCGCAGGTGCAACGTAATATGCTTTTCCCATATAGGTGTGCTGCTTGCTGGCAAGCCTTTGCGTCAGCGGACATGCTGTTCTCTCACGTGATCCACGGACTAAGGGGGGTCTTCAGCTGCCTTGTGTTCTTCCAGAGGTGGAAACTTATGAGAAGAAGGCTGCGCATGGTGAGCAACAGGCTTGATGCTGCCACAGAGAGGCGCGACCGCCTGAAGAGAAAGCGAGAAGGTCTAATTTCTCTCCCACGTACAGTATGTTCTTGCTGTGGGAGGAGTGTCCAGGGGTACGTGAACAGCACCAGCAGTGAAAGCAACAGCAGCAGCTGCTGCAGTGGCAGCCGGAAGAGGAAGCAGCAAGATCATGTTTGTCATTGCCCAACTCCAAAAAGGCAACGTTCTAATAGAGAGTCATTGTAGAATGCCACTAGAGCAGATCACAAGAGGCAATTGATCAGCTAATTGATCAGCTAATAAGCACATACTTTTAGCCAACACTTTAGAATTATTTAGGAAATGTTCATACACATGTAGGTTTAGCACATTACTAACCCATTACCAATAGGACAATGTTGATAGGTAAGAGGCACTTTACTTACACAGCTAATTCCCCTTGTTAAACAGAGCTCCCTTGTCTGCTAAGAGCACATGTACAGTTCACAGAGAAGCTTTATCTGAGCCCCATGGCAAGGCTGTCTGGCAAAAACTGTAACTCCTTCACACTGATCTCCCTTTATCCTGTGCTGGGCATTATGGAGGCCGTAGAACATTCAAAGTTCTGCCACCTTTGTAAAGCTATAAATCACTTCTACAGAGAAATACATCTAGTGGTCCAACAGAGTTCAGGGGCACATACACTCTAAAGAGCAATTAATCTTGCCTCAAAGTGTCAGATGTCACAGTGAGCAGTGAAGTCATTACAGGTAGAGTCCCCTCACACATCTATCCAAAGTGCTACAGAACAGCATCATTTTTACCTGAAGAACTCACTTCTACTGTCTAAAGTTATGAGAGCTCAATAGGTCGAATATGATATGTCTAAAAATTTGGTGTTTTGAAACAACTTCCTACTTTCCGTATCACCTCTCATTTTCCTATACAGTTCAATTCAAAGCTTACCTTGGTTCATTATTTCCTGAGGACTTCCTGTTCCGGATCCTAGACTTTGTATCTTAAATTGCCCCAACTCCCATGTGTTACTCAACACCAAGGTATATAAAACAGGCTTGAATGAGCAAGAAACACGGACTGGACTTTACATATTAGCATTACTTCCTAGCTGAAATTGGCATTGCTCCCTACCATGAAATAGGCACCAACTCCTGCTGTAGAACTGGCACAACTGTCTACTACACAATTAACACTACCTCCCTCACAGGGATGAACTTCCTCATAGAAAACTGCAGTTAGTTACAACTGCATAAATGAGGAATTTTTAATCTGCATAGACACACAGGGTGGTAGTAAGAGGTATTTCAACTGATTACAAAAAACTCAACTTGGGGAGATATCACATGACAAATTTAAAATGTTGTTTAATGTGGCATGTCTGCACTTATAGTAGTTGCTGCATCTGACCATGTCACATACCAAATCAGCCTAACCAATGGACACATACAGAGATTATCCTAATCCCACCACTTTCACCTCAACTGCCACAGGCTTTGGCCTACTGACCTCAGTGTAACAACTTTGCACTGCCAATCTTCCCACATAGCCCCATCATTTTGCACTACCAGTACTACTTCTCTGTTATTTACCATTTCTAAATCCTCACTGCTCTTATGTTGGCCAATATCCCAGTACCGTCGCAATCTAATTAACCCCAGGATCAGAGCCATGTCTACGCTTGAAACACATGAATTGGGGAAAAAACGTAGGTAAAACAGACAAGCATCCTACCCAACCATCACAATACGTGATGGCTGGCCTTTCCACAGAAAGGAAGAAATCAAGGCTGTGACTTTTCGAAACAATGTATTGGGGATCGGGAATAGGAAATTCTGTAACACATATAAGAAACATGGAAGGAGCCTCATTTTAAATAAGGCCACTTTGTCCATCACATTAAGTGGGAGCGTAGTCCACTTGGGAAGGTCCTTTTAATTATTTTTCAGCAGAAGTGTGAGGTTAAGATTGTGGGTCAATTCGGCACCACAAATTTATGCATACTTAAGTATTTAAAACTTAAGCAGTGTATTGGAATGTTTGTTTGCCAACCGAAAGCAGCGTTATTTCCCTTCAGGGAGACCAAAAGGGATTTTCCCTAATTTGCATAGAGACCGGACAGCTCCTCATAGATTTTCAAGATTTCAAATGCTCGTGGTCCTGACACCTGGGGATTCGAGGGGACGAGGAGTGTATCAGCTGTGTATAGTGCGTTTTTATCTTCCATTGATCATCCCCAGTGCCAGCCCTGTACTTAAGCGCCACAGCAGGTTATTCGAGCAAGAGGTTCAATGTCGAGAACAAACAGGAGAGGGGACAGCGGGACCCCTGCCTGGTATCCTATCGAATTTGAAACGTTTACGACTGTACCCCATTCATGAGGTATAATTCATGATGTGCCTACTCTTTGTTTGGGAACTGTGGCACTTCAACCCTCCTAGCAACAATCTAGGCCTAGGATTCCCCCCCAACTACCACGAGGGTACACATGTAACAAGCAGTCAAGCAGCAGCAGGGAAATTTTAAGCCAGTAAAAGGCTCCACCTCAACTCCATCCTTGATTGGTCCACTAATGATTCGCATGCCTAGAGGACCAGGCGAGGAAGCCTCTAGCCAGCACATTGCTGAGGTTGGTGTCTGGGGTAGGGACACTACCTGGACAATGGAGTAGGTCCCACCCACTGCTCTACCCCAAACACTTGCATCCGTAACACTTATGTGCTGTGGATTGCCAACTCACTGCCACATAGGAGTCCTCTGGTCCAAGCTTTCAGCTCATCTCCTTCCAATAGACATATGCTCAGTGAGTATTGTCAGGTTCTTGCTCTTCATCAACAGTCAATGCTTGGACACCTGTCACCAAAGGCCTTAGCGGTATATATTGCTTTTCCTCACACATGTTGATGTTTTATGAAAGTGTTTAAAAATGTCGAGAACCTTCCTAATTATTTAGTTACAAAGAATGTATCTAAAACGGCAACATGTCTATAAATTACTGTCAAGCCAATTTTTTGTTCTGAATCATTTTCTACAACATTGGATATTGTGTCCCATATCTGAACCATGAAGAGCACTGTAAGACCAAGGTGTATTTTCATTTTTCTACTGAATGGGGTTTCCTCTTGTGTTAACCAAGTCTATGAAAAGCCAAATTATTGTCCCCTGTGAACAAAATGTTTTCTCAACTCTCAGTTTTTTGAATTTGTATTTCTACTCCCTGTCGAAAATATTAGGATGTTGTAGCAATTATAGGTTTTTATTGTAAAGTATCATAAGTTGTAAATGTTTAACAAATTCTAGTAAAAAGTTAAATTGTAAACTGCTGATATACTCTAAAAAACACAGCACAACAAAATCCAACGAAAATAAACTTTACAAACGTGTTGGCTCCTTACTTTCGGCTGTGTTCTCTTTTTTTGTATGAATGGTGCAAGTTTACCCCTTTATCCACATAAAACACATTGGGGCATATGTACAAGCCCCTATCGCCACCACAACGTCACCTATAATGACGTTGTGGTGGGGATAGGGGCTGCGCCTTATTTACAGGGCAGCGTGAAGCCACAAATCGTGGCTTAATTCTACCTTATGATTTAGGGGTGGGGTAGCACACCGTAGTTTATACTCAATGTTAAACCAGTTCTCTTTGTCCAAGTCGCGTGCACACTGGTGACGTGCTCAGCTCGTGTTGCACGTAATTTGCTAAACAACATCTAAATGGAACACCTTCAAGCTCCATCCAGTGGCACAGCTTATTTTAAATGCATATGCAGCCAATTTTTCACTTCTTCACACTTTTCGTAATTTCACGTTCATTTCTATTCATTGTTTTTCCACATTCATCACTTTTTACTTCCACATGCCAGGAAACAGCATTTTTCCAAGTTTCTTATGTAAATGCAGGGCCATCCGAACCTCTTGGCAAAAACACGCGCTGAAGCCAAAATCCGTGAAAAGCAGTTTTATTGTAACCCAATGCATTTCAGGCCTCAGGGCCTTTCTTCAGGGGTGACTGCAAGTACAAAATACATAAATTAACTCTCTATCCGTCACTCATCAACAACAGTAATGTATACATCAATATTGTTCCAGCTATTAACTACATTCATTACGTTTTCAGAAGGCTATATGTGAATTCTGCGCGGAAGTTCTCCTTCACATCCAAATGCTTAATAGGTTATGTCTTTATCTGTTACCTCCCAAAAAGCTTTTAAAATCGTTTTGTGGAAACTTGTATAACCAGCCCTCCCACCAGAGTTTTAAACTTCACATTGTTACCCACTTCTTGAACATTTAAGCGCTTTTGCTAGCTTACCTGCTCTCTATACAAACAAACTTCCTCCCACCTCGAGCAAGGTCATTTCATGCTGTCTATCTGCCACTTCGTTATAAACATGACTAGCGCTCCTCCCTCCATGATCCGCCCACTTCAAGCAACATCATTAGCACCTGTGGAATGCTTGGCCTTACTCGTGCACTCTCAATTACTTTAACTCCCATAATGCATCAATTATATCTACATGTTAACGTAACTGGAATCAGACTAAATACCATACAAGTGAATTTTTGCTGCACAGATATTAAACAAGACTGCTTTTTGTGACGCTTTTTATGCTCTTTTGCCATACACATTAAATACTTGGCAGCCATATTTAAACTTAAATAAAACACACTCCAGGATTAAAGGTATTCCGCCTGACATGGTAATGATGTCGTGCCTTTTGCCAAATGTCAATTAAGTACTCCTTGCTGTCCGGGTGCTTACCCCCGAGGGCTGAATATTGTGAACAACATGATTTAGGGGTGGGGTAGCACACCGTAGTTTATACTCAATGTTAAACCAGTTCTCTTTGTCCAAGTCGCGTGCACACTGGTGACGTGCTCAGCCCGTGTTGCAGTTTGTTTGTATAGAGAGCAGGTAAGCTAGCAAAAGCGCTTAAATGTTCAAGAAGTGGGTAACAATGTGAAGTTTAAAACTCTGGTGGGAGGGCTGGTTATACAAGTTTCCACAAAACGATTTTAAAAGCTTTTTGGGAGGTAACAGATAAAGACATAACCTATTAAGCATTTGGATGTGAAGGAGAACTTCCGCGCAGAATTCACATATAGCCTTCTGAAAACGTAATGAATGTAGTTAATAGCTGGAACAATATTGATGTATACATTACTGTTGTTGATGAGTGACGGATAGAGAGTTAATTTATGTATTTTGTACTTGCAGTCACCCCTGAAGAAAGGCCCTGAGGCCTGAAATGCATTGGGTTACAATAAAACTGCTTTTCACGGATTTTGGCTTCAGCACGTGTTTTTGCCAAGAGGTTCGGATGGCCCTGCATTTACATAAGAAACTTGGAAAAATGCTGTTTCCTGGCATGTGGAAGTAAAAAGTGATGAATGTGGAAAAACAATGAATAGAAATGAACGTGAAATTACGAAAAGTGTGAAGAAGTGAAAAATTGGCTGCATATGCATTTAAAATAAGCTGTGCCACTGGATGGAGCTTGAAGGTGTTCCATTTAGATGTTAATTCTACCTTATACATAAGGCCCCGTCCAAGCTATGGTTAGGGTCAAAGGGGTGGGCAGTGAGTTTTGTGGTGGGCGTTCCATCACAACACCCATTTATTTTGATGCTGCCCCCTATGTACAAGGGTGGCATACATAGGAGGCGATTCAGAAAAGGGGGTGGTGATGAACAGAGTGTCTGAATTAAGCAGACCACTCTTACCCAGTCCAAAGATCAGGGCTTGATCCATAACCGTTATTTAGCTCACTGCACCATCCCAGCTCAGAACCTGGCTATATGCAAATCAGTCTGTCCCTGGCCCAGTGCATCATGGGAACAGGGCAGACTAAACTACCAAGCCAATTCTTCACCAGAAAGGAGACAAGCTACCGGGGACCGGTTGCTGGCATTTCAGCCGTCGTCGGCCCGGCTTGCTTGAATCCTGATGGTGCAGTGAGCAAGGGACTCATGTCTGAGTATACCCTGCCACACCTATAGTGGCCAAAAACGATTCAGAAAAGGGGGTGGTGATGAACAGAGTGTCTGAATTAAGCAGACTACTCTTACCCAGTCCAAAGATCGGGGCTTGATCCATCACCGTTATTTAGCTCACTGCACCATCCCAGCTCAGAACCTGGCTATGTGCAAATCAGTCTGTCCCTGGCCCAGTGCATCATGGGAACAGGGCAGACTAAACTACCAAGCCAATTCTTCACCAGAAATGAGACAAGCTACCGGGGACCGGTTTCTGGCATTTCAGCCGTCGTCGGCCCAGCTTGCTTGAATCCTGATGGTGCAGTGAGCAAGGGACTCATGTCTGAGTATACCCTGCCACACCTATAGTGGCCAAAAACGATTCAGAAAAGGGGGTGGTGATGAACAGAGTGTCTGAATTAAGCAGACCACTCTTACCCAGTCAAAAGATCAGGGCTTGATCCATCACCGTTATTCAGCTCACTGCACCATCCAAGCTCAGAACCTGGCTATATGCAAGTCAGTCTGTCGCTGGCCCAGTGCATCATGGGAACAGGGCAGACTAAACTACCAAGCCAATTCTTCACCAGAAAGGAGACAAGCTACCGGGGACCGGTTTCTGGCATTTCAGCCGTCGTCGGCCCGGCTTGCTTGAATCCTGATGGTGCAGTGAGCAAGGGACTCATGTCTGATCTCTTGACTGGGTGAGAGTATTCTGCTTAATTCAGAAACTCTGTCCATCACCACCCCTTGTTGTTAAATATTTTGTCCACCCTAAGCGTGGAAGGGTATACTCAGATGTGAGTCCCTTGCTCATTGCACCATCAGGATTCAAGCAAGCCGGGCCGACGATGGCTGAAATGCCAGAAACCGGTCCCCGGAAACTTGTTTCCTTCCCAGTGTAAGAATTGGCTCGGTAGTTTGGTTTGCCCTGTTCCCATCATGCACTGGGACAGGAACAGACTAATTTGCATATAGCCAGGTTCTGAACTGGGATGGTGCAGTGAGCTAAAAAACGGTGTTGATCTCTTGACTGGGTTAGAGTATTCTGCTTAATTCAGAAACTCTGTCCATCACCACTCCTTGTTGTTAAATATTTTGTCCACCTTAAGCGTGGAAGGGTATACTCAGATGTGAGTCCCTTGCTCATTGCACCATCAGGATTCAAGCAAGCCGGGCCAACGACCGCTGAAATGCCAGAAACCGGTCCCCGGAAGCTTGTTTCCTTCCCAGTGAAAGAATTGGCTTGGTAGTTTGGTTTGCCCTGTTCCCATCATGCACTGGGACAGGAACAGACTAATTTGCATATAGCCAGGTTCTGAACTGGGATGGTGCAGTGAGCTAAAAAACGGTGTTGGATCTAGCACTGATCTCTTGACTGGGTGAGAGTATTCTGCTTAATTCAGAAACTCTGTCCATCACCACCCCTTGTTGTTAAATATTTTGTCCACCCTAAGCGTGGAAGGGTATACTCAGATGTGAGTCCCTTGCTCATTGCACCATCAGGATTCAAGCAAGCCGGGCCGACGACGGCTGAAATGCCAGAAACCGGTCCCCGGAAACTTGTTTCCTTCCTAGTGTAAGAATTGGCTTGGTAGTTTGGTTTGCCCTGTTCCCATCATGCTCTGGGACAGTAACAGACTAATTTGCATATAGCCAGGTTCTGAACTGGGATGGTGCAGTGAGCTAAAAAACGATGTTGGATCTAGCCCTGATCTCTTGACTGGGTGAGAGTATTCTGCTTAATTCAGAAACTCTGTCCATCACCACCCCTTGTTGTGAAATACATAGGAGGCAGCACTAAAATTAAGACCAGGCAAAACCTAATCTTAGGATGGCGAAACGAGGAGAGATGCATTATTTCTCCTCATTTTTGCTTTTTCCATGTGTGCTGCATTGTGCAACACAAATAGAAAAAGCAAAATGCCAATGTTTTTTTATGTATAGGAAGGTGTCCCTTCCTGTACATAAACAAACTTTTTTAAAAAATGCGATTTTTTCAGTTTCATGTGTGCTGCATGAAGCACGCATGAAAGTGACAGAATGGCATTTCTAGGATTGTTTATGTGCAGGAAGGGAAACCTCCCTACACATAAACAATCCTCTCCTGCACGCAGAAACCCTTGCACTGTGGTGCAATGGTGCCTGCATTGGCGCGAAGATGCTATACTTACTGGCACTGTACCTGCCACTCTCCTCCCGAGCCTCCTTCCGCCGGCTAAAGCCAGGTGATTATTGACAATCAGGAACTATGGAGGGCAAGTGTGGAGGTATGGTATCTAAGTGCAATGGGCATAAGTTGGCGTAGCAGTAGGTGTCAGTGTAGACTGACATAGGTATGTTTATTGTGACTGTGCTTATCCCATATTAATACATGGATTTACTCTTTAGGCACTATTGTAGTCAAGCATGTAATATGACCTCATAATGTTACATGCTTGAAAGGGGTAGTGTCTGAGTATTTTGGGGTGTATGGATGATCTGATACCACGATCTGTCAGACAAAGGTTATCATTTGTGGGAAGAGTGTATGGGCAATGCAAGCTTTATAGTCACAAATAAATAGATCCCATTAAAATAAGAGGTTAGGTGCTGATTAGTCAATATCTCATCAGTAGCTACTCTTGATTAGACCATGGTGTATTCAATTCAATAAAACCTATCACAATACACCAACCTGCAAGACATAGAAGCCCAGAAGCCCTGGCCTCAGGGAAAAGGCTGATCTTTGGCTTTTGGCTCTCACTCTGTTTGAGCCTTGTCAGTGGGCAGCCACAGTGCCAATATCGGCCCAACCCTGACCTTTCTTCATACAATTGAATATCTGTATTGTGGAATGAGTGCACAACCTGTGTATGACACTGTTCGTTCCTTTTTGGGTGCTCCGTGGGTGGCGGCCAACGTCCCTGGGCGCCTGATAGACAAAGTAACACGTTGTGTCTCTAGTGAAGCACTAGGGACATCCCCTTGGGCACTCCTTTATCTCCTCCCTTGTAGTCAGAGGATTCCACAAAATTTGTATTTCTTTACTTTGATATTTTATTGGATGTTTTCAATGTTTTGACTTGAATTCATTCATTCATTATTTTCTCATAATTTCAACATCAGTGACAAAAAGTTCTTAATATTCCAATGCATTTCAGGCGATATCATTACGCCCTTCATCAGGGAATCAATACTATGAAAAAAACAAAAATATGAAAAAACGTCACTACCTAAATAAATGTGATGAGTCCTATCAGTACAAAGCATCATTATTAAAAAAGGATGACTGTGCATTCCTACATAGGAGAATGAAAACGTCTACATTTGGGTACAACATAATGGAAGACAATTGTCCTTCTCAGGTTGCATGCATACACTCACGTGTCACTTTTCTTCTCTTAGGAGGATATGTCTGGAAAAATATTGTAAAATAACGGGTGTAAGCTTAATGTTCTAACAGCACTATTCTTAAAAACTCAATACTGTCATGACCGATAGTTCTAAGAACACACTGACCTCGTAATCACAATCTCAGCGTTTAGTTCAGCAAAACCTCTCCGACTCCATTATCAAACGGTTGCCCGGGATACGAACAAGCTGAAATACTATTCGACGTTGCTCCGCTCACGTGACACGGAGCGTCATCTCAAACCCGGAGCTCAATATCGGCTCGGGAACATCCTCTAAACTGTTCTTAATCGTGAAGTCAATGTATCAATCCTAGTTGGTGCTGTATAGAGTTCAAATGTCATTAAACTTACCCATTTTAAAAAAAGTCGGGAAAAAATATAAGTATCCCTACTGGGATTCGAACCTCATATGCCCAGCAAAACGAATCTACCCTCGATCGCGGTGTGCTATCGTGGAACACATTAACAGTGAAAGCAAAAAGACAGAAAGGTGGAGAAAAAGTAAACATACACTGAATAATCAGTTAGTAAACAGTAAACTATAACAAAATGAACATCACAGTAAATAATATCACAGGTGTCCAGTCCCGGGTGAGGACAGGCAGGCATACAGTGATGCCCGTTCAATTAGAGGTAACATGACAGTTCGCTCCGTTCGTTGAGCCCATTCGGGCTTTGCGTGCACAATTTATGTATCCAATAGTTCTCACGTTGTAGTAGGTGTTTAGTATTGTCTCTTCCTTCTATTTTTTCTGCTATTTCCAACACCATGTATTGTAATTGCGAGATGTTATGTTTTGCCTCAGTGAAGTGGGCGGCTACGGTGGACTTTACACTTTTGAGCCTAATGTTCGATTTATGTTCCGTCAGTCGTGTTCGTATGCTTCTTTCCGTTTTTCCCACATATAGTTTTCCGCACGGGCATTTCAGTGCGTAAATGACATTTTTGGTGTTGCATGTGGCATTAACATTGACTTTGATGTTATATCCCTTCATCGGATGATTAATGGTATTGCCTTTAATGATATTGTTGCAGCTTCCACAACTTAGACAGGGTTTAGTTCCTTTGAATGATTTGGTTTGGGGTTTGCGCTGCTTGAGGATTTCCCCCATGTTTTGAGCTCTAGTATGTGCGAATATAGGAACTTGATCAAAATCATGTTGGAAGTCAGGTTCTGACCTCAGCATATTCCAGTGTTTGGTGATGATTCTTTTGAAGTTATGACTTTGGGTGGAGAATTTCGACACCGCTACTATGCGAGCTTCCTCATGCTTTTCTGACGGTTTTAGTAGGTCCTTTCTATCCATTACATCCACTTTTTTCCTCGCTTTATCTATCACCTCAGTTGGATACCCTCTATTAGCAAATCTTGTGGCCATTTCATCCAAAGAAGTTTTCGCCTGTGTGCTGTCCGATGTTATTCTCTTGACTCTTGTCATTTGTGAATAGGGCAAATGTTGTTTTAGGCTTGGTTGGTGGAAGCTGGTATAATGTAGCATGTTATTCCTGTCCGTTTCCTTTCGGTATATTGTTGTTTCAAAGCCTTTGTTAGTTAAGTTGATTCTCATGTCCAAAAATGTTATCGAAGACTCTGATGTTTCCCAAGTGAGTTGTATGCGGCTGTCTTCCTGATTGAATTCACATAGTGCTGTTTCTAGTAATGTTTTGGAAGATTTCCATAAGATGAAAATATCATCTATATAGCGGATCATGAATTTTAGATTGTCCTTCCAGATTGGTTTAGAGAACATGTTGAGTTCTTCATAGCTTTGCATAAAAATATTAGCGTACACCGGGGCCGCCGAATTTCCCATGGCTGTTCCTGTCAGTTGCTGATACCATTGTTCGCCATATTTGAAGTAACTTTGGTGTAACGTGAATGTCATAAGTTCCATAAGGAAAACCTGAAAATCCTGTTTCAGATCTGTATTTACTAGAGCTCTTTCAACAGCTTCCAATCCAAGGTTATGCGGTATTGAGGTGTACAGCGACCGTACGTCTGCTGTGCACATAAGCAATTTTTCACTCAGTTCAAAATGAATTTCATCCAATTTTTTTAAAAAGTCAGTTGAATCTTTGACAAATGTCCTCATGTTTCTTACTGTGGGTTGAAGGTGCTTGTCAATTAATTGACCAATTGGTTCATGAAGGCTTCCCTTCGTTGATACGATAGGTCGTAGAGGAGGGTCCATCAAGTTTTTATGTATTTTGGGTATCATGTAGAATACCGGGCTTTTTGGATTAGGATTCATTAGAAACTTCTTGGTTTTGATGTTGATGGTGCCCATTTCGTATGCTTTATTTACAATGCTGTCTAGATTTTTGGAAAAATCGCTGGTAGGATTCACATCAAGTAATAGGTAGGTGTTATTGTCTGACAGGTGTTCACGAACCTTCTCTTCATACATGGAGTTGTTCATAATAACAAGGGCGCCTCCCTTGTCTGCTTTAGTGAATCTTATGTCTGTTTTACTAGCCAGTTTCTTTAGGGTGTCCATATCTTTCCGTGTCATATTTCTTTTTGACTTTTTATCGCAATTCATTTGGGCTAGATCCTGTTTCACCATTTTCTCATACAAGTCCAAAGTTTTGTGGCTTGTCGGTGCTTGAAAATTGCTGGAAATCCTTAATCCACACAGCTGGTCTTCAGTTTCTTTGTTTATTTGAGGAAGTACATGGTCAAAGTAATATCGAAGTCTGAGTTTGCGCATGAGTTTGTAAAAACTTACTTCTAGTTCTAATGTGCTAGTATTGGTTGTAGGAACATAGGAAGTGCCACGTTGTAGTAAACTGAGTTCATATTCACTTGGTTTGAAGTTGCTGATGTTGATAACCAATTGATTCACGTCACTGTTTTCTTCTTGTCTTTGTCTTTCTTTGGGATCGTGGTGCTCCTCGTGTTGGGATGTTCCTTCTCTTTGTCCTTTCCTTTTGCCTTTTCCTCTCCTGGGTCGCCTTTTTGGGCCTGACCTTGCTCTAAAAAAGGATTCACTGTTGTTGGTTTGCTTGTCGTAGGTTGTTCGGTTTGGGTGTCGTCTTGTGACCTCTCTCCTGATTGAGCTCTTGGTTCAGCCCGTGCTTGTTCTCGCTGACTTGAACTTGGTTGGTGTCTTTGAAATCTTTGGGAAGTATCACTGCCTGAGGAGGATGTATCAGTATTAGGAGTATATGGTCGATTCCTTCTTTTTTGGGCGTAAATATCTGCCCATGTATATACCTCCCCCAACTTGTAGTCGAGGGTGTCCCTTTTAAATTTCCGAATTTTTCTCTCATTAATTTCTTTAGTATGTTTTTCCATCTGTGCTTTAATGTCATTCAATGTCTGTGATAGTTCGTCCTCAGTTAGCATTTTAGATAACTCATTTGAAACTTCTCCTATTTCTTTTGTTAGTTCCTCCAAGATTCCTGATAGTTCCTCAATTATCAGTAGGACCTACGACCTATCGTATCAACGAAGGGAAGCCTTCATGAACCAATTGGTCAATTAATTGACAAGCACCTTCAACCCACAGTAAGAAACATGAGGACATTTGTCAAAGATTCAACTGACTTTTTAAAAAAATTGGATGAAATTCATTTTGAACTGAGTGAAAAATTGCTTATGTGCACAGCAGACGTACGGTCGCTGTACACCTCAATACCGCATAACCTTGGATTGGAAGCTGTTGAAAGAGCTCTAGTAAATACAGATCTGAAACAGGATTTTCAGGTTTTCCTTATGGAACTTATGACATTCACGTTACACCAAAGTTACTTCAAATATGGCGAACAATGGTATCAGCAACTGACAGGAACAGCCATGGGAAATTCGGCGGCCCCGGTGTACGCTAATATTTTTATGCAAAGCTATGAAGAACTCAACATGTTCTCTAAACCAATCTGGAAGGACAATCTAAAATTCATGGTCCGCTATATAGATGATATTTTCATCTTATGGAAATCTTCCAAAACATTACTAGAAACAGCACTATGTGAATTCAATCAGGAAGACAGCCGCATACAACTCACTTGGGAAACATCAGAGTCTTCGATAACATTTTTGGACATGAGAATCAACTTAACTAACAAAGGCTTTGAAACAACAATATACCGAAAGGAAACGGACAGGAATAACATGCTACATTATACCAGCTTCCACCAACCAAGCCTAAAACAACATTTGCCCTATTCACAAATGACAAGAGTCAAGAGAATAACATCGGACAGCACACAGGCGAAAATTTCTTTGGATGAAATGGCCACAAGATTTGCTAATAGAGGGTATCCAACTGAGGTGATAGATAAAGCGAGGAAAAAAGTGGATGTAATGGATAGAAAGGACCTACTAAAACCGTCAGAAAAGCATGAGGAAGCTCGCATAGTAGCGGTGTCGAAATTCTCCACCCAAAGTCATAACTTCAAAAGAATCATCACCAAACACTGGAATATGCTGAGGTCAGAACCTGACTTCCAACATGATTTTGATGAAGTTCCTATATTCGCACATACTAGAGCTCAAAACATGGGGGAAATCCTCAAGCAGCGCAAACCCCAAACCAAATCATTCAAAGGAACTAAACCCTGTCTAAGTTGTGGAAGCTGCAACAATATCATTAAAGGCAATACCATTAATCATCCGATGAAGGGATATAACATCAAAGTCAATGTTAATGCCACATGCAACACCAAAAATGTCATTTACGCACTGAAATGCCCGTGCGGAAAACTATATGTGGGAAAAACGGAAAGAAGCATAAGAACACGACTGACGGAACATAAATCGAACATTAGGCTCAAAAGTGTAAAGTCCACCGTAGCCGCCCACTTCACTGAGGCAAAACATAACATCTCGCAATTACAATACATGGTGTTGGAAATAGCAGAAAAAATAGAAGGAAGAGACAATACTAAACACCTACTACAACGTGAGAACTATTGGATACATAAATTGTGCACGCAAAGCCCGAATGGGCTCAACGAACGGAGCGAACTGTCATGTTACCTCTAATTGAACGGGCATCAATGTATGCCTGCCAGGCCTCACCCGGGACTGGACACCTGTGATATTATTTACTGTGATGTTCATTTTGTTATAGTTTACTGTTTACTAACTGATTATTCAGTGTATGTTTACTTTTTCTCCACCTTTCTGTCTTTTTGCTTTCACTGTTAATGTGTTCCACGATAGCACACCGCGATCGAGGGTAGATTCGTTTTGCTGGGCATATGAGGTTCGAATCCCAGTAGGGATACTTATATTTTTTCCCGACTTTTTTTAAAATGGGTAAGTTTAATGACATTTGAACTCTATACAGCACCAACTAGGATTGATACATTGACTTCACGATTAAGAACAGTTTAGAGGATGTTCCCGAGCCGATATTGAGCTCCGGGTTTGAGATGACGCTCCGTGTCACGTGAGCGGAGCAACGTCGAATAGTATTTCAGCTTGTTCGTATCCCGGGCAACCGTTTGATAATGGAGTCGGAGAGGTTTTGCTGAACTAAACGCTGAGATTGTGATTACGAGGTCAGTGTGTTCTTAGAACTATCGGTCATGACAGTATTGAGTTTTTAAGAATAGTGCTGTTAGAACATTAAGCTTACACCCGTTATTTTACAATATTTTTCCAGACATATCCTCCTAAGAGAAGAAAAGTGACACGTGAGTGTATGCATGCAACCTGATAAGGACAATTGTCTTCCATTATGTTGTACCCAAATGTAGACGTTTTCATTCTCCTATGTAGGAATGCACAGTCATCCTTTTTTAATAATGATGCTTTGTACTGATAGGACTCATCACATTTATTTAGGTAGTGACGTTTTTTCATATTTTTGTTTTTTTCATAGTATTGATTCCCTGATGAAGGGCGTAATGATATCGCCCGAAATGCATTGGAATATTAAGAACTTTTTGTCACTGATGTTGAAATTATGAGAAAATAATGAATGAATGAATTCAAGTCAAAACATTGAAAACATCCAATAAAATATCAAAGTAAAGAAATACAAATTTTGTGGAATCCTCTGACTACAAGGGAGGAGATAAAGGAGTGCCCAAGGGGATGTCCCTAGTGCTTCACTAGAGACACAACGTGTTACTTTCTTCATACAACACACCACTCCACCAATAACCGACACAACACAAGTTTGATGGAGAAAGTTGTTGCAGTTTTATTAGCATATACATTATGCCACCATGTTGGGTTATCTTGCGGACGGTCCAGAGCAGGTCGCCTCTCGCGACCCGCCCACCTGATGATCCATAACCCCCGCGGTGTTAACCGTAGGGGCGTTGTCAGTTTTGGGGGGGAAGGACTATCCCCTCCCCGGCGAACCTCTTGTACGCCCATTACTCCACCCCTCCCTCTCGGGGGCGTAGCATTGGCAACCCCCGGTTGCTCAGGTCTACAACCGCCCGAAGGACTAACGGGGCGCCGTCACTCCTCCAGGGTCCAACCCAGCGTGTATCTCCCTGGGGATAATTCTGCTCTCGCACCCACCGGTGCTCCTGTAGAGGGTACCCCTCTGTACCTTTCTGCATTGGATCACCCTGTAACTCCGCCTGCAACACAAAGACAGTAATATTAATAGCAAAAACAACCCCCCCACTTTCTACCCGAAAGCAGGGTAAGCGGATGGGAGGGAAAAACAGCAACAGGCAGTCACCTGCACCCGGTCCAGGCAGGGGAGGATGAGGGTCAGCGCGAGCAGCGGCCAGGAACAAAGAGGGCGGTTGACCCTCGCCCCCTGGGCTATATAGTCACTCCCCCCTCCCCCAAGACACAGGAAGTGACATCACGGGGGGACCCCTAATCCCCCCAACAAACTAGACCATTCGGGGTCTGTGCCATCCGATGGCACTAAGGGTGGCCGCCCTCGTAGGTTTCCACCTTTGGTGTCCCGGGGCATCCAATCATAGTGCCAATATCAGCCCAACCCCAGACCTTTCTTCATACAACACACCACTCCACCACTCCACCAATAACCGACACAACACAAGTTTGATGGAGAAAGTTGTTGCAGTTTTATTAGCATATACATTATGCCACCATGTTGGGTTATCTTACGGACGATCCAGAGCAGGACGCCTCTCGCGACCCGCCCACCTGATGAGCCATAACCCCTGCGGTGTTAACCGTAGGGGCGTTGTCAGTTTTGGGGGGAAGGTCTATCCCCTCCGCCGGCGAACCTCTCGTTCGCCCATTACTCTGCCCCTCCCTCTCGGGGGCGGAGCGTTGGCAACTCCCGGTTGCTCAGGTCTACAACTGCCCGAAGGACTAACGGGGCGCCGTCACTCCTCCAGGGTCCAACCCAGCGTGAATCTCCCTGTGAATAATTCTGCTCTCGCACCCACCGGTGCTCCTGTAGAGGGTACCCCTCTGTACCTTTCTGCATTGGATCGCCCTGTAACTCCGCCTGCAACACAAAGACAGTAATATTAATAGCAAAAACAACCCCCGCACTCACTGCCCGAAAGCAGGGTAAGTGGATGGGAGGGAAACACAGCAACGGGCAGTCACCCGCTCCGCGTCCAGGCAGGGGAGGGCGAGGGTCAGCGCGAGCAGCGGCCAGGAACAAAGAGGGTGCTTGACCCTCGCCCCCTGGGCTACATAGTCACTCCCCCATCCCCCAAGACACAGGAAGTGACATCACGGGGAGACCCCTAATCCCCCAAACCACTAGACCGCTCAGGGTCTGTGCCGTCCTATGGCACTAAGGGTGGCCGCCCTCGTATGTGGCCACCTTTGGTGTCCCGGGGCAGCCAATCATAGTGCCAATATCGGCCCAACCCCAGACCTTTCTTCATACAACACACCACTCCACCAATAACCGACACAACACAAGTTTGTTAGAGAAAGTTATTGCAGTTTTATTAGCATATACATTATGCCACCATGTTGGGTTATCTTACGGACGATCCAGAGCAGGACGCCTCTCGCGACCCGCCCACCAGATGAGCCATAACCCCTGCGGTGTTAACCGTAGGGGCGTTGTCAGTTTTGGGGGGGAAGGTCTATCCCCTCCCCCGGCGAACCTCTCGTTTGCCCATTACTCTGCCCCTCCCTCTCGGGGGCGGAGCGTTGGCAACTCCCGGTTGCTCAGGTCTACAACTGCCCGAAGGACTAACGGGGCGCCGTCACTCCTCCAGGGTCCAACCCAGCGTGAATCTCCCTGTGAATAATTCTGCTCTCGCACCCACCGGTGCTCCTGTAGAGGGTACCCCTCTGTACCTTTCTGCATTGGATCGCCCTGTAACTCCGCCTGCAACACAAAGACAGTAATATTAATAGCAAAAACAACCCCCGCACTCACTGCCCGAAAGCAGGGTAAGTGGATGGGAGGGAAACACAGCAACGGGCAGTCACCCGCTCCGCGTCCAGGCAGGGGAGGGCGAGGGTCAGCGCGAGTAGGGGCCAGGAACAAAGATGGTGCTTGACTCTCGCCCCCTGGGCTATATAGTCACTCCCCCATCCCCCAAGACACAGGAAGTGACATCACGGGGGGACCCCTAATCCCCCAAACCACTAGACCGCTCAGGGTCTGTGCCGTCCTATGGCACTAAGGGTGGCCGCCCTCGTATGTGGCCACCTTTGGTGTCCCGGGGCAGCCAATCATAGTGCCAATATTGGCCCAACCCCAGACCTTTCTTCATACAACACACCACTCCACCAATAACCGACACAACACAAGTTTGTTAGAGAAAGTTATTGCAGTTTTATCAGCATAAACATTATGCCACCATGTTGGGTTATCTTACGGACGATCCAGAGCAGGTCGCCTCTCGCGACCCGCCCACCTGATGAGCCATAACCCCTGCGGTGTTAACCGTAGGGGCGTTGTCAGTTTTGGGGGGGGGAGGTCTATCCCTCCCCCGGCAAACCTCTTGTTCGCCCATTACTCCGCCCCTCCCTCTTGGGGGACGGAGCGTTGGCAACCCCCGGTTGCTCAGGTCTACAACCTCCCAAAGGACTAACGGGGCGCCGTCACTCCTCCAGGGTCCAACCCAGTGTGGATCTCCCTAGGGATAATTCTGCTCTCGCACCCACCGGTGCTCCTGTAAAGGGTACCCCTCTTTACCTTTCTGCATTGGATCTCCCTGTAACTCCGCCATGGCTCTGGGTGTGGCCGCCATCGCCCCAGAGTCCCCCACCTACTAGCTTCCTATTAGTACAACCTGCTGCTCCTAGTGCTTTCCGCTATATCAACCAAAGATTGCCTTATCAGCTTCGGGTAAATGAACCCCGTCTACATCAAAGCACACAGTGCATTTGGCAAGTAGCAACCCAAGCCTGATGAAACAAGTTCTCCTATGCTTCAGGCTACTCCCAAGTTATCGGGCGACACTATCCACCTCTCCTTGGCGCCAAGAACCTATTGCACTACAATTGCAATCACCGGCCTCCCTCGGCTCAGGCAAGGACAAGTCTGCTCTCTTCCTCAGCTCCGCAAAGCTGGCACGCAACCAAACTTCTTTCTCACTTCTGCCGCCCTCCGGACAGGGAACTGTGACAGTGATGTCCATGAACTTTCCAACTAACTGCCAACTGTGCTTTGCAGGTGTCCATCTAGTGCGCCATCCCCCAGTCCAATCCTATTCTGTACAGCTGGCTGTCCAGAAACCAACAAGCCCCCATCAGGTAAACTAGAAAAGGTGGCTGGTCAACTGGCGTTGACACAGACTTAATTGCGCACAGCCTAATGAATTTGTTGATCTAACACTGTTTGTTCAATTCACAAATACAATTTATTCATATATTATTCACTGATTATTGTAAACATCAGTATTGCATCATTATTTAACAGTTCACATTATTCGTGATGATTCACATCAATACAGAGTTCAATATGTAAACAAAAAGCAAACAATCAATACAAAGTAGGTTAGATTGGCGTTCGCCCAATGCATTTCGGGACGATAAGAAAGTCCCTTCGTCAGGGGCACCACTGTAAAATAAGCATAATATACAGGCACATCAGTATATCGTATAATGTTTCAAATATACAAGAAAAAATTGTAGAATAACATTACCCTGCAACAAACGAAAGTGAAACCTTCACCGTCATCACCCATGTGATATTTGTGAAAAAAGAAGAAGAAGAAGAAGACAACAAGAAAAAAAAAGATATTTACTCACACCAAAAGACCTCTATCTCGATAGGTTGCTGATTAACTGAAGTCAGTCAACTAAAAAAAAAAAAAAAAAAAAAGCCTCTTTCTACAAGAAATAATTCAAACCAATGATTTAAAACTCAACATTATTCCCTGTTCGTCTCATAACATCAATCCATGGCATAATTTCATACCTATTAATTTGGTTCCACGTGTGGATGTAAAACGATTCACCATTCAGACACCGTGTCGCTCTCTGCTACTCGAACCAATTTCAACCTATAGCGTGTTAACAAATAAACCGTCACTATTTCACAGCCTCATTTTGCCGTAAAGAACTCACGATGTTGATCTTAACATACCTAGTATAACTTCAAAAGGTTCTTGTGATTATATTAGTGCGACGTCCACTCAACTCACAATGGTCCTTAGGTCTGTTAAATAATTACAAAAAAGCCGTCATTCTACTACTCACTAGTAATCCAAGCAAGTGTGCTCAAAACATTCATGATTCTCACCTTGTCGGAATCTGTCAGTATCCAAACGCCACTATTTCCGTTCTCCACTCCTCGCTTCAAACAATCCTACGGCTTTAGAAAATTGAATCGAGCGCTTCCTACTTAACCCGTGTAGCAACGCATCCCATTAGCTACTCGACCGTTACATCCACCAATCCCGTCAACGCATGCTATTACTTGACAACCGCCGAACAACTTACAACCAATCTCTCCCATTGGTTAAACACCCGTCAAGTCTACCAATCGTATGGACTTTTTTTAACAGAGTCAACTTATGTATCAACCTACGCGGTTGTGTTTTTTTAAAACACAAAGTCCAATGCTTTATCGGTGCGGACAGCGAAAGTGAGTGAAACAAAACAAGCATCCCCATACTATAATGATGCAAACAGTGAAGGTAAAAGAAAATCCGTCAGAAGGCTACAGAAATCCTAAGAATGGACAAATCAGTGCAAAAGAAGAAGAATACAAACTGAAGAAATGTGAAAAAAGAGACATGCGTAAAGTGCATAAATTGAATAAATAGACCTCTACTTTTTTCTTGTTATGGAAACATACTTAAACACAGCAAGATACAATATAAATTACACGAAACAATACTGTCTAAAGATAACTGCTGAGTTCAATACGATCATTCAGACCCCCTGGGGTCAGAGTCCCCAGCATTTTTATCCAGAATGTCTCTCTCTGTAACAATTTTTTGTTCAAATCTGTACCTTCCTTGCTATGTACAACCTCTATGATTTGGAATCTCAACTGCGCAATTGAGTGTTGTTTTTCTGACCAATGCATGGATAAAGGGGATGTTAGTGATTTGTTACGTATCCTACTTTTATGTTCAGAGATACGAATTTTGAGTTTGCGCTCAGTCTTTCCTATATATAGTAGCCCACAGGGGCACTTGATTGAATAAATGACCTGGTTTGTGTTACAGTCACCATCATATTTTAATTTTATTGATTTTCCAGATTGTGGGTGTGAGAGTACGTTGCCTAAGATCGCATTATTACAGTGTACACAGTTAGTGCACCTGCGCATTCCCTTGAAATTTTTCTGTTTTATTTCTGTGTTGCTCAATAACTCTTTTAAGTTTTTGGAACGAGTATAAGCAAATAGTGGTTTGTCATTGAAGATCTGGTTGAAGTCTATCTCCTGTTCCAGAAGTTCCTATCTTTTCTTGACGATATTCTTGATTTTCTGAGAGTTAGTAGAATATTTTGATACAAATACATTCCGTTTTTTTTCAATCTGTTGTTTCTTCATCAGTAGTGTGTCCCGATCCTCCTTAAGTGCTTTGCTTATACTCATTCCAAAAACTTAAAAGAGTTATTGAGCAACACAGAAATAAAACAGAAAAATTTCAAGGGAAAGCGCAGGTGCACTAACTGTGTACACTGTAATAATGCGATCTTAGGCAACATACTCTCACACCCACAATCTGGAAAATCAATAAAATTAAAATATGATGGTGACTGTAACACAAACCAGGTCATTTATTCAATCAAGTGCCCCTGTGGGCTACTATATATAGGAAAGACTGAGCGCAAACTCAAAATTCGTATCTCTGAACATAAAAGTAGGATACGTAACAAATCACTAACATCCCCTTTACCGATGCATTGGCCAGAAAAACAACACTCAATAGCGCAGTTGAGATTCCAAATCATAGAGGTTGTACATAGCAAGGAAGGTACCGATTTGAACAAAAAATTGTTACAGAGAGAGACATTCTGGATAAAAATGCTGGGGACTCTGACCCCAGGGGGTCTGAATGACCGTATTGAACTCAGCAGTTATCTTTAGACAGTATTGTTTCGTGTAATTTATATTGTATCTTGCTGTGTTTAAGTATGTTTCCATAACAAGAAAAAAGTAGAGGTCTATTTATTCAATTTATGCACTTTACGCATGTCTCTTTTTTCACATTTCTTCAGTTTGTATTCTTCTTCTTTTGCACTGATTTGTCCATTCTTAGGATTTCTGTAGCCTTCTGACGGATTTTCTTTTACCTTCACTGTTTGCATCATTATAGTATGGGGATGCTTGTTTTGTTTCACTCACTTTCGCTGTCCGCACCGATAAAGCATTGGACTTTGTGTTTTAAAAAAACACAACCGCGTAGGTTGATACATAAGTTGACTCTGTTAAAAAAAGTCCATACGATTGGTAGACTTAACGGGTGTTTAACCAATGGGAGAGATTGGTTGTAAGTTGTTCGGCGGTTGTCAAGTAATAGCATGCGTTGACGGGATTGGTGGATGTAACGGTCGAGTAGCCAATGGGATGCATTGCTACACGGGTTAAGTAGGAAGCGCTCGATTCAATTTTCTAAAGCCGTAGGATTGTTTGAAGCGAGGAGTGGAGAACGGAAATAGTGGCGTTTGGATACTGACAGATTCCGACAAGGTGAGAATCATGAGTGTTTTGAGCACACTTGCTTGGATTACTAGTGAGTAGTAGAATGACGGCTTTTTTGTAATTATTTACCAGGCCTAAGGACCATTGGGAGTTGAGTGGACGTCGCACTAGTATAATCACAAGAACCTTTTGAAGTTATAGTAGGTATGTTAAGATCAACATCGTGATTTCTTTACGGCAAAATGAGGCTGTGAAATAGTGACGGTTTATTTGTTAACACGCTATAGGTTGAAATTGGTTCGAGTAGCAGAGAGCGACACGGTGTCTGAATGGTGAATCGTTTTACATCCACACGTGGAACCAAATTAATAGGTATGAAATTATGCCATGGATTGATGTTATGAGACGAACAGGGAATAATGTTGAGTTTTAAATCATTGGTTTGAATTTTTTCTTGTAGAAAGAGGCTTTTTTTTTTTTGAGTTGACTGACTTCAGTTAATCAGCAACCTATCGAGGTAGAGGTCTTTTGTTGTGAGTAAATATCTTGTTGTTTTTTCTTGTTGTCTTCTTCTTCTTCTTTTTTCACAAAAATCACATGGGTGATGACGGTGAAGGTTTCACTTTCGTTTGTTGCAGGGTAATGTTATTCTACGATTTTTTCTTGTATATTTGAAACATTATACGATATACTGATGTGCCTGTATATTATGTTTATTTTACAGTGGTTCCCCTGACGAAGGGACTTTCTTAACGTCCCGAAATGCATTGGGCGAACGCCAATCTAACCTACTTTGTATTGATTGTTTGCTTTTTGTTTACATATTGAACTCTGTAGTGATGTGAATCATCACGAATAATGTGAACTGTTAAATAATGATGCAATACTGATGTTTACAATAATCAGTGAATGATATATGAATAAATTGTATTTGTGAAATGAACAAACAGTGTTAGATCAACAAATTCATTAGGCTGTGCGCAATTAAGTCTGTGTCAACGCCAGTTGACCAGCCACCTTTTCTAGTTTAAGACAGAGTACTGGGTATACTCTATTAGTTGCAGCACGCAAATCAAAATAACCAAATCAAGTGTTTTTTAAAAAAGAGGAAAATAGGTGTGCTCAGAACACACTCATTAGTTCCTATCAGGTAAACAACACCACTGCCAGTGGCATGGTGTCCCCTGTCCAGCATATGGCCTCACACCTTTACTTAGACATATTGGGGACATACCACCATCAGGGTCCCGCCAGACGGCTCACTCCCGTAAAGCCAACCCTACTGTAGGCTAACAAACTCCTCGCAATGCTTAGCCTCACTGGGGCGACACGTAACCTTCAACCCATGGGAACCTAATTGTAAGTCCATGACCTCTCAACTATGCCTGCCAACTGCGTTCTGGTGTTGCCTTAAAACACTGTGTAGAGGATCTCCTCATGTTTGACACTTGTACAAGTCGTCCCCCTGTGCCTGGCCTTCGATGGACCCTATGAAGCTTGTAACAAGCAGCCTATACAACTATATATACAAGTGTGCAACGAGAGGAACTAATTTTTCCTAGCTCTTACTTCCTGGCATGTGAACACTGCCAAAGGAATCCCTACTTTAGTACCTGAAAACAAGTAAATAAATACTGTCTAGGTGAAAGCTTACCTGAGCACCTAGCCACGGGCCCTCCACTACGTGTCAACCCCTGTTGTTGAACTTTTTGCTGTTAAAATTGCCTGCCCACTTCCGGACCCTTCATGTACAACCAGCCAAACCAATCGCTTACATGGCCAAAATTGCCAACCTGTGTCCCACGAATTAACAAGTAGAGGCTAACTGTATCAGCCTGATCCAAAGTGGAGGCAAAGCTGAGATGTCTTAGTGGGATCAGACTGGAGGAGGTATGTGTGTGACTAATGCAGGCCCAAAATTCTGTGCAACCTGATGATGAATCTCCAAAGTGCCAATGGGCCAGAGTAAAGGAAACTGGCAATGCTGTGGTACAAGTATGTGATTGTCTCAGCGTGGGCCAGGATGCATCAGTTAATGTGAGGCTTATGCAGGCCCAACTAATCTGCAGGGCTATCCAGCTTGTTCAGGTAATGTGCTGAATATTGCCTGGTATATAGCCGCTATGCCAATTGCCTCCCTGTAATTTACAAAAGGGAGGCACTACACTTACAACAGTCAGTGCTGCTTAGTTGCCCAAGATAAGAAGCCACAGTTAAAGCTTTCTTGCATAGCCAACCACGAACTAGCCACCCCCTTCAGAGCTACACGCGTAAAACTGCTATGTGTGACATTTCCATTATTCCAGTGCACGATGAGTGACTTTGAAAGACTAAGAAAGACACTTTCTTGCTAGCACACAACATTGAAGATGAGGGAGACCCAATGTCAGAATTACGCCCATCTGACCCACAAGCATTCTAGGCAGACCAACGATATCAGGCTGCTTTTGTCAGACATTCCATAGCTTGGAGTGTGCATGTGTGAGACAGTAACCTATGCACGAAACCTTGGGAGTAAAAGTGCCTGGTCTTGAATGAGACTGCGTAGCTCAGATGGAACAGAGTATCACAAAATTACACAGTCGGTCAGAACTGCCTGGCCCCGTGAGACCGGAGATTTTAAGAGAAGTCCTCCATGTACCCCACAATGAGGACCCGCCCAGTCGTCTACCTTTCTACACATGAGGTTACTTGTCCAGTCACCTAGGAGCTGTGGCCGACAGGAAAATAAGACTTTGTTGCTGTTTGGGCATTGCCTAATGTTGTTAAACAATAACTGTGGGTATCTTAGAAGAAAACAAAATTCCACCATTCTGAACTGATCAGCCTGTGCCAAGGAAGTAGTCCCAACATGGGTTTTTCCACTTTGCTACAGGTATCAGAGCACCCACCCGTCCCGCAGTGGATGGGGCCTCAGTTGTTCAAACTGCTAATAAAATTATTAGAGAACAAACGGCACAGCAATCCATTAATGCACATGAGACGCATGACATGCCTAAATCAACCTGTTGATGAGCAGAAAACACCTTTCCCATATCTTTCGCATGAAATGCATGAATAGCCCCTGTCCTGCCACTGCATCCAGCGCGAACACCCCAATTATTGCACCGTAAAACGCATTGTCCAGACTCAAGTAAGAGAGAACCTCCAATTTTGCACAGGGCTGCCTAATAAGTCCCAGCTCCCAGTTACCATTCATGTATTACTTCCATGAGTGAAACCAGCACGCGTCCCACACCCCGGATAGTAATGACAACAGGGGAGAACATGGGAATCCCAGACACTAACACACTGCCCCCAGTGTGCTATGATCCTTATACCTGTTGATAATTCAGGTGGCCCCCTTGTGGGTGGGGCGGTTCTCGTGCGCGGATCCTGCATTAGAGACAGAAAACATTCATTAAAATGCCCCCCCCTGATCCACGATCTGCATTCTCTGCAATGAGACATGGCCCTCAATGCCCCACACGCTACCCAGGGCAGTTGGTGTTACGAGCACTAATTAGTCAGCATTACCTGCACCCTTCCACAATTAAAGTTGTCCTCTCTTAATAATTGAAGGAAGTCCATTCATAAACGAAACACTCCTCTCCTTGGCTCTGAAGGTGTCTACCCAAGTGTGCTGATGCCTAGAGAGGCTGCCCATTCTTGCAGTATTATCCCTCTAACTGAGTAGCTCCTCTGTTGTCGGATGCGCCCGTCACCAACCTCTGGTAACACACAGCTTGCTACCTCTAACAGTCTGTTTAGATCTGGGGTTTGCACGAGTTGCCCCAATGCTTAAATAACGTTTGATTATTACGTTAGACTGACCGCCTTGAATGTACCTCACCTGTACTATATACGCTAATGTAATTGGCACCCAAGATCCATTCTTCTCTTGCAATGCCTAGTACAAACATCTTCTACTATCAGCTCTTGTTGAAACTTGCTTCTTGTAACTTCGCGTGGCTATGTACTGAGAACACCTATGGGAGTATCGGTTCTGTCCCCCTTGAGAAGCGTTCTGACCCCCAACGGGCAAAGTCCGTGCTCCCACGCCAGGCGCATAGAACTGCAGAAACCTGCAACAAGGTTCCTTTAACCTCTAAAAAAAATAATAATAATTACACCGTCTACTCTGTAGCGGGCCTCTAGCTTGAAGCTTGGGTCAGTCATTCCACGTTTAACTGAGTGATTAAATCTATTCTCTCTCCCCAAGAGTTAGGCTTCAAGTTGTTAAGAGTTCATGCACTAATATCCTCATGCAAGGTCCAAATCCTCCTGGTAGGCCCGCAATGTTCTTGTTAAACTTTTGATTCATTGCTAGCATGGTTACCCTCGCACCAGCATATCATGCCAGGAATGATGGATGAAGACACTATTTCCGAAACACCAGGAATACGCTAATAATGATCAATGATGTTAATATACATCAGTTATTAACGATGTAATTCATAAGATATGCTTTATACACACCACCTAGACAGTGTTAGTGTGGACCTTACACGCCATGAAGAACAATGATGTTAAGTAAATTGAAGCAAGGCATGCCCCACCATCAATTTACTATTTTGTACACGTGCCAAACCACAACACAGGTCGCTTAGATGGCTGCCATGAAGTGATCCACGACGTCCTCCTCTGACCGATACCTGCATGGATATAAACAAAAGACATCCAAGCCCGCAGGACGGGCTCGAGAACCCCCATGGTGTTGAGTTACCTTTGGCATGTAATCGTATAATTGACACAACACTTCCCCATATGCATAGAATCCTAAGGCATGCCTAATGCCTATTCATTTAATATCACCAACTAAAACACAGTGAAGCATTCCATGTTCTCCTTAACAGCAACACTGATCCCAATGAGCAATAATGACCACTGGAATAATATTAACATTGGGTACAGCAGCAGTGTGTTGCCCGGTGTAAAGTGCTCTCCCTAGTAGCAATAAACGCTATGTAATGAAATAACACTACAATTAGAGGCTCCTGCCGTCTTACAGGTGTAGTGGCAGACGCATGTAGAAAAGAGTACTATTGCCCCCTCATGGTAAACAGTCATAATATCGATTCCAAAATATAGAATGGACATAATATCGAAGTAAAAATATAGAATGGACAAAATATCGAATGGACACAATATAGTGGTTAAAAATATCGAATTTAAGGTAAGTAATATCGATTTTCAAAATATAGAAGACAAAATATCGAAGTATACAATATAGGCATTAACTATATCGATTTTTTAATAATATCAATTTTTTAAAGTGTTTTGTATGCTAGTATATGTGTGAAAAGTGTATATTAATTTTTGTAATGTATGTTTAATGTATTTTAAGTAATGAATTTTATGTTATTTAATTTTTGCGTAATTTAATTCTGTAGCTCCCTGACCTATATATACAGTGGTTGTACCACAATACCTGTCCAGAAAATTGCCCTTAAATATGTCTACTACTTACAGTTGTATCAATACTATTGCTAGTATTTAACTTATATGTTGTTTAATGTTAAGAGTACTTCCATCATCATGGGTAGACCTAAAAGTGTCAGGGCACTGAACCATATAAACAGTTACGTTTATAAGAGAACTGTTACAGGAATTAACAAACAAAATTGGCAGGCCATAAAGTTGAAGCAACACAAGCAGAACTGTTACAGGAATAGAACAACAAAATTATCAGGCCCTAGAGTTGACGTAACACAGGCCAAAGGCACACAATCTCAAGCACAGACTGTACAAGCAAACGTAAGAATAAATATGACAAAATTTCCACTTGCAAACGCACATCCTGGCAAACAATCAAGCTGCAACTGTCTCCAATATAGCCGGTCCACTGAAACAGTGGGACAAACCAAATCATCCGCCTCACCTGTACGCATACTTTCCTAGCCGGCACTGGCTCCGATGCTGGCTTCAATCACTGACGTGTTAATGCTCACTTATTCGCGCTGAGCTAAGCTGCTCCCAATCATGTTTACCACAATCCACCCAGTGTTCGTATTCTTCCGCACCCGCCTTCATGACATCAGAAAATCCTCTTAACTTCATTCTGCAACTGTTTTGGTTATTGCTGGCCCCTGACCACAGTGCGCCAAACCTGTTTACCCATGTCATTCCGACCACGATGTGTGCCCCAAAGCTCCTCTGCTGTTGTTAAGAAGTCTGTGCTATCCTAGCGAGTGCAGATCTTCTCGTGCAACTGTCCTGCAGTAAGACAAAAGAAAAGCGTCAAATCCCCCCTAACCCCCCCATGGAGTGTGCGCTATCCTAACGAGTGCCGACCTTCTCGTGCAGCTGACCTGCAGTAAGACAAAAGAAAAGCGTTAAAATCGCCCCCTCCCCCCGCATAGCACCGGTGATTATAACATCCAAACAAGCAGCCAGACGCTCACCCCATTTTATAACATACATAAACATGTACATTACCGTTTGCAAGAACATTGTTCACATAACAAAATTAACCTTGTGTAACAAAGGTGTTCCTAAAATTGCATTGGCGGCTGCGTGGCACTTCACGGTAGTAGATTGCAAGTGTCGTAAAAGAATGCTCCTGCTGACCCCAGCCGAACACCCAGGCTCGCGTCAGGGCTGGGGAGTTGCGCCGCTATTGGGGGCATTTGGTATGTACAGTTTAGCTAAAAATCTTAGCCAGGCCTAGATGGTCGGTTGCAAGGCCTGTTCCAATATCAGGGAGATATCTGATAAAGCAATAGTCCCTATCCACTGCGAGAGGCAAATTTTAGTACTTTATCACAAGAAATCCAAAAAGTTATTCTGCAAATGGTCACCTGATACCCATGTTGATCATTTTTGGGGAGGATTTTCCTAGTAGGGTCAAAATTCATGTTTTAGAGCAAGCGAATAGCACCAACTATTTCCACAGAAGGGAGACTTGCTTTAATAATTCAAATCCACAATGCACAATGTAGCAGCTTTGACTATATTGGCAAAGAAAACTGTGCGCTGAGGGATGGCTACTATATTGTATATTTCCACACCCTTTCATAGGCCAGGTAGAACTTCCAGTGGACCAAGCTAATAGTTGGTGTGTGCCTGTTTCCTCTTATCCTCATTCAATTATTATTACATCACACAAGTACAAATTACGTTGCTAAACCTCAAGTTTGGATACAATATTTTGATTGGGGTGATTCAACCTAACTTTCGAGAATAGTTCGTCCTTGCTATGTTCTTTGCTGATGACGCACTGGTTGTAGCTAGCTTCTTGCTGATTTCATATAAGCTTTAGATGTACTTTGGTGAATCAAAACTAATGATATTTGGCCTCTTTAGAAGGTGATAGCATCTGGGATACTATGCACTTCCAAGTAGTTTGTAGCTAATTCTGACACTAGTCATGGCCCCCAGATTAAGGTACATTCCAATATTAGGTGAAGGAACCCACTGAAACTCAATAGTAAATACCTATAACCAACTTAGCATCTACAATAATGGTTGATGATTGGTTCTCTTAATAAAAACATATCTGACCAATATCTTTATGGCAGTAATATTTCAGAACTCATGAGTCAAAAATGGATCACGATAGATTAGAAACTGCAGATGAGTCACTGAACTGTGAGAAACTAATCTTCTTGTTGCTGTTCAAATGCAACGTGGTATCAATTTGGAGAAAGAAGTAGCAAACTGTGCGTCAAGAAATTGGCTCAACAAAATTGTAATGCAAAGGTGGGTCTGTATTTGTTATAATCAATATTTTTCTTTAAAACACGCAGACCGCAAATGAGTGATGGGACTACAGCTGATTCTGGATTTCCAAACTAGATATGAACAGGTTTAAAATGGGTTTGGGTCAAGAGGATTTGCTCTAAAGGGTGTTTAGATAAACAAAGACGGTGAACAATTTCTTAGCAGAGGTGTGCATAAGCTATTGTCTGAAGAACTCCAATTCACAAAATGTTTTAACACTAGCATGAATTTTGGGTTCTCTAAAGCTGCTTTCAGTGAAATCAAATGGTGGAATATAATGAACAAAATTAGTATAATTTCCCACAGCTGTAAATTTAGGGTGAAGGGTTGGAATGAGTTTTTTCCCAGGAAAGACACTTTGAGATGGCCATTGAGCAGGAAGCAAACCACTTCAATTTTGTATTTTCCCCACGGACATATCCTCTGACAGTGATATTCACACATCATTTGGCAGCCTGTCCATTATGTCAAAATAGCTGGGAGAAGAGAGCTGATTAGTTGTGAAAACGCCCAAGCAACCCCAACATTTCTGGGGGCTTGAGGGAGACTATTTTGAGGCCACAAAGTTTTCTATTTGAGTCTTGTCCTAGCAGGCCTCAAAGGTAGAGGTTCAATGGCCATTCAGCTAAAAATTCTGTCAGTTATATCCAACTTGTGAACTCAGGCATCAAAATGTCAAGATTAATTGCTCAATTAATAATTAGGCTATTCAATTGTATTGGTAGGATGAAGTTGGACCTTCTAACTGTCAAGGTAGAACAAGCAGTCAAACGTTTGGGCAGCTGTTTATGTTTATCTTGGGTAAAAATACACTATGGAGTTATTTGATAAGAAGGTTAAACAAGCATTTGCAATTCAACTGGTCTCGCATTCACGCAAGTTTAAGCTATTGCCGTTGAAAATTACAATGTCTTTCATTTATGTTTTGGGATCTAAAACATAAATAAAAGGCATTGTCATTTACAAGACTAATAGCTTAAACTTTCGCAAACGCGAGACCTGTTGCATTGCAATAAAGGGTCTTTTCGACCGCTTGTTAGGTTGTGAATATCAGAGGAAGAGACGGGCCTGCGACGTCTTCAAAGTGGTGATAAATTGTGGAGTGAAGAAGATGTGTAAGTGTTGTAAATTACACAGACACAAAGTGTAATGTGTGAGTTACATATGATCCGAGCTATAAACACTAACATAGCACTCAAACACCTTTCGCACTGTGATTACACTGTCGCCGCTCAGGAGGTAGAGCGGGGGGGTCTATTTCCTGCCCTCTCTATGATTTGAGTGTGCAGTGTGGTATTGCATAATGTTTTTGCTATATTTGGCCTAATATACACTCCAGCTGTAATAGGACCCTGGCTTCACCTCCTGGTGCAGGGCTGGCTGAGTTTTATGGCTCGCATGGAGGGAGGGAGGGATGGTCTCAGCTGCGCTCAGGCCTCATACAGTGCTAATGCTATTACTAGTGAGTGAGAGGCGCTGAGGTGGTGGTAGTATTGGTGGTGGTGATGGAATTGGTGGAGGCATTGGTGGTTCTGGTACTGGTGGTGCAGGTACTTGTGGTGGTATTGCTGGTGGTGGTACTGCTAGTGGTGGTGGTGGTGCTGGTACTGGTATTGGTGGTACTTGTGGTGTGGTACTAGTAATGACACTGATGGTACAGGTACTGATGGTACTGGTAATGGCGGTACTGGTACTGGTGGTGGTGGTATTATTGGTGGTGGTATTGTTGGTGGTATTGGAGGTATTGGTAGGGGTTCTGGTAGTATTAGTGGTGGTACTGGTGGTATTGGTGGTGGTACTGGTGGTATTGGTGGTGGTACTCGTGGTATTGGTGGTGGTACTGGTAGTACTGTTGCTGGTGCTGGTACTAGTACTTGTGGAATTGATACTGAAAGTTCGGGTACAGGTGCTACTGGTAGTACTGGTGGTGGTGGTACTGGTGGTGGTGGTATGGTTGGCAGTGGTGTTGGTGGTAATGTACTGGTGGTGGTGGCACTGGTGGTGGTACTGGTTTTGGTACTGGTAGTGGAGGTACTGGTGGCACTGCTACTGATGGTGATGATACTGGTGGTATTGGTGGTGGTACTGATACTGCTAGTGGGGATGGTGGTACTGGTGGTGGCAATGGAGGTGGTACTGCTGGTAGTACTGGTGGTGGTGGTACTGGTGGTGGTGGTACTGGTGATACTGGTGGTGGTACTGGTGGTACTTGTGGTGGTGGTAATGGTGGTACTGAGAATGGTGGTACTGGTGGTGGTGGTGGTACTGCGGGTGGTGGGGTACTGTTGGTACTGGTAGTGGTGGTACTGGCGGTGTTGGTGGTACTGGTGATACTGGTGGTGGTGGTTCTGGTACTGCTAGTAGGGATGGTGGTACTGGTGGTGGTACTGGTGGTAGTACTGGTGGTAGTACTGGTGGTGGTACAGGTGGTGGTGGTACTGAAGATACTGGTGATGGTACTGGTGGTGGTGGTACTGGTGGTACTGGTGGTGGTGGTACTGGTGGTGGTGGTACTGGTGGTGGTAGTACTGGTGGTGGTGATATTGGGGGTGGTGGTACTGTTGGTACTGGTAGTGATGGTTCTGGTGGTGGTACTAGTACTGGTGGTGGTACTGGTGGAGTTGGTACTGGTGGTGGTGGTACCCGCAGTGGTCATGGCGGTACTGGTAGTGGTGGTACTGGTGTTGGTGGTGGTAGCACTGGTGGTGGTGGTACTGGTGGTGGTGATATTGGTAGAACTGGTGGTACTGGTACTGGTGGAGATGGTGCTGGTGGTACTGGTGGTGGTTCTGGTGGTGGTGGTACTGGTGGTGGTGTTACTGGTGGTGATGGTACTGGTAACTTAAAAGAGTTATTGAGCAACACAGAAATAAAACAGAAAAATTTCAAGGGAAAGCGCAGGTGCACTAACTGTGTACACTGTAATAATGCGATCTTAGGCAACATACTCTCACACCCACAATCTGGAAAATCAATAAAATTAAAATATGATGGTGACTGTAACACAAACCAGGTCATTTATTCAATCAAGTGCCCCTGTGGGCTACTATATATAGGAAAGACTGAGCGCAAACTCAAAATTCGTATCTCTGAACATAAAAGTAGGATACGTAACAAATCACTAACATCCCCTTTACCGATGCATTGGCCAGAAAAACAACACTCAATAGCGCAGTTGAGATTCCAAATCATAGAGGTTGTACATAGCAAGGAAGGTACCGATTTGAACAAAAAATTGTTACAGAGAGAGACATTCTGGATAAAAATGCTGGGGACTCTGACCCCAGGGGGTCTGAATGACCGTATTGAACTCAGCAGTTATCTTTAGACAGTATTGTTTCGTGTAATTTATATTGTATCTTGCTGTGTTTAAGTATGTTTCCATAACAAGAAAAAAGTAGAGGTCTATTTATTCAATTTATGCACTTTACGCATGTCTCTTTTTTCACATTTCTTCAGTTTGTATTCTTCTTCTTTTGCACTGATTTGTCCATTCTTAGGATTTCTGTAGCCTTCTGACGGATTTTCTTTTACCTTCACTGTTTGCATCATTATAGTATGGGGATGCTTGTTTTGTTTCACTCACTTTCGCTGTCCGCACCGATAAAGCATTGGACTTTGTGTTTTAAAAAAACACAACCGCGTAGGTTGATACATAAGTTGACTCTGTTAAAAAAAGTCCATACGATTGGTAGACTTAACGGGTGTTTAACCAATGGGAGAGATTGGTTGTAAGTTGTTCGGCGGTTGTCAGGTAATAGCATGCGTTGACGGGATTGGTGGATGTAACGGTCGAGTAGCCAATGGGATGCATTGCTACACGGGTTAAGTAGGAAGCGCTCGATTAAATTTTCTAAAGCCGTAGGATTGTTTGAAGCGAGGAGTGGAGAACGGAAATAGTGGCGTTTGGATACTGACAGATTCCGACAAGGTGAGAATCATGAGTGTTTTGAGCACACTTGCTTGGATTACTAGTGAGTAGTAGAATGACGGCTTTTTTGTAATTATTTAACAGGCCTAAGGACCATTGGGAGTTGAGTGGACGTCGCACTAGTATAATCACAAGAACCTTTTGAAGTTATAGTAGGTATGTTAAGATCAACATCGTGATTTCTTTACGGCAAAATGAGGCTGTGAAATAGTGACGGTTTATTTGTTAACACGCTATAGGTTGAAATTGGTTCGAGTAGCAGAGAGCGACACGGTGTCTGAATGGTGAATCGTTTTACATCCACACGTGGAACCAAATTAATAGGTATGAAATTATGCCATGGATTGATGTTATGAGACGAACAGGGAATAATGTTGAGTTTTAAATCATTGGTTTGAATTTTTTCTTGTAGAAAGAGGCTTTTTTTTTTTTTTGAGTTGACTGACTTCAGTTAATCAGCAACCTATCGAGGTAGAGGTCTTTTGGTGTGAGTAAATATCTTGTTGTTTTTTCTTGTTGTCTTCTTCTTCTTCTTCTTTTTTCACAAATATCACATGGGTGATGACGGTGAAGGTTTCACTTTCGTTTGTTGCAGGGTAATGTTATTCTACAATTTTTTCTTGTATATTTGAAACATTATACGATATACTGATGTGCCTGTATATTATGTTTATTTTACAGTGGTTCCCCTGACGAAGGGACTTTCTTAACGTCCCGAAATGCATTGGGCGAACGCCAATCTAACCTACTTTGTATTGATTGTTTGCTTTTTGTTTACATATTGAACTCTGTAGTGATGTGAATCATCACGAATAATGTGAACTGTTAAATAATGATGCAATACTGATGTTTACAATAATCAGTGAATGATATATGAATAAATTGTATTTGTGAAATGAACAAACAGTGTTAGATCAACAAATTCATTAGGCTGTGCGCAATTAAGTCTGTGTCAACGCCAGTTGACCAGCCACCTTTTCTAGTTTAAGACAGAGTACTGGGTATACTCTATTAGTTGCAGCACGCAAATCAAAATAACCAAATCAAGTGTTTTTTAAAAAAGAGGAAAATAGGTGTGCTCAGAACACACTCATTAGTTCCTATCAGGTAAACAACACCACTGCCAGTGGCATGGTGTCCCCTGTCCAGCATATGGCCTCACACCTTTACTTAGACATATTGGGGACATACCACCATCAGGGTCCCGCCAGACGGCTCACTCCCGTAAAGCCAACCCTACTGTAGGCTAACAAACTCCTCGCAATGCTTAGCCTCACTGGGGCGACACTTAACCTTCAACCCATGGGAACCTAATTGTAAGTCCATGACCTCTCAACTATGCCTGCCAACTGCGTTCTGGTGTTGCCTTAAAACACTGTGTAGAGGATCTCCTCATGTTTGACACTTGTACAAGTCGTCCCCCTGTGCCTGGCCTTCGATGGACCCTATGAAGCTTGTAACAAGCAGCCTATACAACTATATATACAAGTGTGCAACGAGAGGAACTAATTTTTCCTAGCTCTTACTTCCTGGCATGTGAACACTGCCAAAGGAATCCCTACTTTAGTACCTGAAAACAAGTAAATAAATACTGTCTAGGTGAAAGCTTACCTGAGCACCTAGCCACGGGCCCTCCACTACGTGTCAACCCCTGTTGTTGAACTTTTTGCTGTTAAAATTGCCTGCCCACTTCCGGACCCTTCATGTACAACCAGCCAAACCAATCGCTTACATGGCCAAAATTGCCAACCTGTGTCCCACGAATTAACAAGTAGAGGCTAACTGTATCGGCCTGATCCAAAGTGGAGGCAAAGCTGAGATGTCTTAGTGGGATCAGACTGGAGGAGGTATGTGTGTGACTAATGCAGGCCCAAAATTCTGTGCAACCTGATGATGAATCTCCAAAGTGCCAATGGGCCAGAGTAAAGGAAACTGGCAATGCTGTGGTACAAGTATGTGATTGTCTCAGCGTGGGCCAGGATGCAGCAGTTAATGTGAGGCTTATGCAGGCCCAACTAATCTGCAGGGCTATCCAGCTTGTTCAGGTAATGTGCTGAATATTGCCTGGTATATAGCCGCTATGCCAATTGCCTCCCTGTAATTTACAAAAGGGAGGCACTACACTTACAACAGTCAGTGCTGCTTAGTTGCCCAAGATAAGAAGCCACAGTTAAAGCTTTCTTGCATAGCCAACCACGAACTAGCCACCCCCTTCAGAGCTACACGCGTAAAACTGCTATGTGTGACATTTCCATTATTCCAGTGCACGATGAGTGACTTTGAAAGACTAAGAAAGACACTTTCTTGCTAGCACACAACATTGAAGATGAGGGAGACCCAATGTCAGAATTACGCCCATCTGACCCACAAGCATTCTAGGCAGACCAACGATATCAGGCTGCTTTTGTCAGACATTCCATAGCTTGGAGTGTGCATGTGTGAGACAGTAACCTATGCACGAAACCTTGGGAGTAAAAGTGCCTGGTCTTGAATGAGACTGCGTAGCTCAGATGGAACAGAGTATCACAAAATTACACAGTCGGTCAGAACTGCCTGGCCCCGTGAGACCGGAGATTTTAAGAGAAGTCCTCCATGTACCCCACAATGAGGACCCGCCCAGTCGTCTACCTTTCTACACATGAGGTTACTTGTCCAGTCACCTAGGAGCTGTGGCCGACAGGAAAATAAGACTTTGTTGCTGTTTGGGCATTGCCTAATGTTGTTAAACAATAACTGTGGGTATCTTAGAAGAAAACAAAATTCCACCATTCTGAACTGATCAGCCTGTGCCAAGGAAGTAGTCCCAACATGGGTTTTTCCACTTTGCTACAGGTATCAGAGCACCCACCCGTCCCGCAGTGGATGGGGCCTCAGTTGTTCAAACTGCTAATAAAATTATTAGAGAACAAACGGCACAGCAATCCATTAATGCACATGAGACGCATGACATGCCTAAATCAACCTGTTGATGAGCAGAAAACACCTTTCCCATATCTTTCGCATGAAATGCATGAATAGCCCCTGTCCTGCCACTGCATCCAGCGCGAACACCCCAATTATTGCACCGTAAAACGCATTGTCCAGACTCAAGTAAGAGAGAACCTCCAATTTTGCACAGGGCTGCCTAATAAGTCCCAGCTCCCAGTTACCATTCATGTATTACTTCCATGAGTGAAACCAGCACGCGTCCCACACCCCGGATAGTAATGACAACAGGGGAGAACATGGGAATCCCAGACACTAACACACTGCCCCCAGTGTGCTATGATCCTTATACCTGTTGATAATTCAGGTGGCCCCCCATGTGGGTGGGGCGGTTCTCGTGCGCGGATCCTGCATTAGAGACAGAAAACATTCATTAAAATGCCCCCCCCTGATCCACGATCTGCATTCTCTGCAATGAGACATGGCCCTCAATGCCCCACACGCTACCCAGGGCAGTTGGTGTTACGAGCACTAATTAGTCAGCATTACCTGCACCCTTCCACAATTAAAGTTGTCCTCTCTTAATAATTGAAGGAAGTCCATTTATAAACGAAACACTCCTCTCCTTGGCTCTGAAGGTGTCTACCCAAGTGTGCTGATGCCTAGAGAGGCTGCCCATTCTTGCAGTATTATCCCTCTAACTGAGTAGCTCCTCTGTTGTCGGATGCGCCCGTCACCAACCTCTGGTAACACACAGCTTGCTACCTCTAACAGTCTGTTTAGATCTGGGGTTTGCACGAGTTGCCCCAATGCTTAAATAACGTTTGATTATTACGTTAGACTGACCGCCTTGAATGTACCTCACCTGTACTATAAACGCTAATGTAATTGGCACCCAAGATCCATTCTTCTCTTGCAATGCCTAGTACAAACATCTTCTACTATCAGCTCTTGTTGAAACTTGCTTCTTGTAACTTCGCGTGGCTATGTACTGAGAACACCTATGGGAGTATCGGTTCTGTCCCCCTTGAGAAGCGTTCTGACCCCCAACGGGCAAAGTCCGTGCTCCCACGCCAGGCGCATAGAACTGCAGAAACCTGCAACAAGGTTCCTTTAACCTCTAAAAAAAATAATAATAATTACACCGTCTACTCTGTAGCGGGCCTCTAGCTTGAAGCTTGGGTCAGTCATTCCACGTTTAACTGAGTGATTAAATCTATTCTCTCTCCCCAAGAGTTAGGCTTCAAGTTGTTAAGAGTTCATGCACTAATATCCTCATGCAAGGTCCAAATCCTCCTGGTAGGCCCGCAATGTTCTTGTTAAACTTTTGATTCATTGCTAGCATGGTTACCCTCGCACCAGCATATCATGCCAGGAATGATGGATGAAGACACTATTTCCGAAACACCAGGAATACGCTAATAATGATCAATGATGTTAATATACATCAGTTATTAACGATGTAATTCATAAGATATGCTTTATACACACCACCTAGACAGTGTTAGTGTGGACCTTACACGCCATGAAGAACAATGATGTTAAGTAAATTGAAGCAAGGCATGCTCCACCATCAATTTACTATTTTGTACACGTGCCAAACCACAACACAGGTCGCTTAGATGGCTGCCATGAAGTGATCCACGACGTCCTCCTCTGACCGATACCTGCATGGATATAAACAAAAGACATCCAAGCCCGCAGGACGGGCTCGAGAACCCCCATGGTGTTGAGTTACCTTCGGCATGTAATCGTATAATTGACACAACACTTCCCCATATGCATAGAATCCTAAGGCATGCCTAATGCCTATTCATTTAATATCACCAACTAAAACACAGTGAAGCATTCCATGTTCTCCTTAACAGCAACACTGATCCCAATGAGCAATAATGACCACTGGAATAATATTAACATTGGGTACAGCAGCAGTGTGTTGCCCGGTGTAAAGTGCTCTCCCTAGTAGCAATAAACGCTATGTAATGAAATAACACTACAATTAGAGGCTCCTGCCGTCTTACAGGTGTAGTGGCAGACGCATGTAGAAAAGAGTACTATTGCCCCCTCATGGTAAACAGTCATAATATCGATTCCAAAATATAGAATGGACATAATATCGAAGTAAAAATATAGAATGGACAAAATATCGAATGGACACAATATAGTGGTTAAAAATATCGAATTTAAGGTAAGTAATATCGATTTTCAAAATATAGAAGTCAAAATATCGAAGTATACAATATAGGCATTAACTATATCGATTTTTTAATAATATCAATTTTTTAAAGTGTTTTGTATGCTAGTATATGTGTGAAAAGTGTATATTAATTTTTGTAATGTATGTTTAATGTATTTTAAGTAATGAATTTTATGTTATTTAATTTTTGCGTAATTTAATTCTGTAGCAGGTTGTGGGTTTATAGGGGAATAGGGTGGGAAGAAATTTAATTGTAATTAATTAAATATTTTTATTTATTTATTGGTATTCATTTTGAATTTATTGTTATTTTTTAATTGGTAATTAATTTGTATTAATTGCCAATTAATTTGTATTAATTGATTAATTGTTAATTATGTTAATTTTCTAAATGTATTTTCTGTAGCGGGTTGTGGGTTTATAGGGGAATAGGGTGGGAAGTAATTTAATTGTAATTAATTAAATATTTTTATTTATTTATTGGTATTCATTTTGAATTTATTGTTATTTTTAATTGGTAATTAATTTTTATTAATTGCCAATTAATTTGTATTAATTGATTAATTGTTAATTATGTTAATTTTCTAAATGTATTTTCTGTAGCGGGTTGTGGGTTTATAGGGGAATAGGGTGGGAAGTAATTTAATTGTAATTAATTAAATATTTTTATTTATTTATTGGTATTCATTTTGAATTTATTGTTATTTTTAATTGGTAATTAATTTCTATTAATTGGTAATTAATTTTTATTAATTGGTAATTATTTTGTATTAATTAAATATTTGATAATTATGATAATTGTATTAATGTATTTTCTGTAGTGGGATGTGGATTTATAGGGGAATAGGGTGGGAAGTAATGTAATTGTAATTAATTACATATTAAAAATACTTTTTGCGTATTGATAATTAATTTACTGTTAATTTTTAATTGGTATTAATTTTTATTATTTATTATTTTTTGTTATTGAAAATTAATTAGTTGTTAAATAATTATGAATAGGTTATTAATTTTGAATAACTAATATGTAGTTGTATTTCTAATTAATTATTACATAAAATTAAATTGGTTATTAATTTCAATTAATGTTTTATTGGTATTGATATTTAATTTATTTTTAATAATATATTAAATCATTACTTTCTTTACTGTTAAACTCACTGGAGTGCGAATAGTAATTTTCACCCTCCCGCTATCCAACGCTTTCCCTACTGTTGCACTCTCTGGAGTGGGAATAGTATTTTTTACCCCTACGCTATCCAACGCTTTCCCTGCTGTTGCACTCTCTGGAGTGGGCATAGTAATTTTTACCCCTACGCTATCCAATGCTTTCCCTACTGTTGTACTCTCTGGAGTTGAAATAGTAATTTTTACCCTTCCAATATCCAACGCTTTCCCTACTTTTGCACTCTCTGGAGTGGGAATAGTAATTCTTACCCCTACGCTATCCAACGCTTTCCCTACTGTTGCACGCTCTGGAGTTGGAATAGTAATTTTTACCCTCCCGCTATCCAACACTTTCCCTAATGTTGCACTCTCTGGAGTGGAAATAGTAATTTTTACCCTTATGCTATCCAACGCTTTCCCTACTGCTGCACTCTCTGGAGTGGGAATAGTAATTTTTACCCTTACGCTATCCAACGCTTTCCCTACTGTTGCACTCTCTGGAGTGGGAATAGTATTTTTTACCCCTACGCTATCCAACGCTTTCCCTACTGTTGCACTCACTGGAGTGGGAATAGTAATTTTTACCCCTACGCTATCCAACGCTTTTCCTACTGTTGCACTCTGGAGTGGGAATAGTATTTTTTACCCCTACGCTATCCAACGCTTTCCCTACTGTTGCACTCACTGGAGTGGGAATAGTATTTTTTACCCCTACGCTATCCAACGCTTTCCCTACTGTTGCACTTACTGGAGTGGTAATAATAAATGTTACCCTCCTGCTATCCTACAGTAAAATATTGTACATTTTTTATTAATAACTTAAATTAATTATATCTTAATTTTAAGGTTATTTGAGTATTTTATAAGTATGTTAGTTAATTATATTTATTATTTCATTAATTTTAAATTACTTTTAAGACATTTAAAAAAATTCGATATTTTGACTGACTATATTTTTTACAGACTATATTTTGGATTCGATATTTTTGTACTTACCTGTTTGTAGATAGGAATTCGATATTTTGGCATTCTATATTTTGGTGACTATATTTTGGTAAGTCTATATTTTGTCATTCTATATTATGTCAGTGATCCCCCTCTCATGTCACCAATAAAGAATGCTTTTAAAATTGTACATTGTCAGTCCACAAAGTGGTTTCTCTATGCATCGTACAGCCACATACATATCTAATGCGGAAAATTACATGCGGATGAGGTGGGGGAGGTCCCATGTCAACCTGCTCAATTTGGTTGATAACTGTTCACATACCAGCCGCTAGGTTCGGAGCTCCCTGGGTATTTGTTGACCTTGGTTTGGGTGAAAACACAAAGAAAGACTGGGGAAGCAAAAGGGAGATTCAAGTTGCTGAGTGTAGTAGGCCGCACTGGCCACTGTAGAAATAGTTTGGATGCGTAAATATGGTATGTAAGGTATCAACTCCACAGGAGCATATATGTTTACCCCAACTCAACGTATGTAAAACTCACCCATCAACTAACTTGTCCCTGGATAGCACACATAAGCTCCCTGACCTATATATACAGTGGTTGTACCACAATACCTGTCCAGAAAATTGCCCTTAAATATGTCTACTACTTACAGTTGTATCAATACTATTGCTAGTATTTAACTTATATGTTGTTTAATGTTAAGAGTACTTCCATCATCATGGGTAGACCTAAAAGTGTCAGGGCACTGAACCATATAAACAGTTACGTTTATAAGAGAACTGTTACAGGAATTAACAAACAAAATTGGCAGGCCATAAAGTTGAAGCAACACAAGCAGAACTGTTACAGGAATAGAACAACAAAATTATCAGGCCCTAGAGTTGACGTAACACAGGCCAAAGGCACACAATCTCAAGCACAGACTGTACAAGCAAACGTAAGAATAAATATGACAAAATTTCCACTTGCAAACGCACATCCTGGCAAACAATCAAGCTGCAACTGTCTCCAATATAGCCGGCCCACTGAAACAGTGGGACAAACCAAATCATCCGCCTCACCTGTACGCATACTTTCCTAGCCGGCACTGGCTCCGATGCTGGCTTCAATCACTGACGTGTTAATGCTCACTTATTCGCGCTGAGCTAAGCTGCTCCCAATCATGTTTACCACAGTCCACCCAGTGTTCGTATTCTTCCGCACCCGCCTTCATGACATCAGAAAATCCTCTTAACTTCATTCTGCAACTGTTTTGGTTATTGCTGGCCCCTGACCACAGTGCGCCAAACCTGTTTACCCATGTCATTCCGACCACGATGTGTGCCCCAAAGCTCCTCTGCTGTTGTTAAGAAGTCTGTGCTATCCTAGCGAGTGCAGATCTTCTCGTGCAACTGTCCTGCAGTAAGACAAAAGAAAAGCGTCAAATCCCCCCTAACCCCCCCATGGAGTGTGCGCTATCCTAACGAGTGCCGACCTTCTCGTGCAGCTGACCTGCAGTAAGACAAAAGAAAAGCGTTAAAATCGCCCCCTCCCCCCGCATAGCACCGGTGATTATAACATCCAAACAAGCAGCCAGACGCTCACCCCATTTTATAACATACATAAACATGTACATTACCGTTTGCAAGAACATTGTTCACATAACAAAATTAACCTTGTGTAACAAAGGTGTTCCTAAAATTGCATTGGCGGCTGCGTGGCACTTCACGGTAGTAGATTGCAAGTGTCGTAAAAGAATGCTCCTGCTGACCCCAGCCGAACACCCAGGCTCGCGTCAGGGCTGGGGAGTTGCGCCGCTATTGGGGGCATTTGGTATGTACAGTTTAGCTAAAAATCTTAGCCAGGCCTAGATGGTCGGTTGCAAGGCCTGTTCCAATATCAGGGAGATATCTGATAAAGCAATAGTCCCTATCCACTGCGAGAGGCAAATTTTAGTACTTTATCACAAGAAATCCAAAAAGTTATTCTGCAAATGGTCACCTGATACCCATGTTGATCATTTTTGGGGAGGATTTTCCTAGTAGGGTCAAAATTCATGTTTTAGAGCAAGCGAATAGCACCAACTATTTCCACAGAAGGGAGACTTGCTTTAATAATTCAAATCCACAATGCACAATGTAGCAGCTTTTACTATATTGGCAAAGAAAACTGTGCGCTGAGGGATGGCTACTATATTGTATATTTCCACACCCTTTCATAGGCCAGGTAGAACTTCCAGTGGACCAAGCTAATAGTTGGTGTGTGCCTGTTTCCTCTTATCCTCATTCAATTATTATTACATCACACAAGTACAAATTACGTTGCTAAACCTCAAGTTTGGATACAATATTTTGATTGGGGTGATTCAACCTAACTTTCGAGAATAGTTCGTCCTTGCTATGTTCTTTGCTGATGACGCACTGGTTGTAGCTAGCTTCTTGCTGATTTCATATAAGCTTTAGATGTACTTTGGTGAATCAAAACTAATGATATTTGGCCTCTTTAGAAGGTGATAGCATCTGGGATACTATGCACTTCCAAGTAGTTTGTAGCTAATTCTGACACTAGTCATGGCCCCCAGATTAAGGTACATTCCAATATTAGGTGAAGGAACCCACTGAAACTCAATAGTAAATACCTATAACCAACTTAGCATCTACAATAATGGTTGATGATTGGTTCTCTTAATAAAAACATATCTGACCAATATCTTTATGGCAGTAATATTTCAGAACTCATGAGTCAAAAATGGATCACGATAGATTAGAAACTGCAGATGAGTCACTGAACTGTGAGAAACTAATCTTCTTGTTGCTGTTCAAATGCAACGTGGTATCAATTTGGAGAAAGAAGTAGCAAACTGTGCGTCAAGAAATTGGCTCAACAAAATTGTAATGCAAAGGTGGGTCTGTATTTGTTATAATCAATATTTTTCTTTAAAACACGCAGACCGCAAATGAGTGATGGGACTACAGCTGATTCTGGATTTCCAAACTAGATATGAACAGGTTTAAAATGGGTTTGGGTCAAGAGGATTGGCTCTAAAGGGTGTTTAGATAAACAAAGACGGTGAACAATTTCTTAGCAGAGGTGTGCATAAGCTATTGTCTGAAGAACTCCAATTCACAAAATGTTTTAACACTAGCATGAATTTTGGGTTCTCTAAAGCTGCTTTCAGTGAAATCAAATGGTGGAATATAATGAACAAAATTAGTATAATTTCCCACAGCTGTAAATTTAGGGTGAAGGGTTGGAATGTGTTTTTTCCCAGGAAAGACACTTTGAGATGGCCATTGAGCAGGAAGCAAACCACTTCAATTTTGTATTTTCCCCACGGACTTATCCTCTGACAGTGATATTCACACATCATTTGGCAGCCTGTCCATTATGTCAAAATAGCTGGGAGAAGAGAGCTGATTAGTTGTGAAAACGCCCAAGCAACCCCAACATTTCTGGGGGCTTGAGGGAGACTATTTTGAGGCCACAAAGTTTTCTATTTGAGTCTTGTCCTAGCAGGCCTCAAAGGTAGAGGTTCAATGGCCATTCAGCTAAAAATTCTGTCAGTTATATCCAACTTGTGAACTCAGGCATCAAAATGTCAAGATTAATTGCTCAATTAATAATTAGGCTATTCAATTGTATTGGTAGGATGAGGTTGGACCTTCTAACTGTCAAGGTAGAACAAGCAGTCAAACGTTTGGGCAGCTGTTTATGTTTATCTTGGGTAAAAATACACTATGGAGTTATTTGATAAGAAGGTTAAACAAGCATTTGCAATTCAACTGGTCTCGCATTCACGCAAGTTTAAGCTATTGCCGTTGAAAATTACAATGTCTTTCATTTATGTTTTGGGATCTAAAACATAAATAAAAGGCATTGTCATTTACAAGACTAATAGCTTAAACTTTCGCAAACGCGAGACCTGTTGCATTGCAATAAAGGGTCTTTTCGACCGCTTGTTAGGTTGTGAATATCAGAGGAAGAGACGGGCCTGCGACGTCTTCAAAGTGGTGATAAATTGTGGAGTGAAGAAGATGTGTAAGTGTTGTAAATTACACAGACACAAAGTGTAATGTGTGAGTTACATATGATCCGAGCTATAAACACTAACATAGCACTCAAACACCTTTCGCACTGTGATTACACTGTCGCCGCTCAGGAGGTAGAGCGGGGGGGTCTATTTCCTGCCCTCTCTATGATTTGAGTGTGCAGTGTGGTATTGCATAATGTTTTTGCTATATTTGGCCTAATATACACTCCAGCTGTAATAGGACCCTGGCTTCACCTCCTGGTGCAGGGCTGGCTGAGTTTTATGGCTCGCATGGAGGGAGAGAGGGATGGTCTCAGCTGCGCTCAGGCCTCATACAGTGCTAATGCTATTACTAGTGAGTGAGAGGCGCTGAGGTGGTGGTAGTATTGGTGGTGGTGATGGAATTGGTGGAGGCATTGGTGGTTCTGGTACTGGTGGTGCAGGTACTTGTGGTGGTATTGCTGGTGGTGGTACTGCTAGTGGTGGTGGTGGTGCTGGTACTGGTATTGGTGGTACTTGTGGTGTGGTACTAGTAATGACACTGATGGTACAGGTACTGATGGTACTGGTAATGGCGGTACTGGTACTGGTGGTGGTGGTATTATTGGTGGTGGTATTGTTGGTGGTATTGGAGGTATTGGTAGGGGTTCTGGTAGTATTGGTGGTGGTACTGGTGGTATTGGTGGTGGTACTGGTGGTATTGGTGGTGGTACTCGTGGTATTGGTGGTGGTACTGGTAGTACTGGTGCTGGTACTAGTACTTGTGGAATTGATACTGAAAGTTCGGGTACAGGTGCTACTGGTAGTACTGGTGGTGGTGGTACTGGTGGTGGTGGTATGGTTGGCAGTGGTGTTGGTGGTAATGTACTGGTGGTGGTGGCACTGGTGGTGGTACTGGTTTTGGTACTGGTAGTGGAGGTACTGGTGGCACTGCTACTGATGGTGATGATACTGGTGGTATTGGTGGTGGTACTGATACTGCTAGTGGGGATGGTGGTACTGGTGGTGGCAATGGAGGTGGTACTGCTGGTAGTACTGGTGGTGGTGGTACTGGTGGTGGTGGTACTGGTGATACTGGTGGTGGTACTGGTGGTACTTGTGGTGGTGGTAATGGTGGTACTGAGAATGGTGGTACTGGTGGTGGTGGTGGTACTGCGGGTGGTGGGGTACTGTTGGTACTGGTAGTGGTGGTACTGGCGGTGTTGGTGGTACTGGTGATACTGGTGGTGGTGGTTCTGGTACTGCTAGTAGGGATGGTGGTACTGGTGGTGGTACTGGTGGTAGTACTGGTGGTAGTACTGGTGGTGGTACAGGTGGTGGTGGTACTGAAGATACTGGTGATGGTACTGGTGGTGGTGGTACTGGTGGTACTGGTGGTGGTGGTACTGGTGGTGGTGGTACTGGTGGTGGTGGTACTGGTGGTGGTGATATTGGGGGTGGTGGTACTGTTGGTACTGGTAGTGATGGTTCTGGTGGTGGTACTAGTACTGGTGGTGGTACTGGTGGAGTTGGTACTGGTGGTGGTGGTACCCGCAGTGGTCATGGCGGTACTGGTAGTGGTGGTACTGGTGTTGGTGGTGGTAGCACTGGTGGTGGTGGTACTGGTGGTGGTGATATTGGTAGAACTGGTGGTACTGGTACTGGTGGAGATGGTGCTGGTGGTACTGGTGGTGGTTCTGGTGGTGGTGGTACTGGTGGTGGTGTTACTGGTGGTGATGGTACTGGTGGTGGTACTGGTATTGGTGGTGGTACTGGTACTGGTGGTACTAGTGGTGGTGGTGGTACTGGTGGTGGCCCTAGTGGTGGTGGTACTAGTACTTGTAGTAGTGGTGGTGGTGGTATTGGTAGTGGTGGTGGTACTGGTAGTGGTGGTGGTGGTTCTGGTAGTGGTGGTGCTGGTAGGAGTGGTTCTAGTAGTGGTGATAGTGGTGGTACTGGTAGTGGTAGTGGTGGTGGGGTACTGGTAGTGGTGGAGGTGGTGTTTCTGGTAGTTATGGTGGTGGTACTGGTGGTGGTACTGGTGGTTGCACGGGTGGAGCTGGGGGTGGTAGTACTGGTGGTGGTACTGCTGCTGGTGGTGGTACTGGGGTAGTGGTGATGGTGGTACTGGTGGTAGTGGTTCTGGTGGTACTGGTGGTGGTACTGGTGGTCATGGTGGTCATACTGGTTGTAGTTGTACTGGTGGTACTGGAGGTGTTGGTACTGGTGGTGGTGGTACTGGTGGTGGTACTGGTGGTGGTCATACTAGTGGTGGTGGAGTTGATGGTACTGCTGGTACTGGTGGTGGTGGTACTGGTACTGGTGGTGGTTGTGGTACTGGTGGTGGTTGTACTGGTGTTGGTGGTACTGGTGGTGGTAGTACTGGTGTTGGTGGTGGTGATACTGGTGGTGGTACTGGTGGTGGTACTGGTGGTGGTACTGATAGTGGTGGTACTGGTGGTGGTGCTGGTGGTGGTGGTACTGGTGCTGGTGGTAATGGTGGTGCTGGTACTGGAGGTGGTACATGTGGTGGTGATGGTGGTACATGTGGTGGTGGTACTGGTGGTGGTGATACTGGTAATTGTAGAGGAGGTGGTGGTGTTACTGGTGGTGTTAATACTGGTCAGGGTAGTGGTGCTGGTGGTGGTGGTACTGCTGGTGGTGGTGGAACTGGTGGTGGTGGAACTGCTGGTGGTGGTGGTGTTAGTAGTGGTGGTGGTACTGGTAGTGGTGGTGGTGGTGGTATTGGTGGTGGTAGTGGTACTGGTAGTGGTGATGGTACTGGTACTGGTGGTACTGGTAGTACTGGTGCTGGTGCTGGTACTAGTACTTGTGGAATTGATACTGAAAGTTCGGGTACAGGTGCTACTGGTAGTTCTGCTGGTGGTGGTACTGGTGGTGGTGGTATGGTTGGCAGTGGTGTTGGTGGTATGGTACTGGAGTGGTGGCACTGGTGGTGGTACTGGTTTTGGTATTGGTAGTGGTGGTACTGGTGGCACTGCTACTGGTGGTGATGATACTGGTGGTATTGGTGGTGGTACTGATACTGCTAGTGGGGATGGTGGTACTGGTGGTGGTAATGGTGGTGGTACTGCTGGTAGTACTGGTGGTGGTGGTACTGGTGGTGGTGGTACTGGTGATACTGGTGGTGGTACTGGTGGTACTTGTGGTGGTGGTAATGGTGGTACTGGTAATGGTGGTACTGGTGGTGGTGGTGGTACTGGTGGTAGTGGGGTACTCTTGGTACTGGTAGTGGTGGTACTGGCGGTGTTGGTGGTACTGGTGATACTGGTGGTGGTGGTACTGGTACTGCTAGTAGGGATGGTGGTACTGGTAGTGGTACTGGTGGTAGTACTGGGGGTAGTACTGGTGGTGGTACAGGTGGTGGTGGTACTGAAGATACTGGTGATGGTACTGGTGGTGGTGGTTCTGGTGGTACTGGTGGTGGTGGTACTGGTGGTGGTGGTGGTACTGGTGGTGGTGGTACTGGTGGTGGTGATATTGGGGGTGGTGGTACTGTTGGTACTGGTAGTGGTGGTTCTGGTGGTGGTACTAGTACTGGTGGTGGTACTGGTGGAGTTGGTACTGGTGGTGGTGGTACCCACAGTGGTCATGGCGGTACTGGTAGTGGTGGTACTGGGGTTGGTGGTGGTAGCACTGGTGGTGGTGGTACTGGTGGTGATGATATTGGTAGAACTGGTGGTACTGAAACTGGTGGAGATGGTGCTGGTGGTACTGGTGGTGGTTCTGGTGGTGGTGGTACTGGTGGTACTGGTGGTGGTGTTACTGGTGGTGATGGTACTGGTATTGGTGGTGGTACTGGTACTGGTGGTGGCCCTAGTGGTGGTGGTACTGGTACTTGTAGTAGTGGTGGTGGTGGTACTGGTAGTGGTGGTGGTACTGGTAGTGGTGGTGGTGGTACTGGTAGTGGTGGTGCTGGTAGTAGTGGTTCTAGTAGTGGTGATAGTGGTGGTACTGGTAGTGGTAGTGGTGGTGGGGTACTGGTAGTGGTGGAGGTGGTGATTCTGGTATTTATGGTGGTGGTACTGGTGGTGGTACTGGTGGTTGCACGGGTGGAACTGGGGGTGGTAGTACTGGTGGTGGTACTGCTGCTGGTGGTGGTACTGGGGTAGTGGTGATGGTGGTACTGGTGGTAGTGGTTCTGGTGGTACTGGTGGTGGTACTGGTGGTCATGGTGGTCATACTGGTTGTGGTTGTACTGGTGGTGGTTGTACTGGACGTGGTGGTACTGGTGGTGGTGGTACTGGTGGTGGTACTGGTGGTGGTCATACTAGTGGTGGTGGAGTTGATGGTACTGCTGGTACTGGTGGTGGTGGTACTGGTACTGGTGGTGGTTGTGGTACTGGTGGTGGTTGTACTGGTGTTGGTGGTACTGGTGGTGGTAGTACTGGTGTTGGTGGTGGTGATACTGGTGGTGGTACTGGTGGTGGTACTGGTGGTGGTACTGATGGTGGTGGTACTGGTGGTGGTGCTGGTGGTGGTGGTACTGGTGCTGGTGGTACTGGTGGTGCTGGTACTGGAGGTGGTATTGGTCCTGGTGGTACATGTGGTGGTGATGGTGGTACATATGGTGGTGGTACTGGTGGTGGTGGTGATACTGGTAATTGTAGAGGTGGTGGTGGTGTTACTGGTGGTGTTAATACTGGTCAGGGTAGTGGTACTGGTGATGGTGATACTGCTGGTGGTGGTGGAACTGGTGGTGGTGGAACTGCTGGTGGTGGTGGTGTTAGTAGTGGTGGTGGTACTGGTAGTGGTGGTGGTGGTGGTATTGGTGGTGGTAGTGGTACTGGTAGTGGTGATGGTACTGGTAGTGGTGGCGGTGGTACTGGTGCGACTGGTAGTGGTGCTGGTACTAGTAGTGGTGGTGATGGTGGTGGTACTGGTAGTGGTGGTGGTGGTACTGGTAGTGATTGTGGTGGGATTGTCAGTGGTGGTGGTGTTTCTGGTGGTACTGGTACCAGTGATGATACTCCTGGTACAGTTGGGGGTGGTACTAATGGTGGTGGCACTGGTGGTGTTGGTACTGGTGGTTGTGCGGGAGGTACTAGTGGTGGTGCTGGTGGTAGTGGTGGTACTGGTGGTGATACTGGTGGTGATACTGGTGGTGGTGGTGGTATTGGTGGTGGTACTGTAGGTGGTACTGGTGGTAGTGGCAGTAGTGGTACTGGTGATGGTGTTCTTGGTGGTGGTACTGGTGGTATTGGTACTGGTGGTTGTACTAGTGGTACTGGTGGAGGTGGTGGTACTGGTGGTGATACTGGTGGTGGTGGTACTGGTGATTTGTACTGTGGAGGTGGTACTGGTGGTTGTAGTGGCAATGGTGTGGGTGGTAAAGGTGTTGATACTGGTGGTGGTACTGGTGATTTGTACTGTGATAGTGGTACTGGTGGTACTGGTATTGGTGGGGGTTGTGGTACAGGTGATGGCAGTAGTGGTATTGGTGGTGGTGGTACTTGTGGTGGTACTGGTGATTTGTACTGTGGTGGTGGTACTGGTACTGCTGGTGGTGGTGGTGGTACTGGTGGTTGTACTAGAGGTGGTACTGGTGGTTGTAGTGGTGGTGGTAGTGGCACTGGTGGTGGTGGTAAAGGTGTTGATACTGGTGGTGGTGGTACTGTTGGTTTGTACTGGTGGTGGTGGTACTGGTGGTGGTGGTACTGGTGGTTGTGGTACTGGTGGTGCTGGTGGTGGTGGTAGTACTGGTGGTGGTGGTAATGGTGGTGGTGGTACTGGTGATAGTACTGGTGGTGGTAGTACTGGCATTGGGGGTAATGGTGGTGGTGGTACTGGTAGTGGTATGGTGGTACTGGTTGTGATGGTGGTACTAGTAGTGGTGGTGGTACTTTTGGTGGTGGTGGTGGTACTGGTGGGAGTGGTGGTGGGAGTGGTGGTGGTGGTACTGGTGGTGGCACTGGAGGTGGTACTGCTGGTGGAAGTGGTGATGGTACTAGTGGTGGTACTGGTGGTGGTAATGGTGGTGGCACTGGTGGTGGTGGTGGTACTGGTGGTGGTGGTACTGGTGGTGGTAGCACTGGTGGTGGTGGTAACGACTGTAGTACTGGTGGTGGTACTTCTGTTAGTGGTGGTACTGGTAGTACTGGTAATGTTGGTGGTAATGACACTGGTGGTAGTGGTGGTACTGGTGGTGGTACTGGTGGTTATGGTGGGACTGGTGGTGGTACTGGTGGTGGTGGTGGAACTGGTGGTGATACTGGTGGTGGTGGTCTTGTGGTACTAATACTGGTGGTAATGTTGATGGTGGTACTTGTGGTGGTGGTACTGGTACTGATGGTGATAGTGGTACTGGTGGTGGTACTGGTACTTGTGGTGGTGGTACTGGTGGTGGTGGTACTGGTGGTGGTGGTGGGACTGGTGGTGTTGGTGGTACTGATGGTGGTGGTACTGGTGGTGTTGCTGATGGTACTGGTGGTACGGTGGTACTGGTGGTGGTGATAGTGTTACTGGTGTTGGTGGTACTGATGGTGGAGGTACTGATACTGGTGGTGGTACTACTGGTGGTGGTGGTACTGGTGGTACCGGTGGGGGTGGTACTGGTGGTGTTGGTGGTGGTAGTGGTGTTGGTGGTGGTATTGGTAGTGGTGGTGGTACTGGTAGTGGTGCTGGTGGTACTGCTAATGGTGGTGTTGGTACTGGTAGGGGTGGTGGTACTGGTGGTGGTGGTACTGGTGCTGGTGGTGGTAGTGGAGGTACTGGTGGTGGTGGTACTGGTGGTAGTGGTGGAGGTATTGGTGTTGTTAATAAAACAGGCTTTTAAAAACAACCAGTGTTGTGGCTTTAGCACAGATGACATGTAACACAGATGTGCTGTTGTCAGCTTTAGCCCATTAGCACCCGATTATGTGTTACCTGGAATTCACATGACTTAATTTGCTAAATCCTTTTTAATTCCATTTTACTTGGGGGGTGAAAAAGACATGAGATAATGCCGGGTTAAAGTGATTGAAAGCAGGCATCAATTTTATGGGGCAGCGTGCTGCTTAAAAAAACACAAGCATTTGCAATGCAATAGGTCTTGCATTTATGCAAGTGTCAAATCTCACAGCGGAGGCTAGGCGCGAACCCTGACTTGAGACGCGATCCAATACCGATAACTACATTTCCCATGATTCCAGGTCTTCCACGCGCGACGCCCGTGTGATGACGTCACACGCTCAGAGATCATTACCGAGGAGGAAACAGTAGACGCCGCCGTTGATTCTGGTTCGGATCCTGATCTTGGGGTGTTCGTGAGTTTCCAGTGTATCCTTTTCGTAGTGTACTCTACCGGCTGGTGAGTACAAAAGAAGCCTTTCGCTTCGGTCTAGGGGTGGTGCCGGCTGGCGCTTCCCATCTCCGTGGAGTTCCAGTGTATCCTTTTCGAAGTGTACTCTACCGGCTGGTGAGTACAAGTGAAGCCTTCGCTTCGGTCTAGGGGTGGTGCCGGCTGGCGCTTCCCATCTCAGTGGAGTTCTCGGCTGAGGCTCTAGCGTTTCACTGGCTAGTGAGACGCCGGTTTTTCTGACATTGTGAACAGTGGGTGAATGTTCAAGGAGATAATTGGGAACTCCGTTTTCTCTGAACTGCCATTCAGTGTTCTGGGTTCACATTGAGTTCAAACTTCATGGCTATTCTTCTTTCTTACGTCCCCCCTGTATTTGCCGTGTACTTGTGAGGGGAAATACGGATTTACCGGCATTAAGACATTGTATTCCTAAAGTGCTTATTCTGTGGTTCACCAGCCAAACGGAGGACATTCTTGGTTTAGCCTGGTTGGTGTATCTCTATCACTTCAGGACCCCGGACTTTGGAACTACTTGTTGTGTACAGCAGAGTGTATAGCCAGGTGAATTAACCAGGCACTGCAAACTAGGGAGTGAAGACAAATACTGTTGTTTCCTCTTTTCTTCTTTCTAACAACAGGGGCTTATGAGCTTCGCCTGGCAGGCTATCTTCCATACTGACCCCTGTTGAAGCCACCTTTACATATTTTGTTGGTATGTAGTACTGTGCAAACTGTATTGTATCATGGATCTTGCTGAGTGAAGATACTGACCATAGGTTTTTGTGTTCTAGACTTATCATCCTATTCAACCTTTTACGATTGCCAGGCAAAGCCTCCCATTTACTCCTTCCAGGTATATACTCAGTCAAATCACGCAAGGGAGGGGCAACAGGTTTTTGCACATTGCATTGCATATTAGTCTGTGCTTGTCTCATGGTGCCTTGTTCTCGTTTCAGCTTCCCTTCCCCGCTGTTCCCATCCTTCCCTTCCTGTTAATCCCTCGCTCGATCATTCCTGTGCGTCTGTTCCCATTCAGACCCAGGGGCTGTCGAGAGGTGGACCCCATTGAGCATCGTGAGATCCTGAGGACCGTTGGACCTGACAGAATCAACGGCCCAAGACATATTGTCCTCCCGATTTCACGATACCATGTCCACAAATGAGGATATTTTAGCAGCCCTAGCGCTGGTCCAAACAGAGTTGCAGGCATCAAGGGCAGAGACTGCTGCTTTGCAGGCTCAAGTGGATAGGTTGAGTCGCAACCCATTTAGTGCGGGTACTCAGCAGGCCTCCTCTGTAGTAGTGGAAGTTCCCACTCCGATCCCCCTAGCCCCTCCAGAACGTTTCCATGGGGACAGCAGCAAAGTGCAGGTTTTTCTTACACAGGTGTTATTGCACTTTTCCTGCAAACCCAAAGTATTCAACACCAATCACGCTAGAGTAGCTTATCTACTCTCATATTTAGCAGGGGATGCTGCACAATGGGCAGTGCCACTGGTAAAAAAGGATGATCCTTTGTTAAGGGACTGGGAGGCTTTTAAAGCGGAGTTTGAAAAAACATTCAATCGCAGGTCAGCCACACTAACAGCAGATAGGGAGTTGTTAGGACTAAAACAAGGCAATAGAGACCTGATAACCTATCTCAACGATTTTCGAAGGCTTATCGCGGAAACGGATTGGCCGGAAGAAAAAAGACATGCAATATTTTATAATGGCCTCACTGACGAAATGAAGGATGTACTTGCCCAAATTGATCCTCAGCCTACTACATGTGAAGACATGATCAGCCTAGTCTTGAGATTAGATCATCGTCTGAGTGACCGTAAGGGTGACAATCGTAGAAAGGATCGGTTAACCCCAAGATATGAAAGTCCCAGGGGGTCAGAAGGGGCAAGCCAGTCTACACCTGAACCCATGGAAATAGGTGCAGTGAGGTCACCGTTAACCACGGAAGAAAGAGAATACAGAAGAAAGAAAGGCTTATGCCTGTATTGCGGTAGAAAGGGACACTTCATTAGGGAATGCCCTAACAGAAACAAAACAAGAACCCCTTACAAAAAGGTGTCGGTGGTGGCAGCTGAAAAGGAGTCGGGAAACGAGAATGCTTGAAGGTGGAAGAAGGGAGACCTTCAAGTGCATTCATCATCCCTTCATTGGACGGAACGGAGAGACAGGACGGTCTGCAATTTTTTGTGGATGTGAGACTGGAAGTACAAAAGAAGACACTAAACATAAAGGCCATGTTGGATTCGGGAGCCACCGGGTGTTTCATGGATCATGCCAAAGCCATAGGGTTAGGCTTAGCCCTTGTAGACAAAGAAATTCCAGAAGCAGTATATGCAGTGGATGGCAGAAAGTTGGATTCAGGTCCTATTAGACTGCAAACTCGAGAGCTTAGCATGACAATGGGTGCGGAGCATCAGGAAGAATTATGCTTCAACATCATTCATGCACCTCAGTATGGAATGATTCTGGGTCTTCCATGGTTGCGTAAACACAACCCCACCATAGACTGGGAAAATCAAACTATACATTTCGAGTCAGAGTATTGTCATCAAACCTGTTTCTCTGTGAAATCAGGACCTGCTTATGGTTTAGCTGGGATACATCACATCGCTACCGCGGCTGAACAAAATGTAGTATTACCAATCGAATATCGCGAATTGGCAGAGGTTTTCAGCGAAAGGAAGGCGGAATCATTGCCACCCCATCGGTCATACGACTGCCAGATAGAACTGATTCCAGGCGCGAAGATCCCAGCAGGGCGTGTGTATGCACTTACTGAGCCGGAAACCCTACATCTCCGGGAATACTTAGATAAGCTCCTGAAGATCGGATTTATCCGAGAATCCAAATCCCCAGCAGCCTCCCCGTTGTTTTTCATCCCGAAGGCTAATGGAGAACTTCGCGCTTGTGCGGACTATAGGGCTCTGAATGCCATTACAGTCAAAAATAAATATCCCTTGCCGCTCATCAATGTATTATTAGAACAAGTCAAAAATGCAGTGATTTTCACGAGACTGGATCTCAAGGGGGCGTATCACCTGGTTAGGATGCGTTCAGGAGACGAGTGGAAGACGGCCATCAAGACCCGCTTTGGTCTTTACGAATATCTGGTGATGCCCTTCGGGCTCTGCAATGCACCAGCCGCCTTCCAATTTTTCCTAGACGATGTACTCAAAAAATATTTAGACCATTTCGTTGTGGTTTATATAGACGATATCCTGATTTACTCCGACAGCACTGAACAACATGTGGAACACGTAAAGACAGTATTGAAAACTCTATTGGAACACCAACTCTACTGTAAACTCAGCAAGTGCGAATTTCATACTACATCAGTGGAGTTTCTAGGGGTGGTGCTCACTCCACATGGGCAGGAAATGTCGGAAAGAAAAATTTTGGCAGTAAAGAACTGGCCCATACCCACGTCCGTAAGGGACATTCAATGTTTTATCGGATTCGCGAATTTCTATCGCCGGTTCATAGAAAATTTCTCAGCACTGGCCTCCCCGATGACCAGGTTATTAAGAAAGAAGGTGCCATTCGAATGGACGGAGGAGGCCCAGAAAGGGTTCGATGACCTCAAGAAAGCTTTTGTTTCTGCTCCAGTGCTGGTGCACGCGGATCCTGGCAAACCTTTTATCGTTGAAGCAGATGCTTCTGACACGGCGGTAGGAGCAGTATTGTCCCAGCGTCACTCTGAAACGGGCCAGTTACATCCTGTTGCGTACCTCTCTCGTACCCTGAATTCAGCAGAACAGAATTATGTGATCGCTGAAAAGGAACTGTTGGCGATACGAACTGCCTTCCTGGAATGGAGACATCATTTAATGGGAGCAAGACATGTAGTAACTGTGTTTACCGACCATCGTAACTTGCAATACATGACTGCTGCCCGTCATTTAACCCCTAGACAAATGCGTTGGATGATGCATTTTGCAGACTTCGACTTCATCGTCACATATCGACCAGGAAAGGATAACAGAAAGGCGGACGCTTTATCAAGACAGTTCACCAAAACAGAACAAAGCAACGCTAAGGAAGAGTCCATAATCGACCCAAAACAGGTGATCGGAGTCACCTGTACCCAGATGTTCCTCAGAAGCGTAAATAGAAACATTCAGAACGACGCATGGAAGAAATGGTTGAGTGAACACAACGAGTGGAAGATGGTTCAGGGTCTTCCAATGAGACAAAGACAGCTGCTGTTGCCCATCCAATCCTTAAGGAAACAGGTGTTCCAGTGGTGCCATAGTACGCCGTGCGCTGGCCATAATGGTTTTGGTAAAACCTTGGAGAGGATTTTAAGACAGTTTTGGTGGCCTAATATTCGGAAGGATGTAATGGAGTGGGTGGCTGAATGTCCTATCTGCAGTCAAATGAAGGCGCAACACTCTAGACAGGCTGGTTGGCTACAACCCCTTCCCACTCCCGAGTTACCTTGGGAAAACATTTCCATGGACTTTGTAGTAGGCATGCCTAAAGATCAGGGGTGTACTGCGATTTTGGTGGTGGTTGACTATTTAACTAAGATGGCCCATTTCATCGCTTGTAAACAGGTTCCTTCCGCTAGCGGGTTAGCCAGACTTATTCTTATTAACATAGTAAGGCTACATGGGTTACCCCGAGTGATCATATCAGATAGAGGCAGCCAGTTCACAGCACGATTTTGGAAAACCTGGTGTAAAGCCTTAGGAATTGCATCTAGTACCTCCACCAGTTTCCATCCCCAGACCGATGGGCAAACCGAAAGGGTTAATCAAACCCTGAAGCAGTATCTGAGATGCTATGTGGAGGTCACCAAGGAAGACTGGGTGGATAGATTATGGCTAGCTGAAATAGCGTATAACAGCGCGGTACATAGCTCCACCAAGACCGCGCCGTTTTACTGCACCTATGGTTTCCATCCTAATTTCTTGCCATTCCACCATCCTGCACCAGACACCCATGTCCCAGAGGTACAAGACAGGCTACGGAGTATTCATACGACATGGCAGCAGGTCAAGAGCCAGTTAAGGCAGTCCAAAGCGAGATACAAGGCCTATGAGGATAAGCACAGACGAGCGGGGCCCGTATACACAGTGGGTGATTACGTTTGGTTGTCCACCAAAAACATACGCTTTAAGCGATATAGTGTGTTCAATCCCAAATATATAGGCCCGTACAAGATCATTAAGCTCATCAATCCTGTGGTGGTTAAACTGGCTTTGCCATCCTCCTTACGCATTCATCCTGCTTTTCATGTGTCTTTGGTGAAACCCGCGAGAAAGCACAGAAAACTGGTGCAAACTGAGATCGCTGTGGATAACGACGAAGACTATGAGGTGAGAGGAATTGTGGACTCTAAGATATACCGCACCAGATTGTGGTATTTAGTAGCTTGGAAGGGTTATGGTAATGAGGAAAACTCCTGGGAGCCAGCGTCCAACGTTCATGCACCCAGATATGTGAGGATGTTTCATCAACGCTTTCCGAACAAACCTTGTCTCTGTCAGTGTTCTTCGGGGGAGGGATGTACTGTCAAATCTCACAGCGGAGGCTAGGCGCGAACCCTGACTTGAGACGCGATCCAATACCGATAACTACATTTCCCATGATTCCAGGTCTTCCACGCGCGACGCCCGTGTGATGACGTCACACGCTCAGAGATCATTACCGAGGAGGAAACAGTAGACGCCGCCGTTGATTCTGGTTCGGATCCTGATCTTGGGGTGTTCGTGAGTTTCCAGTGTATCCTTTTCGTAGTGTACTCTACCGGCTGGTGAGTACAAAAGAAGCCTTTCGCTTCGGTCTAGGGGTGGTGCCGGCTGGCGCTTCCCATCTCCGTGGAGTTCCAGTGTATCCTTTTCGAAGTGTACTCTACCGGCTGGTGAGTACAAGTGAAGCCTTCGCTTCGGTCTAGGGGTGGTGCCGGCTGGCGCTTCCCATCTCAGTGGAGTTCTCGGCTGAGGCTCTAGCGTTTCACTGGCTAGTGAGACGCCGGTTTTTCTGACATTGTGAACAGTGGGTGAATGTTCAAGGAGATAATTGGGAACTCCGTTTTCTCTGAACTGCCATTCAGTGTTCTGGGTTCACATTGAGTTCAAACTTCATGGCTATTCTTCTTTCTTACGTCCCCCCTGTATTTGCCGTGTACTTGTGAGGGGAAATACGGATTTACCGGCATTAAGACATTGTATTCCTAAAGTGCTTATTCTGTGGTTCACCAGCCAAACGGAGGACATTCTTGGTTTAGCCTGGTTGGTGTATCTCTATCACTTCAGGACCCCGGACTTTGGAACTACTTGTTGTGTACAGCAGAGTGTATAGCCAGGTGAATTAACCAGGCACTGCAAACTAGGGAGTGAAGACAAATACTGTTGTTTCCTCTTTTCTTCTTTCTAACAACAGGGGCTTATGAGCTTCGCCTGGCAGGCTATCTTCCATACTGACCCCTGTTGAAGCCACCTTTACATATTTTGTTGGTATGTAGTACTGTGCAAACTGTATTGTATCATGGATCTTGCTGAGTGAAGATACTGACCATAGGTTTTTGTGTTCTAGACTTATCATCCTATTCAACCTTTTACGATTGCCAGGCAAAGCCTCCCATTTACTCCTTCCAGGTATATACTCAGTCAAATCACGCAAGGGAGGGGCAACAGGTTTTTGCACATTGCATTGCATATTAGTCTGTGCTTGTCTCATGGTGCCTTGTTCTCGTTTCAGCTTCCCTTCCCCGCTGTTCCCATCCTTCCCTTCCTGTTAATCCCTCGCTCGATCATTCCTGTGCGTCTGTTCCCATTCAGACCCAGGGGCTGTCGAGAGGTGGACCCCATTGAGCATCGTGAGATCCTGAGGACCGTTGGACCTGACAGCAAGTTTAAGCTATTGGCATTGTAAATGACAATGCCTTTTATTTATGGTTAAAAAAATAAAATAAAATAAAAGGCATTACTATTTGCAATGTCAATAGCTCAAACTCGTGAACATGTGAGACCTATTGCATTGCAAATGCTTGTTAGATTAGTGAGTAGAAAAGCTCCCTTTCGGCCCATGTAGCAAATTAAATAAAGAAACAAGTGCGGCCACTAAAGTGAAAGCGGACCGTGCTGCAAATTAAAAAAAAAAAAATAATGTGATCACCAACTTATGAAGTAGACCGTGTAACGCCACAAGTAAATGATCCAATCCTCATGGAAGGTAACAAATGGTGACATGGCGGTAACAGGGAGGGACTACCAAGACTCATTATCAATCGTAAACCAGCATTTACCAAGGACAATGACACCAGCCAATCAAAATGAAAGGCTAGGAGAAGGTGAGGCTTCCACAGCATACTTGACTACTGCATGCCTCTCAGAGCGAGCAGCGCATGTGCGCTGCCTCTATGCTCGACCTAAAAATTACCTACAGCAAAACTTTCAAAATATCCAAATATTGTTACAATTTTCATAAGTAATTCCAAAACTGTATTTCTTCATTGATTATATACAAATAATAAGGGTGTTTCTTCTTTATCCACAAACACTCCACTAGGAAGCTCAAGATAGCTTGTGCAAAATTCAACTTCAATTCTTCTGTTAAATATCTGCAGCTGTACTTAGAAACAAGGACAGGAGGCACTGCACCCAGATACTTGTCCCAGGAGGCGCAGGTCTCAGGGGTGAATTCTTCCGGGAAGTGGGAGGCCAGTACAGTCAGGATGGAATGAGACAGCAACTGCCCAATAACAGAATGGTCAATTGTTAGTCATACACAAATTAAGTCTGGACAAAATTTAAATATATATTTTTTAAACAATGCAAGATACACTTTATAGCACCCACTCAACCCCAAACTCAAGAGCACAGTGTCCCTCAAATACCGTGCCTTCATCACCCAATGATATTCTAATGATAAGGGTTTTCTTTTGAGTGCTTTTCATCATCTATTCAGTTAAAATATTTTCTTAAACGTATTAAAAAATCTAATTTCAGATGGTGAAAATATTTTCTATCTGTGCAGCAGTAGGCTGTCGAATGAAGTCTTTCTCCTGTCTCTAGCGATGACGCGCAGACCAATGATGAAGCTGAAGCGTATGCAGGTAGCAGGAGCACCAGAATTCAGAGCTGCCATGTAAGCTGGAGGGCTTTGTGAGCCGGAACCAAGTGGGATATATGTTCAGATAGGGCAAAACAGGGAAAGAGAATCTGTCATGAGGAATAAGGCATGTGACAGTAGTGGGAGGAAAGGATAAAGCTGAGGCTAGAAAAGTTTCAAAGGAAGGATCACAAAATGTACTAGGCAGATCTTGCTGGGTGCAGTAGGGTAGGGCCTTAAGAAGACATGAAAAGGAGGCCCCATTAAATGTTAACACTGAGGGGGATATTCTCAAGAACATGTGATAACCATCACAAAAGTGACCTAACGCAACACTCAACATCGCAGTCTATTGCAGGAAAATGACGACATGTTAACTAAGAATTTACAACACAGCGGTACCATGCGATAAGCTCCAGATAACACATCAAATGACTGCGTTAAAATCAACGCCGCACCGCAATAATGCGAAACACGAACGCAAAAAAAGTTGCAATGAGGCCAATCGCGATACAAAAAGCAGCAAAAACCAGCGACAGGCCTGCAAATCCCACGTGTCTGTGGAAAAATGCTCTATAAAAGCTACAAAAATAACACACCAGAAACAATCCAAAGTGCGTAGCAACATGGATGCACCCTGACCGAGGGCAGAGGCCAACGCAAGCCTCACAAGCCCCACAGACCACCAGCAAGGAACAACAGGGTCGTGGAAGGCCAAGGAGAAGAGGGAGAGGGAGACGGAGTGCAGTTCACAGGAAAACCAGATCAGCGTCACAGAGGTGACAGAACACTACCATCAACTGACCCACGATTAGACTACCGTGAATTAAGTTGGAGTGTCGAGGAGGCCAATAGAGGAGGTCAAGAGGCGCTGGCATGATGTGAAACGTAAACCAGGAACAAAGCTACTGCCAAAAGGAAGACAACAACTGCGACAGGAGGTGGGAGTCCTGCGCAACATGAGGATCTGGAGGAAATGGAGGCCACAGTCATCAGTGTGGAGACGGTGCAAAGAGTCGGGAGTCCAGACACAGCTCGGGAGGACCTAACACAACAACAACAGTATGAGTAACGACCAGGGACTGGGGGGACGGGGGATGTGGGCACAATGGCACACATGCACAATGATGTGTAGCACACTGCACACCCACAATGACCCTGGATCATGTCCCTGATCCCTGTGGTAAGAGAAGAATTTCCCTTAAGGCAGAACTAAACACAGGTTTGAAATATTAACCTTACAAAGTCACAAGTACATACAACAAAAGCATGAGAAAAGTTAAAAATTCATTTATTTTGAATAATTTAAAAACACAATAGGGATGACTGATCTAGATCCCTAATCTAAAACACAATAAAACAGTACAATTAATTGCGACCTGCACAATTAGAAACAGACAGAACCAGTGCAACATAAAATTGTTGGATACAATTTGTATATTCTTGCTCCGATCTGATAACACCAGTGTTGTATCGCTACCACCTCAGCATATCAATTATGGTGTTGGAGGCTTGAATTATACAGTTTGTTGCGTCGACGCGTTTCGGTGGTGTCTCCTTATTATTGCCACCTTTATCAAGACATGTGATTATCTGTCCATACCAAGGAGTAAATACAATTGCCCCTAGAATTTTGTAGAGGGTCACTAGTTATGATCAATTATCAATTTCTGATAGAAAAATAGACTTCAACTGGGGGCTCATTGACTTGCTGCTGCCAGTTGTATATTCTGTTTGGCTTTTATACAATATTTATCGTCCCCACTGCATATCAGTATCCAAAGTTAAATTGGTTATACTGAAGACCATTTGATTTTTTAGTAGTTAGGCCACAATTGCCATCTGCGGATATCGCGAGGTCCCAGCTTCTTAAAGTTTAGGATAGAGTGCGGCCGGCACAGGCACACCGCCATGGGACTGTGACTTTGGGTCCACCGAGGTAGAGCCACGCAGACTGAGTGGGTCCTCAACGATGTCTGAGGTGAATGTGGCGGAGAGCTCCCTGGGAAAGTGGAGGGTGTCCTCCAGGGCATGATGCAGAGTTGAATGATTGTGAACAGACTTGGTGGCACCGGGGCTGAGAGGGGATGTGTTAGACCTGGCACCATTGGCGTGGGTCTCCCTTCCATTTTTGCTGTTGCCTTATGTGTTTTTGCTGGTGTTAGATGCTTTGGGCACTGTGCCACTGCTATTTAGTGCCACAGTGCAAGTGCTCCCTATTGTAAATTGATGTATTAATCAGTGGTTCCATGTTTGGCTATTTGGTTTCCTTGTCAGACCCTAGTCTAGTGCACTGAGTGTTCCCAGGACATGTAAATCCAAATGCTGCTGGTGGGCCTGCAGCACTGGTCGTGCCACCCATTTAAACAGCCTTGCAAAATATGTCTAAGGTCTGCCTTTGCAGAGCCTGCTTGCAGTCGGGTACTCTCATGCTGACTGGGCAAGTGCACCCACTTCCCAGTCCCTAAAACTTCCCTTTTCCTCATATAAGTTACCCCTATGGTAGGCCCAAGGGCAGGGTGCATTGTAAGTATAAGGTAGGACAAGCCCTGATGTGTGTGGCATGTCCTAATAGTGAATTACAGCCATTTTCTTTTTTCACTATTGCTAGGCTACCTGTTTTCCATAGGCCAGAATGGGCTGTTAGAGTTATTACAGTTTATAATCCTAACTGTCTCAGAGAACATGGTAAAAATTTGAGTTTATTATGCCTGAACTAAAAAGTTTATTTTAATATTCTGTGTTTGCAAATACCACTTTTAGAAAGTAGGTAATTGCTTGTCCAACCATTCAAACCTGCCTCTGCTAGTTTGTGTATCCCTATGTCTGGTTTTGTGAGTGACAGGGCTGGGGAATTCCAGGAGACAGGCTGAGTCACCCGGCTGTCGTAAATATTTAATTTAATATCTTAATTTCTATGCAGGTAAGTACTTAATCAATAATAACTCAATCGGAAAGAAAGAAAACAGAGTCTGTGGTGTTAGAGTTCTTAGGGGTTTTATTCCTTAAAAAGGAATTATTCCGGAATAGGATATCATGTTCCTGCAACCACACGGGGTTCAGGAAGGGATAGAGCAATGTTTTATTGACAATACATAGCTTATATACTTAATTTACATCATAGGAAGCAATATAGTAGGCGTAACAGCTGAGAGTAGACAAGATAACAGCATCCACGTGTTACTAGTACGTAATCGGAAGGCGTGGACTAGGCGTAACTGGAGGTGTGTTCTAGAAACGTCACAGGTAGGTGTCACATGTGGGTGGCACTAAAACAGAAATGTTGCAATGTCAGCAGAAATCAGAAGCTTGGATGCGCGCACAGCTGCATGACGTGTGATTTGGCGTGAAACTGGAGGGTGCAGGGGGCTTGACATTTGCACTGACGGAAAGAGACAGAAGTCTGGCATGTCAGATCAACTTGTGCTTCTATCATATCTGATATCTGATGTTTAGGAACGGAGCTATCTGGGCGGAAAGGTCTCTGGGGCAGAAGCTATTCTATACTGACTGTGAGTGCGTGTATAAGCGCCTGAGTGTCTGCATGAGAAGCGTGGGGGCATGGGCCTTCCATGGGAGCAGGGTAACAGAGGCTATGAATTACTTGCACGGAGACAGGCCGGCCCTTTGGCTCTGCAGCTGGGGAATGTTTACTGAAACTAGTAGGCAGGAATGTATCTTCGAGGAGCGTAACAGATAACTCGAAGGTTGTAGTCAGTCTTGGCAGGCAGCAGGCTGAGCTGAGCGTGATGGGCCGCGCTGGAAGTAAGGCAGAGTTCACGGGTACGGGGGCAGCCTGGGCTGAGGCTTTCAGAGTCAGAAGGAAGGAAAAGGCTCGATGGCAGAAATTCTGGGCCTGCTTTGCCAGAGCTGAAAAACATGTAGTGTACACTACAAAAAGACGTTGGCATAGCATACTTAGGAACGGACTATCCAACCCATTCAGGGTGGGTCTGAAAGAGGACATGTTAACGTTGGACGCAAATGTATTTGCGTCTTCATAGCTGGCACAGGAGGGAAGTAACATGTACTTTAACTCGTACATGGAGACGGTGGGGTACACGATAGGGAACATAACTTGACCAAAAATTTATATTTCCTCATTCCCTCCTTGTTCCCTACGGACCCTTCATGATATATCGATCATCATAAATTGATCAGTTTGTTCTTGTAACATAATTTGTTCGTCTCTCTTCCGTTGTCTGTTTGAGAGAAAACTGGAATGTTCAATGCACGATGTGGCACACAGTCCACATATCGCCGGCCCACACTGTAGGCACAGGCAGCAGCTGAATACTATGACAAGGCCAAAGCCTAGGAAGGATAGGATCTTCCATCCCCAAGCGGACAACGTTGTCCAGAACCAACCGGACCAAGTCCAGGTGCCTGGATTCTGATGTATTAAACTTGCAATTTTGTGAAGACGTGTAATAGCTTTGTATACAGATGGCGCGTTTTCTGGAATGAAAACACAGCAACTTGACCCGATGACCTTACAGGCTCCACCTCTATCTGCCAAGATGACGTCAATAACAAGACGATTCTGAAGGACAACAACCCGCATGGCAGATTGCTCCTCTGTTAGGTTACCTAAAGCGGAGGCAGTTTCATGTACTACAGCTTCAAGGGTTCTAGTTAATCTACGTATTAATTTACTGTTTTGGACGGGGCCTAAAAAGAAAAAGAATCCTTTATTAAAATCGGTGTATTGTTCCCATGCCGTTTCTGTATAGTCGACAAGCGGGAGATCTCTTCGGAGTCTATTCTTTACTAGATTTGTGTTTCTGTGGTAATCAGGAGGGGCTAGAAAAACAGGTGGCAGAAGGAATGCAATATAACAGGTACCATCCCAATCTGGAGGCAGACGTATGTATGCGGTATGACCACAAACAAAATAAGAATGATGGGTAGCTTTAAAGGATGATTTACCATTATCACTGAATTCGACCACAGTAGTACATTTACTATGACCTAAGTGTACTGAACCTTTCTTTCTGACACATAATTCACCAGTGACTGGTAATACTGACATAGCGGGCAGAACTGGTGCAGCTTCGGATTCAACAGTAAGAATCATAAGGTTAATTGTGTAATTACTTAATCCATATACTTCATTTTCTAGATCAGTTCCTATTCTAATGGGGAGTCCCTCCTTATCAGGGTAACAGACGTTGAGCAGGACTAAGTTCAGGTTTCCCCAAACCCAGTTCCCGTCGAGAACAGCAATATCAGGATCTAAGGAATTAATTATTTTGAACCATGCACCACAGGAGCCGTTATGAGTGAACGGGTACGGAAAGAGGGGCAGAGCTCCCTTGTAATTCTGGTAGGGGGGGAGTCGGCCACATATCCAGCAATTTGTAGCGTTATTAGTCTGATGGGAGTGGTGTAACATACTAATGAATGTGTTGTTGCGCAGCGCAAGTCTGTAAGAAAGTTCATGTGGAGGTAACTCGCTAAAAGAATGTTCAGCAGAAACATTGTAAGCAGATTGTTCACGCTTGAAAATAGGGCAATAGATTGGAAGAAGTACACTTGCAACAATTATCAGAATACTTAGAAAAAACATGATTAATAATGTCACTATACAGTGGCTACGCAGTGATTTGCAGTATGTACGTTTCTTGAATTGTCTCTCTCTCTCTCTATCTCGATCTAGGGGATACATGTCAGAAACTATTTAACCGATTCACCTAGGGGAGGACTTAAACAATTAAACTGTCTGACTTGCTAGATCAAAGCTTGAGTCGGTACTCCTCTTGGGGAGTTTTCTCTCGTTCAGGTAATTTAAAGTCACTAGGTTTAATACAGTCTTTGGTGGGGGTGGGCGAGTCAAGGTCTGGTTTCAGTTCATTGCATAACTTAATATGACTCGTGTGGACCCACCCCTTTCTGCCCTCCAACTACACAGCGGTCCTTGTAGTAAGAAGGACGGTCTTCGGCGCTTTCCAGCGGGGCTCCAGCGGGCTTTTCCTGTCAAAATTCCTCACAAGGACTATGTCGCCAGGACGGACATCATGTGGCTTTACATCAGTGTTGTCAGGAAATGCTGCGGCAACCTGTGAACGACATGATTGGAGTGCAGACATCAAGGAGGCAAGGTAATCTGTCAACATATTACAATCAACATCGGTAATTTTCTTAGGAATGGGCGTCCCCCACATATTCGGTGGTCTGCCAAAGACCACTTCGTACGGGGATAGCCCTGATCTCGAATGTGCAACCATTCTCATATAGAACAGCGCAACTGGCAGGGCGACTATCCAGTCGACCCCTTTCTCCTGGCATATTTTGGCAAGGCGTATCTTGAGTGTCTGGTTATGCCTCTCTACAAGGCCTGCGGCTTCGGGATGTCGGACACAGTGGAATTTCCACTGATATCCTAGCAAAAGGGAAACATGCTTCATAAGTTCGGATGAGAACGGCTGTCCGTTATCTGAGTACACGACACGAGGCAGGCCGTATCGTGGGAAGAATTCTCGAACCAGCTGCTTGGCAGTGTTCGGAGCGGTGTAATCTGAGACTGGGTATGCTTCGGTCCAACGAGAGAGTGCACAAACAACTACGAGGACATATTTGAATCCTCGACAACGGTCCATCTGGATATAATCCATCTGGAGGACTTCAAAAGGGTGATCGGGAGGATGAAATCCACCTTGCTCTACGGGGACGCTTTTTCCTGGATTGAACTGACAACAGATCATGCAAGTACGCACTTTCTGTTTTGCTGCTGCTCGTAAGTGTTTGTTGTACCAGAGATTCTGTAAACTGTCTAACATAGCTTTTTCTCCTAGATGTGCAGGACTATGTGCTGTATTTATCATGATTTGAACCATGGAGTCGGGGAGGAACCATGTAGGTTTTCCCTTTGTGACCCATCCTTGATCTGTCTGGATCCCTCCTAGTTCGGTCCATTTCTTTATTTCATCTGAAGTGGCATGTGTCTGGATATCGATTACGTCTAGGGTGGGATCCCTGACTGACATACACTGAGTTGGTACTATTGTCTTTGTCACATCGGTAGTCTGGGTGTGAGTCAATGCTGTATGTTTTGCCGTCTGGTCTGCCAGGTCGTTACCCTGGGAAACGGAATCTGTAACCTTAGTATGTGCTTTACACTTCATGACTGAAATGCCTGAGGGCAAATGTATTGCCTCTAATAATGCTTGAATGAGGGGACCGTGTTGGATCTTGGCACCATGAGAGGTCAAAAAACCTCTTTCTTGCCATAACATGCCGAAGTCGTGTACGACTCCGAACGCATAGCGGGAATCAGTGTATATGTTAACATTTCTGTTCTTGGCTAGAATACAAGCTCGGGTCAGAGCGATGAGCTCCGCTGCTTGAGCAGACAATGTGTCAATACGGTGTGTTTCTTTAACTTCAGTTTCAGTGGTCACTGCATATGCGGCCACTAATTCTCCTGTACTTGTTCTCATGCATGAACCGTCCACATAAAGTGTCAGGTCTGGATTTGTCAATGGAACGTCTGTTAGATCTCGTCGAGGTTTTGTTACTGTATTAATGATCTCTATGCAATCATGCGGTGTTGGATCGGTCATAAGTGCAGGTAACAATGTTGCGGGGTTCAAGATGCTACAGCGTCTGATTTCTATGTGCGGCTGGAATAGTGTCAATTCATAACCTGTCAATCGTGCTATGGTCAAGTGTTGAGTCTGGGTTCTGTTTAAAAGAACCTCTACAGAATGTGGAACTTGAACTGTTAATGGATGTCCTAAAACAATTGAATCACTCTGTCTGATTGCTAATGCTGTTGCTGCTACTGACTTTAAGCACGCACGGAGTGCCTGGGCTACTGAATCCAATGTACTCGAAAAATAAGCACAAGGCTTATATGAACCTGCTTGGTCTTGAGTGAGGACAGACAGTGCTGTACCCTCACGTTCTGTAACAAAAAGTGTGAAAGGTTTGCTGTAACATGGTGTCGCTAGAACTGGTGCTTGGCATAACGCTTTCTTTAATTCCTCAAAGGCTTGTGTATGTTCCTGAGTCCAGGGAAGGACAGTCGAAGTCGCTGCCTCCTGTGTTGTTAACTGAATGAGTGATTTGGCTAGAAATGCATACTGAGGAATCCATTGTCTACAGTACGAGGTGAGGCCTATGAAGGCCCGCACTTCCTTTTGTGTCTGGGGTTGTGGCATATTTGCAATTAACTGAATGCGATCGGGAGTGAGCTGTCTCCCCACTTTGGACAGCAAGTGACCCAAGTACACAACTTGCTGAACACAGAATTGAAGCTTTGAAGGAGACACCTTGTGCCCCTTGTCGGCCAGAAAATGTAAAACTGTCAGTGATGCTTGTTCACATTCGGGCTCACTTCGTGCGGTGATCAGCAGATCATCGACGTATTGCAGTAAAGCGGTGTTAACTGGCATTGTGATACAATCAAGTTGTCTTTTCAGTGCTTGGCTATAGATGCTGGGGCTTTCTGTGAATCCTTGAGGTGCGCGTGAAAATTTGAAACTGCGTCCATTTAAACTGAATCCGAAGAGATATTGGCTCTCTGGATCAATAGGTACGCTGAAGAAGGCGTTCTTGAGGTCAATTACAGTAAAGAACGTCGCTTCTGAATCAATAGCAGTCAATAAGGATGAGATGTCGGGAACCACAGGGTACTGTGGAATAATGCATTTGTTCAGTTCTCTTAGATCAATCACCAGCCGATATACTGGCGGTGCATTGGGATCAGTACGTTTAAGAATCGGAATGATGGGTGAATTACAGATATTGGAGTCGGTCTCTACGACCACTCCCTGGGTAATGAGCTCTTCAATGATTTCCAGTAAAGCCACTACAGCATCGGGCGGTAACTTGTATTGTCTGATTCTGGGTAAAACTACACCTTGTTTGAGTGTAACACGGTATGGGGTAATGTGCATACAACCTACATCAGTTGGGCCTTTTGCCCACAGGTGATCTGGTACATTTTTCAATCTGACATCAAACTCACGCAACATATAATGACCCTTGAAATCCCGCAAAAAGAGTCTGACTCCCTCCGGGGAACAGCAGATCACGGCTCCTAGAGCCTTCAATGTTTTAATTCCTAACAGATTTTCTGGACATGATTTCGTAAGTAACAAGTCTGTAACACGTGATAATGGACCCACGGCCAGGGGAACTGGTTCTGATACCTCATTTACAATGGGCTTTCCTGAAAAACCAAGGGAAACATTCTGTGAGCCTGAGAGGGGTGCCCCTGGAACTTCCTCATGACTGTTTGTGGTGCGACTTGCCCCTGTATCAATTAAAAACTTTCTGTCTTTTCCCAATACTTGACTGTGTACATAAGGACCCTCTTGATCTACAGGAATCTCAATAAGAGGCAAGCCACCCTCCCTCTCTAGGCTGTTTCATGTATATCGTGGATAATCGGGGTAAGCGGACTGGGCATACTGGTACATCTGTTGTGAAACTTGCTGAGACGCGGCAATGGGCTGCGGCTGTGATACCGCTACTGTCTGTGCTGTAGGTGATGAAGCATGCGTAGGCTGTGTATTCTGCATGGGCTGCATATTCTGTGAAGACTGATGCTGGTTATGGTCTTGTCTAGGCGGATGCGGTCTTTCTTTAGTTTTACCTGTCGCTATGTTATGTTTCAGAACTGGGCATTCATGTACGTAGTGACCTGGCTGCTTGCAATAGTTGCATGTCCCTTTAACGGGAGCTGCCGAGTGACCTGTCTGGGTCGTACCCTTTCTGTGGCCATCGGTTGGGACCGATTGGGCTACTAGCATTTTCATTTTCGTGTCTTTCATGCGTTTCTGTTCCTGATCCTGCTCTTCTCTAATTCTGTTCTGATGATATTGTAACATTTGTAACATCTGGGATGGCGTATTGGCTTGCCATGTACTCTCGACCTTGTATACACGGTTTTTAACTGCTAACAGGGAATTTTCGACTAACTTTGATACAAAAAGATGCGGGTACGACTCGCTACTTGGTTTAAGACCACTATTAATAATGAAACATTTCTCGAATCTTGAATAGAAGTCACTCGTATCTTCGTCGGGTTTCTGTTTACAGGCTGATATTGCATCCCAGTCTTCCTTTCTAGTTGTCAATAATCTTGGCAGAACCTGTACTATCAGACCTGGTAGTGCTTTAGTTTTCTCCCCAAGGCCTACCCCTGGGACCCGTTTGTTCTCTTCGTCTTCTATTTCTGTCCATACAATCTTTTTCTCTCCCACCTCCCATTCTTTTTCTTTTAGTTTCTCGTAAATGCCCGTGGGCAGCAGTACCTTTAACATTTTCGTGATATCTTCGTACGTATAATCCCCCATCAGTAACATGTCTTTAAGCTCTCTATGAAAACCTGCAGGGTCTTTATCATGGCATGGGACTAGTTTCTTAATTTCTAACAGTTCTAACTTAGTCAGAGGCGTGTGTACATACACTCGTTTCAAGTGATGATCGTCACCCATAACTGGGTGCACTTCTCGTAAGGGGTTCTGACTTTCAATGCCATGCCGACGTTCCATATGATACATTTTCCTTTCTGGGGGCGGGGCGGGGACATATTCGGAGCTTATGAAAGTGTCATATCTATGGCGTTGTTCTAGAATTATTTGAATTAATTTGGTACTTAAACCTCTCCATCTGTCCATGAGTAGTTCTTCTAATGTTTCGTGTAAGGGACCTGGATCAGAATGTTGATTTCTGTATTTCGTGAGAAGGTGCTGAATCATGTATACACCTGCTAATTTCTGCTCGTCTGGGGAAAGGTTCAAGAATGTCTGTGCTACGGTGTCATCATTGTATATATCCGGATTTTCAGTCCATAATATGGCTGACCGGGCTAGTTCTTGTTCATCCATAGAATTGAGTACATGGTACCCTACTCGATCTCGAAGCCTTTTATCAGTCTCCTGGAACTGATGTTCAGCAGAATTCGGGTTTGTCAAGGCAGAGAAAAGAACTCTCTTGCTTTCTGGTCGGATGCCTTTCCTAAGGTAAGTTCCCTTACCTACATACGCTATAGTGTCTGTAGTCTTTTCTGGTTCTTCAGGTTCTTCTTCCCCCTCGGAGGAAGCCTTTTCTTTCTCTTCTTTGTGTACGTCTATCACTGCTTTTCTTATTTTCTTGTACATACTGGCTATGCAAGTCCCCTTGTCGTGTTTTCCTTCAGATATATTTTGACCCCACCTGTTGAGTGCATCTAATTCACCCTGATCTGTCTCAGGCCTGTCTCGTTCTCTTATTAGGCAATTTATGAAAAAGCGTAGTATCTGTCCTTGAACGTCAACTTTCTGATGCTCCATGGCATCCTTAATACTGTCGGGGTCTTTTCCAGTCTGAATAAACTGATATATTCTATCTAGGTGCTCGTTCATTCCTGGAAACATCAGCAGGAAATCAGTAGCAGATCGTAATCGTAGTGATGCCATTATCATTTTATCGTCTTTGCCGGATACTGGATCATATCTGCAAACTGTAAGTTGTCCTTTGAATATATCGAGACGGGGTGATTTGTACGTGTAGGGACTCTGCAAGTCCCCGAGCTGTAACCTGCGTGTTAATGGCGGGGTCTGGTGACCCCCCATCGCACCCCCTGAGGCGGAAGCTTGGACATTATCTCTCTGTGGAGTCTGTATCTGTACTTGAATTTGTCCTTTAGTAGGGTCAGGTAAACGTGGCTTCGGTAGATTAACTTTAGGTATGGGAGGCGGTGGAGGGGGTGGAACAGGCGGAATATGATCTTGGGGCGGGTTACCACCCCCATCCCTGTCGTTAGGCAGAGCGCGGACAGGCAGATTGGTGTAAGCGGGTGCTACATCCTCTAGATAGGAATTCAAGAATATGTCTTTAGTGGTCTTGTGAGTTACTTTAGTTGGAACCAATGGTGACGGTAGATTTTTCGGTATTTCTGAAATGGCCTCAGGCGAACCCTCGGCCGCGAGATACATACCGTTTACGAGGTTATTTCGTGCACGGTCTATCTGTTCTGACTTTACTCGGATCCCCTCAGTAATTAATTCGTTTTCTCGGGCTTTCTCTGATTCTTTAAGTCTGTCCTCTCTACGTAGTTCTTTTTCAGCACGCTTACGTGATTCCTTACGCCAAAACTCTATGGCGTCTTTCTGAGATTGTCTGGCTTTCTTTTTCCATAATGCTTCCTCTACCTTCATGATGCACTCGGCATCCCATGTTCCAGTAACTGGCCATCTGTGTCTCTCGTCTAGATGTTTAGTATAGTCGGCCCATAAATCTAGATACACTATGGCATCTATGCCATGCTTGTGGTACATAAAGTTACCAGGAGTATCCTTAGGGGGGATAGGAATTTCTTCCTCTAGTATCCCCTTCCTAGTTCCTATCTGCTTTAACTTGTTGAAAAACGGCATTTTGTTTACTCGGTACTGAACGCTCAATCCTTGCTACTTAATACTGGATACAGCTAGTTATACAAGAACACAATAATGCACATAAAAACAGTCACACTCATACCACGACATTAATCACGAAAAAAAAAGACATTTGCGACATATACGACTACCCCCTATATCAGATGTACTGCTAAACAGCACAGATACACTGCTGAAAACAGTGCAAGAACTTGAATCATCGGATGTACTGCTAAACAGTACAGATACACTGCCTAAAACAGTGCAGACCGGACTTGTGTACCCAAACCGTCTAGATACGTCCCAGCAATGGTACTCACCGGGAAGCACGGAAAACAGAAAGCCTCGGAAAACTCGACTGGACTGGACTGGACCGGACTCGACTCGACTCGACTCGACTCGTGGACACTTCGGAAAACTGGTGGGCCTCTTGACACCTCGGACCTTGCTTCTTTCGGCTAGGCTCTGGTCCGGATCCTCCGCACTCCTCACCGCCTCGTCTGGGTACTGATCGTAATCTTCGTCACCTCCGTGGGCCAGAGGGAGATACAGGAAATCCTGCCGGTACGCGTAGTTTCCTTCTAACTGATGGCAGGGGACAGAGCTTACAACGCACCAACCGGCGCGTGAGGTGGGGGAGGGGTCCCTGTTCGGGCGCCAAAATGTCGTAAATATTTAATTTACTATCTTAATTTCTATGCAGGTAAGTACTTAATCAATAATAACTCAATCGGAAAGAAAGAAAACAGAGTCCGTGGTGTTAGAGTTCTTAGGGGTTTTATTCCTTAAAAAGGAATTATTCCGGAATAGGATATCATGTTCCTGCAACCACACGGGGTTCAGGAAGGGATAGAGCAATGTTTTATTGACAATACATAGCTTATATACTTAATTTACATCATAGGAAGCAATATAGTAGGCGTAACAGCTGAGAGTAGACAAGATAACAGCATCCACGTGTTACTAGTACGTAATCGGAAGGCGTGGACTAGGCGTAACTGGAGGTGTGTTCTAGAAACGTCACAGGTAGGTGTCACATGTGGGTGGCACGAAAACAGAAATGTTGCAATGTCAGCAGAAATCAGAAGCTTGGATGCGCGCGCAGCTGCATGACGTGTGATTTGGCGTGAAACTGGAGGGTGCAGGGGGCTTGACATTTGCACTGACGGAAAGAGACAGAAGTCTGGCATGTCAGATCAACTTGTGCTTCTATCATATCTGATATCTGATGTTTAGGAACGGAGCTATCTGGGCGGAAAGGTCTCTGGGGCAGAAGCTATTCTATACTGACTGTGAGTGCGTGTATAAGCGCCTGAGTGTCTGCATGAGAAGCGTGGGGGCATGGGCCTTCCATGGGAGCAGGGTAACAGAGGCTATGAATTACTTGCACGGAGACAGGCCGGCCCTTTGGCTCTGCAGCTGGGGAATGTTTACTGAAACTAGTAGGCAGGAATGTATCTTCGAGGAGCGGAACAGATAACTCGAAGGTTGTAGTCAGTCTTGGCAGGCAGCAGGCTGAGCTGAGCGTGATGGGCCGCGCTGGAAGTAAGGCAGAGTTCACGGGTACGGGGGCAGCCTGGGCTGAGGCTTTCAGAGTCAGAAGGAAGGAAAAGGCTCGATGGCAGAAATTCTGGGCCTGCTTTGCCAGAGCTGAAAAACATGTAGAGTACACTACAAAAAGACGTTGGCATAGCATACTTAGGAACGGACTATCCAACCCATTCAGGGTGGGTCTGAAAGAGGACATGTTAACGTTGGACGCAAATGTATTTGCGTCTTCATAGCTGGCACAGGAGGGAAGTTACATGTACTTTAACTCGTACATGGAGACGGTGGGGTACACGATAGGGAACATAACTTGACCAAAAATTTATATTTCCTCACGGCGGTGAATAGAGAGATCTGCATCTAGATGGGAGGGAGGAGTTACACCTGAACCTTGAATAGGACTGTGCCTGCCTTCCACAATGCTGGCTCCACCCCCTGGGGAGCGGCTGATGTCTCTGCCCTGCACACTGAAAGAAGAGAAGGAGTCCTGTAAACAAAGTGCTCCAGGTCTGTACTTGCCTTCCACAATGCTGGCTCCACCTCCTGTGGGACGTCTGATGTGCCTGCCCTGCACTGTGAAAGGAAAGGAGAAGTCTTGTAAACAGAGTGCTTCATAACTGGTTTGGACTGGTCAAAAGGCCCCTCTCCCCTCAGAGAACAAAGGATGTTGGGGTATAAATATTGGGACCCTGATCCCATGAAATTAGATCACTTTGGACTACAGGAAGAAACCTCTACTGAGGAGAGGAACCTGAAGAAACTGAGAAGAGACTATTCCCAAGCTGAAGTGCTGCTTGGAGGTTTGGCCTGCAGTGGTTGCCTTACTGCCAAAGGAAGGAGATAGGAACTTTGTGTAGTTTGTTTTCAACTTGTGAAGGATCTCCAAGGACTTGGAAAAGAGCTTGCCTCCTGCTGAAGTCTCAGGGACAACAGACTTCACCCCCCAGCTCCCCAGAGTTCTTGTGGAAGTGCCTGCTGCTGTTTTGAGCCTTCTGAGGAACTGCGCGTCACAAGGAGCTGGAAGCGCGACTTAACAAGAAGAAGCGTGTCGCTGTGCCTGCCGTCGCAAATCTGAAGGAGGGTGTCGCTACTGGAACTATCGCACTGCACCGCATGGGAGAGAAGCGTGCCGCAAGGAAGAGGAAGCGTGTCGCCGTCGCTGCTGCTACCGTCGCTACTCTGAAGGAGGGTGTCGCCGCTGGAGCTGTCACACTGCACCGCATCAGGGGAAGAATCTCGCAATGAGGTCGGAGCATGTCGCCGTCGTAACTCCGAAGCAGGATGGTGTCGCCGCTGGAACTGTCGCATTGCACCACATCGACCAAGAGCACCTCGCATCCCCAAGAGCTACTGCTGTCGCATCTTGGATGTCGCTGCTGTATTTATCGCATCAAGCGGAAGCTTCACCCATCGTGGGAGAAGAGCATCGCCGCTGGAGCTGTTGCCGTCGCATCGTAAGCATGTCGCCTCTGCAGTCCCCGCATCGAACCGAGGACTTCTCGCATCCCCGAGAAGCGTGCCGCATCTGGAAGATCTTTACGTCTTTATTTCTTTGCACCTGACTTTGACGCATTTCCCATCGCTGCGACATTGCTTGTCTTGGAAGCGCAACACAACTTAAGGTACATTGACGCAGAGTGTCGCATCTAAGAACTGAACTGAACTAAGCTTAAATGTACCATCTTAAAGTAATCATAGTGTGTATTTTTGTTGTTTATGGTCTTGTTGTAACTCTATATAAAGTCTTACATTTTTTTTTATATAAAACCTGTGTGGTGTCTGTTAGACCTGACATCATTGGCTTGAGTCTCTCCTCCATTTTTTCTGTTTGCCTCCACTGTTTTACGATGTTTTGCTGGTATATGCTTTGGGCGCTGTGCCCCTGCTGATCAGTGCCACGGCGCAAGTGCTCCCTAGGTTAAATTGATGTATCTATTGTATCCATGTTTGGCTTATTTGGTTTACTGTCAGTCCTTAGTCTAGTGCACCAGGAGTGCCGGGGCTTGTAAATACAAATGCTGCTCGTGGGCTTGCAGCACGTGTTGTGCCACCCACAGGAGCGGCCTCGTAAAAGAATGTCTACGGGTCGGTCATTGCGAGACCCACGTGCAGCCTAGTGCTATCACGCAGGCTGCGCAAGTATACCTACTTGCCAGCCCCTCAAACCTTCCCTTGACTTCATGTTAGTCACCCCTATGGTAGGCCCACGGGCAGGGTGCATTGTAAGTGTAAGGTAGGACACTCCTGACCAAGTTGGCATGTCCTGATAGTGAACAACCGCCATCTTCGTTCTTCACTATTGCGAGGTAGCCTGCTCTCCATTAGTTAGAATGGGTCGCCGGGATTATTAATGCTATGATCCTAGCTGGCTCGGGGAGCATGGTGCAATGTCGAGTTTGGTATCCCTGAACTCGGGGTTTAATTGCGCATCCGCTGGTGTGGATGGTTTTTGGACTCTGGGTTCGAAAATAGCACTTTTAGAAAGTGTCTATTTTCGTGTCTAACCATTTCTGGTTTCTGCTGGTCTTGCGTGTGTGTGACAGGAGCTGGGTGGCTCCAAGAGATCTGGATGAGTCAGTGTGGGATGAGTGGGACATTTGCGTTGAGAGTAGGGGGAGAGTAGTTGTTGATAGCCTGCCCTGCCTGGTACAATGCTGGCTCCACCTCCTGCCAAGCGGCTGATGGCTCTGTGCCTGCCATGGACGATCCTAGCCCCACCTCCTGCCAGGAGGCCGATAGCTCTGCTCCTGCCAGTGTCAATGCTGGCTCCACCTCCTGCTGGGCATCTGAGGACCCAGCCCTGCTCAGTGAATAGGCCAGGTGCTTCTGCCTGGCTCCACCCACGACAGACCCAGGATGTTGGGAAATTCCCCTGCATGGACAAAGGGATCAAAGCCGAGAAGGGGTATAAGAGAAGGACCCCTGAACCAAGAATTTAGATCACTTCTGACAAGGAACCCTGTAACCAAGGACAAGAGGCCTGCTGATCTGAGCACTGCCTACCCCTTCTGCCAGGGTGCTGTTTGCTGGGGGGAATCCTGCAGTGCTTCTTTATTTTTGCCAAGGAACCAGGAGAGAGGAACTGTGTGTGTACTCTCACGCTTGATAAGAAAATCTCCAAGGACTGGAAGAGTGCCAGTCTCCTGCTGAAGTCACAGGGCTAAAGGACTTCATCTGTTTAAAGTGCTACTTGCTGGAACCTGTGAATCCAGCACCTCTGAAAGAGCCAGCAACCTCGACGCCGACGGACGTCGCCGAATCCAGCTCGACGTAGTGGGTAACGGCCCCAGTGTCCCGCTTCCTCGACGACCGGCCGCCGGGCCCGACCGACGCCAGCAGCAACGCCAGTGAGTGGGAGTACGGCTCCAGCTCCAAGGGACCTCGTGTCTGCACCGCTGCTGATCGCATCGCCCTCGTGCCCTCTCGACGCCGTGAGCGCTGCTCACTCTGTGCAACCGCATCATCGACGACGACGCCTGCTGAGGCCTGATCGACACCGAAGACGCGACGCCGGATTGCTCGACACCGCTGATCATCGTGTGCTTCATTATCCAAAGGTACTGTGTTGTTGGGGGTCCGTGTGACTCCGGGCTCGACGTAGCGCTCCTCGCGGTCAACGCCGAACCTTTGGATTAACTTTGCCTCGACGTCGTGTAGCCCCCGTGTGGGTTACCTTGTTGCTAAGAACTGTATTGCCAAGAAGAAGATTTGCTTTGATACTAAAGACTTTTGTGCTAAAGAAGAAACTACCGTTGAACTATCCTTTTTCCCTTCCCAGAGTATTTATTAAGATTGTGTACATTTTTGTCGTTATTTGGTCTTGTGCTAAGCCTTATATAAAAATACTTATTTTTATAATACTACGGTGTCGTGTCCATTTGTAGTGTATTCACTTTATTACTGTATGTGGTCATAAATGCTTAACACACAGCCTCTGAGATAAGCCTGTCTGCTCTGCCAAGCTACCAAGGGGGTGAGCAGGGGTTATCGAAGGGTGTGATCCCCTTGCCCTGACTAGAAAAGGTGTGTCCCTATTTGTCAGAAGTGTATACCTCTGCCAACTAGAGACAGCCGGTTCTAACAGTGTCCATTTGTAGTGTTGTCACTGGGTTACTGTATGTGGTCAGAACTGCTTAACTTACATCACCGCTGAAGTAAGCCTTGACTAGAGGGTGAGCAGGGGTTATTTCAGGAGTGTAATCCCCTTGTCCTGACTAGAGAAGAGGGTCCCTATTTGTCACAAGTACCTACCTGTGCCAACTAGAGACCCCCAAATCTAACAGGCTGCAGTCTGCGATGATGCCGGTACAATGTTATTAACTCGGCCATTGCTAAACCAAGTCTCAGATCCAACTGTGTGACCAACCATACAACAGCGTAGGCCAAAGGCAGCTGTCAGCAGTAGCCCACAGCTATGTGTCGTTGGCTCGCGATGGTCAGAGCTAGTGACACCAGGGCAGTTGTCGATAGTGTTTGATCACCTCAGTAATGATGATCCTTTTTCCCTCCTGACTGCAACGCGTCATCCTCTTACACCTCTTCTTGCATGCACTGATATGTACCCTTTAGTTTTAGTTTCTTCGCCCTAAGTTGGCAGGGTATGCACAGACGTGGGTCCCTTGCTCACTTTGCCACTGGATTCAAGCTAGCCTGGCTGATGACGGCTGATTAACCAGAAACCGGTCCCAGGATGTTTGTTTCCGGCCAGGGAAGGCATGACTTGGCAGTTCGGGCTGGACTGTTCCCATGAGGCACAGGGTCAGACTGATTTGCATATGGCCATGTCTGAACTGGGGTGGCGGAGTGAGCTAAAGAATGATGATGGATTAAACCCAGATCAGTTGACTGGGGTTGTGTGCTTGCAATTTTCAACACTCCGTCCTTCATCCCCTTTGGTTTTGCTATGATATGTACTCTGCCATTGAAAAATCGATGCTCAGTTCCAATTGTGTGACCTACTCGGGCGCAGCGTTGGCCGAGGGCAGTAGTCCGCGTGGGCCCAGAGAACGTGTAGTTGTGATGCACTTCTAAGACTTGATGGCACCACATCAAAGGGAGCATAGTGACATCAAATCAGCCATAAATATTGTTCTTTGCTATAGTGTAATCAAGACTCAGTTCGAAATTGGTGACTTACTAGTCCGCTGTGTATGCCGGTAGAGTACGTCAACGAGAAAGCAGTTCTGCGGGCCTTGCTTGCGGAGGCCTTGATGGTCGTAGCAGGCTGCCAGGTTTGTGTACCTCGGGCTTGGAGCTTGCACCGGCACGTTGTGGGCCCTCCTCGACACACGCCGGTGTCTGCAGGTGAGCAGTGAGGCCTGTGTGCAAAGAGACTGGCAATTTGAGTACAGGAACCAGCGGCCTGGGGTGCTGCAGGCACACAGGATCACAGGCCACACGGCCGATGGCATTGGCCTTGTGGCGGACTGAGGGGCACCACCCTGGCAGAAACGTTGGGCATTCCAAAGCGGATCAGGCCCAGAGCTATTTGCTTTTTATTCACACCCCTACGCTGGCCTGGCTTACGCTGGGCGAGTCCACTTCGCTCACGCTTACGGGGGGGACATAACAAGCTACATTCCGCAAGCTACCCCAGTGGCTCAGGTGACATGGTTGCATCCACTGTCCACTACATTACATACACCAGTGGTGTATGTTGACATAGATATGTGTGTGGTCTGCATACTGCAGTCTGGCCATCACATCCACGCCACACTTAGCAATGGCTACATTCTCATTCATGGGTCACTTGCGTCCTTCGCACATGCCTGGTTCCCATCTCTCCCAATATTCAGCTATTGTGTGGCTGAGGTGCCATGACGTTGATGGCTCATGTACATGGCTGGCCCAGGTTCCCACAGTAAGTTGTGCTGTTGTGTATGGTTGGTTGGCATGTTGTTTGGCATGTTGTATGTGAGCTTGTAACGAGTGCATTCCCAGTGTTGTGTTTTGCATGATAGTGGAGTTGAGGTGTGTGTTCATTTTGTATTTGCCAACGAGCAGTGCATTTACTTAGGTGCCATCCTGGTAGAGCTGGTTGCTGATGGACTGTCAGGAGATGTTGGAATGATGCACACTGCCTGGGTGGTTGTTGTCAACATTGGTGACCAAGGCTAAGAATTTAGGCTTCATGTTCGACAGTGAATTAAAGATGGGGAAGCAAGTCAATCAAGTAACCTCCGCCTGCTTTTTTGCTTTGAAAATTCTGAGCTAAGTCTTGCAGTTCATCCCATTCACCTTAAGGAAACGGTAATAGGAGCCCTTGTACTTTCCTGAATCGATTATAGGAATGCACTATACTTAGATATAGACAAAGGCCAATCTGCTAAACTACAAGCACTGCAGAATGTGGCTGTCCGAGTACTGCTCACATTCCCCAAACATTACCCCAAGTCTTTTGGTATCAGACAGCTTCATTGGCTTACTATCCCGGAAAGAGAAAAATTCAAAGCCCTATGCCTGGTGCATAAGGCGCTTACGGTGGCGGTGCCATATACATTCAAAGGATATTCTCTTGGTACCAGCCTCTGCGAAGTTTGAGGTCTACTCTGCACAGGATTGATTCTGGTCCAGAGAATAAAAAAGGCCAGATAGGGTGGTAAGAGTTTTTCACATCAAGCGGCTAAGTTGTGGAATTCTCTCCCCTCTCAGCTGAGACTGCAATCTAAAAGGACTATCTTCAGGAAACAGATAAAAACCTGGTTGTTTACCAATGCGCTTAACTAAGAGATCCCTGGGTTAGTTTGAACAGTCCTCAGCGCCAAGATGCCTTGGCAATCGAGCACTTTATAAATGCATCAGTCAGCCAGTGGAGATTTCCCGGGGGACCGCTATTGCCTGCACATTGATGGGATGCATGTGCTTTCTGTTTTGGTTATTGTGTGCAGTGTTTCCAGGGAGGTACCAGTAGGACACGTGTGCAGTCAATTGCACCCACAAAGTACGGGAAGCCAGCTATGGCGTAGAGGCCTTGTTTGGTCTCCAGCTGTTCCTGCGCAGTGTGGGGGAAGTATAGGTACTGGGGTACCAAGCTGATAATAGCATCCAGGACAGGTTTAGGGAGCTTTCATAGGGCTCCTTCAACTCTGGCAGTTGTTGGTTGGTAGGTACCAGAGCCCAACAGCTGCAGCATAGGCCAGCAGTTTTGTCTGAGGTAGGATTTAGGTTGTCCCATTGAGCCTGTGGTTGGTAATGTCATTCTCTGGTGTTGGATGTGTGAGGTTGGTACGTTTTCAGGGGGTAGCTGTCTTTGCTTGTGCTGCCTCAGTGTTTGTCCGGAGGGGGCTGTGGGAGTACAGGGGTAGGGTGTGGTCCTGGGGGTGGTTGTGCTGGGTGTTGTGGCCCTCTTTGGTGTCCGAGCTGCATGTTCAGTGGATCCATGGCATCTGTTGCCCTTCAGGTGTAGCTCTGGGCTGGGCTCCCGTTTGTGGTGCAGGCTGTCGTCTGACTTTACACCAGGTAGGAGCAGGTGTTAATTTCCTGCTGCTAACGCGCCTTATCGCCTGTTTTGTGATCTTATCGCCGATCTGGCTGGTCGTTGAGAATGTTGCGGAGTGGTGTTGTCATGGCTTTTGGCACGGAAACGCCTACTCTGCATCTGATTAGCGATAGTTGCCGGGATCATCTGTGGCGATGTTTTTTGCGAATGATATCGTGGGTAAACTACTGATATGGGCTGTTATCGCCTGCATGTGAATAGGGCGTTACTTTTATCGCAACTTTGGCTGCGATAAAGTGCCTATAACGCGGCAATAGTTTCTTGAGAATATGCCCCTGAGTTTTTTATTGTAGTTTTTTCTATTAGAAAGTGTCATACCTTAAAAACCCTTCAAAATGCAATTTTCAACAGACTTCGTATGGAAGCGAAAGTATTTTGAACACCCCGGTCCTTTTACAATGAAAGTAAATAGCTAGAATTCGCTTAATATTCCGCTCTCTTAATAAAACTGGTAAATGAATACCAGGAGACCATCACTGGCAGTCAGAAAATGGAAGAGGGATTCAAAGTGGCTGTATATCAGAATTTGGTCAACAGAAATATTAACTCTGCTCTGCAGGACTCCTAGTTACACACATCCCATACACTCAGAACCAGGTCAGGAGGATGGGCTTTCTCTTACATCGCTCGTGAGTTGTGGATGGACCTCTGACTCCTTCTTAGATCCAGGAAGAAGTTGAAGATCAGCCGTCATCAGCCAGGCTAGCTTGAATCTGTGGCAATCTGATGATGGCTGATTAGCCAGAAACCCGTCCAGGATGCTTGTTTCCGGTCCAGGGAAGACATGGTTTCGCAGTTTGGGCTGAACTGTTCCTATGAGGCACAGGGTCAGACTGATTTGCATATGGCCATGTCTGAACTAGGGTGGCGGAGTGAGCTAATGAATGATGATGGAATAAACCCAGATCAGTAAACTTGGGTGAGTGCTTGCAATGTTCAACACTCCTTCCATCATCCCCTTTGGTTCAGCTGCTTGAATCCAGCAGCACAGTGAGCCAAGGACCCACGTCTGGGCATACCCATCCTGGGAGAAGGTGGCATATGCTGTCCACTTGTTATAGTGGGCACATTGCACCAGTCCAAACAACCTTGATTGATGATAGGTTTCAAGAGAACCTTTATTGAAAGCAATCCTAGTGGTAACTATGGAGAGCAGCTTTCAGGCTAAGTCTTGAAGTTGTGTAAAGCAGCTTGGTTTACCAGATTATAACCTCTTGAATGTCTAAATGAAAGGAGAACCACACAAGGTATGTATAAAATATATGTATTTATTTCTAAACACTCTCTAGTATCCTCTTTATGAGTTTACAGAGCAAGGTATATAATTTAAACACAATAGAACTTCAGTAAATAGCACAATATACAATGGGCCCCAGGGGAGACCAAACCATATATTAGGAAAGTGGTATAAGAGCCACGACTTGACTAGACACAAGGCCTAGAGCCTGTAGAATCGCTAGGACCCCAAGGAACCACCCAAGGTAGTGACACAGGGGACCCACGGGGGACGTGTGCAGTGTGAGAACACAGCAGCGAGTTCCATTAGCTCCTACTGGGAAAGTTGAGGTTGGAATTTTAAAGTTAAATGACACTTAGGAGAAGACTTTGAGCAAACCCTCTTAGACTTAAAGGGTTCTAGGGCCAACACCCACGGGAGCACCTGAGTACTCGAGTTACCTCACCCAGGGAAGCCGGGTGCATAGGTGTCAAATGGTGTCGAGAATCGTCGTCGTTTTCAATGGCGACCTGCTGCAAAGTGCTGCTGCCATGAAGAAGAAAAGTGTCCGGTGTAATCCAAGCCTGGATCGAAGATGTGAAGAACCTGAAAGCAGAGGGGACAGAGTATGGGTCACTTGCCAGTGACCATGGGGCATGATAGCCGAATGCCCAACAATGTCGGGTGCTTCAGGTGCGAAGAGGTGAAGCTTGACTCTGCAGCCACAAGGACCAGGAGGCGTCGATGATGACCAGGAGCTGCATTCAAACTATCCCACAAAGGATTTTGAGTGCTGCGGCATCGGTGCTCGGATTGAACACAACAAACCTTGGCATCAGCAAGCCACGCAGGAAGAGTAAAGATGCTTCGGTGTGGACCAGCAAGGTCCGATGGACTCCCCAAGCAAGAGAGAGTCAGGGCACATCTGGAGCAACCAGAGAAGCCCAAGGAAAGTTAAAGTTGCCTTCTCAGGGACCCAGGGGTCAACGGACCAGGGGTCGCGAAGGTACCTCAAGAGAAAACACAAAGGGCCGGCTCACGGAACACTCGGGAAGTGCAGGCCGGCAATCTTCGGTGCAATTGCTGCTCGGGGTCTGGGCTACAAGTAACCCAATGCACAGCCTCAAGGATTGTTGAGAAGCATATGCACTTGCAAATGTGCACGGTGTCTAGGGGTTCCAGTTCCACTGTACCCACGAGGGCTACGGGTCTCAGCTTTGCTGGGGACTCGGGTCGGCCTCTAGGAAGTCTGAGAACCCACCTCCTGTGTTGCAAATTCTTCAGAGTCCGGCGGGAGCTTCAGAGATGCAAACCGGTCAGATTGTCTTTAGTGCCTGTCAAGCAGGGCAGTAACTCCTTTACTCCAAGGAAGATCCTTCAGTCATCTAGCGCCTTGTAGATCGTTGAAGTTCCAGGATTCAGTATCAGAGTTTCGTCCAAGGTAAATCTAAAGTCCTGTGGTCAGGGGTTCCTATCTTATACCCAAGGAAGATTTGATTAGATTAAAATACGTATAGAGCACATGGCTGTCTCGTCAAAGAGGCATCCCAGCGCTGGAGCAGGACTAAGCAGGGGATGAAATCAGAGGTTAAAGCTGAGAAAAGTGCCAGGTATTCACAAGATGTCTAAAGTCCTGGTGGTCAGGGTTACTGTGGATGTGTAGGGGGAGAGAGTTCCATAAGGTGGGGGCCAAATGCCTAAAGGAGCGGCCGCCAGATCTGGGCCTGCGTATGCGTGGAATTTGTGCGAGGAGCAAATTTGCGATGCGCAGTGCTCGCGGCGGAGAGTAGAGGGCTCACAGATCGCCAAGAATGTCTGGGCCGATCTCTGTCAGCATCTTGTGCGTGATACAGAGCACCTTGAAACTAACACATTGTTCGAGGGGCAGCCAATGTAGGTGGTGGAGGAAATTTGAAACATGGCTGTACTTGGGGAGGGCAAAGATGGAGCATGCTGCAGCGTTCAGGACCCGCTGCAGTCGGTTCAGCACAGACTTATTAGAGCCATGCGTTTCAAATTTAAGATCTTTGTCAAGCATAAAGCCCAGATTTTTCACTGCAGGTTTATGAGCAGGAGGGGCACCAAGGGCCAGGGGCCCGCATTCGTTAGTCCAAAGATGAGAGTCTTTGCCAATCAGAAGAATCTCAGATTTGGCAGAGTTCAGTTGCAGGAAATTGGCTGTCATCCACTCTGCGATAGCTGAGATATCTTCTTTAAATGTTGCTCTATCTTGGCTAGGATTATTAGACAGGGTAATCACCAATTGGGTGTCGTCAGCGTATGACATCAGGGAAATTCCTCGTGCTTTGGCCATCCATGCCAAAGGGCTCATATATATATTAAAGAGCGTAGGGCTCAATGCTGAGCCCTGAGGAACCCCGCAGCGGAGTGGGTGAACACGGGAAGCAAAAGTTGGAGCTGTCACTTGAAAAGTCTGGTCGGCCAGGAAGGAGGAAAACCACAATAAGGTTTTATTACCAATTTCTATCTCCTCCAGGCGGTGGAGCAGGATCTCATGGGAGACCGTGACCAATGCCGAGCTCAGATCCAACAGCACCAAGGCTGAGGTTCTGCTGACATCCAAAGCGAATTTGAGTTGTTCTGCAACAACCAACAATGCCGACTCAGTACTGTATCGCGGTCAGAAACCGTTCTGGGAGCTATAAAGTATGTGATTGACTTTCAGGAAGTGAGTTAACGTTGAATTCACGTGTGCTTCCAGAATTTTGGAAAGAAATGGAAGCAGTGAAATTGGGCAACAGTTTTCTGGTTTAGAAGTGTCTAGCTTTGGTTTTTTGAGTAAGGGAACAACTTTTGCATGCTTCCAAAATTTTGGCACCACCGCTGAGGAGAGGGATAGATTAAGCAGCTCCACTCAGGTAGTAAGCCCTGTTGAATTTTCCTGAAAGCGTCCGATTTTAGGGGGTCGTCTGGAGATCCTGATTCAATTTTAACTACTAATCTCTCCAAGTCAATCAGGAGGATAGTGGGTAGTGATGTAAGAGGGAAAGTCTCAGGACCGGTGTGCGTGTTCTGCTCAATGACACTGGAAGTTGTGTCATGGTCGAAATTATGGTAGATGTCATCGGCCTTCTCCATGAAGAAGTTTACCAGCTCTTCGCAGTGTTGGTTGGAGGATATAATACTACCTAATTCAGATGAAGAGGATACCAGATCCTTCCGAACAGAGAATATAATTTTGCTGCGATTAGTACTTGTGGTGATCAAGATAAAATAATGGGCTGCCCTGGTCTTAGCCCGGGTGCCTTTAGAGGGAGTGAGTTTGAGAGGGATGCAGGTGTCCAATGCTTCGGTTATCCACCTTTGGAAGAGCGCATCAACCTCTTCTATGTTTTTTTTTTTTTAAACCTTTATTGCAGCATTCATAAAATACAAGCATGGGCCTACAACCGCAGGGGCCGGACGCTAAACATAATTAGGACCCATTATATCACGGTACGACACAGCTCATCAGCCGACAACCCTGGGGTTCGGCAGCGAATCAGTATAGAACATGTATTAGAACAGATAATTAAGTCACAGGATAAGATAGAGGTTTTTTTTTTATATTATCTAAATAAATGGATCAGGTGCCATACAATCAAACAACAGAATACGGGGGACAGGCCAAGAGACAGGATATGCACCTAGGAACAGCTATAATTGGAACTCTGGCGCCAAAGCATTTGAATCGGAGTAAACAACAATACAATATATGTTTTCGTAAGTGCCAGTTCTCAGGGCCTGCCCCTCCGAAAAACCGGATGACGTAAGAAGCATGAGCACTAAACTCCCATTGGGCACAGGGTCAGAGCTGATTTGCATAAAGCCATTATCTGACCCAGGGTGGTGTGGAGTGCAAAAAACGATGGATTTAGGCCCAGATCCTTGTACTGGGGTGAATGTAAGACATTGATCTACATTCTGTCCATCAAATTGTTTTTTGTAATTTTCTCCCTGAGTATACTGGGGTAGCTCAGACGTGGGTCCCAGAGCCTCCACACCACTGGAGTCAAGCTAGCCGGGCTGATGAGAGGTGTTACCTCGAAACCGGTCCGGTCCTCGGATGCTTGATTCCGGTCTGGGAAAGATATGGCTGTTGTAGTTTGGACTGGACTGTTCCCATGGGGCACAGGGTCAGAGCTGATTTGCATAAAGCCATTATCTGACCCAGGGTGGTGGGAAGTGCAAAAAACGATGGATTTAGGCCCAGATCCTTGTACTGGGGTGAATGTAAGACATTGGTCTACATTCTGTCCATCAAATTGTTTTTTGTAATTTTCTCCCTGAGTGTACTGGGGTAGCTCAGAGGGGGGTCCCAGAGCCTCCACACCACTGGAGTCAAGCTAGCCGGGCTGATGAGAGGTGTTACCTCGAAACCGGTCTGGTCCTCGGATGCTTGATTCCGGTCTGGGAAAGATATGGCTGTTGTAGTTCGGACTGGACTGTTCCCATGGGGCACAGGGTCAGAGCTGATTTGCATAAAGCCATTATCTGACCCAGGGTGGTGTGGAGTACAAAAAACGATGGATTTAGGCCCAGATCCTTGTACTGGGGTGAATGTAAGACATTGATCTACATTCTGTCCATCAAATTGTTTTTTGTAATTTTCTCCCTGAGCACTAAACTCCAGCACACAATAAAAATCAGAATAATTCGCAAGCTATACTGATCATAAAGGAAAGAAAGGGAAGGAAGAAAAAGGCCATAGAAAATAATAAAGGCAAAATAAAAAACCCCTCCAACCCCCCACCCTGCACCCCTGCAGATGGCTACAGCCTAACTCCACTAGCAGCGTGCCTTTCGCCCCAAGTAACTTAAACCCTAAAAGTAGGAAGAAGAATGGAGGAGGGCATATCCGTATGTGCTCCCAGCCCCTTTAGTCCCCCCGCCAGAAACACACCCCCTGTCGCAAAAAGACCGATGTAGAACAACCCTTATAAAAGAAATTAGGGGGCACCGTGATACACCGCCCAGCCTCTTAAATCAAACAATTGCAGATCGAACATCAATAATAGCCATTCCAAACCGTCCCGATCTAATTGATCTTAACCTTGACCCTTCCGAACCAGCACACAAACCCCCCCCAGCGAGACCCAAAAGCACACAAAGGAGTCATAGAGGAGAAGGAAGTCATCGAGAGACAATCCGTTACCACTCGTAGATAGTAAGTCCACGAGAACTTCAGACGCAGAAAGTCTCCTTATCCTAGATGGACAGTCGCGATGTATCTTGCTCCGGAGTCGTAAAATCTCCAAGAAGGGAGGAGACGACCCCAAGATGAAAGAAGAGTGGGGAACGCCTTTCGATACCTCCAAAGTCAATAGTGATGGAAGGTTCGGTGGTACACTCACGACCTCGGGAACACCGTTTTTCAGGGCACCATCCGATGGTTTCAATACTCGCTTCCCCATGGGGTCCTCGCACAGAGTCAAAATGGCTGTGTCTTGAATGGCTGCAGATTGCTGTTCCAACAGTGGGGCAGGGTCCGGTACCACAAGCAGCATCTCGGATAGGCTTGTATCCGATTTGTTCAATAAAACATCCACTTGTGAGTGAAACGCCCACATTTCTGCCAATATTGACCTCATCGATGGCTCAGGCACCGTTCGATCCACAGTCTCACGCCCGATACCAATCACAATCACCTCCCCGGGTGAATCTGGCATCTCCGGGGGGGACAGACAGGATCACGAAAGGGCAAATGTGGAGAGTGACCCGTCGTTATCTGCAGCCGTGTTCACCCGGCTTAACGCCGCAGGCCGGGGCCCCGACCCACCGAACCCCGGCGGGGACCAACACCAGGTCCGTGGGACGGGGACCCCCACCCACAGTCAGCAGCAAGCAAAGTCACTCCTCCATCAATGCTGAGCAAAGAAAACAATCGCCACCAAATTCGGGCGTGAAAGAAGCCTCCACTACGATTGACCGGACCCTGCCTGGGTCTCTCAGCCGATATTGTTGCACTGCAGCCTGGCTTTGCAGATACTCGAGGCCCCGGCTTCACCGCTGGAGTAGGCCACAATCTTCAACTCGATGTATCTTCGGCAAACCAGCCAATAAAAGTTTCCGGATTTCACCATTGGAGTGAGGAACAGTTCATTCACACAGGGGCTGGGCGTAAAATCAGGATAATGTACAGGATCTTGTGGCGGGATACGGAGGTCGTGGAGCCGGGAGCCTAAGCATCTATCTTGTTTGCCAGCTTAGCTTCTCCAAGCAGCCTCTTCTATGTTGTTGGATCTTTCTAGTGGCTTTGTGCTCAAGGCTGTAAGGAGAACCTCTTGGTTAAGTTTATGCCAAGACCGTTTTAGTGAGGGATACTGATTTGGCTGAGGCTTGGGGCCAGCTATCGTTAGCCTCATAGGGATGAGAAAGTGATCTGTCCAGATCATGGAGAGCGGTGCTAAGACTTCCAGTGACTCAAGGTTAGAAAAAATAGGGTCAAGGAGATGTCCGGCTCTATGCGTAGCACTGGGGGTCAATTGAGTCAGCTGGCAGGCTGCCAAGTCCCCTCAAAAGCTAAGAATCTCTGGGGTTTCTTGCATCTCTAGGTGAAGGTTCAGATCGCCGATAACATTAAAAATGACAGAACAATGTATGTCTAAGTCCTAGGACCAGAGGGTATGGAGTGTCCCAGAGGGTTCAGTCTGAAGGTGCATTGCATTGTCCACAAGGAGTAGGGCAGTCATCTGGAGCCCAGCTGTGAGTCCCACAGGCGCCTTCACCATGTAGAGCCAGTAGGGCTTCACAGGAGTAGGTTAATCTTTAGGCTTTAGATGAGGTAGAATCCATGGCTCCTGGTGACTTCCAGGCACAGACGGGCGCAGGCAGGCTTGCCTTAGGCGCCCCTGCTGAGCACGTCCACTGCGCATCCTCACAGCGGCTTTTGTTTAATGCCACAGGAGCTCAACAGGCTCCACCCGGGCAGCACGTTGATTAGGTGAGAGCCGACCAATCAGCACGAGAGACTGCATAAGTTAAGCAATAACACGCAAAAGTGCAAATACGTGCAGGGAGGCTAAATAAGCTTTTTTTAAAGATGGTGCAGTTGGCAGCATTTGTAAGTGCAATTATTAAAACTTTTAAAACAGTTCCAACAAAAGTTCCCCCCCCCAATGCAGTGGTGGCACAAACTCTGGGGACCCACCTATGGGAGGATTTGGGAAGAGGGGTGGCTAAACCCATTTCCTTTGTCCAGTTTCATGCCAGAGCAGGGGCTGATAGCCCCCGCAAACGGTTTGAACTGGGCTATGCACAGGGACACCAAATGTGCCCCCAGTGCAGACTTAAAAGCACTCTTAGAGTGCACCCATCCAACCCAATACACTAAAGCCTGTCTGGAGGTGGTTACACCTCCGTGTGACAGGAATCCTATTGTCCAGGCCTCCCCTGCCAGAGTTTCATCAAGCAGCAGAAGGCCAGACTCATGTCTGTGGCTGTGGCATCCATTTTGTGATGCCAGGGTTCTGTTAAGCTGGTACCAGGTGTACCGGTGTGGCCATGTTTCTCCCTCTAGGGGGGTGGAATCATACCTCCATTGCCAGTACTGGTGGGGAGGTATGATTCCAAGGTATTTGACACCCATACACAACATGTTTCCTTGCAGCCATTCCAAAGTTAGCATTTACCGAGAGGTTATAATGCACTTAAGAGTATATGGTCTGGCTACATCACAGAACAACCCTAGAGAATAGATTCCGAAGGTTGCAGAGGGGCCCTGCTCATGCATGGGAACCCTCTCACACAAAACCCAGCACCCTGCCTTCAGGATTGATAAGGCCTGCCATAGGGGAGACTGATAGGTTTACATGTGCAGTGATATAAGGTAGATATAGGGTACCTATATCTAAGTAAGGGGTGCATACACCACCTTACACAGGCTGCTGTAGTAGACCTGAGTTTCATTTATTTTCAAAGGTTGTCCAGGTGTGACATAATACATGCTCCACCCCCTGGTAGGCCTCTGGGGTACCTATGCCCTGGGTACCTAGTGTACCATATACTAGGTACTAATAAGGGTACCCCAGTATGCAATCTGGAGTGTACGTAGAGTACATGGAATCAATTTAGAGAGGAAGCAGCTAGGCTGGGGTCCTGGATAGCAGGGCCCCAGCAAGACTAAAGTCGAAAAACAGTGAAACATCAGCAAAAAGTGGGGGTAACAATAAGAAGCAGATCCTACTCTTCTACACATCCCACTTAGGGTGAAAAGTGCTACGCAAACAAATGATGGACGGAATGCTGACTAAATCATACATTCACCTCCAGTCAAGAGATCTGGGTTAAATTCATTGTTCTTTTGTTCACCATGCCACCCCAGTTTAGACCCAGCCATATGCAAATTAGTCTGGCCCCTTTGCCTCATGGGAACAGTCCAGACCGAACTGCCAAGCCAGGTCCAGATCTCTGTACTGGGGTGAATGTATGACATTGTTCTGCATTCTGTCCATCAATTGTTGTTTTTGCATTTGTCATCCCGAGTGGGACAGGTATGCCCAGACGTGGGTCCCTTGCTCTCCATGCCACTGGAGTCAAGCTATCCAGGCTGAAGGAGGGTGAAACACCAAAACCGGTACTAGGATGATTGATTCCAGTCTAGGGAGGACCAGGCCTGGCAGTTTGGGGTGGACTGTTTCCATTGAGCACAGAGTCAAGACTTATTTGCATATGTCTGGGTTCAAACTGGAATGGCAGTTTGGGCTGAACTCTTCCCACTGGGCACAGTGTGAAGACTGATTTGCATTTGGCTGGGTTCAAACTGGAATTGCATGGTGAGCAAAAAAACTATGGATTTAGGCCCAGGTCTCTAAACTGAGGAGAATGTATGACATTGTTCTGCATTCTGTCCATCAATTGTTGTTTTTGCATTTGTCATCCCAAGTGGGACGGGTATGCCCAGACGTGGGTCCCGTGCTCCCCATGCCACTGGAGTCAAGCTATGCTGGCTGAAGAGGGGTGAAACCTTGAAACCGGTCGCTAGGATGCTGTTTCCAGTCCATGGAGGACCAGGCCTGGCAGTTCGGGGTGGACTGTTTCCATTGAGCACAGAGTCAAGACTTATTTGCATATGTCTGGGTTCAAACTGGAATGGCATGGTGAGTTAAAAAATGATGGATTTAGGCCCAGATCTCCTTACTGTGGTGAATGTATGACATTGTTCGGCATTCTGTCCATCAATTGTTGTTTTTGCATTTGTCATTCCGAATGGGACGGATATGCCCAGACGTGGGTCCTGTGCTCTCCATGCCACTGGAGTCAAGCTATCTTGGCTGAAGAGGGGTGAAACCCCGAAACCAGTCCTAGGATGCTTGTTTCCAGTCCAGGGAGGACCTGGCCTGGCAGTTCGGGCTGGACTGTTCCCATTGGGCACAGGGTCAAGACTGATTTGCATATGGCTGGGTTCAAACTGTAATGACAAGGTGAGCAAAAAATGATGGATTTAGGCCCGATCTCTGTACTGGTGTGAATGTATGACATTGTTCTGCACTCTGTCCATCAATTGATGTTTTTGGATATGTCATCCCAAGGGGACGGGTATGCGCAGACGTGGGTCCTGAGCTCTACATGCCATTGGCGTCAAGCTATCCTGGATGAAGAGCGGCGAAACCCCAAAACTGGTTCTAGGATGCTCGTTTCCAGTCCACAGAGGACCTGACCTGGCAGTTCGGGCTGGACTGTTCCCATTGGGCACAAGGTCAAGACTGATTTGCATATGGTTGGGTTCAAACTGTGATGGCTGGTGAGCACAAAAAGATGGATTGAGGCCCAGATCTCTGTACTGGGGTGAATGTATGATACTGTTCTTTATTCTGTCCATCAATTCTAGTTTTTGCATTTGTCATCCCGAGTGAGACGGGTATGCCCAGACGTGGGTCCCGTGCGTGCACTCCATGCCACTGGAGTCAAGCTATTCTGGCGGAAGAGGGGTGAAACCCCGAAACTGGACCTAGGATGCTTGTTTCTAGTCCAGGGAAGACCTGGCCTGGCAGTTCGGGCTGTATGTGTTCCCATTGAGCACAGGGTCAAGACTGAATTGCATATGGCTGGGTTCAAACTGTAATGGAATAGAGAGTTAAAAAACTATGGATTTAGGGCCTGATCTCTGTACTGGGGTGAATGTATGGGGATTGTTCTGCATTCTGTCCATCAATTGTTGTTTTTGCATTTGTCATACCGAGTGGGACTTGTATGCAAAGACGTGGGCCTCGTACTATCCTAGCTGAAGAGGGGTGAAACCCCGAAAGCGGTCCTAGGATGCTTGTTTCCAGTCCAGGGAGGACCTGGCCTGACAGTTCCGGCTGGACTGTTCTCATTGGGCACAGGGTCAAGAAGGATTTGCACATGGCTGGGTTCAAACTGGAATGGCATGGTGAGCAAAAAGTACATAATATATATGTCAGATGAAATTCTGACAAGAATATTCTGGTGAACACGCTTTTAAAGTAACATTGTAGTACAAGGTTATGTTATGTCATTTTTAGAACATGGGCCAGATATACTAAGCAATTTTACGATAGCAAAGCAAAGATTAAAAAAAATCACAGGCTTTGCAAGCGAAAAATGGCTATGTTTTTCCAAATCAGAAAATGGGCTTAGCGACCCACACCAAATTTCAATTGGAAGGCAGCATGAAAGCAGTAGCGTCTGGTGACATTTGAAATGAGTGTGGCGCAAACATCGTGGATGAGTGTTACCTCACGACTGGCTCAGATGTTTGTCCCCTTTATCAAGCTTTACTGTAAACCCGATTCTTGCCGTGTGACCAAGGAGCAGATTTCCTTCAGTTGTTGGCTTAACACAGCCACATTCCCGCCTCTCTTCATCCCTGGAGCATTTCATTACCGTTCCATTGATGAGGAGGTGTTGGGTTCACCCATTAGCTTGTCAGTCAGAGCCCAGGGAGGTTGTGTGAATCCCAGAATGCCGGGGACCACTGGTTTAAGAAGATAGAAATACAAGCAGTCCGTTTGGGCTTTCTACCACCTGTTGCTCTGCAACATGTGCAGAGAAACAGGTTTTAACTTCTTTTCAGCCATATGCCTTGGATGTCAACTGTCATAGATACCTAAAGGTTTTGGAATATTAGAATTCAGTGCAGGAATTAGCATTTCCCTAATTGTTATGCCACCCTACTTTATTTTTTGCAGATTTATATAGCGCGAACGCAACCTGAAGGTAAGGTAGCGCTGAACATAAGCACTCGGAGTCGTAAAGGGCCCTTGTTGCTTGAATACCAATGAAATCATGGCTTTAATGAGGAAAAACAAAAGGCCACACAGAAGGTGAGGCGCTTTGAATAGTCGGCGCCTCATTGATAAACAGTTTACAGCCAAATCTGCCCCTGTTTATTGTCTTTCAAATGCGCTCATTAATCAATTCGAGGAGGAATTCTGATGGGAGGCCTAAAGCGGCTTCCATGCCTTTTATCCACTCATGACCCAGTGTGAAGCCTGGCTGCCTCCCCAACCCCTGGCCTGTAAAGCGGTGCTGAGGCTGCTAGCTGTAGTGCACACCTGGCGTTGGTGGGACGTGCCGACCAACTCAGAGGTATGATCTGTCCCCGAAGGCCAATTTAGCATGTATTTAATGATTCGTGTCTTGATGTTGGGAAGATAGCATGCTCTACATAATAGCGTACAAAAACAAATTGAATTTGTTTCCCCCCTTTTTAGGTCGAGCCTAGGCAGCGCGCATGCGCTGTCTGGAAGACCTGAAGTATTTGATAAATGGCTTTGCTCCCGCCCAGGCTGCCCTCCGGTTGGTTTAGCGCAGTGTTGCTCTTAAGTGCAGCTTCCAAACTGGTTCCCTCAGCGAGATGTAATTTCCGGTTTTCGCCGAGGAGCACAGCCTAGGCTCAGTTTTCTTTCGTTTCCATAGTGTATTTTTCTTTCAGAGAACCCATTTTATTGCCCCAAAAAATTCTGTGTGTCATGCCAAGGTTTATGTTAAAGTATGATGTCTGGGTGGCAGCAGTGCACAAAGCATAAGAAATCGGAGCTGCTCGGTTTGAATTCTTTTTCTACACCTTACGTTGTGCAAAATACTTTGGGGTATCTTGAGTGAAAATTGAACACAAGGAAATACTTTGCGTTCAAAGGTCATTTGAAATACCAGCAGGAGGCTGAATTTCGTAGAAAATTACACTCACAACAAATGTTCTGCTTGAACCTGTCTCCTACAGCTCATATCTGCTCAAAATAATCCCCAGAAGCATAAATATGTGGAACATTTTAAACTGGAGCCACTTCCATAATTTCGCACCATTTGTGTGGTGTGAAAATGCAAGAATTACACAAATGTTTGCCAGTGTTGTGGAAACTTATGCATGGCCGTTCTTACGTTTTATGCCCTGCCCTCAAGAAGTAAGGTTTTGACTCCTCACGTTTTCCAGCACCTGAAAATCAAGGCTTGAAAAGAAGATAGTTGGCAATTCAATAAGCTCGTAGTACCACTTGGTTCCTGTGTCCCCCAGGACAGCGACCATTATACTTACAAGGATTGCCCAGCTGCTGTTCAGTCACACAGACTCTGGAGAGCTTGCTTGACAATAGTGGCAAGCAGTGAGTGATTTAGAACATAATCCCCAAAGAGCATTGTATACTAAGTAGTGAACTGAGGGCATTTATTATCAGAGAACCAGTGCTTTAATGAAGCCATTGGATTGGAGACATTTCAGGAAATTGTTCATAACGGCTCACACAGGCGTACCAAGCAGCTCTAGTTTTATAGATTTCCCATTTCAAGATGCACATACACCCAAAACAAGATTCACTCTACATCATCTTGATAAGTACTTCATAGAGAGTCCTTACCACCTCCATTCAACATCTTTCTGAGGGCTGAATTTAGGGCAGTGCGACTGGTGCAACCGCACTGGGCGCTGACCTGGGGAGGGGGCACTGACCTCATGGGGGGGCGGAGGGGCTACTGTGCTTAGCAATAACTTACCATTTAAAAACACCTTCTGAAGAGTTCCTTTTGCATCCAGCTTTTAAACAGCACTAAAAAGGGCAAGATAACTCTTGTGAGTAATGTTCCTGTTAGATAGAGAGGAGAGATCAGGGTTTTATCTAGTGGCATAGAGTACTGCAGAACGCATACCGTGCAGACCACACATTTGTACTTTGTATGGATAGCTGAGTGGATCACTGCTTTTGTCACAGAGATCCTTTTGTTACTGCAGTACATATGCTTTATCCCTAATGTAGAACAGTGACTCTTACAAACTGTTATGAAATAGCTGCATGCAAACTTCTTAAAATAGTTAGTAGGTTATGTGTTTTCCCGAGTCTTTCATTATCTATTCCTAATGTTGCTAAAAAGGGTTTGTTTGGGTAGATATCCATTCTTATTAGTAAAGCCAATCTGTATCAGTGCTTTAAAACAAATTAATGTAACTGAGAGAGGGGCTATGAAGAAATAAAAGGGCACTTTTCCCAGTGGTAATCAGGTAATCTGAGGAGGAAGTCATGGGGTGGGTTGTGCCAACACTGACTGTCACACAAGGACCCTGTGATGTACAATACCAAGGCTTGGTTGGACATCAAGCAGTACGTTGTATTTAATCACACCTCACTCCATTGGTCTAAGCCCTAGGCGCATACAGAAGACAAACTTTACAGCACACGCCCGACGGATCCTTTCACCATCACTCACACCCACAACATAACCCAAAGCAATGTAGCTGGAAAACTGGGGCTAAATCAACCGAACAGCACGCCGATATACACTCAAGAAGTGTGCAGGTAAAAGCAGCATAGACGTAATGCACAGTCATGTGAACCACACACAGTCATGCCAAGAACATTTCATTATAAGTAAGGCTCTCAGTTTTCCATTTTTACAGATTTTTCCCGATAAATGTATACAGAAAAAAATGTGTTTCCTGTCTGTATCTATTTTTAAAAACAGAAAAATACTGACAATTGTGCTTCTTGTGAGTTACTCGCCATGCTGTCTTTCATGAATTCCAGGCAAAACTGATGCCGACAGTCAGAATAGAGACTGCCAAAACAGGATCATATTTCCTTAAATACAGGTATATGTGACCATGCATTTGTAGTATACAATAATATGCCCTTATGGGTGCAGTGTTTTGGCATATATGTGGCTGCTTAATTTGTTAAAAGTCTACAGGCATCTATGTATGAGTGCACGTCTAGGAGTTAAATAAATGTGGAAATATACCATTTTACGACTCCATTTACTCTCAACCATTTAAAGGAAGGAGGTGACCCTGTGTCCCTCAGAACCTGGGTATGTATCATATATGAAGAAATGGTTCTGTCTGGAAGGTGTCAATTTCTTCCTAGGGTGAAAATGTCAATGTTGCAGTCACGCTAGTCTACGCAGTTGCACAGGCCCCAACACAAAGAAATTCTTGGGTCGTGTATTCATGCATTGATAACATTGGACAGTATTACATTACTATTGTTGCCTAGTTGTTTAATATATGTAAAGCACATTTTCCACGTATTATTTCACTTTAATCACTTTATTATCCTACCTTGTATTGTTTTATTGACAGCCTTGTTCGGTAATTTGTGTACAATACAAAAACCTTTTTTTGACTAAATAAATAATTGTCTTTGTGGTGTGTTAAAACAGTACAGTTTGGTTCTCCAGTGGGGATGTTGAACCTTTCAAAAAATCATAGTTACTTCACAAAAAGTCGAATGTTGTGGATACAGTGATTTCACTTGTACAAAGCAATTGACACCTTCCCTACAGAACCATTTCATTATATACATTTATTCTCAAAATACAAAATAAATATGGATAAATACCAATAAAATGGCCAGAAAATAAATATGGATAAATACAAATGGAAATGTTAAGAAAATAAATACTGTAAAACTTGGAGCCCTAATTATAAGTCACCAAACTGGACTATGTTGCATATAAAGAAATATCAGCTGCATGTATAGAAATATCGTACTCAAGGCGAGCATTGGGCAATGGTCTCCCAATCAAGAGACAAAACAGAAAATCTCTTCGACATACTTAACCAAAGATCTTTTTAATCACATGAGGGCTCCTCTATGTGTCTTCTATGCTCAACCTATTTCAGTGTTTTTCAACTAAGGATCAACCATAGTTCTTAAAAGAACACACATCAATTGCCCTTTTAGAATTAAGCTGTCCTCTTTGTATCATAGGACAGGCCAGTATAATAAGGGAGACAAAATAAATACAGATATAAACGCAGAAATCCCTGTTCAGCTTTAGTGAAAGGAAAAGAGACTCTGAAAACAGTTTTGGACATGGTGCTCTGCCATAAGTATATTAAGGTACCCTGTCTGCCAAACTCTTGTTCTCCCTTTCTGGAGTCAGTTTAACCACCATGTGTTCGCAGGTGGAGTAGCCCCTAGTTCCACTGGATGACACCTTTGACTGACGGCAGACATTTGCTGTTGGTCTAAGCGCCCAGGGCTTTATGTGGACCAGGTCCTGCCAGTGTTCAGCAATGGCAGTTCTAAAAAAGCAGGTGCTGAGACGGGTCTCTTATCAAGCTCTCCATGTTTGCCCTCACCCTCAGGGGGGAAAACATTCTTACATCAGCAGAAGTACCACCCTTCTCTGCCTTTAATGTAACTTCATAGAGACTCGTTATATTCTTTCAAAGTGTCATCTAGTCAGAACTGAGGCATTTTCAATAATATATTCAACAAAGCCATAGCTGTTGCTTATTTATCATATGCAACTTGCAACTATTGACAAAGCCAATAGCCCTGGCTAGTTGTAGGTGTAATGCTGTTTGTAGTATTATATATCTTGATGACAGTAGCAGCAAAATAACAGTCTGGCGGCGCACTATGCTAAGCACAGATTTTTAGCTAATGGTTTTTAAGCTGTAGCCTTAATTACATTGCCCATGCCCCTTTGAGAGTCACCCACCCCGTTTTGTCATCCCACTTAAAGCCCTGTAAGTACCTGAGACCATCGGCCCAATTTAGAACAGAAGTTCTGGTGAATATTTTTCTGTTTGTGACCGCCAGGAAAAGCCTGGAGGTCTAGAATAAAAATAAATAACAAGCCTTTGCAATGCAATAGTGTTTAAGAAAGACAAGGGAACCCAGAAGGTATGCCATAGGGACCTTGGGCAGTATCATGTTTCAAAAAACAGTGGTCCCTACTCGTGGACACAATGGTATACTAAACTGATAATCACACACCTGATAAGTGTTATGTCTTTTGTCTAGCCGGACATGGAATTTATTTAACAATTCTCTTAATAAAACAGAATGAGTACATTAATAACAAGTGGGCACCACCATGACCCATAACATTCAGACAAAACAACAAACAGAATGGTAAAAGGAGCAAAGCAAAAATATGTCTGTGTACTTGTAGTCAGTGTTACAGACAAAGATTGTTATAACCACACCATTGCATTTCACAATATTTTAAATGTCATATTGCATAAGGGGTTTTTTTGGTCGACGATGTTTCGATGCCTTAAGTTAAATGAGGGGCATCATCATCAGGACAAAATTATTGTCATTGTTGTCTTTAATTATTACACTGCCTTTTAACGCAATTGCGTATTACAACAGGCAATGCATCGGATCAGCGAATAGCGCGAACAATGGAGGAATCGGTCCTGCCTTGTCCAGCGAGGAGAGTCATCTGGATCGGGAGCGTAATAGCTTGATATGCAGAAGTCAACGGCGCTGTGGCAGATAATGGGGTTCTGGTGTTAGAGTGTCTTTTAAATCTATTCAAAATAAATGAATTCTTTTATTATGCTTTTGTTGTATGTACTTGTGACATTGTAAGGTTTCATATTGCAAACCTGTGCTTAGCTCTGCCTCAAGGGAACTTTCTTACTTAGGTTTAATAACCCCATTTCCCTTGGCTTACTCAAGGGGTACTTCTCCACTTTACACACACTGACTACAAGTACACAGACATATTTTTGCTTTGCTCCTTTTACCATTCTGTTCGTTGTTTTGTCTGAATGTTGTGGGTCACGGCTGTGCCCACTTGTTATTAATGTACTCATTCTGTTTTATTAAGAGAATTGTTAAATAAATTCTTTGTCCGGCTGGACAAAAGACATAACACCTATCTGGTGTGTGATTATCAGTTTAGTATACCATTGTGTCCACGAGTAGGGACCACTGTTTTTTTAAACATTTGCAATGCAATAGGTCTACAATTTACGCGAGTTAGAGCTATTGGCATTGTAAATGACAATGCCTTTTATTTATGTTTTGGTTTTTAAACACAAATAGAACGCATTGTCATTTACAATGCCAATAGCTTAAACTCACATAAATGCGAGACCTATTGCATTAGAAATGCTTGTTTATAAGCTGAACGCCGTTGTTCTGCTTATTAATAGCATTAAGATACAAAAGCAGAGGCAGCTAGCACGTTTAAAATAAAATTAGCACTGAAGCTGGTGAGACTGCGAAATCAGGTATTTTAAAAGTGTAATATGCAATCGCGCACTTCCTATGCAGAATATGAAGAACTTTGCTGCAGTTTGATGTTATAATGCTGAAAACTGTACAAACAAAGCCCATAGCGAGCATTAGTATTAGTGTGAAGTAGTTCAATTGTGTATTTATATGTGCAGAAAGTGGGTGCTCGTAGTTAAAATCTGTAAAATCTGTATAATTCCGGCTATCAGATTGTATTTGACAACCTTTACATTACAAGCTATTTACAATCCGCAGGCACCTTGTTGTTAAAATAAAAAATAGTCTGTGCTAGTGGTAGCAGTTGGTATTACTTTAAATATGTGTCGCATTGACTACAACAGTAACAGTTTCCATCAGGCTACACTGTTATCACAAGCTGTTTCAAAGGCACAGGCACCTTGTTACTAAAAGAGAAAAGGTTGTGTAGGACAAACGCCTGTGCCAAAAGTTTGCTTCTCTTAAGCACAGATAAATAAAGTACAGCTACAAGTCATAACAAATGTTTTTTTCTAAAAGTGGTTCAATTAGTAAAAACTCTCCACGTGATGGACACCTGGATGCTACAGTCAAAAAGACACACTTGGAAAAGCTATTTTTTTTTTTTGGGTTAATTGTGGTTAAGGTAATGTATAGACTTTTTTTAAAGTTCTTTAAAATGCGCACACACCTTGTTGCTAAAAGAAAGAATGGTGCACGTGCGCCAAGAAGTCTGTGGTAAGGTGAGCAGTTGCGATCATTTGTTGCAATGCTTGCAAAGGTGTTAATGCGTCCATATTTTATTGCTAAAAGAGATAAAAATGGCCTAGACAAGAAGTCTGTAATGGTGTGAACGAGTTACATTAAGTTTTCATTTGCTGGAAAAAAAAAGTTTAGCATGGAAAAGAAAGTGACAATATGCACAACTCGCCATGCAGTTGCGATCGGTATTATTTGTTTCGCATTGCTCAAAAATACAATTGCGATGGGAATTATTGATACCAGCTGTACATAGCCTCAAAACAATTACTGACCGGATTTACCCCCCCAAAAAATTACATCTCTTTGCATTTAAACTTTTTGCAACGTAGTCTTACTTTTTTGTCCATAAAATCAAACTTTTCATTACTTTAAATTACCGAAAGAAGAGAATATCGCCTTACAGCCAAAGCTCCCGACTTTAAAGCTAAGGGACCCAGTCCAAGCATCGGCGTCCACTCAACATCAGTGATTTTTGGCAAAGCACTTAGGGGGTATATTCACAAGAACGTGTGCTAAATATCACCAAAAAATGCTTATGCAACTTTACACATCGCAGCCCATCACGGGAAAATAACCCTGTGTCAACGTGGAATTCACAACACTGTGCGGTACCATGCGATAAACCGCCGAAACCGCGGGCTATGTTTGCGATGCAACCACCGTGACGGACATAAAAACACAAACCCCAACGCGGAAAAAGACACGATGTGCCCAAACGCAATAAGAAAACAGTGACAACCAGCACTAGGGCAGCAATCCCCACACGTCATGCGTGAAAACGCACAAGAACAGCAGACGAAAATTGCCACCAAAAAGGACATCAACTGCGTAGTACCACGGATGCCCCCTGAGCCACTGCAGAGGACAACATGTACCCTAAAATCCCCATGGATGAACACCCAAGAATACACCGACCAGGGAGTGGGTGGGCAGGAGGAGACAGGCACAATGGCACACAGACAAACACCAAGTAGTCCCACGTACCCAATGTGCCCAAAGGGGCACCCACACACCACATCAACAAGCACACAACCAACACCTGCACACGTGCAAAACACAGCAAACATGCACATATGTTTGCCACACTGACAATGCAAGAGACACAACATGACCAGTAGCATGGGTGCAGTGCAATCACCATGACAATGTACACGGCATGACACTGAGGTAGCTGAGTGCGGACCACAACCGGAAAGGAGCAGGTCACACTTGGACACAACCACCTGCACAAACAACCCCTGACGTCATCGGCACATCTGTGGATAGACCATGACCAAGAGGCACAACCCGACAAAGAGCACAAATCATTCATGTCTGCAACCACTCATCACCATGGAAGCACAGAACTGACGGGCACACCGCCTGAAAGGGACCAGTGGCAGACAAATTAGAGCCACACGAGCGAATCAACCACCGTGCAGAATATTCACATAAGTAGAAGTGCACCTCGACATTGACAACATCCCGGTACAAACAGCAACCCCTTCACAACAGAACACAGGACAAAACTTGTGCTGCAAATGTGCAGGACATGGCAAATCACACCTGGCACAGCAGGAAACTGTGACATAACAATGCACAAGTACAATCAGTAACAAATATGTTTTATTCACACATGCTGTGTTTTTGGACATTTTGTACTGTCCCATGATTGCCAGGGACGGCCACAATGTCACGTGCTCATGAGAAGTAATTGTCAATGATGGTGTTCCTACTGGCCATTCCTGCCGCAGCTGCAGTGGGATGTGGGCCACCTGCCCCATCGTCCCCATCATCGTCTGGTACTTCTGGAACTGGAATCCATTGGCATTGGTGCGTACACAGATGTGCAATACACAACATATAATGATCATCTTGCACAGGATGTCCGGGCTTTACAGGAGCTTTCCACCTGTGCCATCCAGGCACCTGAAACGTGACTTCAACACACCAAATGTGCGTTCAACGATGCCCCTGGTGCGTATGTGGGTCGCATTGTACTACCTCGGGGCGGGTGTGTTTGGGTCTCAGATGGGTGTCATCATCCAAGGGCGGAGTGCATATCCTTGATCACCTGTGACAATGCAGGGGGAAAAGAGTCAATACTTCTTTCGGCAGGATGTGATGGCAGGCCCAATAATCCAGTGACACCTGTACTGGGCTGTGCCTGGGGTGAGTGTAAGCCAGCCCTCAGGGAGTAGCTGGTGCTGGCAACAACTTCAACAGTCATCACGCATTCAGAAACACAATGTCAGAACAACAAGGGGGGGTGATTGAGTTGCACAGGGTTAGTGGCCCCGGATGCACAGCGGCCGACACGGGCCCACCACCATGGGACGCTGACCTGCAGGAAACTGGGGTAGAATCATGAGGGCAGAGCAGGTTTCCGTAGATGTAAAAGGAGCTTGTTGTGGAGTGTCTCGGTGGACAGTGTAAGATGGACACCCAGGGCATGATGCAGAGGGCACCTACTAGCTGTGTCCGCCAACATGAAGAACATGAATGACCCTACTCATGCCAGACACCTAGTCCGTACCTGCCCGTTCCTGATGACAACCCCCAGGTCACAGGCTCAGACACCAACGATGTTCCGCCGGAAGCTGACGGTCACTCACGGCGCACAAAGTTAGTGGCATCAAATGTCACCGGCTTGCATTTGACAGGGTTAGTGGCACCACGTGTCATTGGCTTGCGTTGAACAGGGTTAGTGGCACCACATGTCGCCGGCTTGCGATAAACAGGGTTAGTGGCACCACGTGTCGCCGGCTTGCCATATGGAATTATGCCTCACTGATCAAAGGGAGTAGCTGCCGCCACGGACTTGGGGTCACGGACATTCAGGACTCAGGACACAGTTCGACATGTGGGACCTACTGTGAAGAAGGGGATGCCAGTGGAGTGTGTCAATGAGGAAGGAGTAATGTGGGCCAGCGATGGTCTGCGGAGGCTCCAGAGGTTGCAGGATTGGGGCTTGGAGCTTGCCCCGGCACGTGGTGGGTCCTCTTTGACACACAACGGTGTTGGAAGGTGAGCAGTGGGGCCTTGAGGCACTGAGGTGGGCAGGCCTGGTCTGGGTATCAGCATCCTGGGGTGCAGCAGGCACACAGGGTCATAGGCCCGCTGCTCACGGCGTCTGCCTCGTGGCAGACTGCGAGGTGGCCCTGTCAGTGACGTTGGCCTTTCCGGGAGAGAACCATGCTCTGCGCCACAGGGATTTTGTCCACACCCCTGCGCAGTCCTGGTGTACTCAGGGACCACCCACTACGCTCACGCACACAAGGGGGATGCAGTGAGCAACATTTCCGCTATCGGGCCACGGCGTGCTGTGACATGTTGCGTCCACTGTTCACTAACTTCCGGTCACCAGCAGTTGTGGCCTGCATGGACATATTTGTGGTTTGCACACCCACACCTGTCCTGCACATCCACGCCACGCTTGTCGCTGTGTACATTGCCATTCACGGGTCACTTGCATCCTTCGCACATGGCTGCATTCCGCATCTACACATGTTCAGCTGTTGTGTGGATGTGGTGCCATGATATGGCTGTATGGTGTGCAGGGGTAGCCCAGGATCACCATGGAGTAGTGTTGTTGTGGCTGGTAGATGAGCATGTTGATTGCCATGGTGTATGTGGTTTGGTCACATGTGCATTCCTACAGTTGTGCGTTGTGTGATGGTGGCTTTGAGGTGTGTGGTGTGTTGATTTGGCACTTACCAAGGAGCAGTCCAGTTCCATATGTGCCATCCTGGAAGCGCTGGTTGATGAAGGACTGTCAGAAGATGAAGAATTCGTGCACACGGCCTGGATAGTTTGCAACGACATTGGTGGAGAGTCCACGGTGGTACACTACTGCCTGCACATTGATGGAATGCGTGTTGCGGTAGTGGTGTGAGGTATCCGCAGGGGGCCCAAGTGGGACATGTGTGCAGTCTATTACCCCCAACACGGCCAGGAATCCGGCTGTGGCGTAGAAGCCTTGCTTGGCCTCCTGCTGTTCCTGCGCAGTGTGGGGGAAGTGAAGGTACTGGGGTGAGGAAATATAAATTTTATGGTCAAGAAATGTTCCCTAACGTGTACCCCACCGTCTCCATGTACAAGTTTAAAGTGCATGTAACTTCCCTCCTGTGCCAGCTATGAAGACGCAAATACATTTGCGTCCAACGTTAACATGTCCTCTTTCAGACCCGCCATGAACGGGTTGAATATTCAGTTCCTAAGTATGCTATGCCAACGTCTTTTTGTGGTGTACTTTACACGTTATTCAGCTCTGGCGAAGTAGGCCCCGAATTCTGCCATCGAGCCTTTTTCTGTCTTCTGACTCTGAACGCCTCAGCCTGGGCTGCCTCTGTACCCGTGACCTCTGCCTTACTCCCTGCGCGGCCCACGGTGCTTCACTCAGCCTGCTGCCTGCCAAGACCAAATTCAACCTTCGCATTATCTGTTCCGCTCCTCGAAAATACATTCCTACCTACTAGTTTAAGTAAACATTCCCCAGCTGCAGAGCAAACGGCCCGGCCTCACTGTCTCCGTGCAAGTAATTCATAGCCTCTGTTACCATGGTAGGCCTATGCCCCCTCGCATCTCATGTAGACACTCAGACGCTTATACACGCACTCACAGTCAGTATAGAATAGCTTCTGCCCCAGAGACCTTTCCCTTCTAGGTAATATGGTTCCTAAACATCAGATATCAGATATGATAGTGGTACAAGTTGATCTGACATGCCAGACTTCTGTCTCTTTTCGCTGGTGCAAATGTCAAGTCCCCTGCACCCTCCAGTCACACGTCATGCACACGTCATGCAGCTGCGCGCGCATCCAAGCTTCAGATTTCTACTGACATTGCAAGATTCTGCTTTTTATGCCACCCACTTACGACACTTACATGTGACGTTTCTAGCACACGCCTAGTTCACGCCTTCTAATTACGTATCACTACCACGTGTGTGTTTTATCTCGTTTCTCTCAGCTGTTACGCCTACTGTATTGGTTTCTATAATATGATTTAAGTATATAAGCTATGTATTGTCAATAAAATATTGCTCTATCCCTTCCTGCACCCCAGTGGTGGCAGGAACCCGATATCCGATCTGGTCCGATCTGGTACCATGACCATTCCTTTTTAAGGAATAAAACCCCTAAGAACTCTAACACCACGGACTCTGCCTCTTTCTTTCCGAGTGAGTTATTTTTGTTTTAGTACTTACCTGCATAGAAATTAAGACGGTAAATCAAATATTTACCACATTATTCTGGCGCCCGAATAGGGACCCCTCCCCCACCTCATGCGCCGGTTGGTGCGTTGCAAGCTTTGCCCCCTGCCATCAGTCAAGACGGAACTACGCGTACCCGCAGGATTTCCTGTATCTCCCTCTGGCCCACGGAGGTGACGGAGACTGCGATCAGCACCCAGATGAGGCAGTGAGGAGTGCGGAGGATCCCGACCAGAGCCTAGCCGAAAGAAGCAAGGTCCGAGGTGTCAAGAGGCCCACCAGTTTCCGAAGTATCCACGTGTCGAGTCGAGTCGAGTCCGGTCCAGTCCAGTCGAGTTTTCCGAGGCCTTCTGTTTCCGTGCTTCCCGGTGAGTACCATTGCTGGGACGTATCTAGACGGGTGCATTATTATGTATCCGGTAAAGACAGGTTTGGGTACACAAACGCGGTCTGCACTGTTTTAGACAGTGTATCTGTACTGTTTAGCAGTATATCAGTTATTCAAGTTCTTGCACTGTCTTCGACAGTGTATCTGTGCTGTTTAGCAGCACATCTGGGTCCGAGGGTAGAGATATATGTTCAAAATGTTCTCTCATGTGATTAATGTCGTGGTATGAGTGATTGTTTAATGTGCATTATTGTGTTTTTGTGTAACTAGTTGTGTTCAGAATTCAGTAGCAAGGATTGAGTATCCAGTATTAAGTAGACAAGATGACGTTTTTCAATAAGTTAAAGCAGATAGGAACTAGGAAAGGGATGCTAGAGGAAGAAATTCCTATCCCCCCTAGGGACACGCCTGGGAATTACATGTACCACAAGCATGGCATAGACGCCATCCTGTATCTAGATTTATGGGCCGATTATACTAAGCACCTAGAAGAAAGACACAGATGGCCCGCTATAGGAACATGGGATGCCGAGTGCATCCTGAAAGTAGAAGAAGCACTATGGAGAAAGAAAGCCAGACAATCACAGAAAGATGCCATAGAATTATGGCGTAAAGAATCACATAAACGAGCTGAAAAAGAACTCCGAAGAGAAGATAGACTTAGAGAAGCGCCGGATAGAGTCCGAGAAAACGAATTAGTTAATGAGGGGATCCGAGTAAAAGCCGAACAAGCAGACCGTGCACGAAACAATCTTGTAAATAGCATGTACTTAGTGGCCGAGGGTTCGCCTGAAGCCAATTCAGAAATACCGAAAAATCTGCCGCCACCATTGGTTCCAACTAAAGTAAACCACAGGACTACTAAAGACATATTCCTGGCTTCATATCTAGATGATGTAGCGCCCGCTTACACCAACCCACCTGCCCGTGTACCGCCTACTGACGGTGACGGAGGTGGTAACCTGCCTCCAGACCATATTCCGCCATTACCGCAACAGAGTTCCCCCGTTCGACATCCACAGCCTGTCCCTCCACCCCCACCACTTTCCCCACCTAAGGTTAAGATACCAAATCCGACGTTGCCTGATCCTATTAAGAGACAAGTTCAGGTACACATACAGACTCCACAGAGAGATGATGCCCAAGCCTCCGCCCCAGGAGGTGCAACAGGGGGTTTTCAGACCCCGCCAGCGACACACAGATTACACGTCAGGGACATGCTGAAGTCATATACACCCCAATCACCCCGTCTTGAGGTTCCGTGACGATTTGAACCCGTGTTTTCAAGTTTGTCGGAAATACATAATATTAGTATCAGCGAACCGCAAATGATCCATTTAGCATATCCTGGTGTTTTCGCTACGATACGAGCAAGAGCACTCCTGTTATGAACACATTTCTGATCTACCCATGGCATCCATCTTAGATCATGGTCGCCATTTTGTGTTTCCTTGCCCTCACATATGCAATAGCCTCTGATCACTTCATTCACTCCACTTTGATTAAGGACACGTAGCCTTAGCCGGAGATTCACCTCTTACATGACACGTACACCTTAAACTAGATCACGCTGAAGCTGCATGACTCGACAAAGGCTGCCTCCTCTGCCCGAGGCCAGCCCACCTGAACTGGTTCTCGTGTCCATTGTCCCGATCATGATTAGGCGGCCGAAGCTGGTAGCCTTGCCCATTTACAACCCACAAACATCTCTTATCCCGCTTTCCTATCTTCTGCACCTGGCTCTGCTCCTTTCCTTCTGGGCCTTTATTAGGGGGAGGTAACGAACTTTACGATGAGGCGGTCCGGCTCTTGAATGCAATATTGACAAGGGATTGTGATGGACTAGTGGGAACCCCTCTTCGTGATGTTTGGCATCAGATATTATCGACAGTTCCTGTGTAACGCCAAATATTTATTGTTTAAGACACAAAGGTTTGGGAATGTACTGACATGTGAAATATTTGCCTGAAGCACAATTTTTGGTATATAAGGAGCAACCCTCAATGTACAAATCGAACAGTCTCCTAGATTCTGCCCGTGTGTAGATTCTGTGATTTCTGTGTCCCTGCAGTAATAAACCTTTGGTCTTTGACGCCACCTTCGAGAAGCCCGTGTTTCTGTTCATTTGCGCACCAAGGCAGGTGGAACTCCGGGGTCTTTGGGTGTTGTTCCCTGACACCTCTGGACGGAACCAAAAGGTCCAGAACTCCAATTGGCGCCCAACGTGGGGCGACGTCATTCGGTACCGGTCCAAAAGCCTGAAGAGTTCGAGAAGCTTCGTGTGAAGATTCCTGAGGGAGGCGCCCCACTTCATCGATCCCGGCATATCGCAAAAGTGGCCCTGAAGTTCTCTTCCACGAGGGTTCCCGTTCAGGACGGCTGCAGTGGGCCGTTGCCTTGACCGTCGCCCTGTCTTGGACCCGAGGTGCAGCCTTAGTACAGCGAAACGTGACGGGTTTCTCCTTGGTGACGTCTTCAGTGCCTCAGTTAAGTATTTAGTGATAGCTAGCTGGTTACTTTGTGAGGATTGTTAAAAATCCTTGATCGGTTCTTGGTTTGGTTTGGTTTCGTAAGATTATCACTAGTTGTTCTGGTTACGATAATCTATTTGGTTCAGTTTGGGTATCGATACATTAGTTTGGTTTTGGTAGGCCTAAGTTCTTGGTTCAAGTGCACATATCTGTTTCGTGTTTTGTTTGTTTTGTGTTCCAGACTGAAAATGGTAAGTCGGAAAATGTTGTCTTGTTTTGGTTGCAACAGTGACTCACGATTGGAGGATTCTTGTTTGGTTCCTCCAATTGGGACTCCCCTTTATGACCTATATTGCAAATTTGGAGTGGGTCCTATATCTTATAACGAAGTATGGGTCCGTTACTGTAAGAAAGATGGTGTCCTTAGTTGGCCACTACATGGTAGTTTTGAACCCGAGATCCTTGATAATTTAGAAGCGAAATTGTTTAAGAAGAAAGCCCGGCCGGCAATGTTTGATTCTTTCCGTTACTGGCGAAAAGAATCTAAACAGAGAGAAATGAAAAGGTTGAAGAAAGAACAAAAAGAGCAAGAAGAGTTAACTCTAGAGCAAGCAACTAAACAACTGCAAGATAATGAGTGCGAAAAGGCTATAGATGTAGCAATTAGAGAGCATAATTTAGCGATTGACAAGTGCTACCCTGCCTTGCCATCGAAAACAGCTAAGGTACTGGAGGATCCCGAAAACGATCCTCTGTTGTCTTATCTGTTACGTTCACCTCCACCGTACGCACAAGGTGCTACGGCTCAACTTGTACCGAATGTTCAATTGCCGGTTGCTGGACAACCTGGTGTTCTTGTTCCCCAGAATCTAGTTCCTGTACCTCCTGTGGTTAATGTGAATGTTCCTACGGCTCCTCCTCTTCCTGGGTTGCCGACTTCTATACCTGTATCTGTCTCGCTTACACCTACTACTTCACAAACTATTTTCATCGATACTCCTACTGCTTCGCAATCTGTTCCTACCTCTACTGTGTTCTCTACGTCTGCAAGTGTATTAACTCCACTTTCTGTACGTCGAAAAATAACTGATTCTGTTGCTAATATTCTGTCTCCTTTATATAAATCCTTAATTAAGACTCCTACTTCTGATTCAGTTCAGAGACGTAGTCAGCTACCAAGTACTGAAGAACGGGGAGTTTTAGATTCCACGGCTCTCAGATGGATTACGAAAGTTAGAAGATATAATACGAGAGATGTATTAGATACGTTTATGCAGTGGAAGGAACCAACGCAACGATACGTCTTTGATGAGATGTGCTCGTTGTTACGTGAGGAAATAGAGGAAGATGATGTTGAATCAGACTTGGAGGATTTAATTAAGGTGCAAAAAGAGTTCGCTGCAGGAATGATAGTGGGTGATAATATAAAAGAAGCGATGGAACTTATTTTGAGTTTTAGGAATGATCCATCTCTTCGTTCACCGAGAGATTTAGAAAAAAGTAAAATGAAGCTAAGTCGCCAATATCCTATGAGAGAGGTTCCTCCGATTTGGCGCGAAGCTGTGCAAGCTGATCATAACGCTGGTATTGTAGCTGCTCCAGCACAGTTCCAACGAGTGTGGATACACATTCCATGGAAGCGAGCTGAAGTACTAGCAGTGAAACAGGCCTTACCAGATCCGCGTAAGAATCCGGCCGGATATTACAAGGAATTGACACAGACAGTTGAAGCTTGTATAATGAATTTGGCAGACATTGACATGCTATTTGGCAATGTAGTTCCACAACCAGTGTGGGCTAAAATTCGTAGAGAGGATCATCAAGCAGCTTTAGGTGGTGATTGGGCAGCTATCACTGCAGCAGATGGTCAGCAAACGGGTGGTGCAAAACCAGAACCCCTAATTGCTAATCTTCCAGGTAGAATAATTGACTTAATGAAGACTCTGATGCCTGCGTTGCGTGTTAATTGGGATAAATTATCCGCATGCAAGCAAAAGAAAGACGAAAGTGTCTCCGACTTCTTCACGAGGTTCGAAGAGACTTTTGTAGACCATAGTGGTCAGGATATGAGTACAGAAGGAGGACAGAGATTGTTTGTCGATAAATTTGTGCATAATTTGTTACCTGAATTATGCAATAAATTAAAGGATTCAGAGAGTGCGTGGGCTGTTTCCACGACTGCGCAAATACTTGCGACGGCGCAGTACTACGAAAATAGGGATAAAGAGGAAAAGGAGAAATCAGAGAAGAAAACGAAAGATTTAAAGACTAAAGTTCTTTTACAGCAGGCATATCCGCCTCGCACGAACCAGACTAATATGCAACAGAATTCGTATCAAAGGACAGATTATAGTTCAACCAGGCCTCAATATCAGTGGAATCAGTGTGCGTACTGTAAGAAAGAGGGTCACTACAAGACTGAATGTCCGATTTTAGCACAAAATAATGCAGCAGCAGCTCAGAGAGGTCGTGGTGGTTTTGCGCAGAATTCTAGAGGTCGAGGGCGAGGTGCTATGCCTCCGCAAACGAATGATCATCCCTCTAATCACTTTGATCAACGAAACGTACAGTCAGCTCAACAGAATAGATCTCAGCAATATCTTGTTGAGGATTATTGTGAAGTTGATGAGGGATTCCAGCAAAATGGGTACTAGGACAGCCATGGACAGAGAGAGGGAGTAGTATCAGTTCCAGTGGATCAGAGTGGGCCTTATGTCGCAGTAGCAACATCAGGTGTAGTCGAACCGTTTCTGTTGGATACTGGTGCCGCAAAAAGTTCTATAATTCATGCGAAACTCCCTGGCGCACCTTTGTCTGGCTCAACAAATGTTTCCGTAGGTTTTTCAGGCGCCCCTGTTTACAACCCGATATCTAATCCTTTGTCTATTTCTGTTGGACCGTGCCAATTGAAAGCACCCTTGATTTTGACGACAGGTTGTAATGAAAATCTGCTTGGTTTAGATTTGTTAAAACGACTATATGCGACATTGTACTGTTCTCCGGATGGAGTACAGCTTACTTTGGGTAAAAGACTCACTTCTCCGATGTACTTGTCAATGGACGCACTCCCGCCAGAGCTGCACTCACTCCCTAATTCTCTTTGGGCGACTGGTCCTAATGATGTAGGCCTTCTAGAAATACCACCGTATGTAGTAACTTTGAAAGCAAATGTAAAATTTCCGAGAATTCCCCAATATAAAATATCGAGTGAAGGAGAACGTGCACTTTTATTGATTGTGCAAGATTTGATTAAGAAAGGTGTGGTTGAAGAAACTCGAGGAAATGTTTGTAATAGTCCTGTATTGCCAATTCTGAAACGAACTGATCCTACGAAACCTCCAGTATATAGGTTTGTCATAGATCTTAGAGAAGTTAATAAGATTGTGGTTCCGCAGTTTCCTGTGGTTCCGGACATTACTGCCTTGTTAACATTGATTCCTGCTACAGCCAATTGGTTCTCAGTCATCGACTTGAAGAATGCCTTTTTCAGCATTCCGATAGCCGAGGAAAGCAGGGATATTTTTGGTTTCTGTCTAGGAGGTCGAAGCTTCAGATTTAAACGCGCTCCACAAGGCTACTGTGAGAGTCCATCTATTTACAGTCAAGCATTAAAAAGTCAGCTAGATTCTTTTGTCCTTCCTCCAGGTTCTGCACTAGTACAGTACGTAGATGATCTTTTAGTGGCTGCCGATGACAAGGAAACTTGCAAAGCAGCTACAGTATCGTTGTTACATCATTTGTCTGATTTGAATCACAAAGTATCACCTTCCAAGATGCAATACTGCTGCCAAGAAGTGACCTACCTAGGTCATCTCTTGTCAAAGGAGGGAAGGAAGTTGACCCCAGAAAGAATAAAAGCAATTACGCAAATGAGTGTTCCACGCACACAGAGAGAAGTACGTGCCTTTTTAGGTATTACCTCTTACTGTAGGCAGTGGATTCCAAATTTTTCTCTTTTAGCGAAACCATTGGTAGCTTTGACTGGGAAAAATGTTCCGAGTCCGGTGCCATGGTCTGATGAATGTCAAGAGAGCTTTACCGAATTACGAAAAGCCTTGTGTTCAGCTCCTGTATTGGGTACACCTGATTACAGTAAACCATTCACGCTCTACGTTCACGAGAGAGAAGGTTGCGCGTTGAGTGTCCTGACACAGAAGTTTGGTGATAAACAACGCCCCTGTGCGTATTTCTCATCAACATTAGATCCGGTAGCCAGAGCATTGCCTAGTTGTTTGAGAGCTACAGCGGCAGCTGCGGCTTCCATTCGGCAATCTGCTGGTTTGGTGATGAACAACATGCTAGTGGTCATGGTTCCTCATGCAGTGGATACACTCATGAACCGAACGAAGACACAACACCTTACCAGTGCGAGATTATCTGGTTACGAACTGACACTACTAGCGAGTCATATTCAGATCAAAAGGTGTAATGTATTGAATCCAGCAACGCTGTTGCCGACTGATCAAGAGTCGAGTGATTCTGAGCCACATGACTGCTATTTTAAAACGGAGGAAGAGACAAAAGGACGAATTGACCTTAAAGATACTCCGTTACCCGATCCGGATGGTACGCTATATGTGGACGGGTCATGTTTTAAATTGGAGAATGGTGATGTGACTGCTGCTTACGCAGTAACGACTTTGAAGACGATTGTGGAGACTGCAAGAGTGAGTCAGAATTCTGCCCAAGCTGCAGAATTAATAGCTCTAACGAGAGCATGTGTTTTAGCTGAGGGAAAGAGAGTGAATGTGTTCACAGATAGTCAGTACGCATTTGGCGTGGCCCATAGTTTTGGCCGGTTGTGGAGAGAAAGAGGTTTCATTACGTCCCATGGGACTAAGATTCAACATGGTCAGCTAGTTAACGACTTGTTGGAATCTCTAACCTTGCCAACTGAAGTTGCAATTGTAAAGTGCAGTGCTCATAAAGCAATCACGGATGATGTTGGACGTGGGAATGCTTTTGCTGATGAAATTGCTAAACAGACAGCTAGAGATGTGATGAGTAGAATGTATGTTGCAACATCTGCAAGATGGATCGCTGAGTCTGGGATGTGTGAAGATACAATGGAAAGTGTGAAGGAGATTCAGAGAGAAGCGACTGAGGAAGAGAAACGTGTATGGAGAGAAAGTACGGGCAAGTTGGACTCGAATGGATGTTGGATTGATTTGACAGAGCAGCAACGTTGGATGTTGCCCGATGCGTATGTGCTTGCAGTAGTGACAATGGCGCACGGAGTAGCGCATATAAGTTCTAAAGGTATCTGTAAGATGTTGGCTCCGGTCTGGAAGAATGATGGGATCAGTAAGTGTGCAGAGAGAGTGGTGAAAAATTGTATGGTGTGCTTGATGCATAACCCTGGCAAGGGAACTCCAACTCCAGCTGGTCATTTCGCTCCTCCTTCCTGTCCCTTTGAAGTGATTCAGTTAGATTTCATTCACATGGAACGCTGTAATAATTTAAAGTACGTCTTGGTGGTGGTTTGTGCTTTTTCCAGGTGGATAGAAGCATACCCATTGAAGGACAATACAGCCTTATCAACTGCCAAAATTCTTCTCAAAGAATATTTCCCTAGATTTGGAATGCCACGGATTGTATGGTCAGATAACGGAAGTGAATTTATAGGGAAAGTTATGCAGAGTGTATGTGCAGGCCTAGGTTTGAAACAGAAATTTCATAGTGCGAACCATCCCCAGTCAGCTGGTCTAGTGGAGGGTTATAATGGCACCCTCAAGCTGAAGATAGCCAAAATACAAGCATCCACAGGTTTGGCTTGGCCAGACGCACTTCCTTTGGCCTTGTTATCAACGAGAGCAACAGTGCATTCTAGAATAGGGCTTTCTCCATACGAGATTGTGTTTGGCTGCCCGGCAAATATCTGGGGTGTGCCAAGGCCTAAACAATTTTGCTCCATTGAATATCCTATGTTGATAGACTACCTTTACGACTTGACTGCTAAATTGAGTCTTATTCATCAACAGGTTTTCGATGCACTACCAAAGCCTCCGGAGAGTCCAGGGCATCAACTGAAACCCGGCGACCAAGTGATGGTCAAAAACTTCGCGAGGACAAAGAATCTTCAGCCTCGCTACATCGGTCCCTTCCAAGTCCTGCTGGCAACGAGGACAGCCGTACGTGTTGCTGGCCGCAAGCACTGGATTCACGCTTCTCACGTAAAGCGTGTTCCGTTGCCGCTGCCTTACGACGACTGGGTGAAGAAGGGAATTGGTGCCTCCGAATCTGAAATCACGCCGAAATTTATCCCTTTCAGTGATGCCGATTTGATTTCTGACACTTTGAAACCTGACTCTCCTCCTGAAAAGACTCTTTCGAACATTGAACATTTGTCTCCAGCATCAGAAGAAACTTTGTTATCTGCGAACTTAAATTCTGCAACAGCTGCTAGTGATACACTATTTTCCGATCAGACAGTACCAGCGAAGAAGAGATACAACCTTAGAAGCCATAAAAAGGACTAATAAAGCAGGCAACTGCATATTGTAATTTTGATATATATATATATATATTGAACTTTTGCTTTTCAGCCAGGAAGTTTGCTATTGTTTATTGTTTTTAAAATTGCCTTGCCGTCTGGGTAGCCGTAGGGTCGTGGCTGTGTGCCTAGTTTGAATTTGCAGGGGTCTGACACAAGGTCGATCTTTCTGTTGGTTTTGGGAACTCCCAGGGCTGACAGAGGCATTTTCATCTACGTACACATCATCAGTGGTCGCGAGCGGATTGTAGAAGATGGAGCTTCCTGCGCTGCAACGAGAAAATGTGATTTATGTTCGCAGAAACAGACTGTACAAAATTCTTCCTAGCAAATGCTTTTTGATGCAATGTGCCGTTACATTTTTGATTATTTTAGCAACATTGGTGGGTGGAATAGTCTTTAGTATAAATCTGATTTTTGTGCCAGTTGCTACAGTACCTCCCCTTGATCCTGTTACTTCTACTGTTTCTTCTATACACTCTTTTCACTCGTTTCCCGAACATGAGCAAGCCCGACGTACAGAGTTCGTTAACAACACTTTTGTACAGCTCTTGCACCAACACCAACTGGTAGTTAACACTACAGACTGCTGGGTGTGTGGCTTGATACCCCACACTATGGATAAAGGTATTCCCTATTTGGTTTTGCCTTTCAGCTACAATGGATCATTTCAGGCCCTTCAAACCATCTTTGCTTATGCCCTTGAGATCTATCCTCCACGTCCACCACGTTCCACTAGATATAACTCTGCCAACAAAGCTTTAGTCCAGGGAATTATTGACATGATCAAGGATGTCAATAATACTCCATCATACCCTAGAGACGAACTGCGAGTGTATTTGAGTTGGAATACTTCAGAGTATCGCCTTAGTTTAGGAGAAAGCAAGCGTAAAAGCTCAACTCCAATCTGGGTCGTACCTCACCGAGGTCAGGTCTGTTTGCAAGGTAATGGGAGAAATCCGAGAGCTCAGCTAGGGAGGAGTGAGTGCGTTGAGACTTATGTGTTTCCGGCTAACTCTTCCCCTGCCTTCCTTACTGCTAGGGGTACCTATTTAATTTGTCGAGACCGAGCTTATACATGGTTGCCTGCTGACTTTTCAGGTTCATGCTATATTGCTCGATTGTTGCCTCCAACATACACTGCTTCATCTGATTACCACAGAACCAGAGTAGCGAGAGGTGTCTTCAACAAGGAAGATACTGCTGGTCAGGAAGCTGGAGACTTCTTCAAAGGCTTCCTTCCGTTTTGGGGGCCTATGGCCAATAGTAGAAACATACGTCAGCTAACACGGGTAGTTGAATCTACTATTACCGAAACTGCTGGTGCCCTTAGCAACCTAACAGCTGAGCTTCAGGCGGATAGACTCATGACGTTGCAAAACCGTATGGTTTTAGACGTTATCCTTGCGGACCGAGGTGGGGTATGCAGAATGATCCAATCGAGCTGCTGTGTCTTTATTCCTAATAATGCTCCAACAGTCTATGAGGCGATCTCTAAGCTACACAAGATTTCCGACTCTATACATGTAGACAAGGGAAACTGGTCCTTTATGGAGTGGGTTTGGACTCTGATCTCAGCGTGGGGATGGAAGGTTCTAATGGTCATTGGTGTCATCTTAGTATTCCTCTTCTCATGCTGCCTGATTATCCAGTGTGGTCCAGCCCTGTGTAGCCTTTGTGCTGCAACCTGTTTTAGGAAACCACCTGCGTTTGGAGAAAAGGCACGAGAAAGGATGATGGTACAACAACATGTCACTGACCTGATGAGTATAGAACTAGACTCTGATATAGACTGAGTAATTGCCTATGTAAGGGCAAAAGGAGGGTCTGAGGTTCCGTGACGATTTGAACCCGTGTTTTCAAGTTTGTCGGAAATACATAATATTAGTATCAGCGAACCGCAAATGATCCATTTAGCATATCCTGGTGTTTTCGCTACGATACGAGCAAGAGCACTCCTGTTATGAACACATTTCTGATCTACCCATGGCATCCATCTTAGATCATGGTCGCCATTTTGTGTTTCCTTGCCCTCACATATGCAATAGCCTCTGATCACTTCATTCACTCCACTTTGATTAAGGACACGTAGCCTTAGCCGGAGATTCACCTCTTACATGACACGTACACCTTAAACTAGATCACGCTGAAGCTGCATGACTCGACAAAGGCTGCCTCCTCTGCCCGAGGCCAGCCCACCTGAACTGGTTCTCGTGTCCATTGTCCCGATCATGATTAGGCGGCCGAAGCTGGTAGCCTTGCCCATTTACAACCCACAAACATCTCTTATCCCGCTTTCCTATCTTCTGCACCTGGCTCTGCTCCTTTCCTTCTGGGCCTTTATTAGGGGGAGGTAACGAACTTTACGATGAGGCGGTCCGGCTCTTGAATGCAATATTGACAAGGGATTGTGATGGACTAGTGGGAACCCCTCTTCGTGATGTTTGGCATCAGATATTATCGACAGTTCCTGTGTAACGCCAAATATTTATTGTTTAAGACACAAAGGTTTGGGAATGTACTGACATGTGAAATATTTGCCTGAAGCACAATTTTTGGTATATAAGGAGCAACCCTCAATGTACAAATCGAACAGTCTCCTAGATTCTGCCCGTGTGTAGATTCTGTGATTTCTGTGTCCCTGCAGTAATAAACCTTTGGTCTTTGACGCCACCTTCGAGAAGCCCGTGTTTCTGTTCATTTGCGCACCAAGGCAGGTGGAACTCCGGGGTCTTTGGGTGTTGTTCCCTGACACCTCTGGACGGAACCAAAAGGTCCAGAACTCCAGTCTCGACATACTCAAAGAACCCCTTCCAGTTTGCAGATATGATCCAGTACCTGGTAAAGACGACAGAATGTTGATAGCATCACTACGTTTGCGGCAAGCTACAGATTATCTAGTGTTATTCCCAGATATGCCTGATCACCTAGATAGAATATATCATTTTGTCCAGACTGGGGAAAACCCTGAAAGTATTAAGGAGGCCCTGGCACATCAGAAAGTTGACACTCAAGCATATATACTACGTTTTTTCATAAATTGCTTAATAAGAGACCGAGACAGGCCAGAGACAGACCAGGATGAAATGGAAGCCCTAAACAAGTGGGGTCAAAATATAGCCGAAGGAAAGCATGATAAACAGAATTGCATAGCTAGCATGTACAAGAAAATAAGAAAATCAGTAATAGAAATACACGAAAAGGAAAAAGAAAATGGCTCCTCCCAGGAGGAGGAAGGACCTGAAGAACCAGAAAAGACTACAGACACAATAGCGTATGTAGGTAAGGGAACTTACCTTAGGAAAGGCATTCGCCCAGAAAGCAAGAGAGTTTTTCTCTCCGGCATATCAAAACCGAGTTCTCCTGAATATCTGTTTCAAGACACTGATAAAATGCTTCGAGAACGAATAGGGTACCATGTACTCAATTCTATGGATGAACAAGAACTAGCCCGGTCAGCAGTACTATGGGCTGACAATTCTAATATATACAATGATGACACAGTAGCACATACATTCCTGAACCTTTCCCCAGACGAGCAGAAGTTAGCAGGTATATACATGATTCAGCACCTCCTCACGTTATACAGAAATCAACATTCTGATCCAGGTCCTTTACCTGACACGTTAGAAGCACTAGTTATGAATAGATGGAGAGGCCTAAGTACCAAGTTAATTCAAATAATTCTAGAACAACGGCACAGATATAACACTTTCTTAGGCCCACAATATGTTTCCGCTCCGCCCCCAGAAAGGAAAATGTATCATATGGAGCGTCTTCATGGCATTGAAAGGCAGAACCCATTACGAGAAGTCCACCCAGTCATGGGTACCGATAATACCTTGAAACGTGTGTATGTATACACACCTCTGACCAAGTTAGAATTATTGGAGATGAAGAAACTAGTACCCTGTCATGATAAAGACCCCGCAGGTTTTCACAGAGAACTTAAGGATATGTTACTCATGGGAGATTACACCTATACTGATATTATGAAATTGTTAAAGGTTCTGTTGCCTACCGGCATCTACGAGAAGCTCAAGGAAAGAGAATGGGAGGTGGGAGAGAAAAAGATTATATGGACTGAAATAGAAGACGAGGAAAGGATTTCGTACTCCAGGGCTAGGCCTTGGGGAAAAAGCTAAAGCACTACCAGGTTTGATAGTACAGGTCTTGCCAAGATTATTGACAACTAAAAAGGAAGACTGGGATGCAATCTCAGCCTGTAAACAGAAACACGATGAAGATACTAGTGACTTCTATTCAAGATTCGAGAAATGTTTTATTATTAATAGTGGCCTGAAACCAAGTAGCGAGTCATACCCACACCTTTTTGTAAGTAAATTAGTAGAGAATTCCCTAACGCAAGTTAAGAATCGAGTATATAAAGTCGAAAGCACATGGCAAGAAAATACGCCATCCCAGATGTTACAGATGTTGCAGTATCATCAGAACAGAATCAGAGAAGAACAGGAACATGAACAAAGACGTATGAAAGACACGAAAATGAAAATACTAGTTGCCCAGACAGCCCCGGCTGACGGTCAGAAAAAGGGTGGGACACAGACAAATAATTCAGCAGCTCCCGTTAAAGGGACATGCAACTATTGCAAACAGCCAGGTCACTACGTACATGAATGTCCAGTCCTGAAACACAATATAGCAACAGGTAAAACTAAAGAAAGACCGCATCCGCCTAGACAAGACCAGGGCCAACAACAGACTTCGCAGAATTCACAACCAATGCATGCTTCATCACATACAGGACAGGCCGCAACGGCATCACAGCCACAGCCCATTGCCGCGACACAGCAAGTTTCACGACAGATGTGCCAGTATGCCCAATCAGATTACCCCGATTATCAGCGATACACATGAAACAGCCTAGAGAGGGAGGTTGGCTTGCCTCTTATTGAGATTCCTGTAGATCAAGAGGGTCCTTATGTACACAGTCAAGTATTGGGAAAAGACAGAAAGTTTTTAATTGACACAGGGGCAAGCCGCACCACAATCAGCCATGATGAAGTCCCAGGGGCACCCCTCTAAGGCTCACAGAATGTTTCCCTTGGTTTTTCAGGACAGCCTATTGTAAATGAAGTATCAAAACCTGTCCCCTTAGCGGTAGGTCCACTATCACGTGTTACAGACTTGTTACTCACGAAATCATGTCCAGAAAACTTGTTAGGTATCAAAACACTGAAGGCTCTAGGAGCTGTGATATGCTGCTCTCCGGAAGGAGTTAGACTTTTCCTGCGAGACTTCAAGGGTCACTATGTATTACGAGAGTTTGATGTCAGATTGAAAAATGTACCAGAACACCTGTGGGCACAAGGCCCAACCGATGTAGGCTGCATGCACATTACACCATATCGTGTTACACTCAAGCCAGGCGTTGTTTTACCCCGAATCAGACAATACAAGTTACCACCCGATGCTGTAGTGGCTTTACTGGAAATCATTGAAGAGCTCATTGCCCAAGGAGTGGTCGTAGAGACCGACTCCAATATCTGTAATTCCCCTATCATTCCGATTCTTAAACGTACTGATCCCAATGCGCCGCCGGTATATCGGCTGGTGATTGATTTACGAGAACTGAATAAATGCATTGTTCCACAGTACCCTGTGGTTCCCGATATCTCATCCTTATTGACTGCCATTGACTCAGAAGCAGCGTTCTTTACTGTAATTGACCTCAAGAACGCCTTCTTCAGTGTGCCCATTGATCCAGAGAGCCAATATCTCTTCGGATCAGTTTAAATGGACGAAGTTTCAAATTTTCACGCGCACCTCAAGGATTCACAGAAAGCCCCAGTATCTATAGCCAAGCACTGAAAAGACAACTTGATTGTATCCAAATGCCAGTTAACACTGCCTTACTGCAATACGTCGATGATCTGCTGATCACCGCACGAAGTGAGCCCGAATGTGAGCAAGCATCACTGACGGTTTTACATTTTCTGGCCGACAAGGGACACAAGGTGTCTCCTTCGAAGCTACAATTCTGTGTTCAGCAAGTTGTGTACTTGGGTCACTTGCTGTCCAAAGTGGGGAGACAGCTCACTCCTGATCGCATCCAGCTAATTGTAAATATGCCGCAACCCTAGACACAAAAGGAAGTGCGGGCCTTTATAGGCCTCACCTCGTACTGCAGACAATGGATTCCTCAGTATGCATTTCTAGCTAAACCACTCATTCAGTTAACAACACAGGAGGCAGCGACTTCGACTGCCCTCCCTTGGACTCAGGAACATACACAGGCTTTTGAGGAATTAAAGAAAGCTTTATGTCAAGCACCAGTTCTAGCGACACCATGTTACAGCAAACCGTTTACACTTTTTGTTACAGAACGTGATGGTACAGCGTTGTCTGTCCTCACTCAAGACCAAGCAGGTTCACATAAGCCTTGCGCTTATTTTTCAAGTACATTGGATTCAGTAGCCCAGGCACTCCCTGCGTGCTTAAAGTCAGTTGCCGCAACAGCCTTAGCAATCAGACAGAGCGACTCAATTGTATTAGGACATCCATTAACAGTACAAGTTCCACATTCTGCAGAGGTCCTTCTAAACCGAACCCAGACTCAACACTTGACTATAGCACGACTGACAGGTTATGAATTGACGCTATTCCAGCCACATATAGAAATCAGACGCTGTAACATTCTAAACCCCGCAACATTGTTACCTTCAATTATGACAGATCCAGCCCCGCATGATTGTATAGAGAACATTAATGCAGTAACAAAGCCCCGACGAGACTTAACAGATGTTCCACTGACAAATCCAGACCTGACACTTTATGTGGACGGTTCATGTATGAGAACAAGTACAGGAGAGTTAGTGGCCGCGTATGCAGTGACCACTGAAACTGAAGTCAAAGAAACACATCGTATTGACACACTGTCTGCTCAAGCGGCGGAGCTCATCGCTCTGACCCGAGCCTGCATACTAGCCAAGAACAGAAATGTTAACATATACACAGATTCCCGTTATGCTTTCGGAGTCGTACACGACTTCGGAGTGTTATGGCAAGAACGAGGTTTTCTGACCTCTCACGGTGCCAAGATCCAACACGGTTCCCTCATTCAAGCCCTGTTAGACGCAATACATCTACCTTCAGGCATATCCATCATGAAGTGTAAAGCACATACTAAAGTTACAGATTCTGTTTCCCAGGGTAATGACCTGGCAGACCAAACAGCAAAACATACAGCATTGACTCACACCCAGACAACTGATGTGACAAAGACAATAGTACCGACACAGTGTATGTCAGTTAGGGATCCCACACTAGATGTAATCGATATTCAGACACATGCCACTCCAGATGAAATCAAGAAATGGACTGAACTAGGAGGGATTCAGACAGATCAAGGATGGATGACGAAGGGAAAATCTACATGGTTTCTCCCTGACTCTATGGTTCAAGTCATAATAAATACAGCACATAGTCCAGCACATCTAGGAGAAAAAGCTATGTTAGACAGTTTACAGAATCTCTGGTACAACAAACACTTACGAGCAGCAGCAAAACAGAAAGTGCGTACTTGCATGATCTGTTGTCAGTTCAATCCAGGTAAAAGCGTCCCTGTAGAGCAAGGTGGATTTCATCCTCCCGATCACCCTTTTGAAGTCCTCCAGATGGATTATATCCAGATGGACCGTTGTCGAGGATTTAAGTACGTCCTCGTAGTTGTTTGTGCACTTTCCCGTTGGACCGAAGCATATCCAGTCCCAGATTACACTGCCCCGACCACTGCCAGGCAGCTGGTCCGAGAATTCTTCCCACGGTACGGCTTGCCTCGTATCGTGTACTCAGATAACGGACAGCCATTCTCATCCGAGCTCATGAAACAGGTTTCCCTTCTGCTAGGATATCAGTGGAGATTCCATTGTGTCCGACATCCCGAGGCCGCTGGCCTTGTAGAAAGGCATAACCAGACATTGAAAACCCGCCTTGCAAAGATCTGTAAAGAGAAAGGGGTCGACTGGATAGTCGCCCTGCCCGTTGCACTGTTCTACATGAGAATGGTCCCCCATTCGAGATCAGGGCTATCCCCGTATGAAGTGGTCTTTGGCAGACCACCGAATATGTGGGGGACGCCCATGCCTAAGAAAATCACCGATGTTGATTGTAATATGCTGACAGATTACCTTGCCTCCTTGATGTCTGCACTCCAATCATGTCGTTCACAGGTTGCCGCAGCTTTTCCCGACAACATTGATGTAAAGCCACATGATGTCCGTCCCGGCGATGCTGTGTTGATTCGCAACTTCGACAGGAAAAGTCCGCTGGAGCCCCGCTGGAAAGAGCCGAAGATCGTCCTTCTTACCACGAGGACCGCGATCAAGGTGGAAGGCCGAAAGGGGTGGATCCACACGAGTCATATTAAAAAATGCAACAAACTGCTGCCAGAAACTGACTCGTCCACCCCCTCAAAGGACTGCCTCGAATCTAGTGACTGTAAAATTCCCAAGCGAGAGAAAACTCCCCAAGAGGAGTATCGAACAAAACTTCGATCTAGCAAGTCAGACAGTTTAATTGTTTAAGTCCTCCCCTAGGTGAATCGGTTAAATAGTTTCTGACATGTATCCCCTAGATCAAGATAGAGAGAGAGAGAGACAACTCAAGAAACGTACATACTGTAAATCACTCTGCAGTCACTGTATAGTGACATTACTGATTATGTTTTTTCTAAGTCTTTTGATTATTGTTGCTAGTATACTATTGCCAATATACTACCCTATCTTCAAGCGTGAACAATCTGCTTACAATGTAACTGCCGAACATTCTTTTAGTGAATTACCGCCTCATGAACTCTCCTACAGGCTTGCGCTGCGCAACAACACATTCATTAGTATGTTACATCACTCCCATCAGACTAACAATGCTACCAACTGTTGGATATGTGGCCGACTCCCTCCCTATCAGAAATACAAGGGAGTTCTGCCTCTCTTCCCGTACCCGTTCACTCACAATGGCTCCTGTGGTGCATGGTTTAGATTAATTAATTCTTTAGATTCTGATATTGCTGTTTTCGAGGGGAATTGGATTTGGGGAAACCTGAACCTAGTTCTGCTCAACGTCTGCTACCCTGACAAGAAGGGACTTCCCATTAGGACAGGAACTGATCTAGAAAATGAAGTATATGGATTAGGTAATTATACAATTAACCTCATGATTCTTACTGTTGAATCCGAAGCTGCACCAGTTCTCCCTGCCATGTCAGTATTACCAGTCACAGGTGACTTATGTGTCAGAAAGAAGGGTTCAGTACACTTAGGTCATAGTAAATGTACTACCGTGGTCGAATTCAGTGATCATGGCAAGTCTTCCCTTAGAGCTACTCGTCATTCCTATTTTGTTTGTGGTCATACCGCATACATACGTTTACCTCTAGATTGGGATGGTACCTGTTATATTGCCTTCCTTCTGCCACCTGTTTTCCTAGCCCCTCCTGATTATCACAGAAATACAAATCTAGTAAAGAGTAGACTCAGAAGAGATCTCCCGATTGTCGACTATACTGAAACGGCATGGGAGCAATACACAGATTTCAATAAAGGATTCTTTTTCTTCACAGGCCCCGTCCAAAACAGTAAACTAATACGTAGACTAACTAGAACACTCGAAGCAGTAGTGAATGAAACTGCCTCCGCTCTAGGCAACTTAACAGAGGAGCAGTCCGCCATGCGGGTTGTTGTTCTTCAAAACCGTCTCGTTATTGACGTCATCTTGGCAGACAGAGGCGGAGCTTGTAAGGTCATCGGGTCAAGTTGCTGTGTTTTCATTCCAGAAAACGCGCCAACGGTATACCAAGCTATTACACGTCTTCATAAAATTGCAAGTTTGATACATCAGAATCCAGGCACCTGGACTTGGTCCGGTTGGTTCTGGACAACATTGACCGCTTGGGGATGGAAGATCCTATCCTTCCTAGGCATTGCCCTTGTCATAATATTCAGTTGCTGCCTGTGCCTACAATGTGGGCCAGCGATTTGTGGACTGTGTGCCACATCGTGCATTGCACATTCCAGTTTTCACTCAAAACGCAAAAAGAAGAAAGAAGAGCAAATGGTGTTACAAGAACAGACTGATCGATTCATGAGGATCGATATATCATGAAGGGTCCGTAGGGAACAAGGAGGGAATGAGGAAATATAAATTTTATGGTCAAGAAATGTTCCCTAACGTGTACCCCACCGTCTCCATGTACGAGTTTAAAGTGCATGTAACTTCCCTCCTGTGCCAGCTATGAAGACGCAAATACATTTGCGTCCAACGTTAACATGTCCTCTTTCAGACCCGCCATGAACGGGTTGAATATTCAGTTCCTAAGTATGCTATGCCAACGTCTTTTTGTGGTGTACTTTACACGTTATTCAGCTCTGGCGAAGTAGGCCCCGAATTCTGCCATCAAGCCTTTTTCTGTCTTCTGACTCTGAACGCCTCAGCCTGGGCTGCCTCTGTACCCGTGACCTCTGCCTTACTCCCTGCGCGGCCCACGGCGCTTCACTCAGCCTGCTGCCTGCCAAGACCAAATTCAACCTTCGCATTATCTGTTCTGCTCCTCGAAAATACATTCCTACCTACTAGTTTAAGTAAACATTCCCCAGCTGCAGAGCAAAGGGCCCGGCCTCACTGTCTCCGTGCAAGTAATTCATAGCCTCTGTTACCATGGTAGGCCTATGCCCCCTCGCATCTCATGTAGACACTCAGACGCTTATACACGCACTCACAGTCAGTATAGAATAGCTTCTGCCCCAGAGACCTTTCCCTTCTAGATAATATGGTTCCTAAACATCAGATATCAGATATGATAGTGGTACAAGTTGATCTGACATGCCAGACTTCTGTCTCTTTTCGCTGGTGCAAATGTCAAGTCCCCTGCACCCTCTAGTCACACGTCATGCACACGTCATGCAGCTGCGCGCGCATCCAAGCTTCAGATTTCTACTGACATTGCAAGATTCTGCTTTTTTTGCCACCCACTTACGACACTTACATGTGACGTTTCTAGCACACGCCTAGTTCACGCCTTCTAATTACGTATCACTACCACGTGTGTGTTTTATCTCGTTTCTCTCAGCTGTTACGCCTACTGTATTGGTTTCTATAATATGATTTAAGTATATAAGCTATGTATTGTCAATAAAATATTGCTCTATCCCTTCCTGCACCCCAGTGGTGGCAGGAACCCGATATCCGATCTGGTCCAATCTGGTACCATGACCATTCCTTTTTAAGGAATAAAACCCCTAAGAACTCTAACACCACGGACTCTGCCTCTTTCTTTCCGATTGAGTTATTTTTGTTTTAGTACTTACCTGCATAGAAATTAAGACGGTAAATCAAATATTTACCACAGGGGTAGGAAGCTGAGGATGGCATCCAGGACAGGTGTGATGAACTTTTATAGGGCTGGCTGTGAGACCCCACCGACTCTGGCAGTTGTTGGTTGGAAGGCACCAGAGGCCAACAGGTGCAGCACAGCCAGCAGCTTTGCTGCGGAGGGATGTTGGTTCTCCGCCGTGTTGGGACCGACAACCTGTGGGCGATGTGTGCCATGTTGCGGATGATGGTTGTCCTTTTAAGCCTGTAGTGGGAAATGACTTCCTCGGGCTTTAGGTCTGTGACACTGGTGCGTTTTCAGTAGGTACACTGTCTTACTCTGCGCTGCCTCTGTGGTGGTCTGGGGGGGACGGGTCCAGGTCCTGGGGGTGGTGGTGGGTGTTGTGGCCCTGTTGGGGCTCTGAGCTGCATGATGAGTAGTTCCATGGTGTCTTTTGTTCTTCGGTGTAACTGTGTGCGGGGCTCCGTTGCCTGCTGCAGGTAGTCTCGCGGCTTTACACCTGCTGGAGGGAGGTGTTAAATACCTGCTGCTACTGCGGCTTGCCGCGTGGTTTTGACTCGCATTGCGGATTTGGCATTTTGTTGTGAAAGTGGTGTTGTGTGTTTTTTCGTGTGTTTTTGCACTGGAACGCCTACTCTGCATCTCATTAGGGTTAGTTGGTGGTGTCCACCGTGGGTGTACATTTTGGGGCAGTTATCCTGGGAATACTGGCGATGTCCGCAGTTTGCACCAGCTTGCGAATAGGGTGTTAAATCTCTTTTCGCTTTTGATGCGGTAAGGTGGGGATAAATCAGAGTTACGTCTTTGTGAATATCCCCCTTAATCTCCCTGTGCGAATCCAAAAGTCAATATGTTGTTGTGCAACATCCCTGGTGCTCATGTAAAGCACTCCAATACCTTCCAGTCAAATACACGCAAAACAAACCATAGTTAAAACTATAAAATTAAAACTCTTCAAATGTAAACTTTTTACAATGTGGTCTTACTTTTTTGCCCGTGGTATCCAAATTTAGTCAAGTCAAGTCAGGAGATTTGTATAGCGCGCTACATACCCGGAGGGCCTCAAGGCGCTTGAAGAAGGGTGGGGAATTACTTGTCAAATATCCAAGTTTTAAGTTGCTTTCTGATTGCTAGGTGGTTCTGAGTGAGACAAAGGTGAGTGGGGAGTGAGTTCCAGGTTTTAGCTGCGAGGTAGGAGAAGGATCTACCTCCCATGGTGGTTTTATTGATGCGAGGAACGGTAGCAAGGGCTTGGTTGGAAGATCGTAGCTGGCGAGTGGGGGTGTAGAAGGAAAGTCGTGTGTTGAGGCATTCGGGTCCAAGTTCGTAAAGTGCTTTGTGTGCGTGGGATAGGAGGCGGAAAGTAATCCTCTTACTGACGGGGAGCCAGTGGAGGTTTTTCAGGTGGCTAGAGATGTGGTCTTTACACGGGATGTCTAGTATGAGTCTGGCTGATGCGTTCTGGATGCGTTGGAGTTTTTTCTGGAGTTTTGCGGTGATACCGGCGTATAGGGTGTTTCCGTAGTCCAGGCGGCTTTTAACCAGTGCATGGGTGACTGTTTTTCTGGTTTCGGTGGGGATCCAGCGGAATGTTTTTTTGAGCATGGGGAGAATGTTGAAGCATGATGATGAAACGGCGTTGACTTGTCTGTTCATAGAGAGTGAGGAGTCCAGGATGACGCCCAGGTTCCGTGCGTGGTCCGTTGGGATGGGTGCTTTTCCAAGGGCCTCTGGCCACCAAGAGTCATCCCAAGCGGAGGGGGAGGTACCTAAGATAAGGACTTCTGTTTTGTCTGAGTTCAGTTTCAGACGGCTGTGCTTCATCCACTCGGCTACTTCTTTCATTCCTTCATGTAGGTTGGTTTTGGCGGTGTTAGGGTCTTTGTTGAGTGATAGGATCAGTTGGGTGTCATCCGCGTAGGAGATGATGTTGAGGTTGTGTTGGCATGCGATGGTCGCGAGGGGGCTCATGTATACGTTGAAGAGGGTGGGACTGAGTGAGGACCCTTGGGGTATGCCGCAGATGACTTCAGTGGCCTCTGAGTTGAATGGTGGGAGGTGGACTCTCTGGGTTCTTCCGGTGAGGAACGAGGTGATCCATTCCAGTGCTTTTCCTTGGATTTCGATGTTTCTGAGGCGTTGTAGCAGGGTGCAATGACAGACTGTATCGAAGGCTGCGGAGAGGTCAAGGAGGATGAGGGCGACTGTGTCTCCATTGTCCAGTAGAGTTCGAATGTCGTCTGTTGCTGCGATGAGGGCGGTCTCCGTGCTGTGTTTGGCTCGGAAGCCGGACTGTGAGGAGTCGAGGGATTTGTTGCTTTCGAGGAAGGCGGCGAGCTGGTTGTTGACGGCTTTCTCGATGACTTTTGCCGGGAATGGAAGGAGCGAGATGGGGCGGTAGTTTTTGAGTTCGGTGGGGTCCCCTGTGGGTTTTTTCAGGAAGGCGCTGAGTTCGGCGTGTTTCCAGCTTTCCGGGAAGGTGGCGGAGTTGAGGGAGCAATTGATGACGTCTCGGAGGTGTGGTGCTATGATGGAGTCTGCTTTGTTGAAGATGTGGTGAGGGCATGGGTCTGTGGGGGATCCTGAGTGGATGGAGTTCATCAGGTGGATGGTGTCCTCAGTGGAGATTGGGTTCCAGTTATTAAGGATGTTCAAGGGGGGTGGAGGTACGGCAGAAGGTTGGGTGGGATGGTCACCGGGTTGGTTGTCGAAGCTGCTGTGGATGTCTGCGATTTTGTTGTGGAAGAACGAGGCTAGGGAGTCGCTGAGGGCTTGAGAGGGGGTGATATCATTGGAGTTGGCTGAGGGGTTGGTAAATTCTTTGACAATGTTGAATAATTCCTTGCTGTTGTGGGCGTTGTTGTCTAGTCAGTCTTTGAATGCGGTTTTCTTGGTAGATCGGATTAGTTGGTGGTGTATGCGGGTGGCGTTTTTGAAGGCGTCCCTGGTGCCGGTGTTTGGGTCTTTTTTCCAGGCCTTCTCGAGAGAGCGACAGAGTTTCTTCGATTTCTTAAGATCATTGTTGAACCAGGAGGCGTTTTTGCTGCCTAGTTTGATTTGACGTTTTTTCAGCGGTGCTAGGATGTCGACACTGTTGGATAGCCATTGGGTGCGGTTAATGGCTGCTTGGTCGGGGTTTGAGGAGTGGGCAGGGGGGTTTTGAAGAAGCGATGAGGAGATCTGGTCGATGGAGATTTTGTTCCAGTTTCTTCGCAGAGTAGGTTGAGGATGGTTGTGAGTGGTGGTTTTATTGTAGAAAAAGTGTACGCAGCTGTGGTCTGTCCAATGGAGAGTAGTGGTGTGACTGAAGGAGACATGTTTGCTGGAGGTGAAGATTGGGTCGAGTGTGTGACCTGCGATGTGGGTGGGCGTAGTGACAAGTTGTTTGAGTCCGAGGTAGGCGAGATTGTCCCGAAGGGAGGTGGCGTTGCTGTCATTGCTCTTTTCCAGGTGAAAGTTGAGGTTTCCCGGTAGAATGTATTCCTCGGAGGGGAGGGCGTGTGGGGTGAAAAAGTCAGTGATAACGTCGCTGAATTGTGTACGGGGTCCTGGAGGTCGGTAAAGGAGTGTGCCTCTGATTGTGGTCTTGGGGTCGGTGTGGATATGGAAGTGAAGGTGTTCGGCGCTAGCGAGGTTGACATCTGAGCTGGTTGAGATGCGGATGGAGTTCTTATGGACGATAGCGATGCCTCCTCCTGTTTGGTCGGTGCGGTCCTTACGGATGATCTTGTATCCTTCCGGGATGGCAATGGTGATGTCAGGGGCTGATGAGGCATTCATCCATGTTTCTGTTAGGAAGGCGACGTCGGGAGAGATGGTGTCTAGTAGATTCCAAAGTTCGATGGCGTGTCTGTGGACTGAGCGGGTGTTGAGAACGTTACTTTAAAACACCAAAGGGAGAGATTATGGTCTTACAGCCAAAGCTGCCGATTTTAAAGCGAAGGAACTTGGTTCAAGATTCGGTGTGCGCTCCACATCAGCGATTTTGGGCAATGCACTTAATCTCCCCTTGCCAAATAAAAAATGAGGGTGTTGTTGTGTAACATCACTGGTGCTCATGTAATGCACTCTAATACCTACCAGTAGAATTGTGATAGATAAAAAGTGCATTTTTACAATATTTACATGCATAAAAAACATAAGTGGGTTAATTGTATGGTGAGAGTGAGGGAGTATTGTATGTTTTCAGACTACGTCTATATTGTGAAAGCTGGCCAATATGTAAAACAAGTAAACCTCGATGTTAAAACTACCAAAATGTGTGCCTCCCAGCGCACCATAAAGTGTTAATTTCAACAGTGCATGCACTATGATTTGTGAGAAAGTTTCAACTTAGGCAAATATATGTATATTATATAGTTAAATGGGAAAATATTTTTACACGCTGCACGTAGCCTCAAAAGAATTACTGACCGTATTTTTTTAAAAGGAATCTCTTTTTCATATACCCAAAGAAGAGAATATCGCCTTATGGCCAAAACTCATGACTTTAAAGCTAAGTGACCTGGTTCAAACCTCGGCGTCCTCTCGACATCGGTGATTGTGAGCAAAACACTTACAGCCTGATTCATTAAAGGTAATCGCACTCGCAAAGGGCTAGATTCTGAGAATCTGGCCCTTTGCGAGTGCAATTTTTGCATTTGGGATTCATCATCCCAAATGCAAAACTCGGTAATAGCGAATTCGCAAATTTGTGAGGAATTACATTTAAGGAATCTCTATTTGAGATTCCTTAAATGCAATTCATCATCCATTTTCAAATTAGGAAATCGCAATTTCGGGCCGCTATTTACCGCGAGGTCAAACCTCGTGGTAAATAGCGAAAACTCAGAAAAATGCTTTTAAAAGCATTTTTCTGAGTTGCATGTTGTACACACACATGTCCTTTGACATGTGTGTGCGCAACATCTGTTTAAATTAGCATTTAAGGGGTGCTACAGGGTGTCCTCTGGACACCCCTGGCACCCTTTAAATCGCTATCTTATTTGCGATTAGCTAATTGCTAATCGTAAATAGGGAATACTCCCCATTCATTCCTTTGGGCCTTTTGGCCCATAGGAATGAATGGGGAGTTATTCCTTATTTGCGATTAGCAATTTGCTAATCGCAAATAAGGAATCTGTAGGAATCGCAAAAAAATATTGCTATTCCAAGATGAATCCCGTTTTGCGAGTCTGGAATAGCGATTCCTTATGATTCGCTATTTCAGACTCGCAAATCGGGACAATGATGAATCAGGCTGTTAATCTCCCTGTGCAAAACCTGTAATGAGGGTGTTGTGTAACATCACGGGTGCTCATGTAAGGCACTCCAATACCTTCCAGGAGAATACACACAAAAAAAACATTGTTACAAATTTAAAATAAAAACTCTTTAAATGTAAACTTTTTTTAACGCGGCCCTACTTTTTGGTTCATGTAATCCATTCCTAATCTTCATGACTTTCAAATACCGAAGGTAGAGAATATAGCCTTACAGCCAAAGCTCACGCCAACTTTCATTACTTAATATACCGAAAGGAGAGAATATTGCCTAACGGCCAAAATTCATGACTTTAAAGCTAAGGTTCCCAGTTCAAACCTCAGCGTCCGCTCGACAACGGTGATTCTGAACAAAACACTTAATCTCCCCATGTCAAACCGGAAATGAGGGTTTGTGTACTGAATCTCCCAAAATTAACAAGCCTAACCTGCAACAAGCGCGACTGCGCTAATTAGGCAAGGAATGCAGCTGGCTGTCTTTTTAGATCGCCACGGCCCATGAAGCGGGCACCATGGGGAATAAAACAAGTAGTCCTTAAAGGAAACAAACAAAGCCCTACAGTGCAATATAACTGTAGTTGGTCGGTGCTGCCTCCAATAAAAACATAAGTGATGCATCGGACCAGCAACCAATAGGGAGACCAGAAATCACAGTAAAGCCAATTGCAAGCAGGAGGCAAGCAGCAGGTGGGACTACCCTCACCCTTTTGCCAAACAAGGGAATGTGTATTATAAAATATGGCCAATTGTTTTGGAAGGTTTTCATGTTTTAGTTTTGATGTTGGCTGAAGTTTCATCAGCGTGTTGTGTATTGGTGGAGCACTGCTTATGCATATGTTCTGTTAGTCTGATATGTATGTTGAAGGCATTTGCTTTTGAGCATGAACTTGGATTTATCTACTGTGATCTACCTCTTTATTAAGAAGAGAGAGTTGTTGTTCCCTGACATGTGAAAGTGTGTGTTTGTGCTCTATTGGGCCCTGTGCTCTACTTGTCTCCACCTGAGTCTGGGACGAATTGAGTGTTCCATGATGGTGCTGCTTCTTTGTATATTTGTGGATTTCTAGGCTAGCACTTAGATCTTGGTACTTGGGTTGATTAGATGCCACCCGTGCTCCTCATAACTGGATTAAAACCAGGTGAAGCACTGAACTTGAGTGCTGTCATCTTTGTGCAATGTGCATTCTTCTAAACTCCATAGAGGAACTTCTAATAGTTCGTGCGTAGCCAGACGAAAGGATAGAATAGGTGGGGAGAAAATTCTGCTATAGGCTAGGTTTAGCTCTACCACCAAGGTGACAGTGCTTAATTTGTAAAGAAAAAAAGTGCCAGGTTCTCGTCAAGAGGCCACTGCAGCTTGCATCACTCATTGCTCCGATACGTGCCACCAGTGGCAGAAAGAACACAGCTACTAATCAACACACCCTAAAAGTATGACATATCAGACTATTCCAGACCCCAACGCTACAATAATGGTTCGAACAGCAGTTCGCTTCAGTTCAGTTCATTCTTTATTAATGTTTAGACACTGTCTTTAATACATACAGTCCTTAAAAGCAATAACATTTTTATATAATTGTTGGACTTGGCCCTTCTGGCAGGTTCACCCCTGAACTTTTTGCCTGGTATTATTAAATAATTTTAGTGATTTCTGGTCTTTGCGCACTTTGACACGGTGGCTCAGGGTAAAGTACGTGCGCTCCCTGAGTGCGTGTGTGAGATTGGCCTGCTCTCCCATAGGAATGCATGGGGAATGTGTGTGTCCCTGGTAGTTCCTGATGCGTGGGGAGTGCAGATGCGAGTTTGGTATGTGCGGACTCGTGTGATTAAATGCTCCGTAATGATGTATGCAGCGTGATTGTGTCTAGTGTGGAAGTGCCACTTCTAGAAGTTGGCATGTTTGTGTAATTTGTGTCTGGCTGGTGATTGGCTGGAGCTGGCTGGGGAGCCTGGCTCCATGAGTCATGATGGGTCTGCCCCGGTGGTGAGTGTTGAGATTAGCATGAGTGATGTGAGGGAAGAGTGCACCTGGGACCTGAATAGGGCTGGGCTTTCCCCTCACAATGCTGGCTCCACCCCCTGTGGTGTGTCTGATGTCCCAGACCCATCCTGTGAATAAAGATAGGGGCTGAGCAAAAACAAAGTGCTCAGGAACCAGTTGTATCTGGTTCGCCCCTTGCCTGCACCTTTAGACAAAGGAATTGTGTGTATAAAAAGAGGCTGTGACCTCTTGTAAAATGTTCTTGTTCCCAACTCGAATCTACCTGGGGTGTGCTGCTGCTGGGGCCCAGGGGAAGGCTTGCCTCCCTGGGCCCTGCCCAGCCCCTGGATGCCTGGAGGACCCCTCTACTTCCTGAACCCTGCTTTGCCTCCCTGACCTCCAGGACCTTTTGCTGTGCCTTTGCCCTTGCCCCAGGGCTGTGGCTGCCCCCAGCGCCCTGTGAGTGCTGTTCTTTGTTTCCTGGATTGTCTCCTAGCGAGGGAGAGCCGGGGACGGATCAGCTATGCTGCCCTTCTCTCCGAGGGATTCCCCGGCGAAGGGATCCCCCCTTCGGTCATTGTATGGCGTGAGTGCCTACCTCGCTTATTTGCTGTCATCAAAGCCTACCGAGGGTGCCCACCCCTCATTTGCCGATATCGAGATCACCGCCGCAGCCCTAGGCTGCTTGTGTACACGTTGCCGGGCCGCTGCCTGCCGCGACCCGGAAGTAGTGGAGGTGGGCGGGGCCTGGTGACCCTGTTGTTCCGCTTCCCCCTGCCGGGGGGAAGCCGTTGTGTGTTTTTCCGGGAAACCGGAGATACTGCCCGCCACAGAGGAGGAGTCCCGGAGCCTTGTGGGCTCCGTTTTGAAAGTCCCGGTCCCGAGATGGGGGACCGGGTGAAGTGGGCCAGGCGCCTGGTGCAGGCGGGGCTCTCATGTGCTGAGAGAGCCCCGCAAAGTGCTACCGCTGGACTGGGCAACGAAGGAGAACCGCCAAGAGGAGATGCCGCAGGAGAGGAGACACCGCCTCCCAACCAGTGGTGAGTGCTGGTGTCCCCGCGGGTCATTTCTCTGTGTTCCCCCTGCTTCTGAGACCCCGAGCTGGACTCCATCGAAGGGCATATTTTATGTGAGAGCCCCCGAGAGGCTCGGAGACATTCTGCTGATTTTGAGTCCCCCAGGGGGGGACTCCACCGACGGGGGCCGTTTGCTCAGAGCCCAGAAGGCTCCCAGCCCGCATTAGTGTTTCTTGAGCCCATGAGGCTTCAAGGGGGCAGTTTGTGTTTAGAGCATGCGAGGCTCCCCCGAGGCCCCGGGTCCCAGGAGCCAGATGGCTCAGTTTGGCGCCGTGGTTGTCCCAGAGGGCTGATGAGAGCCCTGGCGCAGTTTTGCTGATCTACAGCTGCCCAGCAATTAGTAGGCAGCTGCACCATTTAGGTATTTTGCTTCCTAGGGACATGTTCTTTTGGACTCAGGAGTGAGTCGCACTCCTTTGCCCTACTTGGCCTTCCCCAGCTGCGCAGCACTTAGTGCCAGCTGCAGCGTTTAGGCCCTGTTCTGTCCCCCAGCTGCCCAGCAAGTAGTGGGCAGCTGCTACATTTAGGTTTTTGGCGCAATGGCGCAACCTGGACTTTGTTGTGATTCATGTGCTTCTTAGGGTGCTAGGAAATGTACTATGTGTTGTATGTTTTGCGCACCCTGTGTTCTGGTACCTCTGAATGTGTTTTTATGCATCATGTACAAAGTTGTTTTTCCCTACACCGCTGAATGTATGTTTATGCATCATGTGTTTCCTTCCCTACACCTCTGAATGGTGTGATGCATCATGTGTAATGTTTTCATGCCTATACCCCCAATTGTATAGTGATACTTAGGTGGTTGTTCTTTCTAGTACAGGTGTTCCTAGTGAGGCCCTGGTTCCCTGCGTAATATTCTCCTAAGGTGGTTAGGGTTGCGTAGGTGGTACTTACCTGTTACCAGTAGTTACTGGTTGTGTGCTCTGTTTCATTTTTGTCCTACAGTGATTATTATTCTAAAATCTACAAGTGCTTATTCCTGACAGTGGTCCATGTGGCCCTGTCCCATGTATTTAATCCCCTGTAAAATCTGCCCGTGCCTCTGGCACATTGTAAAGTGTGTGTTTACTATCTAATGTGTTTTGTAATATAAAGGCTATTTTTACATATACGTTAAACACAAATAGGGGCGATTTGAGGGAAATTTTTTATTGACCTGGCATTGCTGCGATCCCTACAAGTAATATAAATAACTAAATAACTATGCTCAGACAACGGGTCAGAGGTGATTTAAAATATCTAAGAAACTGTACATTTATCGGGATACAATCCAGGAATCCAAGGTATTCGTGGTGAAAAATTGTGTTCCCATCAGATACCCGTCCTGTTCCGCCCTACATCACTTGGGATCCTTCACCCGAAGGAAGTGGAAGCATGTCCACTATGGATTAGGTAGATTGTAGCCTAATCTTCTCGGAGGATACTGAGATATGATGAAGGGGAAATGGTAACAGGGGGTAAATGACTAGCAGTGCAAAGGAAAGAATGTGCCAAGTGCAAGAAAACTAAGTGAATGGATTAATATTGGGTTGCAGGAGTGGAAAAAGACTTTTAATAGGATCCTACCCACACCGAAAGGATAAAAACAGTGCAAAGTAGTATAACAAATGACTACTTGGATGTTAACGAGGTCGACATGTTTCTGCAGTATGATAGGGTCAGGCGATCCCTGTCTGCTTCTTCAGGACCTTCACAAGAAATGCTACTGCTGGTGTGCAAAACAATATGATTTATAATAAAAATTCATATCACCCACTGTTTGGGGAATGAACTCACCACCTCACCCGGCTACAGCTCAGGTAGAAATGGAGCACCGCTCTGTCCGTCGGTACTCCTGACATCCGTCCAGGCTGTCAAGTGGGAGGTGACCACAATTTTTCACCACGAATACCTTGAATTCCTGGATTGCATCCCGATAAATGTACAGTTTCTTAGATAGTTTCTCCTCTGACCCGTTGTCTGCGCATAGTTATTTGTATTTTTACAAATAGCCTTGTGTGGAGTTCCTTTTGTGGGGGGCCTGGGATGTTGTTGATGGGGGGTGTGTGCGCAAATGCTTTACACATCGCCTCTGAGATAAGCCTGACTGCTCGTGCCAAGCTACCAAGAGGTTGAGCAGGGGCTATCTTGGCGGGGTGACTTCCTTGCCCTGACTTAGAATGGTGGTTTCTGCCTGACTTTGGCGCAAGCCTTAGCCAACCAGAAATCCCATTTCTAACAATAATTATCCCATATAAATACTAATTCATCATAATACACTAAAAGCAGATATTAGTCATTTTGAATGTTTATTGAAATAATAGACAAGTGTTGTTGTGTTAGTATCTAATTTAGATAAACATGAAGACTGTCATAAGTGCTGGCGTTGACAATTAAGTTCTGGTGCAGCGCATCTGAAACCACTGGCTCAAATTAAGTACGGGAAGACAACCACCTGAAGGACCACCTAGGTGTTGGTGCCCCAGATGTCAGCCCCATTACTAAGTTAGATACAACTTGCACCCACCACACACACATTTTCTGTCATTCCCCACTACAGCTAGCTTGCATGGACATCCCTGTCTTTCACAGTGGCCCTGCCTATGGGACCCTCTCAGGACCTAACCAAGTGACATTGATGAACAATGGTGCAGGTCCAGTCTAGTCAACTTGGAGCAGAAAGCATTAGATTACTGTCAATTTTGAGAGATTGGGAGTTACAATGGTGTTTAATTCTGTACAGCTTCTCCTTTGCCTGCAAAAACGTAACAGGCACTTCCCTGTGCATGAAGAATAAAGTGTTACACTTCACACCAACATATATATATATATATATATATATATATATATATATATATATATATATATATATATATATATATATATATATATATATATATATATATATATATATCAGAGTGCGGTTTGGTGCATTTGTACTGCAGGACGTCAGGACTTCCTATTCATTCACCGCAGGCGCTGACGAAGGCCAATCCGGCCGAAATGCATTCGCCACTTCATTGAAATAAACGGTGTTGTCTTGCAATCCCCTCCGTGGCTTCTGCTTCTTTCCTCGAGAGGAGGTGCTTTTTTCATCAAATTCACGCGTGTTCCAGAAGCGCGTTCAGAAGCTCACTCACCATAAGTGGCCTGGAGAATCTGGTTCTTGCCTCGGCATTTGCTTGTTTCTTCATTTTTTTGAATATCTCCAGGCTCGCCGGCAGTCCGAGCAATCTGAAACGGCTTATTGAGACATTGCCTCGGCCAGGGCGGGATGCACTGTCCTCCTGCCCATGTGAATTTGCCGCTTGGACTTTCGGTTGGTGAGGCACGGGGACTCGAGGCAGCACCACCAGTTTCCTTTGCGAGTTTCTTCACGCTCTGCATTGCTCCGAACCCCCGCTATTTTCTTGTACTACATCAAGAACGTCCCTCTGCCATACTCACCTAGGAGCCACTTATGCATCCTGGGAAATGGAGTCCGTAGACTTCCTCGGACCGGCTGGAACATTACCTGAGTTAATCATCGCTGAGGGGCGGAGCTAACACTAGGCACCTATCAGAGTGCGGTTTGGTGCATTTGTACTGCAGGTCGTCAGGACTTCCTATGCATTCACCGCAGGCGCTGACGAAGGCCAATCCGGCCGAAATGCATTCACTGCTTCATTGAAATAAACGGTGTTGTCTTGCAATCCCCTCCGTGACTTCTGCTTCTTTCCTTGAAGGAGGTGCTTTTTTCATCAAATTCACGCGTGTTCCAGAAGCGCGTTCAGAAGCTCACTCACCATAAGTGGCCTGGAGAATCTGGTTCTTGCCTCAGCATTTGCTTGCTTCTTCATTTTTTTTAATATCTCCAGGATCGTCGGCAGTCCGAGCAATCTGAAGCGGCTTATTGCGACATTGCCTCGGCCAGGCCGGGATGCACTGTCCTCCTACCCATGTGAATTTGCTACTTGGACTTTCGGTTGGTGAGGCACGGGGACTCGAGGCAGCACCACCAGCTTCCTATGCGAGTTTCTTCACGCTCTGCATTGCTCCGAACCCCCGCTATTTTCTTGTACTACATCAAGAACGTCCCTCTGCCATACTCACCTAGGAGCCACTTATACATCCTGGGAAATGGAGTCCGTAGACTTCCTCGGACCGGATGGAACATTACCTGAGTTAATCATCGCTGAGGGGCGGAGCTAACACTAGGCACCTATCATAGTGCGGTTTGGTGCATTTGTACTGCAGGACGTCAGGACTTCCTATTCATTCACTGCAGGCGCTGACGAAGGCCAATCCGGCCGAAATGCATTCACCACTTCATTGAAATAAACAGTGTTGTCTTGCAATCCCCTCCGTGGCTTCTGCTTCTTTCCTTGAGAGGAGGTGCTTTTTTCATATATATATATATATATATATATATATATTACCTACTGGCGGTCGCCAGTAGGTAGTTATAGTTAGGATTTTTTTCAATGTTAAATCTCAAAATTCTATTTGGAATAACTTTGGCACCGGTTGACGAATCTGCCTGAAAATTTCCTGAAAATGGCCTCGTCGAGCTCCGGTCCTTCCTTGAAAGTTTGGGGGGGATTCGTCAAGCGGGGGCCGAGATAAAAGGGGGGTCCCAAAACGCGTTTTCCCCATGTTAATTTCCATAGGGCGGTCGATTTCACTTTTAGCCCGAACGGCTGAATGGATTTACACCAAACTAGGCAAAATTGTAGGGACTGGTAGCCCGATGTGCCTTTGCTATGTCTCAAGATATGTGCTCCAGTGGATTTTGAGTAATTTAGGTTAAAAAAAATATATATATCTATAGCAGCGCACCGGTGCGCGCACCGGAGAGCGCTCCAGGCGCGACACGCGAGGTGCGCATGAAAAGCTGATTGGCTCTCGGGTGTCTGTAAACATTCCAAACAGTCCAGAGCGGTCGCCATCTTGTGTCTCGGTAAAATCGAGACATAAGAGGAGGCTAAAACAAAGTGGGAACTGACCATAAGGCGTCAGGGATAGACCCCTTTGACCCCCTAGGTTTGATGTGGGGGCTATAAAAGGGCCCCGCGGGGCATTTAAAATATTTTTTTTTTTCGTTTTGCGCGGGGGAAGCGCACGGTGCGCGCACCAGGTAGCGCACCGGGGAGCGTAAAATGAGGGAAAAAGATGACAGAGTTTTCAAAAAAATGAAGTTTTTATTTATAAATTGGAGGTAGTTCTAAAAAGAACTTTTTTTTTTCTTCTTTTTGTTGTTTTATATTTTTTTTGTGTTTTTTTAACTTTTTGAACTTTTTTTGGCTTTTCAAAACAGTTTTATATTTTTTTTTGTATTTTTTAGGGGGAGAAACAAAAAAAGGGAATTGAAACTGGCTCAACTGGAGCAAAAAAACAAAAAACCCAAAAAATTATTTCTTTTTGGGGCACTTGTGATTATCACCTGCAAGGACGATGAGCTTAATACTTTGTTCCCCATAGGAGATAAGCTTGCCACAAGCAGTACAAGTAATTTTAAAATCAGCAAATCTCGGCTGAATGCAAGGCATCACCTCAGATGTTTCTGGTTGCGAGGAAGTGGGTTGGTTTCTTTGGGAGGGGGTCCTTGATGACTGGGGGAGGTTACTGGCCAGTTCCCGGAACTCTGCTCGAGAGTAGTTGTTTGGATGCTTTCTTGTCATGTGCCGAATCATGGTATAGTTACCAAAAGAATATTTCTTGTTTGGGTTGCCCCATGAAAGTTCATCATTGCAGATGAGGCAAGTCACCTTGGGAGCATTCACCTTTTTTTTCCCCTCTGGAATTGAAAAAAACTGCCAAATAATGTGTGGTTTGGGTTTATAAGGTGTATTTTCTTCTGGCAGCCATCTTCTTCTCCCCTCCTCCTCTTCCTCTTCCTCCTCCTCCTGTTCTTGACCACCAATATAATTTGGAGCTGGTCCTCTTGGTGGTGGTGGTGGTGGTGGTGGGGCAGATGCACCAGCTGATGCTACTAATGAAGCCATTATTTAGAGCAAAAAAGTAGAGAGAGCAACAAACAGGTCTTCCTCAGTCAAAGGACAAAGTCAGAATAAGGAAAAAAGGTGGGGTCTTTCATCATTTAGAAAAAAAAACTGTCCTGAACCAATGAGAAGTGTTATTTTCAGGTCACAAGACCAGGGGCTTCATCATTATGAAACTAAAACTGTTATGAACCAATGAAAAGTGTTATTTTCTGCTCACATGACCCGACGCACTTACGCTACGCGCCCGGGGGCGCTGCCCGGGTCGCGCAGCGTAAGCGCGCCGGAAGTTTACGTTGTGCGATCGTATTCGCTCGAGTACTTCCGGGTGCGCTTACGCCGTGCGTATCACGCGGTCGCGGCTACGCGATACGTCACGATCATGTTTTCGTTTGCGATATTGACGCTTACGAGACGCTCCCCGGAGCGCGCCCGGGGGCGCTTTTCAGAAATACGCTTTTCGGGGCGCACTCCGGGGCGCGCTCCGGGAGCGCTCCCCCCAAAAATAAAAAAAATAAAAATGGGATAATTGTAGAGACAGGTAGCCCTATTCTGAAGTGGTTAGTAAAAAAATTAACTTTATAAAAATATGTATTGTGCTACATTGGGCTTAATATATGTTAGAGCCAAAATGTAGCCCAAATGTAGCCCAAAGTAGCCCAATGTAGCCCAAAGATGGCCACCAGAGATCAAAAATTGTAAATGTAGCCCAAAATTCAACTAGATGTAGCCCAACTGTAGCCCAATGACAGAATGTACCAGAGTGTTAAAAAGAACAACTAGAGTGCTAACAGTCTTATTTATAAAGTGAAACTTATAGTTAGGAATTAGCATTAAAAAAACCTTTGAAATTCACTGAAAAAAACCATAGGTTTCACACCAGTTATAGTTAGGAATTAGCATTTAAAAAACCTATTAAATTCACTGAAAAAACCATAGGTTTCACACCAGTTATAGTTAGCTGGAAATTTTACTGATATAAAACCATTGAAATTCCCACGTTATAGTTAGTCGGACTCACTATAACTTGCGCGTGCAATGCACTGCTGATGACATCACATATTACATCACTCATGACATGGTCAGTGACATCACTCATGACATCACTGATGACACCATCCTTGTGGCACAGTCACAGACCTCCTCTCAGTGTAAAGTAACCCTTGAGACACATATTCAAAAATAGAAACTGAAATTTTTAAAAAATGGACATACCTATATCAGTTACAACAAGCAATTCTGTACTTCCACTATCTATGTACACATCCATTCATTCACCAACAGTTCTATATAGTCACTCATACATATACTCACTCATCATATGAAGAGATACACCTATACATCCTGTTACACACCGACATTCATCCAAAAGTTACTCACACACATATTCACACGTGCAAATAAACTATTGAACAACCATTTATTTGAATATAGAGTTATACACACACTTCCACCTTACTTCTATTGAAAATTACACATATTTATTCTCTTAAACAATCACTTATAGAAACACATACTTATTTAAACAGGAAATCTTACAATCTCTTACTCTCACATATACTCACTTATATACATCAATATTCATATATACTAGATTAAAACATATGTAGTTACTGATAAAGACACTAGTGGGACAGTCATTCACTCACTAACAAACACATATAGACACTCATCCACCCATACAGTCCTGTACATATGCTGTCTTCAAAACACATACAAACAAAGAGTCAGTCACTCATGCATCTATGTGCTAAGTAATACCTCCACCAAACCATATAGACACTCATACTGATACTACTAAAAATATCAAATAACCCATATACATACGCATGTAGCAACTTATCAACACACGTAGCCACTTATACACAAAGTGAAACACTAATATATGAATTTAAATATTAAAACATAACTCACTAATATTTATTTTTCAGAAAGACACATATTCACTGGATGGTGTCATCAGTGATGTCATGAGTGATGTCACTGACCATGTCATGAGTGATGTAATATGTGATGTCATCAGCAGTGCATTGCACGCGCAAGTTATAGTGAGTCCGACTAACTATTACGTGGGAATTTCAATGGTTTTATATCAGTAAAATTTCCAGCTAACTATAACTGGTGTGAAACCTATGGTTTTTTCAGTGAATTTAATAGGTTTTTTAAATGCTAATTCCTAACTATAACTGGTGTGAAACCTATGGTTTTTTTCAGTGAATATATATATACATATATATATATATATATTCACTGAAAAAACCCATAGGTTATAGACCATATATAGTTAGGAATTTGCATTTACAAAACCTTGAAAATTCACTGAAAAAACCATAGGTTAGAGACCATATATAGTTAGCTGGACATTTTATTGACAAAAAAACCAATGAAATTCCATATATAGTTAGTTGCACTAACTATATATCGCGCACCCGCAATCCACTGCTGATGATGTCACATATTACATCATTCATGACATGGTCAGTGACATCACTGATGACATCACTGATGACATCTCAAATGACATCACTGATGACATCACTGATGACATCTCAAATGACATCACTGATGACATCATCTAGTGTCTGTGTGTTTTTGTAAAGTTTAAATATGTTTTACATATTGAAGAATGAGTGGATGTATGGAAGACTGAGTGTGTGTGTGGCTGGCTGGGAGGTGTGTGACTCTGTGCATATCAATGTGTACTTGTATCAGTGATTGTATAAGAGAGTAAGTATGTGTTAGTATATGTGTGAAAAGTATGGTGTTCTGTGTTTAACTGTATAGATGAGGAAATCGAAGTGTGATTGATTCTTCACAGGACTGACTAGGTGTATGAGTGCATATGATAGTGTTGTAATAATGAGTGACTGTATGTATGAGTGATTGTATGGGTGAATGAGTGAATGTGTGTGTAGACGTAGGAATCAGTGAGTGCGTATGTAGTAACTGGTATTGGTGTGTCATGATGTCATCAGTGATGTCATTTGAGATGTCATCAGTGATGTCATTTGAGATGTCATCAGTGATGTCATCAGTGATGTCACTGAAGTATGGTGTTCTGTGTTTAACTGTATAGATGAGGAAATGGAAGTGTGATTGATTCTTTACAGGACTGACTAGGTGTGTGAGTAACTCCATGGATGAGTGGCAGTGTGTGAGTGTCTGCATAGGTGTATGAGTGCATATGATAGTGTAATAATGAGTGACTGTATGTATGAGTGATTGTATGGGTGAATGAGTGAATGTGTGTGTAGACGTAGGAATCAGTGAGTGCGTATGTAGTAACTGGTATTGGTGTGTCATGATGTCATCAGTGATGTCATTTGAGATGTCATCAGTGATGTCATTTGAGATGTCATCAGTGATGTCATCAGTGATGTCACTGAAGTATGGTGTTCTGTGTTTAACTGTATAGATGAGGAAATGGAAGTGTGATTGATTCTTTACAGGACTGACTAGGTGTGTGAGTAACTCCATGGATGAGTGGCAGTGTGTGAGTGTCTGCATAGGTGTATGAGTGCATATGATAGTGTAATAATGAGTGACTGTATGTATGAGTGATTGTATGGGTGAATGAGTGAATGTGTGTGTAGACGTAGGAATCAGTGAGTGCGTATGTAGTAACTGGTATTGGTGTGTCATGATGTCATCACTGATGTCATTTGAGATGTCATCAGTGATGTCATCAGTGATGTCATTTGAGATGTCATCAGTGATGTCATCAGTGATGTCACTGACCATGTCATGAATGATGTAATATGTGACATCATCAGCAGTGGATTGCGGGTGCGCGATATATAGTTAGTGCAACTAACTATATATGGAATTTCATTGGTTTTTTTGTCAATAAAATGTCCAGCTAACTATATATGGTCTCTAACCTATGGTTTTTTCAGTGAATTTTCAAGGTTTTGTAAATGCAAATTCCTAACTATATATGGTCTATAACCTATGGTTTTTTTCAGTGAATTTCATTGGTTTTTTAAAAGCTAATATCTATAGCTGTAAAATATATTCTTTATTACGTGACGTATCACGTAGCCACGTGAGACGCCTCATGACGCGTCGCATAACCGTGACGTATCGGTTCTGCAGCGCAAACAAAACCCGTAACGTAAGCGTGCCGGAGCACGCTTACAGATATATATATTTTTTTTAACCTTAATTAGACAAAATCCACACGTGCACATATCTTGAGGCCTTGCAAAGGCACATCAAACAAACAGTCCCTACAATTTTGCCAAGTTTGCTGGAAATCTATTCCCTTAATTTTTTTTTTACTGTTTCTCTTGGTTTTCCCCTTGTTACGCTTACCGGGACGCTACCCGGTACGCGAACCGGACGCTCCAAAAACACAAGATGGCGGACTCCCGTTACGCTGCCGGTTAGCTGCCCGGTTCGCGTACCGGGAAGCGCCTCTACCGCGAAAAATCGCGGGGGACTTTAATATCCCCCTCATAAATCCTAGGGGGTCAGGAGGGGTTTACCTTGCCCCCTTTCCTTCATTTCCCCCTTCTTTTTTCACCACATCTTGTCTCTCGAACCTACCGAGAGACAAGATGGCGGCCGCTCCGGACTGTTTACAATGTTGACAGCTACGCTGCCGGTTAGCTGCCCGGTTAGCTGCCCGGTTAGCTGCCCGGTGAGCTGCCCGGTGAGCTGCCCGGTGAGCTGCCCGGTTCGCGTACCGGGACGCGCCTCTACGGCGTAAAATCGCAAAATTTTTTGCCCCGCGGGGCACTTTAATATCCCCCTCATCAATCCTAGGGGGTCAGGAGTGGTCTACCTTGCCCCCTTTCCTTCATTTCCCCCTTCGTTTTTCACCACATCTTGTCTCTCGATCGTACCGAGAGACAAGATGGCGGCCGCTCCGGTTTGTTTAGAATGTTGACAGACACCGGAGAGCCAATCAGATTCGCTTCGCGAAGTTCCGTTACGCGTCAGATACGCGAACCGGGGCGCTAACCGGAGCGCTGTCACAGATATATATATTTTTTTAAACGTTAATTTCTCAAAATCCACTGGAGCACATATATTGAGACATAGCAAAGGCACGTCGGGCAAACCATATCTACAATTTTGCCAAGTTTCATGTAAATCTATTCAGCCGTTCGAGCTAAAAGTGAGTCCAACCGCCCTATGGAAAAATGAATGGGAAAAACGCGTTTTGGGACCCCCCTTTGTTCTCGGCCCCCCCTTGACGAAACCCCACCAAATTTTCAGGGGCTGCTCAGAAAAAAAATGTGCCATTTTCCTGAAACTTTCAGCCAATTCCGTCCACAAACGCCAAAGTTATTAGACATAGAATTTTCAGAAATCCCATAGAGAAAAAATCCTAACTATATATACCCACTGGCTATCGCCAGTAGGTAATATACATATATAAACATATGTAATCTGCATATCTATATAAATATAAATGCATGCATACATATACATATATGCATACATTTGCATGTTATTTACATGAAAGTTTTAAAAACACTAATAAAAGCAAAGCTAAAAAGCCACCTCATTACAAACAGAATGGCTTTAACTTAAACGAGGGCGAGATCTATTGCATTTTCAATGCTTGTTTACTTTGGTTCTATCAAGAAGGCATTCAGATGTGTCACACATTTGCCATAAATTCTGAATGTTAGCACTCTAGTTGCTCATTAGATCACTGTAGTAAAGCTAGTGCTCACCAGGGAAGTCTGCTGCTAATCATGGTTTGCAGCCATTTTCCCGCATTTTTTATCCCGCAGACTTTCAGTCCGCATACCATTATCCCGCAAGGTCATTGAGCTCGCATACCATTATCCCGCATTTTTTCAAAACGCATGTGCATTTATCGCGCATGCCTTTACAAAGAATTACGTTTTAAAGGCATGTATGGTAAATGCATTTGCGTTGGGAAAACCACGATGACGAGAGAGGTAAGTGGGTTTGTGTTAATTTTTTCGTGGGTTAGTGATTGTGTAGTGTAGTGTAGTGTTGTGTAGTGTAGTGTTGTGTTAGTGTAGTGTAGAGTTGTGGTGGTTGTTTAGTGTAGGGTCATGCTGGGGGTAGTGTTTTAGGGTTCAGGGTAGTGTTGTAGTGTTTGCGTAGTGTAGGGTCATGCTGGGGGTAGTGTTTTAGGGTTTAGGGTTGTGTTGTAGTGTTTGCGTAGTGTAGGGTCATGCTGGGGCTAGTGTTTTAGGGTTTAGGGTAGTGTTGTAGTGTTTGCGTAGTGTAGGGTCATGCTGGGGGTAGTGTTTTAGGGTTTTGGGTAGTGTTGTAGTGTTTGCGTAGTGTAGGGTCATGCTGGGGTGTAGTGTTTTAGGGTTTAGGGTAGTGTTGTAGTGTTTGCGTAGTGTAGGGTCATGCTGGGTGTAGTGTTTTAGGGTTTTGGGTAGTGTTGTAGTGTTTGCGTAGTGTAGGGTCATGCTGGGGGTAGTGTTTTAGGGTTTTGGGTAGTGTTGTAGTGTTTGCGTAGTGTAGGGTCATGCTGGGGTGTAGTGTTTTAGGGTTTTGGGTAGTGTTGTAGTGTTTGCGTAGTGTAGGGTCATGCTGGGGGTAGTGTTTTAGGGTTTTGGGTAGTGTTGTAGTGTTTGCGTAGTGTAGGGTCATGCTGGGGGTAGTGTTTTAGGGTTTTGGGTAGTGTTGTAGTGTTTGCGTAGTGTAGGGTCATGCTGGGGGGTAGTGTTTTAGGGTTTTGGGTAGTGTTGTAGTGTTTGCGTAGTGTAGGGTCATGCTGGGGGTAGTGTTTTAGGGTTTTGGGTAGTGTTGTAGTGTTTGCGTAGTGTAGGGTCATGCTGGGGGTAGTGTTTTAGGGTTTAGGGTAGTGTTGTAGTGTTTGCGTAGTGTAGGGTCATGCTGGGGGTAGTGTTTTAGGGTTTAGGGTAGTGTTGTAGTGTTGGCGTAGTGTAGGGTCATGCTGGGGGTAGTGTTTTAGGGTTTAGGGTAGTGTTGTAGTGTTGGCGTAGTGTAGGGTCATGCTGGGGGTAGTGTTTTAGGGTTTTGGGTAGTGTTGTAGTGTTTGCGTAGTGTAGGGTCATGCCGGGGGTAGTGTTTTAGGATTTTGGGTAGTGTTGTAGTGTTTGCGTAGTGTAGGGTCATGCTGGGGGTAGTGTTTTAGGATTTAGGGTAGTGTTGTAGTGTTTGCGTAGTGTAGGGTCATGCTGGGGGGTAGTGTTTTAGGGTTTTGGGTAGTGTTGTAGTGTTTGCGTAGTGTAGGGTCATGCTGAGGGTAGTGTTTTAGGGTTTAGGGTAGTGTTGTAGTGTTTGCGTAGTGTAGGGTCATGCTGGGGGTAGTGTTTTAGGGTTTAGGGTAGTGTTGTAGTGTTTGCGTAGTGTAGGGTCATGCTGGGGGTAGTGTTTTAGGGTTTAGGGTTGTGTTGTAGTGTTTGCGTAGTGTAGGGTCATGCTGGGGGAAGTGTTTTAGGGTTTAGGGTAGTGTTGTAGTGTTTGCGTAGTGTAGGATCATGCTGGGGGTAGTGTTTTAGGGTTTAGGGTAGTGTTGTAGTGTTTGCGTAGTGTAGGGTCATGCTGGGGTGTAGTGTTTTAGGGTTTTGGGTAGTGTTGTAGTGTTTGCGTAGTGTAGGGTCATGCTGGGGGTAGTGTTTTAGGGTTTAGGGTAGTGTTGTAGTGTTTGCGTAGTGTAGGGTCATGCTGGGGTGTAGTGTTGTAGGGTTTTGGGTAGTGTTGTAGTGTTTGCGTAGTGTAGGGTCATGCTGGGGGTAGTGTTTTAGGATTTAGGTTAGTGTTGTAGTGTTTGCGTAGTGTAGGGTCATGCTGGGGGTAGTGTTTTAGGGTTTAGGGTTGTGTTGTAGTGTTTGCGTAGTGTAGGGTCATGCTGGGGGTAGTGTTTTAGGGTTTAGGGTTGTGTTGTAGTGTTTGCGTAGTGTAGGGTCATGCTGGGGGTAGTGTTTTAGGGTTTAGGGTAGTGTTGTAGTGTTTGTGTAGTGTAGGGTCATGCTGGGGGTAGTGTTTTAGGGTTTAGGGTAGTGTTGTAGTGTTTGTGTAGTGTAGGGTCATGCTGGGGGTAGTGTTTTAGGGTTTAGGGTAGTTTAGTTGTTTAGTGTATGCTAAAGGCATATTCGTTCTAAAAGTTTTCGTTATTTTAATTTGCGGCCTAATAGTACATGCGGGATTTTTTTTGCGGACTGATGGTATGCGGGATTTCGTCATATATTCGCTAATCATACTTTCTATGGCAAAATGAACCCCCTCATTTTGTTCCTTTTTAAATTAAATGTTTTAAGAGTTACCACTTTATTCCAATCAAGATGGCTTCAGGTGTGCCATACCTTTGTAATAAGTAGGACTGTTAGCACTCTAGTTGTTCTTTAGAACACTCTGGGACAATCTGTCATTGGGCTATAGTTGGGCTACATCTGGCTGATATTTGGGCTACATTTGGTTTTTTGTCTCTGGTGGCCATCTTTGGGCTACATTGGGCTACATTGGGCTACATTGGGCTACATTTGGGCTCCAACATATATATAGCCCAATGTAGCCCAATTTATATTTTTCAAAGTTAATTTTCGTAAAAACCACTGGAGCCTATATCTTGAGACATAGCAAAGGCACATCGGGCTACCAGTCCCTACAATTTTGCCAAGTTTGGTGTAAATCCATTCAGCCGTTCAGGCTAAAAGTGAGGCCAACCGCCCTATGGAAAATTGCATGGGAAAAACACGTTTTGGGACCCCCCTTTTTTCTCGGCCCCCCCTTGACAAAAACCCCCCAAATTTTCAGGGGCTGCTCAGAAACAAAATGTTCCATTTTCCTGAAAATTTCAGCCAATTCTGTCCTCATAAGCCAAAGTTATTCGACATAGAATTTTCAAAAATCCCATAGGAAAAAAATCCTAACTATATATACCTACTGGCTATCGCCAGTAGGTAATGTATGTATATATATATATATATATATATATATATATATATATATATATATATATATATATATATATATATATATATATATTACCTACTGGCGGTCGCCAGTAGGTAGTTATAGTTAGGATTTTTTTCAATGTTAAATCTCAAAATTCTATTTGGAATAACTTTGGCACCGGTTGACGAATCTGCCTGAAAATTTCCTGAAAATGGCCTCGTCGAGCTCCGGTCCTTCCTTGAAAGTTTGGGGGGGATTCGTCAAGCGGGGGCCGAGATAAAAGGGGGGTCCCAAAACGCGTTTTCCCCATGTTAATTTCCATAGGGCGGTCGATTTCACTTTTAGCCCGAACGGCTGAATGGATTTCCACCAAACTTGGCAAAATTGTAGGGACTGGTAGCCCGATGTGCCTTTGCTATGTCTCAAGATATGTGCTTCAGTGGATTTTGAGAAATTAACGTTCAAAAAAATATATATATCTGTAGCCGCTCACCGGTGCGCGCACCGGTGAGCGCTCCAGGCGCGCCACGCGACTTGCGCGCAGAAAGCTGATTGGCTCTCAGTTGTCTGTAAACATTCTAAACAGTCCGGAGCGGCCGCCATCTTGTCTATCGGTAAAATCTAGTCATAAGAGGTGGCAAAAACAAAGGGGGGAATTGACTATAAGGGGGCAGGGTAGACCCCCCCTGACCCCCTAGGTTTGATATGGGGGCCATTAAAGGGCCCCGCGGGGCCTCAAAAAAAAAAATTTTTTTTGCGTTTTTCGCGGGGGAAGCGCCCGGTGCGCGCACCGGGAAGCGCTCCAAGGAGGGTACTATGGAAAAATAATCACTTTTAAAAATTGTATGTTTATTAATTGTTTTTTTTAATTTTATGTAAGTACCTTCATGTAGGTACCAATGCAGAGACTTTCATTTAATGTACACCATCTGCTCTGTAGATATCTTGCTTGTTGTTATTGTATGTTTTTGTGGTATATGGAATTCATAACATAGTCTGTCTGGAAAGGAGAAACAGATCTTTTAAGCACTCCCTGAGAATTTCTAGGGGATCATGAGTAGTCTATCCTGCTCACTTATGAAAATGAGGTGTAAAATATTCATATGAGATAATATAGTGGGAGAAAGGTAGTAACTATGAGTAAACTTACTATGTAACAGAAAAATAGTTGAACAGTATACTATAAGTCTCACTTTATATTTTAAACATTTTTGGTAATACTTTATGAATTACATATAAAAAAGAATATTGTCTGAAACAATTTGAAATTATTAAAGATAAATTTATTCCTCTGATTCTTTTTCATAATTTAATAAAATTTCTAACATAATATTGTCCGGAATTTCCTCATAATTATATGTACATGATTCCATTTCTTCCAAACATTCTATAAACTGTTCATCCAAAGAGTCATCCATGAAATCAACTTCTTTTTTTTGATCTTCTGGTTTTTCCACCTTTACTTTGATAGAAGTATCATTTGCCTGATTTTCTCCTTCCATTTTCTTTCTGAAAATTGCATACAAATTAACTATATTAGTAGAGTTAGGGTACTGTATACCAGAGAAGCCTAACTCAATCCATAACTATTACAGAGAAGTCTATCTCTATCTCTAACTATTAAAGAGGGATAGCATATCACTAACAGAATATTTTTTCAGAAATTAACTTAAAGTGTACAATATACTTCCATAATTAGAACTTACCTTAGAGAAATCAGTTGAAGTTGTCAGTGAAATTTGTTTTCAAATGTACTTCTGGAAGCAGTAGTCAAAATGGCTGTGTTTCCCTCTCTTCTTTTATATATATTCTTGTACTTAACCAATCAAACGTCAGGAAATAATCGTAGAAAATGAAAGATACTTTTTAATTGGTTGTAAATTCTAACATTACAAGTGTGTTTTTGTCATGTAATTTACCTCAGGATATTTAGACAGGCCTGTAGCCTAAATGTCTCAATGGAATTTCACCAAATTTGGGCAAATGGTAGGGACTGCTATGTAGTAGGGCGTATTCTATATTTGATGAAAGTGTCTCCATTGGGTTTTCCGTAAATTACTTTCCCACCTTTTTTTATCGAGCGCTTACCGGTGCGCGCTCCTTTACGCGCACCGGCAGCGTTACGGGAGTCCTCCATTTTGTGTTTCGGTACAATCGAGACACAAGATGGAGGGTAAACAATGTTCGGTATGGGTAGAAGGGGGCACTGTAGAGACTTCTTGACCCTCTAGGTTTTCTGAGGGGGGCTTAGGAGGCTCATAAACGTTAAAAAAAAAAAAAAAAAAAAATTATTTTCTACGGGGGGAGCGCCCGGTGCGCGCACCCTTAAGCGTACCCGAAAGCGTACTTTGGTGAAAAATAGTGAAAAAAGTTAGAAAAAAAATAAACGCTTTGAATGATCAGAGGTAGGGTAGCTCTGAGAAGAGCTTTTGGGTTCTGTGGTTGATTTAGGTACCTACAAGTAGGTTCCAATACACATTCTTAAATTCAGGAGGAATATTCTATTCCCCTCATCTGAGAAGTGCACTCCATCTCCTCTGTAGATGTCTTGCATGTTGTAACGCAAGTTATTATTGTATATTGAACCCATTCCATAGTCTCTCATGTAAGCAGAAACAGATTTATTTACATGTTTCCGTGCTTTCTCAAATTGTGGACCAAATTGGTTGGACCAGTTCCATTTCTGTCTTTGGCATATATTGGAATATACCAAGGCAGTGTGGGGAAAAAGTATCATCAATTGATGAAAGGTGTCCTTTAAAAGCATTTCCAGACCTACTCCAGTTAATGTGCCCAAATCATTACCTCCACAGTGCACAATTAACAGGTCAGGTTCTGGCAGATGCAAAAAGGTTTTCACCAATGGTATCAATTGGTGACATTTTAATCCTCTGTGGCCAATCCACTTGATTTCCACATTTGATAAATCAAGGTTATGAAAATTTCTGCTAGCTGCATACCTTTGAGCCCAGTGGATGTAGCTATGTCCAATAATCCAAACAGAGTACATGATGTGAGAAGGTTCTGGTCCAGTCAGATGAAGTGTGGGAATGAAATGGCAGTTGGAACAGTAGGAGTTTACAAAAAAATAATTGTGGAGTTTCTCTGCTCTTGAATCACAAGCAATGATTGGTGGATTCAGATAGTTGAAAACTGAAAGTTAGGGTGCATGGTTATGTTGTGTGAAAGAAGCAATTTGAATGGTTTAAAAAAAGTCACCAAAAGCAAAAATACCCTGTATAGGCTGCTGTATTGAGAGGTCAAACATCCTTGCTGAGTTAATTTGCAACATTGTAAGATAAACTTTTGAACCTTACAGTTCAGTTAGGAGGGAGTTGCTATGGTAACAGATAGAAAGGTTTGAGAGGGGGATGGGTGTTGGTTTGAAAATAGTGAGGGAAGAGTTTTCATTGGTTGAATTAAGGTATATGTGTACAAAGATAGAGATTTTCTATGCCAGTCTTGGTTTCAGTGTATTGAGAGCACACCTTTTCCTCTGCTAAAGAAAAATTGGTGTGTGTGTCTGACACTGTTTTCAATCTCCAAAAGCATTTGTAAAGGTAAGTAATGATTCATTTAATTTAGATAGAGATTTATTTGCTCTATGGAGAATATTTGGAAGCAGATAGTTATGTTTTAGAAGTGAAATTGTATGTTAGTATATAAGTCCTGCGCAGTGTTTCTTACATGTTATTCAAAAATCGATTTTGGGTGCAAATGAATTGTATTTTTATTTGGCTTTTTTTTATGATTGCCATGTGCAGCTAGTGCATCACTTTAAACATGGGTAATAAGTGACGCACTGGTGGCGCAAGGCCTTTATAAATCAGGCCCTGACTTTGTTTGATGATATTGAGTGGTTGTACTTAGGTTCTGCGCAGTGTTTCTTACATGTTATTCAAAAATCGATTTTTGGGTTCAATTGATTGGTATATGCATTTGGCCCTTATTTATGAATGCCATGTGCAGCTGATGCTTTACTTTAAAGATGGGTAATAAGTGATGCACTGGTGGCGCAAGGCCTTTATAAATCAGACCCTGACTTTGTTTGATGATATTGAGTGGTTGTACATAGGTTCTGTGCAGTGTTTCTTACATGTTATTCAAAAATCGATTTTTGGGTGCAATTGATTGGTATTTGTATTTGGCCCTTATTTATGAATGCCATGTGCAGCTGATGCATCACTTTAAACATGGGTAATAAGTGATGCACTGATGGCGCAAGGCCTTTATAAATCAGACCCTGACTTTGTTTGATGATATTGAGTGGTTGTACATAGGTTCTGCGCAGTGTTTCTTACATGTTATTCAAAAATCGATTTTTGGGTGCAATTGATTGGTATATGCATTTGGCCCTTATTTATGAATGCCATGTGCAGCTGATGCATCACTTTAAACATGGGTAATAAGTGATACACTGGTGGCGCAAGGCCTTTATAAATCAGACCCTGACTTTGTTTGATGATATTGAGTGGTTGTACTTAGGTTCTGCGCAGTGTTTCTTACATGTTATTCAAAAATCGATTTTTGGGTGCAATTGATTGGTATATGCATTTGGCCCTTATTTATGAATGCCATGTGCAGCTGATGCATCACTTTAAACATGGGTAATAAGTGATGCACTGGTGGCGCAAGGCCTTTATAAATCAGACCCTGACTTTGTTTGATGATATTGAGTGGTTGTACATAGGTTCTGCGCAGTGTTTCTTACATGTTATTCAAAAATCGATTTTTGGGTGCAATTGATTGGTATATGCATTTGGCCCTTATTTATGAATGCCATGTGCAGCTGATGCATCACTTTAAACATGGGTAATAAGTGATGCACTGGTGGCGCAAGGCCTTTATAAATCAGACCCTGACTTTGTTTGATGATATTGAGTGGTTGTACATAGGTTCTGCGAAGTGTTTCTTACATGTTATTCAAAAATCGATTTTTTGGTGCAATTGATTGGTATATGCATTTGGCCCTTATTTATGAATGCCATGTGCAGCTGATGCATCACTTTAAACATGGGTAATAAGTGATGCACTGGTGGCGCAAGGCCTTTATAAATCAGACCCTGACTTTGTTTGATGATATTGAGTGGTTGTACTTAGGTTCTGCGCAGTGTTTCTTATATGTTATTCAAAAATCGATTTTTGGGTGCAATTGATTGGTATATGCATTTGGCCCTTATTTATGAATGCCATGTGCAGCTGATGCATCACTTTAAACATGGGTAATAAGTGATGCACTGGTGGCGCAAGGCCTTTATAAATCAGACCCTGACTTTGTTTGATGATATTGAGTGGTTGTACATAGGTTCTGTGCAGTGTTTCTTACATGTTATTCAAAAATCGATTTTTGGGTGCAATTGATTGGTATATGCATTTGGCCCTTATTTATGAATGCCATGTGCAGCTGATGCATCACTTTAAACATGGGTAATAAGTGATGCACTGGTGGCGCAAGGCATTTATAAATCAGACCCTGACTTTGTTTGATGATATTGAGTGGTTGTACATAGGTTCTGCGCAGTGTTTCTTACATGTTATTCAAAAATCGATTTTTGGGTGCAGTTGATTGGTATATATATTTGGCCCTTATTTATGATTGCCATGTGCAGCTGATGCATGACTTTAAACATGGGTAATAAGTGACGCACTGGTGGCGCAAGGCTTTCATAAATAAGGCCCTGACTTTGTTTGATGATATTGAGTGGTTGTACATAGGTTCTGCGCAGTGTTTCTTACATGTTATTCAAAAATCGATTTTTGGGTGCAATTGATTGGTATTTGCATTTGGCCCTTATTTATGAATGCCATGTGCAGCTGATGCATCACTTTAAACATGGGTAATAAGTGATACACTGGTGGCGCAAGGCCTTTATAAATCAGACCCTGACTTTGTTTGATGATATTGAGTGGTTGTACATAGGTTCTGTGCAGTGTTTCTTACATGTTATTCAAAAATCGATTTTTGGGTGCAATTGATTGGTATTTGTATTTGGCCCTTATTTATGAATGCCATGTGCAGCTGATGCATCACTTTAAACATGGGTAATAAGTGATGCACTGGTGGCGCAAGGCCTTTATAAATCAGACCCTGACTTTGTTTGATGATATTGAGTGGTTGTACATAGGTTCTGCGCAGTGTTTCTTACATGTTATTCAAAAATCGATTTTTGGGTGCAATTGATTGGTATATGCATTTGGCCCTTATTTATGAATGCCATGTGCAGCTGATGCATCACTTTAAACATGGGTAATAAGTGATGCACTGGTGGCGCAAGGCCTTTATAAATCAGACCCTGACTTTGTTTGATGATATTGAGTGGTTGTACTTAGGTTCTGCGCAGTGTTTCTTACATGTTATTCAAAAATCGATTTTTGGGTGCAATTGATTGGTATATGCATTTGGCCCTTATTTATGAATGCCATGTGCAGCTGATGCATCACTTTAAACATGGGTAATAAGTGATGCACTGGTGGCGCAAGGCCTTTATAAATCAGACCCTGACTTTGTTTGATGATATTGAGTGGTTGTACATAGGTTCTGCGCAGTGTTTCTTACATGTTATTCAAAAATCGATTTTTGGGTGCAATTGATTGGTATATGCATTTGGCCCTTATTTATGAATGCCATGTGCAGCTGATGCATCACTTTAAACATGGGTAATAAGTGATGCACTGGTGGCGCAAGGCCTTTATAAATCAGACCCTGACTTTGTTTGATGATATTGAGTGGTTGTACATAGGTTCTGCGAAGTGTTTCTTACATGTTATTCAAAAATCGATTTTTTGGTGCAATTGATTGGTATATGCATTTGGCCCTTATTTATGAATGCCATGTGCAGCTGATGCATCACTTTAAACATGGGTAATAAGTGATGCACTGGTGGCGCAAGGCCTTTATAAATCAGACCCTGACTTTGTTTGATGATATTGAGTGGTTGTACTTAGGTTCTGCGCAGTGTTTCTTATATGTTATTCAAAAATCGATTTGTGGGTGCAATTGATTGGTATATGCATTTGGCCCTTATTTATGAATGCCATGTGCAGCTGATGCATCACTTTAAACATGGGTAATAAGTGATGCACTGGTGGCGCAAGGCCTTTATAAATCAGACCCTGACTTTGCTTGATGATATTGAGTGGTTGTACATAGGTTCTGTGCAGTGTTTCTTACATGTTATTCAAAAATCGATTTTTGGGTGCAATTGATTGGTATATGCATTTGGCCCTTATTTATGAATGCCATGTGCAGCTGATGCATCACTTTAAACATGGGTAATAAGTGATGCACTGGTGGCGCAAGGCATTTATAAATCAGACCCTGACTTTGTTTGATGATATTGAGTGGTTGTACATAGGTTCTGCGCAGTGTTTCTTACATGTTATTCAAAAATCGATTTTTGGGTGCAGTTGATTGGTATATGTATTTGGCCCTTATTTATGATTGCCATGTGCAGCTGATGCATGACTTTCAACATGGGTAATAAGTGACGCACTGGTGGCGCAAGGCTTTCATAAATAAGGCCCTGACTTTGTTTGATGATATTGAGTGGTTGTACATAGGTTCTGCGCAGTGTTTCTTACATGTTATTCAGAAATCGATTTTTGGGTGAAATTGATTGGTATTTGCATTTGGCCCTTATTTATGAATGCCATGTGCAGCTAGTGCATCACTTTAAACATGAGTAATAAGTGACGCACTGGTGGCGCAAGGCCTTTATAAATCAGGCCCTGACTTTGTTTGATGATATTGAGTGGTTGTACTTAGGTTCTGCGCAGTGTTTCTTACATGTTATTCAAAAATCGATTTTTTGGTGCAATTGAGTGTTATTTGTATTTGGCCCTTATTTATGAATGCCATGTGCAGCTGATGCATCACTTTAAACATGGGTAATAAGTGATGCACTGGTGGCGCAAGGCCTTTATAAATCAGACCCTGACTTTGTTTGATGATATTGAGTGGTTGTACATAGGTTCTGCGCAGTGTTTCTTACATGTTATTCAAAAATCGATTTTTGGGTGCAATTGATTGGTATTTGCATTTGGCCCTTATTTATGAATGCCATGTGCAGCTGATGCATAACTTTAAACATGGGTAATAAGTGATGCACTGGTGGCGCAAGGCCTTTATAAATCAGACCCTGACTTTGTTTGATGATATTGAGTGGTTGTACTTAGGTTCTGCGCAGTATTTCTTACATGTTATTCAAAAATCGATTTTTGGGTGCAATTGATTGGTATTTGCATTTGGCCCTTATTTATGAATGCCATGTGCAGCTAGTGCATCACTTTAAACATGGGTAATAAGTAACGCACTGGTGGCGCAAGGCCTTTATAAATCAGACCCTGACTTTGTTTGATGATATTGAGTGGTTGTACATAGGTTCTGCGCAGTGTTTCTTACATGTTATTGAAAAATCGATTTTTGGGTGCAATTGATTGGTATATGCATTTGGCCCTTATTTATGAATGCCATGTGCAGCTGATGCATTACTTTAAACATGGGTAATAAGTGACGCACTGGTGGCGCAAGGCTTTCATAAATAAGGCCCTGACTTTGTTTGATGATATTGAGTGGTTGTACATAGGTTCTGCGCAGTGTTTCTTACATGTTATTCAGAAATCGATTTTTGGGTGAAATTGATTGGTATTTGCATTTGGCCCTTATTTATGAATGCCATGTGCAGCTAGTGCATCACTTTAAACATGGGTAATAAGTGACGCACTGGTGGCGCAAGGCCTTTATAAATTAGGCCCTGACTTTGTTTGATGATATTGAGTGGTTTTACTTAGGTTCTGCGCAGTGTTTCTTACATGTTATTCAAAAATCGATTTTTGGGTGCAATTGATTGGTATTTGCATTTGGCTCTTTTTTATGATTGCCTTTTGCAGCTAGTGCATCACTTTAAACATGGCTAATAAGTGACGCACTGGTGGCGCAAGGCTTTCATAAATAAGGCCTGACTTTTTTTGATGATATTGAGTGGTTGTACTTAGGTTCTGCGCAGTGTTTCTTACATGTTATTCAAAAATCGATTTTTGGGTGCAATTGATTGGTATTTGCATTTGGCTCTTATTTATGAATGCCATGTGCAGCTGATGCATCACTTTAAACATGGGTAATAAGTGACGCACTGGTGGCGCAAGGCCTTTAAAAATAAAGCCATGAGTTGCTATTGTATAAACTTAAATATGTTGCAATTTATTGTTTATATTGTTTGCTTTTTAACATTACTTTGTTGTTTGCTAATAGTGGTCTTTAATGTGTTTTTTTAACAGAACAACAGATTCAAATCAACTTCTGAAAAGGAAGCAAAAATGCCTTCAAGGCAAAGAAATATCAAAAATACCATACGGAAAAGGAGAACATCAACAACAGACTTTATGGAATCCTCTTCAACAAGTACTTCAAAAAACACCAGAAAAGCTTCTGGTAAGCCAATTAAGTCTTTTCTTCGCAACATATGTCGTAGGAAAAAAAATGAAATTGCTAATGTGAATATACAGAAAAAGTCAACAAATCTAAAAAGGAAAGAGAAGCCCACAAAAAATGTTTCCATTGGACCAGGAGAGAAGAGAATGGTTAGCAATAGAAGGGTAAATGTTTTTAGGGACATTCGTAGGCGAATGTTTCGCAATAGGGTAGTTTTAAATTTGCTAAAAAATGATAAGAAAAGTAAACTAAAAGCTGCTTTTTACAAGAAAAAGAAAAGTGTAGAAAAGATTGTTGATCAGGCTTTTGAAGTTAAGAAAAAATTATTTATTTTAATAATCAATAGAATTAGGATACTTAATAAGGCAATGGATGTTTTCAAATCGAACAGTAGATGGAAAAGAATTATTAATCGGAGTAATTTTTGTGAAGTATTTTCTGGTGAATGGATGCATAGTTCAAGTTCTGAGCCTTTTTTTAATGAGGAGAGTTACTTTCAGGAAAATGATTTGGTGCATGCAGTTGACACCAGTGGTCATGCATATGAGGTGAAAGATAGTTGTGTGATGGAAAAAGAGAAACTTGTATCTAGAGATGCAGAAGAGGTGTTAGCTGATGAAGTTTTAGGGAGACGTACTAAGGGTCCAGTGTACACATGGAAATGCAGTAGTATTTGTAGTGTGCGACAGGAATCAATTGATTTGCTTCGAAATTTCTTACGTACATATAGTAAAAAAAGTCTCAAACAAAAAATGAAGATCCTGCAAGAGTTAGATCCTTGCAGAGTGAGAGAAAGCACAGGTTTGCAAGGGCATTCACTAGCATGTCTTTCTAGAAAAGTTTGTCGGAGTGTTTTTCATCATTTTAGGATGTTAGCAGTGCATCATAATAACGTAAGGAAATTAGTGAGGAAGTTGTATTATGCAAAAAGTCCTGCACTTAAGCTTAAACAGTTAAATAGTGCTCTTTTGCATGGATCTGAAGTGGATGTGAAGACTATTTGTGAAGAAATTGAGTTTTGTTATTTTGGGAACAAAGAGGACAGTGTAGAAATAGATATAGTAATGGATGGTAATGCAGAAGATAATGGACAAATTTCAAGTATTGAAAAGTTTGATGAGGAAATTATCAAGTTTAAGGTGAAATCAAGTGAGAGGCCTAATTTAACTTGTGTGTGTTGTCGACGGACTCATTATAAAATTCAGACTAGGTTAGTTGATTTATATGCAAAAAGTGAATTGGAAAATAATAGTGAATGGGAGGATTTTGTAAGTTATTTGTTGGTGGAGAATTCTTTTGATTTGAGTTTGGATCAGCGTATTTGCAATTATTGTTTGAAAAAATTAAATGAAAATAGAATGCCTGCAAGAGCAGTTTATAATAATCTTCAGTTGATAGATATTCCTTCTGAATTGATGGATCTAAATACTTATGAATCTATTTTGATTCAATGTGTCCATCCTTTTCAGGCTATTGTACGCATGGAGCCTAAGACAGGGAAATTGCCTCCATCAGATTTACTGAGAGGATTAAAGGGAAGAGTTGTTTATTTGCCTCTAGATGTAAAGAAAAATATTAATACAATTGGTGTAGAAAGAGTAGAAGAAGATCCTTTAGTTATTCTAGTTAATGGGGTTCCAACAAAGAGTAAGAAAATTTGGCAAGATTTAGTGGATGTTAAAAAAGTCAAGAAGGCAACGTTGTATTTAGTCAGAAACAATGAGTACTACAAAAAAGTGTTGGAGTAGAGGAAACAGCTACAGAAGAAGATAGTGATTCTTCAGTTGGTCAAATTGAAAAAGTTGATGTGTCTAGAACTGAAGAAATATATGAACATTATACTGTTCATCCTTTGCATTCCAAAGAAGTAATGGGAAATGCAATTGACTTGTTTCAAATGAAAGCAGCAAAAGGAAGTCCCATTAGTGTATGGGAAGAAAGTTTGGAAGCTCGTTGTTTTCCACAATTATTTCCAACAGGTTGTGGTGGACGATATGATGATCGACCAGTTCAAATTCCTGCAGCTGAATACCGGACTCTAAGATTATATGCAGAAGATCCAAGGTTTCGTCAATGCATTCCATATTTATTTCATCTACTGTTTGAAAGTGATTTGTCTGGGCTTTCTTATGCAGTTAATCATATATTAAAAAGTGGACCTCATTTGCAGAATGTTTGTGCAAGGGACTTTATGGAGAAAGTTAATCTGCAAGACAGTATTTTGGAATCTCAGCTAATCAATCTCATGGCATGTCAACGTGGAACCAACGAGTATTGGTTTCGTCGTCATGGAGAATTGAAATGTATGCTAAGAAACTTAGGAACTCCTACATGGTTCCTCACTCTTAGCTGTGCTGAGTATGCATGGGATGATTTACTTCAATTTCTACGAGAGGCAAATGAAAACATACCAAATATAGAATTGAAAACACCAGGAGAACTGTGTTCTTTAGATCCAGTGAATGTTTGCAGATATTTTAATCATAGATTTGAAGCTATGATGTCTTTTATTACCAACAAAAAAAATCCTCCCCTTGGAGAGGTTTTGGATTTCTTTTGGAGGAAGGAATATCAAGCGAGAGGTGCTCCTCATATACATATGTTGTTGTGGATTAAAGATGCACCCAAATTTGGATCAGATTCAGATGAAACAGTGATGAGTTTCATTGAAGAGTATTCAACATGTGCTGTTCCAAAATCTACTGAAGAAAACAATTTAAGGCAACAAGTTTTACGTTTTCAATCTCATCGTTGTGGAAAGTACTGTCGTCGAAAATTTAAAAACAAGGAAAAGTACTACACGAAATGTCGTTTTGCATTTCCTCGACCAGTGATTTCTAAGGGAAGAGTAAATAATTTGATGTCATCTCTACGACATACTGTGACGAGGAAATCTCCCAAAAACACATATAATTTGAAAAGAAATGAAGAATCTAAGTACATCAACGATTACAACCCAGTGATTTTGTCCATGTGGAATGCTAACATGGATATTCAGTTCGTTGCTGACAACTCTATTGCTGTGGCTCGATATGTGACATCTTACATCACCAAAAAAGAAAAGACAGAACTGAAGGAAATGTGGGAGGACATTTCACATGAAAAGAGTCTAAGCAAGAAATTATACAGTTTCAGTCTGAAGATGTTGTCGCATCGAGAAATTGGAGCATATGAATGTTCTGATCGGTTATCATCAGCAAGTCTCTATGCCAAATCAAGAACAATCATTTGGGTGAGTCTTGGTCTTGCTGCAACACGAAACCGAGTTTTGAAATCTGTACAAGAAATTGAATATTTGGCGGAAAAAGAACCAAACAGTACAGATATTTTGAAGACAAATATGTTGGATACATACTATCCAAATAGAAGTACTCACCTTGGGAACACATGTTTGTATGAAGTTCTTCAAAACTACAGTTATAAGAGGAACATCACAGAAGATATCAATAATGGAAAATATGCACTCATTGGCTATGAAGGATGTCTAGTGAAGCAGAAAAAAGGCCATTTGATTAATCATCGAAAATTGAGTTGTGAAGTTCCAGACAAAAGAGAATTTTACTATTTAGCTCTTTTGCAACTCTTTAAGCCATGGCGTACAGAAGAGGAACTACTTGGAGATTTTCTCTGTTATGAAGACTCTTTTAATGCAACTAAGGATACCATAGAATGTCCTATTTTTCTAAATTATCTGCAAATGTTGAATGAAGAAATGGAGCAAGAAACCACAATTGCTGAAGAGATAGCTAGAAACAGTTCTCAAGATAGTCAGAGTTCTACTTCATTGAGCCAGGATCCACTTGGAGGACCAATTATCCAAAATGAAGCTGCCACTGCCATGGATGAGGTGGAAAGAGCTATGGAACAAGCTCAAGAGGATGGAGTTAACTTAGAAGATTTGGTAAAGCAACTAAACATTGAGCAGAAAAAGATATATGATGAAGTCACAGAGCAGATTGAACATGGATTCAGACATGAGAAAAAAGAGTGCTCATGTATATTATTTGACCCTGTCCGACTGTATGTAAGTGGAGAAGCGGGGACAGGAAAAAGTTTTCTAATTAAAGCTGTTGCAAGTTATCTGCAGAAAAGGACTGATTCACCACTGTCTTCTGTTGTAACTGCTCCAACTGGTCTGGCAGCACATAACATTAAAGGGATTACTCTACATCGTTTATTGATGCTGCCAGTTGAACATGATAATAAATTGCATTACAACAAGCTATCTGGAGATGCGTGTTCTGAAGTTTCAAGAGTCTTGAAGAAAATGAAACTTCTTATCATAGATGAAGTAAGCATGGTCTCAAATCTAATGCTTGCTTTTGTGCATTTGAGAATGCAAGAAATTCTTAAAACAGACTATGATGTGTTATTTGGAGGAAAACACATTATTGTTTTTGGAGATCTATTGCAGTTGACTCCAGTAAAAGGACAACCAGTGTTTAAAATGCTCATGCATGAAGATACCAGGAAGTCCCTTGGAAGCATTGGAAATGTTAATATATGGCTAAATGTTAAATATGCTGAACTGCTTCAAAATATGCGACAGGCCAAGGATGAAGATTATAAAAATATTCTACAAGATGTAAGAATTGGAAAAATGACTGAGAAAGGGAAAAAAGCTTTGCATAGTCGATTAATTTCAAATTTGTATCCAAATGAAAACATTCTTCCAGAGAATATTTTAAAAAAAATGACTGAGAAGAAATCTGGGATATGTTTGATGCCAACTCTGCAAGAATGTTCCATCTTCAACCAAAAAATGTTAGACTTAGAAAATGAAGAGATTGTGAAACTGGAAGCAATAGATAAAATAGAGCATATGGGTGCAACAATTGTTTTGTCAGAAAATTTGAAAACTAAATTGCATTCATTGGAGAAAAGTATTTCAAAAACAGCTGGTTTTGAAAAGACTCTGAATGTGTGTTTAAATTGTCGTATCATTTTGAGAAGGAATTTAAATGTTGAAAGCGGTCTGGTAAATGGAGCAATGGGTTATGTTGTTGATTTTGTGAATTACAGAAATAGAGATGGAATTGAATTTTTAAAAATAAAATTTGATGGCATTGAACAAGTACAACAAATAAGTCGTTGTTCTGCTAGATTTTTACTTGTAAAAGACTTATATGTTCGCCGAAAACAGTTTCCTGTTTGTTTGGCGTATGCGGTGACAATTCATAAATCTCAAGGTTTAAGTGTAGATAGTGCTTTGGTGAACATTGGAAGATCTGTGTTTAAAGAGGGTATGGCATATGTGGCATTATCTCGAGTCAGAACTTTATCAGGATTGTACTTGATTGCGTGTGATGAGACAAAGATTTCTGCAGATCTAGATTGTGTTAAAGAATACAATAGGTTAAGAAGAGAGTATGCTCCACATTTGCCTCAATATCCTCTGTTTGAAAAACGTGTGGTAGGCCGAAAAAGAAGAAATGAGGATAATTGTAGTGAGGTAGTTGCAAAAAGACAAAAAGTAGAGAAAACTGTAATTGAAAACAGGAAGAAAAAGAATTGTGGAGAAAATGTTGTTGGATTTCAGTTTGAAAATAGTTCTGGTGTCAACTGCTATGCTAATGTAGTGGTTAATGTTGTTTTTTTTCTTAAAAGTTTACAAGAACAGATTGTTGAAAATCGGGATCAAAGATTGTGTGGTTTATTGAATTCTGTGTTTCAGAAATGTAGCAGTGTTACAGCACAAATAGAAAGTGTAACAGAAATTCGAAATATTTTAGATTTGTGTTCTGGTCAAGATAAATTTTCACAGAACATTCAGCAGGATTGTCAGGAATTTTTAATGTATATGTTTGGTGTTTTGGAAGATGAAGGTGTAGATGTAGATAATCTTTTCAGTCTTTCTTATCAATGGCAGCATGACTGCCACAATTGTAGTTTATCAAGTACTAGTAGAATAGACACTGAAAGATTTATATATTTGACATTACCAGACTGTAAATCAGTGTCTTTTAAAAATCTAGTTAAAGCAGCAGATCATAATATGGTGTGTACCCAATGTAACTGTACAATTCTGTCCACATTATTTATACAAAGGTATGGGCAGTATATTATTTTAGTTTTCCAACGATGTAGACCTGATGGAACTAAATTGACAACTTCTATCAAAAATTTTGTGGCTTCTCAGTTATCAATTTCTGGAAGGACCTTTACAACTGAAGCTATTATTTATCATGATGGATCTTCGACACCCTCAGGACATTATACATGCTACTTAAAATCTGAAAATGGATGGAGTTACTGCAATGATTCTCATTTAACTTATAAACAACGTTTGCCTTATGACTCTACAAATTCTTATCTAGTGTTTTTAAAACCAAAGTTTTAGTAAAGGGAATTGACCTTTGAAGACGGGAATAGTTAATAAAAGTTAGTTAGTTAGTTAGTTAATCTAATATTTTAAATTATTTATCTCATGTAGATACTTTAAGTGGATCTCAAAGTAAAAAATACTGATATATCAGACACAAATTGGCCGTGAGGATTGTGTATGGTATGATGTTTTTAGATCTTTTTTCATAGGAAGTCGATGAAATGGAACTTATAAGGAACAGCAGACTTTTTTTCCACCAAAAGGACCTTCACTATCTTCTATTTGGCCTCATGGAAAAGTAAGTGAATCAAAGATTAGTGTACATATATGAGATGTATGTTTGAATGGTTTTTTTTAAACACAATCTTTTAGATTGTGTTTTTTTTTTCCCGCTGTTATATGATGAAGACTTTGAACTCACTAATTTAAGTGGAATTCAATATATTCTGAGAACAGCAAAAATAAATAATGTAACATATTGTAGAAGTTATTGTGTAGTTTGCATTGTGTAATTTATATTGTGTTCACATTGTTATACACTCATTTTCTTTTTCACCCTTATTTGCCTCTCTTTACTAATTTACACTCTTTTTTCATCGCTGTTTCTTTACTGCACTTCATTCACAACTTCTTAATCTGATAGGAACTATCTGCATTTCCTCTGTTCCTTCCACCACTTTTTATCTTTTTCATATTCTCTTAGTACCACTGCTTTAGTTTCCTAACACTTTTTCTCTTTCTCCATTTTTTTTTCTTTCACACTCATTGTACTGTAGTTCAGTTAGTTCTTCCTTTTGTCTTTCTGTGTACTTACTCTCTCACTCCTGTTTTATCCATCGTTCTATAATAACTTCATTTCTTTCATCCCTTCACTCTGTGACTTCCCTTCACTCACTCTCAATCATCTTCTATTCCTCTATTTTATTTATAGTTTATCAATCTGACTTCTCTCCTTTTCAATCATTTTTCTTTTAGTTTCTTATCTTTACTCATTTTGTTTTAATATTTTACATTCTTTTAGTATCTTTTTTACCTTTAGGAATTTGTTCTCTAACTATTTCTTTTTCCTTTTTTTTTTCTTTCTACATTACTTTCTTTCTGTTTTTGTATCCTTCACTATTGCTTCATTTCTAAGTAAACTTTTGTAGATTATTAAACCTCATGAACTGTTTCTTCTATTTTATTATACATTTTTATGTAATTATAACATGTTTTTTCCTTTATCTTTCACAGATACAAATTTGCATTGATTATATGGTAAGTGTGTTTGTAAAATGTTTTTTGTTATCACCTTTTGTTTTATTTTCACTATTTTTCTGTCACCCTACCGCACACCTATTTCCTTACTTTGCTTCCCTCACTTATTCTTTTGTTCCATGTTTACTTCCTACCACATTCAATTTCTTTCAGTACTTCTGCCTATGCACACTCCTTCACTTACCTTTTTTACTGGTTCACTTAGTCCCTTTGTGACAGTCCTTCTTTTACTCTCTCTCTTCTTTCTCTCTATTACTCCCCATGTGTTACCCTTATTCACTTACATGTACCATCTTTCACCCCTCTTTACTTATATTCACTGATATTTACTTTCCCTCAATCACTGCTATTCTTTTTCTCTGATTCCGTCACTACCTGACATTCCCATACTTAACTGTCCTTCTTTTTACTTTCAACATCCATTTACATTCTCCCTTAACCTCTGCTTTAGTCTTCTTCCTATTTCTTCTTTATTTTGCTCCCTTATTTTTTTTTTTTTTTTTTTTTTTATATTTTTAGTAACTCACTGACCTATTTACATGATATGCATTTTCAAGTCAAGTCATTATACTTTTATTCGACACATGTATCATAAAAAGTACAAACATGAAATACATACATAATATAAAAAACAGTTCATTGCATACATAATTACAAAACAATTCATTATTTTAAAAAAGACATCTAAGAGTTATGTGGAGAAATTGACTTGATAAGCGTTTTTAAAATCTTGGTCCTAATGATCCAGGCACATGATAAGAACTTTTCAACCCCACAAATAATAACCATAGAAGAGGTATCGGAAATAAGAATACGCAAAGCTGATTTGTAATCTCTAACCCCAAGAATTTTTAGCACTGGTTTTAACCATTTCTTCCTAGGTAAAATATATGCCTTACAGGCAAAGAAAAAGTGGCCCAATGATTCCTCGGGGTTAGTACACCCTGGACACATTCTATCGTCTTCCCTCCTATTGTTCCATCTAGATGTAAAAGTTCTGAGGGGCAATGTTCCATGTCTAAGTTTAAGGTATAGAGTCCTTTCCCGAGGAACCTGAATGAAGTCCAGAAACAATTCCAGTTTTAGGGTGCATTTATGGGTCAAAAAGGTCTCAGTCAGATGACCCCAGTTTGGGTTCTGTAGCGCCTTGGTCTCTATCCAATCCCAATATAATTTTTTCACCACTTGTTTTGGTGGAGGTGATTGGGATACCCAAGCGTCGCTTAAACCCACACTTGCTACAAGCTTTTTTAGTGCATTTAGCCATCTGATTTTGCCTGAGTTATTTAATTTTAGTATTTCGTCTAGGGCAAGGGCATAGTTAGCTAATTCGGGGGTCCTCCTCAAACGAACCCAATATAAAAGGGGACGGAGTTGGAGGATATCCCGAATAGACTTTCTTCCCAGGTCTAAGAATAGAGGTTTCAGTGGGGTAGAGGATGGAAGCGACACCAAGTCCCTCATAACCTTGTTCTCTGATTGGACAAGGTCGTTGGTGTTCTCATTTCCCCACAGTTCCGATCCATAAACAGCTGAGGCAATTGCTTTCCCCTCGTAAACTGATAAGGCAGGGGCAACTGGCCTACTTACAGAGAGGCGTTGGTTTTTTAAAATAGTGCCGGAGACCCTTTTAAAATTTAAAAGCATTTTACATATATGGGGTTCCCATTTCAAATGGTTATTAATCCTAACACCAAGATAATCAAACTCATCGACCACCTCTAAAGGAGATCCATTCAAGGTAACGTGGATATTCCTATGTTTCCTCTTAGTGGTCATGACCATTAGCTTAGTTTTGGTCGTGTTTATTGTGAGTCCCCGTTCCTGACAAAAAACACTAAACTGATCAAGAAGAGTTTGGAGACCTGTGGGGGTTTTTGATAAGAGGAGGGTGTCGTCGGCGAAGAGGAGGGATGGTATTTTCTCCCCCGCCATTATGGGGGCATCGGCCGGTGTGTCTTGCAGATGCTTCACGACCCCATTTATAAAGAGGGAAAATAAAGTAGGGGCCATCACACACCCCTGCCGCACCCCTCTGTTGACCGGTATACTCTTCGTGAGTTGCCCCTGCACCCCCCAGCATATCTTTGCATATGTACCCTCATGGAGTTTGATGATAAGGTTTAGTAGGTAAGATGGGAAACCCATATCCAGTAGGACATTCCAGAGTTTAACGCGGGGAATCACATCGAAAGCTGTTTTAAGGTCAATAAAAGCCAGGTAGAGGCTCCCTCTGGCTATCGACACTGTTTTCCAGAAAACTGCACAGAATCTGAAAACTTGGTCAATGGCCCCAACATTGTTTCTAAATCCGGCCTGAAAGTGGGACAGAATGTTTCCTTCCATAAGCCAACCCTCAATCCTATTTACGATTACCCTGCCAACTACTTTTTGGATAACGTCAATTAGACTAATTGGTCTGTAGTTGGCAGGGTCCTCTCGCTCACCCTTTTTAAATACGGTAACAACTTCAGCACCCTTCCATGAGTCCGGTACCTGCTGGCCTAAATGAATAAGGTTCAAAACATTTACAATAAAATCAGCCCAAACCAATGGGTTAGACATCAATAAATCACCCGGTATTCCATCCGGACCAGGTGCCTTACCCGGTTTTATTTTAAGGATTGCCTCTTGTACCTCACGGGGCGAAAACAGTACATCGGTAGAGTCGTCATTCCCAAGGGCCATACAAACAGTATCTAGTGTAGAGGATACTGGCGCAGCTTCTAAGGAGCCCACGCCATATAGGTTTGAGAAGTGGGAAAACCATTGGGACTCAGTAATAGGGTTTGGTATGGGCTCAGCGCCTCGTCTATCCATGACGTTAATCAATTTCCAAAATGCAGTGGCATTTTTCCCATGAGCCGCTTCCTTTAGAGCCTGCCAATGTTCCTCTTCCCAATCTTTTTTGGCTTTCATAATGCTAATGCGGTACTCATTTCTAGCTAATCTAGCAGCTGGGGCATCCTTATTTTTAATAGCTAGTGAAATTGCCTTCCTTTTCTCTCTACAGGAGGCAGTGTACCAAGGGTGCCCCTTTTTCTGCGTACATTTAGACATATGGCAGCCCTTTGTTTTTTTTGAGAAGAACATACTGATCTCCCCTATTAAGTCTTTGTACTTAGATGCCAGCACCGGCCCCTGAAGCTGAAGTGCAACTTGGTTAACTGGGGCCAAAGCAGATGAGGCAGCCAAAACTAGAACCCTAATGTTCTCAAGAGTGTCCTCATTGCACCTAACCACATTCCATTTAATCCTGCGGTTACAGTTAGAGGGGACTAGTTCTTTGGTAATCAGCTCATTATGAACTTCCTCACCACTGTTGTCTCCCCAGAACATACCCATGCAGAGGGGATTATGGTCGCTATCAATCCTCTGACTGACCACCATATCAACCAGGTTAACCCATGACCCTTCATCCAAAAGGATGTAGTCAATCCGTGACGGGGAACCTAATCGATTGAAGGTCATAGCGCCCATACGATCGGATGTGGTGCGGCCATTTAAGGCACAAAGATCATGTGCAGACACCAGAGCATTCAACTGTATGGATCGCGCCGACCATTTCTGGATTGGGGCCAAAGATAAGGATGGAATTAACTGGTTTCCTGACTTGTTATAGCCGCCCAAAAATTCATCTTCATCAAGAGGCTCGAATGTGCAATTAAAATCGCCTCCCACTAATACTGAAGATTTTGAAGGGAGGGCAGAAAGCGTGTTGTCTAGCAACTCCAGTGTTGGAGACAATTGGCCCCCTGGGAGCCCCCTGGCATAGATACAAAAAAGTTCAAAAGCCTTCCTAACAGACTGCCTTTTAACCGTTATATGTAGAATATCATTACATGGGACATGGTTCACAGTGATTTTACAATTCAAATCTATCTTGACCCAAATAAGTAATCCTCCCAAGGGGCGCCCTCTCCCAAGCTGTGTTGCAGGGACAAAAAACGTAGAGTAGCCCTGTTTGTGTTGTGGATCTACACACCAGGTTTCTTGGAACATGCAAATATGGAAATCATCTACAAAATTGTTCCATTCCGGGTCAGGCAGGTTTTTCTTTAGGCCGGCTATATTCCAGGACAAGATTTTAACGAGGGAAGGGGACAACATAGGTATATCCAAAGCGGCCTGTGTGTCAACCTCCCCCAACAAGGGCTCTGGAATAATGCTACACTGCTCCAGTACTTCTTCCATAATAGGAACAATAGGCTCACTAACTACAGTGGAAAGAGCCCCACCACCCCCACCATCTTCAATGCACTGGGGTGATGGTCAGTCCACTTCTTCCAACCCACCAAATCGGTTATAACAGGGAAATAAAGGGTAATTGAGCTGTGGGCCCCACCCTTCACCATTGAAATGTGAATCCCCCTTCCACTGGTGCCCCCTCCTCCCATGGTTGCGTCTATAGTCCACCCTTGTCCAATTATCATATGTTTGAGCCTGGTGCCTAGGGATTGGAGGAAAGAAAAAGGATACTGGGAGGGTTTGTATCGTGGAGTCAAGGGATCGGTTCATTCCTCCACATATGTGTCGGACCGTACCCGGGTCTTTAAAGGTTACCATGATGCAATCCCCCACTATGGTTTTCCTGGTCTTCCCTAGCCATGGAACCCTCCTCACCATAATGATTTCATTATTAAAGTGAGGTGGCAGGGGTCGGTTCCAGTTTAACCATTTGATTACCTTTTCCTTAAGGGATTGATAATCCTCATATTCTCCTGATCTTAAATGGGGGGCACCAGCTAAGACCACCATTAATCTATTGGTCTCGGGTGGGAGATCTGGCCTCCGTGGTCTAGGAGTTGGGCAAGCTGGCGTGAGTGGGGGGTCATTAGCCCGGTCTTGATTTGATCCAGTGGGCTCTAATTGTGAACCATGTGGGGCTAGAGCCACAGAGTCAATAGGTCTGTTACTAGAATTATTATGCCGTGCTTGGAGTTGGACAGACATAAGAGGTTGCAGAGGGGCAGCCGGTGGCATGCTTTTTGGGGGGGCTTTGCTAGCGTTAGCTACAGTTTCTGTTTTAGAGGGTTCCCCACCCAACGAGTGGGTTTCCACTAGCTTTGTCTGCTTACTTACTAGAGAATTAAGAGTGGTAAGAGAAGTCTCTAGTAAGGTAAGCCTAATCTCAACTTTTTTAAGACTGTCAGTGATGGGCTGCAGGAGGGAGCGGAGTAAAAATTCGATGCTCCCCTTAACAAAGAATGGATGGGTGAGATTTGATGTATCAGCCTCTGGCTCTTTGGTAGTCGCAATTATGCTAGAGTTTAAGAGCTTAGATGGTGGGGCTGTCTCCGTGTTCTTCTTCGATATGGTAGTGTTATTATTCCTCTTACCAAAATCCAAGTGCGATGTTTTGGATTTCCCCCGCCCCCCCCGCTGATTTCCGTGCCCGTTTACTGGGTGGGGGCCTGTGTATCTCTGCCATGACATTTAATTTAGGCTTGTTCTTATTGGCCATGGGTACTAATTGAGTTTGAGTTACCAAGTCAACAGGGGTATGGGAGATCTCTAGGGGGGCTGGCTCTGTGATTTTATCAGGTAATGTCCCTTGGGTCAAAGAAACTTCCCTTAATAAAGCAGGAAAATCCTCTATTATTGAGGTGTCTAGGCTAGTGGATAGCGCACCTATCTCTTGGGTAGTGGGGTGGGGGATGATATCTAGCAGAGGCCTGGTTTTCATAGATTCAATAGAGCGCCTACGCTCCGCCCTGCGCTTCTCAAGTGAACCTTCCGAGTCCGCTTCCCCTTTGTTAGATTTAAAATAGTTGTCCAGTGTCCCTGTACAGGAGGCACCATCCCTGGAGGGAGTTTCCCGTTGTGGGGGCGTAAGCATATCCTTGATTGTGGCGCTGGTGGAGATCAAGAGGGGGGGCCCGGCCCGGCCTCCTGCGGCCCCGGACGGCCACAGACGGTCCCGCCCTTGTCCCGGGCTTCTCCCGGCGCCCTCCCGCGCGCTCCCGCGCAGCGTGGATACAAGGGGCTTAATATAGAATGAGGTCGCTAATTGGTGAAGGGGGGGGAGTGGTCGGGGAGAGCGGCCCAGGTGGAACAGATCAGGCAGGCAGCAGGGGCTCCTGGGATATGCAGTCCCAGTTGAGCGCGCGCACTCGCTCGCAGCCCCGGCAAATACACTTCCCTCAGCGTCCCCTTTCCGATGACAGCAGGCAAGCCTCCTAACGCAGCGGGACCCGCGGAGCGGGTTCCGCAAGAAGTAGAATGATGACAGCAATCCTCAGCAGCTCAACAGGTCAGAGCACAAGTACACCGTGGCGTCCCACTCGCCAGAACCAAAGTTGCAATTGATAAAGGCTCCGTGTAGGGGGGAGGGGTCGGGGAGAGCGGCCCAGGTGGAACAGATCAGGCAGGCAGCAGGCGCTCCTGGGATATGCAGTCCCAGTTGAGCGCGCGCACTCGCTCGCAGCCCCGGCAAATACACTTCCCTCAGCGTCCCCTTTCCGATGACAGCAGGCAAGCCTCCCAACGCAGCGGGACCCGCGGAGCGGGTTCCGCAAGAAGTAGAATGATGACAGCAATCCTCAGCAGCTCAACAGGTCAGAGCACAAGTACACCGTGGCGTCCCACTCGCCAGAACCAAAGTTGCAATTGATAAAGGCTCCGTGTAGGGGGGAGGGGTCGGGGAGAGCGGCCCAGGTGGAACAGATCAGGCAGGCAGCAGGCGCTCCTGGGATATGCAGTCCCAGTTGAGCGCGCGCACTCGCTCGCAGCCCCGGCAAATACACTTCCCTCAGCGTCCCCTTTCCGATGACAGCAGGCAAGCCTCCCAACGCAGCGGGACCCGCGGAGCGGGTTCCGCAAGAAGTAGAATGATGACAGCAATCCTCAGCAGCTCAACAGGTCAGAGCACAAGTACACCGTGGCGTCCCACTCGCCAGAACCAAAGTTGCAATTGATAAAGGCTCCGTGTAGGGGGGAGGGGTCGGGGAGAGCGGCCCAGGTGGAACAGATCAGGCAGGCAGCAGGCGCTCCTGGGATATGCAGTCCCAGTTGAGCGCGCGCACTCGCTCGCAGCCCCGGCAAATACACTTCCCTCAGCGTCCCCTTTCCGATGACAGCAGGCAAGCCTCCCAACGCAGCGGGACCCGCGGAGCGGGTTCCGCAAGAAGTAGAATGATGACAGCAATCCTCAGCAGCTCAACAGGTCAGAGCACAAGTACACCGTGGCGTCCCACTCGCCAGAACCAAAGTTGCAATTGATAAAGGCTCCGTGTAGGGGGGAGGGGTCGGGGAGAGCGGCCCAGGTGGAACAGATCAGGCAGGCAGCAGGCGCTCCTGGGATATGCAGTCCCAGTTGAGCGCGCGCACTCGCTCGCAGCCCCGGCAAATACACTTCCCTCAGCGTCCCCTTTCCGATGACAGCAGGCAAGCCTCCCAACGCAGCGGGACCCGCGGAGCGGGTTCCGCAAGAAGTAGAATGATGACAGCAATCCTCAGCAGCTCAACAGGTCAGAGCACAAGTACACCGTGGCGTCATTTTTCTTTTCTCAGTTACTTCCTTTTACACTTTTTATCTGTCTTACTATCTATTACACAGTCCCTGCTTCATTTTTTTTTCTTTTTTTTTTGTTAGTGCGCTGACGGGACGCGCACCGGTGCGCGCACCGAAAGCGCACCAAAGTGAAATATAAAAAAAAAAAAAATTAAATTAAAAATATTATCTCAATATACATTATAGTGTTCATTTTTACAAAAACATACTTTAGCAATTCACTAAAAAACACATAGGTATGAGTATGTATAAAAAGTTAGGAATTAGCATTAAAAAAACCTATGAAATTCACTGAAAAAACCATAGGTTTCACACCAGTTATAGTTAGAAATTAGCATTTAAAAAACCTATGAAATTCACTGAAAAAACCATAGGTTTCACACCAGTTATAGTTAGGAATTAGCATTTAAAAAACCTTTGAAATTCACTGAAAAAACCATAGGTTTCACACCACTTATAGTTAGAAATTAGCATTTAAAAAACCTATGAAATTCACTGAAAAAACCATAGGTTTCACACCAGTTATAGTTAGGAATTAGCATTTAAAAAACCTATTAAATTCACTGAAAAAACCATAGGTTTCACACCAGTTATAGTTAGCTGGAAATTTTACTGACATAAAACCATTGAAATTCCCACGTTATAGTTAGTCGGACTCACTATAACTTGCGCGTGCAATGCACTGCTGATGACATCACATATTACATCACTCATGACATGGTCAGTGACATCACTCATGACATCACTGATGACACCATCCTTGTGACACAGTGACAGACCTCCTCTCAGTGTAAAGTAACCCTTGAGACACATATTCAAAAATAGAAACTGAAATTTTTAAAAAATGGACATACCTATATCAGTTACAACAAGCAAATCTGTACTTCTACTATCTATATACTCATCCACTCATTCACCAACAGTTCTATATAGTCACTCATACATATACTCACTCAACATATGAAGAGATACACCTATACATTCTGTTACACACCGACATTCATCCAAAAGTTACTCACACACATATTCACACGTGCAAATAAACTATTGAACAACCATTTATTTGAATATAGAGTTATACACACACTTCCACCTTACTTCTATTGAAAATTACACATATTTATTCTCTTAAACAATCACTTATAGAAACACATACTTATTTAAACAGGAAATCTTACAATCTCTTACTCTCACATATACTCACTTATATACATCAATATTCATATATACTAGATTAAAACATATGTAGTTACTGATAAAGACACTAGTGAGACAGTCATTCACTCACTAACAAACACATATAGACACTCATCCACCCATACAGTCCTGTACATATGCTGTCTTCAAAACACATACAAACAAAGATACAGTCACTCATGCATCTATGTGCTAAGTAATACCCCCACCAAACCATATAGACACTCATACTGATACTAATAAAAATATCAAATAACCCATATACATACGCATGTAGCTACTTACCAACACATGTAGCCACTTATACACAAAGTGAAACACTAATATATATATTTAAATATTTAAACATTACTCACTAATATTTACTTTTTCAGAAAGACACATATTCACTGGATGGTGTCATCAGTGATGTCATGAGTGATGTCACTGACCATGTCATGAGTGATGTAATATGTGATGTCATCAGCAGTGCATTGCACGCGCAAGTTATAGTGAGTCCGACTAACTATAACGTGGGAATTTCAATGGTTTTATGTCAGTAAAATTTCCAGCTAACTATAACTGGTGTGAAACCTATGGTTTTTTCAGTGAATTTAATAGGTTTTTTAAATGCTAATTCCTAACTATAACTGGTGTGAAACCTATGGTTTTTTCAGTGAATATATATATATATATATATATATATATATATATTCCTCACAACTGTTCCAGTCGCAGAGGGAACACTTCCTGTTGGTGCCCGCGTTCGAGACCGGGAGCATGTCTCCAATGACTTCAGAAACAACAAACCACGCGGCACTCTTCTTGGCAGCAAATATTTTCGTTTATTGCAGGTCTAGCGCAAAACTCCTACGCGTTTCGAACAAACGTTCTTGATCACGGCAGTGTTCTACATCAGTCCTTTTTCAATTTCCACATTTTATACTATTACTCATTAGGTTTACAGAGCAATGCATTCTGGGCCATATAGTTGTTAATACAATTTTTTTCTCTCTCTATATTTCACATTTATCATTATTTAAAGGGTAGTAGTGGGGTTGCTTATCATGAAGTGAAGCACTGATACACGTATATTCTAAAGTAGAATATTATACGTGTTACACGGAAAAACGAGAATTCCCGTGAATAATTAACATCCTAGTGCTTTTCACTGAATGATGTCGCCTTGGTTCCTTGGGCTGAGTGCCCTTTACCCCACTAATTACCTTTTTGAGCTGTTACTTGTAATAGGCCATTTATATCATTTTCTGCACTCAGCAAGAGTTTCCGCCCAAATCAAACTGTACATTTCACATTGTTGCAAAAGTTTATGTCATTTCTACAGATGAACATGCATCTCCTCGTCTAAATATATATACCACCAAGGGGCTCCGAGATGTGTTCCAAGTAGGTTATTATACCTCAGGGAAGAAGCCACAAGTTACGTGAGCATTCTGCTCTTGGAACCCGGACGCCCATGGAGCAGGCAATTACCGAGCTCTGATTTTTTTTCTTCCCAGACACGGGAGAAGATCACTCTACAATTTTAATTGGTCCACAATTTTGTGGTACCTGATTATTCATTGATCGAAGGCAGGGCACGCCTTAGCGTGTGTGCACCACCCAGGTCATTTTGGTCCTGACGAAAACCCACAATTGCAAGATGGTTGAAACATGTAGACCTGTATTTTAAACACATAACACACGTCTTTATTTTAACACACTACACGTCTCCAAACACCGAAGCCTATCTAACTAGACATAGGTGTATCACTTGCTTTTATAGGGAGTTCAACCACTCAGGAATAAAGTCCACGAGTGAGTAGCCTTGACCCCTTTTTATTATCACTCACTGTATTTTTAACACTGCAGATATAAAAAAGAAATATCCCGCTCAACTGTAATCAGGTGTCGTAGCACACCCTGTTGGCACTCGGCCTTCGGGGTGGGACCCCAATGATGAAGCATGTCACCAACTAGGTTGGTGAGTGAGGGGTCTTCTAAAAGGGCGATCCATACCCTTTAAATGGTTGGGCTCACTATTTCCTACTGCAGAATATTGCTTTGCAGAAGAACCTAAGGGGGCACTCCTCCTTTCTGTTGTTAAAAATATTTACTAAGGGACCAGGAGTTCCCTCCCTACACATATGTAGAATACGCTTTCTCTCTCTGTTTGTTTAAAGTAAGTACCAGACTGAACACAGGCTCTGCAATGGCAGGCCCGATACACACTTTTACAGGCACAACCAGTGCTGCAAGCCCAACAGCAGTATTTTGTTTACAAGCCCTGGGCACACTCAGTGCACTGTACTAGGGCCTGACAAGTAAATCAAACCAACCAATCATGGAATCACTAACCCATACATCAATTTACCATAGGGAGCACTTGCAATGTGGCACTGGACGGCAGTGACACAGAGCCCAAAGCATCTATAACCAGTGAAAAACACATGAGGCAACAGCAAAAGATGGAAGGGAGACCCATGCTAAGGTGCCAGGTCTAACAGGAAGCTACAACATCAAGGTCTCCATATTCCAGCAGGAGAACTTTTTAATGGGATAGCAGATAAAACATTTTTCAGACTCAGGGGCATAGTTACTAAGGGTCTCATTATGACTCAGTCATCCATTGGACTGCCGTAGCCATGGTGGCGGTGCGGGCACCGTCCTACCGGCAGTCCAACCACCCAATTACAACTTAGGTGGTCGGACCGCATTGGCACCGGTGCAGTCTCAGGTGGCAATATGATTGGCAGGGCTGCTGTGGCCCGCCTAGTGTATTACGAGTTACCTCACTGCCACACTTTTTTTTAAAAAGATTTTTATTTAGGCACAAAACGGGATTAACATGTACAAAATAATATCCATCCTTGTCTGCAATCAAATATAGATCAGGGAATAGCAAATTAGTATAACGTGTCAAGACATCTCTAATTCAGACCCGCACCCACCACCCATCCCTCCTGTCATCTGTTATATAAGGGGTTCATCGCAAGGCAAAATTATCTGCATCAAGGTCTGGTGGTTCGCAAATGTCTCCTCTGAACTTGTTCCAGGCCCCCCAGACTTTTTCCCACTTTTGCGGGCAGCCGCGGTGTATAAAGACCGCCTTTTCTGCAACCATTGCCTCATCCATATCTTTGCACCACTTGCGAAGTGTAGGTAACGTTCCCGACCCCCACAACATAGCAATATTCCATTTCGCCATCATCATGCCAAGCATAGCCCAGTCCTGTTCCTGATGGTTAAGGTCATTCGCTTCCCACACATTCAAAAGGCAGCATTCGGCTCCGGGAGGACCAAGACTTCTAGTGCTTGGGATTTGGTGCACATTATTTTAACCCAATAAGCCGCAATGCGTGGGCAGTCCCAAATAGTGTGGTAAAATGTACCCTCATCTCCACAGCTGCGTAGACAGTACTTATCGTCCGCTGCCCCCATTACGTGAAGAGTTGTCCTGGTGTAGTATGTGCGATGTAGCACTTTGAGTTGGATCAATCGGAGCCTGGACGGGATCGTCGTCTCACAGGGCGAGGATATGGCTTCCTGCCACTCTGAATCATCAAAGTCACCCACCTCCCGGGACCAGGTCTGTCTCAGTTTGGATGTAAGGTCCGGAAAATTATTGACCAGTTTGCGGTACGTTAGGGAGGTCGCCTTTTCTGTCATGTGCTCCGTCAGGAGCCTATCCTCCAGTGGATTGTATTCCTGTAGTGTAGTGCCTGGTGGTATGGCTGCCTGTAGCGCATAGTGGATTTGCAAATACTGGAATTTTTCCGTCTGCGCCATGCCAAATTGTGAGTGAAGGTGTTGAAAGTCCACCACCGCCCCATTTTTCCAAAGGTCTCCCACTACTGAGAGGCCAATATTATCCCAGTTTTGGAAGCCTTTACTCCTGCGGAGGATACCCAACTGTTGGGAGTCCCATAGCGGTGTCATCTGCGTGATTAACCCTGCACATTTCAGTCGTGTATGTGCCTGGTACCAAATGTGTACTGTGTGCTCGGTAGGTCCGACCAGACCCGGAGGTTTTCAGCGCCGGTAGAGATTAGCCATCAGGGCTCTTTCCTGAGCCTCCAGATTTTGCCTGTCTGCCTGATATGCCGGCTCGTCCTGTGGGGTGTGCAACCAGTGATTTATCAATTTAAGGTGCGCCGCCCTTACTGCAAGTTCGGAAGTGCTATTCCTCCATCGTACCAATTACTTATGAGCTTGTCCGGTGCAATCCGTGCTGGCTTATTTCCCCACAATAAGCTGGTGACCTCCGCTGCTATAGTCTTAAAATAGCATTTTGGGACCAGGAATGGAGTATTTTCGAGGACATAGAGGAAGCGCAGCAGTGCCATCATCTTATAGAGCGCTGCCCGTCCTAGCAGCGTTAGGGGGAGGTTACACCACACCGTCACATCACGTTTGAAACGCTCCAATTGAGGCTTTAGATTTTTGGTATCGAACTCAGAAGGATCAGGTGTTGCGTAAATACCCATATATTTAAAAGCATCAGTAGTGACACGTAGTGGGCAGTCTGCCGGTAGCCGCGGGGGCGGACCAACCAGAACGTAGAGGACTGACTTGGACCAGTTTATTCTATAGCCAGACACCCGACCAAACTTGTTGCACACATTCAACAATTCCAGGATGGATTTTCTTGGGGAGGTGAGATAAATTATGTCATCAGCATATAGGGATATGCGGTCTTCCCAGGTGTCTGTCCACTGAAGGCCTCTGATAGAGGGCTCCCATCTAAGCCATGCTGTGAGCGGTTCTAGTATCAGCGCGAACAACAGGGGGGACAACGGGCATCCCTGCCGCATGCCTCGCGCCAGTGGGAAATACCTGGATATATGCCCATTGGCCACCACAGGCACCAACGGATTGTTGTAGGGTAAGGGGATCCAAGCACAGAACTTAGGTCCAAATCCCAAGTGTTGTAATGCAGCGAACAGGAACGGCCAATCCACTGTATCGAACGCCATACTGGCGTCAAGGGAGAGGATAACCGCAGGCTCATGAATAAAGGACCGGCGAGCCAGCACCGCATGGAGTCGCCTTAGATTAAGAGCCGTACTGCGGTGAGGCATGAATCCTGACTGGTCGGGACCTATCAGGGATGTAAGATGTGGAGTCAGTCGTATCGCCAGTAGTTTGGCTAGAATCTTTGGTTCGGCGTTAATTAGGGAAATTGGACGGTAGGAGCTACACTCCGTGGGTGGTTTGCCCGGCTTGTGGACTGCCACAATTGTGGCCAACCATTGGTCACGGGGCAGCTCACCCACTTGGAGACTATCGTGGAACATGCTTAATAGGAAGGGAGCTGTCTCCTGAGCGGTACATTTATATAGTTCGACTGGAAAGCCGTTGGGGCCCACAGCCTTGCCAGGTGCCAGGGAGCCAATGGCTATCTCTACCTCCTCAAGTGTGAGGTCAGCCTCCAATAGCAACGCCGCCTCTGGTGTAAGCCGTGGCATGGCGAGATCCTTTATATGCCAAGCGCTTCTTCAACTGTGAACGCAGGACAGGAGGCATATACCGTTTCGAAATGGTCAGCCAGCGCGTCCACTATATCCCCAGGGGCCGTCAGCAGGGAATCATCAGAGTCACGCAGTTGTGCGATAACCCTCCCCGCTTTCTCCTTTTTGTCCAGCCAAGCTAGCATGTTTCCGGCCTTATCTCCTAGCTCATACACTCTGTGTCTCGTGGCCTGGAGCTGATCTAGGACTGCCTCTTTTTGGTATGCCACATACTCGGCCTGTTTAAGCCGCACACGTTGTGGGGTGAGGGGGGTCGGGCTCGCTGCATGTAGAGCCGTTTCTTCCATCAAGTCTGCTTCCGCTTGATCAAGTTCATCCCGCTTGGTTCGTTTATGGCCAGCAATCAACGCTATAGCTTGGCCACGTGTCACCACTTATACGCTTCCCAAAGAGTACTAGGGGAATCTACAGAACCAACATTTTCTTGGAAGAAGTTAGTAGTAGTGCTTAAGATACCCTTCGAGACCTCTGGTACTTGTAAATAACTAGGATGGATGGGGAACATCCGGCGTCTGAGCATCAAATGGTGTGTATAAGTGAGTAGTATTGGCGAGTGATCAGATATCCCCCTGGGGTGGATATCTGCCTTGTCTAATCCGTCCAGTCCGTCTGCTGTTACCAGAAAATAATCTATACGTGTGAGGCAGTCGTGGACTGTGGAGTGGAATGTGTATTGCATGGTCATGGGGTGCCTATATCTCCACGCATTTGCAAGCCCTAAGGCGTCTATGAGTCCCGTCATACGACGGTGGTGTGATGTTGTCAGTTTTAAGGGATACCTATCCAGCGTGTCATCTACGATATCATTGAAGTCATCCCCCCAACACCTTCACCGCCACCGGTAACGCAAGTAGGAACATCGTAAGCGCTGAATGTGCTGTGGCATGCAAGAATGGGGGGATGTATACTGAGACAAAATTGAATAGTGTCCCCTCCCATTGACAAGTAGCGGCTGCAAAGAAGCCCTGGTCATCAATCTGTGTCTGGTGTATTATAAGCGGGAAGTTTTTTTTTATTAAGACACCCACCCCTCTGGACCCAGAGGAGAATTCTGCATGGGCCACCATTTTGTAGCCCCATCTGTCCATGGCCCTAAAGTAGAACCCGTCAGGTGCGTTTCCTGCAGAAGGGTTACTGCCGGTGCGCAGCGTTTTAAGTATTGCAGCTCCAAGCTTCTTTTCACCTTATCCCCCAGTCCCCGTACATTCCAGGTCAACATAGTCAATGGGGCCCCCGGGGTCGGCTGGGTCATAGTACGGTTAGTGTCCTGTGTAGAGTGTGTAGACATGGATTACAAATACAAGGTACACCATCTCTCATCAGTATCCAAGCAGGTCTCTGCAGAAGACTCGCAGCCATCAGCTCAGTCACACAGGCCCTGAAGAACAATATGAGCCAGACAAAGAAAAAGAAATAGGCAGCGATATCAACAATTTGTCCTGGTAGCTTATAAGTCAATCTCTGTCCTCTCTTACCAGTAGTGCCTCTAAACATTGCAAACAAATCAAAGGACCTAAGAACTTTACCCCCCCAAAGTCCCCCCTCCATGCCTCCCTGCTATGCGGTTCCAAAACTGCCCACAACCCCAACTCAGCAGAGTGCTTTTTTACTCCCAAACCCAAGGTACTTGCTTGTCAGGGGCAAGAGGTCCAGTGGAGGCCTCAGCCCTTCTCACCCTCCAGAGTCCGTCTTAGTCCGCCACCAGGGCAATTTCAGCCTTATTTGTCCTGCACGATTGCACTGGTTGTCAGTAGTCTTGCCGGTGTGGCGCCACGGCTAGGGCGACGGACTCCGGAATCTGGGGTTCACCGTTCGATCCTCAGCGGCAGATTAGCCCAGCACCATGTGACTCTGGGCAATAGCTTGCTTAATCTTCCCGACGGCCCCCAGCGCCTAGAGACCCTTACGGGTGATTGTGCGCTTTACAAATGTGGATTGTTGTTGTTAGTCTTGGAAGTGTTGCCAACGTTTTTCTGTTGCTCATTCCTCCTCATGGCTTGGTGTTTGCTCTACTTCCAGATGTTTTGCATCTTGCGTTCCTGGGTCGTCCGCCTCCTGAAGCCGGCGATGTTGCCTGTACCCACGATGAGACTTCTCCACAGGCCGCCATCCCTCGAGCCAGTCGTGTGCCATGTCTGGTGTATCAAAGAACCACGTTCGACCATCAGCCACCACACAAAGTTTTGCGGGATATAGCATGGAGTAGGGTATTTCCTGCGCCCTCAGGAGTTTCTTGACTTCTAGGAAGCTTCTTCTACGTCTCGAGACCGCTGCAGTGTAGTCAGGGAAAAAGGTGATGGTAGAGTTTTGTACACGAATTGGGGTAGACACCCTCACGGCCTGTAGAATCGCCTCCCTGTCCCTGTAGTTGAACAATTTAGCAAGGACCGGTCTCGGGGGCGCCCCCGGTTTTGGTCTGCCGCTGGGCACCCTGTGTGCTCGCTCCACTGAGAAGAAGTTGGAGAGTCCCTTGAGTTGTAGCCTTGTTTGTATCAGTTCCTCCACGTACAAATACATTGCTTGCTTGCCTTCTGATTCTGGAATGCCAATTATACGCACGTTGTTGCGTCTTGCGCGCCCTTCCAGGTCATCAAGCTTCTCTGCAAGCAGTCTGTTTTCTTTTTGGAGTTGAGAGACAGTTATTTGCAAGTCCGATACATCCGTTACCAACAATTTTGTGACTATTTCCACCTCCTTCACCCTGTCCGTCATTTTGTGGAGATCTGCCCGTAGGAGCGAGACGTCGGTGGAGATAGAGCCTACTGTAGTTTGGACGCCTGAGAGCGCTTTCATAATATCTTCCAGTGTTATTTTCTTTGCCTCACCACCATCCTGGTGTTTACCTCTAGATGTGCGTCCCTCAGGCTGTGGTACGGAGCTTTTTTCAAAGGCGAACTTGTCGAGTTTGGCTTGCGTGGAGTTGTTCCTGGGGCCCCTGCCGGCCATGTTGCCTGTGATGTGGAGTGGATAACTCCTTGCGTAGTGTAAGCCTGTCTCCTGGTCGCGTGACGTATGGTGGTGGATAAGAGTCCGCCAGTGAGTGCGTCTTTGTGCCCAGGCACAGCGTGTCTCAAGTTGCAGGCCTTTTTTGTCCTCGTGGGTCATGCAGGTCAAAAGGGGGATGGCTCCCAGCCCTGTGGAACTCTGCGCCATGATTTCCAGCCCCACTCTGCGCCACCATCCACCTATGTTGTCGCCGCTACTGTAATACGTTGAACTATATCACCGGAGAGGGCCCCAGCCGTCGTTGGAGAGGTATAGAGAGTCTCTGGGCGCTATGGCGGCGAGGCGCGTCTGGGGAGCAAGAAGAGTCCTCTACGAGACAGCCCAGAGAGGGTAAGAGCTAGGGTGCCACACTTGCATCTGGGTTCCTAAGCGCAGGCACCGGGGTCTCTCAGTAAGCATTGATGGCGGATGGTGACGTCATGGATGGGCCCAGTGGATGGTAGAGGCAGCAAGAATGGCGCTATCACGGTTGGCAGCCGCCGGTGCACATGCGGCGTTCAAAGTTGGTGGCATTCGTTCCGCAGTGTCAGCGCGCAATCACACCTTCACAGGTGCATTCATGTGGGACTCAGGCGCTGGCAAGCATACACCGCCACCTCTCTCCTCACAAGTTGACCGTTGCCTCGGGCCCTCCCAGCACGGGCAGCGCGATCGCTCAGCAAACCCGGCTGGTGGCAAAAGGTGTTTTATCACCACGGCCTAGATCCCGACTGTAGATGTAGAAGCGCGGTTCTCACTCACCGCCGCCGTTGCAGAGGTGGGGCCGCTTCGGGGTCTCGCTGCGTGTGCAGCGCGTCAAGGGTATATCGCCACAGGGTCTCTGGCCGGTTCGGGCCACAGGCCGGCACCGCCGCAAACTTTAGCTCCCGACTTGTATCTCGGCGGTAGGCCGCTCCTCGGTCCACGCAGATTCAGACACTTCCCATTATCGGATGGACATTGGGTTGGCACCAGCTATTGTTGCTGGGTAGCAGACCTCAACGCCGTCCTCCGGAGGCCAGTTAGGTGATGGATGTTCACTCGGATTAATTGAGGACCGCGTAATCCACGGAGCTCTTAAACTAGGCAGCCATTGTGCTCGGCTGCTAGCCACGCCCCTTCCAATGGCACACTTTTGATGGCGGTGCGACTGCCATGAAAAATGTGGCAGTGAGACCCTTGTGCCTCTGGGTCATGGGATGCATACAGGTGGGGCACATGTTTGCACCCTCAATTACTGCAGGGCAGGGACTTGACACTCCCATTGTGATGCCTTTTTCAAAGGCACCGCTGTGGGATCGCCAAAGAACTGCTTGCCAGAGTATTTAAAAGTCGTACTTTGGCGGCGGCTGTTTCGGAGTGGGGCGACAGCGTGCAGCCCAGATCCAAGACTGCCAAAGTCATAATAAGACCCTAAAAATCACACAATTCAATGCAGCAAGGGAAGCTGCTGAGCTGTTTAGCACGAAAGGGAGAGAGCTGAACGGTAGCATATTTGCATGGCATATTTCAGCTGTCTCCAAGAGATTGTGCACTTGTGGCTGCCTGGCACCAACTCAGGCACCTTTTCACCTTGGTACAAGGGTGCCTGCATTATGAGCAAGATGTTTTTCTACAGGAGGGACAATATCCTGCACAAAACAATCCTTAAAGGCTTACTCATCTTTATATGTGTGCATGCTATAGAATGCAGCATACATGGAAAGAGGAAATAACAATGAGAAATAAAGATATTTCCCTTCGTTACGCCTCTCTGTAGTAGGCGTACCATTTTGGTGCAATCCCAATATTACTGCCTTTAATACATCTAGGATTGCATCAGATTGCATGGGTGGATGCACCGTAATGCCATTGCTCCATGTATGGAATGCCTACTACAACGAAATGTAATGAAACAACGCCCAACTGCTCCACTGCATTACATTTAATTTTTATTTCACCCTAAGATACTGTAGGAGTGCATTATGATCATGGGTAGTAAGCACTCTAATATATTCTGGGTGATTAATGTTACTAAGAAAAGATGGGGCATTGTATTTTTAAATCCTTCACCTGAAAACGAATGGAACTTATAAATTGTGTGCATAGAAATGTGACTAATAAATATTTTGCAACATTTATATATTATTATTCTAAGTAAAGTTTAGATGCATCTCATTGTGAAGCTGGTGAAATAAAGTATATGTGTAAAGTAATGTTTAGAAATGTATAAGTGTAACAAACAATAAAATATATATTGGTGTACTTTGAAATAACATTTGTTCATAATCTTTTGTAGTTTATTAATGCGTTAAGAAACTGCATTTGCTATGTTTTTAGAAATGGGCAAGCACTTGTTACCCTGTACACTATTAAATTAATATGGTATTTAGGCCTCGACAAACAGTTTTCAGTAAAAACTCACCTTAAATCTTAACATATGATTTGTGTTAATCCTTCAATGTAGAATGTGTTTGCTTGCATTTTTTTGTTTCCACTGCGGGTGTGGACTAAGCTCCATTAGTTAGTAAAAGAAGGGTTTGTGTTTCAGTGAGAAAGTGAGGTATGTGAAGAAGGATTTGCAAGGAGAAATGCAGTAACGAACAAGGAGGTGAGTTCCCATGAGGGAGGAGAATAATGGCCAAGGACAAATGAAGTAGCAACTTGTCGATGTGAGATGGGTGATGCTAGCAGCCAATTTGTGATGGAATTGTGGAAAGTTGCTGGAGTCAATCCTGTGATTTACCTAGAATGCTAGAGAGCAGCAGGGAGCACAGTTCTGAACTCCGAGCACAGCACACACAGCACGGCACCCAGCAGCTCGGCAGCGAGGCGTGTGCTCCAGCTGTGCTACACAAAAGACACCAGTGAGGACATCATCCGTGTTAGTGAATGCAGGCCAAGTAGAGGCTCAAGAGCATATGGAGAAATAGTTCCCATCAGAAACCACACTGTACCACCCTCTTTGTCATCATTTGGGTTCTCCTTACCCAGGAGACAGAACGGCCGGTCAAATGTTACCTTGACCGATAGATGTGATAAGGGGTGGTGTATTGAGTACAAAAAATGAGGTGGCTACTGAAAAAGCAGTGTTGAGGTGGTAAGAGTGTTAAAGTGAGGGCGGGTCAAATAAAATTAGGTGAATCGGGTAGACAAACAACCTTTATTAGTGTCTCCCAATCCCTAAGGTTTAAAAAGCAAGTGTGAGTGCGGGTTTTAAATAATCACCGTACTTAATAGTGGTCGACATGTTTCTGCATTATATCGAACATAGTTTCAAAATGCATTCTTCAGGACCGTGTAAAAAAACACTGCTGCTTATAGTGATGAAAATTTAAAAATTAAGATCAATATCACCTGAGCTTCAGGTACATACTCAACCGTATACTGTTGCATCGTACGGTATTGGATCCACACAGAGAGACAAACAAACAGAAAAAGAACATGAAGATGTCATATTCCCATGGATTATATACTGTAATGGATACACATTCACATGTATAGGGACAAACATTTCCGATTTGCAGACTCACCCATATATGGTGGTTGAGAGGCTTCACCCCACCTGGCTGCAGCGCAGGTATGAGGAGCACCGCTCTAAAAACAATTCACAAGTAACATTTAGAGCTGAAAATTAAAATTAAAATGAATTCACAGGGAGGCAGATTCCTTAGTTAATCCTTCAGAATTTACGTTAGTATTGTGCGGGGCTCCCCGCCTGTGTTCTACTCCATCGGACCGACAGAGACGCGGAGGCCGGACTAAGTTGAAAGGAATGGCATCATAATGAAAAGCTTTAAGAGCCGGGCTCTTCAGCGCTTTTTCGCAAACCCCAGTGATAGTAGCGTGATCGCTTTCAGGGCAGCGCGTTTGTATTGTTAAACACCAGCGCGATGACTATCAGGCCGCCAGCATACACATTAAACTTCTCAGCGCGTTGGTCCGCTGATCGAGTGGGTAAACAGAGGGGCGATCGCTTTCAGGGCAGCGCGTTATTAATTACCAGCTCGATGACTATCAGGCAGCCAGCGTGCGCATTGAGCTTCTCAGCGCGTCGGTCCGCTGGTCGAATAAACAAACAGACGCGCGATCGCTTTCAGGGCAGCGCCTTTGTATTGTAAATTACCAGCGCGGTGAAAGTCAGGCAGTAAGCGTGCGCGTTGCAGACGAGCGCTCGCCTACCTGTCCGTCGGTGTCTCCTGGCAGTCAACTGTACTGTCTGGGGGGGCACCGGCGCTTCTCAAAGAGGACTGTTTTATGCTTTCTCGTTCAGTACGGCAGAGAAACAGTCACGTGATGTGGTTCAGTCACGTGACACCGGGCATGCTGGGACATGTAGTCCCAAACAAAAGTTAATGAATAGAGTTGCTGGCAGCAAGGCATATTAGTCTAGGAGCAAGTTGCGCATACCGATAGAGGCAACATATTAGATCAAGGAGCTCATGGATCCAGGAGTATTATCAATAACATAATGATGTTGTGAGGGTACTGAGAGGTAGATCAGAGAGACTAGCGAAAACCCATGCGATTGGTTACATTAGGGCTCAGAATTAATAAAATTATAGGGACATCCAGGGAATTGGCTCATTTAGTCCCTCTTTATCACTGTTCAAGCGGTACACCCACTTTTGTTCGATTTTGAACAGGAAACGGCTAATGTCAGTACAGGACAGGGGTATTTGTGGTTGTTCCAGGACGGTCCAGCAAAAGTCATCAGGGCCATGTCCCTTCTCCAAAAAGTGTGCGGTGAGACGAGTGGCCTGTTTTCTGCACCGCACTGTACTTTTATGTTCTTGTATCCTCGTCCTGATTTTTCGGGTCGTCATGCCAACGTATCGCAAAGGGCATGGGCACGTTATCAGGTATATGAGGTTACTGCTGTTGCAGTTTGTAAATCTTTTTTGTCTCCAAGGGCGATTGGTCCCGATTTCGACCTCAGTAGATTTACGGGTCTGGGGACAGACAGTGCAAGCCCCACAGGGATGGTGTCCAATGACTGGAGGTAAGTCCCACAACGTACCCACTTGCCTAGGTTCTTTATTGCGTGGACGTGTGTGGACCAGCTGATCTTTTAGATTTTGTCCTCTTTTGAAGGCAAAAATAGGTAAAGCGATGTCGTCATTGCCAGTCTTCAAGATCGACCAATGCTTTTTTATGATTTTCTGCACTTGATTCGAGCGAGTATTAAATGTGTTGACAAAAGCAATGCGATTGGTCTTATCTTTTGGTGGCTGTATCTCCAATAGGGACTCCCTGTTATTGTTAGACGCCCTCTTTTTTGACTGGTGAATGATCTTTTTCGGATAGTTTTTTTCACTCAGTTGGGCTTCCAGGTTCTTAGAGTGGGTTTTGAAGGCTTCTTTGCTGGAGCAATTTCTTTGTACCCTAAGAAATTGGCCAAAGGGCAAATTGTCCCTCAGGGCTCGTGGATGGCAACTATCGTACCTCAATAGTGCATTTCTAGCCATCGGCTTACGGTAGAGTTCTGATTCGATACCATTGTTGGTTGCATGCAGCCTCAGATCCAGGAAGGCTAAAGATGTTCTACTGTATTCAATGGTAAATTTCAAGTAGGCATTCTTGCTATTCAGCCAACCATGAAATAGCGCTAGATCTTCTTCTGTGCCTCGCCATACCACCAGAATATCATCAATATATCGTTTCCATATATGTAATGATGATAGATATGGGTTGGCGGGCGTTAGGACTTCCTGCTGTTCAAAGTTATGGACGTAAAGATTCGCCAGGCTCGGCGCGAAAACACTGCCCATACTGGTCCCAGATGTTTGCAGGTAAATGGTGTCCTCAAAGCGAAAGTAGTTCTCTTTCATCGCAATTTCAGCTAGATGCATAATGAAGCTCGTTGGCGTGATGGATTGGGGATTACTCTGTTCCAATAGAGCGCCTACAACCTCCAGTGTCTCGGTTTGTGGGATTGACGTATATAAAGACTCTACGTCAAATGATACAAGGATATCAGTTTCGATGTCGTATTGTATTGTAGGCAGTAGTCTTAGGACATCTTTCGTGTCTTGCAGAAACGTGGACATAGCCTTGACCAAAGGGTTCAAAAAATGATCAACAAAGGTTGATAGAGGTTCAAGGACCGAGCCGATACCTGAAATAATCGGCCTGCCGGGTGGCGGCCTCTGGGGTTTGTGCACTTTGGGCAGACAGTAGAAGTACGGAATTAGGATGTTTGGTGATTAGGTACTGTCCCTCTTGTGATGTTATCCAACCCTCGGTGGTTGCTTCCTCTACCAGATTGCTGATTTTAGTTTGCAATCTCTCTGTTGGATCTTCTCTTAGTGGGAGGTATGATTTCTGGTCACTCAGTTGCCGAATGCACTCATTTCGGTATGTCTCAGTATCTAGGATGACAGTTGCACCACCTTTATCAGCAGGCTTGATAATGATCCTGTCGTCAGATGATAATGTACGTAGGGCAAGCTGTTCGTCCTTTGAGAGATTCATAAATGGTCTCGTCTCTAATTCATAGAGACGCTTGATGTCATTCTCCACTGCCGCTTCAAAAGTCAAGACCTTTGGGGGTAGAACAGCGGCGGGAGGATTGAAAGTGGAAGGCTTTTTCAGTCCAGTGTTTTTATCTTCTGGGACAGTACTAATATGTTCTGGTTTAGAAAAGAAATAGTGCAGTCTTATTTTTCTAAAGAACTTAGCCAATTCAATTTGGGCTACAAAAGGATCCCCTTTCTGGGTTGCCACGAAACCCAAGCCTTTGTTCAGAACTCGCTCTTCAGTAGGAGAGAGTGTGTGTGAACTAAGGTTCATCACGAGGCTTGTTGATTGCTGGTCCCTGCAGTGTCCTGTGGGACCTTTCTTCCCGCTGCGGAGATCCATTCTCGATTGTTGAGGAGTGTCCGTGTTCCAGTGAACCTGTGGTGTCGTGCCTCGTCTCGGGCCAAATCCTAAAAAAGGAAAAGACCCTGGACCCTGTTGCATAGGAGGGGGACCGAAAGGACACATTTGAGGGGGACATTGAGGTCCAAACATCCAGGGGTTAGCTGGCCACCAAGGTTGGAAGTTGTTAAAATTCTGTGGTTGGTTTCCATTTCTCCAGTTTCTTCTATTACCTCGGCCTCTGGAAGTTTGATCAGCAGACCCATGTTGTGAGGTATCTGAATCACTAGATGCTCCATCCGAGCTAGATGTACCATACGTAGAGCCACCCTTCTTGCCACCTCGGTTGAATGTTGGTGCTGTGTATGTGTCACTCGTGTATGGGTATACTCGTTCCATAGAAAATTTAGCTAAGTCTTTTTTAAACTTTTCTAGCTTACTGCCCTGAAAGCGATCGCGCGTCTGTTTGTTTATTCGACCAGCGGACCGACGCGCTGAGAAGCTCAATGCGCACGCTGGCTGCCTGATAGTCATCGAGCTGGTAATTAATAACGCGCTGCCCTGAAAGCGATCGCCCCTCTGTTTACCCACTCGATCAGCGGACCAACGCGCTGAGAAGCTTAATGTGTACGCTGGCGGCCTGATAGTCATCGCGCTGGTGTTTAACAATACAAACGCGCTGCCCTGAAAGCGATCACGCTACTATCACTGGGGTTTGCGAAAAAGCGCTGAAGAGCCCGGCTCTTAAAGCTTTTCATTATGATGCCATTCCTTTCAACTTAGTCCGGCCTCCGCGTCTCTGTCGGTCCGATGGAGTAGAACACAGGCGGGGAGCCCCGCACAATACTAACGTAAATTCTGAAGGATTAACTAAGGAATCTGCCTCCCTGTGAATTCATTTTAATTTTAATTTTCAGCTCTAAATGTTACTTGTGAATTGTTTTTAGAGCGGTGCTCCTCATACCTGCGCTGCAGCCAGGTGGGGTGAAGCCTCTCAACCACCATATATGGGTGAGTCTGCAAATCGGAAATGTTTGTCCCTATACATGTGAATGTGTATCCATTACGGTATATAATCCATGGGAATATGACATCTTCATGTTCTTTTTCTGTTTGTTTGTCTCTCTGTGTGGATCCAATACCGTGCGATGCAACAGTATACGGTTGAGTATGTACCTGAAGCTCAGGTGATATTGATCTTAATTTTTAAATTTTCATCACTATAAGCAGCAGTGTTTTTTTACACGGTCCTGAAGAATGCATTTTGAAACTATGTTCGATATAATGCAGAAACATGTCGACCACTATTAAGTACGGTGATTATTTAAAACCCGCACTCACACTTGCTTTTTAAACCTTAGGGATTGGGAGATACTAATAAAGGTTGTTTGTCTACCCGATTCACCTCATTTTATTTGACCCTCCCTCACTTTAACACTCTTACCACCTCAACACTGCTTTTTCAGTAGCCACCTCATTTTTTGTACTCAATACACCACCCCTTATCACATCTATCGGTCACGGTAACATTTGACCGGCCGTTCTGTCTCCTGGGTAAGGAGAACCCAAATGATGACAAAGAGGGCGGTACAGTGTGGTTTCTGATGGGAACTATTTCTCCATATGCTCTTGAGCCTCTACTTGGCCTGCATTCACTAACACGGATGATGTCCTCACTGGTGTCTTTTGTGTAGTATTGGTGTTGTGATCCACTCTGTTTGACTAATTTCTTGACCCCCAGGCACTTTTTGTTGTGAAAATATTGTATTTTGGGGCATGTACCTGGTTGGTCGGTAAACTCGCCCTTAGACCCTCCTCCCATTGTTTGTTGTGTGCGTGAACTGTACAGCTAAGGCTGTGGGTCTTTTCAAACACTGGTTGACCACGTGGTCTCCAGTACGATTGAGTTCACTGTGAGGCTTTCTTTTCATTAATTTTCCTTCATTAATTCTGTACTTCTCCCTTTCGTCCCCGACATTGCGACTAACTGGGGCTTGGCTTTCGAGAGTGCAGAGGTTCAGAGTATTCTAGACGAAAACCCTAGTCTTTTAGACACCATTCCTGTCTCGGTTCAAACAGCAAACAATGATGATGGATGGGCAAAAATTCTAGTCCTCAAAAAATCCCACTCCAGGACATCTGTCCATGGAATAATCATGGCCCAATACCTACGAGATGACTGTGCACCATCAGGTCTTATTGTCAACAATGCACCACGTCTATTCCTTGATGATAAAGATTTTCTCAAAGACTGGTCGATGATAGCCTGGAGGTGTACAATTTTCTTGAATCTAATGAGATCCTGCATGCCACCCAATCGGGCTTTCGTGCCCATCTCAGCACAGAGACAGCGCTCCTGGAGGTTTCGGAAACCATTAAAGGGGTTCTGGACTCTGGGGGCAAAGTCATGCTGGTGATGTTAGACTTGTCGGCGGCGTTCAACACCGTTCCCCATGATGGTCTTCTCGCTAGACTCTTCGAGATAGGCCTACGGGGGACGGTGTTCGACTGGTTTTCTTCCTTTCTAGCCGGCCGCCGGCAAACGATCTGGGCCCCGCCTGATTCCGCCGTGATGCCGCCTCTGGGAGTCGGGGTCCCTCAGGGCTCTATTTTGAGCCCGACCCTCTTTAACATCATTATGACCCCGTTGGCGGCGTTGGTGGAGTCGCATGGTGCCCAGATCGTATCCTACGCGGATGACACCCAGCTCCTCTTCTCTTGTAAGAGAGGAGGTGACTTTGATGGGGAGAGTATTCGGGATTGCCTTGGGGCTGTTTTTCATTGGTTCCATCTGAACAGCCTTAAGTGCAATTCCGACAAGTCCGAAGTACTTTTCTTTGGGTGTGACACAGAGCCAGATTGGCAGACTTGGTGGCCAATGAATATGTTCCCTCCGTCTTGCTCCTCTCAGGTTGCTAAGAATCTGGGGGTGAAGATGGATAACAGGCTAACCTTGAAATCCCAGATCCTGGGGGTGTCGGGCATCTGCTTTGGCATCCTTAGGATGCTGCGGAGGTTCCTTCCTCTGCTATCCGTGGAACATAGGACGCTGACAGTCCAGGCTCTGATTGGGTCCAGGTTGGATTATTCCAACATTCTTTACCTGGGCCTTCCAGAGTACTTGCTGCAGCGGCTTCAAGTGGTGCAGAACGCCGCTGCCAGGGCAATTTTCGGTCTTAGTAGGCGCTCCAGTGCCTCGGGCCTGTTGGCAACTTTGCATTGGCTTCCCATCCGCAAGAGGATCGCCTTTAAGGCGCTGACCTTGGCCTATAAAGCTCTTCACAAGGGGGGAGCTAAGTACCTCCAAAAGAGACTGGTCTTTTATCAACCGACCAGGTCTCTGAGGTCGGAATCCCTGCACCTTGCTGTTGTCCCTCGGGTAAAGAAAGCGCGCCTCGGAGGCCGCTCTTTTGGATTGCTGGCATCACAGCTGTGGAACTCCTTGCCACTGGCTCTGCGGGGAGCCACTAGCTTGCTGGCTTTTAGGAAAGGCCTTAAAACTTGGCTGTTTACTCAGTAGCCGGTCTCTCGTGAATCTTTGGCTCACACTTCTTTTATTCTTTTATCTGGTGTTATGTTAGTATGTTGCAGCTTTTTCTCTTTCTCCAATAAAGCGCCGGGACACTCTTTTTGAGTAGCCGAGCGCTATAGAAATGTATAATTAACATAACATAACATTGGCTAGTCCTGATCATCAAGACCGCAAAAAGAGTAGCGGACAAGATTTTAATTGAGATTCAGGTTCTAGAGGGCCAGATTAAAACCACATTAAAAAGCGGTTTGTTTAAAAAGGGACAGGAAGACAGTGACAAGAACAATAAAGATTTCAAAGAATCCATTCTTTTCACTAAGTTAGAAAAGTTTAAAAAAGACTTAGCTAAATTTTCTATGGAACGAGTATACCCATACACGAGTGACACATACACAGCACCAACATTCAACCGAGGTGGCAAGAAGGGTGGCTCTACGTATGGTACATCTAGCTCGGATGGAGCATCTAGTGATTCAGATACCTCACAACATGGGTCTGCTGATCAAACTTCCAGAGGCCGAGGTAATAGAAGAAACTGGAGAAATGGAAACCAACCACAGAATTTTAACAACTTCCAACCTTGGTGGCCGGCTAACCCCTGGATGTTTGGACCTCAATGTCCCCCTCAAATGGGTCCTTTCGGTCCCCCTCCTATACAACAGGGTCCAGGGTCTTTTCCTTTTTTAGGATTTGGCCCGAGACGAGGCAGGGGCAGGAGGAGACAAGGAACCACGACACCACAGGTTCACTGGAACACGGACACTCCTCAACAATCGAGAATGGATCTCCGCAGCGGGAAGAAGGTCCCACAGGACACTGCAGGGACCAGCAATCAACAAGCCTCGTGATGAACCTTAGTTCACACACACTAAGCATGGGAGGAAAATCCGTTTCGTTCGTGGATTTTGCGGATTTTCGGTAAATTCGCAATCCGCGAGATTCGCGAATCTCCCGCAAAATCCGCAAATCCGCGAGCAGCAGATTTTGCTCGCACTGTTCGCGTGAGTTTGCGGCTTCCCAGTACACTTCGCGCCCCGCGAATAAGTGCAAAATTGCAGAAATACGATCTTAGCAAAACTGAAACTACTTACCAGGTTCAAAAGTTCAGGCTCATCATTAGTAGCCATTTCCTGTAGTGCTTCCTGAGGGGCCCCTCCAGAGTTCAGTTGCCAGTTGCAACTATTATGTGACCCTGCTCTGAACCTCAGAATAGTTACACATATGCCACAAAGGTCCTGAATTACAGCTAAGGGAGACAAGCAGGAGCCAGGCTGGAAGTTCAAATCCATTAATCAGCGCCTAATTCATTATTGTCAGTTGGGGCAGGGCAGGTGTTGTAACTAATTTTGCAACAATGAAAGCACTTAGCAAGTGCAAAAGATCACTAATCAGGAAGCACTAAGGAAGCAGGTGCCAGCTAAAAAAATATTCTGTGACACATTAATCAGCCCCAAATTAATTCAGGTCACTTGAGGCAGGGAAGGTGTGCTTGCGTTGCCACAATAATGCACACTGACTGGACAACCAGAGGGTGCTGTGATGAAACAGAGGGTGGCATGGGTGGGCCAGAGGGTGGCATGAGTAGTCAGAGAGTGGCAGTGGTGACAGAGAGTGGCAGTGATGAAGAAGAGTGTCCCAAACAGGCTGGACACGTAGAAACAACAAGTTCGCGAAACTTGCGACCCGACAGGTAAGTTCGCAATTTGCGACATTGTACAAAACGCTCGCGAACTGGCAGAAACCCGCGCAAACACAAAAAAAAAAAAATCTGCAAATTCGCGAGAATTCGCGGATTTTGCGGATTGCGAGTTCGCAAATCCGCAAAATTCGCGAACGCGAGATTCGCAAAATTCGCCCATGCTTAACACACACTCTCTCCTACTGAAGAGCGAGTTCTGAACAAAGGCTTGGGTTTCGTGGCAACCCAGAAAGGGGATCCTTTTGTAGCCCAAATTGAATTGGCTAAGTTCTTTAGAAAAATAAGACTGCACTATTTCTTTTCTAAACCAGAACATATTAGTACTGTCCCAGAAGATAAAAACACTGGACTGAAAAAGCCTTCCACTTTCAATCCTCCCGCCGCTGTTCTACCCCCAAAGGTCTTGACTTTTGAAGCGGCAGTGGAGAATGACATCAAGCGTCTCTATGAATTAGAGACGAGACCATTTATGAATCTCTCAAAGGACGAACAGCTTGCACTACGTACATTATCATCTGACGACAGGATCATTATCAAGCCTGCTGATAAAGGTGGTGCAACTGTCATCCTAGATACTGAGACATACCGAAATGAGTGCATTCGGCAACTGAGTGACCAGAAATCATACCTCCCACTAAGAGAAGATCCAACAGAGAGATTGCAAACTAAAATCAGCAATCTGGTAGAGGAAGCAACCACCGAGGGTTGGATAACGTCACAAGAGGGACAGTACCTAATCACCAAACATCCTACAATTCCGTACTTCTACTGTCTGCCCAAAGTGCACAAACCCCAGAGGCCACCACCCGGCAGGCCGATTATTTCAGGTATCGGCTCGGTCCTTGAACCTCTATCAACCTTTGTTGATCATTTTTTGAACCCTTTGGTCAAGGCTATGCCCACGTTTCTGAAAGACACGAAAGATGTCCTAAGACTACTGCCTACAATACAATACGACATCGAAACTGATATCCTTGTATCATTTGACGTAGAGTCTTTATATACGTCAATCCCACAAACCGAGACACTGGAGGTAGTAGGCGCTCTATTGGAACAGAGTAATCCCCAATCCATCACGCCAACGAGCTTCATTATGCATCTAGCTGAAATTGCGATGAAAGAGAACTACTTTCGCTTTGAGGACACCATTTACCTGCAAACATCTGGGACCAGTATGGGCAGTGTTTTCGCGCCGAGCCTGGCGAATCTTTACGTCCATAACTTTGAACAGCAGGAAGTCCTAACGCCCGCCAACCCATATCTATCATCATTACATATATGGAAACGATATATTGATGATATTCTGGTGGTATGGCGAGGCACAGAAGAAGATCTAGCGCTATTTCATGGTTGGCTGAATAGCAAGAATGCCTACTTGAAATTTACCATTGAATACAGTAGAACATCTTTAGCCTTCCTGGATCTGAGGCTGCATGCAACCAACAATGGTATCGAATCAGAACTCTACCGTAAGCCGATGGCTAGAAATGCACTATTGAGGTACGATAGTTGCCATCCACGAGCCCTGAGGGACAATTTGCCCTTTGGCCAATTTCTTAGGGTACAAAGAAATTGCTCCAGCAAAGAAGCCTTCAAAACCCACTCTAAGAACCTGGAAGCCCAACTGAGTGAAAAAAACTATCCGAAAAAGATCATTCACCAGTCAAAAAAGAGGGCGTCTAACAATAACAGGGAGTCCCTATTGGAGATACAGCCACCAAAAGATAAGACCAATCGCATTGCTTTTGTCAACACATTTAATACTCGCTCGAATCAAGTGCAGAAAATCATAAAAAAGCATTGGTCGATCTTGAAGACTGGCAATGACGACATCGCTTTACCTATTTTTGCCTTCAAAAGAGGACAAAATCTAAAAGATCAGCTGGTCCACACACGTCCACGCAATAAAGAACCTAGGCAAGTGGGTACGTTGTGGGACTTACCTCCAGTCATTGGACACCATCCCTGTGGGGCTTGCACTGTCTGTCCCCAGACCCGTAAATCTACTGAGGTCGAAATCGGGACCAATCGCCCTTGGAGACAAAAAAGATTTACAAACTGCAACAGCAGTAACCTCATATACCTGATAACGTGCCCATGCCCTTTGCGATACGTTGGCATGACGACCCGAAAAATCAGGACGAGGATACAAGAACATAAAAGTACAGTGCGGTGCAGAAAACAGGCCACTCGTCTCACCGCACACTTTTTGGAGAAGGGACATGGCCCTGATGACTTTTGCTGGACCGTCCTGGAACAACCACAAATACCCCTGTCCTGTACTGACATTAGCCGTTTCCTGTTCAAAATCGAACAAAAGTGGGTGTACCGCTTGAACAGTGATAAAGAGGGACTAAATGAGCCAATTCCCTGGATGTCCCTATAATTTTATTAATTCTGAGCCCTAATGTAACCAATTGCATGGGTTTTCGCTAGTCTCTCTGATCTACCTCTCAGTAACCTCACAACATCATTATGTTATTGATAATACTCCTGGAACCATGAGCTCCTTGATCTAATATGTTGCCTCTATCGGTATGCGCAACTTGCTCCTAGACTAATATGCCTTGCTGCCAGCAACTCTATTCATTAACTTTTGTTTGGGACTACATGTCCCAGCATGCCCGGTGTCACGTGACTGAACCACCTCACGTGACTGTTTCTCTGCCGTACTGAACGAGAAAGCATAAAACAGTCCTCTTTGAGAAGCGCCGGTGCCCCCCCAGACAGTACAGTTGACTGCCAGGAGACACCGACGGACAGGTAGGCGAGCGCTCGTCTGCAACGCGCACGCTTACTGCCTGACTTTCACCGCGCTGGTAATTTACAATACAAAGGCGCTGCCCTGAAAGCGATCGCCCCTCTGTTTACCCACTCGATCAGCGGACCAACGCGCTGAGAAGCTTAATGTGTACGCTGGCGGCCTGATAGTCATCGCGTTGTTGTTTAACAATACAAACGCGCTGCCCTGAAAGCGATCACGCTACTATCACTGGGGTTTGCGAAAAAGCGCTGAAGAGCCCGGCTCTTAAAGCTTTTCATTATGATGCCATTCCTTTCAACTTAGTCCGGCCTCCGCGTCTCTGTCGGTCCGATGGAGTAGAACACAGGCGGGGAGCCCCGCACAATACTAACGTAAATTCTGAAGGATTATCTAAGGAATCTGCCTCCCTGTGAATTCATTTTAATTTTAATTTTCAGCTCTAAATGTTACTTGTGAATTGTTTTTAGAGCGGTGCTCCTCATACCTGCGCTGCAGCCAGGTGGGGTGAAGCCTCTCAACCACCATATATGGGTGAGTCTGCAAATCGGAAATGTTTGTCCCTATACATGTGAATGTGTATCCATTACAGTATATAATCCATGGGAATATGACATCTTCATGTTCTTTTTCTGTTTGTTTGTCTCTCTGTGTGGATCCAATACCGTGCGATGCAACAGTATACGGTTGAGTATGTACCTGAAGCTCAGGTGATATTGATCTTAATTTTTAAATTTTCATCACTATAAGCAGCAGTGTTTTTTTACACGGTCCTGAAGAATGCATTTTGAAACTATGTTCGATATAATGCAGAAACATGTCGACCACTATTAAGTACGGTGATTATTTAAAACCCGCACTCACACTTGCTTTTTAAACCTTAGGGATTGGGAGACACTAATAAAGGTTGTTTGTCTACCCGATTCACCTAATTTTATTTGACCCTCCCTCACTTTAACACTCTTACCACCTCAACACTGCTTTTTCAGTAGCCACCTCATTTTTTGTACTCAATACACCACCCCTTATCACATCTATCGGTCACGGTAACATTTGACCGGCCGTTCTGTCTCCTGGGTAAGGAGAACCCAAATGATGACAAAGAGGGCGGTACAGTGTGGTTTCTGATGGGAACTATTTCTCCATATGCTCTTGAGCCTCTACTTGGCCTGCATTCACTAACACGGATGATGTCCTCACTGGTGTCTTTTGTGTAGTATTGGTGTTGTGATCCACTCTGTTTGACTAATTTCTTGACCCCCAGGCACTTTTTGTTGTGAAAATATTGTATTTTGGGGCATGTACCTGGTTGGTCGGTAAACTCGCCCTTAGACCCTCCTCCCATTGTTTGTTGTGTGCGTGTGCTCCAGCTGACCAAGAGGGAAAAGAACGTTGGGGGCCTGAGAGACTAACCGTGCCAGAGGTGAGGCGGCGTTGAAAGCGCGGTGGCGTCGTCGAAGAGCCAGCGTTCAGCAGTGGCGTTTTTGGCAGCAAAGTCAAGCAGAGTTAAGCGGGAGTGACTCGTAGCGAAGCGGGAAGCCGACAAGCCGACTCTGCATCGCGGCCGTTTTTAAGCTGGGCAGCGGAGGCTCCTGCTGGCCCCCGCGATCGGCAGAAAGCGGCTCCTGTGACCTGTGATTTGTGACCAACGCAGCCGCGGCAGAAGCGGCGGCGGGTGTGGCGCACCTGCTGCTAAGCTGCCCAAAGCCTGCTGTGGCAACACACAGAAAGATACGTGTGCAGAATAACAGAGACTTTGGGGATTCAGCACTGAGGAGGAATTGGAACAACTGGGAAGAGGCAGAGCAACGTTAACAGCCAGGTGTTTTCGGGGCAGGAGCGGAGCGGAGCTGCTGCGGAGTGAAGCTACCACGAACGGGTGAGAAAGCAAGAGCTGGCGTGGGAAGACCTGGGGTCAAGTGGAGGCGTCCAGGACAGGGTCGAGCAGGTTGGTGTGGCTCCCCTGTTCCCCCTGCTTCCCCCCTCTTCCCCGCTCCCTTAAGTAAACCACGGCTAGCCAGCATCCACAGCCTGAAAATCCATAAGTCCGCCTTCACCCTTGTATTCGCCTCCACCTTTGCCGATCCGTCCCCCCACGCACATTACAAAAGGTAGCGCGGTGTGGGGAGGCCGGGAGGTCAATCAGCAGGGGCGAGCACGGCACGTCTGAGCACGGCAGAGAGCCGTGAGCTGACTCACGCACGGCCAAGAGCCGTGAGCAGTCCCACAGTGCGGCGGGAGCTATGATTCACTTGCCAGTGCACTCTAGTGTGGCAGGACCCGCAAGCTGTTGAGCTGTCGAGCGAAACGAGGAGACCAGAGCTCCCAGATTGAAACGCCGACGTGTCATAGCGACATAGTGGGACACAGTGGGTCACATGGGGGGCAGAGGCCTGGCCTGAATCGACCAGCTGGAACAGCTGCCTGTAAAGGGAACCTGGGACACGAAGATCACACTATCAGACCAGCGGTGAAAAAGAGCTCAAGCCAAGACCTTTCTGGAGTAATGAGATCCGGAAAAGAAAGAAAGTACACTGCACCCAAGCGAAGGAAGCCCAAGCAACCAGATGCAGCTGGGGTTCAGAGCCAAGCCAAGCATACCCCAAAACCTCTGAAACTCAAGAGCCTAACCCTACGGGATTATTTCAGAAAGACCCCATCAAAAACAGCAGAACCAATACAATTAGAGAAACACCCACAAGCCTCGGAGGCAACCACCCTCACAACCTCTGACCACTCAGGGTTTGACCTTAAAGTACCACCGCAAAATTGGGTATTTAACACATTGCCAGCAAAAGAATCGTCAGAGGTTTTTATTTTTGGGTCTACCTGCATCAACCAAAACAGGGAAAACACCCAAACAGTTCCACTCAATCCAGAGAAGCTCTCTACCCCTCTGGCAGACGATAACTGGGTTGCCCCTCGATCGCAATTACAGCTGGAAGATATCATGTGTTCAATAGAGGCTTCTCCTCTGCCGAAACAACGTACACACTTCCCGATTAAGCCACTTACGGGCTCCCCACAGCAAACAACGACTGCCCAAATCCATGGCCAAGCCGGGCCACCGCATTTCAATGGCAGTTGCCCACCTCTAAATTCGCTAACCTCACCAACAACAAAAACATTAATAGTATCAACAGATCTAAGTCCTTTACACAAGCTATCTCCATCTCTTGGCCAAATAGGGACTCTATGTCAAAGGCAATCAGCGCAGATGGCATCAAATGACCAATCCATGTCGAATCTGTCCCTTTTCTTTAAAACCACCTCAAATCCCCCAAGCCCGAGTCTCACTCCGGATGACAAACCTAACACTGAAGAGGACACTACGACCAGTGCTTGGCCTCATCTATTGCAGACCCTCCAACAAATCGTGACCGCCCTTAACTATCATTCTATAAAACTAGAGGTGCAAGTTGATCTACTAAATACCTTGGCACTCTTTATGTCAGGGATCGATGGTAAACTAGATCAATTGAACTTGTTAATTCTAAGAGCGCAAGCATCTGCAAACCTTGTTCAACCAACGTGCTGCTGCTCTCCAATCATTGACTCCCTCTCCCTGCTCCCAGACTGCCTCTCTACAGTTATCAGGGAAGTAAAGCAGTTGAGGGGGGATACGTGTCAGCCGTATTGCAATCCACTAAACATCAAGAACAGGACAAACCACAGGAGGACTGTGGAAATAAAAATAAAAATACTAAAATAAAGGAAGAAGAAATGGATACCACAGGATCAACTAACCGTCTTCCATTGGTGAACGGTCACCCCCACAGTGCTCCAATAAAACCGACGGATGAAATCTGCACGCTTCCATCAAAATCCGTGCCTACAAACCAGCATGTCAAATCAGAGGACGGACTAATCAATAGTCTCGTTTCTTCGCCCGCTCGATCAGCCCTGGCCTCTCCCAGGCCTATTCCCCCGTGCAGTAAAAGAGAGCGTAAACGTCAACGCAAAGCGAGGAACAAATTCAGGGCTAATTCCAACTTGGCTCATCAGAATCTCTTCCCCATTTTTTCTATAGCTGAAAACAAAAAATCCTCCATAGAGCCCAGTGCAGTGGCATCTACAACAAACCCAACATCAATCTTGAATGGACCAACAGTGGACTTACCCACTCAAGAATTGGCGAGGAGCCCTCAGAGTCTAAGAACATCAACAATTGCCTCGGTAACGAAAACAGAGAGTCGCGATCCTGCAACAAGTATAAGGGTGAGTCCAGTAAGGTCAAGCAACACCAGACAAGAGTCAGCGGCAGGAAAATCTCGGCTTTCAATGGATCTCCCCCTTTCTGGGAATGAAAAAAGAACGTCAAAATTGAATTTCACCAAAACCATTTGCAATGACATAGCCGCTCGGATCAGTCATACTCCACAATCAAAACAGGCTCCCCTCCAACCACCACAGATGCTACATAAAAACAGATCTGATGCAACAATCGAAAAATTGATCCCCAAACCCACAATTGCACCAGAGCCGCGAAGCGACAACCAATCGTGTCATCGGATTCTATTAGCCCCTGAGTACAAATCTAAGGGGCGGCACGATATTCTTAACAGATCAAACTTGCTGAAATTAGCGGAAGGCATACCGGGGCTAGTGGGTCTGGACACGAACAACATCGAATCAATTGAATTTCTTCCCCCACGTGGAAACCAACCCTCTGAAGTCACTGTTGTAACTTTCACACAGGCAGGTTGGGCTGGAGCCTTTCTCGAACACAAGGCTATACTGCGGAATTGGGGGATTAGAGTGCACCCCTTTTCAACACCAGGGTATCCAATCACATTGCTATCAGGAGCAATTACACCCAACAAGCCGGCCTTCACCAAAAATACAGAGCATGGGAGTCCGTTCTCTTTTCTAAAAAATGCCTCAGGGCTGGACACAGAACTTAAACGCCCTGAAACAGTGGTGAGAAACAATGAACCTGACTATGCCTGGGGATGGCTGCCAGCAGTATTGGCCATAAAAAGCAGAAACTGACCATCTGTGATAGGTCCACTAGCAAAAACATATAATTTATTAAAATCTATCCCTCTGCCAGGGATACAACAGCACAGTGTGGCCAGCAGCAAGGTGGAGCCACTTTTCTCACTGTGCTCATGGAACATCAGCGGCCTACACCAAAAATTTGCAAATGAAGACACTATGTCTTTCCTGGGGGAACATGTGGCAATCGCCCTTCAGGAAACATGGGAACTTGAGGGCCGCCCCATTGAAGGATTCATTGAATATCGGAAACAGGCATTGAGGGACAGCCGCTTCGGCCACCCTAAAGGTGGGCTCTCTATATACATATCCAACAATCTAAAAGGTGAATTCAGTCAACTTAACCTGAAAGAAGACTGGCTACTGGGGGTTAAAAACAATCTACGGAGCAGACAGTGATTGCTCTTATTTATAAATGTGTATATTAATCCCAACACCCGCACAAAAAAAGACCATCTGGCCAGATTCTGTGAAACAATGACCGATATAGCCACAGAATATCCCAACTCGGACCGCATCATCACAGGGGACTTCAACACGAACCTTTTCCAGGGGAATATAGCAGACTCAGAAGGACCCAACCAGACCAGCATAATCGAGGCTGTCCCCCAATCCAAACCCCCCTCGCAAGCTTTCAATATATTAGGTGAGGTCACCGTGTTGAGACTTTACAACGCTGGGTATTTGGTGGTGAATGGAAGATCAGCAAGTGATTCCCCCCAAACTGGACTTGGTCAAACGGAAGAACAAAATCCTATCTGGACTTTACTATTTGTAATTCGGAATTTCTGTCCAATTTGGTTAGCTTCTCCGTCCTGCCAAGGCTCGAAAGCGACCATAGGCCATTGGTCGTTTCTTTTGCTACAAATTTAGCTCTCCATAAAAAGGCACCATCTACATACAAAGGAATATATTCCGATAACTTAAAATGCCTGAAATGGAGTGAGTCCAACTGTCAATGTATTCTAAAAACAAGCAAGGATTTTATCATGTGTGCGCTAGACCAAATGGCCTCCCCAACAGCAATATGGTCGCAGTTATGCGCACATTTGATCAGAACTTACCCAGCGACAAGGCAGGGCCCAAATCGTACACCACCAGTAGGAGCAACAGCACTCCCCATGATAAAAACATTAAAAAGAACAAGAAACAATGCACTGAGGTTGCTTTTAAAATTCCCAGGGAACAGCAGCTTCTTTGATATATACCGTCAAGCCCAAAAGGCATTCAGGAAGGCAGTTACCCAAGAGAGAAAGGACCAGGAATCTCGATTCTGGGTTAAACTGGTATGGGAAAGCAAACAACAGAACTCAAAGACATTTTGGTCACTTGTCAACAACATCGGTCAAAATACAACATCCTTTGGATCAGCGAACATCCAGGAAGCAGACTGGATCTCGTACTTAACAGAGCATTTCCAGGCACAAGATAACCCTGACCGCTCTGGATTAACATGGGCCTCTGACATTGGCACGGACATAACATCGAACCTTTTACCCAATCAAACGCAGGGGCCCTCCTCATTCGAGGAACTGTCTGTAGAAAGAGTAGCCAAAGCACTGACGAAAGGGAGACAAGACGGAGCACCAGGCCCGAATGGCCTGCCGCAGAGGCTATTCAAATCTGACGCCCCTTTCTGGTCCAAGGTGCTATCAAATCTCTTTAACTACACCCTGAGCCACCAAATCATCCCGGACTCTTGGAGGGGTGCTATAATCCACCCCATCTTTAAAGCCGGAGCACGAGGCAACCCGAACAACTACAGGTTAATTGCCTTGTTGGACATAGAGGCAAAGCACTTTGCAGGCCTCATTTTGGAGGATCTCAGACAATGGGCCAAGGACAAAAATCTGATTCCTTTAAATCAGACAGGGTTCGTTGCCAAATCAGGAACAATGACAAACTTATTGGCAATCTCCACCATCATTGACAAAGCCCATACAAATTCCAGGATGATTTTTTGCTGCTTTGTCGATTTCAAGGCAGCATTTGATAGGGTGCCTAGGGCTGCTCTGTGGCAAAAACTGAAGCAGTGGGGAATCCCAGATAATATCCTGAATTCCATCATCTTGCTGTACTCCAACACATGGGTTCGAGTGAAGTTAGGGTCTGGCACGCATCTCTCCCGGAAAATCTGGACCTTTCGTGGTGTCAAACAGGGATGCGTGCTGGCTCCCCTTCTCTTCAATCTATTCATTGCGGACCTATCAAGCTCTCTAGAGAAAGTAATTAGCCAGCCACCAAAAGTAGGAGGCACGGCATTATGCAATCTCTTATATGCCGACGACTTGGCACTGTTCAGTCTCACTAGAGTGGGACTACAGAGACTCCTGTACGCCTTAACGCAATACACGTTAACAACCAGTTAGAAATTAACATGAAAAAAACGATGGTTGTTCCGTTTGGCAAAAAATGCTACAGCGGTGGAGGCTGGACAATAAACAAAGAAACCATCTCTATCGGCAAATCATACAAATACTTAGGGGTCCATTTGGACTCCAGGGGCAGTTTCACCAAACAGAGCACTGTGATTGCAGCCAAGGCTACAGTGCTAATGATATCCTTGGCTAAGCTCTCGAGGAGACTCTCAGGCACCACGGTTTTGCCCCTATTGGAAGTGCTCAGAGCAAAGATCGGGCCCACACTTTCGTATGGCATAGAGATCTTTAAGGGAAAAATGAATAATTCCTTAAAAAAACTGACAACTAAACTCTATAAGAAATTGCTTCATTTGCCGAGTTCCTCCTCGCCAGCACAGGTCAGATTAGAGTTGGGATTAATTAACTATGAATCCTCTAATGTTGGCTCATATCTTAACCTGATCCACAAACTAAGACAGGCAGAAGCTGGCACTCTGGAATTCTTGGTCTGGAACGAAATCAGTATGAGCAATACGGGGGGAACATTCGGCCGCCTCCTAAATGACTACATACAACAAATGTCTGCTGCGGATCTGTGGGCTCTTAACCCAAGCCAGACTGCCTTCAAAAATACAATCAAAAAAGCTACAAGACTGAAATCCCTGATCATGGACAAAGCTCTCCTTGTGAAACGCAGCCATGCTTGGGCAGTAATCAACTGCTATAAACGACTATCCCTGGCAAATTACCTTTCAACAACATTCTCCTATCATCTAAAGCGATGTCTGATCGCCCTAAGACTGGGAGACTGGCGCTTCCTTCAAAATCTCCCAGTATGGCTTCAAAAAAGGGGTGATCAAACGTGCAGAGGGTGTGGGTCAGCAAACAAAACTTTTTTGCATGTGCTTTGTATATGCCCTTGTTTTATCCTCCAACGCAGACGCCTACTTAGGCCGGAATGGAACAGGCTGGGAGTTCGGACTTGTAGACACGCCATTATTGCTGCTCTGTCCTTAGAGAACACTGTTTTAAACATAAAATTGGCCAAATTCGTTCAGCATGCTTATAGTCTTTTAGAAAAATTGGACCATCGTGCAGAATAATATGTAGTTAATTCCATCTGCATTTTCTGGGAGTGCTAATTTTTAAACTGACACGTTGCTGTAAGCGCTGTTAAGCAGGCCCCATTTTATTTTGTTCTTATTAATCTCTTTTAAGTTATAAGACTGTATTAATGTGCTGGAAGAATCTTTTAAAGATATGTTTTATATATCTAAATAAAGTATATTTATTCATGTGATTTACCTTGAATGCAACTAACATCTTATGCTGTAAATTAGAGAGAGACAGAGAGACATCATAGGACTTCATGAGGTTCAGACCACTTCTTCTGCTTGGTGTGGCTTTATGTTACGTGGCCTTTAGTTAGTGTGTCTGCTACTGAAGACTGACAGCTGACACCTTTCTATTATCCATTCTTATTCTATGCTTCTTACCATTTTAAGGTTGTGTAGGTAGAGATGTGTGCTCATGCTTACTTTTGAAAATCAATTCAACATTCATTTCTTTCTCCTGATCATTTGCATTGCTATAACTGAATTATTTGTATGATTTTTGTTATATAGTGTAAATCTCTTTAGGAGATTATGACTTATTCTGTTTGTCCTGTACTACAATACCATGTGATAAAACTGATTTATACCAATCGTATGTCGGACTCCACTACCCCCCCACCCTGCCCCTCCCCTGCCCCACCTCACCGCCCACAGCACTCCCACGGCGATCCGCCACTGCCAGTCACATTCTGATTTGTTAAGACACAGCCTGATTTCCACCTACAACCTCATTTTCTGTACCATACAAATGCACCTGTCCAGGCGTTGCCGTGCATGCTCAGCACAGACTTATATGTCCAGCTTCAACCGCATTTGCCCAGTTCGTTTTCGTTATGTATTGTGAAAAATATGCTATATGTCTAGTTACAACCTGTTTTAGCTATTTCTAATATAGCCATCCGATCATTGTCATATTCTGTTTTGTATAAATGATCTGCACAATATCGCCCAAGTTTCATTGAGTCTCCCTGTCTCCATGTAGAATGTTGATGCTGTGCCATTCTACTTGGGCCAGCAACAGGGAACGTCTTAGCTTCTGGTGGGAAGTTTGCCTTATGTTTGAAATGCCTGACCTGCAAGTTGTTTCTGCAAAAGAGCATCATGTGATCATCATCATTAACGCTTACTCTTTACCTTCATTGCTAAGGTCAGCTTCCTATGCTTGGTACAGGGTGCCGTATCCAAGAACAGGCTCATATGTTCAGTGTAGACCTTTATTTTCAGTGTTATTGGATATGTCCAGCAGCTGCCTCATATGTCCATTACAATCTCAAAAGGACTCTGCTGGTCTAATATATCCAGCAATATGCTCATATGGAAGTGTTATGTTATGTTATGTGAACTTGTAGAGTGCTGGTATCCAGGCACTGAGTAGAGCAGGTCTGAGGGGAGAAGATCTTGCCTGTATTGTCTAAAAGAGCCTTACATGGCCAGTACAGTGTCATCTACCCAGCTACAGTATCCAAAGTCCACACATGTGTCCGGTCAGTCTCATATGGACAGTACAGCTGCGTAGGTTCTGCTACAGCATCTTAACCACTCAACGTCTTTATATGCCAATGCAGCCTTCTATGCTCAGTACAGTCTATCTGTCTAGTGCAGATTCATATGCCCATCCATAGCTTTATATACCTAGTATTAATCAATCAATAAATCAATCATGGCATTTATAAAGAGCACTACTTACCCGTGAGGTTCTCAGGGCGCTGGGGGTGGGGGATGCTGCTACTGCTCACAAAGCCAGGTCTTGAGGAGTTTTCTGAAGGTCAGAAGGTCTTGGGGCTTCCGTAGGTGGACGGGGAGGGTATTCCAGGTCTTGTCGGCGAGATGGGAGAACGATCTGCCACTGGAGGTCGCTCTTTTGATGCGGATGACTGTGTGTCGGCAGAGCCGAGCTGGTGGGTGGGGGTGTAGAAGCTGAGTCATCTGTTGAGGTACGCTGGTCCGGTGTTGTGGAGTGCCTTGTGTGCGTGGGTGAGGAGCTTGAAGGTTATCCTCTTGTTGACGGGGAGCCAGTGCAGGTCTCTCAGGTGGGGAGGGATGTGGCTGCGGCAAGGGATGTTGAGGATCAGGGGTGCAGAGGAGTTCTGGATGCGTTGAAGCCGTTTCAGGAGTTTGGCCAGGGCTCCTGCGTAGAGGGCGTTTCCATAGTCCAACCTACTGCTGACGAGGGCCTGGGTGACCGTTCTTTTTGTTTCAAAGGGGATCCCCTTGTAGATCTTGTGGAGCATGTGGAGGGTGTTGAAGCAGGAGGAAGAGACGGCGTTGACCTGCTTAGTCATGGAGAGGGTGGAGTCGAGGATGACCCCTAGGTTGCATGCGTGGTCTGTGGGTGCTGGAGCTGTTCCCTGTACAGTCGGCCACCAGGAGTCCCCCCAGGCCGAGGGAGTGGATCCGAGGATGAGGACCTCCGTCTTGTCTGATTTCTGCTTCAGCCAGCTCTTCCTCATCCATTCGGTGACAGCCTTCATTCCTTCGCGGAGGTCGGTTTTGGCGGTGTGGGTGTCCTTGGTGAGGGAGAGAATCAGCTGGGTGTCATCGGCTTAGGAGATGATGTTGAGGTCGTGCAGTCAGGTGACGTTGGCGAGTGGTGCCATGTAGATGTTAAACAGCGTTGGGCTGAGGGATGAGCCCTGGGGTACGCCACAGATGATCTTGGTGGCTTTGGAGCGGAAGGGAGGGAGGCGGATGTTCTGTGTTCTGCCGGAGCGGAAAGAGGTAGTCCAGTCCAGGGCCTGCTCTTGGATACCTGCGTCTTGGAGACATGTGCGTAGTGTGCAGTGGCAGACCGTGTCGAAGGTGGCTGACAGGTCCAGGGTGATGAGGGCCGCAGTTTCTCCGTTGTCTAGCAGGGTCCTGATGTCGTCGGTGGTGGCGATGAGGGCGGTTTTGGTGCTGTGGTTTCTGACTAGGACAAGGATGAGTCCAGGATGCTGTTTTCCTTAAGGTAGCGGGTCAGTTGTTTGTTGACGGTCTTCTCTATGACCTTCTCCGGGAACAGGAGCAGGGAGATTGGCCGGAAGTTCTTGAGATCATTGGGGTCCGCCTTGGGTTTCTTGAGTAAGACGTTGATCTCGGCGTGCTTCCAGCTCTCTGGGAAGGTTGCTGTCTTGAAGGAAATTTTGATGGCCTTCCGGAGATAGGATGCGATGGCGGTGCTGGCTTTGTTGAAGATGTGGTGTGGGCATGGGTCTGACAGAGAACCGGAGTGGACGGTGTTCATGATCTTGATGGTGTCGTCATCGTTTATGTTGGCCCAGGCGTGCAGGAGGTTGGTGCAGATGGTGGTCGTGGGGGCAGAGGTCTCAGTGGTTGTCGGGGCTGTCATGGCGTTGAAGCTGTCGTCGATGTCTGCGATCTTGCGATGGAAGAAGGTGGCAAGCGAGTCGCACAGGTCTTGCGAAGGTGGGATGTCGTTGGTGTTGGAGCTGGGGTTGGAGAGTTCCTTCACGATGTTGAAGAGCTCTTTGCTGTTGTGTTCGTTGTTGTCTAGGCGGTCTTTGAAGGAGGCCCTTTTGGTGGATCTGATGAGGTGATCGTGTCTACGGGTGGCGTCCTTGTGGGCTGTGTGGCTCTCCAGTGTTCGTTCACTGTGCCAGTTCTTCTCTGGCTTTTGGCAGGTTTGCTTGGAGGCCTGGAGGTCTTCAGTGAACCAGCTGGCTTTCATGCTGGTGTGGCTGTTGGGGGTTCCTTGAGCGGGGCAAGGGTGTTGGCGCAGTGGTCTATCCACTGTCTGAGGTTACGGGCAGCGGAGTTGGGGGTCGTTGGGGTCGGCGGGTGGGCTCTGGACGAGGGTGGTGGTTAGCTGGTCTTCTGTGAATTTGCTCCAGCAGCGGCAAGGCATCTGATGGGTGCTGTGCTGCGTGGTGGGTTTCCTAAAGGTGAAGTGGATGCAGCGCTGATCGGTCCAGTGGAGTACAGTGGTGTGCTTGAAGGCAACGTGGGGGTTTGCGGAGAAGATGGGGATAAGCGTGTGACGGGCGGAGTGGGTGGGAGACGAGTTGTCTGAATTCGAGGTTGGCAAGGTTGTTGAGCAGTGTCTTTTTTTTTTTTTTTGGTGGAGATTGTGTTGTTCTCAAGGTGGAAGTTCAGGTCCCTGAGAGGGATGTAGTCCGTGGAGGTGAGGGCGTGTGTGCTGACTAAGTCGGCGATGGAGTCACTGAACTCTGGTTGGGGTCCGGGGGGTCTGTAGATGAGGGATGCTCTGAGGGTGGTGTTGGGGTCAGTGTGAATCTGGAAGTGCAGGTGTTCGGCGGTGCTGTGGGTTTGGTCGGTGTTGGTCGAGACTCTGAGGATGTTCCTGTGGACGATGGTGATTCCTCCTCCTACTCCGTTGGTTTGGTCAGTGCGGTTGATCTTGTAGCCTTCTGGGATAGCTATGGCGATGTCGGGTGCCAAGGAGGGGTTCAGCCAGGTCTCGGTCTAGAAGGCGACATCTGGGGAGGTTGAGTCGAGTAGGTTCCAGAGTTCAACGGCGTGTTTGCGGGCGGAGCGGGAGTTGAGAAAAATGCATTCGAGGTGGTTGGGTTCTTTCCTGGTCGGTGTGTTGGCGGGCCGGATGCTGGTGAAGCGGCTGTTCCGACAGGAGAAGGGACCTTGGGTGCGTTTTGGGGCAGCCAGGAAACAGGTGTGTGATCATCCAGTGTTGCGTGCGAGGAGGGTGCTGGCATCATAGTGGTGTAGGGCGTCGTGGTGTTCGTGGGAGCCAGGGTTTCTGGCGCTGGGCGCGGGCTAGGCACAGACAGGCGCAGACGAACTTGCCTTTGGCACCCCAGCGGCACGGCTGCCATATATGGGGAGGTGGGGGGGAGGGGCAGCTGGGAGGGGGGAGCGGGGCGACGAATGGGCGAGCGGAGTGAGGGGATGCAGGGGAGTAGCGGTGGGAACGGGGTACAGAAGGCAAAAGAGGAATGAAGCAAAAGGAAAAATATTACAGAAATGGAAAAAAGTCAAGAGAAAAAAGAAAAGTTCAGTTTAATACAACCAAAAAGATACAGTTAGCAGAGGCAACAGAAAAGGGAGCAGGCAAAAGCGAAGGGGCAGAGGGGGAGCGGCAAACTCACAGAGCAGGAGCAGCGCACAATAGAGGCACGGGCACATGGGTGTTGCTGTGCGGCGTGGGGAGCAACTTAACCTGCAAGCAGGGTGAAAGTGTTGCTCCTTTCGCTGTGCAGCGTCTGCCATATAAGGGGAGGTGGGAGGGAGGAGCTGCTAGGAGGGGGGAGCGGGGTGGCGAATGGGCGAGTGGGGGGGGGGCCTCAAGGGAGTAGTGGCGGGAACGGAGTACAGAAGCAAAAAGGGGAATGAGGCAATAGGCAAAATATTACAGAAATGGAAAAAGGCAAGAGAAAAAAGAAAAATAAAGTTTCACACAACCAACAAAATACAGTTAGCAGAGGCAAAAAAAACATGCGCAGCCAAAAGCGGAGGGGCAGAGGGGGAGCGTCGAACTCACAGAGCAGCAGCAGCGGGCAATAGAGGCACGGGCACACTGGTGGTGCTGTGCGGCGTGGGGAGCGGCCTAACCTGCAAGCAGGGTCAAGCCTTGTGTGCCAACTAACATTGTCCTTTTCTCAGCACAGTCTTATGTGCCAATCCACACTTATATGCGGGTGTCTCAATATCTAGCTACAGTCTGCTAGATCCAATATAACCACTTCTAACCAGTACAGTTACATTTTCATATGGAGGCACCAATAAAATTCCACCCTAGATTACCCCACAAATCTAGAAATTTGATATGAAATATAAAAGAAAATGAATAGCCTCTGGCATATGTTCATGTAGCAGACATTGCTAAACACTGTGAAATGCTTATTGAATCCTCCAACCAACAACATAAAACAACACTTTTTCCTCTAATGGATCAGACTGAGGATACTTTGGTTGGTTGCTTGCACCAATCAGACCACAGATGCCAAACTAAGTATCGCATTCCATAGTGGGATATCTATAACAGCAAAATGTGCACACCAAAAATAGCGTAGCTCAAGAGAAGTGTAGGAAAGACAAGGGTTACTCACATAAGGGCCCATCTGGGCACTGTCAATAGAGGGGGAAACAGAGAGGGAACAAATGAATATGTTGCCATATAAATGAATGTTGGATACAACTGTAATGATAGCCTACATGGACACTCTCCCCAATGTGGGGGAGACGAGTAGACAGACAGTCCTATCATATCATCTATCTGGGAGTCCATTGTTCTCATTTCAGGTAATACACCCATCTGCCAGTTGATCCAGTAAGGAAGTCCTTTCCCCTCCCCTTTATTTGTTCTGTTTTGGCAGTTCTAGTTGTTATCCGTGTTACTCTATTTCAGGTGTAATGCGAAGAAGCGTATTTTGGACCATATGCGGGCAATAAAAAATAAAGTTAAGGTGTACCCAGTGGCGCTCCACTTTGAGGAATTTCACAAAAGTAACCGCAATCTGCTGTACTTTTATGTCAGTGATCAAGTCTCTCCAACTACCAGGGGTGGAAATAAGATCGTAGGCTGCGCCAGTTAGAATCTAAATACATTTTTGAGCTTGACTCTAAAATTCCATGTGGCGTTAATTCTGAAGAAAAATTGTCCTGGTTTTTGAGTAATTGAATGTGACATATTATAGTAAATTTGCTTACTTTTCTCAATACTATTTCCTTACTCTATTCCTTCTTTATTCTACTCTTTCTTTTAGACTTTTTACTGGATTGATCTCACATCTAGCATTTTTGACCCTTTTTGCTAGGTGTTTCAAATAAAATGATTGACTAAAAACATAACTTCCTAGATGAGGTAATTGTGGTGACATCGCCTTAGCTCTGTTGATGACTTTTTGAGGTTTAATGCCTTGTGTAGTCTGTATCCGAGAATTTTATACAACATTTTAAATTGCACTTTTACCTTTACATATGTCACTTTTGCACTGTTTATGTTGCTGTGTGTAGCACTAGACTTTACGATTGAGTCATGAGACATTTGATTTTGCTCCCCTTTTTTCAGGTGGAGAGACAGTATTGACGCAAAAGTATTATGAAGATCTTTTTCCTTTTTACTGTTGTCCGACTGTGACTATATACAAAATGGAGAAGCAATATTAGGTTCAAGAGGTCTTGCACAAGCCTAGATAGAAAGTAGTAAAATGATTTTATTAGCCGCAGATGAATGGATTTTATGCCCACTTGGGCGATATTGTGGAAAAGCATCTAGGGAATTATGCATACCAACCCACTTGGGATCCATTAATGCAAAATTATAATATTGTCTGTTAAAGGCATATCATGATGTATTTTTTCATGCCCTTGAGGAAGTTAAGTAAAGGGGATCATTACAGCGTTGTCATTTTGATGTACATACCATTAATCTGTACTGAATGAACCTTACACTGTTTTATTCTGCAAGTGAGAGTTATTAATATTCAATAATTAGGATGTTTCTTATTTCTGGACTGTCTTTTTTCACCTATATAGGATGTAACGATTCCCTGAAATACTATTTATTGAGAAATGACAGGGAGTAGTATTTATGAAATAGGATCGTATGAGCAAGACGATTTCTGCCTTATTTGGGGCTTTCATGTTTTACCATTTGCTAATTTTACAAATGAATAGGGTTGGATGATCTGTAATATTTCTGGATGAGTGATTTTGTAAAAACTAATAGTAAATAAATAACTATGTTTTCTTTGTAACCTTTATAATGTAAACAATAATCCCTTATCAAGAGGATTTATTGACTGAGAAACTGAGTTGTTCCGCTTTACAAACATACTCATCTTACACTTGTTATTCTATAAGAAATCTGAAGGATGTTAGTAAAAATAGTATGTGTTTCATGTTCGCAATCCTTTTATAAAATGGCCGACTCATAGAAACATGTAGCGCTATGCTTTCACTCTGGTGTCCACTTTCTATGTCTTTCACTTCTTCATGTTGTACGTGATTTGGCGTGTATATGTATTGAGTAAAAAAGTTATGAATTTACCCTTGATGAAGGCGTTTTACGCCAAAACTAATTGGGTTTTTCGGCTTGGTACTGTGAAATAAAACTTTTCCCAAGCTCTTTGGATTTGTGCTTTATTTGGCGGAAGGAGTGTGCGCATGCAACTTTTTGCGGTGATTTGGTTTTGAAATAGGGCTGCCTCGGACCCTGGCATGCTTACTCGAGGTGGTGGAAAGGTGATATATATATATATATATATATATATATATATATATATATATATATATATATATATATATATATATATATGCACAGAAAGAGAGTTGCCCTCTTGAAGATGCTACACACATCGGGGTTACAACACAAATCACAGCAGGCAGCAGTGTAGTCAGCAGGCTGCAGGCGTTTCGTTGGCCATACGCGTTTCGAGCTGCCATGAGCTCTTGATCACTGGCGGAAATGAATCAGAAAGCGGGCTTGTTAGAACAGCTGTTTTATTGAAATTAGAGTACCGCCCAATATGAGCGTCACACACAGTGGCATGCTGGTAATGATAGTCCATATACTGCCACCTAAGACTCACGGTTCTATAGCCCAGTGGCGTCCGCTTCTGCTCCAATGTAAATATCAATTCTCTGTCGGGCGAAAAGCACTGTCAGCGCTGCTTTCCTCTGCTAATATGTTCCCGCTGGTGAGGCCCCCTCTGTCCCAATTGAAGCGCTCGTGTCAGCAAGCGCCCAGGATCCGCTTGGTAGGCGTCGGAGCATCTTTGCGACCGGGCCGGCCGCTTGTATATGCACAGAAAGAGAGTTGCCCTCTTGAAGATGCTACACACATCGGGGTTACAACACAAATCACAGCAGGCAGCAGTGTAGTCAGCAGGCTGCAGGCGTTTCGTTGGCCATACGCGTTTCGAGGTGCCATGAGCTCTTGATCACTGGCGGAAATGAATCAGAAAGCGGGCTTGTTAGAACAGCTGTTTTATTGAAATTAGAGTCCCGCCCAATATGAGCGTCACACACAGTGGCATGCTGGTAATGATAGTCCATATACTGCCACCTAAGACTCACGGTTCTTTAGCCCAGTGGCGTCCGCTTCTGCTCCAATGTAAATATCAATTCCCTGTCGGGCGAAAAGCACTGTCAGCGCTGCTTTCCTCTGCTAATATGTTCCCGCTGGTGAGGCCCCCTCTGTCCCAATTGAAGTGCTCGTGTCAGCAAGCGCCCAGGATCCGCTTGGTAGGCGTTGGAGCATCTTCGCGACCGGGCCGGCCGCTTGTATATGCACAGAAAGAGAGTTGCCCTCTTGAAGATGCTACACACATCGGGGTATACAAGCGGCCGGCCCGGTCGCGAAGATGCTCCGACGCCTACCAAGCGGATCCTGGGCGCTTGCTGACACGAGCGCTTCTTAACTGTGGTGTGACTCTGCATTAGATACCGTAATTTGGATTTGTTAGAAAGTGGTTAAAATTGTAACAGAGCACACTTTTTATAAATTTAGGTGTATCCATAAGGTGTACCGATGTAATATGGTTTTCTTTTTATAAAAACTTTTATAAAATATAAAAAATAAACTTTGAGAGTTACAAAGAATGACATTCATGTGTGGCGTACTATTGGTAATCATAAAATGGTAATTATAACGTGACAATAATTGAAATGTGTAGGCCTCATGGTCACCAACTGAAAGATTAATACACAGAAAGGAAAATTTTGATATAATAAAAAATAATAATGCATCTTCAAGAGGGCAACTCTCTTTCTGTGCATATATATATATATATATATATATATATATATATATATATTCACTGAAAAAACCATAGGTTGTAGACCATATATAGTTAGGAATTAGCATGTACAAAACCTTGAAAATTCACTGAAAAAAACATAGGTTATAGACCATATATAGTTAGGAATTTGCATTTACAAAACCTTATTTTACTCACATAAAACCATTGAAATTCCATATATAGTTAGTTGCACTAACTATATATCGCGCACCCGCAATCCACTGCTGATGATGTCACATATTACATCATTCATGTGTTGTTTAGGCATTTATATAGCGCACTACTTACCCGTAGGGTCCCAAGGCGCTTCGACCGCTGCGAAACCCTTCCTGGTTTCCCTGAGAGATGGTCCCTTAATGGGTATCTCCAGGGTGAGACCAGGCATCCCCGGCGGTCTGGTGGGGCCGTTAGTGAAGATGAGGCAAGCTAATGCCCAGAGTTGCCGAGTGTGATCACTGATCAGAGTGGGCACCGAGGCGAGAGAATTATCGAGTCCGCTGACCCTGGTCCAGAAACCTGCCGCGCAGGGAATCGAACCCTGGTCCCGGGCCGTCCTCTGCTCTCGGGTCTGCCGCCTCTAACCAGTGAGCCACACTACTTCACTGTGTTGGTCAGTGACCATTCTCCCCGCGTTCCCGCCCGCCATGAGTATCAAAACTGCATTCATATCTCGTGATATCAAGGTTGTTCAACCAGTACACAACAAGGAGTTACGAGTCCCATTTTGGGCGAGGCCGGGCAGGTGCAAGATATAGTCAAAATGTCTCCACCAACCATCGGCCAGACCAGAACCCCTTTCGGCCCTTTATGCTACAAGATGGTGTCTTCCATTCAGAAAATATTGTTGGCAGCATTTTGAAAGGAAAGATAAACAGCCGTTCTCCTAGTGAGTCTCACATTGTTACATTTAGGAAGAATGTTGAAGAGTAGTATGTTGAAAATCTGAAGCCATTGTTCTACAAACTCTCAATCAGCCTTGGATGGAAAAATAAATCCTGAAGAATGTACAAACTGAAAACCAATTTTTGTCTGTATAGCATCAACAGCAACGCTTGAGTCAGCTTTGTGTGAAGCCGCCATTTTGATTCAATCAATAACGTCCCCCTGCACACATTCAGGGACCTGGTCGTGTCTTCAGGTCAAACGGATTATGGGACAAGATGCAGAAAAGAAAAGGAAAAAAGTTCCGCCGGACCTCGGGAGCCGGCCGCCTATGTCATGGGCGATCTTTGGCCACACCAGGGCAATAATGAAGCTGCAGCAGGTGCAAATAAGCTTCAGACAGTGTTACAAACACTGCTCAGAACTCTCAACTATGGCACTCAACATCCAGGACTTGCCATCCGGATCTTGGCGCCTTGTGCTGGTTCCGACATATTCACACATCGGTCCACTACTGACATCACCTCATAAGCCAACGGGGCACCCCACGCCGACTTTTGGCGCAGCATTGTAGGATGGCCACACCAGTGCGGCAACTTGCTGGACACCACCTCGGTGCCATTCGGATCTCGGCGCGTTCGAGTCACTGTACCGCAAGAGTGACCGCAACTCAGCTGGACACGCCGTCTTTCGGCGCAGCATTGTAGGATGGCCACACCAGTGCGGCAACTTGCTGGACACCACCTCGGTGCCATCCGGATCTCGGCGCGTTGTGCTGCCTTCGGCCTACTGTAGCCGCAAGTGCGGACGCAACTCAGTTGGACGGCGAGTGAAACGCTAAGGGGCGCCCCACTGCAGCCGAGGAGCCTCCATCTTGGGGGAGACGCACAGCCCCCACTGACTGACGCGACCTTACAGGCCAACGGGGCACCCCACGCCGACTTTCGGCGCAGCATTGTAGGATAGCCACACCAGTGCAGCAACTTGCTGGACACCAACTCGGTGCCATCCGGATCTCGGCGCGTTGTGCTGCCTTCGGCCTATTCGCACATCGGTCCGCTACTGACGCCGCCTCACGTGCCAACGGATTTTCTACGCTTTTTGTAGCCCTATGCCGCATAACAGGTCATGTGACTTGTTTATAAAACTTTTCATTGGTTCATTTTACTTTTGGTTTCATAATGATGGAAGGCTTGGTCATATGACCTAAAAATAACACTTTTCATTGGTTTAGAACATTTTTTTTTCCCAAACGATGAAAGCCCCACCTTGTTTCTGGATGATTGAGACTGAAGCTGGCGTCAGCATGAGAGCACCACCATCTCGTGGCTCCGTCGTGGTCATTCTGCGAGCAATCATGGCAGCCGCTCCCCACCGGAAGCCTGCAGGAGTCGAGGGCCCCCAAGACTTTTGTAGAATCTTCACTGCTGAGGGGACGCTTTCGAGAATGGAGCCCAAGCCCTAGCAGGCAAGCGTCCGAGTTCCAAGGTGTCGCAGCGCCATTTTAGTGGACCAGGCCCAAATCCGAAGAGCCGTCCGCCATTTTAAGAGTCCTATGGCAGCCGCCTATCGCTGCACCGCAAGAGTGGGCGCAACTCAACTACATGGTGAGCGAGACGCTGTAGCCGCAAGAGCGGGAGATAAACAGCTGAATGGAGGATGAGGCACAGTGTAGCAAAAGCGGGCGGAATGGCAACTGAAACGGTAAAGGGGCGCCCCAGTACAGCAGACGAGCCTCCACCTGGGGAGGCCCGTTCACGCCGCCTCCCCCACGCCCCCCCCGGGGCGCCCCACGCCGTTTTTCGGAGCAGCATTGTAGGATACCAAAACCAGTGCGGCAAGTTACTGGACATCACCTGGCTGCCATCCACATCTCAGCGCGTTCTGCTGCCTTGGGACTATTCGCACAACAGACCGCTACTGACGAGGCCTCCCCCCGCACCACCCGGGACGCCCCACGTTGTTTTTCTGAGCTGCATTGTCGGAAACCAAAAACCAGTGCGGCACCCAGGTAACATCACCTGGGTGCCGTCCAGAACTCAGCACGTTGTGCTGCCTTGGGACTATTTGCACAAAAGACAGCTACTGACCATTGTTGCTTCTTTTTGCCAAAAAATGTTTAAATGTATTTACAGTTTTTGTTGCGTTCGATATATTTATAAGTTAATAAAGTTTTATAATCCTACTTTGTTGGAGTGCTATATATTTTTAAAAAATCGGGTGAATGGGGCCTTGAATCGGGTTATTGTCATGTGTGGGCTTTGCAAGTATACTGCTACAGGATCGGACATTTCAAACTCAAATGCACGTTCTTTTTCTTACCTTTCCGAAGCATGGAGCGCAATAGCAGGCAGAGAAAGGGTGATGCAAGTGTTGAACACTGCCTGGCCTGGCAAGTTGCTGGCAGTGCCCCCCCCCCGCCCGCTCCTGAAAGAGGGCACACACACACCGCCGCCCCGAGTACTTCACAGATCTTTAAAAGACCATGCGCTTGTTAATGAGGCTTAAATGGTTTATCACCCCTTCTAGAGCCCCTGCATCAGCCCTCTGACGTTTCCTGGAAGAATTAGCACGTAACACAATACCAAGCCCTGTCAGCTGAAACCCCCGAGGAATCGGGTTTTTGCTTGCAGGAATCGGGAGGCGGGAGACTAGCACTGAAATCGGTAGTCTCACGCCTGAATCAGGAGGGTTGGCATGTCTGGATTCTCTACAGCTGGGGCCATAAACTACATCCACAGGGCTAGGTGATAGCCTGGGACCGGCCTGGACAATCGGACACAGAGGAAGAGGAGTGTCAGAGGGTGCGGTAGTGAATAGGGTGAAAAGGAGGTGTCGGGCGGGCACAGGGTGTGATTCTCAGGGAAGAGCAGCGCAGATGGGGGGAAGTTTATGGCCCATGCATGAGAGAGAGAGCGGGGGTGACCAGTGCGTGGGGGAGATGCTTGCGAGGGTGGGGAGCCGTGCTGAGAATCGACGGCGTGCAGAGAGTGGGTCTGGTCAAGGCATCTAAAATGGCTGCCGTGCACGACAAAATTGTTGCATTGGAAAAAAGGCAAGATGGCGCAGACAATGTTTATCAATAAGGATTCATTTATAACAAAATATTTTATCGCACTGACAAATTGGCGGTCAACACTTCCTGATTTCCATCGAATCGAACGTTAACAGGCGTCACGCAGCAAAAAAAAAAAAAAGCTCACGCACAGCCGCTGGAAGACATGAAGACATGTATCAACATATATGAGCCTCCTCAGCCACCCTCAGAAAACATAAGGGATCAGGATACGTCTCCCGCACCCCCTTATACCTAGTAATTTAATTAAAATGAAACACAAAATGGCGAATTCCCGTTTCGCTACCAGTTTGCGGCCCAGTTTGCGGCCCGGGAAGCGCTTCTACTGTGAAAAATCAATTTTATTTTTTTTCCCCACGGGACCCTTTAATAACCCCAACATCATTCCTAGGGGGTCAAGAGGGGTCTACCTTGCCCCCTTTCATTAAATTCCCCCTTTGTTTTTCACCTCTTCTTCTCTCTCGATCCTACCGAGAGATAAGATGGCGCACGCACAGCCGCTGGAAGACATATATCAACATATATGAGCCTCCTCAGCCACCCTCCGAAAACATAAGGGATTAGGATACGTCTCCCGCACCCCCTTATACCTAGTAATTTCTAGTAATTTAATTAAAACCAAACACAAAATGGCGAATTCCCGTTTCCCTACCAGTTTGCGGCCCAGTTCGCGGCCCGGGAAGCGCTTCTACCGTGAAAAATCATTTTTTTTTTATTTTCCCCACGGGACCCTTTAATAACCCCAACATCATTCCTAGGGGGTCAAGAGGGGTATACCTTGCCCCCTTTCATTAAATTCCCCCTTCGTTTTTCACCTCTTCTTCTCTCTCGATCCTACCGAGAGATAAGATGGCGGCCGCTCCGGACTGTTTAGAATGTTGACAGACACCGGAAAGCCAATCAGCTTCGCATCGCAAAGTTCTGTTTCGCGAAAAGTAAGCGGACCGGAGCGCAGCCCGGAGCGCTGTTACAGATATATATCTTGTTTTGAGCGTTAATTTCTCAAAATCCACTGGAGCACATATATTGAGACCTAGCAAAGGCACATCGGGCTAACAGTCCCTACAATTTTGCCAAGTTTCGTGCAAATCCATTCAGCCGTTCGAGCTAAAAGTGAGGCCAACCGCCCTATAGAAAACTCTATGTTAAAAACGCGTTTGGGACCCCCCTTTTTTCTCGGCCCCCCCTTGACGAAACACCCCCAAATTTTTAAGGGCTGCTCAGAAACAAAATGTGCCATTTTCCTGAAAATTTCAGCCGATTCCGTCCACAAACGCCAAAGTTATTAGACATAGAATTTTCAAAAATCCCATAGGGAAAAAATCCTAACTATATATACCTACTGGCGACAGCCAGTAGGTAATATATATATATATATATATATATATATTCAATGAAAAAACCATAGGTTATAGACCATATATAGTTAGGAATTCGCATTTACAAAACCTTATTTTACTCGCACAAAACCATTGAAATTCCATATATAGTTAGTTGCACTAACTATATATCGCGCACCCGCAATCCACTGCTGATGATGTCACATATTACATCATTCATGACATGGTCAGTGACATCACTGATGACATCACTGATGACATCTCAAATGACATCACTGATGACATCACTGATGACATCTCAAATGACATCACTGATGACATCTCAAATGACATCACTGATGACATCACTGATGACATCTCATTTGACATTACTGATCACATCACTGATGATATCATTCATGTGATAATACGATGAACCTCTTCAGACTCTAATATAACCTTAGATACAATCAGTGTAAACAGACACTCACAGACTGTCACTCATCCATGGAGTTACTCACACACCTAGTCAGTCATGCAAAGAATCAATCACACCTCCATTTCCTCAACTATACAGTTATACAAACTTTACTTATTCAAACATATACTAACACATATTTACTCTCTTATACAATCCCTGATACAAGTTCACAATGATCCATACAGCCACTCACACATTCACTGGCTCTTATGCACAGTTATTTATATATGTCAACTCACCCATGTACTGTGTTTTACATATGTACTTACTTTGACATGTAGCACTGAGATATCCATTCACTCACCAATACACTCATGCACACAGTCAACCGCCCATACAGCTGTTTCCACATGCACTTTTGAAACCATACATCTAGTGAATCAACTGCTCACACATCTATGCACAGAGTCATACACCTCCCAGCCACCCACACACACACTCAGTCTCCCATACAAATACTTGGGCAATCAATCAATAACCCATATAGTTACTCATATATCTACTTATCAACACATGCAACAGTTTACAGAACAACAGACATAATGATGCACAAATTAAGACAGTTTAGTCACTAACCCATGCACTCAGTGAAACACATTTAATCACTCACTCATACAGTCAGTCATGCACCTACTAAATCCTTCATCCAGACACTTATACATCCACTCATTCTTCAATATGAAAGACATATTTTAACTTTACAGAAACATACAGTCACTGGATGTTGTCATCAGTGATGTCATCAGTGATGTCATTTGAGATGTCATCAGTGATGTCATCAGTGATGTCACTGACCATGTCATGAATGATGTAATATGTGACATCATCAGCAGTGGATTGCGGGTGCGCGATATATAGTTAGTGCAACTAACTATATATGGAATTTCAATGGTTTTGTGCGAGTAAAATAAGGTTTTGTAAATGCGAATTCCTAACTATATATGGTCTATAACCTATGGTTTTTTCATTGAATTTCAATGGTTTTTTAAATGCAAATTTCTAACTATATATGGTCTATAACCTATGGTTTTTTCAGTGAATTTCATTGTTTTTTTAAAAGCTAACATCTGTAGCTGTAAAATGTATTATTCTTTAAATCCCAAAATATATATAGATATTTATTGATAATTTTTTTTAAATATTTTTTTCTTCGCTTCTAGTTCGCGAACCGGGAAGCTTTCCGTTAGCTCATCTTGATGCCGCGATCTAGTCCGCGAACCGGTCAACGTTACGTTAGCGGAACAGTGACGCGTCGCGGAAGCGCGACATATCACGTTATCGCGTAATGCGTCTAATGACGCGTCGCGTTAGCGCTCCCGGAAGTGCTCCGGACCGCGAACCGGAAGCGATCTGGGACGCGGCGCGCACCGCGTAACGTAAGCGGAACAGGTCATGTGACTTGTTTATCAAACTTCTCATTGGTTCATTTCACTTTTGGTTTCCAAATGATGTATGACTAGGTCATGTGACCTAAAAATAACACTTTTCATTGGCTCAGAACTTTTGTTTTCCCCAAATCATGTAAACCCCTCCTTATTTCCTCACTCTGACTTTCATCTTGGTGAGAGAAAGACCATTTATTTGAAGATCCACAATGGCTTCCATTCTTGCTGCAGCTGGTGCACCCCCACCACCACCTCCACCTCCTCATAAGAAGAGAGGACCACCTAGTCAAATTCTGACTAACAGAGAGGAGGAAGATGAGGAAGAAGAAGAAGAGGAGAGAGAGGAACAACAATTTCTTGATGAGTTGCCCCGGGTTTCTAAACGAAAATCCAGTTTTATCTGGCAGTTTTTCACCATCCCTCCTGGAACAAAGAAAGTCAATGCAAAATATGCCACCTGCCTCATCTGTGACTACAGATTGTCGAGAGGCACAGAAAAGAAGTACAGTATGGGGAACTATACAATGCACCGTCACATGAGCAGGTGGCATCCCAATAACTACAGCCGGGCTGAATTAAGGGATCTTGTAGACAATCCGACGGCAACTCCTGTGGCAAGATCTACATCCACATTGTCTTTGACGGGAAGAGAGGCACAAGAGACTGTGCCCAACATCCAACCTAACTTCCAGCACATAAAGTTATCTTGTGTTTACTGTGGTGAAATGCTATCATATGGCAACATGAGTATCAACCTCATGAACATTGCATATGAAAATCATAAATGCCCTAATGCACCCAAAAAGTAATTTTCTTTTTTTTGCTCCAGTTGAGCCGTTTTGAAAGCCTGTTTTTTGTTGTCTCCCCACCATAAAAAAAACAAAAAAAACATAAAACAGTTCTAAAAATACAAAAAAATCAAAAAATGTTCAAAAAATAAAAAAAAAATATAAAACAACAAAAACAAAAAAAAACAGTTCTTTTCAGAACTACCTCCCCTTTCAAACAAAATTGCTAGAATGTTTATCACTCTGGCAAGCTCTATTTCTTTTGGTTCGCTTCAAGTTCGCTGACCGGTTCGCGAACTTTAAGCGAACTAAAAAAATATTTTTTTAAAAAAAAGAAGAGTTAGTATAAGGGAAGTAATCAGAGAATAATGTAAAAAGAAAGACAGCTAGAGAGAGTAAATGAGAGATAGTGTCAATGACATCATCAGCAGTGCATTGCGGGTAAAAAGAGTGGAAAACATTTACCTTATAATTCTTGTTACCTTTTTTAAATATTTTTTCATACTTTCAATCTGTAAAACAAAGAACAAACATTTCAAAAAATATTAAAACATGTATTTAAAAATTAGAAAAGACAAGGGAAAAGGTTCAAAAACAAACAGTTTTTCAACAACTTTGACATTTACAGAAGTCTCTGCTTCTCTACGTCACCTACACAATCCTAAACATATATATTCAAAAGAAACTGTATCTTGATGTTGCTGAACTGAGGCCTATTTTGGAACATGATGTTTTTCTTGCACTGCTAATGTCTCACAATAGTGATGCAATAGCAGCGCAAAAAAGATGTAAAGCCATAATAAAATTGTGTCTAACATTGTAAATGATTGTTTTAGGATGCAAACAAGATGTGTGCTTTCAAGAGCTTTCTTTGAGGTGAGGCCTCTTTTTTTTATAAAAAAAAAAACACTACCCAGAAGTACAGCACTCTAAGCATTAAAATTGATATTTACAGAACTCAGCTTACCCATATGTACCACACATTTCTAAATGTATATCATAAGGACAAAAAGCATAACATTAATTATACATGTTAAATGGTTTATTTTTGCTGTTCTCAGAATGTATCAAATTTCACTTAAATCAGTGACTTGAAGGTATTCATCATGTAACAGCAGGGAAAAAAAAACACAATCAAAATGACTGTGTTTAAAAAACCCATACAACCTAAGAAATCTGTTTTCAAAACTTCTTAAAATTAACTTACTTTCAATGACGTCAAACGATCTCCTATAAACAGCATCCACTCTGTTGTGCTTTAAATATTTTCAGCCCGCCACTTTCTGAAAGAAAACCTCCATCGATACGTGAAATATGTTACATAGAAAAAAAACTTCTCTCATTATATCACATGTTTCCACTAGGCCAAATCATGTTGCCGCGATTCGCAAGTCTTGTAATTCTTCCAATCAAATCCCGACATTTTCTATTTTCGCAACTTTCAAAAATAAAATATTTGAGATTATTTTCACAATCCTGGACTACTAATATCTTACTCTTCTTTGTCACTCATGTTCTCCTTTTCCTATGACACTGATACTGCTTACTTTGAAGCAGACTTACTTCCATCAGGTTTATATAGTTGGATTTTTAATCGAGACAGCATTGCAGACTTACATTCCCTCTACTTAAAATTTTGGTTTTAAAAACACCAGGTAAGAATTTTTAAGGTCAAACGGCAATTTTTTTTTGAAAGTTACAACAGAATCATTACAGAATGACCAGCCGTTTCCAGACTTTAAGTAAGCTGTATAATGTCCTGATGTTGTTGATGGACCATCGTGATAGATAATTGCTACAGTAACAAAAGTCCTCCCTGATATTGACAGCTGAGAAGCCACAAAATGTTTTATTAAAGTTGACAATTTTGATCCATCAGGCCTACATCGTTGCATCATTAAAATGACATACTGGCCATATCTACGTATAAATAATGTTGACATCATATCACATTTACATTGGCTACACTCCATGTTGTGATCCGCTGCATTTACTAGCTTATTAAAGGACACTGATTTACTGTCTGGCAAAGTTAAATATATAAATCTTTCTGAGTCTACACTAGTAGTACTTGATACCATACAGTTCTCGCAGTCATGCTGCCATTGATAAGAAAGCCCAAACAGGTGATCTACATCTACACCCTCATCTTGCAATATATCAAGCATATACATTAAAAACTCCTGACAATCTTGCTGATTATTTTCAGAGAAGTCTGTTTGACCTGAACATTCATCTAACAGATAACGAACTTCAGACACACTTTCTACTTTTGTACGATCAGTGCTACATTTCTCTAACACAGAATTCAACAAGCAGCATAAACTTTGTTCTGAATTGAACACAATCTGTTCTTTTAAACTCTCTAGTGAAAAGAGAACATTAACAACGACATTTGCATAGCAGTTGACACCAGAACTGTTTTCAAATTGAAAACCAACAATCTCTTCAACAGTATCCACTTTCTTTCTGCTAACAACTTTCGGTTCATTCACTTTTAGTCTTTTTGCAACAACCTCCCTACTATTACTGCTATTTCTACGTTTCCGGCCTACCACACGTTTCTCAAACAAAGGATATTGAGGCAAATGTGGCGCATACTCTCTTCTTAACCTATTGTATTCCTTAACACAATCTAGATCCGCACAAATGTTTGTGACATCACAGTCAATCAAGTACAATCCCGATAAAGTTCTAACTCGTGACAATGCCACATATGCCATACCCTCCTTGAACACTGAACTGCCAATATTCACCAATGCACAGTCTACACTTAAACCTTGCGATTTATGGATTGTCACCGCATATGCTAAGCAAACAGGAAACTGTTTACGGCGAACATATAAGTCTTTAACAAGCAAAAACCTAGCAGAACAACGACCAATTTGCTGTACTTCCTCAATGCCATCAAATTTAATTCTTAAAAATTCTATTCCATCTCTATTTCTGTATTTCTCAAAATCAACAACATTACCCATTGATCCATTTACCAGACCTCTTTCTACATGTAAATTCCGTCTCAAAATGATTCGGCAATTTAAACACACATTCAGAGTCTTTTCAAAACCCGCTGTCTTAGATATAGTCTTCTCTAATGAATCCAATTTTGATTTCAAATTATCTGACAAAATAATTGTTGATCCCATATGCTCTAATTTGTCGATAGCTTCCAGTTTCACAATGTCTTGCTTTTCTAAATTCAACATTTTGTTGTTGAAGATGGCACATTCTGCAAGAGTTGGCATGAGACATATCCCGGATTTCTTCTCAGTAATTTTCTGAAAAATATTCTCAGGCACAATCTCTTGTTTGGGATACAAATTTGACAGTAACCGTGCATTTAAAGCTTCTTTCCCATGCTCGGTCACTTTTCCAATTCTAATATCTTGTAGAATATTCTTGTAATCTTCATCCTTTGCCTGACGCATATTTTGATGCAGTTCTGCATAATTGAAGTTTAACCATATATTGACGTTGCCAATGCTCCCTAGGCACTTCCTGGTATCTTCATGCGTGAGTATTTTGAACACAGGTTGACCTTTTACTGGTGTCAGCTGTAGAAGATCTCTGAAAACAATAATGTGTTTCCCACCAAATAAGACATCATATTCAGTTTTAAGTACTTCTTGCATTCTCAAATGCACAAAGGCAAGCATGACATTGGAAACCATGCTTACTTCGTCAATGATAAGTAGTTTCATTTTCCTCAAGACTCTTGAAACTTCACAGCAAGCATCTCCAGATAACTTGTTGTATTGTAATTTGTTGTCATGCTCCACCGGCAGCATCAATAGACGATGCAAAGTAATACCTTTAATATTATGTGCTGCCAGTCCAGTAGGAGCGGTCACAACACAAGACAGCGATGACTCAGTCCTTTCCTGCAAATAACAAGAGATTGCTTTAATGAGGAAACTTTTTCCAGTTCCCGCTTCTCCACTCACGTACAGTCGGACAGGCTTCAACGACGTACACGAGCACTCTTTCTTCTCATGACTTAATCCGTGCTCAATTTCCTTGGTAACTTCATCATATATTTTCCTCTGCTCAACGTTGAGTTGTTTTTCCAAGTCTTGTAAGTTAACTGAATCCTCCTGAGCATGTGCCATGGCTCTTTCTACTTCATTCATAGCAGTGGCAGCTTCATTTTCAATAATAGGTCCTCCAAGTGGATCTTGACTCAATGAAACAGAACTCTGACTGTCCTGAGAACTGTCTCTGGCAATCTCGGCTGCAATCGTTGCTTCCTGCTCAATTTCCAAAGTTAGCATTTCTTGATATTTAGAAAAAGCAGGACATTCTATGGACTCCTTGGCTGCATTGAAAGAGTCTTCGTAACAGAGGAAATCTCCAAGCAGTTCCTCTTCTGCACGCCAAGGCTTAAAAAGTTGCAAAAGTGCTAAATAGAAAAACTCCTTTTTTTCTGGAGATTCGCCACTTAATTTTCGATGGTTTACTAATTGGCATTTTCTTTGCTTGACCAGGCATCCTTCACTTCCAATTACAGCATACACTCCTTTCTCAATATCTTCTTTGATGTTCCTCTTGAATATATAATTTTGGAGAACCTCATATAGACAAACATTCTCAAGGTGACTGCTTCGATTTGGATAATATGTATCCAACATGTTGGTCTTCAAAATGTCGGTACTGTTTGGTTCCTTTTCTGCCAAATACTCAATTTCCCGAACAGGTTTTAGAACTCGATTTCGCGTTGCAGCAAGACCAAGACTCGCCCAAACGAGACTCCTGGATTTGGCATAGAGACTTGCTGAAGACAATCGATCAGAACATTCGTAAGCTCCGATTTCTCGATGCGACAACATCTTCAGACTGAAACTGTACAACTTCTTGCTGAGGCTCTTTTCATGGGAAATGTCCTCCCACATATCCTTCAGTTCGGTCTTTTCTTTTTTGGTGATGTAAGATGTCACATACCGAGCCACAGCCATACAGTTGTCAGCCACAAACTGTATATCCATGTTGGCATTCCACATGGACAAAATCACTGGGTTGTAGTCATTGATGTACTTGGACTCTTCATTCCTTTTCAAATTGTATGTATTCTTGGGTGATTTCCTCGTCACATTATGTCGCAGCGAAGACATCAAACTGTTCACTCTTCCTTTAGAAATCACCGGTCGTGGAAAGTTGAAACGACATTTGGTGTAGAACTTGTCCTTGTTTCTGAATTTACGACGACAGTACTTTCCACAACGATGGCTTTGGAAACGTAGAACTTGTTCTCTTAGACTTTTCTTCTCCGTTGCGTTTGGAACAGCACACGTAGAATACTGTTCGATGAAATTCATCACTAAGTCATCCGGATCTGTTCCAAATTTAGGTGCATCCTTGATCCACAGCAACATATGTATATGAGGGGCACCTCTTGCTTGATACTCCTTTCTCCAGAAGAAATCCAACACCTCTCCAAGAGGTGGATTCTTTTTATTTGTGATGAAAGACATCATAGCTTCAAATCTATGATTGAAGTACCTGCATACATTCACAGGATCCAAAGAACACAGTTCTCCAGGTGTCTTGAATTCAATGTTTTCAATATTTCCATTTGCCTCTCGTAGAAATTCAAGTAAGTCATCCCAGCCATACTCAGCACAGCTCAGAGTGAGGAACCATGTCGGAGTTCCTAAGTTCCTCAGCATACATTTTAAATCACCATGACGACGGTACCAGTACTCATTAGTACCACGCTGACACGCCATGAGATTAATTAAGTGAGAATCCAAAATACTGTCTTGGACATTGACTTTATGCATAAAGTCACTTGCCGAGATGTTTCGCATCTGTATACCACTTTTTAAGATGTGGTTCACTGCATATGAAAGTCCAGACAGATCGCTTTCAAACAGGAGATGAAACAAATAGGGAATACATTGCCGAAACCTAGGATCTTCTGCATACAATCGTAAAGTCCGGTATTCAGACGCAGGAATTTCACGAGGTCGCTCATCATATCTTCCTCCTTGACCTGTGGGAAATAGCTGTGGGAAACACCGAGCTTCCAAACTTTCCTCCCAAACACTAATGGGACTCCCTTTGGCTTGTTTCATTTGAAACAACTCAATAGCATTCCCCATGACTTCCTTGGAATGCAAAGGATGAACACTATAATGTTCATATATTTCTTCACTTTTAGAGGCCTCTACATTCTCAATTTGGCCAGCACACAAATCGCTATCCTCTTCATCACTTACTTCCTCTTCTGCAACATATACATTCTTATAGTACTTATTATTTTTCTTCAAATACACTGTTGCCTTTTTGACTTTCCTAACATCCACTAAATCTTGCTATATTTTCTTATTCTTTGTCGGAACCCCATTAACCAAGATAACCAGAGGTTCCTCTTCCACTTTTTCTATTCCAATTGTGTTAATGTTTTTGTTCAAATCTAGAGGCAAATAAACAACTCTTCCCTTTAATCCTCTCTGTAAATCTGCTGGAGGCAACTTCCCTGTCTTTGGCTCCATTCTTACAATAGCCTGAAAGGGATGGATACTTTGAATCAAAATAGATTCATAAGTATTTAAATCCTTCAATTCAGAAGGAATCTCAACCAATTCCAGATTATTATGAACTGCCCTAGCAGGCATCTGGTTTTGGTTTAATTTATTACAACAATAAGTACACACACGTTGATCCGATCCCAAATCAAAATAATTTTCTACCATCAAGTATGTGGCTAAATCCTTCCATTCACTATTATTTTCCCTTTCACTTTTTGCATATAAATCCACTACCTTAGTCTGATTCTTATAATAAGTGCGTCGACAACATACACAAGTGAAATTAGGCCTCTCACTTGATTTCATCTGAAACGTGGCAATTTCCTTCTGAAAATTATCTGTACTGGAAACCTGTACATTATCTTCCACATTACCCTCTACTTCAGGGTCAATTTGAACATTCTCATCTTTACTACCAAAGTAACAAAACTCAATTTCTTCACAAATATTCTTCACATCTATTTCAGAACCATGCAAAAGAGCAGCACATAACTGTTTAAGCATAATTGCTGGACTCTTAGCATAATACAACATTCTCACTAATTTTCTCACTTTATTATGATGCACTGCTAGCATCCTGAAATGATGAAAAACACTCTGGCATACTCTCCTGGAAAGACAAGCCAGTGAATGACCACGCAAACCTGTCATTTGTCTCACTCTGCAAGGATCTAAATCTTGCAACAACTTCATTTTCTGCTTCAAACTTTTCTTATTAAATGTCCGTATAAAATCACAAAACAAATTGATGGAAACCTGTCGCACACTGCAAATAGAACTACACTTCCAAATGTACACAGGACCCTTAGGACGTCTTCCTAAAACCTCATCACTTAGCGCCTCTTCTGTCTCTGTTGTCACAAGTTGTTCTTTTTCAACTGGACAACCATCCTTCACTTCATAAGCTCGACCACTGATGTCAACTGCATGCACCAAATCATTATCCTGAAAATAAGTCTCCTCATTAAAAAATGCCTCAGAACTTGAACTATGCATCCATTCTCCAGAAAAAACTTCACAAAAGTTAGTACGATTTACTACTCTCTTCCATCTACTTTTTGTTTTGAAATCAGAAATTACCTTGCTTAGTTTCCTAATTCTATTGATTACCAAAATAAACAACTTTCGCTTGATTTCAAAAGCATGATCAATAATTTTCTCTACATTTTTCTTCTTCCTATAAAATGCCGCTTTCTGTTGGCCTTTCTTTTTAATATTTTTCAATAAATTAACTAATATCCTATTACGGAACATTCGTTGTCGAATGTCCCTAAACTGTTGTTTCCTTCTACTATCATGCACAGAGTTATCTCTTCCTCTACCAGTAACATTTGTGATGGGTCTCTCCTTTCCATTTAAATTACTTTTCTTTTTGTAAACAGACACATTTTTTTGAGCAAAATTTTTTTTACTACAAATATTTCTTAAGAATGATTTCGTGCTCTTACCCGGACCTTTCTTGGTGTTTTGATAAGTATTTGGGGAAAAGGACTGCTGCAATAAAACATCATCCTGCTGTCTTTGACGTTTTCTAGCCTTTCGTATTCGACTTCTGGAAGGCATTTTCCAAACTATGAAAGAATCTGCAGTTGAATCTGTGAAAAAATATAATATAAAATGTTATTAACCACTATTACCAAACAGTAAATAAATAACAGTCATCTAAAACTTAATGCCGTACTAATTATTTAACATAGCAAATATTTTCCACCAGCACTGCATCACAAAAATGACACTCAATGGTACAAAACAGGCATACAACACTCATAAATCACTCCCTAATATTTAAAATCATTAATTCAGGATGACGATAAGATGTAGCCTATCTAAAGGTTTGTTTAGGCCCAGATCTTTTGACTGGGGTGAATGTGTGTCATTGATCCACATTCAGTCCATCACCTGTTTTGTTTATTTGAGGTGAGGCCAACACATGGTTGCAGATAAGATTTTCACTGAAAAAAAACCAAGGTAAAAAAACATGTGAAGGCCTACCAATGAAGTAAATCATTAAATGAAAACCAATACATTTCTGGAAATATGCACTACTAGTGCTTCATAAGATGTTTTGGGTCATATTTATAAGTTATTTGAGTATCTAGTATGCTATTTTACATTCTTCATGGTGCAAATTTATTGTAAATACGCTCCCACCTGCGGTTGGCAAATTTAGATTTTGATTATGGGAGTTAGATAGGCATGTTAATAATTTCCCAAAAATGGTATATAACCCCAAACAACCTTTGTAGCAAATGCTCTTAGCCATGTTATCCACCTCCCATTGGATAACATGGCTAAGAAGTGCTTGCAAATGTGATAAAAAAAGGCCTGCAATGCATGAATATCGCAGAAAAATCAGCGATATTCATGCATTTTCCAGCAAATGCTCTTAGCCATGTTATCCACTTCCTATTAAATAACATGGCTAAGAACTGCTCAGGGCACCATGAGGAACGCTTTCCATTTAAAAAGGGAAAAATAACATCAAAGACACTAAAATGCCTTCTAAATATGACCCCAAACAACCTATGAAGCTCTAACAGTACATATCCTGAAATTTAATTGTTTTCAAAATTCGTTTTTAAACACAGCATATAAATCAATTGTATACCTGCATTCATGAAGAAATGACTAAAAATGTCCTTGAGACACATGATTGTGTTTTCTGGAATGCCCTAGCACCATTTTTGGGACACTATTAACATGGCTACGTAACTCCCATAATCAAAATCTAAATTTGCCAAGCACAAGTGGGAGCGTATTTACAAGACACTTGCCCCATGAGGAACACTTTCCATTTAAAAAGGGAAAAATAACATCGCAGAAAAGTCAGCGATATTCATGCATTTTCCAGCAAATGCTCTTAGCCATGTTATCCACTTCCTATTAAATAACATGGCTAAGAACTGCTCAGGGCCCCATGAGAAACGCTTTCCATTTAAAAAGGGAAAAATAACATCAAAGACACTAAAATGCCTTCTAAATATGAACCCAAACAACCTATGAAGCAATGTGAAAAAAAACGGCCACAATCCATGAATATAGCAGAAAAATCAGCGATATTCATGCATTTTCCAGCAAATGCTCTTAGCCATGTTATCCACTTCCTATGAAATAACATGGCTAAGAACTGCTCAGGGCCCCATGAGGAACGCTTTCCATTTAAAAAGGGAAAAATAACATCAAAGACACTAAAATGCCTTCTAAATATGACCCCAAACAACCTATGAAGCTCTAACAGTACATATCCTGAAATTTAATTCATTTCAAAATTCGTTTTTAAACACAGCATATAAATCAATTGTATATCTGCATTCATGAAGAAATAACTAAAAATGTCCTTGAGACACATGAAAGTGTTTTCTGGAATGCCCTAGCACCATTTTTGGGACACTATTAACATGGCTACGTAACTCCCATAATCAAAATCTAAATTTGCCAAGCACAAGTGGGAGCGTATTTACAAGACACTTGCCCCATGAGGAACACTTTCCATTTAAAAAGGGAAAAATAACATCGCAGAAAAGTCAGCGATATTCATGCATTTTCCAGCAAATGCTCTTAGCCATGTTATCCACTTCCTATTAAATAACATGGCTAAGAACTGCTCAGGGCCCCATGAGGAACGCTTTCCATTTAAAAAGGGAAAAATAACATCAAAGACACTAAAATGCCTTCTAAATATGAACCCAAACAACCTATGAAGCAATGTGAAAAAAAACGGCCACAATCCATGAATATAGCAGAAAAATCAGCGATATTCATGCATTTTCCAGCAAATGCTCTTAGCCATGTTATCCACTTCCTATGAAATAACATGGCTAAGAACTGCTCAGGGCCCCATGAGGAACGCTTTCCATTTAAAAAGGGAAAAATAACATCAAAGACACTAAAATGCCTTCTAAATATGACCCCAAACAACCTATGAAGCTCTAACAGTACATATCCTGAAATTTAATTCATTTCAAAATTCGTTTTTAAACACAGCATATAAATCAATTGTATATCTGCATTCATGAAGAAATAACTAAAAATGTCCTTGAGACACATGAAAGTGTTTTCTGGAATGCCCTAGCACCATTTTTGGGACACTATTAACATGGCTACGTAACTCCCATAATCAAAATCTAAATTTGCCAAGCACAAGTGGGAGCGTATTTACAAGACACTTGCCCCATGAGGAACACTTTCCATTTAAAAAGGGAAAAATAACATCGCAGAAAAGTCAGCGATATTCATGCATTTTCCAGCAAATGCTCTTAGCCATGTTATCCACTTCCTATTAAATAACATGGCTAAGAACTGCTCAGGGCCCCATGAGGAACGCTTTCCATTTAAAAAGGGAAAAATAACATCAAAGACACTAAAATGCCTTCTAAATATGAACCCAAACAACCTATGAAGCAATGTGAAAAAAAACGGCCACAATCCATGAATATAGCAGAAAAATCAGCGATATTCATGCATTTTCCAGCAAATGCTCTTAGCCATGTTATCCACTTCCTATGAAATAACATGGCTAAGAACTGCTCAGGGCCCCATGAGGAACGCTTTCCATTTAAAAAGGGAAAAATAACATCAAAGACACTAAAATGCCTTCTAAATATGACCCCAAACAACCTATGAAGCTCTAACAGTACATATCCTGAAATTTAATTCATTTCAAAATTCGTTTTTAAACACAGCATATAAATCAATTGTATATCTGCATTCATGAAGAAATAACTAAAAATGTCCTTGAGACACATGAAAGTGTTTTCTGGAATGCCCTAGCACCATTTTTGGGACACTATTAACATGGCTAGGTAACTCCCATAATCAAAATCTAAATTTGCCAAGCACAAGTGGGAGCGTATTTACAAGACACTTGCCCCATGAGGAACACTTTACATTTTAAAAGGCGAACATAACATCTTAGACACTCAAATACCTTATAAATATGGCCCAAAACAACCTATGAAGCTCTAGCAGTAAATATCCAGAAATGTAATTGATTTCTAAAATCGTTTTTAAAAGCAACATATCTGTTTCAGCTTACATAACAGACCATGAAATGGCCTCCATGTATTACAATATCTTGTGTTACAGCATGCCAGAATGTTACACCAAATATGCAATTATAATTTCTCTATGAAACTAATTCTATTACTATATCACTACAGACAAAACCACATTTTAAAAACACAGCTTTCTTCATCATTTTCTCCTTAAATCATACTATTCTCTATCTAAATTAAATAAATCTTTTCTCACCTTAGCAAATATTTTTTGAGTTTTGAAAACAGTCTCAGAAATACACCAAATTGTCTTCAGCAGAAGAAAAAGGATGCACTCCAAAGGCTGCAGCTATTGAAAGCACAGAAATACAGATATTCTTTTCACATATCTCTCATATTAGCCAATCATACCTCTTCCCTCACTTTTTTCAAATCAAAACCCTTCCCCCCTCTGCCCTGTCTGCCTTGTTTCCATAGCAACCACCTCCTGGAAGACCTCTCATGTTTGCAAATTCACACAACAATGTTTCAATTGAACTCTGAACTCTCAGTGCACCTGCGTATCCAGTGCAATCTTTCATTAAATGTTTCTTCCTTGACCATTCAAATTACATCTTTCAAGGAACACATCCATGCACCCTAACTTTCTGTTTTCAGAAATGGAAATGCACCAATCACTGCTAATGAATCATTAGCATTGGAAATCCACAGTTTTTTTTCTTTAGAAACTCCTACTGTTTCAACTGCCCTTTCATTACCACACTTCATCTGACTGCAGCCCAACCTTCACCCACCATGTTTAAGGTCTGGATTGTTGGACATAGTTACATCCACTGGGCTCAAAGGTATGCTGAGAGCAGAAATTTACCTAACCTCAATTTACAAGATGTGGAAATTAACTGGTTGGGCCAAAGAGGATTAAAATGTCACCAATTGATACCATTGGTGAAAACCTTTATGCATTTGCCAAAACCTGACCTGTTAATAGTGCACTGTGGAGGTAATGATTTGGGCACTTTGACAGGGGTAGGTCTGGAAATGCTTTTAAAGGACACCTTTGAGCAATTAATGGCACTTTTTCCTCAAACTGCCTTGGTATATTCCAATATATGCCAAAGACAGAAATGGAGGTGGTCCAACCAATTTTGTCCACAAATTGAGAAAGCGAGGAAGCATGTAAACAAATCTGTTTCAGCTTACATGAGAGACCATGGAATGGGCTCTCTTTACAACAATAACTTGCGTTACTACATGCAAGATATCTACAGAGGAGATGGAGTTCACTTCTCAGATGAGGGCAACAGAATTTTCATTCTGAATTTAAGACTGTGCATTGGTACCTACTTATAAGTACCTAAATGTACCATAAACCCAAAAGCTCTTCTCAGAGCTACCCTACATCTGATCACTCACAATTATTATTTTTCTCTAACTTTTTTCACTAATTTTCCTCAAAATTCGCTCCCCGGAGCGCTACCCGGTTCGCTAACCGAAAGCTAACCTCGCGGAATTTTTAAAAAAAATGTTTTTTTCCGCACATATAAGCCTCCTCAGCCACCCTCAGAAAACCTAGAGGGTCAAGATAAGTCTACCATGACCCCTTCTACCCATTCTAAACATTATTTGCCCTCCATCTTGTATCTTAATGCGACCGAAACACAAAATGGTGGACTCCCGTGACGCTTAAGGTTCGCGAACCGGGCCGCTTCCCGGAAAGCGGTCCAAAAAAAAGGTGGGAAAGTAATTTACAGAAAAACGACTAGAGACACTCTCACCAAATATAGATTAGCTCATACTACATAACAATCCCTTCCATTCTCACAAATTTCATTGAAATTTCATTTAGCCATTTAGCCTGTAGACCTCTCCAAGTACCATGAGGTAAATTACTTCACAAAACACATCTGAAGTGTTGGAATTGACAACCAATGAAAATGTTACTTACATTTTCTACTTTTATTACCTGACATTTGATTGGTTATATACCTGAATATATATAAAGGAAGAGAAGGAAACACAGCCATTTTGACTACTACTTGTTGTTGTATATATCATTTAGAATACCACTAATAACATCAACTTGTTTCTAAAGGTAAGTTGTTATTTTTAAAACTGAAGTATATTGTGCACTATAAGTAAATATGGTAAACTTTTTCAGATAGTTATATACTATCCCTCTGTAAGAGTTAGACATTGAGAAAGGCTTCTTTATTATAATTATGGACTGATTTAGGTTTCTGTGGTATAATTATAAATTTACTTAGGCTTCTTCACAGGCACTTTTTAATAGTACTAATTCACGCCTGAAACCATACAGTGCCCATAGATTACTTCTCTGGTATAAACTCACAAATGCCTGTCTGAACTTAAACCCAACAGTGCCCTATCTCTACTGATATATTTATTTTTTTATGCAAATTACAGCAATAAAATGGAAGGTGAGCAGAATGTTTCCTTCGAAATTGTTCTGGAGACCAACACAGAAAAAGAAATTGAGGACAATGATGACTCTGATTTCATGGATCAATCACGGGACCATGAATTAGTTCAATGTGTGGAATCAGTGGATCATTTACTTCATTATGATGACGGTCAAATGTTTGAACTTATGTTCACTGAACAAGAACACATATCAGACAGTGAAATGCTAGACGTTCTAGTAAATTTCGAAAAACAATCCGAAAAATAAAATTATATGTAATATTAAAAAATTGTTTGAGTCTTTAATCATTTTTATATGTAATTCATAAAGTAGTTAAATGTAAGAAATGTTATTAAATTTTTAAACACAATCACAACAATAAAAAATTGCTGAAAAAATAAAAATATTAAAAAAAAATCAACAAAACCAACAAATAATTAACATACAGTATTAGAAAAGTCTTTCATTCTTTTATCCATAAAGTTCGCTGCCCAGAACGCTTTCCGGTTCGCGAACTTGGCGCTTACCACGCAAAAAAAAAATTTTTAATTTTTTTTTTTTGGACCCTCCTAGGCCCTTTTAAAACCTCCACATAAAACCTAGGGGGTCAACGAGGATCTACTATGCCCCCTTATGGCAATTTCCCCCTTTGTTTTGGCCTCCTCTTGTCTCTCGATCCTACCGAGAGACAAGATGGCGGCCGCTCCGGACTGTTTAGAATGTTGACAGACACCGGAGGGCCAATCAGCTTCGCATCGCAAAGTTCCGATACGCGAAAGGTTCGCGAACCGGATCGCTGCCCGGAGCGCTGTTACAGATATATATCTTGATTTAAACGTTAATTTCTCAAAATCCACTGAAGCACATATATTGAGACCTAGCAAAGGCACATCGGGCTAACAGTCCCTACAATTTTGCCAAGTTTCGTGAAAATCCATTCAGCCGTTCGGGCTAAAAGTGAGTCCAACCGCCCTATGGAAATTAACATGGGAAAAAGGCGTTTTGGGACCCCCCTTTTTTCTCGGCCCCCCCTCCACAAAACCCCCCCAAATTTTCAAGGGCTGCTCAGAAACAAAATGTGCCATTTTCCTGAAAATTTCAGCCAATTCCGTCCACAAACGCAAAAGTTATTAGGCATAGAATTTTCAGAAATCCCATAGGGAAAAAATCCTAACTATATATACCTACTGGCGACCGCCAGTAGGTAATATATATATATATATATATATATATATATATATATATATATATATATATATATATATATATATATATATATATATATATATTTTTTTTTTTTTTTTTTTCGAATAATGAATAATGAGGAAGAAATGTGGACCCACATCTAATAAATTGTCAAACAACTGGGGGGAGATCATATCTGAGAAAAGAAAGAAAGAAATTTGTCTCCCAAATCTCAAGATTTGACCAAAAACTGATTAGAACATGATAATACCCATTCAGGGCTTTATCACCAGGGTCACGTTGAGTACCATAACCAAGGCAACTCCCACCCATAATATCCGTGAACCACCTTTTACAGTTTCCAAATCCGAAAGCAAAAATAGTTGTTCAATAAAATGAGTGATAATGAGAACTGTACAGGATAATGGCCTTTAGAAATGATAGGCTACCAGGAATATGTGATGTAACATTATACCTAAATATAAATTGCCATTACTAATGAATTGATTAGTATAATCACACAATGATTTGTGAATGCGCTAAAAAGCACTGATGATTGTACATAAATTGTATATATATGAAATTGTTCTAGCGCGATATTGACCACTACAAGATGGCTGCCATTTCCAATGATGGAATTGTATGAAATGTGCCAATTTTTATTTTTACTTTTAGCACACGTGACAGGAAGTCACAATGATTTTTTATTTAAATCACTTTAAAAACATGCGATGGTTTACACTGACGAAGGCGGCAACGCCGAAACGCGTTTGTAATCCTTGTTATGCTGCAGAGCTATGAATAAAATGACTAGCCACGCTAAAGTGACTTTGAGTGCTCTTCTTTGAGACGAGTCCCAGGTACGGAGGGGCTGAAGTGTTTGAAAAAAAAAATAATATATATATATATGATTTTCCCACAGTGGTTTGGAAGGGGATCTATAAGCTAAACTGAAAGCATATTTTCTGTAAATTCACATTATCTTTCTCAGTCATGTGACAATGAAGTCTGACATTCTCAGTAAAACATGTACATCCAACAAGGACAGAGACTGTCAGTTGATTCCTTTGTGTTCTACTGCAGCCTCCTAGAGTGTTCTAAAGAACAACTAGAGCACTAACAGTCCTATTTATTACAAAGGTATGGCACACCTGAAGCCATCGTGATGGGAATAAAGTGGTAACTCTTAAAACATTAAATTTAAAAAGGAACAAAATGAGGGGGTATATTATGTCATAGAAAGTATTATTAGTGCTGCAGAAAGAAAAATTAGGGGACATTTTGAGTGACTTCTCAAATCCTCTTCTATTTCATTAAAAAATTCTGACATGTAGTCTCCCAAGATGGCCACCAGAGACAAAAGAGCCCAAATGTAGCCCAAATATCACCCAGATGTAGCCCAAGTATAGCCCAATGACAGAATGTCCCAGAGTGTTCTAAAGAACAACTAGAGCGCAAACAGTCCTACTTATTACAAAGGTATGGCACACCTGAAGCCATCTTGATTGGAATAAAGTGGTAACTCTTAAAACATTTAATTTAAAACGGAACAAAATGAGGGGGTATATTTTGCCATGGAAAGTATGGTTAGTGCTGCAGAAAGAAAAATTAGGGAACATTTTGAGTGACTTCTCAAATCTTCTTCAATTTCATTAAAACATTCTGACATACAGTCTCCCAAGATGGCCCCCAGAGACAAAAGAGCCTAAATGTAGCCCAAATATCACCCAGATGTAGCCCAAGTATAGCCCAATGACAGAATGTCCCAGAGTGTTCTAAAGAACAACTAGAGCGCAAACAGTCTTACTTTTGACAAAAGTATGGCACACCAGAAGCCATCTTGATTGGAATGAAGTGGTAAGTTTGAAAACATTTAATTTAAAAAGGAACACAATGAGGAGGTTCATTTTGCCACAGAAAGTATGATTAGTGCTTCAGAAAGAAAAATTAGGGATTATTTTGAGTGACTTCTCAAATCCTCTTCTATTTCATTAAAGAAATTCTGACATGCAGACTGAAACATGCACTTTGAATACCAGCAGCAGACTTCCCTGGTGAGCAGTAGCTTTACTACAGTGATCTAATGAGCAACTAGAGTGCTAACATTCAGAATTTATGGCAAATGTGTGACACATCTGAATGCCTTCTTGATGGAACCCAAGTAAACAAGCATTGAAAATGCAATAGATCTCGCCCTCATTTAAGTTAAAGCCATTCTGTTTGTAATGAGGTGGCTTTTTAGCTTTGCTTTTATTAGTTTTTTTTAAACGTTTATGTAAATAACATGCATCTGTATGCATATATGTATATGTATGCATGCATTTATATTTGTATTTATATAGATATACAGATTATGTATGTTTATATATGTATGTATATATATATCTATATATACATACATGAATACACATACATATATATAAATGCATATGCATATATATATGCATATATATATGTGTATATGTGTGCGTGTAGAGAGAGGTAGAGAGGTAGAGGTGTAGAGGTAGAGAGGTAGAGGTAGAGAGGTAGCGGTAGAGAGATAGAGACTAGTAGAGAGAGAAGTAGAGAGAGGTAGAGAGTAGAGAGTGAGCAGTAGAGAGTAGTAGAGAGCAGTAGAGAGAGAAGCAGAAAGTGAGTAGTAGAGAGTAGTAGAGTGAATAGTAGAGCGAGTAGTAGAGAGTAGTAGAGAGTGAGTAGTAGAGAGTGAATAGTAGAGAGTAGTAGAGAGTAAGTAGTAGAGTGAGTAGTAGAGAGCAGTAAAGAGTGAGTAGTAGAGAGTAGTAGAGAGTGAGTAGTAGAGAATGAGTAGTAGAGAGTGAGTAGTAGAGAGTAGTAGAGAGTGAGTAGCAGAGAGAGAAAATAGTAGAGAGTAGTAGAGAGTGAGTAGTAGAGTGAGTAGTGGAAACTAGTAGAGAGAGAGTAGTAGAGAGTGAGTAGTAGAAAGTAGTAGAGAGTGAGTAGTAGAGTGAGTAGTAGAGAGTGAGTAGTAGAGAGAGAGTAGTAGAGAGTGAGTAGTAGAGAGTAGTAGAGAGTGAGAAGTAGAGAGTGAGTAGTAGAGAGTAGTAGAGAGTGAGTAGTAAAGAGTGAGTAGTAGAGAGAGAGTAGTAGAGAGTGAGTAGTAGAGAGTAGTAGATAGTGAGTAGTAGGGAGTGAGTAGTAGAGAGAGAGTAGTAGAGAGTAGTAGAGTAGTAGAGAATGAGTAGTAGAGAGTGAGTATTTGAGAGTAGTGGAGTAGGAGAGAGTAAGTAGTAGAGAGTAGTGGAGAATATTCCAAAGTTTGGCACAGCACCACTTGCACAATAAGTCCAATCAAATCATATCACTTAGAGTCCTTATTGAAGCGCTGAATCTTGGTGTATATTCAAATGCTTTTATTTTCCTTAAGTTTATGTACCACAGCCAGCCGAAACGTTTCGTTCTGTACAACAGAACTTCTTCAGGGCGTTCTTATCTCCTTCAAGTTATGTCGGTATCCTGTTGTCATATAACTAGATATTTCTTCCAAATATTAGACGAGACGTAAGTACATTCTTATTCAAAGTGACTAGGTATCAATTTTACCCACACAATTAGGGCAGACTTGAGTAATTTATAGCATCCTCAAAGTCAGTCTTTCAAAAATTCCAAAGTATAGGACATAATAATCCAAATCCAAATGTTTCTCAAGAAAAGTCATTTTCAATCGTTCGGAATATCGGTGTTTGGGCAGATATGACCCAGGGACCCCCAGTATGCAAGGGGTATTAGTCCACCCTCTGCAAACGCACCAGTCGCCTGCGTTGCAGAGAGGTGTAAAAAGGGGCATAGCCTCATTACACCTCTGTGCAATGCAGCCCCCTGGCGCATACTGGAGGTTCCAGGTGAGCTAGTTGGCCCCCAGGGACCCCTAGTATGCAAGGGGAATTAGTTCCCCCTCTTCAAACATGCACGGGGGCTGCGTTGCAGAGAGGTGTAAAAAAGGGTGTGGCCTCATTACACCTCTCTGCAATGCAGCCCCCTGGCGCATACTGGAGGCTCCTGGTGGGCTAGTTGGCCCCCAGGGACCCCCAGTATGCAAGGGGAATTAGTTCCCCCTCTGCAAACGCGGCAGGGGGCTGCGTTGCAGAGAGGTGTAACAAGGGGCATAGCCTCATTACACCTCTGCAATGTAGCCCCCTGGCGTATATTGGAGGTTCCAGGTGGGCTAGTTGGCCCCCAGGGGCTCCCAGTATGCAAGGGGAATTAGTTCCCCCTCTTCAAACATGCATGGGGGCTGCAATGCAGAGAGATGTAAAAAGGGGCGTGGCTTCATTACACCTCTCTGCAGTGCAGTCCCCTGGCGCATACTGGAGATTCCTGGTGGGCTTTCAGGTCTTATATAGTTCGGAATTAGCATTAAAAAAACCTTTGAAATTCACTGAAAAAAACATAGGTTTCAGGCCTTATATAGTTAGGAATTAGCATTTAAAAAACCTATTAAATTCACTGAAAAAACCATAGGTTTGACACCAGTTATAGTTAGCTGGAAATTTTACTGACATAAAACCATTGAAATTCCCACGTTATAGTTAGTTGGACTCACTATAACTTGCGCGCGTGCAATGTACTGCTGATGACGTCACATATTACATCACTCATGACATGGTCAGTGACATCACTCATGAGATCACTGATTACACCATCCTTGTGACAGAGTGACAGACCTCCTTTCAGTGAAATGTAACCCTTGAAACACATATTCAAAAATAGAAACTAAAATTTTCATATAAATAGAGATACCCATACCGGTTACAACAACCAATTCAGTAATACCACCATCTATATACACATCCACTCATTTCATTTCATGAAGCTTTATTCGGTGCATTCAAAAGTAATGACCATAAAAGCAAGCAAGCAAAATGTTAACAGTAGAGAAGCACATAAGTTAAAAAACACATAAGGAATTTAAAAAATCATACTCTTCCTGAGTTGAATAGACACTTACATAAAAACGTTGCAATAAAAAAACATTTGTCCGGCGAGTTCAATTCACAGATCATATTCATGGCATCCTCCACATTAAAAATAGCATATTTTTGGCAAAGTGGTTTTAAATAGACAATCCTCAAATTCATGAATAATGTGCAAATTAGCAAAAAGTGCAGGGTACTCTGCTTCGAGTGGCCATCACATGGGCATGGTCCAGCCGGCTGTCTTCTTAATTGTGGAAAAGCCACCAACCCATGGGCTATCCCCAGCCTAAGCCTCGTCAGAACAAACCTATGGGCTGGTTTGGTTACCACACTCAGATACTGTTGCGTGCTTATCTAGGATCCTGATCGATACAGTGACCTTATGCCCCTATTCGGCTATAAATCCATTTATTCCCTATATTGGCATAACCGTTCAAGTGCGATATTCAGAAACTCATCTCTGGCCTCATACGAACAGAGCCACATTCCAGAATAGCTTTCTCTGCCACTTCCTTTGCAGCCAATTAGTGCAATGACAGAGCAGAAGTCACTATCTGAGATTCCTAGATTAACACTCTGAGTTCTTCAACAAGATAAAAACTCAGCAAACCTGGAAATCCCCGCTTGCTGTGTTTTGATTAGTAATAGAACTCTAATGAGCACTGATAGACGATCACTTCCTAGTGACATCTTATTGACGTCTTATGTCCAGCAAACTTACGCCAAACAAGGCACCTTTCAGGTATAAATATTACCAACGTTGCCTTAAGCAAACGCTGCTGCTGCTGTCTCGTTGCTGTTGGTGAAGCTGATGCTGCCAGCTATCTCGCTGCTGCTGCTGTCTTGTTGCTGTTGGTGAAGCTGATGCTGCCAGCTATCTCGCTGCTGCTGAAGAAGCTGTCATGCTGATGATACCATAGCTGCTATCGCTACTGCTATCGCTGCTAACTAGCGAACGATGGTGTGGTGAATCTAGGAGCTGAACAGCCATCCCCTGCAAGAGCCCAGCAGATGCAAGCTGTCCGCGGACGCTGTCCCACCTCCTTCTTCTCCTCGACGCGCTGAAGAAGAGACGCTGCCTTTCTCCTGCCGAGAAATCCAGCTCCAGCATTTCTGGTCTACCCTTGCGGGTGACTGGGATATCGAGCCCTGAGGGAGATACCAGACCTCCATCATTCTATTCCAGAGGTATGGTGTTTAAGTATGGGCGGAAAATCCGTTCCGCTCGCGGATTTTGCGGATTTTCGGTAAATTCGCAATCCGCGAGATTCGCAAATTTCCCACAAAATCCGCAAATCCGCGAGCAGCGGATTTTATGGCTTGCTCGCACTGTTCGCGTGAGTTCGCGGCTTCCCAGTTTAACTTCGCGCCCCGCGAATAAGCGCTAAATTGCAGATATACGATCTTAGCAACACTGAAACTACTTACCAGGTTCAAAAGTTCAAGCTCATCATTAGTAGCCATTTCCTGTAGTGCTGCCTGAGGGGCCCGTCCAGAGTTCAGTTGCCTACTTGCAACTATTATGTGACCCTGCTCTGACCCTCAGAATAGTTACACATATGCCACAAAGGTCCTGAATTACAGCTAAGGGAGACAAGCAGGAGCCAGGCTGGAAGTTCAAATCCAGTGACACATTAATCAGCCCCTAATTCATTATTGTCAGTTGGGGCAGGGCAGGTGTTGTAACTAATTTTGCAACAATGAAAGCACTTAGCAAGTGCAAAAGATCACTAATCAGGAAGCACTAAGGAAGCAGGTGCCAGCTAAAAAATATTCTGTGACACATTAATCAGCCCCAAATTAATTCAGGTCACTTGAGGCAGGGAAGGTGTGCTTTGCTTTGCCACAATAATGTACACTGGACAACCAGAGGGTGCTGTGATGAAACAGAGGGTGGCATGGGTGGGCCAGAGGGTGGCATGAGTAGTCAGAGAGTGGCAGTGGTGACAGAGGGTGGCAGTGATGAAGAAGAGTGTCCCAAACAGGCTGGATACGTAGAAACAACAAGTTCGCAAAACTTGCGACCCGACAGGTAAGTTTGCGTTTGCGAAATTGTACAAAACCCTCGCGAACTGGCAGAAACCCGCGCGAACACAAAAAAAAAAATCCGCAAATTAGTGAGAATTCGCGGATTTTGCGGATTGCGAGTTCGCAAATCCGCAAAATTCGCGAACGCGAGATTCGCAAAATTTGCCCATGCTTAATGGTATTGACTAAACCCTTGAGAGAGAATTCTTGAAGCAAACCTTGGCAAAACCAACTTAACTTAAAGCTACTTACTTACTCCCCTCCCAAGTATTAGGCTTAGGTCAGGTACACTGGGGTAGGCGTAGTTAGAAGCACCAGTTGAGTATTTTAGCCTAATGTATATATGAATGTATATATGTTTTATTACTTTTAAACCATTGTGTGGCTAAGAAACCATATCAATGCTTTTACAGTATTATTTCGCAATACTTATCTTACTGTACCTACTTTTTATAATAACAAGTCTTGCAATTGTGGCAATTCATTTCTCTTGTACGAGAAGAAAGACTGTTCAATAAATTTAACCTTTTATTGACAAACGCCCGTCTCTCTATTCTCTACATATTGTGAAAGTAAACTGCACCAACCTGACTGAGTAAACTAACTGTCTATTGTTTCACACGACCCTAGAGATTGACTCTTGATCTGAGGAGCAAAGTTGTCATGTTGCACGGTTGTTGGAAAACTGAATCCCTTCTTGTCTGTGCCAGGGAAGCTGATCACTTCCTATTTCAGTCAAGAAAGTTTCCAGTGACCTCTGAGCTAGTTGGTAACAAACCCAATTAAGTTTAGCATAGTCAGTAGAGGCCTGGAAGATCCGCACTTCTACGTCGATACTACTGTTTATGTTATTCCAATGCACAGGGCCTATTGGGAAAATAGGAACTACGCTACATGGCGCCCAACGTTTGGTAAGGCGATAAACTAACGCAAGACGTTAGAGTAACTCAGTCGTGCATATTTCACACAGACCCCTTTCTCCCGTAAATACTCTAATAGACGTCTGGAGTGGGTGAAAGGTTAAAATCCGCCCGAACTCAGTAGGAAGAGATTCCTATGTAAAGCTCTGGTTTATTCAATGTTGAAGGATACAGTGTTCCAAAATATTGTGCACCTAATCTTTGTCTCCTTGGAGACCTACTCTGCAAAGCCTGCATCAATAAAATGTCAGACTTAGAAAACTGAACCGCTGGGGGCGCAGCAGATGCGACTCAGCAGGGTCCCGACGATACGGTACCGGGTGCAATAATCATCCCGGCACATTTAAGAAAATCTATAACGTTAAAACTTATAGAAAACGGACTGACACCACAAGGTGGTACAGTAATTTTCGTGATAGAGGCACACGAATATCGGCAGACAGAGGTATTCTATTCATGGATAAACTTTCCAGCGGCAAACGCTAGAACAAAAGAGTTTCACTATTACAAAATAGAGAAACCTCCGGAAGAGTACGCTCCTTTCGAGGAGACTGAAATCCCACTAAAATTCCAAGAGCACCTGCTCTGGTTTATTGGCGCCCTAAAACACAATGTTCATATTACCAGGCTCGGTCCACTAGGTAGACCAGGAGCAACGTGGCCGGTTCTAGCCAGCTACACACCACATCCGGACATTGAAAAAATGTCAAAAGGAGAACTCTTAGTTAACATAGGAAAATTAACAAAAGCATATAGAGAGTTAGTAAAATTATTTATTAAAAATAATTCAAACACTCCTAAAAAGAGCTGGGATGGAAATAAACAATCCACTCCCAAGGAAAAAGTTTTCCAGTCCAGAGGAAGGTCTGCTCGACGGAGGGAAAGAACTCCGACTCGAGAACACCAGTCTCCCCAGAGGGAGCCCTCTGAGAAAAGATATAACCTTAGAAATAGGGATAATTTGAAAAAACCTGATAGATATCAAAGTATTGATACACGTCCCTCTCAATCTTTTTCGCAGAAATCGGAAAGAAGAGGATGGTCAGACCCAGGAGAGCACACCAAGTCCAAAGACAAGGAACCTGCTCAGAGTAAAAAATCTCAATTTCCAAAAAAGAAGGTAGCCAGTATTAGAGTAATCTACCATGCCGAGAATACTGAGGACACAGTTGAAAAACGGGGAGTGGGCATTGACAATGTTGGACAGTGCAGCAGAAATCAGTATAGCCCGCAAGACCCTGATGAGTCATCTGGAGACAGTGGACACAAATGAATTCATTCAGGTTGAAACTGCCGACACCAGACTTAGCGAGCCCCTTAAGATATACGAAATAACATTGCGTATAGAGGGTGATAAGACTAGGAAAATAAAGGGTCTATTTTGGGATAAACTCTCAAAAGTCTATGATATTCTGTTAGCTGAAAAAGATTGGCCCCCAGACTTTGTCAGGGAGTGCCCTTGTGGCGAAGAAGTGATTATGCCTGCCTTCTCGAATCACATTCCGATTCGCAAAAAATATACTTATGCAAGGAAATGGGCAGTAGCCCAGGCACCGGCATTATATAATAATCATGTAGGATGGGATGAGGACTCTCCTCCCCACAAAATCCAGTTAAAAAGTGAACCAACTGCCCAATGGCAGTATCCCATTAAGCAAGAAGCTAAAAAACAAGTCAAGGAAATTTTAGATCAACTTGAATACCAAGGGGTGATTGAAACATGCACCTCTCAAATGAGCAATCCTTTGTTTCCTGTCTCCAAGCCAGACAATTCATATCGTCTAGTTTTGGACTACAGACACCTTAATGCATGTTGTAAAACATTTGCAGTACAAAACTCGCATAGTGCAGCCCTAATGAATAACATAGTTAGGAAAAAATATAAAACAACATTAGACATATCTAATGGCTTCTTATGTCAAAACATTGCACCAGAAAGCAGATATTTGACCGCTTTCTCAGCATTTGGGTCGCAGAAAAAATTCTGTCGACTCCCACAGGGGTTCAAGAACAGCCCAGGACTATTCTCAGCTAGAGTAACAGAGTTACTACAAATATATGATGATGAGGCATTATCTTACGTAGATGATATCTATCTCACAGACGACGACTTGGATACTCACTTGAAAAGAGTGAACACTGTTATACTTGGGTTCGCAGCAGAGGGTTACAAATTCAACTTTAAAAATTCTCGAATTGCCCATCTGACAGTAGTATTCTTAGGGTTCGAATTATCAAGTGAAGGAAAAAGCCTAGCGGACAACTTCTTAGAGAAGTGCGCTGTACTCCAAGCTCCAAAAACGCTGAAGAATTTACAATTCATACTAGGTTTTCTGAATTTCAGAAGAACTTACATTCTAAATTACGCAGAGAGGGTTAAACCTCTCTACGAACTAATTAAACCTGATTTTAAACAAATCACCTGGACTCAAAAACACACAGAAATTTTGAGATCACTGCAAACAGACATGTTAGCTAAAACTAAATTAGATACACGTGACAACACATGCGGTCTTGTAATCCGAGTCATCCCAGGGAGATGCGGATTCACATACCTAACCTCTAATGAGGGAGAAAAGGTACCAATTTCAATTAAATCTCACTTGTACACACAAGCAGAAAAAACATTCAGTCACACAGAAAGAACTGTGAAAGCAGTGCAAATTGCATTAGCAAATGAACGAGAACTAGCACACGGCAAACGGATTGATATCCTCACAGCGGAATCCGCCTTCGAGGCGCTATTCAGCCCAGTAAACCTGCCTACAGTGTCACTGGATCCGAAATGGATACAGTATGTAGATTCTCTAGGAGCGGAAGATGTGAAATACTATTTCGCCCCTCAATTCGAAGAGCTGAATGATTTAGAATATGAAGAAGAATATCCTCTGCCAATCGAACTTCTGCCTCTCCCACAATACGCCTGTATAATCTATACAGATAGATTTGTACAGCATTTCAACGTAGAGAGCAAATCCTACGATGCAGCCTGTGCGATTGTTAAAGGTCGTTGGCTGTGCGGTAAATTCAAACCGAAAGTAACAAAAACTGAATCATTAAGAAACTGTTCGGCTCCAAGAGCTGAAATCAGATGTTTAAAGATGGTGCTCGAAAATGCAGAACGCGAATTCCCGACACTTATCGTGTGCGATTCTCATTTATGCGTCAACTCTTACAATAATAAACTGCAGAGTTGGATTGAAAACGACTACAAAGATGACACAGGTGCCACAATAAAGCATAAATTGCTCTGGAAACAGGTAGCTCTTTTACACAAAGAACTACAAAAGACTCACGTGATACACGCACAGAGTCTTCAACGTGATGGCGTTCACGTTGCAGGGAATTCATTGGCTAATACAGCCACAGCGGAAGCAACTAAACCGGCGTCCGTAGTCACAAAAAAGCGTACAGAAAAATACATAGACGGGGAAACCATGCTGGCAGTAAAAACGACCGTAAAACGCGACTGTGCAGCACTACCCGTGAACTATCCACTCAATTATGCATACGTAATCGATGCAAACTCCGTTCCTTTTGCTCGAATCCCTGGAGTGGGGGATAGGGTAATTCCAAACATGAACAGGAGAAAATTATTAATAGCAGACGCACACATGGGTGAAGGTCCAAGGCACATTCAGATGAGGGAATCTCTGACTGAATTGCAATCAGTGTACTGGTGGCCGGGGATGAGCGTGCAACATCAGATATATGTAAAGAACTGTCCGGACTGTGATAGGGATCGCAGTAATGAACCGGTCCTGCCTGTTGCACAGTTACCATTTATAGAAAGGGTAATGATGTCCGCAAGCCATTCAGCGTCCTATTAATCAGTTAAGGCTAAACACACTTAAAAAAAAGTGGCCTCCAGCGCTTGGCTGACGCTAGAACTGTTATAAGAGAGATCTGCGAGTCTATATCGGCACATACGCAATTACCACGTTCCATTCTGACCAGGGTCCTGCTTTCAGCTCTCGAGCTTATAAGGAGGCCATGGCCAGCATGGGAATTGGGTTGCGGTATTCTTGTCCGTCGCACCCCGAAGGGAATAGTGTGGTAGAAAGAAAAAAACGGGACATAAAGCGATCTATAACAGCGAAGGTATTAGGTTCAGGCGCTGGGTGGGTCAAACATCTAATAAGTGTCCAGTCCAGTCTTAACAATTTGCCAAGAAAATCTCTAAAAGGTTTCAGCCCATACGAGCTATTGTTCGGAATTAGAATGAGAATTCAGGACTTAGGTAGTCAGGTGTCAGTGGTACAAGAAAAATCAACAGACTTTGACATCAAAGATCGTTTGGCTGTTTTACAGGAACTGAATGAAACAAGAAAATCCTTAAGCAACATAAAGTTAAAGCAACAGCCAGATACCACTGACGAGGCACCACAAGCAACAGCCCCAGCAAGGCCTGTCTGGATTCCAAAGATTGGGGATCTAGTCAGAGAAAAAATCGCGGTGAAGAAGGAATTTGGGCCTTCTTACAGAAAAGCAGTACCTGTCTTGGCAGTCACCGGAACAAGATCAGTAGTACTACTGCCCCTTGCTGGTAAAAAGGAGAACAGAGTTGTGTCTATCGACCTGGTAAAACCACAAGCATGTGGCCTATAATCAACAGTAGGCCCAGTGGACTCCCAAGTAACAACAGAATACCCAAACTTGCAACAATCCAAGAGGTTCAAACTGAAAGACTAATCACATTCGATCAGCCTGCAGTGCACAGAGAAGGACTATGCAATAATGCCATGGAACTTGTGCCTCTTGAGACACAGATTGAAACAGTTCGTCAAGAAACACCAGTCTACAATAATGTGGCATCGGAAAGTCCTTCCGAAATACAGATTGAAAGATCAATCCCAACAATTGACAGAACTGCCTCTGGTTATTTCATCAACTTCGACAACTTCTCTGAAGATCAAAAAGACCCCGAAGTGATGCCAGAAACAAAAAAGACTTTTAAAGAAAAAGCAACGGAACTCTTTCATCAACTGAAGGAAATCTATCTTATTTCCCCTTGGTTAGAGTTCTGGTTCGGTCTAGGTGTATTTTTCCTCCTGCTTTGGCTCATCATGGTACTTTGTTTGGGAAAATTCATTGAAGGAAAATACAGTACAATGGACACAGCAAGTCAGAACATCAACCTAGTCCTCAAACCACACAGATCATCCCACGTGAAGAAAAGAGAACTGTCAACAGTAAATGTCACAGCAATTCCAATACCTGGTGGGGTAGTATGGGAGAAAACTAACTATGAGATCTATGGTCCGGTTGAAATCCTGAAGTATCCTCATCAACTGAAGGTTTCCTTAAGTGACTTTGTAAAACCTAGTACATTCGCTGATGATTGGGACTTTAACAGTATTAATGACATGATGTCTGATTTAGTAATGTCAGCTAGATTCACAGAACCTGATTATTTACAAGGTTCGTCTAGTTATGAACAGTTATTCTGCTACACACATTATGGCGATCATTATTTGCATAAATCTGCACAGACTAGAAATGTTTTTAAGTATAATCAATGGGAACATTGTGCTACACCACCAAAAAGCAGTTCTAAAGTATTTTTTGAGAAATTCAAGTACTTCTCAGGGTTTAACACCAGTGATGCAGAAACGTTTCATTACAAACTGTCAGATAAAACAGGTATGAAAACAATGCTGACAAATTCTAAATTAATATATTCAGAAGCATTTTATGACAAAATGATGACATTTGGTTTTGATTATTGGAAAAATAACATTGAAACAAAAACCATTTGGGGTACAAAAGATTGGCAGGTACAAGGCCTTGAAGCACTATTCAGAACCTGCATGATACCTGAACAAATGATGTTTTTAAATGACACAATTCACCAAACATCCTGTCTTGGCCTAGCTAAGATCAAAGACCTTAACAAACCGTCTATTCCGAAGCCAATAGCTGATAATGCAACAACAGATATTGAGATAGACGTAACTAAAATTTTACATTTTAACAGAATACATCCTGATTGGAAAAAGTGGTTAATCTGGCCTACAGACACAAACAGCTGTCAAGATAGATTCCTGAACAAAACACAGCGGTTAAAAATGACCAGACAAGACCCTAGATACTCCCAGAGACAACATCCAGGGATAGTAACAACATACAGTGTAGGGAAACTCTGCCTTGAATGGCTAGGAACATCCACACTGGCTGAAATTAAGCAACACTTGTCTTTACTAAAAGATGGTGCTGATTTGCGCGATTTCATTCTTGGACCACGCAAACAGCATCAAAAACGTTTCATAGCGACCAGTATCTATGCTGCGTACAACGAGGCTTGGAAAGTCACACAAATTGAAACAGCTGAAAAAATACGAGAAATTGATCGTATTAATTTGGAAAAATCACTTTCTGTAGTGGACAATGGGTTAATGACTCTGTCCTCCAGAATATATTCGTTGGACAATATTGTATCTTCTGCCTTTGACATAATAGACAGAGACTTGCTAATGTTACAGCATGGCCAATCTCAATTACGTTCTATTGTACAATTAGGCTGGACGCTGCAAAATCTTCGTTCAGGCTATGTGCCTTGGCGTTTAATCAACACAACGTCATTATTTTCCATTTTTAACCTTACTGATAAACAAATCAGTTTGGCACAGAAAGGAGCAGACTATACAATCCTGAGCATCGAAAAACTTGAGAGATTACCATTGACAATGTCAGAGATTCCTGTCATTGAATGGATAATACACGGAATTATCACTATTCCGATAACAACTTTCGGATTTAAAAAGTGCCTTGAATACATACCTACTGGCCAGTATGAACGATTGGGTAAAGGTTATGTTAAATCAGAATAGAAATTACCATACACACATTCTTGCTATAGTGACAGCGACAAAAATGTATTTCTTAGTGGTGAAAATTGTAAACATTCACTAAGCGGTATACTTTTGTGCCAGGGTATTAATTTACACGGAGCCTGTGAAGGTAATTCTAACAACCTTTCATGCCACCAGCTAGTCACACCTGCAACTCAGATAGAGCCCTTCTTTATGCAACTTGCTAACGGGAGTTACATTCTTAGAACGTATCACAGATGTTGTGGCCTAGTGCCAGGGAAAAGTTATCTAGTAAGTGTAACATCCATGGTCAAATGCTGTATGCAAGCATTGTTCCCGAGCGGGCTTGCAGACTCAGTGACTCCCATCTGGCCTCGTCTGAATCTCTATTCTATACGAATTGATACTTTAAGCAAAATGAAGTCTGTGCTTTTACAGACAACAGTGCCCATAACGTCATCAAAAGAGACGTATGATCTTCTAGTTGCAAGGACAGCTACGGAGGTTCATGAACTTTTATCAACAAATTGCCCCGTGCATTTAGTAGAAATGCTTAGCCAACTCCTTAACATGTCTAGTGCCACAGGCATCCCAGGCATATTTAAGACGATTTTTACGGGACTGCTAACACCATTTCAAGCAATTTTGGGAATCGTTTCTAATTTTGTCCACTCTGTTTTTGGCGGCATACCCATATTTTTGGGACTTGTAGCAGGGATTTTATTTTTGACCCTCCTGCTTCGTTATGGCAAGCCACAGCTCAGACATAGCTCCCATGGGAATGGAAGAGACAATCCTAGCAATCCGCTACCGGGACAGAATAACTAGAGTCCTTGGATTGGCCAGGCTGAGAGATCTAAACATGACCTGGTTCCTTTCATTCAGACCTATATGGCAGAATTGTATCTTACTGGTACTTCGATGTATGCTATGCGGAGATGAGTGCGTGTTGGACATCTGTCTTTCACTTCCATCAGCAGTACCAATGGACGTCGATACTTTGCTCAGTCCGATAACGGCTCACGCATTGTGTTGTCCCCAGCGGCTACCAATCCTGATGACGGCATTCGTTGAGACTCCTGTGCTACGACTAGGTGGTAACAGTGGAGCGAGTGACAAAAGCAACATCACCCAGGTACGACCTTCTGTGAGCATTTCTGATCCCGACTATGATGACAGCAATCATTCTCACACTTGCCAAGTTACAGCACTATCGAATTTGGTCGAACTGTCACCTGATTTTGTAGACCAATTCTTTGAGAGCCTGTCTGATATGATGTTCTCACCCGAACAGAAATAATAACTTTGGAGAAGCTTTCCGACACACAGTGTTCCCATGAACTCTGAATTCGGCCTTCAGTTTTGAACAACAAAAACTGCTAAAAGCGTTGGAACTCTAATTTCCCCGTTCAAGCAATAATTCTTTTGAATTGAAAACTTTTTAATATTCACCCTTTTTTGGCACGAAAAATTGTTTGCTTAAAGTAAAACTATTCATAGAGAACAGAAGCTTCAACTTCTATTTTTACATACATCTAGAGACATAATAACTTTACACCAGCCTCTAGCACATTTATTGCAATGCATTTATATGTGATGATTTATCTCGCCCTTCTTCTGTTTCAGAGATATTTCATGTGTAATTCTTTTTGCATAATCGTTCATTGATTTCATATGCTATAATTTTTTAATGATTTCCATGCTTCAAAAACGTACAGTACCTAAATTTCACGTATTACAATATACGCCTATTTCAAATGCATTTATGTATTTTGGGGTGGGCAATGTTACACATGCATCTTATTGCTCTAGTTTAGTAATTTGATGGACATGGATTCGTGGAGTGGGTGTTGCGTGCTTATCTAGGATCCTGATCGATACTGTGACCTTATGCCCCTATTCGGCTATAAATCCATTTATTCCCTATATTGGCATAACCGTTCAAGTGCGATATTCAGAAACTCATCTCTGGCCTCACACGAACAGAGCCACATTCCATAATAGCTTTCTCTGCCACTTCCTTTGCAACCAATTAGTGCAATGACAGAGCAGAAGTCACTATCTGAGATTCCTAGATTAACACTCTGAGTTCTTCAACAAGATAAAAACTCAGCAAACCTGGAAATCCCGCTTGCTGTGTTTTGATTAGTAATAGAACTCTAATGAGCACTGATAGACGATCACTTCCTAGTGACATCTTATTGACGTCTTATGTCCAGCAAACTTACGTCAAACAAGGCACCTTTCAGGTATAAATATTACCAACGTTGCCTTAAGCAAACGCTGCTGCTGCTGTCTCGTTGCTGTTGGTGAAGCTGATACTGCCAGCTATCTCGCTGCTGCTGCTGTCTTGTTGCTGTTGGTGAAGCTGATGCTGTCAGCTATCTCGCTGCTGCTGAAGAAGCTGCCATGCTGATGATACTAAAGCTGCTATCGCTACTGCTATCGCTGCTAACTAGCGAACGATGGTGTGGTGAACCTAGGAGCTGAACAGCCGTCCCCTGCAAGAGCCCAGCAGATGCAAGCTGCCCGCGGACGCTGTCCCACCTCCTTCTCCTCCTCGATGCGCTGAAGAAGAGACGCTGCCTTTCTCCTGCCGAGAAATCCAGCTCCAGCGTTTCTGGTCTACCCTTGCGGGTGACTGGGATATCGAGCCCTGAGGGAGATACCAGACCTCCATCATTCTATTCCAGAGGTATGGTGTTGACTAAACCCTTGAGAGAGAATTCTTGAAGCAAACCTTGGAAAACCAACTTAACTTAAAGCTACTTACTTACTCCCCTCCCAAGTATTAGGCTTAGGTCAGGTACACTGGGGTAGGCGTAGTTAGAAGCACCAGTTGAGTATTTTAGCCTAATGTATATATGAATGTATATATGTTTTATTACTTTTAAACCATTGTATGGCTAAGAAACCATATCAATGCTTTTACAGTATTATTTCACAATACTTATCTTACTGTACGTACTTTTTATAATAACAAGTCTTGCAATTGTGGCAATTCATTTCTCTTGTACGAGAAGAAAGACTGTTCAATAAATGTTAACCTTTTATTGACAAACGCCCGTCTCTCTATTCTCTACATATTGTGAAAGTAAACTGCACCAACCTGACTGAGTAAAATAACTGTCTATTGTTTCACACGACCCTAGAGATTGACTCTTGATCTGAGGAGCAAAGTTGTCATGTTGCACGGTTGTTGGAAAACTGAATCCCTTCTTGTCTGTGCCAGGGAAGCTGATCACTTCCTATTTCAGTCAAGAAAGTTTCCAGTGACCTCTGAGCTAGTTGGTAACAAACCCAATTAAGTTTAGCATAGTCAGTAGAGGCCTGGAAGATCGCACTTCTATGTCGATACTACTGTTTATGTTATTCCAATGCGCAGGGCCTATTGGGAAAATAGGAACTACACTACAATACGTTTGAAAGCCACTACTTTGCACATATTTATTGTACGAGGTAACCGAAGTGAGGCGCCCACTTAGGGCATCGCGTTTTTGGGCTCGGTGTGCCAAGAAAATGTTTTTCAAGTCCGACTTGGAGTAGTTTCCCACAGAGCCGGGGTCTGCAACAATGTTTAGTCCAATTATCTTTTGAAAGCTGTCCACAATATAACCGAGCCATGATATCTTTAAAAAGTAGTCCAGTTTCAGGCAGTCCACAATGATAGACCGGTTAAAAGCTCTCTCATCTGTAGTCCAAATGGCCCTCCATAGCAATAATGGTCTTAACATAATCAGGTCGCTTAAGTAAGTAACTCCGACCTCCCTATGGGTAAGATCAGTGGAGGCAGAGATGGGGACACAAAGCAATTTTTTTTAAAAGCAGTTTTCTTCCCTTTGCAGGCAATCGACATTTGAATGACCCCATAACCCTGACCCATATAAAGCAATTGAAACACTTTTTGCTTTATATATTTGTATCATATCATTAATTCTTCTATCACCAATCTTATTTGCAAATTGAAAAATACCATAGGAACTTTTCTTCATTTTAGACCTTACATTCTCTAAATCATGGGACCAACTACCATTATGGGAGAAGATGACGCCCAGATAGCAAAATTTTTCCACATCCTGAACTTTCACCCCTTCAATAAAAAAGACATTGTTTTTCCTGTTTCTATCTCCACATACCATCGTATGAGTTTTACTTTTATTTATGACCAGCCTCCTCTTACTAATAAAATCATAAAATTGGTTCATCAACCGCTGCAGACCTATCGGGTCCTTGACAGGAGCACAGCGTCATCTGCATATAGCAGAACTGGGACACTTGTACCACCAAACTTGGGGGCATCTGCCTGGACTGTTTTCAGGGCCTGATCAACTGCGTTTATAAATAAAGTAAACAGAAAAGGGGCTAAGACACAGCCCTGTCTTATACCACGTTTAACATCGAAGTTAGGGGTACACTCCCCCCCTACCCCAAAGCGCACACAAGTTTGCATTTTATCATATAATCTAGCTAGGAAGAAAATGATAGCCTCGGGTGCTCCAAGTTCCAACAGGACTGGCCAAACAATTGAGTGGTCCACCAGGTCAAATGCGCTACTCAGATCGGCAAAGCAAAGATATAAGGTACCAGGCTTAGCCCTGGCATACTTTCCGATAATTAATTCTAAGTTCAGGCATTAATCAAGCGTACCACGTCCCCTTCTGAAATCGTATTGAGAATCCGACAGAATTCCATTTTCAGCTGCCCACTCCTCCAGCCTATACATCAGCACTCGACTCATGATTTTTATTGAGAAGTCTAACAAGCTGATCGGGCAGTAGTTACTAGCTGCAGCCTTGTCCCCTTTCTTGTAAATTGGGACGATGATAGAGTCCCCCCAGGTTGGTGGAATCTGGGTAGTGACGGCTGCATTCAACACCAGGGTTAGTATGGGTCCCCATAAATGCGGAACTGTTTTATAAACGTCCATGGGTACACCATCTGGGCCCAGTGCCTTACCACCCTTACTCAGTTTTATGCTGTATTCCACCTCAGCCAAAGTGATATCTAAGGGAACTATAGGCCAGGTACTTAAACTATAACTTGTAGAATCAGCACCTTGGAAGATGGCTGAAAAATGTGAAATCTAGGCCTCACTACTGACATTAGAAACAAGATGGGGAACTTTATCGTCACAGTGAAAAGGGGAATTAACGGTTGCCCAAAATAAGCAGTTATTTGAAGTTTCTGCAGCCTGTGTTAGATTGTCCCTTGCTTCTTGTTGCAGCGCCTTCTTCCTTCTACACAAAGCCAATTTATAATCAGACCTCAAGTGGGAAATCAATGTTTTATCCTGGGGTTTTGCTCCCAGGGCCACTTTCAGGCGGCTTAAAGTGGATGTACATGTATGATCGAACCAACCCTTTCCTTTAGGGGGTTTAGCAGATCTATTACTAGTGAAGACTTCCTCAATAATTTTACTGATTTTGTTAAAGTAGACCATAGTATCAAGAGGAGGACTACCCACACTCAGGATCCCTTCAATTTCAGCCATGGATTTAGAGACGATCATACTCATAACAGTTGCTGATTTTTCCCCTTTCCATCTTATCCGTGTCCTATTTCGCCTATGTGGCTCAATGTCACACAAATGTTTAGTCGCCGGTTGTCTGCTGTGCATACATAAGTCAGTTAGCAGTACAATTCGATTGTGATCACTAAGTGACAAATCCTGGACAACACAAATCAAAGTACTTGGCATAATACAGGAGGACACCATAACATGATCAATGAGGGCTAGTGAAATGATTTTGTCACTAAAATTATTAGCCTGCATAGTACAGAAACAATATACGTAAACATAAATGCATAATGCATCATCGACTACATTGAGTGAAATGATATATCCAAGCTTCTAAATGCACACAGAACATGTCACCTGTCTATGTGTAGAACATGTGATGCTGGTAGATTTAATTGAAACTCCTCTAAATGGTGCAAACCTCTTCAGGAAATGCCAATCATAAAGAATAACACATAATATAAAATACATAAAACGTGCTTCATATAAAAATATACAGTTTATATACTGTAACGAAGACCCCCGGGCAGCAGAGGGGAGTGTGTCCGAGAAGTAATGGTGGGTCTCTAATACGAGTTCGCCTCCCTCTTTACGCCCCCAGAACAAGTGGTCATCTGAAGGAGAAGAACTGTGGCACACATACACGGAGGATGAAAACGAGTATGGCCCCTTTAAGAGTCCGAGCCTGCCCTACAGGTTCACGCCACCGGATGACGCCGGCCTGACTGGATTGGAGAACAAGGAGTAAGAAGAAGCTTCGGCAGGTGATGTCACTGAGGAGCGTTTGGTGTGCCTCGGAGAGCCGGTGAATCAACGCGGAGAAAGGGAAGGACGGTTTCGGTAGCCCGGGGATCCGAAGACGGAGGTTCCGGTGCCTGGAGGCCAACGTTTACACACTTCGCCCAGCCACACTCGACCAGGAGGAGTGTGGCTCACAAAGATGCGTCGGCGTTTGTCGGGCTGGTTGGGGAGGCGGAGAGAGGCTGGGACCGAGAACTCCCTGTAAAGCGCATAGAGTGCGTGTGTAAATTGTATATAGAGTTCACTGGCGTTCCCCCCTTCCAGTACTACCCTCACCTTCCCTCACTGACTTCACCCTGTGACTATTGGAGTGTAGCATAATTGTATATACACTTGTGCACTGGTGGATATTATTCCCTTCACTTTACCCGGGTCCTTTGAGCAGGAAACCGAAAGTCAGAGTCACGTCCTGACATTGGTCTATATTTCCTTTTTCGCATGTTCCACGGAGGAGAGCCTTCCCACATTACTTGGAGGACCAAGGGCGTACCAGAGACACCAGCAAACACAGATCCCGCTTCCTTGTCCCAGGAAAGACTGACCTTAAAAAAGAAAAAACCCTTTGAAAAATAAAACCTTATCTTCCCCGATCTAGTCTCCGTGCCCTTCCTTCTACCCCGCCACATATACATACATACAAATATATCCGATCCACTCCTTCCACCAACCGTCGCTCCTCTCCAAGCCTCGGGTGACTCCTTAACACACGGTGGGGTGCGTAAATATTTGCCAACACACGGTCCAGATTACTTGGACCGCTTCTCAATTAAGGGCACTCCAAGCCTTATCAGATAGTTTTTTGATGCCAAATTTATTGGTAGCGCTGCAAAATCTAGTCGAACAAATGCATTTCGGCATTGCCGCCTTCGTCAGTATCGACTGATTACACCATTGACATGTTTAAATACATAAACAGTGACGATCCGTCACGTGATTAAAACAAACATAAAAAACTGCACATTCAATTTCTTTCATTAATGTGGAGGCCATCTTATAGTGTCTAGATTTCTCATAGTTGGGGTCGTTTCATCCCAAATTTCATATTATTGTACATTATACACATATCGATCACTTTTAATATTCATTCATATTTAAATAACATTTCATTTTGATCTTGTGATTCAGCCCTGAATGGGCTTAATTTCTTGTTGATCGTCACAAGAATTATTTATATCACCACAAACATCACAGCTTTGCGGCCTGTTTCTAGGTGCCCGTTATATTAAGCTTGACAGTATAATTTGGCCTTGGATAGGCAAAATATATTTTAATCTAAGCTTGATAATTCAAAAGACCTCGTTCTCAGAGTAGAGAAGAAAAAGGGCATAAGGAAGATAGTGGGGGGAGAGTCAGCATAGGTTCAAGGAGAAGAACGAAGTAAAGCATACAAAGGGTCTATTCATCCAATGTGCACCCACATTTCCTCTTTGTTATTCAGACCCATTGGTTTCTTAGTTTGAAGCATTATGATGTATCTTGATTCCAAATTTCTTAGCTTTTTGACACCTGGGCTTCTTTTATTTTATAATAATGGGGGGCCCAGAGGGGCCCACCAGCCCCGGGGACCACCACCCACGGGGCTTAGCATTATGTATGGGGGTTCTCACTCCCCCCCAGCCCCGTGGACTGCCACCCCCCAGGGCTTCTAAAATAAATTTTAAAAATCCTGTGTGGGGGGCTCAAATACACTTGAATAACACATGCGAAGACCCCCAGAAACAACGAGAGACTATCTGAAATGGGCACTGATGAAGCCATTGAAGGCGGAAACGCGTCTGCCCTGCGTTTCCAGAGACTTTTAATGCCAGCGTTTTAAGATAAATAAAGCCGTGTCTTGAAAAACCACCGGAGCTGTGTCACACTCTTTTCGTCAGGAGGAGAGAGCGAGTCCGCAATATATATATATATATATATATATATATATATATATATATATATATATATATATATATATATAAATATATATATATATATATATATATATATATATATATATATATATATATATATATATATATATATAACAAAAGGATGATGCACACCAGGATATCGTAGTTCTCATGAATTTATTAACAGCACTAACACCAATGCTTTTTCGAAAGAAGATCTTGATCACGGTTGGGTAAAGTCCTACATCAATTTCTCTTTTATACTAATATCCAATGTTGCCCAGAATGAGGCATTATGGGAATTGTGGTTCCTATATACATTATGTACAAACTGTGTTCCATAGATCAACTATCAAATAGTTACCTAGATGTATTGTGTGAATCAGATTGTTCCACATATTCATTACTAGTTACATTTGTTATGATGCATAGATATGAATTTGCACTAGCTATGTCAGCATGTCTACAACATTGTGTCTAGTTATGCGCTTTATTCCATGTTTGCTGTAACCGATACTTTAAGACTCACTAAATGTTGCGTAGGGTACAGGTACATTTTGCCTTAGTCGCCTGAGTGTACGGTACTTTAAAACACATTTTGGCTTAGAGCCTCTAAATGTGGCTCTTAGTTAGGTGTTCATTGTGTGTACATATAGCTCCATGTGGGGCTAGGTGCCCTTATGTGCAGGACCAATTGTGTATATCATCTGATATCGTCCTTAATTAGGTGTGAACTATGTGGAGAAGTGTGGCTCACTGGTTAGAGCGGCAGACTCTGTAGCAGAGATCAGGCCTGGGACCAGGGTTCAAGCCCCGACGCGGCAGGGTCTTGGGCTCAATGTCCGCGGACTCGATAATTCTCGCCTCGACGCCTACTCTAATCATGGGTCCCACGCTGCAACTCTGGGTAACAGCTTGCTTAATCTCCACAGCACCAACAACACTGGGATGCCTGGCTTCACCTTGGGGGTGCCCAGGAGGGGCATCTCACAGGGAGAGCCAGGAAGGGTTCCACAGCGTTATACAGCGCCGGGACGCCCCGTTGCTGGGGCAGCTGTGCGCTTTACAAGTATACTACATTTACATTTACTATGTATGTATGTAACTTCATGTGGGGAAATTAATGGAATGAGTTGATTCTGGGCATTTCTGCTCAAATATTACAGTACTAATTACAAGTGAACAAAAAAGTTCCTCATCGGTGTTGAGGCTTGTTGGTTGTATGGTTCTGAAGCGGATGATCATCTGTGACTTAAGGCATCTCAGTTTTAGCATCCTATCCCCACCACTTTCATGTTGGGAAATGTGGGCAATCCCCCAATAGGGCATGTTTTGCCACGTTTGACCTTCATGTGTGGCTAGATGTTATCTCCATGGCATAATTTACGTTGTGGTTTTGTACCACTCTGATTTGTTCTAATATCCTCTGTTTGAGTGGGCAGATAGCACTGCCAATATATCTCAAGCCACAGTTGCATGTAGTCATGTACACTACATAAGTTGTTTCTCACGTAATTTTGTGAGTGATCTTAAATTGTTTGCCTTTAAAATCTGTAAGGTATTTAGCGCTTTTCCTGATTTTGCAAACCTTGCAATTGTCACCTTTGGGGAATCCTCTTTGATAGTCTGTGATCCAAGTTTCGCTTCTTGATCTTGTGAAATGACTTCTAGTCAACTTATCAGTTTCAGTTTCAGATGGTGCTCTTCGAAACGAGACATTTACTTTTTCGCTTAGAAGTCCTCCAATATCTGGATCCTTTGTGACAATGTCCCAATGTTTGTTCATGATATTAATGATTGTCAGTGAATGTACAAAACTCCAATCTACTGAAGATCAATTTTTAAAAAAGTTATTTTCATTGCCAAAGTCTTGCGCCAATTTTAAATGCCATATGGAAATGACAGCTCCTTACATTTCTCATAACATTTCTCTGACGTCAATATTATTGTGGCATTTAATATGGCGAAAGGAGACTCTCACACGGACAAGAGATATTATAAAGTATGTCTTGAAATTAGAGGGGGTGGGTAATATAACCTGGTTTCGATATGTTGATTCTACATTAAAAGCTATTCAGTTACATCACCTTTTTTTAGATCCTATAAGTTGCTGTTCTATTTCCAAGAATGATCTGAAAGCTCAGCTACTGTCTAATATACAGACTGGAAAGGAGATTCAAAATGTCAAGCTGTCAACAGTTAAAATATATCTAACAGAACCGAGTATCTCCCAAATGGAGAAAAAATCAACGTACCTAACTTTTGTTACTAACCTACAGCATAGGTATATTCTGGTGAGATTCCGTTTAAAATATATTCCATTAATGTTAAAAATCCCTAGGAATGTCTATTTTGCTGCTGATCTCCCATTGTGTACTTGTGACAACTAGTCAATACAGAATGATATGCATTTTGTGCTTTTTTGTAAACATTGTCATAATGAAAGGAAAAGGTTTATTATCCCCATTATGCGTAACATTAATTTTAAACAATGTTGTGTGGCCTTTTACTATTTGCAGTGATTGTCCGACCCCTTTACCTGCTTATCTGTGGCATTCTTTCTTTTAACTGCTCTAAAAAAGAGACGCTCAATCTGCTGAATCAATCTATTGCAATGTGCCCTTAATCAAGTATGAACTTTTACTATAAATTTGTAATTTGTATTTTAAAATGTATTGTACTGTAATGATGTGAAATGTTTTTTATTTCTTATTTTTTTCTTTATTATATGTAGCATACTTTTATGCCTTCATTATGTTGGCGAAATAAAGTTATTCTGACTGACTGATTGACTTGTGTTCTTTACTGTATATCATCATTAGCCTTGTCTTATTATTTTCCTTCTCTTGATTGGGTTTTTTGCTTTTATTCTTTAAAGTTTCTGCAAGTGCGATTGTTTTGGCCCGTGTTTTTCCTTTTTTTTATATCATCCAATCCGTAGCCTCTTACTTTACATTTCTCTTCAGTTTCATTTGATTTCTTTTCAAATTCTCCTTCGTCAGAATAATTTCTTATCATTCTGAGAAATTCCCCATATGGGAAGATTTTTTGTCAAAGACTTAGGGTGGAAGATTGTTCCGTGTAACAGGCTATTGGTTGCCGTGGGTTTACGGTATATTGTGGTTTTAATTTGATGAAAAAACCTAAGATTAAACCTTAGTTATAGTTAGGAACACTTATTTTCCGTATACAAGCCAGTTTTTAACTACACAAACTGTAAAAATTCTAAAGTTATAATTATAACGTTTATTTACAATTTATCCATCACCTTCGAATTATTATAGGTAGCGGACCTCGTTTGACACTCTTTTCAGCTTTCTAATCAGACAACTATAACACAGTTATAAGTGTTGTTATGAATGTTATGATTTACCGTGCTCTAGGTGATGTAGTATGCAATGCATGAATTATAGGTAATGTAGTGTGGGGAGTGAGGTGACAAGACTGTGTTTGGAGATGTGAAACTTGTAATTTGAAGGTGGTGCGTAAATTATAAATTGAAGTTATAATTATAACTTTACAGTTTTTATTTGGGTATTTTAAGTGTGTTTTTTATAGAAAGAATACAAACGGTATTTCTAGAACTATAAATTATCCTTAACTTTTGCTTTTTTATTGTATGTTAATGCTTTTTAGTTTTTGATAAAAATGTGTTTCAAATCACAGTATGGAATGTCATTGATTGGAGTGTTGTAAAGTAAAGTGTAGTACAGTACAGTGCAGAAGAGTGTTGTAGAGTCTAGTGTCGTAGAGTGGAATATTGTAGAGTGGAATAGAGTGGAGTCGAGTAGAGTGTAATGACATAGTGTACAGTGGAATAAAGTGTTAAACAGTGGAGTTGGGTGGTGTGTTGTATCGTGGAATATTATAGACTGAAGCAGTGTGTTGTACAGTGCAGGGGCATATTGAACAGTAGAGCTGAGTATTGTACAGTGGAGTGTCATTGACTAGAGTGCCATGAAATGGAGTGTGGTTGAGTGAAGTGTCATTGAGTAGAGTGGCATAGAGTGGCATAGATTGTAGCAGTGTTGTACAGTGTAGTGGCATAGAGTGGAGTTCAGTGGAGTAGAGTGTCGTATAGTCAGTGTTGTTGAGTGTAGTGTCGTACCGTAGAGTGGCAGAGAGTATCGTACAGCGTAGTGTTGTACAGTGGAGTATCATTATTTGTCAGAACATAGTGCATTATAGAGTGGTGAGTTATAGGTATTGTTTTCTGGTTAGAGAGCTGAAAAAAGTGTGTAAGAAGGACCTCTACTAAATTGAAGGTGGTGGATAAATTGTAAATGAAAGTTATAAATATAACATTAGAATTTTTAAAGTTGGTGTAGTTTAAACTTGGTTTGCATAGGGCAAATATGTTTTCCTAAGCTTTAACCTTTTTTTAATTGTATTTTAATGGTTTTAGTATTGATTTGAAATTTTAACACAATGTTTGATTTGATTAAGCGTGTGTTTATATATACACAACGTGGGATTAGAATATGTGCGTGTCCAATACGCCGAACAGACTCTATCGAATTGGTTGCTGCGCAAAAACTACAAGGGACGCATAATGTTAATGTTAATGTTAATGTTATATTGCATTTATAAAGCGCTAATCACCAAAGGTCTCTGAGGTCTCTAAGCCTACATATATTAGGATGGACAGTTGGTGTCAGGATGGCAGACCGGGAAGTGGGTGGAGGGGGGAGGAGTTGGTTCACTTTGTAATATTAAGAAAGGGCGCATAGAGACAATAGACTACATATATTAGGATGGAGTTGGTTCACTTTGCAACATTAGCGCGTGTTTATATATACACAAGGTTGAATTTGAATCCGCCCATGTCCAATACGCGCATGTTTTTAATCGAAAGGCCGAACAGACCCTATAGATTTGGTTGCTGCGCAACAACTACAAGAGAGGCTTAGAGACAATAGTCTACATATATTAGGATGAACAGTTGGTGTCAGGATGGCAGACCGGAAAGTGGGTGGAGGGAGCGGGGAGGAGTTGGCTCACTTTACTTCATTAGCGCGTGTTTGTATATACACAATGGTAGATTCGAATACACGCGTGTACAATACGTGTGTGTTTTTAATTGAAAGGCCGAACAGACCCTATTGATTTGCTTGCTGTGCAGCAACTGCAAGGTACGCATACAGACAATAGTCACACAAACATATTGTGTGCCCACAAGCATTGTGAAATTAAACATATTAGAAACGTGCGCTTACTCTTTTCTTTCTCTTCCATTTAACCAGTTTGACCCACAGCAACGCGTGGCAGGGTGCAGCTAGTTTTTAATAAAAATGTTTTTCAAACCATAGAGTCCAGTGCTGCAAGTGGACAGTTTTTATGTGGAGTGTCGCAGAGTACAGTGAAGGAGAGTGCTGTAAAGTATATTGTCATAGACTGGAGTATTGTAGATTGGAATCAAGTGGAGTAAAGTAGAATGTTGTAGGGTATCGTACAGTGTAGTAAAGTGTGATAAAGTGTAGTGGGATGGTGTCTCATTTAGTAGAGTCAAGTATCGTAGACTGGAGCAGCGGGCTGTAAAGTGGAATGGTGTGTCAAACAGTAGAGCAAGTCGTATATTGTTGTCAACTGTAGTAGAGTGGAGTAGGGTGAAGTAGAGTGTCATACAGTGTCATACAGTGAAGTATTGTCAAGTGGAGTGTTATAAAGTACAGTGGAAGAGAGGGTTGTGAAGTGGCACATAATATCCCTATTGCATTGTATAGAGAAGTTGAGTGGCATGTCATCAAGTGTCATACAGTGTAGTATAGTGGCATAGAGCGGAGTAGATTGGCATAGAGTGTAGTACAATATTGTGGAAAGAAGTTGCATACAGTGGAGTGGGGTGGAGTGTTGGGCAGTGGAGGGGCATGGAGCGGAGTAGAGTACAGTGAGGTAGAGTGGGATAAAGTGGAGTAGAGTGGAGTGCAGTACAGTGGAATGGGGTAGTGCAGAGTGGAATAAAGTGTGATAGAGTGGAGTTACATGTCGCAGACTAAAGTGGTGTGGAGTAGCGTAGTATACAGTTGAGTAAGTTGTAATAAATTGGAGTACTGTGTTGTACAGTAGAGTGTAGTGGGGTGTCGTGCAATATTGGAAAGGGATGTAAACTACAGCAGAGTAGAGTGGCATAGAGTCTAAGTGATTTTTGTAGAGTGGAGTGGTATACAATGTTCCACATTGTTGTAGAGTGTGGTACAGTGGATTGGCATACTGTGTTTTAGAGTACAATGGCATTGAGTAGCATAGAGTGGAGTGGTGTACAATGGAGTAGTGGAGTAGAGTGGAGTACTGGGCCAGAGTAGAGTGGAGGGAAGTGGGGTGCAATGTCATGCAAAGAGTTTTAAGAATGTGGACTAGAGTATTGTAGAGTAGAGTCAAGTAGAGTGTTGTACAGTGGAATACAATAAAGTACAGTGTTGCGTAGTGGAGCAAAGGGGTATAGACATGAGTAAAGTTTCAGAGAATGGCATAGAGTGTTGTAGAGTGTTTTAAAGTGGAGTTGCATAGTGTACTGCAGTGTGGAAAACAGTTGAGCTGCATAGAGTGGATTGTTGTATAGTTGCATAGAGTGAGGTAAAGTCTCGTACAGTGGAGTAGAGTTGAGTGAAGTGTGGAACATAGTGTGGAGTAAAGTACAATAGAGCATATTGGTATGTCATAGAGTAAAATGTACTGGCATAGCATAGGTAGTAAAGTGTTATAAATTGGAGTGGGGTCTCGTACAGTAGAGTGGAGTGCTGTGTTGCATAGAAAAGTGTTGTATAGCGGTATAAAGAGAGTGGAGTGAACAGCGATAGAGTGAAATAGAATATCGTAGAGTGCCATGAAGTGTGGTTGACCTTTATAGAGTGAAGTTATATAGAGTGGAGGACAGTGTCATACAGTGGAGTGCTGTAGAGTGAAGTGGTGTACACTGTAGTAGCATTGAGTGGATTACCGTAAAGTGGAATATCATACAATGGTATGGAGTACAGTGGAATACTGTACAGTAGAGTGTAGAATAGTGGGAGGCATTGGGTGGATTAGCAGAGAGTGGAGTAGGGTACAGTGGATTAGCATAGAGTGGGGTGGCATATATTGAAGTGGTGTTGCATAGAGTCAAGGAAATTGTTGTAAACTAGAAATTAGATTGGCATTTTATACAGTAGAGTGGAGTGCTGCATTATGCAGTGTTGTAAACTGCCATAGAGTAGAGTAGAGTGTTGCCCAATAGAGTGTATGGGCATAGAGTTGAGTGCACATTTGAACAGTGGAGTGTACGGGAATAGAGTGGACTAGAGTCTAGTAGAGTGCCATAGAGTCTAGTAGCGATTTGGAGAGTGGATTTATATAGAGTGGAGGAGAGTACACTGGATGGCATAGAGTGGAGGAGTGTACACTGGAGTGGCATTAACTAGACTATCATAGAGTGGAGTTGTGTAGACTGGAGTGGGGTACAGTGAAGTGGCCTAGAGTGTTATTGCATACGGTGTAGTAGCATACAATGGACTGGCATACAATCTCATATAGTTAGTGGAGCAGTGTACACTGCAGTGGCGTACGGTAAAGTGATGTAGACTTGAGTGGTGTATGCAGGAATAGGGTAGAGGGTAATAGCATACAGTGGAGTGGTGCCCAATGGAATAGCGTAGAATGGAGTGGGGTAGAATGCAGTGGCGTTCACTGGAGTGGTGTAGAGTGGAGAAGCATAGAGTGGAGTGGCATACATTGGAATATCATAAGATGGAGTGGCATACAGTGGAATGGTGTAGTGTGATAGCATATGATGGAGTAGCGTATAGCGAAGTGGCATGCAGTGGAGTGGAGTACACTAAAGAGGCATGGAGTGGAGCTGCACACAGTGTAATAGCGTAGAGTGGACTGGCATAGAGTAATAATAACAATTCCAGGAAAAACAGTAGGATCAGCGGGAGAGGTGTGGAGAGGTTGCAGACATACCCTAAAATGAAGAGCTGGGTGGTAACTTCCTGCAGCATATATTGGTGGTCAGATCTTCTAACCAAGCAGAATTGTTGTTAGCTTGTGACATCAGATTTGAGGAGCCATTGTGGTGCTGCTGTGAGGCCACAGTTGATATGGAAAAATCGCGTAAAAATATGTTCTAACTCCCAAAATAAATGTAAAAAATATGACTTTTAAAATTTTCTTTTACAGAACCACTTGGCTCTCCGTGCAATAATATAATATAATATTGATAAAATGTGTTGATATCCCAGTTAGAGAAGCAATGCTGTGAGTACAATCTTGAATACAGTGGGTGAGTAAATTAACCATAAGTCGGCTAAAAACATCTTCCTAGTAACCTGAAGGATTAGTACCATGATGCCGTACAGCGATGTTTTCGAGGGGCGAGTAAGTGTGACTTCTCGATCACAGAATGCAAATAGGGCCACAAAGAGTGAGTGGTTGGGGAGGTGCCAGTGAAAGCTTGAAATGCTGTGGATAGCTATGTGTACAGGATGCTCCACGTGGTATGGAAGAGAGAGAGGAGATAAGGAAAATAACACAGACCAGGGAAAATTGTGTATGTGAGCAACAATGACTATATATCAAATGCTGGCTCTTTTTTAGCATTGCAAAAACTGAGGAGCAAAACAGGAGGAAGAAAGAGTGAGAGAGAGATGTGAATGATTCAGAGGAGGCAGATATTTGAGAATGAAGAGATTAGAATAGTCAGTTGAGATCAACAGAGGAGAGACATCAAGTTAAGGAAAACTTAGACGTTGTCTTTGACAGACTTGAATTTATTATACACATCCCTCCCTAACATAAACTGATGCCCTTGAATTCTTCAACAATTATAAGTTGTACATTTATTCTGATTGCTGTACCTGTCACTGAAGCATGACTGGTGGGCACTACATGATAAAGGATGGGTGTACAGTAGTTATTATTTTCTTTGGTTATTAAGATTTATTTAGTACACCACAGTATTGCAACTTAGTCTTTGTGAGGGCCGCACTTAGTCCAACCTAAGGGCATGATCCTATATATATATATATATATATATATATATGAAAGCTCCACTCGCACCAGCCTGTTGCACTCCAAGGCGGGTGCCTGCCAGTTGGGGGTGCACCCGACAACAATATCCGCTCCAACAGTCCCTCCCCGCAATACTCGGGAAACAGGAGGCAGCACTCCAAAGATAGGATTCACAAAGTTTTAATCTCACAAAAGCGCTTTCGGCACTCGGCCTTCCTCAGTAATGAGACAGTGAGAAGTTCCAATCATCATTCATTTAAACTTTCACGTTGCGCGAGTAATAAACATAAAGATAGGACTCAAAATTAAATCGGCATCCGCCATCTTTGAGTGGGTTTAGTACACATATGAAAGCATTGTGTTAAACGCTTATGTCAACAATTGTGCATAAATCAGAGTTAGTATGCAAAAGAGCCCAATGTGGCTACAATATCCACACAATGCAATTGATCCTCATGTGTTGAAAATTAATCACGCCCTGGATGGGCAAACATAAAGATAGAACTCAAATTAAATCTGCATCCGCCATCTTAGAATGGGTTTGGTATACAAATGTGGAAGCATTGTGTAAAACACTTATGCCAATAATTGTGCATAATTCAATATTAGTATTCACAAGAGCCGAATGTGGCTACAATATCTGCACAATGCAATTGATCCCCATGTGTCATTACTTTATTACGCCCTGGATGGGCATAAACCATTCATTATGTCTGCAACGTGACACAACCCTCATAGAAATTATAACTCTTATTGGAAATCAGAGATAAAAAAACATAAGGTGGAAGGTGCACACAATTAGAGTCCAAAGGAAGAATAGTATATTGTATATCTTCTTCTTTATTTAGCAATTTTTGTCAAATACAGGCACAGCCAACGCGTTTCGTTCCATTTGCCTTGTGGAACTTCGTCAGGGCGAATTGGTTCAATTTGAAGTTGTCAACCTATTCGGTCCCACCGTGTGGATCGGACAGCAAATGGCAATAGCTCTTCAAAGGCATATAACCTTTGTATATTAAGAGATGGTGTTCACACCAGATACGAATAAGTCAGCCCAGTGGATATCCCAGTGTTAAATCCAGCAGTTTTCAGGGTATTGCAGAAATTCAAGGACTTGGTACAATAATTGTTCAAGGTTAACCGAACGTTTGCTGTGGAGTCTAATGGTTCCCAGGCGAAATTTCTTTTTTCTCTTTCTAATATCCAACTCCGGTATGGGCATAGAGTGAAACTGTAGGGGACACCGGTCTGTAGTGGAACGCGGTGCAATTGATCCCCATGTGTCATCACTTTATCACGCCCTGGATGGGCATAAAAGACTATTTGGTCCATAGTCACCATGAGGAACTGAGGTCCAAACCTAAAATTGAACCCATGAAGGGTTTCTTTCCCTGTGGACGATGTAAGGCGTGCAAGGGAAGCAAGCGCACTACTCAATACAGCATACCAGGTGTTAAAGAACCTAAGAGAATACAAAAGTTCCTCACTTGTACCACGCCTTACGTTGTGTACTGTCTGACATGTCCTTGTGGCAGAAGGTATGTGGGCAGCACAACCAATCCGGTGAAACTGAGAATATTAGAACACCAGAGAGCTATCCAGAATGCAGATGTTAGCTATCCTGTTGCAAGACACTTTGACAAAGAGCATGCACGCAACAGAGAATTACTCACCTTCTTCTGCTTGGATTCTGTCCCAGTTAGTACTAGGGGCGGAGATAGACTCTTGAAGTTGAGGCGATTAGAATCACGATACATTATAGACTTGTTAAGTAAAACGCCTACTGGACTTAACATGCATGAGGACTTAGCTGTGCATTTAGTATGAATACTGATATTTGGAATTATGGTTAAGAATGGATTGACTGCATCATTGCCTTATGTTTTCTGTTTGTTTCCAATTTTTCAATTATGATGATGAACTGATTTCCAATAAGAGTTATAATTTCTATGAGGGTTGTGTCACGTTGCAGACATAATGAATGGTTTATGCCCATCCAGGGCGTGATAAAGTGATGACACATGGGGATCAATTGCATTGTGCAGATATTGTAGCCACATTCGGCTCTTGTGAATACTAATATTGAATTATGCACAATTATTGACATAAGTGTTTTACACAATGCTTTCACATTTGTATACCAAACCCATTCTAAGATGGCGGATGCCGATTTAATTTGAGTTCTATCTTTATGTTTGCCCATCCAGGGCGTGATTAATTTTCAACACATGAGGATCAATTGCATTGTGTGGATATTGTAGCCACATTGGGCTCTTTTGCATACTAACTCTGATTTATGCACAATTGTTGACATAAGCGTTTAACACAATGCTTTCATATGTGTACTAAACCCACTCAAAGATGGCGGATGCCGATTTAATTTTGAGTCCTATCTTTGGAGTGCTGCCTCCTGTTTCCCGAGTATTGCGGGGAGGGACTGTTGAAGCAGATATATATATATATATATATATATATATATATATATATATATATATATATATATATATATATATACATATATATTCACTGAAAAAACCATAGGTTATAGGCCATATATAGTTAGGAATTTGCATTTACAAAACCTTATTTTACTCGCATAAAACCATTGAAATTCCATATATAGTTAGATGCGCTAACTATATATCGCGCACCCGCAATCCACTGCTGATGATGTCACATATTACATCATTCATGACATGGTTAGTGACATCACTGATGACATCACTGATGACATCTCAAATGACATCACTGATGACATCACTGATGACATCACTGATGACATCTCAAATGACATCACTGATGACAACATCCAGTGACTGTATGTTTCTGTAAAGTTAAAATGTGTCTTACATATTGAAGAATGAGTGGATGTATAAGTGTCTGGAAAAAGGATTTAGTAGGTGCATGACTGACTGTATGAGAGAATGATTAAATGTGTCTTAATGAGTGCATGGGTTAGTGACTAAACTATCTTAATTTGTGCATCATTATATCTGTTGTTCTACAAACTGCTGCATGTGTTGATCAGTAGCTATATGAATAACTGTATGGGTTATTGATTGGTTGTCCAAGTATTTGTATGGGACACTGAGTGTGTGTGTATGGGTAGCTGGGAGGTGTGTGACTCTGTACATAGAGTTGTGAGTAGTTGATTCACTATATGTATGGGTTCAAAACTGCATGTGGAAACAGCTGTATGGGCGGATGACTGTGTGCATTAGTGTATTAGTGAGTGAATGGATATCTCAGTGCTACATGTCAAAGTAAGTACATATGTAAAACACAGTACATGTGAGAGTTGACATATATAAATAAGTGTGCATAAGAGCCAGTGCATGTGTGAGTGGCTGTATGGATCATTGTGAACTTGTATCAGGGATTGTATAACAGAGTAAATATGTGTTAGTATATGTTTGAATAAATAAGGTGTGTATAACTGTATAGTTGAGGAAATGGAAGTGTGATTGATTGTTTGCATGACTGACTAGGTGTGTGAGTAACTCCATGGATGAGTGACAGTCTGTGACTGTCTGTTTACACTGATTGTATCTAAGGTTATATTAGAGTCTGAAGAGGTTCATGGTATTATCACATGAATGATATCATCAGTGATGTGATCAGTAATGTCAAATGAGATGTTATCAGTGATGTCATTTGAGATGTCATCAGTGATGTCATCAGTGATGTCACTAACCATGTCATGAATGATGTAATATGTGACATCATCAGCAGTGGATTGCGGGTGCGCGATATATAGTTAGCGCATCTAACTATATATGGAATTTCAATGGTTTTATGCGAGTAAAATAAGGTTTTGTAAATGCAAATTCCTAACTATATATGGCCTATAACCTATGGTTTTTTCAGTGAATTTTCAAGGTTTTGTAAATGCAAATTCCTAACTATATATGGCCTATAACCTATGGTTTTTTCAGTGAATATCAATGGTTTTTTAATAGCAAATATCAAAAGCTGTCAAATGTCAAGTACGTGATAGGTAAAAACGTTTTCGTGCTTATGCACGCTGATGTGCTTTGAACGCTGCCCCCCCACTCCCCTCTTTTCTCTTAGTAGTACTCTCTCTTTGCAGATAGTGAAGGGTAGTTAACGCAGACCTTTACCCCCGTTGTAATCCGTCGTACCTGCTTGTCTCTCCATTTGATTGATTGTTATCCAAGCATTTACTGTTTTAGAATTGGTTCTCTTTGGATCATTCTCTATTTACAAACAAGCACAAAGTCGCAATACTCTGTTTAGTCTTTGCAGATAGTGAAAAATCGTGTAAAAAAATAAAAGTAATCGAGCAAAATCAGTAGACCACTAATTGGATCTCTTTTTGATCTCGCTAAAATACAAACATTAGGAACAACCCTTCATGAGAAATACGAAAATAGTGAGATGAATTGAGCTCCACACCATGATGGCTGCAAGACAGCTCCACTCCGCCACCCACCCCGCCCAAAATAACAACAAACCCTATGCAAATATTATAAATAGATACAACACACCAGCAAAGTAACAGGGTAAAACATTTTATTAAATAACTATTTACATAACTATTTTATACTTTTTGTTGCCCGATCCGGCTAGCTCAATCGATCGAGCATGAAACTCATAAACTCTGATAGCAAGCGTTGAGAGTTTGTAGAACAATGGCTTCAGATTTTCTACATACGGTGTGGTGGCGCGGATTGGGAGGGGGCGTTTGGATCCTGCCCCTTCCCCAAATAAGATTTTCATACGTGAGTGTTCGTTCATGCTTTTGGTCCCTGAGTTGCTTCGATGTCACTGCCTTACACAAATGGCATAAGTCCTGGATGTTGAGTGCCATACTTCAGAGTTCTAAGCAGCGCTTGTAACACTGTCTAAACCTTATTTGCACCTGCTGCAGCTTCACTATTCAAAGTAAGTGGGGTCCGTTTGTGGACCTGACTGCATTAGAAAACAATGTGATACGGTGCCTCCCTAAACCGCTTGACGGAGGCCCCCAAGGGGCGGTGAGATGGCGCGGACTGGGAGGGGGCGCTTGGCTCCTGCCCCCTCACCATGTCGTGTTGCCCTGGTGTGGCCTGAGATCGCCCCCGACATAGGCGGCCGGCTCCCGGGGTCCGGCGGATTTTTTTGCCTTTTGATGACTCTTCCATTCTGGACCTTGTCCCACAATCCGTTTTACGTGAAGACACGCTGTAGTGGGGCGCCCCTTTACCGTTTTCGTTGCCATTTCTCCCGCTTTTGCTACTCTGTGCCTCTTCCGCCATTCAGCTGTTTACCGCCCGCTCTTGCGACTACAGCGTCTCGCTCACCATGTAGTTGAGTTACTCCCGCTCTTGCGATTTAACAGAACTTTTTGGACTGCTGAAAGCGGTTGTATTCCGACCGCTGGTTGGTGGAGACATTTTGACTATATTCTGGACCTGCGTTGTCGCGTAATGCGTCATATGACGCGCCGCGTTAGCGCACCCGGAAGTGCTCCGGTGCGCAAGGCGCAGCTTCCCGGAAACGATCCAGAGCGCGCCGCGCAGCGCGTAACGTAAGCATAACAGGTCATGTGACTTGTTAATAAAACTTTTCATTGGTTAATTTTACTTTTGTTTTCCTAATGATGTAAGACTAGGTCATGTGACCTAAAAATAACACTTTTCATTGGATTAAAACATTTTTTTTCCCAAACGATGAAAGCCCCACCTTGTTTCTGGATGTTTCAGACTGAAGCTGGCGTCACCATGAGAGCACCACCATCTCGTAGCTCCGTCGTGGCCATTCCGCAAGCAATCATGGCAGCCGCTCCCCACCGGAAGCCTGCGGGAGTCGAGGTCCCCCAAGACTTTTGTAGAATCTTCAAGGCTGAGGGGACGCTTTCGAGAATGGGACCCAAGCCCTGGCAGACAAGCGTCCGAGTTCCAAAGTGTCCCAGGGCCATTTTACTGGACCAGGCCCAAATCCGAAGAGCCGACCGCCATTTTGAGAGTCCTGTGGCAGTCGCTTATCGTTGCATCGCAAGAGCGGGAGCAACTCAACTACATGGTGAGCGAGACGCTGTAGTCGCAAGAGTGGGCGGTAAACAGCTGAATGGCGGAAGAGGCACAGTGTAGCAAAAGCGGGCGGAATGGCAACTGAAACGATAAAGGGGCGCCCCACTACAGCAGACCAGCCTCCGCCATGTGCTTCACAACTGCATACGTATCTCGTGATATCAAGGTTGGGCAGCCAGTACACAACAAGCAGTTACGAGTCCCATTTACACCGGAGCCATTTTGGGCGCGGCCGGGCAGGTCCAGGATCTAGTCAAACATAAGAAATGAGGCTGACGTCTCTGAAGCAGTTGACGCACAGCAGGACATAGCAAATAAACATGAAGTCTCTAAAGCTGTTAACTCACTGCAGGACAAAACAAGTGAACCTGAAACCTCTGGAATAATTGTCGCTCAAAAGAACAACACACAAAACTCTGTAGAGCCTGAAGAAAGAAAAACAGAAGGGCACTGTAGTTTCAGACACACTTAACACTAATGACTAAACAAAGATATCGTCTGTTTATGAAGCAGTTATGATGTTCACAGAATTGACAAAGAAGTGTGCAGACACCAATGCTATTAAGAAACACAAGGAAATCCCTAACGCATCAGCATTCTCGGAAGAGGTTGACACAGATAACATCTTAAGGGACAAAGAAAGACAAAATAAGGATGAGAAAGTTATCACTTTAGTTTTTTCATCAGCTAGCGACAGCAAGAAACACATTGTAATGGATATTAGAGAGGCTACGGATGGATAAATAAATTATCAAAAGAAATGGCTACTCCCCCTTTTAGCAGATTAGCTAAATCTTTGCGTAATTTGGACATTAAAGTTATATTATTGTTGTTGTTGTTGTTATGGTTATAGTTCTGGTTAATTTCAGCAAGAAACACATTGTAATGGAGAATAGAGAGGCTACGGATGGGTGAATAAATTATCAAAAGAAATGGCGACTCCCCCCTTTAGCAGATTAGCTAAATGTTTGCGTAATTTGGGCATAAAAGTTATATTATTGTTGTTGTTGTTGTTATCGTTATAGTTCTGGTTAATTTCCATACAGAGTGTCCTACACAGCACCACTCTAGGTAAACACTACTTTATGTAAAACCTGCACTTAGTTGGTCACCATGGGGTTTAAAGAAGGGATGGTTCTTCACCTGGGTGCCGTCCACAACTCAGCACGTTGTGCTGCCTTGGGACTATTCGCACAAAAGACAGCTTCGGACCATTGTTGTTTTTTTTTGTCAAAAAATGTTTAAATATATTTACAGTTTTTGTTGCGTTCGTTATATTTAAAAGTTAATAAAGTTTTATAATCCTACTTTTTTGGAGTAATATATATTATAAAAAAATCGGGTGAATGGGGCCTTGAATCGGGTTATTGTCATGTGTGGGCTTTGCAAGTGTACTGCTACAGGATCGGACATTTCAAACTCAAATGCACGTTCTTTTTCTTACCTTTCCGAAGCATGGAGCGCAATAGCAGGCAGAGAAAGGGTGATGCAAGTGTTGAACACTGCCTGGCCTGGCAAGTTGCTGGCAGTGGCCCCCCCCCCCGCCCGCTCGTGAAAGAGGGCACACACACACCGCCGCCCCGAGTACTTCACAGATCTTTAAAAGACCATGCGCTTGTTCATGAGGCTTAAATGGTTTATCACCCCTTCTAGAACCCCTGCATCGACCCTCTGACGTTTCCTGGAAGAATTAGCACGTAACACAATACCAAGCCCTGTCAGCTGAAACCCCCGAGGAATCGTGGGGCATATTATCAAGGGGGTTTATTTCCGCTTTTTTGGCTTTAAAAGCCAAGAAAGCGGAGATAAAATTATCTCCCTATTAACAAGCTGTCGCTAACACCAGTTAGTGACAGCTAAAAGGAGATAGCGACCATCTTGGGCCCCGCTTTGCATGTCAGTGATATCTATCACTAATGACATGCAAAGTGGGCGTGCCAAGATGTTAGCAACTGGAAACAGTCCCTTACATCGCTATCTCCTATTACCAAATTTTGGAGATATTCGCGCTAAGCGCGAATATCTCCACAAGCTAACACCTACCCTGAGCAGTTCTTAGCCATGTTATCCAATGGGAGGTGGATAACATGGCTAAGAGCATTTGCTGGATAATGCATGAATATCGCTGACTTTTCAGCGATATTCATGCATTGCGGCCGTTTTTTATCGCATTTGCGAGCAGTTCTTAGCCATGTTATCCAATGGGAGGTGGATAACATGGCTAAGAGCATTTGCTGGATAATGCATGAATATCGCTGACTTTTCAGCGATATTCATGCATTGCGGCCGTTTTTTATCGCATTTGCGATAAACCTTGCTAATAGCAAGAAGCTAACACCTTCCCTGAGCAGTTCTTAGCCATGTTATCCAATGGGAGGTGGATAACATGGCTAAGAGCATTTGCTGGATAATGCATGAATATCGCTGACTTTTCAGCGATATTCATGCATTGCGGCCGTTTTTTATCGCATTTGCGAGCAGTTCTTAGCCATGTTATCCAATGGGAGGTAGATAACATGGCTAAGAGCATTTGCTGGATAATGCATGAATATCGCTGACTTTTCAGCGATATTCATGCATTGCGGCCGTTTTTTATCGCATTTGCGAGCAGTTCTTAGCCATGTTATCCAATGGGAGGTGGATAACATGGCTAAGAGCATTTGCTGGATAATGCATGAATATCGCTGACTTTTCAGCGATATTCATGCATTGCGGCCGTTTTTTATCGCATTTGCGATAAACCTTGCTAATAGCAAGGTTTATCTGCGATAAAAATCGCCGATGTGCGGCGATAATTTTTGTCTCTAAACAAGTTAGAGACAAAAATTATCGCTAGTTGTTGGTAATATGCCCCCGGGTTTTTGCTTGCAGGAATCGGGAGGCGGGAGACTAGCACTGAAATCAGTAGTCTCACGCCTGAATCGGGAGGGTTAGCATGTCTGGATTCTCTACAGCTAGGGCCATAAACTACATCCGCAGGGCTAGGTGATAGCCTGGGACCGGCCTGGCATCTAAAATGGCTGCCGTGCACGACAAAATTGTGGCATTGGAAAAAAGGCAAGATGGCGCAGACAATGTTTATCAATAAGGTTTCATTTATAACAAAATATTTTATCGCACTGACAAATTGGTGGTCAACACTTCCTGATTTCCTTCGAATCGAACGTTAACAGACGTCACGCAGCAAAAAAAAAAAAAGCTCACGCACAGCCGCTGGAAGACATGTATCAACATATATGAGCCTCCTCAGCCACCCTCAGAAAACATAAGGGATTAGGATACGTCTCCCGCACCCCCTTATACCTAGTAATTTAATTAAAACGAAGAACAAAATGGTCTCCCGCACCCCCTTATACCTAGTAATTTAATTAAAACGAAGCACAAAATGGCGAATTCCCGTTTCGCTACCAGTTTGCGGCCCAGTTCGCGGCCCGGGAAGCACTTCTACCGTGAAAAATAATTTTTTTTTTATTTTCCCCACGGGACCCTTTAATAACCCCAACAACATTCCTAGGGGGTCAAGAGGGGTATACCTTGCCCCCTTTCATTAAATTCCCCCTTCGTTTTTCACCTCTTCTTCTCTCTCGATCCTACCGAGAGATAAGATGGCGGCCGCTCCAGACTGTTTAGAATGTTGACAGACACCGGGGAGCCAATCAGCTTCGCATCGCAAAGTTCCGTTTTGCGAAAAGTAAGTGGACCGGAGCGCAGCCCGGAGCGCTGTTACAGATATATATCTTGTTTTGAACGTTAATTTCTCAAAATCCACTGGAGCACATATATTGAGACCTAGCAAAGGCACATCGGGCTAACAGTCCCTACAATTTTGCCAAGTTTCGTGCAAATCCATTCAGCCGTTCGAGCTAAAAGTGAGGCCAAAGGCCCTATGGAAATTAACATGGGAAAAACACGTTTTGGGACCCCCCTTTTTTCTCGGCCCCCCCTTGACGAAACCCCCCCAAATTTTCGGGGGCTGCTCAGAAACAAAATGTGCCATTTTCCTGAAAATTTCAGCCGATTCCGTCCACAAACGCCAAAGTTATTAGACATAGAATTTTCAAAAGTTCCATAGACAAATAATCCTAACTATATATACCTACTGGCGACACACCAGTAGGTAATATATATATATATATATATATATATATATATATATATATATATATATATATATATATATATATATATATATATATATATATATATATATATATATATATATATATATAAGGTCATTCTCTTTCTTCTTTCCTGTCTCTCTCTTTCATTATCAGTCTCAAATCTCTGTGTCCCCTGAGTCTTTTTCACATCTCTATCTATCTATCTATCTATCTATCTATCTATCTATCTATCTATCTATCTATCTATCTATCTAGCTATCTATCTATCTATCTATCTATCTTTATATATATATATATATATATATATATATATATATATTCCACCGCTTGGCTCACTTTCCCTTCGCTAGGCGCTCCTTGATTCTCGGTCGCGTTTCTCCTGCGGTTGAGCCAACCGCTGCAAATTATCACAAGATCTCCCCAGTCCCGGGGAGGAATGGAGTCGCTGAAAGACGGCACTGACACGCTTCTTTCAATAAAGATGATTTATTTCATCAATCCATGTGGGGGATTTAGCAACAAAAAGAAACCAACGCGTTTCGACAGCGTCCGCTGTCTTGATCACGGTCAAGACAGCGGACGCTGTCGAAACGCGTTGGTTTCTTTTTGTTGCTAAATCCCCCACATGGATTGATGAAATAAATCATCTTTATTGAAAGAAGCGTGTCAGTGCCGTCTTTCAGCGACTCCATTCCTCCCCGGGACCGGGGAGATCTTGTGATAATATATATATATATATATATATATATATATATATATATATATATATATATATATAAATATATATACACAAGCTCCAATTCCCTGATAGAATTTAGACACAGACACAGGGGCTTCACTTCTATAAATTACTCCACGTTCATATCTTTTGCTGTAACGCGTTTCGGCATCTCTGCCTTGCTCAAACATATATATGTGGATATATTTCTCACTTTCTGCCTTGTTCGGTTCCTCAGTTGTTCAGAGGCAGGAGGGGAGGCTGCCATGGGCCCAATATGGAGTATGTGCCCACATACATCCTAAACTCTGACTTGCCCTTTTCCATTCCCCTATCTCTACCCCTCATACATGCAGTTCCTCTCCTCCTTTCTCCTCTCTTCCATGTCTCAACATTTTTCATGTAAAACTACCCTCTCTCCTCTCAGTTGTCTCTGTCACTTGAGTCTCTCTCTGCCCCGTGCCTTCCTAACCACTGTCCATCTTTCTCCCCTCTGCCCTGTCTCTTCGATCTCGTCCCCCTGCCCCTCTCTCATCCCTCTGCTGTGTCTTGTGCCTCTCTCCATTATCTATGACCTGTCTTCCATCTCCACACTCCCTCTTGCTCTCCATGTCTCTGACTATAATCCTGGCCACATAGAAAGGAGGGGTCCCTGCTCTCCATAACTCTGTCAGTGACATGGCCTCCTCGCATCTCCTAAACCATCCCCTGAAGCTTCTATTTCTGACGGATATTGGTGCAGTGAAATGAAGAACACCTGTAAGTTGTTGCAGAAGTGTTTTGCTACGTGTGTGTTAATAGCCAATTTTTAGTTAGTTGTATATTTATTTGTCGTATAGCTTTGATCACACAATGATACCCTGCATCAGAGGGCTTTACCCCAGGCTACTTGAGTTATGCAGCAGGGGAGGGTCTAATTATGCTGCAGGGCTGACTAAATTATGCAGCAAGACAAGACAAATTATGCACCATAGTACGGCACATTTTGTGAGAGTTTTAGTTCACTATTTTGATATTTTTACGCTTGTTAACACTCTGGGCATATATTGCACCCAATTGGTACCAGTGTCACTCCAAAATATAGCAATAAGCGAGAGAAAGGTGACCAGTCGGCCTTTCCAAAGGGCCTTCCACTGCACAGCCACACGTGTTGCTACATGTTTTGTAACCTCTGAACCGTCTCAGCTAGAAACTAATATTTCAGATTACGCAGCAGATGATGGATTATGTGGCAAATGCAGCAAATTCAGAACTATGCAAATACGCGGTGGCTGCCCGATCGTATACTTACAGAGATCAGTAAGAGGTAGAACACTTCACCAGCACTGATAGGAGTGGCCTACCAGAATGTACTTTTGTCAACGCTCTTTAGTGTGACATCATGGCCGTAAATATCTCCATAGGATGGTAACGACATTTGTGACCATGCAGAGGTCTCTGCTGCCTTTTGGCTAAGTTCACGCTGTAGAAATACCACATGCATACATACATACATACATACAACATTACTTTGTGTGATCTTTGCAGTGTCATATATACTGCCGCCAAGATGACATGTTCCCCTTCAGAATCATGTCAAGTGCTCTCACGTTTCCCATTTCACCATGTAAGTAGTTCATACAGTCCAGGTGTTTCCTTTAAATCCTAAGATTCAAGACCACTGCATTTCATTATAAAATCAGGACTACAAGTCCCCTAAGGCAAAGAAAATACCTGCTGAAAATCAGCTACTTGGGCATGGAGCTGGGAAACTTGTTCTGCATGTCCTGCACCAGAGGGAATATGTAATATTTAACAGACATGTGAAAATGTGCAACACCACAATAGTTATACGATAAAAGAGCACATGCGTGACTAAGTTAGAAAAAAATTAGAACCGAAGGTCAAAGAAGAAAGGTGTACATATTTATTAAGATGTTACAAAATAAACGAGTGATCCTGCCTGGTGGAACAAGAAGGGTCAAATTATGCATATTCTGTAAACTGAAACTGCATCTTCTGAGCTTCCCACAGATCTCTATGTGTAGCACCACGGCGGCCATCTTGTGATCCCTGCAGACAGTCCTCCTGCGCTGAGCACACCGTTTATCGGTACTTGGAGGTCAGGACATCAGACACTGCAGCCAGGAACTTGTCCCAGGCAGCCTGGCACTGAGGGGTGAAGTCAGCAGGGAAGTGGGCGGCCAGTGTAGCCTGAATGCAGTGGGACAGCAGCTGAAAGAGAGAAAAGCAGAAATTGAACACCACCACCCAGGGAGCACTTGGACAAACCTGGATTAAAATGGAAAGAACGTCCAGTGATATAATGCCAAATTCACAAGATACTGAGAAACGCCGTTTCTTCCTACATAACTTGTAAAAACATATACAAATGCTACCTTATTTTCATTAAAAACAACATTTCATTGAAAGTACAAGAATGGTACTTCCTCAAAAAAGCAACTGTATTTCTCACTGTGTCCAATGTTTTATCCTCACCACTAACAAAGATTTTGCCTTGGCTTTCATTCAAAGAAAGCAGAAAGAAAAAAAGAATCGTGAAGTATGTGAAAGTGTTCCCATGTAGTATTCTTTTGCGTACTCTCATGCAGCCGCGGTCCGTGCAGGTAACCGCGGTGGGACCAGGTAAGGGGGGGGGTTTGAGGCATGATGCCGGTGGAAAATGTATTATTTATTTAATTTTCCTTCAGCATCGTCTCTCAAAATCCCCACTGGCCCGGCCCCATCCCCCCATCGCTGTTACCTGCATGGACCACTGTTGCTCTCATGCCTTTGTCAATTTGCCCCAAAACTTCTGAAATGGGAATCAATTGATACAATTAGTACAGATAGACAGGACTGTGCTCTCTTTGCAATTTTACTAATAGGAAGTTGAACATTTTAAGGCCGAATCCCAAAGACATTTAATAGTAGTAAATGGGTATTCCTGTGGTATCACTTCACTTACTCCCTGTCATTAGGAGAAATAATAACGATAAAAGCAACAGTTGCTTAATAGAACTTTTTTCGATCCTCTGAAACTGAATGCCCCGTCTTCGTCAGGTCATGGCTCATACATTTATCATGGCAGTGATGTCCAACTTAGATCCAAGAAGGTTGGATCTATGCTTGATTTCCAGGAAAATCTCTGCTTAACTAAATCCATTCCATGTAGATCTATTTTATGTAACAATACCATGTAAATACGCTGGCGGCTGGTAACTTTACCAGGAAGGAGGGTGGGGGGCCACCCACACACACATACACACTTACTCACACCCATGCATTCAAACACACATTCACAACCATTCGCAACACTTATATACATCTATTTATACAAACATACAGGCATGCATGCACCAAACATTTAAAAAAAACATAAAACTTACGGTCACTGTAGAGAGGAATGCCTCAGAGGTCTCAAGAGGGTTGGGACTGATGCCTTCCCGATTAACACTCAGCCCTGGGCACTTCAGGGCTTAAAACTGAAGCGCCCAGGTCGGAAGCAATCAGGGACGCTCCCCCACCTGACAAGAGGGAAAGTCCTTGAGGAACCAGGCTGAAGAGGGCACGCCCACAGGGCTGTGAAATTATCAGCCTGGCACAGTTCAGATCAGGCAGCCAGGAGCATGCTCCTTAAGCGCTTGTCTTACTCCTGGTTGCCTGACCTGAACAAGAAGAGTGTCTGTCACGCTGACCTTTGCTGAGCCTGACAGACATTCCTCTTGCTGGGAAAAAGGTGGGGGACGTGTCCCAATAACCCATGAGGATAGGCCGCAGCTGTGTAAATGTACAGGGCCACACAAGACACCTCAGTTTTAGAAAAAAGGCTTCTAATAGAGGGACAGACCAGGCTCCTCCAACGAGCAGCTCGTGAGCTACTGGTAGCTCCCCATCTACCTGCAAGTAGCTCTCCTGTGTACAGCCCAGCTTACGAAATTAGAATATTTTGCTTAGCTAAATTAATTTATAATACCAAAATTCAAAAACACGTATTTGAGACAAACGGGTCATTTTCAGAACTCATAAGCTGAAGTTTGTAAAAAATGGTTGAATTTCAAAAATATATTCAAGGCAGATATTTGAGAGATAAATCATGCAGTGTTGGGGAGGCTTATCATTAATATTACATTGGCACCAGAAGCATTGCTGCTATGACTTCTATGTCATTTATGTAGAGACATTCCACAATGGGAAATCCATTGTAACATTACTGCTGGCACACGTTCCTGATGAACTGAGGTGATCACTGTTGTAGTGGTGCATATGGTGGCCACTAATGTAATCTTGTCTGATGCGGTCAGTATTATAGCTCTAATAATATTAGTAGCTCACAATGCTTTTCATTGAACATAAATAACTCTTATTACAGAAAAGGTTGGAGACCACCGGGGTAGACATTTTATTTATTTGTATACTCCATTACAAACTGCTATGGTTGAGAAACATTCAAAACAAACACCAAGATAGACGCTTGAAGTATGTGAGTAGCAAAGCTTTGCCATTATACATTGATATTTCTTTTTTAAATTCCTACCCATGAAGGGCTGTTTTTGAACTGATTCCAACTTGTTCACTGCTGGCTCACCTGGAAGTTTCCGGGGTCCACGCGGAGGTTGTAGGCGTGCAGGTCGCTCAGTTTGGACAGGGCCTGGTCCAGGCTGTCCAGGTGCTTGGCTGCCTCACCGATGGCGCCCAGGACCTTGCCTCCATGTCGCTTCACGTCAGCAGAGCCCGGGGAGAGGTCGAAGTGGCTGAAGTAGGTCTTAGTCTGACCGAAGCTGGCAAACAGCCTGGGGAAAAGGACATATCAACTTTAATTAAAAAAATGCTCTAAAAAGCACACTCACATCAATATTCTATCCAGCACTGTAACCTCAGACAACAAATACATATATGAAATGGCTATTGCTGTCGCAAAATGGAAATACATTTTTTTGGGCATCACAGAAAATGTAAGGAAAGATTGCATTCATAACAAAAAGTCTGACCCAAAAAAGGCCAATTGTTAGATCAACGTTTAGGCCCAAAATTCGAATCGACTATACAACATATAATTAAAACGACCCATTTGCTCTAACCTCTTATTTCTTTTGGCCATCATCTCTGAACATTTCCTCTATGACTTACAAGCCCTTACCTTTGCCCAGAAGGCTCCAAACTCTTACCTCATAGCTTCTAACCTCTCCAAATCTTTCTTTGGGCTCTAACCCCAACTCTTAGCCCTCATAAAATCTAACCTTTTTCTAATCCCTCTTGGGGCTGTAACCAATTTCTACTTTACTGTAGGTTCAAAATAGTTCCCCCTATGGGATCTAACCCCACGGTCACTTCCTCTAAGCACACTATCCATTTACCACTTCACCCAAGGAATAACTTCTTATCACTTCGCCCATGAGCCTTACACTCTTACTGCCTCCCCAAAGTATTAACCTCTTACCAGTCCCACTATAGGTCTTTATCTCCCCTTCTGCTGTATTGGCTGTCCCAGTGACTTGTTTGTGCTCCATACAGATGCCCCACCATGCTTAAAGGGACTGCGTACTGGCCAGTAAAAGCCCAGGCTGTACACTGCCTCTTTGGCCTACATTGCTTTTGGCGATGAGGCGCAAAGATCCGTAAAGCACAATGACAGCTTTGCTGCTGGTTCGCTGCTGGTGGAGACACGGACAACTCTGTGTGCTCATCTAAGACAAGCCCATATCTAAGCTACCTGGATGATCCATGAGTTGGATCAGAACACAGCCAGCTCTGCCAGGAAGGTGAACCAATGTTGAAGCCAAGAGGTTGTATTTAATGGTAAACATCAGTTTGAGGTCTATGTACACTAATCCGACGGCGTGAACACCATATATGTCGAACAATCTTAAACAAATAGGATTCATAATTGTCTAGCAGGAGCAGACCACAGTCATCGCGCACACACCCCTTGAGCAGAACTCAGGAACTTTTAGGAATCTGCAATTATTTTAAACTCCTAACTGTTGGTAATGCGGGAATAATCAATTACATGTCAATAGGAAATGGCTAAAAGGCAAAAGTCAGCCCCATTCTGACTGTCTCTTTAAGAGAAGTAAAAAACTAAACACAACTGTCAAAATGTGCACCGGCATCATGTAGATCAGTCTTACTTTAAATAGTTACACACAATACTAGACACAGAGAGCGGGGGCATGTCTGAGTGACCCCCTCCATAGTGCTCACCTGTCCAAGGCTTCTCCCCCGAGGGCATCGCAGTGCCCAGAGATCTTTCCCCAGAGGCCGACCACCAGGGCCTTCTCTTCAGCAGACAGAACCATCTTGAGAGGTGGGTGCTGGCGGGCTCAGGACACACAAGAGATGGAAGTTGGAGACAGTCCGTGCTGTGTGCCGGGCAGAGCCCCCTTTGAAGGGCAAGGGGGCCGAGGAGCCTGGCAGCCTTCCAACGTGATTGGTCAGTTTTGGATCCCACCCAAGGAGGCGGGGCTTTCTTATCTCCTTGAAACACTGGCAGGGAGCAGGTGTGTCTTTCCAGCATGACGTGAAAAAAAGGTCTAATCTGTGGGTTGCTTCATTAACTTGGCCAAGAAAGACGTTTCTGGAATTTCAAAGATCTGTTTAAAGGAATTTTACATTGTTTTAGGTCATTTTGTTATTCACAATGAACTTTCATCAATCCTTGGAAAGGCTTGCAATTGAAAACATGCACACTCTGGTAACAGAGAATATGGCTCGTTGCGTTCTTACTCGGTGCTGAACTCACACTGAAGATGACAAAATGCATGTGCATGTGAACATATGCCCACACGGAGCCATAGGTCAAGCCGGGTTGGTAGAAAGAGCGAAAATGAAGGAAAAGGTGACATCTGGGTTTCTCACAGTTTCATGTTATAGGACATTGGTTAATTACAGAGAAGCAATATTTATCGATCAAGGTACTTTTCCGAGTATTTCTAATTCAGATGCAGGCAGGAGTTTGTGCCCAATAGACATTATAAGTCGTGCACAATTTTTCTGTTTTTTCCGCAAAAAAACTCCTACGAATTTGTGTAGGAAAAAAATACAAGTTTTCCATGTGTCACTGCTCGAAAAACGGAGAATCAGACTGTACTATTAAATTCTGTTTCTTTCTGAGGGGTGGAAACGGGGTGTGAATGTATTACGACATCCGGTACATACCGCAGCACATTCCTGCAAGAAATTACCTCCCAAACTCTGAGACATTCAGACAGAAGGTTTAAGTGAGGTGGGACATGCTGTGCGGTACCACGAGCTCAACTCCCACGCGTGAAGGGGGAAATGGTCAGAAATGTCCCCCAGTAGGATTGCTCCTACCTTTGGAGCACATTTCCAACTTCAACGAAATTCATTTACAAACAAAGAAAATCCTCCTGGAAATCGCAGCAAGTCATAGAATGCGAGGCTTACATACATGTGTGACATTACACTCATGCATGATTCCCATCAACTTCTGCATGCACAAACGTAACGCAAATATGCATTTGGATAATTATATTTTTTAGGTTTCTAGTTAACTTTATCTAAATTACTTTTTCAGTCAACGGGCCACATGTTCTTTTTTTTAAGGTCGCAATTGGCCAGATTTGCAGAATTGGGCCATTTGTGACCGGAAAAAAGGCTTTTCCTATTTACCAAACCCTATTTACGATTCAGTAAACTATTACCGAATCGCAAATAGAGTTTGCAATTCGGTGTTACGAAGGGGCGTATTTAGGGTATCCTTTCCTAATACCGAATCGCAGGGGTATGTAAGAATGTTTTGCGACCCAAAAGGGGGCGCGAAACATTTGCATTTTACCACCAAGTTCATGTTGGTGGTAACCCTTCACATATCAGAAGGGGTCCCCTTTCCCTTTGTGAAAGGTAGTACAAACATTTTTTTAGAGCAGGCAGTGGTCCAATGGACCACTGCCTGCTCTTAAAACATGAAAAGAAAGTGTAAACTTTTTTTAAACGCAGCCCATTTTCCTTTAAGGAAAACAGGCTGAATTAAAAAAAAATGATTTATTCATTTTAAAGCAGTCCCAGACATGGTGGTCTGCTGACCCCAGCAGGTCACCATCGCTGTGATTTTAGCGATTCCCAATGGGTCGCAAATAGTGACCTACCTCATTCATATTCATGAGGTAGGTTGATTTGCATCCACCTAGGAATAGCTAAATGAAACTCATGGTATTTCATACATGAGGAATAGCGATTACCTAATTGTGGTTCACAGAAAATCACAATTTGGTCATCACTATTTCTAATATTGCTACATGTGGCCCAAAATGTTTTTAAATGATCAAAAATCAAGGCAGGAATGCAGAGAGGGAATGTAGAACCAAACTAGAACGTGCCAAAACCACAACCCCAGAACACTACAGGAGCACTGGGGGGGACACACAACCTGTAGGGCACACATCTCCAAGAAAAATGTGGGTAATTAACAGCAGGGTTGGATTGGGAACGCAAACCAGCCCTGGCTATTACGTTGGGCCGGGCATGAGGTGGGGGTAGGAGGGGTGCTGGTGGGAAACACTGCTGCTGCTTTTGTTACAGGGGGATGACATTGCAGCACTGCTGAAAAACTGGCACTGTAACAAAAACGGCCCCCACTGGTAAAAAACAGGCCCCCACCCTTCCGGCCCACCCGGAAAATGCCTGATGCCCGCTACACCAGTCCAACCCTGATTAACAGTTAAGTGCACACACACGATTACAGAGGACATGTATCAAGAGGCATCCACACAGACAGCCATGCCAAGATAGCCCATAGTTCTCCAAAAATGTAGATTCACAGTGGCTTAGGGAGGGTTCCATGGACATAATACAAGCAAAGAAACTGTGTCCCCTCCCTTGGGTGTCACCCCAATCAGCCATCTTGCCCCTGAGACTCCTCAACCTCCTTCCCCATAGTCTGCACCTGCCACGTCAACACTCACCACCATTCCCAGGCGTACACCGGTGTATTACCGCTCCCTACACTGCAGTTCTGCCAATCCAAATCATATCTAAGGCTCCCAGTTTTCTATTTTTACAGATCAATACAAACAGAAAACAACATATTTGCTGTCTGTGTTTATTTTAAAAGTAGAAAAATGCAGAAAACGGTGCTTTTTGTGAGTGACTCTCCATGCTGTCCTTCATGACTTCTAGGACAACAGCTGAGCACATCATGGAGAGTTAAAAAAACAACAACATTACATTCCCTTAAATACAGGCATATGTTAATGAATATTTGTATTTAATGCTAATATTTAACTGTCGGTGTACTGTTTTGTTGTTTTTGGCTGCTTAATTAGCTGAAACGTTATCGGTATCAAAGTATGAGTGCATGTTTATCAGTTAAATAAATGCAGAAATATACCATTTTACAACTCTGTTTATTCTCAAAATACACAATAAATATGAAAAAATAGAATTAAGATGGCCAAAAAAGAAATATGGATTAATACAGACGAAAATGTTAAAAAAAGAAATGCCATAAAACCGGGAGCTCTAACGATAACCCAAAAAAGAGAAGAGAAAGGGGCATCAAAATATTTATGTTAGAATTGTTGTTCCTGTACTAATACGTACCGAGTAGAGTTTGTTCAAGTTATCTCATTACTATCTAGATTATTTCACGTCTATTCAGAAACTAAACACAATATAAACTCCTTCTGCAGTTCCACATTGTCTCTCTCCTAAATATGAAGGTCTATCCCAGGCTACAATTACAGGCACAAACACGAATTGTGAAGTTAAGAAGAAAACCAATACGGACAATATAGATAAATTGTGATTATTTTGGGAACTATACATTGTAACACAGACTTTGCCTAAACATTTCTTTTAAATTGTTTACAAAGTAAACACATGTTTTTCATAAGCACAGATGGGATGGCAATGCCATGACTATTCATGTAATTGAATTTAACTGAGTAACATTGTCACGTGACATATGCAGTGTAATAAAGTCCCACGGCTTTAACAGTTGGTACGCTATATCAACAGATCATTAGAATTGAGACACAATTTGCATTACAGTGCCTCATTCTGGGGTGCAAACTGTTATTCTCTGAAATCCAGGCCTGTTTCCACTGGTCTCAGAAGGGTGACCAGACTACTTGTACCTATGGCTGTGGTAAGCTCATATAAGTGGCATCTGCGATCACAAGACACTGTTTAGAAGTTGTTTGTAGTATCATTTTTTTAGCATGAAATGTACCAAGTACTCCCATCAAATAGTTAATTTCTATATTTCCAGTACACATCTGGGGCTGACTTTTGCCTCCTAGAAATGTCCTATTGACAAGTCAAGTCAAGTCAAAACCACTTTATTCGATTTAGTTAAAAATCATAAAAGCATTCTACAATCACAAAAAAAAGGGGCAATACAAATTCATGAGAAATTACAAAGGTCAATGGATCAATAGTATTTGTATATTCACAGTTTAAAAACAATTAAAAAACATCAATGGTAACTAATATATTCACAATTTAAAATACAGCTAAAAAGGAATAAATATTTAGCTAAAAATTTACAAGTACAAAAAACATTATCCATTTCATCCTTCGGTGCAAAACCCTTATATTACATTTTGAGTCTTCTCCTCCTGATCCTAACAGCAGAAACAAGATAATTGGCCACGCTAAACACAGCCAAAGCAGTGTCCAATAATTGGAGATACAGGAGGGCAGGTTTTGCCTGATGGAAGGTTTTATCCTTCAGTAATGGAACCAGGTATTTCTGTCTGGGCACAGTAAAAAAATGACAGAACAACATAAAGTGCATATTATCTTGCGTTGAAAAGTTGTCGCAATTACAGACAGGGGCGTCCTCCTCCTTATACCAGCCTTGACTATCACAGAGGACCGTATAGATCTGATTAAACCGAAGTTTAACCAGAAGCCACCTGTGAAAGGGGATGTTGACGATGGTAAGGTACGGTTGTATAGTAAGGCAGGTAATGGTCAGGAAATGGGCTCTGACCGTGGGTTTAGTCAGTTGGCGTTCCTCCCTCTACACATTTTTTAATTTGGTAAAGTTGAGCACAACCCAATCTAGATCAGATTTCTTTAGACCTTGAGGGACCGCAAAAATATCGGAACGACCAAGGTCCGTAGAACACTTTTGAATGTATGATAGCCAAGCAATATTTTTAGAATTGTCCAATTTTACACAGTCCACCAGTATTTTGTGATTCAAACCTAGATTGTTATTGGTCCAGGTCCTTATCCATAGCAAAATAGGAGCCATTAAAAGGGTGTCAGAAATATACCCTAGACCAAGTTCCTGGTGAACTGAAAACGTGGCTGTAGATTGGGGAAGCCCTAAAATGGATCGAAGGAACTTGTTTTCTTCCCTTTGAATAGTTTCACCATTCACATAACCCCACAGACCTGAGCCATACCTGGCTATTGCCACAGATTTCGCCCTATACAAGTTTAATAAAGCACCAGTTGGCTTCCCACCCAGTCTCCTGGAAAAACTTAAAATAGCATTAGCCGAGCTCCTAACTGCTTTAGTTTTAGCTATGATTTGGGGAGCCCAGCTTCCCTTGGTGTCGAAGATTACACCCAGGTAAGTAAAAATTTTGACATTAGTGATCACGTCACCATTGCAGTAGAACTGTTTAGAATTATTTTTGACAGCCCCAAAAGCCATGACGTGAGATTTGGAGTTGTTTATCACTAAATCAAGTGAAGACATAAAATCATTAAAAGCATTTAAAAGTCTTTGCAAACCTAAATGGGTCCGAGCTATCAGAGCTGCTTCATCCGCGTACAGGAGAACAGGGATACGAGTATCCCCTGCACGCGGAGTGTCCAAGGTAGCAGTTAAAAGAGTCTTCTCAAGTGAATTTATATAAAGAGTGAACAGCATGGGAGCAAGAATGCAGCCCTGCCGCACGCCCCTACTTGATTTGAACCAAGCTGTACGATTACCTTCTTGGTCCATTCTAATAGAAGCTTTTAAATCCTTGTGTAGTTCTGCCAAAAAATATACAAGGGGAGGATCGAGACCCAATTTTAACAACATGGTCCACAGCTGGGCTCTATTAACCAAATCAAAGGCCGTGGACAGGTCCATAAAAGCAACAAAAATTGACCCCTTTTTTGCAGTAGTGTATTTCGAAATTATCAAATGAAGATTTAAGCATTGGTCCTCTGTTCCTCTGCCTGCACGGAACCCATACTGGGCATCTGCTAGAATATCGTTGTCTAGGGACCAAGTGTTAATTCTGGCTAGCAAAACTTTGCCCAGAATCTTCATAGAAGAGTCCAATAAAGAAATTGGTCGAAAACACTTGGGGTCACTTCTTTGGCCCTTTTTAAAAATGGGTACTATAATTGAACATGCCCAGGTTTTTGGCAAACCCCCCTCATGCACACAATTAAAAACATTGGCTAAAATCTCAGCCCACAAATCAGGGTTAAGTTTGTAGAGGTCCAGAGGTACCCCATCTGGGCCCGGAGCTTTGTTAGCAGCAGAGCCTAAAATTGCCAGCTCTACTTCTGATTTACTGAAATTTAACTTAGTAGGAGAGGTTGGGGAGTAGGGCATTGCAAACGCCTCGACTATTTCATTTGAGCCATATATATTGGAAAAATGATTAATCCAGTCTGCTTCAGGGATATTTATTTCAAGATCCATGTTATTAGTATGAGCAAATAAAGGATTATTAATTATGGCCCAAAATGTGGAGCTTTGTTTAAGGGTTGTAGAATCGATTAAAGAATCCCATGCTTCATCTTTGATGGCTTTTTTTCGTAATTTAACCGCCATTACATATTCTCTTCTCAACTGTGCCACCAAAGACCTATCTCTAGGGGATTGTTTAAGGGCTTTCAACAAAGCCGAGTGTGCCTTCGAGCAAGTGCGATCAAACCACCTAAACACTGGGGCAGGACCCCTCCTTGGTTTCGCTGTGAGCTCTTTTTCTACTCTGGCACAAATAGCTTCAAAAGCACTAACAACCTCCCCCCCCCTCCTCTCTCCATCCCTACATTTCTCAATTTCAACTGCCATATGTTGCTCAATTAGACCATGAAAGTCCTCTGGACAAACTTTACACCATTTAAGGCGCCTTCCCTGGTCTCTGCTCCTTACATCCCTTGCAGAGATTGCCCTCAGTTCCCCTTTACACAAACCAGAGAAAGCGTCCAGAAACAACAACACCGGGGTGTGGTCACTGAACCCACTTACAATTGCATTATAGAACAATACATAACGTAGGAGCCCCGGGAACATAAAAAAGTAATCGATAATCGATTCGCTCCCCCTCGCGTTATATGTGACCACACGGTTTGTTGGGTCTGAGAACCCTGGTTCATATAAATCATTAGATGATAACAGATTTTCCATTGCCACACCCTTAGGGCTGTGTTCAAAATGTGGCAACGATGTGTGATCTGGACCGGTATCACATACAATCTGACAGTGAGACTCACACAAATGAACATTAAAATCACCCATCATAATTAACTGAACAAAAGTGGTTTGTTTTGACATATAATTGATTAAAAAGGCCGATAAACCTTCTAAAACAAAATTAGGGGGCCCCCCCTGCATGGAGTTATAACAATTTATAAACACAATCTTGTTCTTGTCTGCCAAACGAATTTCCACCAGCTGAAAAAAGTGAGAGGAACTGGGGATTTCTTTGACATTCCCTGCTATTTTGACTGAAACAAGAAATTGCAAACCCCCTCTATCCCTTCCCGCCGTGGAGCTCTGGGCATCGACAAAGAATGAAGTATAACCATCTACCCAGGAACCCTTATCTTTAGACCAAGTTTCTTGTAAGGCAACTATATTGTGTTCCTTCAGTTGTTGTCGCCAAATCGGGTCATCCTGTTTTGCCAGTAGGCCCGCAATATTCCATGATAATAACCTGATATGCCCCCTGCCCGATTCTAATGGGTCATTTGTAGCAGTTTTAACCATGACATCAGATGTGGTAGCCTCTGCATTACCTAGGCATGTGACAGTCAGGTTTTCGTGTTCAGGCTCTAGTCATTCAATATCTATTCTATCGGCTAGGGCCGTGAACCTATTTGACAATAATAAATCATTTGAAGGAATGTTCCTTACAACATTAACTAAGCCACTGCCCTTGGTTGGCTTTGTCACCCAATCACTAGCAAACATAGGTGAAATAAGTTTGTCCTCCGCCCAAGCGTTTTCAGTAAAATGTGACTTGTTATTCTCCACAACACCTGGTCTATAGACTCGGGGGTAGAAGAAGCCAAGGGGCATCGCCCGAACACCTTTACCTACAGGGTCCAAAGGGGAGTTGTCCCAGAAGAGGCAGCTGGCGATGTTTCTAGATTTAAAATTAACAATGACACAATCTCCAGCTACCTCTTTCTTACTTGTGCCCACCCAAATGACCCTTCTGCTTGTTACAATATTGTCTGCAATGTTACTTTCTCCCGTGCAGTTAGCATTACACCATGTTTTAACATGCCTGAGAAGAGTGTCATGATGTTCCACCTCCCCATCTGCAAGTTTAGCACGTTAACCAAGATTGCAACAAAGGGTGTTGCATCCGGAGGTAGATTTATTGGGGGTGCCCTTCTTGCCACAACCCCCTGCTGGCCACTAGGCCTTACAGAGGTATTTACACTGGGAGCCGCCTCCGTTGAGGGGGATATATATCCCATTATCCACTTTCCCTTTTTTTGGAACAGGGTTATCGGTGGTCACTATAAAGGTGACAGATGACCTAATTGTGGATGGACCCCCGACCTTAGGGGCCGAAACCTGCGCAACTGTAGGACATGGCGCCATAGGCATAAAGGAAGAGGGGGCCCGAGTATTAAGGGCATCATTGATACGGTCACATTTTGCCATAAGGTTATTGACACAATCCTTCAGAGTCTCAGTGATGTCGGAAGCAATCTGGACTAATGCGGTTTCCAGTCTTTCTGTAAACAGTTTTTCCAGTAGGGCCGAAATACCCTCCTCAGTTACATAAATTGGCTGGAGAGGTCCCGCCTGGTTAAATGCAGACCTTCCTGCATCCCCCGGGGTCATAGGGAATAGTGGTATCACTGTTTCAGGCAAAACCGGGAATGGAAGAACTGTGGCGGATTGTGGCAGAGTGGGTCTACATGACTCAATGATGACCCTAGGCTCCAGCGGAATACAGTTTATAACAGAGGCATTGGATGTGTTGACAGCCCCAGGACTGGAAGCAAGACCCAACTCACGCTCTGACTCAGCGATCTGCGTTGATAGCTCCCCCAACTTTGTTGTTAAGTACGTGATAATGCTAGTTGTGTACTTTGGCACCTTAGCTTTCGCTTCACCTGCCGCCGATGTAGCCAGTTTGTGCTTACCCATGAAGAAAGGGACGTGGCCCGTCCCGTCCCTGGTCGTCCTTGGACGGCCTTAGACGGCCCGCCCTCTGCCCGCGGTCCGCCCGGCGTCGCCCGCGCGCGTCCCGCGAGGCGGAGGGATTGTCTCGCCTTTGTAGCGCCTCCAGGCGCGAAGACAGCGGGAAACAGGAAGTACACGCAAAGCCCGCTGGGAGCTGTAGTCTCCAGCCGCGTTGGAATGACGATGGCGGCGAGACCTACAGCGTTCCAGACCCAGGGGCTAAGGCTGCGTGGTGGCGTGCTGTCCAGAAGGTGAGTGAGCTGCCAGTAGACCCCCTATTGACAAGTAACTTCTGATGTTTGTTGGGAAACATCATTTACCCTGCATGCAAAACAATTCATGGCATTACAACACAGTCATTACAACAACTGCATTGTTACATCGCATGCCATTACAACGCAAGCAGTTACAACGACTTGCTGTAGGGGGCAGAAGGTGTTGGATTTTAAATCCAATACCTTCCCTACTGTTGCACAGACTGGAGTTGTGATAGTAAATTATACTATTCCAACATCCAGCGCCCCCCTACAGCAAGTCGTTGTAATGACTTCCATTGTAATGGTATGTGATGTAACAACGTGGTCGTTGCAATGACTGCGTTGGAATGGCATTCGCTCTAAATGCATGTGTTATAATGTGACCTCTTTGTTTTACTGCTTGTCAGAGGTCTGCACTTCACCAGTCCACCCAGTCGCTGAACCTAATAATCACTCTTTGTTTACAGAGTCCAGACTTTGCAGGAGAGGGCACAGCTTATTAGCCTCTTCCGGTGCTAAGGAGTGAGGGCAAAGTGGTGGACTTTGCACCTACAAACATGGACCTGTGCACTGCTACAGCATGGCATCCCTCGGCTACTCATTGCATGCGTTATGAAATCTTTGCACCCGCTTCCTTCGTCACTGACTAGGGGGCTCAGGTCGACCCTTTTATTCAGAATCCATGACTCCTGTATACTTGCCACATTCTGTAACCAAAATGAGGTAGGATTTATTATGTTTCACAAGTGCTAATTATCAAAATGACAAAAGCACAAGCATATATCATATGTCTGGTGATCCCCTGGTGTGGACATCTTCAGCTTGCATCATGGACACCAAAAAAAAGTACCAGAAGGGCATTGAAAGATTGACAAACAGTAGCAGTGCCAGACCTCTCCCCCTGCAACCTGTCTGAGGATCACTTCTCCTTTCTGAACCTGGGTCTGGTTAGGAATGGGTTGAGGTTCATGTGAAGGTGCCCCCAATCCATGCAAAGCCAATCGTCAGCGAGGAGACTCTTCCAAGGATCCTCACTGGGCCATCAACCGCTTCCCTCCAAGGGTGTGTTGCTGCAGAATGGCTCGGGCAATCTCTTGCCTTCTGCCATCGACACTCACTTGGAGTGGGAGCTTGCCATGCTGCCCCCAACTGATGATCGCCTCAGTGAGTCAGCGGAGGGGGAGGGGGGGATGGAGCAAAATCACAGACAGGAAGAGGAACCTGTACCTCTCTCTTTTGGACCTTTAGATACTTCCATCTTAATGCTTCTCTGAGTAGATTGAAGGTGATAGCTAACAGTCATTAGTGCACCCCAGGGAACACAGGGGCCAGATAGGCCCTTTATTTCACTGGGTATATCCCCCATGGGATGGAGCCTTTCAGGCAGGTTTTGAGATCCCAGGGCCACTTCTGGTGCCTCTGTCACTTCCCCATCTCCCCCAGGTTAATTTCAGCAGGCATGGGGAATCATCGCCAGAGGGAAAGTGAGGGAGGGGAAGGAAGGGAGGAAGCGGTCAGAGAGGGGGAAGAGAGAGTACAATGGTGCGGGAACAATGTTCAGATGGGGGGGAGTTACTGCCATCAATGTTACATCACTGAAGTCAGAGGGATTCTGAAACATCCAAGCATCACACAAAGAACAAGTGTTGCAGATGAGCTGCACACATTCAGCAGGAGAGTGGTAACCCTGTCTGCTATGCCCCCAAGAATGCTGCTGTCTGCTACCCTACTTTCAACCAGAATCATCCACAAATCCCATGCCTGTCATGATCCAGGATGAAAAACCTTCTTGGTGTAGAACTATAGAGACTGGATGTGCTATGGATGTTGCCATGACTGATGAGGTCGCTGGTTGTCCTGGTATGTGTATGAAATGAAACAACCTAGGCACTGCTATGATACGATTAATAAAACAAAGGAATAACAAAGAGGTAGGACTACACAGAATCAGTTTCTAACATTCAATAGTATACATATTAAAAGCAAACAAGACTTTGAACATAATAATCTGAATTAAAGCTTTGAAAAAATGCATCATAATACATGAAAATTACAAATCAATTAACAAAAATACTATCAAAAATTATCACAGTTATATTTTTATCATAAAAATCACAATTATAAAAAGTGGCAAAATTAATATATTTTTCTCGACGCGCGTTTCGGCGACCAGTGCCTTCTTCTGGAGGAGCCACAGTATATTCTAAAAATAAAAAGAACAAATTTATCATCTAGAATTACAATTAGAAATAGATACATTTATATAACATTAAAAATAGACCTAACCCTGTGTCATCCTGAACCTCTTATATATGACAATTATACATCAATAATATAAACCCAAGAGTGGGTTATCCATTTCCTTGTACATTTTAGAGCTGGGGAGAAAACCCAGTCCTGGAAAAAAGTGCATTGGGGGGGCGGTCAGAGAAAGGACAAAGAGCTTTTAGGAACATGGGTAATTCTAGCACGGAAAAAGCAGGGTGTCCGTGGGTTCAAATTAATTTTCAGAAGGGCAAATGGCTTTGAAACTAAGTCTGATATTTTGAGACATAAGGATAATTTTGATCTCATCATATCGTTGTATGGTACTTACTTATTGGACAGACAATAGGATCAATGCCTTCAGTTAATCAAATATGAACTGGTTTGAATGCAGTAGGTTCTGAAAGATATGTCATATACTGGATATACTCGATTATTTTATTTTATAAGATAGGTGGTGTTTATTCATTCATTTTATCAGAGTACTATCTAAAACATACGTGGCATATAACCCCTTACTTTGCTGGTAGTACTCACCTATTCTAAGGCGTAATATAGGGATAGCGTAGATACCGATGATTCTATTTAGAAGTGCAGGCCTCAAGCTCTTGAGTAACAAGCATTGGAAATGCAATAGGTCTCGCAGCATTAGAGTTAGTGCTTTTAGAATTGTTTATGGGTTTTTTTGTAAATCTTTAGCATTTTTGTTTCCTGTAGCCAATGCTAAAGAATTTAAAAAAAAAGCCATAAACATTTCTAAAAGCTCTAACTCAAATGCTTCGAGACCTATTGCACTGTGTGAGGGTGAGGGGTTGAGGGTGAGTGAGGGTGAGTGAGGGTGGGTGAGGGTGGGTGAGGGTGGATGAGGGTGGGTGAGGGTGGGTGAGGGTGGGTGAGGGTGGTACGTAAAGGTACTTGTGTAAATGTTTGGTCTAGTGCCCCCATAGTTATCTGGGGGTATTCAGATTGTGTGACAAATTGAGTGAAAAAAGGGGAGGGGGGGAGCGCTTGAATGGTGCGAAATGATCTGGGACGGCCAGCTCGAGTGACATGCCCAGAGGCACAACAGTGTAATACGGGTGGGCACGTGTTATTTGCTTGAGGCGGGCTGGGGGGGCGCGTGCACTTGAAGGTGCTGGACAGACAGTCAAGGGCTGGATTGTAGCGAACGCCAGCTGTAGGGGCGCAAGCTGGGAAAGGAGGCGGGGGGGTTGGAAGAACCCTGCTCAAAGCACTACGGTTGGCAGGAATTGCACAATTACAGGAGGTCACGGCTGGTCACACCTGAAGGATTGAAGGTTTTCTGAATTATTAGGAGCAATCATGCGCGGTAGGGGTAGGGGTGTCTTCGAGTCAATCTGGAGGAAAAAGGAAAGGGTTGTAAGAGAGTGCCGGGGTACTCGGGTGGTTGCAAAGGGTATACCGGTAACAATACTAACTTGCCGAATGCACAAGACGTGGTCGGTGAATCGAGCACTGTCTTAGTACGTTTTTTGTAGTGGCATTTTAGGCGTCCGGGGGTTGGGGGCAGAACCTGCGGGAGGAAGGGACGAATTAGCAGAGGACGGAGAGCAGTGGGCCGTAGTCAAGGACTTACAGGGGCCTGTGACCGGAGCACATACCTTATCGGATTGTGGCTCGGGTACAGAGTGAATCCGGCAGCCGATCGGGTTTGGATGGCTTTCTGAAGGGTGGGCCGTCAGTGATACAGAACCAGGAAATAGCTGATCACAGGGGCTGTGATGTGTATGGAGGGAGCCAATCGTAGCGCGGAAGGGGGCGGGAACAAGGACCTGCCCGGCAGACTTAAACGGACAGTCGTAAAGGAAAAGGTGAACCATGATGTGACTTTGTACAGTGAAACACATATTGCAAATCTATATATCCACAATATCCACAACGGGCGCCATTAGTAAGTGTTGTGAGTATCTAATTGGCACGTTGTTAACAAATGACGACTTTCACAGTATAGGCGAGTATAATATATACGGCCGTTTATTTCTTAGTCTTTCATTAAAATTATATAAGGGGTAGTGTTTTGGGGATTATTTATTTATCAGAAACGTAAACTTATAACTGTGAAATGTATTGGCAACACATGTCAAGTAACCTAGGTTCTTAACCTCAGGACCTACAGAGGCAGAGATGGAAGAGAGGGGGGGGGGAGGGGAAATGCGACACGGCGGGAAGGGGAGGGGGCGGAGCGGGTAAAATAAACAAGACGGAGGGAAGAGAGGGGAGAGGGGAGGAGAAATGCGACACGGCGGGAAGGGGAGGGGGCGGAGCGGGTAAACAAAGACGGACGTGCACGCGCTTTTAAGCTCAATGCGCATGCGCATTGAGCTTAAAAGTCACGGGCACTGCAAGGAAGCGCCACGATTCCTTGCAGTGTGGATAAAGAGTAGATAAGTCCCAATACTCTCGCCTTGCTCGATGCGCATGCGCATCGACAGGCGAGACCTAAAAATGAGTAGTTCTGGGACCCAGAAATAAACCATCGTTAAATGTGAAAAATGGTATAGCCAATGGTTTCACATGCAAAAAAAACTACATGAGAATGTGTCTCAAAATGATTACCATTACCAATACAATATAAATCGTGTGGATATCGATACAGTAAAATATATTGTTTATAGCTCATATTCCATATTTAATAATTACCTTTTATCAGAAATTGTCTCAGTACGGTAGTGAGAACAAAGGTATTTCAAGGATATTTTATACGTTTTGGAATTCTATAAAGAAAAGCATATGCATTAAGAAATGCCTCTTCATGTGCCAAAAACGCGGCCTCTATTAAAATGCCCATTCAACTACAATCACAAGTACCTTTTCAGCTGTAGAATTCGGCCCACTTGATTATTCAGGGATATTTTATATTGCTGTGATTTGATTTTATACGGTTGAAACTCTACAAAGAAAAACATGTGCATTAAGAAATGCCTCTTCATGCGTCGAATACGCGGCCCATAAGAAAACGCCTATTTAAACTACAATACCAATTACCTTATCGGCTATTGAATTAGGCCTCAGCTCGATGTTTCATGGATATTTTGTGTGGCTGTAATTTTATAAAGAAAAATATATATATTTAAGCAATGCCTCTTCCTGTACGAGATATACGGCCTTTGATCGTTTATCCAAACTACGCTCACAGATACCTGATTGGCTGTTCAATTTGGCCACACTCGCAATTCCGAACGCTGGCGTTTTAAAATCTGTTAAGAGATGACAAACGAACAAGAGTATAGGTCATCTAAATACCAAATTTTATTCCATGATTCCTTTAATAGGAATGGGGATAGTTACAGACAGTTGTAACGTACCTTGTATATAAAAAGGGTGGAAAACAATACTTCTAGATTTGTAGAGAAGACCTCCTGATGTGGGGAGTTCTCTGTTGATATAAAACGAGACCGAAACAATAAAAAAATATATACCAAGGAACTGTCTATACACCTAACCAAACGGATTCTACAAAGATAATAACACCTACCGGGATTGAGAATGGAAAGTATATTCAGACGTCCGATTGCGAGGAAAGGGGTTCCGGTGAAAATAGCGGAGAGCGATATCAACCGAATGGTGATACCGCGTCAGAATATATACTTGGAAGGCCAGGAGAGCATAGGTGTGGATCATATTGCAGTGATTACGCAAAAGGCAAAAGAGAAAACAGACTAGAAACGCTAGTGAAATAACGACACAAAGAAGGGACAATGTGAGGTAGTCTGATACAAACTGAGTGTTTAATGGCAATGGATGATAGACTTAGGCATCAGAATGGACATAGAGGGAAAAAGCGGACCAAAATCTAAAGAGAAAAAAACGGACCAAGGTCTCAAAGAGCAACAAAATAAAGAAACAAGGTGTACTATTATAATGAATAGAATTAATAATAAAAGAGCAAATTGAGATCGTGTAATTAATCAGGTAAAGTAAAATAGTATAAAAATCCAAAATTAATGGCTTAAAGCCGCGTGAAACAATTATAGGACAATTTAATAAATGTAACGTGTTTCTACATGGATGAATTTATATCACAAAATAGGCTTAGAATGTGAATTCTGGGGGGATACTAACAAGTGTAATTTGGACTCAGATTGCAGACTTCAAATGTTACATCACTGAAGTCAGAGGGATTCTGACAAATCCAAGCATCACACAAAGAACACGTGTTGCAAATGAGCTGCACACATTCAGCAGCAGAGTGGAAACCCTGTCTGCTATGCTCCCCAGGAACGTTGCTGTCTGCTACCCTACTTTCAACCAGAATCGCCCACAAGTCCCATGCCTGTCAGGATCCAGGATGAAAAAGCTTCTTGGAGTAGAACTATAGAGACTGGACGTGCTATGGATGCTGTCATGACTGATGAGGTCGCTGGTTGTCCTGGTATGTGTATAGGGAATGTCTGACATAATATCGACAGACAGAATATCGAAATACAAAAATATCGGCACAAAAATATCGAAATCAAAAATATCGGAGTCATATCTTCATAAAGGTAAGTACAAAAATATCAAAAAATTAATATCGTAGTACAAAAATATCGAAATAAAAAATATCGTTTTTTTAAATGTATTAATAATAATGTGAAAATAATTTTAAAATACATATAATTTTACAAATATTAAATAAAAATATTAAAACAAAATTAAAACTAATACATATACATTTAAAATAAATAAAACACTTAATAATTTAATGTAATTTTATTTTTTTTAATTTCATTTAATTGATTTAATGTAAATTTATTATATTTTTACCCTGTACGCCTGTACCCCAAAAACCCAAAACTGACCCTGTACCCTAAAAATACCCCTTTACCCAAAAACTGAAAACTGACCCTGGACCCTAAAAATACCCCTTTACCCAAAAACTGAAAACTGACCCTGATCCCTAAAAATACCCCTGTACCCAAGAACTGAAAACTGACCCTGAACCCTAAAAATAACCCTTTACCCAAAAACTGAAAACTGACCCTGAACCCTAAAAATACCCCTTTACCCAAAAACTGAAAACTGACCCTGAACCCTAAAAATAACCCTTTACCCAAGAACTGAAAACTGACCCTGAACCCTAAAAATACTCCTTTACCCAAAATTAAATAATATTATTTAATTACCAATTAATTATTAATTAACAATAACAATAAAGTAAATATATTAGCACATTAGCTTTAATTAATTTAATTTAATAATTAATATTATTTTTCCCAATTAATTAATTAAGAATAACAAAAAATTATATATAAAAATTACTCTAATTAATGTAATTAACTAATTAATATTAATTAATTACCAACTAATTAATAATTAAAAATATGTACAAAATTATATTAATTAATTAACTGATTAATATAAATTAATTACCAATTAATTATTAATTAGAATATTTACAAACATATATTAATTATTTAATTATTATTAAATTACTTCCCACCCTATTCCCCTATAAACCCATAACCCGCTACAGAACATATTTATCAATTAATCAATTAATTAAAATTAATTAAAAATTAATTCTCAATTAATCAATTAATAATTCCTACTTATTAATAATTAATTTAACATAATTAAATTACTTCCCACCCTATTCCCCTATAAACCCACAACCCGCTACAGTACTAAAAGACAATATTTAATTAAATTACATTAAAAATAAATAATAAAACATAATACATACAATATAATATACACTAAATTTATTTAAAAATTGATATTAGTATTTATTTCGATATTATTGACATCGATATTTAAAACTTCGATATTACTGATATCATACTAATATCGATATTAAGACTGTCGATATTACTTACCTTCTATATTTTGTCCCATCGATATTTAAACTTCGATATAATTGTATATCGAAATTTAAAACTCAATATTTTGTCTGTGTGCCGCATGGTTCAAATACTGACAGTACTGACTCAGTTTAGTCAGGGGTTACACTGTGGATTTGAGTGTCTTGAAATCCAGCGCTCTCATTTCTGTGATCCCTGGCTAATCATTTCACTTACCTGAGCCTCAATACTGTAATTTGATAAAAAGTTGAGACACTGACTATAAGTAGAAAAGGTGGCAATTTAGATCCTTAGGTTGATGTGCAGTGATTGCAAGCACTATAACATAACTACGCTATTGCTTGTATCCTAGGTACCTTTTAGTCATCAGCACAGGATCATGTAGTTGTATGAACACTTCCACTCACCCTAAACAGGAAGACAACAGGCACATTTGTAAACACACTTTGATATTTCTCTACTTTGTTTTTTACTGTTTCACTCACACCAAACAACAGTATTGCTGTTTTTGGTTGAAGAATTGCAATAAAGCACATGAATTTCGAGCATTATGAAAGGTGCAATACCCTTGATAATGTATGTACCACTTTCCTTTGCAGTCTTTCATAGTGAGCGCTTCTCCACCGAATCCAGCAAAGACAGAGAATGAGAGGAAGCAAACTGTTTGCAAGAAAGTATATTCTTAGGTGCTACAAAGGCTTCGGAGACCCCGCCTTGTTATGTTGGGTGTCCCATGTTATCTTGTGAATCTCTGACCATGCAATTGCATCTGAAAGGTTGTAACTGATTGGCTGTGCTTCAGTCCTTCCAACCTTTCACAAGCAGTTGTCCTACACAGTAGTCCCCATATTTCACCACATCTGCCTGCTTTGCATAGCAAACAAAGAGACCCTATGTTGAAGTGCAGCCTGTTAGGTTTGAGTGGGGTGAGTGTAAGAGTATAAATAGAGAGGTTACAGAAGGAGCTGAGAAGGAAGTGGTGTCTGGAAGTAGTTCACATACCTCACCAAACACCTGGATAAGGCCACACTACACCCTCACAACACTGCTTTCCGAAGGGGTGCCAAGAATCTGAAGTGATTGTGAGCACAAGTGATTGTGAGCACTTTGCGGCCTTATTAGGGTTATAAAGTGCTATATGAACTATATAATGCAATCCAATAATAAAGGATGAATGAACTGGTTAAAAGTTGAAGAGGCTGTACTATGGATGCATTTCAGGAATCTCTTTCAGGGTAGTGAGTGCTGTGTAAATGTACTCAGTTGGATCATTTACATTCCTGTCATGTTATACTTTTGCAGCCAATCCTGGCCGTTGGCCTACATTGCTTGGCATTCTGGAGCTTGTCGTCCATTTTTTCAGTGATATAAGAATCCATAAAGTGAAAGTTCTGCTGTCTATAAAAGACAGTTATGGCTGAGTGTGTCGCACATGACAATTGTCAAAATTGCAGTAACATCATACGCGGAACAGTCACCAATCACACTATGAAGGGTTACAAAATGAAGCTTCATTTGACGGCCACCTGTGAAACAACCAACGTCGTTTACCTGTTAAAATGCCCCTGTGGCAAAGTGTACGTGGGGAAAACTGAGAGGAAGTGACAACTAAAAAGTAATGAACACACGTCGAACATAAGAACCAGGAATACGAAGTCAACGGTTGCGACACACTTCATGGAAGAGAAGCACAACATATCTCAGTTGAGATTCATGATTTTGGAGACAATTGCAGAGATATCAATAAACACCTACTGAGGAGAGACAACCATTGGATAATGAAATTACAATCTTACAGACCATACGGCCTCAATGAACAAATTGAATATGCCTACTACCTCTGAGTAACAGGCATTTATGTTTGCTCACAGAAACTGTGTTAGTTGCTTAGCAATAAGCCAACATCCATCCTGTAAATATTGGATCTAAAATAATTCATGTTAAGGACACAATGCCGGGCCCCGGGGGAAGCAAAGTCGCAGACTAGTCTTCCCCCGGGGTCATTCGCGCGAGATAGGACAGGCAGGGGAAGGGGAGGAGTTAGGGGGTGGGTATATAGGCGCAGGGGAGGAAGGGAACTTCCTCTTCCTGCGCCTGGCACCATCGGGAGGGAGGACAAGAAAGGGACAGTGTGAGTAGGTCAGGGTCAGTGTTAGAGTAGGCCGGGGTGATTTTTTCGAGTTGCTTACGTCGCGTGGCTGTCCGACGGCAGCAGGTCAGCAGATCCAGTTTTCTCACGCCGGCCGCGTGAGAATTTAATATGTCGGGAGTTTCAGCGGAGGAAGTGCGGGCGGCCCTGTTCCTGCTGGCGCGCGCTGGGAGAAAAGATCTCCTTCAGCCAGGTGTGTTGGGCCAGTCTTGGGTGAGGTGCTCTAGGACCCCGCACGCGGCCTCGGCGAGGGTCGCGGAGGCGGTGATTGCTTGCCAGGAGGATGATTTCGCAGGGTAGGGTGCGGCGGCTGGGCGTGGGGGGGCGGGGCCCCGAGGGACTCGACGCGGGGCGGAAAACGAAAGAGCCTGCCCCCGCGAGTCTTTCCCCCGCTCCAGTTTGCGCCTGGGGCTTCTGGGAAGGCGACGGGGGCACGGAGCCCCCTGCTGAGCTGGATGACATGGCCCAGAAAAAGGTAGAGGTAGGGGAGGGGGCTGGGCCGGGCACCCGGTTTCTTGCTCCAGCTGGTGACCTTTCTGGGGCAGAGGGGGCGGTGCAGGCCTGTGAGGAGGGGGAGCAAGCGGAGGACCTGTCCTTGGGGTTGGGCCCGGCTGGGGGCACAGGGTCTAGGGTCATGGGGCAATGGGATGATGCTCCCATCGACCTCTCCACGAGTTCCAGGGCGCCCACCCCCACCCCTGCGGGGCGAGAGTCGGCCGGGAGGCAGGTAGAGGAGGGGGTGTTTCCTGGGCCTGGTTTTCTGGATGTTGGGGGGGTGGGCCCCGGGTCCTGCCCAATGGGGTTGCTTCCCGCCCGGGGTGGGTTTTATGGGCTACTGCCCAACCCCACCTCGGCAGATCTGGGGCGCCATGACCTGGGAAGACAGGAACAGGAAGCAGAGGATTCTGGATCAAATCCGGGAGGTCAGGTGGGCCGAGGAGACTAGGGCCAGAGTGGGAGCAGTGTGGCGGTCCGAAATTGAGGGGCCTCCGACCCCAACCTCTGTGGAGGAACGGGAGGCCGAGCTAGAAGAGGCGCAGAGGCGGGTCAGGGCCAGGAAGGCAGTGGAGGGGTCCCCTAAGAGAGTTATGGCTGGCGTAGGGACGGCCAGGACGGCTTTGAGGCCCAATGGTGCTGGGGCCCACTCAGGCTGGAGCGACCTGAGGGGTGGGAGGGGATCCACGCCGGCGGCTGTCGGCAGAGCCCGGGGGTGCCTGGCGGGGCACAAAACGGCTCCAAAACGCAGTACAGAAGCAGCAGGGCAGTCTGCGGCGGCTGTCCCTCCTCCGAGGGCTCGGGCTCCTGCGGCGCGTGTGGAGAGTGGCATGTGTGCACATGGGGGTGTGCAGAAAGGTGTGAAAAGGGCTGTGAAAGAGGTGGAGAGTGCGAGGGTGGATCTGGAACCGGTGCTTGAGCTGGATTATGGTGCGGAGAGTGATGAGCTGGAGGACGGGGAGGTGCGGGATGACACTGAAGGCTTAGGGGGCGCTGCGGACAACAGCAACATTGATGTTTTGCAGGCCCCGGCGGGGACGAAGACCAAGGCCGGGATGGCGGTGGACCAGCTGACGGTGCCCAGAGGACAGCCCCGGGATCGGAACACAGCACTCACAGGTGAGGGAGCCTGGTGGGCAGCCTGGGATGAAGGGCCCCGGGGGGGGTCAAAGGGGACTTGCAGGTCAGTGGGAGTTGGCGATGGTTCAGTGCGGGAGGTGGAGAAGCCATCGGGCGGTCCACCTGAGGATGGTGAGAAGGTGGACAGTAAGTCAGTGACATTGGGGGTACAGACGGACAAAGGGGAGAGTAAAGATGAGAAGGGAGTGAAGGTGCCGAAAAAACTGCCGTATATGGGGCTGGCTATGCCATTGGGTTCGCATCTCTCAGAGAAACTGAGGGCCCGGATTTGGAGGCATGAATTTGTGGATGTCTTTAAGTTACTACATAGGGAGGTGCAGACGAAGGAGGGGTCCAAGGAGGAGGAGTGGGAGCGGACGAGGTGCCCAAGGGTGCCGGTGACAATGGAGAACTGGACGTCAGCGTTCTTGATTTATGCCAGTATTTACTGCAAAAAGTATTTGGACAGGGCGATTGCGCTTTTCAAATACATGGACATCATTCGCAAGGCCCAGATGCAGTTCGGGGGTTTTGCCTGGCTGAGCTATGACGAGGAGTTTAGAGCCAGGGTCAGTGCGAATCCTGAAAAGAATTGGGGGGAAGTTGATCAGGAACTCTGGGTTCAGTGGATGGCGTCTACGCACTCCACTGTGTCCACACACACGGCCAGCGGCTTGCCGGTTGTGTATCGGTCCTTTCCACCGCGTCCTGCCCAAAGCGGGGCGGGTGGAGGCTCGGTGCCCAGCACCATCGTCTCGGGCAGCAGTCCAAGCCGGGGGGATATTCCACGGGGGCCTGTTGGAGCTACAATAAGGGGTATTGTTCCCGGTACCCCTGTAAGTTCAAACACGAGAGCTCAAAATGCGCCGGGAAACATGCCCTTACTCAGTGCCTCATCCTCACCACACCCTCGGAGCAGTGGAGGAACGCCAGAAGGCGGGGCCACCCTGGCCCGAAGGTCGCCTACACCAGTTAGGGTGGAGGCGATGGCTCCGTGGCTCTCGTGCTACCCGGATCAGGAGGCGGCGGCGCGACTCTTCTGGGGTTTCACGGAGGGCTTTAGAGTGGGCTACCAAGGTCCCAGGGAGCGCCGTTGGGCCGACAACTTGAGGTCTGCGAAGGAATTGCCCTGTGTAGTGTCTGCTAAGTTGAGGAAGGAGGTTGAGGAAGGATGGGTGGCTGGCCCGTTTACTGACTGGCCTTTGGAGGATCTGATCGTCTCTCCATTGGGGGTGGTGCCGAAGAAAGAAGAAGGGGAGTTCAGGATGAGACACCATCTGTCATGGCCGGTGGGCCAGTCGGGGAACGACTTCATTGCAGAAGAAGATTCTAGAGTGCTCTATGCGTCGGTGGATGATGCGATCCGTCTGGTGAGGGTGTGTGGGTCGGGAGCTGAATTGGCTAAATGCGACATCAAGTCTGCCTTCCGTTTACTGCCTATTCACCCGGCGAATTTTTTGCTCTTGGGCATGCAGTTTGGGGGGTCCATCTACGTGGACAAGGTTTTGCCCATGGGGTGCGCCATCTCCTGCGCTCTTTTCGAGCTCTTGAGCACTTTTCTGCAGTGGGTCATGGTGCGAGTCAGTGGGTGCCGCGAGGTAACTTACTACTTGGATGATTTCCTCTTCCTGGGGAGGGCGGATACCGGGGATTGCAGCAGGGCCCTGTCGCGATTCCAGGAAATGGCCCTTCAATTTGGGGTGCCTCTGGCACCTGAGAAGACGGCCGGTCCTAGCTGTTGCCTCACGTTCCTAGGGATCGAGCTGGACTCGGTGCAGTGGCTGGCGCGTCTCACTGCGGCCAAAGTGGAGGAGATACTGGCATGTATGGACTGGGCGGTTGGGGAGAAGCGGATACCTTTGCGAGCGGTTCAGAAACTTCTGGGTTTCCTTAACTTTGCGTGTAGGGTAGTGCGGGCAGGGCGGACTTTCTGCAGGCGTCTCGGCATGGCCATGTCGGGGGCAAGTGCTTCCACATCACAGAGTCAGGATTTCCATGGGAGTGAGGGCAGACTTGAGGACCTGGATTACATTCTTGCAGGACTTTAACGGTGTGTCCCTGGACTTTGATGAGGAGAGGCGGTCTGGCAATGCCAAATTTACTCTGATGCAGCTGGGTCAGCGGGGTTTGGTGTTTTCTGGGACGGGAGGTGGTGTGCGGAGAGCTGGCCGGCTCCATGGCTCAAACAAGGGAGGAGCATTGCTTTCTTGGAATTCTTCCCTTTGCTGGTGGCACTGGAGGTGTGGGGGGAGGAATTTCGAAACAGGTCTGTGCTCTTCCATGTGGACAACATGACGGTTGTGGAGCTGGTGAATCATCAGAGGGCAATGGTCCTGAGAGTGCTGCGGCTGTTGCGGAGGTTCATGTTGGCTTGTCTGCAGTTGAATGTGGTGTTTCGGGCTAAGCATGTCCCTGGAGCAAATAATGACATTGCGGATGCTTTGTCTCGTTCGCAGTGGCAGCGGTTCCGGCACCTGGCACCGGGAGCGGATACATGCAAGACCGAGCTGCCCGCCGGCATCTGGGCCTTGGGGGAGTGAGGATGATTGGACTGGTGGAAGGTTCACTTGCAGAGACCACGAGGAGGACGTATCGTCTGGCATGGTCTGAATTTAGTGCTTTCATGGGCTGGAATCTGGATGGTGTTGTGGGTGTTGAGTCTGAAGTGGGACAAGGGCTGAGGCGTTTTGTGTTGGATTGTATTGACAAGGGTTTGACTGCGGCTACGATTTCTGGTAAATTGGCAGGGATATCCTTTTACTGTGTTCTGTTTCTGGGTTTTGATCCGACCAAAGATGTGATCGTGAGTAGGATGTTGCGGGGTTGGGGCAGGGAATGCGGGAGTGGGGGGGGCAGGCTGCGGGAAGCAGTTACTTTTGAGTTATTGGTCCGGCTGGTTGGGGTGTTGCCGGAATGTTGTTATGACCTGGTTGAGGTTGGCCTTTTCCGTTTGTGTATGGTGTGGATGTTTTTCGGGGCGTTGCGGGTGTCTGAGTTGTTGGGGACAAGGAGAATGGCTGGCAGGTTGTTTGAGGAGATTCGGGTGGATGGAGGTCGCTTGGGTATTTGGTTACGGTGTTCGAAGACTGATCAGTTAGGCATGGGTAAGTGGGTATGGCTGAACGAGGCGGAGGGCGGGGCGGTATGCCCTGTGTTTGAATAACGGTCTTTCCTGGGGACGGTGAGTGTGGCACGTGGGGAGATTTTTTGTCACGCATCTGGCGCGAGAGTGACGTCAGGCCAATTATTGGCAGTGTTGCGTAAGGCTTTGCGACGATTGGGCCTGGATGCATCTGGTTTCGGGACCCACTCTTTCAGAATTGGGGCTGCGACAGCTGCGGCCAGGTTGGGGTGGTCCTGGGATAGGATTAGGAGGATTGGACAATGGAAGTCCCGCTGTTGTGAGAGATATGTGAGGAAGTGAGGTGTTCCCAGGCAGGTCGTTGGTTGAGTCATGTTATTGTTTCCTGTTTCTAACATCTTTTTCTTCATAGGTTGCGTGGGTGGACCGGGCAGTAAGACGGTGACATTGATTGTTGGGCACTCCTTCGTGCATTGGGCGTCCAAATATGCGGAGCAACAGGTTTACGACCGTAACCTGGGACTGAAAGGACACTTGCACGAGGTACAATGGTGGGGCAAAGGTGGCATGCGATGGGGGGCACTACTGCCCTGGCTCGCGAAGATGATCCCACAGAGGGGATGCCCTGATTTGTTGATAATACATCTGGGGGAAAATGACCTGGTGCAGCTGTCCGGATTGACGCTTTTACAACTCATGCAACAGGACCTGTGTGTGTTGAAAGCTAGGCTCACAGGGACCTGCATTGCCTGGACAGAGTTGGTTCCCAGGAAAGTGTGGAGAGGGGCTATGAAGCATGGGGTGATCAAAAAGGCACGAAGGAAGCTTAACAGGGCAATGAGACTTTACTGTGGTGACAAGGACATCAAAGTGATTGCACATGGGGGATCCGACTCGAAGAACCTTTAGTTTTTAGGGATGACGTAGTACACTTGTCCCAGCTGGGCAATGCTTATTACATGATGGAGATGAGAGATGTGGTGAGCAAGTTATGGAATGAGGCTATTTGGTGCCGCAGGGAGTGAGTGCAAGTGTGTTTGGCGCGGGCGAACTGACCTGAGAAGGGGGGTGGGGCAGGGAACCGCCCTACAGGGGGTTCCCTGATTGGCAGTACTTGGAAGGGACAGGGGGGTCAAGAGCGGGCACACCCATCCCTTGGGGAGGGAGTTCGAATGGCGGATAGAGGCATGACTGGAAGGACGCAAGGAGCGGGCTGGATGACAAGTGATTGAGGGGCAGGAATAAAGTATGGTATGGAGCTTCTAGGGGGTTGTGATGAGGTGAAACGAGTGAAACGAATGAGAGGGGAGTGTGAGTGGGGGTTTGATGTTATATACTGTTTATGTTTATTGTTATGTACAGATTACGCAGCCTGGTCTAATAAAATGGCCTTTTACGCTGACACTGCGTGGTCTGTTTATTGCGCGACGTAATGTATTATTTCAATGAAACGCTGCTAACTCATTTAAAGCATTCAGTCTTTATTTGATATGGTCTTCAAGACACCTATCCATTCCACAACAAACATATTCACCACTATGCACTCTTGTTAAGTCCGTTTTTACTTTTTACTCTCCCAAACAGCATCATCACACACAAGCATAGCACTGTTTACAAACGTATCGCGGAAACAGCACCCTCGACGCTGAACGGATTCGCCGGTCACAGAAAAAAACTCCGACTTTAAAAACACTCAGAGGAAACGGAGTACGAGTAAGTTCTACAAATGAATTAAAGGGCTTTCGCTGAGCTCGATAGTATAGAATGCCACAGAAGTTGACACGCGTTGAATACTCGCGTGTTCTAGTTATTACGGACGACCGCATCAAACACCTTTCATCCAGCATTGATGTATTTTTAAATTTCCGTTTTTAAAAATGTCTGTTATTATTCTTTTCACAGTACTTTGTGAAGCACACACTGCAGGTACTGAACGTGAGTAACTTTGTATATTTTTTAACACCCTGAACACCTTGAAAAATCACGAGCACATAAGGCATATTTTTCGGTCACTACATTCACACCCACATGACTGCATAATGAGCACTATATCAAAATGCATGTCATCTAACATGATATAAATCCAGATAATAGAATGAATAAGACCTGTTATCACAGTATTATTTAACTTATAGATTGTACTCCCTGATGAAGAGCACATATGCTCGAAATGCATTGGAGTGTATCAAGTACTAAAAGTGTTTATTGAAGAAGCAATGTACTAAGAAATATAAACCCATGGAATGCAAATAATTTCAATGAAATAGAATGAATGAATAAATTCATGAAAGAACAATAAAAAGTATTGCTTGAATTATTTAAACCTCTAAGGATGGTAGTGGAGTGCCCAAAGGGGGATGCAACCAAGATTCTTGGAAGCACTAATTTGCAGCACATGACATGGTGCCACTTGACAGCTTTGTAATTACAGAGAGAATGTGACAGACAAGGTGTGATGTGAGGCTGTCTTGGTGTGGTGATAGCAGGACAATTTGAGGATCCTAGGACAGCATGATATGAAAATAATTTGAGACACCAGAGAGTGGTTGCCAGTGCAGCATAGGGTGGCTATCTCACTCTCCATGTGGCCAATACTGGTTATACATCTACAAATCCTCGCCATCAAGCATTACAATCCAATTAGTTCTATGGAAGCAGACCGGGGCCAGACTGGCATTTTATTCCACCGGGCATTTCCTGGTGCGTTGGCGCCCTTGGAGGCAATTTTTGAAACCCCAGTGCCACTCACGGTGTCTCTATACCTTCTTCAGCACCCCAGGATTAATTGCCACATGCACAGGGAGGCGTCAAGCGAAAGAGAAATATAGGAAGGGAGGGCTAAGGTAGAGAGAAAGCAATCAGGGATGGAGAAGAGAGAGAAAGCAGAGAGAGAGAGAGAATTAATGGATAGGAAGGGAGAGCTGCAGCAAGGTTTGAAAATGTTTGGCAGGACTGCTTTTGTTTCCCCAGTCCAGCCCTGATGAAGACTACAAGAGCCATAATGCATTAGGAGCTCACACAAAAAAGCCCAGAGGTAGAAAGTGTCCGTAATGCCATAAAGTGAGATGGTACCCTATGGCTAAGTGAAAGGCACACATCAGAATGTAGTTGGAAATGAGATAAGGAGGGCAGGGTTGATGCTAATAGTTGGTGAGATTGGATTAAAGTATGGGGAAACTGATTATGTGTGGGAGGTGTGTTGTACTCTTTGAGCATTCATGTGTTACGTCAGAAGAATAGAGTCCAGGTGTAAAGATTTGTGGACACTGGATTGGCGGCTACATTCTCATGATCTGGGCGCAGGAAACATGTTGTAATCCCAGCATCCAGGGTTTACTAAACTGTGTGATCTCTGGCTCAGCTCTTCTTCCAAGTTTTCTCGACTGCCCACTGCTTGTGCTGGTTTATGTAAATGATCACAAACCGAAATGAGCCAGCAGGAAAGAAGGTAAGAATTGACACTGACATGAATACAAAGAGGCTGGAGCAGATCCATCTTAAGGATTTTTGGAATGCCTGGCAAGACACATTTTGGGATGTCCTGTTTGGAACAACTATGAATTTGCTGCCCATTTTCAGTTAAGTCAACCCTTCAGGATGCCACAAAATATTCAATTATACATGAAAATTTCGGAAACAGGGACACACAAACGAGTTAAACGTTTAAGCTACCCATTGCTAAAGCCTCTTCCTTTTGGACTTGGACCTACTCAATTTTGTCTCGTAACATTTTACGTAGAATTCATTGCCTAGCCAGTCTGTCCCTCCCCATGTAGGAAGGGAAGGGTAAGGGAGGTTTGGTGACTATTTAGTGGAAATGTGCAAAACCTTAACATCTGGCCTATAGAGCTTGCTGTTTTTGATTTATTTGAAGTAGACTTATAAATCCTTCTTTACACCTGGGATGCTCACTGTTGCAGGGAATGCCAAAACCCAGTGGTCAAACCTGATAATTTTCTCTTCTATCCGCTTCACTTGGCTTGTCCCTCCTACACCCTTTCTATGGTTAGACAGTGACCAGGGGCTCTGCTCAGTAAGAGAATTAGAAGGAGACGATCGATTGGAGAAAGGTACAGTAAGAGAAGTAAAGTAGAAGGGAGGTAAAGATAGAGTTGATGTAAAGAGATAGGTGACGCAGGGAGAGATACAAGGTAATCAGGTAGACATAGAAAAGTGAGGTAGCCAAAAAGAATGATACAGAGGTAGTGAGCAAAAGAGAAGCAGAGAGATATGTATTGGGTTATAGAGTTGAGAGAGACCTAGAGACAGGAAGAAAGAAATGTAACGGCATTTCCATTTGAGGGTTGAGTTTGCCGCCGAGCTCTTTGCCAGGGCCGGTTTTCGGCCAATTTTGTTACAGGACTGATTTTGCAAAAAAGGCCCTGTAACAAAATCGGCCCCCAGGGGCCCAAAACCGAACCCCACCCATGCGGCGCACCTGGCGATTGCCCGGTGCTCGCTACGGCCAGTCCGGCCCTGAAGCCATATCATGGTCCATACCAGGCATTGTTATGTATTATGATTGAAAGGAACTGTGTGCATTAGATTGGACTTTAATGTAATATACAGTGGATTGGTAGAGCGCTGCTTGTCACCCGGGAGGGTATCCAGGTGCTGGTCTCCTGAAAATGGAATGACCAATATTGTCTGGGCCCTGTGCGGAATAAAGGCGAGTCCCTGGATTCTCTTCATCTTTCGATCTTTCTTTACAAGTTGGTGACAATGTTTGCTACAGCTACTCTCCGTTTCTCCAGCACGGGTGGACACGTTTTTCAGATGTAGGAGGGGAGGCTGCCATCGGCCCCATATGGAGTATATGCCCAAATACATCCTTTCCTCTGACCTGCCTCTCTCCATTCTCGTATCTCTCCCTCTTCCTTCTTTCTCCTCTCTTCCACATCTCGACATTTCTCATGTTAACCAGAGTTGTCTCTGTCAGTTGAGCCTCTCTCTGCCCCGAGTCTTCCTAACCACTGTCCGTCTTTCTCCCCTCTGCCCTGTATCTTCGATCTCGTCCCCTGCCCCTCTCTCATCCCTCTGCTGTGTCTTGTGCTTCTCTCCCGTATCTCTGACCTGTCTTCCATCTCCACACTCCCTCTTGCCTAGGGTGACCAACCGTCCGTAAATTTCATGGACAGTCCATAATTTCGTCCGTCTGTCCGTTGTCCTTGAAGGATTCTTTAATGGACGCCATTTGTCGGTAATTTTAACCTGGCACCGGTCGCACCACCCTAAAGCTGGCACAGCTTCCACCAACTTCCACCCACCTCCCTTCTTGACTCTGATGCTGTTGAGGTCGGGTGTAACAGACTCCGATGCAGTACCAAAGCTCAGATACCCAGCAGCATTGGTGGCACAGCGGGATGGCAACCCTCACACCTCCAGCCCGTGATGAGCTGTAAAGAGGTGCTTGAAGGTGACTGAGAATGAGGGGCTGCAGCTTCAGGAGCAGGGGCATCTATTCAGATGCAAACAGTCCTGAATGTGTCATGTCTCTGCAATTTAGAGGGGTCTCACACATTCCCTTTCTGCCCAGGGCCCCAAACATCCTAGAACCAGCCCTAATTACACCGAGGCTGCATGCGGTTCTCTTCACAGAGCTTAATTACTGTCATTAAATTGTAAACAAACCTCGGTTCTTCAAACATGCAGTCTATAATGTAATAAAATAAAGAAATGGCACAATCGCACCCACACTGATTAACAAAGTATGGAGAACAATCAGTTAAATCAATTCTCTATTAGTATCTCATTTAAGTACTGTACATCACAGTGGGGGATGGAAAAACTATGACTTCTCTTTGTCTTGTCCAGGAGGGGGTGAAGAGCCCCACCCCACCCTGGGAGAGACCAAGATGATACTAGAATACTGCATGCCCACCCTTGTGCCCACCCTGGTGGATCCTGTTCCCCCTCCTCTGATGGCTCCTAGCCCCCTCCCCCCGTGTGGTGGCTCCTGTCCCCCTACCTGTGATGGCTCCTCTCCCCCCCCTGTGGTGGATCCTGTCTCTGCCCTGGGTGGCTTCTGTCCCAGTCCTGAAATGGCTCGTGCAGCGAGGGTGAAGTTTTTGATGGGCCCCTTCTTCAAAAGGCTTCGCTCAAACTTAATATGAAAAGGTGGGTGAGTGAGAAAGTGAAGGGATGGGTGGATGCCTGGATGAATTAGTGAAAGGACGAATGGATGAATGAAAGATTGAATAGATGGATAATGAGAGAGGATGGATGGATTGATGAGTGAGTGAAAGGATGGAAGAGAGAATAGGTAAATAGCTGGATGCATGGGTTGAAGGGTAGCTGGATGAGTAAAAGGGTGGATGTATGAGTGAAAGGATGGATAAGTGAAACGGTGGATGATGAGTGAGTGGGTAGATGTATGATTGAAATGATGGATGGATTGATGAATTGATAAGTGCAAGTGTGAATGGATGAACGAATGAGTGAAAGGGTGGATGTAAGGATGGATGAGTGAGTGAAAAGGAGGGTAGATGGACAAAAGGATGAATAGATGAGTGAAGGAGTGAAAGGATAAATGGATGAGAGAAAGGATGGATGAGTGATAGGGTCAATGGATGGATTCATGAGTGGATGAGTAGATGGATGAGTGGGTGGATGGATGGAAGGAAGGATTGCTAAGTGAAAGGGTCAATGGAGAGAGAAAGGTAGGTTGGATGGATGACTGAAAGGGTGGCCCGGTGGAAGGATGAGTGACTGGGTGAATGGATGAGTAAGTGAAAGGACGGCTGGATGGGAGAAAGGGTAAATGGCTGGATGGATGAGTGAATTGATGGATGGGTAGAAGAGTGGATTGATGAGTGTACAGATGGATTGGGTGAAAGGGTGGATGGATGGATAATGGATGGATGAGTGAAAGGATGAATGAAGGGATGGATGAGTGAAATGAAAGATGGAAGGATACATGATGGATAGGTTTGCAAATGGTTGAATATGTTTGGATAAGGCTGGGCTTACTTACATACTATTGCGCGACCTCTGATGTGTCTGTAAAATGTATCCAATTGTCCTGAAGTTTTGTCCAGAATTTTGACCTCCTGTCCTGAATTTGTGTCCTGAATTTTTACCCATTGTCCTGAATTTTTACACTCACCATCCTAAATTTGCACCAATGCCAGTTGGTCACCCTCCCTCTTGCTCTCCATGTCTCTGACTATAATCCTGGCCACATACAAAGGAGGGGTCCCTGCTCTCCATAACTCTGTCAGTTACATGGCCTCCTTGCATCTCCTAAACTCTCCCCTGAGGCTTCTATTTCTGACGGATATTGGTGTAGTAAAATGAAGAACACTTGTAAGTTGTTGCAAAAGTGTTTTGCCACATGTGTGTGTTAATAGCCAATTTTTAGTTAGTTGTATATTTATTTGTCGTGTAGCTCCGACCACACAAGGATACCCTGCATCAGAGGGCTTTACCCAATGCCACTTGAGTTATGCAGCAGGGGAGGGCCTAATCAGTGCTTAATTTGTGCCGGGGCTTGCCGGTGCTTAGCACCTGCACTTAATTATCAGGGTATGGCCTACACGAATGGCTGCATGCACGTCATTGATTTCATTTTTGATATGGCAAAGAGTGTTGTGTTTTTCAACTTTAACAACTTCTCGTCTGCCCTCCGCAGTACTGTCTGATTCTCCCGTCTGGCTTTATCCAATGCGCTTCTAGTTGTCCGCTCTCCTGCATTTCCTCTTCTATCTCCCCTGTTTCCATTCACTTAGTACACCTGCATTTCCTGTGCGCCTGTTCCCGAGGCGGCCTTTGGTGCGTGTGCGCTTAGCGCTGCGGCAAGTGGAGGGAAAAATTAACTTCTGAGGCCAGCAGGGGGAGGAAAGTCGTCTGGGGGTTTCAGGCGAGAGGAGGAACCCCTAAGTTTCTTCACACAGCGGGGAGAGGGGTGATCCCGTAAAGCTAAGACCAGAACCCGAGGAGGCCGGGCTTAGTTGAAAAAGAGTGAGGAGGCCCCGGGCGTTGGCAGATGGTGACTCTCCATCAGGGGGCTGACGAAAGGAACTTCACAAGTACAGCTTTTTGGTGTTCTAAACCCAGTATGGTAATTGGCAAGCTATCTGTTTTGGTTACCTACCCATGTTAAAGGTGCTTTCTCAGATGCAAATAAAAACAAAGTTTACATAATGCTTATTAAAATCTTTACATTTCTTTAAACTCGATTAGAGTTGTTATCTTGGTAACAGTTGTTTTCTTAAATTCTTTTGTAGAAAGAACACTGCTTATTCTCTTTGCATCTGTTAAATAACACGATAAATGGAAAGTTATTAACTGCCATAACTGTTGCACAGGAGTCTATAGTAGAACTGCCTAAAGAGAGTGGAGTTTAGACGGATGAGTGATAAGAGCACCATTTTAAGTATTATTATAACAAAATGATTTATAAAAACAATTTTCAGCAAGAGGACAAAAGGTCACAACAAGTGAAGCCACTGGTCCCTAAGCCCAGTTGGTAATCATCTTTTTTTATTATTTCTGTAAAAGTAATCACTTTAACAGAATACTCTATTATTTATTAACCCAACAATACCCCTTTGGCCAATGGAAGTGACAGTGACAGACTCATTCAAGTGTATTGCATGACTTTGTTCAGTTTATCTGTTTAGAGTGTTTTCAGAACATTTTGGTTTATTTTTTCACATGCTCTATGTCCAAGTTGTATCTTTGAACTTGTAGACTCTGTTAAAAATGGCATACCCCATATATTGTCCTTTCCCCAAATCTGCACATAGAACACTGAAATTGTCAATACATTGATTTTAGCTAATTTATTCAAAAATTGTGCTTTTGATTAAATCTTTTTCAAAATTTCCAGAAGGCAGGGGAACCTCCTATCAAAACCTTACTATGAGGAAGGCTCCCTTGATGAAAATCAGATTGGGAAGATCTGCCTTTTAGCAGTGCCTAGTTGAGGATGTGGGAAGAGCTAATAGAGTAAATGGGTGAAGCCAGGGGAAGTGGGTGGAGCCAAAGAAAAGTAGGTGTGGCCTCCGACAAACATTTGAGCATCTGAACTTCATATATTACAAATTAATCACTGGGTCTAATAATGCTGCAGGGCTGACTAAATTATGCAGCAAAAAAAGACAAATTATGTGCCACAATACCGCACATTTTGTGAGAGTATTAGTTCACTATTTTGATATTTTTAGACTTTTTAACAATCTCTGGGCATAGATTAGACACAATTGGTGCCAGTGTCACTCCTAAATATAGCAATAAGCATCAGAAAGGTGACCAGCCAGCCTTTGCAAAGGGCCTTCCACTGCACAGCCACACGTGTCGCTACATTTTTAATATCCTCTGAACTGTCTGAACTAGAAACAAATATTTTTTCTTAAAATCTGCAGATTAATCAGCAGATGATGGATTATGTGGCAAATGCAGCAAATTCAGAAATATACAAAAAACGCAGTGGCTGCCCAATCGTATAATTCCTGTGGCCCTGGCTTTACACTACACTTACAGAGATCAGTAAGAGGTAGAATACTTTGGCAGCACTGATAGGAGTGGCCTACCAGAATTTACTTTTGTCAACGCTCTTTAGTGTGACATCAAGGCTGTAAATATCTCTAGAGTATGGTAACAACATTTGTGACCATGCAGAGGTCTTTACTGCCTTTTGGCTAGGTTCACGCTGTAGAAATACCACATACATACATACATACATACATACATACATACATACAACATTATTTTGTGTGACCTTTGCAGTGGAATAGGTATGGCCGCCAAGATGACAAGTTCCCCTTCAGAATCATGTCAAGTGCTCTCACGTTTCCCCTTTCACCATGTAAGTAGTTCATACAGTTCAGGTGTTTCCTTTAAATGCTAAGATTCAAGACCACTGCATTTCATTGTAAAATCAGGACTAAAAGTCCCCTAAGGCAAAGAAAATACCTGCTGAAAATCTGCTACTTAGGCATGGAGCTGGGAAACTAGTTCTGCATGTCCTGCACCAGAGGGAATATTTAATATTTAACAGAGATGTGAAAATGTCCAACAACACAATAGTTATACAATAAAAGAGCACATACATGACTAAGTTAGAAAATATTTAGAGCCAGAGGTCAAAGAAGAAAGGTGTACATATTTATTAAGATGTTACAAAATAAACGAGGGATTCGGTCTGATGGAACAAGAAGCGGCAATTGATGCATATTCTGTAAACTGAAACTGCATCTTCTGAGCTTCTCACAGAATTCTATGTGTAGCACCACGGCGGCCATCTTGTGATCCCTGCAGACAGTCCTCCTGCGCTGAGCACACAGTTTATCGGTACTTGGAGGTCAGGACACCAGACACTGCGGCCAGGAACTTGTCCCAGGCAGCCTGGCACTGAGGGGTGAAGTCAGCAGGGAAGTGGGCGGCCAGTGTAGCCTGAATGCAGTGGGACAGCAGCTGAAAGAGAGAAAGGCAGAAAGTGAACACCACCACCCAGGGAGCACTTGGACAAACCTGGATTAAAATGGAAAGAACGTCCAGTGATACAATGGCAAATTCACAAGATACTGATAAACTCAGTTTGTGTCCTACATAACTGGTAAAAACATATACAAATGGTATTTTATTTTAATTACCAACAACATTTCATTGAAAGTGCAAGAATGGTACTTCCTCAAAAAAGCAACTGTATTTCTCACTGTGTCCAATGTTTTATCCTCACCACTAGCAAACATTTTGCACTGGCTTTCAATCAAAGAAAGCCAAAATAACAAAGGAATTGTGAAGTATGTGAAAGAGTTCCCATGTAGTATTCTTTTGCGTACTCTCATGCAGCCGTGGTCCGTGCAGGTAACCGCGGTGGGACCAGGTAAGGGGGATTTTGAGGGACAATGCCGAGGGGAAATGTATTATTTATTTAACTTTCCCTTAGCATCGTCCCTCAAAATCCCCCCTGGCGCGGCCCCACTGCCCCATCACTGTTACCTGCACTCTCATGCCTTTGTCAATTAGTCCCAAAACTTGTGAAATGGGAATCAATTGATACAATTAGTACAGATAGACAGGACTGTGCCCTCTTTGCACTTTTACTAATAACGAGTTGAACATTTTAAGGCCAATTCACAAAGACATTTAATAGTAGTAAATGGGTATTCCTGTGGAATCTCTGATTAACTAAATCCATTCCATGTAGATACATTTTTTGTAACAACACCAGGTAAATATGGTGGCGGCAGCTAACTTTACCAGGAAGGAGGGTGGGGGGCCACCCACACACACATACACACTAACTCACTCCCATGCATTCAAACACACACACACAACCATTCACAACACTTACTAACAAATACACATATATTTATACAAACATACAGGCATGCATGCACCAAACATTTAAAAAAAACATAAAACTTACGGTCACTGTAGAGAGGAATGCCTCAGAGGTCCCAAGAGGGTTGGGACTGATGCCATCCCGATTAACACTCAGCCCTGGGCACTTCAGGGCTTAAAACTGAATCGCCCAGGTCCGAGGCAATCAGGGACACTCCCCCACCTCACAAGAGGGAAAGTCCTTGAGGAACCAGGCTGAGGAGGTAAAATTATCAGCCTGGCACAGTTCCGATCAGGCAGCCAGGAGCATGCTCCTTAAGCGCTTGTCTTACTCCTGGCTGCCTGACCTGAACAAGTAGAGTGTCTGTCACGCCGACCTTTGCTGAGCCTGACAGACATTCCTCTTGCTGGGAAAAAGGTGCGGAACGTAGCCCAATAACCCAAAAGGATAGGCCGCAGCTGTGTAAATGTACAGGGCCACACAAAGCACCTCAGTTTTAGAAAAAAAGGTTTCTTAAAGGGGGCAGACCAGGCTCCTCCAATAAGTAGCTTGTGAGCTACTGGTAGCTCCCCATATACCTGCAAGTAGCACTCGTGTATACAGCCCAGTTTACTAAATTAGAATATTTTGCTTAGCTAAATTAATTTATAATACCAAAATTAAAAAAACATGTATTTGAGCCAAACATGTGTATTTTCAAAACTTATAAGCTGAAGTTTGTAAAAAATGGTTGAATTTCGAATATATGTTCAAGGCAGATAGTTGAGAGATAAATCATGCAGTGTTGGGGAGGCTTATCATTTATTTTACCTTGGCAACAGAAGCATTGCTGCTATGACTTCTATATCATTTATGTTGAGACATTCCACAATGGGAAATCCATTGTAACATTACTGCTGGCACACAGTCAGTCAGTCAATTATCTTTATTCGATTATTAAAAATCATAAAAGAACAAGCATAATTTCATAGCAATTCATCAAAGCACAAGTTAATACATAATTATGCAAATAATCAATATTTAAAAAACACTAGAATCACAATATACAGACGAAACATGTAAAAATATTATAAATATTAAAAAGAGACCCTCCAGAAAACAAACATTTAAGAAATAAAAAGGGGAAGTCAATGTTCAGTGTTCAGTAAGGTGCCTAACTCTAGTACGGTGCTTATTTGCACGTGCTCCTGCAACTAAAAAACTAGCAACATGGAAGGCTACTTTTACATTAGGAAGGTGTTGCAAAAACATCAGGGCTGGTTTAACCTGAATAAAACCTTGGTTCCGCAGGATTGGAAGCAAATATCTTTTTCTGATGTCGGTGTAATGTCCACAAAACATAATAAAATGAATCGTATCCTGGGTGGAAAAGTGGTCACAGTCACATGGTTCAGCATCAACAGGTCTATTCCAAGGTTTAAAATTGCCCAGAATAAGGTGGATCAAATCAAAACGAAATCTCGTTAAAAGGAAACGATGGTATGGTTTAGTTACCAGGAGAAGGTATGGTTCCATTCCTGGGACAGATGTCAACATACAATGTTTCCTTACCGTGGGTTTTTTTTAACTCTATGGCTTCCCTCTCCAGAACATATAACTCAATCAGGGTATTTTTTACTGTTTTGAGATCTTCCTGTCTTATCAAGTCTGGAGAAGAGAAAAGCTCCGGTCGTCCGGCAAGAGTCAGCTGCATTTGTACATATTTTACCCACGGAATGTGTAAGGCTCTATCCAGGGCTAAACAATCTTTTAAAATAATGTGATTTAATGTAAGCTCCTGGTTAAGCCAAGTTTTCATCCATCCAATAACTGGGGCTACTTTTAAGGTGTCAGTTATATAGCCCAGTCCTAGCTCTGCGTGCAATGCGTAGGTGGGAGTCGATTGGGGAACTGAAAGCAGAGATCTCAGAAATTTATTTTCTACTTTCTGGATTTTATCATGACTAGTGTACCCCCAAATGGCAGAACCGTACTGGGCAACGGGCACGCATTTTGCTTTATAGACTTTGATAATGCTTTCCATGGGGCGGGCACCTAATTTCTTAGCAAATCCAAGCAACCCTGCTGCCGCTCTTGCAACAGCGTTGCTTTTAGCGGAATTCTGGGGGCCCCAAGTGCCCTTTTCATCAAAAGTCACCCCTAAGTATGGGAAAGATGGGACTCTCCTAACCTCTTTCCCTGTACAAAAAAATGTTTTTGTCTTTCTTTTCCTGCCTGCGGCTCCTGCGATCATTACATGGGATTTCTCTGTATTAGTTTTCATGTCCAACGAGGTCATGAAATCTCCAAAGGATGAGAGGAGTTTATTAGGTGCCACTCCGGAGCGTGCCAATAAGACTGCGTCATCCGCGTACAGGAGTACAGGTAACTTTGTCTCGCCTGCACGCGGGATGTCAATGTGGGATGCAGCCATGACTCCCTCCAGGTCATTTATATAAAGAGTAAAGAGGAGGGGGCAAGGATACACCCTTGCCTGACCCCCCTCTCCGAATTAAAGTGGCAAGTGCATCTTCCTTCCCTAGTCACTCTGACCGAGGTCATAAGGTCCCTGTGTATTTCAGCTAGGTATCCAACCAAAGGGGGGTCGATGCCCATGGCCAAAAGGATCCTCCACAGCTTAGCCCTGTTGACCAGGTCAAAAGCTGATGAGAGGTCCATAAAGGCCATGTACAGGGAACCCCCCTTGGCGGTTACATATTTATTTAAAATTAGTTCCAGGTTTAGGCATTGATCTAAAGTTCCTATTTTGGCTCTGAAGCCATATTGTGCGTTTGAAAGAACACTCTTCCCTTCTAGGAGCTGGGTCAGTCTTCCTAAAAGGACTCTCCCCAAGATGCTGCTGGCACACGTTCCTGTTGAACTGAGGTGATCACTGTTGTAGTGGTGCATATGGTGGCCACTAATGTAATCTTGTCTGATGCGGTCAGTATTATAGCTCTAATAATATTAGTAGCTCACGATGCTTTTCATTGAACATAAATAACTCTTATTACAGAAAAGGTTGGAGACCACCGGGGCAGACATTTTATTTATTTCTATACTCCCTTACAATCTGCTATGGTTGAGAAACATTCAAAACAAACACCAATAAAGAGGCTTGAAGAATGTGAGTAGCAAAGCTGTGCAATTATAGATTGATATTTCTTTTTTAAATTCCTACCGATGGAGGGCTGTTTTTGAACTGATTCAAACTTGTTCACTGCTGGCTCACCTGGAAGTTTCCGGGGTCCACGCGGAGGTTGTAGGCGTGCAGGTCACTCAATTTGGACAGGGCCTGGTCCAGGCTGTCCAGGTGCTTAGCTGCCTCACCGATGGCACACAGGACCTTGCCTCCATGTCGCTTCACGTCAGCAGAGCCCGGGGAGAGGTCGAAGTGGCTGAAGTAGGTCCTAGTCTGACCGAAGCTGGCAAACAGCCTGGGGAAAAGGACACATCAGCTTTAATAAAAAATGCTCTAAAAAGCACACTCACATCAATATTCTATCCAGCACTGTAACCTCAGACAACAAATACATATATGAAATGGCTATTGCTGTCGTAAAATGGAAATACATTTGTTTTGGGCATCACAGAAAACGTAAGGAAAGATAACATTTGTCACAAAAAGTCTGCCCCGAAAAAAGGCCAATTGTTAGATCAAAGTTTTGGCCCAAAATTCGAATCGACTATAAAACATATATGGGGCAGATGTATCATCCGTTTTTTTTGTCGCAAACGCTGCGATTTGGAAAATAGCAGCGTTTGCGACAAAAAAAACGGGATTTGGAATGTATCATTCAAAAAGCCTCGCAATATTAAGGAATCGCTAATTTAGCGATTCCTTAACATTGCGAGGCTTTTAAGAAATGGCAAATTGCGATTTAATATTTGAAATGTATCAAGCATTTCAGTGTTGCGATTTTTGACTAAGAATTCGCAAATTACCATCAACTTGTAGTTGGTGGTAACTTGCGAATTCTTTTCAAAAAGCACTTTTTTTAAATTCTAAAGGTGCCATATGACGCTCATACATGCCCTTAGGGCATGTATGTGCGCCATATGCGTACACATATCAAATTCAGGGGTGCAGCAGGGTGTCCTTAAGACACCCTTGCACCCTTGAAATTATTCTCAATTTGCGATTAGCTATTTGCTAATCGCAAATTGAGTATAATTTTCCATTCATTCCTATGGGCCTCCTGGCCCATAGAAATGAATGGGAAATTATTCCTTAATTGCGATTAGCAATTTGCTACTCGCAATTAAGGAATTCTAAGGAATCGCTAATAAATAGCGGAATTCTACATACATACCATTTTGCACTTCTCAAATAGCGATTCCTTAACAATCGCTATTTGAGAAGTGCAAAATGGTATCTTGATACATCTGCCCCATAATTACAGTGACCCATTTGCTCTAACCTCTTATACCTGTTGGCCATCATCTCTGAACATTTCCTTTATGACTTGCAAGCCCGTGCCATTGTCCAGAAGGCTCCAAACTCTTACCTCGTAGCTTCTAATCTCTCCCATTCCTTCTTTGGCCTCTAACTCCAACTCTTAACCCTCATAAAATCTAACCTTTTTCTAACCCCTCTTGGGGCTGTAACCAATTTCTACTTTACTGTAGGTTCAAAACAGTTACCCCTATGGGATCTAACCCCGCGGTCACTTCCTCTAAGCACACTAACCATTTACCACTTCACCCAAGGAATAACTTTTTACCACTTCGTCCATCAGCCTTACACTCTTACCGCCTCCCCAAAGTATTAACCTCTTACCAGTCCCACTATAGGCCTTAATCTCTCCTTTTGCTATCTCAGCTGTCCCAGTGACATGTATGTGCTCCATACAGATGCCCCACCATGTTTAAAGGGACTGCGTACTGTCCAGTAAAAGCCCAGGCTGTACACTGCCCCTTGGGCCTACATTGCTTTTGGCGACGAGGCGCAAAGATCCGTAAAGCACAATGACAGCTTTGCTGCTGGTTCGCTGCTGGTGGAGACACGGAGAACTCTGTGTGCTCATCTAAGACAAGCCCATATCTAAGCTACCTGGAGGATCCATGAGTTGGATCAGAACACAGCCAGCTATGCCAGGAAGGTGAACCAATGTTGAAGCCAAGAGGTTGTATTTAATGGTAAACATCAGTTTGAGGTCTATGTACACTAATCCGCCGGCGTGAACACCATATATGTCGAACAATCTTAACCAAATAGGATTCATAATTTTGTCTAGCAGGAGCAGACCACAGTCACCGCACACACACCCCTTGAGCAGAACTCAGGAACTTTTAGGAATCTGCAATGATTTTAAACTCCTAACTGTTTGTAATGCTGGAATAATCAATTACATGTCAATAGGAAATGGCTAAAAGGCAAAAGTCACCCCCAGATCTGACTGTCTCTTTAAGAGAAGTAAAAAACTAAACACAACTGTCAAAATGTGCACCGCCATCATGTAGATCGGTCTTACTTTAAATAGTTACACCCAATACTACACACAGAGAGCGGGGGCATGTCTGAGTAACCCCCTCCATAGTCCTCACCTGTCCAAGGCTTCTCCCCCGAGGGCATCGCAGTGCCCAGAGATCTTTTCACAGAGGCCGACCACCAGGGCCTTCTCTTCAGCAGACAGAACCATCTTGAGGGTGAGGGCTGGCGGGCTCAGGATCAACAAGAGATGGAAGTTGGAGACAGTCCATGCTCTGTGCCGGGCAGAGCCCCTTTTAAAGGGCGAGGGGGCCGATGAGCCTGGCAGCCTTCCACCGTGATTGGGCAGTTTTGGATTCCACCCAAGGAGGCGGGGCTATCTTATCTCCTTGAAACACTGGCAGGGAGCAGGTGTGTCTTTCCAGCATGACGTGAAAAAAGGTCTAATCTGTGGGTTGCTTCATTAACTTGGCCAAGAAAGACGTTTCTGGAATTTCAAAGATCTGTTTAAAGGAATTGTACATTGTTTTAGGTCATTTTGCTATTAACAATGAACTTTCATCAATCCTTGGAAAGGTGTGCAATTGAAAACATGCCCACTCTGGTAACAGAGAATATGGCACGTTGGATTCTTACTCGGTGCTGAACTCACATTGAAGATGACAAAATGCATTTGCATGCGAAAATATGCCTTCACGGAGCCATAGGTCAAGCCGGGTTGGTAGAAAGAACAAACATGAAGGAAAAGGTGACATCTTCGTTTTTCACAGTTTCATGTTATAGGACATTGGTTTAAATACAAAGAAGGAATATTTACCGACCAAGTTCTTTTTCCGAGTATTTCTAATTCAGATGCAGGCAGGAGTTTGTGCCCAATAGACATTTTAAGTCGTGCACAATTTTTCTGTTTATTCCGCAAAAAAACTCCTACGAATTTGTGTAGGGAAAAAATACAAGTTTTCCATGTGTCACTGTTCGAAAAGGGGAGATTCAGACTATAATATTACATTCAGTTTCTTTCTGAGGGGTGGATACGGGGTGTAAATGTATTACTGCATCCGGTACATACCGCAGCACATTCCTGCAAGAAATGCCGCTGGCCGCGCGACATGGAGGGGAGCATGGGCGAGACAGCGTCTTAGTCCCACACGCCGCGCGAGAGGAGCCTGCAGCGCGCCAACCCCCCCATGATCCACCCTCCTCGCCAACGGCCAATGGGAGGGCTCTTCTAGGGATGGGGGCGTTCCTGGGGGGTATACAGCAGGCCCAACAACTTTGTTCGGCCTCTCCTTCCCGCGTCGGTTCCTTGGGCTGCTCTGCGCTGTTCTGTTCGTCAGGCGCGGTTCCGGTTTCGGCCTCATGGTGGCCGTCCTGCGACTGCCTGCCTCGCTGGTCTGGCATTGGGTTTTCTGCCTCGAAGGGTGTGCGATGAGTGCTGGTATTCGAGGGCCGCTTGCGGAGGGGTTTCTCGGGGTTTTGGGGCCGTGTTGCCCCCGATGCAGGCAGCGGTTGTGTGGCCTGGGGGGCCGAGGGGGAGCGTGCCGGGCAGTGGTTGTTCTGGCGGGTGATGGGAGTGTCCATGCCGCCTCGTCGTCCTTTGCAGTCCTGACGGAGGACGTTGATTGCATGTGTTTTCGTTTAGTTGGGCTCGCTCTGCGTTTCTCGTCTTCTCCTCTGAATTGTTTGTCACGAGTGATGTCTGATGGGTGCGCATCGCCAGCCTCCGTGCAGCAGATTTCACGTGTCTGGTGTCAGCTGCTCTGCTAGCAGTGCAGATGTTTGCTGTTGGGTATGGTAAGGAGTTGTGGATTGATGCAGGCGGCGGTTGTGTGGCCTGGGGGGCCGGGAGATAGCGTGCCGGGCAGTGTTTGTTCTGGCGGGTGATGGGAGTGTCATGCCGCCTCATCGTTATTTGTAGTCATGATTGAAGACGTTTGTTGCATGTGTTTCCATTTAGTTGGGCTCGTTCAGCTTTGCTCATCTTTTCCTCTTATTTGTTGTCACGAGTGGTGCGCATCGCCAGCCTCCGTGCAGCGCATTTCATGTGGACGGAGTTGATAGCACGTATTGCTGCGACTTCTTCCATGGGAGAGGTCGGCGCTGACTTATACACGGTGCTTTCTTCTCCACTTCTGTCCTTTCGTGCCAGCCAAACGGCACTTAGTTTGCCAACTTAAGGGGGATGCATTGCTGAGTTGCCCTGCTGAGATCGGGTTGGGGTATGTAGTCGACACAGATGAATGTGTAACTCATTGAGCCATCATGCAGGTGTGGCATGGATTCGTGAAGGTGCAGAACCAGGTGAAGCATGTTGGGATGCAGTGTTGTGCAGTGGCAGTGGGGCAACTGAGGGTGGCGGCTGAGTTGTGGCGCCAACCCGATCCCCTCGCTGGTCGAGCGGCGATGCAGTGGTTTGTTTGAGTCGATCAAGGGGGGGGACAGAGAGGCGCGGGTCGTATTTTTATTATGTACTTGTTCTTTGCTGCGACCGCATTTTGGGTCTATGAAAGGGTGACGGGTTGGCCTATCAGTTGGGGCGGGCGCAGCTCGTTGTTGCCCCTTTTGTTGTTTTCGTGGTCGCGGTCCTTGGTTTCCTCGGTCGGGTTCTCGAGCTGCGGCTGTTATGGTGAATTCTATTCTGATCACTACTATACGCCCCCCGCTCTCGTCCTCACTTGAGGTGGTAGCTGCCCAGGTGCGAGGCAGTTAGCTGGGGGGGGGGGGGCAGTCTGCTCCTATGGGGCTATGGTATGTGGTGCTTTTGTGCACTGATAGTATGCCCATGTGATCCCTGCTCGGATCGGGGGGCTGTTGATTCCGTTTTATATTCGATGGGCTTCGGATCTTTGACTGTTTTCCCCATGTCTACTACGTGTGGAGAAGGGGGAGCGGCATGGGGTTTTTGTTTTGGTTATACATTACGCTTACGGTCCACACGTCGTCTTATGGCTGTGGCCTCGGTTTGGGCGGGTGGAGCTTTGGGGGCTTAACCCCTTCCTTCCCTTTAATTGGTTGAATCAGCGGGCTCATGGAAGAGCCACGGTGCCACAGCACTGTGATACTAATTCTGTAGTTATCCTTCTCTTTCATTGCCTTTTCGGAGATCTCTCCGTTCTTTTTTGCCTCAATCGATTGTTTGTTCATTTTACATGATTATACATCTATTGTTCAGTATGAGCTTTATTCGTTCCAGCCACGGTCCCTGGTTCTATCCCAGGTTATCATCCCAGTTTGCAAGTGTTTAGCATTCTCCTTTTAAGGGCCTACCCGTAGTGCGCTCTACGAGGTGCTCAGTAACGTTTTCACCTGGTCTTCTGGTGCCCCGATTTTAATAGGTAGCCCCCCTCTTTTCCCGTGCGTCGAGATGCATTAGAGGTAGGCGTGAGGTGAAGTGAGAGCTTCCTGACAGGCTGCCCCGGGACACCAAAGGTGGCTACCTGCGAGGGCGGCCATCCTTAGTGCCATAGGATGGCACGGACCCTTAGCGGTCTAGTGGTTGGCTGACTCGGTGGTCAGCCAGTGGACAACCTGGGATCCCCCCACGCGTGAGGTCATTTCCTGTCCTGGGGGAGAGGGGGGTGGGCTATATAGCCCGGGGGGCGAGGGTCAGGCGTCCTCTTTTGTTCCTGGGCAGCGGCGCGTAGACCCTCGCCCCCCACCCCTGGAGAATCCCGCAGCGTGGACCCGGACTGCCCGGCGTTCTTTTGTTAAGGTGAGGGACTTGTGCGATGCTCATGGGATGAGAGGGGGAGGGCTGGGGGAGCGGGGCTTGCCCGGTGGTAAGAGCTGGGCGCGCTTACAGCATTTCGCTTTGCTGAGTAAAGGTTTAGTTTCCATTGTCACCGTTGACGTTTTGAGGTGTTTTCACTGTACATGTTTCGCGTCGCTCGTGTGCGCCTCCAGGGGAGAGGGTGTGGCTGGGCGGCGGGAGCGGCCGTCTTTGAGCGGGGTGGCCAGGTTCGGGTGTGGCGGGGGGGCTTGAACATCCTGTGGTTCTGGGTGGATCGCGTGGTCTCGCTGTGCCTGGGATGAATGTGTCCGTCTGTGGTGCGGCTGGAGCTCATTGAGGCGCTCGTGTAACTTGGGGCCGGGTTCGCGCTATGTGGAACTGCAAGGGAGGAGGGCCGCCACAACAGCGTGCTTTGCATTGACTGGGGATGTGCACTTGTGGCGGGATTGGGACAGATGTGGCGAGGGGTTTGGTTTCGCTCTGGGTCACTTTGCAGGGTTTTGTTTTGAGCGCGTCTACTGGGGCTGTGCAGAAGATTGGGTTGTGTTTGGGGGGGGGCGCACGTGAGGGGGGGGGGCGTTCCTTCGCTGCGACAGTGAGTGGCAGGACATTTCCCAGCTGATGTTGTGCAGCGAAGGGTTGCTTTTGTTATTCCCAAGTTGTTTGGGTGTCCTGGGTGTAGCGCTTCTTTCGCGTGCTTTGGTTTGGGGGGCTTTTGCACTAGGGCGGCCGCCCGCTCCTCTCACCTTAGGGATGGAGACGGGGCGGGCGGGTCTTGGAGTCTTGGAATGTGGCTTGCTGGAATGCAGCCTGCTGCGGGGGGGAGGGGAGGGGGGGCGGCAGTAGGGCTGGCGGGGATCTTGTTCGGGCCCTCGGGGGCGGGTCGGGTCAGTTATGGGCCTGCCGGGGGGCACGTGGGGTGGCCGCTCGCGCCTTGCACCTTCGGGCCGGGTGGGGGGGGCGGGTTTTGGAATGCGGCCGGCGCGGCGGGCCTGTGGTGGGCGTTTGTGCTACTAGCCGAGGATGCGCTTTGACGTCGCGTCATTGGAGGTAAGCGCTATGTGGGTGGATTTGCAGCGCAGTATAGTGAGTGTTTTCGAATTCATGTTTGGAGGCGCGAGGTTATGGGAAATGTTACATGGTGAAGTGGTGTTCTACTGTGCCAAAATTAAACACGCATTGAAAAGATTCGTATGTATTTATTGGTACGTTGGGGTGGCCGTCCGCGCCTTGCACCTTAGGGCCGGAGCCGGGGCGGGTCTCGGAATGCGGCTTGCACGGCGGGCCTGTGGCGGGCGACGGGTTCTGCATTTTAGGCACTGGCACATATAGGCGGCAATACAGTTGAGGAACAGCTCTGTTCACTCGAGGTTAATTTACAACGTGAACACTTGTCTTGCAATCGTTAATGCACTCGTTTAAGTAATTTATATAATGGGGGGGCGTCGGGCTGCTTGTTTGGAGGTTTTAATCACGGGTGCCATGCGGGGAGGGGGGGGAAGGGGGATTTAACGTTTTTCTTTTGTCTTACTGCAGGACGGCTGCACGAGAAGGTCGCCACCCGCGAGGATAACACACACTACATGTGGGGGGCAGGGGGGATTTGACTCTTTTCTTGTGTCTTACTGCAGGATAGCGAGCAAGCTAATGTGTGGAAGGCGGTTTGGACAAGGCTGGCCACGTTTAGGCTCACGTACGGTAATCGGTTTGGATGAGTGGCAACTGCATTAAGGGCAGTGTATGTGTTGGTATGCTCACTGGGTCTATTTAGTCTAATTTTAAGGAACTCAGAGGGAACTTTGAGGTTCGATGTTTAGCCACTGCCGCACTTCGCAGTGGGGTTGGATTTGTGACAATCATGTACTCACTCTTATGCATAATTTATATATAAGTTATATAGCACGGCCTTTCCGGGATAGGTAAAAGAGCCCTTCGCTATTTTATTTAATGGAATGTTATATAGCACAAACTTTGTCTCGAAGGGCCAGTCCATTTTGCATAGGAACCGGTTACAGTACGTAAGGTCTTAGGATCAAATGCGTTACATTAGGATGCATACAAAAGAATTACGACTGCTAACGAACAAGATGTAATGTCTCACAATGCAGAGACTGGTGATATAGTTATTCCTTTATATATAGGAAAGGGAAATGTATGCTTTTATATTGCCCGGTCCGATACTAGTGATTCTGATACACGAGAGCGCTATACGTGGCACACTACATAAGCAAATGCTAAGTTACATGTAGCGAAGGGACGAACGCGAGCTACCAATAGAAGAGGTAGCGTACAGTGCTTTACAGGAGGATATGTGTCATGGGTGCAAGTCACAGAGGCGGATAAGGGACAAGTAGATGTGCATACTGCAAAACGTGGCAGACATTAAAAAAAAAAAAAAAAAAAAACGGTAGGCATGTTGGACATTTCATGGTAATGCACTAGGATACTTATCCTTATGTCGGCTAAGATCCCAACTGTCCACTTAGGTTAGGATTGTAACCCCAGTAGGGATGGCGAACTCTGCTTCCTGTTGGCCACAAACATTGCCTGGGGGAGTTTTACATACACTCAGAGTGCCCACTTAAATTCCATCACTTTAACTATTGGAGGGTTTGCCAGTGGGCGGCGGTAATAGGGGATTTATGCATCTGCTAATGGGGCCCCTTGTTTGACCTCTTGTCATATCAAGTAGGGATAATACTACATTAAATGGAAGGAACGCAAAGAATAGATACACGTTACGCAGGCATTGGTGGCTCTTGTGTAATCACCGGAACGGAATTTCAAGTGAAGAGGTAGCTGTCAGTGTGTACAATAGAACCGTGAAATGTGCATGTCACTTTAACTGGGGATACACAGTTCAGTAGAAAGAACGTTATGTAGGCATGGTGGCACTGGTGCAAGTACCGGAACATGACACTAGGTAAGAGGGAGATATCAGTGGGTTTCAAACTTTTGTGACGTTTGCATGTTCATTAAATGGAAGACACTCTAAACACAAGAACAAACGTTACGGAGGCATTGGTGGCACTTGTACAAAGTAACGGGACCAAACAGCTAAAAAAGTAGCAATCACTGGGTCACCAGAGTGTAGCTTGTTTGACATTTATGCTTGATATTCATGCAGTCAATCGGGCAGAGAAGGACGTTGTGGCTCACTTCATGACAGGTCACTGAATTGACCCATAGTGTGGTTTGGTAAGGTGTCCAAGTACATTGGAGGGTGGTGCATGACTTTGTTTGCAACCATTTTAGCATGAGTGTTCTACATGGCGTTCAGTTCCACACAAACGCGGGGTAGGTGGTGTTATAGCATCATTAGGATTGGTGCGTTAATGGTGATGGTTATCAGCATTGTGCAAGTCAGAAGCATATCATTGAGGTTTGCGGAATTGACCTTCATTCATTAATTTTATCATGATGTTCTGGGGCCATGGTAGCCATGCTAGGAATGAATCAAAGTTTAAACTGGGACAGTGCAGGCCTACAGGGATGTAATTGCTTTGCGTGAGGTAATTAGTGCAAAAACTCATAACTACTCAAGTCCGAATTATTTGGGGCAAGCGCAAATTAAACCTAGCTGTAAGCGTCAAAGGACTGAAATAATCGATCAAGTCCAGAGGCCCGCCACAGATTTCTCAGTCTGGTTTAATATGCAGGGGTGAAAGGAACATAGTTGCAGGTATCTCTAGTTAAAAGCTGCAGGTTTCGGAGGGTGCAGACTTTGCCTTTCAAGTCAGCGCGCATCACAGGGGGACAGGACAGTACTGATACACGAAAGTACGTTAGGTGCTCTCATTACAAGGCCAACGCTACTTAGGTGAAGCAATGTGACAAAATGAGCAGACAAGGACAAGAAGTTAATATGGACATTACAGGAGAAGAATGGGTCAAGGGTGCGATTCACTAAAGTGTATATAGTACATGTGTGGTAATCAGTACAATCATGGCAGACAGTCAAACGTTATGTAGGTACTGGTGCAAGTCGCACAAGTTCCGGGATGAAGAAGGGGACGTAGGATGTAGCGTCATGTGTTGATAGAGATTGGTGACGGGTGCATGCTCCTAAAGTGGACCACAGCCAGTCAGAGGGCTAAAACTGCAATAAGGGGGAGATTCTCAGACACATAGAACACCTTGGGGAAGTTCCTTCCTGAGTCAAGGAAATGGTATTTCTTAAATGAATGGTCTCCTTCACTGATAGAAGGACATCTATTAATTTTCGGAGTGTGCAGGTAATGCGAGCTAATCGGTTATTAACTCAGTACTGGCTTGGCCTGAATAGCGGGGGGGGCATTGAGGGACCTCTCTTGGCAGAGAATACAGATTGGTCAGATTGGTAGATAAAGGGGGGAAAGCTTTTAATGTATGTCTTCTGTCTCTAATGCAGGAACAACGCTGGAGGACAGCCCTACCCTTGGGAGGCCACATGAACTGACAGGATAAGGATCTTGGCACACGGTGGGCAGTGTGCTAGGGTCTGGGATTCCTTTGTTCTTCCCCTATGTCATTAATATCCCCGTGTGGGACGTTTGCTTGTTTCACTCATGGAAGATCGAGCTTTAGGGGACTTGTAGGGGTCACCCAACATGGGAGACAGTCTCGGCCTGCCTTGTTGCAAGTGGGGATTGCAACTGATTTGGTAGTAGGCATGGGGTTGACTATATCCCTTACACCACTTCAATATAACCTAGCAATACATTGTGTCACTTGGTACATGCTTTGTGAACCTCCTAGTGGGGAACAAATGTTATTGCCAGGGCCCGGCTGCGCCAGGGAGCCTCTCTCTATAGGGGAGATAGCGCACTATGGTGCTATGGGGCACGCCCCCCTTCGACAAATCCGAAGATTAGCGCACGTTGGGAGTGCATATTGATCTCCGACACAAGTTGGCAGGCACCCTTGTGTGCATCCTATTGATAGGGTCGTGGGGGTGCTGACGTTCTATGCACAGCGAGAGAATTGTGTTAGAAGATTGGACGGGTTCAGGCTGCTAATTTTTAACTCCTCTAGCTAATTGTAAACTCCTAGGGCTGTCCAGTTCGTGCTTTTCGGCTACTGCTTTACCTAGTACTCTCTCGAAGTGCAGCAGAGGCTTAGGGACCGGTGGGTGCAACTTGTCGTTGGCTCCTTGACTCCCTATTGTAGTAGGGTCTGTCTTTCACTTGGACACTCCAAGGGCAGGTATTCTTCGTAGACATGCAGCCTGATTACAGGGTCCTCTCAGAGCCTGGTGGCGATTAGTCTGGTTATATTAGCAGCAAATGTCATCAGTCGGTTTAATCCACTCATGTGTGGAAGAATGGCCACTCTTGGCAGTGGAAGTGGCAGTCATCGGGGGGGCGGCCAGCTCTGCTGAGCTACACGAGATGCGATTTGGTAGCTCCTTTATCTGATGTTACGAGGAAGGGGCGACTATGCCAGCCTTTCATACCCTCATGGGAATTCGGTCATTGTTGCCCGGGAGGAGGGTGCATGCTCATTGTCAGATTGCCCGCCAGATGTAGCATCCCATCTGGTCTGGTGGATGGACAGAGGGGCCTGGTTGGCCAATGCAGACATGGTTCAGCTTGCAGCTGATACCAGTCCACTACCAGTCCACTTGAGCAGCCTTCATCTGCTAGGTTTCAAACTAGTCGGCAAGTTATACTATGATAAATGCATGCCCATGTGGTGCGTTATGTCCGGTGCTTGTTCAAGGCTTTCAGTGGTTCTGCAAATGGGCACTCCAGGACACGTACGTGTGGAAGGGGTGCCTCATTGCTGGGATGACTTTTGTCATTTGGGAACGACGGGTCACAGCCTTGTTCGCAGGCCTGGCAGACTACGTTCTTCTTTCAGGCCAACTGGGGGTATTCCCTGCACAGGGGAGACAGGGGGCCAGTGCAAACTTTGCTTCCCTAAGTATAGACGGCGTCACGTCAGCAGGGGGCCAGATTGCCGGTTGACTAGGTGCACGAATTGGCAAGGTAAATCCAGCCTATGGTAGGCTTTGACATGGCCTCCCTGGGGTGCATCTGGGTCTCCCCAAAGTTCGCGGTGGCAGTTCGTTTGTGGCCGGTTCCCCCCCCCCCGACCAGGTACCGGCGGCGGCGCGTCATGGACACTTGCTTAGAGCTACCTGGCAGCAACAGACAGGGGAAAAGGTTTTGTACTCATTCGTTTAGGATAGGTGCTGCGACGACAGCTTTTCAGGCAGGGCTGCCAGTGGCAAATATAAAGCAGGTGGGGCGCTGGGACTCCAGCTGTTACAAACTGTACATACGCTCCTAAGCGGTTTGAAACAAGGGTGATTGGCGGGCATTTGTGGTTCATATGTATGTGACGTTAAGCCAATTGTACGGGTGGCAGTGTATAATCTGGATATGTAGTAAACGTGTTTTACACGTCTGCATCTTTTTATTTGGTAGGTAATCGGTCCGGGTGGCAGGAAATGGGAGAATCCAAAGGGTAGCCCGGTGGGTTGATAGCAAAGAATGGAAGCATGGTTTTGCAACAACCAAAAATCAGGTGGATAGTGTCGCCCGACTTGCAGTGGAGTAGCGTGCACCGCGTACTTCAGCAACTATTGGACGGGGGTGAATCTCCATCAGGCGGGTTTATGGTGCATTTGGGGGGCGAGGAATTGGTCCCCTTGGAGCGCATGGCCCTCCTACAGTTAATGAGGGGCACGCTGAGCGATTTGAGCAATCTGTTGGGCTGTGCGAAGTATGATGGTCTGAGATCACTCCAAGACTGCAGTGGAAGGACGCTAGATCAGGGGTGGCCATCGAAACTTCCCGCAGATGAGTGAACAGTGCCATGCGCAAATTCACTGAGCAGAGGGGATTCGGCTTCATAAGACAGTTTGTTGCACACCAATGTATGGGCTGTTTTGAGGAGGACGGCGTCCATCTATCAAAGTAGAAATAGCCATTTTCCTGCTCGACCTATCTGAAGCGATGGGAGCAGCGCGTTGTAAATAGAGGAAGGCTAAGGGATGGGGGGACTCTCGGACGGCGGCTGCCGCACCGAGAGCCTTGGCGGAGTTACAGGGTGATCCAATACAGGAAGGTACAGAAGGGTACCCTCTACAGGAGCACGGGAAGGGTGCGTGAGCGATATATCCCCCAGGGAGATCCACAGTAAAAGGATCCTGGGGGACTGACGGCGCTCCGTTAGTCCTTCGGGCGGTTGTGTACCTGAGCAACCGGGGGTTGCCAACGCTCTGCCCCCCGAGGGGGGGGGGTTTGAGTAAATGGGCGAACGAGAGGTTCGCCGGGGGTAGGAGTTAGACCTTCCCCCCCCAAACTGATAACGCCCCAAAGGTTTAACACCGCGGGGGTTATAGCTCGGTCAGGTGGGCGGGTCGCGAGGGGTGGCCTGCTCTGGATCGCCCGTAAGTTAACCCAACATGTTGGCATAATGTATATGCTAATAAAACTGCAACAACTTTCTCCATCAACTTGTGTGGTGTCCGTTTTTTGTGGGATGGGGAGGTTGTGTGTAAGCAGGTACGGGCCAATATTGGCACTATGACAGGCTGCCCCGGGACACCAAAGGTGGCTACCTGCGAGGGCGGCCATCCTTAGTGCCATAGGATGGCACGGACCCTTAGCGGTCTAGTGGTTGGCTGACTCGGTGGTCAGCCAGTGGACAACCTGGGATCCCCCCACGCGTGAGGTCATTTCCTGTCCTGGGGGAGAGGGGGGGAGGGCTATATAGCCCGGGGGGCGAGGGTCAGGCGTCCTCTTTTGTTCCTGGGCTGCGGCGCGTAGACCCTCGCCCCCCACCCCTGGAGAATCCCGCAGCGTGGACCCGGACTGCCCGGCGTTCTTTTCCCTCCCATCCGCTTACCCTGCTCTTGGGCAGATCGGGGTTGGGGGGGCTACTACTAATGAATTGTTTTTGTGTTGCAGGCGGAGTTACAGGGTGATCCAATACAGGAAGGTACCCTCTACAGGAGCACCGGAAGGGTGCGTGAGCGATATATCCCCCAGGGAGATCCACAGTAAAAGGATTCTGGGGGACTGACGGCGCCCCGTTAGTCCTTCGGGCGGTTGTGTACCTGAGCAACCGGGGGTTGCCAACGCTCTGCCCCCCGAGGGGGGGGTTTGAGTAAATGGGCGAACAAGAGGTTCGCCGGGGGTAGGGGTTAGACCTTCCCCCCCCAAACTGATAACGCCCCAAAGGTTTAACACCGCGGGGTTATAGCTCGGTCAGGTGGGCGGGTCGCGAGGGGCGGCCTGCTCTGGATCGCCCGTAAGTTAACCCAACATGTTGGCATAATGTATATGCTAATAAAACTGCAACAACTTTCTCCATCAACTTGTGTGGTGTCCGTTTTTTGTGGGATGGGGGGGGTTGTGTGTAAGCAGGTACGGGCTGATATTGGCACTATGGGCAGTGGTGTATGAATTGAAATTTCCTTTATATAAACAAACGTTTGTTTTCCCTGCCTATTGTCTAGTTTTCGTGTCAACACAGTTTCTAAGACTGATCGATGGGCGTTGTTTTTGAAGACATCCTTTTCCTCTGCTGGTTCTGCAAAAGACCTTTCTCTCTGGTGGTTATTGTTCGGGGCTTCCTAACTCCTCGGGTGTGCACAGAGGGTCTTTGTTCTACACTCTGGTACGAACCATCTCTCAATACAGGTGTGCTTAAGCTAGCACTGGGGTCTCTGTGGAACACGGCAGAGTTTGCCGTTTTCCTTTTCTATGTTTCTACGAGTCCCATACAATGTTCCTTTTATCTGAGAGGGTGCTGTCCCGATGCTCTTCCTGTCCCCCCCCCCGCATCTCGCTTTACTGGCTGGGGGTTGTGATGACGGGCAGCCGGTGCTGGGCGCATGGGTGGCTCTAGTTGTCCAGCTTGGTGTTGGTACTTGTCCAAGTAGAGTGGGGTTGCCAGATTGTGGGGTCGGATTCCGGGGACACGGAGACGTTTGTTTGTGTGCGGGGAAGGCACGATGTGGTCGATTTGTTGTGTGTGTACTGATACGAGCAGGCGGGTGGACAGAGCGGGGCATGCTTGTTCTGCATCACAGTGTAATTGGTTTCTCGTGGTTCATACACAGCAGTCAGCCATGGACATGGACCTTGCAGCATGCCGCTCCCTATCCGGGAGCCACGCCGTCGGACAAGGATCATCACTTTGCCATCGTGGCTTTTTCCTGGTGCTTCGCCGTTATGCCATGGTCCATGGGTGATCCTTTTGCCCACACCTTCGTGGGGTTGGTGTGTTCTTGTGGCACCGATCTGGGCTTCCCCTGCTGCCATAGAGTGGCATCCGGTGCCCACGCTGTCTGTCACAGGCCACAAGTAATGTGTCTGCTTTGCCACTCTCCTTTGGGCCTCTCGGTGTCCATGCCGTCAGTCATTCCAGGGATTGTCTTGCCGGGAGTTCTTTGTGGCCCTGCCTGCCACCCTTCCAATTTGTTGGCACAGGTTAGTTGGTGCTGAGCCCTGCTGGCCAGCTGCCATGCCCTACTGGTGTGGTGGTTTGGAAGAATGGGACTGCAGTGGAAGTGGATGGAGCGAGACGGGACTCCTTTGAAAAGGGAAGGGCCGCATCCGCCCGCCTCCATTGGCCTATTCGAATCTGCCTCGACCAATCCTATTTGCGTGATTTCCCTTGCGTTAAAAGCCTTTGTGCGGGGACAGTGAGGAAGAGGCAGTTGCGCTCCGGTGAAGCACCGTCTAAATGTTTGAATGATGCAACAGCAAGGGTTGTTGGGAGAGGCCTGCAGTGGACCGCTGTGCACCTGGTTTAGTTCTGCACAGGGTTAAACTACTGCTCGAATAGCAGCTGCCGCGAAATGCTTTAAAAGCAACAGGGCGCCATGGCTTCGGATTGCTTCCCTAAATTACGGGTCCCAGGCCAGATATGCACTCGGGCACATTGGGCGCTTTTGGGCAAACGAGACCTGGCTAATCCTACAGGCGGTTAACTCCATCCAGTCCCCCGGCTAAGCACGTTACCCATCTCTAAGGGGGGATTAGGCCCTCGTACACCACTATTCATAGTAAGTGGGTAGTAGAGCGGCAATTGCAGAACTAACTTGATCAGCTCTGTTTGCCTGACCTGCAAACAATGAGCCTGGTCCTACAAAGCAAATCACGGGGTAGCCACCATTGGCTGAACGCCACCACAGTGTAAACAATCTCATCGCGGCTGGGCGGGCCGGGTCAAAACAATCACGAGGCAGAAGCGCGAGGTGCCCTCCGCCCCTGTCGCCGCGATAACCAAACCCCCTCTGTCTTAAGCGAGGGATAACAACAAAACTCACACGCGCTGAGGGTCTGTATTTACAGCAGAAACCTGATATTTACCACCGCTCGGGAATCCCATAGGGTAGAAGTATTGTGGTCTTTAGGCTACTTAAATATGAAACATCCCCTTTATTTGTAGTTGTTACCTCGGAATATTTATTGGCAGTGTGGTATAGATGCAGAGGTATTCTTAGGGGAAGGAGCTGGATGGTAATATTATGCTCCTCGAAGAATACTGCTGCGGCCCAAACGAAGATGCTTGCGCACACATGCGAAGCTTAGGTGCACACGTGACTTTGAGAATCAGACCCTACACCTGTTTCTTATAGGAAGAAACTCCCTCACTGAGACAGGCAGAAACAGGAGCGTAGCTTCCGTGGGTGAAGCGGGTGCAGTGGCACCAAGGACACTTGAACCCTGTTTATTGCTGTAGTTGATCATTGCTGTATTTTATCATTCTAACACCATCCCGGGGCCCATTTCCTTTCTTGTAATAGTGCCTATGACACACTAACTACACTATTAGGCATGCACTCCGCACCCAAACCTTGCGATTCCCGCTCAAAGTAAACAAGGCAAAACGCAGCTATAGATCATGCTGCACTCCGGGCAATGTTACAAAAGGCAACCAGACGTCTTGGCAAAGCACGACTACTCCAATTTGATAGTTTTGTCTTGTAACTGACACGCAGGTATTCTCAAGGGAAACTCCAGTATCGTTTTATGTTAATCATTATTTTAAAGTACTTACGTTATAACTTGGTTCAATTTACCACAAAAGAGGTCATTATCTTACTAAATAGGCACAACTGCCGATCTCTATCCAGTCCATGGTTTTCTAACATGCGGTAAAGTGCTAGACATAAGACATTTATATGTCACACGTAAAAAGACTGGATATATGGCTATGTCACACATACCTAGTCTCAAACTTTGACAGCTATGTATAGGTCACTGCAATTACTCCAGTAAGTTAAACAAGAGGGTACACAGACAAAATATCGAGTTTTAAATATCGATATACAATAATATCGAAGTTTAAATATCGATGGGACAAAATATCGAAGGTAAGTAATATCGACAGTCTTAATATCGATATTAGTATGATATCAGTAATATCGAAGTTTTAAATATCGATGTCAATAATATCGAAATAAATAACTTCGATGTTACTATTATCAATTTTTAAATAAATTTAGTGTATATTATATTGTATTTATTATGTTTTATTATTTATTTTTAATGTAATTTAATTAAATATTGTCTTTTACTACTGTAGCGGGTTGTGGGTTTATAGGGGAATAGGGTGGGAAGTAATTTAATTATGTTAAATTAATTATTAATTAGTAGGAATTATAATTTAATTAATTGAGAATTAATTTTAAATTAATTTTAATTAATTGATTAATTGATAAATATGTTCTGTAGCGGGTTATGGGTTTATAGGGGAATAGGGTGGGAAGTAATTTAATAATAATTAATTAATTATTATTAGTTTGTACATATTTTAATTAATAATTAATTGGTAATTAATTAATATTAATTAGTTAATTACATTAATATAGTATTTTTTTAATATATAATTTTTTGTTATTCTTAATTAATTAATTAGGAAAAATAATATTAATTATTTTATTACATTAATTACAGCTAATGTGCTAATATATTTACTTTATTGTTATTGTTAATTAATAATTAATTGGTAATTAAATAATATTAATTAATTTTGGGTAAAGGAGTATTTTTAGGGTTCAGGGTCAGTTTTCAGTTTTTGGGTAAAGGGGTATTTTTAGGGTTCAGGGTCAGTTTTCAGTTCTTGGGTAAAGGGGTATTTTTTGGGTTCTGGGTCAGTTTTCAGTTTTGGGGTAAAGGGGTATTTTTAGGGTTCAGGGTCAGTTTTCAGTTTTTGGGTAAAGGGGTATGTTTAGGGTTCAGGGTCAGTTTTCAGTTTTTGGGTAAAGGGGTATTTTTAGGGTTCTGGGTCAGTTTTGGGTTTTTGGGGTACAGGGATATTTTTAGGGTTCAGGGTCAGTTTAGGGTTTTTGGGGTACAGGCGTACAGGGTAAAAACAAAAAAAATTACATTAAATCAATTAAATAACATTAAAACAAATAAAATTACATTAAATTATTAAGTGTTTTATTTATTTTAAATGTATATGTATTAGTTTTAATTTTGTTTTAATATTTTTATTTAATATTTGTAAAATTATATGTATTTTAAAATTATTTTTACATTATTATTAATACATTTAAAAAACGATATTTTTAATTTCGATATTTTTGTACTACGATATTATTTTTTCGATATTTTTGTACTTACCTTTATGAAGATATGATTCCGATATTTTTGATGTCGATATTTTTGTTCCGATATTTTTGTAGTTCGATATTCAAACAAGAGGCATGCTATTCTTTGAAATACCAGGGGTTAACCTGTTTCGCAGTTAAAATAAATATTATGTATGTGTGTGAATGATGTGTGAATATGCAAGCCTACAAACGGTGTATACGCTATGGCACAAGTCATAATGATCAGATAAATACGATTCCTTGCTGAGCAGCTGCTGTTTCCCTCGTCTTCATTGCTTGATTTTACGTACGAGAAAGCGTCACTCTTAGCTATTGAACTGTCACTCATAATTACACTCAAATTATAAAATGTCACACATAGCATCCTGAAACCTTGGCAGTATGCGGACTGGCGTAGACACCCCTGCATCGGAGTTAGGATTAATGCTAAACAAGTGAGTGTTCATGTTAAATAAGCTAATGCCATATTGAACTGCCTCGGCGTGTCCCTGTAGACAAAGTTAGCGCTAGCAAAGGTGTATTGTTTCCAAATGTTTTGTTTACATACTAACCAACCAATTTCTTTAAACATATAATCTACTAAAACTGTAGGCAGACACTCCCTCCTGGGACGAAACAGCTACCAAGGCTGTGCTTAAGCACACAATGGGTGGGTATGATTTTCCTGACCTCAACACATATCAAATCCGCTTTATCAATCACCAGGCTAAGCACTGTGTTTCACCAGAGAATTCTGAATGGATCCACAATAAAGACTCCTCCCCCAAATATATATCATTCAAAATAAGCCTTTATACCAACAAAATCAAACCAAAATCATCCCTGTTAGACATGATTACAAATGCCAGACGATTTTTAGTGGTGTGGCAAAACACAGTCTACTTCTGAGAAGAACCAGAAAGCGAATTTCTGAGTGTTAAATTTCAAACTGGGGTAATCATAAATGCTTAGAACCCCGGGAGTTGACAGTACCCCTATTATTTTGGGCAGGCGAAGGGAGTGCAGCAAAATCGATTATGCCATGCATGGTCGGCAAACACGCCACCCTGAGTGGGGCTCAATAGGTATAGTACGCAATACATACCAGACACCCAGGCACAAGAACAAACGTTACGTAGGCAATGATGGCACTTGTGCAAGTGCAAAGGTAAACAACACGTGAGAAATAGCAAACAGTGTGTCATAAGAGAGAAGTGGCGTGGCATGCACCAAAGAGTACCAAACACAGGTACAAGGAGAGCACTGCAATAATGGCAAACACTTTAAACTGAGAACTGGGAATGACATTGACGGTTACGGGCATCTGCTAGTTGGCTCTAACCAATCGCAAATAATGATCTTGCAGTGATTTGCCAGGACAATCACTGTCATGATTATTGCAGCACTGTGCCCATGCAGCAAGTAAATGATTTGACTACAGGATAACTGTCATAATCCCACCTCTTTGCGGGGACAAATAGTACTGGTTTTCCATTCTCAGCAGATACAATAATGCAAATAGTCACTTGCCGATCCCCCGTATAATATGTCCGGACAAAAACAACTAACAGTACCCAAGGAATCTCTGTCGGAGGTGTGGCCTGTGTGACTAAGGGCGTGGCCTAAGAACCGTATCTAAGCAATGGCCATAAGAGGTGCGGCTCATGTAACTAAGGGCGTGTCCTAAGACCCGTTCTAAGAAATATCCATAAGTGGTGTGGCCTATGTAATTGAGAGCATGACCTGAGAACCATAGCAAGAAATCTTCATTGGCAGGTACCAATACGGAGAGAAAACGGAAGGGTACGCAGTATGCGGACTGGCGTAGACATGATAAAGGTGCACTAAACAGCGACCGAAAGTAGCTAGGTGGTGGGGGGCTCTGTCATCGATGGGGGCCTCCTCCAGAGCTGTGGCGGAGTACAGGGCGATCTGGAAGCAGATGGACAGTAGGGGTACCTCTGCGGCAGAAGGATACAGTCTAAATACCTCTGCCTGGCACAGTAAGGGTGCCAGAGCCAAGAACCTGGAGCCGAGGGGGTTCCAGGAAACAGCGTCGGCGCCCCGTTAGTCCTTCGGGCGGTCGGGGGGCCTGAACCGACCAGGGGTGTGCCTCATCGCTCCGCCCTGACAGGGGGGTGGGAGTATAACAAAATAAAGTGATAATTTACTGCACCGTCAGAGCATCGACTCGCCGTGCAAGATGGCTCCTTAGGCATTCGGGTCAGCGAGGGGCTGCCGCATTGGATCGCCTGTAAGATGACCCACCTTATCAGCTACTTGTTGTACGAAATAAACCTGCACCACTGCTTTCCCACAAATATGTCTCATGAGTCTCCTTGGTATATAAGTGTTAACGTGCGCAGTGCGGAGCGAGCGCTGGCGGTGTGGGCACTATGCCGCTGGCCGTGCGACACGGAGGGGAGCATGGGCGAGACAGCGTCTTAGTCCCACACGTCGCGCGAGAGGAGCCTGCAGCGTGCCAACCCCCCCATGAGCTGCCCTCCTCGCCAACGGCCAATGGGAGGGCTCTTCTAGGGATGGGGGCGTTCCCGGGGGGTATACAGCAGGCCCAACAACTTTGCTCGGCCTCTCCTTCCCGCGTCGGTTCCTTGGGCTGCTCTGCGCTGTTCCCACCCTAACCCTGATCCAGCTGCAGAGCGGAGGGCGAAAGTTGTGAACTTTTAATGGTCATGTTTTGTGTTGCATGCGGAGTCACAGGGCGATCTGGAGATCTGGAAGCAGATGGACAGTAGGGGTACCTCTGCGGCAGAAGGATACAGTCTAAATACCTCTGCCTGGCACAGTAAGGGTGCCTGAGCCAAGAACCTGGAGCCGAGGGGGTTCCAGGAAACAGCGTCGGCGCCCCGTTAGTCCTTCGGGCGGTCGGAGGGCCTGAACCGACCGGGGTGTGCCTCATTGCTCCGCCCTGACAGGGGGGGCGGGAGTATAACGAAATAAAGTGATAATTTACTGCACCATCAGAGCATCGACTCGCCGTGCAAGATGGCTCCTTAGGCATGCGTGTCAGCGAGGGGCTGCCGCATTGGATCGCCTGTAAGATGACCCACCTTATCAGCTACTTGTTGTACAAAATAAAGCTGTACCACTGCTTTCCCACAAATATGTCTCATGAGTCTCCTTGGTATATAAGTGTTAACGTGCGCAGTGCGGAGCGAGCGCTGGCGGTGTGGGCACTATTACCTCCCAAACTCTGAGACATTCAGACAGAAGGTTCAAGTGAGGTGGGACATGCTGTGCGGTACCACGAGCTCAACTCACACGCGTGAAGGGAGAAATGGCCAGAAACGTCTCCCAGTAGGATTGCTCCTACCTTTGGAGCACATTTCCAACTTCAGGGAAATTCACTACCAAACAAAAAAATATCATCCTGGAAATCGCAGCAAGTCATAGAATGCGAGGCTTACATACATGTGTGACATTACACTCATGCGTGATTCCAATCAACTTCTGCATGCACAAACGTAACACAAATATGCATTTGTATGATTATATTTTTTATGTTTCTAGTTAACTTTATCTAAATTACTTTTTCAGTCAACGGGCCACATGTATGTTCTTTTTTTTAAGGTCGCAATCGGCCCGATTTGCAGAATTGGGCCATTTGTGACCGGAAAAAAGGCTTCTCTTAGATACCAAACCCTATTTACGATTCAGTAACCTATTACCGAATCGCAAATAGAGTTTGCAATTCGGTGTTAGGAAGGGGCGTATTTAGGGTATCCTTTCCTAATACCGAATCGCAGGGGTATGTAAGAATGTTTTGCGACCAAAAAGGGGGCGCGAAACATTTGCATTTTACCACCAAGTTCATGTTGGTGGTAACCCTTCACATATGGGAAGGGGTCCCCTTTCCCTTTGTGAAAGGTAGTACAAACATTTTTTTAGAGCAGGCAGTGGTCCAATAGACCACTGCCTGCTCTAAAAACATGAAAATAAAATGTAAACTTTTTTTAAACGCAGCCCATTTTCTTTAAGGAAAACAGGCTGAATTAAAAAAAAAAAAGATTTCTTCATTTAAAAGCAGTCCCAGACTAGGTGGTCTGCTGACCCCAGCAGGTCACCATTGCTGTGATTTTAGCTATTCCTAATGGGTCGCAAATAGTTACCTACCTCATTCATATTCATGAGGTAGGTTGATTTGCAACCACCTAGGAATAGCTAAATGAAACTCATGGTATTTCATACATTAGGAATAGCGATTACCTAATTGTGGTTCACAGAAAATCACAATTTGGTCATCACTATTTCTAATATTGCTACATGTGGCCCAAAATGTTTTTAAATGATCAAAAATCAAGGCAGGAATGCAGAGAGGGAAAGTAGATCCAACACAGAACGTGCCAAAACCACAACCCCAGAACACTACAGGAGCACTGGGGGGGGGGGACACACAACCTGTAGGGCACAAATCTCCAAGAAAAATGTGGGTAATTAACAGCAGGGTTGTACTGGGAACGCAAACCAGCCCTGGCTATTACGTTGGGCCGGGCATGAGGTGGGGGGTAGGAGGGGTGCTGGTGGGAAACACTGCTGCTGCTTTTGTTACAGGGGGATGACATTGCAGCACTGCTGAAAAACTGGCACTGTAACAAAAACGGCCCCCACTGGTAAAAAACAGGCCCCCACCCTTCCGGCCCACCCAGAAAATGCCTGATGCCCGCTACACCAGTCCAACCCTGATTAACAGTTAAGTGCACACACACGTCAACTTAAAAGTGGCGATTACAGAGGACATGTAACAAGAGGGCATCCACACAGACAGCAATGCCAAGATAGCCCATAGTTCTCCAAAAATGTAGATTCACAGTGGCTTAGGGAGGGTTCCATGGACATAATACAAGCAAAGAAACTGTGTACCCTCCCTTGGGTGTCACCTCAATCAGCCATCTTGCCCCTTAGACTCCTCAACCTCCTTCCTGCCACGTCAACACTCACCACCATTCCCAGGCGCACACCGGTGTATTACCGCTCCCTACACTGCAGTTCTGCCAATCCAAATCATATCTAAGGCTTAGAGTTTTCCATTTTTACAGATCAATACAAACAGAAAACAACATATTTGCTGTCTGTGTTTATTTTAAAAGTAGAAAAATGCAGAAAACGGTGCTTTTTGTGAGTGACTCTCCATGCTGTCCTTCATGACTTCTAGGACAACAGCTGAGCACATCATGGAGAGTTAAAAAAACAACAACATTACATTCCCTTAAATACAGGCATATGTTAATGAATATTTGTATTTAATGCTAATATTTAACTGTCGGTGTACTGTTTTGTTGTTTTTGGCTGCTTAATTAGCTGAAACGTTATCGGTATCAAAGTATGAGTGCATGTTTATCAGTTAAATAAATGCAGAAATATACCATTTTACAACTCTGTTTATTCTCAAAATACACAATAAATATGGAAAAATAGCAATAAGATGGCCAAAAAAGAAATATGGATAAATACAGACGAAAGTGTTAAAAAAATAAATGCCATAAAACCGGGAGCTCTAACGATAACCCAAAAAAGTGAAGAGAAAGGGGCATCAAAATATTCATGTTAGAATTGTTGTTCCTGTACTAACACGTACCGAGTAGAGTTTGTTCAAGTTATCTCATTACTATCTAGATTATTTCATGTCTATTCAGAAGTTAAACACAATTTAACTCCTTCTGCAGTCCCACATTGTCTCTCCTACCTATGAAGGTCCATCCCAGGCTCAATTACAGGCACAAACACGAATTGTGAAGTTAAGAAGAAAACCAATACGGACAATATAGATACATTGTTATTATTTTGGGAGCTATACGTTGTAACACAGACTTTGCCTAAACCTTTCTTTTAAATTGTTCACAAAGTAAACACATGTTTTTCATAAGCACAGATGGGATGGCACAGTCACAAATATTCAGGTACAGACTTTAACTGAGTTAACAATGTCACGTGACATATGCAGTGTAATAAAGCCCCACGGCTTTAGCAGTTGGCCCCATATATATAGAGAGATCATTAGAATTGAGACACAGTTTAGATTACAGTGCCTCATTCTGGGGTGTAAAATGTTATTCTCTGAAGTACAGGCCTGTTTCCACGGGTCTCAGAAGGGTGACCAGACTACTTGTACCTATGGCTGTGGTAAGCTCATATAAGTGGCATCTGCGATCACAAGACACTGTTTAGAAGTTGTTTGTAGTATCATTTTTTTTTGCTTGAAATGTACCAAGTACTCCCATCAAATAGTTAATTTCTATATTTCCAGTACACATCTGGGGCTGACTTTTGCCTCCTAGAAATTTCCTATTGACAAGTAACTTCTGATGTTTGTTGGGAAACATAATTTACCCTGCATGCAAAACAATTCATGCCATTACAACACAGTCATTACAACGACCGCATTGTTACATCGCATGCCATTACAACGCAAGCAGTTACAACGACTTGCTGTAGGGGGCAGAAGGTGTTGGATTTTAAATCCAATGCTTTCCCTAATGTTGCACAGACTGGAGTTGTGATAGTAAATTATACTATTCCAACATCCAGCACCCCCCTACAGCAAGTCGTTTTAATGACTTCTGTTGTAATGGTATGTGATGTAACAACGCGGTTGTTGCAATGACTGCGTTGGAATGGCATTCGCTCTAAATGCATGTGTTATAACGTCGCCTCTTTGTTTTACTACTTGTCAAAGTTCTGCACTCCACCCAGTAGCTGAACCTAATAATCACTCTTTGTTTACAGAGACCAGACTTTGCAGGAGAGGGCACATCTTATTAGCCTCTTCCGGTGCTAAGGAGTGAGGGCAGAGTGGTGGACTCTGCACCTACAAACATGGACCTGTGCACTGCTACAGCATGGCGTCCCTCGGCTACTCATTGCATGCGTTATGAAATCTTTGCACCCGCTTCCTTCGTCACTGACTAGGGGGCTCAGGTCGACCCTTTTATTCAGAATCCATGACTCCTGTATACTTGCCACATTCTGTAACCAAAATGAGGTAGGATTTATTATGTTTCACAAGTGCTAATTATCAAAATGACAAAAGCACAAGAAATATATCATATGTTTGGTGATACCTGGTGTGGACATCTTCAGCTTGCATTATGGACACCAAAAAAAGTACCAGAAGGGCATTGAAAGATTGACAAACAGTAGCAATGCCAGACCTCTCCCCCTGCAACCTGTCTGAGAATCACTTCTCCTTTCTGAGCCTGGGTCTGGTTAGGAATGGGTTGAGGTTCATGTGAAGTGGCCCCCAATCCATGCAAAGCCAATCATCATTGAGGGGACTCTTCCAAGGCTCCTCACTGGGCCATCAACCGCTTCCCTCCAAGGGTTGTAGCGGGAATTCCGTTCTCCTACAGAACTGTGCATAGAGACTTGGAACCTCTGTGAATTAGGATGGCCCAAAACTCACCTCGGTACCCAAAATCCCCTTACCGAGCTAGCTACAGTGTCTCATTGGTCATAACAAACTCCCAATGCTTAGACAGACCAGAACATGAACTTAGAGTACCTCAGGAATCGTGGAACACATGAACACTCTTTCGTTATATAATCATCACAAACCAGAACGTGGAGTAAAAGAGGACACGTGCACGTTTGAAATATTTATTTACTAATGCAAGGTTCTCAAACGCAGTATCTTGTATAATACTAGCAAACATATTATAAGCAACAAAGTTATCAGCATAATTATCAGTCCATAAAAGGCGAATGGTGAGAGCATACTAATATGCTGAAATGAATAGAAATTAACAATGTCTAATTCACACACTCCCTATTTAGTATAGTATTTTATATCTATGAAGGTCTCATTTGGGTTTTAGCAGGGCGGGCCCATACCTTAAAATCTCAGTGGCAGGAGGATCACATCACCTTCCACCAGCTCTCTGCATGCGAAGCACATCAAGTGTGTTTTTGTGCGTTCAGCACAACAATATAAAACTCGCCTAGAGCCAGATTTTGGCAGCAGCATGTGTGTTATGGCTATAGGGGTGCGAAGATCAGACCTTACAACAACACTGGGTTAAGTTATCCGTGTAGCCTTCAGCACTCGCTGTGCAGACAAAGTGCAGAACAAAACTGATATCAGAGCAATAACATATTATTTCTCTAGTAAATCACTAAGCTCTTCTGGGTTGAAAGCTAAAACAACAATTATGTGTTGTGTGCAAAAATGAAGCAAGAATGAAAACGGCGTGCAAACATTTAATAAACTCATGCTAACTTAACACAGTATGTAGAAAAGAAGTAGCTATATGACACCCCCCCCAATGATCAGAGCACTGTCAAAATCATGCAAAGGCAGAACCTGGAAGGGGTTTAACCTTAAAACAGAGTTCAATAATAATGAGTTAATCTATTCTCAAAACGTATATATGACGACTTATAGTGGCCAAGCGTAATTGTTCCAACCTTTGAAAATATAAGTCAATAGGTCTGGGACGTATATAAAAAAAAAATTCACACATGAAAAAGGCACTGTCCAAAAATATAAAAAGCACGTGCCGAAATATGTAAAATATCCTCCATGGCATCTCACGATAGAATTGAATATGCAAAATATGCAGCCACAGCCTCCAGTATGAAATCACTGTCATCATCCGAAAACAGTTCAGCCATCCAATTAAGTAGTGGGAAGGAACATACGTCCTGCTCCATCACTGGATCCTCTATTAACATCAGAGGACAACTCAGTGGGTTCTCAAGAAAGCTTCTTGCCAAGAACTCATGCGCTGCTGCGATTAAATCCCAACGACCCATTAGTCCATGCATCGCTGCCAAGGCCATAATCCTTTCACCAGAACAAACCAACTCGTGAGCAACTACGGGGCTCATCAGATGATTAAAGTTGACATCAGGAGACACCGTCAAGCAGAGACACAAATCAAGGGCCCAGTTGAAATCGCAGCTCAGGCAATGAAACATAGGCTGGACACATGTAAAATAGGAAAATCGAAACGATAATCCAAACGCCGTGCTTAAAGTTGCAAGCGGCAGGGTGCCATAGTAATCAAGCATCCAGTTACGCAACAGTGACAGGAGGGGCTCTTCTTCTCCGAATGCAGGATGGGCATCCATTCGTAATAAAGCAAAATATCACCAAAACGCCCGCAGCTAAAGCCAGCAAGACAGGGAAGCCTCCAAACAAACTCGAAAAAATAGAATGAAAAAAGGCAGGGATGACCCCAAATATTTTTTCAAATGAAGTCACGAGACCGCTGCAAACTAATTTAAAAAAGTGAGCGAGACCGGAAGTTGAGGAGGCATTAAAGATTTGATGAACCAGCTCGCTGAAATGTAACGGTAAATCAGTATTTAAAAGCGCTTGCACTTCTGTGCGTGTTTTAGCTATGTGAAGGACGAATGTTTCTCAGGCCGAACTCAGGGCCACCTCTTTCTGAGACAAAAGGGCTCTTATTCTAGTCATACCATTGAACTCTGCCTTCAAGGTTGGGATGCGCGGCCAGATGGAACCATCTGAATTCCCATGCGTAGGGGGATACAAAACGTTTTTGCAGCACACAACACGTTCAGATACAGTTATCACATAAGAGGTACCGACAATTAAACCACAACACTCCTCGTTATTCAACAGCAAATAATTACCATTTGCCAAAAGTGTAAACGTGGGAACATTTGCGGGTACAGGAGTCCCTTTTAAAACACAGGCCAGATTAGGCCGTTCCTGGTTGCAGGAACCATGCAATTGAATGTGTCTGCATAATAATGAATGGTCAGGGGACTCTGTGCATTCTTCCCCATTCAGATAAACTTCTCTGCCGTCTTTCAGGCACCTATATGTAAAGGGAAGAGACCATGCTTCATGGTGGAAGGCACCTCCTAACGGTTATTAAAGTCCTATTGCAACATGTCGCAAACAACTAGTGAATTTGTGCAACGCGAATGGTAATGTAATTAGTCCGTGGATAAGCCAAGTTGCATCAGCGGCCTCAGCAACAGAGAACGGTAAAGATTCCAACCTCTCAATGTGTAACATGGAAAATGATGCATCTCGCATTGAAAGCATGCACTGTTTGTCAGTCAAATTAAATGGGGCAAAAAGGGAGGAAACGTTCATGTAATTCCAGGGCACACAGCCAGATTTGAGAGTCTGCAGAGTCCATGCAAACTGCATTACAGAACGCAGTTGATTTTGGCCATGGTATAAAACAGACACCTCATCATTTACAATATCAACCACTGAAGAAACAATGTTATTCAAAATGTATATGCTGGAAGAAAGCATATTAATACTGTGATCGACAACTGCAAGCACCTTTTTTAAATTTGCTTGATCAATTGCTCTCAGGCGCTTAGCAGCTTCAATCTGTGACAGCTTCCAAATTTCATCGTAAGCAGCATAAATCCAACGTTTAGATCTACCACTTGCCGGGCCTTTAATGAAATCATTAATATCCACCTCATCAGTTAGCTTAGATAGATGTAATTTAACAGCAGCTAATGTAGAATGTTGTAACCAATTTTGACATAATTTGCCAACTGAGTATGTTGTAATAGTGTGGTCAGGATCAAAACGTGAATCAGGCCTGATTCGTGTAAAACCTTCAGTTAAACCCAGAAAGCGATGCTGGCAAAAGTCAGAGCTTCTGTGCCATAGCAGCCAACCCTTTGGATCAAAACTGGACACATTAAAGGATGCATTATTCAGTAATGTTTGCAACTCTCTAATGGAAAACTTTGTGTAATTATTCCAACCAGAATATTCTTCTAAATCAGGGACAGCAGGGGTATTTAATTTTTTTGAAGTAGCCAATCCAAAGCAAGTTGTCTGAGAAATAGTAGAATTCAAAAACAACATGTGATTCGGGATGAGACATGCACGGTGCAAAGCCTCAGTGCCTTGTACCTGCCAACTTTTAGAACCCCAAACCGATTTAAGGTCAATTGTTTCCTTCCATAGCTCGTAGCCTTCTACAGCCAATTTTTCTAGAAAGGACTTCGAATACAATAATTTAGTATCTGTAAGTCTAACTTTGGACATGGGTTTCTGTGTCATCTTAAAATAAAAGGACTCAGGTCTCGATTGATTAAAGTCAGTAAAGTAAGTGTACTTATTTAAAAATGTACTGGAGCTGCCTTGTAATGGTGCAGGGCAATGTTCCCACTGCGTGTAATTTATAGTACCCATTCTGGAACTTGTCTTATGTAAAAAATGATTACCAAAATGTTGAAAGCAAAATAAATCACCATAATTAGCAGATTCTAAATATAAATCTTCAGCATCAAAGGCAGCATAATATTTCAAATCAGAGAATAATGATTCTACGGCCTGAACATTCCAATCATCAGAACGTATGTTTTGTTTCACCACATCCCCCATGTTCACCCTTAGTACATTTGGGACATTAACCACTTCAGTGGGGCCATGAATTTGAAATTTAACTGCATCCCACACAATCCCATCAAGAACCGGCCAAGCTGTGATGTTAACAAAGTTCAAGTCTCTTTTCAGTCTTTGTGCAGAATGTGAAGAGGATAAGGGGGCCAAAGTTCCATTCATATGCCGAATGCATGTTCTCTCCTCGACATAGTGTCCATCCATGATGCGGAAAAAATAAAACACAAAACCAAATGACATAAAAAGGTATACTGAAAAAAGCATTAGCCAAATATATGTCCAAGGGGGAACCAAAAAATGTTTCTTGAATAAAGAGACATAAATTGCCCAACGTGAGGGTTTTGTCGAAGTCACTGAAGCAGAGTCAAACGAGAATCTAGAGTCTGTGGCCAAACGTGTTTGTAAGTCAGGCATTGATAAATCAGCAGGAAAGGAATATTCGAGGTCATCAATGTTATTAACTGGGAAAGTGTTCAATATAGGATTGGAAATGACAGGCATCTCGAGGGCCACTTCTGGCTCAGCAGCTGCAGTAATGGCCAAAACAGAATTTCTCACAATCGAAGGACAGGAGACTGCCGGTGTCATGCTATGAAGAATCGGCCACCCTGTGTATCTTGACATTGTCAATTGAGATAAACCTGTTTTCCTTACAACCTGGAAGTGGTGGTAAAATGACTGTTCTTGTGCCCTTCACTCCAAGAACGGGGACCGATGCTCGATAGGAAGGACCGAATTCTTTTTTTTTATCGATCTTCTCTCGAACCAGTTCTCTAATTTTGGGTAGCCAGCCAACTACCGGGATCTGCAACGCATCATCCGACATGGAGGGCAAATGTTCCTTTGCAAGACTGTCTCTGGTCTTTTGTTGATCCTGTAAAACATTGCAATGTTCATCTACGTCAAAGGCTGTGGCTTGAGCCACGCAGTCTAGACCGTCGAGGTCAGGGACATACATCTTGATACCAAAGAGCATTTCGTACGGGGTCCGCCCACCCAGAGACCTTCTAGGGAGATTATTAAGAGCACGCTGCACGCTATTGAGGTGGGCTAGCCAGTTTCTGCCAGTGCCTATAACTCAAGCTGTCAAAGATTGCTTTAAGTCACGGTTCATTCGTTCCACTACACTGTTACCCTCAGGTCTGTACGGAGACAAAAACTTGACTTGGACCCCCAACGAAACCATAGCATCCTTATACGCCTTAGAGGCGAAAGCCGGACCCTGATCCGAATGGAAGGTACCACAGGCAAAAATCCCTACAAAGACACGCAAATCTCTTATGACAGTCCATGAATCAGCGCTGCGATGGGGCCATACCCACACAAAGTGTGTGCATGAATCAACTCAATCAAAGATCAATCAATCAAAGATATTTATAGAGCGCACTACTTACCCGGAGGGTCTCAAGGCTCTGGGGGGGGGGGGGGGGGGGTTGTGCTGCTACTGCTCGAAGAGCCAGGTCTTCAGCTTCTTCCTGAAGGAGAGGTGGTCTTGGGTCAGGCGCAGGTCGGGAGGGAGGGAGTTCCAGGTCTTGGCGGCCAGGTAGGAGAAAGACCTTCCTCCTGTTGTCGTTCTTCGGATGCGGGGGACAGCGGCGAGGGCGTGACTGGCTGATCGGAGATGGCGTTTGGGAGCGTAGAAGTTGACGCGGTTGTTGAGGTAGCTCGGGGCCTTGATCGTGTAGGGCTTTGTGTGCGTGGGTGAGGAGACGGAAGGTGATTCTTTTGTTGATGGGGAGCCAATGCAGGTCTCTCAGATGTCCGGAGATGTGGCTGTGTCGTGGGATGTCGAGGATGAGTCTGGCTGAGGCGTTCTGGATCCGCTGGAGTCTCTTCTGGAGCTTCGCGGTGGTTCCGGCGTAGAGGGCGTTGCCGTAGTCCAGTCGGCTGGTGACGAGGGCCTGGGTGACCGTCTTCCTGGTCTTGGTGGGGAACCACCGGAAGATCTTCCGTAGCATGCGCAGGATGTTGAAGCACGACGAGGAGACGGCGTTGACTTGTCTGGTCATGGTGAGGGAGGAGTCCAAGACGAAGCCCAGGTTGCGTGCGTGGTCTGTCGGTTTGGGTGCGTTGCCCAGGGCGGGGGGCCACCAGGAGTCGTCCCAGGCGGAGGGTGAGGATCCCAGGATGAGGACTTCCGTCTTGTCTGAGTTCAGTTTCAGGCGGCTGGTCGTCATCCACTCGGCTACGTCTTTCATCCCTTCGTGAAGGTTGGCTCTGGCGGCGGCGGGGTCGTTGGTCAGGGAGAGGATCAGCTGGGTGTCATCAGCGTAGGAGATGATGTTGAGGTTGTGTTGGCGTGCGATGGCCGCGAGGGGGCTCATGTAGACGTTGAGGGTGGGGCTCAGTGACGATCCTTGAGGGATGCCGCAGATGACTTCGGTGGCCTCTGACTTGTACGGTGGTAGGCGGACTCTCTTTGTTCTTCCGTCGAGGAAGGAGACGATCCATTCCAGAGCCTTCTCCTGGATTCCGACGTTGCTGAGGCGCTGCACTAGGGTGCGGTGGCAGACAGTGTCGAATGCCGCGGAGAGGTCTAGGAGGATGAGGGCCGCTGTTTCTCCGTTGTCCATCAGGGCTCGGATGTCGTCGGTGGCAGCGATGAGGGCGGTCTCGGTGCTGTGGTTGGCTCGGAAGCCAGACTGTGAGGGGTCGAGGGATCCATTCGTCTCGAGGAAGGCGGCCAGCTGTTTGTTGACGGTCTTCTCGATGACTTTGGCTGGGAACGGGAGGAGCGAGATGGGGCGGTAATTCTTGAGTTCGGTGGGATCCGCTGTAGGTTTCTTTAGCAGGGCGCTGAGTTCTGCGTGCTTACAGCTCTCTGGGAAGGTGGCGGTGTCGAAGGAGGTGTTGATGATGTCCCGCAGGTGGGGTGCGATGACAGCGTCGGCCTTGTTGAAGACGTGGTGAGGGCAGGGGTCGGTTGGAGATCCAGAGTGGATGGAGTTCATCATGCGGACGGTGTCTTCGGTGCTGATCGGAGTCCAGGCGCGGATGGTGGTGGTGGGAGGCGGTGGTTTGGTCGTGGCGAGCGTCGGTTGAGTGCTGAAGCTGTTGTGTATGTCCGCGATCTTGTTGTGGAAGTAGGAGGTGAGGGAGTTGCAGAGGTCTTGCGATGGGGTGATGTCGTTGTTTCCGGCGTTGGGTTTGGAGAGCTCTTTCACGATGTTGAAGAGTTCCTTGCAATTGTGTGCGTTGTTGTCCAGCCGGTCCTTGAATGCAGTTTTCTTGGTGGCGCGGATCAGTTGGTGGTGTTTCCGGGTGGCGAGCTTGAGGGTGGTCATGTTGTCCGGTGTTGGTTCCCTTCTCCAGGCTTTCTCGAGGGCTCGGCAGTTCTTCTTGGAGCTCTTGAGTTCGTCGGTGAACCATGGGGCCTTCTTGCTGCCGGGTCTGCTGGGCGGGGTCCTTAGTGGGGCGAGTTCGTCCGCGCAGCTGCTGATCCACTTCGTGAGGTTGTCGGCGGCCTGGCTGGGGTTCGCTGAGCTGGCGGGAGGGTGCTGGCTCAGGGAGGTGGCGAGCTGGTCGGCTGTGATCTTGTTCCAGCTTCTTCGAGCAACCGGTTGCTGGTAGTGGTGGATCGTCGTTTTTTTGAAGGTGAAGTGGACGCAGCTTTGGTCCGTACAGTGGAGTCCAGTGGCGTGGCTGAAGGCGATGTCTTTGCTGGATGAGAAGACGGCGTCGAGTGTGTGTCCGGCGAGGTGGGTGGGGGTGGACACCAGCTGCTTGAGTCCGAGGTTGGCGAGGTTGTCGAGCAGGGTGATGGTGTTGCGGTCGTTGTTGTTCTCCATGTGGAAGTTGAGGTCCCCCAGGAGGATGTAGTCAGCGGAGGGGAGGGCATGCGGGCTGACGAAGTCGGCGATGTCCTCGCTGAATTGAGTGCGTGGTCCCGGGGGTCGGTAGATCAGGGTGCCTCTGAGGGTGGTGTTCGGGTTGGCCCGGATCTGGAAGTGCAGGTGTTCGGCGGTTGTCAGGGTGTCGTCGGTGTTGGTCGTGATGTGGATGGTGTCCCTGTGGATGATGGCAATGCCTCCTCCCGTCTGTTTGACGCGGTCTCTGCGGGTGATCTTGTATCCCTCTGGGATGGCGATGGCGATGTCGGGTGCTGAGGAGTCGTTCATCCAGGTTTCCGTGGGAAGGCAACGTCAGGAGCTGTGGTGTCGAGGAGGTTCCAGAGTTCGATGGCGTGTCTGTGGACGGAGCGGGTGATGAGCAGGATGCACTTGAGGTGGTTGCTGCTGGGGTTCGGCTTGGCGGGTGCTGGTGCGAGGCAGGTCCGGATGCAGGTGAACTTTCAGGCGTGGCAGCTGAAGGGTCCGTGGGTGTGCTTTGGAGTGGCTCGGTAGCATCCATGGGTCCCGCCGGTGTTGAGTGCGATGAGTGTTGCGGCGTCGTAGGTCCGTCGGGTCATCTTGCTTCGGCGGGGGCCAGGGGTCCTGGCACTGGGCGCGGTCCAGGCGCGGATGGGCGCAGACGGGCTTACCTTCGGCGCTCAATCGGCGCGCCCACTGCGCGTGACCGCTGCGCGTTCGCACGGTCGCCATATATGGCGAAGTGCGAGGGAGGGCGGAGCAGCTGGGAGGCGGGAGCGGGGAGGGTACAGAAAGAAAGGGGGCGTGGTTAGCGGCGGTGGCGGGAAGCGGGGAGCGGGTGGGAGGAGACCGGGGGGAGCGAGAATCAGGAGACAGAAACAGTTAAACAATAAACAAAATTACAAATTCACAAAGCAAAGCAATACAAATGAGCAAAATAGCTCTATAAGCAGAGGGGGACACAGCAAAAGAACGGCAGCAGGTCAGGCGAGCACAGCGAGACCACGCTGCTCGGTGGTAGAGGGCGTGGTCACACGGCGGCGGTCGGGGCAACGAGGCAGGCAGGCGGGAAGCACACGCAGCAGCTGGTGGCCGTGCGGCGCGGGGGGTGTCCTAATCTAGGTCACACTCACCTGCGTCGCACGGTCACCATATATGGCCAAGTGCGAGGGAGGGCGGAGCAGCTGGGAGGCGGGAGCGGGGAGGGTACAGAAAGAAAGGGGGCGTGGTTAGCAGCGGTGGCGGGAAGCGGGGAGCGGGTTGGAGGAGACCGGGGGGAGCGAGAATCAGGCGACAGAAACAGTTAAACAATAAACAAAATTACAAATTCACAAAGCAAAGCAATACAAATGAGCAAAATAGCTCTATAAGCAGAGGGGCACACAGCAAAAGAACGGCAGCAGGTCAGGCGAGCACAGCGAGACCACGCCGCTCGGTGGTAGGGGACGTCGTCACACGGCGGCGGCCGGGCAACGAGGCAGGCAGGCGGGAAGCACACGCAGCAGCTGGTGGCCGTGCGGCGCGGGGGGTGTCCTAAACTAGGTCACACTCACCTGCGTCGCACGGTCACCATATATGGCCAAGTGCGAGGGAGGGCGGAGCAGCTGGGAGGCGGGAGCGGGGAGGGTACAGAAAGAAAGGGGGCGTGGTTAGCGGCGGTTGCGGGAAGCGTGGAGCCGGTGGGAGGAGACCGGGGGGAGCGAGAATCAGGCGACAGAAACAGTTAAACAATAAACAAAATTACAAATTCGCAAAGCAATACAAATGAGCAAAATAGCTCTATAAGCAGAGGGGGACACAGCAAAAGAACGGCAGCAGGTCAGGCGAGCACAGCGAGACCACGCCGCTCGGTGGTAGGGGACGTCGTCACACGGCGGCGGCCGGGCAACGAGGCAGGCAGGCGGGAAGCACACGCAGCAGCTGGTGGCCGTGCGGCGCGGGGGGTGTCCTAAACTAGGTCACAATAAACTGCTACTAAGATGTACTTATACGCAGTATCAGAAGAAAAAGGACCGCAGTGATCTAAATAAACGCATCCTAGTGGTTTATTAGAAATGTATAACTGTGTCTGTGGCGGACGCGCAGCAGTCGAAGGCTTGATCTGCTGGCAAATGTCACATTGAGGGACATAATCACTCGTCTGTTTGTACAGTCCCCGCCACCAGAACCTCTGTTGTAGCTGAGTTACAGTGGCCGAGACGCCCGCATGCGCAGACGCCACACCTTCATGAGCCGCTGTAATCAAAGTAGCTCTGCGATCAGAGTTGGGAATTAAATGTTCGCCAACTTCAGGAATTTTCACGTAAGGAACCTTTTTGGGACTTAAGTGGTATGTGTACTTCGAAGGGAACCCTGCAGGATATTTACCTCCCTTCTCAGTGGCAGCAACAGCCGCCAAGATGTCATCATCTATTTTACTTTTGACCGTGTAACTGCTCCAACTAAATATTTAGATACTGCTGATTTCGCTGCTTCATCAGCAAGCAAATTACCGACAGCGTGGACTCCCACGCGCTCATGGCCCAGAGTATGAATCACAAACACAAGTGGCAACTTCTCTTTAAGCTCAGCCACTCAGACCCAGATCATTTTATGTTTTATTGTGCTACCCTTGGAATCACGAAATTCATTCTGAATCCAATAGATTAAGTTCTCATTGTAAGACTTGACACAGTAGTAAGAATCACTTACGATTAGAGTAGTCACCCTAGAATCTGCGTACTCCAATGCAAGCATCAAAGCACGAAGCTCTGCCAATTGTGCAGTGCAGTCTCCAAGTGTCTGCGTGTGCACGACACTGGACTTGAACTCATCGTTCACCATGGCACCGACCACAATGGCGCATGCGGAAACGTAGGCATTTCTAGAGCCATGCGCAACCTGCGCCGAACCATCGGTGTAAATGATGCAATGGAAATCCTCCAGGGGTCGCATCGCTAAAGAAGCAGGATGAACAAATTCATACTGTAAGTACTCCTGCGACCTCAATGTGGCATCAAAAATAAACGTGACATCCTGAGATGACAAGGACGCTGCCCATTGAATCCGCCGAGGGTGCAAAGCTTTAGAATTAGGTATACTGGCTTTTGTGACTGCCTCCAAGGCAAGACACGGGGTAACAACCAACATGCGTTTTCCCTGTGACAGGCCACGTTCCTTAAGAATTGCCATCTGCACAGCCGTCAAAACTTTCTCCACAGTGGAAAAGCGCAATTCAGCCGAAGTGTACAAGTGTGACTTGTAAGCAATAGGTACTGTGTCTCCCTCATTAAAAGTCAGGTATGTGAAACCTACCGTCCCAGGGATAATTCTTATCACCAGGTTGGTCTGATTATCACGAGTCAGTAAGAATTTAGAAGCGAGAAGATCAGCCTGCAAAGACTGCAGAATAGCCGAATGCCCAGGCAGCCAGCATGATTTGGAAAATGATGGTTGTATCAAAGCATACAAAGGCTTGATACGCTGGGCATATTCCGGAATGTAAGTTCTCCCGAAATTCAAAAAGCCCAGTAAAGATTGTAACTTTTTCAGTGTTGTCGGAGCGCGCAATTGTGCGCATTTCTCCAGGAAGTGAGGAGCCAATCCCTTTCCCTCATTGTTAAGCTCGTAGCCCAGAAACAACACTGTGTACTCTGCAATGTGCGATTTCGCAAAGTTGAATTTGTAACTTAAGTTTGCAAAGGTACAAATAATCCCGTTTACACGACACAGATACTCCCAAAGTTCGTCGTCTGTGAGATATATGTCATCCACATACGAACAAGCATCTGGGTTGATTCTCTCCAAAAGAGAGACTATGCGGGCGGAAAAAATCCCAGGACTATTGTTATAGCCCATAGGCAAACGCCGAAAGTGTTTTTGTACACCGCCGCATGTAAAGCTGGTCCATTGGGAACTCATAGCATCCAATTGGTGGGCATAGAAACCATTAGAAATGTCAAGCGTGGTTTTGAACTGCTAACGCACAAGACTATTCACAAGAGCAGAGCCGTGAGTATTCTGTACTGCATAGTTACGGCAATGCGAGTTTAAATGCCGGTAATCCAAAACCAAACGATACGAACCGTCAGGCTTGTTTACAGTAAAAAGAGGGTTATTCATCGGTGACACACATGTTTCAATTACACCTTGATATTCCAATTGTTCAAGGATTGCCGCGACGGAAGCTTTCGCTTCACGTCTTATGGGATATTGAGGTTGAGGCTGCGGCTGAAACCGTAAAGGTATCTCGTGGCGTAGGGATAATTTATCCCACCCACATTGATTGCGGTTCACAGCCAGCGCCATATTTAGAGCCCACTCTTCTGCAAAATGCTGCGCATTCTCTTTTGAGACTGTGTTCGCGAAACTGGGGAGGATTACCGCCTCCCCTCGTGGAGCTGCGAGCACAAAAGGTGGGGGCCAATCAGCATCCGAAAGCAAAATGTCATATGTAGACGAAAGATTTTCCCAAAATACCCCTTTTATCGTTCGCTGTATGTCACCTTCAATCAACAGGACAATTTCAAAAAGTCTATCAGGGGGAGCAACTCTGGTGTCAGCTATTTCAATGACAACATAAGTATCAGTCGCTGTCACCTTCACTAGTGGACGGAGCGCCTCTCTCACTATGGTAATCTCCGCCGCGCTGTCCAGCAAGGTCAGAGCCCACATCAGATTCCGAAGCCGCGTTCTCACTATCTGGGGCATATTGATGCGCTGTTAAGGCTGCGACTTTCTTCTTTGCAAACTGTGGTCTCCTAGGCGTAGAGCCTTCCGGCTTTTCTGCACCGTTCCTCGGGTGGGGCTGGTCACTTCCTTGCTGGCCACCCCGAACTCTGCCGCCCCCTCCACCACCGGTCGTCGGAGCCGATGAGTCCTGAAAGGAACGAGGTGAGCGTTGGTCAGAAGCCTGAAATCGATCAGGAGTCTTAATCGTCGCGCGGTCGCGCAAGTCATAAACACGTTCCGACTGCACAGGTAACGGAGACGCAGGGCGAGAAACCTGTGTTTGTTGTTGTTGCAGTTGCTTTCCCTGTTTCTGTTTTTTAGGCCAATTTTGTTTTTTGGACTTGGGCTGAACTTCCGTCTCCAAAGTTTGTCCCTGGGGCTGCTTTTTATCTTTAACAGAAAAAGGCTTAACGCCCTTACAATTGCGACCCGCGGTTTTATAAGCCGCAACAATTATTCTCACTAACTGTCGTGGTTTCTCGGCCTCGGGAAGCGCCGCTAACACGTTAGCAACCTGAAAGCTCGCTGCATCCCCCTTGACATTAGCAAGGCTCAGATCGCAAACTACGTCAAAGGTGCCACACAGGCGCATGCCCAACTAGACCGCAGATTCCGGTCCGTGATCATCTTGAACACGTTTAAGGACCGAAGACAGCACGGACATAGACGGGGTGCCATAGCACCGAGCATAGACCGCTGCAAAAGTTTTCCCCCAGGTCTCCCAGTCAACAAGCTCAGGGGCCAAATCCTTCGGCAAACTAAGCGTAAGAATCCGGTGTTTTTCACCAGGAGTCGTATTAGGAAATACAGCTTCCAGCTGGTCAAATTTCTTGGCAAGCCAGAAAGGAAAATCATCCTTTTCCTGGAGCTTCTTGCCCATTACGGCATTGACCATGACAGGACTGATTTTCAAACCACCCTGCCCTGCCGGAAGAGCCGCACCCCCTGGGGCGCCATCCGGAAGATTACGGCCCATGTAATGCACTAAGGCTCTAATCACGGCAATCGCGACTACATTTAGTCGTCTGATTTCAGCCAAATTACAATTGCTGTGTAGAGGATGAGGAGTAAATCCAGCCAAAACAGGCCAACTAGCACCTGGAATGGACAAAGGACCCAACCTCGGAGCGGTTAAAGAATGGGGTAGGGCGCCACCAAATCAAACTCCATCCTGCCAAACATCAATAGGTACTTCCTGTGCTCTGTACGGAGTATACTCATTAGGTACAACCGTGGGAGTGTATATGTGGAATACGCCTGAATTAGCGTCCACTGACGGAAATGTCACCCACGAATAAAAGAGTTCGTAAGGGTAAGCATGTTCCGCACTCACCACCATAATCACAGCCAAGCCCTCCAAAGGTACATTGTAAGCCCGCAAATGATCGCGCACCGCAATGCGACTATGCTGCGGAATGTCCACGGGTTGGGCCATGACAGCACAGGAATTAGAAAAAACAAAGTAAACTTTGTAGCACAACTGGGTAGTAATTCAAGGAAACCGTTTTAGAAAGAATCAAGCTTGAAAAGACCTATTTCAAAAATAGGTAGGTTTTTCCGACACCACCGTTTACCGGAAACGTCAGTGAAGAGGTTAAGGATTGAATGATATACTACTCGAGTGCCATGATATAAGGCCAACAACGTATGGGCGCCATGTAGCGGGAATTCCTTTCTCCTACAGAACTGTGCATAGAGACCTGGAACCTCGGTGAATTAGGATGGCCCAAAACTCACCTCAGTACTCAAAATCCCCTTACCGAGCTAGCTACAGTGTCTCATTGGTCATAACAAACTCCCAATGCTTAGACAGACCAGAACATGAACTTAGAGTACCTCAGGAATCGTGGAACACATGAACACTCTTTCGTTATATAATCATCACAAACCAGAACGTGGAGTAAAAGAGGACACGTGCACATTTGAAAAATGTATTTACTAATGCAAGGTTCTCAAACGCAGTGTCTTGTATATTACTAGCAAACATATTATAAGCAACAAAGTTATCAGCATAATTATCAGTCCATAAAAGGCGAATGGTGAGAGCATACTAATATGCTGAAATGAATAGAAATTAACAATGTCTAATTCACACACTCCCTATTTAGTATAGTATTTTATATCTATGAAGGTCTCATTTGGGTTTTAGCAGGGCGGGCCCATACCTTAAAATCTCAGTGGCAGGAGGATCACATCACCTTCCACCAGCTCTCTGCAAGCGAAGCACATCAAGTGTGTTTTTGTGCGTTCAGCACAACAATATAAAACTCGCCTAGAGACAGATTTTGGCAGCAGCATGTGTGTTATGGCTATAGGGGTGCAAAGATCAGACCTTACAACAAGACTGGGTTAAGTTATCCGTGCAGCCTTCAGCACTCGCTGTGCAGACAGAGTGCAGAACAAAACTGATATCAGAGCAATAACATATTATTTCTCTAGTAAATCACTAAGCTCTTCTGGGTTGAAAGCTAAAACAACAATTATGTGTCGTGTACAAAAGTGAAGCAAGAATGAAAACGGCATGCAAACATTTAATAAACTCATGCTAACTTAACACAGTATGTAGAAAAGAAGTAGCTATATGACAGGGTGTGTTGCTGCAGAATGGCTCGGGCAATCTCTTGCCTTCTGCCATCGACACTCACTTGGAGTGGAAGCTTGCCATGCTGCCCCCAACTGATGATCGCCTCAGTGAGTCAGCGGAGGGGGAGGGGGGATCGAGCAAAATCACAGACAGGTAGAGGAACCTGTACCTCTCTCTTTTGGACCTCTAGATCTTAATGCTTCTCTGAGTGGCAAGAGGGTGATAGCTAACAGTCATTAGTGCACCCCAGGGAACACAGGGGCAGGATTGGCCCTTTATTTCACTGGGTATATCCCCCATGGGCTGGAGCCTTTCAGGCATTTTGTGAGAGCCCAGGGCCTCTTCTGGTGCCTCTGTCACTTCCCCGCCCCTCCCCGGTTAATTGCAGCAGGCATGGGGAATCTTCGCGGGAGAGAAAGTGAGGGAGGGGGAAGGAAGAGAGGAAGCGTTTAGAGAGGGAGAAGAGAGAGTACAATGGTGCTGGAACAATGTTCAGATGGGGGGGGGAGTTACTGCCATCAATGTTAGATCACTGAAGTCAGAGGGATTCTGAAACATCCAAGCATCACACAAAGAACAAGTGCTGCAGATGAGCTGCACACATTCAGCAGGAGAGTGGTAACCCTGTCTGCTATGCTCCCAAAGCACGTTGCTGTCTACTACCCTACTTTCAACCAGAATCGTCCACAAGTCCCATGCGTGTCATGATCCAGGATGAAAAAGCTTCTTGGTGTAGAACTATAGAGACTGGATGTGCTATGGATGCTGTCATGACTGATGAGGTCGCTGGTTGTCCTGGTATGTGTGCCGCATGGTTCAAATACTGACAGTACTGACTCAGTTTAGTCAGTGGTTACAATGTGGATTTGAGTGTCTTGGATTCCAGCGCTCTCATTTCTGTGATCCCTGGCTAATCATTTCACCTACCTGACCTTCAATACTGCAATGTGACAAAAAGTTGAGACACTGACTTTAATTAGAAAAGGTGGCAATTTAGATCCTTATAGGGGAATATTAACACGGTTGATGTGCAGTGATTGCAAGCACTATAACATAACTACGCTATTGCTTGTATCCTATGTGCCTTTTAGTCATCAGCACAGGATCATGGAGGAGTTGTATGAACACTTCCACTCACCCCTAACAGGAAGAAAACAGGCACATTTGTAAACACACTTTGATATTTCTCTACTTTGTTTTTTACTGTTTCACTCACACCATACAATAGTATTGCCGTGTTTAGTTGAAGAATTGGAATAAACAACACATAATTTCGAGCATTATGAAAGGTGCAATATCCATGATAATGTATGTGCCACTTTCCTTTGCAGCCTTTTATAGTGAGCGGTTCACCACCGAATGCAGCAAAGACAGAAAATTAGAGTAAGCAAACTGTTTGCAAGAAAGTATATTCTTAGGGGCTACAAAAGCTTCAGAGACCCTGACTTGTTATGTTGGGTGTCTCATGTTATCTTGTGAATCTCTGACCATGCCATTGCATCTGAAAGGTTGTAACTGATTGGGTGTGCTTCAGTCCTTCCAACCTTTCACAAGCAGTTGTCCTACACAGTAGTCCCCACATTTCACCACATCTGCCTGCTTTGCATAGCAAACAAAGTGACCCTATGTTGAGGTGCAGCCTGTTAGGTTTGAGTGGGGTGAGTGTATGAGTATAAATAGAGAGGATACAGAAGGAGCTGAGAAGGAAGTGGTGTCTGGAAGTAGTTCACATACCTCACCAAACACCTCGATAAGGCCACACTACACCCTCACAACACTGCTTTCTGAAGGGGCGCCAAGAATCTAAAGTGATTGTGAGCACTTTGCGGGCTTTTTAGGGGTATAAAGTGCTATATGAACTATATAATGCAATCCAATAATAAAGGATGAATGAACTGGTTAAAAGTTGATGAGGCTGTACTATGGGTGCATTTCAGGAATCTCTTTCAGGGTAGTGAGTGCTGTGTAAATGTACTCAGTTGGATCATTTACATTCCTGTCAAGTGATACTTTTGCAGCCAATCCTGGCCGTTGGGCTACATTGCTTTGCATTCTGGAGCTTGTCGTCCATTTTTTAGTGATATAAGAATCCATAAAGTGAAAGTGCTGCTGTCTATAAAAGACAGTTATGGCTGAGTGTGTCGCACATGACAATTGTCAAAATTGCAATAACATCATACGCGGAACAGTCACCAATCAACCTATGAAGGGTTACAAAATTAAGCTTCATGTAACGGCCCCCTGTGAAACAACCAACGTCGTTTACCTGTTAAAATGCCCCTGCAGCAAAGTGTACGTGGGGAAAACTGAAAGGAAGTTACAACTAAAAATGAATGAACACAAGTCGAACATAAGAACAAGGAATACGAGTCAACAGTTTCGACACACTTCATGGAAGAGAAGCACAACATATCTCAGTTGAGATTCATGATTTTGGAGACAATTGACAGAAAAGAAGGCAGGGATAACAATAAACACCTACTGAGGAGAGAAAACCATTGGATAATGAAATTACAGTCTTACAGACCATACGGCCTCAATGAACGAATAGAATATGCCTGCTACCTCTGAGTAACAGGCATTTATGTTTGCTCGCAGGAACTGTGTTAGTTGCTTAGCAATAAGCCAACATCCATACTGTAAATATTGGATCTAAAATAATTAATGTTATGGACACAATGTAATGTATTATTTCAATGACACGCTGCTAACTCATTTAAAGCATTCAGTCTTTATTTGATATTGTCTTCAAGATACGTATCCATTCAACAACAAACATATCCGGCACTATGCACTCTCGTTAAGTCCGTTTTTACTTTTTACTTTTTACTATCCCAAACAGCATCATCACACATACGCATGCCACTGTTTACAAACGTATCGCGGAAAAAGCACCCTCGACACTCCGTCGCTGAACGGATTCGCCGGTCACAGACAAAAACTCCGACTTTAGAAACACTTTGTGGAAACGGCGTACAAGTAAGTTCTACAAAGGAATTAAAGAGCTTTCGCTGAGCGCGATGGTATAGAATGCCACAGACGTTGACACTCGTTGAATACTAGCGGGTTCTAGTTATTACGGACGACCGCATCAAACACCTTTCTTCCAGCATTGACATTTTTTTAAATTTCCGTTTTTTAAAATTTCCGTTGTTATTCTATTCACAGTACTTTGTGAAGCACACACTGCAGGTACTGAACGTGAATAACTTTATATATTTTTTAACACGCTGGACACCTTGAAAAATCACAAGCACATAAGGCACATTTTTCGGTCACTACATTCACACCCATATGACTGCATAATGAGCACTATATCAAAACGCATGTCATCTATCATGATAGAAATCCAGATAATAGAATGAATAAGTCCTGTTATCACAGTATTATTTAACTTATAGATTGTACTCCCTGATGAAGAGCACATATGCTCGAAATGCATTGGAGTGTATCAAGTACTAAAAGTGTTTATTGAAGAAGCAATGCACTAAGAAGAATAAACCCATGGAATGCAAATAATTTCAATGAAATAGATTGAATAAATAAATTCATGAAAGAACAATACAAAGTATTGCTTGAATTATTTAAACCTCTAAGGATGGTAGTGGAGTGCCCAAAGGGGGATGCAACCAAGATTCTTGGAAGCACTAATTTGCAGCACATTACATGGTGCCACTTGACAGCTTTGTAATTACAGAGAGAATGTGACAGACAAGGTGTGATGTGAGGCTGTCTTGGTGTGGTGATAGCAGGACAATTTGAGGATCCTAGGACAGCATGATATGAAAATAATTTGAGACACCAGAGAGTGGTTGCCAGTGCAGCATAGGGTGGCTATCTCACTCTCCATGTTGCCATGGAAGCCTTGTCCAATACTGGTTATTCATTTACAAATCCTCGCCATCAAGCATTACAATCCAATTAGTTCTCTGGAAGCAGACTAAGACCAGGGCCAGACTGGCATTTTAATCCACCGGGCATTTCCTGGTGCGCTGGTGCCCTTGGAGGCAATTTTTGATAGTCCAGTGCCACTCACGGTGTCTCTATACCTTCTCCAGCACACTAAGGATAATTGCCACAGGCACAGGGAGGCTTTAAGCGAGAGAGAAATATAGGAAGGGAGGGCTAAGGTAGAGAGAAAGCAATCAGGGATGGAGAAGAGAGAGAATGAAGCGAGAGAGAGAATTAATGGATAGAAAGGGAGAGGTTCCGCAAGGTTTGAACATTTTTGGCAGGACTGCTTTTGATTCCCCAGCCCAGTCCTGATGAAGACTACAAGAGCCATAATGCATTAGAAGCTCACATAAAAAAGCCCAGAGGTAGAAAGTGTCCGTAATGCCATAAAGTGAGATGGTACCCTATGGCTAAGTGAAAGGCACACATCAGAATGTAGTTGGAAATGAGATAAGGAGGGCAGGGTGGATGCTAATAGTTTGTGAGATTGGATTAAAGTATGGGGAAAACTGATTATGTGTGGGAGGTGTGTTGTACTCTTTGAGCATTCATGTGTTACGTCAGAAGAATAGAGTCCAGGTGTAAAGATTTGTGGACACTGGATTGGCGGCTACATTCTCATGATCTGGGCGCAGGAAACATGTTGTAATCCCAGCTTCCAGGGTTTACAAAACTGTGTGATCTCTGGATCAGCTCTTCCTCCAAGTTTTCTCGACTGCCCACTGCTTGTGCTGCTTTATGTAAATTATCAGGATCCGAAATGAGCCAGCAGGAAAGATGGCAAGAAATGACACTGGCATGAATACAAAGAGGTTGGAGCAGAGCCATTTTAAGGAATGTTGGCGTGCCTGGCAAGACACATTTTGGGATATCCTGTTTCGAACAACTTTGAATTTGTTGCCCATTTTCAGTTAAGTCAACCCCTCAGGATGCCACAAAATATTCAATATTCAAAATATTCAATTATACATGAAAACTCAGAAATAGGGACACACAAACGAGCCAAACGTTCAAGCTACCCATTGCTAAAGCCTCTTCCTTTTGGACTTGGACCTACTCAATTTGGTCTTGCAACATTTTACGTAGAATAGTGTCTAGCCAGCCTTTCCCTCCCGGTGTAGGAAGGAAAGGGTAAGGGAGTTTTGGTGACTATTTAGTGGAAACGTGCAAACCTTAAAATCTGGCCTATAGAGCTTCGAGTTTTGCTTTATTTGAAGTAGATTTATAAATCCTTCTTTATACCTGGGATGCTCACTGCTGCAGGGAATGCCAAAACCCAGGGGTCAAACCTGATAATTTTCTCTTCCATCCGCTTCACTTGGCTTGTCCCTCCTACACCCTTTCTATGGTTAGACAGTGACCACGGGCTCTGCTCAGTAAGAGCAAGTGGAGAAAGGTGGAGCAGTTAATAGAATGGTACAGTAAGAGAAGTAAAGAAAAAGGGAGGTAAAGATAGAGTTGAAGTGAAGAGATAGGTGACGCAGGGAGAGATACAAGGTAATCAGTTAGACAGAGAAAAGTGAGGTAGCCAAAAAGAATGATACAGAGGTAGTGAGCAAAAGAGAAGCAGAGAGATATGTATTGGGTTATAGAGTTGAGAGAGACCTAGAGACAGGAATAAAGAAATGTAGAGCGAGAGGCGTAGTATGCAGGGGGGGAACATCACTTACAACGCATTTATTACAACGCACTACCATTACAACGCAACCATTACAACGCAAACCATTACAACGCATTGCGCTGGGGGGCGCTCTAGGATAGGGAATATATTTAATTTACTATCCAACACCTTCCCTACTATCCACGGGGACTGGAGTTGGAATAGTAAATTAAATAAATCACTATCCAGCGCTTAAAAGCACTATGCGTTGTAGTGGTATGCGATGTAAAAACCGCGTTGTAACAGCAGGCGTTGTAATAGCCTGCGTTGTAGTGACACCAATCCATGCAGGGGTATGGGATAGAGCAAGAGAGGCAAGACAGAAGGTTGAAGAGAGAAACAGAGAAATGAAAAGCAGAGAGTGCTGCTGTAGAGAGAAGCATAAAATGAGAAATGAGTTATAGAAAATATGTCAGATAAAGAGAGGACTAAGGCTGACTGGAAGGAAGAGAAATGGGGTAAAAGGTACAAAGAGAGATGGGGTGAAAATAAAGAAAAAGAAGAGACATTTGAGCTACAGGTGAAGTATATACATTGAGATGTAGTGAGAGTGAGAGAAAGAGAGGTAAAGCGAAGACTGGGGTAAAGAAATTAGGCGACGTATAGAGAGACATGAGACGGAGATAGGTGAGGATGAGAAAGAGAGGTGGGACATATGGATGACATAGTTACTCAGAGACAGGAGTAGGTAAAGGAGTGATGCAGGGAGAAAAACAACAATAGGGTTATTGGTGGGTACGAAGGTAGATGCAACAAGACAGGGAGGAAAGAGAATGAAGTGAAGTAGACGAAGGTAAATAGAAAGAGAGCAGAGAGTGATGTTATGGGGCTTTACCACTTAGCGATTGTGAAAATTGCTATAACTAATTGAACTTTACAATGAGCACAATTGCATCATGACCACAAGTGGATAATTGTAAGGCATGGGAACTGATTCTGTAAAAACAGTCATCGGAAGGTGTGAAAAATCTAAGCAAATGTGAGGAACAACCCTGGAGTTCTGAGCAGAGACTTGGTGCATTGTTTTATTTATTTTCATGTATTGTGCCTCGGTTTGTGGCGGCTGATGTACTTTGAAGGCAAGCCATACAGGGCCGGACTGGGAACCAAAACCAGCCCTGGCAAAGTGCTCGGTAGCGCCCTCCCCCCCCTCACTCCCCCCTCCCACCACGGGGGTTGGGTGTGCCGCCGAGCTCTTTGCCAGGGCCGGTTTTTGGCCGATTTTGTTACAGGACCGATTTTGTAAAAAAGGCCCTGTAAAAAAATCGGCCCCCAGGGGCCCAAAACCAACCGCCACCCATGCGGCGCAACTGGTGATTGCCCGGTGCTCGCTACGGCCAGTCCGGCCCTGAAGCCATATCATGGTCCATACCAGGCATTGTTATGTATTGTGATTGAAAGGAGCTGTGTGCATTGATTGGACTTTAATGTAATGTACGGTGGATTTGTAGAGCGCTGTTTGTCACCTGGGAGGGTATCCGGGCGCTGGTCTCCTGAAAACGGAATGACCAATATTGTCTGGGCCCTGTGCGGAATAAATGCGAGTCCCTGGCTTCTCTTCATCTTTCGATCTTTCTTTACAAATTGGTGACAATTTTTGCTACAGCTACTCTCTGTTTCTACAGCACGGGTGGACACGTTCCTCAGTTTTTCCGAGGTAGGAAGGGAGGCTGCCATTGGCCCCATATGGAGTATATACTGAAATACATCCTTTCCTCTGACCTGCCTCTCTCCATTCCCGTATCGCTCCCTCTTCCATGCTGTTCCTCTCCTCCTTCTTTCTCCACTCTTCCACATCTCAACATTTCTCATGTAAACCAGAGTTGTCTCTGTCAGTTGAGCCTCTCTCTGCCCCGAGTCTTCCTAACCACTGTCCATCTTTCTCCCCTCTGCCCTGTATCTTCGATCTCGTCCCCTACCCCTCTCTCATCCCTCTGCTGTGTCTTGTGCCTCTCTCCAGTATCTCTGACCTGTCTTCCATCTCCACACTCCCTCTTGCCTAGGGTGACCAACCGTCCGTAAATTTCACGGACAGTCCATAATTTCGTCCACCTGTCCGTTGACCGTGAAGGATTCTTTAACAGACGCCATTCGTCCGTAATTTTAACCTGGCACCGGCCGCACCACCCTAAAGCCGGCACAGCTTCCACCCACCTCCCTTCTTGACTCCAATGCTGTTGAGGTCGGGTGTAACAGACTCCGATGCAGTACCAAAGCTCAGATACCCAGCAGCATTGGAGCCACAGCGGGATGGCAACCCTCACACCTCCAGCCCGTGATGAGCTGTTAAGAGGTGCTTGAAGGTGACTGAGAGGGAGGGGCTGCAGCTTCAGGGGCATCTATTCAGATGCAAACAGTACTGAATGCGTCATGTCTCTGCAATTTAGAGGGACCTCACGCATTGCCTTTCTGCCCAGGGCCCCAAACATCCTAGAACCAGCCCTGATTACACCGAGGCAGCACATGGTTCTCTTCACAGAGCTTAATTACTGTCATTAAATTGTAAACAAACCTCGGTTCTTCAAACATGCAGTCTATAATGTAATAAAATAAAGAAATGGCACATTCGCACCCACACTGATTAACAAAGTATGGAGGACAATCAGTTAAATAAATTCTCTCTTAGTATTTCATTTAAGTACTGTACATCACAGTGGGGGATGGCAAAACTAAAATTTTGGAAAGAGAGCATGTCTTCTCGTTGTCTTGTCCAGGAGGGGTTGAAGAGCCCTACCCCACCCTGGAAGAGACCAAGATGATACTAGAATACTGCATGCCCACCCAGGTGCCCACCCTGGTGGATCCTGTTCCCGCTCCTGTGATGGCTCCTCGCCCCCTCCCCCCATGTGGTGGCTCCTGTCCCCCGCCTGTGATGGCTCCTGTCCCCCCCTGTGGTGGATCCTGTCTCTGCCCTGGGTGGCTTCTGTCCCAGTCCTGAAATGGCTCGTGCAGCGAGGGTGAAGTTCTTGATGGGCCTCTTCTTAAAAAGGCTCAGCTCAAACTTAATATGAAAAGGTGGGCGCGTGAGTAAGTGAAGGGATGGGTGGATGGCTGAATGGATGGTGAGTGAGTGGGTAGATGGATGAGTGAAATGATGGATGGATTGATGAATTGATAAGTGCAAGTGTGAATGGATGAACGAATGAGTGAAAGGGTGGATGTAAGGATGGATGAGTGAGTGAAAGGGAGGGTAGATGGACAAAAGGATGAATAGATGAGTGAAGGAGTGAAAGAATAAATGGATGAGAGAAAGGATGGATGAGTAATAGGGTCAATGGTTGGATTAATGAGTGGATGAGTAGATGGATGAGTGCGTGGATGAATGGAAGGAAGGATTGCTAAGTGAAAGGGTCGATGGAGAGAGAAAGGGAGGTTGGATGGATGACTGAAAGGGTGGATGGGTGAAAGGATGAATGACTGGGTGGATGGATGAGTAAGTGAAAGGATGGCTGGATGGGTGAAAGTGTAAATGGCTGGATGGATGAGTGAATTGATGGAAGGGTAGAAGAGTGGATTGATGAGTGCACAGATGGATAGGGTGAAAGGATGGATAGATGGATAATGGATGGATGAGTGAAAGGATGAATGAAGGGATGGATGAGTGAAATGAAAGATGGAAGAATACATGATGGATAGGTTTGCAAAGGGTTGAATATGTTTGGATAAGGCTGGGCTTTCTTATATACTGTTGCGCGAACTCTGATGTCTGTAAAACGTATCCAATTGTCCTGAAGTTTTGTCTTGAATTTTGACCTCCTGTCCTGAATTTGTGTCCTGCATTTTTACCCATTGTCCTGAATTTTTTCACTCACCGTCCTGAATTTGCACCAATGCCAGTTGGTCACCCTACCTCTTGCTTGCTATATCTCTGACTATAATCCAGGCCACATACGAAGGAGGGGTCCCTGCTCTCCATAACTCTGTCAGTGACATGGCCTCCTCGCATCTCCTAAAATCTCCCCTGAAGCTTCTATTTCTGACGGAAATTGGTGTAGTGAAATGAAGAACACCTGTAAGTTGTTGCAGAAGTGTTTTGGGCCATGTGTGTGTTAATAGCCAATTTTTAGTTAGTTGTATATTCATTTGTCGTGTAGCTCTAACCACACAAGGGCACCCTGCATCAGAGGGCTTTACCCAAGGCCACTTGAGTTATGCAGCAGGGGAGGGCCTAACAATGCTGCAGGGCTGACTAAATTATGCAGCAAGAAAAGACAAATTATGCGCCACAATACCGCACATTTTGTGAGAGTATTAGTTCACTATTTTGATATTTTTAGACTTTTTAACAATCTCTGGGCATAGATTAGACCCAATTGGTACCAGTGTCACTCCTAAATATAGCAATAAGCGAGAGAAAGGTGACCAGTCAGCCTTTGCAAAGGGCCTTCCACTGCACAGCCACACGTGTTGCTACATTTTTAATAACCTCTGAACTGTCTGAGCTAGAAACAAATATTATTTCTTAAAATCTGCAGATTACGCAGCAGATGATGGATTATGTGGCAAATGCAGCGAATTCAGAACTATACAAAAAACGCGGTGGCTGCCCAGTCGTATAATTCCAGTGGCCCTGGCTTTACACTACACTTACAGAGATCAGTAAGAGGTAGAATACTTTGGCCGCACTGATAGGAGTGGCCTACCAGAATGTACTTTTGTCAACGCTCTTTAGTGTGACATCATGGCTTTAAATATCTCTAGAGGATGGTAACAACATTTGTGACCATGCAGAGGCCTCTGCTGCCTTTTGGCTAGGTTCACGCTATAGAAATACCACATACATACATACATACATACATACATACATACAACATTATTTTGTGTGACCTTTGTGTGACCTTTGCAGTGGAATAGGTATGGCCGCCAAGATGACAAGTTCCCCTGCAGAATCATGTCAAGTGCTCTCACGTTTCCCATTTCAACATGTAAGTAGTTCATACAGTCCAGGTGTTTCCTTTAAATGCTAAGATTCAAGACCACTGCATTTCATTGTAAAATCAGGACTACAAGTCCCCTAAGGCAAAGAAAACACCTGCTGAAAATCAGCTACTTAGGCATGGAGCTGGGAAACTAGTTCTGCATGTCCTGCACCAGAGGGAATATTTAATATTTAACAGAGATCTGAAATTGTGCAATAACACAATAGCTATACGATAAAAGAGGACATACATGACTAAGTTAGAACATAATTAGAGCCAGAGGTCAAAGAAGAAAGGTGTACATATTTATTAAGATGTTACAAAATAAACGACTGATCCGGCCTGATGGAACAAGAAGCGTCAAATTATGCATATTCTGTAAACTGAAACTGCATCTTCTGAGCTTTCCACAGATTTCTATGTGTAGCACCACGGCGGCCATCTTGTGATCCCTGCAGACAGTCCTCCTGCGCTGAGCACACAGTTTATCGGTACTTGGAGGTCAGGACACCAGACACTGCGGCCAGGAACTTGTCCCAGGCAGCCTGGCATTGAGGGGTGAAGTCAGCAGGGAAGTGGGCGGCCAGTGTAGCCTGAATGCAGTGGGACAGCAGCTGAAAGAGAGAAAGGCAGAAAGTGAACACCACCACCAGGGAGCAATTGGACAAATACTGGAATAAAATGGAAAGAATGTCCAGTGATATAATGCCAAATTCACAAGATACTGAGAAACTCAGTTTCTGTACTACATAACTGGTAAAAACATATACAAATGGTATTTTCTTTTCATTAACAACAACATTTCATTGAAAGTACAAGAATGGTACTTCCTCAAAAAAGCAACTGTATTTCTCACTGTGTCCAATGTTTTATCCTCACCACTAACAAAGATTTTGCACTGGCTTTCAATCAAAGAAAGTATGTGAAAGAGTTCCCATGTAGTAATCTTTTGCGTACTCTCATGCAGCCGTGGTCTGTACAGGTAACCGCGGTGGGACCAGGTAAGGGGGATTTTGAGGGACAATGCTGAGGGAAAATGTATTATTTATTTAACTTTCCCTCAGCATCATCCCTCAAAATCCCCGCTGACCCGGGCCCACTGCCCCATCACTGTTACCTGCACTCTCATGCCTTTGTCAATTAGTCCCAAAACTTCCGAAATGGGAATCAATTGATACGATTAGTACAGATAGACAGGACTGTGCCCTCTTTGCACTTTTACTAATAACGAGTTGAACATTTTAAGGCCAAGTCACAAAGACATTTAATAGTAGTGAATGGGTGTTCCTGTGATTAACTAAATCCATTCCATGTAGATCAATTTTTTGTAACAACACCAGTTAAATATGGTGGCGGCTGCTAACTTTACTAGGAAGGAGGGTTAGGGGTCATTCACGCACACATACACACTAACTCACACCCATGCATTCAAACACACACACACAACCATTCACAACACCTACTAACAAATACACATATATTTATACATACATACATGCATGCATGCACCACACATACAAAAAAACATAAAACTCACGGTCACTGTAGAGAGGAATGCCTCAGAGGTCCCAAGAGGGTTGGGACTGATGCCTTCCCGATTGACACTTGGCCCTGGGCACTTCAAGGCTGAAAACTGAAGCGCCCAGGTCCGAGGCAATCAGTGACGCTCCCCCTCCTCACAAGGGGGAAGGCCTCAAGGAACCAGGCTGAGGAGGTCACGCCCACAGGGCTGTGAAATTATCAGCCTGGCACAGTTCAGATCAGGCAGCCAGGAGCATGCTCCTTAAGCTCATGTCTTACTCGTGGCTGCCTGATCTGAACAAGAAGAGTGTCTGTCACGCCGACCTTTGTTGATCCTGACAGACATTCCTCTTGCTGGGAAAAAGGTGGGGGATGTAGCCCAATAACCCATAAGGATACGCCGCAGCTGTGTAAATGTACAGGGCCACACAAGACACCTCAGTTTTAGAAAAAAGGCTTCTTATAGGGGGCAGACCAGGCTCCTCCAATGAGTAGCTCGTGAGCTACTGGTAGCTCCCCATCTACCTGCAAGTAGCTCTTCTGTATATAGCCCAGCTTACTAAATTAGAATACTTTGCTTAGCTAAATTAATTTATAATACCAAAATCTAAAAACATGCATTTGAGCCAAACATGTGTATTTTCAGAACTTATAAGCTGAAGTTTGTAAAAAAGTTTTGAATTTCAAAAATATATTCAAGGCAGATATTTGAGTGATAAATCATGCAGTGTTGGGGAGACTTATCTTTAATATTACCTTGGCACCAGAAGCATTGCTGCTATGACTTCTATATCATTTATGTAGAGACATTCCACAATGGGAAATCCATTGTAACATTACTGCTGGCACACGTTCGTGTTGAACTGAGGTGATCACTGTTGTAGTGGTGCATATGGTGGCCACTAATGTAATCTTGTCTGATATGGTTAGTATTATAGCTCTAATAATATTAGTAGTTCAGGATGCTTTCCATTGAACATAAATAACTCTTATTACAGAAAAGGTTGGAGACCACCGGGGCAGACATTTTATTTATTTGTATACTCCCTTACAATCTGCTATGGTTGAGAAACATTCAAAACAAACACCAAGATAGACGCTTGAAGTATGTGAGTAGCAAAGCTTTGACATTATACATTGATATTTCTTTTTTAAATTCCTACCCATGAAGGGCTGTTTTTGAACTGATTCAAACTTGTTCACTGCTGGCTCACCTGGAAGTTTCCGGGGTCCACGCGGAGGTTGTAGGCGTGCAGGTCGCTCAGTTTGGACAGGGCCTGGTCCAGGCTGTCCAGGTGCTTGGCTGCCTCACCGATGGCGCTCAGGACCTTGCCTCCATGTCGTTTCACATCAGCAGAGCCCGGGGAGAGGTCGAAGTGGCTGAAGTAGGTCCTAGTCTGACCGAAGCTGGCAAACAGCCTGGGGAAAAGAACATATCAGCTTTAATAAAGAATGCTCTAAAAAGCACACTCACATCAATTTTCTATCCAGCACTGTTACCTTAGACAACAAATACATATATGAAATGGCTATTGCCGTCGTAAAACGGAAATACATTTGTTTTGGGCATCACAGAAAATATAAGGAAGGATTTCATTCGTAACAAAAACTCTGACCCAAAAAAGGCCAATTGTTAGATCAAAATTTTGGCCCAAAAATCGAATCGACTATAAAACATATAATTACAGTGACCCATTTGCTCTAACCTCTTATTCCTGTTGGCCATCATCTCTGAACATTTCCTTTATGACTTGCAAGCCCTTTCAATTGTCCAGAAGGCTCCAAACTCTTACCTCGTAGCTTCTAATCTCTCCCATTCCTTCTTTGGCCTCTAACTCCAATTCTTAACCCTCATAAAATCTAACCTTTTTCTAATCCCTCTTGGAGCTGTAACCAATTTCTACTTTACTGTAGGTTCAAAACAGTTACCCCTATGGGATCTAACCGCACGGTCACTTCCTCTAAGCACACTAACCATTTACCACTTCACCCAAGGAATAACTTCTTACCACTTCGTCCATCAGCCTTACACTCTTACCGCCTCCCCAAAGTATTAACCTCTTACCAGTCCCACTATAGGTCTTTATCTCCCCTTCTGCTATATCGGCTGTCCCAGTGACATGTTTGTGCTCCATACAGATGCCCCACCATGTTTAAAGGGACTGCGTCATGTCCAGTAAAAGCCCAGGCTGTACCCTGCCCCTTTGGCCTACATTGCTTTTGGCGACGAGGCGCAAAGATCCGTAAAGCACAATGACAGCTTTGCTGCTGGTTCGCTGCTGGTGGAGACACGGAGAACTCTGTTTGCTCATCTAAGGCAAGCCCATATCTAAGCTACCTGGATGATCCATGAGTTGGATCAGAACACAGCCAGGTGTGCCAGGAAGGTGTACCAATGTTGGAGCCAAGAGGTTGTATTTAATAGTAAACATCAGTTTGAGGTCTATGTACACTAATCCGCCGGCGTGAACACCATATATGTCGAACAATCTTAACCAAATAGGATTCATAATTGTCTAGCAGGAGCAGACCACAGTCAACTCGCACACACCCCTTGAGCAGAACTCAGGAACTTTTAGGAATCTGCAATGATTTTAAACTCCTAACTGTTTGTAATGCTGGAATAATCAATTACATGTCAATAGGAAATGGCTAAAAGGCAAAAGTCACCCCCAGAACTGACTGTCTCTTTAAGAGAAGTAAAAAACTAAACACAACTGTCAAAATGTGCACCGCCATCATGTAGATCGGTCTTACTTTAAATAGTTACACCCAATACTAGACACAGAGAGCGCAAGCATGTCTGAGTAACCCCCTCCATAGTCCTCACCTGTCCAAGGCTTCTCCCCCGAGGGCATCGCAGTGCCCAGAGATCTTTCCCCAGAGGCCGACCACCAGGGCCTTCTCTTCAGCAGACAGAACCATCTTGAGGGTGAGGGTTGGCGGGCTCAGGATCAACAAGAGATGGAAGTTGGAGACAGTCCATGCTCTGTGCCGGGCAGTTCCCCCTTTAAAGGGCAAGGGGGCCGAGGAGCCTGGCAGCCTTCCACTGTGATTGGTCAGTTTTGGATCCCACCCAAGGAGGCGGGGCTATCTTATCTCCCTGAAACACTGGCCGGGAGCAGGTGTGTCTTTGAAGCATGACGTGCAAAAAAGGTCTAATCTGTGGGTTGCTTCATTAACTTGGCCAAGAAAGACGTTTCTGGAATTTCAAAGATGTGTTTAAAGGAATTTTACATTGTTTTAGGTCATTTTGTTATTCCCAATGAACTTTCATCAATCCTTGGAAAGGCTTGCAATTGAAAACATGCACACGCTGGTAACAGAGAATATGGCTCGTTGCGTTCTTACTCGGTGCTGAACTCACACTGAAGATGACAAAATGCATGTGCATGTGAACATATGCCCACACGGAGCCATAGGTCAAGCCGGGTTGGTAGAAAGAACAAACATGAAGGAAAAGGTGACATCTGGGTTTCTCACAGTTCCATGTTATAGGACATTGGTTAATTACAGAGAAGGAATATTTATCGATCAAGGTACTTTTCCGAGTATTTCTAATTCAGATGCAGGCAGGAGTTTGTGCCCAATAGACATTATAAGTCGTGCACAATTTTTCTGTTTTTTCCGCAAAAAAACTCCTACGAATTTGTGTAGGAAAAAAATACAAGTTTTCCATGTGTCACTGCTCGAAAAACGGAGAATCAGACTGTACTATTAAATTCTGTTTCTTTCTGAGGGGTGGAAACGGGGTGTGAATGTATTACGACATCCGGTACATACCGCAGCACATTCCTGCAAGAAATTACCTCCCAAACTCTGAGACATTCAGACAGAAGGTTTAAGTGAGGTGGGACATGCTGTGCGGTACCATGAGCTCAACTCACACGCGTGAAGGGGGAAATGGTCAGAAATGTCCCCCAGTAGGATTGCTCCTACCTTTGGAGCACATTTCCAACTTCAACGAAATTCATTTACAAACAAAGAAAATCCTCCTGGAAATCGCAGCAAGTCATAGAATGCGAGGCTTACATACATGTGTGACATTACACTCATGCATGATTCCCATCAACTTCTGCATGCACAAACGTAACGCAAATATGCATTTGGATAATTATATTTTTTAGGTTTCTAGTTAACTTTATCTAAATTACTTTTTCAGTCAACGGGCCACATGTTCTTTTTTTTAAGGTCGCAATTGGCCAGATTTGCAGAATTGGGCCATTTGTGACCGGAAAAAAGGCTTTTCCTATTTACCAAACCCTATTTACGATTCAGTAAACTATTACCGAATCGCAAATAGAGTTTGCAATTCGGTGTTACGAAGGGGCGTATTTAGGGTATCCTTTCCTAATACCGAATCGCAGGGGTATGTAAGAATGTTTTGCGACCCAAAAGGGGGCGCGAAACATTTGCATTTTACCACCAAGTTCATGTTGGTGGTAACCCTTCACATATCAGAAGGGGTCCCCTTTCCCTTTGTGAAAGGTAGTACAAACATTTTTTTAGAGCAGGCAGTGGTGCAATGGACCACTGCCTGCTCTTAAAACATGAAAAGAAAGTGTAAACTTTTTTTAAACGCAGCCCATTTTCCTTTAAGGAAAACAGGCTGAATTAAAAAAAAATGATTTATTCATTTTAAAGCAGTCCCAGACATGGTGGTCTGCTGACCCCAGCAGGTCACCATCGCTGTGATTTTAGCGATTCCCAATGGGTCGCAAATAGTGACCTACCTCATTCATATTCATGAGGTAGGTTGATTTGCAGCCACCTAGGAATAGCTAAATGAAACTCATGGTATTTCATACATGAGGAATAGCGATTACCTAATTGTGGTTCACAGAAAATCACAATTTGGTCATCACTATTTCTAATATTGCTACATGTGGCCCAAAATGTTTTTAAATGATCAAAAATCAAGGCAGGAATGCAGAGAGGGAATGTAGAACCAAACTAGAACGTGCCAAAACCACAACCCCAGAACACTACAGGAGCACTGGGGGGGACACACAACCTGTAGGGCACACATCTCCAAGAAAAATGCGGGTAATTAACAGCAGGGTTGGATTGGGAACGCAAACCAGCCCTGGCTATTACGTTGGGCCGGGCATGAGGTGGGGGTAGGAGGGGTGCTGGTGGGAAACACTGCTGCTGCTTTTGTTACAGGGGGATGACATTGCAGCACTGCTGAAAAACTGGCACTGTAACAAAAACGGCCCCCACTGGTAAAAAACAGGCCCCCACCCTTCCGGCCCACCCGGAAAATGCCTGATGCCCGCTACACCAGTCCAACCCTGATTAACAGTTAAGTGCACACACACGATTACAGAGGACATGTATCAAGAGGCATCCACACAGACAGCCATGCCAAGATCGCCCATAGTTCTCCAAAAATGTAGATTCACAGTGGCTTAGGGAGGGTTCCATGGACATAATACAAGCAAAGAAACTGTGTCCCCTCCCTTGGGTGTCACCCCAATCAGCCATCTTGCCCCTGAGACTCCTCAACCTCCTTCCCCATAGTCTGCACCTGCCACTGTCAACACTCACCACCATTCCCAGGCGTACACCGGTGTATTACCGCTCCCTACACTGCAGTTCTGCCAATCCAAATCATATCTAAGGCTCCCAGTTTTCTATTTTTACAGATCAATACAAACAGAAAACAACATATTTGCTGTCTGTGTTTATTTTAAAAGTAGAAAAATGCAGAAAACGGTGCTTTTTGTGAGTGACTCTCCATGCTGTCCTTCATGACTTCTAGGACAACAGCTGAGCACATCATGGAGAGTTAAAAAAACAACAACATTACATTCCCTTAAATACAGGCATATGTTAATGAATATTTGTATTTAATGCTAATATTTAACTGTCGGTGTACTGTTTTGTTGTTTTTGGCTGCTTAATTAGCTGAAACGTTATCGGTATCAAAGTATGAGTGCATGTTTATCAGTTAAATAAATGCAGAAATATACCATTTTACAACTCTGTTTATTCTCAAAATACACAATAAATATGAAAAAATAGAATTAAGATGGCCAAAAAAGAAATATGGATTAATACAGACGAAAATGTTAAAAAAAGAAATGCCATAAAACCGGGAGCTCTAACGATAACCCAAAAAAGAGAAGAGAAAGGGGCATCAAAATATTTATGTTAGAATTGTTGTTCCTGTACTAATACGTACCGAGTAGAGTTTGTTCAAGTTATCTCATTACTATCTAGATTATTTCACGTCTATTCAGAAACTAAACACAATATAAACTCCTTCTGCAGTTCCACATTGTCTCTCTCCTAAATATGAAGGTCTATCCCAGGCTACAATTACAGGCACAAACACGAATTGTGAAGTTAAGAAGAAAACCAATACGGACAATATAGATAAATTGTGATTATTTTGGGAACTATACATTGTAACACAGACTTTGCCTAAACATTTCTTTTAAATTGTTTACAAAGTAAACACATGTTTTTCATAAGCACAGATGGGATGGCAATGCCATGACTATTCATGTAATTGAATTTAACTGAGTAACATTGTCACGTGACATATGCAGTGTAATAAAGTCCCACGGCTTTAACAGTTGGTACGCTATATCAACAGATCATTAGAATTGAGACACAATTTGCATTACAGTGCCTCATTCTGGGGTGCAAACTGTTATTCTCTGAAATCCAGGCCTGTTTCCACTGGTCTCAGAAGGGTGACCAGACTACTTGTACCTATGGCTGTGGTAAGCTCATATAAGTGGCATCTGCGATCACAAGACACTGTTTAGAAGTTGTTTGTAGTATCATTTTTTTAGCATGAAATGTACCAAGTACTCCCATCAAATAGTTAATTTCTATATTTCCAGTACACATCTGGGGCTGACTTTTGCCTCCTAGAAATGTCCTATTGACAAGTCAAGTCAAGTCAAAACCACTTTATTCGATTTAGTTAAAAATCATAAAAGCATTCTACAATCACAAAAAAAAGGGGCAATACAAATTCATGAGAAATTACAAAGGTCAATGGATCAATAGTATTTGTATATTCACAGTTTAAAAACAATTAAAAAACATCAATGGTAATTAATATATTCACAATTTAAAATACAGCTAAAAAGGAATAAATATTTAGCTAAAAATTTACAAGTACAAAAAACATTATCCATTTCATCCTTCGGTGCAAAACCCTTATATTACATTTTGAGTCTTCTCCTCCTGATCCTAACAGCAGAAACAAGATAATTGGCCACGCTAAACACAGCCAAAGCAGTGTCCAAAAATTGGAGATACAGGAGGGCAGGTTTTGCCTGATGGAAGGTTTTATCCTTCAGTAATGGAACCAGGTATTTCTGTCTGGGCACAGTAAAAAAATGACAGAACAACATAAAGTGCATATTATCTTGCGTTGAAAAGTTGTCGCAATTACAGACAGGGGCGTCCTCCTCCTTATACCAGCCTTGACTATCACAGAGGACCGTATAGATCTGATTAAACTGAAGTTTAACCAGAAGCCACCTGTGAAAGGGGATGTTGACGATGGTAAGGTACGGTTGTATAGTAAGGCAGGTAATGGTCAGGAAATGGGCTCTGACCGTGGGTTTAGTCAGTTGGCGTTCCTCCCTCTACACATTTTTTAATTTGGTAAAGTTGAGCATAACCCAATCTAGATCAGATTTCTTTAGACCTTGAGGGACCGCAAAAATATCGGGACGACCAAGGTCCGTAGAACACTTTTGAATGTATGATAGCCAAGCAATATTTTTAGAATTGTCCAATTTTACACAGTCCACCAGTATTTTGTGATTCAAACCTAGATTGTTATTGGTCCAGGTCCTTATCGATAGCAAAATAGGAGCCATTAAAAGGGTGTCAGAAATATACCCTAGACCAAGTTCCTGGTGAACTGAAAACGTGGCTGTAGATTGGGGAAGCCCTAAAATGGATCGAAGAAACTTGTTTTCTTCCCTTTGAATAGTTTCACCATTCACATAACACTACAGACCTGAGCCATACCTGGCTATTGCCACAGATTTCGCCCTATACAAGTTTAATAAAGCACCAGTTGGCTTCCCACCCAGTCTCCTGGAAAAACTTAAAATAGCATTAGCCGAGCTCCTAACTGCTTTAGTTTTAGCTATGATTTGGGGAGCCCAGCTTCCCTTGGTGTCGAAGATTACACCCAGGTAAGTAAAAATTTTGACATTAGTGATCACGTCACCATTGCAGTAGAACTGTTTAGAATTATTTTTGACAGCCCCAAAAGCCATGACGTGAGATTTGGAGTTGTTTATCACTAAATCAAGTGAAGACATAAAATCATTAAAAGCATTTAAAAGTCTTTGCAAACCTAAATGGGTCCGAGCTATCAGAGCTGCTTCATCCGCGTACAGGAGAACAGGGATACGAGTATCCCCTGCACGCGGAGTGTCCAAGGTAGCAGTTAAAAGAGTCTTCTCAAGTGAATTTATATAAAGAGTGAACAGCATGGGAGCAAGAATGCAGCCCTGCCGCACGCCCCTACTTGATTTGAACCAAGCTGTACGATTACCTTCTTGGTCCATTCTAATAGAAGCTTTTAAATCCTTGTGTAGTTCTGCCAAAAAATATACAAGGGGAGGATCGAGACCCAATTTTAACAACATGGTCCACAGCCGGGCTCTATTAACCAAATCAAAGGCCGTGGACAGGTCCATAAAAGCAACAAAAATTGACCCCTTTTTTGCAGTAGTGTATTTCGAAATTATCAAATGAAGATTTAAGCATTGGTCCTCTGTTCCTCTGCCTGCACGGAACCCATACTGGGCATCTGCTAGAATATCGTTGTCTAGGGACCAAGTGTTAATTCTGGCTAGCAAAACTTTGCCCAGAATCTTCATAGAAGAGTCCAATAAAGAAATTGGTCGAAAACACTTGGGGTCACTTCTTTGGCCCTTTTTAAAAATGGGTACTATAATTGAACATGCCCAGGTTTTTGGCAAACCCCCCTCATGCACACAATTAAAAACATTGGCTAAAATCTCAGCCCACAAATCAGGGTTAAGTTTGTAGAGGTCCAGAGGTACCCCATCTGGGCCCGGAGCTTTGTTAGCAGCAGAGCCTAAAATTGCCAGCTCTACTTCTGATTTACTGAAATTTAACTTAGTAGGAGAGGTTGGGGAGTAGGGTATTGCAAACGCCTCGACTATTTCATTTGAGCCATATATATTGGAAAAATGATTAATCCAGTCTGCTTCAGGGATATTTATTTCAAGATCCATGTTATTAGTATGAGCAAATAAAGGATTATTAATTATGGCCCAAAATGTGGAGCTTTGTTTAAGGGTTGTAGAATCCATTAAAGAATCCCATGCTTCATCTTTGATGGCTTTTTTTCGTAATTTAACCGCCATTACATATTCTCTTCTCAACTGTGCCACCAAAGACCTATCTCTAGGGGATTGTTTAAGGGCTTTCAACAAAGCCGAGTGTGCCTTCGAGCAAGTGCGATCAAACCACCTAAACACTGGGGCAGGACCCCTCCTTGGTTTCGCTGTGAGCTCTTTTTCTACTCTGGCACAAATAGCTTCAAAAGCACTAACAACCTCCCCCCCCCTCCTCTCTCCATCCCTACATTTCTCAATTTCAACTGCCATATGTTGCTCAATTAGACCATGAAAGTCCTCTGGACAAACTTTACACCATTTAAGGCGCCTTCCCTGGTCTCTGCTCCTTACATCCCTTGCAGAGATTGCCCTCAGTTCCCCTTTACACAAACCAGAGAAAGCGTCCAGAACCAACAACACTGGGGTGTGGTCACTGAACCCACTTACAATTGCATTATAGAACAATACATAACGTAGGAGCCCCGGGGACATAAAAAAGTAATCGATAATCGATTCGCTCCCCCTCGCGTTATATGTGACCACACGGTTTGTTGGGTCTGAGAACCCTGGTTCATATAAATCATTAGATGATAACAGATTTTCCATTGCCACACCCTTAGGGCTGTGTTCAAAATGTGGCAACGATGTGTGATCTGGACCGGTATCACATACAATCTGACAGTGAGACTCACACAAATGAACATTAAAATCACCCATCATAATTAACTGAACAAAAGTGGTTTGTTTTGACATATAATTGATTAAAAAGGCCGATAAACCTTCTAAAACAAAATTAGGGGGCCCCCCCTGCATGGAGTTATAACAATTTATAAACACAATCTTGTTCTTGTCTGCCAAACGAATTTCCACCAGCTGAAAAAAGTGAGAGGAACTGGGGATTTCTTTGACATTCCCTGCTATTTTGACTGAAACAAGAAATTGCAAACCCCCTCTATCCCTTCCCGCCGTGGAGCTCTGGGCATCGACAAAGAATGAAGTATAACCATCTACCCAGGAACCCTTATCTTTAGACCAAGTTTCTTGTAAGGCAACTATATTGTGTTCCTTCAGTTGTTGTCGCCAAATCGGGTCATCCTGTTTTGCCAGTAGGCCCGCAATATTCCATGATAATAACCTGATATGCCCCCTGCCCGATTCTAATGGGTCATTTGTAGCAGTTTTAACCATGACATCAGATGTGGTAGCCTCTGCATTACCTAGGCATGTGACAGTCAGGTTTTCGTGTTCAGGCTCTAGTCATTCAATATCTATTCTATCGGCTAGGGCCGTGAACCTATTTGACAATAATAAATCATTTGAAGGAATGTTCCTTACAACATTAACTAAGCCACTGCCCTTGGTTGGCTTTGCCACCCAATCATTAGCAAACATAGGTGAAATAAGTTTGTCCTCCGCCCAAGCGTTTTCAGTAAAATGTGACTTGTTATTCTCCACAACACCTGGTCTATAGACTCGGGGGTAGAAGAAGCCAAGGGGCATCGCCCGAACACCTTTACCTACAGGGTCCAAAGGGGAGTTGTCCCAGAAGAGGTAGCTGGCGACATTTCTAGATTTAAAATTAACAATGACACAATCTCCAGCTACCTCTTTCTTACTTGTGCCCACCCAAATGACCCTTCTGCTTGTTACAATATTGTCTGCAATGTTACTTTCTCCCGTGCAGTTAGCATTACACCATGTTTTAACATGCCTGAGAAGAGTGTCATGATGTTCCACCTCCCCATCTGCAAGTTTAGCACGTTAACCAAGATTGCAACAAAGGGTGTTGCATCCGGAGGTAGATTTATTGGGGGTGCCCTTCTTGCCACAACCCCCTGCTGGCCACTAGGCCTTACAGAGGTATTTACACTGGGAGCCGCCTCCGTTGAGGGGGATATATATCCCATTATCCACTTTCCCTTTTTTTGGAACAGGGTTATCGGTGGTCACTATAAAGGTGACAGCTGACCTAATTGTGGATGGACCCCCGACCTTAGGGGCCGAAACCTGCGCAACTGTAGGACATGGCGCCATAGGCATAAAGGAAGAGGGGGCCCGAGTATTAAGGGCATCATTGATACGGTCACATTTTGCCATAAGGTTATTGACACAATCCTTCAGAGTCTCAGTGATGTCGGAAGCAATCTGGACTAATGCGGTTTCCAGTCTTTCTGTAAACAGTTTTTCCAGTAGGGCCGAAATACCCTCCTCAGTTACATAAATTGGCTGTAGAGGTCCCGCCTGGTTAAATGCAGACCTTCCTGCATCCCCCGGGGTCATAGGGAATAGTGGTATCACTGTTTCAGGCAAAACCGGGAATGGAAGAACTGTGGCGGATTGTGGCAGAGTGGGTCTACATGACTCAATGATGACCCTAGGCTCCAGCGGAATACAGTTTATAACAGAGGCATTGGATGTGTTGACAGCCCCAGGACTGGAAGCAAGACCCAACTCACGCTCTGACTCAGCGATCTGCGTTGATAGCTCCCCCAACTTTGTTGTTAAGTACGTGATAATGCTAGTTGTGTACTTTGGCACCTTAGCTTTCGCTTCACCTGCCGCCGATGTAGCCAGTTTGTGCTTACCCATGAAGAAAGGGACGTGGCCCGTCCCGTCCCTGGTCGTCCTTGGACGGCCTTAGACGGCCCGCCCTCTGCCCTCGGTCCGCCGGGCGTCGCCCGCGCGCGTCCCGCGAGGCGGAGGGATTGTCTCGCCTTTGTAGCGCCTCCAGGCGCGAAGACAGCGGGAAACAGGAAGTACACGCAAAGCCCGCTGGGAGCTGTAGTCTCCAGCCGCGTTGGAATGACGATGGCGGCGAGACCTACAGCGTTCCAGACCCAGGGGCTAAGGCTGCGTGGTGGCGTGCTGCCCAGAAGGTGAGTGAGCTGCCAGTAGACCCCCTATTGACAAGTAACTTCTGATGTTTGTTGGGAAACATCATTTACCCTGCATGCAAAACAATTCATGGCATTACAACACAGTCATTACAACAACTGCATTGTTACATCGCATGCCATTACAACGCAAGCAGTTACAACGACTTGCTGTAGGGGGCAGAAGGTGTTGGATTTTAAATCCAATACCTTCCCTACTGTTGCACAGACTGGAGTTGTGATAGTAAATTATACTATTCCAACATCCAGCGCCCCCCTACAGCAAGTCGTTGTAATGACTTCCATTGTAATGGTATGTGATGTAACAACGTGGTCGTTGCAATGACTGCGTTGGAATGGCATTCGCTCTAAATGCATGTGTTATAATGTGACCTCTTTGTTTTACTGCTTGTCAGAGGTCTGCACTTCACCAGTCCACCCAGTCGCTGAACCTAATAATCACTCTTTGTTTACAGAGTCCAGACTTTGCAGGAGAGGGCACAGCTTATTAGCCTCTTCCGGTGCTAAGGAGTGAGGGCAGAGTGGTGGACTTTGCACCTACAAACATGGACCTGTGCACTGCTACAGCATGGCATCCCTCGGCTACTCATTGCATGCGTTATGAAATCTTTGCACCCGCTTCCTTCGTCACTGACTAGGGGGCTCAGGTCGACCCTTTTATTCAGAATCCATGACTCCTGTATACTTGCCACATTCTGTAACCAAAATGAGGTAGGATTTATTATGTTTCACAAGTGCTAATTATCAAAATGACAAAAGCACAAGCATATATCATATGTCTGGTGATCCCCTGGTGTGGACATCTTCAGCTTGCATCATGGACACCAAAAAAAAGTACCAGAAGGGCATTGAAAGATTGACAAACAGTAGCAGTGCCAGACCTCTCCCCCTGCAACCTGTCTGAGGATCACTTCTCCTTTCTGAACCTGGGTCTGGTTAGGAATGGGTTGAGGTTCATGTGAAGGTGCCCCCAATCCATGCAAAGCCAATCGTCAGCGAGGAGACTCTTCCAAGGATCCTCACTGGGCCATCAACCGCTTCCCTCCAAGGGTGTGTTGCTGCAGAATGGCTCGGGCAATCTCTTGCCTTCTGCCATCGACACTCACTTGGAGTGGGAGCTTGCCATGCTGCCCCCAACTGATGATCGCCTCAGTGAGTCAGCGGAGGGGAAGGAGGGATCAAGCAAAATCACAGACAGGAAGAGGAACCTGTACCTCTTTCATTTGGGCCATTAGATACTTCCATCTTAATGCTTCTCTGAGTAGATTGAAGGTGATAGCTAACAGTCATTAGTGCACCCCAGGGAACACAGGGGCCAGATAGGCCCTTTATTTCACTGGGTATATCCCCCATGGGATGGAGCCTTTCAGGCAGGTTTTGAGATCCCAGGGCCTCTTCTGGTGCCTCTGTCACTTCCCCATCTCCCCCAGGTTAATTTCAGCAGGCATGGGGAATCATCGCCAGAGGGAAAGTGAGGGAGGGGAAGGAAGGGAGGAAGCGGTCAGAGAGGGGGAAGAGAGAGTACAATGGTGCGGGAACAATTTTCAGATGGGGGGGAGTTACTGCCATCAATGTTACATCACTGAAGTCAGAGGGATTCTGAAACATCCAAGCATCACACAAAGAACAAGCGTTGCAGATGAGCTGCACACATTCAGCAGGAGAGTGGTAACCCTGTCTGCTATGCCCCCAAGAATGCTGCTGTCTGCTACCCTACTATCAACCAGAATCGCCCACAAGTCCCATGCCTGTCAGGATCCAGGATGAAAAAGCTTCTTGGAGTAGAACTATAGAGAATGGATGTGCTATGGATGTTGTCATGACTGAAGAGGTCGCTGGTTGTCCTGGTATGTGTATGAAATAAAACAACCTAGGCACTGCTATGATACGATTAATAAAACAAAGGAATAACAAAGAGGTAGGACTACACAGAATCAGTTTCTAACATTTAATAGTATACATATTAAAAGCAAACAAGACTTTGAACATAATAATCTGAATTAAAGCTTTGAAAAAATGCATCATAATACATGAAAATTACAAATCAATTAACAAAAATACTATCAAAAATTATCACAGTTATATTTTTATCATAAAAATCACAATTATAAAAAGTGGCAAAATTAATATATTTTTCTCGACGCGCGTTTCGGCGACCAGTGCCTTCTTCTGGAGGAGCCACAGTATATTCTAAAAATAAAAAGAACAAATTTATCATCTAGAATTACAATTAGAAATAGATACATTCATATAACATTAAAAATAGACCTAACCCTGTGTCATCCTGAACCTCTTATATATGACAATTATACATCAATAATATAAACCCAAGAGTGGGTTATCCATTTCCTTGTACATTTTAGAGCTGGGGAGAAAACCCAGTCCTGGAAAAAAGTGCATTGGGGGGGCGGTCAGAGAAAGGACAAAGAGCTTTTAGGAACATGGGTAATTCTAGCACGGAAAAAGCAGGGTGTCCGTGGGTTCAAATTAATTTTCAGAAGGGCAAATGGCTTTGAAACTAAGTCTGATATTTTGAGACATAAGGATAATTTGGATCTCATCATATCGTTGTATGGTACTTACTTATTGGACAGACAATAGGATCAATGCCTTCAGTTAATCAAATATGAACTGGTTTGAATGCAGTAGGTTCTGAAAGATATGTCATATACTGGATATACTCGATTATTTTATTTTATAAGATAGGTGGTGTTTATTCATTCATTTTATCAGAGTACTATCTAAAACATACGTGGCATATAACCCCTTACTTTGCTGGTAGTACTCACCTATTCTAAGGCGTAATATAGGGATAGCGTAGATACCGATGATTCTATTTAGAAGTGCAGGCCTCAAGCTCTTGAGTAACAAGCATTGGAAATGCAATAGGTCTCGCAGCATTAGAGTTAGTGCTTTTAGAATTGTTTATGGGTTTTTTTGTAAATCTTTAGCATTTTTGTTTCCTGTAGCCAATGCTAAAGAATTAAAAAAAAAAAGCCATAAACATTTCTAAAAGCTCTAACTCAAATGCTTCGAGACCTATTGCACTGTGTGAGGGTGAGGGGTTGAGGGTGAGTGAGGGTGGGTGAGGGTGGGTGAGGGTGGATGAGGGTGGGTGAGGGTGGGTGAGGGTGGTACGTAAAGGTACTTGTGTAAATGTTTGGTCTAGTGCCCCCATAGTTATCTGGGGGTATTCAGATTGTGTGACAAATTGAGTGAAAAAAGGGGAGGGGGGGAGCGCTTGAATGGTGCGAAATGATCTGGGACGGCCAGCTCGAGTGACATGCCCAGAGGCACAACAGTGTAATACGGGTGGGCACGTGTTATTTGCTTGAGGCGGGCTGGGGGGGCGCGTGCACTTGAAGGTGCTGGACAGACAGTCAAGGGCTGGATTGTAGCGAACGCCAGCTGTAGGGGCGCAAGCTGGGAAAGGAGGCGGGGGGGTTGGAAGAACCCTGCTCAAAGCACTACGGTTGGCAGGAATTGCACAATTACAGGAGGTCACGGCTGGTCACACCTGAAGGATTGAAGGTTTTCTGAATTATTAGGAGCAATCATGCGCGGTAGGGGTAGGGGTGTCTTCGAGTCAATCTGGAGGAAAAAGGAAAGGGTTGTAAGAGAGTGCCGGGGTACTCGGGTGGTTGCAAAGGGTATACCGGTAACAATACTAACTTGCCGAATGCACAAGACGTGGTCGGTGAATCGAGCACTGTCTTAGTACGTTTTTTGTAGTGGCATTTTAGGCGTCCGGGGGTTGGGGGCAGAACCTGCGGGAGGAAGGGACAAATTAGCAGAGGACGGAGAGCAGTGGGCCGTAGTCAAGGACTTACAGGGGCCTGTGACCGGAGCACATACCTGATCGGATTGTGGCTCGGGTACAGAGTGAATCCGGCAGCCGATCGGGTTTGGATGGCTTTCTGAAGGGTGGGCCGTCAGTGATACAGAACCAGGAAATAGCTGATCACAGGGGCTGTGACGTGTATGGAGGGAGCCAATCATAGCGCGGAAGGGGGCGGGAACAAGGACCTGCCGGGGCAGACTTAAACGGACAGTCGTAAAGGAAAAGGTGAACCATGATGTGACTTTGTACAGTGAAACACATATTGCAAATATATATATCCACAATATCCACAACGGGCGCCATTAGTAAGTGTTGTGAGTATCTAATTGGCACGTTGTTAACAAATGACGACTTTCACAGTATAGGCGAGTATAATATATACGGCCGTTTATTTCTTAGTCTTTCATTAAAATTATATAAGGGGTAGTGTTTTGGGGATTATTTATTTATCAGAAACGTAAACTTATAACTGTGAAATGTATTGGCAACACATGTCAAGTAACCTAGGTTCTTAACCTCAGGACCTACAGAGGCAGAGATGGAAGAGAGGGGAGGGGGAGGAGAAATGCGACACGGCGGGAAGGGGAGGGGGCGGAGCGGGTAAAATAAACAAGACGGAGGGAAGAGAGGGGAGAGGGGAGGAGAAATGCGACACGGCGGGAAGGGGAGGGGGCGGAGCGGGTAAACAAAGACGGACGTGCACGCGCTTTTAAGCTCAATGCGCATGCGCATTGAGCTTAAAAGTCACGGGCACTGCAAGGAATCGCCACGATTCCTTGCAGTGTGGATAAAGAGTAGATAAGTCCCAATACTCTCGCCTTGCTCGATGCGCATGCGCATCGACAGGCGAGACCTAAAAATGAGTAGTTCTAGGACCCAGAAATAAACCATCGTTAAATGTGAAAAATGGTATAGCCAATGGTTTCACATGCAAAAAAAACTACATGAGAATGTGTCTCAAAATGATTACCATTACCAATACAATATAAATCGTGTGGATATCGATACAGTAAAATATATTGTTTATAGCTCATATTCCATATTTAATAATTACCTTTTATCAGAAATTGTCTCAGTACGGTAGTGAGAACAAAGGTATTTCAAGGATATTTTATACGTTTTGGAATTCTATAAAGAAAAGCATATGCATTAAGAAATGCCTCTTCATGTGCCAAAAACGCGGCCTCTCTTAAAATGCCCATTCAACTACAATCACAAGTACCTTTTCAGCTGTAGAATTCGGCCCACTTGATTATTCAGGGATATTTTATATTGCTGTGATTTGATTTTATACGGTTGAAACTCTACAAAGAAAAACATGTGCATTAAGAAATGCCTCTTCATGCGTCGAATACGCGGCCCATAAGAAAACGCCTATTTAAACTACAATACCAATTACCTTATCGGCTATTGAATTAGGCCTCAGCTCGATGTTTCATGGATATTTTGTGTGGCTGTAATTTTATAAAGAAAAATATATATATTTAAGCAATGCCTCTTCCTGTACGAGATATACGGCCTTTGATCGTTTATCCAAACTACGCTCACAGATACCTGATTGGCTGTTCAATTTGGCCACACTCGCAATTCCGAACGCTGGCGTTTTAAAATCTGTTAAGAGATGACAAACGAACAAGAGTATAGGTAATCTAAATACCAAATTTTATTCCATGATTCCTTTAATAGGAATGGGGATAGTTACAGACAGTTGTAACGTACCTTGTATATAAAAAGGGTGGAAAACAATACTTCTAGATTTGTAGAGAAGACCTCCTGATGTGGGGAATTCTCTGTTGATATAAAACGAGACCGAAACAATAAAAAAATATATACCAAGGAACTGTCTATACACCTAACCAAACGGATTCTACAAAGATAATAACACCTACCGGGATTGAGAATGGAAAGTATATTCAGACGTCCGATTGCGAGGAAAGGGGTTCCGGTGAAAATAGCGGAGAGCGATATCAACCGAATGGTGATACCGCGTCAGAATATATACTTGGAAGGCCAGGAGAGCATAGGTGTGGATCATATTGCAGTGATTACGCAAAAGGCAAAAGAGAAAACAGACTAGAAACGCTAGTGAAATAACGACACAAAGAAGGGACAATGTGAGGTAGTCTGATACAAACTGAGTGTTTAATGGCAATGGATGATAGACTTAGGCATCGGAATGGACATAGAGGGAAAAAGCGGACCAAAATCTAAAGAGAAAAAAACGGACCAAGGTCTCAAAGAGCAACAAAATAAAGAAACAAGGTGTACTATTATAATGAATAGAATTAATAATAAAAGAGCAAATTGAGATCGTGTAATTAATCAGGTAAAGTAAAATAGTATAAAAATCCAAAATTAATGGCTTAAAGCCGCGTGAAACAGTTATAGGACAATTTAATAAATGTAACGTGTTTCTACATGGATGAATTTATATCACAAAATAGGCTTAGAATGTGAATTCTGGGGGGATACTAACAAGTGTAATTTGGACTCAGATTGCAGACTTCAAATGTTACATCACTGAAGTCAGAGGGATTCTGACAAATCCAAGCATCACACAAAGAACACGTGTTGCAAATGAGCTGCACACATTCAGCAGCAGAGTGGAAACCCTGTCTGCTATGCTCCCCAGGAACGTTGCTGTCTGCTACCCTACTTTCAACCAGAATCGCCCACAAGTCCCATGCCTGTCAGGATCCAGGATGAAAAAGCTTCTTGGAGTAGAACTATAGAGACTGGACGTGCTATGGATGCTGTCATGACTGATGAGGTCGCTGGTTGTCCTGGTATGTGTATAGGGAATGTCTGACATAATATCGACAGACAGAATATCGAAATACAAAAATATCGGCACAAAAATATCGAAATCAAAAATATCGGAGTCATATCTTCATAAAGGTAAGTACAAAAATATCAAAAAATTAATATCGTAGTACAAAAATATCGAAATAAAAAATATCGTTTTTTTAAATGTATTAATAATAATGTGAAAATAATTTTAAAATACATATAATTTTACAAATATTAAATAAAAATATTAAAACAAAATTAAATCTAATACATATACATTTAAAATAAATAAAACACTTAATAATTTAATGTAATTTTATTTTTTTTAATTTCATTTAATTGATTTAATGTAAATTTATTATATTTTTACCCTGTACGCCTGTACCCCAAAAACCCAAAACTGACCCTGAACCCTAAAAATACCCCTTTACCCAAAAACTGAAAACTGACCCTGGACCCTAAAAATACCCCTTTACCCAAAAACTGAAAACTGACCCTGATCCCTAAAAATACCCCTGTACCCAAGAACTGAAAACTGACCCTGAACCCTAAAAATAACCCTTTACCCAAAAACTGAAAACTGACCCTGAACCCTAAAAATACCCCTTTACCCAAAAACTGAAAACTGACCCTGAACCCTAAAAATAACCCTTTACCCAAGAACTGAAAACTGACCCTGAACCCTAAAAATACTCCTTTACCCAAAATTAAATAATATTATTTAATTACCAATTAATTATTAATTAACAATAACAATAAAGTAAATATATTAGCACATTAGCTTTAATTAATTTAATTTAATAATTAATATTATTTTTCCCAATTAATTAATTAAGAATAACAAAAAATTATATATAAAAATTACTCTAATTAATGTAATTAACTAATTAATATTAATTAATTACCAACTAATTAATAATTAAAAATATGTACAAAATTATATTAATTAATTAACTGATTAATATAAATTAATTACCAATTAATTATTAATTAGAATATTTACAAACATATATTAATTATTTAATTATTATTAAATTACTTCCCACCCTATTCCCCTATAAACCCATAACCCGCTACAGAACATATTTATCAATTAATCAATTAATTAAAATTAATTAAAAATTAATTCTCAATTAATCAATTAATAATTCCTACTTATTAATAATTAATTTAACATAATTAAATTACTTCCCACCCTATTCCCCTATAAACCCACAACCCGCTACAGTACTAAAAGACAATATTTAATTAAATTACATTAAAAATAAATAATAAAACATAATACATACAATATAATATACACTAAATTTATTTAAAAATTGATATTAGTATTTATTTCGATATTATTGACATCGATATTTAAAACTTCGATATTACTGATATCATACTAATATCGATATTAAGACTGTCGATATTACTTACCTTCTATATTTTGTCCCATCGATATTTAAACTTCGATATAATTGTATATCGAAATTTAAAACTCAATATTTTGTCTGTGTGCCGCATGGTTCAAATACTGACAGTACTGACTCAGTTTAGTCAGGGGTTACACTGTGGATTTGAGTGTCTTGAAATCCAGCGCTCTCATTTCTGTGATCCCTGGCTAATCATTTCACTTACCTGAGCCTCAATACTGTAATTTGATAAAAAGTTGAGACACTGACTATAAGTAGAAAAGGTGGCAATTTAGATCCTTAGGTTGATGTGCAGTGATTGCAAGCACTATAACATAACTACGCTATTGCTTGTATCCTAGGTACCTTTTAGTCATCAGCACAGGATCATGTAGTTGTATGAACACTTCCACTCACCCTAAACAGGAAGACAACAGGCACATTTGTAAACACACTTTGATATTTCTCTACTTTGTTTTTTACTGTTTCACTCACACCAAACAACAGTATTGCTGTTTTTGGTTGAAGAATTGCAATAAAGCACATGAATTTCGAGCATTATGAAAGGTGCAATACCCTTGATAATGTATGTACCACTTTCCTTTGCAGTCTTTCATAGTGAGCGCTTCTCCACCGAATCCAGCAAAGACAGAGAATGAGAGGAAGCAAACTGTTTGCAAGAAAGTATATTCTTAGGTGCTACAAAGGCTTCGGAGACCCCGCCTTGTTATGTTGGGTGTCCCATGTTATCTTGTGAATCTCTGACCATGCAATTGCATCTGAAAGGTTGTAACTGATTGGCTGTGCTTCAGTCCTTCCAACCTTTCACAAGCAGTTGTCCTACACAGTAGTCCCCATATTTCACCACATCTGCCTGCTTTGCATAGCAAACAAAGAGACCCTATGTTGAAGTGCAGCCTGTTAGGTTTGAGTGGGGTGAGTGTAAGAGTATAAATAGAGAGGTTACAGAAGGAGCTGAGAAGGAAGTGGTGTCTGGGAGTAGTTCACATACCTCACCAAACACCTGGATAAGGCCACACTACACCCTCACAACACTGCTTTCCGAAGGGGTGCCAAGAATCTGAAGTGATTGTGAGCACAAGTGATTGTGAGCACTTTGCGGCCTTATTAGGGTTATAAAGTGCTATATGAACTATATAATGCAATCCAATAATAAAGGATGAATGAACTGGTTAAAAGTTGAAGAGGCTGTACTATGGATGCATTTCAGGAATCTCTTTCAGGGTAGTGAGTGCTGTGTAAATGTACTCAGTAGGATCATTTACATTCCTGTCATGTGATACTTTTGCAGCCAATCCTGGCCGTTGGCCTACATTGCTTGGCATTCTGGAGCTTGTCGTCCATTTTTTCAGTGATATAAGAATCCATAAAGTGAAAGTTCTGCTGTCTATAAAAGACAGTTATGGCTGAGTGTGTCGCACATGACAATTGTCAAAATTGCAGTAACATCATACGTGGAACAGTCACCAATCACACTATGAAGGGTTACAAAATGAAGCTTCATTTGACGGCCACCTGTGAAACAACCAACGTCGTTTACCTGTTAAAATGCCCCTGTGGCAAAGTGTACGTGGGGAAAACTGAGAGGAAGTGACAACTAAAAAGTAATGAACACACGTCGAACATAAGAACCAGGAATACGAAGTCAACGGTTGCGACACACTTCATGGAAGAGAAGCACAACATATCTCAGTTGAGATTCATGATTTTGGAGACAATTGCAGAGATATCAATAAACACCTACTGAGGAGAGACAACCATTGGATAATGAAATTACAATCTTACAGACCATACGGCCTCAATGAACAAATTGAATATGCCTACTACCTCTGAGTAACAGGCATTTATGTTTGCTCACAGAAACTGTGTTAGTTGCTTAGCAATAAGCCAACATCCATCCTGTAAATATTGGATCTAAAATAATTCATGTTAAGGACACAATGCCGGGCCCCGGGGGAAGCAAAGTCGCAGACTAGTCTTCCCCCGGGGTCATTCGCGCGAGATAGGACAGGCAGGGGAAGGGGAGGAGTTAGGGGGTGGGTATATAGGCGCAGGGGAGGAAGGGAACTTCCTCTTCCTGCGCCTGGCACCATCGGGAGGGAGGACAAGAAAGGGACAGTGTGAGTAGGTCAGGGTCAGTGTTAGAGTAGGCCGGGGTGATTTTTTCGAGTTGCTTACGTCGCGTGGCTGTCCGACGGCAGCAGGTCAGCAGATCCAGTTTTCTCACGCCGGCCGCGTGAGAATTTAATATGTCGGGAGTTTCAGCGGAGGAAGTGCGGGCGGCCCTGTTCCTGCTGGCGCGCGCTGGGAGAAAAGATCTCCTTCAGCCAGGTGTGTTGGGCCAGTCTTGGGTGAGGTGCTCTAGGACCCCGCACGCGGCCTCGGCGAGGGTCGCGGCGGCGGTGATTGCTTGCCAGGAGGATGATTTCGCAGGGTAGGGTGCGGCGGCTGGGCGTGGGGGGGCGGGGCCCCAAGGGACTCGACGCGGGGCGGAAAACGAAAGAGCCTGCCCCCGCGAGTCTTCCCCCCGCTCCAGTTTGCGCCTGGGGCTTCTGGGAAGGCGACGGGGGCACGGAGCCCCCTGCTGAGCTGGATGACATGGCCCAGAAAAAGGTAGAGGTAGGGGAGGGGGCTGGGCCGGGCACCCGGTTTCTTGCTCCAGCTGGTGACCTTTCTGGGGCAGAAGGGGCGGTGCAGGCCTGTGAGGAGGGGGAGCAAGCGGAGGACCTGTCCTTGGGGTTGGGCCCGGCTGGGGGCACAGGGTCTAGGGTCATGGGGCAATGGGATGATGCTCCCATCGACCTCTCCACGAGTTCCAGGGCGCCCACCCCCACCCCTGCGGGGCGAGAGTCGGCCGGGAGGCAGGTAGAGGAGGGGGTGTTTCCTGGGCCTGGTTTTCTGGATGTTGGGGGGGTGGGCCCCGGGTCCTGCCCAATGGGGTTGCTTCCCGCCCGGGGTGGGTTTTATGGGCTACTGCCCAACCCCACCTCGGCAGATCTGGGGCGCCATGACCTGGGAAGACAGGAACAGGAAGCAGAGGATTCTGGATCAAATCCCGGAGGTCAGGTGGGCCGAGGAGACTAGGGCCAGAGTGGGAGCAGTGTGGCGGTCCGAAATTGAGGGGCCTCCGACCCCAACCTCTGTGGAGGAACGGGAGGCCGAGCTAGAAGAGGCGCAGAGGCGGGTCAGGGCCAGGAAGGCAGTGGAGGGGTCCCCTAAGAGAGTTATGGCTGGCGTAGGGACGGCCAGGACGGCTTTGAGGCCCAATGGTGCTGGGGCCCACTCAGGCTGGAGCGACCTGAGGGGTGGGAGGGGATCCACGCCGGCGGCTGTCGGCAGAGCCCGGGGGTGCCTGGCGGGGCGCAAAACGGCTCCAAAACGCAGTACAGAAGCAGCAGGGCAGTCTGCGGCGGCTGTCCCTCCTCCGAGGGCTCGGGCTCCTGCGGCGCGTGTGGAGAGTGGCATGCGTGCGCATGGGGGTGTGCAGAAAGGTGTGAAAAGGGCTGTGAAAGAGGTGGAGAGTGCGAGGGTGGATCTGGAACCGGTGCTTGAGCTGGATTATGGTGCGGAGAGTGATGAGCTGGAGGACGGGGAGGTGCGGGATGACACTGAAGGCTTAGGGGGCGCTGCGGACAACGGCAACATTGATGTTTTGCAGGCCCCGGCGGGGACGAAGACCAAGGCCGGGATGGCGGTGGACCAGCTGACGGTGCCCAGAGGACAGCCCCGGGATCGGAACACAGCACTCACAGGTGAGGGAGCCTGGTGGGCAGCCTGGGATGAAGGGCCCCGGGGGGGGTCAAAGGGGACTTGCAGGTCAGTGGGAGTTGGCGATGGTTCAGTGCGGGAGGTGGAGAAGCCATCGGGCGGTCCACCTGAGGATGGTGAGAAGGTGGACAGTAAGTCAGTGACATTGGGGGTACAGACGGACAAAGGGGAGAGTAAAGATGAGAAGGGAGTGAAGGTGCCGAAAAAACTGCCGTATATGGGGCTGGCTATGCCATTGGGTTCGCATCTCTCAGAGAAACTGAGGGCCCGGATTTGGAGGCATGAATTTGTGGATGTCTTTAAGTTACTACATAGGGAGGTGCAGACGAAGGAGGGGTCCAAGGAGGAGGAGTGGGAGCGGACGAGGTGCCCAAGGGTGCCGGTGACAATGGAGAACTGGACGTCAGCGTTCTTGATTTATGCCAGTATTTACTGCAAAAAGTATTTGGACAGGGCGATTGCGCTTTTCAAATACATGGACATCATTCGCAAGGCCCAGATGCAGTTCGGGGGTTTTGCCTGGCTGAGCTATGACGAGGAGTTTAGAGCCAGGGTCAGTGCGAATCCTGAAAAGAATTGGGGGGAAGTTGATCAGGAACTCTGGGTTCAGTGGATGGCGTCTACGCACTCCACTGTGTCCACACACACGGCCAGCGGCTTGCCGGTTGTGTATCGGTCCTTTCCACCGCGTCCTGCCCAAAGCGGGGCGGGTGGAGGCTCGGTGCCCAGCACCATCGTCTCGGGCAGCAGTCCAAGCCGGGGGGATATTCCACGGGGGCCTGTTGGAGCTACAATAAGGGGTATTGTTCCCGGTACCCCTGTAAGTTCAAACACGAGAGCTCAAAATGCACCGGGAAACATGCCCTTACTCAGTGCCTCATCCTCACCACACCCTCGGAGCAGTGGAGGAACGCCAGAAGGCGGGGCCACCCTGGCCTGAAGGTCGCCTACACCAGTTAGGGTGGAGGCGATGGCTCCGTGGCTCTCGTGCTACCCGGATCAGGAGGCGGCGGCGCGACTCTTCTGGGGTTTCACGGAGGGCTTTAGAGTGGGCTACCAAGGTCCCAGGGAGCGCCGTTGGGCCGACAACTTGAGGTCTGCGAAGGAATTGCCCTGTGTAGTGTCTGCTAAGTTGAGGAAGGAGGTTGAGGAAGGATGGGTGGCTGGCCCGTTTACTGACTGGCCTTTGGAGGATCTGATCGTCTCTCCATTGGGGGTGGTGCCGAAGAAAGAAGAAGGGGAGTTCAGGATGAGACACCATCTGTCATGGCCGGTGGGCCAGTCGGGGAACGACTTCATTGCAGAAGAAGATTCTAGAGTGCTCTATGCGTCGGTGGATGATGCGATCCGTCTGGTGAGGGTGTGTGGGTCGGGAGCTGAATTGGCTAAATGCGACATCAAGTCTGCCTTCCGTTTACTGCCTATTCACCCGGCGAATTTTTTGATCTTGGGCATGCAGTTTGGGGGGTCCATCTACGTGGACAAGGTTTTGCCCATGGGGTGCGCCATCTCCTGCGCTCTTTTCGAGCTCTTGAGCACTTTTCTGCAGTGGGTCATGGTGCGAGTCAGTGGGTGCCGCGAGGTAACTTACTACTTGGATGATTTCCTCTTCCTGGGGAGGGCGGATACCGGGGATTGCAGCAGGGCCCTGTCGCGATTCCAGGAAATGGCCCTTCAATTTGGGGTGCCTCTGGCACCTGAGAAGACGGCCGGTCCTAGCTGTTGCCTCACGTTCCTAGGGATCGAGCTGGACTCGGTGCAGTGGCTGGCGCGTCTCACTGCGGCCAAAGTGGAGGAGATACTGGCATGTATGGACTGGGCGGTTGGGGAGAAGCGGATACCTTTGCGAGCGGTTCAGAAACTTCTGGGTTTCCTTAACTTTGCGTGTAGGGTAGTGCGGGCAGGGCGGACTTTCTGCAGGCGTCTCGGCATGGCCATGTCGGGGGCAAGTGCTTCCACATCACAGAGTCAGGATTTCCATGGGAGTGAGGGCAGACTTGAGGACCTGGATTACATTCTTGCAGGACTTTAACGGTGTGTCCCTGGACTTTGATGAGGAGAGGCGGTCTGGAAATGCCAAATTTACTCTGATGCAGCTGGGTCAGCGGGGTTTGGTGTTTTCTGGGACGGGAGGTGGTGTGCGGAGAGCTGGCCGGCTCCATGGCTCAAACAAGGGAGGAGCATTGCTTTCTTGGAATTCTTCCCTTTGCTGGTGGCACTGGAGGTGTGGGGGGAGGAATTTCGAAACAGGTCTGTGCTCTTCCATGTGGACAACATGACGGTTGTGGAGCTGGTGAATCATCAGAGGGCAATGGTCCTGAGAGTGCTGCGGCTGTTGCGGAGGTTCATGTTGGCTTGTCTGCAGTTGAATGTGGTGTTTCGGGCTAAGCATGTCCCTGGAGCAAATAATGACATTGCGGATGCTTTGTCTCGTTCGCAGTGGCAGCGGTTCCGGCACCTGGCACCGGGAGCGGATACATGCAAGACCGAGCTGCCCGCCGGCATCTGGGCCTTGGGGGAGTGAGGATGATTGGACTGGTGGAAGGTTCACTTGCAGAGACCACGAGGAGGACGTATCGTCTGGCATGGTCTGAATTTAGTGCTTTCATGGGCTGGAATCTGGATGGTGTTGTGGGTGTTGAGTCTGAAGTGGGACAAGGGCTGAGGCTTTTTGTGTTGGATTGTATTGACAAGGGTTTGACTGCGGCTACGATTTCTGGTAAATTGGCAGGGATATCCTTTTACTGTGTTCTGTTTCTGGGTTTTGATCCGACCAAAGATGTGATCGTGAGTAGGATGTTGCGGGGTTGGGGCAGGGAATGCGGGAGTGGGGGGGGCAGGCTGCGGGAAGCAGTTACTTTTGAGTTATTGGTCCGGCTGGTTGGGGTGTTGCCGGAATGTTGTTATGACCTGGTTGAGGTTGGCCTTTTCCGTTTGTGTATGGTGTGGATGTTTTTCGGGGCGTTGCGGGTGTCTGAGTTGTTGGGGACAAGGAGAATGGCTGGCAGGTTGTTTGAGGAGATTCGGGTGGATGGAGGTCGCTTGGGTATTTGGTTACGGTGTTCGAAGACTGATCAGTTAGGCATGGGTAAGTGGGTATGGCTGAATGAGGCGGAGGGCGGGGCGGTATGCCCTGTGTTTGAATGACGGTCTTTCCTGGGGACGGTGAGTGTGGCACGTGGGGAGATTTTTTTGTCACGCATCTGGCGCGAGAGTGACGTCAGGCCAATTATTGGCAGTGTTGCGTAAGGCTTTGCGACGATTGGGCCTGGATGCATCTGGTTTCGGGACCCACTCTTTCAGAATTGGGGCTGCGACAGCTGCGGCCAGGTTGGGGTGGTCCTGGGATAGGATTAGGAGGATTGGACAATGGAAGTCCCGCTGTTGTGAGAGATATGTGAGGAAGTGAGGTGTTCCCAGGCAGGTCGTTGGTTGAGTCATGTTATTGTTTCCTGTTTCTAACATCTTTTTCTTCATAGGTTGCGTGGGTGGACCGGGCAGTAAGACGGTGACATTGATTGTTGGGCACTCCTTCGTGCATTGGGCGTCCAAATATGCGGAGCAACAGGTTTACGACCGTAACCTGGGACTGAAAGGACACTTGCACGAGGTACAATGGTGGGGCAAAGGTGGCATGCGATGGGGGGCACTACAGCCCTGGCTCGCGAAGATGATCCCACAGAGGGGATGCCCTGATTTGTTGATAATACATCTGGGGGAAAATGACCTGGTGCAGCTGTCCGGATTGACGCTTTTACAACTCATGCAACAGGACCTGTGTGTGTTGAAAGCTAGGCTCACAGGGACCTGCATTGCCTGGACATAGTTGGTTCCCAGGAAAGTGTGGAGAGGGGCTATGAAGCATGGGGTGATCAAAAAGGCACAAAGGAAGCTTAACAGGGCAATGAGACTTTACTGTGGTGACAAGGACATCAAAGTGATTGCACATGGGGGATCCGACTCGAAGAACCTTTAGTTTTTAGGGATGACGTAGTACACTTGTCCCAGCTGGGCAATGCTTATTACATGATGGAGATGAGAGATGTGGTGAGCAAGTTATGGAATGAGGCTATTTGGTGCCGCAGGGAGTGAGTGCGAGTGTGTTTGGCGCAGGCGAACTGACCTGAGAAGGGGGGTGGGGCAGGGAACCGCCCTACAGGGGGTTCCCTGATTGGCAGTACTTGGAAGGGACAGGGGGGTCAAGAGCGGGCACACCCATCCCTTGGGGGGGGAGTTCGAATGGCGGATAGAGGCATGACTGGAAGGACGCAAGGAGCGGGCTGGATGACAAGTGATTGAGGGGCAGGAATAAAGTATGGTATGGAGCTTCTAGGGGGTTGTGATGAGGTGAAACGAGTGAAACGAATGAGAGGGGAGTGTGAGTGGGGGTTTGATGTTATATACTGTTTATGTTTATTGTTATGTACAGATTACGCAGCCTGGTCTAATAAAATGGCCTTTTACGCTGACACTGCGTGGTCTGTTTATTGCGCGACGTAATGTATTATTTCAATGAAACGCTGCTAACTCATTTAAAGCATTCAGTCTTTATTTGATATTGTCTTCAAGACACCTATCCATTCCACAACAAACATATTCACCACTATGCACTCTTGTTAAGTCCGTTTTTACTTTTTACTCTCCCAAACAGCATCATCACACACAAGCATAGCACTGTTTACAAACGTATCGCGGAAACAGCACCCTCGACGCTGAACGGATTCGCCGGTCACAGAAAAAAACTCTGACTTTAAAAACACTCAGAGGAAACGGAGTACAAGTAAGTTCTACAAATGAATTAAAGGGCTTTCGCTGAGCTCGATAGTATAGAATGCCACAGAAGTTGACACGCGTTGAATACTCGCGTGTTCTAGTTATTACGGACGACCGCATCAAACACCTTTCATCCAGCATTGATGTATTTTTAAATTTCCGTTTTTAAAAATGTCTGTTATTATTCTTTTCACAGTACTTTGTGAAGCACAAACTGCAGGTACTGAACGTGAGTAACTTTGTATATTTTTTAACACCCTGAACACCTTGAAAAATCACGAGCACATAAGGCATATTTTTCGGTCACTACATTCACACCCACATGACTGCATAATGAGCACTATATCAAAATGCATGTCATCTAACATGATATAAATCCAGATAATAGAATGAATAAGTCCTGTTATCAAAGTATTATTTAACTTATAGATTGTACTCCCTGATAAAGAGCATATATGCTCGAAATGCATTGGAGTGTATCAAGTACTAAAAGTCTTTATTGAAGAAGCAATGTACTAAGAAATATAAACCCATGGAATGCAAATAATTTCAATGAAATAGAATGAATGAATAAATTCATGAAAGAACAATAAAAAGTATTGCTTGAATTATTTAAACCTCTAAGGATGGTAGTGGAGTGCCCAAAGGGGGATGCAACCAAGATTCTTGGAAGCACTAATTTTCAGCACATGACATGGTGCCACTTGACAGCTTTGTAATTACAGAGAGAATGTGACAGACAAGGTGTGATGTGAGGCTGTCTTGGTGTGGTGATAGCAGGACAATTTGAGGATCCTAGGACAGCATGATATGAAAATAATTTGACACACCAGAGAGTGGTTGCCAGTGCAGCATAGGGTGGCTATCTCACTCTCCATGTGGCCATAGAAGCCATGTCCAATACTGGTTATTCATCTACAAATCCTCGCCATCAAGCATTACAATCCAATTAGTTCTATGGAAGCAGACCGGGGCCAGACTGGCATTTTATTCCACCGGGCATTTCCTGGTGCGTTGGCGCCCTTGGAGGCAATTTTTGAAACCCCAGTGCCACTCACGGTGTCTCTATACCTTCTTCAGCACTCCAGGGTTAATTGCCACAGGCACAGGGAGGCGTCAAGCGAAAGAGAAATATAGGAAGGGAGGGCTAAGGTAGAGAGAAAGCAATCAGGGATGGAGAAGAGAGAGAAAGCAGAGAGAGAGAGAGAATTAATGGATAGGAAGGGAGAGCTGCAGCAAGGTTTGAAAATGTTTGGCAGGACTGTTTTTGTTTCCCCAGTCCAGCCCTGATGAAGACTACAAGAGCCATAATGCATTAGGAGCTCACACAAAAAAGCCCAGAGGTAGAAAGTGTCCGTAATGCCATAAAGTGAGATGGTACCCTATGGCTAAGTGAAAGGCACACATCAGAATGTAGTTGGAAATGAGATAAGGAGGGCAGGGTGGATGCTAATAGTTGGTGAGATTGGATTAAAGTATGGGGAAACTGATTATGTGTGGGAGGTGTGTTGTACTCTTTGAGCATTCATGTGTTACGTCAGAAGAATAGAGTCCAGGTGTAAAGATTTGTGGACACTGGATTGGTGGCTAAATTCTCATGATCTGGGTGCAGGAAACATGTTGTAATCCCAGCATCCAGGGTTTACTAAACTGTGTGATCTCTGGCTCAGCTCTTCCTCCAAGTTTTCTCGACTGCCCACTGCTTGTGCTGGTTTATGTAAATGATCACAAACCGAAATGAGCCAGCAGGAAAGAAGGTAAGAATTGACACTGACATGAATACAAAGAGGCTGGAGCAGATCCATCTTAAGGATTTTTGGAATGCCTGGCAAGACACATTTTGGGATGTCCTGTTTGGAACAACTATGAATTTGCTGCCCATTTTCAGTTAAGTCAACCCTTCAGGATGCCACAAAATATTCAATTATACATGAAAATTTCGGAAACAGGGACACACAAACGAGTTAAACGTTTAAGCTACCCATTGCTAAAGCCTCTTCCTTTTGGACTTGGACCTACTCAATTTTGTCTCGTAACATTTTACGTAGAATTCATTGCCTAGCCAGTCTGTCCCTCCCCATGTAGGAAGGGAAGGGTAAGGGAGGTTTGGTGACTATTTAGTGGAAATGTGCAAAACCTTAACATCTGGCCTATAGAGCTTGCTGTTTTTGATTTATTTGAAGTAGACTTATAAATCCTTCTTTACACCTGGGATGCTCACTGTTGCAGGGAATGCCAAAATCCAGTGGTCAAACCTGATAATTTTCTCTTCTATCCACTTCACTTGGCTTGTCCCTCCTACACCCTTTCTATGGTTAGACAGTGACCAGGGGCTCTGCTCAGTAAGAGAATTAGAAGGAGACGATCGATTGGAGAAAGGTACAGTAAGAGAAGTAAAGTAGAAGGGAGGTAAAGATAGAGTTGAAGTAAAGAGATAGGTGACGCAGGGAGAGATGCAAGGTAATCAGGTAGACATAGAAAAGTGAGGTAGCCAAAAAGAATGATACAGAGGTAGTGAGCAAAAGAGAAGCAGAGAGATATGTATTGGGTTATAGAGTTGAGAGAGACCTAGAGACAGGAAGAAAGAAATGTAACGGCATTTCCATTTGGGGGTTGGGTTTGCCGCCGAGCTCTTTGCCAGGGCCGGTTTTCGGCCAATTTTGTTACAGGACTGATTTTGCAAAAAAGGCCCTGTAACAAAATCGGCCCCCAGGGGCCCAAAACCGAACCCCACCCATGCGGCGCACCTGGCGATAGCCCGGTGCTCGCTACGGCCAGTCCGGCCCTGAAGCCATATCATGGTCCATACCAGGCATTGTTATGTATTGTGATTGAAAGGAACTGTGTGCATTAGATTGGACTTTAATGTAATATACAGTGGATTTGTAGAGCGCTGCTTGTCACCCGGGAGGGTATCCAGGTGCTGGTCTCCTGAAAATGGAATGACCAATATTGTCTGGGCCCTGTGCGGAATAAAGGCGAGTCCCTGGATTCTCTTCATCTTTCGATCTTTCTTTACAAGTTGGTGACAATGTTTGCTACAGCTACTCTCCGTTTCTCCAGCACGGGTAGACACCTTTTTCAGAGGTAGGAGGGGAGGCTGCCATCGGCCCCATATGGAGTATATGCCCAAATACATCCTTTCCTCTGACCTGCCTCTCTCCATTCTCGTATCTCTCCCTCTTCCATGCCGTTCATCTCCTCCTTCTTTCTCCTCTCTTCCACATCTCGACATTTCTCATGTAAACCAGAGTAGTCTCTGTCAGTTGAGCCTCTCTCTGCCCCGAGTCTTCCTAACCACTGTCCGTCTTTCTCCCCTCTGCCCTGTATCTTCGATCTCGTCCCCTGCCCCTCTCTCATCCCTCTGCTGTGTCTTGTGCCTCTCTCCAGTATCTCTGACCTGTCTTCCATCTCCACACTCCCTCTTGCCTAGGGTGACCAACCGTCCGTAAATTTCATGGACAGTCCATAATTTCGTCCGTCTGTCCGTTGTCCTTGAAGGATTCTTTAATGGACGCCATTTGTCGGTAATTTTAACCTGGCACCGGTCGCACCACCCTAAAGCTAGCACAGCTTCCACCCACCTCCCTTCTTGACTCTGATGCTGTTGAGGTCGGGTGTATCTGACTCCGATGCAGTACCAAAGCTCAGATACCCAGCAGCATTGGTGGCACAGCGGGATGGCAACCCTCACACCTCCAGCCCGTGATGATCTGTTAAGAGGTGCTTGAAGGTGACTGAGAGGGAGGGGCTGCAGCTTCAGGAGCAGGGGCATCTATTCAGATGCAAACAGTCCTGAATGTGTCATGTCTCTGCAATTTAGAGGGGTCTCACACATTCCCTTTCTGCCCAGGGCCCCAAACATCCTAGAACCAGCCCTAATTACACCGAGGCTGCATGTGGTTCTCTTCACAGAGCTTAATTACTGTCATTAAATTGTAAACAAACCTCGGTTCTTCAAACATGCAGTCTATAATGTAATAAAATAAAGAAATGGCACAATCGCACCCACACTGATTAACAAAGTATGGAGAACAATCAGTTAAATCAATTCTCTATTAGTATCTCATTTAAGTACTGTACATCACAGTGGGGGATGGAAAAACTATGACTTCTCTTTGTCTTGTCCAGGAGGGGGTGAAGAGCCCCACCCCACCCTGGGAGAGACCAAGATGATACTAGAATACTGCATGCCCACCCTTGTGCCCACCCTGGTGGATCCTGTTCCCCCTCCTCTGATGGCTCCTAGCCCCCTCCCCCCATGTGGTGGCTCCTGTCCCCCTACCTGTGATGGCTCCTCTCCCCCCCCTGTGGTGGATCCTGTCTCTGCCCTGGGTGGCTTCTGTCCCAGTCCTGAAATGGCTCGTGCAGCGAGGGTGAAGTTTTTGATGGGCCCCTTCTTCAAAAGGCTTCGCTCAAACTTAATATGAAAAGGTGGGTGAGTGAGAAAGTGAAGGGATGGGTGGATGCCTGGATGAATTAGTGAAAGGACGAATGGATGAATGAAAGATTGAATAGATGGATAATGAGAGAGGATGGATGGATTGATGAGTGAGTGAAAGGATGGAAGAGAGAATAGGTAAATAGCTGGATGCATGGGTTGAAGGGTAGCTGGATGAGTAAAAGGGTGGATGTATGAGTGAAAGGATGGATAAGTGAAACGGTGGATGATGAGTGAGTGGGTAGATGTATGATTGAAATGATGGATGGATTGATGAATTGATAAGTGCAAGTGTGAATGGATGAACGAATGAGTGAAAGGGTGGATGTAAGGATGGATGAGTGAGTGAAAAGGAGGGTAGATGGACAAAAGGATGAATAGATGAGTGAAGGAGTGAAAGGATAAATGGATGAGAGAAAGGATGGATGAGTGATAGGGTCAATGGATGGATTCATGAGTGGATGAGTAGATGGATGAGTGGGTGGATGGATGGAAGGAAGGATTGCTAAGTGAAAGGGTCAATGGAGAGAGAAAGGTAGGTTGGATGGATGACTGAAAGGGTGGCCCGGTGGAAGGATGAGTGACTGGGTGAATGGATGAGTAAGTGAAAGGACGGCTGGATGGGAGAAAGGGTAAATGGCTGGATGGATGAGTGAATTGATGGATGGGTAGAAGAGTGGATTGCTGAGTGTACAGATGGATTGGGTGAAAGGGTGGATGGATGGATAATGGATGGATGAGTGAAAGGATGAATGAAGGGATGGATGAGTGAAATGAAAGATGGAAGGATACATGATGGATAGGTTTGCAAATGGTTGAATATGTTTGGATAAGGCTGGGCTTACTTACATACTATTGCGCGACCTCTGATGTGTCTGTAAAATGTATCCAATTGTCCTGAAGTTTTGTCCAGAATTTTGACCTCCTGTCCTGAATTTGTGTCCTGAATTTTTACCCATTGTCCTGAATTTTTACACTCACCATCCTAAATTTGCACCAATGCCAGTTGGTCACCCTCCCTCTTGCTCTCCATGTCTCTGACTATAATCCTGGCCACATACAAAGGAGGGGTCCCTGCTCTCCATAACTCTGTCAGTTACATGGCCTCCTTGCATCTCCTAAACTCTCCCCTGAGGCTTCTATTTCTGACGGATATTGGTGTAGTAAAATGAAGAACACTTGTAAGTTGTTGCAAAAGTGTTTTGCCACATGTGTGTGTTAATAGCCAATTTTTAGTTAGTTGTATATTTATTTGTCGTGTAGCTCCGACCACACAAGGATACCCTGCATCAGAGGGCTTTACCCAATGCCACTTGAGTTATGCAGCAGGGGAGGGCCTAATCAGTGCTTAATTTGTGCCGGGGCTTGCCGGTGCTTAGCACCTGCACTTAATTATCAGGGTATGGCCTACACGAATGGCTGCATGCACGTCATTGATTTCATTTTTGATATGGCAAAGAGTGTTGTGTTTTTCAACTTTAACAACTTCTCGTCTGCCCTCCGCAGTACTGTCTGATTCTCCCGTCTGGCTTTATCCAATGCGCTTCTAGTTGTCCGCTCTCCTGCATTTCCTCTTCTATCTCCCCTGTTTCCATTCACTTAGTACACCTGCATTTCCTGTGCGCCTGTTCGAGAGGCGGCCTTTGGTGCGTGTGCGCTTAGCGCTGCGGCAAGTGGAGGAAAAAATTAACTTCTGAGGCCAGCAGGGGGAGGAAAGTCGTCTGGGGGTTTCAGGCGAGAGGAGGAACCCCTAAGTTTCTTCACACAGCGGGGAGAGGGGTGATCCCGTAAAGCTAAGACCAGAACCCGAGGAGGCCGGGCTTAGTTGAAAAAGAGTGAGGAGGCCCCGGGCGTTGGCAGATGGTGACTCTCCATCAGGGGGCTGACGAAAGGAACTTCACAAGTACAGCTTTTTGGTGTTCTAAACCCAGTATGGTAATTGGCAAGCTATCTGTTTTGGTTACCTACCCATGTTAAAGGTGCTTTCTCAGATGCAAATAAAAACAAAGTTTACATAATGCTTATTAAAATCTTTACATTTCTTTAAACTCGATTAGAGTTGTTATCTTGGTAACAGTTGTTTTCTTAAATTCTTTTGTAGAAAGAACACTGCTTATTCTCTTTGCATCTGTTAAATAACACGATAAATGGAAAGTTATTAACTGCCATAACTGTTGCACAGGAGTCTATAGTAGACCTGCCTAAAGAGAGTGGAGTTTAGACGGATGAGTGATAAGAGCACCATTTTAAGTATTATTATAACAAAATGATTTATAAAAACAATTTTCAGCAAGAGGACAAAAGGTCACAACAAGTGAAGCCACTGGTCCCTAAGCCCAGTTGGTAATCATCTTTTTTTATTATTTCTGTAAAAGTAATCACTTTAACAGAATACTCTACTATTTATTAACCCAACAATACCCCTTTGGCCAATGGAAGTGACAGTGACAGACTCATTCAAGTGTATTGCATGACTTTGTTCAGTTTATCTGTTTAGAGTGTTTTCAGAACATTTTGGTTTATTTTTTCACATGCTCTATGTCCAAGTTGTATCTTTGAACTTGTAGACTCTGTTAAAAATGGCATACCCCATATATTGTCCTTTCCCCAAATCTGCACATAGAACACTGAAATTGTCAATACATTGATTTTAGCTAATTTATTCAAAAATTGTGCTTTTGATTAAATCTTTTTCAAAATTTCCAGAAGGCAGGGGAACCTCCTATCAAAACCTTACCATGAGGAAGGCTCCCTTGATGAAAATCAGATTGGGAAGATCTGCCTTTTAGCAGTGCCTAGTTGAGGATGTGGGAAGAGCTAATAGAGTAAATGGGTGAAGCCAGGGGAAGTGGGTGGAGCCAAAGAAAAGTAGGTGTGGCCTCCGACAAACATTTGAGCATCTGAACTTCATATATTACAAATTAATCACTGGGTCTAATAATGCTGCAGGGCTGACTAAATTATGCAGCAAGAAAAGACAAATTATGTGCCACAATACCGCACATTTTGTGAGAGTATTAGTTCACTATTTTGATATTTTTAGACTTTTTAACAATCTCTGGGCATAGATTAGACACAATTGGTGCCAGTGTCACTCCTAAATATAGCAATAAGCATCAGAAAGGTGACCAGCCAGCCTTTGCAAAGGGCCTTCCACTGCACAGCCACACGTGTCGCTACATTTTTAATATCCTCTGAACTGTCTGAACTAGAAACAAATATTTTTTCTTAAAATCTGCAGATTAATCAGCAGATGATGGATTATGTGGCAAATGCAGCAAATTCAGAACTATACAAAAAACGCAGTGGCTGCCCAATCGTATAATTCCTGTGGCCCTGGCTTTACACTACACTTACAGAGATCAGTAAGAGGTAGAATACTTTGGCAGCACTGATAGGAGTGGCCTACCAGAATTTACTTTTGTCAACGCTCTTTAGTGTGACATCATGGCTGTAAATATCTCTAGAGTATGGTAACAACATTTGTGACCATGCAGAGGTCTCTACTGCCTTTTGGCTAGGTTCACGCTGTAGAAATACCACATACAGACATACATACATACATACATACATACATACATACAACATTATTTTGTGTGACCTTTGCAGTGGAATAGGTATGGCTGCCAAGATGACAAGTTCCCCTTCAGAATCATGTCAAGTGCTCTCACGTTTCCCCTTTCACCATGTAAGTAGTTCATACAGTCCAGGTGTTTCCTTTAAATGCTAAGATTCAAGACCACTGCATTTCATTGTAAAATCAGGACTAAAAGTCCCCTAAGGCAAAGAAAATACCTGCTGAAAATCTGCTACTTAGGCATGGAGCTGGGAAACTAGTTCTGCATGTCCTGCACCAGAGGGAATATTTAATATTTAACAGAGATGTGAAAATGTCCAACAACACAATAGTTATACAATAAAAGAGCACATACATGACTAAGTTAGAAAATATTTAGAGCCAGAGGTCAAAGAAGAAAGGTGTACATATTTATTAAGATGTTACAAAATAAACGAGGGATTCGGTCTGATGGAACAAGAAGCGGCAATTGATGCATATTCTGTAAACTGAAACTGCATCTTCTGAGCTTCTCACAGAATTCTATGTGTAGCACCACGGCGGCCATCTTGTGATCCCTGCAGACAGTCCTCCTGTGCTGAGCACACAGTTTATCGGTACTTGGAGGTCAGGACACCAGACACTGCGGCCAGGAACTTGTCCCAGGCAGCCTGGCACTGAGGGGTGAAGTCAGCAGGGAAGTGGGCGGCCAGTGTAGCCTGAATGCAGTGGGACAGCAGCTGAAAGAGAGAAAGGCAGAAAGTGAACACCACCACCCAGGGAGCACTTGGACAAACCTGGATTAAAATGGAAAGAACGTCCAGTGATACAATGGCAAATTCACAAGATACTGAGAAACTCAGTTTGTGTCCTACATAACTGGTAAAAACATATACAAATGGTATTTTATTTTAATTACCAACAACATTTCATTGAAAGTGCAAGAATGGTACTTCCTCAAAAAAGCAACTGTATTTCTCACTGTGTCCAATGTTTTATCCTCACCACTAGCAAACATTTTGCACTGGCTTTCAATCAAAGAAAGCCAAAATAACAAAGGAATTGTGAAGTATGTGAAAGAGTTCCCATGTAGTATTCTTTTGCGTACTCTCATGCAGCCGTGGTCCGTGCAGGTAACCGCGGTGGGACCAGGTAAGGGGGATTTTGAGGGACAATGCCGAGGGAAAATGTATTATTTATTTAACTTTCCCTTAGCATCGTCCCTCAAAATCCCCCCTGGCCCGGCCCCACTGCCCCATCACTGTTACCTGCACTCTCATGCCTTTGTCAATTAGTCCCAAAACTTGTGAAATGGGAATCAATTGATACAATTAGTACAGATAGACAGGACTGTGCCCTCTTTGCACTTTTACTAATAACGAGTTGAACATTTTAAGGCCAATTCACAAAGACATTTAATAGTAGTAAATGGGTATTCCTGTGGAATCTCTGATTAACTAAATCCATTCCATGTAGATAAATTTTTTGTAACAACACCAGGTAAATATGGTGGCGGCAGCTAACTTTACCAGGAAGGAGGGTGGGGGCCACCCACACACACATACACACTAACTCACACCCATGCATTCAAACACACACACACAACCATTCACAACACTTACTAACAAATACACATATATTTATTCAAACATACAGGCATGCATGCACCAAACCCTAAAAAAAAAACATAAAACTTACGGTCACTGTAGAGAGGAATGCCTCAGAGGTCCCAAGAGGGTTGGGACTGATGCCATCCCGATTAACACTCAGCCCTGGGCACTTCAGGGCTTAAAACTGAAGCGCCCAGGTCGGAAGCAATCAGGGACGCTCCCCCACCTGACAAGAGGGAAAGTCCTTGAGGAACCAGGCTGAGGAGGTAAAATTATCAGCCTGGCACAGTTCAGATCAGGCAGCCAGGAGCATGCTCCTTAAGCGCTTGTCTTACTCCTGGCTGCCTGACCTGAACAAGTAGAGTGTCTGTCACGCCGACCTTTGCTGAGCCTGACAGACATTCCTCTTGCTGGGAAAAAGGTGCGGGACGTAGCCCAATAACCCATAAGGATACGCCGCAGCTGTGTAAATGTACAGGGCCACACAAGACACCTCAGTTTTAGAAAAAAAGGTTTCTTAAAGGGGGCAGACCAGGCTCCTCCAATGAGTAGCCCGTGAGCTACTGGTAGCTCTCCGTCTACCTGCAAGTTGCTCTCGTGTATACAGCCCAGCTTACTAAATTAGAATATTTTGCTTAGCTAAATTAATTTATAATACCAAAATTAAAAAAACATGTATTTGAGCCAAACATGTGTATTTTCAGAACTTATAAGCTGAAGTTTGTAAAAAATGGTTGAATTTCGAATATATGTTCAAGGCAGATATTTGAGAGATAAATCATGCAGTGTTGGGGAGGCTTATCATTTATATTACCTTGGCAACAGAAGCATTGCTGCTATGACTTCTATATCATTTATGTAGAGACATTCCACAATGGGAAATCCATTGTAACATTACTGCTGGCACACGTTCGTGTTGAACTGAGATGATCACTGTTGTAGTGGTGCATATGGTGGCCACTAATGTAATCTTGTCTGATGCGGTCAGTATTATAGCTCTAATAATATTGGTAGCTCAAGATGCTTTTCATTGAACATAAATAACTCTTATTACAGAAAAGGTTGGAGACCACCGGGGCAGACATTTTATTTATTTGTATACTCCCTTACAATCTGCTATGGTTGAGAAACATTCAAACAAACACCAATACAGACACTTGAAGTATGTGAGTAGCAAAGCTTTGCCATTATACATTGATATTTCTTTTTTAAATTCCTACCCATGAAGGGCTGTTTTTGAACTGATTCAAACTTGTTCACTGCTGGCTCACCTGGAAGTTTCCGGGGTCCACGCGGAGGTTGTAGGCGTGCAGGTCGCTTAGTTTGGACAGGGCCTGGTCCAGGCTGTCCAGGTGCTTGGCTGCCTCACCGATGGCGCCCAGGACCTTGCCTCCATGTCGTTTCACGTCAGCAGAGCCCGGGGAGAGGTCGAAGTGGCTGAAGTAGGTCCTAGTCTGACCGAAGCTGGCAAACAGCCTGGGGAAAAGAACATATCAGCTTTAATAAAGAATGCTCTAAAAAGCACACTCACATCAATTTTCTATCCAGCACTGTTACCTTAGACAACAAATACATATATGAAATGGCTATTGCTGTCGTAAAACGGAAATACATTTGTTTTGGGCATCACAGAAAATATAAGGAAGGATTTCATTCGTAACAAAAACTCTGACCCAAAAAAGGCCAATTGTTAGATCAAAATTTTGGCCCAAAAATCGAATCGACTATAAAACATATAATTACAGTGACCCATTTGCTCTAACCTCTTATTCCTGTTGGCCATCATCTCTGAACATTTCCTTTATGACTTGCAAGCCCTTTCCATTGTCCAGAAGGCTCCAAACTCTTACCTCGTAGCTTCTAATCTCTCCCATTCCTTCTTTGGCCTCTAACTCCAATTCTTAACCCTCATAAAATCTAACCTTTTTCTAATCCCTCTTGGAGCTGTAACCAATTTCTACTTTACTGTAGGTTCAAAACAGTTACCCCTATGGGATCTAACCGCACGGTCACTTCCTCTAAGCACACTAACCATTTACCACTTCACCCAAGGAATAACTTCTTACCACTTCGTCCATCAGCCTTACACTCTTACCGCCTCCCCAAAGTATTAACCTCTTACCAGTCCCACTATAGGTCTTTATCTCCCCTTCTGCTATATCGGCTGTCCCAGTGACATGTTTGTGCTCCATACAGATGCCCCACCATGTTTAAAGGGACTGCGTCATGTCCAGTAAAAGCCCAGGCTGTACCCTGCCCCTTTGGCCTACATTGCTTTTGGCGATGAGGCGCAAAGATCCGTAAAGCACAATGACAGCTTTGCTGCTGGTTCGCTGCTGGTGGAGACACGGAGAACTCTGTTTGCTCATCTAAGGCAAGCCCATATCTAAGCTACCTGGATGCTCCATGAGTTGGATCAGAACACAGCCAGCTATGCCAGGAAGGTGAACCAATGTTGGAGCCAAGAGGTTGTATTTAATAGTAAACATCAGTTTGAGGTCTATGTACACTAATCCGCCGGCGTGAACACCATATATGTCGAACAATCTTAACCAAATAGGATTCATAATTGTCTAGCAGGAGCAGACCACAGTCAACTCGCACACACCCCTTGAGCAGAACTCAGGAACTTTTAGGAATCTGCAATGATTTTAAACTCCTAACTGTTTGTAATGCTGGAATAATCAATTACATGTCAATAGGAAATGGCTAAAAGGCAAAAGTCACCCCCAGATCTGACTGTCTCTTTAAGAGAAGTAAAAAACTAAACACAACTGTCAAAATGTGCACCGCCATCATGTAGATCGGTCTTACTTTAAATAGTTACACACAATACTAGACACAGAGAGCGCAAGCATGTCTGAGTAACCCCCTCCATAGTCCTCACCTGTCCAAGGCTTCTCCCCCGAGGGCATCGCAGTGCCCAGAGATCTTTCCCCAGAGGCCGACCACCAGGGCCTTCTCTTCAGCAGACAGAACCATCTTGAGGGTGAGGGCTGGCGGGCTCAGGATCAACAAGAGATGGAAGTTGGAGACAGTCCATGCTCTGTGCCGGGCAGTTCCCCCTTTAAAGGGCAAGGGGGCCGAGGAGCCTGGCAGCCTTCCACTGTGATTGGTCAGTTTTGGATCCCACCCAAGGAGGCGGGGCTATCTTATCTCCCTGAAACACTGGCCGGGAGCAGGTGTGTCTTTGAAGCATGACGTGCAAAAAAGGTCTAATCTGTGGGTTGCTTCATTAACTTGGCCAAGAAAGACGTTTCTGGAATTCCAAAGATGTGTTTAAAGGAATTTTACATTGTTTTAGGTCATTTTGTTATTCCCAATGAACTTTCATCAATCCTTGGAAAGGCTTGCAATTGAAAACATGCCCACTCTGGTAACAGAGAATATGGCACGTTGCGTTCTTACTCGGTGCTGAACTCACACTGAAGATGACAAAATGCATGTGCATGTGAACATATGCCCACACGGAGCCATAGGTCAAGCCGGGTTGGTAGAAAGAACAAACATGAAGGAAAAGGTGACATCTTCGTTTCTCACAGTTCCATGTTATAGGACATTGGTTAATTACAGAGAAGCAATATTTATCGATCAAGGTACTTTTCCGAGTATTTCTAATTCAGATGCAGGCAGGAGTTTGTGCCCAATAGACATTATAAGTCGTGCACAATTTTTCTGTTTTTTCCGCAAAAAAACTCCTACGAATTTGTGTAGGAAAAAAATACAAGTTTTCCATGTGTCACTGCTCGAAAAACGGAGAATCAGACTGTACTATTAAATTCTGTTTCTTTCTGAGGGGTGGAAACGGGGTGTGAATGTATTACGACATCCGGTACATACCGCAGCACATTCCTGCAAGAAATTACCTCCCAAACTCTGAGACATTCAGACAGAAGGTTTAAGTGAGGTGGGACATGCTGTGCGGTACCATGAGCTCAACTCACACGCGTGAAGGGGGAAATGGTCAGAAATGTCCCCCAGTAGGATTGCTCCTACCTTTGGAGCACATTTCCAACTTCAACGAAATTCATTTACAAACAAAGAAAATCCTCCTGGAAATCGCAGCAAGTCATAGAATGCGAGGCTTACATACATGTGTGACATTACACTCATGCATGATTCCCATCAACTTCTGCATGCACAAACGTAACGCAAATATGCATTTGGATAATTATATTTTTTAGGTTTCTAGTTAACTTTATCTAAATTACTTTTTCAGTCAACGGGCCACATGTTCTTTTTTTTAAGGTCGCAATTGGCCAGATTTGCAGAATTGGGCCATTTGTGACCGGAAAAAAGGCTTTTCCTATTTACCAAACCCTATTTACGATTCAGTAAACTATTACCGAATCGCAAATAGAGTTTGCAATTCGGTGTTACGAAGGGGCGTATTTAGGGTATCCTTTCCTAATACCGAATCGCAGGGGTATGTAAGAATGTTTTGCGACCCAAAAGGGGGCGCGAAACATTTGCATTTTACCACCAAGTTCATGTTGGTGGTAACCCTTCACATATCAGAAGGGGTCCCCTTTCCCTTTGTGAAAGGTAGTACAAACATTTTTTTAGAGCAGGCAGTGGTCCAATGGACCACTGCCTGCTCTTAAAACATGAAAAGAAAGTGTAAACTTTTTTTAAACGCAGCCCATTTTCCTTTAAGGAAAACAGGCTGAATTAAAAAAAAATGATTTATTCATTTTAAAGCAGTCCCAGACATGGTGGTCTGCTGACCCCAGCAGGTCACCATCGCTGTGATTTTAGCGATTCCCAATGGGTCGCAAATAGTGACCTACCTCATTCATATTCATGAGGTAGGTTGATTTGCATCCACCTAGGAATAGCTAAATGAAACTCATGGTATTTCATACATGAGGAATAGCGATTACCTAATTGTGGTTCACAGAAAATCACAATTTGGTCATCACTATTTCTAATATTGCTACATGTGGCCCAAAATGTTTTTAAATGATCAAAAATCAAGGCAGGAATGCAGAGAGGGAATGTAGAACCAAACTAGAACGTGCCAAAACCACAACCCCAGAACACTACAGGAGCACTGGGGGGGGACACACAACCTGTAGGGCACACATCTCCAAGAAAAATGTGGGTAATTAACAGCAGGGTTGGATTGGGAACGCAAACCAGCCCTGGCTATTACGTTGGGCCGGGCATGAGGTGGGGGTAGGAGGGGTGCTGGTGGGAAACACTGCTGCTGCTTTTGTTACAGGGGGATGACATTGCAGCACTGCTGAAAAACTGGCACTGTAACAAAAACGGCCCCCACTGGTAAAAAACAGGCCCCCACCCTTCCGGCCCACCCGGAAAATGCCTGATGCCCGCTACACCAGTCCAACCCTGATTAACAGTTAAGTGCACACACACGATTACAGAGGACATGTATCAAGAGGCATCCACACAGACAGCCATGCCAAGATAGCCCATAGTTCTCCAAAAATGTAGATTCACAGTGGCTTAGGGAGGGTTCCATGGACATAATACAAGCAAAGAAACTGTGTCCCCTCCCTTGGGTGTCACCCCAATCAGCCATCTTGCCCCTGAGACTCCTCAACCTCCTTCCCCATAGTCTGCACCTGCCACGTCAACACTCACCACCATTCCCAGGCGTACACCGGTGTATTACCGCTCCCTACACTGCAGTTCTGCCAATCCAAATCATATCTAAGGCTCCCAGTTTTCTATTTTTACAGATCAATACAAACAGAAAACAACATATTTGCTGTCTGTGTTTATTTTAAAAGTAGAAAAATGCAGAAAACGGTGCTTTTTGTGAGTGACTCTCCATGCTGTCCTTCATGACTTCTAGGACAACAGCTGAGCACATCATGGAGAGTTAAAAAAACAACAACATTACATTCCCTTAAATACAGGCATATGTTAATGAATATTTGTATTTAATGCTAATATTTAACTGTCGGTGTACTGTTTTGTTGTTTTTGGCTGCTTAATTAGCTGAAACGTTATCGGTATCAAAGTATGAGTGCATGTTTATCAGTTAAATAAATGTAGAAATATACCATTTTACAACTCTGTTTATTCTCAAAATACACAATAAATATGAAAAAATAGAATTAAGATGGCCAAAAAAGAAATATGGATTAATACAGACGAAAATGTTAAAAAAAGAAATGCCATAAAACCGGGAGCTCTAACGATAACCCAAAAAAGAGAAGAGAAAGGGGCATCAAAATATTTATGTTAGAATTGTTGTTCCTGTACTAATACGTACCGAGTAGAGTTTGTTCAAGTTATCTCATTACTATCTAGATTATTTCACGTCTATTCAGAAACTAAACACAATATATACTCCTTCTGCAGTTCCACATTGTCTCTCTCCTAAATATGAAGGTCTATCCCAGGCTACAATTACAGGCACAAACACGAATTGTGAAGTTAAGAAGAAAACCAATACGGACAATATAGATAAATTGTGATTATTTTGGGAACTATACATTGTAACACAGACTTTGCCTAAACATTTCTTTTAAATTGTTTACAAAGTAAACACATGTTTTTCATAAGCACAGATGGGATGGCAATGCCATGACTATTCATGTAATTGAATTTAACTGAGTAACATTGTCACGTGACATATGCAGTGTAATAAAGTCCCACGGCTTTAACAGTTGGTACGCTATATCAACAGATCATTAGAATTGAGACACAATTTGCATTACAGTGCCTCATTCTGGGGTGCAAACTGTTATTCTCTGAAATCCAGGCCTGTTTCCACTGGTCTCAGAAGGGTGACCAGACTACTTGTACCTATGGCTGTGGTAAGCTCATATAAGTGGCATCTGCGATCACAAGACACTGTTTAGAAGTTGTTTGTAGTATCATTTTTTTAGCATGAAATGTACCAAGTACTCCCATCAAATAGTTAATTTCTATATTTCCAGTACACATCTGGGGCTGACTTTTGCCTCCTAGAAATGTCCTATTGACAAGTCAAGTCAAGTCAAAACCACTTTATTCGATTTAGTTAAAAATCATAAAAGCATTCTACAATCACAAAAAAAAGGGGCAATACAAATTCATGAGAAATTACAAAGGTCAATGGATCAATAGTATTTGTATATTCACAGTTTAAAAACAATTAAAAAACATCAATGGTAACTAATATATTCACAATTTAAAATACAGCTAAAAAGGAATAAATATTTAGCTAAAAATTTACAAGTACAAAAAACATTATCCATTTCATCCTTCGGTGCAAAACCCTTATATTACATTTTGAGTCTTCTCCTCCTGATCCTAACAGCAGAAACAAGATAATTGGCCACGCTAAACACAGCCAAAGCAGTGTCCAATAATTGGAGATACAGGAGGGCAGGTTTTGCCTGATGGAAGGTTTTATCCTTCAGTAATGGAACCAGGTATTTCTGTCTGGGCACAGTAAAAAAATGACAGAACAACATAAAGTGCATATTATCTTGCGTTGAAAAGTTGTCGCAATTACAGACAGGGGCGTCCTCCTCCTTATACCAGCCTTGACTATCACAGAGGACCGTATAGATCTGATTAAACCGAAGTTTAACCAGAAGCCACCTGTGAAAGGGGATGTTGACGATGGTAAGGTACGGTTGTATAGTAAGGCAGGTAATGGTCAGGAAATGGGCTCTGACCGTGGGTTTAGTCAGTTGGCGTTCCTCCCTCTACACATTTTTTAATTTGGTAAAGTTGAGCACAACCCAATCTAGATCAGATTTCTTTAGACCTTGAGGGACCGCAAAAATATCGGGACGACCAAGGTCCGTAGAACACTTTTGAATGTATGATAGCCAAGCAATATTTTTAGAATTGTCCAATTTTACACAGTCCACCAGTATTTTGTGATTCAAACCTAGATTGTTATTGGTCCAGGTCCTTATCCATAGCAAAATAGGAGCCATTAAAAGGGTGTCAGAAATATACCCTAGACCAAGTTCCTGGTGAACTGAAAACGTGGCTGTAGATTGGGGAAGCCCTAAAATGGATCGAAGGAACTTGTTTTCTTCCCTTTGAATAGTTTCACCATTCACATAACCCCACAGACCTGAGCCATACCTGGCTATTGCCACAGATTTCGCCCTATACAAGTTTAATAAAGCACCAGTTGGCTTCCCACCCAGTCTCCTGGAAAAACTTAAAATAGCATTAGCCGAGCTCCTAACTGCTTTAGTTTTAGCTATGATTTGGGGAGCCCAGCTTCCCTTGGTGTCGAAGATTACACCCAGGTAAGTAAAAATTTTGACATTAGTGATCACGTCACCATTGCAGTAGAACTGTTTAGAATTATTTTTGACAGCCCCAAAAGCCATGACGTGAGATTTGGAGTTGTTTATCACTAAATCAAGTGAAGACATAAAATCATTAAAAGCATTTAAAAGTCTTTGCAAACCTAAATGGGTCCGAGCTATCAGAGCTGCTTCATCCGCGTACAGGAGAACAGGGATACGAGTATCCCCTGCACGCGGAGTGTCCAAGGTAGCAGTTAAAAGAGTCTTCTCAAGTGAATTTATATAAAGAGTGAACAGCATGGGAGCAAGAATGCAGCCCTGCCGCACGCCCCTACTTGATTTGAACCAAGCTGTACGATTACCTTCTTGGTCCATTCTAATAGAAGCTTTTAAATCCTTGTGTAGTTCTGCCAAAAAATATACAAGGGGAGGATCGAGACCCAATTTTAACAACATGGTCCACAGCTGGGCTCTATTAACCAAATCAAAGGCCGTGGACAGGTCCATAAAAGCAACAAAAATTGACCCCTTTTTTGCAGTAGTGTATTTCGAAATTATCAAATGAAGATTTAAGCATTGGTCCTCTGTTCCTCTGCCTGCACGGAACCCATACTGGGCATCTGCTAGAATATCGTTGTCTAGGGACCAAGTGTTAATTCTGGCTAGCAAAACTTTGCCCAGAATCTTCATAGAAGAGTCCAATAAAGAAATTGGTCGAAAACACTTGGGGTCACTTCTTTGGCCCTTTTTAAAAATGGGTACTATAATTGAACATGCCCAGGTTTTTGGCAAACCCCCCTCATGCACACAATTAAAAACATTGGCTAAAATCTCAGCCCACAAATCAGGGTTAAGTTTGTAGAGGTCCAGAGGTACCCCATCTGGGCCCGGAGCTTTGTTAGCAGCAGAGCCTAAAATTGCCAGCTCTACTTCTGATTTACTGAAATTTAACTTAGTAGGAGAGGTTGGGGAGTAGGGCATTGCAAACGCCTCGACTATTTCATTTGAGCCATATATATTGGAAAAATGATTAATCCAGTCTGCTTCAGGGATATTTATTTCAAGATCCATGTTATTAGTATGAGCAAATAAAGGATTATTAATTATGGCCCAAAATGTGGAGCTTTGTTTAAGGGTTGTAGAATCCATTAAAGAATCCCATGCTTCATCTTTGATGGCTTTTTTTCGTAATTTAACCGCCATTACATATTCTCTTCTCAACTGTGCCACCAAAGACCTATCTCTAGGGGATTGTTTAAGGGCTTTCAACAAAGCCGAGTGTGCCTTCGAGCAAGTGCGATCAAACCACCTAAACACTGGGGCAGGACCCCTCCTTGGTTTCGCTGTGAGCTCTTTTTCTACTCTGGCACAAATAGCTTCAAAAGCACTAACAACCTCCCCCCCCCTCCTCTCTCCATCCCTACATTTCTCAATTTCAACTGCCATATGTTGCTCAATTAGACCATGAAAGTCCTCTGGACAAACTTTACACCATTTAAGGCGCCTTCCCTGGTCTCTGCTCCTTACATCCCTTGCAGAGATTGCCCTCAGTTCCCCTTTACACAAACCAGAGAAAGCGTCCAGAACCAACAACACCGGGGTGTGGTCACTGAACCCACTTACAATTGCATTATAGAACAATACATAACGTAGGAGCCCCGGGAACATAAAAAAGTAATCGATAATCGATTCGCTCCCCCTCGCGTTATATGTGACCACACGGTTTGTTGGGTCTGAGAACCCTGGTTCATATAAATCATTAGATGATAACAGATTTTCCATTGCCACACCCTTAGGGCTGTGTTCAAAATGTGGCAACGATGTGTGATCTGGACCGGTATCACATACAATCTGACAGTGAGACTCACACAAATGAACATTAAAATCACCCATCATAATTAACTGAACAAAAGTGGTTTGTTTTGACATATAATTGATTAAAAAGGCCGATAAACCTTCTAAAACAAAATTAGGGGGCCCCCCCTGCATGGAGTTATAACAATTTATAAACACAATCTTGTTCTTGTCTGCCAAACGAATTTCCACCAGCTGAAAAAAGTGAGAGGAACTGGGGATTTCTTTGACATTCCCTGCTATTTTGACTGAAACAAGAAATTGCAAACCCCCTCTATCCCTTCCCGCCGTGGAGCTCTGGGCATCGACAAAGAATGAAGTATAACCATCTACCCAGGAACCCTTATCTTTAGACCAAGTTTCTTGTAAGGCAACTATATTGTGTTCCTTCAGTTGTTGTCGCCAAATCGGGTCATCCTGTTTTGCCAGTAGGCCCGCAATATTCCATGATAATAACCTGATATGCCCCCTGCCCGATTCTAATGGGTCATTTGTAGCAGTTTTAACCATGACATCAGATGTGGTAGCCTCTGCATTACCTAGGCATGTGACAGTCAGGTTTTCGTGTTCAGGCTCTAGTCATTCAATATCTATTCTATCGGCTAGGGCCGTGAACCTATTTGACAATAATAAATCATTTGAAGGAATGTTCCTTACAACATTAACTAAGCCACTGCCCTTGGTTGGCTTTGTCACCCAATCACTAGCAAACATAGGTGAAATAAGTTTGTCCTCCGCCCAAGCGTTTTCAGTAAAATGTGACTTGTTATTCTCCACAACACCTGGTCTATAGACTCGGGGGTAGAAGAAGCCAAGGGGCATCGCCCGAACACCTTTACCTACAGGGTCCAAAGGGGAGTTGTCCCAGAAGAGGCAGCTGGCGACGTTTCTAGATTTAAAATTAACAATGACACAATCTCCAGCTACCTCTTTCTTACTTGTGCCCACCCAAATGACCCTTCTGCTTGTTACAATATTGTCTGCAATGTTACTTTCTCCCGTGCAGTTAGCATTACACCATGTTTTAACATGCCTGAGAAGAGTGTCATGATGTTCCACCTCCCCATCTGCAAGTTTAGCACGTTAACCAAGATTGCAACAAAGGGTGTTGCATCCGGAGGTAGATTTATTGGGGGTGCCCTTCTTGCCACAACCCCCTGCTGGCCACTAGGCCTTACAGAGGTATTTACACTGGGAGCCGCCTCCGTTGAGGGGGATATATATCCCATTATCCACTTTCCCTTTTTTTGGAACAGGGTTATCGGTGGTCACTATAAAGGTGACAGCTGACCTAATTGTGGATGGACCCCCGACCTTAGGGGCCGAAACCTGCGCAACTGTAGGACATGGCGCCATAGGCATAAAGGAAGAGGGGGCCCGAGTATTAAGGGCATCATTGATACGGTCACATTTTGCCATAAGGTTATTGACACAATCCTTCAGAGTCTCAGTGATGTCGGAAGCAATCTGGACTAATGCGGTTTCCAGTCTTTCTGTAAACAGTTTTTCCAGTAGGGCCGAAATACCCTCCTCAGTTACATAAATTGGCTGGAGAGGTCCCGCCTGGTTAAATGCAGACCTTCCTGCATCCCCCGGGGTCATAGGGAATAGTGGTATCACTGTTTCAGGCAAAACCGGGAATGGAAGAACTGTGGCGGATTGTGGCAGAGTGGGTCTACATGACTCAATGATGACCCTAGGCTCCAGCGGAATACAGTTTATAACAGAGGCATTGGATGTGTTGACAGCCCCAGGACTGGAAGCAAGACCCAACTCACGCTCTGACTCAGCGATCTGCGTTGATAGCTCCCCCAACTTTGTTGTTAAGTACGTGATAATGCTAGTTGTGTACTTTGGCACCTTAGCTTTCGCTTCACCTGCCGCCGATGTAGCCAGTTTGTGCTTACCCATGAAGAAAGGGACGTGGCCCGTCCCGTCCCTGGTCGTCCTTGGACGGCCTTAGACGGCCCGCCCTCTGCCCGCGGTCCGCCCGGCGTCGCCCGCGCGCGTCCCGCGAGGCGGAGGGATTGTCTCGCCTTTGTAGCGCCTCCAGGCACGAAGACAGCGGGAAACAGGAAGTACACGCAAAGCCCGCTGGGAGCTGTAGTCTCCAGCCGCGTTGGAATGACGATGGCGGCGAGACCTACAGCGTTCCAGACCCAGGGGCTAAGGCTGCGTGGTGGCGTGCTGTCCAGAAGGTGAGTGAGCTGCCAGTAGACCCCCTATTGACAAGTAACTTCTGATGTTTGTTGGGAAACATCATTTACCCTGCATGCAAAACAATTCATGGCATTACAACACAGTCATTACAACAACTGCATTGTTATATCGCATGCCATTACAACGCAAGCAGTTACAACGACTTGCTGTAGGGGGCAGAAGGTGTTGGATTTTAAATCCAATACCTTCCCTACTGTTGCACAGACTGGAGTTGTGATAGTAAATTATACTATTCCAACATCCAGCGCCCCCCTACAGCAAGTCGTTGTAATGACTTCCATTGTAATGGTATGTGATGTAACAACGTGGTCGTTGCAATGACTGCGTTGGAATGGCATTCGCTCTAAATGCATGTGTTATAATGTGACCTCTTTGTTTTACTGCTTGTCAGAGGTCTGCACTTCACCAGTCCACCCAGTCGCTGAACCTAATAATCACTCTTTGTTTACAGAGTCCAGACTTTGCAGGAGAGGGCACAGCTTATTAGCCTCTTCCGGTGCTAAGGAGTGAGGGCAGAGTGGTGGACTTTGCACCTACAAACATGGACCTGTGCACTGCTACAGCATGGCATCCCTCGGCTACTCATTGCATGCGTTATGAAATCTTTGCACCCGCTTCCTTCGTCACTGACTAGGGGGCTCAGGTCGACCCTTTTATTCAGAATCCATGACTCCTGTATACTTGCCACATTCTGTAACCAAAATGAGGTAGGATTTATTATGTTTCACAAGTGCTAATTATCAAAATGACAAAAGCACAAGCATATATCATATGTCTGGTGATCCCCTGGTGTGGACATCTTCAGCTTGCATCATGGACACCAAAAAAAAGTACCAGAAGGGCATTGAAAGATTGACAAACAGTAGCAGTGCCAGACCTCTCCCCCTGCAACCTGTCTGAGGATCACTTCTCCTTTCTGAACCTGGGTCTGGTTAGGAATGGGTTGAGGTTCATGTGAAGGTGCCCCCAATCCATGCAAAGCCAATCGTCAGCGAGGAGACTCTTCCAAGGATCCTCACTGGGCCATCAACCGCTTCCCTCCAAGGGTGTGTTGCTGCAGAATGGCTCGGGCAATCTCTTGCCTTCTGCCATCGACACTCACTTGGAGTGGGAGCTTGCCATGCTGCCCCCAACTGATGATCGCCTCAGTGAGTCAGCGGAGGGGGAGGGGGGATGGAGCAAAATCACAGACAGGAAGAGGAACCTGTACCTCTCTCTTTTGGACCTTTAGATACTTCCATCTTAATGCTTCTCTGAGTAGATTGAAGGTGATAGCTAACAGTCATTAGTGCACCCCAGGGAACACAGGGGCCAGATAGGCCCTTTATTTCACTGGGTATATCCCCCATGGGATGGAGCCTTTCAGGCAGGTTTTGAGATCCCAGGGCCACTTCTGGTGCCTCTGTCACTTCCCCATCTCCCCCAGGTTAATTTCAGCAGGCATGGGGAATCATCGCCAGAGGGAAAGTGAGGGAGGGGAAGGAAGGGAGGAAGCGGTCAGAGAGGGGGAAGAGAGAGTACAATGGTGCGGGAACAATGTTCAGATGGGGGGGAGTTACTGCCATCAATGTTACATCACTGAAGTCAGAGGGATTCTGAAACATCCAAGCATCACACAAAGAACAAGTGTTGCAGATGAGCTGCACACATTCAGCAGGAGAGTGGTAACCCTGTCTGCTATGCCCCCAAGAATGCTGCTGTCTGCTACCCTACTATCAACCAGAATCGTCCACAAGTCCCATGCCTGTCAGGATCCAGGATGAAAAAGCTTCTTGGAGTAGAACTATAGAGAATGGATGTGCTATGGATGTTGCCATGACTGAAGAGGTCGCTGGTTGTCCTGGTATGTGTATGAAATAAAACAACCTAGGCACTGCTATGATACGATTAATAAAACAAAGGAATAACAAAGAGGTAGGACTACACAGAATCAGTTTCTAACATTCAATAGTATACATATTAAAAGCAAACAAGACTTTGAACATAATAATCTGAATTAAAGCTTTGAAAAAATGCATCATAATACATGAAAATTACAAATCAATTAACAAAAATACTATCAAAAATTATCACAGTTATATTTTTATCATAAAAATCACAATTATAAAAAGTGGCAAAATTAATATATTTTTCTCGACGCGCGTTTCGGCGACCAGTGCCTTCTTCTGGAGGAGCCACAGTATATTCTAAAAATAAAAAGAACAAATTTATCATCTAGAATTACAATTAGAAATAGATACATTTATATAACATTAAAAATAGACCTAACCCTGTGTCATCCTGAACCTCTTATATATGACAATTATACATCAATAATATAAACCCAAGAGTGGGTTATCCATTTCCTTGTACATTTTAGAGCTGGGGAGAAAACCCAGTCCTGGAAAAAAGTGCATTGGGGGGGCGGTCAGAGAAAGGACAAAGAGCTTTTAGGAACATGGGTAATTCTAGCACGGAAAAAGCAGGGTGTCCGTGGGTTCAAATTAATTTTCAGAAGGGCAAATGGCTTTGAAACTAAGTCTGATATTTTGAGACATAAGGATAATTTTGATCTCATCATATCGTTGTATGGTACTTACTTATTGGACAGACAATAGGATCAATGCCTTCAGTTAATCAAATATGAACTGGTTTGAATGCAGTAGGTTCTGAAAGATATGTCATATACTGGATATACTCGATTATTTTATTTTATAAGATAGGTGGTGTTTATTCATTCATTTTATCAGAGTACTATCTAAAACATACGTGGCATATAACCCCTTACTTTGCTGGTAGTACTCACCTATTCTAAGGCGTAATATAGGGATAGCGTAGATACCGATGATTCTATTTAGAAGTGCAGGCCTCAAGCTCTTGAGTAACAAGCATTGGAAATGCAATAGGTCTCGCAGCATTAGAGTTAGTGCTTTTAGAATTGTTTATGGGTTTTTTTGTAAATCTTTAGCATTTTTGTTTCCTGTAGCCAATGCTAAAGAATTAAAAAAAAAAGCCATAAACATTTCTAAAAGCTCTAACTCAAATGCTTCGAGACCTATTGCACTGTGTGAGGGTGAGGGGTTGAGGGTGAGTGAGGGTGAGTGAGGGTGGGTGAGGGTGGGTGAGGGTGGATGAGGGTGGGTGAGGGTGGGTGAGGGTGGGTGAGGGTGGTACGTAAAGGTACTTGTGTAAATGTTTGGTCTAGTGCCCCCATAGTTATCTGGGGGTATTCAGATTGTGTGACAAATTGAGTGAAAAAAGGGGAGGGGGGGAGCGCTTGAATGGTGCGAAATGATCTGGGACGGCCAGCTCGAGTGACATGCCCAGAGGCACAACAGTGTAATACGGGTGGGCACGTGTTATTTGCTTGAGGCGGGCTGGGGGGGCGCGTGCACTTGAAGGTGCTGGACAGACAGTCAAGGGCTGGATTGTAGCGAACGCCAGCTGTAGGGGCGCAAGCTGGGAAAGGAGGCGGGGGGGTTGGAAGAACCCTGCTCAAAGCACTACGGTTGGCAGGAATTGCACAATTACAGGAGGTCACGGCTGGTCACACCTGAAGGATTGAAGGTTTTCTGAATTATTAGGAGCAATCATGCGCGGTAGGGGTAGGGGTGTCTTCGAGTCAATCTGGAGGAAAAAGGAAAGGGTTGTAAGAGAGTGCCGGGGTACTCGGGTGGTTGCAAAGGGTATACCGGTAACAATACTAACTTGCCGAATGCACAAGACGTGGTCGGTGAATCGAGCACTGTCTTAGTACGTTTTTTGTAGTGGCATTTTAGGCGTCCGGGGGTTGGGGGCAGAACCTGCGGGAGGAAGGGACGAATTAGCAGAGGACGGAGAGCAGTGGGCCGTAGTCAAGGACTTACAGGGGCCTGTGACCGGAGCACATACCTGATCGGATTGTGGCTCGGGTACAGAGTGAATCCGGCAGCCGATCGGGTTTGGATGGCTTTCTGAAGGGTGGGCCGTCAGTGATACAGAACCAGGAAATAGCTGATCACAGGGGCTGTGATGTGTATGGAGGGAGCCAATCGTAGCGCGGAAGGGGGCGGGAACAAGGACCTGCCCGGCAGACTTAAACGGACAGTCGTAAAGGAAAAGGTGAACCATGATGTGACTTTGTACAGTGAAACACATATTGCAAATATATATATCCACAATATCCACAACGGGCGCCATTAGTAAGTGTTGTGAGTATCTAATTGGCACGTTGTTAACAAATGACGACTTTCACAGTATAGGCGAGTATAATATATACGGCCGTTTATTTCTTAGTCTTTCATTAAAATTATATAAGGGGTAGTGTTTTGGGGATTATTTATTTATCAGAAACGTAAACTTATAACTGTGAAATGTATTGGCAACACATGTCAAGTAACCTAGGTTCTTAACCTCAGGACCTACAGAGGCAGAGATGGAAGAGAGGGGGGGGGGAGGAGAAATGCGACACGGCGGGAAGGGGAGGGGGCGGAGCGGGTAAAATAAACAAGACGGAGGGAAGAGAGGGGAGAGGGGAGGAGAAATGCGACACGGCGGGAAGGGGAGGGGGCGGAGCGGGTAAACAAAGACGGACGTGCACGCGCTTTTAAGCTCAATGCGCATGCGCATTGAGCTTAAAAGTCACGGGCACTGCAAGGAAGCGCCACGATTCCTTGCAGTGTGGATAAAGAGTAGATAAGTCCCAATACTCTCGCCTTGCTCGATGCGCATGCGCATCGACAGGCGAGACCTAAAAATGAGTAGTTCTGGGACCCAGAAATAAACCATCGTTAAATGTGAAAAATGGTATAGCCAATGGTTTCACATGCAAAAAAAACTACATGAGAATGTGTCTCAAAATGATTACCATTACCAATACAATATAAATCGTGTGGATATCGATACAGTAAAATATATTGTTTATAGCTCATATTCCATATTTAATAATTACCTTTTATCAGAAATTGTCTCAGTACGGTAGTGAGAACAAAGGTATTTCAAGGATATTTTATACGTTTTGGAATTCTATAAAGAAAAGCATATGCATTAAGAAATGCCTCTTCATGTGCCAAAAACGCGGCCTCTATTAAAATGCCCATTCAACTACAATCACAAGTACCTTTTCAGCTGTAGAATTCGGCCCACTTGATTATTCAGGGATATTTTATATTGCTGTGATTTGATTTTATACGGTTGAAACTCTACAAAGAAAAACATGTGCATTAAGAAATGCCTCTTCATGCGTCGAATACGCGGCCCATAAGAAAACGCCTATTTAAACTACAATACCAATTACCTTATCGGCTATTGAATTAGGCCTCAGCTCGATGTTTCATGGATATTTTGTGTGGCTGTAATTTTATAAAGAAAAATATATATATTTAAGCAATGCCTCTTCCTGTACGAGATATACGGCCTTTGATCGTTTATCCAAACTACGCTCACAGATACCTGATTGGCTGTTCAATTTGGCCACACTCGCAATTCCGAACGCTGGCGTTTTAAAATCTGTTAAGAGATGACAAACGAACAAGAGTATAGGTCATCTAAATACCAAATTTTATTCCATGATTCCTTTAATAGGAATGGGGATAGTTACAGACAGTTGTAACGTACCTTGTATATAAAAAGGGTGGAAAACAATACTTCTAGATTTGTAGAGAAGACCTCCTGATGTGGGGAGTTCTCTGTTGATATAAAACGAGACCGAAACAATAAAAAAATATATACCAAGGAACTGTCTATACACCTAACCAAACGGATTCTACAAAGATAATAACACCTACCGGGATTGAGAATGGAAAGTATATTCAGACGTCCGATTGCGAGGAAAGGGGTTCCGGTGAAAATAGCGGAGAGCGATATCAACCGAATGGTGATACCGCGTCAGAATATATACTTGGAAGGCCAGGAGAGCATAGGTGTGGATCATATTGCAGTGATTACGCAAAAGGCAAAAGAGAAAACAGACTAGAAACGCTAGTGAAATAACGACACAAAGAAGGGACAATGTGAGGTAGTCTGATACAAACTGAGTGTTTAATGGCAATGGATGATAGACTTAGGCATCAGAATGGACATAGAGGGAAAAAGCGGACCAAAATCTAAAGAGAAAAAAACGGACCAAGGTCTCAAAGAGCAACAAAATAAAGAAACAAGGTGTACTATTATAATGAATAGAATTAATAATAAAAGAGCAAATTGAGATCGTGTAATTAATCAGGTAAAGTAAAATAGTATAAAAATCCAAAATTAATGGCTTAAAGCCGCGTGAAACAATTATAGGACAATTTAATAAATGTAACGTGTTTCTACATGGATGAATTTATATCACAAAATAGGCTTAGAATGTGAATTCTGGGGGGATACTAACAAGTGTAATTTGGACTCAGATTGCAGACTTCAAATGTTACATCACTGAAGTCAGAGGGATTCTGACAAATCCAAGCATCACACAAAGAACACGTGTTGCAAATGAGCTGCACACATTCAGCAGCAGAGTGGAAACCCTGTCTGCTATGCTCCCCAGGAACGTTGCTGTCTGCTACCCTACTTTCAACCAGAATCGCCCACAAGTCCCATGCCTGTCAGGATCCAGGATGAAAAAGCTTCTTGGAGTAGAACTATAGAGACTGGACGTGCTATGGATGCTGTCATGACTGATGAGGTCGCTGGTTGTCCTGGTATGTGTATAGGGAATGTCTGACATAATATCGACAGACAGAATATCGAAATACAAAAATATCGGCACAAAAATATCGAAATCAAAAATATCGGAGTCATATCTTCATAAAGGTAAGTACAAAAATATCAAAAAATTAATATCGTAGTACAAAAATATCGAAATAAAAAATATCGTTTTTTTAAATGTATTAATAATAATGTGAAAATAATTTTAAAATACATATAATTTTACAAATATTAAATAAAAATATTAAAACAAAATTAAAACTAATACATATACATTTAAAATAAATAAAACACTTAATAATTTAATGTAATTTTATTTTTTTTAATTTCATTTAATTGATTTAATGTAAATTTATTATATTTTTACCCTGTACGCCTGTACCCCAAAAACCCAAAACTGACCCTGAACCCTAAAAATACCCCTTTACCCAAAAACTGAAAACTGACCCTGGACCCTAAAAATACCCCTTTACCCAAAAACTGAAAACTGACCCTGATCCCTAAAAATACCCCTGTACCCAAGAACTGAAAACTGACCCTGAACCCTAAAAATAACCCTTTGCCCAAAAACTGAAAACTGACCCTGAACCCTAAAAATACCCCTTTACCCAAAAACTGAAAACTGACCCTGAACCCTAAAAATAACCCTTTACCCAAGAACTGAAAACTGACCCTGAACCCTAAAAATACTCCTTTACCCAAAATTAAATAATATTATTTAATTACCAATTAATTATTAATTAACAATAACAATAAAGTAAATATATTAGCACATTAGCTTTAATTAATTTAATTTAATAATTAATATTATTTTTCCCAATTAATTAATTAAGAATAACAAAAAATTATATATAAAAATTACTCTAATTAATGTAATTAACTAATTAATATTAATTAATTACCAACTAATTAATAATTAAAAATATGTACAAAATTATATTAATTAATTAACTGATTAATATAAATTAATTACCAATTAATTATTAATTAGAATATTTACAAACATATATTAATTATTTAATTATTATTAAATTACTTCCCACCCTATTCCCCTATAAACCCATAACCCGCTACAGAACATATTTATCAATTAATCAATTAATTAAAATTAATTAAAAATTAATTCTCAATTAATCAATTAATAATTCCTACTTATTAATAATTAATTTAACATAATTAAATTACTTCCCACCCTATTCCCCTATAAACCCACAACCCGCTACAGTACTAAAAGACAATATTTAATTAAATTACATTAAAAATAAATAATAAAACATAATACATACAATATAATATACACTAAATTTATTTAAAAATTGATATTAGTATTTATTTCGATATTATTGACATCGATATTTAAAACTTCGATATTACTGATATCATACTAATATCGATATTAAGACTGTCGATATTACTTACCTTCTATATTTTGTCCCATCGATATTTAAACTTCGATATAATTGTATATCGAAATTTAAAACTCAATATTTTGTCTGTGTGCCGCATGGTTCAAATACTGACAGTACTGACTCAGTTTAGTCAGGGGTTACACTGTGGATTTGAGTGTCTTGAAATCCAGCGCTCTCATTTCTGTGATCCCTGGCTAATCATTTCACTTACCTGAGCCTCAATACTGTAATTTGATAAAAAGTTGAGACACTGACTATAAGTAGAAAAGGTGGCAATTTAGATCCTTAGGTTGATGTGCAGTGATTGCAAGCACTATAACATAACTACGCTATTGCTTGTATCCTAGGTACCTTTTAGTCATCAGCACAGGATCATGTAGTTGTATGAACACTTCCACTCACCCTAAACAGGAAGACAACAGGCACATTTGTAAACACACTTTGATATTTCTCTACTTTGTTTTTTACTGTTTCACTCACACCAAACAACAGTATTGCTGTTTTTGGTTGAAGAATTGCAATAAAGCACATGAATTTCGAGCATTATGAAAGGTGCAATACCCTTGATAATGTATGTACCACTTTCCTTTGCAGTCTTTCATAGTGAGCGCTTCTCCACCGAATCCAGCAAAGACAGAGAATGAGAGGAAGCAAACTGTTTGCAAGAAAGTATATTCTTAGGTGCTACAAAGGCTTCGGAGACCCCGCCTTGTTATGTTGGGTGTCCCATGTTATCTTGTGAATCTCTGACCATGCAATTGCATCTGAAAGGTTGTAACTGATTGGCTGTGCTTCAGTCCTTCCAACCTTTCACAAGCAGTTGTCCTACACAGTAGTCCCCATATTTCACCACATCTGCCTGCTTTGCATAGCAAACAAAGAGACCCTATGTTGAAGTGCAGCCTGTTAGGTTTGAGTGGGGTGAGTGTAAGAGTATAAATAGAGAGGTTACAGAAGGAGCTGAGAAGGAAGTGGTGTCTGGAAGTAGTTCACATACCTCACCAAACACCTGGATAAGGCCACACTACACCCTCACAACACTGCTTTCCGAAGGGGTGCCAAGAATCTGAAGTGATTGTGAGCACAAGTGATTGTGAGCACTTTGCGGCCTTATTAGGGTTATAAAGTGCTATATGAACTATATAATGCAATCCAATAATAAAGGATGAATGAACTGGTTAAAAGTTGAAGAGGCTGTACTATGGATGCATTTCAGGAATCTCTTTCAGGGTAGTGAGTGCTGTGTAAATGTACTCAGTTGGATCATTTACATTCCTGTCATGTGATACTTTTGCAGCCAATCCTGGCCGTTGGCCTACATTGCTTGGCATTCTGGAGCTTGTCGTCCATTTTTTCAGTGATATAAGAATCCATAAAGTGAAAGTTCTGCTGTCTATAAAAGACAGTTATGGCTGAGTGTGTCGCACATGACAATTGTCAAAATTGCAGTAACATCATACGCGGAACAGTCACCAATCACACTATGAAGGGTTACAAAATGAAGCTTCATTTGACGGCCACCTGTGAAACAACCAACGTCGTTTACCTGTTAAAATGCCCCTGTGGCAAAGTGTACGTGGGGAAAACTGAGAGGAAGTGACAACTAAAAAGTAATGAACACACGTCGAACATAAGAACCAGGAATACGAAGTCAACGGTTGCGACACACTTCATGGAAGAGAAGCACAACATATCTCAGTTGAGATTCATGATTTTGGAGACAATTGCAGAGATATCAATAAACACCTACTGAGGAGAGACAACCATTGGATAATGAAATTACAATCTTACAGACCATACGGCCTCAATGAACAAATTGAATATGCCTACTACCTCTGAGTAACAGGCATTTATGTTTGCTCACAGAAACTGTGTTAGTTGCTTAGCAATAAGCCAACATCCATCCTGTAAATATTGGATCTAAAATAATTCATGTTAAGGACACAATGCCGGGCCCCGGGGGAAGCAAAGTCGCAGACTAGTCTTCCCCCGGGGTCATTCGCGCGAGATAGGACAGGCAGGGGAAGGGGAGGAGTTAGGGGGTGGGTATATAGGCGCAGGGGAGGAAGGGAACTTCCTCTTCCTGCGCCTGGCACCATCGGGAGGGAGGACAAGAAAGGGACAGTGTGAGTAGGTCAGGGTCAGTGTTAGAGTAGGCCGGGGTGATTTTTTCGAGTTGCTTACGTCGCGTGGCTGTCCGACGGCAGCAGGTCAGCAGATCCAGTTTTCTCACGCCGGCCGCGTGAGAATTTAATATGTCGGGAGTTTCAGCGGAGGAAGTGCGGGCGGCCCTGTTCCTGCTGGCGCGCGCTGGGAGAAAAGATCTCCTTCAGCCAGGTGTGTTGGGCCAGTCTTGGGTGAGGTGCTCTAGGACCCCGCACGCGGCCTCGGCGAGGGTCGCGGAGGCGGTGATTGCTTGCCAGGAGGATGATTTCGCAGGGTAGGGTGCGGCGGCTGGGCGTGGGGGGGCGGGGCCCCGAGGGACTCGACGCGGGGTGGAAAACGAAAGAGCCTGCCCCCGCGAGTCTTCCCCCCGCTCCAGTTTGCGCCTGGGGCTTCTGGGAAGGCGACGGGGGCACGGAGCCCCCTGCTGAGCTGGATGACATGGCCCAGAAAAAGGTAGAGGTAGGGGAGGGGGCTGGGCCGGGCACCCGGTTTCTTGCTCCAGCTGGTGACCTTTCTGGGGCAGAGGGGGCGGTGCAGGCCTGTGAGGAGGGGGAGCAAGCGGAGGACCTGTCCTTGGGGTTGGGCCCGGCTGGGGGCACAGGGTCTAGGGTCATGGGGCAATGGGATGATGCTCCCATCGACCTCTCCACGAGTTCCAGGGCGCCCACCCCCACCCCTGCGGGGCGAGAGTCGGCCGGGAGGCAGGTAGAGGAGGGGGTGTTTCCTGGGCCTGGTTTTCTGGATGTTGGGGGGGTGGGCCCCGGGTCCTGCCCAATGGGGTTGCTTCCCGCCCGGGGTGGGTTTTATGGGCTACTGCCCAACCCCACCTCGGCAGATCTGGGGCGCCATGACCTGGGAAGACAGGAACAGGAAGCAGAGGATTCTGGATCAAATCCGGGAGGTCAGGTGGGCCGAGGAGACTAGGGCCAGAGTGGGAGCAGTGTGGCGGTCCGAAATTGAGGGGCCTCCGACCCCAACCTCTGTGGAGGAACGGGAGGCCGAGCTAGAAGAGGCGCAGAGGCGGGTCAGGGCCAGGAAGGCAGTGGAGGGGTCCCCTAAGAGAGTTATGGCTGGCGTAGGGACGGCCAGGACGGCTTTGAGGCCCAATGGTGCTGGGGCCCACTCAGGCTGGAGCGACCTGAGGGGTGGGAGGGGATCCACGCCGGCGGCTGTCGGCAGAGCCCGGGGGTGCCTGGCGGGGCACAAAACGGCTCCAAAACGCAGTACAGAAGCAGCAGGGCAGTCTGCGGCGGCTGTCCCTCCTCCGAGGGCTCGGGCTCCTGCGGCGCGTGTGGAGAGTGGCATGTGTGCGCATGGGGGTGTGCAGAAAGGTGTGAAAAGGGCTGTGAAAGAGGTGGAGAGTGCGAGGGTGGATCTGGAACCGGTGCTTGAGCTGGATTATGGTGCGGAGAGTGATGAGCTGGAGGACGGGGAGGTGCGGGATGACACTGAAGGCTTAGGGGGGCGCTGCGGACAACGGCAACATTGATGTTTTGCAGGCCCCGGCGGGGACGAAGACCAAGGCCGGGATGGCGGTGGACCAGCTGACGGTGCCCAGAGGACAGCCCCGGGATCGGAACACAGCACTCACAGGTGAGGGAGCCTGGTGGGCAGCCTGGGATGAAGGGCCCCGGGGGGGGTCAAAGGGGACTTGCAGGTCAGTGGGAGTTGGCGATGGTTCAGTGCGGGAGGTGGAGAAGCCATCGGGCGGTCCACCTGAGGATGGTGAGAAGGTGGACAGTAAGTCAGTGACATTGGGGGTACAGACGGACAAAGGGGAGAGTAAAGATGAGAAGGGAGTGAAGGTGCCGAAAAAACTGCTGTATATGGGGCTGGCTATGCCATTGGGTTCGCATCTCTCAGAGAAACTGAGGGCCCGGATTTGGAGGCATGAATTTGTGGATGTCTTTAAGTTACTACATAGGGAGGTGCAGACGAAGGAGGGGTCCTAGGAGGAGGAGTGGGAGCGGACGAGGTGCCCAAGGGTGCCGGTGACAATGGAGAACTGGACGTCAGCGTTCTTGATTTATGCCAGTATTTACTGCAAAAAGTATTTGGACAGGGCGATTGCGCTTTTCAAATACATGGACATCATTCGCAAGGCCCAGATGCAGTTCGGGGGTTTTGCCTGGCTGAGCTATGACGAGGAGTTTAGAGCCAGGGTCAGTGCGAATCCTGAAAAGAATTGGGGGGAAGTTGATCAGGAACTCTGGGTTCAGTGGATGGCGTCTACGCACTCCACTGTGTCCACACACACGGCCAGCGGCTTGCCGGTTGTGTATCGGTCCTTTCCACCGCGTCCTGCCCAAAGCGGGGCGGGTGGAGGCTCGGTGCCCAGCACCATCGTCTCGGGCAGCAGTCCAAGCCGGGGGGATATTCCACGGGGGCCTGTTGGAGCTACAATAAGGGGTATTGTTCCCGGTACCCCCGTAAGTTCAAACACGAGAGCTCAAAATGCGCCGGGAAACATGCCCTTACTCAGTGCCTCATCCTCACCACACCCTCGGAGCAGTGGAGGAACGCCAGAAGGCGGGGCCACCCTGGCCCGAAGGTCGCCTACACCAGTTAGGGTGGAGGCGATGGCTCCGTGGCTCTCGTGCTACCCGGATCAGGAGGCGGCGGCGCGACTCTTCTGGGGTTTCACGGAGGGCTTTAGAGTGGGCTACCAAGGTCCCAGGGAGCGCCGTTGGGCCGACAACTTGAGGTCTGCGAAGGAATTGCCCTGTGTAGTGTCTGCTAAGTTGAGGAAGGAGGTTGAGGAAGGATGGGTGGCTGGCCCGTTTACTGACTGGCCTTTGGAGGATCTGATCGTCTCTCCATTGGGGGTGGTGCCGAAGAAAGAAGAAGGGGAGTTCAGGATGAGACACCATCTGTCATGGCCGGTGGGCCAGTCGGGGAACGACTTCATTGCAGAAGAAGATTCTAGAGTGCTCTATGCGTCGGTGGATGATGCGATCCGTCTGGTGAGGGTGTGTGGGTCGGGAGCTGAATTGGCTAAATGCGACATCAAGTCTGCCTTCCGTTTACTGCCTATTCACCCGGCGAATTTTTTGCTCTTGGGCATGCAGTTTGGGGGGTCCATCTACGTGGACAAGGTTTTGCCCATGGGGTGCGCCATCTCCTGCGCTCTTTTCGAGCTCTTGAGCACTTTTCTGCAGTGGGTCATGGTGCGAGTCAGTGGGTGCCGCGAGGTAACTTACTACTTGGATGATTTCCTCTTCCTGGGGAGGGCGGATACCGGGGATTGCAGCAGGGCCCTGTCGCGATTCCAGGAAATGGCCCTTCAATTTGGGGTGCCTCTGGCACCTGAGAAGACGGCCGGTCCTAGCTGTTGCCTCACGTTCCTAGGGATCGAGCTGGACTCGGTGCAGTGGCTGGCGCGTCTCACTGCGGCCAAAGTGGAGGAGATACTGGCATGTATGGACTGGGCGGTTGGGGAGAAGCGGATACCTTTGCGAGCGGTTCAGAAACTTCTGGGTTTCCTTAACTTTGCGTTTAGGGTAGTGCGGGCAGGGCGGACTTTCTGCAGGCGTCTCGGCATGGCCATGTCGGGGGCAAGTGCTTCCACATCACAGAGTCAGGATTTCCATGGGAGTGAGGGCAGACTTGAGGACCTGGATTACATTCTTGCAGGACTTTAACGGTGTGTCCCTGGACTTTGATGGGGAGAGGCGGTCTGGCAATGCCAAATTTACTCTGATGCAGCTGGGTCAGCGGGGTTTGGTGTTTTCTGGGACGGGAGGTGGTGTGCGGAGAGCTGGCCGGCTCCATGGCTCAAACAAGGGAGGAGCATTGCTTTCTTGGAATTCTTCCCTTTGCTGGTGGCACTGGAGGTGTGGGGGGAGGAATTTCGAAACAGGTCTGTGCTCTTCCATGTGGACAACATGACGGTTGTGGAGCTGGTGAATCATCAGAGGGCAATGGTCCTGAGAGTGCTGCGGCTGTTGCGGAGGTTCATGTTGGCTTGTCTGCAGTTGAATGTGGTGTTTCGGGCTAAGCATGTCCCTGGAGCAAATAATGACATTGCGGATGCTTTGTCTCGTTCGCAGTGGCAGCGGTTCCGGCACCTGGCACCGGGAGCGGATACATGCAAGACCGAGCTGCCCGCCGGCATCTGGGCCTTGGGGGAGTGAGGATGATTGGACTGGTGGAAGGTTCACTTGCAGAGACCACGAGGAGGACGTATCGTCTGGCATGGTCTGAATTTAGTGCTTTCATGGGCTGGAATCTGGATGGTGTTGTGGGTGTTGAGTCTGAAGTGGGACAAGGGCTGAGGCGTTTTGTGTTGGATTGTATTGACAAGGGTTTGACTGCGGCTACGATTTCTGGTAAATTGGCAGGGATATCCTTTTACTGTGTTCTGTTTCTGGGTTTTGATCCGACCAAAGATGTGATCGTGAGTAGGATGTTGCGGGGTTGGGGCAGGGAATGCGGGAGTGGGGGGGGCAGGCTGCGGGAAGCAGTTACTTTTGAGTTATTGGTCCGGCTGGTTGGGGTGTTGCCGGAATGTTGTTATGACCTGGTTGAGGTTGGCCTTTTCCGTTTGTGTATGGTGTGGATGTTTTTCGGGGCGTTGCGGGTGTCTGAGTTGTTGGGGACAAGGAGAATGGCTGGCAGGTTGTTTGAGGAGATTCGGGTGGATGGAGGTCGCTTGGGTATTTGGTTACGGTGTTCGAAGACTGATCAGTTAGGCATGGGTAAGTGGGTATGGCTGAACGAGGCGGAGGGCGGGGCGGTATGCCCTGTGTTTGAATGACGGTTTTTCCTGGGGACGGTGAGTGTGGCACGTGGGGAGATTTTTTGTCACGCATCTGGCGCGAGAGTGACGTCAGGCCAATTATTGGCAGTGTTGCGTAAGGCTTTGCGACGATTGGGCCTGGATGCATCTGGTTTCGGGACCCACTCTTTCAGAATTGGGGCTGCGACAGCTGCGGCCAGGTTGGGGTGGTCCTGGGATAGGATTAGGAGGATTGGACAATGGAAGTCCCGCTGTTGTGAGAGATATGTGAGGAAGTGAGGTGTTCCCAGGCAGGTCGTTGGTTGAGTCATGTTATTGTTTCCTGTTTCTAACATCTTTTTCTTCATAGGTTGCGTGGGTGGACCGGGCAGTAAGACGGTGACATTGATTGTTGGGCACTCCTTCGTGCATTGGGCGTCCAAATATGCGGAGCAACAGGTTTACGACCGTAACCTGGGACTGAAAGGACACTTGCACGAGGTACAATGGTGGGGCAAAGGTGGCATGCGATGGGGGGCACTACTGCCCTGGCTCGCGAAGATGATCCCACAGAGGGGATGCCCTGATTTGTTGATAATACATCTGGGGGAAAATGACCTGGTGCAGCTGTCCGGATTGACGCTTTTACAACTCATGCAACAGGACCTGTGTGTGTTGAAAGCTAGGCTCACAGGGACCTGCATTGCCTGGACAGAGTTGGTTCCCAGGAAAGTGTGGAGAGGGGCTATGAAGCATGGGGTGATCAAAAAGGCACGAAGGAAGCTTAACAGGGCAATGAGACTTTACTGTGGTGACAAGGACATCAAAGTGATTGCACATGGGGGATCCGACTCGAAGAACCTTTAGTTTTTAGGGATGACGTAGTACACTTGTCCCAGCTGGGCAATGCTTATTACATGATGGAGATGAGAGATGTGGTGAGCAAGTTATGGAATGAGGCTATTTGGTGCCGCAGGGAGTGAGTGCGAGTGTGTTTGGCGCGGGCGAACTGACCTGAGAAGGGGGGTGGGGCAGGGAACCGCCCTACAGGGGGTTCCCTGATTGGCAGTACTTGGAAGGGACAGGGGGGTCAAGAGCGGGCACACCCATCCCTTGGGGAGGGAGTTCGAATGGCGGATAGAGGCATGACTGGAAGGACGCAAGGAGCGGGCTGGATGACAAGTGATTGAGGGGCAGGAATAAAGTATGGTATGGAGCTTCTAGGGGGTTGTGATGAGGTGAAACGAGTGAAACGAATGAGAGGGGAGTGTGAGTGGGGGTTTGATGTTATATACTGTTTATGTTTATTGTTATGTACAGATTACGCAGCCTGGTCTAATAAAATGGCCTTTTACGCTGACACTGCGTGGTCTGTTTATTGCGCGACGTAATGTATTATTTCAATGAAACGCTGCTAACTCATTTAAAGCATTCAGTCTTTATTTGATATGGTCTTCAAGACACCTATCCATTCCACAACAAACATATTCACCACTATGCACTCTTGTTAAGTCCGTTTTTACTTTTTACTCTCCCAAACAGCATCATCACACACAAGCATAGCACTGTTTACAAACGTATCGCGGAAACAGCACCCTCGACGCTGAACGGATTCGCCGGTCACAGAAAAAAACTCCGACTTTAAAAACACTCAGAGGAAACGGAGTACGAGTAAGTTCTACAAATGAATTAAAGGGCTTTCGCTGAGCTCGATAGTATAGAATGCCACAGAAGTTGACACGCGTTGAATACTCGCGTGTTCTAGTTATTACGGACGACCGCATCAAACACCTTTCATCCAGCATTGATGTATTTTTAAATTTCCGTTTTTAAAAATGTCTGTTATTATTCTTTTCACAGTACTTTGTGAAGCACACACTGCAGGTACTGAACGTGAGTAACTTTGTATATTTTTTAACACCCTGAACACCTTGAAAAATCACGAGCACATAAGGCATATTTTTCGGTCACTACATTCACACCCACATGACTGCATAATGAGCACTATATCAAAATGCATGTCATCTAACATGATATAAATCCAGATAATAGAATGAATAAGACCTGTTATCACAGTATTATTTAACTTATAGATTGTACTCCCTGATGAAGAGCACATATGCTCGAAATGCATTGGAGTGTATCAAGTACTAAAAGTGTTTATTGAAGAAGCAATGTACTAAGAAATATAAACCCATGGAATGCAAATAATTTCAATGAAATAGAATGAATGAATAAATTCATGAAAGAACAATAAAAAGTATTACTTGAATTATTTAAACCTCTAAGGATGGTAGTGGAGTGCCCAAAGGGGGATGCAACCAAGATTCTTGGAAGCACTAATTTGCAGCACATGACATGGTGCCACTTGACAGCTTTGTAATTACAGAGAGAATGTGACAGACAAGGTGTGATGTGAGGCTGTCTTGGTGTGGTGATAGCAGGACAATTTGAGGATCCTAGGACAGCATGATATGAAAATAATTTGAGACACCAGAGAGTGGTTGCCAGTGCAGCATAGGGTGGCTATCTCACTCTCCATGTGGCCATAGAAGCCATGTCCAATACTGGTTATTCATCTACAAATCCTCGCCATCAAGCATTACAATCCAATTAGTTCTATGGAAGCAGACCGGGGCCAGACTGGCATTTTATTCCACCGGGCATTTCCTGGTGCGTTGGCGCCCTTGGAGGCAATTTTTGAAACCCCAGTGCCACTCACGGTGTCTCTATACCTTCTTCAGCACCCCAGGGTTAATTGCCACAGGCACAGGGAGGCTTTAAGCGAGAGAGAAAGATAGGAAGGGAGGGCTAAGGTAGAGAGAAAGCAATCAGGGATGGAGAAGAGAGAGAAAGCAGAGAGAGAGAGAGAATTAATGGATAGGAAGGGAGAGCTGCAGCAAGGTTTGAAAATGTTTGGCAGGACTGTTTTTGTTTCCCCAGTCCAGCCCTGATGAAGACTACAAGAGCCATAATGCATTAGGAGCTCACACAAAAAAGCCCAGAGGTAGAAAGTGTCCGTAATGCCATAAAGTGAGATGGAACCCTATGGCTAAGTGAAAGGCACACATCAGAATGTAGTTGGAAATGAGATAAGGAGGGCAGGGTGGATGCTAATAGTTTGTGAGATTGGATTAAAGTATGGGGAAAACTGATTATGTGTGGGAGGTGTGTTGTACTCTTTGAGCATTCATGTGTTACGTCAGAAGAATAGAGTCCAGGTGTAAAGATTTGTGGACACTGGATTGGTGGCTAAATTCTCATGATCTGGGCGCAGGAAACATGTTGTAATCCCAGCATCCAGGGTTTACTAAACTGTGTGATCTCTGGCTCAGCTCTTCCTCCAAGTTTTCTCGACTGCCCACTGCTTGTGCTGGTTTATGTAAATGATCACAAACCGAAATGAGCCAGCAGGAAAGAAGGTAAGAATTGACACTGACATGAATACAAAGAGGCTGGAGCAGATCCATCTTAAGGATTTTTGGAATGCCTGGCAAGACACATTTTGGGATGTCCTGTTTGGAACAACTATGAATTTGCTGCCCATTTTCAGTTAAGTCAACCCTTCAGGATGCCACAAAATATTCAATTATACATGAAAATTTCGGAAACAGGGACACACAAACGAGTTAAACGTTTAAGCTACCCATTGCTAAAGCCTCTTCCTTTTGGACTTGGACCTACTCAATTTTGTCTCGTAACATTTTACGTAGAATTCATTGCCTAGCCAGTCTGTCCCTCCCCATGTAGGAAGGGAAGGGTAAGGGAGGTTTGGTGACTATTTAGTGGAAATGTGCAAAACCTTAACATCTGGCCTATAGAGCTTGCTGTTTTTGATTTATTTGAAGTAGACTTATAAATCCTTCTTTACACCTGGGATGCTCACTGTTGCAGGGAATGCCAAACCCCAGTGGTCAAACCTGATAATATTCTCTTCTATCCACTTCACTTGGCTTGTCCCTCCTACACCCGTTCTATGGTTAGACAGTGACCAGGGGCTCTGCTCAGTAAGAGAATTAGAAGGAGACGATCGATTGGAGAAAGGTACAGTAAGAGAAGTAAAGTAGAAGGGAGGTAAAGATAGAGTTGAAGTAAAGAGATAGGTGACGCAGGGAGAGATGCAAGGTAATCAGGTAGACATAGAAAAGTGAGGTAGCCAAAAAGAATTATACAGAGGTAGTGAGCAAAAGAGAAGCAGAGAGATATGTATTGGGTTATAGAGTTGAGAGAGACCTAGAGACAGGAAGAAAGAAATGTAACGGCATTTCCATTTGGGGGTTGAGTTTGCCGCCGAGCTCTTTGCCAGGGCCGGTTTTCGGCCAATTTTGTTACAGGACTGATTTTGCAAAAAAGGCCCTGTAACAAAATCGGCCCCCAGGGGCCCAAAACCGAACCCCACCCATGCGGCGCACCTGGCGATTGCCCGGTGCTCGCTACGGCCAGTCCGGCCCTGAAGCCATATCATGGTCCATACCAGGCATTGTTATGTATTGTGATTGAAAGGAACTGTGTGCATTAGATTGGACTTTAATGTAATATACAGTGGATTTGTAGAGCGCTGCTTGTCACCCGGGAGGGTATCCAGGTGCTGGTCTCCTGAAAATGGAATGACCAATATTGTCTGGGCCCTGTGCGGAATAAAGGCGAGTCCCTGGATTCTCTTCATCTTTCGATCTTTCTTTACAAGTTGGTGACAATGTTTGCTACAGCTACTCTCCGTTTCTCCAGCACGGGTAGACACCTTTTTCAGAGGTAGGAGGGGAGGCTGCCATCGGCCCCATATGGAGTATATGCCCAAATACATCCTTTCCTCTGACCTGCCTCTCTCCATTCCCGTATCTCTCCCTCTTCCATGCTGTTCCTCTCCTCCTTCTTTCTCCTCTCTTCCACATCTCGACATTTCTCATGTAAACCAGAGTTGTCTCTGTCAGTTGAGCCTCTCTCTGCCCCGAGTCTTCCTAACCACTGTCCGTCTTTCTCCCCTCTGCCCTGTATCTTCGATCTCGTCCCCTGCCCCTCTCTCATCCCTCTGCTGTGTCTTGTGCTTCTCTCCCGTATCTCTGACCTGTCTTCCATCTCCACACTCCCTCTTGCCTAGGGTGACCAACCGTCCGTAAATTTCATGGACAGTCCATAATTTCGTCCGTCTGTCCGTTGTCCTTGAAGGATTCTTTAATGGACGCCATTTGTCGGTAATTTTAACCTGGCACCGGTCGCACCACCCTAAAGCTGGCACAGCTTCCACCAACTTCCACCCACCTCCCTTCTTGACTCTGATGCTGTTGAGGTCGGGTGTAACAGACTCCGATGCAGTACCAAAGCTCAGATACCCAGCAGCATTGGTGGCACAGCGGGATGGCAACCCTCACACCTCCAGCCCGTGATGAGCTGTTAAGAGGTGCTTGAAGGTGACTGAGAGGGAGGGGCTGCAGCTTCAGGAGCAGGGGCATCTATTCAGATGCAAACAGTCCTGAATGTGTCATGTCTCTGCAATTTAGAGGGGTCTCACACATTCCCTTTCTGCCCAGGGCCCCAAACATCCTAGAACCAGCCCTAATTACACCGAGGCTGCATGTGGTTCTCTTCACAGAGCTTAATTACTGTCATTAAATTGTAAACAAACCTCGGTTCTTCAAACATGCAGTCTATAATGTAATAAAATAAAGAAATGGCACAATCGCACCCACACTGATTAACAAAGTATGGAGAACAATCAGTTAAATCAATTCTCTATTAGTATCTCATTTAAGTACTGTACATCACAGTGGGGGATGGAAAAACTATGACTTCTCTTTGTCTTGTCCAGGAGGGGGTGAAGAGCCCCACCCCACCCTGGGAGAGACCAAGATGATACTAGAATACTGCATGCCCACCCTTGTGCCCACCCTGGTGGATCCTGTTCCCCCTCCTCTGATGGCTCCTAGCCCCCTCCCCCCATGTGGTGGCTCCTGTCCCCCTACCTGTGATGGCTCCTCTCCCCCCCCTGTGGTGGATCCTGTCTCTGCCCTGGGTGGCTTCTGTCCCAGTCCTGAAATGGCTCGTGCAGCGAGGGTGAAGTTTTTGATGGGCCCCTTCTTCAAAAGGCTTCGCTCAAACTTAATATGAAAAGGTGGGTGAGTGAGAAAGTGAAGGGATGGGTGGATGCCTGGATGAATTAGTGAAAGGACGAATGGATGAATGAAAGATTGAATAGATGGATAATGAGAGAGGATGGATGGATTGATGAGTGAGTGAAAGGATGGAAGAGAGAATAGGTAAATAGCTGGATGCATGGGTTGAAGGGTAGCTGGATGAGTAAAAGGGTGGATGTATGAGTGAAAGGATGGATAAGTGAAACGGTGGATGATGAGTGAGTGGGTAGATGTATGATTGAAATGATGGATGGATTGATGAATTGATAAGTGCAAGTGTGAATGGATGAACGAATGAGTGAAAGGGTGGATGTAAGGATGGATGAGTGAGTGAAAAGGAGGGTAGATGGACAAAAGGATGAATAGATGAGTGAAGGAGTGAAAGGATAAATGGATGAGAGAAAGGATGGATGAGTGATAGGGTCAATGGATGGATTCATGAGTGGATGAGTAGATGGATGAGTGGGTGGATGGATGGAAGGAAGGATTGCTAAGTGAAAGGGTCAATGGAGAGAGAAAGGTAGGTTGGATGGATGACTGAAAGGGTGGCCCGGTGGAAGGATGAGTGACTGGGTGAATGGATGAGTAAGTGAAAGGACGGCTGGATGGGAGAAAGGGTAAATGGCTGGATGGATGAGTGAATTGATGGATGGGTAGAAGAGTGGATTGATGAGTGTACAGATGGATTGGGTGAAAGGGTGGATGGATGGATAATGGATGGATGAGTGAAAGGATGAATGAAGGGATGGATGAGTGAAATGAAAGATGGAAGGATACATGATGGATAGGTTTGCAAATGGTTGAATATGTTTGGATAAGGCTGGGCTTACTTACATACTATTGCGCGACCTCTGATGTGTCTGTAAAATGTATCCAATTGTCCTGAAGTTTTGTCCAGAATTTTGACCTCCTGTCCTGAATTTGTGTCCTGAATTTTTACCCATTGTCCTGAATTTTTACACTCACCATCCTAAATTTGCACCAATGCCAGTTGGTCACCCTCCCTCTTGCTCTCCATGTCTCTGACTATAATCCTGGCCACATACAAAGGAGGGGTCCCTGCTCTCCATAACTCTGTCAGTTACATGGCCTCCTTGCATCTCCTAAACTCTCCCCTGAGGCTTCTATTTCTGACGGATATTGGTGTAGTAAAATGAAGAACACTTGTAAGTTGTTGCAAAAGTGTTTTGCCACATGTGTGTGTTAATAGCCAATTTTTAGTTAGTTGTATATTTATTTGTCGTGTAGCTCCGACCACACAAGGATACCCTGCATCAGAGGGCTTTACCCAATGCCACTTGAGTTATGCAGCAGGGGAGGGCCTAATCAGTGCTTAATTTGTGCCGGGGCTTGCCGGTGCTTAGCACCTGCACTTAATTATCAGGGTATGGCCTACACGAATGGCTGCATGCACGTCATTGATTTCATTTTTGATATGGCAAAGAGTGTTGTGTTTTTCAACTTTAACAACTTCTCGTCTGCCCTCCGCAGTACTGTCTGATTCTCCCGTCTGGCTTTATCCAATGCGCTTCTAGTTGTCCGCTCTCCTGCATTTCCTCTTCTATCTCCCCTGTTTCCATTCACTTAGTACACCTGCATTTCCTGTGCGCCTGTTCCCGAGGCGGCCTTTGGTGCGTGTGCGCTTAGCGCTGCGGCAAGTGGAGGGAAAAATTAACTTCTGAGGCCAGCAGGGGGAGGAAAGTCGTCTGGGGGTTTCAGGCGAGAGGAGGAACCCCTAAGTTTCTTCACACAGCGGGGAGAGGGGTGATCCCGTAAAGCTAAGACCAGAACCCGAGGAGGCCGGGCTTAGTTGAAAAAGAGTGAGGAGGCCCCGGGCGTTGGCAGATGGTGACTCTCCATCAGGGGGCTGACGAAAGGAACTTCACAAGTACAGCTTTTTGGTGTTCTAAACCCAGTATGGTAATTGGCAAGCTATCTGTTTTGGTTACCTACCCATGTTAAAGGTGCTTTCTCAGATGCAAATAAAAACAAAGTTTACATAATGCTTATTAAAATCTTTACATTTCTTTAAACTCGATTAGAGTTGTTATCTTGGTAACAGTTGTTTTCTTAAATTCTTTTGTAGAAAGAACACTGCTTATTCTCTTTGCATCTGTTAAATAACACGATAAATGGAAAGTTATTAACTGCCATAACTGTTGCACAGGAGTCTATAGTAGAACTGCCTAAAGAGAGTGGAGTTTAGACGGATGAGTGATAAGAGCACCATTTTAAGTATTATTATAACAAAATGATTTATAAAAACAATTTTCAGCAAGAGGACAAAAGGTCACAACAAGTGAAGCCACTGGTCCCTAAGCCCAGTTGGTAATCATCTTTTTTTATTATTTCTGTAAAAGTAATCACTTTAACAGAATACTCTACTATTTATTAACCCAACAATACCCCTTTGGCCAATGGAAGTGACAGTGACAGACTCATTCAAGTGTATTGCATGACTTTGTTCAGTTTATCTGTTTAGAGTGTTTTCAGAACATTTTGGTTTATTTTTTCACATGCTCTATGTCCAAGTTGTATCTTTGAACTTGTAGACTCTGTTAAAAATGGCATACCCCATATATTGTCCTTTCCCCAAATCTGCACATAGAACACTGAAATTGTCAATACATTGATTTTAGCTAATTTATTCAAAAATTGTGCTTTTGATTAAATCTTTTTCAAAATTTCCAGAAGGCAGGGGAACCTCCTATCAAAACCTTACTATGAGGAAGGCTCCCTTGATGAAAATCAGATTGGGAAGATCTGCCTTTTAGCAGTGCCTAGTTGAGGATGTGGGAAGAGCTAATAGAGTAAATGGGTGAAGCCAGGGGAAGTGGGTGGAGCCAAAGAAAAGTAGGTGTGGCCTCCGACAAACATTTGAGCATCTGAACTTCATATATTACAAATTAATCACTGGGTCTAATAATGCTGCAGGGCTGACTAAATTATGCAGCAAAAAAAGACAAATTATGTGCCACAATACCGCACATTTTGTGAGAGTATTAGTTCACTATTTTGATATTTTTAGACTTTTTAACAATCTCTGGGCATAGATTAGACACAATTGGTGCCAGTGTCACTCCTAAATATAGCAATAAGCATCAGAAAGGTGACCAGCCAGCCTTTGCAAAGGGCCTTCCACTGCACAGCCACACGTGTCGCTACATTTTTAATATCCTCTGAACTGTCTGAACTAGAAACAAATATTTTTTCTTAAAATCTGCAGATTAATCAGCAGATGATGGATTATGTGGCAAATGCAGCAAATTCAGAAATATACAAAAAACGCAGTGGCTGCCCAATCGTATAATTCCTGTGGCCCTGGCTTTACACTACACTTACAGAGATCAGTAAGAGGTAGAATACTTTGGCAGCACTGATAGGAGTGGCCTACCAGAATTTACTTTTGTCAACGCTCTTTAGTGTGACATCAAGGCTGTAAATATCTCTAGAGTATGGTAACAACATTTGTGACCATGCAGAGGTCTTTACTGCCTTTTGGCTAGGTTCACGCTGTAGAAATACCACATACATACATACATACATACATACATACATACATACATACAACATTATTTTGTGTGACCTTTGCAGTGGAATAGGTATGGCCGCCAAGATGACAAGTTCCCCTTCAGAATCATGTCAAGTGCTCTCACGTTTCCCCTTTCACCATGTAAGTAGTTCATACAGTCCAGGTGTTTCCTTTAAATGCTAAGATTCAAGACCACTGCATTTCATTGTAAAATCAGGACTAAAAGTCCCCTAAGGCAAAGAAAATACCTGCTGAAAATCTGCTACTTAGGCATGGAGCTGGGAAACTAGTTCTGCATGTCCTGCACCAGAGGGAATATTTAATATTTAACAGAGATGTGAAAATGTCCAACAACACAATAGTTATACAATAAAAGAGCACATACATGACTAAGTTAGAAAATATTTAGAGCCAGAGGTCAAAGAAGAAAGGTGTACATATTTATTAAGATGTTACAAAATAAACGAGGGATTCGGTCTGATGGAACAAGAAGCGGCAATTGATGCATATTCTGTAAACTGAAACTGCATCTTCTGAGCTTCTCACAGAATTCTATGTGTAGCACCACGGCGGCCATCTTGTGATCCCTGCAGACAGTCCTCCTGCGCTGAGCACACAGTTTATCGGTACTTGGAGGTCAGGACACCAGACACTGCGGCCAGGAACTTGTCCCAGGCAGCCTGGCACTGAGGGGTGAAGTCAGCAGGGAAGTGGGCGGCCAGTGTAGCCTGAATGCAGTGGGACAGCAGCTGAAAGAGAGAAAGGCAGAAAGTGAACACCACCACCCAGGGAGCACTTGGACAAACCTGGATTAAAATGGAAAGAACGTCCAGTGATACAATGGCAAATTCACAAGATACTGAGAAACTCAGTTTGTGTCCTACATAACTGGTAAAAACATATACAAATGGTATTTTATTTTAATTACCAACAACATTTCATTGAAAGTGCAAGAATGGTACTTCCTCAAAAAAGCAACTGTATTTCTCACTGTGTCCAATGTTTTATCCTCACCACTAGCAAACATTTTGCACTGGCTTTCAATCAAAGAAAGCCAAAATAACAAAGGAATTGTGAAGTATGTGAAAGAGTTCCCATGTAGTATTCTTTTGCGTACTCTCATGCAGCCGTGGTCCGTGCAGGTAACCGCGGTGGGACCAGGTAAGGGGGATTTTGAGGGACAATGCCGAGGGGAAATGTATTATTTATTTAACTTTCCCTTAGCATCGTCCCTCAAAATCCCCCCTGGCGCGGCCCCACTGCCCCATCACTGTTACCTGCACTCTCATGCCTTTGTCAATTAGTCCCAAAACTTGTGAAATGGGAATCAATTGATACAATTAGTACAGATAGACAGGACTGTGCCCTCTTTGCACTTTTACTAATAACGAGTTGAACATTTTAAGGCCAATTCACAAAGACATTTAATAGTAGTAAATGGGTATTCCTGTGGAATCTCTGATTAACTAAATCCATTCCATGTAGATACATTTTTTGTAACAACACCAGGTAAATATGGTGGCGGCAGCTAACTTTACCAGGAAGGAGGGTGGGGGGCCACCCACACACACATACACACTAACTCACTCCCATGCATTCAAACACACACACACAACCATTCACAACACTTACTAACAAATACACATATATTTATACAAACATACAGGCATGCATGCACCAAACATTTAAAAAAAACTTAAAACTTACGGTCACTGTAGAGAGGAATGCCTCAGAGGTCCCAAGAGGGTTGGGACTGATGCCATCCCGATTAACACTCAGCCCTGGGCACTTCAGGGCTTAAAACTGAATCGCCCAGGTCCGAGGCAATCAGGGACACTCCCCCACCTCACAAGAGGGAAAGTCCTTGAGGAACCAGGCTGAGGAGGTAAAATTATCAGCCTGGCACAGTTCAGATCAGGCAGCCAGGAGCATGCTCCTTAAGCGCTTGTCTTACTCCTGGCTGCCTGACCTGAACAAGTAGAGTGTCTGTCACGCCGACCTTTGCTGAGCCTGACAGACATTCCTCTTGCTGGGAAAAAGGTGCGGAACGTAGCCCAATAACCCAAAAGGATAGGCCGCAGCTGTGTAAATGTACAGGGCCACACAAAGCACCTCAGTTTTAGAAAAAAAGGTTTCTTAAAGGGGGCAGACCAGGCTCCTCCAATAAGTAGCTTGTGAGCTACTGGTAGCTCCCCATATACCTGCAAGTAGCACTCGTGTATACAGCCCAGTTTACTAAATTAGAATATTTTGCTTAGCTAAATTAATTTATAATACCAAAATTAAAAAAACATGTATTTGAGCCAAACATGTGTATTTTCAAAACTTATAAGCTGAAGTTTGTAAAAAATGGTTGAATTTCGAATATATGTTCAAGGCAGATAGTTGAGAGATAAATCATGCAGTGTTGGGGAGGCTTATCATTTATTTTACCTTGGCAACAGAAGCATTGCTGCTATGACTTCTATATCATTTATGTTGAGACATTCCACAATGGGAAATCCATTGTAACATTACTGCTGGCACACAGTCAGTCAGTCAATTATCTTTATTCGATTATTAAAAATCATAAAAGAACAAGCATAATTTCATAGCAATTCATCAAAGCACAAGTTAATACATAATTATGCAAATAATCAATATTTAAAAAACACTAGAATCACAATATACAGACGAAACATGTAAAAATATTATAAATATTAAAAAGAGACCCTCCAGAAAACAAACATTTAAGAAATAAAAAGGGGAAGTCAATGTTCAGTGTTCAGTAAGGTGCCTAACTCTAGTACGGTGCTTATTTGCACGTGCTCCTGCAACTAAAAAACTAGCAACATGGAAGGCTACTTTTACATTAGGAAGGTGTTGCAAAAACATCAGGGCTGGTTTAACCTGAATAAAACCTTGGTTCCGCAGGATTGGAAGCAAATATCTTTTTCTGATGTCGGTGTAATGTCCACAAAACATAATAAAATGAATCGTATCCTGGGTGGAAAAGTGGTCACAGTCACATGGTTCAGCATCAACAGGTCTATTCCAAGGTTTAAAATTGCCCAGAATAAGGTGGATCAAATCAAAACGAAATCTCGTTAAAAGGAAACGATGGTATGGTTTAGTTACCAGGAGAAGGTATGGTTCCATTCCTGGGACAGATGTCAACATACAATGTTTCCTTACCGTGGGTTTTTTTTAACTCTATGGCTTCCCTCTCCAGAACATATAACTCAATCAGGGTATTTTTTACTGTTTTGAGATCTTCCTGTCTTATCAAGTCTGGAGAAGAGAAAAGCTCCGGTCGTCCGGCAAGAGTCAGCTGCATTTGTACATATTTTACCCACGGAATGTGTAAGGCTCTATCCAGGGCTAAACAATCTTTTAAAATAATGTGATTTAATGTAAGCTCCTGGTTAAGCCAAGTTTTCATCCATCCAATAACTGGGGCTACTTTTAAGGTGTCAGTTATATAGCCCAGTCCTAGCTCTGCGTGCAATGCGTAGGTGGGAGTCGATTGGGGAACTGAAAGCAGAGATCTCAGAAATTTATTTTCTACTTTCTGGATTTTATCATGACTAGTGTACCCCCAAATGGCAGAACCGTACTGGGCAACGGGCACGCATTTTGCTTTATAGACTTTGATAATGCTTTCCATGGGGCGGGCACCTAATTTCTTAGCAAATCCAAGCAACCCTGCTGCCGCTCTTGCAACAGCGTTGCTTTTAGCGGAATTCTGGGGGCCCCAAGTGCCCTTTTCATCAAAAGTCACCCCTAAGTATGGGAAAGATGGGACTCTCCTAACCTCTTTCCCTGTACAAAAAAATGTTTTTGTCTTTCTTTTCCTGCCTGCGGCTCCTGCGATCATTACATGGGATTTCTCTGTATTAGTTTTCATGTCCAACGAGGTCATGAAATCTCCAAAGGATGAGAGGAGTTTATTAGGTGCCACTCCGGAGCGTGCCAATAAGACTGCGTCATCCGCGTACAGGAGTACAGGTAACTTTGTCTCGCCTGCACGCGGGATGTCAATGTGGGATGCAGCCATGACTCCCTCCAGGTCATTTATATAAAGAGTAAAGAGGAGGGGGCAAGGATACACCCTTGCCTGACCCCCCTCTCCGAATTAAATTGGCAAGTGCATCTTCCTTCCCTAGTCACTCTGACCGAGGTCATAAGGTCCCTGTGTATTTCAGCTAGGTATCCAACCAAAGGGGGGTCGATGCCCATGGCCAAAAGGATCCTCCACAGCTTAGCCCTGTTGACCAGGTCAAAAGCTGATGAGAGGTCCATAAAGGCCATGTACAGGGAACCCCCCTTGGCGGTTACATATTTATTTAAAATTAGTTCCAGGTTTAGGCATTGATCTAAAGTTCCTATTTTGGCTCTGAAGCCATATTGTGCGTTTGAAAGAACACTCTTCCCTTCTAGGAGCTGGGTCAGTCTTCCTAAAAGGACTCTCCCCAAGATGCTGCTGGCACACGTTCCTGTTGAACTGAGGTGATCACTGTTGTAGTGGTGCATATGGTGGCCACTAATGTAATCTTGTCTGATGCGGTCAGTATTATAGCTCTAATAATATTAGTAGCTCACGATGCTTTTCATTGAACATAAATAACTCTTATTACAGAAAAGGTTGGAGACCACCGGGGCAGACATTTTATTTATTTGTATACTCCCTTACAATCTGCTATGGTTGAGAAACATTCAAAACAAACACCAAGATAGACGCTTGAAGTATGTGAGTAGCAAAGCTGTGCAATTATAGATTGATATTTCTTTTTTAAATTCCTACCGATGGAGGGCTGTTTTTGAACTGATTCAAACTTGTTCACTGCTGGCTCACCTGGAAGTTTCCGGGGTCCACGCGGAGGTTGTAGGCGTGCAGGTCACTCAATTTGGACAGGGCCTGGTCCAGGCTGTCCAGGTGCTTAGCTGCCTCACCGATGGCACACAGGACCTTGCCTCCATGTCGCTTCACGTCAGCAGAGCCCGGGGAGAGGTCGAAGTGGCTGAAGTAGGTCCTAGTCTGACCGAAGCTGGCAAACAGCCTGGGGAAAAGGACACATCAGCTTTAATAAAAAATGCTCTAAAAAGCACACTCACATCAATATTCTATCCAGCACTGTAACCTCAGACAACAAATACATATATGAAATGGCTATTGCTGTCGTAAAATGGAAATACATTTGTTTTGGGCATCACAGAAAACGTAAGGAAAGATAACATTTGTCACAAAAAGTCTGCCCCGAAAAAAGGCCAATTGTTAGATCAAAGTTTTGGCCCAAAATTCGAATCGACTATAAAACATATATGGGGCAGATGTATCATCCGTTTTTTTTGTCGCAAACGCTGCGATTTGGAAAATAGCAGCGTTTGCGACAAAAAAAACGGGATTTGGAATGTATCATTCAAAAAGCCTCGCAATATTAAGGAATCGCTAATTTAGCGATTCCTTAACATTGCGAGGCTTTTAAGAAATGGCAAATTGCGATTTAATATTTGAAATGTATCAAGCATTTCAGTGTTGCGATTTTTGACTAAGAATTCGCAAATTACCATCAACTTGTAGTTGGTGGTAACTTGCGAATTCTTTTCAAAAAGCACTTTTTTTAAATTCTAAAGGTGCCATATGACGCTCATACATGCCCTTAGGGCATGTATGTGCGCCATATGCGTACACATATCAAATTCAGGGGTGCAGCAGGGTGTCCTTAAGACACCCTTGCACCCTTGAAATTATTCTCAATTTGCGATTAGCTATTTGCTAATCGCAAATTGAGTATAATTTTCCATTCATTCCTATGGGCCTCCTGGCCCATAGAAATGAATGGGAAATTATTCCTTAATTGCGATTAGCAATTTGCTACTCGCAATTAAGGAATTCTAAGGAATCGCTAATAAATAGCGGAATTCTACATACATACCATTTTGCACTTCTCAAATAGCGATTCCTTAACAATCGCTATTTGAGAAGTGCAAAATGGTATCTTGATACATCTGCCCCATAATTACAGTGACCCATTTGCTCTAACCTCTTATACCTGTTGGCCATCATCTCTGAACATTTCCTTTATGACTTGCAAGCCCGTGCCATTGTCCAGAAGGCTCCAAACTCTTACCTCGTAGCTTCTAATCTCTCCCATTCCTTCTTTGGCCTCTAACTCCAACTCTTAACCCTCATAAAATCTAACCTTTTTCTAACCCCTCTTGGGGCTGTAACCAATTTCTACTTTACTGTAGGTTCAAAACAGTTACCCCTATGGGATCTAACCCCGCGGTCACTTCCTCTAAGCACACTAACCATTTACCACTTCACCCAAGGAATAACTTTTTACCACTTCGTCCATCAGCCTTACACTCTTACCGCCTCCCCAAAGTATTAACCTCTTACCAGTCCCACTATAGGCCTTAATCTCTCCTTTTGCTATCTCAGCTGTCCCAGTGACATGTATGTGCTCCATACAGATGCCCCACCATGTTTAAAGGGACTGCGTACTGTCCAGTAAAAGCCCAGGCTGTACACTGCCCCTTGGGCCTACATTGCTTTTGGCGACGAGGCGCAAAGATCCGTAAAGCACAATGACAGCTTTGCTGCTGGTTCGCTGCTGGTGGAGACACGGAGAACTCTGTGTGCTCATCTAAGACAAGCCCATATCTAAGCTACCTGGAGGATCCATGAGTTGGATCAGAACACAGCCAGCTATGCCAGGAAGGTGAACCAATGTTGAAGCCAAGAGGTTGTATTTAATGGTAAACATCAGTTTGAGGTCTATGTACACTAATCCGCCGGCGTGAACACCATATATGTCGAACAATCTTAACCAAATAGGATTCATAATTTTGTCTAGCAGGAGCAGACCACAGTCACCGCACACACACCCCTTGAGCAGAACTCAGGAACTTTTAGGAATCTGCAATGATTTTAAACTCCTAACTGTTTGTAATGCTGGAATAATCAATTACATGTCAATAGGAAATGGCTAAAAGGCAAAAGTCACCCCCAGATCTGACTGTCTCTTTAAGAGAAGTAAAAAACTAAACACAACTGTCAAAATGTGCACCGCCATCATGTAGATCGGTCTTACTTTAAATAGTTACACCCAATACTACACACAGAGAGCGGGGGCATGTCTGAGTAACCCCCTCCATAGTCCTCACCTGTCCAAGGCTTCTCCCCCGAGGGCATCGCAGTGCCCAGAGATCTTTTCACAGAGGCCGACCACCAGGGCCTTCTCTTCAGCAGACAGAACCATCTTGAGGGTGAGGGCTGGCGGGCTCAGGATCAACAAGAGATGGAAGTTGGAGACAGTCCATGCTCTGTGCCGGGCAGAGCCCCTTTTAAAGGGCGAGGGGGCCGATGAGCCTGGCAGCCTTCCACCGTGATTGGGCAGTTTTGGATTCCACCCAAGGAGGCGGGGCTATCTTATCTCCTTGAAACACTGGCAGGGAGCAGGTGTGTCTTTCCAGCATGACGTGAAAAAAGGTCTAATCTGTGGGTTGCTTCATTAACTTGGCCAAGAAAGACGTTTCTGGAATTTCAAAGATCTGTTTAAAGGAATTGTACATTGTTTTAGGTCATTTTGCTATTAACAATGAACTTTCATCAATCCTTGGAAAGGTGTGCAATTGAAAACATGCCCACTCTGGTAACAGAGAATATGGCACGTTGGATTCTTACTCGGTGCTGAACTCACATTGAAGATGACAAAATGCATTTGCATGCGAAAATATGCCCACACGGAGCCATAGGTCAAGCCGGGTTGGTAGAAAGAACAAACATGAAGGAAAAGGTGACATCTTCGTTTTTCACAGTTTCATGTTATAGGACATTGGTTTAAATACAAAGAAGGAATATTTACCGACCAAGTTCTTTTTCCGAGTATTTCTAATTCAGATGCAGGCAGGAGTTTGTGCCCAATAGACATTTTAAGTCGTGCACAATTTTTCTGTTTATTCCGCAAAAAAACTCCTACGAATTTGTGTAGGGAAAAAATACAAGTTTTCCATGTGTCACTGTTCGAAAAGGGGAGATTCAGACTATAATATTACATTCAGTTTCTTTCTGAGGGGTGGATACGGGGTGTAAATGTATTACTGCATCCGGTACATACCGCAGCACATTCCTGCAAGAAATGCCGCTGGCCGCGCGACATGGAGGGGAGCATGGGCGAGACAGCGTCTTAGTCCCACACGCCGCGCGAGAGGAGCCTGCAGCGCGCCAACCCCCCCATGATCCACCCTCCTCGCCAACGGCCAATGGGAGGGCTCTTCTAGGGATGGGGGCGTTCCTGGGGGGTATACAGCAGGCCCAACAACTTTGTTCGGCCTCTCCTTCCCGCGTCGGTTCCTTGGGCTGCTCTGCGCTGTTCTGTTCGTCAGGCGCGGTTCCGGTTTCGGCCTCATGGTGGCCGTCCTGCGACTGCCTGCCTCGCTGGTCTGGCATTGGGTTTTCTGCCTCGAAGGGTGTGCGATGAGTGCTGGTATTCGAGGGCCGCTTGCGGAGGGGTTTCTCGGGGTTTTGGGGCCGTGTTGCCCCCGATGCAGGCAGCGGTTGTGTGGCCTGGGGGGCCGAGGGGGAGCGTGCCGGGCAGTGGTTGTTCTGGCGGGTGATGGGAGTGTCCATGCCGCCTCGTCGTCCTTTGCAGTCCTGACGGAGGACGTTGATTGCATGTGTTTTCGTTTAGTTGGGCTCGCTCTGCGTTTCTCGTCTTCTCCTCTGAATTGTTTGTCACGAGTGATGTCTGATGGGTGCGCATCGCCAGCCTCCGTGCAGCAGATTTCACGTGTCTGGTGTCAGCTGCTCTGCTAGCAGTGCAGATGTTTGCTGTTGGGTATGGTAAGGAGTTGTGGATTGATGCAGGCGGCGGTTGTGTGGCCTGGGGGGCCGGGAGATAGCGTGCCGGGCAGTGTTTGTTCTGGCGGGTGATGGGAGTGTCATGCCGCCTCGTCGTTATTTGTAGTCATGATTGAAGACGTTTGTTGCATGTGTTTCCGTTTAGTTGGGCTCGTTCAGCTTTGCTCATCTTTTCCTCTTATTTGTTGTCACGAGTGGTGCGCATCGCCAGCCTCCGTGCAGCGCATTTCATGTGGACGGAGTTGATAGCACGTATTGCTGCGACTTCTTCCATGGGAGAGGTCGGCGCTGACTTATACACGGTGCTTTCTTCTCCACTTCTGTCCTTTCGTGCCAGCCAAACGGCACTTAGTTTGCCAACTTAAGGGGGATGCATTGCTGAGTTGCCCTGCTGAGATCGGGTTGGGGTATGTAGTCGACACAGATGAATGTGTAACTCATTGAGCCATCATGCAGGTGTGGCATGGATTCGTGAAGGTGCAGAACCAGGTGAAGCATGTTGGGATGCAGTGTTGTGCAGTGGCAGTGGGGCAACTGAGGGTGGCGGCTGAGTTGTGGCGCCAACCCGATCCCCTCGCTGGTCGAGCGGCGATGCAGTGGTTTGTTTGAGTCGATCAAGGGGGGGGACAGAGAGGCGCGGGTCGTATTTTTATTATGTACTTGTTCTTTGCTGCGACCGCATTTTGGGTCTATGAAAGGGTGACGGGTTGGCCTATCAGTTGGGGCGGGCGCAGCTCGTTGTTGCCCCTTTTGTTGTTTTCGTGGTCGCGGTCCTTGGTTTCCTCGGTCGGGTTCTCGAGCTGCGGCTGTTATGGTGAATTCTATTCTGATCACTACTATACGCCCCCCGCTCTCGTCCTCACTTGAGGTGGTAGCTGCCCAGGTGCGAGGCGGTTAGCTGGGGGGGGGGGGCAGTCTGCTCCTATGGGGCTATGGTATGTGGTGCTTTTGTGCACTGATAGTATGCCCATGTGATCCCTGCTCGGATCGGGGGGCTGTTGATTCCGTTTTATATTCGATGGGCTTCGGGACTTTGACTGTTTTCCCCATGTCTACTACGTGTGGAGAAGGGGGAGCGGCATGGGGTTTTTGTTTTGGTTATACATTACGCTTACGGTCCACACGTCGTCTTATGGCTGTGGCCTCGGTTTGGGCGGGTGGAGCTTTGGGGGCTTAACCCCTTCCTTCCCTTTAATTGGTTGAATCAGCGGGCTCATGGAAGAGCCACGGTGCCACAGCACTGTGATACTAATTCTGTAGTTATCCTTCTCTTTCATTGCCTTTTCGGAGATCTCTCCGTTCTTTTTTGCCTCAATCGATTGTTTGTTCATTTTACATGATTATACATCTATTGTTCAGTATGAGCTTTATTCGTTCCAGCCACGGTCCCTGGTTCTATCCCAGGTTATCATCCCAGTTTGCAAGTGTTTAGCATTCTCCTTTTAAGGGCCTACCCGTAGTGCGCTCTACGAGGTGCTCAGTAACGTTTTCACCTGGTCTTCTGGTGCCCCGATTTTAATAGGTAGCCCCCCTCTTTTCCCGTGCGTCGAGATGCATTAGAGGTAGGCGTGAGGTGAAGTGAGAGCTTCCTGACAGGCTGCCCCGGGACACCAAAGGTGGCTACCTGCGAGGGCGGCCATCCTTAGTGCCATAGGATGGCACAGACCCTTAGCGGTCTAGTGGTTGGCTGACTCGGTGGTCAGCCAGTGGACAACCTGGGATCCCCCCACGCGTGAGGTCATTTCCTGTCCTGGGGGAGAGGGGGGTGGGCTATATAGCCCGGGGGGCGAGGGTCAGGCGTCCTCTTTTGTTCCTGGGCAGCGGCGCGTAGACCCTCGCCCCCCACCCCTGGAGAATCCCGCAGCGTGGACCCGGACTGCCCGGCGTTCTTTTGTTAAGGTGAGGGACTTGTGCGATGCTCATGGGATGAGAGGGGGAGGGCTGGGGGAGCGGGGCTTGCCCGGTGGTAAGAGCTGGGCGCGCTTACAGCATTTCGCTTTGCTGAGTAAAGGTTTAGTTTCCATTGTCACCGTTGACGTTTTGAGGTGTTTTCACTGTACATGTTTCGCGTCGCTCGTGTGCGCCTCCAGGGGAGAGGGTGTGGCTGGGCGGCGGGAGCGGCCGTCTTTGAGCGGGGTGGCCAGGTTCGGGTGTGGCGGGGGGGCTTGAACATCCTGTGGTTCTGGGTGGATCGCGTGGTCTCGCTGTGCCTGGGATGAATGTGTCCGTCTGTGGTGCGGCTGGAGCTCATTGAGGCGCTCGTGTAACTTGGGGCCGGGTTCGCGCTATGTGGAACTGCAAGGGAGGAGGGCCGCCACAACAGCGTGCTTTGCATTGACTGGGGATGTGCACTTGTGGCGGGATTGGGACAGATGTGGCGAGGGGTTTGGTTTCGCTCTGGGTCACTTTGCAGGGTTTTGTTTTGAGCGCGTCTACTGGGGCTGTGCAGAAGATTGGGTTGTGTTTGGGGGGGGGCGCACGTGAGGGGGGGGGGCGTTCCTTCGCTGCGACAGTGAGTGGCAGGACATTTCCCAGCTGATGTTGTGCAGCGAAGGGTTGCTTTTGTTATTCCCAAGTTGTTTGGGTGTCCTGGGTGTAGCGCTTCTTTCGCGTGCTTTGGTTTGGGGGGCTTTTGCACTAGGGCGGCCGCCCGCTCCTCTCACCTTAGGGATGGAGACGGGGCGGGCGGGTCTTGGAGTCTTGGAATGTGGCTTGCTGGAATGCAGCCTGCTGCGGGGGGGAGGGGAGGGGGGGCGGCAGTAGGGCTGGCGGGGATCTTGTTCGGGCCCTCGGGGGGGGGTCGGGTCAGTTATGGGCCTGCCGGGGGGCACGTGGGGTGGCCGCTCGCGCCTTGCACCTTCGGGCCGGGTGGGGGGGGCGGGTTTTGGAATGCGGCCGGCGCGGCGGGCCTGTGGTGGGCGTTTGTGCTACTAGCCGAGGATGCGCTTTGACGTCGCGTCATTGGAGGTAAGCGCTATGTGGGTGGATTTGCAGCGCAGTATAGTGAGTGTTTTCGAATTCATGTTTGGAGGCGCGAGGTTATGGGAAATGTTACATGGTGAAGTGGTGTTCTACTGTGCCAAAATTAAACACGCATTGAAAAGATTCGTATGTATTTATTGGTACGTTGGGGTGGCCGTCCGCGCCTTGCACCTTAGGGCCGGAGCCGGGGCGGGTCTCGGAATGCGGCTTGCACGGCGGGCCTGTGGCGGGCGACGGGTTCTGCATTTTAGGCACTGGCACATATAGGCGGCAATACAGTTGAGGAACAGCTCTGTTCACTCGAGGTTAATTTACAACGTGAACACTTGTCTTGCAATCGTTAATGCACTCGTTTAAGTAATTTATATAATGGGGGGGGCGTCGGGCTGCTTGTTTGGAGGTTTTAATCACGGGTGCCATGCGGGGAGGGGGGGGGAAGGGGGATTTAACGTTTTTCTTTTGTCTTACTGCAGGACGGCTGCACGAGAAGGTCGCCACCCGCGAGGATAACACACACTACATGTGGGGGGCAGGGGGGATTTGACTCTTTTCTTGTGTCTTACTGCAGGATAGCGAGCAAGCTAATGTGTGGAAGGCGGTTTGGACAAGGCTGGCCACGTTTAGGCTCACGTACGGTAATCGGTTTGGATGAGTGGCAACTGCATTAAGGGCAGTGTATGTGTTGGTATGCTCACTGGGTCTATTTAGTCTAATTTTAAGGAACTCAGAGGGAACTTTGAGGTTCGATGTTTAGCCACTGCCGCACTTCGCAGTGGGGTTGGATTTGTGACAATCATGTACTCACTCTTATGCATAATTTATATATAAGTTATATAGCACGGCCTTTCCGGGATAGGTAAAAGAGCCCTTCGCTATTTTATTTAATGGAATGTTATATAGCACAAACTTTGTCTCGAAGGGCCAGTCCATTTTGCATAGGAACCGGTTACAGTACGTAAGGTCTTAGGATCAAATGCGTTACATTAGGATGCATACAAAAGAATTACGACTGCTAACGAACAAGATGTAATGTCTCACAATGCAGAGACTGGTGATATAGTTATTCCTTTATATATAGGAAAGGGAAATGTATGCTTTTATATTGCCCGGTCCGATACTAGTGATTCTGATACACGAGAGCGCTATACGTGGCACACTACATAAGCAAATGCTAAGTTACATGTAGCGAAGGGACGAACGCGAGCTACCAATAGAAGAGGTAGCGTACAGTGCTTTACAGGAGGATATGTGTCATGGGTGCAAGTCACAGAGGCGGATAAGGGACAAGTAGATGTGCATACTGCAAAACGTGGCAGACATTAAAAAAAAAAAAAAAAAAAAACGGTAGGCATGTTGGACATTTCATGGTAATGCACTAGGATACTTATCCTTATGTCGGCTAAGATCCCAACTGTCCACTTAGGTTAGGATTGTAACCCCAGTAGGGATGGCGAACTCTGCTTCCTGTTGGCCACAAACATTGCCTGGGGGAGTTTTACATACACTCAGAGTGCCCACTTAAATTCCATCACTTTAACTATTGGAGGGTTTGCCAGTGGGCGGCGGTAATAGGGGATTTATGCATCTGCTAATGGGGCCCCTTGTTTGACCTCTTGTCATATCAAGTAGGGATAATACTACATTAAATGGAAGGAACGCAAAGAATAGATACACGTTACGCAGGCATTGGTGGCTCTTGTGTAATCACCGGAACGGAATTTCAAGTGAAGAGGTAGCTGTCAGTGTGTACAATAGAACCGTGAAATGTGCATGTCACTTTAACTGGGGATACACAGTTCAGTAGAAAGAACGTTATGTAGGCATGGTGGCACTGGTGCAAGTACCGGAACATGACACTAGGTAAGAGGGAGATATCAGTGGGTTTCAAACTTTTGTGACGTTTGCATGTTCATTAAATGGAAGACACTCTAAACACAAGAACAAACGTTACGGAGGCATTGGTGGCACTTGTACAAAGTAACGGGACCAAACAGCTAAAAAAGTAGCAATCACTGGGTCACCAGAGTGTAGCTTGTTTGACATTTATGCTTGATATTCATGCAGTCAATCGGGCAGAGGAGGACGTTGTGGCTCACTTCATGACAGGTCACTGAATTGACCCATAGTGTGGTTTGGTAAGGTGTCCAAGTACATTGGAGGGTGGTGCATGACTTTGTTTGCAACCATTTTAGCATGAGTGTTCTACATGGCGTTCAGTTCCACACAAACGCGGGGTAGGTGGTGTTATAGCATCATTAGGATTGGTGCGTTAATGGTGATGGTTATCAGCATTGTGCAAGTCAGAAGCATATCATTGAGGTTTGCGGAATTGACCTTCATTCATTAATTTTATCATGATGTTCTGGGGCCATGGTAGCCATGCTAGGAATGAATCAAAGTTTAAACTGGGACAGTGCAGGCCTACAGGGATGTAATTGCTTTGCGTGAGGTAATTAGTGCAAAAACTCATAACTACTCAAGTCCGAATTATTTGGGGCAAGCGCAAATTAAACCTAGCTGTAAGCGTCAAAGGACTGAAATAATCGATCAAGTCCAGAGGCCCGCCACAGATTTCTCAGTCTGGTTTAATATGCAGAGGTGAAAGGAACATAGTTGCAGGTATCTCTAGTTAAAAGCTGCAGGTTTCGGAGGGCGCAGACTTTGCCTTTCAAGTCAGCGCGCATCACAGGGGGACAGGACAGTACTGATACACGAAAGTACGTTAGGTGCTCTCATTACAAGGCCAACGCTACTTAGGTGAAGCAATGTGACAAAATGAGCAGACAAGGACAAGAAGTTAATATGGACATTACAGGAGAAGAATGGGTCAAGGGTGCGATTCACTAAAGTGTATATAGTACATGTGTGGTAATCAGTACAATCATGGCAGACAGTCAAACGTTATGTAGGTGCTGGTGCAAGTCGCACAAGTTCCGGGATGAAGAAGGGGACGTAGGATGTAGCGTCATGTGTTGATAGAGATTGGTGACGGGTGCATGCTCCTAAAGTGGACCACAGCCAGTCAGAGGGCTAAAACTGCAATAAGGGGGAGATTCTCAGACACATAGAACACCTTGGGGAAGTTCCTTCCTGAGTCAAGGAAATGGTATTTCTTAAATGAATGGTCTCCTTCACTGATAGAAGGACATCTATTAATTTTCGGAGTGTGCAGGTAATGCGAGCTAATCGGTTATTAACTCAGTACTGGCTTGGCCTGAATAGCGGGGGGGGCATTGAGGGACCTCTCTTGGCAGAGAATACAGATTGGTCAGATTGGTAGATAAAGGGGGGAAAGCTTTTAATGTATGTCTTCTGTCTCTAATGCAGGAACAACGCTGGAGGACAGCCCTACCCTTGGGAGGCCACATGAACTGACAGGATAAGGATCTTGGCACACGGTGGGCAGTGTGCTAGGGTCTGGGATTCCTTTGTTCTTCCCCTATGTCATTAATATCCCTGTGTGGGACGTTTGCTTGTTTCACTCATGGAAGATCGAGCTTTAGGGGACTTGTAGGGGTCACCCAACATGGGAGACAGTCTCGGCCTGCCTTGTTGCAAGTGGGGATTGCAACTGATTTGGTAGTAGGCATGGGGTTGACTATATCCCTTACACCACTTCAATATAACCTAGCAATACATTGTGTCACTTGGTACATGCTTTGTGAACCTCCTAGTGGGGAACAAATGTTATTGCCAGGGCCCGGCTGCGCCAGGGAGCCTCTCTCTATAGGGGAGATAGCGCACTATGGTGCTATGGGGCACGCCCCCCTTCGACAAATCCGAAGATTAGCGCACGTTGGGAGTGCATATTGATCTCCGACACAAGTTGGCAGGCACCCTTGTGTGCATCCTATTGATAGGGTCGTGGGGGTGCTGACGTTCTATGCACAGCGAGAGAATTGTGTTAGAAGATTGGACGGGTTCAGGCTGCTAATTTTGAACTCCTCTAGCTAATTGTAAACTCCTAGGGCTGTCCAGTTCGTGCTTTTCGGCTACTGCTTTACCTAGTACTCTCTCGAAGTGCAGCAGAGGCTTAGGGACCGGTGGGTGCAACTTGTCGTTGGCTCCTTGACTCCCTATTGTAGTAGGGTCTGTCTTTCACTTGGACACTCCAAGGGCAGGTATTCTTCGTAGACATGCAGCCTGATTACAGGGTCCTCTCAGAGCCTGGTGGCGATTAGTCTGGTTATATTAGCAGCAAATGTCATCAGTCGGTTTAATCCACTCATGTGTGGAAGAATGGCCACTCTTGGCAGTGGAAGTGGCAGTCATCGGGGGGGCGGCCAGCTCTGCTGAGCTACACGAGATGCGATTTGGTAGCTCCTTTATCTGATGTTACGAGGAAGGGGCGACTATGCCAGCCTTTCATACCCTCATGGGAATTCGGTCATTGTTGCCCGGGAGGAGGGTGCATGCTCATTGTCAGATTGCCCGCCAGATGTAGCATCCCATCTGGTCTGGTGGATGGACAGAGGGGCCTGGTTGGCCAATGCAGACATGGTTCAGCTTGCAGGTGATACCAGTCCACTACCAGTCCACTTGAGCAGCCTTCATCTGCTAGGTTTCAAGCTAGTCGGCAAGTTATACTATGATAAATGCATGCCCATGTGGTGCGTTATGTCCGGTGCTTGTTCAAGGCTTTCAGTGGTTCTGCAAATGGGCACTCCAGGACACGTACGTGTGGAAGGGGTGCCTCATTGCTGGGATGACTTTTGTCATTTGGGAACGACGGGTCACAGCCTTGTTCGCAGGCCTGGCAGACTACGTTCTTCTTTCAGGCCAACTGGGGGTATTCCCTGCACAGGGGAGACAGGGGGCCAGTGCAAACTTTGCTTCCCTAAGTATAGACGGCGTCACGTCAGCAGGGGGCCAGATTGCCGGTTGACTAGGTGCACGAATTGGCAAGGTAAATCCAGCCTATGGTAGGCTTTGACATGGCCTCCCTGGGGTGCATCTGGGTCTCCCCAAAGTTCGCGGTGGCAGTTCGTTTGTGGCCGGTTCCCCCCCCCCGACCAGGTACCGGCGGCGGCGCGTCATGGACACTTGCTTAGAGCTACCTGGCAGCAACAGACAGGGGAAAAGGTTTTGTACTCATTCGTTTAGGATAGGTGCTGCGACGACAGCTTTTCAGGCAGGGCTGCCAGTGGCAAATATAAAGCAGGTGGGGCGCTGGGACTCCAGCTGTTACAAACTGTACATACGCTCCTAAGCGGTTTGAAACAAGGGTGATTGGCGGGCATTTGTGGTTCATATGTATGTGACGTTAAGCCAATTGTACGGGTGGCAGTGTATAATCTGGATATGTAGTAAACGTGTTTTACACGTCTGCATCTTTTTATTTGGTAGGTAATCGGTCCGGGTGGCAGGAAATGGGAGAATCCAAAGGGTAGCCCGGTGGGTTGATAGCAAAGAATGGAAGCATGGTTTTGCAACAACCAAAAATCAGGTGGATAGTGTCGCCCGACTTGCAGTGGAGTAGCGTGCACCGCGTACTTCAGCAACTATTGGACGGGGGTGAATCTCCATCAGGCGGGTTTATGGTGCATTTGGGGGGCGAGGAATTGGTCCCCTTGGAGCGCATGGCCCTGCTACAGTTAATGAGGGGCACGCTGAGCGATTTGAGCAATCTGTTGGGCTGTGCGAAGTATGATGGTCTGAGATCACTCCAAGACTGCAGTGGAAGGACGCTAGATCAGGGGTGGCCATCGAAACTTCCCGCAGACGAGTGAACAGTGCCATGCGCAAATTCACTGAGCAGAGGGGATTCGGCTTCTTAAGACAGTTTGTTGCACACCAATGTATGGGCTGTTTTGAGGAGGACGGCGTCCATCTATCAAAGTAGAAATAGCCATTTTCCTGCTCGACCTATCTGAAGCGATGGGAGCAGCGCGTTGTAAATAGAGGAAGGCTAAGGGATGGGGGGACTCTCGGACGGTGGCTGCCGCACCGAGAGCCTTGGCGGAGTTACAGGGTGATCCAATACAGGAAGGTACAGAAGGGTACCCTCTACAGGAGCACGGGAAGGGTGCGTGAGCGATATATCCCCCAGGGAGATCCACAGTAAAAGGATCCTGGGGGACTGACGGCGCTCCGTTAGTCCTTCGGGCGGTTGTGTACCTGAGCAACCGGGGGTTGCCAACGCTCTGCCCCCCGAGGGGGGGGGGTTTGAGTAAATGGGCGAACGAGAGGTTCGCCGGGGGTAGGAGTTAGACCTTCCCCCCCCAAACTGATAACGCCCCAAAGGTTTAACACCGCGGGGGTTATAGCTCGGTCAGGTGGGCGGGTCGCGAGGGGTGGCCTGCTCTGGATCGCCCGTAAGTTAACCCAACATGTTGGCATAATGTATATGCTAATAAAACTGCAACAACTTTCTCCATCAACTTGTGTGGTGTCCGTTTTTTGTGGGATGGGGAGGTTGTGTGTAAGCAGGTACGGGCCAATATTGGCACTATGACAGGCTGCCCCGGGACACCAAAGGTGGCTACCTGCGAGGGCGGCCATCCTTAGTGCCATAGGATGGCACGGACCCTTAGCGGTCTAGTGGTTGGCTGACTCGGTGGTCAGCCAGTGGACAACCTGGGATCCCCCCACGCGTGAGGTCATTTCCTGTCCTGGGGGAGAGGGGGGGAGGGCTATATAGCCCGGGGGGCGAGGGTCAGGCGTCCTCTTTTGTTCCTGGGCTGCGGCGCGTAGACCCTCGCCCCCCACCCCTGGAGAATCCCGCAGCGTGGACCCGGACTGCCCGGCGTTCTTTTCCCTCCCATCCGCTTACCCTGCTCTTGGGCAGATCGGGGTTGGGGGGGGCTACTACTAATGAATTGTTTTTGTGTTGCAGGCGGAGTTACAGGGTGATCCAATACAGGAAGGTACCCTCTACAGGAGCACCGGAAGGGTGCGTGAGCGATATATCCCCCAGGGAGATCCACAGTAAAAGGATTCTGGGGGACTGACGGCGCCCCGTTAGTCCTTCGGGCGGTTGTGTACCTGAGCAACCGGGGGTTGCCAACGCTCTGCCCCCCGAGGGGGGGTTTGAGTAAATGGGCGAACAAGAGGTTCGCCGGGGGTAGGGGTTAGACCTTCCCCCCCCAAACTGATAACGCCCCAAAGGTTTAACACCGCGGGGTTATAGCTCGGTCAGGTGGGCGGGTCGCGAGGGGCGGCCTGCTCTGGATCGCCCGTAAGTTAACCCAACATGTTGGCATAATGTATATGCTAATAAAACTGCAACAACTTTCTCCATCAACTTGTGTGGTGTCCGTTTTTTGTGGGATGGGGGGGGTTGTGTGTAAGCAGGTACGGGCTGATATTGGCACTATGGGCAGTGGTGTATGAATTGAAATTTCCTTTATATAAACAAACGTTTGTTTTCCCTGCCTATTGTCTAGTTTTCGTGTCAACACCGTTTCTAAGACTGATCGATGGGCGTTGTTTTTGAAGACATCCTTTTCCTCTGCTGGTTCTGCAAAAGACCTTTCTCTCTGGTGGTTATTGTTCGTGGCTTCCTAACTCCTCGGGTGTGCACAAAGGGTCTTTGTTCTACACTCTGGTACGAACCATCTCTCAATACAGGTGTCCTTAAGCTAGCACTGGGGTCTCTGTGGAACACGGCAGAGTTTGCCGTTTTCCTTTTCTACGTTTCTACGAGTCCCATACAATGTTCCTTTTATCTGAGAGGGTGCTGTCCCGATGCTCTTCCTGTCCCCCCCCCCGCATCTCGCTTTACTGGCTGGGGGTTGTGATGACGGGCAGCCGGTGCTGGGCGCATGGGTGGCTCTAGTTGTCCAGCTTGGTGTTGGTACTTGTCCAAGTAGAGTGGGGTTGCCAGATTGTGGGGTCGGATTCCGGGGACACGGAGATGTTTGTTTGTGTGCGGGGAAGGCACGATGTGGTCGATTTGTTGTGTGTGTACTGATACGAGCAGGCGGGTGGACAGAGCGGGGCATGCTTGTTCTGCATCACAGTGTAATTGGTTTCTCGTGGTTCATACACAGCAGTCAGCCATGGACATGGACCTTGCAGCATGCCGCTCCCTATCCGGGAGCCACGCCGTCGGACAAGGATCATCACTTTGCCATCGTGGCTTTTTCCTGGTGCTTCGCCGTTATGCCATGGTCCATGGGTGATCCTTTTGCCCACACCTTCGTGGGGTTGGTGTGTTCTTGTGGCACCGATCTGGGCTTCCCCTGCTGCCATAGAGTGGCATCCGGTGCCCACGCTGTCTGTCACAGGCCACAAGTAATGTGTCTGCTTTGCCACTCTCCTTTGGGCCTCTCGGTGTCCATGCCCTCAGTCATTCCAGGGATTGTCTTGCCGGGAGTTCTTTGTGGCCCTGCCTGCCACCCTTCCAATTTGTTGGCACAGGTTAGTTGGTGCTGAGCCCTGCTGGCCAGCTGCCATGCCCTACTGGTGTGGTGGTTTGGAAGAATGGGACTGCAGTGGAAGTGGATGGAGCGAGACGGGACTCCTTTGAAAAGGGAAGGGCCGCATCCGCCCGCCTCCATTGGCCTATTCGAATCTGCCTCGACCAATCCTATTTGCGTGATTTCCCTTGCGTTAAAAGCCTTTGTGCGGGGACAGTGAGGAAGAGGCAGTTGCGCTCCGGTGAAGCACCGTCTAAATGTTTGAATGATGCAACAGCAAGGGTTGTTGGGAGAGGCCTGCAGTGGACCGCTGTGCACCTGGTTTAGTTCTGCACAGGGTTAAACTACTGCTCGAATAGCAGCTGCCGCGAAATGCTTTAAAAGCAACAGGGCGCCATGGCTTCGGATTGCTTCCCTAAATTACGGGTCCCAGGCCAGATATGCACTCGGGCACATTGGGCGCTTTTGGGCAAACGAGACCTGGCTAATCCTACAGGCGGTTAACTCCATCCAGTCCCCCGGCTAAGCACGTTACCCATCTCTAAGGGGGGATTAGGCCCTCGTACACCACTATTCATAGTAAGTGGGTAGTAGAGCGGCAATTGCAGAACTAACTTGATCAGCTCTGTTTGCCTGACCTGCAAACAATGAGCCTGGTCCTACAAAGCAAATCACGGGGTAGCCACCATTGGCTGAACGCCACCACAGTGTAAACAATCTCATCGCGGCTGGGCGGGCCGGGTCAAAACAATCACGAGGCAGAAGCGCGAGGTGCCCTCCGCCCCTGTCGCCGCGATAACCAAACCCCCTCTGTCTTAAGCGAGGGATAACAACAAAACTCACACGCGCTGAGGGTCTGTATTTACAGCAGAAACCTGATATTTACCACCGCTCGGGAATCCCATAGGGTAGAAGTATTGTGGTCTTTAGGCTACTTAAATATGAAACATCCCCTTTATTTGTAGTTGTTACCTCGGAATATTTATTGGCAGTGTGGTATAGATGCAGAGGTATTCTTAGGGGAAGGAGCTGGATGGTAATATTATGCTCCTCGAAGAAGACTGCTGCGGCCCAAACGAAGATGCTTGCGCACACATGCGAAGCTTAGGTGCACACGTGACTTTGAGAATCAGACCCTACACCTGTTTCTTATAGGAAGAAACTCCCTCACTGAGACAGGCAGAAACAGGAGCGTAGCTTCCGTGGGTGGAGCGGGTGCAGTGGCACCAAGGACACTTGAACCCTGTTTATTGCTGTAGTTGATCATTGCTGTATTTTATCATTCTAACACCATCCCGGGGCCCATTTCCTTTCTTGTAATAGTGCCTATGACACACTAACTACACTATTAGGCATGCACTCCGCACCCAAACCTTGCGATTCCCGCTCAAAGTAAACAAGGCAAAACGCAGCTATAGATCATGCTGCACTCCGGGCAATGTTACAAAAGGCAACCAGACGTCTTGGCAAAGCACGACTACTCCAATTTGATAGTTTTGTCTTGTAACTGACACGCAGGTATTCTCAAGGGAAACTCCAGTATCGTTTTATGTTAATCATTATTTTAAAGTACTTACGTTATAACTTGGTTCAATTTACCACAAAAGAGGTCATTATCTTACTAAATAGGCACAACTGCCGATCTCTATCCAGTCCATGGTTTTCTAACATGCGGTAAAGTGCTAGACATAAGACATTTATATGTCACACGTAAAAAGACTGGATATATGGCTATGTCACACATACCTAGTCTCAAACTTTGACAGCTATGTATAGGTCACTGCAATTACTCCAGTAAGTTAAACAAGAGGGTACACAGACAAAATATCGAGTTTTAAATATCGATATACAATAATATCGAAGTTTAAATATCGATGGGACAAAATATCGAAGGTAAGTAATATCGACAGTCTTAATATCGATATTAGTATGATATCAGTAATATCGAAGTTTTAAATATCGATGTCAATAATATCGAAATAAATAACTTCGATGTTACTATTATCAATTTTTAAATAAATTTAGTGTATATTATATTGTATTTATTATGTTTTATTATTTATTTTTAATGTAATTTAATTAAATATTGTCTTTTACTACTGTAGCGGGTTGTGGGTTTATAGGGGAATAGGGTGGGAAGTAATTTAATTATGTTAAATTAATTATTAATTAGTAGGAATTATAATTTAATTAATTGAGAATTAATTTTAAATTAATTTTAATTAATTGATTAATTGATAAATATGTTCTGTAGCGGGTTATGGGTTTATAGGGGAATAGGGTGGGAAGTAATTTAATAATAATTAATTAATTATTATTAGTTTGTACATATTTTAATTAATAATTAATTGGTAATTAATTAATATTAATTAGTTAATTACATTAATATAGTATTTTTTTAATATACAATTTTTTGTTATTCTTAATTAATTAATTAGGAAAAATAATATTAATTATTTTATTAAATTAATTACAGCTAATGTGCTAATATATTTACTTTATTGTTATTGTTAATTAATAATTAATTGGTAATTAAATAATATTAATTAATTTTGGGTAAAGGAGTATTTTTAGGGTTCAGGGTCAGTTTTCAGTTTTTGGGTAAAGGGGTATTTTTAGGGTTCAGGGTCAGTTTTCAGTTCTTGGGTAAAGGGGTATTTTTTGGGTTCTGGGTCAGTTTTCAGTTTTGGGGTAAAGGGGTATTTTTAGGGTTCAGGGTCAGTTTTCAGTTTTTGGGTAAAGGGGTATGTTTAGGGTTCAGGGTCAGTTTTCAGTTTTTGGGTAAAGGGGTATTTTTAGGGTTCTGGGTCAGTTTTGGGTTTTTGGGGTACAGGGATATTTTTAGGGTTCAGGGTCAGTTTTGGGTTTTTGGGGTACAGGCGTACAGGGTAAAAACAAAAAAAATTACATTAAATCAATTAAATAACATTAAAACAAATAAAATTACATTAAATTATTAAGTGTTTTATTTATTTTAAATGTATATGTATTAGTTTTAATTTTGTTTTAATATTTTTATTTAATATTTGTAAAATTATATGTATTTTAAAATTATTTTTACATTATTATTAATACATTTAAAAAACGATATTTTTAATTTCGATATTTTTGTACTACGATATTATTTTTTCGATATTTTTGTACTTACCTTTATGAAGATATGATTCCGATATTTTTGATGTCGATATTTTTGTTCCGATATTTTTGTAGTTCGATATTCAAACAAGAGGCATGCTATTCTTTGAAATACCAGGGGTTAACCTGTTTCGCAGTTAAAATAAATATTATGTATGTGTGTGAATGATGTGTGAATATGCAAGCCTACAAACGGTGTATACGCTATGGCACAAGTCATAATGATCAGATAAATACGATTCCTTGCTGAGCAGCTGCTGTTTCCCTCGTCTTCATTGCTTGATTTTACGTACGAGAAAGCGTCACTCTTAGCTATTGAACTGTCACTCATAATTACACTCAAATTATAAAATGTCACACATAGCATCCTGAAACCTTGGCAGTATGCGGACTGGCGTAGACACCCCTGCATCGGAGTTAGGATTAATGCTAAACAAGTGAGTGTTCATGTTAAATAAGCTAATGCCATATTGAACTGCCTCGGCGTGTCCCTGTAGACAAAGTTAGCGCTAGCAAAGGTGTATTGTTTCCAAATGTTTTGTTTACATACTAACCAACCAATTTCTTTAAACATATAATCTACTAAAACTGTAGGCAGACACTCCCTCCTGGGACGAAACAGCTACCAAGGCTGTGCTTAAGCACACAATGGGTGGGTATGATTTTCCTGACCTCAACACATATCAAATCCGCTTTATCAATCACCAGGCTAAGCACTGTGTTTCACCAGAGAATTCTGAATGGATCCACAATAAAGACTCCTCCCCCAAATATATATCATTCAAAATAAGCCTTTATACCAACAAAATCAAACCAAAATCATCCCTGTTAGACATGATTACAAATGCCAGACGATTTTTAGTGGTGTGGCAAAACACAGTCTACTTCTGAGAAGAACCAGAAAGCGAATTTCTGAGTGTTAAATTTCAAACTGGGGTAATCATAAATGCTTAGAACCCCGGGAGTTGACAGTACCCCTATTATTTTGGGCAGGCGAAGGGAGTGCAGCAAAATCGATTATGCCATGCATGGTCGGCAAACACGCCACCCTGAGTGGGGCTCAATAGGTATAGTACGCAATACATACCAGACACCCAGGCACAAGAACAAACGTTACGTAGGCAATGATGGCACTTGTGCAAGTGCAAAGGTAAACAACACGTGAGAAATAGCAAACAGTGTGTCATAAGAGAGAAGTGGCGTGGCATGCACCAAAGAGTACCAAACACAGGTACAAGGAGAGCACTGCAATAATGGCAAACACTTTAAACTGAGAACTGGGAATGACATTGACGGTTACGGGCATCTGCTAGTTGGCTCTAACCAATCGCAAATAATGATCTTGCAGTGATTTGCCAGGACAATCACTGTCATGATTATTGCAGCACTGTGCCCATGCAGCAAGTAAATGATTTGACTACAGGATAACTGTCATAATCCCACCTCTTTGCGGGGACAAATAGTACTGGTTTTCCATTCTCAGCAGATACAATAATGCAAATAGTCACTTGCCGATCCCCCGTATAATATGTCCGGACAAAAACAACTAACAGTACCCAAGGAATCTCTGTCGGAGGTGTGGCCTGTGTGACTAAGGGCGTGGCCTAAGAACCGTATCTAAGCAATGGCCATAAGAGGTGCGGCTCATGTAACTAAGGGCGTGTCCTAAGACCCGTTCTAAGAAATATCCATAAGTGGTGTGGCCTATGTAATTGAGAGCATGACCTGAGAACCATAGCAAGAAATCTTCATTGGCAGGTACCAATACGGAGAGAAAACGGAAGGGTACGCAGTATGCGGACTGGCGTAGACATGATAAAGGTGCACTAAACAGCGACCGAAAGTAGCTAGGTGGTGGGGGGCTCTGTCATCGATGGGGGCCTCCTCCAGAGCTGTGGCGGAGTACAGGGCGATCTGGAAGCAGATGGACAGTAGGGGTACCTCTGCGGCAGAAGGATACAGTCTAAATACCTCTGCCTGGCACAGTAAGGGTGCCAGAGCCAAGAACCTGGAGCCGAGGGGGTTCCAGGAAACAGCGTCGGCGCCCCGTTAGTCCTTCGGGCGGTCGGGGGGCCTGAACCGACCAGGGGTGTGCCTCATCGCTCCGCCCTGACAGGGGGGGTGGGAGTATAACAAAATAAAGTGATAATTTACTGCACCGTCAGAGCATCGACTCGCCGTGCAAGATGGCTCCTTAGGCATTCGGGTCAGCGAGGGGCTGCCGCATTGGATCGCCTGTAAGATGACCCACCTTATCAGCTACTTGTTGTACGAAATAAACCTGCACCACTGCTTTCCCACAAATATGTCTCATGAGTCTCCTTGGTATATAAGTGTTAACGTGCGCAGTGCGGAGCGAGCGCTGGCGGTGTGGGCACTATGCCGCTGGCCGTGCGACACGGAGGGGAGCATGGGCGAGACAGCGTCTTAGTCCCACACGTCGCGCGAGAGGAGCCTGCAGCGTGCCAACCCCCCCATGAGCTGCCCTCCTCGCCAACGGCCAATGGGAGGGCTCTTCTAGGGATGGGGGCGTTCCCGGGGGGTATACAGCAGGCCCAACAACTTTGCTCGGCCTCTCCTTCCCGCGTCGGTTCCTTGGGCTGCTCTGCGCTGTTCCCACCCTAACCCTGATCCAGCTGCAGAGCGGAGGGCGAAAGTTGTGAACTTTTAATGGTCATGTTTTGTGTTGCATGCGGAGTCACAGGGCGATCTGGAGATCTGGAAGCAGATGGACAGTAGGGGTACCTCTGCGGCAGAAGGATACAGTCTAAATACCTCTGCCTGGCACAGTAAGGGTGCCTGAGCCAAGAACCTGGAGCCGAGGGGGTTCCAGGAAACAGCGTCGGCGCCCCGTTAGTCCTTCGGGCGGTCGGAGGGCCTGAACCGACCGGGGGTGTGCCTCATTGCTCCGCCCTGACAGGGGGGGCGGGAGTATAACGAAATAAAGTGATAATTTACTGCACCATCAGAGCATCGACTCGCCGTGCAAGATGGCTCCTTAGGCATGCGTGTCAGCGAGGGGCTGCCGCATTGGATCGCCTGTAAGATGACCCACCTTATCAGCTACTTGTTGTACAAAATAAACCTGTACCACTGCTTTCCCACAAATATGTCTCATGAGTCTCCTTGGTATATAAGTGTTAACGTGCGCAGTGCGGAGCGAGCGCTGGCGGTGTGGGCACTATTACCTCCCAAACTCTGAGACATTCAGACAGAAGGTTCAAGTGAGGTGGGACATGCTGTGCGGTACCACGAGCTCAACTCACACGCGTGAAGGGAGAAATGGCCAGAAACGTCTCCCAGTAGGATTGCTCCTACCTTTGGAGCACATTTCCAACTTCAGGGAAATTCACTACCAAACAAAAAAATATCATCCTGGAAATCGCAGCAAGTCATAGAATGCGAGGCTTACATACATGTGTGACATTACACTCATGCGTGATTCCAATCAACTTCTGCATGCACAAACGTAACACAAATATGCATTTGTATGATTATATTTTTTATGTTTCTAGTTAACTTTATCTAAATTACTTTTTCAGTCAACGGGCCACATGTATGTTCTTTTTTTTAAGGTCGCAATCGGCCCGATTTGCAGAATTGGGCCATTTGTGACCGGAAAAAAGGCTTCTCTTAGATACCAAACCCTATTTACGATTCAGTAACCTATTACCGAATCGCAAATAGAGTTTGCAATTCGGTGTTAGGAAGGGGCGTATTTAGGGTATCCTTTCCTAATACCGAATCGCAGGGGTATGTAAGAATGTTTTGCGACCAAAAAGGGGGCGCGAAACATTTGCATTTTACCACCAAGTTCATGTTGGTGGTAACCCTTCACATATGGGAAGGGGTCCCCTTTCCCTTTGTGAAAGGTAGTACAAACATTTTTTTAGAGCAGGCAGTGGTCCAATAGACCACTGCCTGCTCTAAAAACATGAAAATAAAATGTAAACTTTTTTTAAACGCAGCCCATTTTCTTTAAGGAAAACAGGCTGAATTAAAAAAAAAAAAGATTTCTTCATTTAAAAGCAGTCCCAGACTAGGTGGTCTGCTGACCCCAGCAGGTCACCATTGCTGTGATTTTAGCTATTCCTAATGGGTCGCAAATAGTTACCTACCTCATTCATATTCATGAGGTAGGTTGATTTGCAACCACCTAGGAATAGCTAAATGAAACTCATGGTATTTCATACATTAGGAATAGCGATTACCTAATTGTGGTTCACAGAAAATCACAATTTGGTCATCACTATTTCTAATATTGCTACATGTGGCCCAAAATGTTTTTAAATGATCAAAAATCAAGGCAGGAATGCAGAGAGGGAAAGTAGATCCAACACAGAACGTGCCAAAACCACAACCCCAGAACACTACAGGAGCACTGGGGGGGGGGGACACACAACCTGTAGGGCACAAATCTCCAAGAAAAATGTGGGTAATTAACAGCAGGGTTGTACTGGGAACGCAAACCAGCCCTGGCTATTACGTTGGGCCGGGCATGAGGTGGGGGGTAGGAGGGGTGCTGGTGGGAAACACTGCTGCTGCTTTTGTTACAGGGGGATGACATTGCAGCACTGCTGAAAAACTGGCACTGTAACAAAAACGGCCCCCACTGGTAAAAAACAGGCCCCCACCCTTCCGGCCCACCCAGAAAATGCCTGATGCCCGCTACACCAGTCCAACCCTGATTAACAGTTAAGTGCACACACACGTCAACTTAAAAGTGGCGATTACAGAGGACATGTAACAAGAGGGCATCCACACAGACAGCCATGCCAAGATAGCCCATAGTTCTCCAAAAATGTAGATTCACAGTGGCTTAGGGAGGGTTCCATGGACATAATACAAGCAAAGAAACTGTGTACCCTCCCTTGGGTGTCACCTCAATCAGCCATCTTGCCCCTTAGACTCCTCAACCTCCTTCCTGCCACGTCAACACTCACCACCATTCCCAGGCGCACACCGGTGTATTACCGCTCCCTACACTGCAGTTCTGCCAATCCAAATCATATCTAAGGCTTAGAGTTTTCCATTTTTACAGATCAATACAAACAGAAAACAACATATTTGCTGTCTGTGTTTATTTTAAAAGTAGAAAAATGCAGAAAACGGTGCTTTTTGTGAGTGACTCTCCATGCTGTCCTTCATGACTTCTAGGACAACAGCTGAGCACATCATGGAGAGTTAAAAAAACAACAACATTACATTCCCTTAAATACAGGCATATGTTAATGAATATTTGTATTTAATGCTAATATTTAACTGTCGGTGTACTGTTTTGTTGTTTTTGGCTGCTTAATTAGCTGAAACGTTATCGGTATCAAAGTATGAGTGCATGTTTATCAGTTAAATAAATGCAGAAATATACCATTTTACAACTCTGTTTATTCTCAAAATACACAATAAATATGGAAAAATAGCAATAAGATGGCCAAAAAAGAAATATGGATAAATACAGACGAAAGTGTTAAAAAAATAAATGCCATAAAACCGGGAGCTCTAACGATAACCCAAAAAAGTGAAGAGAAAGGGGCATCAAAATATTTATGTTAGAATTGTTGTTCCTGTACTAACACGTACCGAGTAGAGTTTGTTCAAGTTATCTCATTACTATCTAGATTATTTCATGTCTATTCAGAAGTTAAACACAATTTAACTCCTTCTGCAGTCCCACATTGTCTCTCCTACCTATGAAGGTCCATCCCAGGCTCAATTACAGGCACAAACACGAATTGTGAAGTTAAGAAGAAAACCAATACGGACAATATAGATACATTGTTATTATTTTGGGAGCTATACGTTGTAACACAGACTTTGCCTAAACCTTTCTTTTAAATTGTTCACAAAGTAAACACATGTTTTTCATAAGCACAGATGGGATGGCACAGTCACAAATATTCAGGTACAGACTTTAACTGAGTTAACAATGTCACGTGACATATGCAGTGTAATAAAGCCCCACGGCTTTAGCAGTTGGCCCCATATATATAGAGAGATCATTAGAATTGAGACACAGTTTAGATTACAGTGCCTCATTCTGGGGTGTAAAATGTTATTCTCTGAAGTACAGGCCTGTTTCCACGGGTCTCAGAAGGGTGACCAGACTACTTGTACCTATGGCTGTGGTAAGCTCATATAAGTGGCATCTGCGATCACAAGACACTGTTTAGAAGTTGTTTGTAGTATCATTTTTTTTTGCTTGAAATGTACCAAGTACTCCCATCAAATAGTTAATTTCTATATTTCCAGTACACATCTGGGGCTGACTTTTGCCTCCTAGAAATTTCCTATTGACAAGTAACTTCTGATGTTTGTTGGGAAACATAATTTACCCTGCATGCAAAACAATTCATGCCATTACAACACAGTCATTACAACGACCGCATTGTTACATCGCATGCCATTACAACGCAAGCAGTTACAACGACTTGCTGTAGGGGGCAGAAGGTGTTGGATTTTAAATCCAATGCTTTCCCTAATGTTGCACAGACTGGAGTTGTGATAGTAAATTATACTATTCCAACATCCAGCACCCCCCTACAGCAAGTCGTTTTAATGACTTCTGTTGTAATGGTATGTGATGTAACAACGCGGTTGTTGCAATGACTGCGTTGGAATGGCATTCGCTCTAAATGCATGTGTTATAACGTCGCCTCTTTGTTTTACTACTTGTCAAAGTTCTGCACTCCACCCAGTAGCTGAACCTAATAATCACTCTTTGTTTACAGAGACCAGACTTTGCAGGAGAGGGCACATCTTATTAGCCTCTTCCGGTGCTAAGGAGTGAGGGCAGAGTGGTGGACTCTGCACCTACAAACATGGACCTGTGCACTGCTACAGCATGGCGTCCCTCGGCTACTCATTGCATGCGTTATGAAATCTTTGCACCCGCTTCCTTCGTCACTGACTAGGGGGCTCAGGTCGACCCTTTTATTCAGAATCCATGACTCCTGTATACTTGCCACATTCTGTAACCAAAATGAGGTAGGATTTATTATGTTTCACAAGTGCTCATTATCAAAATGACAAAAGCACAAGAAATATATCATATGTTTGGTGATACCTGGTGTGGACATCTTCAGCTTGCATTATGGACACCAAAAAAAGTACCAGAAGGGCATTGAAAGATTGACAAACAGTAGCAATGCCAGACCTCTCCCCCTGCAACCTGTCTGAGAATCACTTCTCCTTTCTGAGCCTGGGTCTGGTTAGGAATGGGTTGAGGTTCATGTGAAGTGGCCCCCAATCCATGCAAAGCCAATCATCATTGAGGGGACTCTTCCAAGGCTCCTCACTGGGCCATCAACCGCTTCCCTCCAAGGGTTGTAGCGGGAATTCCGTTCTCCTACAGAACTGTGCATAGAGACTTGGAACCTCTGTGAATTAGGATGGCCCAAAACTCACCTCGGTACCCAAAATCCCCTTACCGAGCTAGCTACAGTGTCTCATTGGTCATAACAAACTCCCAATGCTTAGACAGACCAGAACATGAACTTAGAGTACCTCAGGAATCGTGGAACACATGAACACTCTTTCGTTATATAATCATCACAAACCAGAACGTGGAGTAAAAGAGGACACGTGCACGTTTGAAATATTTATTTACTAATGCAAGGTTCTCAAACGCAGTATCTTGTATAATACTAGCAAACATATTATAAGCAACAAAGTTATCAGCATAATTATCAGTCCATAAAAGGCGAATGGTGAGAGCATACTAATATGCTGAAATGAATAGAAATTAACAATGTCTAATTCACACACTCCCTATTTAGTATAGTATTTTATATCTATGAAGGTCTCATTTGGGTTTTAGCAGGGCGGGCCCATACCTTAAAATCTCAGTGGCAGGAGGATCACATCACCTTCCACCAGCTCTCTGCATGCGAAGCACATCAAGTGTGTTTTTGTGCGTTCAGCACAACAATATAAAACTCGCCTAGAGCCAGATTTTGGCAGCAGCATGTGTGTTATGGCTATAGGGGTGCGAAGATCAGACCTTACAACAACACTGGGTTAAGTTATCCGTGTAGCCTTCAGCACTCGCTGTGCAGACAAAGTGCAGAACAAAACTGATATCAGAGCAATAACATATTATTTCTCTAGTAAATCACTAAGCTCTTCTGGGTTGAAAGCTAAAACAACAATTATGTGTTGTGTGCAAAAATGAAGCAAGAATGAAAACGGCGTGCAAACATTTAATAAACTCATGCTAACTTAACACAGTATGTAGAAAAGAAGTAGCTATATGACACCCCCCCCCAATGATCAGAGCACTGTCAAAATCATGCAAAGGCAGAACCTGGAAGGGGTTTAACCTTAAAACAGAGTTCAATAATAATGAGTTAATCTATTCTCAAAACGTATATATGACGACTTATAGTGGCCAAGCGTAATTGTTCCAACCTTTGAAAATATAAGTCAATAGGTCTGGGACGTATATAAAAAAAAAATTCACACATGAAAAAGGCACTGTCCAAAAATATAAAAAGCACGTGCCGAAATATGTAAAATATCCTCCATGGCATCTCACGATAGAATTGAATATGCAAAATATGCAGCCACAGCCTCCAGTATGAAATCACTGTCATCATCCGAAAACAGTTCAGCCATCCAATTAAGTAGTGGGAAGGAACATACGTGCTGCTCCATCACTGGATCCTCTATTAACATCAGAGGACAACTCAGTGGGTTCTCAAGAAAGCTTCTTGCCAAGAACTCATGCGCTGCTGCGATTAAATCCCAACGACCCATTAGTCCATGCATCGCTGCCAAGGCCATAATCCTTTCACCAGAACAAACCAACTCGTGAGCAACTACGGGGCTCATCAGATGATTAAAGTTGACATCAGGAGACACCGTCAAGCAGAGACACAAATCAAGGGCCCAGTTGAAATCGCAGCTCAGGCAATGAAACATAGGCTGGACACATGTAAAATAGGAAAATCGAAACGATAATCCAAACGCCGTGCTTAAAGTTGCAAGCGGCAGGGTGCCATAGTAATCAAGCATCCAGTTACGCAACAGTGACAGGAGGGGCTCTTCTTCTCCGAATGCAGGATGGGCATCCATTCGTAATAAAGCAAAATATCACCAAAACGCCCGCAGCTAAAGCCAGCAAGACAGGGAAGCCTCCAAACAAACTCGAAAAAATAGAATGAAAAAAGGCAGGGATGACCCCAAATATTTTTTCAAATGAAGTCACGAGACCGCTGCAAACTAATTTAAAAAAGTGAGCGAGACCGGAAGTTGAGGAGGCATTAAAGATTTGATGAACCAGCTCGCTGAAATGTAACGGTAAATCAGTATTTAAAAGCGCTTGCACTTCTGTGCGTGTTTTAGCTATGTGAAGGACGAATGTTTCTCAGGCCGAACTCAGGGCCACCTCTTTCTGAGACAAAAGGGCTCTTATTCTAGTCATACCATTGAACTCTGCCTTCAAGGTTGGGATGCGCGGCCAGATGGAACCATCTGAATTCCCATGCGTAGGGGGATACAAAACGTTTTTGCAGCACACAACACGTTCAGATACAGTTATCACATAAGAGGTACCGGCAATTAAACCACAACACTCCTCGTTATTCAACAGCAAATAATTACCATTTGCCAAAAGTGTAAACGTGGGAACATTTGCGGGTACAGGAGTCCCTTTTAAAACACAGGCCAGATTAGGCCGTTCCTGGTTGCAGGAACCATGCAATTGAATGTGTCTGCATAATAATGAATGGTCAGGGGACTCTGTGCATTCTTCCCCATTCAGATAAACTTCTCTGCCGTCTTTCAGGCACCTATATGTAAAGGGAAGAGACCATGCTTCATGGTGGAAGGCACCTCCTAACGGTTATTAAAGTCCTATTGCAACATGTCGCAAACAACTAGTGAATTTGTGCAACGCGAATGGTAATGTAATTAGTCCGTGGATAAGCCACGTTGCATCAGCGGCCTCAGCAACAGAGAACGGTAAAGATTCCAACCTCTCAATGTGTAACATGGAAAATGATGCATCTCGCATTGAAAGCATGCACTGTTTGTCAGTCAAATTAAATGGGGCAAAAAGGGAGGAAACGTTCATGTAATTCCAGGGCACACAGCCAGATTTGAGAGTCTGCAGAGTCCATGCAAACTGCATTACAGAACGCAGTTGATTTTGGCCATGGTATAAAACAGACACCTCATCATTTACAATATCAACCACTGAAGAAACAATGTTATTCAAAATGTATATGCTGGAAGAAAGCATATTAATACTGTTATCGACAACTGCAAGCACCTTTTTTAAATTTGCTTGATCAATTGCTCTCAGGCGCTTAGCAGCTTCAATCTGTGACAGCTTCCAAATTTCATCGTAAGCAGCATAAATCCAACGTTTAGATCTACCACTTGCCGGGCCTTTAATGAAATCATTAATATCCACCTCATCAGTTAGCTTAGATAGATGTAATTTAACAGCAGCTAATGTAGAATGTTGTAACCAATTTTGACATAATTTGCCAACTGAGTATGTTGTAATAGTGTGGTCAGGATCAAAACGTGAATCAGGCCTGATTCGTGTAAAACCTTCAGTTAAACCCAGAAAGCGATGCTGGCAAAAGTCAGAGCTTCTGTGCCATAGCAGCCAACCCTTTGGATCAAAACTGGACACATTAAAGGATGCATTATTCAGTAATGTTTGCAACTCTCTAATGGAAAACTTTGTGTAATTATTCCAACCAGAATATTCTTCTAAATCAGGGACAGCAGGGGTATTTAATTTTTTTGAAGTAGCCAATCCAAAGCAAGTTGTCTGAGAAATAGTAGAATTCAAAAACAACATGTGATTCGGGATGAGACATGCACGGTGCAAAGCCTCAGTGCCTTGTACCTGCCAACTTTTAGAACCCCAAACCGATTTAAGGTCAATTGTTTCCTTCCATAGCTCGTAGCCTTCTACAGCCAATTTTTCTAGAAAGGACTTCGAATACAATAATTTAGTATCTGTAAGTCTAACTTTGGACATGGGTTTCTGTGTCATCTTAAAATAAAAGGACTCAGGTCTCGATTGATTAAAGTCAGTAAAGTAAGTGTACTTATTTAAAAATGTACTGGAGCTGCCTTGTAATGGTGCAGGGCAATGTTCCCACTGCGTGTAATTTATAGTACCCATTCTGGAACTTGTCTTATGTAAAAAATGATTACCAAAATGTTGAAAGCAAAATAAATCACCATAATTAGCAGATTCTAAATATAAATCTTCAGCATCAAAGGCAGCATAATATTTCAAATCAGAGAATAATGATTCTACGGCCTGAACATTCCAATCATCAGAACGTATGTTTTGTTTCACCACATCCCCCATGTTCACCCTTAGTACATTTGGGACATTAACCACTTCAGTGGGGCCATGAATTTGAAATTTAACTGCATCCCACACAATCCCATCAAGAACCGGCCAAGCTGTGATGTTAACAAAGTTCAAGTCTCTTTTCAGTCTTTGTGCAGAATGTGAAGAGGATAAGGGGGCCAAAGTTCCATTCATATGCCGAATGCATGTTCTCTCCTCGACATAGTGTCCATCCATGATGCGGAAAAAATAAAACACAAAACCAAATGACATAAAAAGGTATACTGAAAAAAGCATTAGCCAAATATATGTCCAAGGGGGAACCAAAAAATGTTTCTTGAATAAAGAGACATAAATTGCCCAACGTGAGGGTTTTGTCGAAGTCACTGAAGCAGAGTCAAACGAGAATCTAGAGTCTGTGGCCAAACGTGTTTGTAAGTCAGGCATTGATAAATCAGCAGGAAAGGAATATTCGAGGTCATCAATGTTATTAACTGGGAAAGTGTTCAATATAGGATTGGAAATGACAGGCATCTCGAGGGCCACTTCTGGCTCAGCAGCTGCAGTAATGGCCAAAACAGAATTTCTCACAATCGAAGGACAGGAGACTGCCGGTGTCATGCTATGAAGAATCGGCCACCCTGTGTATCTTGACATTGTCAATTGAGATAAACCTGTTTTCCTTACAACCTGGAAGTGGTGGTAAAATGACTGTTCTTGTGCCCTTCACTCCAAGAACGGGGACCGATGCTCGATAGGAAGGACCGAATTCTTTTTTTTTATCGATCTTCTCTCGAACCAGTTCTCTAATTTTGGGTAGCCAGCCAACTACCGGGATCTGCAACGCATCATCCGACATGGAGGGCAAATGTTCCTTTGCAAGACTGTCTCTGGTCTTTTGTTGATCCTGTAAAACATTGCAATGTTCATCTACGTCAAAGGCTGTGGCTTGAGCCACACAGTCTAGACCGTCGAGGTCAGGGACATACATCTTGATACCAAAGAGCATTTCGTACGGGGTCCGCCCACCCAGAGACCTTCTAGGGAGATTATTAAGAGCACGCTGCACGCTATTGAGGTGGGCTAGCCAGTTTCTGCCAGTGCCTATAACTCAAGCTGTCAAAGATTGCTTTAAGTCACGGTTCATTCGTTCCACTACACTGTTACCCTCAGGTCTGTACGGAGACAAAAACTTGACTTGGACCCCCAACGAAACCATAGCATCCTTATACGCCTTAGAGGCGAAAGCCGGACCCTGATCCGAATGGAAGGTACCACAGGCAAAAATCCCTACAAAGACACGCAAATCTCTTATGACAGTCCATGAATCAGCGCTGCGATGGGGCCATACCCACACAAAGTGTGTGCATGAATCAACTCAATCAAAGATCAATCAATCAAAGATATTTATAGAGCGCACTACTTACCCGGAGGGTCTCAAGGCTCTGGGGGGGGGGGGGGGGGGGTTGTGCTGCTACTGCTCGAAGAGCCAGGTCTTCAGCTTCTTCCTGAAGGAGAGGTGGTCTTGGGTCAGGCGCAGGTCGGGAGGGAGGGAGTTCCAGGTCTTGGCGGCCAGGTAGGAGAAAGACCTTCCTCCTGTTGTCGTTCTTCGGATGCGGGGGACAGCGGCGAGGGCGTGACTGGCTGATCGGAGATGGCGTTTGGGAGCGTAGAAGTTGACGCGGTTGTTGAGGTAGCTCGGGGCCTTGATCGTGTAGGGCTTTGTGTGCGTGGGTGAGGAGACGGAAGGTGATTCTTTTGTTGATGGGGAGCCAATGCAGGTCTCTCAGATGTCCGGAGATGTGGCTGTGTCGTGGGATGTCGAGGATGAGTCTGGCTGAGGCGTTCTGGATCCGCTGGAGTCTCTTCTGGAGCTTCGCGGTGGTTCCGGCGTAGAGGGCGTTGCCGTAGTCCAGTCGGCTGGTGACGAGGGCCTGGGTGACCGTCTTCCTGGTCTTGGTGGGGAACCACCGGAAGATCTTCCGTAGCATGCGCAGGATGTTGAAGCACGACGAGGAGACGGCGTTAACTTGTCTGGTCATGGTGAGGGAGGAGTCCAAGACGAAGCCCAGGTTGCGTGCGTGGTCTGTCGGTTTGGGTGCGTTGCCCAGGGCGGGGGGCCACCAGGAGTCGTCCCAGGCGGAGGGTGAGGATCCCAGGATGAGGACTTCCGTCTTGTCTGAGTTCAGTTTCAGGCGGCTGGTCGTCATCCACTCGGCTACGTCTTTCATCCCTTCGTGAAGGTTGGCTCTGGCGGCGGCGGGGTCGTTGGTCAGGGAGAGGATCAGCTGGGTGTCATCAGCGTAGGAGATGATGTTGAGGTTGTGTTGGCGTGCGATGGCCGCGAGGGGGCTCATGTAGACGTTGAGGGTGGGGCTCAGTGACGATCCTTGAGGGATGCCGCAGATGACTTCGGTGGCCTCTGACTTGTACGGTGGTAGGCGGACTCTCTTTGTTCTTCCGTCGAGGAAGGAGACGATCCATTCCAGAGCCTTCTCCTGGATTCCGACGTTGCTGAGGCGCTGCACTAGGGTGCGGTGGCAGACAGTGTCGAATGCCGCGGAGAGGTCTAGGAGGATGAGGGCCGCTGTTTCTCCGTTGTCCATCAGGGCTCGGATGTCGTCGGTGGCAGCGATGAGGGCGGTCTCGGTGCTGTGGTTGGCTCGGAAGCCAGACTGTGAGGGGTCGAGGGATCCATTCGTCTCGAGGAAGGCGGCCAGCTGTTTGTTGACGGTCTTCTCGATGACTTTGGCTGGGAACGGGAGGAGCGAGATGGGGCGGTAATTCTTGAGTTCGGTGGGATCCGCTGTAGGTTTCTTTAGCAGGGCGCTGAGTTCTGCGTGCTTACAGCTCTCTGGGAAGGTGGCGGTGTCGAAGGAGGTGTTGATGATGTCCCGCAGGTGGGGTGCGATGACAGCGTCGGCCTTGTTGAAGACGTGGTGAGGGCAGGGGTCGGTTGGAGATCCAGAGTGGATGGAGTTCATCATGCGGACGGTGTCTTCGGTGCTGATCGGAGTCCAGGCGCGGATGGTGGTGGTTGGAGGCGGTGGTTTGGTCGTGGCGAGCGTCGGTTGAGTGCTGAAGCTGTTGTGTATGTCCGCGATCTTGTTGTGGAAGTAGGAGGTGAGGGAGTTGCAGAGGTCTTGCGATGGGGTGATGTCGTTGTTTCCGGCGTTGGGTTTGGAGAGCTCTTTCACGATGTTGAAGAGTTCCTTGCAATTGTGTGCGTTGTTGTCCAGCCGGTCCTTGAATGCAGTTTTCTTGGTGGCGCGGATCAGTTGGTGGTGTTTCCGGGTGGCGAGCTTGAGGGTGGTCATGTTGTCCGGTGTTGGTTCCCTTCTCCAGGCTTTCTCGAGGGCTCGGCAGTTCTTCTTGGAGCTCTTGAGTTCGTCGGTGAACCATGGGGCCTTCTTGCTGCCGGGTCTGCTGGGCGGGGTCCTTAGTGGGGCGAGTTCGTCCGCGCAGCTGCTGATCCACTTCGTGAGGTTGTCGGCGGCCTGGCTGGGGTTCGCTGAGCTGGCGGGAGGGTGCTGGCTCAGGGAGGTGGCGAGCTGGTCGGCTGTGATCTTGTTCCAGCTTCTTCGAGCAACCGGTTGCTGGTAGTGGTGGATCGTCGTTTTTTTGAAGGTGAAGTGGACGCAGCTTTGGTCCGTACAGTGGAGTCCAGTGGCGTGGCTGAAGGCGATGTCTTTGCTGGATGAGAAGACGGCGTCGAGTGTGTGTCCGGCGAGGTGGGTGGGGGTGGACACCAGCTGCTTGAGTCCGAGGTTGGCGAGGTTGTCGAGCAGGGTGATGGTGCTGCGGTCGTTGTTGTTCTCCAGGTGGAAGTTGAGGTCCCCCAGGAGGATGTAGTCAGCGGAGGGGAGGGCATGCGGGCTGACGAAGTCGGCGATGTCCTCGCTGAATTGAGTGCGTGGTCCCGGGGGTCGGTAGATCAGGGTGCCTCTGAGGGTGGTGTTCGGGTTGGCCCGGATCTGGAAGTGCAGGTGTTCGGCGGTTGTCAGGGTGTCGTCGGTGTTGGTCGTGATGTGGATGGTGTCCCTGTGGATGATGGCAATGCCTCCTCCCGTCTGTTTGACGCGGTCTCTGCGGGTGATCTTGTATCCCTCTGGGATGGCGATGGCGATGTCGGGTGCTGAGGAGTTGTTCATCCAGGTTTCCGTGGGAAGGCAACGTCAGGAGCTGTGGTGTCGAGGAGGTTCCAGAGTTCGATGGCGTGTCTGTGGACGGAGCGGGTGATGAGCAGGATGCACTTGAGGTGGTTGCTGCTGGGGTTCGGCTTGGCGGGTGCTGGTGCGAGGCAGGTCCGGATGCAGGTGAACTTTCAGGCGTGGCAGCTGAAGGGTCCGTGGGTGTGCTTTGGAGTGGCTCGGTAGCATCCATGGGTCCCGCCGGTGTTGAGTGCGATGAGTGTTGCGGCGTCGTAGGTCCGGCGGGTCATCTTGCTTCGGCGGGGGCCAGGGGTCCTGGCACTGGGCGCGGTCCAGGCGCGGATGGGCGCAGACGGGCTTACCTTCGGCGCTCAATCGGCGCGCCCACTGCGCGTGACCGCTGCGCGTTCGCACGGTCGCCATATATGGCGAAGTGCGAGGGAGGGCGGAGCAGCTGGGAGGCGGGAGCGGGGAGGGTACAGAAAGAAAGGGGGCGTGGTTAGCGGCGGTGGCGGGAAGCGGGGAGCGGGTGGGAGGAGACCGGGGGGAGCGAGAATCAGGAGACAGAAACAGTTAAACAATAAACAAAATTACAAATTCACAAAGCAAAGCAATACAAATGAGCAAAATAGCTCTATAAGCAGAGGGGGACACAGCAAAAGAACGGCAGCAGGTCAGGCGAGCACAGCGAGACCACGCCGCTCGGTGGTAGGGGACGTCGTCACACGGCGGCGGCCGGGCAACGAGGCAGGCAGGCGGGAAGCACACGCAGCAGCTGGTGGCCGTGCGGCGCGGGGGGTGTCCTAATCTAGGTCACACTCACCTGCGTCGCACGGTCACCATATATGGCCAAGTGCGAGGGAGGGCGGAGCAGCTGGGAGGCGGGAGCGGGGAGGGTACAGAAAGAAAGGGGGCGTGGTTAGCGGCGGTGGCGGGAAGCGGGGAGCGGGTGGGAGGAGACCGGGGGAGCGAGAATCAGGCGACAGAAACAGTTAAACAATAAACAAAATTACAAATTCACAAAGCAAAGCAATACAAATGAGCAAAATAGCTCTATAAGCAGAGGGGCACACAGCAAAAGAACGGCAGCAGGTCAGGCGAGCACAGCGAGACCACGCCGCTCGGTGGTAGGGGGCGTGGTCACACGGCAGCGGCCGGGGCAACGAGGCAGGCAGGCGGGAAGCACACGCAGCAGCTGGTGGCCGTGCGGCGCGGGGGGGTGTCCTAAACTAGGTCACACTCACCTGCGTCGCACGGTCACCATATATGGCCAAGTGCGAGGGAGGGCGGAGCAGCTGGGAGGCGGGAGCGGGGAGGGTACAGAAAGAAAGGGGGCGTGGTTAGCGGCGGTTGCGGGAAGCGTGGAGCCGGTGGGAGGAGACCGGGGGGAGCGAGAATCAGGCGACAGAAACAGTTAAACAATAAACAAAATTACAAATTCGCAAAGCAATACAAATGAGCAAAATAGCTCTATAAGCAGAGGGGGACACAGCAAAAGAACGGCAGCAGGTCAGGCGAGCACAGCGAGACCACGCCGCTCGGTGGTAGGGGACGTCGTCACACGGCGGCGGCCGGGCAACGAGGCAGGCAGGCGGGAAGCACACGCAGCAGCTGGTGGCCGTGCGGCGCGGGGGGTGTCCTAAACTAGGTCACAATAAACTGCTACTAAGATGTACTTATACGCAGTATCAGAAGAAAAAGGACCGCAGTGATCTAAATAAACGCATCCTAGTGGTTTATTAGAAATGTATAACTGTGTCTGTGGCGGACGCGCAGCAGTCGAAGGCTTGATCTGCTGGCAAATGTCACATTGAGGGACATAATCACTCGTCTGTTTGTACAGTCCCCGCCACCAGAACCTCTGTTGTAGCTGAGTTACAGTGGCCGAGACGCCCGCATGCGCAGACGCCACACCTTCATGAGCCGCTGTAATCAAAGTAGCTCTGCGATCAGAGTTGGGAATTAAATGTTCGCCAACTTCAGGAATTTTCACGTAAGGAACCTTTTTGGGACTTAAGTGGTATGTGTACTTCGAAGGGAACCCTGCAGGATATTTACCTCCCTTCTCAGTGGCAGCAACAGCCGCCAAGATGTCATCATCTATTTTACTTTTGACCGTGTAACTGCTCCAACTAAATATTTAGATACTGCTGATTTCGCTGCTTCATCAGCAAGCGAATTACCGACAGCGTGGACTCCCACGCGCTCATGGCCCAGAGTATGAATCACAAACACAAGTGGCAACTTCTCTTTAAGCTCAGTCACTCAGACCCAGATCATTTTATGTTTTATTGTGCTACCCTTGGAATCACGAAATTCATTCTGAATCCAATAGATTAAGTTCTCATTGTAAGACTTGACACAGTAGTAAGAATCACTTACGATTAGAGTAGTCACCCTAGAATCTGCGTACTCCAATGAAAGCATCAAAGCACGAAGCTCTGCCAATTGTGCAGTGCAGTCTCCAAGTGTCTGCGTGTGCACGACACTGGACTTGAACTCATCGTTCACCATGGCACCGACCACAATGGCGCATGCGGAAACGTAGGCATTTCTAGAGCCATGCGCAACCTGCGCCGAACCATCGGTGTAAATGATGCAATGGAAATCCTCCAGGGGTCGCATCGCTAAAGAAGCAGGATGAACAAATTCATACTGTAAGTACTCCTGCGACCTCAATGTGGCATCAAAAATAAACGTGACATCCTGAGATGACAAGGACGCTGCCCATTGAATCCGCCGAGTGTGCAAAGCTTTAGAATTAGGTATACTGGCTTTTGTGACTGCCTCCAAGGCAAGACACGGGGTAACAACCAACATGCGTTTTCCCTGTGACAGGCCACGTTCCTTAAGAATTGCCATCTGCACAGCCGTCAAAACTTTCTCCACAGTGGAAAAGCGCAATTCAGCCGAAGTGTACAAGTGTGACTTGTAAGCAATAGGTACTGTGTCTCCCTCATTAAAAGTCAGGTATGTGAAACCTACCGTCCCAGGGATAATTCTTATCACCAGGTTGGTCTGATTATCACGAGTCAGTAAGAATTTAGAAGCGAGCAGATCAGCCTGCAAAGACTGCAGAATAGCCGAATGCCCAGGCAGCCAGCATGATTTGGAAAATGATGGTTGTATCAAAGCATACAAAGGCTTGATACGCTGGGCATATTCCGGAATGTAAGTTCTCCCGAAATTCAAAAAGCCCAGTAAAGATTGTAACTTTTTCAGTGTTGTCGGAGCGCGCAATTGTGCGCATTTCTCCAGGAAGTGAGGAGCCAATCCCTTTCCTTCATTGTTAAGCTCGTAGCCCAGAAACAACACTGTGTACTCTGCAATGTGCGATTTCGCAAAGTTGAATTTGTAACTTAAGTTTGCAAAGGTACAAATAATCCCGTTTACACGACACAGATACTCCCAAAGTTCGTCGTCTGTGAGATATATGTCATCCACATACGAACAAGCATCTGGGTTGATTCTCTCCAAAAGAGAGACTATGCGGGCGGAAAAAATCCCAGGACTATTGTTATAGCCCATAGGCAAACGCCGAAAGTGTTTTTGTACACCGCCGCATGTAAAGCTGGTCCATTGGGAACTCATAGCATCCAATTGGTGGGCATAGAAACCATTAGAAATGTCAAGCGTGGTTTTGAACTGCTAACGCACAAGACTATTCACAAGAGCAGAGCCGTGAGTATTCTGTACTGCATAGTTACGGCAATGCGAGTTTAAATGCCGGTAATCCAAAACCAAACGATACGAACCGTCAGGCTTGTTTACAGTAAAAAGAGGGTTATTCATCGGTGACACACATGTTTCAATTACACCTTGATATTCCAATTGTTCAAGGATTGCCGCGACGGAAGCTTTCGCTTCACGTCTTATGGGATATTGAGGTTGAGGCTGCGGCTGAAACCGTAAAGGTATCTCGTGGCGTAGGGATAATTTATCCCACCCACATTGATTGCGGTTCACAGCCAGCGCCATATTTAGAGCCCACTCTTCTGCAAAATGCTGCGCATTCTCTTTTGAGACTGTGTTCGCGAAACTGGGGAGGATTACCGCCTCCCCTCGTGGAGCTGCGAGCACAAAAGGTGGGGGCCAATCAGCATCCGAAAGCAAAATGTCATATGTAGACGAAAGATTTTCCCAAAATACCCCATTTATGGTTCGCTGTATGTCACCTTCAATCAACAGGACAATTTCAAAAAGTCTATCAGGGGGAGCAACTCTGGTGTCAGCTATTTCAATGACAACATAAGTATCAGTCGCTGTCAACTTCACTAGTGGACGGAGCGCCTCTCTCACTATGGTAATCTCCGCCGCGCTGTCCAGCAAGGTCAGAGCCCACATCAGATTCCGAAGCCGCGTTCTCACTATCTGGGGCATATTGATGCGCTGTTAAGGCTGCGACTTTCTTCTTTGCAAACTGTGGTCTCCTAGGCGTAGAGCCTTCCGGCTTTTCTGCACCGTTCCTCGGGTGGGGCTGGTCACTTCCTTGCTGGCCACCCCGAACTCTGCCGCCCCCTCCACCACCGGTCGTCGGAGCCGATGAGTCCTGAAAGGAACGAGGTGAGCGTTGGTCAGAAGCCTGAAATCGATCAGGAGTCTTAATCGTCGCGCGGTCGCGCAAGTCATAAACACGTTCCGACTGCACAGGTAACGGAGACGCAGGGCGAGAAACCTGTGTTTGTTGTTGTTGCAGTTGCTTTCCCTGTTTCTGTTTTTTAGGCCAATTTTGTTTTTTGGACTTGGGCTGAACTTCCGTCTCCGAAGTTTGTCCCTGGGGCTGCTTTTTATCTTTAACAGAAAAAGGCTTAACGCCCTTACAATTGCGACCCGCGGTTTTATAAGCCGCAACAATTATTCTCACTAACTGTCGTGGTTTCTCGGCCTCGGGAAGCGCCGCTAACACGTTAGCAACCTGAAAGCTCGCTGCATCCCCCTTGACATTAGCAAGGCTCAGATCGCAAACTACGTCAAAGGTGCCACACAGGCGCATGCCCAACTAGACCGCAGATTCCGGTCCGTGATCATCTTGAACACGTTTAAGGACCGAAGACAGCACGGACATAGACGGGGTGCCATAGCACCGAGCATAGACCGCTGCAAAAGTTTTCCCCCAGGTCTCCCAGTCAACAAGCTCAGGGGCCAAATCCTTCGGCAAACTAAGCGTAAGAATCCGGTGTTTTTCACCAGGAGTCGTATTAGGAAATACAGCTTCCAGCTGGTCAAATTTCTTGGCAAGCCAGAAAGGAAAATCATCCTTTTCCTGGAGCTTCTTGCCCATTACGGCATTGACCATGACAGGACTGATTTTCAAACCACCCTGCCCTGCCGGAAGAGCCGCACCCCCTGGGGCGCCATCCGGAAGATTACGGCCCATGTAATGCACTAAGGCTCTAATCACGGCAATCGCGACTACATTTAGTCGTCTGATTTCAGCCAAATTACAATTGCTGTGTAGAGGATGAGGAGTAAATCCAGCCAAAACAGGCCAACTAGCGCCTGGAATGGACAAAGGACCCAACCTCGGAGCGGTTAAAGAATGGGGTAGGGCGCCACCAAATCAAACTCCATCCTGCCAAACATCAATAGGTACTTCCTGTGCTCTGTACGGAGTATACTCATTAGGTACAACCGTGGGAGTGTATATGTGGAATACGCCTGAATTAGCGTCCACTGACGGAAATGTCACCCACGAATAAAAGAGTTCGTAAGGGTAAGCATGTTCCGCACTCACCACCATAATCACAGCCAAGCCCTCCAAAGGTACATTGTAAGCCCGCAAATGATCGCGCACCGCAATGCGACTATGCTGCGGAATGTCCACGGGTTGGGCCATGACAGCACAGGAATTAGAAAAAGCAAAGTAAACTTTGTAGCACAACTGGGTAGTAATTCAAGGAAACCGTTTTAGAAAGAATCAAGCTTGAAAAGACCTATTTCAAAAATAGGTAGGTTTTTCCGACACCACCGTTTACCGGAAACGTCAGTGAAGAGGTTAAGGATTGAATGATATACTACTCGAGTGCCATGATATAAGGCCAACAACGTATGGGCGCCATGTAGCGGGAATTCCTTTCTCCTACAGAACTGTGCATAGAGACCTGGAACCTCGGTGAATTAGGATGGCCCAAAACTCACCTCAGTACTCAAAATCCCCTTACCGAGCTAGCTACAGTGTCTCATTGGTCATAACAAACTCCCAATGCTTAGACAGACCAGAACATGAACTTAGAGTACCTCAGGAATCGTGGAACACATGAACACTCTTTCGTTATATAATCATCACAAACCAGAACGTGGAGTAAAAGAGGACACATGCACATTTGAAAAATGTATTTACTAATGCAAGGTTCTCAAACGCAGTGTCTTGTATATTACTAGCAAACATATTATAAGCAACAAAGTTATCAGCATAATTATCAGTCCATAAAAGGCGAATGGTGAGAGCATACTAATATGCTGAAATGAATAGAAATTAACAATGTCTAATTCACACACTCCCTATTTAGTATAGTATTTTATATCTATGAAGGTCTCATTTGGGTTTTAGCAGGGCGGGCCCATACCTTAAAATCTCAGTGGCAGGAGGATCACATCACCTTCCACCAGCTCTCTGCAAGCGAAGCACATCAAGTGTGTTTTTGTGCGTTCAGCACAACAATATAAAACTCGCCTAGAGACAGATTTTGGCAGCAGCATGTGTGTTATGGCTATAGGGGTGCAAAGATCAGACCTTACAACAAGACTGGGTTAAGTTATCCGTGTAGCCTTCAGCACTCGCTGTGCAGACAGAGTGCAGAACAAAACTGATATCAGAGCAATAACATATTATTTCTCTAGTAAATCACTAAGCTCTTCTGGGTTGAAAGCTAAAACAACAATTATGTGTCGTGTACAAAAGTGAAGCAAGAATGAAAACGGCATGCAAACATTTAATAAACTCATGCTAACTTAACACAGTATGTAGAAAAGAAGTAGCTATATGACAGGGTGTGTTGCTGCAGAATGGCTCGGGCAATCTCTTGCCTTCTGCCATCGACACTCACTTGGAGTGGGAGCTTGCCATGCTGCCCCCAACTGATGATCGCCTCAGTGAGTCAGCGGAGGGGGAGGGGGGATCGAGCAAAATCACAGACAGGTAGAGGAACCTGTACCTCTCTCTTTTGGACCTCTAGATCTTAATGCTTCTCTGAGTGGCTAGAGGGTGATAGCTAACAGTCATTAGTGCACCCCAGGGAACACAGGGGCAGGATTGGCCCTTTATTTCACTGGGTATATCCCCCATGGGCTGGAGCCTTTCAGGCATTTTGTGAGAGCCCAGGGCCTCTTCTGGTGCCTCTGTCACTTCCCCGCCCCTCCCCGGTTAATTGCAGCAGGCATGGGGAATCTTCGCGGGAGAGAAAGTGAGGGAGGGGGAAGGAAGAGAGGAAGCGTTTAGAGAGGGAGAAGAGAGAGTACAATGGTGCTGGAACAATGTTCAGATGGGGGGGGGAGTTCCTGCCATCAATGTTAGATCACTGAAGTCAGAGGGATTCTGAAACATCCAAGCATCACACAAAGAACAAGTGCTGCAGATGAGCTGCACACATTCAGCAGGAGAGTGGTAACCCTGTCTGCTATGCTCCCAAAGCACGTTGCTGTCTACTACCCTACTTTCAACCAGAATCGTCCACAAGTCCCATGCGTGTCATGATCCAGGATGAAAAAGCTTCTTGGTGTAGAACTATAGAGACTGGATGTGCTATGGATGCTGTCATGACTGATGAGGTCGCTGGTTGTCCTGGTATGTGTGCCGCATGGTTCAAATACTGACAGTACTGACTCAGTTTAGTCAGTGGTTACAATGTGGATTTGAGTGTCTTGGATTCCAGCGCTCTCATTTCTGTGATCCCTGGCTAATCATTTCACCTACCTGACCTTCAATACTGCAATGTGACAAAAAGTTGAGACACTGACTTTAATTAGAAAAGGTGGCAATTTAGATCCTTATAGGGGAATATTAACACGGTTGATGTGCAGTGATTGCAAGCACTATAACATAACTACGCTATTGCTTGTATCCTATGTGCCTTTTAGTCATCAGCACAGGATCATGGAGGAGTTGTATGAACACTTCCACTCACCCCTAACAGGAAGAAAACAGGCACATTTGTAAACACACTTTGATATTTCTCTACTTTGTTTTTTACTCACACCATACAATAGTATTGCCGTGTTTAGTTGAAGAATTGGAATAAACAACACATAATTTCGAGCATTATGAAAGGTGCAATATCCATGATAATGTATGTGCCACTTTCCTTTGCAGCCTTTTATAGTGAGCGGTTCACCACCGAATGCAGCAAAGACAGAAAATTAGAGTAAGCAAACTGTTTGCAAGAAAGTATATTCTTAGGGGCTACAAAAGCTTCAGAGACCCTGACTTGTTATGTTGGGTGTCTCATGTTATCTTGTGAATCTCTGACCATGCCATTGCATCTGAAAGGTTGTAACTGATTGGGTGTGCTTCAGTCCTTCCAACCTTTCACAAGCAGTTGTCCTACACAGTAGTCCCCACATTTCACCACATCTGCCTGCTTTGCATAGCAAACAAAGTGACCCTATGTTGAGGTGCAGCCTGTTAGGTTTGAGTGGGGTGAGTGTATGAGTATAAATAGAGAGGATACAGAAGGAGCTGAGAAGGAAGTGGTGTCTGGAAGTAGTTCACATACCTCACCAAACACCTCGATAAGGCCACACTACACCCTCACAACACTGCTTTCTGAAGGGGCGCCAAGAATCTAAAGTGATTGTGAGCACTTTGCGGGCTTTTTAGGGGTATAAAGTGCTATATGAACTATATAATGCAATCCAATAATAAAGGATGAATGAACTGGTTAAAAGTTGATGAGGCTGTACTATGGGTGCATTTCAGGAATCTCTTTCAGGGTAGTGAGTGCTGTGTAAATGTACTCAGTTGGATCATTTACATTCCTGTCAAGTGATACTTTTGCAGCCAATCCTGGCCGTTGGGCTACATTGCTTTGCATTCTGGAGCTTGTCGTCCATTTTTTAGTGATATAAGAATCCATAAAGTGAAAGTGCTGCTGTCTATAAAAGACAGTTATGGCTGAGTGTGTCGCACATGACAATTGTCAAAATTGCAATAACATCATACGCGGAACAGTCACCAATCAACCTATGAAGGGTTACAAAATTAAGCTTCATGTAACGGCCCCCTGTGAAACAACCAACGTCGTTTACCTGTTAAAATGCCCCTGCAGCAAAGTGTACGTGGGGAAAACTGAGAGGAAGTTACAACTAAAAATGAATGAACACAAGTCGAACATAAGAACCAGGAATACGAGTCAACAGTTTCGACACACTTCATGGAAGAGAAGCACAACATATCTCAGTTGAGATTCATGATTTTGGAGACAATTGACAGAAAAGAAGGCAGGGATAACAATAAACACCTACTGAGGAGAGAAAACCATTGGATAATGAAATTACAGTCTTACAGACCATACGGCCTCAATGAACGAATAGAATATGCCTGCTACCTCTGAGTAACAGGCATTTATGTTTGCTCGCAGGAACTGTGTTAGTTGCTTAGCAATAAGCCAACATCCATACTGTAAATATTGGATCTAAAATAATTAATGTTATGGACACAATGTAATGTATTATTTCAATGACACGCTGCTAACTCATTTAAAGCATTCAGTCTTTATTTGATATTGTCTTCAAGATACGTATCCATTCAACAACAAACATATCCGGCACTATGCACTCTCGTTAAGTCCGTTTTTACTTTTTACTTTTTACTATCCCAAACAGCATCATCACACATACGCATGCCACTGTTTACAAACGTATCGCGGAAAAAGCACCCTCGACACTCCGTCGCTGAACGGATTCGCCGGTCACAGACAAAAACTCCGACTTTAGAAACACTTTGTGGAAACGGCGTACAAGTAAGTTCTACAAAGGAATTAAAGAGCTTTCGCTGAGCGCGATGGTATAGAATGCCACAGACGTTGACACTCGTTGAATACTAGCGGGTTCTAGTTATTACGGACGACCGCATCAAACACCTTTCTTCCAGCATTGACATTTTTTTAAATTTCCGTTTTTTAAAATTTCCGTTGTTATTCTATTCACAGTACTTTGTGAAGCACACACTGCAGGTACTGAACGTGAATAACTTTATATATTTTTTAACACGCTGGACACCTTGAAAAATCACAAGCACATAAGGCACATTTTTCGGTCACTACATTCACACCCATATGACTGCATAATGAGCACTATATCAAAACGCATGTCATCTATCATGATAGAAATCCAGATAATAGAATGAATAAGTCCTGTTATCACAGTATTATTTAACTTATAGATTGTACTCCCTGATGAAGAGCACATATGCTCGAAATGCATTGGAGTGTATCAAGTACTAAAAGTGTTTATTGAAGAAGCAATGTACTAAGAAGAATAAACCCATGGAATGCAAATAATTTCAATGAAATAGATTGAATAAATAAATTCATGAAAGAACAATACAAAGTATTGCTTGAATTATTTAAACCTCTAAGGATGGTAGTGGAGTGCCCAAAGGGGGATGCAACCAAGATTCTTGGAAGCACTAATTTGCAGCACATTACATGGTGCCACTTGACAGCTTTGTAATTACAGAGAGAATGTGACAGACAAGGTGTGATGTGAGGCTGTCTTGGTGTGGTGATAGCAGGACAATTTGAGGATCTAGGACAGCATGATATGAAAATAATTTGAGACACCAGAGAGTGGTTGCCAGTGCAGCATAGGGTGGCTATCTCACTCTCCATGTTGCCATGGAAGCCTTGTCCAATACTGGTTATTCATTTACAAATCCTCGCCATCAAGCATTACAATCCAATTAGTTCTCTGGAAGCAGACTAAGACCAGGGCCAGACTGGCATTTTAATCCACCGGGCATTTCCTGGTGCGCTGGTGCCCTTGGAGGCAATTTTTGATAGTCCAGTGCCACTCACGGTGTCTCTATACCTTCTCCAGCACACTAAGGATAATTGCCACAGGCACAGGGAGGCTTTAAGCGAGAGAGAAAGATAGGAAGGGAGGGCTAAGGTAGAGAGAAAGCAATCAGGGATGGAGAAGAGAGAGAATGAAGCGAGAGAGAGAATTAATGGATAGAAAGGGAGAGGTTCCGCAAGGTTTGAACATTTTTGGCAGGACTGCTTTTGATTCCCCAGCCCAGTCCTGATGAAGACTACAAGAGCCATAATGCATTAGAAGCTCACATAAAAAAGCCCAGAGGTAGAAAGTGTCCGTAATGCCATAAAGTGAGATGGTACCCTATGGCTAAGTGAAAGGCACACATCAGAATGTAGTTGGAAATGAGATAAGGAGGGCAGGGTGGATGCTAATAGTTTGTGAGATTGGATTAAAGTATGGGGAAAACTGATTATGTGTGGGAGGTGTGTTGTACTCTTTGAGCATTCATGTGTTACGTCAGAAGAATAGAGTCCAGGTGTAAAGATTTGTGGACACTGGATTGGCGGCTACATTCTCATGATCTGGGCGCAGGAAACATGTTGTAATCCCAGCTTCCAGGGTTTACAAAACTGTGTGATCTCTGGATCAGCTCTTCCTCCAAGTTTTCTCGACTGCCCACTGCTTGTGCTGCTTTATGTAAATTATCAGGATCCGAAATGAGCCAGCAGGAAAGATGGCAAGAAATGACACTGGCATGAATACAAAGAGGTTGGAGCAGAGCCATTTTAAGGAATGTTGGCGTGCCTGGCAAGACACATTTTGGGATATCCTGTTTCGAACAACTTTGAATTTGTTGCCCATTTTCAGTTAAGTCAACCCCTCAGGATGCCACAAAATATTCAATATTCAAAATATTCAATTATACATGAAAACTCAGAAATAGGGACACACAAACGAGCCAAACGTTCAAGCTACCCATTGCTAAAGCCTCTTCCTTTTGGACTTGGACCTACTCAATTTGGTCTTGCAACATTTTACGTAGAATAGTGTCTAGCCAGCCTTTCCCTCCCGGTGTAGGAAGGAAAGGGTAAGGGAGTTTTGGTGACTATTTAGTGGAAACGTGCAAACCTTAAAATCTGGCCTATAGAGCTTCGAGTTTTGCTTTATTTGAAGTAGATTTATAAATCCTTCTTTATACCTGGGATGCTCACTGCTGCAGGGAATGCCAAAACCCAGGGGTCAAACCTGATAATTTTCTCTTCCATCCGCTTCACTTGGCTTGTCCCTCCTACACCCTTTCTATGGTTAGACAGTGACCACGGGCTCTGCTCAGTAAGAGCGAGTGGAGAAAGGTGGAGCAGTTAATAGAATGGTACAGTAAGAGAAGTAAAGAAAAAGGGAGGTAAAGATAGAGTTGAAGTGAAGAGATAGGTGACGCAGGGAGAGATACAAGGTAATCAGTTAGACAGAGAAAAGTGAGGTAGCCAAAAAGAATGATACAGAGGTAGTGAGCAAAAGAGAAGCAGAGAGATATGTATTGGGTTATAGAGTTGAGAGAGACCTAGAGACAGGAATAAAGAAATGTAGAGCGAGAGGCGTAGTATGCAGGGGGGGAACATCACTTACAACGCATTTATTACAACGCACTACCATTACAACGCAACCATTACAACGCAAACCATTACAACGCATTGCGCTGGGGGGCGCTCTAGGATAGGGAATATATTTAATTTACTATCCAACACCTTCCCTACTATCCACGGGGACTGGAGTTGGAATAGTAAATTAAATAAATCACTATCCAGCGCTTAAAAGCACTATGCGTTGTAGTGGTATGCGATGTAAAAACCGCGTTGTAACAGCAGGCGTTGTAATAGCCTGCGTTGTAGTGACACCAATCCATGCAGGGGTATGGGATAGAGCAAGAGAGGCAAGACAGAAGGTTGAAGAGAGAAACAGAGAAATGAAAAGCAGAGAGTGCTGCTGTAGAGAGAAGCATAAAATGAGAAATGAGTTATAGAAAATATGTCAGATAAAGAGAGGACTAAGGCTGACTGGAAGGAAGAGAAATGGGGTAAAAGGTACAAAGAGAGATGGGGTGAAAATAAAGAAAAAGAAGAGACATTTGAGCTACAGGTGAAGTATATACATTGAGATGTAGTGAGAGTGAGAGAAAGAGAGGTAAAGCGAAGACTGGGGTAAAGAAATTAGGCGACGTATAGAGAGACATGAGACGGAGATAGGTGAGGATGAGAAAGAGAGGTGGGACATATGGATGACATAGTTACTCAGAGACAGGAGTAGGTAAAGGAGTGATGCAGGGAGAAAAACAACAATAGGGTTATTGGTGGGTACGAAGGTAGATGCAACAAGACAGGGAGGAAAGAGAATGAAGTGAAGTAGACGAAGGTAAATAGAAAGAGAGCAGAGAGTGATGTTATGGGGCTTTACCACTTAGCGATTGTGAAAATTGCTATAACTAATTGAACTTTACAATGAGCACAATTGCATCATGACCACAAGTGGATAATTGTAAGGCATGGGAACTGATTCTGTAAAAACAGTCATCGGAAGGTGTGAAAAATCTAAGCAAATGTGAGGAACAACCCTGGAGTTCTGAGCAGAGACTTGGTGCATTGTTTTATTTATTTTCATGTATTGTGCCTCGGTTTGTGGCGGCTGATGTACTTTGAAGGCAAGCCATACAGGGCCGGACTGGGAACCAAAACCAGCCCTGGCAAAGTGCTCGGTAGCGCCCCCCCCCCTCACTCCCCCCTCCCACCACGGGGGTTGGGTGTGCCGCCGAGCTCTGTGCCAGGGCCGGTTTTTGGCCGATTTTGTTACAGGACCGATTTTGTAAAAAAGGCCCTGTAAAAAAATCGGCCCCCAGGGGCCCAAAACCAACCGCCACCCATGCGGCGCAACTGGTGATTGCCCGGTGCTCGCTACGTCCAGTCCGGCCCTGAAGCCATATCATGGTCCATACCAGGCATTGTTATGTATTGTGATTGAAAGGAGCTGTGTGCATTGATTGGACTTTAATGTAATGTACAGTGGATTTGTAGAGCGCTGTTTGTCACCTGGGAGGGTATCCGGGCGCTGGTCTCCTGAAAACGGAATGACCAATATTGTCTGGGCCCTGTGCGGAATAAATGCGATTCCCTGGCTTCTCTTCATCTTTCGATCTTTCTTTACAAATTGGTGACAATTTTTGCTACAGCTACTCTCTGTTTCTACAGCACGGGTGGACACGTTCCTCAGTTTTTCCGAGGTAGGAAGGGAGGCTGCCATTGGCCCCATATGGAGTATATACTGAAATACATCCTTTCCTCTGACCTGCCTCTCTCCATTCCCGTATCGCTCCCTCTTCCATGCTGTTCCTCTCCTCCTTCTTTCTCCACTCTTCCACATCTCAACATTTCTCATGTAAACCAGAGTTGTCTCTGTCAGTTGAGCCTCTCTCTGCCCCGAGTCTTCCTAACCACTGTCCATCTTTCTCCCCTCTGCCCTGTATCTTCGATCTCGTCCCCTACCCCTCTCTCATCCCTCTGCTGTGTCTTGTGCCTCTCTCCAGTATCTCTGACCTGTCTTCCATCTCCACACTCCCTCTTGCCTAGGGTGACCAACCGTCCGTAAATTTCACGGACAGTCCATAATTTCGTCCACCTGTCCGTTGACCGTGAAGGATTCTTTAACAGACGCCATTCGTCCGTAATTTTAACCTGGCACCGGCCGCACCACCCTAAAGCCGGCACAGCTTCCACCCACCTCCCTTCTTGACTCCAATGCTGTTGAGGTCGGGTGTAACAGACTCCGATGCAGTACCAAAGCTCAGATACCCAGCAGCATTGGAGCCACAGCGGGATGGCAACCCTCACACCTCCAGCCCGTGACGAGCTGTTAAGAGGTGCTTGAAGGTGACTGAGAGGGAGGGGCTGCAGCTTCAGGGGCATCTATTCAGATGCAAACAGTACTGAATGCGTCATGTCTCTGCAATTTAGAGGGACCTCACGCATTGCCTTTCTGCCCAGGGCCCCAAACATCCTAGAACCAGCCCTGATTACACCGAGGCAGCACATGGTTCTCTTCACAGAGCTTAATTACTGTCATTAAATTGTAAACAAACCTCGGTTCTTCAAACATGCAGTCTATAATGTAATAAAATAAAGAAATGGCACATTCGCACCCACACTGATTAACAAAGTATGGAGAACAATCAGTTAAATAAATTCTCTCTTAGTATTTCATTTAAGTACTGTACATCACAGTGGGGGATGGCAAAACTAAAATTTTGGAAAGAGAGCATGTCTTCTCGTTGTCTTGTCCAGGAGGGGTTGAAGAGCCCTACCCCACCCTGGAAGAGACCAAGATGATACTAGAATACTGCATGCCCACCCAGGTGCCCACCCTGGTGGATCCTGTTCCCGCTCCTGTGATGGCTCCTCGCCCCCTCCCCCCATGTGGTGGCTCCTGTCCCTCGCCTGTGATGGCTCCTGTCCCCCCCTGTGGTGGATCCTGTCTCTGCCCTGGGTGGCTTCTGTCCCAGTCCTGAAATGGCTCGTGCAGCGAGGGTGAAGTTCTTGATGGGCCTCTTCTTAAAAAGGCTCAGCTCAAACTTAATATGAAAAGGTGGGCGCGTGAGTAAGTGAAGGGATGGGTGGATGGCTGAATGGATGGTGAGTGAGTGGGTAGATGGATGAGTGAAATGATGGATGGATTGATGAATTGATAAGTGCAAGTGTGAATGGATGAACGAATGAGTGAAAGGGTGGATGTAAGGATGGATGAGTGAGTGAAAGGGAGGGTAGATGGACAAAAGGATGAATAGATGAGTGAAGGAGTGAAAGAATAAATGGATGAGAGAAAGGTTGGATGAGTAATAGGGTCAATGGTTGGATTAATGAGTGGATGAGTAGATGGATGAGTGCGTGGATGAATGGAAGGAAGGATTGCTAAGTGAAAGGGTCGATGGAGAGAGAAAGGGAGGTTGGATGGATGACTGAAAGGGTGGATGGGTGAAAGGATGAATGACTGGGTGGATGGATGAGTAAGTGAAAGGATGGCTGGATGGGTGAAAGTGTAAATGGCTGGATGGATGAGTGAATTGATGGAAGGGTAGAAGAGTGGATTGATGAGTGCACAGATGGATAGGGTGAAAGGATGGATAGATGGATAATGGATGGATGAGTGAAAGGATGAATGAAGGGATGGATGAGTGAAATGAAAGATGGAAGAATACATGATGGATAGGTTTGCAAAGGGTTGAATATGTTTGGATAAGGCTGGGCTTTCTTATATACTGTTGCGCGAACTCTGATGTCTGTAAAACGTATCCAATTGTCCTGAAGTTTTGTCTTGAATTTTGACCTCCTGTCCTGAATTTGTGTCCTGCATTTTTACCCATTGTCCTGAATTTTTTCACTCACCGTCCTGAATTTGCACCAATGCCAGTTGGTCACCCTACCTCTTGCTTGCTATATCTCTGACTATAATCCAGGCCACATACGAAGGAGGGGTCCCTGCTCTCCATAACTCTGTCAGTGACATGGCCTCCTCGCATCTCCTAAACTCTCCCCTGAAGCTTCTATTTCTGACGGAAATTGGTGTAGTGAAATGAAGAACACCTGTAAGTTGTTGCAGAAGTGTTTTGGGCCATGTGTGTGTTAATAGCCAATTTTTAGTTAGTTGTATATTTATTTGTCGTGTAGCTTTGATCACACAATGATACCCTGCATCAGAGGGCTTTACCCAAGGCCACTTGAGTTATGCAGCAGGGGAGGGCCTAACAATGCTGCAGGGCTGACTAAATTATGCAGCAAGAAAAGACAAATTATGCGCCACAATACCGCACATTTTGTGAGAGTATTAGTTCACTATTTTGATATTTTTAGACTTTTTAACAATCTCTGGGCATAGATTAGACCCAATTGGTACCAGTGTCACTCCTAAATATAGCAATAAGCAACAGAAAGGTGACCAGTCAGCCTTTGCAAAGGGCCTTCCACTGCACAGCCACACGTGTTGCTACATTTTTAATAACCTCTGAACTGTCTGAGCTAGAAACAAATATTATTTCTTAAAATCTGCAGATTACGCAGCAGATGATAGATTATGTGGCAAATGCAGCGAATTCAGAACTATACAAAAAACGCGGTGGCTGCCCAGTCGTATAATTCCAGTGGCCCTGGCTTTACACTACACTTACAGAGATCAGTAAGAGGTAGAATACTTTGGCCGCACTGATAGGAGTGGCCTACCAGAATGTACTTTTGTCAACGCTCTTTAGTGTGACATCATGGCTTTAAATATCTCTAGAGGATGGTAACAACATTTGTGACCATGCAGAGGCCTCTGCTGCCTTTTGGCTAGGTTCACGCTATAGAAATACCACATACATACATACATACATACATACATACATACATACAACATTATTTTGTGTGACCTTTGTGTGACCTTTGCAGTGGAATAGGTATGGCCGCCAAGATGACAAGTTCCCCTGCAGAATCATGTCAAGTGCTCTCACGTTTCCCATTTCAACATGTAAGTAGTTCATACAGTCCAGGTGTTTCCTTTAAATGCTAAGATTCAAGACCACTGCATTTCATTGTAAAATCAGGACTACAAGTCCCCTAAGGCAAAGAAAACACCTGCTGAAAATCAGCTACTTAGGCATGGAGCTGGGAAACTAGTTCTGCATGTCCTGCACCAGAGGGAATATTTAATATTTAACAGAGATCTGAAAAGGTGCAATAACACAATAGCTATACGATAAAAGAGGACATACATGACTAAGTTAGAACATAATTAGAGCCAGAGGTCAAAGAAGAAAGGTGTACATATTTATTAAGATGTTACAAAATAAACGACTGATCCGGCCTGATGGAACAAGAAGCGTCAAATTATGCATATTCTGTAAACTGAAACTGCATCTTCTGAGCTTTCCACAGATTTCTATGTGTAGCACCACGGCGGCCATCTTGTGATCCCTGCAGACAGTCCTCCTGCGCTGAGCACACAGTTTATCGGTACTTGGAGGTCAGGACACCAGACACTGCGGCCAGGAACTTGTCCCAGGCAGCCTGGCATTGAGGGGTGAAGTCAGCAGGGAAGTGGGCGGCCAGTGTAGCCTGAATGCAGTGGGACAGCAGCTGAAAGAGAGAAAGGCAGAAAGTGAACACCACCACCAGGGAGCAATTGGACAAATACTGGAATAAAATGGAAAGAATGTCCAGTGATATAATGCCAAATTCACAAGATACTGAGAAACTCAGTTTCTGTACTACATAACTGGTAAAAACATATACAAATGGTATTTTCTTTTCATTAACAACATTTCATTGAAAGTACAAGAATGGTACTTCCTCAAAAAAGCAACTGTATTTCTCACTGTGTCCAATGTTTTATCCTCACCACTAACAAAGATTTTGCACTGGCTTTCAATCAAAGAAAGTATGTGAAAGAGTTCCCATGTAGTAATCTTTTGCGTACTCTCATGCAGCCGTGGTCTGTACAGGTAACCGCGGTGGGACCAGGTAAGGGGGATTTTGAGGGACAATGCTGAGGGAAAATGTATTATTTATTTAACTTTCCCTCAGCATCATCCCTCAAAATCCCCGCTGACCCGGGCCCACTGCCCCATCACTGTTACCTGCACTCTCATGCCTTTGTCAATTAGTCCCAAAACTTCCGAAATGGGAATCAATTGATACGATTAGTACAGATAGACAGGACTGTGCCCTCTTTGCACTTTTACTAATAACGAGTTGAACATTTTAAGGCCAAGTCACAAAGACATTTAATAGTAGTGAATGGGTGTTCCTGTGATTAACTAAATCCATTCCATGTAGATCAATTTTTTGTAACAACACCAGTTAAATATGGTGGCGGCTGCTAACTTTACTAGGAAGGAGGGTTAGGGGTCATTCACGCACACATACACACTAACTCACACCCATGCATTCAAACACACACACACAACCATTCACAACACCTACTAACAAATACACATATATTTATACATACATACATGCATGCATGCACCACACATACAAAAAAACATAAAACTCACGGTCACTGTAGAGAGGAATGCCTCAGAGGTCCCAAGAGGGTTGGGACTGATGCCTTCCCGATTGACACTTGGCCCTGGGCACTTCAAGGCTGAAAACTGAAGCGCCCAGGTCCGAGGCAATCAGTGACGCTCCCCCTCCTCACAAGGGGGAAGGCCTCAAGGAACCAGGCTGAGGAGGTCACGCCCACAGGGCTGTGAAATTATCAGCCTGGCACAGTTCAGATCAGGCAGCCAGGAGCATGCTCCTTAAGCTCATGTCTTACTCGTGGCTGCCTGATCTGAACAAGAAGAGTGTCTGTCACGCCGACCTTTGTTGATCCTGACAGACATTCCTCTTGCTGGGAAAAAGGTGGGGGATGTAGCCCAATAACCCATAAGGATACGCCGCAGCTGTGTAAATGTACAGGGCCACACAAGACACCTCAGTTTTAGAAAAAAGGCTTCTTATAGGGGGCAGACCAGGCTCCTCCAATGAGTAGCTCGTGAGCTACTGGTAGCTCCCCATCTACCTGCAAGTAGCTCTTCTGTATATAGCCCAGCTTACTAAATTAGAATACTTTGCTTAGCTAAATTAATTTATAATACCAAAATCTAAAAGCATGCATTTGAGCCAAACATGTGTATTTTCAGAACTTATAAGCTGAAGTTTGTAAAAAAGTTTTGAATTTCAAAAATATATTCAAGGCAGATATTTGAGTGATAAATCATGCAGTGTTGGGGAGACTTATCTTTAATATTACCTTGGCACCAGAAGCATTGCTGCTATGACTTCTATATCATTTATGTAGAGACATTCCACAATGGGAAATCCATTGTAACATTACTGCTGGCACACGTTTGTGTTGAACTGAGGTGATCACTGTTGTAGTGGTGCATATGGTGGCCACTAATGTAATCTTGTCTGATATGGTCAGTATTATAGCTCTAATAATATTAGTAGCTCACGATGCTTTCCATTGAACATAAATACCTCTTATTACAGAAAAGGTTGGAGACCACCGGGGCAGACATTTTATTTATTTGTATACTCCCTTACAATCTGCTATGGTTGAGAAACATTCAAAACAAACACCAAGATAGACGCTTGAAGTATGTGAGTAGCAAAGCTTTGCCATTATACATTGATATTTCTTTTTTAAATTCCTACCCATGAAGGGATGTTTTTGAACTGATTCCAACTTGTTCACTGCTGGCTCACCTGGAAGTTTCCGGGGTCCACGCGGAGGTTGTAGGCGTGCAGGTCGCTCAGTTTGGACAGGGCCTGGTCCAGGCTGTCCAGGTGCTTGGCTGCCTCACCGATGGCGCCCAGGACCTTGCCTCCATGTCGCTTCACGTCAGCAGAGCCCGGGGAGAGGTCGAAGTGGCTGAAGTAGGTCCTAGTCTGACCGAAGCTGGCAAACAGCCTGGGGAAAAGGACACATCAGCTTTAATAAAAAATGCTCTAAAAAGCACACTCACATCAATTTTCTATCCAGAACTGTAACCTTAGACAACAAATACATATATGAAATGGCTAATACTGTGGCAAAAATGGAAATAAATATGTTTTGGGCATCACTGGAGATGTAAGGAAAGATTACATTTGTTACAAAAAGTCTGACCCAAAAAAGGCCAATTTCTAGATCAGCGTTTTGGCCCAAAATTCGAATCGACTATACAACATATAATTACAGTGACCCATTTGCTCTAACCTCTGCTTCCTGTTGGCCATCATCTCTGAACATTTCCATCATGACTTGCAAGCCCTTACCATTGCCCAGAAGGCTCCAAACTGTTACCTCATATCTTCTAACCTCTCCAAATCCTTCTTTGGGCTCTCACCCCAACTCTTAGCCCTCATAAAATCTAACCTTTTTCTAATCCCTCTTGGGGCTGTGACCAATTTCTACTTTACTGTAGGTTCAAAACAGTTACCCTAATGGGATCTAACCCCTGGTCACTTCCTCTATGCACACTAACCATTTACCACTTCACTCAAGGAATAACTTTTTACCACTTCGTCCATCAGCCTTACCCTCTTACCGCCTCCCCAAAGTATTAACCTCTTACCAGTCCCACTGTAGGCCTTAATCTCTCCTTCTGCTATCTCAGCTGTCCCAGTGACGTGTTTGTGCCCCATACAGATGCCCCACCATGTTTAAAGGGACTGCGTACCGTCCAGTAAAAGCCCAGGCTGTACCCTGCCCCTTTGGCCTACATTGCTTTTGGCGACGAGGCGCAAAGATCCGTAAAGCTCAATAACAGCTTTGCTGCTGGTTCGCTGCTGGTGGAGACACAGAGAACTCTGTGTGCTCATCTAAGACAAGCCCATATCTAAGCTACCTGGATGATCCATGAGTTGGATCAGAACACAGCCAGCTATGCCAGGAAGGTGAACCAATGTTGGAGCCAAGAGGTTGTATTTAATAGCAAACATCAGTTTGAGGTCTATGTACACTAATCCGCTGGCGTGAACGCCATATATGTGGCTATGCCGAACAATCTTAACCAAATAGGATTCATAATTGTCTAGCAGGAGCAGACCACAGTCAACGCACACACACCCCTTGAGCAGAACTCAGGAACTTTTAGAAATCTGCAATGATTTTAAACTCCTAACTGTTGGTAATGCGGAAATAATCAATTACATGGAAATGGCTAAAAGGCAAAAGTCAGCCCAGATGTGACTGTCTCTTTAAGAGAAGTAAAAAACTAAACACAACTGTCAAAATGTGCATCGCCATCCTATAGATAAGTCTTACTTTAAATAGTTACACACAATACTAGACACAGAGAGAGGGGGCATGTCTCAGTGGCCCTCTCCAGAGTCCTCACCTGTCCAAGGCTTCTCCTCCGAGGGCATCGCAGTGCCCAGAGATCTTTCCCCAGAGGCCGACCACCAGAGCCTTCTCTTCAGCAGACAGAACCATCTTGAGGGTGAGGGCTGGCGGGCTCAGGATCAACAAGAGATGGAAGTTGGAGACAGTCCGTGCTGTGTGCCGGGCAGAGCCCCCTTTGAAGGGCAAGGGGGCCGAGGAGCCTGGCAGCCTTCCACTGTGATTGGTCGGTTTTGGATCCCACCCAAGGAGGCGGGGCTATCTTATCTCCCTGAAACACTGGCAGGGAGCAGGTGTGTCTTTGAAGCATGACGTGCAAAAAAGGTCTCATCTGTGGGTTGCTTCATTAACCTGGCCAAGAAAGACGTTTCTGGAATTTCAAAGATCTGTTTAAAGGAATTTTACATTGTTTTAGGTCATTTTTGTTATTTCCAATGAACTTTCATCAATCCTTGGAAAGGCTTGCAATTGAAAACATGCACACTCTGGTAACAGAGAATATGGCTCGTTGCGTTCTTACTCGGTGCTGAACTCACACTGAAGATGACAAAATGCATGTGCATGCGAAAATATGCCCACACGGAGCCATAGGTCAAGCCGGGTTGGTAGAAAGAGCGAAAATGAAGGAAAAGGTGAAATCTGGGTTTTTCACAGTTCCATGTTATAGGACATTGGTTAAGTACAAAGAAGGAATATTTATCGATCAAGGTACTTTTCCGAGTATTTCTAATTCAGATGCAGGCAGGAGTTTGTGCCCAATAGACATAATAAATCGTGCAACATTTTTCTGTCTTTTCCACAAACAAATTTTTACGAATTTGTGTAGGGAAAACATTTAATTTCCAACGTTTCACAGCTCGAAAAGCGGAGAATCAGACTGTACTATTAAATTGTCAATCTTTCTGAGTGGTGGATACGGTTTGTGAATGTATTACTGCATCTGGTAGATACCGCAGCACATTCCTGCAAGAAATTACCTCCCAAAACTCATGAGTACATTGGAGCACATTTGAAGTATACTTGCAAACCCTCCTGATTTAGGCAGAAGATTCACACTTTTGTAAGCGTCACATAAACCAATGTTGCCTTTTGTCAGCGTAAAGCGTCCTCTACCCATAGTGCTTTAAAAGAAAAACAGTGATATTTAAATAAATACAACGCCTCCTCAGGGGTATTATGCGCTATACAAATGCTATTTATGTTGTGCCAATACTGGGAAAGATCAACACATCTGATATTCTTACAGTGCATTCACATCTCCTAAGCAAAGCCTGAACAAAGTGAAAAGCTGCCTCTCTCAAGTATGTGTGAAGTTCTAACAAGGAGTGAGGCTTTGTTTGTCTTCTGCTGCATCTGCATCTAGGTGTGAGACTCCTGACTGCTGCCAGCCAGGAGACTCGAACAAAAGGAGGCCTGATGGCACCTCAGATTCGGCCTTTGTTATGGGCCCAGCAGGAGTCACCATTAACAAAGACCTGTCCCCGCCTGCAGGTTGTTGCGGATCCAAACAAGGCCATGTGCGCGTGCAGCTGAAAGTGTCCCGGGGTTTGAAAATTACACCGGGACAAATTCAGCATCTTTTTCAGTGGGGCCCAACTTCTTGGCAGGGTGGACCGTGTCCACCCTATGAAAAAGATGGGTGGATGCCGTCCACCCGCATGTACCCCCGACTGGTACCCTGGCTAAGAGTACATACATGTGTGACATTACACCCATGCATGATTTTCAACTGAATTAGCGTCAACTTCTGCATGCACAAACATAACGAAAATGTGAATTTGAATAATTATGTTTTTTAGGCTTTTGGTTAAGTTTATGTAAATTAATTCTACTTTTTCAGTCAAAATGTTTTTAAATGATCAAAATCCAAGGCAGAAGGGCAGAAGTGCAGAGAGGTAAAGTAGAACCAATCCAGAACGTGCCAGAACTGCAACCCCTGAACACTACAGCAGGAGCATTGGGCCAGGCGTACCCTGTACCGAACAAATCTCCAATAGTGGGGCAATTAAAAGTCAAGAGCACACACACCTCAACAGAAAAGAGGGCATGTAGCAAGAAGGCACCAACTCAGACAGCCATGCGAAGGTAGCCCATAGGTCTCCAAAAATGTAGATTCACAGTGGCTTAGGGAGGGTTCCATGGACATAATACAAGCTAAGAAACGGTGTCCCCTCCCTTGGGTGTCACCCCAAACAGCCATCTGCTCCTGAGACTCCTCAACCTCCTTCCCCATAGTCTGCACCTGCTACGTCAACATTCACCAGCATTGCCTGGCGCACACCGTTGTATTACCGACCTACCCTACTCTGCAGTTCTGCAAATCCAAACCATAACTAAGGCTCCTAGGGGCATATTCTCAAGAACGTGTGATAACCATCGCAAAAGTAACCTAACGCAACCCTCAGCATCGCAGTCCATCGCAGGAAATTTACTCCGTGTTAACCAAGTATTCACAACACTGCGATACCATGTGAAAGACTGCTTAAAACGCATAAACTGACTGCGTTAAAATCAACGCCATGCCGCAAAAATGCAAAAATCGAACGCAAAAAATCCTGCGATGAGGCCAATTGCGGTACAAAAAGGCAGCGAAAACCAGCGACAGGTCTGCAAATCCCACTGGCAGGAGAATGCACTATAACAACTACAAAAAGTACACACCAGAAACAATCCAAAGTGCGTAGCAACATGGATGCACCCTGACCGTGCGCTGAGGTCGCACGATCCCCACATGCCCCACAGACCACCAGCAAGGAACAATCGGGTCGGGGAAGGCCAAACAGAAGAGGGATAGGAAGACGGGGTGCAGTCCGCAGCAAAACCAGATCAGAGTCACGGAGGTGGCAGAACACAACCATCAACTGACCCACAATTAGACCACGGGGAATGCAGTTGGAGTGTCGAGGAGGCCAAGAGGCGCTCGCATGATGTGAAAATCTAAACCAGGCACAAAGCCGCTGCCAACAGGAAGGCAGCAATGCTGACAGAAGGTGGGAGTCCTGCACCACAGGTGGAGCTGGAGGAAACGGAGGCCACAGTCAACAGTCTGGAGATGGTGTAAGGAGTCGAGAGTGCGGACACAGCTCGGGAGAACCTGACACAACATCAACAGGGTGAGTAAAGACCAGGGGCTGGGGAGACATGGGCACAACGGCACACATTCCCAACGATGTGTAGCACACTGCAAACCCACAACGACCCTGGATCATGTCCCTCATCCCTGTGGCACACTGAAGCACGCACACATAGTAATAACAGCACATCCACATAAACGACAATGTGGTACAATGTGCAACCCTGACACTGCAGAACAGAGGACACAACTGGCTCTGCACACGCACAGAAACAGGCCTACTACATCTGACAGAGCTGGAAACTGTGAAATGGAAATGTACAACCTCACATCCATCATGCAGTTCAAATGTGCACTGTCCCGCATCTAAATCCAGCACCTCTTAAACAGTCATGATGTACATTGTCATACAGTCTGCATGTAAACAAGAACAATGTGCCAACATACATGTCAACACAAAGTCAACATGCATCTCCCTTTCACATTGCAGAGGGACACACAACACCTCAAGCAGAGTACAGAAGACCACACATCAGTGAGGGCAAAGAGGACCACCACACCCTCGACACCTACGCCCTACAACAGCCCATGGATATCCCATGCAACCCACCACCAGGACCAGGGCAGCCAAGCAACTTTGAGGAGAACGAAGCCCCTGCAACAGACCACACAGCATGAAGCACCCGCAAGCACGGCAGGCCCACAACACTTCACCGACCCACACATGGCACCCCAATGCCAGGTGTCAGAACGCCAAAAGGAGGTGTCAGACCAGGTGCAGATGTGGTCCGAACCCATGGAAGGCGAACTAGATCACATACATGGGTGTCTATTACCCTTCAGGGACCACCTACACCCCACAAAGGAAACCCACACTACCATAGAGACACATGCAGATGCACATTCCCAGTACAGAACAATGGCCAGGGTCATGCACATATAGTCACACACCCACGTTGACTCTGCGTACGATGGCCCAGTCCACTCCCCTTACAAATTGAGTGGGTGACAACAAAGCTACATGTCCAAGCTCTAACCCGCTGCCTGCGGTGACATGTCTGCGTCCGCTGTACACAGCACAATGTAATGTCGTAGGGCCCAGGGCCCTCATGCATACAACAAGAACACAGAGACACATGCAGATATCATGTTGAACAGGCTTCGGGCACGTGCGCCCAGCCCCTTTATTGGCAGGGCCACATGTACAGTGACGCCTGTGCTGGATGTGTGTGGGGTGAGTATAAGCCAGCCCGCACGGAGTGCTTGGTGCCGGCAACAACTTGAACAGTGGACACCAGTGCAATGGAAAGAGAAAACACCTGCATAACAGAGTTAACTGCTGAGCAACGTGGAGGGAGCCAGAGTAAGTACAGAGGTCACCCGACATACAAACAGATGTGTCAGTGAGTTTCAGTGCACTGGGGTAGGGGCACTAGAGCTGAGCGCGCTCATGTGAAGAAAATGTCTAGGATTGTGTCCCTTCTGGACATTCCTGATGCAGCTACAGTGAGGGGGTGTCACACCTGCATCATCTTCCTCATCGTCATCCCAAGTCTCCCACTCTGCCTGAGGTGACATTGCTGCGTGAGCTCTACACAGTGCATAACCAAAACAGTAATGGACGATGATTCGTGGTGCACTGAGGTAGTGGCACCTGAAGTGCTGGACTGCTGAGCAGGGAATCAGGCAAAAGATGGCATCGACGACAGGTGCAAGCAACTCCGTCAGTCTGCTGGTACGACCATTTGGGCACTGGCAGTTGGCGGTTGGAGTAAGTCCTGACGGTGATGGAGTGTGCCTCCGGCGGTTATGTGACGTCCGGGCCAGTCAGGACTCAATTTGAAGTGTGAGCCCTGGTAAGCCACAGTTGAGGCTGGAGGCAGCAGACAGTGCAGGGCTACATACACATGGCATTGATGACCCTAAGGCCATCGCCTTGGAGGCCATCCAGTATCTCAGAAGAAGGGGTCCCAGACCTGACTAGCACAGAGTTAGTGTGCCCGGATGCATAGCGGCAGGCACAGGCGTCCTGGCACGGGATGGTGACTTACGGTCCACTGAGGTAGGGCCACGCAGACTGAGCAGGCCCGCGTCGATGTTGAAGGTGAAAGTAGCGGAGGGTTGCGGGGGACAGTGGAAGGTGTCCTCCAGGGCATGATGCAGAGTTCTGATGCTATCCGGAAGCAGCAAATGGAGGAGTGGAAAGCGAGAGCCTCGTTGCCACCACCAAATCTGTATCAGCTACATGAGGATGAAAACAACCCCTTAGTCCATAGACTCAGATGCCACCAATGTATGCCCAGAAAGTGTCTATGAATGTCGGGAAGCAGACTTAGTGACATCGGGGCTGAGAGGAGATGCAGTCTGCGATGATGCCGGTACACTGATATGAACCCTGCCATTGCTAAATCAATACTTTGAGAACTACTGGACCGCAGTGTAGGCCGGTGGCAGCAGTCAGCAGTGGCCCACAGCCATGTGTCGTAGGCTTGTGATGCACAGATTTAGTGACACCAGGGCAGGTGTTGGTGGTGTTCGATCACCTTTTTTCCTCCCAAATGCAACACGTCATCCTCTTACACCTCTTCTTGGGTGCAATGATATGTACACTGCCTTTGAATAATTGATGTCCAGTTCCAATTCTGTGACCTACTCGAGGGCAGCGTAGGCTGTTGGCAGTAGTCCGCGTGGGCCCACATGCACGTGTGGTTGTGATGCTATGCACAGACTTGGTGGCACCCCATCGAAGGGATTATAGTGATTTCCAGTCAGCCATAAACATTGTCCTCTGCCATAGTGTAATCAAGACTCAGTTCCAAATGTGTGATCTACCAGTCCGCTGTGTCAGCCTGTTGAGTACCTAAATGAGAAAGGAGTACTGCAAGCCTTGCTCGCGGTGGCCGTGATGGGCGTAGCAGGTTGCCAGGGTCGAGGGCATCAGGCTTGGAGCGTGCACCGGCACGGTGTGGGCCCTCTTCGACACACGCCAGTGTCGGCAGGTGGGCATTGAGGCCTGGGTGCGCAGGGGCGGGTAAGACAGGTATGGGGGCCAGCATCCCGGGGTGCAGCAGGCGCACAGGATCGCAGCCAACCCCACTCACTGCGTTGGCCTTGTGGCAGGATGAAAGCCGCCGCCCTGTACAGTGGCCTGGCGAATGCCGGGCCAGCCCACTCCGCTCACGCTTACAGGGAGGAAAGTAACAAGCTACATTCCCGCGATTTTCCCCACTGGCTGGGGTGACATGGTTGCGTCCACTGTCCACAACACACCAAACATCATTGGTGTGTGTCAACATGGATACGTGTGTGTGGTCTGCATACCGCAGTCTGGCCCTCACATCCACGCCTCACTTGGCATTGTGTACATTCTCATTCATCTGTCACTTGCCTCCTTCCCACATGCCTGGTCCACACATCTTCCGACATTCTGCTATTGTGTGGCTGAAGTGCCATGCCATTAATGGCTAATGTACATGGCTGGGCCACGTTCCCACAGTGAGTTGTGCTGTCGTGTCTGGTGGGTGTGCATGTTGTGTGTGAGCTTGTGACGTGTGCATTTCCTGTTTTGTGATTTGCATGATTGTGGAGTAAAGGTGTGTGGTGTGCATTTGGTATTGGCCAACAAGCAGTGCATTTCCTTAGGTGCCATCCTAGTAGCGCAGGTTGATGATGGACTGTCGGAGGTGTAAGTGTATGAATCATGCACACTGCCTTGGTGGTTGGTGAAGACGTTGGAGGAGATTCTCGGAGGTCCACTAGTGCCTGCACATTGGTGTGATACGTGCGCTGTCTGTTGCGCTTATTGTGTGCAGTGTCGGCAGGGGGCACAAGTAGGACATGTGTGCAGTCAATTGCACCAACACATGCAGGAAGCTAGCTATGGTGAGGCGGCTTGCTTGATCTCCGGCTGTTCCTGCGCAGTGTGTGGGAAGTATAGATAGTGGGGTACCAAGCTGATGGTGCCATTCATGACCATTGTCAGGGACTTGGATTGGGCTGGCTGTGTGACTCTGCCAACTAGGGCAGTTGTTGGTTGGAGGGTACCAGATGCCAACAGGTGCATCACGGCTAGCAGCTTTGTCTGAGGTGAGATTTTGGTTGTCCGCTGTGTTGGTACCATCAGCCGGTGGCCAATGGTGGTCAGGATTTGGAGGTGGGTTGTCCCTTTGAGCTTGTAGTGGGCAATGACATTCTCTGGTGTTGGGTCTGTGAGGTTGGTGCATTTTCTGGGGTCTCTGTCTTTGTGCTGCCTCAGTGTTGGTCAAGGGGTGGGGGGGGGGGTCTGAGGGTGTCTTGGGGGTGGTGGTGGATGTTGTGACCCTCTTTGGTGTCCGGCCCGCATGTTCAGTGGCACCATGGCATCTGTTGCACTTCAAGTGTGGCTCTGGGCTTGGCTCCCTTTTGTGGTGCAGGCTGTGGTCCGACTTTGCACCAGGTCAGAGCAGGTGTTAGTTTCCTGCTGCTGCCGTGCCTTATAGCCTGTTTTGTGGTTGTATCGCCAATCTGGCTGGTCATTGAGAATGTTACGGAGTGGTGTTATGAGGCTTTTGGCACATGGCACGGGAACACCGATTCTGCATCTCATTAGCGATAGTTGCTGGGGTCATCTGTGGTGATATTGAAGGTAAACTGGTGATATGGGCTGTTGGCACCAGCTTGTGAATGGGGTGTTAAATGTATCACAACTTTGGCTGCGGTGAAGTGCTGTTAACTCGGCGATAACTCCTTGAGAATTTGTCCCCTAGTTTTCTATTTTTTACAGATTTTTACAGATAAATACAAACAGAAAGCATTGTGTTTGCTGTCTTTATTTATTTGTAAAAGCAAAAAAATACAGTAAATTGTGCTTCTTGTGAGTAACTCTCCGTGCTGTCCTTCATGACTTCTAGGCCAACAGTTGAGAAACATCATGGAAAGTTAAAAAACAACAACATTACATTACCTTAAATACAATTCATGAATATTTGTATTCAATGTTAATATTTAACTGTCGGTATACTGTTTTGTTGTATTTGGCTGCTTAATTAGCTAAAACGTTACCTGTATCAAAGTATGAGTGCATGTTTATCAGTTAAATAAATGCTGAAATATACAATTTCACATCTCTGTTTATTCTCAAAATACAAAATAAATACGGATAAATACCAATAAGATGGCCAAAAAATAAATATGTATAAATACAGACGAAAATGTTAAAAACAGAAATTCCATGAACAGGGAGCCCTAACCATAACCCGAAAAAAAAGAGAGGAAAATGGAGCATTGAAATATTTCTCTTATTCGCCCCTTTTGTACACAGTGCGTGAACACCTCTACCAAGGTGGGCTTCAGCAGTTGTCGGTAGAGCTTGTAGAAGCTTGCTGTATACCCGTCTGGCCCGGGTGCTTTGTTTACCTTAAGTGATTCAACCGCTTTTTCAATCTCCGCCCCTGTTATGTTTGAATCCAGCAGTGATCTTTGGTGTTTGTCAGAGTGGGTAGTTCTAGTTTGCTTAGCATGTCCTCTAGTAGGTTTTTGTCTGCTTTGTACAGTTCGCCGTAGAAATATTTGAAAGTTTTCAATATTTCTTTGTTGGCTGTGTGGGTCTTTTTTGCAGAGTCAGTGATTGCGGCTATAGAGTGCAGCCTTTGTTTTGCTTTTAGGTAGGATGCTAGTGCCCTCCCTACCTTGTTGGCCGTGCACAGGTTGATTGCTTTATACTTCTTTATCCACGTGCCTGCCCTTTCGCTTAGGATTCTGTTTAGCTCATATTTCTTCTTAGTCAGGGCAGTCAGCGTGTTGGCGTCCGCCAGATTGGCGCAGTGGCCTTTCTCCAGGCCCGCAATCTCATTCTCGAGGTCTTTAATTTTTTTGTTTCTTTCCCTATTCATCTTGGGCCAAAATCACAGATTTAATCACAAAGGCAGTGGGGAGGGACATACAGCCAGGCTTTGTAGGACTAGTGACGGCCTTCATGGCCCCAGTCCTCCACTCAAAAAAAGACGGACACCTGATAGACCTCCTCCTCACGGCAGCAGTCAAAACAATTCTAGCAAACTAGAAAAACACAAGGAAGGCCACTTTCAAGGGATGGGTCAAGTAGATCACCTTTCTAAGAGGGGCCGACAACCTAGCGCCAACACACGCTCCCAACCACACAGCGAGAGGCGAAATGTGGTCATCCCTAGACATACACCTGGGTACGCACAAACCCCCATGAGATGGTCCTATAGGAGTCTCCACTTCACCACCGACCACCTGTGCCTGGCACAGCACAACCATGCGATAACTCATCTCTATCTCCACTTCATTTCCTTTTCACCCTCTTCTCTTCATCTCTCACTCACGTTCTTTTTCAACAAGGCTGCAACAAGGTTTAACAATGTGCCTACACTACCGATCTAGTGATATACGCTCCACCATGAAGCCCGCCAAGCCCGTTGTAACCCTTACGGAGTCCGCGAGGCAATGCTATCACTGTACTGTATTTATACATAAAACTTGCTAATAAAAGATTGTTGAAATCAAAAACAAGAAATGTTTCTGTTAGCATTGTTGTTACTGTACTACTAACACGTACCAAGTAGAGTTTGTTCAAGTTATTTCATTACTATCTAGATTATTTCAAGTCCGTTCAGAAGCTAAACACAATATAAACTCATTCTGCAGTCCCAATTGTCTCTCCTACATATGAAGGTCTATCCCAGGCTACAATTACAGGCACAAACACGAATTGTGAAATTAAGAAGAAAACCAATATGGACAATATAGATACATTGGGATTATTTTGGGAACTATACATTGTCACACAGAATTTGCATAAACCTTTCTGTTATATTGTTTACAAAGTAGACACATGTTTTTCATACGCACATATGGGATGGCAGTCATGACAATTCATGTAACAGAATTTAACTGAGTAACAGTGTCACGTGACATATGCAGTGTAATAAAGCCCCACAGCTTTAGCAGTATGCACTATATATAAACAGATCATTAGAATTGAGACACAGTTTGCATTACAGTGTCTCATTCTGGGGTGCAAACTGTTATTCTCTGAAATCCAAGCCTGTTTCCATGGGTCTCAGAAGGGTGACCAGGCTACTTATACCTCTGGCTGTGTTAAGCTCATATAAGTGGCATCTGCGATCACAGGACACTTTTTAGAAGTTGTTTGTAGTATCAAATTTTTTTTTAGCATGAAATGTACCAAGTACTCCCATCAAATAGTTAATTTCTATATTTCCAGTACACATCTGGGGCTGACTTTTGGCTCGTAGCAATTTCCTATTGCCAAGTATCTTCAGATGTTTTGCTGGGAAACATCATTTACCCTGCATGCGAAACAACCTATGCCATTACAACGCGGTCATTACAAAAACTGCGTTGTTACATCACATGCCATTACAACGTAAGCCGTTACAACAACTTGCTGTGCGGGGCAGAAGGTGTTGGCTTTTAAATCCAACACCTTCCCTACTGTTGCACAGACTGGAGTTGGAATAGTAATTTATACTATTCCAACATCCAGCGCCCCCCTACAGCAAGTTGTTGTAATGACTTGCGTTGTAATGGTATGTGATGTAACAACGCGGTTGTTGCAATGACTGCGTTGTAATGGCATGCATTCTAAACGCAAGCATTATAACGTGGCCTATTTGTTTTACTACTTGTCAGAGGTCTGCACTTCACCTGTCCACCACAGTTGCTGAACCTAATAATAACTCTTTGTCTACAGAGACCAGACTTTGCAGGAGTGGGCACAGCTTATTGCCCCCTTCTGGTGCTAAGAAGTGAGGGCAGAGTGGTGCCTTCTGCACCTACAAACATAGACCTGTGCACTGCTGTAGCATGGCGTCCCTCGGCTACTAAATGCATGCACCATGAAATCGTCGCGCCCGCTTCCTTTGTCACTGACTAGCGGGCTAAGGTAGACCCTGTTATTCAGAATCTATGTCTCCTGTATACTTGCCATCATTCTGTAACCAAAACCAGGTAGGAATTATTATGTTTCACAAGTGCTAATCATCAAAATGACAAAATCACAGGAAATTAAATCATATGCTCCTTGACCCCTGGTGTGGATATCTTCAGCTTGCATCATGGGAACCAAAAGAAGTACCAGAATGGCCTTGAAAGGTTGACAAACAGTAGCAGTGCCAGACCTCTCCCCCTGCAACCTGTCTGAGGATCACTTCTCCTTTCTGAACCTGGGTCTGGTTAGGAATGGGTTGAGGTTCATGTGGAGTGGCCCTCAATCCATGCAAAGTCAATCGTCAGTGAGTGGCCTCTTCCAAGGCTCCTCACTGGGCCAGGGAGCTTGCCATGCTGCCCCCAATTGATGATTGCCTGGGTGAGTCATCGGAGGGGGAGGGGGGATCCGGTGCAAAATCACAGACAGGAAGAGGAACCTGTACCTCTTTCATTTGGGCCATTAGATAATTCCATCTTAATGCTTCTCTGAGTAAATTGAGGGTGATAGTTAACAGTCATTAGTGCACCCCAGGGAACACAGGGGCCAGATAGGCCCTTTATTTCACTGGGCATACCCTCCATGGGCTGGAGCCTTTCAGGCAGGGTTTGAGAGCCCAGGGCCTCTTCTGGTGCCTCTGTCACTTCCCCACCTCCCTCAGGTTAATTGCAGCAGGCATGGGGAATCATCTCCAGAGAGAAAGTGAGGGAGAGGAAGGAAGAGAGGAAGCTGTCAGAGAGGGAGAAGAGAGAGTACAATGGTGCTGGGACAATTTTCAGACGGGATAAGTTGCTGCCATCAATGTTACATCACTGAAGTCAGAGGGATTCTGAAACATCCAAGCATTACACAAAGAACAAGTGTTGCAAATGAGCAGCGCACATTCAGTAGGAGAGTAGTAACCCTGTCTGCTATGCTCCCCAGGAATGTTGCTGTCTGCCACCCTACTTTCCACAAGAATCACCCACAAGTCCCATGCGTGTCATGATCCAGGATGAAAAAGCTTCTTGGTGTAGAACTATAGAGACTGGACGTGCTATGGATGTTGTTCTGACTGATGAGGTCGCTGGTTGTCCTGGTATGTGTGCCGCATGGTTCAAATACTGACAGTACTGACTCCGTTTAGTCAGTGGTTGCATTGTGAATTTGATTGTCTTGAATTCCAACGCTCTCATTTCTGTGCTCCTTGGCTAATCATTTCACCTACCTGACCCTCAATACTGTAATGTGACAAAAAGTTGAGACACTGACTTTAATTAGAAAAGGTGGCAATTTAGATCCTTATAGGTGAATATTAACACGGTTGATGTGCAGTGATTGCAAGCACTATAACATAACTAGGCTATTGTTTGTGTCCTATGTGCCTTTTAGTCATCAGCACAGGATCAGGGAGTTGTATGAACACTTCCACTCACCCTAAACAGGAAGAAAACAGGCACATTTGTAAACACACTTTGATATTTCTCTACTTTGTTTTTTTACTGTTTCACTCACACCAAACAATAGTATTGCTGTTTTTAGTTGAAGAATTGGAATAAAGCACATGGAATTTCGAGCATTATGAAAGGTGCAATACCCTTGATAATTTATGTACCACTTTCCTTTGCAGTCTTTTATAGTGAGCGGTTCTCCACCGAATCCAGCAAAGACAGAAAATAAGAGTAAGCAAACTGTTTGCAAGAAAGTATATTCTTAGGTGCTACAAAGGCTTCGGAGACCCCGCCTTGTTATGTTGGGTGTCCCATGTTATCTTGTGAATCTCTAGCCAGGCCATTGCATCTGAAAGGTTGTATCTGATTGGCTGTGCTTCAGACAGTTCAAGTTCAGTTCAAAAAAACTTTATTCGGTTTGTGGTTCAACCCATAAAAGTTGCACAACAAAAAAAACAGTTTAAATGACAGTACTTGTGTTTTGATGACAACCAGAACAGCAATAAAAATTGAAAATAGTTAAAACCCTGAGGAAAACCCTCAATTACTAATCCATGTATATCCTGGAGTGAACAATAGCTTTTAAAAAATCCACTATAAAAAAATAAACACTCCTCTTTCAATAATTGCAAATACAGCAATGCTGGACGAACCTGTCTAAAATTCATTCTTTTAAAAATAGGAACCAAATAGCATTTACGAGGGAAATCATATAATTTACATACAAATATAAAATGCAGTATATCCTGCAGAGACTGTCCTTAGCTGCTTCAGGGAGCTGCCACTTTGCCTCTAGTAAAACATTTGGGTCTGGCAAGCAGAAGGTGAAAAAGGTTCAGCGGAAACCTAGTTAATATAATTTTATCATGTGTGGACAAAGACCCCATGAGGTATGGCTCAGCCCTAGGCGTTGTTTTAAGCAAAATATATGTCCGCACTGTACCTCCTTGGCTTCCCTTTCCATGTCCTTTCCGACAAAAAGGCTACCTTGATTACCTCCACATCCCTCTTGGTGATGCAATCGGGATTGGTAAATAGGTCCCCCTGACCTAGCCTTCCAAAGCTTTTCTCAGGTCAGCCACGGAATGCGAGCCGAGTTATCAATGGCCATGCAATCTCTTATGATCAGGTGGGTGAAAGGGAGGTCTGTGTTCAACCAGCTTTTTAACCAACAGGTTAGGGGTCGCAGAAAGAGTACATCATTTACATAAGGGACCCCCAACTTCTCACGGACCACTAAATTGGATGTACCCCGTGGAACACATAGTAAGCGTTTCAGGAAGTCGTTTTCCGATACTTGGAGGGTATGACCAGCATTGTAACCCCATATTTCGCTGCCATACGAAGCTCTGGCCAGGCTTTTCGCCTGGTACACTTGTAGCATAGCTCCCATGGGCTTCTTCCCTAACTTGGATGCAAAATTGAAAATTGCTGAATTCGCCCTGGCAATGTCCCTATTTGTTTTCTATAGCAGGGGCTCCAATTAAGCTTGCCATCAAAGAGGACCCCTAAGTAGGGGAATTTTAGAGTCTCCCACTCTGAATTGGGACTTTTTCATCCCCGGACACCCCACTTGCATGACATATGATTTGGAATTGTTAATTGCCAGATCCTTGTCTGACATAAAACTCGAGAAAGAGGATAAAAGCGTTTGTAGCCCCTTTGCAGTCTTGGAAATGAGAACGGCGTCGTCCGCATATAGCAGGACCGGAATCCCATGCCATCCTACACTAGGGTAATCAACACCTGTTGCGCTTAATGTATTATCCAATTCATTAATATAAAAGTTAAATAAAAAAGGAGCCAATATACAGCCTTGCCGGACTCCCTTTTTAAGTGTAAAATCCCTCGTGACACACAGATCCTGTGCAAACCTGACATTGGCTGTAGTGGACTTGTACAAGTCCTCCAGAAAATTAACATAACTGCTCTCCACTCCCATTGCCCTCATGGACTGCCAGAGCTTATTCCTATTGACACAATCAAATGCCGATGACAAATCTATGAAGGCAATGTGAATGGTCCAAGTTCGTGCAACAGTATACTTGCTCAAAATCAGAAATAAATTAAATCATTGAGCTACAGTAGACCGTCCCCGTCGAAAACCATACTGGACTTCCAACAAAATCATGTTGTCCTCTGCCCAAGATGATAATCTCTGAAGAAGGGCCCTACCTACCAACTTTACCACTGAGTCTATTAATGAGATGGGTCTGTAACAATGGGTACTATTTCTGTCGCCTTTTTTAAAAACAGGAACTACGGTAGATGTTGCCCACGACTGTGGACAACTGTACTGTGCTGCCTCATTAAATACAGCCTCCAGTATCGGCGCCCAAAATGAGGGATCAGACTTAAAGAGATCTGGAGGCATCCCGTCGGGGCCGGGTGCTTTTCCAACAGTTAGACCTGTTAAACCTTCCATGATTTCACCCCTCTCGAATTTTATTACTACCTCTTGAGTATCATAACGCTCCGTGTCACTATGCCCAGGGAGACAATCAAACATGGTTTCAAAATGTAGTACCCACTCCTCAGTTATGTGGAATTCAAGCCCCCCCATCCTGAGTAAACAGGGGTCTATTCACAATGCACCAGAACTTTGAGCTATTTCTGAGGGTGCTGGATTCCAGCAACTCCCTCCACGCTTCATCGTTTAGTGCTCCCTTTCGCATAGCAAGGGAGCTTTATATTCCCTGCGACAATTTATGATGTCAGATTGACTTCGGAGTTTAGTTGACAAAGCCCCCCTCTCCCTCTTCGCTGCTTTAGAGCAGTGGGAGTCAAACCATCTAGGACCAGGCATAGCTTGTCCTCTTGCGGGGGTGGATAAAAGCACAGACACCTTGTATGAAATAGACTTAAAGGCGTCTAAGATCTCTGTTGGCGAGGACCGCTCGATTAGACAGAGAGAGACAGTTCATCATCACATGCTGTTTTAATCTTGCCATAAAATATTTCTGGGGTTACTTGAGACCATTTTAATCTACGCCCACCGTCAGTTGGCCGCAGTAGGCCCTGTTTTAGTACATCCCCACCCTTTTCTGCAGTAGACCTGACAGATAGAGCGTTAGGGGATTATGGTCGCTAAATTCACTCCAGGTAATTTTAAAATTGTTCACTAGAGATTGCAAAGAGGATGAAATTAAAATAAAATCGATAAAAGACCCCTTACCGTGCCCATTAAATGTCGGCACCGGAATCTTAGTGCGCGTGTCGTTTAAAGACAACGTAGCAACCAGATCTAATTTGTTAATCATAGCGTTTAACAGCTCTCCTTGAACAGAATGTTAGAAGTGGAATCCATTCATACGTGGGCAGCCTAATTCAGAAACACAAGCCGTAAGAAGCTCACCACAAGGGTGTATATTAAAATCACCAGCTATCAAGAGGCTTTGTTGGCTTTGAGTGTTGTTTTATAGCATCTCCCAGGGCTATTAAGTTACTGGACTAAGACGGGGAAGAAAATGAATTATTTGCAGTTTGCAGTTAATAGCCACGGAAATGTACGTAACTAAGCCACCCTTAGGTCTCCCACTCAGAGATGGTCTAGCTGGGACAAAGAAAGCCTTGCAGCCTTCCAGGAAAAGGTTGCAATCTATCGACCACATTTCCTGTAGGCTTATTACCTAAAATAGTTTTACATAAACTACCCCTCTTGGATCCTGTAACTTTGCTGCCAACCCCGCTATATTCCAGGATAAAAAGTTATTAGAAGATGGCCTTGAAGACCTTACTGCTGTCTCCCTAAGATCCTGGGGTATTGCGGCCTGCTCAGACCCTGCAAATTCAGGGCCCCGCAGTCAATCACATTCTTCCAAACCAGTCAAGATGTCAAATCTGTTGTTTAGCACCAATCTATGGTCAATGCCAAATGACCTATCCACAGTTAACAGCGGTGGGACCGGGGGAATAGAGTGATGGCTGGGATATGATCTTAGTTGGCCACCCCTGATTGATGGTTCTCACATGCCATCAGCTGTCCTAACCCTACTATTAAACAGCCTATAAAAATAGCCCAAGGGTAGTATCTTAATGGCATATCCCATTAGGGGGGTAAGACTGTAATCCCTAGAAAGTATCCAACCAGCAGTATAGGGGTTATCAAAATTTATGATAATGCAGTCACCAGTCCCTTGCTTATGTGAGCCCCCGATCCAGTTAACCCTACGGGCCATAAGTATATTGTTAAGTATCCGCGGGCCAACTGTTATGTGTGAACCAGTGGTTTATTTTGTTGAGGAGCTGATCATATTCTTCGCTCTTCCCTGATGGGAGAGCAGGAACACTCCCCAGGATCACTACATACGGGGTGGATTCCATTGGAAGATCAATGGTGGGAAGGGTTATCACCTGAGGAGTCTTATCTTCTTGTCTCTTATCTCTCTGCAAGGTAGGGGGCCCTGTTGGTATGTACGACTGCTGTCTGGGAACAGCAGGATCTATACTGGCAGTCCTCGGACTAATGCGACAGTTCTTATCGGGCACCCTGCTAATGGAAGATTGCCTGACACTGGGGGCTCCTCCTTCTCTATCTCGCCCAGCTCTTCCACCTTCCATAGTTACAGGGACTTTCGGCTTATTCGAAGTTCCTGTTAATTTCACTGGGGGGGCATGTACCATCAGCTTCTCTGATTTAGACAGCCTATCTTCAACAGAACTTATTTTCTGGGTTATGGGGTCTATTAGGGTGGTCATCATAGTTTCTGGCCTACTCAAGAATTCTCCCTCCAGACTGCTGACGGATTGTGACCCTGTCCTTTTCTGATTCAGAATAGAGGAGTTGGCCTCACTGCTAAAACCTGCAGAGGGGACAGCATCCTCAGTTCTCCTAGTTCTACTAGTTACGTTTTTTTTCGGCTTCAAGGCTCCCAGAGTCTTCCTCTCTACAGCAGGTGAGTTAATCCGGCGGTTTGTTTTCATTTTTGCTTTCTGCCCTCTAGTTCACTGTTTGGGTTTAACTGGGCTGAGATCCTGCTCTATGGACTTGGAGGAAACTGAAACATTCGGTGTTGCAGGATCACCAACTAAAGATTGACTCAACCGGTCTAGAGGCATATCCTGATTTAAGGTTGGCAGAACTTCGGGTAAGAGAAAGCCTGCCATGCGAAGTAAGGGGCTCCAATGATAGCCCTTGTTAAGAAGGCGTCTAGAGTTCTTACCATGCTTTACCCTGGAATTAATTTCTGCCCACTCATTTTTAACAGAATTTCCAACTATCAGTGATTATTTAATCCGCTTCCTTGTACTGTGCAAATTCACTAATGAGAATAAGGTGACTAGTGCAATATAAAATCGTATACAATAAAAGATAAAAGGGAATTACATGAATCTATGCAAACCACAGTATTAAAATATTCCTCTGGCTTATGTTACAGACTTATGCTGTAAATAATTGGTATTTTAACTAACAGTTTATCTGGGCAATCAAACACATCAAGAATATTAAGGTTCACAAGTGCTAAAAAAGTAAGTTCTAATTACATCAACAATATCGTCCTCACGTTATTGAGTTTGCTTGAATCGATATGGGCAGTAAGTCCGGGAATATCCAAATAGTCAAACACACCTTGGTACTATCGCTAACTCAAAGATAATAGCAAGTGAGTTCCAGGACTAACAGTACCTGCACTGGGGTCCGTTCAGGCAGCAGGGGCCCTCGAGTACTGCCTCTGTCGCGCTGTAATGGGTCAAAAGCAGCATGGAACAGCTTCTGCTGGATCTTATAATCCCGACCTCAGGACACCGCTCATCTCACGACTTATACAAATCCTGGTGACTGAAGATGAGCGTTGCCCTCACACGTTGGGCTCAGTTTAGAGGACACGATCCTTGCGGTATGAGCAGGTTTAGAGGGGTGGCCCAGCCCGGCCTCTTCCGGTCTCCGACGGGCACGGACGGGCCCGCCCTTGGCCCGGGCTTCGCCTGGGCAGTGCCCGGGCACGCCCGCGTACATCCCGCGCCGCGGGAGCCCTGCGCCAATCTTATATGCCTCCCGGCATGCGTGGGTGGCGTTCGCGCTGCTAGGGATGCTGGGATGTGAAGTCCCGCCCGGGAACCTCCGCTCATGACTGGAACCGGGACTGACTACCACCTAATTGACTCCTCTGGCAGTGGCGGCAAAGAATCAGGGTGCAGCCAGTAAGTGGCAAAAGTAGCAACACAGAAAGGACGGCTCCCGTGCAGCGGGAGTCCTATGCCAATCTTATACGCCTCCCGGCGTGAGTGTTCGGCGTTCGTGCTGCTGGGGATGCTGGGATATGAAGTCCCGGCCGGCGACCTCCGCTCACAGTCAGAACCGGGACTGAATACCACCCAATTGACTCCTCTGGCGGTGGCGGCAAAGAGTCAGGGTGCAGCAGGTAAGTGGCAACACAGAAAGGATGGCTCCAGTCCTTCCAACCTTTCACAAGCAGCTGTCCTACACAGTAGTCCCCATATTTCACCACATCTGCCTGCTTTGCATAGTAAACAAAGTGACCCCTATGTTGAGGGGCAGCCTGTTAGTTTTGAGTGGGGTGAGTGTAAGAGTATAAATAAAGAGGATACAGAAGGAGCTGAGAAGGAAGTGATGTCTGGAAGAACTTCACATACCTCACCAAACACCTTGATAAGGCCAAACTACACCTTAACAACACTGCTTTCCGAAGGGATGCCAACATTCTGAAGTGATTGTGAGTACTTTGTGGCCTTATTAGGGGTATAAAGTGCTATATGAACTATATAATGCAATCCAATAATAAAGGATGAATGAACTGGTTAAAAGTTGAAGAGGCTGGACTATGGATGCATTTCAGGAATCTCTTTCAAGGTAATGAGTGCTGTGTAAGTTAACTCAGTTGGACCATTTACATTCCTGTCAAGTGATACTTTGTCAGCCAATCCTGGCCGTTGGGCTTCATCACTTTGCATTCTGGAGCCATGTAGTCCATTTTTTAGTAACGTAAGACTCCATAAATTCAAAGTGCTGCTGTCTATAAAAGACAGATATGGCTGAGTGTGTCACACATGACATGGTGCCACGGCTTTGCAATTACAGACAGCACGTGACAGGCAAGGTGTGATGTGAGGCTGGCTTGATGTGGTGATAGCAGGACAATTAGAGGATCCTAGGACAGCATGATATGAAACAAATGTGCCACACCAGAGCGTGGTTGTCAGTGCAGCATAGGGTGGCTATCTCACTCTCCATGTTGCCATAGAAGCCATGCCCAATACTGGTTATTCATCTACAAATCCTTGCCATCAAGCATTACAATCCAATTAGTTCTATGGATGCAGACCAGGGCCAGACTGGCATTTTAATCCACCGGGCATTTCCTGGTGCGTTGGTGCCCTTGGAGGCAATTTTTGAAAGCCCAGTGTGTCTCTATACCTTCTCCAGCGCCCCAAGGTTAATTGCCACAGGCACAGGGAGGCTTCAAGCGAGAGCAAAAGATAGGAAGGGAGGGCTAAGGTAGAGAGAAAGCAATCAGGGATGGAGAAGAGAGATAAAGAAGAGAGAGAATTATTGGATAGAAAGGGAAAGCTTCCGCAAGGTTTGAACATTTTTGGCAGGACTGGTTTTAATTCCCCAGTCCAGCCCTGATGAAGACTACAAGATCCATAATGCATTAGGACCTCACACAAAAAAGCCCAGAGGTAGAAAGTGTCCGTAATGCCATAAAGTGAGATGGAACCCTATGGCTAAGTGAAAGGCACACATCAGAATGTAGTTGGAAATGAGATAAGGAGGGCAGGGTGGATGCTAATAGTTGGTGAGATTGGATTAAAGTATGGGGAAACTGATTATGTGTGGGAGGTGTGTTGTACTCTTTGAGCATTCACATGTTACGTCAGAAGAATAGAGTCCAGGTGTAAAGATTTGTGGACACTGGATTGGTGGCTAAATTCTCATGATCTGGGCGCAGGAAACATGCAGTAATCCCAGCATCCATGGTTTACTAAACTGTGTGATCTCTGGCTCAGCTCTTCCTCCAAGTTTTCTCGACTGCCCACTGCTTTTGCTGGTTTATGTAAATGATCACAAACCGAAATGAGCCAGCAGGAAAGAAGGTAAGAATTGACACTGACATGAATACAAAGAGGGTGGAGCAGATCCATCTTAAGGATTTTTGGAATGCCTGGCAAGACACATTTTGAGATATCCTGTTTCGAACAACTTTGAATTTGTTGCCCATTTTCAGTTAAGTCAACCTCTCAGGATGCCACAAAATATTTAATATTCAAAATATTCAATTAAACATGAAAATCTCAGAAATAGGAACACACAAACGAGCCAAACGTTCAAGCTACCCATTGCTAAAGCCTCTTCTTTTTGGACTTGGGCCTACTCAATTTTGTCTTGCAACATTTTACGTAGAATAGTGTCTAGCCAGCCTGTCCCTCCAAGTGTAGGAAGGGAAGGGTAAGGGAGGTTTGGTGACTATTTAGTGGAAATGTGCAAAACCTTAACATCTGGTCTATAGAGCTTGCAGTTTTGCATTATTTGATGTAGATTTGTGAATCCTTCTTTATACCTGGGATGCTCACTGCTGCTGGGAATGCCAAAACCCAGGGGTCAAACCTGATAATTTTCTCTTCCATCCGCTTCACTTGGCTTGTCCCTCCTACACCCTTTCTGTGGTTAGACAGTGACCGCGGGCTCTGCTCAGTAAGAGAATTAGAAGGAGACGAGCGATTGAGGAAAGGTACAGTAAGAGAAGTAAAGTAGAAGGGAGATAAAGATAGAGTTGAAGTAAAGAGATAGGTGACGCAGGGGGAGATACAAGGTAATCAGGTAGACAGAGAACAGTGAGGTAGCCAAAAAGAATGATACAGAGGTAGTGAGCAAAAGAGAAGCAGAGAGATATGTATTGGGTTATAGAGTCGAGAGAGACCTAAAGACAGGAAGAAAGAAATGTAGAGCGAAGGGCTTGGTATGCAGGGGTATGGGATAGAGCAAGAGAGGCAGGACACAAGGTTGAAGAGAGAAACAGATAAATGAAAAGCAGAGAGTGCTGCTGTAGAGAGAAGCATAAAATGAGAAATGAGTTATAGAAAAGATGTCAGGTAAAGAGAGGACTAAGGCCGAAAGGAAGGCAGAGAAAATGGGTAAAAGGTACAAAGAGAGATGGAGTGAAGATAATGAAAAAGTAGAGAGATTTGAGCTACATGTGAAGTAGATACATTGAGATGTAGTGAGAGTGAGAGAAAGAGAGGTAAAGCGAAGGCTGGGGTACAGAAGTTAGGCGACGTATAGAGAGACATGAGACGGAGATAGGTGAGGATGAGAAAGAGAGGTGGGACATATGGACGACATAGTTATTCAGAGACAGGAGTAGGTAAAGGAGTGATGCAGAGATAAAAACAACAATAGGGTTATTGGTGGGTACAGAAAGGGCAGGTGCTAGGCATGGGTACCGTGGGCAGCTTCCTAGGGCCCCGTCATCAGCCATCCAACTTGGGGCCTGCACCAATGCGACACAGCCACGTTATGGCATTTAAGGTGCGACCTTGCAAGTGCGGCCACCTTAGGGGGACCCCTCCCGTGGCCTCATTTCTTTGGTGTAGCGAAGCTGAGGGGGGGTGAGGGGTGGGGGGCAGCCGCAGTTGCAAGAAAACACATTCCACAGGTTTGTCCAGCAACTAGGCCCCCACCCACGCAGAGGCACAGCGGGAGGGCTAAATTGTCCCTCTGTTTAGCACCCTGGCTGTATTAACTCTCTCTGCAGATAAGCAACCCTCACACCTCCAGCCCATTGTGAACCGTTAAGAGGCACTTACAGAGAAGGCAGGGCTGCAGGTTCAGGGGCATCTATTGAGATGCAGGCAGCCCTGAATGTGTCACGTCTATGCAAATTAGAGGGGCCTCCCAAATTCCCTTTCTGCCCAGGGCCCCCAGAATCCTACAATCGGCCCTGGTTACAGACGTCGATGCAACAAGACAGAGAGGAAAGAGAATGAAGTTTAGCAAACGAAGGTCAATTGAAAGAGGGATGGAACAATGTTATGAGTGATGGTGTGGGGCTTTACCTACCTAGGGTTTGTGAAAACTGCTATATTACGTTGCATTACGTACTAATGAATTGAAGTCTACAATGAGCACAATTGCACCATGACCACCGATGGATAATTGTAAGGCATGGGAACTGATTCTATAAAATCAGTAATCTGAAGGTGTGAAAATCTAAGCCAATGTGAGCAACGACCCTGGAGTTCTGAGCAGAGACTTGGTGCATTGTTTTATTTACTTTCATGTATTGTGCCTCGGTTGGTGGCGGCTGATGTACTTTGAAGACAAGCCCTATCATGGTCCATACCAGGCATTGTGATCTTTTGTGATTGAAAGGAGCTGTGTGCATTGATTGGACTTTAATGTAATGTACGGTGGATTTGTAGAGCGCTGTTTGCCACCCGGGAGGGTATCCAGGCGCTGGTCGTGAAAACGGAATGACCAATATTGTGTGGCCCTGTGTGGAAAAAAGGCGAGTCCGTGGCTTCTCTTCATCTTTCGATCTTTCTTTACAAGTTGGTGACAATTTTCGCTACAGCTACTCTCCGTTTCTCCAGCACGGGTGGACACGTTCCTCAGAGGCAGGAGGGGAGGCTGCCGTGGGCCCAATATGGAGGATGTGCCCACATACATCCTATCCTCTGACTTGCCCTTTTCCATTCCCCTATCTCTACCCCTCATACATGCAGTTCCTGTCCTCCTTCTTTCTCCTCTCTTCCACGTCTCAACAGTTCTCATGTAAACCTGCCCTCTCTCCTCTCAGTTGTCTCTGTCACTTGAGCCTCTCTCTGCCCCGTGTCTTCCTAACCACTGTCCATCTTTCTCCCCTCTGCCCTGTCTCTTCGATCTCGTCCCCCTGCCCCTCTGCTGTGTCTTGTGCCTCTCTCCATTATCTCTCACCTGTCTTCCATCTCCACACTCCCTCTTGCTCTCCATGTCTCTGACTATAATCCTGGCCACATACAAAGGAGGGGTCCCTGTTCTCCATAACTCTGTCAGTGACATGGCCTCCTCGCATCTCCTAAACTCTCCCCTGAAGCTTCTATTTCTGACGGAAATTGGTGTAGTGAAATGAAGAACACCTGTAAGTTGTTGCAGAAGTGTTTTGCCACATGTGTGTGTTAATAGCCAATTTTTAGTTAGTTGTATATTTATTTGTCGTGTAGCTCTGACCACACAAGGACACCCTGCATCAGAGGGCTTTACCCAGGGCCACTTGAGTTATGCAGCAGGGGAGGGTCTAATAATGCTGCAGGGCTGACTAAATTATGCAGCAAGAAAGACAAATTATGCGCCACAATACCGCACATTTTGTGAGAGTTTTAGTTCACTATTTTGATATTTTAAGACTTTTTAGCAATCTCTGGGCATAGATTAGACCCAATTGGTACCAGTGTCACTCCTAAATATACCAATAAGCGAGAGAAAGGTGACCAGTCGGCCTTTGCAAAGGGCCTTCCACTGCACAGCCACACGTGTTGCTACATTTGTAATAACCTCTGAACCGTCTGAGCTAGAAACAAATATTTTTGGGTAAAATCTGCAGATTACGCTGCATATCATAGTTTATGTGGCAAATGCATCACATTCAGAACTATGCAAAAAACGCGGTGGCTGCCCAATCGTATACTTACAGAGATCAGTAAGAGGTAGAATACTTCGGCAGCACTGATAGGAGTGGCCTACCAGAATGTACTTTTGTCAACGCTCTTTAGTGTGACATCATGGCCGTAAATATCTCTATAGGGTGGTAACGACATGTGTGACCATGCAGAGGTCTCTGCTGCCTTTTGGCTAGGTTCACGCTATGGAAATATCACCTACATACATACATACATACATACATACATACATACATACATACATACAAACAACATTACTTTGTGTGACCTTTGCAGTGGGACAGGTATGGCCGCCAAGATGACATGTTCCCCTTCAGAATCATGTCAGGTGCTCTCACATTTCCCCTTTCACCATGTAAGTAGTTCATACAATCCAGGTGTTTCCTTTAAATGCTAACATTTCTAGTCCACTGCATTCCATTATAAAATCAGGACTACAAGTCCCCTAAGGCAAAGAAAATACCTGCTGAAAAAGAGTTACTTAGGCATGGAGCTGGGAAACTTGTTCAGCATGTCCTGCACCAGAGGGAATATTTAATATTTAACAGAGATCTGAAATTGTGCAACAACACAATAATTATACGATAAAAGAGGACATACATGACTAAGTTAGAACATAGTTAGAGCCAGAGGTAAAAAAAGAAAGGTATACATATTTATTAAGATGTTACAAAATAAACGAGTGATCCTGCCTGGTGGAACAAGAAGCGGTAATTGATGCACATTCTGTAAACTGAAACGGCATCTTCTGAGCTTCTCACAGAATTCTATGTGGAGCACCACGGCGGCCATCTTGTGATCCCTGCAGACAGTCCTCCTGCGCTGAGCACACAGTTTATCGGTACTTGGAGGTCAGGACACCAGACACTGCGGCCAGGAACTTGTCCCAGGCAGCCTGGCACTGAGGGGTGAAGTCAGCAGGGAAGTGGGCGGCCAGTGTAGCCTGAATGCAGTGGGATAGCAGCTGAAAGAGAGAAAAGCAGAAATTGAACACCACCACCCAGGGAGCACTTGGACAAATACTGGAATAAAATGGAAAGAACGACCAGTGATACAATGCCAAATTCACAAGATACTGAGAAACTCAGTTTTTGTCCCACATAACTGGTAAAAACATATGCAAATGGTATTTTATTTTCGTTAACAACATTTCATTGAAAGTACATGAATGGTACTTCCTCAAAAAAGCAACTGTATTTCTCACTGTGTCCAATATTTTATCCTCACCACTAACAAAGATTTTGCACTGGCTTTCGATCAAAGAAAGCAGAAAGAACAAAAGAATCGTGAAGTATGTGAAAGTGTTTCCATGTAGTATTCTTTTGCGTACTCTCATGCAGCCGCGGTCCGTGCAGGTAACAGTGGTGGGACCAGGTAAGGGGGGATTTTGAGGGACGATGCCGAGGGAAAATGTATTATTTGTTTAATTATCCAGCAGCATCGTCCCTCGAAATCCCCCCAACCCAGCCCCACCGCCCTATCGTTGTTACATGCACGGACCATGGCTGCTCTCATGCCTTTGTTTATTAGCCCCAAAACTTCTGAATCAATTGATACAATTAGTACAGATAGACAAGACTGTGCTCTCTTTGCACTTTTACTAATAGGGAGTTGAACATTTTAAGGCCAATTCACAAAGACATTTAATAGTAGTAAATGGGTACTGCTGTGGTATCACTTTACTTATTCCCTGTCATCAAGAGAAATAATAACGATAAAAGCAATGGTCGCCTAATAGAACTTTTTTTACCCAATGAAACTGAAAGCCTCGTCTTCCACAGGTCACGGCTCATACATTTATCATGGCAGTGATGTCCAACTTAGATCCAAGAAGGTTGGATCTATGCTTGATTTTCAGGAAAATCTCTGCTTAACTAAATCCATTCCATGTAGATCCATTTTATGTAACAATACCATGTAAATACGCTGGCGGCTGGTAACTTTACCAGGAAGGAGGGTGGGGAGCCACCCACACACACATACACACTAACTCACACCCATGCATTCAAACACACACACACAACCATTCGCAACACTTGCTAACAAATACACATATATTTAAACAAACATACATGCATGCATGCACCACACATACAAAAAAACATAAAACTTACGGTCACTGTAGAGAGGAATGCCTCAGAGGTCCCAAGAGGATTGGGACTGATGCCTTCCCAATTAACACTCAGCCCTGGGTACTTCAGGGCTTAAAACTGAAGCGCCCAGGTCGGAAGCAATCAGTGACGCTCCCCCTCCTCAAGGGGGAAGGCCTCGAGGAACCAGGCTGAGGAGGGCACGCCCACAGGGCTGTGAAATTATCAGCCTGGCACAGTTCACATCAGGCAGCCAGGAGCATGCTCCTTAAGCGCTTGTCTTACTCCTGGCTGCCTGACCTGAACAAGAAGAGTGTCTGTCCCGCCGACCTTTGCTGAGCCAAGGCCTGAGCACGAGGAAATGTCCATATGAATCCTGTTCTGTGAGGGAATGATGCTGCCACTCCTGCTGTCATGCTGTACCTCTCTGAACACATGGAAATGTGCACTTCTGACTTCTATATGAATCCTGTTCAGTGGCGGCTGGTGACATTTAAAAGTGGTGCGGCGTAAAATGCAAATCGTACTGCACCATAGCGAGCGAGCGTAGCGAGCGAGCCCGAACCCCTTAAGAAGGGTTCGGGGGGAATTCCCCCCGAGAAAATTTTGAAAAAAGAGTGGACAAATGGTGCATTTTCATGCAAATTTGTGAAAGCAGGAAGGTTAATAAAGCAATTGTGAAAGTGCAGTTATTACATTAATAAAGTGGTGTCATATAACATAGGTAGCTGCTTATTCATCTTCATAATAACCACAGAGCTTCATAACAGACTTTGAAACACAATGCATTGCTGAGTACCTCACAGATGTATTTTAATAACAAACAAATAAACAGGACGCAAACTAGCAGCATTTAAATAGAGTGTTCACTTTTTGTAATGAAAATCAGCACGTCTATTTTTCATGGAAGCAAACTTCTCAATGACCTGAACATTGAAGTCTGGTATTCTTTTTACTAACTCACTCTCTATGGAAAGCATTGCTAAGGCATTCAGTCTGTCCTGAATCATGGTGTTTCTCAGGAATGTTTTAATTCGATTCAAAGCGGAAAAGGAACGTTCCGCCTCTGCTGTTGTCATTGGTGTGGTGATGAGTATTTTTAATAAAGTCACTGTTTCTGTTAGTGTGTTTTGCATGTTAAGGTTCAGAATTAAAGCAAGCAAAGAAATTGCATTAGTGGCCTGCCGGTATACATGCATTCCATACAGTACAGTTAATTCTGTTCTCAGATCCTCTTTGTTGAGCATAGGGTAGGCATCCACAGCAGTATTCAGTGCTTGCTCAGGGAAGGAAATATCATATTTAGCAAACAGATCACTTTTTAGTAATGTGGCACTCACCAAATGCTTTTTAAAAGAAAAGCGTTCCTTTGCCTGCATAATTATAGTGTCACATATCTCTTTGGAAATTCGGACTAGACTGCTGATGTCTTTTCTGCGGTTAGAGAAAGTAGAATCATTTGGCAGTTTGCTGTCTAGATTGTCAACCTCTTCTCTGACTTTCGTTATGCTTGTGACAAAGTTGTTGATAGCTGTTTCCACATGGATAGTATCTATTTCACGTTTTTGTAATGTTTCATACAGTGTTTCAACTTTTAGCATTATTTCAAAAAACAAAAACAGCAAAAACTGAAACTCCCTGTCTTGCAGTGTTCTAGCAAAGCCACGGGCCTCATTCCGGCTTTTGTAGTCAAAGTCTTGATTGGCTTCTATGGTGTCAAAACATTTCTCAAGATCAACCCTATATAGGTATATTAGGCGGATTGTACGGATGTGAAAATTCCAACGAGTTGGGCCTCCCTTTGGAATCCTTCTGTTAACAATGGTATGAAGTGCCTCCGTTCTTTTGGGGGAGCGTGAGAAGAATGCTGCCATTCCTCCTACATCCAAGAAGAATATCTTTGCTTCAGAAATCTTTGTTACTGATTGTTGCATAATCAGATTTAGTTGGTGGGCATAACAGTGCACAAAATGGGCATTAGGGTACACATCTTGAATTTTTTTTTGTACTCCACCGGAGGTTCCACTCATTACTGCAGCACCATCGTAGCTTTGTGCAATCAGTTTTTCTTTTTGAGTCTGCTCTGGAAAAATTAAGTTTAGTTCCTGTAGAATAACTGAAGAAATGCTTTCTGCACAAGCGTCTTTTAAATGGGTGAATCCATAGAAGCATTCCACAACTTTGTTGTCACTGTCAAGGTACCGAAAGACCAATACTGACTGTGTATTCGTGGCCACATCAGTGGTGTCATCAGCCTGAATAGCCACAAAGTCTGTGTTTTTCAGCTGTTGTACGATAGTGCTTTTTACAATCTCTAGCATGCACTCAAGCAGTTCATTTTGTATGATTTTTGAGGTGCCCTTGAAGACTGTAGCACTTGATAGATGTGCTTCGAATACATGGTCTATACTTGCTATTAAGTCCACAAGCCCTAAGAATATACCAGGATTTTCAGAGCCTTCCGATTCATCATACCCTCGTAAAGCCAGTTCAAAATCACCACAGAAACGAATGCAGTCAATGATTTTTGATAGCACGTGTCTATTCCTATCAACTGCTTCATTGTGCTTCCGTATATTTGTTTGGTAGGCCTCGCTTATGTGGGCTTCAATCGGTTTGTCTCCCAACATTCCCATTCTTGTCAGATTTTCCATATGTGTTTTCGTGTGTGCATGCTTCTTTACTTTATCTGACAAATGCTTCAAGTCTTTAACTCCTTTTTTGGTCCAAGGAGTTTCACCACCAAACAGCAGGCAGGGGAAGCAGAACAGAGTATTTGTTGAAGAACATCCTGTAAGCCAATCAACTTTTGTGTACCAGGTGTTTGTGAAAGAACGTGTGTAAAGCTTCCCTCTGTCTAGGGAACTTTTTTGTAGGTTTAGGGTTGGCCGGTGAGGTCCTAATTGTTTTACAATTAGTTTGTCTTCACGTTTCAGTCCAAGGAACGGCTTGCAAGTAGATGCTCTACTGTATTCATGGTGTTGCCAATGTTAGTGTTACCTGTCAATAATCAAAGTACAACGTATGAGGTTTGGTGCATGTATTTAGACGCCACCCACCATGTACACAACTTACATAGCCATGGACTACTAGAATGTCAAATATAGCAGCAGTTTCCTTACCTTAAACACTGGGGTTGTTGGCTGCGTTGTAGCAGAAAAGGAGGTTGGCGTCTCTTCTTCTTTGCTTGATTTGCCCAAAAATTAGTTCGGCAGCCGGAGGCTTTACCAAATGCTGAAAAGCAAATACAACAAAATGTAGTTGTGTCAACCAAACACACCGACTTTTAACAAAAGCATTCAAACTCCAACCCAGCCCCACCGCCCTATCGTTGTTACATGCACGGACCGTGGCTGCTCTCATGCCTTTGTTTATTAGCCCCAAAACTTCTGAATCAATTGATACAATTAGTACAGATAGACAGGACTGTGCTCTCTTTGCACTTTTACTAATAGGGAGTTGAACATTTTAAGGCCAATTCACAAAGACATTTAATAGTAGTAAATGGGTACTGCTGTGGTATCACTTTACTTATTCCCTGTCATCAAGAGAAATAATAACGATAAAAGCAATGGTCGCCTAATAGAACTTTTTTTACCCAATGAAACTGAAAGCCTCGTCTTCCACAGGTCACGGCTCATACATTTATCATGGCAGTGATGTCCAACTTAGATCCAAGAAGGTTGGATCTATGCTTGATTTTCAGGAAAATCTCTGCTTAACTAAATCCATTCCATGTAGATCCATTTTATGTAACAATACCATGTAAATACGCTGGCGGCTGGTAACTTTACCAGGAAGGAGGGTGGGGAGCCACCCACACACACATACACACTAACTCACACCCATGCATTCAAACACACACACACAACCATTCGCAACACTTACTAACAAATACACATATATTTATACAAACATACATGCATGCATGCACCACACATACAAAAAAACATAAAACTTACGGTCACTGTAGAGAGGAATGCCTCAGAGGTCCCAAGAGGATTGGGACTGATGCCTTCCCGATTAACACTCAGCCCTGGGTACTTCAGGGCTTAAAACTGAAGCGCCCAGGTCGGAAGCAATCAGTGACGCTCCCCCTCCTCAAGGGGGAAGGCCTCGAGGAACCAGGCTGAGGAGGGCACGCCCACAGGGCTGTGAAATTATCAGCCTGGCACAGTTCACATCAGGCAGCCAGGAGCATGCTCCTTAAGCGCTTGTCTTACTCCTGGCTGCCTGACCTGAACAAGAAGAGTGCCTGTCCCGCCGACCTTTGCTGAGCCAAGGCCTGAGCACGAGGAAATGTCCATATGAATCCTGTTCTTTGAGGGAATGATGCTGCCACTCCTGCTGTCATGCTGTACCTCTCTGAACACATGGAAATGTGCACTTCTGACTTCTATATGAATCCTGTTCAGTGGCGGCTGGTGACATTTAAAAGTGGTGCGGCGTAAAATGCAAATCGTACTGCACCGTAGCGAGCGAGCGTAGCGAGCGTGCCCGAACCCCTTAAGGAGGGTTCGGGGGGAATTCCCCCCGAGAAAATTTTGAAAAAAGAGTGGACAAATGGTGCATTTTCATGCAAATTTGTGAAAGCAGGAAGGTTAATAAAGCAATTGTGAAAGTGCAGTTATTACATTAATAAAGTGGTGTCATATAACATAGGTAGCTGCTTATTCATCTTCATAATAACCACAGAGCTTCATAACAGACTTTGAAACACAATGCATTGCTGAGTACCTCACAGATGTATTTTAATAACAAACAAATAAACAGGACGCAAACTAGCAGCATTTAAATAGAGTGTTCACTTTTTGTAATGAAAATCAGCACGTCTATTTTTCATGGAAGCAAACTTCTCAATGACCTGAACATTGAAGTCTGGTATTCTTTTTACTAACTCACTCTCTATGGAAAGCATTGCTAAGGCATTCAGTCTGTCCTGAATCATGGTGTTTCTCAGGAATGTTTTAATTCGATTCAAAGCAGAAAAGGAACGTTCCGCCTCTGCTGTTGTCATTGGTGTGGTGATGAGTATTTTTAATAAAGTCACTGTTTCTGTTAGTGTGTTTTGCATGTTAAGGTTCAGAATTAAAGCAAGCAAAGAAATTGCATTAGTGGCCTGCCGGTATACATGCATTCCATACAGTACAGTTAATTCTGTTCTCAGATCCTCTTTGTTGAGCATAGGGTAGGCATCCACAGCAGTATTCAGTGCTTGCTCAGGGAAGGAAATATCATATTTAGCAAACAGATCACTTTTTAGTAATGTGGCACTCACCAAATGCTTTTTAAAAGAAAAGCGTTCCTTTGCCTGCATAATTATAGTGTCACATATCTCTTTGGAAATTCGGACTAGACTGCTGATGTCTTTTCTGCGGTTAGAGAAAGTAGAATCATTTGGCAGTTTGCTGTCTAGATTGTCAACCTCTTCTCTGACTTTCGTTATGCTTGTGACAAAGTTGTTGATAGCTGTTTCCACATGGATAGTATCTATTTCACGTTTTTGTAATGTTTCATACTGTGTTTCAACTTTTAGCATTATTTCAAAAAACAAAAACAGCAAAAACTGAAACTCCCTGTCTTGCAGTGTTCTAGCAAAGCCATGGGCCTCATTCCGGCTTTTGTAGTCAAAGTCTTGATTGGCTTCTATGGTGTCAAAACATTTCTCAAGATCAACCCTATATAGGTATATTAGGCGGATTGTACGGATGTGAAAATTCCAACGAGTTGGGCCTCCCTTTGGAATCCTTCTGTTAACAATGGTATGAAGTGCCTCCGTTCTTTTGGGGGAGCGTGAGAAGAATGCTGCCATTCCTCCTACATCCAAGAAGAATATCTTTGCTTCAGAAATCTTTGTTACTGATTGTTGCATAATCAGATTTAGTTGGTGGGCATAACAGTGCACAAAATGGGCATTAGGGTACACATCTTGAATTTTTTTTTGTACTCCACCGGAGGTTCCACTCATTACTGCAGCACCATCGTAGCTTTGTGCAATCAGTTTTTCTTTTTGAGTCTGCTCTGGAAAAATTAAGTTTAGTTCCTGTAGAATAACTGAAGAAATGCTTTCTGCACAAGCGTCTTTTAAATGGGTGAATCCATAGAAGCGTTCCACAACTTTGTTGTCACTGTCAAGGTACCGAAAGACCAATACTGACTGTGTATTCGTGGCCACATCAGTGGTGTCATCAGCCTGAATAGCCACAAAGTCTGTGTTTTTCAGCTGTTGTACGATAGTGCTTTTTACAATCTCTAGCATGCACTCAAGCAGTTCATTTTGTATGATTTTTGAGGTGCCCTTGAAGACTGTAGCACTTGATAGATGTGCTTCGAATACATGGTCTATACTTGCTATTAAGTCCACAAGCCCTAAGAATATACCAGGATTTTCAGAGCCTTCCGATTCATCATGCCCTCGTAAAGCCAGTTCAAAATCACCACAGAAACGAATGCAGTCAATGATTTTTGATAGCACGTGTCTATTCCTATCAACTGCTTCATTGTGCTTCCGTATATTTGTTTGGTAGGCCTCGCTTATGTGGGCTTCAATCGGTTTGTCTCCCAACATTCCCATTCTTGTCAGATTTTCCATATGTGTTTTCGTGTGTGCATGCTTCTTTACTTTATCTGACAAATGCTTCAAGTCTTTAACTCCTTTTTTGGTCCAAGGAGTTTCACCACCAAACAGCAGGCAGGGGAAGCAGAACAGAGTATTTGTTGAAGAACATCCTGTAAGCCAATCAACTTTTGTGTACCAGGTGTTTGTGAAAGAACGTGTGTAAAGCTTCCCTCTGTCTAGGGAACTTTGTTGTAGGTTTAGGGTTGGCCGGTGAGGTCCTAATTGTTTTACAATTAGTTTGTCTTCACGTTTCAGTCCAAGGAACGGCTTTGCAAGTAGATGCTCTACTGTATTCATGGTGTTGCCAATGTTAGTGTTACCTGTCAATAATCAAAGTACAACGTATGAGGTTTGGTGCATGTATTTAGACGCCACCCACCATGTACACAACTTACATAGCCCTGGACTACTAGAATGTCAAATATAGCAGCAGTTTCCTTACCTTAAACACTGGGGTTGTTGGCTGCGTTGTAGCAGAAAAGGAGGTTGGCGTCTCTTCTTCTTTGCTTGATTTGCCCAAAAATTAGTTCGGCAGCCGGAGGCTTTACCAAATGCTGAAAAGCAAATACAACAAAATGTAGTTGTGTCAACCAAACACACAGACTTTTAACAAAAGCATTCAAACTGTAAAATATGGGCAGGCATGTACAGTGGTGCAATGCAAAATGAGCCCCCCCTGTAGCACGTAGTTAGCGGTTGATCTATAAACTATAGAGGTAAAATCTTCTCCAGTGAAAATTAATCTACCTTTGAAACAATACATGCACTATGGAAAATATGCAAGAAATACAAATTCAAAAGAAGACTGAACACTGGTATTTGACGCCACCCACCATGTACACAACTCACATAGCCCTTGACTACTAGAATGTAAAATATAGCAGCAGGTTCCTTACCTTAAACACTGGGGTTGTTGGCTGTGTTGTAGCGGAAAAGGAGGTTGGCGTCTCTTCTTCTTTGCTTGATTTGCCCCAAAATTAGTTCGGCAGCCGGAGGCTTTACCAAATGCTGAAAAGCAAATACAACAAAATGTAGTTGTGTCAACCAAACACACAGACTTTTAACAAAAGCATTCAAACTGTAAAATATGGGCAGGCATGTACAGTGGTGCAATGCAAAATGAGCCCCCCCTGTAGCACGTAGTTAGCGGTTGATCTATAAACTATAGAGGTAAAATCTTCTCCAGTGAAAATTAATCTACCTTTGAAACAATACATGCACTATGGAAAATATGCAAGAAATACAAATTCAAAGGAAGACTGAACACTGGTATTTGACACCACCCTCCATGTACACAACTCACATAGCCCTTGACTACTAGAATGTAAAATATAGCAGCAGGTTCCTTACCTTAAACACTGGGGTTGTTGGCTGTGTTGTAGCGGAAAAGGAGGTTGGCGTCTCTTCTTCTTTGCTTGATTTGCCCCAAAATTAGTTCGGCAGCCGGAGGCTTTACCAAATGCTGAAAAGCAAATACAACAAAATGTAGTTGTGTCAACCAAACACACAGACTTTTAACAAAAGCATTCAAACTGTAAAATATGGGCAGGCATGTACAGTGGTGCAATGCAAAATGAGCCCCCCCTGTAGCACGTAGTTAGCGGTTGATCTATAAACTATAGAGGTAAAATCTTCTCCAGTGAAAATTAATCTACCTTTGAAACAATACATGCACTATGGAAAATATGCAAGAAATACAAATTCAAAGGAAGACTGAAAACTGGTATGTTGTTGTTTTTGTCATTGCATCCAGATATATGATACAACAAGTAACATCATACTTACAAGTCAGGACTACTGGCTTTGTCGATGGTTGTTAGTTGCAAAAGAAAAATAAGCAGCAACTGTGGCTTGTATATAACAATGAAAAAGCTTCCACAATGCTCTTAGGTTTGGTGTAAATCTCAGATATGTTGACATTTCATTTAGGTGCACGTCTGGAAAGTTGTGACATTTGCAGGCATACTCAAGGAAATGTTTGCAAATTCCTATTCACGGGTATGCAGTAAGTGTACTGTGTATTTATTTATGCATGTGAAATTATAATCACATATGTGCAACTGCCCTTTTGCTCTTTGAAGTTAATTTCTCCAAGGACACAAACATTACCTACACACCTATCACTTTTGTTCCATTCTCCTTTTCACCAGGGTGGGAAGAAGTCGTGAAATCACTGAAATGTTTGTCAGCACCGACCAACAAGTGCGTCTGGGGCAGTCAACAAACTTTCGAACGCATTCCCTCTCTGAAATGGGCCGACTATTCCGCCTGCCACAGATTTATTCAAATAAAAATAAAAAGTACGTGTGAGTACTTAAAAGCTTCAAAGTACACTGTGTGGATCACAAACGAGGCACTACACTTGGAAAAAAATGACATTTGCACGTTCAATTTGAACTTGTAAATAAACCGTGCCCTCTTTATTTTCCTTGCAGTCGCATTCATCCATCCACACTTTCTCAATGAGACAGAGAATCTGAGCATCTATAACTTATCCTCTGTGGTGCAGGACATGCGCCTGACACACTGGTTATATTCAGTTTCAGAAAGCACAGACTCGCCATTTTCATAAGTAAGAAAGCAATACACAAGGACGGCACAGGTGCAAAGTCAAGGGAAGCACGAATTTGGGTGTAAAATGGCGGCGGGCACATGAACAGAGTAATGTGACAACAGGGGTTAACTTGTACCGGTGCGAGCAGCTGGTGGCACCGACTCTCTAACTTTTGATGACCAGGACTTCTTTTTCTTCTTCTTAATCTGACCCACAGAGAAAGAAAGAAAAGGGAGAACGAAGCAGGAAGGTAAAGACAGGGAAAACACAGAGGAAGGGAGGAATCAGGAACTAAACATAATCTGCAAAAGAGATAAAGAGACAAGAGTTGGGTGGCGGGGAAAGAGGCGTGAAGAGGAATCAGGACTAGGCTGCGTTGGTGAGTAGGGCATGGGGCCCTGCCAGCAGTGGGCTCCTGAGAAAAGGATGGTCCTCGCGCTCAATTTATGAATAAATTAAGCACTCCAGTATAGAAGAACACGGTTTGGGCCCCTCCAGGCACCACACCATATTTGGACGCAGGGGAGGAGTGGTGGAGGTATGGAGTGATGGTAGGGCAGAAGGAGAAAGTATGGCACAGGAAGACTCCGTTTCAATAGGTCTTGGGGGGCAAATATCCATTAAAATGAGCGCCTAGAGGAGAAGCGTAACTGAGATGCACATCCTAATACATCTTACCTACTGGATAACAGAACCTGATGAAATCGGCAGAGAGAGGCAGGAAAAAGCAAGGAACCAAGGCGCACAGCAGAGGAGTTTAGAGCAGAATGGTTTAATACAGTTCTTAATGTGACCGTTTTACTATTTCCAAGTGCTACTATTTGAGGGTTTACTATTAATTAATTTAATGATACAGTTATTGACCTCAGAAGAATGCCAGACTAAGTTGGCCCTTTCTGGACCCCAGCATGTGTCGGCAGGGAGGAGCGCTTAACCCCAGGTCTAGCGTTTTTAAAGGCCATAAAGAAAGCTATTAGAAGCTAATTATTAAGCGCTCCTGGGGGATGGGGCACAGCCCTTTTCATCCACCAAGGGAGACTTAATGGCGCGTGCTACGGAGGTGTGCGCTTCCAGGAAAAATATGGCGTGCGATGATTCATCATAGGTTTCTGCACACTCTGGAGAGTTAAAGGTCCCCATGGAGGGACAGCTGTGGGCAAATCAGAGCATCTGTGAGGCTGTTCCTTTTGATAAACAGTTTAAATATTTGGGGTGAGACACACACAAGAGTTGTCAATAATATCGTTTTAGTTAAGGTTCAATCCATTAATACGTAGGAAGATATCCAATAGGTAACTTAAAATACACACACTGGCCCACAAAACATTCCAGCAATGTAAGAAGGTTTGATCGTGAATGTTTTATGCATGCTGGTTGAGGCGGCGGGACACCTACCCAGTCAATTCTTTGAGAAGCAAGAAAGCAGAAACACAGATGGACCCCAAAGGTCACTTCGAACTTTATTTTGCTTTGGCAATTGACACGAGCCTGCTGTTGTGCATAATATCATTGAGATATAGGTAGCGCGAGCCAGCATGTGGCTAATGAGACTTCGTGCTCACAAAGGTGTTGGTAAAATCGATGACGAATTGACGATGTTTATAATGATACATACAAAGAGGCACTGCTAATTACTGCCTTGCCCACAGAGACAAAAAAAATCCGGTAGTGCGAAGCAGTATAACTGACAGAAATCAGGCGGTGTTATTGTGTAGTTCTCCAGTTTGTACCTGTCCGTGACCCACAACGGTCCAGAAATATTCTCCTAAAATACTTACCCTCAAATGTAGTAATAAACCGCGTACCAATTTTAGCTTACACTGGGAGTTATGTTTTAAAAATATCTCTTGTGTGGGACACAGTATAGTTTACTTTATGCTCTCTATTTTCAAAGGAAAGAACCCTGCAGAACAGTGTCAGTTAAATGTTTAATTTGAGCGAGTTCAATAAAAGCACCTTTAAAATTGAACAAGTCCCTGATAATGAAACGGTGTGAACCAGTTGAAATCGTTTTAATTCTGACAGCTCACTTGAAAATACCACTGCTTTGAGAGAATTTGTGGCATGAATATTAACTGCCTCTAGAATTTAACCAAAAATTTATAGTCAATACAGCGATTGGTTGAAACACCCGTTTTTGTTAGTTTTTGGGGAACAACGCCCAAAAAAGTGTTAATGGTCTTTTTAAAATGTATGCATCACTCCCGCTTTTTTTTAAAATAATAAACAGTTGTAACGAATAAGTAAATCACACAAAACTGTGAACGTACTGCTTTAAATTCACACCTGTGTTTGGAGAATATCTACGAAATTTTTTAATTCTCCAAAAATTCCAGCACTAGCATTGCTCACATGCATAAGTGTTGGCACATGCGACAATGTACATGATGACAGTTACGCATGTGTAAATGCTTCCCAACCGTGTACGTGCGCTTGCTCACTTTTTTCTTTCTTTTGCCTATGGAGCAATCCAGCCCCGCCTCTGTGGCGAAGTAAGAGCGCCAATATCCCCAAATGCAATTACGGGTAATGCCCTGGTTGGGTAGGAAAGGACTGCTATAATTGGAGATCAGTGGGCCCTCACATTCCCGGGCCCCAGTGCCACTAAACCTGCTGCACAATTGGTAGCTACGCGGCCTACGCCCCTGCACCCACTCACTCAACGTGTTTTTTAGATGCTCCCTCTCCATTCCCATCCTGAATAAGGATGGACTCTTAACATTCAACAAACAGTAGTAACTCTCCAATAGTTTCGAGGGTGGAAATGGGCTGAGAAAATATTTGCAATTGCATAAAAACGCAGGGCCATATTAGCAAGGACTTATACACATAACACCTTGTAGGCCTCAATAGGCACAATGAGCCTGGCTGTGATGCATCTCAAGGTGATCGGTTTACGTCACCAAGACCAGAGAGGTGCTCGTCATAGGTAGATGAGATGTCAACTTAAATATATAAAAGTTTAACTTTTATATAATATTTTTCAGGTCCACGTCCATACTTGCACACAGGTCCGGAACGGAAGGATTAGAATTTCACTGACCTGACACTCCACAGGCTCGACGGCGACTGCGAGACTAGGTGAAGCTCAGACCAGACATCCTCTAGACTGTCCCTCATGCGCACGAGTCGACCACGAGGAGAGTGGAGACCACAAGGAGGAAGGGAAGGTGTAGGGTCGATTTGCCCAGCAACTAGAAATGCCCAATCACTGAATGGCTTAACACCAAGCCACTACAGTGATTGGGCATTGCTTTAGATGCTCCCACCCCCGCGGTGAGACACTAGACCGTGAACATGTACTACTGTACTGTTACAGGACACTACAGTAGTACAGTACAGTAGTAGCCAGCCAATCCTGACGCTGCTCTCTTTAGAGGAGAACTGCTCTCTAAAGAGAGCAGCATCAGGATTCGACTGAGCATGAAAAAAACGCCGCTCTTTTTTTAAGCACTGGGGTATGTTGCATGAGCGCACCCCGTACTCTGCAGTGCTTGCTTTTTTGAAACCATTTAGTTTGCTCGCTGCACAGAGGCAGTCGGGCAAACACTACATGCGCAGTGCGCACTGTGCCGGCACTCCAGCGCCACCCAGTGTCACTGTCAGACAGTGCATGTCACATCAAAGCTTCAGCTTGACACGAACCACGGCCGCAGGCTCAGGGCAATAATTATCGGGTAATTTATTCGAGCGGCGCGTTAATTTATAAAAGTTCTATTAACGCGCCGCTCAAATAAATTGCCCGATAATTATTAGTGGGGCAACGCCCCACCGCCCCAATGGTAAAACCGCCGCTGATCCTGTTCTGTGACGGAATGGCGCTGCCACTCCTGCTGTCATGCTGTACTTCTCTGAGCAGGAGAAAATGTGCACTTCTGATGTCTATAAGAATCAGGTTCTGTGAGAAAAGTGATCTTGCTTCACACATGTCCATTCTAGCACTCTGAGGGAGTGAATCTTACCCTGTTAATCTTTGTGATATACCTTTTGCATTAGTGTGGGAAGCTTGCACTATTGGTGTTCATGCATTACCTGTTATGTCAGGGAGTAAAGCTTGCGCTTATGATGTCCAAGAAGAACTTGTTCTTTGTATTAGGGAAGTTTGCATTACTGATTCCCATAGTGCATCTGCTCTGTGGGGGGTAAAGCATGCACTTCTACTCATTTGTTATGTCTGTTCTCTGCGGGAGGACAACTCACACTTTTGAAGACCATGCTATACATAGTCTGTGAGGGAGGGAAGCTTGCATTGGTGTTGCTCATGCTGCATATGTTCAGTTATCAAGGCAAGCTTGCACTGGTGATGTCGAGGAAGCATATGTTCAATTATCAAGGCAAGCTTCCACTGGTGATGTCCAGGCAGCATATGTTCAGTTATCAAGGGAAGCTTCCACTGGTGATGTCCAGGCAGCATATGTTCAGTTATCAAGGGAAGCTTCCACTGGTGATGTCCAGGCAGCATATGTTCAATTATCAAGACAAGCTTCCACTGGTGATGTCGAGGAAGCATATGTTCAATTATCAAGGCAAGCTTCCACTGGTGATGTCCAGGCAGCATATGTTCAGTTATCAAGGGAAGCTTCCACTGGTGATGTCCAGGCAGCATATGTTCAATTATCAAGGGAAGCTTGCACTGGTGATGTCCATGCAACATATGTTCAATTATCAAGGGAAGCTTGCACTGGTGATGTCCAGGCAGCATATGTTCAATTATCAAGGGAACCTTCCACTGGTGATGTCCAGGCAGCATATGTTCAATTATCAAGGGAAGCTTGCACTGGTGATGTCCAGGCAGCATATGTTCAATTATCAAGGGAAGCTTCCACTGGTGATGTCCAGGCAGCATATGTTCAATTATCAAGGGAAGCTTGCACTGGTGATGTCCATGCAGGACATGTTCTATTATCAGAGGAAGTTTGCACTGGTGACGCTAATGTCACACATTTTTTTTAACAGAGGGAAACACACATTTCTGATTGACATGCTGGGCCCACTCTATCATGAGGTGAACACTGCAATGTTGATGCCCAAGGTGTACCATTTGTCATAGTGAGGGAGTCTTGCTCAGTTGATGCCCTTGAGGTGCTTAGTGTGGGAAGATGTAAAACATGGTCAGAGAGGGAGGAACTTGTGCCTCGCTTACCTCCATGGAGTCCCTGTGGTTGTAGCAAGCAAAGCTTGCACTGCTGACGCCTGTGCTCCACCCTTCTGTAAAGGAGGGCAGCTTGCTCCCCTGGTGCTAATTCTATGCATATTCTGTGAGTGTATGAAGCTTTCATTGGTGATGTCAATGCTGTGCATGTTCCTTCATCATAGGAAGGTTGAAGGTGTCATGCCCTTGCTGTGCTTATTCTTTGAAAGGGAGAAGCTCGCACTGATGATGGCCATGCTGGACTTGCTCCTTGATGCAGTGAGGACTACACTGTAGGTATCCACACTGCAACTTATATGATAATGAGGGAAGCTTGCACTATTGCTTTTCCTGTGTTACCAGTTCTGTCATTCATGCATGCTTGACCCACTGATTCATTCTTTGTGTGAGGAAGGTTGGCTCTACTGATACCCATAATAGGGCATGTTATGTCATGTTTTGTAAGAGAAGGAAGCTTGCTCTGATTCTGTTGTGCTGGACATGTTCTTTGTTTGGTGCTTGATGTTGAGTTGTGCCTGGTCTGTGGAAGAGGGCCTCACACATTACTGTTGCCCAAGCTACATATGTTCTGTGAGTGACTGAAGCTTGCAGTGGTTATATCCATGCTGTAAATGGTTATTTCCAAAGTGCACTTGCACTGATGGTGTCTATTTCGTACCTGCTCTTTGGCTGAGAAAAATGTATATTGCAGTCCCACAACAGGCATTGTGCAACAGAGCATAGAGATACTCAAGAAGTGTCTGTGACTGTCAAGCATTTCTATGAAAATGTTCAATAGCTTGTTGCCAACTTGTATGAATGGTTAGGAATTCTGGGGATGAGTCAAGCAATTTGCCACCCTCTACATGGCACATAAATATTCCATACATTCACAAAAGTACATGGAATTAGTTAATCGGGCACCAAGTGACCCGTGGAATGAATGAATGAATGATTGATTTAATTTTCTTTCATAAGTAAATAAAGACAGCGAGGCACCATTATGCCTACACCATACACCTCTAACTGTTACTGTCTGATTTACATGGTTAAAAACGAGGTGTGAGAGCACAGGAACTATCCCCATTGGCCCAGCATGGCACCATGATATTTCTCAAAATGCAATATTTATTATGATAATACAATTCATAATTTTAAAGACAGTGACACTATAATATAAAAGTAATGTCGCTGCTTATAGAGTGGAAATGTGGTTCTGGGTATTAGGTCCCAATGTTCAGAATGTTCAAGGGAAGCCATGGCTTCAAATGTACACAGCGACCAGGGCTTGAGGCATCGTCTGTGTGATGTCACAACTCAGAACCCTGGCCATAGCAACTAGTATCACATCAGAACCTTCCGTGTTCAGAGAGAGCAGGACAGGAAAGGTGAAGTACCAGGGCTCTCAGAGGCAATACGATGGCGGGTCCCAGTGGCCTTACCCCAGCGAACTTTGCAGATGCACCCGGAACGACACAGGACCTTCCTGTTTACGAGAACGGAGGTAAGAGTCTGGAATGGGGTCAAAATAAAAGGGTGCAGACCTGGTCTGTAGAGAAGGGCTGGTATCTCCCAGGCCCAAAGAACCACTGTGACACAAACTTGGCATAAAAACCTCTGAACTTAAGTAAAGGGTGTGATTTATTTGTAGATGGTGAGTGATGACTACATGGTTTGTTCAAGTCGAGGTTGAATCCTGAATATTCACTAAGTAATACACTATGTTTAAGTGGAAATGAACAGTTGACAAGAAACCTGCCAATGTTAAAACAAAGCCAATGCTTAGAGCTGTCTAGAACTTAACACTCAACCATATAAATACAAAATAAAAGTGTGACAGAGCTACAATGCTCAACCTTTTATGACAAATATCATCTTCTCAGGGATGGCGATAGGCATGGGCAACGGCCCAGGGCCCTGCACTCAGTCCACCAATATGGGGGCCTTGCACCTATGCTCCAACGCTGCTAGGCCATGGGGAGGGGCACTTGTCTCCTGGCCCGAAGCTGGGCCGGACTGGCCGTAGTGGGCACCGGCATTTTCCCATTGTACCGGAATGGTGGGGGCCGGTTTTGGACAGGGGGCCATTTTTGTTAGTGGGGACCGGTTTTGTAATCAGCCCCTTATATCAAAAGCCCAAGTAGCAGCGGAGTTTCGGCCAGCACCCTCCCCTCCCCCCGGAGGCTGGTCGAACTTAATTGCCAGGGCTGATTTGCGATCCCTGTCCAGCCCTGCTTCGCAGGCATGTGGTGCGCTGCCAGGAACAGGGGAAGTCCCTTCGGTACGACAAGCAGCTCTCACTACTTCAGCCCTAATGAGCTTTGGAAGAGATGCTTGTCAGTGTCTGGGAGGGGCCATTGCTGCACAGGAGGGGCCCTGCACCATGCAGTTTCAGGATCAGCTTCAAATATTGGGATGCAAATAGGGTTGTCACCTCGCAGGAGAAAAATCAAAGCCATTCGTTGCTGTTTTAGGAGTTTGCAAAGGCCAAGATAAACTAATAACTACCACTTTAAGCATAAGCATCTGTATTATTTATAACAAGTCGTTTCTGTCTTTGTTGACTTGAATTATTACTCAGGGATGGGTGCAGCTCTAGAGCACGAATAAATGTGTTTTCTGTTTATATTTGAAGTTTTGAATATGTACAGATAAGGCCTGAAAATAACAGTTTTAGGTGATTTGGTACCAGCCGGGACATGAAAGAGAACAGAACAGGACAGAAAACCAGCCATGTGGCAACCCTAGATGCAAACAGCCTTGAATGAGGGATGAAAAGCATTTTCTGAAATTTTGTATAGCACAAACGCGACCTGAAGGTATTGGAGTGCTTAACATGAGAACCAGTTACATTATACAAGGACACATTCATTTCTTTTCTTATGCACACGGAGACTAAGTGATTTGCCCAGAATCATAGGATCTTGAGCTGATGCCTAGAATGGAACCTGGTTCCCCAGATAAAGTCGGCCGCTCCAGCCAGAACGCCACATTCTGGTTAGACAGAGGGTGGCAGGCAGATGCTACATGAAAGCTCAGCTCTTTATGGACGTGTGGTTCTAAATGGACCTCAAGCTGTGCCAGAGCCAGGGAGTACCCCTTTGGTGGCTATTTCTCACATTAATCCTGTTTCAAAGTGCTGCTGTACTGTCAGATCAGTGGATGAGGCATACGGATTGTGTTATATGCCCAAGTTCAAACAGTTTGTTAAAATAGTAGACCCAGGACGGCAGTACACTGCTACTTGTTGAAAAGACTATATAGTTACCACTGCACTGCATTTAGATGACTAGTTCTTATGACTGGGCACCTCCCTTCTCTCAGGAATTATTCAGTACATTTTTAAAAATCTCGGTGACTGCCAGTTTTCACATTGAATCAATGTACTCCCAATCTTGCCAAAAAGGGAGCAGCAGAGTAAGAAGAAGGGCCATTGGAATAATATGGTAGAGTAGGGTCAAATTGTGCGGGAGGGATGAGTAAATCATGCACCAAAAATGGCATATTATGCGGCGTAATTCAGCACATTTTCTGATATTATTATTTCAATATTTGGTGATTTTTTTCACTGAACACTGCCTGGGCATTGGTTGCACTTAATAAGTACCAGTTTAACATTCAATTTTAGTAATAAGACACTGAACGGTAACCAGTCCATGTTTTCAAAGGATCTTCTGCTGCAAGGCAACACGTGTTGTTGTGTTAATAGGATCCTTTGAACCATTTGAGCTAGAAACAATTTTTTTTTTTAAACCTGCAGATTAAGCAGCAGATGGTGAATTAGGTGGTAAATCTGTAATTATGAGAAAATGCAGCAGCCAATCAATTGCATAATCCCAGTGGCCCTGGCAATAAATTCAGAAAAGTTATTGCCCAAGAGCACACAATGTGGCCAAATGGGAGGCAAGGATTGAAAAAAGCACCTCCTAGTTCCATTTCTCCAACTAGTCCACTAGACTACACTGGGCTGTCAGTGAGTCTGATGGAAAAGGTTAGGGGCTGCCTCTCCAAGGAAATTGCCACTCTCTTTCCGGCCATGTTCAGCTTTAAAACATGGTGATTAGATGCCAAACATCCTAGTTCTTTGGTTAAAACTTTCTGGTTAGACCAGGTCCTGTGGCAGTGGGTACCCTACTGGACAGTATGCTTTGTAGAGTTTGAGTTTGAGTTTAAAATATTTCTTAAGCGCGAGTACACCTAGCAGTTTCATGGCACTGAGCGAACTGAACCCCTGAAGCTTCAGAGAGGGAGGATGGAAAGGGGGGGTTAGGAGGAAAAAGCTTGTGTGAAAAGGAAAGTTTTCAAAGCCTTGTAAAAGAGTGTGTATTGGGGACAAGATCTGAGGTGAGCCGGGAGAGAGTTCAAAAAGGTAGGGGCGATTGTGGAAAATTTGGATCCGCCCCACATTTTACGTTTGAATCGGGGAACTAGGAGTAGTTGTTGGGTGGAGGAACGCATCTTCCTGGAGGGGACATAGGGGTGAATTTCAGAAGTGATAAAGGCAGGGGCTGAACCGGAGCGGGCGTTGAAGATGAGGCATCCTAGTTTGAACTGGGCTCGTTCACAAATGGGGAGCCATTGAAGAGTCTTGAGGAGGGGAGTAACATGATGAGACTTGGATAAATTAAAAACCAGGTGGGCCGCCTGGTTTTGGACTAATTGGAGGCGTCGCAAGCTGTACGCGGGCATGCCACAGTAAAGGGCATTGCCGTAGTCCAGGCGGGAGATCACCATTGCAAGGACTATGAGTTTAAGAGCCGGGTAGGAGAAAAAATGAGAGACTTTGCGGATGGTACGAAGGGAGTGAAAGGATGAGGACACCACAGAACTGACTTGGGAGTGAAGTGAGAGTTGGTGATCCAGTTTGAAACCAAGGGTTTTTACAGAAGAAGAAGGGATTGGGGGAGTGCCAATGAGGGGGGCCAAAAAGAGGAGGACCAGGGACTGGAGCAACCACCTGTCAGCACCAGCTCCTTTTTGTCGGGGTTGAGCTTCAGGTGGTTGTGGTTCATCAAGTCCCGGATGAAGGTCATGACAGATTGAAAATTGGAAATGGACTCGGGGGAAGAAGATAGGGAAAAAATAAGCTGGAGGTCGTACGCATAATTAAAGACGGAGACCTCCAGTAGTTGGAGGGCAAAGATAAGAGGAGCAATGTACAGATTGAATAATAACGGGGACAGGGATGAGCATTGGGGGACCCCGCATTTGACAGGCTGGAAGTCCGCTGCAAAATCTCCCAAGCGCACTGCTTGGGTGCGGCCACTCAGAAAGGAGGACAGCCAGACCAAGGCAACACCTTCGATTCCCGCCGCCTTGACACGGGACAGTAAGATGGAATGATCTACCGTGTCAAAGGCCGCGGATAGATCGAGGAGGACCAGGGCCTGGGGATGGCTAGTGTCCATACCCTCTCTGAGGTTGTCAAGAACCGAAAGTACCACGGACTCCGTTGAATGTGAGGGGCGGAACCCAGCCTGCCGTGGGGCTAATATCATATTCTCCTCCACGAAAGTGCTCAGCGTCCTGGTAATGTGGCGCTCAAGGACTTTCGCCAGAAAGGGTAGGAGAGAGATGGGGCGATAGTTAACAAGTGCAGAGGGGTCCACTCCAGGTTTTTTTAAAATGGGTAAGATGACTGCCGTTTTGAGAGGAGGGATGACAGTGCCCTGTGATAGCGAGCTATTGAGAAGAGTGAGAGGGGGCGAGGTGCAGGCAGAATAAATCTGTTTCAGAATGGATGCAGGGCAGGGATCTAGAGGGGAGCCGGACTTGATCATCGGTAAAAGAGAAAGAAAGGATTCTTCTGTAAGGGGGGGAATAGAGTCGAGACAAGCTGTGTTGGGGGGACACTGGGGATTAACAAAGGAAGGGGGAGGAGGGGGAATATTTGCTTTAATGATAGAAATTTTATCGAGAAAAAAAGTATTGAGGGAGTCGCAGAGATGCTGGGAGGGGGAAGGTTTAAGGGAGGCCCTATCGGAGTAGGCAAGATCGTGCACAATGGTGAAAATTTCTTTGGACTGATTCTCGGCGGCTAAAATTTTGGAAGAAAAGTAGGTGTTCTTGGTTGCTAAGATGGATTTTTTATACTGGGCCAAGAGAGTGATATACTGTTTTCTAAGTGTTGGACAGTAGCCGCGCCTCCAGTAGCGTTCTGCCCGACGGACATTAAGTTTTGATCTTTGAGTTCCTGGTTGAACCAACGATTGACGTCGTTGGTGCGTTTAGATGATACACGCCTAAGGGGAGCGACAGAGTCGCACCCTGAACAGAGCCAGGTGTTGATGGAGTCTGCTTGTTCGAGGGAAGACAGCCCGTGAAGATCAGGGCAGGAGGCGGAGAGAGTGGCAGACAGGGAGGTTACATCAGCGCGGTTCCAGGAGCGCGCCCAGATGTTTTTGGGGAGGGAGGACTTACGGGCGGGACAGATGGGTAGTGAAAAGGAAATAAGAAAATGATCGGACCAGGTGCAAGGGGAAATGGCCAAGGACAACACCGGACAGTTGAGGGACCAGATCTGATCTACGATGTGGCCCTGACAGTGGGTTGGGTGGTGTACAGCTGGAGCGAAGTTGAGAGAGTGTAGAGACTCCGAAAATTCTTTCGATGTTGAGCATTCGGCTGGATCTAAAGGCCTGAAGTTGAAATCACCTAATATCAAAGTGGCTGAATTGTTTACGGCTAGGGTTGCCACCAGGTTTAGAAAGCTCGGCAGGAAGAGTTGAGGAGAAGAGGGAGGACGGTACAGCAGCACACAGGTGAGCGGAGTGCTGAAGGAGAGTGTGCGGGCCACTAAGTAGTCTGCTGATCCAATAGGGGAAAAAGCCAAAAATTGGAAGACGATTTCTTTGCGAGCAATCAGGGCAATGCCACCACCCGATTTGCCGGGGGGACGGTCGGCGCGAAGTGCATAATATGATGCAGGAAGCGTGGCCAGTAGGGGGGGGGAGGAAACTATCACAGAACCAAGTCTCCGTAAGAAACAGTAGGCCGGGTTTGTGCAGGTCCAGTAAGGTGAAAAGTTTGTGATAATGCTTGACGGCTGACCTAGTGTTCAGGTAGAAGGCAGATATAGTGGTGGTGGAAGGGCGGGCTGACGGCACAGGACGGGGCGAGTCGGTAGATATGGGTGGTGGGGGGGAAAGGAGAGGGGCGGATAGAGGGGAAAGCCCCAGTCTGTTAATACGTGCTGTAACACAATCATCGAGAGGCCACGAGCCTTGGAGGTTAAGTAGCTGTGCAGATGAGTATTGTGTACAATAGGCGGAGTGACAGGCCCCTGGCCCCTGGCCCAGACTCGGACGGGCGCAGACGGGCTTGCCTTAGGCGCTCCCGCTGCGCTCCTCCGCTGCGCTTCCGGCAGATGCACATCTTTATCGTAGAAGGGGTGGGGTGTGGCCTCGAGGGGGCGTGGCCTGTGTGCACTCCGGCGATGGCGGCCGCTAAAGTTTGTTAGTCCGCGACAGCGTTCAAGTCGGCTGTGCGGGATGAGGGAGAATGGGCTTCTGCCCCAAGAGTGAGCAAATGTAAGGTGCCTTGTTAAAAACACAATAAATCAAGTGACGGTCAAATTTTAAAAAGATCGCGCTCACTATGGTTAGCACGAAAGGGGTAGGCAGTGGGTGTTGCGGTGGGCGTTCCACCGCAACACCCATTTATTTTGACACTGCCTCCTATGGACAAGGGTGGCATATATAGAGGCATCACCAAAATTAAGACCAGGTAAAAAATGGTTCTTAAGTTGGCGAAACAGGGAGAGATGCAATATTTCTACTCATTTTACTATTTCCGTGTGTGCTGCAGTGTGCAGCACACATGGAACAAGCAAAATACCATGGTTTGTTCATGTACAGGAATGTGTCCCTTTCTGTACATAAACAAACTAAAAAAACGCATTTTGTCACTTTCATCTGTGCTGCATAAAGCAGCACACATGAAAGTGACTGAATGGCAGTTTAGGATTGTTTATGTGCAGGAAGGGTCTCCTTCCTACACATAAACAATCCTCCCCTGCATGCAGACACCCTTGAACTATGGTGCGGGGGTGCCTGCATTGGCGCTAAGTTACTAAACTTAGTGCCACCACAGGGGGAAATGCAAGGCTGTACCACATTCTTGTAAATATGGTGCAGCCTTGCGTTTCAGAAGTGGCGGAGAGAGGCGTTAAGCCAGGAAGGCTAACGCCTCCCTCTGCCATTTCATTGTACATATAGCCCTTAATCTCCAGCTGAGTTATCTTTTAACATGACCTGTTTTAGAGGGGAGATTTAGAATGAAACCCACACAATCTGCAAAGTGACTCTTGGTTCCTCTGCTCCCCAATAAACATTTTTCCAAGTATCTGCACTCAAAATGTGTCTCCACATGTGCAGTGTTTCTCCAAAGGCATACATTCTCCTGTGAAGTCCCTACTTGGCGCTTGGAGCTATGACTGGGGACCATGGCTGTGAAGCCCGGGGAAGAGGACTCTCCTTCTCGAGGTCTTGCAGCACCAGACAATGGATGTGAAGTCCTGGGCAGTGGGGCCACATCCCAGGGGCTTTGCAGCACTACATCATGGCTGTGTGGCTAGAAGATGGGACAACAATCCATGAGTCTCACAGCTGCGGGTCAGGGTGAGGTGGTCCATGGAAGGGAACATCCCTGCGTCTTGCAGTGCTACATTATTGTTGTGAGGCCAATGGTAGAGGGTTCCCCTATCCTGGATCCCTTTCTGGGGCCGCACAGCAGTAGATCGTGGTCGCAAGGCCTAGGAGAGTGGAGGTCCCGACCCTATGCCTCTTAGCCATGTTGTAGCATTGCCAGGGCATGAAGAGGGCATCTCTCCCCTGCACCTTGCTGTGATGCCTATGTTTCTGCGAAGTTCACAGGTTAGTGGGCTCTCTTCCCTAATCCTCTTGGATTAGAAACCCAGGAGGTGGGGAAGGGCACCTCATGTGGCCCCTCCCCTAGGGCCCATTTAAACTGTCTCAGAGATCTGCACCATGGCTCTGTGCATACGTCGATGTCAAGGTCCATGTCCTGTGCTGCCAATTCCTGTGATTTCACGTTGCATGCAATTAGAGAGGCTAACTCATTCCCTTTCTGCCCTGGCATAGCCATTGGCTAGTGGCATCACCATCAGTAGTGTAGCGGTTGCAGTGGCACTTGGCCCAGGGGTATTACGTGCTCAATGTTCGCAAATTATGGCTTTATTTTACTGTGCAGCCAGTGGGCAAGAGTGAGGAGGTGCTTTTACTTTGCACCAGCACTCATGGCACCAGTGCTGTGCTACTTGTCTCTCTTATATGGGTATTGCAGCCAGGTTCCAAATCAGTGAGGCATGGGAGAGGTCCTCCCTCTAATGAGCATTAAAGTCCACCCTGACTGGACACAAAGGGGAGGAGGCACTAGTCCATGTGCTTAGCAGAGCTTGACTATGGCTGTGAGGCTCTTTGGGGGCCTCTCTCAGGGGTATAGCTGTCAGTGGTGCAGCAGGTGCAGTGTACCCGGGATCATGGATGTTCTGGACCAATGCACCCAGATTATGGCTGCGCTTTACTGGCCAGCATTATTTTCTTGCATTAGGGCCCATGGCTACATTACTATGCCACTGGTCCCTTCTCTCATGCACCGCACAGCCATGGTCCAGATCTGCAAAGGTCAGGAAAAGTCAATCCTCCCCTAGGCCTACTTGCCGTGATCCAGTGCTGGGAGGCATAAGGAAGAAAGCCTTCTGCGTTGTGCCTTTCAGCACTGGTCCATAGCTGCAAAGACCAGGGCAAGAGGTGCCTCTGAAAGGCAGAGATATCAATAGTGCAGTAAGCGCAGTGGGAGTTGGGCCTCGCGGGGTTATGGGTCCCATGCTCCCAAATTGTAGCTGTATTTTGCTCTCTACAAAAAGTCTACAAACATTGATGAATAGAATGCCTGAATTAATCACATCAACTGGTAATTTCGCAGGCTGCATCCCACTCCATTATTTTCACACCTTGCTACCTCAGTTTGGACCCAGACATATGCAAATCAGTCTTGACCCTGCTCCAATAGGAGCAGACCAGGCCAATCTACCAGGCCATGTCCTCCCTGAACCGGAACACTAGCAACCCAGGACACGTGACCCCGTAGTTAGGGATCATCAGCCAGGTATAGCTTGGTTCCATTAACAAAGTGAGCACAGGACCCACGTCTGGGGATACCTGTCCCTCTCAGGGCAACTCACTAAAGTAGCTAAAAATGGGAAGGATAGAATGCGTGAATTAATGCCAGCCATTGCTCAGGCTGATACCCCCTATTTTAAACTGAGGTCCACCAGGGAAGCCTCATCTCAATTTGAAGACCTCTGCTTCCACCATTTGTTTTTATATTTTGTGCACTTCCAAACTGAGAGATTTTACTTAGCTGATGAGGCACGGGTATTTTGGTCTATATTGTTATAGGCCTAGAAGCTAAATGGAGATTTTTTGCTTTTCCGATCTGTTTTATACATAAAAATACTATGGTAATATACTGACCAGACACAACCCGGGAGGCCTGACCTCTCTCCCATGGGGCAGTCCAGCACTATGAGACCCAAGGAAATGGGCCACTTAGTGGGCATTTTTAATTGTTAAAAATTAGGAGAAATTAAATGAGAAGAGATGCATCTCAAATCGGTTAACTGAATTTGCATTATGCTAATTTACAAAATGAAATGCACTCTGGATCTATGTTCTTGCCTACTAATTTTTAGTGTCAGAATATTTAAAGGCTTCCGAGAACGTTGATATGGGTGCTGTAGCCATTGCTCCTTACACATGACATTAAACCCTTTTAGCCTACTTATGATTGTATTCTGGTCATTTCTGGCGTTTCTCAGTGACTAGGGCGAAGCTTTTGTTAGAAGACAAACTATTTTTAACTGTTTTATTTCCTTTCACATCTTTTTTGCACATACCCTATCTTGCAATGGGAATTTTGGAAACCATCTTTGAGCTTTTATTCACACTGGCTCCCTTAACCCCTTCCATGCGTGGGGCGGCCGGGAGACATCCTGCGCCACGGTGCTTGTGTGCGCAGGACGGCTTCCGGCTGTCCTCGCACATGACACGGGAAATCCCTCTGGTGCGGGCCCCAGAGGGATTTCCTTTTCCCCCCTGACAGCCTCGGGAGCTGGGGAAGGGCTTCCTCAGCTCCCGAGGATGTGTGTGTTGTTTCTGTGAAATGAAGATCGTGCACGTCGTGCTGACTTCTTGAACAGAAACAGAAACTAAAATGAGCATTGGGGCTCATTTCAGTTAACTTTCTATGTGCTCAGGGGGCTATCTCAGCTTCCTGAGCACGTAGAAAGACGGGAGAAAGGGATCCATCCACTAGGCACCAGGTAGGGGGGAGCGGCCCCTTTGGCAAGAGTCTTTGCTCCCCCATGAATATTAGGCTTAATTCAGTCTTTTTGCCCCCCCGTGGACAGATGGGGGCTCTAGCTCTAATCAGCATCCGGGGGGGGGGGCAGAAAGTCCACTAGAACCAGGGATTTTTTTAACCCATAAATTAAGGGTGGGGGCTGCCCAATATGGGAATGCCAATGCCCCCACCCCCCTGCACAATTAGAGTCTTTCTGCCCCCCTGTGGTGCAGATGGGGGTAGTAGCCCCAATCTGACCCCCGGGGGGCAGAAAAATCACTAGATGCCACTAGATTCTCACTACTAATGTCCCTTGTGTACCTGTTTTGGTAATGGAGGAACCTTACATATCTAATGTCAATGCTGCACCTGTTATGTGAGGGAATGTTGCTGCCACTCCTGCTGCCATGCTCTACCTCTCTGAGCACGAGGAAATGTGCACTTCTGATGTCTATATGAATCCTGTTCTGTGAGGGAATGACGCTGCCACTCCTGCTGCCATGCTCTACCTCTCTGAGCACGAGGAAATGTGCACTTCTGATGTCTATATGAATCCTGTTCTGTGAGGGAATGTTGCTGCCACTTCTGCTGTCATGCTCTACTTCTCTGAGCATGAGGAAATGTGCACTTCTGATGTCTATAAGAATCAGGTTCTGTGAGAAAAGGAATCTTGCATCAGACATGTCCATTCTAGCACTCTGAGGGAGTGAATCTTACCCTGTTAATGTTTGTGATACACCTTTTGCATTAGTGTGGGAAGCTTGCACTATTGGTGTCCTTGCATTACCTGTTATGCCAGGGAGTAAAGCTTGCGCTTCTGATGTCCAAGAAGAACTTGTTCTTTGTATTAGGGAAGCTTGCATTACTGATTCCCATAGTGCATCTGCTCTGTGGGGGGTAAAGCATGCACTTCTATTCATTTGTTATGTCTGTTCTCTGCGGGAGGACAACTCACACTTTTGAAGACCATGCTAGTCAAGTCAAGTCAAGTCATAAAATTTGTATAGCGCACTACATACCCAGAGGGTTTCAAGGCGCTTAGGAAGGGGAGGAGGATTATTTGTCAAATATCCACGTTTTAAGCTGCTTTCTGAACGCTAGGTGATTCTGGGTGAGGCGAAGGTAGGCGGGAGTGAGTTCCATGTTTTGGCCGCCAGGTATGAAAAGGACCTGCCTCCCATGGTGGACTTGTTGATGCGAGGTACAGTGGCGAAGGCTTGGCTGGAAGAGCGAAGTTGGCGGGAGGGGGTGTAGAAGGACAGTCGAGAGTTGAGGCAATCTGGTCCGATGTCGTAGAGTGATTTGTGTGCGTGGGTAAGCAGTCGGAAGGCGATCCTCTTATTGACGGGTAGCCAGTGGAGGTCTTTAAGGTGACCAGAAATGTGTTCGTTGCGTGGGATGTCTAATATGAGTCTGGCTGAGGCGTTTTGGATTTGTTGTAGTTTCTTCTGGAGTTTAGCGGTGGTACCTGCGTAGAGGGTGTTTCCGTAGTCCAGTCGGCTCGTGACTAGAGCGTGGGTGACTGTTTTCCTTGTTTCGGAGGGGATCCAGCGAAATGTTTTTCTGAGCATGCGAAGAATGTTAAAGCAGGAAGAGGATACGGCGCTGACTTGTCTGTTCATTGAGAGTGAAGAATCCAGGATGACGCCAAGGTTCCGTGCGTGATCTGTCGGGATGGGTGCTTTTCCAAGGGCTTCCGGCCACCAGGAGTCGTCCCATGCAGAGGGGGATGTGCCTAAGATGAGGACTTCTGTTTTGTCTGAGTTCAGTTTCAGACGGCTTTGTTTCATCCATTCGGCGACTTCTTTCATTCCTTCGTGTAGGTTAGTTTTGGCGGTGCTGGGGTCCTTGGTGAGAGAAAGGATCAGTTGAGTGTCGTCCGCGTAAGAGATGATGTTGAGGTTGTGTTGGCGGGCGATGGCCGCAAGGGGGCTCATGTATACGTTGAAGAGGGTGGGACTGAGTGAGGATCCTTGTGGTACGCCGCAGATGATTTCAGAGGCCTCGGACTTGTATGGTGGGAGGCGGACTCTCTGGGTTCTTCCGGTGAGGAACGAGGTGATCCATTCCAGTGCTTTTCCTTGGATTCCGATGTTTCTGAGGCGTTGTAAAAGGGTGCTGTGGCAGACTGTGTCGAAGGCTGCGGAGAGATCGAGGAGGATGAGGGTGACTGTGTCTCCATTGTCCAGTAGAGTTCGAATGTCGTCTGTTGCTGCGATGAGGGCGGTCTCAGTGCTGTGTTTGGCTCGGAAGCCAGATTGTGAGGGGTCGAGTGATTTGTTGGCTTCGAGGAAGGCGGCGAGCTGGTTGTTGACGGCTTTCTCGATGACTTTGGCCGGGAATGGAAGAAGTGAGATGGGGCGGTAGTTTTTGAGTTCGGTGGGGTCTGCTGTTGGTTTTTTCAGAAGGGCGGTGAGTTCAGCGTGTTTCCAGTCTTCTGGGAAGGTAGCGGAGTTGAAGGAGCAGTTGATGACGTCTCGGAGGTGCGGAGCTATGACGGAGTCTGCTTTGTTGAAGATGTGGTGAGGGCATGGGTCTGTGGGGGATCCTGAGTGGATGGAATTCATCAGACGGATGGTGTCCTCAGTGGAGATTGGGTTCCAGTCGTTAAGGGTGTTTACGGGGGGAAGATGGTCAGCAGATGGTAGGGTGGGTTGGCTTCCGGGTTGGTTGTCAAAGCTGTTGTGGATGTCAGCAATCTTGTTGTGGAAAAAAGAGGCTAGGGAGTCGCAGAGGGTTTGAGAGGGGGTGATGTCGTTGGAGTTGGCCGAGGGGTTGGAGAATTCCTTGACGATGTTGAAAAGTTCCTTGCTGTTGTGGGCGTTGTTGTCAAGTCGATCCTTGAATGCTGTTTTCTTGGCTTTTCGGATCAGTTGGTGGTGTGTAAGGGTGGCGCTTTTGAAGGCGTCCTTGTTGCTGGTGGATGGGTCTTTTTTCCAGGCCTTTTCAAGGGAGCGGCACAGTTTCTTGGACTTCTTGAGATCATCGTTGAACCATGAGGCCTTCTTGTTGCCAAGTTTGTGTTGACGTTTTTTCAGTGGTGCTAAGGTGTCGGCGGTGTTGGATAACCAAAGGGTGAGGTTGGAGGCGGCTTCGTTGGCGTTAGAAGAGAGGGCTGGGGAGGTTCGAAGGAGCGATGTGGAGATCTGATCCGTGGTGATTTTGTTCCAGTTTCTTTGTAGAGTTGGTTGGAGGTGGATGATGGGTTTCGGCTTGTTGTAGGTGAAGTGAACGCAGCTGTGGTCTGTCCAGAGGAGATCCGTAGTGTGGCTGAAGGAGACATGGTTGCTGGAGGTGAAGATGGGGTCGAGTGTGTGACCTGCGATGTGGGTGGGGGAAGTGACCAGTTGTTTAAGTCCGAGGTTGGCGAGGTTGTCTAAGAGGGTGGCGGTGTTGCGGTCGTTGATCTTTTCAAGGTGGAAGTTGAGGTCTCCCAGAAGGATGTAGTCTTTGGAGGGGAGCGCGTGTGGGGTGATGAAGTCCGTGATGTCTTCACTGAATTTTGCGCGGGGTCCTGGTGGTCTGTAGACGAGGGTGCCTCTGAGTGTGGTTTTGGGGTCGATGTGGATCTGGAAGTGAAGGTGTTCTGAGTTGGCGAGGTTGGCGTCAGAGCTGGTTGAGATGCGGATTGATTTCTTATGGACGATAGCGATTCCTCCTCCTGTATGGTCGGTGCGGTCCTTGCGTGTGATCTTATAGTCATCAGGGATAGCGATGGCGATGTCAGGGGCGGAGGAAGCGTTCATCCATGTTTCCGTTAGGAAGGCGACGTCAGGAGAGATGGTGTCTAGTAGGTTCCAAAGGTCAATGGCGTGCCTGTGGACTGATCGGGTGTTGAGCAAGATGCATTGTAGGTGGTTGGGGTCGGGAATCTGTGGTGTGGTCGTGGCGGAGATGTTGTCGGTGCCGCTGAATTTGCAGGTGACGCAGGAGAACGGTCCATGGGTGCGTCCAGGAGCGGCTTGGACGCAGTTGGGGGCGCGACCGGGGTTAAGGGCTAGGAGGGTGGCGGCATCGTAAGTGAGGCGAGTGGGCTGGGCAGCGCGAGGGGCAGGGGGTATGGCGCTGGGCGCGGTCCAGGCGCGGACGGGCGTAGACGGGCTTACCTTTGGCACACCTTCGGCGCGGATTGGGCGCGGTCGCTGCGCGTGGACGCTGCGCGTTAATGCAGTGGGCATATATGGATGGTGGAGGGGGAGGGGCGAGGGCGTCTCAGCTGGGAGGCGGGGCGGGCCACGAAGGAGGACAACAACACACAAAATGGCAGCGGAGGGCTCAGCGGAGCGGAGCGCTTGGGGCGGAATGCACAGATACTGCTAAAATGTATACACACAGACAAACGCGGTCAAAAATGAAAGATAATCAAAGCGCCAAGCGGTGCAGACTGCAGGCAGTTAATTATAATAAACAAAAGCGGAGCAGCGAAGCCACAGTGCGCCAGCACAAATACAGCAAAATGTATAAACAAAGGCAAACGCGGTCTGAAAATGAGAGATAGGCAAAGCGCCAAGCGGTGCAGACTTCAGACAGTTAGTTATAATAAACAAAGCGGAGCAACGATACCACAGTGTGCCAGGGAGGCAGGGGAGCGACCACTCGGCTGGAGGGCGAAGTGAGTCACAGCGCGTTCAGGGCACGGAGCGCTGTATCTAGGCAGTGGGAGGGCGTCTCAGCTGGGAGGCGGGGCGGGCCACGAAGGAGGACAACAACACACAAAATGGCAGCGGAGGGCTCAGCGGAGCGGAGCGCTTGGGGCGGAATGCACAGATACTGCTAAAATGTATACACACAGACAAACGCGGTCAAAAATGAAAGATAATCAAAGCGCCAAGCGGTGCAGACTGCAGGCAGTTAAGTTATCAAGGCAAGCTTCCACTGGTGATGTCCAAGCAGCATATGTTCAATTATCAAGGGAAGCTTCCACTGGTGATGTCCATGCAGGACATGTTCTATTATCAGAGGAAGTTTGCACTGCTGACGCTAATGTCACACATTTTCTTTAACAGAGGGAAACACACATTTCTGATTGACATGCTGGGCCCACTCTATCATGACGTGAACACTGCAATGTTGATGCCCAAGGTGTACCATTTGTCATAGTGAGGGAGTCTTGCTCAGTTGATGCCCTTGAGGTGCTTAGTGTGGGAAGATGTAAAACATGGTCAGAGAGGGAGGAACGTGTGCACCGCTTACCTCCATGGAGTCCCTGTGGTTGTAGCAAGCAAAGCCTGCACTGCTGACGCCTGTGCTCCACCCTTCTGTAAAGGAGGGCAGCTTGCTCCCCTGGTGCTAATTCTATGCATATTCTGTGAGGGTATGAAGCTTTCATTGGTGATGTCAATGCTGTGCATGTTCCTTCATCATAGGAAGGTTGAAGGTGTCATGCCCTTGCTGTGCTTATTCTTTGAAAGGGAGACGCTTGCACTGATGATGGCCATGCTGGCCTTGCTCCTTGATGCAGTGAGGACTACACTGTAGGTATCCACACTGCAACTTATATGATAATGAGGGAAGCTTGCACTATTGCGTTCCTTGTGTTACCAGTTCTGTCATTCATACATGCTTGACCCACTGATTCATTCTTTGTGTGAGGAAGGTTGGCTCTACTGATACCCATAATAGGGCATGTTATGTCATGTTTTGTAAGGGAAGGAAGCTTGCTCTGATTCTGTTCTGCTGGACATGTTCTTTGTTTGGTGCTTGATGTTGAGTTGTGCCTGGTCTGTGTAAGAGGGCCTAACACATTACTGATGCCCAAGCTACATATATTCTGTGAGTGACTGAAGCTTGCAGTGGTTATATCCATGCTGTAAATGGTTATTTCCAAAGGGCACTTGCACTGATGGTGTCTATTTCGTACCTGCTCTTTGGCTGAGAAAAATGTATATTGCAGTCCCACCACAGGCATTGTGCAACAGAGCATTGAGATACTCAAGTAGTGTGTGTGACTGTCAAGCATTTCTATGAAAATGATCAATAGCTTGTTGCCAACTTGTATGAATGGTTAGGAATTCTGGGGATGAGTCAAGCTATTTGCCACCTTCTACATGGCACATAAATATTCCATACATTCACAAAAGTACAATGAATTAGTTAATCGGGCACAAAATGACCCTTGGAATGAATGAATGAATGATTGATTTAATTTTCTTTCATAAGTAAATAAAGACAGCGAGGCACCATTATGCCTACACCATGCACCTCTAACTGTTACTGTCTGATTTACATGGTTAAAAACGAGGTGTGAAAGCAAAGGAACTATCCCCATTGGCCCAGTGTGGCACCATGATATTTCTCAAAATGCAATATTTAATATGATAATACAATTCATAATTTTAAAGACTGTGACACTATAATAAAAATGTAATGTCGCTGCTTATAGAGTGGAAATGTGGTTCTGGGTATTAGGTCCCAATGTTCAGAATGTTCAAGGGAAGCCATGGTTTCAAATGAACACAGCGACCAGGGCTTGAGGCATCGTCTGTGTGATGTCACAACTCAGAACCCTGGCCATAGCAACTAGTATCACATCAGAACCTTCAGTGTTCAGAGAGAGCAGGACAGGAAAGGCGAAGTACCAGGGCTCTCAGAGGCAATACGATGGAGCGTCCAAGTGGCCTTACCCCAGCGAACTTTGCAGATGCACCCGGAACGACACAGGACCTTCCTGATTACGAGAACGGAGGTAAGAGTCCGGAATGGGGTCAAAATAAAAGGATGCAGACCTGGGCTGTAGAGAAGGGCTGGTATCTCCCAGGCCCAAAGAACCACTATGACACATACTTGGCATAAAAACCTCTGAACTTAAGAAAAAGGGTGCGATTTATTTGTAGAGGGTGAGTGATGACTACATGGTTTGTTCAAGTCGAAGTTGAATCCTCAATATTCACTAAGTAATACACTATGTTTAAGTGGAAATGAACAGTTGACAAGGAACCTACCAAGGTTAAAACAAAGCCAATGCTTAGAGCTGTCTAGAACTTAACACTCAACCATATGAATACAAAATAAAAGTGTGACAGAGCTACAATGCTCAACCTTTTATGACAAATATCATCTGCTCAGGGATGGCGATAGGCATGGGCAACGGCCCAGGGCCCTGCACTCAGTCCACCAATATGGGGTCCTTGCACCTATGCTCCAACGCTGCTAGGCCATGGGGAGGGGCACTTGTCTCCTGGCCCCGAAGCTGGGCCGGACTGGCCGTACCGGGCACCTGCATTTTGCCATTGTACCGGAATGGTGGGGGCCGGTTTTGGACGGGGGGTCAATTTTGTTAGTGGGGACTGGTTTTGTAATCAGCCCCTTATAACAATAGCCTAAGCTGCAGCGGAGTTTCGGCCAGCACCCTCCCCTTCCCCCGGATGCTGGTCGAACTTAATTGCCAGGGCTGATTTGCGATCCCTGTCCAGCCCTGCCTCGCAGGCATGTGGTGCGCTGATAGGAACAGGGGAAGTCCCTTCGGTACGACAAGCAGCTCCCACTACTTCAGTCCTAATGAGCTTTGGAAGAGATGCTTGTCAGTGTCTGGGAGGGGCCGTTGCTGCACAGGAGGGGCCCTGCACCATGCAAGTTCAGGATCAGCTTCAAATATTGGGATGCAAATAGGGTTGTCACCTCGCAGGAGAAAAATCCAAGCCATTCGTTGCTGTTTTAGAAGTTTGCAAAGGCCGGGACAAACAAATAACTACCACTTTAAGAATAAGCGTCTGCATTATTTATAACAAGTCGTTTCTGTCTTTGTTGACTTGAATTATTACTCAGGGATGGGTGCAGCTCTAGAGCACAAATAAATGTGTTTTCTGTTTATATTTGAAGTTTTGAATATGTACAGATAAGGCCTAAAAATAACAGTTTTAGGTGATTTGGTACCAGCCGGGACATGAAACAGAACAGAACAGGACAGAAAACCAGCCAGGTGGCAACCCTAGATGCAAACAGCCTTGAATGAGGGATGAAAAGCATGTTTTGAAATGTTGTATAGCACAAACACGACATGAAGGTATTGGAGTGCTTAATATGAGAACCAGTTACATTACACAAGGACACATTCTTTCCTTTTCTTATGCACACGGAGACTAAGTGATTTGCCCAGAATCATAGGATCTTGAGCTGATGCCAAGATTGGAACCAGGATCCCCAGATAAAGTCGGCAGCTCCAGCCAGAAAGCCACATTCTGGTTAGACAGAGGGTGGCAGGCAGATGCTACATGAAAGCTCAGCTCTTTATGGACGTGTGGTTCTAACTGGACCTCTAGCTTTGCCAGAGCCAGGGAGTACCCCTTTGGTGGCTATTTCTCACACCACTCCTGTTTCAAAGTGCTTCTGTACTGTCAGATCAGTGGATGAGGCATACGGATTGTGTTATATGCCCAAGATCAAACAATTTGTTAAATTAGTAGACCCAGGACGGCAGTACACTGCTACTTGTTGAAAAGACTATATAGTTTCCACTGTACTGCATTTAGATGACTAGAACTTATGACTGGGAACCTCCCTTCTCTCAGGAATTATTTAGTACATTTTTAAAAATCTCGGTGACTACCAGTTTTCACATTGAATCAATGTACTCCCAATCTTGCCAAAAAGGGAGCAGCAGAGTAAGAAGAAGGGCCATTGGAATAATATGGTAGAGTAGGGTCAAATTGTGCGGGAGGGATGAGTAAATCATGCACCAAAAATTGGCATATTATGCGGCGTAATTCAGCATATTTTATGATATTATTACTTCAATATTTGGTGGTTTTTTTCACTGAACACTGCCTGGGCATTGGTTGCACTTAATAAGTACCAGTTTAATATTCAATTTTAGTAATAAGACATTGAAAGGTAACCAGTCCATATTTTCAAAGGATCTTCTGCTGCAAGGCAATACGTGTTGTTGTGTTAATAGGAACCTTTGAACCTTTTGAGCTAGAAACAATTTGTTTTTTTATTAAAACCTGCAGATTAAGCAGCAGATGATGGATTAGGTGGTAAATCTATTATTATGAGAAAATGCAGCAGTAAATCAATCGCATAATACCAGTGGCCCTGGCAATAAATTCAGAAAAGTTATTGCGCAAGAGCACACAATGTGGCCAAATGGGAGGCAAGGATTGGAAAAAGCGCCTCCTAGTTCCATTTCTCCAACTAGTCCACTAGTTGGAGAAATGCCTCTCCAATGAAATTGCCTCACTCTTTCCGGTCATGTTCAGCTTTAAAACATGGTGATTAGATGCCAAACCTCCTAGTTCTTTGGTTAAAACATTCTGGTTAGACCAGGTCCTATGGCAGTGGGTACTTACTGGACAGTATGCTTTGTAGATACTGTTTTAATATTGTGACTTTTCTAAACTTGTCGCTCGAAATTTGCAATTGTGAGCAGTCAAGGCTTACTCCAATAGGTGGTAAAAGGATTAGAACTCAAACATATCATAAAGAGTAATCACACTATAGAAACTCAGGGGCATATGTAACAACCTCTATCACCACCACAACGTCACCTATATTGATGTTGTGGTGTCGATAGGGGCTGCGTCTTATTTACAATTAGCATTAAACCACTTAACATGGCTTGATGCTACCTTGCTGATAAGGCCCCCTTTCCCGCTCGCTATGGTTAGCATGAAAGGGGTAGGCAGTGGGTGTTGCGGTGGGCGTTCCACCGCAACACCCATTTATTTTGACACTGCCCCCTATGGACAAGGGTGGCCTACATAGAGGCATCACCAAAATTAAGACCAGCGAAAAAATGGTTCTTAAGTTGGCGAAACAGGGAGAGATGCAATATTTCTACTCATTTTACTTTTTCGGTGTGTGCTGCAGTGTGCTGCACACATGGAACAAGCAAAATACCATGGTTTGTTCATGTACAGGAATGTGTCCCTTTCTGTACATAAACAAACTAAAAAAACGCATTTTGTCACTTTCATGTGGGCTGCATAAAGCAGCACACATGAAAGTGACAGAATGGCATTTTAGGATTGTTTATGTGCAGGAAGGGTCTCCCTCCTACACATAAACAATCCTCCACTGTATGCAGACACCCTTGAACTATGGTGCAAGGGTGCATGCATTGGCGCTAAGTTACTAAACTTAGTGCCACCACAGGGGGAAATGCAAGGCTGTACCACATTCTTGTAAATATGGGGCAGCCTTGCGTTTCAGAAGTGGCGGAGAGAGGCTTTAAGCCAGGAAGGCTAACGCCTCCCTCTGCCATTTCATTGTACATATAGCCCTTAATCTCCAGCTGAGTTATCTTTTAACATGACCTGTTTTAGAGGGGAGATTTAGAATGAAACCCACACAATCTGCAAAGTGACTCTTGGTTCCTCTGCTCCCCAATAAACATTTTTCCAAGTATCTGCACTCAAAATGTGTCTCCACATGTGCAGTGTTTCTCCAAAAGCGGTACAAAAGGGGATGGTGATGGACGGAGCATCTGAATCAATCAAACACTCACACCCATTCAAAAGATCTGGGTTTAATCCATCACCGTTCTTTAGCCCACTCTGCCACCCCAGTTCAGACATGGCTATATGCACATCAGTCTGACCCTGTGCCTCATGGGAACAGTCTAGCCCGAACTGCCAAGCCATGTGTTCCCTGGACCGGAAACAAGCTTCCGAGGACCGGTTTCTGGCATTCCAGCCGTCTTCAGCCCAGCTTGCTTGAATCCAGTGGCAAAGTGAGCAAGGGACTCACGTCTGAGCATACCCTGCCACAATTATGATGGCCAAAAAGCGGTACAAAAGGGGGTGGTGATGGACGGAGCATCTGAATCAATCAAACACTCACACCCAGTCAAAAGATCTGGGTTTAATCCATCACTGTTCTTTAGCCCACTCTGCCACCCCAGTTCAGACATTGCTATATGCAAATCAGTCTGACCCTGTGCCTCATGGGAACAGTCCAGCCTGATGTTTCCATACATTTTTCAAAGGGTTTTCAGTGCCGGCACAAATGTCCTACTACCCAGCGTTCCCTTGGTTCTCCCGAGTAAAATTATACCTCACATGTGTGGGTGGGCCAAAGGCCTGTGACTAGGATGACTCGAAAACAGTAGAATTCTCGGTGCTTTCTTGTAAATACCGAATTCTACAATTTTTTTAAAATACATTTTTGGCCTGTTCTGATTTGGCCCACCCACACAAGTGATGTATCATTTTACTCGGGAGAACAAGGGGAACACTGGGACGTAGGACATTTGTACCGGCACGGAAAACCTACGCAAAAATGTATGGAAAAGTGTTTTTTTAACCTTATTTTAAGGTTTGCAGGGAGTTCTGGGTAGGAAAACGTTGGGGGACCCACGCATGCCATACCTCCCTGGACTCCCCCGGGTGTCTAATTTTCAGAACTGTTTTGGTTTGGTAGTTTCCCAAGTTGGCTGCCGAGCCCCGGCCCAAAAACTCAGGTGCCGCCCCTACAAAAATAAGGTAGTTTTGCTATAGGTTATTTTTAAGTCTCCACCGCATGATTTGGGCCTTTTCCTGTTGCAGCCACTATGCCTACCCACACAAGTGAGGTACCATTTTTATCGGGAGACCTGGGGGAGTGGGAGGAAATTTGAGGATCCACGCATATTCCAGAACATTCCACCGCAGAAATGTGAGGAAAAGGCGTTTTTTTCCTCCAATTTGTTAGGTTTGCAAGGGATTCTGGGTAAAAAGGGTTAAAAAACTACAGGTAGGGAGTTTGCCAAAAAAGGGCCAGTTTTCACTGCGAAATTGCGGTGCGGCCACGTTGCGTTTTGTGGCGTTTCCTGTCGCAGGCACTAGGCAGACCCAGGCAAGTGAGGTACAATTTTTCATAAGACTTTGGGGAACGCGGGGAGGGTGGAAAATTGTTGATCCACGCAGATTCCAGAACTTTCCACCACAGAAATGTGAGGAAAATGCATCTTTTTTTCCAAATTTTTTAGGTTTGCAAGGGATTCTGGGTAACAGAACCTGGTGGTAGGCAGTGGAGTCACACCATCCTAAATTTCCCTGGGTGTCTAGTTTTAAAAAATGTATAGGTTTGCTAGGTTTCCCTAGGTGCCGGCAGAGCGAGAATTAAAAAACTACAGCTAGTCACTTTGCCAAAACATGGTCATTTGTCTCTGCAAAATTGAGGTGTAACCACGTTGCGTTTTGCATCGTTTCCTGTCGCAGGCACTAGGCTGACCCACACAAATGGGGTACCATTTTTCTCGGAAAACTGTGGGGAACGCACGATGGAAGTAAATTTGTGGATCCACGCAGATTCCTAACTTTCCACCACAGAAATGTGGGGAAAATGTGTTTTCTTTTACACTTTTTTAGGTTTGCAATGAATTCTGGGTAACAGAACCTGGTGAGAAGTAGTCAAGTCACCCCATCATAGATTCCCCAGGGTGTCTATTTTTCGAAAATGTATAGGTTTGCTAGGTTTACCTTGGTGCCGGCAGAGCTAGGGAGCAAAAACTACAGGTAGGCACTTTGCCAAAAAAGGGTCAATTTTTAACTGCGAAATTGAGGTATGACCCATTGCATTTTGCCCCGTTTCCTGTCGCAGGCACAATGCATTTCTCCCTTAAAAATGAAAGACATTGTGTAAAAAAAAAATTATTTTCAAAAAGGACCAATAATTGTCATGCTAGTATGAGTATTCCCAATTTTGAAAATGTGGAAATATATACTGTTTCTAAACTCTATAATTTGTACCCAATTCAGAAATACATAGGTGTCTTTCATACCGATGTTTCCAAGTATACATTTTCACAGAATAATTGCTCTATACCCGGTACATAATAAAAAACCATTGCAAGTTGCTGCTCAGTTTTTGGCTCTGGGTTCGTCGGGTTCTTGGCGAAACTACAAGTCCTGTATATCCCGACAATCAGGAAGGTCTAACGGATGTAACAGTATATTGCTTTCAAAGAGTTGACAACATTACAAGAAGTTACAGGTGAAAACGTTGAGACAAAAGGCTGTTTTTTTCAACCAATTTTCAATTTTTCCAATATTTAACTGTTAATTTCCGGATTTAGACAAATGATCCCTTTCTGAATTCATAATTATGTCTACTTTTTTAAAATGTATAGCTTTTCAGGATCCATTATTGCTTTCGAACTCATTTCTACCATTAACTGGAAGAAGGTTGAAAGCACTAAAAATAGCAAAAATAGGCTATGTCCCAGAAAAATGCAAAACCTGTGTGAAAAATATTAGTTCTCTGACAAAAGACTGTCCTTTCCTAAAAGCTGAGAAAATGCTGATTTCAGCCCCAGAAACCCTCTTTTGATAACATTTGCAGGGAAAAACCCAAAGGCTTGCATTTGCAACTCGTTTTCCCCATTTTTCTGACAAAAACAGAAATTTGACAGTATTTTGCTTAATTTCTGAGACCCCTTCAAGGGAATCCACAAACCCTGGGTATCTTTAGAATCCCCATGATGTTGGAAGAAAAGGACGCAAATTTGGCATGGATACCTTATGTGGTCAAAAATGTTACAGGGGCCTAAGCGCACACTGACCCAAATCGCCAAAAAATGGCTTAGCACAGGAGGGGAAAAGGCCTAGCAGCGAAGGGGTTTATACCAACCCAGCTCCTGTCTTGCAGAACTGGATGGTGTCAAGTGGGGCTCACAGCCAGCTCAGGGACCAAAGTCGGCTCAAAGCATTTGCACCTACATATCTAAAGATGAACAAACAGCATCTCCACTTTTTTAAATTCCTCTCTGTAATTACTGTGGAGCTGTTTGGCCAGCAACAAAATGTAAAGCTTGTATGTTACACATGCCACATTGTCTCCATTTTCCCTGCACGGTTTATGTGGGAAAAAATATATATATACATAAATATATATATATATACATATTTTTTTAAATATTTTATTTTATAACTTACTTGCAAAATACAAACTGCAGGGTTACATCCAGAATGAGGAGCAAGCTGCATTACGCCATGCCAAATGTGTGCTTTACAACAGCAAGCTCTGCTCTTTCAGGCGATTTAGCTCACATTCTATATGTTTAAATGTCTTACCACTCTTCACACCAAATTCTACTATCTATGTTAGAAACAGAAACAACAATCTCTATAAATATAGCACATGATAATTAAAAGAAGAGATTAAAATAAATGCTTAAATCCACTGTGCAAAATCAACATGATGGATTGGCGGAAAACGTATTTAGGTTTCGGCATAGTGGTGCTAGAAGGAATCTATTTGAACACATTTGTTAAGAAATGGTGGAAAGTAGACTGTGGATTCTCTACAAATTTATAACAGTCCGGCACATATTAGTAAACTGCAACAGAGTGCTTTCATTTCATTGCCTGGATGGTACATCTTCTATTATTTGTAGTACTTCCTTATAAAAACTGCTGCTTTAACCTTCTGGCAATGGTAGTCGAACCATCAGAATGCCATGAAAACATGGTTGGCTTTGACCAGAAGTAATACTGTTATCACCCCTGGTATTACACATGGACCCTGGTCGGATACTGTACCTGTTCAGAGAGTGAGTGAAGCATTGCTGAAGGTCATGCTGTGAATGTTTTGTTAACCAAGAAAGTCTCCGCTGCTGATCCACGAGGGCCCAGTTTTGCAGGTTAGTGAAGTTTTCTTTGCTTGTGCCCCTGGCATCACACATGGATCCTGGAACAGTGTAGATCCTGAGTGAGGGAAGCTTGCATTGCTGAAGTTCATGCTGTAAATGTCCGATTAACCAAGAAAGCTTCTTTTGCTGATACACATGAGGTATCAGTTCTGGGTGTGAGTGAACTTTTCTTTGCTGGTGCCCCTGGCATCGCACATGGACCCTGAAACAGTGCAGATACACTTGCACTACTGACGTTCATTCTGTAAACGTTTTGTTACCAAAAATGCTTCTACTTCTGACAAACATGAGTTATCAGTTCTGGATGTGAGTAAAGCTTTCTTTCCAAGTGCCACTGGCATCACACATGGAACCTCAAGCAGTGCAGATACTTTGCATGTTCAGAGAAGGAGGGAAGCTTGCATTGCTGATGTCCACGGTGTACATATTAGGATAACCAAGAAAGCTTCTACTGCTGATACAGCATAGGCACAGCAAAGAAAGATTCACTCACCCGCAGAACTCATACCTTATGTGTGTCTGTTGAATGGAGGGTTATTGCTCTACAGATTCCCATTCGGTGACTTTTGTGCTAGTGAGGGAAGCTTGCACTGCTGCTTTCCAATCTGTACCTTTTCTAAGAAAGATAAAAGCCAAAACTGCAGTTGCCCAAGTGGCCTAGAGAGTGAGGGAAGTGCTCACTGATAATGTCCATGGTGTGCCTATTTCGGTAATGGAGGAATCTTACATTTTTAATGTCAATGCTGCACCTGATCTGTGCGGGAATGTCGCAGCTACTACTGCTGCCATGCTGTACCTCTCTGAGCACGAGAAAATGTGCACTTCTGATGTCTATATGAATCCTGTTCTGTGAGAAAAGGAGATTTGTAATGCAGATGTCCATTCTAGTTTTCTGAGGTAGGGAATCTTAACCATGTTAATGTTTGTGCTCTACCTTTTGCGTTGGTGTGGGAAGCTTGCACTATTGGTGTCCATGCATTACCTGTTATGTCAGGGAGTAAAGCTTGCATTTCCGATGTCCAAGAAGTACCTGTTCATTGTGTTGGGGAAGCTTGCATTACTGATTCCCATAGTGCATCTGCTCTGTGGGGGGTAAAGCATGCACTTCTACTCATTTGTTATGTCTTTTCTCTGCGGGAGGACAACTCACACTTTTGAAGACCATGCTATACATAGTCTGTGAGGGAGGGAAGCTTGCATTGGTGATTCCCATGCTGTATATATTCAGTTATCAAGGGAAGCTTGCACTGGTGATGTCCAGGCAGCATATGTTCAATTATCATGGGAAGCTTGCACTGGTGATGTCCAGGCAGCATATGTTAAATTATCAAGGGAAGCTTGCATTGTAGATGTCCAGGCAGCATATGTTCTATTATCAATGGAACCTTGCACTGGTAATGTCCATGCAGCATATGTTCAATTACCAAGGGAAGCTTACATTGGTGATGTCCAGGCAGCATATGTTCAGTTATCAAGGGAAGCTTTTATTGGTGATCTCCAGGCAGCATGTGTTCTTTTATCAAGGGAAGCTTGCACTGGTGATGTTCAGGCAGCATATGTTCAATTAGTAAGGGAAGCTTGCACAGGTGCTCTCCAGGCAGCATATGTTCAGTTATCAAGGGAAGCTTGCACTGGTGATGCCCATGCTGTATATATTCAATTATCAAGGGAAGCTTGCACAGGTGATCTCCAGGCAGCATAGGTTCAATTATCAAGGGAAGCTTGCATTGGTGATGCCCATGCTGCATATGTTCAGTTATCAAGGGAAGCTTGGAATGGTGATGTCCAGGCAACATATGTTCAATTATCAAGGAAAGCTTGCACTGGTGATCTTCAGGCAGCATATGTTCAATTATCAAGGGACGCTTGCACTGGTGATCTTCAGGCAGCATATGTTCTGTTATCAGAGGAAGTATGCACTGGTGACGCTAATGTCACACATGTTCTTTAAGAGGGAAACACACATTTCTGATGGACATGCTGGGCCTGCTCTAGCATGAGGTGAACACTGCAATGTTGATGCTTAAGGTGTGCCTTTTGTTATATTGAGGGAGTCTTGCTCAGATGATGCCCATGAGGTGCTAGTGTGGGAGGGTGTGAAACATGGTCAGAGAGGGAGGAACGTGTGCACCGCTTATCTCCATGGTGTCCCTGTGGTTGTAGCACGCAAAGCTTACACTGCTGATGCCTGTCCTCCACCCTTCTGTGAAGAAGGGCAACTTGCTGTGATTGACTGGAAAAATCAACGAGCTTAGGGCAAATAAAGATTGCAAAGGTCAAACACGGGAACACTAGTATTCTCTTGACAACAGGAACAGATTGTTGTGAGTGCAAGATATCTGACCCTAGAGATTACACTTTTAATCCAGTAGAGAACAGCACACTACCTGTTCATACTGGTATTAATGTAGATGAAGCAAGTTCTCCACCTTGTGCGCCTTTCCCTAACCTGACTATTCCCTTAAATAAGAGGAATATGGAAAGGGAAGGTAGCATTAAGATCATCTCATGGAATATTGCGGGTATCCAACATAAAATAGAGACTCCAGAATGGTGTGACTTTATAGATTCTTATGACATTGTGCTGCTACAAGAAACATGGTCAGTGTCACCAGTTTTTCGCCAGGGCTTTTTAAACTTTTATGTGCCCGCGAAGAAGAATACTAAGGGACGCCCTTCAGGGGGTCTAATAATTTGGATACGGCAAGCTCTGCAATGCACTATCAAGCAGAGTCATATCACTAATAGCGACCTACTCTCTATAGTGCTCACTTGTAATGACGGTTACAAGTTGTCAAAATATAACATCTATGCAAGGGGAACCCAAGGGGGCATGTCCTCTGACATAGTAGGAGCTTTAGACAATGACCTAGAGATGCTACCCACTCAGTACACTATTATGGTGGGTGGAGACCTAAACACAACATTTGAACCTCTAGGTTGCGAGGATAACGATCTGACACATGAGGAAGACACCAAATGGGGAATTCCCCAGTTAGACCTTCCGTTGGTTAAAAAATGGACAGAAGTAGCTATACAGGTTAAAAGTTTATGCCTATCCAGAGGATTGAGGGCAGCCAATGGCCGTACCCCTTCTGACTTTCAGGGCAGGCATACCTTTGATAACCTAAGATCAAGTAGTAGGATAGATTATATTCTGATAGATGTTAGAGGTTGGAGCAAAGTGGTTGACATGCAGGTCATATCTAGGTTGGAGAGCGATCACACTCCTTTGTCTTTGCTATTCAACCTAGAACAAAAAACAACGATAGAAAATTTAGCTAGGAACTTTACGACTTTAGATGTTGTTCCATCTAATAATCTCCGTCACATCAGATGGACAACTCTAGCAGGCAACCCAGAGGATATGCAGGTCCTTGAGGGGTTAGTTATTGACGAAGTCGCCAGACTACAGGTTTTAATGAACGATGAAAATTTTAAATTGAGGATTGAAGAGTCACAGCCAAAGTTCTTTGCTAGTATCCAGAAGCTATTCCTTAAAACAAACAAGAAGAGGAAGGGTATTGGACCACCCATGAAGAAGGGCTGGTACGACCAATCATGTAGAATAGCAAGACAAAACCTTAGCATCGCATTAAGATCTAAAACGGGAGTTCTAAATGCTAGGGATGAATATAGAAAAATTCAGACCAAGGCAAAAAAGCAATGGGATGAGAACCTTTGGCTAGATTTGAAGAAAGCATGTGCTGATAAACACCAGAAAGAGTTCTGGGCCATATTAAAGTGGGGCTCAGGGGGTGTAGCTGACTGCCCGAAAAATCATGTAGCTAAGGAGTCCTGGGTGGATTTTTTCAAACCCCAATATGCTGACAATTCAGGTCCACAAGCTGTTCCCCTCCCAGAAAGGGTATTTTTTACTAATGAATTATTCTCATTAAAAGATGTACACGAGGCAATGGATGGAGTGACCAGAGGCAGGGCGCCAGGAATCGATGGTATACCGGCAGATGTTTTCCTATCGGACAGGGATAGCTGGTGTAAATACTTTGTATGGCTTGGAAATGCCATTGCACAGGGGGCAAAGATACCAGCAACATGGAAGGAGCAGAAATAATCCCAGTCTACAAAAAAGGGGACAAGGCTCTACCAAGCAACTATAGGCCCATCAGCCTCATCGATTGTGCCCAAAAACTGATGGGCAGGATGGTTCAAAACAAGATACAAGCCTGGATAGTTGATAAGGACATCCTTTCCCCATATCAAGTGGGATTTCGCCCTTTAACCAGCTCTGTCGACCAGGTATTCCACTTTCTTACTATATACTGGAAAAATGTAACCCTGCTAAATGGTCCTCTGTTTGCTGTTTTCGTTGACCTGAAGTCAGCGTTTGATTTAGTTCCCCGGCAAAAACTCTGGGATGTTTTAAGGGATTTAGGAATAAGTCCTGAACTACTAACTTTGCTTGTAAGGCTCCATGAGAACAACTATGCCCGGATTAGGTGGGGAGCCCAGGGAGAGGTCATGGAATCCTTCCCTGTTGAGAGAGGCGTGAGACAGGGCTGTGTCCTGGCCCCCACCTTATTCTCCCTTTACATTAATGGCATAGTGGACTTTCTGAAGCAATTTCCGACAGATGCTCCATTATTAGACGGGAAGCGAGTTCCAGTACTAATGTTCGCAGATGACACCCTGCTGGTCTCGCGGACCCCTAGTGGTCTACAAAAGACAATAAACGCCTTTGGTGATTTCTGCCGGATCCGGGGCTTAGAAATAAACACAACTAAGACAAAATTTATGAATCTGAATCCCTCTAAGAAATTCAGGGGGAAATGGTTTACAATGGGGCTTTCCTGGAAGAAGTGGATGCTTTCACCTACCTAGGTATCTCTTTGAATGGTAGTATGAATTGGAGATCTCATATGGACTCTGTAGTGTTAAAATTTAACCAGTTGGCAGGGGCAATAGCCAAAAAGCACAAATCTTCATTCACAAAACCAATACAGCCAATAATGGAGATCTATGGCATGAAAGTGCTGGGTGCATGTCTTTATGGATCAGAACTTTGGGGTTTCACCAATTTGAACACTTTAACAGTGGCAGAAAACAAATTCCTGCGGGGCCTAATTGGTGTTCCACAGAGCACCCCCTCAACCCCTCTCCACTATGACCTTGGGAGGAAAAGGATTGAGGACATGATCAGTCTGCGTCCCCTCCTATATTGGAGGCGTATAAAAACCACTCCGGAGTTGAGTCATTACGCAGCTGCCCTCTTGGATGTTGATAACTCTGATATTTTCCATAAAGTACTTTGGCTAAAAGAAGTGAGGAAATTACTTCAAAAACTGCACCTTGAACACTTGTGGTCCGTAGTAGACCCAGATGATTTTCCTTCAAAGACTACATTAAAAAAGTTATACTGGGACATGATAAACAATGCTGCATTGACCCCTAGTCAACCTTCTGTCCTGACATCCCAGTTCCTAGAAGTTAAAACTTCCCCAAAGTTTGAACAGTACTGGGATTTGATCTCCAAGTCTCTAGATAGGAAATTGTATTTCCAGTTCAGAATTGGCACCTTACCCTTAAATGCTTTTACTGTCAAATGGTCTTCTGACAATGTAAATACATGCTTTTATTGTAAATCTCATGTAGAAGACATTTTGCATTTTCTATTTGTATGCCCCTTATATGCTGCCCCAAGGAGTAGATGGTTGAAGCCGGCATGCAGAAATTTGGGCACAAGGAGATGTCTAGAGGCTTTAAGGATCTTGAAATCAAACTGTGCCCCTAATCTTGCAATTGCTGTGGCCAAATTCTTGGGGTGGGCTTGGATAATACGCACGCGCACTTTAAAACTCCTATGAACTATTTGAGCATCTAATCTTAGTTTTTAAAACTTTGTGCTGTGATGATATTCTTCAAAAATGTGTAATTTTTTAAAATTGTTATTCGCCAACAAAGTACAAATTGTATGGTATTTAATACGTTTTTATTATTAGATTAGTATTTCTTCTGTCTAGCTTAGGGATACATGCTTTTATGACAATGTTGTCGAATAAAGTATTTAAACTTGAAACTTGCAACTTGCTCTCCTGGTGCTAATTCTATGCATATTATGTGAGTGAATGAAGCTTGCACTGGCAATGTCCAGGCAGCATGTGGTCTACTATCAAGGGAAGCTTGCATTGGTGATGTCAATGCTGTGCATTTTCCCTCACCAAATGAAGCTTGAAGGTGCCATGCCCGTGCTGTGCTTATTCTTTGAAAGGGAGATGTTTGCACTGATGATGGCCATGCTGGACTTACTCCTTGATGCAGTGAGGACTACACTGTGGGTATCCACACTGCTACTTATATAACAATGAGGGAAGCTTACACTATTGCTTTCCCTGCTTTCCTTACCAGTTCTGGCATCCATAGATGCTTGTCCAACTGATCCCTTCTTTGTGTGAGGAAGGCTGGCTCTGTTGATACCCATAATAGGGCCTGTTCTGTCATGCTCTATTAGGGAAGGAAGCTTGCTCTGATTCTGTTGTGCTGGACATGTTCTTTGTTTGAAGCTTGATGTTGAGTTGTGCCAGGGAAACACACATTACTGATGCCCAAGCTACATATATTCTGTGAGTGAGAAAAGCTTGCAATGGTTATATCCATGCTGTAAATTGTTATTTTCAAAGGGCATTTGAACTGATGGTGTCTATTTTGTACCTGCTCTTTGACTGCGAAAAATGTACATTGCAGTCCCACCACAGGCATTGTGCAACAGAGCATAGAGATACTCAAGTAGTGTGTGTGACTGTCAAGCATTTCTATGAAAATGTTCAATAGCTTGTTGCCAACTTGTATGGTTCAGAATTTTGGGAATGAGTCAAGCAATTTGCCAGCCTCTACATGGCACATAAATGCTACATACATTCAAGAAAATACAATGAATAAGTTGATTTACCGCCAAGTATCTCTTGGAAACCCGGCCATTCTTTAATTGTCGGGAATTATTGATTTGCTCTCCTTTCATAAGTAAATAAAGACAGAGAGGCGGCCTTATGCTTACACAGTACACCTCTACCTGTATTGTCTAAATTACATGGTTAAAAACGAGGTGTGAGAGCAAAGGAACTATCCCCATTGATCCAGCATGGCACTCAGATTTCCTCAAAATGCAATAATACAGATGATAAAACAATTTATAATTTTAAAGGCTGTGACACTATAATGTAAATGTAATGTTGCCACATATAGAGTGGTATGTGATTCTGGAATGAGGTCACTGGATTTCGTGTTCATGTGTCTAGTTCATGTCAATCTTGTAGATGGCAGTGACATGGTGCAGCCTACCCGGAGTGGTTAACTGGCAGTGTCCTCAATTAAACAACAGGCAGCCCACGCGAAACATTCAGTTTTTACCGCCTACTTCAAGCAGGTGGTAAGCCATCGAAAACTGAAAAGGGCCCCAGGGGACCCTTTTGTGAATGGTTCTGAAAACGGACCGCTGCCTGCTCTTAAAAAATGAAACTGAAACCTTTCATTTTTCTTTTTTGAAAAAAGCCCAATTTCCTTTAAGGAAAAGGGACTGCATGTCCTCAAAAAAAGGCTTATTTAAAAGCAAACACAGACACGTTGGTTTGCTGTCCCCAGCACGCCACTATATCTGTGTTTTTAGCGATTCGCAATGGCTCGCAAATTGCGACCTGCCTCCTGTATATTGATGAGGCAGGTCCATTTCTGACCCACTCAGAACTTAAAACAGTGTCAAACCCTGTTGTACATCGCATTTTGTGACCTTCTAATTGCGAATGGCAAAAGGTTGCAATTAGGAACTCGCAAAATGTAGCAGTCGTACATGTGGCACAAAATCATAAAAACATAGCAATTGCTTCTTGATGGGGCTGGATCTCCATAAATATTCAGTTCTTCCTTTTTTGAGTCTAAATGTATGTCTTTTTATTTTATTTCAAAAACAATAAGCTTACTAATTGTTCAACTTATGCATACACATGACAAGAAATAAATACAAAAGATTTAATGTCTTAAAACTCTTCACCACCTCGTTAAGCTCCATAGATGGTCTCCTGTATTTGCTAATCATCGAGAAGTGCTTGATTATTTGCCCATCTCTGTTTAGGAAGTTTGAGCGGAAGGAGTAGGGATCCCTCTGTGTGATTGCAGCACGCTAAAAACCTCATATTTCTCAATATTTTATCATTTTCTGATAATGTTTTCCTTACAGACGTTTGGGAATGTGTCAGCTTCTGTGAACGTGATCTACTGCAGTGAGTATGCAGAGGATCACAAAAAAGATAAGACTGAAGCATATGCGTATGTGTTGTGGGTGGTAAAAAGGCAAACAAAAGTCCTTTTTTTGTTCTTGCTCAAAATGAGTTACCCATTGCTACTGTAAACCAGTGGCATAGCTAGGCCTTAGGCCGCACATGGCGGGCCTTGCGTTTGTCATCGCGGAGTGCACAGGTAAAAGCAAGATGGGCCGCCGCCGCCCCAAAACTCATTCCGCCTGGGGCGGAATCCTTCACGCTTGCTATGCCACTGCTGTGAACTATGTGGATGGCCAAGATGTGACATAAAATTGGTGTAATTCATCTTGTCTTCACTTTGGTGTGGCAGACTATATTTAACATACTCAGCATCCAACATTTTCAAGGTAGCTACAGCAAAACATATCAGAAATGAGAATATGAGTAGTAATTAAATCTTTACTGCCTTCTTGGCTGATCATAATCATGAAAAATATTTTCAACATTTAATGAAGAATTAGTCAAACACAATGCACATGATTATTTTTTGCCTAGTGAGCCTACCTTGGTAGTAGGGATATTTCTGTAATTGTTTTGGAACGACGTATCTCCAGCGCTTTAACACATTTTCTATTATGGACCTTTCCACAAGGCCCTGAAATACCATCTATTCTGATATACAAGGTCTTGGCCTGTTAGTCTTAGATTTAGTGTAGTACCGTTTTACCATCAGTTTTATCTCCAAGATGCCTATCAGAGAATATTACGCTATGCAGATACCCTCACTCACTGAACCAGTACTGATGGATATGATTCAGTGATGAGGCAGTGCTCTAGGTATTTAACTTTATAGAGGGTGTTTGGCTTCTTTGCGTTCTTAAGTGCACAAAGAAGCATAACATTTGAAAAACGGGGAACTGTTTATGTGTCCCTAAGACTAAGGATTATCTTTTAATTTTCAATAAAATGGATATAAATGCAATTTTGTACACCAAAAGTAAATTTTAGAAGTTAGCTTAAAAAATGGAAGACTGCCTTTTAAAATGGCAATGGATATGGTTGATATCCACTTCTGTGATTTCCGTGGTGCAGTCATTTAGTTTTGTTGTAAACAACTGATTGTAAACTATTTAAAAACGCCACCAAAACCAGGTTCAAAAACAGGAGGGGTGAAGGCAAAAGGTTTGAGGATGACACCGCTGAGAGGGCCAAATCCAATAGGAATTGGATCTGAAAAGGACAGAATAAGAGTCATGGTTGCCTCCTCATAATGACTTCCTTTAGTTTCTTGAGAAGGCAGCGAGATGATTAAAAACTGAGGGGATGCACAGGAATAATTATTATTCTCGCATTCAGCATCTTAACATGGTTCAACCAAGGCTCCATCCAAAGGCAGCAGTTATTGTGAGGATTGGGGATCCTTATTGTCCTATGTTGTTAGCACATACGCAATCAACACAAGCTGGCATACACAAAATACCCAATATTCTGTTATTGCTGGATGCTAGAATGCTTCTTCAGCAAATATTATATGGTCCCTAATCTTAAATTGGGAAAACCTCATGGAGGAGTATGACGAGGGAAGCCTTATAGTCATACAGGTCTCAAGGGCCTTACAGAATTTGGCTATTCCCAGGCGTAGACATTATCCTTTATCTTTTGTTTACTTTTTTTGATGTGGATTCTATCTTAGGAGGACATACACATAAACAACCCAGACATATCTCTTTTTCCTTCAATCTCCTGGAAGAAGGGGTTTGTAGGTTGTGGTCATTATAAATCCACCAGATCAGTGTAGACAAAATGAAACAGAAGAAAAGCTATTTACTAACCAGGCATTCCTGTCCTACCTACTCTCAGCAACTCTGAAGCAACGGAGATGAGTCTCTCAACCATTTTCCTTTCAAGACCGCTCTCATAAAGTGTGTCATATTGCACTCCTCTATGAGATAGGACTTCACTGGGTGGTCAGCCTATGACTATGGAGTTGTTTGATGATCAGTGCAGTCTGAGTCGCCACACCTTGCCTTTCATATGACCTTCTGCTGATACAATTTGTTTTACAGAATGGCCTTCATCTCCTGATGTTTCTGATTGCCAGGCTTTCTCCCCAGAGAATGCGACTGATGCTGAAGAAGGTGAGAGATCTTCTTTTTCAATTTGGCGAGCAAATATGAAATGTTCTACATCACTGTATGCTCTCCCAGCTTCCAAAACTGTTGGCAACCCATGCATCGACAGCCTACTGTGAATACACTCTTAACAAAAGATAGACTTGTGAACCTCATGGTTAGTAACTCTGCTCAAGAAGCAGTGTCCCTGACTAAGAGTGTCACAGGATCACTAAGGAATGAGTGAACCTGAATCACCACAGAAGGGTTTGTTATAATGCATCCAGTATCCGCACAGATATTGTTTTATTTTTGATTAGTTGTGAGTGCCAGAGTCAGAAAAGGGTACCTGCTTTCCGTGACTCCATGGGGGGGCGTCTTTGCCACTGCTCGTTCCATATGTGATGTGCAATTTATACATTAACTTCAGAAAGGAGCAAGGAAAAAAAGAAATTTATTTTTCATCATTGACCCTAGTCTTTTTCTACCGAGAGGTCCTATTGTCCATCTCATTCTCACTGGATGTGTTCTTCAGTGTCCAGAAGACTAAAAATGAATGATGATTTCAAAACAAAAGTTAATGGTAAGAATGCCCTCCCTGAGCCCTTCTTCACTCCTTATAATTTGAAGATGGGTTAATCAATATATCATGCTCATACTTTCTCCTTTATCTTTATTAGTATTAGAATACAGCTACATAAACGAGATGATATAGAACGTGCCACACCTGACAGCATCATGTGCTTTTACAAAGCTGTGGCTGTCTGACCTTTTTCTCATATACTGTCTTTAATGCATTTGAAACCAGTAATAATATTGCCATAACATTCTGTGCCACCTTGGGGGTCGGCATGCTATATGTCTTTTCAATTCAAAGAATAATAACATATTTCTTGAAAGCACAAGCTGGCATATGCATCCAGGATGGCTTTTGCGATTCCTAAATTGCGTTTATTACGAAATCCCAATTAATGAATATCAAATGCCTAAGCATGTAGGAATCGCTAAAAAAATATTGATTCCTAAACATTCCTATGGGCCTAGGTATGAACGGGAATTGCATGCACAATTTGCGAGTACCAAATAAGTACTTGCAAATTGGGCATGCGATTTCAATGGTGCAAGGGTGCCAAAAGGACACCCTGTTGCACCTCTGAAATTGTAATGTGCACCCATGTTGTGCACACACATGCCCCAAGGTCATGTGTGTGTGCGTGTGTGTAACATGTAACTTTGAAAAATGTACTTGAGTGCATTTTTGAAAGTTTTTGCAAATTACTGACCATTTTTTCCCCCCAGTAATTTGCGACCCCTAATTGCGAAATCGCTATTTTAAATTGCTTCTAGCATTTCATTTAAGGAATCGCAATTTGAGATTCCTTAAATGCAATCACAATTTGCGAGTTTTGCCTTTGGGATGATGCATCCCAAATGCAAAAATACGGGTCACAAAGGTGCAGATTCTGAGAATCTGCCTGTTTGCGACAGGTTTTTAGTTAATTCTTGCTATTTCTATGCACTATAAATACAGGTGTTACTATTGATCTAGTTTAAGGTACTGAGAGGCATATTTACATGCCTCTATTGCCACACCACGTCACTTTTCAGGACTAGTGGTGGCGATGGCGGCTTCCCTTTATTTACAATGCAGCGTTAATGCCAGTTAACGCTAACTTAACGCTACAATATAAATAAGACCCTCTTTCATGATACACTTAACGTGAAAGTGGGGGGCAATGGGCGTTGTGGTGGGTGTTTCACCGCAAAACCCATTGATTTTGACACTGCCCCATATTTACGACAGAGGGGTAAATATGGTGCAGCAACAAAATTAAGACTAGGGAAAACCTGGTCTTACCCTGGCGAAGCGAGGAACAAAATGCCAATGATTGTATATGTGCAGGAAGGTGTTCCATCCTGCACATAAACAATCATTTTTAAAAAATGACGTTTTCCTACTTCTATGTGTGCTGCACTAAGAAGCACACATAGAAGTTACAAAACCATATTCAAAGTTTGTTTATGTGCAGGAAGGGATACCGTCCTGCACATAAACAATCTCCCCCTACAATGCAGACACCCTTGCACTATGGTGACGGTGCCGCTAGCCAGGGCAAATTTAGTGCCAGTGCAGGGGGAAACACAGGGCTGCACCATATGGTGTACCCATGCATTTCTAAAGTGACAGAGTGTGTTGTTAGCCTTCTTGGCCTAACAACACGGTTCACCACTTTACTAGTAAATATGCTGCTGAGTTTCTCAAGCATTTGATCTTCCATAGATTCACATGCTTGAGTCATTTCCTGTTGCCACGGGGAATGATACAAGAATATCATTCTCTGTGGCGACGGGGGAATGATTCAAGCGTGTGAATCTATGAAAGGCACCAATGGAGGAGAACCGGATTTGCAGGTAAGTAACTTATTTCTTTGTCAACTGTGAAAAAAAGCCTGATCTAGGACTTACTGAGTTTCAAAAGTAAGACCAATTAGTCACACAAAGACACCAGCATTCATAGCTGAACTTCCTGAGCTACCTTGCCATGCCATAATACTACATTACAAAGCACAACACCACATTACACCTGCACTTAGCAATAAAGTAAGCTCGAAATCACAGAACCCCCTAAAGTCATGTATGTCTGTAATACGCAATGTCACTTGAACTGCTGGCAACAGGGGATGTAAAAACAGTTGTTTTTAATAAGAGGTTTCAGATTTCCAATTGTGAGTGAAAAACAACACAAGTGGTGGTGGGGAAACATTGGTTACATCACTGTATTCACACCGCAATACATTTACAACGTGGGCATTACAACGCAAGTCATTACAATGACTTGGGCTGGATGGCGCTCTAAGCTAAAGAATAGTATGATTTACTATTCTAACACCTTCCCTACTGTAACGTAGGCTGGAGTTGGAATAGTAAATCATTCTATTCCTAAGTCCAGCGCCCTCCAGTGCAAGTTGTTGTAACGTCTTGCGTTGTAATGCCTCAGTTGTAAAGGTATTGCGGTGTGAACACTGCGATGTAACATAGTATATTCCTGGTGGTGTGGGCGATACTTAATTGAAAGGTATATTTTTGAAGCTTCGCTGCTTGAAATTTACACCCCAACCAATTAAGCTCTGAGATTACACCTCCTCGCCTTCAAGAGATACTCCTTGGGCAAATGATACACATTTTCTATTTATTGAATAAACATTTGCAAAGATTCTGCATTCTGTTGTGGAATTCATTTATAACAACACATTCTGATGAGACTCTAAAGGGTGTGGCAGTCCATTAGTACTAAGGTATATGCTACCTTCAAAATACAATTACAGCGTAAAAGCAAATGCTGGTCTTTGATTATGGTAGCCTTTCATTTGAGACAAAGTATTATATAATTTCACTGGTACAAATGTATGGGTCCGTTGGGTTGGGTTTGTAGTCTCAAGACATTAGAGTAGTTTGAATCTAAAAGTGCAAAAGTGACACTCCTAGAGGCAGAACAGAAAGGCAATGGGCACTACATACATGCAGTGGAGCCACCGTTTCTTCAGTTCTGCTCAGCACTCATTATATCATTCAGGTACTGAGCTGAGGGAATCAGACTGCAGAGCTTTGCATTTTGTAGATAATTATCCCTTTGTGTGCTCATGATGAGCTGAGCTCGTCATGAGGCACGGTTGAGCTGCACTCATGACGAGCTGAGCTTGTCATGACCGTTGGAACGTTTACACGCAGGGATAATTTCCCCGCTGTGCTGAACGTTCCAAAACGGGTGTGGTCGTGACGAGCTCAGCTCGTCATGAGTGCAGCTCCACTGTGCGTCATGACGAGCAGAGCTCGTCACAAGCATGGCGGCGCCACGTGCGGCCCCCCTCCCCCCAGCACAGCAGGTGAAAACGCCCCGCAGCCAAGGGGTTATTGAAGGGGCTGAAAGAAGTGTCTCTCCCCAATAATAATGTATATTTCACTTGCTTTCTATTTAGCGAGCCTTAGTGTTATCTCTACTTTATATTTATGGCTTCATTCACTCTTTTTTTGCTGAGTGTGGTGCTTAGTGGAATATTGCGTCCACAGTAGGAGCTGTGTTTGACTTTACGCTCACAGGTTCAAATCTTGTTGGGTCCACTTAGCCTTTTGTCCTTCTGACATCGATAAAATGAATACCATTAAGTTAGGTAACAATAAACATCTGTTATTAAGTGCAAAGATACCCTTTGCGGTGAACGTGAAGTGAATGCTATGTATTATGATTACTAATTCCTTCATTTTTAGACACTCTTGATTTGTAGTGTAGTTCCTATTTTCCCAATAGGCCCTGCGCATTGGAATAACATAAACAGTAGTATCGACGTAGAAGTGCGGATCTTCCAGGCCTCTACTGACTATGCTAAACTTAATTGGGTTTGTTACCAACTAGCTCAGAGGTCACTGGAAACTTTCTTGACTGAATAGGAAGTGATCAGCTTCCCTGGCACAGCCAAGAAGGGATTCAGTTTTCCAACAACCGTGCAAGATGACAACTTTGCTCCTCAGATAAGAGTCAATCTCTAGAGTCGTGTGAAACAATAGACAGTTATTTTACTCAGTCAGTCGTTGTGCAGATTACTTTCACAATATGTAGAGAATAGAGAGACGGGCGTTTTCAATAAAAGGTATTATTTATTGAACAGTCTTTCTTCTCATACAAGAGAAATGAATTGCCACAATTGCAAGACTTGTTATTATAAAAAGTGCGTACAGTAAAATGAGTATTGCAAAATAATACTGGAAAAGCATTGATATGGTTTCTTAGCCATACAATGGTTTAAAATGAATAAAACATATATACATTCATATATACATTTGACTAACGTACTCAACTGGTGCTTCTAACTATGCCTACCCCAGTGTACCTGACCTAAGCCTAATACTTGGAAGGGGAGTAAGTAAGCCGCTTTAGTTAAGTTGGTTTTGCCAAGGTTTGCTTCAAGAATTCTCTCTAAGGGTTTAGTCAACACCATACCTTTGGAATAGAATGTTGGAGGGCTTGTATCTCCTTCAGTACTCGATATCCCAGTCACTCGCAAGAGTAGGCTGGAAACGCCGGAGCTGGATTTTCTCGGCAGGAGAAAAGACAGCGTCTTTCTCAGCGCGTCAAAGAGGAGGAGGTGGGGCAGCGTCCGTGGGCTGGTTGCATCTGCTGGGCTCTGCAAGGGACGGCTGTTCAGCTCCTCTGTTCACCACACCATCGTTCGCTCGTTCGCAGCGATAGCATCAGCAGCGATAACGGCAGCGATGTCTATGAGGCAGCTAGCATTTACTTAAGGCAACGTTGGTAATATTTATACCTGAAAGGTACCTGGTTTGACGTAAGTTTTTGGACATAAGACGTCAATAAAGATGTCACTAGGAAGTGATCGTCTCTCAGTGCTCATTAGAGTTCTATTACTAATCAAAACATAGCAAGCGGGGCTTTCCCAGGTTGCTGAGTTTTATCTTGTTGAAGAACTCGGAGTGTAATCTAGGAATCTTAGATAGTGGCTTCTGCTGTGTCATTTGCACTAATGAGCTGCAAAGGAAGCTGCAGAGGAAGTGATTCTGAAATGTGGCTCTGAACGTGTGAGGCCAGAGACGAGTTTCTGAATATTGCATTTGATCGGTTATGCCAAAATAGGGGTACAAAGGGATTATAGCCGTATAGGGGCATAAGGTCACAGTATCGATCAGGGTCCTAGATTAGAACGCGACAGATTGAGGTTATGGATTTAAGTTAGTTATAACCCAACGGTGACCCTTATGAAGGCAGTAGGCATGCACCTTGATGTCACTCATGCTAAATGTTTTCCTACCATGACCCAACAGATTAAGGAAAATGTTCATGTAGGGTTACTGCAGTGAAGGACGACAGTTTGTTTGCAGCAATTTATTTGATTTGAACTATTTTTCAACTCACCAGAATGTATTTGATAACTCAATGTATGTTTTAGTAAACTTAGTAAGTGCTTTGCCTCTATTTCAAAAACAATGCATAACATGCCTGCTTCTTCCCCTAGTCACTACACTTGAGGAGATGCCAGCTCTGCAACTTAGCTCCTCAGATGCCTGTGAAAACGGAATCAATGGAGAAGAAACCTCCCCAGAGAACACTGAATCTGAGAAGGATGGAGGAAATGAAGCGGTTGTTGCTGAGCCTGAAACTATTTCTGATGCCAGTGACTGTGTTTGGCATGAAACTGAAGATCATGTTATTGTAATAGGGTCTGACACTACAGAAACAGCAGAGGAGCAAAATGAGGTTACTACTGAACCTCTCTCACTAGTCAATCCACCCAGGTGTACATGCCAAGGAGAAGAGAACAACAGCCCCAGGATGACATATAGCTCAGACATTCAGTGTGAGTCAAGTGATGATGTGGAAGTTGCTCCTTTTCTTCCACCGATCTCAGATTTCCCTCCTGGTATTCCCATTACCAAGGAATTTGTGCAATGTTTTCTTCCGCAGGTGCAACGTAATATGCTTTTCCCATATAGTTGTGCTGCTTGCTGGCAAGCCTTTGCGTCAGCGGACATGCTGTTCTCTCACGTGATCCACGGACTAGGGGGGGACTTCAGCTGCCTTGTGTTCTTCCAGAGGTGGAAACTGATGAGAAAAAGGCTGTGCATGGTGAGCAACAGGCTTGATGCTGCCACAGAGAAGCGGGACCGTCTGAAGAGATAGCGAGAAGGTCTCATTCCTCTCCCACGTACAGTATGTTCTTGCTGTGGGAGGAGTGTCCAGGGGTACATGAACAGCACCAGCAGTGAAAGCAACAGCAGCAGCTGCTGCAGTGGCAGCCGGAAGAGGAAGCAGCAATATTATGTTTGTCTTTGCCCAACTCCAAAAAGGCAACGTTCTAATAGAGAGTCATTGTAGAATGCCACTAGAGCAGATCACAAGAGGCAATTGATCAGCTAATAGGCACATACTTTTAGCCAAAACTTTAGAATTATTTAGGAAATGTTCATACACATGTAGGTTTAGCACATTACTAACCCATTACCAATAGGACAATGTTGATAGGTAAGAGGCACTTTACTTACACAGCTAATTCCCCTTGTTAAACAGAGCTCCCTTGTCTGCTAAGAGCACATGTACAGTTCACAGAGACGCTTTATCTGAGCCCCATGGCAAGGCTGTCTGGCAAAAACTGTAACTCCTTCACACTGATCTCCCTTTATCCTGTGCTGGGCACTATGGAGGCCGTAGAACATTCAAAGTTCTGCCACCTTTGTAAAGCTATACGTCACTTCTACAGAGAAATCCATCTAGTGGTCCAACAGAGTTCAGGGGCACATACACTCTAAAGAGCAATTAATCTTGCCTCAAAGTGTCAGATGTCACAGTGAGCAGTGAAGTCATTACAGGTAGAGTCCCCTCACACATCTATACAGAGTGCTACAGAACAGCATCATTTTTACCTGAAACACTCACTTCTACTGTCTAAAGTTATGAGAGCTAAATAGGTTGAATATGATATGCCTAAAAATTTGTTGTTTTGAAACAACTTCCTACTTTCCGTATCACCTCTCCTTTTCTTATACAGTTTAGTTCAAAGCTTACCTTGGTTCATTATTTCCTGAGGACTTCCTGTTCCGGATCCTAGACTTTGTATCTTAAATTGCCCCAACTCCCATGTGTTACTCAACACCAAGATATATAAATCAGGCTTGAATGAGCAAGGAACACGGACTGGACTTTACATATTAGCATTACTTCCTAGCTGAAATTGGCATTGCTCCCTACCATAAAATAGGCACCAACTCCCGCTTTAGAACTGGCACAACTGTCTACTACACAATTAACACTACCTCCCTCACACGGATGAACTTCCTCATAGAAAACTGCAGTTAGTTACAACTGCATAAACAAGGAATTTTTAATCTGCATAGACACACAGGGTGGTAGTAAGAGGTATTTCAACTGATTACAAAAAACTCAACTTGGGGAGATATCACATGACAAATTTAAAATGTTGTTTAATATGGCATGTCTGCACTTATAGTAGTTGCTGCATCTGACCATGTCACATACCAAATTAGCCTGACCAATGGACATATACATAGATTATCCTAATCCCACCACTTTCACCTCAACTGCAACAGGCTTTGGCCTACTGACCTCAGTGTAACCACTTTGCACTGCCAATCTTCCCACATAGCCCCATCCTTTTGTACTACTTCTCTGTTATTTACCATTTCTAAACCCTCACTGCTCTTATGTTGGCCAACATCCCAGTACCGTCGCAATCTAATTAACCCCAGGATCAGAGCCATGTCTACGCTTGAAACACATGAATTGGGGGAAAAACTTAGGTAAAACAGACAAGCATCCTACCCAACCATCACAATACGTGGTGGCTGGCCTTTCCACAGAAAGGAACAAATCTAGGCTGTGACTATTCTAAACAATGTATTGGGGATCGGGAATAGGAAATTCTGTAACACATATAAGAAACATGGAAGGAGCCTCCGACCGACCCCTGCCCTCACCACGTCTTCAACAAAGCCGACGCTGTCATCGCACCCCACCTGCGGGACATCATCAATGCCTCCTTCAACACCGCCACCTTCCCGGAGAGCTGGAAGCACGCCGAACTCAGCGCTCTACTAAAGAAGCCATCAGCCGACCCCACCGACCTCAAGAACTACCGCCCCATCTCGCTGCTCCCGTTACCTGCAAAAGTCATCGAGAAGACCGTCAACAAGCAGCTGGCCGCCTTCCTCGAGACAAACGGATCCCTCGACCTCTCGCAGTCTGGCTTTCGGGCCAACCACAGCACCGAGACCGCCCTGATCGCAGCCACCGATGACATCCGAGCCCTACTTGACAACGGAGAAACAGCAGCCCTCATCCTCCTAGACCTCTCCGCGGCCTTCAACACTGTCTGCCACCGTACACTAGTGCAGCGCCTCAGTAACGTCGGAGTCCAGGAGAAGGCACTGGAATGGATCATCTCCTTCCTCGCCGGAAGGACACAGAGAGTCAGCCTCCCCCCGTTCAGATCAGAAGCCACCGAAGTCATCTGCGGCGTTCCTCAAGGCTCCTCGCTCAGTCCAACCCTCTTCAACGTCTACATGAGCCCCCTCGCAGACATCGCACGCCAGGACAACCTCAACATCATCTCCTACGCCGACGACACCCAGCTGATCCTCTCCCTCACCAACGACCCCGCCACCGGCAGAGCCAACCTTCACGAAGGGATGAAAGAGGTAGCCGAATGGATGAAGAACAGCCGCCTGAAACTGAACTCGGACAAGACGGAAGTCCTCATCCTGGGATCTTCACCCTCCGCCTGGAACAACACCTGGTGGCCCCCCGCCCTAGGCAACGCACCCAAACCAACGGACCAAGCACGCAACCTGGGCTTCATCCTGGACTCCTCCCTCTCCATGACCAGACAGGTCAACGCCGTCTCCTTGTCGTGCTTCAACATCCTGCGCATGCTACGTAAGATCTACCGGTGGATCCGCACCGAGACCAGGAAGACGGTCACCCAGGCCCTCGTCACCAGCCGTCTGGACTACGGCAACTCCCTCTACGCCGGAACCACTGCCAAACTCCAGAAGAGACTCCAGCGGATCCAGAACGCCTCAGCACGACTCATCCTGGACATCCCCGTCGCAGCCACATCTCTGGACACCTGAGAGACCTGCACTGGCTCCCGGTCAACAAGAGAATCACCTTCCGTCTCCTCACCCACGCATACAAAGCCCTACACAACCAAGGCCCAGGATACCTCAACAGCCGCCTCAACTTCTACGCTCCCAAACGCCAGCTTCGATCGACCGGCCACGCCCTCGCCACCGTCCCCCGCATCCGAAGAGCCACCACAGGGGGACGGTCCTTCTCCTACCTCGCCGCCAAGACTTGGAACTCCCTCCCGACCCACCTCCGCCTGACCCAGGACCACCTCACCTTCAGGAAGCAACTCAAGACCTGGCTGTTCGAGCAGTAGCGGACCCCCCTCCCCTAGCGCCTTGAGACCCTTTGGGTGAGTAGTGCGCTATATAAATGCTGTGATTGATTGATTGATTGATTGATTAAATAAGGCCACTTTGTCCATCACATTAAGTGGGAGCGTAGTCCACTTTTGAAGGTCCTTTTAATTCTTTTTCAGCAGAGGTGTGAGGTTAAGATTGTGGGTCAATTCGGCACCACAGGTTTATGCATACTTAAGTATTTAAAACTTAAGCAGTGTATTGGAATGTTTGTTTGCCAACCGAAAGCAGCGTTATTTCCCTTCAGGGAGACCAAAAGGGATTTTCCCTAATTTGCATAGAGACCGGACAGCTCCTCATAGATTTTCAAGATTTCAAATGCTCGTGGTCCTGACACCTGGGGATTCGAGGCGACGAGGAGTGTATCACCTGTGTATAGTGCGTTTTTATCTTCCATTGATAATCCCCAGTGCCAGCCCTGTACTTAAGCACCACAGCAGATTATTCGAGCAAGAGGTTCAATGTCGAGAACAAACAGGAGAGGGGACAGCGGAAACCCCTGCCTGGTACCCTATCGAATTTGAAACATTTACGACTGTACCCCATTCATGAGGACTTGCTGATATAGATAGTCACATGCATTTGGTATTTGGGACTGAATCCCATACCCATGAGGACCTGATATAAATGGAACCAGTTGACCATATCAAACGCTTTCCCAAAGTCCACAAGTAGGAGTGCCAATGGGCCTGGGATGTCATGTAGTCCAGCTATAGCTGTATTGACATGGCAAATGTAGTGATGGCTGCTACAGTTTGACATAAAGCTGGACTGATCAGAGTGGTCGGAACCCAGTGCAGCCTGGTTGCTAGTATCTCAGCAAATGCTTTTATATCCACATTAATTACAGAAATGGGACATTGAGGCACCGTCATGTCCAGGACATCTGGACTTGGGGAGCACTACTATTGTGGCAATCTTAATCAAGAGGGAGGAGACCTTTTCGCACCACTTCTGTATAGAATTTAAGTAGACGCAGGATAATCCTATCACGAAACTTAATATAGTACTCAATAAGGAAACCCTCAGGGCCAGGAGTCTTGCTCGTTTGCATGTCTTCTATTGCTGTCCCAACTTCCTCCACTAGGAGGGGAGCATTGAGGTAATCCCTTCGAGCACTTGTTAGTTCTAGAAGAGGTCCAGCCGGACCATCCTAGGGTAGTATGCATGTAGTGTTCGATAGTAGCCTGCGATTATCTCTCTATTTCAATGGATGTATACAGGTGGTACCTCTCCAAATCAGTGATATGGAGGGATTACTTTGGAGCCCATATCTCTAGTGGCCAACCAGTAATGAAGTTTTCCACTCTTGACCCCATTTTCATAAGCCAGCCAGATAGATTCCCTCCAGCATTGTTGAGCCTCGTCCAGCATGCACTGCCGCAACAAGATTCTGTCAAGTTTGAGTTGTCGACAAGAGAGTTTCAGAGGAGTCAACTTTGTTTCTCTAGCTCTATGATTCAGACATTGTCGTCATTAAGTTGGCTATGTTTCTCTCTCTCTACCTGTTTAAGGTATGCTTTGGCCAAGCCTTTAAATTCCATCTTTGTTAGCTGCCCATAGAGTGCTTGTCTCAATCACCCAGCCTTAGTTTATCTCAAAGTAGGAATTAGGCTCTGTAGCTAGGTACTCCATTAACTTTTCATACATCAGGTATCAGGCATTGAAATGCCAAGTTGGCCTCCTGTGGTGTGCAGGGTCCCCATGATGAGAGTAAAAAGTGAGTGGTCTGATATCCCTCTGGGGAGGATGCCATCTGCCGTGGCACATTTTATGTGGGTGGCTAGAAGAAGCAGGAGGTCAATATGTGAGAGGGTTTTAACAGATGTTGAGGTATGTGCATATGTGTTAGCCCCAGGATGCCAGGCCCTCCAGACATCACATAGACCCAGCGAGTTCATCCACCCCGAAAGGACTTTGATTTCTCTAAACGATGTTGCTTTGTAAGAACTTTTAATTGCCTGGAAAATCCTCGCTACCTCTGTAGATTTACACGATCCTGGGTCAAGGAGGTCTTAGTGGGCTGCCTGGTTTGCATCGAGGAAAAGGTGGTGTATTTGTCTGGTTTTGACTGTGTATGCATTTGGGATCCTCACTCTTTCTTTCTTCATGATTGGGGTGATTCAACCTAACTTTGGAGAATAGTTCATTCTTGCTATGTTCTTTGCTGATGACACACTGCTTCTGATTAACAATGTGAGTCAGCTTTAATGTAGCTAGCTTCTTACTGATTTCACAGAAGCATTAGATGTACTTTGGTGAATCAAAACTAATGATCTTTGGCTTCTTTGGAAGGTGATAGCATCTGGGATACAATGCACATCCAAGTAGTTTGTAGCTGATTCTGGCACTAGTCATGCCCCCCAGATTAATGTACATTCCAATATTAGGTGAAGGAACCCACTGAAATTCAATAGTAAATACCTATAACCAACTTAGCACCTACAATAATGGTTAAATATTGGTTCTCTTAATAAAAACATATCTGGCCAACATCCTTCTGGCAGTAATATTTTCAGAAGTCATGAGTCACAAATGGATCACGATAGATTAGAAACTGCAGATGAGTCACTGAATTGTGAGAAACTAATCTTCTTGTTGGTGTTAAAATGTAACCTGGTATCAATTTGGAGAAACAAGTAGCAAACTGTGCATCAAGAACTTGGCTCAAAAAAATTTGTAATGCAAAGGTGGGTCTGTATTTGTTATAATCAATATTTTTCTTTAAAAGACACAGCCCAAGAATGAGTGATGGGACTACAGCGGATTCTGGATTTCCAAACTAGATATGAACAGGTTTAAAATGGGGTTGGTCAAGAGGATTGGCTCTAAAGGGTTTTTAGATAAACAAAGACGGTGAACAATATCTTAGCAGAGGTGTGCATAAGCTATTGTCTGAAGAACTCCAATTTACAAAATGTTTTAACAATAGCTTGACTCTTGGGTTCTCTACAGGTGCTTTCAGTGAAATCAAATGGTGGAATATGATTAACAGAATTAGTATAATTCCCCACAGCTGTAAATTTAGGATGAAGGGTTGAAATGTGTCTTTTCCCAGGGAAGACACTTTGAGATGGCCATTGAGAAGGTAGCAAACCCCTTCAAATTAGTATTTTTCCCACAGCCATAGGCTCTGACAGTGATATTAACACAATGATGACGGTGCCGCTAGCCAGGGCAAATTTAGTGACAGTGCAGGGGGGAACACAGGGCTGCACCATATGGTGTACCCATGCATTTCTAAAGTGACAGAGTGTGTTGTTAGCCTTCTTGGCCTAACAACACGGTTCACCACTTTACTAGTAAATATGCTGCTAAGTTTCTCAAGCATTTGATCTTCCATAGATTCACATGCTTGAGTCATTTCCTGTTGCCACGGGGAATGATACAAGAATATCATTCTCTGTGGCGACGGGGGAACGATTCAAGCATGTGAATCTATGAAAGGCACCAATGGTGGAGCGGATTTGCAGGTAAGTAACTTATTTCTTTGTCAATTGTGAAAGAAAAAGCCTGATCTAGGACTTACTGAGTTTCAAAATTAAGACCAATTAGTCACACACAGACACCAGCAGTCATAGCTGAACTTCCTTAGCTACCTTGCCATGCCATAATACTACATTACAAAGCACAACACCACATTACAGCTGCACTTAGCAATAAAGTAAGCTTGAAATCACAGAACCCCCTAAAGTCATGTATGTCTGTAATACGCAATGTCACTTGAACTGCTGGCAACAGGGGATGTAAAAACAGTTGTTTTCAATAAGAGGTTTCAGATTTCCAATTGTGAGTGAAAAACAACACAAGTGGTGGTGGGGAAACATTGGTTACATCACGGTATTCACACCGCAATACATTTACAATGCGGGCTTTACAACGCAAGTCATTACAATGACTTGCGCCGGATGGCGCTCTAAGCTAAAGAATAGTATGATTTACTACTCCAACACCTTCCCTACTGTAACGTAGGCTGGAGTTGGAATAGTAAATCATTCTATTCCTAAGTCCAGCACCCTCCAGTGCAAGTTGTTGTAACGTCTTGCGTTGTAATGCCTCATCTGTAAAGGTATCGCGTTGTGAACACTGCGATGAAACATACTATATTCCTGGTGGTGTGGGCGATACTTAATTGAAAGGTATATTTTTGAAGCTTCGCTGCTTGAAATTTACACCCCAACCAATTAAGCTCTGAGATTACACCTCCTCGCCTTCAAGAGATACTCCTTGTGCAAATGATACACATTTTCTATTTATTGGATAAACATTTGCAAAGATTCTGCATTCTGTTGTGGAATTCATTTATAACAACACATTCTGATGAGACTCTAAAGGGTGTGGCAGTCCATTAGTACTAAGGTATATGCTACCTTCAAAATCCAATTAAAGCTTACAAGCAAATGCTGGTCTTTGATTATGGTAGCCTTTCATTTGAGACCATGTATTATATAATTTCACTGGTACAAATGTATGGGTCCGTTGGGTTGGGTTTGTAGTCTCAAGACATTAGAGTAGTTTGAATCTAAAAGTGCAAAAGTGACACTGCTAGAGGCAGAACAGAAAGGCAATGGGCACTACATACATGCAGTGGAGCCACCGTTTCTTCAGTTCTGCTCAGCACTCATTATATCATTCAGGTACTGAGCTGAGGGAATCAGACCGCAGAGCTTTGCATTTTGTAGATAATTATCCCTTTGCATGCTCATGACGAGCTGAGCTCGTCATGAGGCACGGTTGAGCTGCACTCATGACGAGCTGAGCTCGTCATGACCGTTGGAACGTTCACACGCAGGGATAATTTCCCCGCTGTGCAGAACGTTCCAAAACGGGTGTGGTCGTAGCGAGCTGAGCTCGTCATGAGTGCAGCTCCACTGTGCCTCATGACGAGCTGAGCTCGTCACAAGCATGGCGGCGCCGCGCGCGCGCCCCCCCCTTCCCCCAGCACAGCAGGTGAAAACTTCCCACAGCCAAGGGGTTATTGAAGGGGCTGAAAGAAGTGTCTCTCCCCAATAATAATGTATTTTTCACTTGCTTTCTATTTAGCGAGCCTTCGTGTTATCTCTACTTTTCATTTATGGCTTCATTCACTCTTTATTTGCTGGGTCTGCTGCTTAGTGGAATATTGCGTCCACAGTAGGACCTGGGTTTGACTTTACGCTCACAGGTTCAAATCTTGTTGGGTCCACTTAGCCTTTTGTCCTTCTGACATCGATAAAATCAATACCATTAAGTTAGGTAACAATAAACATCTGTTATTAAGTGCAAAGATACCCTTTGCGGTGACCCTGAAGTGAATGTTATGTATTATGATTACTGATTCCTTCATTTTTTAGACACTCTTGATTGAGGTTATGGATTTCAGTTAGTTATAACCCAACGGTGGCCCTTATGAAGGCAGTAGGCATGCACCTTGATGTCACTCATGCTAAATGTTTTCCGACCATAACCCAACAGATTAAGGAGAATGTTCATGTAGTGTTACTGCAGTGAAGGACGACAGTTTGGTTGCAGCAATTTATTTGATTTGAACTATTTTTCAACTCACCAGAATGTATTTGATAACTCAATGTATGTTTTAGTAAACTAAGTAAGTGCTTTGCCTCTATTTCAAAAACAATGCATAACATGCCTGCTTCTACCCCTAGTTACTACACTTGAGGAGATGCCAGCTCTGCAACTTAGCTCCTCAGATGCCTGTGAAAACGGAATCAATGGAGAAGAAACCTCCCCAGAGAACACTGAATCTGAGAAGGATGGAGGAAATGAAGCGGTTGTTGCTGAGCCTGAAACTATTTCTGATGCCAGTGACTGTGTTTGGCATGAAACTGAAGATCGCATTATTGTAATAGGGTCTGACACTACAGAAACAGCAGAGGAGCAAAATGAGGTTACTACTGAACCTCTCTCACTAGTCAATCCACCCAGGTGTACATGCCAAAGAGAAGGGAACAACAGCCGCAGGATGACATATAGCTCAGACATTCAGTGTGAGTCAAGTGATGATGTGGAAGTTGTTCCTTGTCATCCACCGATCTCAGATTTCCCTCCTGGTATTCCCATTACCAAGGAATTTGTGCAATGTTTTCTTCCGCAGGTGCAACGTAATATGCTTTTCCCATATAGGTGTGCTGCTTGCTGGCAAGCCTTTGCGTCAGCGGACATGCTGTTCTCTCACGTGATCCACGGACTAAGGGGGGACTTCAGCTGCCTTGTGTTCTTCCAGAGATGGAAACTTATGAGAAGAAGGCTGCGCATGGTGAGCAACAGGCTTGATGCTGCCACAGAGAGGCGCGACCGTCTGAAGAGAAAGCGAGAAGGTCTAATTTCTCTCCCACGTACAGTATGTTCTTGCTGTGGGAGGAGCGTCCAGGGGTACGTGAACAGCACCAGCAGTGAAAGCAACACCAGCAGCTGCTGCAGTGGCAGCCGGAAGAGGAAGCAGCAAGATCATGTTTGTCATTGCCCAACTCCAAAAAGGCAACGTTCTAATAGAGAGTCATTGTAGAATGCCACTAGAGCAGATCACAAGAGGCAATTGATCAGCTAATAAGCACATACTTTTAGCCAACATTTTAGAATTATTTAGGAAATGTTCATACACATTTAGGTTTAGCACATTACTAACCCATTACCAATAGGACAATGTTGATCGGTAAGAGGCACTTTATTTACGCAGCTAATTCCCCTTGTTAAACAGAGCTCCCTTGTCTGCTAAGAGCACATGTACAGTTCACAGAAAAGCTTTATCTGAGCCCCATGGCAAGGCTGTCTGGCAAAAACTGTAACTCCTTCACACTGATCTCCCTTTATCCTGTGCTGGGCATTATGGAGGCCGTAGAACATTCAAAGTTCTGCCACCTTTGTAAAGCTATACGTCACTTCTACAGAGAAATACATCTAGTGGTCCAACAGAGTTCAGGGGCACATACACTCTAAAGAGCAATTAATATTGCCTCAAAGTGTCAGATGTCACAGAGAGCAGTGAAGTCATTACAGGTAGAGTCCCCTCACACATCTATCCAGAGTGCTACAGAACAGCATCATTTTTACCTGAAGAACTCACTTCTACTGTCTAAAGTTATGAGAGCTAAATAGGTCGAATATGATATGTCTAAAAATTTGGTGTTTTGAAACAACTTCCTACTTTCCGTATCACCTCTCATTTTCCTATACAGTTCAGTTCAAAGCTTACCTTGGTTCATTATTTCCTGAGGACTTCCTGTTCCGGATCCTAGACTTTGTATCTTAAATTGCCCCAACTCCCATGTGTTACTCAACACCAAGATATATAAAACAGGCTTGAATGAGCAAGGAACACGGACTGGACTTTACATATTAGCATTACTTCCTAGCTGAAATTGGCATTGCTCCCTACCATGAAATAGGCACCAACTCCTGCTGTAGAACTGGCACAACTGTCTACTACACAATTAACACTACCTCCCTCACACGGATGAACTTCCTCATAGAAAACTGCAGTTAGTTACAACTGCATAAATGAGGAATTTTTAATCTGCATAGACACACAGGGTGGTAGTAATAGGTATTTCAACTGATTACAAAAAACTCAACTTGGGGAGATATCACATGACAAATTTAAAATGTTGTTTAATGTGGCATGTCTGCACTTATAGTAGTTGCTGCATCTGACCATGTCACATACCAAATCAGCCTAACCAATGGACACATACAGAGATTATCCTAATCCCACCACTTTCACCTCAACTGCCACAGGCTTTGGCCTACTGACCTCAGTGTAACAACTTTGCACTGCCAATCTTCCCACATAGCCCCATCATTTTGCACTACCAGTACTACTTCTCTGTTATTTACCATTTCTAAATCCTCACTGCTCTTATGTTGGCCAACATCCCAGTACCGTCGCAATCTAATTAACCCCAGGATCAGAGCCATGTCTACGCTTGAAACACATGAATTGGGGAAAAAACTTAGGTAAAACAGACAAGCATCCTACCCAACCATCACAATACGTGATGGCTGGCCTTTCCACAGAAAGGAAGAAATCAAGGCTGTGACTTTTCGAAACAATGTATTGGGGATCGGGAATAGGAAATTCTGTAACACATATAAGAAACATGGAAGGAGCCTCATTTTAAATAAGGCCACTTTGTCCATCACATTAAGTGGGAGCGTAGTCCACTTGGGAAGGTCCTTTTAATTATTTTTCAGCAGAAGTGTGAGGTTAAGATTGTGGGTCAATTCGGCACCACAGGTTTATGCATACTTAAGTATTTAAAACTTAAGCAGTGTATTGGAATGTTTGTTTGCCAACCGAAAGCAGCGTTATTTCCCTTCAGGGAGACCAAAAGGGATTTTCCCTAATTTGCATAGAGACCGGACAGCTCCTCATAGATTTTCAAGATTTCAAATGCTCGTGGTCCTGACACCTGGGGATTCGAGGCGACGAGGAGTGTATCAGCTGTGTATAGTGCGTTTTTATCTTCCATTGATCATCCCCAGTGCCAGCCCTGTACTTAAGCGCCACAGCAGATTATTCGAGCAAGAGGTTCAATGTCGAGAACAAACAGGAGAGGGGACAGCGGGACGCCTGCCTGGTATCCTATCAAATTTGAAACGTTTACGACTGTACCCCATTCATGAGGTATAATTCATGATGTGCCTACTCTTTGTTTGGGAACTGTGGCACTTCAACCCTCCTAGCAACAATCTAGGCCTAGGATTCCCCCCCAACTACAATGAGGGTACACATGTAACAAGCAGTCAAGCAGCAGCAGGGAAATTTTAAGCCAGTAAAAGGCTCCACCTCAACTGCATCCTTGATTGGTCCACTAATGATTCTCATGCCTAGAGGACCAGGCGAGGAAGCCTCTAGCCAGCACATTGCTGAGGTTGGTGTCTGGGGTCGGGACACTACCTGGACAATGGAGTAGGTCCCACCCACTGCTCTACCGCAAACACTTGCATCCGTAGCACTTATGTGCTGTGGATTGCCAACTCACTGCCACATAGGAGTCCTCTGGTCCAAGCTTTCAGCTCATCTCCTTCCAATAGACATATGCTCAGTGAGTATTGTCAGGTTCTTGCTCTTCATCAACAGTCAATGCTTGGACACCTGTCACCAAAGGCCTTAGCGGTATATATTGCTTTTCCTCACACATGTTGATGTTTTATGAAAGTGTTTAAAAATGTCGAGAACCTTCCTAATTATTTAGTTACAAAGAATGTATCTAAAACGGCAACATGTCTATAAATTACTGTCAAGCCAATTTTTTGTTCTGAATCATTTTCTACAACATTGGATATTGTGTCCCATATCTGAACCATGAAGAGCACTGTAAGACCAAGGTGTATTTTCATTTTTCTACTGAATGGGGTTTCCTCTTGTGTTAACAAAGTCTATGAAAAGCCAAATTATTGTCCCCTGTGAACAAAATGTTTTCTCAACTCTCAGTTTTTTGACTTTGTATTTCTACTCCCTGTCGAAAATATTAGGATGTTGTAGCAATTATAGGTTTTTATTGTAAAGTATCATAAGTTGTAATTGTTTAACAAATTCTAGTAAAAAGTTAAATTGTAAACTGCTGATATACTCTAAAAAACACAGCACAACAAAATCCAACGAAAATAAACTTTACAAACGTGTTGGCTCCTTACTTTCGGCTGTGTTCTCTTTTTTTGTATGAATGCTGCAAGTTTACCCCTTTATCCACATAAAACACATTGGGGCATATGTACAAGCCCCTATCGCCACCACAACGTCACCTATAATGACGTTGTGGTGGGGATAGGGGCTGCGCCTTATTTACAGGGCAGCGTGAAGCCACAAATCGTGGCTTAATTCTACCTTATACATAAGGCCCCCGTCCAAGCTATGGTTAGGGTCAAAGGGGTGGGCAGTGAGTTTTGTGGTGGGCGTTCCACCACAACACCCATTTATTTTGATGCTGCCCCCTATGTACAAGGGTGGCATACATAGGAGGCGATTCAGAAAAGGGGGTGGTGATGAACAGAGTGTCTGAATTAAGCAGACCACTCTTACCCAGTCCAAAGATCAGGGCTTGATCCATAACCGTTATTTAGCTCACTGAACCATCCCAGCTCAGAACCTGGCTATATGCAAATCAGTCTGTCCCTGGCCCAGTGCATCATGGGAACAGGGCAGACTAAACTACCAAGCCAATTCTTCACCAGAAAGGAGACAAGCTACCGGGGACCGGTTTCTGGCATTTCAGCCGTCGTCGGCCCGGCTTGCTTGAATCCTGATGGTGCAGTGAGCAAGGGACTCATGTCTGAGTATACCCTGCCACACCTATAGTGGCCAAAAACGATTCAGAAAAGGGGGTGGTGATGAACAGAGTGTCTGAATTAAGCAGACTACTCTTACCCAGTCCAAAGATCAGGGCTTGATCCATCACCGTTATTTAGCTCACTGCACCATCCCAGCTCAGAACCTGGCTATATGCAAATCAGTCTGTCCCTGGCCCAGTGCATCATGGGAACAGGGCAGACTAAACTACCAAGCCAATTCTTCACCAGAAACGAGACAAGCTACCGGGGACCGGTTTCTGGCATTTCAGCCGTCGTCGGCCCAGCTTGCTTGAATCCTGATGGTGCAGTGAGCAAGGGACTCATGTCTGAGTATACCCTGCCACACCTATAGTGGCCAAAAACGATTCAGAAAAGGGGGTGGTGATGAACAGAGTGTCTGAATTAAGCAGACCACTCTTACCCAGTCAAAAGATCAGGGCTTGATCCATCACCATTATTTAGCTCACTGCACCATCCAAGCTCAGAACCTGGCTATATGCAAATCAGTCTGTCGCTAGCCCAGTGCATCATGGGAACAGGGCAGACTAAACTACCAAGCCAATTCTTCACCAGAAAGGAGACAAGCTACCGGGGACCGGTTTCTGGCATTTCAGCCGTCGTCGGCCCGGCTTGCTTGAATCCTGATGGTGCAGTGAGCAAGGGACTCATGTCTGATCTCTTGACTGGGTGAGAGTATTCTGCTTAATTCAGAAACTCTGTCCATCACCACCCCTTGTTTTTAAAATAACTTGTCCACCCTAAGCGTGGAAGGGTATACTCAGATGTGAGTCCCTTGCTCATTGCACCATCAGGATTCAAGCAAGCCGGGCCGACGATGGCTGAAATGCCAGAAACCGGTCCCCGGAAACTTGTTTCCTTCCCAGTGTAAGAATTGGCTTGGTAGTTTGGTTTGCCCTGTTCCCATCATGCACTGGGACAGGAACAGACTAATTTGCATATAGCCAGGTTCTGAACTGGGATGGTGCAGTGAGCTAAAAAACGGTGTTGATCTCTTGACTGGGTGAGAGTATTCTGCTTAATTCAGAAACTCTGTCCATCACCACTCCTTGTTGTTAAATATTTTGTCCACCCTAAGCGTGGAAGGGTATACTCAGATGTGAGTCCCTTGCTCATTGCACCATCAGGATTCAAGCAAGCCGGGCCAACGACCGCTGAAATGCCAGAAACCGGTCCCCGGAAGCTTGTTTCCTTCCCAGTGTAAGAATTGGCTTGGCAGTTTGGTTTGCCCTGTTCCCATCATGCACTGGGACAGGAACAGACTAATTTGCATGTAGCCAGGTTCTGAACTGGGATGGTGCAGTGAGCTAAAAAACGGTGTTGGATCTAGCACTGATCTCTTGACTGGGTGAGAGTATTCTGCTTAATTCAGAAACTCTGTCCATCACCACCCCTTGTTGTTAAATATTTTGTCCACCCTAAGCGTGGAAGGGTATACTCAGATGTGAGTCCCTTGCTCATTGCACCATCAGGATTCAAGCAAGCCGGGCCGACGACGGCTGAAATGCCAGAAACCGGTCCCCGGAAACTTGTTTCCTTCCTAGTGTAAGAATTGGCTTGGTAGTTTGGTTTGCCCTGTTCCCATCATGCACTGGGACAGGAACAGACTAATTTGCATATAGCCAGGTTCTGAACTGGGATGGTGCAGTGAGCTAAAAAACGGTGTTGGACGTAGCCTTGATCTCTTGACTGGGTGAGAGTATTCTGCTTAATTCAGAAACTCTGTCCATCACCACCCCTTGTTGTGAAATACATAGGAGGCAGCACTAAAATTAAGACCAGGCAAAACCTAATCTTAAGATGGCGAAACGAGGAGAGATGCATTATTTCTCCTCATTTTTGCTTTTTCCATGTGTGCTGCATTGTGCAACACAAATAGAAAAAGCAAAATGCCAATGTTTTTTTTATGTATAGGAAGGTGTCCCTTCCTGTACATAAACAAACTTTTTTAAAAAATGCGATTTTTTCAGTTTCATGTGTGCTGCATGAAGCACGCATGAAAGTGACAGAATGGCATTTCTAGGATTGTTTATGTGCAGGAAGGGAAACCTCCCTACACATAAACAATCCTCTCCTGCACACAGAAACCCTTGCACTGTGGTGCAATGGTGCCTGCATTGGCGCGAAGATGCTATACTTACTGGCACTGTACCTGCCACTCTCCTCCCGAGCCTCCTTCCGCCGGCTAAAGCCAGGTGATTATTGACAATCAGGAACTATGGAGGGCAAGTGTGGAGGTATGGTATCTAAGTGCAATGGGCATAAGTTGGCGTAGCAGTAGGTGTCAGTGTAGACTGACATAGGTATGTTTATTGTGACTGTGCTTATCCCATATTAATACATGGATTTACCCTTTAGGCACTATTGTAGTCAAGCATGTAATATGACCTCATAATGTTACATGCTTGAAAGGGGTAGTGTCTGAGTATTTTGGGGTGTATGGATGATCTGATACCACGATCTGTCAGACAAAGGTTATCATTTGTGGGAAGAGTGTATGGGCAATGCAAGCTTTATAGTCACAAATAAATAGATCCCATTAAAATAATAGGTTAGGTGCTGATTAGTCAATATCTCATCAGTAGCTTCTCTTGATTAGACCATGGTGTATTCAATTCAATAAAACCTATCACAATACACCAACCTGCAAGACATAGAAGCCCAGAAGCCCTGGCCTCAGGGAAAAGGCTGATCTTTGGCTTTTGGCTCTCACTCTGTTTGAGCCTTGTCAGTGGGCAGCCACAGTGCCAATATCGGCCCAACCCTGACCTTTCTTCATACAACACACCACTCCACCAATAACTGACACAACACAAGTTTGATGGAGAAAGTTGTTGCAGTTTTATTAGCATATACATTATGCCACCATGTTGAGTTATCTTACGGACGGTCCAGAGCAGGTCGCCTCTCGCGACCCGCCCACCTGATGATCCATAACCCCGCGGTGTTAACCGTAGGGGCGTTGTCAGTTTTGGGGGGGAAGGACTATCCCCTCCCCGGCGAACCTCTTGTACGCCCATTACTCCACCCCTCCCTCTCGGGGGCGTAGCATTGGCAACCCCCGGTTGCTCAGGTCTACAACCGCCCGAAGGATTAACGGGGCACCGTCACTCCTCCAGGGTCCAACCCAGCGTGGATCTCCCTGGGGATAATTCTGCTCTCGCACCCACCGGTGCTCCTGTAGAGGGTACCCCTCTGTACCTTTCTGCATTGGATCACCCTGTAACTCCGCCTGCAACACAAAGACAGTAATATTAATAGCAAAAACAACCCCCCCACTTTCTGCCCGAAAGCAGGGTAAGCGGATGGGAGGGAAAAAACAGCGACAGGCAGTCACCTGCACCCGGTCCAGGCAGGGGAGGATGAGGGTCAGCGCGAGCAGCGGCCAGGAACAAAGAGGGTGCTTGACCCTCGCCCCCTGGGCTACATAGTCACTCCCCCATCCCCCAAGACACAGGAAGTGACATCACGGGGAGACCCCTAATCCCCCAAACCACTAGACCGCTCAGGGTCTGTGCCGTCCTATGGCACTAAGGGGGGCCGCCCTCGTATGTGGCCACCTTTGGTGTCCCGGGGCAGCCAATCATAGTGCCAATATCGGCCCAACCCCAGACCTTTCTTCATACAACACACCACTCCACCAATAACCGACACAACACAAGTTTGTTAGAGAAAGTTATTGCAGTTTTATTAGCATATACATTATGCCACCATGTTGGGTTATCTTACGGACGATCCAGAGCAGGACGCCTCTCGCGACCCGCCCACCTGATGAGCCATAACCCCTGCGGTGTTAACCGTAGGGGCGTTGTCAGTTTTGGGGGGGAAGGTCTATCCCCTACCCCGGCGAACCTCTCGTTCGCCCATTACTCTGCCCCTCCCTCTCGGGGGCGGAGCGTTGGCAACTCCCGGTTGCTCAGGTCTACAACTGCCCGAAGGACTAACGGGGCGCCGTCACTCCTCCAGGGTCCAACCTAGCGTGAATCTCCCTGGGAATAATTCTGCTCTCGCACCCACCGGTGCTCATGTAGAGGGTACCCCTCTGTACCTTTCTGCATTGGATCGCCCCGTAACTCCGCCTGCAACACAAAGACAGTAATATTAATAGCAAAAACAACCCCCGCACTCACTGCCCGAAAGCAGGGTAAGTGGATGGGAGGGAAACACAGCAACGGGCAGTCTGACATAGGTATGTTTATTGTGACTGTGCTTATCCCATATTAATACATGGATTTACCCTTTAGGCACTATTGTAGTCAAGCATGTAATATGACCTCATAATGTTACATGCTTGAAAGGGGTAGTGTCTGAGTATTTTGGGGTGTATGGATGATCTGATACCACGTTCTGTCAGACAAAGGTTATCATTTGTGGGAAGAGTGTATGGGCAATGCAAGCTTTATAGTCACAAATAAATAGATCCCATTAAAATAATAGGTTAGGTGCTGATTAGTCAATATCTCATCAGTAGCTTCTCTTGATTAGACCATGGTGTATTCAATTCAATAAAACCTATCACAATACACCAACCTGCAAGACATAGAAGCCCAGAAGCCCTGGCCTCAGGGAAAAGGCTGATCTTTGGCTTTTGGCTCTCACTCTGTTTGACCCTTGTCAGTGGGCAGCCACAGTGCCAATATCGGCCCAACCCTGACCTTTCTTCATACAACACACCACTCCACCAATAACCGACACAACACAAGTTTGATGGAGAAATTTGTTGCAGTTTTATTAGCATATACATTATGCCACCATGTTGGGTTATCTTACGGACGGTCCAGAGCAGGTCGCCTCTCGCGACCCGCCCACCTGATGATCCATAACCCCCGCGGTGTTAACCGTAGGGGCGTTGTCAGTTTTGGGGGGGAAGGACTATCCCCTCCCCGGTGAACCTCTTGTACGCCCATTACTCCACCCCTCCCTCTCGGGGGCGTAGCATTGGCAACCCCCGGTTGCTCAGGTCTACAACCACCCAAAGGACTAACGGGGCGCCGTCACTCCTCCAGGGTCCAACCCAGCGTGGATCTCCCTGGGGATAATTCTGCTCTCGCACCCACCGGTGCTCCTGTAGAGGGTACCCCTCTGTACCTTTCTGCATTGGATCACCCTGTAACTCCGCCTGCAACACAAAGACAGTAATATTAATATCAAAAACAACCCCCCCACTTTCTGCCCGAAAGCAGGGTAAGCGGATGGGAGGGAAAAACAGCAACAGGCAGTCACCTGCACCCGGTCCAGGCAGGGGAGGATGAGGGTCAGCGCGAGCAGCGGCCAGGAACAAAGAGGGCGGTTGACCCTCGCCCCCTGGGCTATATAGTCACTCCCCCCTCCCCCAAGACACAGGAAGTGACATCACGGGGGGACCCCTAATCCCCCCAACAAACTAGACCACTCGGGGTCTGTGCCATCCGATGGCACTAAGGGTGGCCGCCCTCGTAGGTTTCCACCTTTGGTGTCCCGGGGCATCCAATCATAGTGCCAATATCGGCCCAACCCCAGACCTTTCTTCATACAACACACCACTCCACCACTCCACCAATAACCGACACAACACAAGTTTGATGGAGAAAGTTGTTGCAGTTTTATTAGCATATACATTATGCCACCATGTTGGGTTATCTTACGGACGATCCAGAGCAGGACGCCTCTCGCGACCCGCCCACCTGATGAGCCATAACCCCTGCGGTGTTAACCGTAGGGGCGTTGTCAGTTTTGGGGGGAAGGTCTATCCCTCCCCCGGCGAACCTCTTGTTCGCCCATTACTCTGCCCCTCCCTCTCGGGGGCGGAGCGTTGGCAACTCCCGGTTGCTCAGGTCTACAACTGCCCGAAGGACTAACGGGGCGCCGTCACTCCTCCAGGGTCCAACCCAGCGTGAATCTCCCTGGGAATAATTCTGCTCTCGCACCCACCGGTGCTCCTGTAGAGGGTACCCCTCTGTACCTTTCTGCATTGGATCGCCCTGTAACTCCGCCTGCAACACAAAGACAGTAATATTAATAGCAAAAACAACCCCGCACTCACTGCCCGAAAGCAGGGTAAGTGGATGGGAGGGAAACACAGCAACGGGCAGTCACCCGCTCCGCGTCCAGGTAGGGGAGGGCGAGGGTCAGCGCGAGCAGCGGCCAGGAACAAAGAGGGTGCTTGACCCTCGCCCCCTGGGCTACATAGTCACTCCCCCATCCCCCAAGACACAGGAAGTGACATCACGGGGAGACCCCTAATCCCCCAAACCACTAGACCGCTCAGGGTCTGTGCCGTCCTATGGCACTAAGGGTGGCCGCCCTCGTATGTGGCCACCTTTGGTGTCCCGGGGCAGCCAATCATAGTGCCAATATCGGCCCAACCCCAGACCTTTCTTCATACAACACACCACTCCACCAATAACCGACACAACACAAGTTTGTTAGAGAAAGTTATTGCAGTTTTATTAGCATATACATTATGCCACCATGTTGGGTTATCTTACGGACGATCCAGAGCAGGACGCCTCTCGCGACCCGCCCACCTGATGAGCCATAACCCCTGCGGTGTTACCCGTAGGGGCGTTGTCAGTTTTGGGGGGGGGGGAGGTCTATCCCTCCCCCGGCAAACCTCTTGTTCGCCCATTACTCCGCCCCTCCCTCTTGGGGGGCGGAGCATTGGCAACCCCCGGTTGCTCAGGTCTACAACCTCCCAAAGGACTAACGGGGCGCCGTCACTCCTCCAGGGTCCAACCCAGCGTGGATCTCCCTAGGGATAATTCTGCTCTCGCACCCACCGGTGCTCCTGTAAAGGGTACCCCTCTTTACCTTTCTGCATTGGATCGCCCTGTAACTCCGCTATGGCTCTGGGTGTGGCCGCCATCGCCCCAGAGTCCCCCACCTACTAGCTTCCTATTAGTACAACCTGCTGCTCCTAGTGCTTTCCGCTATATCAACCAAAGATTGCCTTATCAGCTTCGGGTAAATGAACCCCGTCTACATCAAAGCACACAGTGCATTTGGCAAGTAGCAACCCAAGCCTGATGAAACAAGTTCTCCTATGCTTCAGGCTACTCCCAAGTTATCGGGCGACACTATCCACCTCTCCTTGGCGCCAAGAACCTATTGCCCTACAATTGCAATCACCGGCCTCTCTCGGCTCAGGCAAGGACAAGTCTGCTCTCTTCCTCAGCTCCGCAAAGCTGGCACGCAACCAAACTTCTTTCTCACTTCTGCCGCCCTCCGGACAGGGAACTGTGACAGTGATGTCCATGAACTTTACAACTAACTGCCAACTGTGCTTTGCAGGTGTCCATCTAGTGCGCCATCCCCCAGTCCAATCCTATTCTGTACAGCTGGCTGTCCAGAAACCAACAAGCCCCTATCAGGTAAACTAGAAAAGGTGGCTGGTCAACTGGCGTTGACACAGACTTAATTGCGCACAGCCTAATGAATTTGTTGATCTAACACTGTTTGTTCATTTCACAAATACAATTTATTCATATATCATTCACTGATTATTGTAAACATCAGTATTGCATCATTATTTAACAGTTCACATTATTCGTGATGATTCACATCAATACAGAGTTCAATATGTAAACAAAAAGCAAACAATCAATACAAAGTAGGTTAGATTGGCGTTCGCCCAATGCATTTCGGGACGATAAGAAAGTCCCTTCGTCAGGGGCACCACTGTAAAATAAGCATAATATACAGGCACATCAGTATATCGTATAATGTTTCAAATATACAAGAAAAAATCGTAGAATAACATTACCCTGCAACAAACGAAAGTGAAACCTTCACCGTCATCACCCATGTGATATTTGTGAAAAAAGAAGAAGAAGAAGAAGACAACAAGAAAAAAAAAAGATATTTACTCACACCAAAAGACCTCTATCTCGATAGGTTGCTGATTACCTGAAGTCAGTCAACTAAAAAAAAAAAAAAAAAAAAGCCTCTTTCTACAAGAAATAATTCAAACCAATGATTTAAAACTCAACATTATTCCCTGTTTGTCTCATAACATCAATCCATGGCATAATTTCATACCTATTAATTTGGTTCCACGTGTGGATGTAAAACGATTCACCATTCAGACACCGTGTCGCTCTCTGCTACTCGAACCAATTTCAACCTATAGCGTGTTAACAAATAAACCGTCACTATTTCACAGCCTCATTTTGCCGTAAAGAACTCACGATGTTGATCTTAACATACCTAGTATAACTTCAAAAGGTTCTTGTGATTATACTAGTGCGACGTCCACTCAACTCACAATGGTCCTTAGGCCTGTTAAATAATTACAAAAAAGCCGTCATTCTACTACTCACTAGTAATCCAAGCAAGTGTGCTCAAAACATTCATGATTCTCACCTTGTCGGAATCTGTCAGTATCCAAACGCCACTATTTCCGTTCTCCACTCCTCGCTTCAAACAATCCTACGGCTTTAGAAAATTGAATCGAGCGCTTCCTACTTAACCCGTGTAGCAACGCATCCCATTGGCTACTCGACCGTTACATCCACCAATCCCGTCAACGCATGCTATTACTTGACAACCGCCGAACAACTTACAACCAATCTCTCCCATTGGTTAAACACCCGTCAAGTCTACCAATCGTATGGACTTTTTTTAACAGAGTCAACTTATGTATCAACCTACGCGGTTGTGTTTTTTTAAAACACAAAGTCCAATGCTTTATCGGTGCGGACAGCGAAAGTGAGTGAAACAAAACAAGCATCCCCATACTATAATGATGCAAACAGTGAAGGTAAAAGAAAATCCGTCAGAAGGCTACAGAAATCCTAAGAATGGACAAATCAGTGCAAAAGAAGAAGAATACAAACTGAAGAAATGTGAAAAAAGAGACATGCGTAAAGTGCATAAATTGAATAAATAGACCTCTACTTTTTTCTTGTTATGGAAACATACTTAAACACAGCAAGATACAATATAAATTACACAAAACAATACTGTCTAAAGATAACTGCTGAGTTCAATACGGTCATTCAGACCCCCTGGGGTCAGAGTCCCCAGCATTTTTATCCAGAATGTCTCTCTCTGTAACAATTTTTTGTTCAAATCGGTACCTTCCTTGCTATGTACAACCTCTATGATTTGGAATCTCAACTGCGCTATTGAGTGTTGTTTTTCTGGCCAATGCATCGGTAAAGGGGATGTTAGTGATTTGTTACGTATCCTACTTTTATGTTCAGAGATACGAATTTTGAGTTTGCGCTCAGTCTTTCCTATATATAGTAGCCCACAGGGGCACTTGATTGAATAAATGACCTGGTTTGTGTTACAGTCACCATCATATTTTAATTTTATTGATTTTCCAGATTGTGGGTGTGAGAGTACGTGGCCTAAGATCGCATTATTACAGTGTACACAGTTAGTGCACCTGCGCATTCCCTTGAAATTTTTCTGTTTTATTTCTGTGTTGCTCAATAACTCTTTTAAGTTTTTGGAACGAGTATAAGCAAATAGTGGTTTGTCATTGAAGATCTGGTTGAAGTCTATCTCCTGTTCCAGAAGTTCCCATCTTTTCTTGATGATATTCTTGATTTTCTGAGAGTTAGTTGAATATTTTGATACAAATACATTCCGTTTTTTTTCAATCTGTTGTTTCTTCATCAGTAGTGTGTCCCGATCCTCCTTAAGTGCTTTGCTTATACTCGTTCCAAAAACTTAAAAGAGTTATTGAGCAACACAGAAATAAAACAGAAAAATTTCAAGGGAATGCGCAGGTGCACTAACTGTGTACACTGTAATAATGCGATCTTAGGCAACGTACTCTCACACCCACAATCTGGAAAATCAATAAAATTAAAATATGATGGTGACTGTAACACAAACCAGGTCATTTATTCAATCAAGTGCCCCTGTGGGCTACTATATATAGGAAAGACTGAGCGCAAACTCAAAATTCGTATCTCTGAACATAAAAGTAGGATACGTAACAAATCACTAACATCCCCTTTACCGATGCATTGGCCAGAAAAACAACACTCAATAGCGCAGTTGAGATTCCAAATCATAGAGGTTGTACATAGCAAGGAAGGTACCGATTTGAACAAAAAATTGTTACAGAGAGAGACATTCTGGATAAAAATGCTGGGGACTCTGACCCCAGGGGGTCTGAATGACCGTATTGAACTCAGCAGTTATCTTTAGACAGTATTGTTTCGTGTAATTTATATTGTATCTTGCTGTGTTTAAGTATGTTTCCATAACAAGAAAAAAGTAGAGGTCTATTTATTCAATTTATGCACTTTACGCATGTCTCTTTTTTCACATTTCTTCAGTTTGTATTCTTCTTCTTTTGCACTGATTTGTCCATTCTTAGGATTTCTGTAGCCTTCTGACGGATTTTCTTTTACCTTCACTGTTTGCATCATTATAGTATGGGGATGCTTGTTTTGTTTCACTCACTTTCGCTGTCCGCACTGATAAAGCATTGGACTTTGTGTTTTAAAAAAACACAACCGCGTTGGTTGATACATAAGTTGACTCTGTTAAAAAAAGTCCATGCGATTGGTAGACTTAACGGGTGTTTAACCAATGGGAGAGATTGGTTGTAAGTTGTTCGGCGGTTGTCAAGTAATAGCATGCGTTGACGGGATTGGTGGATGTAACGGTCGAGTAGCCAATGGGATGCGTTGCTACACGGGTTAAGTAGGAAGCGCTCGATTCAATTTTCTAAAGCCGTAGGATTGTTTGAAGCGAGGAGTGGAGAACGGAAATAGTGGCGTTTGGATACTGACAGATTCCGACAAGGTGAGAATCATGAGTGTTTTGAGCACACTTGCTTGGATTACTAGTGAGTAGTAGAATGACGGCTTTTTTGTAATTATTTAACAGGCCTAAGGACCATTGGGAGTTGAGTGGACGTCGCACTAGTATAATCACAAGAACCTTTTGAAGTTATACTAGGTATGTTAAGATCAACATCGTGATTTCTTTACGGCAAAATGAGGCTGTGAAATAGTGACGGTTTATTTGTTAACACGCTATAGGTTGAAATTGGTTCGAGTAGCAGAGAGCGACACGGTGTCTGAATGGTGAATCGTTTTACATCCACACGTGGAACCAAATTAATAGGTATGAAATTATGCCATGGATTGATGTTATGAGACGAACAGGGAATAATGTTGAGTTTTAAATCATTGGTTTGAATTTTTTCTTGTAGAAAGAGGCTTTTTTTTTTTTTTTGAGTTGACTGACTTCAGTTAATCAGCAACCTATCGAGATAGAGGTCTTTTGGTGTGAGTAAATATCTTGTTGTTTTTTCTTGTTGTCTTCTTCTTCTTCTTCTTTTTTCACAAATATCACATGGGTGATGACGGTGAAGGTTTCACTTTCGTTTGTTGCAGGGTAATGTTATTCTACGATTTTTTCTTGTATATTTGAAACATTATACGATATACTGATGTGCCTGTATATTATGTTTATTTTACAGTGGTTCCCCTGACGAAGGGACTTTCTTAACGTCCCGAAATGCATTGGGCGAACGCCAATCTAACCTACTTTGTATTGATTGTTTGCTTTTTGTTTACATATTGAACTCTGTAGTGATGTGAATCATCACGAATAATGTGAACTGTTAAATAATGATGCAATACTGATGTTTACAATAATCAGTGAATGATATATGAATAAATTGTATTTGTGAAATGAACAAACAGTGTTAGATCAACAAATTCATTAGGCTGTGCGCAATTAAGTCTGTGTCAACGCCAGTTGACCAGCCACCTTTTCTAGTTTAAGACAGAGTACTGGGTATACTCTATTAGTTGCAGCACGCAAATCAAAATAATCAAATCAAGTGTTTTTTAAAAAAGAGGAAAATAGGTGTGCTCAGAACACACTCATTAGTTCCTATCAGGTAAACAACACCACTGCCAGTGGCATGGTGTCCCCTGTCCAGCATATGGCCTCACACCTTTACTTAGACATACTGGGGACATACCACCATCAGGGTTCCGCCAGACGGCTCACTCCCGTAAAGCCAACCCTACTGTAGGCTAACAAACTCCTCGCAATGTTTAGCCTCACTGGGGCGACACGTAACCTTCAACCCATGGGAACCTAATTGTAAGTCCATGACCTCTCAACTATGCCTGCCAACTGCGTTCTGGTGTTGCCTTAAAACACTGTGTAGAGGATCTCCTCATGTTTGACACTTGTACAAGTCGTCCCCCTGTGCCTGGCCTTCGATGGACCCTATGAAGCTTGTAACAAGCAGCCTATACAACTATATATACAAGTGTGCAACGAGAGGAACTAATTTTTCCTAGCTCTTACTTCCTGGCATGTGAACACTGCCAAAGGAATCCCTACTTTAGTACCTGAAAACAAGTAAATAAATACTGTCTAGGTGAAAGCTTACCTGAGCACCTAGCCACGGGCCCTCCACTACGTGTCAACCCCTGTTGTTGAACTTTTTGCTGTTAAAATTGCCTGCCCACTTCCGGACCCTTCATGTACAACCAGCCAAACCAATCGCTTACATGGCCAAAATTGCCAACCTGTGTCCCACGAATTAACAAGTAGAGGCTAACTGTATCGGCCTGATCCAAAGTGGAGGCAAAGCTGAGATGTCTTAGTGGGATCAGACTGGAGGAGGTATGTGTGTGACTAATGCAGGCCCAAAATTCTGTGCAACCTGATGATGCATCTCCAAAGTGCCAATGGGCCAGAGTAAAGGAAACTGGCAATGCTGTGGTACAAGTATGTGATTGTCTCAGCGTGGGCCAGGATGCAGCAGTTAATGTGAGGCTTATGCAGGCCCAACTAATCTGCAGGGCTATCCAGCTTGTTCAGGTAATGTGCTGAATATTGCCTTGGATATAGCCGCTATGCCAATTGCCTCCCTGTAATTTACAAAAGGGAGGCACTACACTTACAACAGTCAGTGCTGCTTAGTTGCCCAAGATAAGAAGCCACAGTTAAAGCTTTCTTGCATAGCCAACCACGAACTAGCCACCCCCTTCAGAGCTACACGCGTAAAACTGCTATGTGTGACATTTCCATTATTCCAGTGCACGATGAGTGACTTTGAAAGACTAAGAAAGACACTTTCTTGCTAGCACACAACATTGAAGATGAGGGAGACCCAATGTCAGAATTACGCCCATCTGACCCACAAGCATTCTAGGCAGACCAACGATATCAGGCTGCTTTTGTCAGACATTCCATAGCTTGGAGTGTGCATGTGTGAGACAGTAACCTATGCACGAAACCTTGGGAGTAAAAGTGCCTGGTCTTGAATGAGACTGCGTAGCTCAGATGGAACAGAGTATCACAAAATTACACAGTCGGTCAGAACTGCCTGGCCCCGTGAGACCGGAGATTTTAAGAGAAGTCCTCCATGTACCCCACAATGAGGACCCGCCCAGTCGTCTACCTTTCTACACATGAGGTTACTTGTCCAGTCACCTAGGAGCTGTGGCCGACAGGAAAATAAGACTTTGTTGCTGTTTGGGCATTGCCTAATGTTGTTAAACAATAACTGTGGGTATCTTAGAAGAAAACAAAATTCCACCATTCTGAACTGATCAGCCTGTGCCAAGGAAGTAGTCTCAACATGGGTTTTTCCACTTTGCTACAGGTATCAGAGCACCCACCCTTCCCGCAGTGGATGGGGCCTCAGTTGTTCAAACTGCTAATAAAATTATTAGAGAACAAACGGCACAGCAATCCATTAATGCACATGAGACGCATGACATGCCTAAATCAACCTGTTGATGAGCAGAAAACACCTTTCCCATATCTTTCGCATGAAATGCATGAATAGCCCCTGTCCTGCCACTGCATCCAGCGCGAACACCCCAATTATTGCACCGTAAAACGCATTGTCCAGACTCAAGTAAGAGAGAACCTCCAATTTTGCACAGGGCTGCCTAATAAGTCCCAGCTCCCAGTTACCATTCATGTATTACTTCCATGAGTGAAACCAGCACGCGTCCCACACCCCGGATAGTAATGACAACAGGGGAGAACATGGGAATCCCAGACACTAACACACTGCCCCCAGTGTGCTATGATCCTTATACCTGTTGATAATTCAGGTGGCCCCCCATGTGGGTGGGGCGGTTCTCGTGCGCGGATCCTGCATTAGAGACAGAAAACATTCATTAAAATGCCCCCCCCCCCCGATCCACGATCTGCATTCTCTGCAATGAGACATGGCCCTCAATGCCCCACACGCTACCCAGGGCAGTTGGTGTTACGAGCACTAATTAGTCAGCATTACCTGCACCCTTCCACAATTAAAGTTGTCCTCTCTTAATAATTGAAGGAAGTCCATTCATAAACGAAACACTCCTCTCCTTGGCTCTGAAGGTGTCTACCCAAGTGTTCTGATGCCTAGAGAGGCTGCCCATTCTTGCAGTATTATCCCTCTAACTGAGTAGATCCTCTGTTGTCGCATGCACCCGTCACCAACCTCTGGTAACACACAGCTTGCTACCTCTAACAGTCTGTTTAGATCTGGGGTTTGCACGAGTTGCCCCAATGCTTAAATAACGTTTGATTATTACGTTAGACTGACCGCCTTGAATGTACCTCACCTGTACTATATACGCTAATGTAATTGGCACCCAAGATCCATTCTTCTCTTGCAATGCCTAGTACAAACATCTTCTACTATCAGCTCTTGTTGAAACTTGCTTCTTGTAACTTCGCGTGGCTATGTACTGAGAACACCTATGGGAGTATCGGTTCTGTCCCCCTTGAGAAGCGTTCTGACCCCCAACGGGCAAAGTCCGTGCTCCCACGCCAGGCGCATAGAACTGCAGAAACCTGCAACAAGGTTCCTTTAACCTCTAAAAAAAATAATAATAATTACACCGTCTACTCTGTAGCGGGCCTCTAGCTTGAAGCTTGGGTCAGTCATTCCACGTTTAACTGAGTGATTAAATCTATTCTCTCTCCCCAAGAGTTAGGCTTCAAGTTGTTAAGAGTTCTTGCACTAATATCCTCATGCAAGGTCCAAATCCTCCTGGTAGGCCCGCAATGTTCTTGTTAAACTTTTGATTCATTGCTAGCATGGTTACCCTCGCACCAGCATATCATGCCAGGAATGATGGATGAAGACACTATTTCCGAAACACCAGGAATACGCTAATAATGATCAATGATGTTAATATACATCAGTTATTAACGATGTAATTCATAAGATATGCTTTATACACAACACCTAGACAGTGTTAGTGTGGACCTTACACGCCATGAAGAACAATGACGTTAAGTAAATTGAAGCAAGGCATGCCCCACCATCAATTTACTATTTTGTACACGTGCCAAACCACAGCACAGGTCGCTTAGATGGCTGCCATGAAGTGATCCACGACGTCCTCCTCTGACCGATACCTGCATGGATATAAACAAAAGACATCCAAGCCCGCAGGACGGGCTCGAGAACCCCCATGGTGTTGAGTTACCTTCGGCATGTAATCGTATAATTGACACAACACTTCCCCATATGCATAGAATCCTAAGGCATGCCTAATGCCTATTCATTTAATATCACCAACTAAAACACAGTGAAGCATTCCATGTTCTCCTTAACAGCAACACTGATCCCAATGAGCAATAATGACCACTGGAATAATATTAACATTGGGTACAGCAGCAGTGTGTTGCCCGGTGTAAAGTGCTCTCCCTAGTAGCAATAAACGCTATGTAATGAAATAACACTACAATTAGAGGCTCCTGCCGTCTTACAGGTGTAGTGGCAGACGCATGTAGAAAAGAGTACTATTGCCCCCTCATGGTAAACAGTCATAATATCGATTCCAAAATATAGAATGGACATAATATCGAAGTAAAAATATAGAATGGACAAAATATCGAATGGACACAATATAGTGGTTAAAAATATCGAATTTAAGGTAAGTAATATCGATTTTCAAAATATAGAAGTCAAAATATCGAAGTATACAATATAGGCATTAACTATATCGATTTTTTAATAATATCAATTTTTTAAAGTGTTTTGTATGCTAGTATATGTGTGAAAAGTGTATATTAATTTTTGTAATGTATGTTTAATGTATTTTAAGTAATGAATTTTATGTTATTTAATTTTTGCGTAATTTAATTCTGTAGCGGGTTGTGGGTTTATAGGGGAATAGGGTGGGAAGAAATTTAATTGTAATTAATTAAATATTTTTATTTATTTATTGGTATTCATTTTGAATTTATTGGTATTTTTTAATTGGTAATTAATTTGTATTAATTGCCAATTAATTTGTATTAATTGATTAATTGTTAATTATGTTAATTTTCTAAATGTATTTTCTGTAGCGGGTTGTGGGTTTATAGGGGAATAGGGTGGGAAGTAATTTAATTGTAATTAATTAAATATTTTTATTTATTTATTGGTATTCATTTTGAATTTATTGTTATTTTTAATTGGTAATTAATTTTTATTAATTGCCAATTAATTTGTATTAATTGATTAATTGTTAATTATGTTAATTTTCTAAATGTATTTTCTGTAGCGGGTTGTGGGTTTATAGGGGAATAGGGTGGGAAGTAATTTAATTGTAATTAAGTAAATAATTTTTTTCATTTATTGGTATTGATTTTAAATTTATTGTTAATTAATTTTTAATTGGTAATTAATTTCTATTAATTGGTAATTAATTTTTATTAATTGGTAATTATTTTGTATTAATTAAATATTTGATAATTATGATAATTGTATTAATGTATTTTCTGTAGTGGGATGTGGATTTATAGGGGAATAGGGTGGGAAGTAATGTAATTGTAATTAATTACATATTAAAAATACTTTTTGCGTATTGATAATTAATTTACTGTTACTTTTTAATTGGTATTAATTTTTATTATTTATTATTTTTTGTTATTGAAAATTAATTAGTTGTTAAATAATTATGAATAGGTTATTAATTTTGAATAACTAATATGTAGTTGTATTTCTAATTAATTATTACATAAAATTAAATTGGTTATTAATTTCAATTAATGTTTTATTGGTATTGATATTTAATTTATTTTTAATAATATATTAAATCATTACTTTCCTTACTGTTAAACTCACTGGAGTGCGAATAGTAATTTTCACCCTCCCGCTATCCAACGCTTTCCCTACTGTTGCACTCTCTGGAGTGGGAATAGTATTTTTTACCCCTACGCTATCCAACGCTTTCCCTGCTGTTGCACTCTCTGGAGTGGGCATAGTAATTTTTACCCCTACGCTATCCAATGCTTTCCCTACTGTTGTACTCTCTGGAGTTGAAATAGTAATTTTTACCCTTCCAATATCCAACGCTTTCCCTACTTTTGCACTCTCTGGAGTGGGAATAGTAATTCTTACCCCTACGCTATCCAACGCTTTCCCTACTGTTGCACGCTCTGGAGTTGGAATAGTAATTTTTACCCTCCCGCTATCCAACGCTTTCCCTAATGTTGCACTCTCTGGAGTGGAAATAGTAATTTTTACCCATATGCTATCCAACGCTTTCCCTACTGCTGCACTCTCTGGAGTGGGAATAGTAATTTTTACCCTTAAGCTATCCAACGCTTTCCCTACTGTTGCACTCTCTGGAGTGGGAATAGTATTTTTTACCCCTACGCTATCCAACGCTTTCCCTACTGTTGCACTCACTGGAGTGGGAATAGTAATTTTTACCCCTACGCTATCCAACGCTTTTCCTACTGTTGCACTCTGGAGTGGGAATAGTATTTTTTACCCCTACGCTATCCAACGCTTTCCCTACTGTTGCACTCACTGGAGTGGGAATAGTATTTTTTACCCCTACGCTATCCAACGCTTTCCCTACTGTTGCACTTACTGGAGTGGTAATAATAAATGTTACCCTCCTGCTATCCTACGGTAAAATATTGTACATTTTTTATTAATAACTTAAATTAATTATATCTTAATTTTAAGGTTATTTGAGTATTTTATAAGTATGTTAGTTAATTATATTTATTATTTCATTAATTTTAAATTACTTTTAAGACATTTAAAAAAATTCGATATTTTGACTGACTATATTTTTTACAGACTATATTTTGGATTCGATATTTTTGTACTTACCTGTTTGTAGATAGGAATTCGATATTTTGGCATTCTATATTTTGGTGACTATATTTTGGTAAGTCTATATTTTGTCATTCTATATTATGTCAGTGATCCCCCTCTCATGTCACCAATAAAGAATGCTTTTAAAATTGTACATTGTCAGTCCACAAAGTGGTTTCTCTATGCATCGTACAGCCACATACATATCTAATGCGGAAAATTACATGCGGATGAGGTGGGGGAGGTCCCATGTCAACCTGCTCAATTTGGTTGATAACTGTTCACATACCAGCCGCTAGGTTCGGAGCTCCCTGGGTATTTGTTGACCTTGGTTTGGGTGAAAACACAAAGAAAGACTGGGGAAGCAAAAGGGAGATTCGAGTTGCTGAGTGTAGTAGGCCGCACTGGCCACTGTAGAAATAGTTTGGATGCGTAAATATGGTATGTAAGGTATCAACTCCACAGGAGCATATATGTTTACCCCAACTCAACGTATGTAAAACTCACCCATCAACTAACTTGTCCCTGGATAGCACACATAAGCTCCCTGACCTATATATACAGTGGTTGTACCACAATACCTGTCCAGAAAATTGCCCTTAAATATATCTACTACTTACAGTTGTATCAATACTATTGCTAGTATTTAACTTATATGTTGTTTAATGTTAAGAGTACTTCCATCATCATGGGTAGACCTAAAAGTGTCAGGGCACTGAACCATATAAACAGTTACGTTTATAAGAGAACTGTTACAGGAATTAACAAACAAAATTGGCAGGCCATAAAGTTGAAGCAACACAAGCAGAACTGTTACAGGAATAGAACAACAAAATTATCAGGCCCTAGAGTTGACGTAACACAGGCCAAAGGCACACAATCTCAAGCACAGACTGTACAAGCAAACGTAAGAATAAATATGACAAAATTTCCACTTGCAAACGCACATCCTGGCAAACAATCAAGCTGCAACTGTCTCCAATATAGCCGGCCCACTGAAACAGTGGGACAAACCAAATCATCCGCCTCACCTGTACGCATACTTTCCTAGCCGGCACTGGCTCCGATGCTGGCTTCAATCACTGACGTGTTAATGCTCACTTATTCGCGCTGAGCTAAGCTGCTCCCAATCATGTTTACCACAGTCCACCCAGTGTTCGTATTCTTCCGCACCCGCCTTCATGACATCAGAAAATCCTCTTAACTTCATTCTGCAACTGTTTTGGTTATTGCTGGCCCCTGACCACAGTGCGCCAAACCTGTTTACCCATGTCATTCCGACCACGATGTGTGCCCCAAAGCTCCTCTGCTGTTGTTAAGAAGTCTGTGCTATCCTAGCGAGTGCAGATCTTCTCGTGCAACTGTCCTGCAGTAAGACAAAAGAAAAGCGTCAAATCCCCCCTAACCCCCCCATGGAGTGTGCGCTATCCTAACGAGTGCCGACCTTCTCGTGCAGCTGACCTGCAGTAAGACAAAAGAAAAGCGTTAAAATCGCCCCCTCCCCCCGCATAGCACCGGTGATTATAACATCCAAACAAGCAGCCAGACGCTCACCCCATTTTATAACATACATAAACATGTACATTACCGTTTGCAAGAACATTGTTCACATAACAAAATTAACCTTGTGTAACAAAGGTGTTCCTAAAATTGCATTGGCGGCTGCGTGGCACTTCACGGTAGTAGATTGCAAGTGTCGTAAAAGAATGCTCCTGCTGACCCCAGCCGAACACCCAGGCTCGCGTCAGGGCTGGGTAGTTGCGCCGCTATTGGGGGCATTTGGTATGTACAGTTTAGCTAAAAATCTTAGCCAGGCCTAGATGGTCGGTTGCAAGGCCTGTTCCAATATCAGGGAGATATCTGATAAAGCAATAGTCCCTATCCACTGCGAGAGGCAAATTTTAGTACTTTATCACAAGAAATCCAAAAATTTATTCTGCAAATGGTCACCTGATACCCATGTTGATCATTTTTGGGGAGGATTTTCCTAGTAGGGTCAAAATTCATGTTTTAGAGCAAGCGAATAGCACCAACTATTTCCACAGAAGGGAGACTTGCTTTAATAATTCAAATCCACAATGCACAATGTAGCAGCTTTGACTATATTGGCAAAGAAAACTGTGCGCTGAGGGATGGCTACTATATTGTATATTTCCACACCCTTTCATAGGCCAGGTAGAACTTCCAGTGGACCAAGCTAATAGTTGGTGTGTGCCTGTTTCCTCTTATCCTCATTCAATTATTATTACATCACACAAGTACAAATTACGTTGCTAAACCTCAAGTTTGGATACAATATTTTGATTGGGGTGATTCAACCTAACTTTCGAGAATAGTTCGTCCTTGCTATGTTCTTTGCTGATGACGCACTGGTTGTAGCTAGCTTCTTGCTGATTTCATATAAGCTTTAGATGTACTTTGGTGAATCAAAACTAATGATATTTGGCCTCTTTAGAAGGTGATAGCATCTGGGATACTATGCACTTCCAAGTAGTTTGTAGCTAATTCTGACACTAGTCATGGCCCCCAGATTAAGGTACATTCCAATATTAGATGAAGAAACCCTCTGAAATTCAATAGTAAATACCTATAACCAACTTAGCATCTACAATAATGGTTGATGATTGGTTCTCTTAATAAAAACATATCTGACCAATATCTTTATGGCAGTAATATTTCAGAACTCATGAGTCAAAAATGGATCACGATAGATTAGAAACTGCAGATGAGTCACTGAACTGTGAGAAACTAATCTTCTTGTTGCTGTTCAAATGCAACGTGGTATCAATTTGGAGAAAGAAGTAGCAAACTGTGCGTCAAGAAATTGGATCAACAAAATTGTAATGCAAAGGTGGGTCTGTATTTGTTATAATCAATATTTTTCTTTAAAACACGCAGACCGCAAATGAGTGATGGGACTACAGCTGATTCTGGATTTCCAAATAAGATATGAACAGGTTTAAAATGGGTTTGGGTCAAGAGGATTGGCTCTAAAGGGTGTTTAGATAAACAAAGACGGTGAACAATTTCTTAGCAGAGGTGTGCATAAGCTATTGTCTGAAGAACTCCAATTCACAAAATGTTTTAACACTAGCATGAATTTTGGGTTCTCTAAAGCTGCTTTCAGTGAAATCAAATGGTGGAATATAATGAACAAAATTAGTATAATTTCCCACAGCTGTAAATTTAGGGTGAAGGGTTGGAATGTGTTTTTTCCCAGGAAAGACACTTTGAGATGGCCATTGAGCAGGAAGCAAACCACTTCAATTTTGTATTTTCCCCACGGACATATCCTCTGACAGTGATATTCACACATCATTTGGCAGCCTGTCCATTATGTCAAAATAGCTGGGATAAGAGAGCTGATTAATTGTGAAAACGCCCAAGCAACCCCAACATTTCTGGGGGCTTGAGGGAGACTATTTTGAGGCCACAAAGTTTTCTATTTGAGTCTTGTCCTAGCAGGCCTCAAAGGTAGAGGTTCAATGGCCATTCAGCTAAAAATTCTGTCAGTTATATCCAACTTGTGAACTCAGGCATCAAAATGTCAAGATTAATTGCTCAATTAATAATTAGGCTATTCAATTGTATTGGTAGGATGAAGTTGGACCTTCTAATTGTCAAGGTAGAACAAGCAGTCAAACGTTTGGGCAGCTGTTTATGTTTATCTTGGGTAAAAATACACTATGGAGTTATTTGATAAGAAGGTTAAACAAGCATTTGCAATTCAACTGGTCTCGCATTCACGCAAGTTTAAGCTATTGCCGTTGAAAATTACAATGTCTTTCATTTATGTTTTGGGATCTAAAACATAAATAAAAGGCATTGTCATTTACAAGACTAATAGCTTAAACTTTCGCAAACGCGAGACCTGTTGCATTGCAATAAAGGGTCTTTTCGACCGCTTGTTAGGTTGTGAATATCAGAGGAAGAGACGGGCCTGCGACGTCTTCAAAGTGGTGATAAATTGTGGAGTGAAGAAGATGTGTAAGTGTTGTAAATTACACAGACACAAAGTGTAATGTGTGAGTTACATATGATCCGAGCTATAAACACTAACATAGCACTCAAACACCTTTCGCGCTGTGATTACACTGTCGCCGCTCAGGAGGTAGAGCGGGGGGGTCTATTTCCTGCCCTCTCTATGATTTGAGTGTGCAGTGTGGTATTGCATAATGTTTTTGCTATATTTGGCCTAATATACACTCCAGCTGTAATAGGACCCTGGCTTCACCTCCTGGTGCAGGGCTGGCTGAGTTTTATGGCTCGCATGGAGGGAGGGAGGGATGGTCTCAGCTGCGCTCAGGCCTCATACAGTGCTAATGCTATTACTAGTGAGTGAGAGGCGCTGAGGTGGTGGTAGTATTGGTGGTGGTGATGGAATTGGTGGAGGCATTGGTGGTTCTGGTACTGGTGGTGCAGGTACTTGTGGTGGTATTGCTGGTGGTGGTACTGCTAGTGGTGGTGGTGGTGCTGGTACTGGTATTGGTGGTACTTGTGGTGTGGTACTAGTAATGACACTGATGGTACAGGTACTGATGGTACTGGTAATGGCAGTACTGGTACTGGTGGTGGTGGTATTATTGGTGGTGGTATTGTTGGTGGTATTGGAGGTATTGGTAGGGGTTCTGGTAGTATTGGTGGTGGTACTGGTGGTATTGGTGGTGGTACTGGTGGTATTGGTGGTGGTACTCGTGGTATTGGTGGTGGTACTGGTAGTACTGGTGCTGGTGCTGGTACTAGTGCTTGTGGAATTGATACTGAAAGTTCGGGTACAGGTGCTACTGGTAGTACTGGTGGTGGTGGTACTGGTGGTGGTGGTATGGTTGGCAGTGGTGTTGGTGGTAATGTACTGGTGGTGGTGGCACTGGTGGTGGTACTGGTTTACGTACTGGTAGTGGAGGTACTGGTGGCACTGCTACTGATGGTGATGATACTGGTGGTATTGGTGGTGGTACTGATACTGCTAGTGGGGATGGTGGTACTGGTGGTGGCAATGGAGGTGGTACTGCTGGTAGTACTGGTGGTGGTGGTACTGGTGGTGGTGGTACTGGTGATACTGGTGGTGGTACTGGTGGTACTTGTGGTGGTGGTAATGGTGGTACTGAGAATGGTGGTACTGGTGGTGGTGGTGGTACTGCGGGTGGTGGGGTACTGTTGGTACTGGTAGTGGTGGTACTGGCGGTGTTGGTGGTACTGGTGATACTGGTGGTGGTGGTTCTGGTACTTCTAGTAGGGATGGTGGTACTGGTGGTGGTACTGGTGGTAGTACTGGTGGTAGTACTGGTGGTGGTACAGGTGGTGGTGGTACTGAAGATACTGGTGATGGTACTGGTGGTGGTGGTACTGGTGGTACTGGTGGTGGTGGTACTGGTGGTGGTGGTACTGGTGGTGGTGGTACTGGTGGTGGTGATATTGGGGGTGGTGGTACTGTTGGTACTGGTAGTGATGGTTCTGGTGGTGGTACTAGTACTGGTGGTGGTACTGGTGGAGTTGGTACTGGTGGTGGTGGTACCCGCAGTGGTCATGGCGGTACTGGTAGTGGTGGTACTGGTGTTGGTGGTGGTAGCACTGGTGGTGGTGGTACTGGTGGTGGTGATATTGGTAGAACTGGTGGTACTGGTACTGGTGGAGATGGTGCTGGTGGTACTGGTGGTGGTTCTGGTGGTGGTGGTACTGGTGGTGGTGTTACTGGTGGTGATGGTACTGGTGGTGGTACTGGTATTGGTGGTGGTACTGGTACTGGTGGTACTAGTGGTGGTGGTGGTACTGGTGGTGGCCCTAGTGGTGGTGGTACTAGTACTTGTAGTAGTGGTGGTGGTGGTATTGGTAGTGGTGGTGGTACTGGTAGTGGTGGTGGTGGTTCTGGTAGTGGTGGTGCTGGTAGGAGTGGTTCTAGTAGTGGTGATATTGGTGGTACTGGTAGTGGTAGTGGTGGTGGGGTACTGGTAGTGGTGGAGGTGGTGTTTCTGGTAGTTATGGTGGTGGTACTGGTGGTGGTACTGGTGGTTGCACGGGTGGAGCTGGGGGTGGTAGTACTGGTGGTGGTACTGCTGCTGGTGGTGGTACTGGGGTAGTGGTGATGGTGGTACTGGTGGTAGTGGTTCTGGTGGTACTGGTGGTGGTACTGGTGGTCATGGTGGTCATACTGGTTGTAGTTGTACTGGTGGTACTGGAGGTGGTGGTACTGGTGGTGGTGGTACTGGTGGTGGTACTGGTGGTGGTCATACTAGTGGTGGTGGAGTTGATGGTACTGCTGGTACTGGTGGTGGTGGTACTGGTGGTGGTTGTGGTACTGGTGGTGGTTGTACTGGTGTTGGTGGTACTGGTGGTGGTAGTACTGGTGTTGGTGGTGGTGATACTGGTGGTGGTACTGGTGGTGGTACTGGTGGTGGTACTGATAGTGGTGGTACTGGTGGTGGTGCTGGTGGTGGTGGTACTGGTGCTGGTGGTAATGGTGGTGCTGGTACTGGAGGTGGTACATGTGGTGGTGATGGTGGTACATGTGGTGGTGGTACTGGTGGTGGTGATACTGGTAATTGTAGAGGAGGTGGTGGTGTTACTGGTGGTGTTAATACTGGTCAGGGTAGTGGTGCTGGTGGTGGTGGTACTGCTGGTGGTGGTGGAACTGGTGGTGGTGGAACTGCTGGTGGTGGTGGTGTTAGTAGTGGTGGTGGTACTGGTAGTGGTGGTGGTGGTGGTATTGGTGGTGGTAGTGGTACTGGTAGTGGTGATGGTACTGGTACTGGTGGTACTGGTAGTACTGGTGCTGGTGCTGGTACTAGTACTTGTGGAATTGATACTGAAAGTTCGGGTACAGGTGCTACTGGTAGTTCTGCTGGTGGTGGTACTGGTGGTGGTGGTATGGTTGGCAGTGGTGTTGGTGGTATGGTACTGGAGTGGTGGCACTGGTGGTGGTACTGGTTTTGGTATTGGTAGTGGTGGTACTGGTGGCACTCCTACTGGTGGTGATGATACTGGTGGTATTGGTGGTGGTACTGATACTGCTAGTGGGGATGGTGGTACTGGTGGTGGTAATGGTGGTGGTACTGCTGGTAGTACTGGTGGTGGTGGTACTGGTGGTGGTGGTCCTGGTGATACTGGTGGTGGTACTGGTGGTACTTGTGGTGGTGGTAATGGTGGTACTGGTAATGGTGGTACTGGTGGTGGTGGTGGTACTGGTCGTGGTGGGGTACTGTTGGTACTGGTAGTGGTGGTACTGGCGGTGTTGGTGGTACTGGTGATACTGGTGGTGGTGGTACTGGTACTGCTAGTAGGGATGGTGGTACTGGTAGTGGTACTGGTGGTAGTACTGGGGGTAGTACTGGTGGTGGTACAGGTGGTGGTGGTACTGAAGATACTGGTGATGGTACTGGTGGTGGTGGTTCTGGTGGTACTGGTGGTGGTGGTACTGGTGGTGGTGGTGGTACTGGTGGTGGTGGTACTAGTGGTGGTGATATTGGGGGTGGTGGTACTGTTGGTACTGGTAGTGGTGGTTCTGGTGGTGGTACTAGTACTGGTGGTGGTACTGGTGGAGTTGGTACTGGTGGTGGTGGTACCCACAGCGGTCATGGCGGTACTGGTAGTGGTGGTACTGGTGTTGGTGGTGGTAGCACTGGTGGTGGTGGTACTGGTGGTGATGATATTGGTAGAACTGGTGGTACTGAAACTGGTGGAGATGGTGCTGGTGGTACTGGTGGTGGTTCTGGTGGTGGTGGTACTGGTGGTACTGGTGGTGGTGTTACTGGTGGTGATGGTACTGGTATTGGTGGTGGTACTGGTACTGGTGGTACTAGTGGTGGTGGTGGTACTGGTGGTGGCCCTAGTGGTGGTGGTACTGGTACTTGTAGTAGTGGTGGTGGTGGTACTGGTAGTGGTGGTGGTACTGGTAGTGGTGGTGGTGGTACTGGTAGTGGTGGTGCTGGTAGTAGTGGTTCTAGTAGTGGTGATAGTGGTGGTACTGGTAGTGGTAGTGGTGGTGGGGTACTGGTAGTGGTGGAGGTGGTGGTTCTGGTATTTATGGTGGTGGTACTGGTGGTGGTACTGGTGGTTGCACGGGTGGAACTGGGGGTGGTAGTACTGGTGGTGGTACTGCTGCTGGTGGTGGTACTGGGGTAGTGGTGATGGTGGTACTGGTGGTAGTGGTTCTGGTGGTACTGGTGGTGGTACTGGTGGTCATGGTGGTCATACTGGTTGTGGTTGTACTGGTGGTGGTTGTACTGGACGTGGTGGTACTGGTGGTGGTGGTACTGGTGGTGGTACTGGTGGTGGTCATACTAGTGGTGGTGGAGTTGATGGTACTGCTGGTACTGGTGGTGGTGGTACTGGTACTGGTGGTGGTTGTGGTACTGGTGGTGGTTGTACTGGTGTTGGTGGTACTGGTGGTGGTAGTACTGGTGTTGGTGGTGGTGATACTGGTGGTGGTACTGGTGGTGGTACTGGTGGTGGTACTGATGGTGGTGGTACTGGTGGTGGTGCTGGTGGTGGTGGTACTGGTGCTGGTGGTACTGGTGGTGCTGGTACTGGAGGTGGTATTGGTCCTGGTGGTACATGTGGTGGTGATGGTGGTACATATGGTGGTGGTACTGGTGGTGGTGGTGATACTGGTAATTGTAGAGGTGGTGGTGGTGTTACTGGTGGTGTTACTGGTGGTGTTAATACTGGTCAGGGTAGTGGTACTGGTGATGGTGATACTGCTGGTGGTGGTGGAACTGGTGGTGGTGGAACTGCTGGTGGTGGTGGTGTTAGTAGTGGTGGTGGTACTGGTAGTGGTGGTGGTGGTGGTATTGGTGGTGGTAGTGGTACTGGTAGTGGTGATGGTACTGGTAGTGGTGGCGGTGGTACTGGTGCGACTGGTAGTGGTGCTGGTACTAGTAGTGGTGGTGATGGTGGTGGTACTGGTAGTGGTGGTGGTGGTACTGGTAGTGATTGTGGTGGGATTGGCAGTGGTGGTGGTGTTTCTGGTGGTACTGGTACCAGTGATGGTACTCCTGGTACAGTTGGGGGTGGTACTAATGGTGGTGGCACTGGTGGTGTTGGTACTGGTGGTTGTGCGGGAGGTACTAGTGGTGGTGCTGGTGGTAGTGGTGGTACTGGTGGTGATACTGGTGGTGATACTGGTGGTGGTGGTGGTATTGGTGGTGGTACTGTAGGTGGTACTGGTGGTAGTGGCAGTAGTGGTACTGGTGATGGTGTTCTTGGTGGTGGTACTGGTGGTATTGGTACTGGTGGTTGTACTAGTGGTACTGGTGGAGGTGGTGGTACTGGTGGTGATACTGGTGGTGGTGGTACTGGTGATTTGTACTGTGGAGGTGGTACTGGTGGTTGTAGTGGCAATGGTGTGGGTGGTAAAGGTGTTGATACTGGTGGTGGTACTGGTGATTTGTACTGTGATAGTGGTACTGGTGGTACTGGTATTGGTGGTGGTTGTGGTACAGGTGATGGCAGTAGTGGTATTGGTGGTGGTGGTACTTGTGGTGGTACTGGTGATTTGTACTGTGGTGGTGGTACTGGTACTGCTGGTGGTGGTGGTGGTACTGGTGGTTGTACTAGAGGTGGTACTGGTGGTTGTAGTGGTGGTGGTAGTGGCACTGGTGGTGGTGGTAAAGGTGTTGATACTGGTGGTGGTGGTACTGTTGGTTTGTACTGGTGGTGGTGGTACTGGTGGTGGTGGTACTTGTGGTTGTGGTACTGGTGGTGCTGGTGGTGGTGGTAGTACTGGTGGTGGTGGTAATGGTGGTGGTGGTACTGGTGATAGTACTGGTGGTGGTAGTACTGGCATTGGGGGTAATGTGGTGGTGGTACTGGTAGTGGTATGGTGGTACTGGTTGTGATGGTGGTACTAGTAGTGGTGGTGGTACTTTTGGTGGTGGTGGTGGTACTGGTGGGAGTGGTGGTGGGAGTGGTGGTGGTGGTACTGGTGGTGGCACTGGAGGTGGTACTGCTGGTGGAAGTGGTGATGGTACTAGTGGTGGTACTGGTGGTGGTAATGGTGGTGGCACTGGTGGTGGTGGTGGTACTGGTGGTGGTGGTACTGGTGGTGGTAGCACCGGTGGTGGTGGTAACGACTGTAGTACTGGTGGTGGTACTTCTGTTAGTGGTGGTACTGGTAGTACTGGTAATGTTGGTGGTAATGACACTGGTGGTAGTGGTGGTACTGGTGGTGGTACTGGTGGTTATGGTGGGACTGGTGGTGGTACTGGTGGTGGTGGTGGTGGTGGAACTGGTGGTGATACTGGTGGTGGTGGTCTTGTGGTACTAATACTGGTGGTAATGTTGATGGTGGTACTTGTGGTGGTGGTACTGGTACTGATGGTGATAGTGGTACTGGTGGTGGTACTGGTACTTGTGGTGGTGGTACTGGTGGTGGTGGTACTGGTGGTGGTGGTGGGACTGGTGGTGTTGGTGGTACTGATGGTGGTGGTACTGGTGGTGTTGCTGATGGTACTGGTGGTACGGTGGTACTGGTGGTGGTGATAGTGTTACTGGTGTTGGTGGTACTGATGATGGAGGTACTGATACTGGTGGTGGTACTACTGGTGGTGGTGGTACTGGTGGTACCGGTGGGGGTGGTGATGGTGGTGTTGGTGGTGGTAGTGGTGTTGGTGGTGGTATTGGTAGTGGTGGTGGTACTGGTAGTGGTGGTGGTGGTACTGCTAATGGTGGTGTTGGTACTGGTAGGGGTGGTGGTACTGGTGGTGGTGGTACTGGTGCTGGTGGTGGTAGTGGAGGTACTGGTGGTGGTGGTACTGGTGGTAGTGGTGGAGGTATTGGTGTTGTTAATAAAACAGGCTTTTAAAAACAACCAGTGTTGTGGCTTTAGCACAGATGACATGTAACACAGATGTGCTGTTGTCAGCTTTAGCCCATTAGCACCCGATTATGTGTTACCTGGAATTCACATGACTTAATTTGCTAAATCCTTTTTAATTCCATTTTACTTGGGGGGTGAAAAAGACATGAGATAATGCCGGGTTAAAGTGATTGAAAGCAGGCATCAATTTTATGGGGCAGCGTGCTGCTTAAAAAAACACAAGCATTTGCAATGCAATAGGTCTTGCATTTACGCAAGTTTAAGCTATTGGCATTGTAAATGACAATGCCTTTTATTTATGGTTAAAAAAATAAAATAAAATAAAAGGCATTACTATTTGCAATGTCAATAGCTCAAACTCGTGAACATGTGAGACCTATTGCATTGCAAATGCTTGTTAGATTAGTGAGTAGAAAAGCTCCCTTTCGGCCCATGTAGCAAATTAAATAAAGAAACAAGTGCGGCCACTAAAGTGAAAGCGGACCGTGCTGCAAATTAAAAAAAAAAAAATAATGTGATCACCAACTTATGAAGTAGACCGTGTAACGCCACAAGTAAATGATCCAATCCTCATGGAAGGTAACAAATGGTGACATGGCGGTAACAGGGAGGGACTACCAAGACTCATTATCAATCGTAAACCAGCATTTACCAAGGACAATGACACCAGCCAATCAAAAATAAAGGCTAGGAGAAGGTGAGGCTTCCACAGCATACTTGACTACTGCATGCCTCTCAGAGCGAGCAGCGCATGTGCGCTGCCTCTATGCTCGACCTAAAAATTACCTACAGCAAAACTTTCAAAATATCCAAATATTGTTACAATTTTCATAAGTAATTCCAAAACTGTATTTCTTCATTGATTATATACAAATAATAAGGGTGTTTCTTCTTTATCCACAAACACTCCACTAGGAAGCTCAAGATAGCTTGTGCAAAATTCAACTTCAATTCTTCTGTTAAATATCTGCAGCTGTACTTAGAAACAAGGACAGCAGGCACTGCACCCAGATACTTGTCCCAGGAGGCGCAGGTCTCAGGGGTGAATTCTTCCGGGAAGTGGGAGGCCAGTACAGTCAGGATGGAATGAGACAGCAACTGCCCAATAACAGAATGGTCAATTGTTAGTGATACACAAATTAAGTCTGGACAAAATTTAAATATATATTTTTTAAACAATGCAAGATACACTTTATAGCACCCACTCAACCCCAAACTCAAGAGCACAGTGTCCCTCAAATACCGTGCCTTCATCACCCAATGATATTCTAATGATAAGGGTTTTCTTTTGAGTGCTTTTCATCATCTATTCAGTTAAAATGTTTTCTTAAACGTATTAAAAAATCTAATTTCAGATGGTGAAAATATTTTCTATCTCTGTGCAGCAGTAGGCTGTCGAATGAAGTCTTTCTCCTGTCTCTAGCGATGACGCGCAGACCAATGATGAAGCTGCAGCGTATGCAGGTAGCAGGAGCACCAGAATTCAGTGCTGCCATGTAAGCTGGAGGGCTTTGTGAGCCGGAACCAAGTGGGATATATGTTCAGATAGGGCAAAACAGGGAAAGAGAATCTGTCATGATGAATAAGGCATGTGACAGTAGTGGAAGGAAAGGATAAAGCTGAGGCTAGAAAAGTTTCAAAGGAAGGATCACAAAATGTACTAGGCAGATCTTGCTGGGTGCAGTAGGGTAGGGCCTTAAGAAGACATGAAAAGGAGGCCCCATTAAATGTTAACACTGAGGGGGATATTCTCAAGAACATGTGATAACCATCACAAAAGTGACCTAACGCAACACTCAACATCGCAGTCTATTGCAGGAAAATGACGACATGTTAACTAAGAATTTACAACACAGCGGTACCATGCGATAAGCTCCAGATAACACATCAAATGACTGCGTTAAAATCAACGCCGCACCGCAATAATGCGAAACACGAACGCAAAAAAAGTTGCAATGAGGCCAATCGCGATACAAAAAGCAGCAAAAACCAGCGACAGGCCTGCAAATCCCACGTGTCTGTGGAAAAATGCTCTATAAAAGCTACAAAAATAACACACCAGAAACAATCCAAAGTGCGTAGCAACATGGATGCACCCTGACCGAGGGCAGAGGCCAACGCAAGCCTCACAAGCCCCACAGACCACCAGCAAGGAACAACAGGGTCGTGGAAGGCCAAGGAGAAGAGGGAGAGGGAGACGGAGTGCAGTTCACAGGAAAACCAGATCAGCGTCACAGAGGTGACAGAACACTACCATCAACTGACCCACGATTAGACTACCGTGAATTAAGTTGGAGTGTCGAGGAGGCCAATAGAGGAGGTCAAGAGGCGCTGGCATGATGTGAAACGTAAACCAGGAACAAAGCTACTGCCAAAAGGAAGACAGCAACTGCGACAGGAGGTGGGAGTCCTGCGCAACATGAGGATCTGGAGGAAATGGAGGCCACAGTCATCAGTGTGGAGACGGTGCAAAGAGTCGGGAGTCCAGACACAGCTCGGGAGGACCTAACACAACAACAACAGTATGAGTAACGACCAGGGACTTGGGGGACGGGGGATGTGGGCACAATGGCACACATGCACAATGATGTGTAGCACACTGCACACCCACAATGACCCTGGATCATGTCCCTGATCCCTGTGGTAAGAGAAGAATTTCCCTTAAGGCAGAACTAAACACAGGTTTGAAATATTAACCTTACAAAGTCACAAGTACATACAACAAAAGCATGAGAAAAGTTAAAAATTCATTTATTTTGAATAATTTAAAAACACAATAGGATGACTGATCTAGATCCCTAATCTAAAACACAATAAAACAGTACAATTAATTGCGACCTGCACAATTAGAAACAGACAGAACCAGTGCAACATAAAATTGTTGGATACAATTTGTATATTCTTGCTCCGATCTGATAACACCAGTGTTGTATCGCTACCACCTCAGCATATCAATTATGGTGTTGGAGGCTTGAATTATACAGTTTGTTGCGTCGACGCGTTTCGGTGGTGTCTCCTTATTATTGCCACCCTTATCAAGACATGTGATTATCTGTCCATACCAAGGAGTAAATACAATTGCCCCTAGAATTTTGTAGAGGGTCACTAGTTATGATCAATGATCAATTTCTGATAGAAAAATAGACTTCAACTGGGGGCTCATTGACTTGCTGCTGCCAGTTGTATATTCTGTTTGGCTTTTATACAATATTTATCGTCCCCACTGCATATCAGTATCCAAAGTTAAATTGGTTATACTGAAGACCATTTGATTTTTTAGTAGTTAGGCCACAATTGCCATCTGCGGATATCGCGAGGTCCCAGCTTCTTAAAGTTTAGGATAGAGTGCGGCCGGCACAGGCACACCGCCATGGGACTGTGACTTTGGGTCCACCGAGGTAGAGCCACGCAGACTGAGTGGGTCCTCAACGATGTCTGAGGTGAATGTGGCGGAGAGCTCCCTGGGAAAGTGGAGGGTGTCCTCCAGGGCATGATGCAGAGTTGAATGATTGTGAACAGACTTGGTGGCACCGGGGCTGAGAGGGGATGTGTTAGACCTGGCACCATTGGCGTGGGTCTCCCTTCCATTTTTGCTGTTGCCTTATGTGTTTTTGCTGGTGTTAGATGCTTTGGGCACTGTGCCACTGCTATTTAGTGCCACAGTGCAAGTGCTCCCTATTGTAAATTGATGTATTAATCAGTGGTTCCATGTTTGGCTATTTGGTTTCCTTGTCAGACCCTAGTCTAGTGCACTGAGTGTTCCCAGGACATGTAAATCCAAATGCTGCTGGTGGGCCTGCAGCACTGGTCGTGCCACCCATTTAAACAGCCTTGCAAAATATGTCTAAGGTCTGCCTTTGCAGAGCCTGCTTGCAGTCGGGTACTCTCATGCTGACTGGGCAAGTGCACCCACTTCCCAGTCCCTAAACCTTCCCTTTTCCTCATATAAGTTACCCCTATGGTAGGCCCAAGGGCAGGGTGCATTGTAAGTATAAGGTAGGACAACAAGCCCTGATGTGTGTGGCATGTCCTAATAGTGAATTACAGCCATTTTCTTTTTTCACTATTGCTAGGCTACCTGTTTTCCATAGGCCAGAATGGGCTGTTAGAGTTATTACAGTTTATAATCCTAACTGTCTCAGAGAACATGGTAAAAATTTGAGTTTATTATGCCTGAACTAAAAAGTTTATTTTAATATTCTGTGTTTGCAAATACCACTTTTAGAAAGTAGGTAATTGCTTGTCCAACCATTCAAACCTGCCTCTGCTAGTTTGTGTATCCCTATGTCTGGTTTTGTGAGTGACAGGGCTGGGGAATTCCAGGAGACAGGCTGAGTCACCCGGCTGTCGTAAATATTTAATTTACTATCCTAATTTCTATGCAGGTAAGTACTTAATCAATAATAACTCAATCGGAAAGAAAGAAAACAGAGTCCGTGGTGTTAGAGTTCTTAGGGGCTTTATTCCTTAAAAAGGAATTATTCCGGAATAGGATATCATGTTCCTGCAACCACACGGGGTTCAGGAAGGGATAGAGCAATGTTTTATTGACAATACATAGCTTATATACTTAATTTACATCATAGGAAGCAATATAGTAGGCGTAACAGCTGAGAGTAGACAAGATAACAGCATCCACGTGTTACTAGTACGTAATCGGAAGGCGTGGACTAGGCGTAACTGGAGGTGTGTTCTAGAAACGTCATAGGTAGGTGTCACATGTGGGTGGCACTAAAACAGAAATGTTGCAATGTCAGCAGAAATCAGAAGCTTGGATGCGCGCGCAGCTGCATGACGTGTGATTTGGCGTGAAACTGGAGGGTGCAGGGGGCTTGACATTTGCACTGACGGAAAGAGACAGAAGTCTGGCATGTCAGATCAACTTGTGCTTCTATCATATCTGATATCTGATGTTTAGGAACGGAGCTATCTGGGCGGAAAGGTCTCTGGGGCAGAAGCTATTCTATACTGACTGTGAGTGCGTGTATAAGCGCCTGAGTGTCTGCATGAGAAGCGTGGGGGCATGGGCCTTCCATGGGAGCAGGGTAACAGAGGCTATGAATTACTTGCACGGAGACAGGCCGGCCCTTTGGCTCTGCAGCTGGGGAATGTTTACTGAAACTAGTAGGCAGGAATGTATCTTCGAGGAGTGGAACAGATAACTCGAAGGTTGTAGTCAGTCTTGGCAGGCAGCAGGCTGAGCTGAGCGTGATGGGCCGCGCTGGAAGTAAGGCAGAGTTCACGGGTACGGGGGCAGCCTGGGCTGAGGCTTTCAGAGTCAGAAGGAAGGAAAAGGCTCGATGGCAGAAATTCTGGGCCTGCTTTGCCAGAGCTGAAAAACATGTAGAGTACACTACAAAAAGACTTTGGCATAGCATACTTAGGAACGGACTATCCAACCCATTCAGGGTGGGTCTGAAAGAGGACATGTTAACGTTGGACGCAAATGTATTTGCGTCTTCATAGCTGGCACAGGAGGGAAGTTACATGTACTTTAACTCGTACATGGAGACGGTGGGGTACACGATAGGGAACATAACTTGACCAAAAATTTATATTTCCTCATTCCCTCCTTGTTCCCTACGGACCCTTCATGATATATCGATCATCATAAATTGATCAGTTTGTTCTTGTAACATAATTTGTTCGTCTCTCTTCCGTTGTCTGTTTGAGAGAAAACTGGAATGTTCAATGCACGATGTGGCACACAGTCCACATATCGCCGGCCCACACTGTAGGCACAGGCAGCAGCTGAATACTATGACAAGGCCAAAGCCTAGGAAGGATAGGATCTTCCATCCCCAAGCGGACAACGTTGTCCAGAACCAACCGGACCAAGTCCAGGTGCCTGGATTCTGATGTATTAAACTTGCAATTTTGTGAAGACGTGTAATAGCTTTGTATACAGATGGCGCGTTTTCTGGAATGAAAACACAGCAACTTGACCCGATGACCTTACAGGCTCCACCTCTATCTGCCAAGATGACGTCAATAACAAGACAATTCTGAAGGACAACAACCCGCATGGCAGATTGCTCCTCTGTTAGGTTACCTAAAGCGGAGGCAGTTTCATGTACTACAGCTTCAAGGGTTCTAGTTAATCTACGTATTAATTTACTGTTTTGGACGGGGCCTAAAAAGAAAAAGAATCCTTTATTAAAATCGGTGTATTGTTCCCATGCCGTTTCTGTATAGTCGACAAGCGGGAGATCTCTTCGGAGTCTATTCTTTACTAGATTTGTGTTTCTGTGGTAATCAGGAGGGGCTAGAAAAACAGGTGGCAGAAGGAATGCAATATAACAGGTACCATCCCAATCTGGAGGCAGACGTATGTATGCGGTATGACCACAAACAAAATAAGAATGATGGGTAGCTTTAAAGGATGATTTACCATGATCACTGAATTCGACCACAGTAGTACATTTACTATGACCTAAGTGTACTGAACCTTTCTTTCTGACACATAATTCACCAGTGACTGGTAATACTGACATAGCGGGCAGAACTGGTGCAGCTTCGGATTCAACAGTAAGAATCATAAGGTTAATTGTGTAATTACTTAATCCATATACTTCATTTTCTAGATCAGTTCCTATTCTAATGGGGAGTCCCTCCTTATCAGGGTAACAGACGTTGAGCAGGACTAAGTTCAGGTTTCCCCAAACCCAGTTCCCGTCGAGAACAGCAATATCAGGATCTAAGGAATTAATTATTTTGAACCATGCACCACAGGAGCCGTTATGAGTGAACGGGTACGGAAAGAGGGGCAGAGCTCCCTTGTAATTCTGGTAGGGGGGGAGTCGGCCACATATCCAGCAATTTGTAGCGTTATTAGTCTGATGGGAGTGGTGTAACATACTAATGAATGTGTTGTTGCGCAGCGCAAGTCTGTAAGAAAGTTCATGTGGAGGTAACTCGCTAAAAGAATGTTCAGCAGAAACATTGTAAGCAGATTGTTCACGCTTGAAAATAGGGCAATAGATTGGAAGAAGTACACTTGCAACAATTATCAGAATACTTAGAAAAAACATGATTAATAATGTCACTATACAGTGACTACGCAGTGATTTGCAGTATGTACGTTTCTTGAATTGTCTCTCTCTCTCTCTATCTCGATCTAGGGGATACATGTCAGAAACTATTTAACCGATTCACCTAGGGGAGGACTTAAACAATTAAACTGTCTGACTTGCTAGATCAAAGCTTGAGTCGGTACTCCTCTTGGGGAGTTTTCTCTCGTTCAGGTAATTTAAAGTCACTAGGTTTAATACAGTCTTTGGTGGGGGTGGGCGAGTCAAGGTCTGGTTTCAGTTCATTGCATAACTTAATATGACTCGTGTGGACCCACCCCTTTCTGCCCTCCAACTTCACAGCGGTCCTTGTAGTAAGAAGGACGGTCTTCGGCGCTTTCCAGCGGGGCTCCAGCGGGCTTTTCCTGTCAAAATTCCTCACAAGGACTATGTCGCCAGGACGGACATCATGTGGCTTTACATCAGTGTTGTCAGGAAATGCTGCGGCAACCTGTGAACGACATGATTGGAGTGCAGACATCAAGGAGGCAAGATAATCTGTCAACATATTACAATCAACATCAGTAATTTTCTTAGGAATGGGCGTCCCCCACATATTCGGTGGTCTGCCAAAGACCACTTCGTACGGGGATAGCCCTGATCTCGAATGTGCAACCATTCTCATATAGAACAGCGCAACTGGCAGGGCGACTATCCAGTCGACCCCTTTCTCCTGGCATATTTTGGCAAGGCGTATCTTGAGTGTCTGGTTATGCCTCTCTACAAGGCCTGCGGCTTCGGGATGTCGGACACAGTGGAATTTCCACTGATATCCTAGCAAAAGGGAAACATGCTTCATAAGTTCGGATGAGAACGGCAGTTCGTTATCTGAGTACACGACACGAGGCAGGCCGTATCGTGGGAAGAATTCTCGAACCAGCTGCTTGGCAGTGTTCGGAGCGGTGTAATCTGAGACTGGGTATGCTTCGGTCCAACGAGAGAGTGCACAAACAACTACGAGGACATATTTGAATCCTCGACAACGGTCCATCTGGATATAATCCATCTGGAGGACTTCAAAAGGGTGATCGGGAGGATGAAATCCACCTTGCTCTACGGGGACGCTTTTTCCTGGATTGAACTGACAACAGATCATGCAAGTACGCACTTTCTGTTTTGCTGCTGCTCGTAAGTGTTTGTTGTACCAGAGATTCTGTAAACTGTCTAACATAGCTTTTTCTCCTAGATGTGCAGGACTATGTGCTGTATTTATCATGATTTGAACCATGGAGTCGGGGAGGAACCATGTAGGTTTTCCCTTTGTGACCCATCCTTGATCTGTCTGGATCCCTCCTAGTTCGGTCCATTTCTTTATTTCATCTGAAGTGGCATGTGTCTGGATATCGATTACGTCTAGGGTGGGATCCCTGACTGACATACACTGAGTTGGTACTATTGTCTTTGTCACATCGGTAGTCTGGGTGTGAGTCAATGCTGTATGTTTTGCCGTCTGGTCTGCCAGGTCGTTACCCTGGGAAACGGAATCTGTAACCTTAGTATGTGCTTTACACTTCATGACTGATATGCCTGAGGGCAAATGTATTGCCTCTAATAATGCTTGAATGAGGGGACCGTGTTGGATCTTGGCACCATGAGAGGTCAAAAAACCTCTTTCTTGCCATAACATGCCGAAGTCGTGTACGACTCCGAACGCATAGCGGGAATCAGTGTATATGTTAACATTTCTGTTCTTGGCTAGAATACAAGCTCGGGTCAGAGCGATGAGCTCCGCTGCTTGAGCAGACAATGTGTCAATACGGTGTGTTTCTTTAACTTCAGTTTCAGTGGTCACTGCATATGCGGCCACTAATTCTCCTGTACTTGTTCTCATGCATGAACCGTCCACATAAAGTGTCAGGTCTGGATTTGTCAATGGAACGTCTGTTAGATCTCGTCGAGGTTTTGTTACTTTATTAATGATCTCTATGCAATCATGCGGTGTTGGATCGGTCATAAGTGCAGGTAACAATGTTGCGGGGTTCAAGATGCTACAGCGTCGGAATTTCTATGTGCGGCTGGAATAGTGTCAATTCATAACCTGTCAATCGTGCTATGGTCAAGTGTTGAGTCTGGGTTCTGTTTAAAAGAACCTCTACAGAATGTGGAACTTGAACTGTTAATGGATGTCCTAAAACAATTGAATCACTCTGTCTGATTGCTAATGCTGTTGCTGCTACTGACTTTAAGCACGCAGGGAGTGCCTGGGCTACTGAATCCAATGTACTCGAAAAATAAGCACAAGGCTTATATGAACCTGCTTGGTCTTGAGTGAGGACAGACAGTGCTGTACCCTCACGTTCTGTAACAAAAAGTGTGAAAGGTTTGCTGTAACATGGTGTCGCTAGAACTGGTGCTTGGCATAACGCTTTCTTTAATTCCTCAAAGGCTTGTGTATGTTCCTGAGTCCAGGGAAGGACAGTCGGAGTCGCTGCCTCCTGTGTTGTTAACTGAATGAGTGATTTGGCTAGAAATGCATACTGAGGAATCCATTGTCTACAGTACGAGGTGAGGCCTATGAAGGCCCGCACTTCCTTTTGTGTCTGGGGTTGTGGCATATTTGCAATTAACTGAATGCGATCGGGAGTGAGCTGTCTCCCCACTTTGGACAGCAAGTGACCCAAGTACACAACTTGCTGAACACAGAATTGTAGCTTTGAAGGAGACACCTTGTGCCCCTTGTCGGCCAGAAAATGTAAAACTGTCAGTGATGCTTGTTCACATTCGGGCTCACTTCGTGCGGTGATCAGCAGATCATCGACGTATTGCAGTAAAGCGGTGTTAACTGGCATTGTGATACAATCAAGTTGTCTTTTCAGTGCTTGGCTATAGATGCTGGGGCTTTCTGTGAATCCTTGAGGTGCGTGTGAAAATTTGAAACTGCGTCCATTTAAACTGAATCCGAAGAGATATTGGCTCTCTGGATCAATAGGTACGCTGAAGAAGGCGTTCTTGAGGTCAATTACAGTAAAGAACGTCGCTTCTGAATCAATAGCAGTCAATAAGGATGAGATGCCGGGAACCACAGGGTACTGTGGAATAATGCATTTGTTCAGTTCTCTTAGATCAATCACCAGCCGATATACTGGCGGTGCATTGGGATCAGTACGTTTAAGAATCGGAATGATGGGTGAATTACAGATATTGGAGTCGGTCTCTACGACCACTCCCTGGGTAATGAGCTCTTCAATGATTTCCAGTAAAGCCACTACAGCATCGGGCGGTAACTTGTATTGTCTGATTCTGGGTAAAACTACACCTTGTTTGAGTGTAACACGGTATGGGGTAATGTGCATACAATCTACATCAGTTGGGCCTTTTGCCCACAGGTGGTCTGGTACATTTTTCAATCTGACATCAAACTCACGCAACATATAATGACCCTTGAAATCCCGCAAAAAGAGTCTGACTCCCTCCGGGGAACAGCAGATCACGGCTCCTAGAGCCTTCAATGTTTTAATTCCTAACAGATTTTCTGGACATGATTTCGTAAGTAACAAGTCTGTAACACGTGATAATGGACCCACGGCCAGGGGAACTGGTTCTGATACCTCATTTACAATGGGCTTTCCTGAAAAACCAAGGGAAACATTCTCTGAGCCTGAGAGGGGTGCCCCTGGAACTTCCTCATGACTGATTGTGGTGCGACTTGCCCCTGTATCAATTAAAAACTTTCTGTCTTTTCCCAATACTTGACTGTGTACATAAGGACCCTCTTGATCTACAGGAATCTCAATAAGAGGCAAGCCACCCTCCCTCTCTAGGCTGTTTCATGTATATCGTGGATAATCGGGGTAAGCGGACTGGGCATACTGGTACATCTGTTGTGAAACTTGCTGAGACGCGGCAATGGGCTGCGGCTGTGATACCGCTACTGTCTGTGCTGTAGGTGATGAAGCATGCGTAGGCTGTGTATTCTGCATGGGCTGCATATTCTGTGAAGACTGATGCTGGTTATGGTCTTGTCTAGGCGGATGCGGTCTTTCTTTAGTTTTACCTGTCGCTATGTTATGTTTCAGAACTGGGCATTCATGTACGTAGTGACCTGGCTGCTTGCAATAGTTGCATGTCCCTTTAACGGGAGCTGCCGTGTGACCTGTCTGGGTCGTACCCTTTCTGTGGCCATCGGTTGGGACCGATTGGGCTACTAGCATTTTCATTTTCGTGTCTTTCATGCGTTTCTGTTCCTGATCCTGCTCTTCTCTAATTCTGTTCTGATGATATTGTAACATTTGTAACATCTGGGATGGCGTATTGGCTTGCCATGTACTCTCGACCTTGTATACACGGTTTTTAACTGCTAACAGGGAATTTTCGACTAACTTTGATACAAAAAGATGCGGGTACGACTCGCTACTTGGTTTAAGACCACTATTAATAATGAAACATTTCTCGAATCTTGAATAGAAGTCACTAGTATCTTCGTCGGGTTTCTGTTTACAGGCTGATATTGCATCCCAGTCTTCCTTTCTAGTTGTCAATAATCTTGGCAGAACCTGTACTATCAGACCTGGTAGTGCTTTAGTTTTCTCCCCAAGGCCTACCCCTGGGACCCGTTTGTTCTCTTCGTCTTCTATTTCTGTCCATACAATCTTTTTCTCTCCCACCTCCCATTCTTTTTCTTTTAGTTTCTCGTAAATGCCCGTGGGCAACAGTACCTTTAACATTTTCGTGATATCTTCGTACGTATAATCCCCCATCAGTAACATGTCTTTAAGCTCTCTATGAAAACCTGCAGGGTCTTTATCATGGCATGGGACTAGTTTCTTCATTTCTAACAGTTCTAACTTAGTCAGAGGCGTGTGTACATACACTCGTTTCAAGTGATGATCGTCACCCATAACTGGGTGCACTTCTCGTAAGGGGTTCTGACTTTCAATGCCATGCCGACGTTCCATATGATACATTTTCCTTTCTGGGGGCGGGGCGGGGACATATTCGGAGCTTATGAAAGTGTCATATCTATGGCGTTGTTCTAGAATTATTTGAATTAATTTGGTACTTAAACCTCTCCATCTGTCCATGAGTAGTTCTTCTAATGTTTCGTGTAAGGGACCTGGATCAGAATGTTGATTTCTGTATTTCGTGAGAAGGTGCTGAATCATGTATACACCTGCTAATTTCTGCTCGTCTGGGGAAAGGTTCAAGAATGTCTGTGCTACGGTGTCATCATTGTATATATCCGGATTTTCAGTCCATAATATGGCTGACCGGGCTAGTTCTTGTTCATCCATAGAATTGAGTACCTGGTACCCTACTCGATCTCGAAGCCTTTTATCAGTCTCCTGGAACTGATGTTCAGCAGAATTCGGGTTTGTCAAGGCAGAGAAAAGAACTCTCTTGCTTTCTGGTCGGATGCCTTTCCTAAGGTAAGTTCCCTTACCTACATACGCTATAGTGTCTGTAGTCTTTTCTGGTTCTTCAGGTTCTTCTTCCCCCTCGGAGGAAGCCTTTTCTTTCTCTTCTTTGTGTACGTCTATCACTGCTTTTCTTATTTTCTTGTACATACTGGCTATGCAAGTCCCCTTGTCATGTTTTCCTTCAGATATATTTTGACCCCACCTGTTGAGTGCATCTAATTCACCCTGATCTGTCTCAGGCCTGTCTCGTTCTCTTATTAGGCAATTTATGAAAAAGCGTAGTATCTGTCCTTGAACGTCAACTTTCTGATGCTCCATGGCATCCTTAATACTGTCGGGGTCTTTCCCAGTCTGAATAAACTGATATATTCTATCTAGGTGCTCGTTCATTCCTGGAAACATCAGCAGGAAATCAGTAGCAGATCGTAATCGTAGTGATGCCATTATCATTTTATCGTCTTTGCCGGATACTGGATCATATCTGCAAACTGTAAGTTGTCCTTTGAATATATCGAGACGGGGTGATTTGTACGTGTAGGGACTCTGCAAGTCCCCGAGCTGTAACCTGCGTGTTAATGGCGGGGTCTGGTGACCCCCCATCGCACCCCCTGAGGCGGAAGCTTGGACATTATCTCTCTGTGGAGTCTGTATCTGTACTTGAATTTGTCCTTTAGTAGGGTCAGGTAAACGTGGCTTCGGTAGATTAACTTTAGGTATGGGAGGCGGTGGAGGGGGTGGAACAGGCGGAATATGATCTTGGGGCGGGTTACCACCCCCATCCCTGTCGTTAGGCAGAGCGCGGACAGGCAGATTGGTGTAAGCGGGTGCTACATCCTCTAGATAGGAATTCAAGAATATGTCTTTAGTGGTCTTGTGAGTTACTTTAGTTGGAACCAATGGTGACGGTAGATTTTTCGGTATTTCTGAAATGGCCTCAGGCGAACCCACGGCCGCGAGATACATACCGTTTACGAGGTTATTTCGTGCACGGTCTATCTGTTCTGACTTTACTCGGATCCCCTCAGTAATTAATTCGTTTTCTCGGGCTTTCTCTGATTCTTTAAGTCTGTCCTCTCTACGTAGTTCTTTTTCAGCACGCTTACGTGATTCCTTACGCCAAAACTCTATGGCGTCTTTCTGAGATTGTCTGGCTTTCTTTTTCCATAATGCTTCCTCTACCTTCATGATGCACTCGGCATCCCATGTTCCAGTAACTGGCCATCTGTGTCTCTCGTCTAGATGTTTAGTATAGTCGGCCCATAAATCTAGATACACTATGGCATCTATGCCATGCTTGTGGTACATAAAGTTACCAGGAGTATCCTTAGGGGGGATAGGAATTTCTTCCTCTAGTATCCCCTTCCTAGTTCCTATCTGCTTTAACTTGTTGAAAAACGGCATTTTGTTTACTCGGTACTGAACGCTCAATCCTTGCTACTTAATACTGGATACAGCTAGTTATACAAGAACACAATAATGCACATAAAAACAGTCACACTCATACCACGACATTAATCAAGAAAAAAAAAGACATTTGCGACATATACGACTACCCCCTATATCAGATGTACTGCTAAACAGCACAGATACACTGCTGAAAACAGTGCAAGAACTTGAATCATCGGATGTACTGCTAAACAGTACAGATACACTGCCTAAAGCAGTGCAGACCGGACTTGTGTACCCAAACCCGTCTAGATACGTCCCAGCAATGGTACTCACCGGGAAGCACGGAAAACAGAAAGCCTCGGAAAACTCGACTGGACTGGACTGGACCGGACTCGACTCGACTCGACTCGTGGACACTTCGGAAAACTGGTGGGCCTCTTGACACCTCGGACCTTGCTTCTTTCGGCTAGGCTCTGGTCGGGATCCTCCGCACTCCTCACCGCCTCGTCTGGGTACTGATCGTAATTTTCGTCACCTCCGTGGGCCAGAGGGAGATACAGGAAATCCTGCCTGTACGCGTAGTTTCCTTCTAACTGATGGCAGGGGACAGAGCTTACAACGCACCAACCGGCGCGTGAGGTGGGGGAGGGGTCCCTGTTCGGGCGCCAAAATGTCGTAAATATTTAATTTACTATCTTAATTTCTATGCAGGTAAGTACTTAATCAATAATAACTCAATCGGAAAGAAAGAAAACAGAGTCCGTGGTGTTAGAGTTCTTAGGGGTTTTATTCCTTAAAAAGGAATTATTCCGGAATAGGATATCATGTTCCTGCAACCACACGGGGTTCAGGAAGGGATAGAGCAATGTTTTATTGACAATACATAGCTTATATACTTAATTTACATCATAGGAAGCAATATAGTAGGCGTAACAGCTGAGAGTAGACAAGATAACAGCATCCACGTGTTACTAGTACGTAATCGGAAGGCGTGGACTAGGCGTAACTGGAGGTGTGTTCTAGAAACGTCATAGGTAGGTGTCACATGTGGGTGGCACTAAAACAGTTGCAATGTCAGCAGAAATCAGAAGCTTGGATGCGCGCGCAGCTGCATGACGTGTGATTTGGCGTGAAACTGGAGGGTGCAGGGGGCTTGACATTTGCACTGACGGAAAGAGACAGAAGTCTGGCATGTCAGATCAACTTGTGCTTCTATCATATCTGATATCTGATGTTTAGGAACGGAGCTATCTGGGCGGAAAGGTCTCTGGGGCAGAAGCTATTCTATACTGACTGTGAGTGCGTGTATAAGCGCCTGAGTGTCTGCATGAGAAGCGTGGGGGCATGGGCCTTCCATGGGAGCAGGGTAACAGAGGCTATGAATTACTTGCACGGAGACAGGCCGGCCCTTTGGCTCTGCAGCTGGGGAATGTTTACTGAAACTAGTAGGCAGGAATGTATCTTCGAGGAGCGGAACAGATAACTCGAAGGTTGTAGTCAGTCTTGGCAGGCAGCAGGCTGAGCTGAGCGTGATGGGCCGCGCTGGAAGTAAGGCAGAGTTCACGGGTACGGGGGCAGCCTGGGCTGAGGCTTTCAGAGTCAGAAGGAAGGAAAAGGCTCGATGGCAGAAATTCTGGGCCTGCTTTGCCAGAGCTGAAAAACATGTAGAGTACACTACAAAAAGACGTTGGCATAGCATACTTAGGAACGGACTATCCAACCCATTCAGGGTGGGTCTGAAAGAGGACATGTTAACGTTGGACGCAAATGTATTTGCGTCTTCATAGCTGGCACAGGAGGGAAGTTACATGTACTTTAACTCGTACATGGAGACGGTGGGGTACACGATAGGGAACATAACTTGACCAAAAATTTATATTTCCTCACGGCGGTGAATAGAGAGATCTGCATCTAGATGGGAGGGAGGAGTTGCACCTGAACCTTGAATAGGACTGTGCCTGCCTTCCACAATGCTGGCTCCACCCCCTGGGGAGCGGCTGATGTCTCTGCCCTGCACACTGAAAGAAGAGAAGGAGTCCTGTAAACAAAGTGCTCCAGGTCTGTACTTGCCTTCCACAATGCTGGCTCCACCTCCTGTGGGACGTCTGATGTGCCTACCCTGCACTGTGAAAGGAAAGGAGAAGTCTTGTAAACAGAGTGCTTCATAACTGGTTTGGACTGGTCAAAAGGCCCCTCTCCCCTCAGAGAACAAAGGATGTTGGGGTATAAATATTGGGACCCTGATCCCATGAAATTAGATCACTTTGGACTACAGGAAGAAACCTCTACTGAGGAGAGGAACCTGAAGAAACTGAGAAGAGACTATTCCCAAGCTGAAGTGCTGCTTGGAGGATTGGCCTGCAGTGGTTGCCTTACTGCCAAAGGAAGGAGATAGGAACTTTGTGTAGTTTGTTTTCAACTTGTGAAGGATCTCCAAGGACTTGGAAAAGAGCTTGCCTCCTGCTGAAGTCTCAGGGACAACAGACTTCACCCCCCAGCTCCCCAGAGTTCTTGTGGAAGTGCCTGCTGCTGTTTTGAGCCTTCTGAGGAACTGCGCGTCACAAGGAGCTGGAAGCGCGACTTAACAAGAAGAAGCGTGTCGCTGTGCCTGCCGTCGCAAATCTGAAGGAGGGTGTCGCTACTGGAACTATCGCACTGCACCGCATGGGAGAGAAGCGTGCCGCAAGGAAGAGGAAGCGTGTCGCCGTCGCTGCTGCTACCGTCGCTACTCTGAAGGAGGGTGTCGCCGCTGGAGCTGTCACACTGCACCGCATCAGGGGAAGAATCTCGCAATGAGGTCGGAGCATGTCGCCGTCGTAACTCCGAAGCAGGATGGTGTCGCCGCTGGAACTGTCGCATTGCACCACATCGACCAAGAGCACCTCGCATCCCCAAGAGCTACTGCTGTCGCATCTTGGATGTCGCTGCTGTATTTATCGCATCAAGCGGAAGCTTCACCCATCGTGGGAGAAGAGCATCGCCGCTGGAGCTGTTGCCGTCGCATCGTAAGCATGTCGCCTCTGCAGTCCCCGCATCGAACCGAGGACTTCTCGCATCCCGAGAAGCGTGCCGCATCTGGAACATCTTTACGTCTTTATTTCTTTGCACCTGACTTTGACGCATTTCCCATCGCTGCGACATTGCTTGTCTTGGAAGCGCAACACAACTTAAGGTACATTGACGCAGAGTGTCGCATCTAAGAACTGAACTGAACTAAGCTTAAATGTACCATCTTAAAGTAATCATAGTGTGTATTTTTGTTGTTTATGGTCTTGTTGTAACTCTATATAAAGTCTTACATTTTTTTTATATAAAACCTGTGTGGTGTCTGTTAGACCTGACATCATTGGCTTGAGTCTCTCCTCCATTTTTTCTGTTTGCCTCCACTGTTTTACGATGTTTTGCTGGTATATGCTTTGGGCGCTGTGCCCCTGCTGATCAGTGCCACGGCGCAAGTGCTCCCTAGGTTAAATTGATGTATCTATTGTATCCATGTTTGGCTTATTTGGTTTACTGTCAGTCCTTAGTCTAGTGCACCAGGAGTGCCGGGGCTTGTAAATACAAATGCTGCTCGTGGGCTTGCAGCACGTGTTGTGCCACCCACAGGAGCGGCCTCGTAAAAGAATGTCTACGGGTCGGTCATTGCGAGACCCACGTGCAGCCTAGTGCTATCACGCAGGCTGCGCAAGTATACCTACTTGCCAGCCCCTCAAACCTTCCCTTGACTTCATGTTAGTCACCCCTATGGTAGGCCCACGGGCAGGGTGCATTGTAAGTGTAAGGTAGGACACGCCTGACCAAGTTGGCATGTCCTGATAGTGAACAACCGCCATCTTCGTTCTTCACTATTGCGAGGTAGCCTGCTCTCCATTAGTTAGAATGGGTCGCCGGGATTATTAATGCTATGATCCTAGCTGGCTCGGGGAGCATGGTGCAATGTCGAGTTTGGTATCCCTGAACTAGGGGTTTAATTGCGCATCCGCTGGTGTGGATGGTTTTTGGACTCTGGGTTCGAAAATAGCACTTTTAGAAAGTGTCTATTTTCGTGTCTAACCATTTCTGGTTTCTGCTGGTCTTGCGTGTGTGTGACAGGAGCTGGGTGGCTCCAAGAGATCTGGATGAGTCAGTGTGGGATGAGTGGGACATTTGCGTTGAGAGTAGGGGGAGAGTAGTTGTTGATAGCCTGCCCTGCCTGGTACAATGCTGGCTCCACCTCCTGCCAAGCGGCTGATGGCTCTGTGCCTGCCATGGACGATCCTAGCCCCACCTCCTGCCAGGAGGCCGATAGCTCTGCTCCTGCCAGTGTCAATGCTGGCTCCACCTCCTGCTGGGCGTCTGAGGACCCAGCCCTGCTCAGTGAATAGGCCAGGTGCTTCTGCCTGGCTCCACCCACGACAGACCCAGGATGTTGGGAAATTCCCCTGCATGGACAAAGGGATCAAAGCCGAGAAGGGGTATAAGAGAAGGACCCCTGAACCAAGAATTTAGATCACTTCTGACAAGGAACCCTGTAACCAAGGACAAGAGGCCTGCTGATCTGAGGACTGCCTACCCCTTCTGCCAGGGTGCTGTTTGCTGGGGGGAATCCTGCAGTGCTTCTTTATTTTTGCCAAGGAACCAGGAGAGAGGAACTGTGTGTGTACTCTCACGCTTGATAAGAAAATCTCCAAGGACTGGAAGAGTGCCAGTCTCCTGCTGAAGTCACAGGGCTAAAGGACTTCATCTGTTTAAAGTGCTACTTGCTGGAACCTGTGAATCCAGCACCTCTGAAAGAGCCAGCAACCTCGACGCCGACGGACGTCGCCGAATCCAGCTCGACGTAGTGGGTAACGGCCCCAGTGTCCCGCTTCCTCGACGACCGGCCGCCGGGCCCGACCGACGCCAGCAGCAACGCCAGTGAGTGGGAGTACGGCTCCAGCTCCAAGGGACCTCGTGTCTGCACCGCTGCTGATCGCATCGCCCTCGTGCCCTCTCGACGCCGTGAGCGCTGCTCACTCTGTGCAACCGCATCATCGACGACGACGCCTGCTGAGGCCTGATCGACACCGAAGACGCGACGCCGGATTGCTCGACGCCGCTGATCATCGTGTGCTTCATTATCCAAAGGTACTGTGTTGTTGGGGGTCCGTGTGACTCCGGGCTCGACGTAGCGCTCCTCGCGGTTGACGCCGAACCTTTGGATTAACTTTGCCTCGACGTCGTGTAGCCCCCGTGTGGGTTACCCTGTTGCTAAGAACTGTATTGCCAAGAAGAAGATTTGCTTTGATACTAAAGACTTTTGTGCTAAAGAAGAAACTACCGTTGAACTATCCTTTTTCCCTTCCCAGAGTATTTATTAAGATTGTGTACATTTTTGTCGTTATTTGGTCTTGTGCTAAGCCTTATATAAAAATACTTATTTTTATAATACTACGGTGTCGTGTCCATTTGTAGTGTATTCACTTTATTACTGTATGTGGTCATAAATGCTTAACACACAGCCTCTGAGATAAGCCTGTCTGCTCTGCCAAGCTACCAAGGGGGTCAGCAGGGGTTATCGAAGGGTGTGATCCCCTTGCCCTGACTAGAAAAGGTGTGTCCCTATTTGTCAGAAGTGTATACCTCTGCCAACTAGAGACAGCCGGTTCTAACAGTGTCCATTTGTAGTGTTGTCACTGGGTTACTGTATGTGGTCAGAACTGCTTAACTTACATCACCGCTGAAGTAAGCCTTGACTAGAGGGTGAGCAGGGGTTATTTCAGGAGTGTAATCCCCTTGTCCTGACTAGAGAAGAGGGTCCCTATTTGTCACAAGTACCTACCTGTGCCAACTAGAGACCCCCAAATCTAACAGGCTGCAGTCTGCGATGATGCCGGTACAATGTTATTAACTCGGCCATTGCTAAACCAAGTCTCAGATCCAACTGTGTGACCAACCATACAACAGCGTAGGCCAAAGGCAGCTGTCAGCAGTAGCCCACAGCTATGTGTCGTTGGCTCGCGATGGTCAGAGCTAGTGACACCAGGGCAGTTGTCGATAGTGTTTGATCACCTCAGTAATGATGATCCTTTTTCCCTCCTGACTGCAACGCGTCATCCTCTTACACCTCTTCTTGCATGCACTGATATGTACCCTTTGGTTTTAGTTTCTTCGCCCTAAGTTGGCAGGGTATGCACAGACGTGGGTCCCTTGCTCACTTTGCCACTGGATTCAAGCTAGCCTGGCTGATGACGGCTGATTAACCAGAAACCGGTCCCAGGATGTTTGTTTCCGGCCAGGGAAGGCATGACTTGGCAGTTCGGGCTGGACTGTTCCCATGAGGCACAGGGTCAGACTGATTTGCATATGGCCATGTCTGAACTGGGGTGGCGGAGTGAGCTAAAGAATGATGATGGATTAAACCCAGATCAGTTGACTGGGGTTGTGTGCTTGCAATTTTCAACAGTCCGTCCTTCATCCCCTTTGGTTTTGCTATGATATGTACTCTGCCATTGAAAAATCGATGCTCAGTTCCAATTGTGTGACCTACTCGGGCGCAGCGTTGGCCGAGGGCAGTAGTCCGCGTGGGCCCAGAGAACGTGTAGTTGTGATGCACTTCTAAGACTTGATGGCACCACATAAAAGGGAGCATAGTGACATCAAATCAGCCATAAATATTGTTCTTTGCTATAGTGTAATCAAGACTCAGTTCGAAATTGGTGACTTACTAGTCCGCTGTGTATGCCGGTAGAGTACGTCAACGAGAAAGCAGTTCTGCGGGCCTTGCTTGCGGAGGCCTTGATGGTCGTAGCAGGCTGCCAGGTTTGTGTACCTCGGGCTTGGAGCTTGCACCGGCACGTTGTGGGCCCTCCTCGACACACGCCGGTGTCTGCAGGTGAGCAGTGAGGCCTGTGTGCAAAGAGACTGGCAATTTGAGTACAGGAACCAGCGGCCTGGGGTGCTGCAGGCACACAGGATCACAGGCCACACGGCCGATGGCATTGGCCTTGTGGCGGACTGAGGGGCACCACCCTGGCAGAAACGTTGGGCATTCCAAAGCGGATCAGGCCCAGAGCTATTTGCTTTTTATTCACACCCCTACGCTGGCCTGGCTTACGCTGGGCGAGTCCACTTCGCTCACGCTTACGGGGGGGACATAACAAGCTACATTCCGCAAGCTACCCCAGTGGCTCAGGTGACATGGTTGCATCCACTGTCCACTACATTACATACACCAGTGGTGTATGTTGACATAGATATGTGTGTGGTCTGCATACTGCAGTCTGGCCATCACATCCACGCCACACTTAGCAATGGCTACATTCTCATTCATGGGTCACTTGCGTCCTTCGCACATGCCTGGTTCCCATCTCTCCCAATATTCAGCTATTGTGTGGCTGAGGTGCCATGACGTTGATGGCTCATGTACATGGCTGGCCCAGGTTCCCACAGTAAGTTGTGCTGTTGTGTATGGTTGGTTGGCATGTTGTTTGGCATGTTGTATGTGAGCTTGTAACGAGTGCATTCCCAGTGTTGTGTTTTGCATGATAGTGGAGTTGAGGTGTGTGTTCATTTTGTATTTGCCAACGAGCAGTGCATTTACTTAGGTGCCATCCTGGTAGAGCTGGTTGCTGATGGACTGTCAGGAGATGTTGGAATGATGCACACTGCCTGGGTGGTTGTTGTCAACATTGGTGACCAAGGCTAAGAATTTAGGCTTCATGTTCGACAGTGAATTAAAGATGGGGAAGCAAGTCAATCAAGTAACCTCCGCCTGCTTTTTTGCTTTGAAAATTCTGAGCTAAGTCTTGCAGTTCATCCCATTCACCTTAAGGAAACGGTATTAGGAGCCCTTGTACTTTCCTGAATCGATTATAGGAATGCACTATACTTAGATATAGACAAAGGCCAATCTGCTAAACTACAAGCACTGCAGAATGTGGCTGTCCGAGTACTGCTCACATTCCCCAAACATTACCCCAAGTCTTTTGGTATCAGACAGCTTCATTGGCTTACTATCCCGGAAAGAGAAAAATTCAAAGCCCTATGCCTGGTGCATAAGGCGCTTACGGTGGCGGTGCCATATACATTCAAAGGATATTCTCTTGGTACCAGCCTCTGCGAAGTTTGAGGTCTACTCTGCACAGGATTGATTCTGGTCCAGAGAATAAAAAAGGCCAGATAGGGTGGTAAGAGTTTTTCACATCAAGCGGCTAAGTTGTGGAATTCTCTCCCCTCTCAGCTGAGACTGCAATCTAAAAGGACTATCTTCAGGAAACAGATAAAAACCTGGTTGTTTACCAATGCGCTTAACTAAGAGATCCCTGGGTTAGTATGAACAGTCCTCAGCGCCAAGATGCCTTGACAATCGAGCACTTTATAAATGCATCAGTCAGCCAGTGGAGATTTCCCGGGGGACCGCTATTGCCTGCACATTGATGGGATGCATGTGCTTTCTGTTTTGGTTATTGTGTGCAGTGTTTCCAGGGGGGTACCAGTAGGACACGTGTGCAGTCAATTGCACCCACAAAGTACGGGAAGCCAGCTATGGCGTAGAGGCCTTGTTTGGTCTCCAGCTGTTCCTGCGCAGTGTGGGGGAAGTATAGGTACTGGGGTACCAAGCTGATAATAGCATCCAGGACAGGTTTAGGGAGCTTTCATAGGGCTCCTTCAACTCTGGCAGTTGTTGGTTGGTAGGTACCAGAGCCCAACAGCTGCAGCATAGGCCAGCAGTTTTGTCTGAGGTAGGATTTAGGTTGTCCCATTGAGCCTGTGGTTGGTAATGTCATTCTCTGGTGTTGGATGTGTGAGGTTGGTACGTTTTCAGGGGGTAGCTGTCTTTGCTTGTGCTGCCTCAGTGTTTGTCCGAAGGGGGCTGTGGGAGTACAGGGGTAGGGTGTGGTCCTGGGGGTGGTTGTGCTGGGTGTTGTGGCCCTCTTTGGTGTCCGAGCTGCATGTTCAGTGGATCCATGGCATCTGTTGCCCTTCAGGTGTAGCTCTGGGCTGGGCTCCCGTTTGTGGTGCAGGCTGTCGTCTGACTTTACACCAGGTAGGAGCAGGTGTTAATTTCCTGCTGCTAACGCGCCTTATCGCCTGTTTTGTGATCTTATCGCCGATCTGGCTGGTCATTGAGAATGTTGCGGAGTGGTGTTGTCATGGCTTTTGGCACGGAAACGCCTACTCTGCATCTGATTAGCGATAGTTGCCGGGATCATCTGTGGCGATGTTTTTTGCGAATGATATCGTGGGTAAACTACTGATATGGGCTGTTATCGCCTGCATGTGAATAGGGCGTTACTTTTATCGCAACTTTGGCTGCGATAAAGTGCCTATAACGCGGCAATAGTTTCTTGAGAATATGCCCCTGAGTTTTTTATTGTAGTCTTTTCTATTAGAAAGTGTCATACCTTAAAAACCCTTCAAAATGCAATTTTCAACAGACTTCGTATGGAAGCGAAAGTATTTTGAACACCCCGGTCCTTTTACAATGAAAGTAAATAGCTAGAATTCGCTTAATATTCCGCTCTCTTAATAAAACTGGTAAATGAATCCCAGGAGACCATCACTGGCAGTCAGAAAATGGAAGAGGGATTCAAAGTGGCTGTATATCAGAATTTGGTCAACAGAAATATGAACTCTGCTCTGCAGGACTCCTAGTTACACACATCCCATACACTCAGAACCAGGTCAGGAGGATGGGCTTTCTCTTACATCGCTCGTGAGTTGTGGATGGACCTCTGACTCCTTCTTAGATCCAGGAAGAAGTTGAAGATCAGCCGTCATCAGCCAGGCTAGCTTGAATCTGTGGCAATCTGATGATGGCTGATTAGCCAGAAACCCGTCCAGGATGCTTGTTTCCGGTCCAGGGAAGACATGGTTTCGCAGTTTGGGCTGAACTGTTCCCATGAGGCACAGGGTCAGACTTATGGCCATGTCTGAACTAGGGTGGCGGAGTGAGCTAATGAATGATGATGGAATAAACCCAGATCCGTAAACTTGGGTGAGTGCTTGCAATGTTCAACACTCCTTCCATCATCCCCTTTGGTTCAGCTGCTTGAATCCAGCAGCACAGTGAGCCAAGGACCCACGTCTGGGCATACCCATCCTGGGAGAAGGTGGCATATGCTGTCCACTTGTTATAGTGGGCACATTGCACCAGTCCAAACAACCTTGATTGATGATAGGTTTCAAGAGAACCTTTATTGAAAGCAATCCTAGTGGTAACTATGGAGAGCAGCTTTCAGGCTAAGTCTTGAAGTTGTGTAAAGCAGCTTGGTTTACCAGATTATAACCTCTTGAATGTCTAAATGAAAGGAGAACCACACAAGGTATGTATAAAATATATGTATTTATTTCTAAACACTCTCTAGTATCCTCTTTATGAGTTTACAGAGCAAGGGATATAATTTAAACACAATAGAACTTCAGTAAATAGCACAATATACAATGGGCCCCAGGGGAGACCAAACCATATATTAGGAAAGTGGTATAAGAGCCACGACTTGACTAGACACAAGGCCTAGAGCCTGTAGAATCGCTAGGACCCCAAGGAACCACCCAAGGTAGTGACACAGGGGACCCACGGGGGACGTGTGCAGTGTGAGAACACAGCAGCGAGTTCCATTAGCTCCTACTGGGAAAGTTGAGGTTGGAATTTTAAAGTTAAATGACACTTAGGAGAAGACTTTGAGCAAACCCTCTTAGACTTAAAGGGTTCTAGGGCCAACACCCACGGGAGCACCTGAGTACTCGAGTTAGCTCACCCAGGGAAGCCGGGTGCATAGGTGTCAAATGGTGTCGAGAATCGTCGTCGTTTTCAATGGCGACCTGCTGCAAAGTGCTGCTGCCATGAAGAAGAAAAGTGTCCGGTGTAATCCAAGCCTGGATCGAAGATGTGAAGAACCTGAAAGCAGAGGGGACAGAGTATGGGTCACTTGCCAGTGACCATGGGGCATGATAGCCGAATGCCCAACAATGTCGGGTGCTTCAGGTGCGAAGAGGTGAAGCTTGACTCTGCAGCCACAAGGACCAGGAGGCGTCGATGATGACCAGGAGCTGCATTCAAACTATCCCACAAAGGATTTTGAGTGCTGCGGCATCGGTGCTCGGATTGAACACAACAAACCTTGGCATCAGCAAGCCACGCAGGAAGAGTAAAGATGCTTCGGTGTGGACCAGCAAGGTCCGATGGACTCCCCAAGCAAGAGAGAGTCAGGGCACATCTGGAGCAACCAGAGAAGCCCAAGGAAAGTTAAAGTTGCCTTCTCAGGGACCCAGGGGTCATCGGACCAGGGGTCGCGAAGGTACCTCAAGAGAAAACACAAAGGGCCGGCTCACGGAACACTCGGGAAGTGCAGGCCGGCAATCTTCGGTGCAATTGCTGCTCGGGGTCTGGGCTACAAGTAACCCAATGCACAGCCTCAAGAATTGTTGAGAAGCATATGCACTTGCAAATGTGCACGGTGTCCAGGGGTTCCAGTTCCACTGTACCCACGAGGGCTACGGGTCTCAGCTTTGCTGGGGACTCGGGTCGGCCTCTAGGAAGTCTGAGAACCCACCTCCTGTGTTGAAAATTCTTCAGAGTCCGGCGGGAGCTTCAGAGATGCAAACCGGTCAGATTGTCTTTAGTGCCTGTCAAGCAGGGCAGTAACTCCTTTACTCCAAGGAAGATCCTTCAGTCATCTAGCGCCTTGTAGATCGTTGAAGTTCCAGGATTCAGTATCAGAGTTTCGTCCAGGTAAATCTAAAGTCCTGTGGTCAGGGGTTCCTATCTTATACCCAAGGAAGATTTGATTTGTTTAAAATACGTATAGAGCACATGGCTGTCTCGTCAAAGAGGCATCCCAGCGCTGGAGCAGGACTAAGCAGGGGATGAAATCAGAGGTTAAAGCTGAGAAAAGTGCCAGGTATTCACAAGATGTCTAAAGTCCTGGTGGTCAGGGTTACTGTGGATGTGTAGGGGGAGAGAGTTCCATAAGGTGGGGGCCAAATGCCTAAAGGAGCGGCCGCCAGATCTGGGCCTGCGTATGCGTGGAATTTGTGCGAGGAGCAAATTTGCGATGCGCAGTGCTCGCGGTGGAGAGTAGAGGGCTCACAGATCGCCAAGAATGTCTGGGCCGATCTCTGTCAGCATCTTGTGCGTGATACAGAGCACCTTGAAACTAACACATTGTTCGAGGGGCAGCCAATGTAGGTGGTGGAGGAAATTTGAAACATGGCTGTACTTGGGGAGGCCAAAGATGGAGCATGCTGCAGCGTTCAGGACCCGCTGCAGTCGGTTCAGCACAGACTTATTAGAGCCATGCGTTTCAAATTTAAGATCTTTGTCAAGCATAAAGCCCAGATTTTTCACTGCAGGTTTATGGGCAGGAGGGGCACCAAGGGCCAGGGGCCCGCATTCGTTAGTCCAAAGATGAGAGTCTTTGCCAATCAGAAGAATCTCAGATTTGGCAGAGTTCAGTTGCAGGAAATTGGCTGTCATCCACTCTGCGATAGCTGAGATATCTTCTTTAAATGTTGCTCTATCTTGGCTAGGATTATTAGACAGGGTAATCACCAATTGGGTGTCGTCAGCGTATGACATCAGGGAAATTCCTCGTGCTTTGGCCATCCATGCCAAAGGGCTCATATATATATTAAAGAGCGTAGGGCTCAATGCTGAGCCCTGAGGAACCCCGCAGCGGAGTGGGTGAACACAGGAAGCAAAAGTTGGAGCTGTCACTTGAAAAGTCTGGTCGGCCAGGAAGGAGGAAAACCACAATCAGGTTTTATTACCAATTTCTATCTCCTCCAGGCGGTGGAGCAGGATTTCATGGGAGACCGTGACCAATGCCGAGCTCAGATCCAACAGCACCAAGGCTGAGGTTCTGCTGACATCCAAAGCGAATTTGAGTTGTTCTGCAACAACCAACAATGCCGACTCGGTACTGTATCGCGGTCAGAAACCGTTCTGGGAGCTATAAAGTATGTGATTGACTTTCAGGAAGTGAGTTAACGTTGAATTCACGTGTGCTTCCAGAATTTTGGAAAGAAATGGAAGCAGTGAAATTGGGCAACAGTTTTCTGGTTTAGAAGTGTCTAGCTTTGGTTTTTTGAGTAAGGGAACAACTTTTGCATGCTTCCAAAATTTTGGCACCACCGCTGAGGAGAGGGATAGATTAAGCAGCTCCACTCAGGTAGTAAGCCCTGTTGAATTTTCCTGAAAGCGTCCGATTTTAGGGGGTCGTCTGGAGATCCTGATTCAATTTTAACTACTAATCTCTCCAAGTCAATCAGGAGGATAGTGGGTAGTGATGTAAGAGGGAAAGTCTCAGGACCGGTGTGCGTGTTCTGCTCAATGACACTGGAAGTTGTGTCATGGTCGAAATTATGGTAGATGTCATCGGCCTTCTCCATGAAGAAGTTTACCAGCTCTTCGCAGTGTTGGTTGGAGGATATAATACTACCTAATTCAGATGAAGAGGATACCAGATCCTTCCGAACAGAGAATATAATTTTGCTGCGATTAGTACTTGTGGTGATCAAGATAAAATAATGGGCTGCCCTGGTCTTAGCCCGGGTGCCTTTAGAGGGAGTGAGTTTGAGAGGGATGCAGGTGTCCAATGCTTCGGTTATCCACCTTTGGAAGAGCGCATCAACCTCTTCTATGTTTTTTTTTTTTTTAAACCTTTATTGCAGCATTCATAAAATACAAGCATGGGCCTACAACCGCAGGGGCCGGACGCTAAACATAATTAGGACCCATTATATCACGGTACGACACAGCTCATCAGCCGACAACCCTGGGGTTCGGCAGCGAATCAGTATAGAACATGTATTAGAACACATAATTAAGTCACAGGATAAGATAGAGGTTTTTTTTTTATATTATCTAAATAAACGGATCAGGTGCCATACAATCAAACAACAGAATACGGGGGACAGGCCAAGAGACAGGATATGCACCTAGGAACAGCTATAATTGGAACTCTGGCGCCAAAACATTTGAATCGGAGTAAACAACAATACAATATATGTTTTCGTAAGTGCCAGTTCTCAGGGCCTGCCCCTCCGAAAAACCGGATGACGTAAGAAGCATGAGCACTAAACTCCCATTGGGCACAGGGTCAGAGCTGATTTGCATAAAGCCATTATCTGACCCAGGGTGGTGTGGAGTGCAAAAAACGATGGATTTAGGCCCAGATCCTTGTACTGGGGTGAATGTAAGACATTGATCTACATTCTGTCCATCAAATTGTTTTTTGTAATTTTCTCCCTGAGTATACTGGGGTAGCTCAGACGTGGGTCCCAGAGCCTCCACACCACTGGAGTCAAGCTAGCCGGGCTGATGAGAGGTGTTACCTCGAAACCGGTCCGGTCCTCGGATGCTTGATTCCGGTCTGGGAAAGATATGGCTGTTGTAGTTTGGACTGGACTGTTCCCATGGGGCACAGGGTCAGAGCTGATTTGCATAAAGCCATTATCTGACCCAGGGTGGTGTGGAGTGCAAAAAACGATGGATTTAGGCCCAGATCCTTGTACTGGGGTGAATGTAAGACATTGATCTACATTCTGTCCATCAAATTGTTTTTTGTAATTTTCTCCCTGAGTGTACTGGGGTAGCTCAGAGGGGGGTCCCAGAGCCTCCACACCACTGGAGTCAAGCTAGCCGGGCTGATGAGAGGTGTTACCTCGAAACCGGTCTGGTCCTCGGATGCTTGATTCCGGTCTGGGAAAGATATGGCTGTTGTAGTTCGGACTGGACTGTTCCCATGGGGCACAGGGTCAGAGCTGATTTGCATAAAGCCATTATCTGACCCAGGGTGGTGTGGAGTACAAAAAACGATGGATTTAGGCCCAGATCCTTGTACTGGGGTGAATGTAAGACATTGATCTACATTCTGTCCATCAAATTGTTTTTTGTAATTTTCTCCCTGAGCACTAAACTCCAGCACACAATAAAAATCAGAATAATTCGCAAGCTATACTGATCATAAAGGAAAGAAAGGGAAGGAAGAAAAAGGCCATAGAAAATAATAAAGGCAAAATAAAAAACCCCTCCAACCCCCCACCCTGCACCCCTGCAGATGGCTACAGCCTAACTCCACTAGCAGCGTGCCTTTCGCCCCAAGTAACTTAAACCCTAAAAGTAGGAAGAAGAATGGAGGAGGGCATATCCGTATGTGCTCCCAGCCCCTTTAGTCCCCCCGCCAGAAACACACCCCCTGTCGCAAAAAGACCGATGTAGAACAACCCTTATAAAAGAAATTAGGGGGCACCGTGATACACCGCCCAGCCTCTTAAATCAAACAATTGCAGATCGAACATCAATAATAGCCATTCCAAACCGTCCCGATCTAATTGATCTTAACCTTGACCCTTCCGAACCAGCACACAAACCCCCCCCAGCGAGACCCAAAAGCACACAAAGGAGTCATAGAGGAGAAGGAAGTCATCGAGAGACAATCCGTTACCACTCGTAGATAGTAAGTCCACGAGAACTTCAGACGCAGAAAGTCTCCTTATCCTAGATGGACAGTCGCGATGTATCTTGCTCCGGAGTCGTAAAATCTCCAAGAAGGGAGGAGACGACCCCAAGATGAAAGAAGAGTGGGGAACGCCTTTCGATACCTCCAAAGTCAATAGTGATGGAAGGTTCGGTGGTACACTCACGACCTCGGGAACACCGTCTTTCAGGGCACCATCCGATGGTTTCAATACTCGCTTCCCCATGGGGTCCTCGCACAGAGTCAAAATGGCTGTGTCTTGAATGGCTGCAGATTGCTGTTCCAACAGTGGGGCAGGATCCGGTACCACAAGCAGCATCTCGGATAGGCTTGTATCCGATTTGTTCAATAAAACATCCACTTGTGAGTGAAACGCCCACATTTCTGCCAATATTGACCTCATCGATGGCTCAGGCACCGTTCGATCCACAGTCTCACGCCCGATACCAATCACAATCACCTCCTCGGGTGAATCTGGCATCTCCGGGGGGGACAGACAGGATCACGAAAGGGCAAATGTGGAGGGTGACCCGTCGTTATCTGCAGCCGTGTTCACCCGGCTTAACGCCGCAGGCCGGGGCCCCGACCCACCGAACCCCGGCGGGGACCAACACCAGGTCCGCGGGACGGGGACCCCCACCCACAGTCAGCAGCAAGCAAAGTCACTCCTCCATCAATGCTGAGCAAAGAAAACAATCGCCACCAAATTCGGGCGTGAAAGAAGCCTCCACTACGATTGACCGGACCCTGCCTGGGTCTCTCAGCCGATATTGTTGCACTGCAGCCTGGCTTTGCAGATACTCGAGGCCCCGGCTTCACCGCTGGAGTAGGCCACAATCTTCAACTCGATGTATCTTCGGCAAACCAGCCAATAAAAGTTTCCGGATTTCACCATTGGAGTGAGGAACAGTTCATTCACACAGGGGCTGGGCGTAAAATCAGGATAATGTACAGGATCTTGTGGCGGGATACGGAGGTCGTGGCGCCGGGAGCCTAAGCATCTATCTTGTTTGCCAGCTTAGCTTCTCCAAGCAGCCTCTTCTATGTTGTTGGATCTTTCTAGTGGCTTTGTGCTCAAGGCTGTAAGGAGAACCTCTTGGTTAAGTTTATGCCAAGACCGTTTTAGTGAGGGATACTGATTTGGCTGAGGCTTGGGGCCAGCTATCGTTAGCCTCATAGGGATGAGAAAGTGATCTGTCCAGATCATGGAGAGCGGTGCTAAGACTTCCAGTGACTCAAGGTTAGAAAAAATAGGGTCAAGGAGATGTCCGGCTCTATGCGTAGCACTGGGGGTCAATTGAGTCAGCTGGCAGGCTGCCAAGTCCCCTCAAAAGCTAAGAATCTCTGGGGTTTCTTGCATCTCTAGGTGAAGGTTCAGATCGCCGATAACATTAAAAATGACAGAACAATGTATGTCTAAGTCCTAGGATCAGAGGGTATGGAGTGTCCCAGAGGGTTCAGTCTGAAGGTGCATTGCATTGTCCACAAGGAGTAGGGCAGTCATCTGGAGCCCAGCTGTGAGTCCCACAGGCGCCTTCACCATGTAGAGCCAGTAGGGCTTCACAGGAGTAGGTTAATCTTTAGGCTTTAGATGAGGTAGAATCCCTGGCTCCTGGTGACTTCCAGGCACGGACGGGCGCAGGCAGGCTTGCCTTAGGCGCCCCTGCTGAGCACGTCCACTGCGCATCCTCACAGCGGCTTTTGTTTAATGCCACAGGAGCTCAACAGGCTCCACCCGGGCAGCACGTTGATTAGGTGAGAGCCGACCAATCAGCACGAGAGACTGCATAAGTTAAGCAATAACACGCAAAAGTGCAAATACGTGCAGGGAGGCTAAATAAGCTTTTTTTAAAGATGGTGCAGTTGGCAGCATTTGTAAGTGCAATTATTAAAACTTTTAAAACAGTTCCAGCAAAAGTTCCCCCCCCAATGCAGTGGTGGGACAAACTCTGGGGACCCACCTATGGGAGGATTTGGGAAGAGGGGTGGCTAAACCCATTTCCTTTGTCCAGTTTCATGCCAGAGCAGGGGCTGATAGCCCCCGCAAACGGTTTGAACTGGGCTATGCACAGGGACACCAAATGTGCCCCCAGTGCAGACTTAAAAGCACTCTTAGAGTGCACCCATCCAACCCAATACACTAAAGCCTGTCTGGAGGTGGTTACACCTCCCTGTGACAGGAAACCTATTGTCCAGGCCTCCCCTGCCAGAGTTTCATCAAGCAGCAGAAGGCCAGACTCATGTCTGTGGCTGTGGCATCCATTTTGTGATGCCAGGGTTCTGTTAAGCTGGTACCAGGTGTACCGGTGTGGCCATGTTTCTCCCTCTAGGGGGGTGGAATCATACCTCCATTGCCAGTACTGGTGGGGAGGTATGATTCCAAGGTATTTGACACCCATACACAACATGTTTCCTTGCAGCCATTCCAAAGTTAGCATTTACCGAGAGGTTATAATGCACTTAAGAGTATATGGTCTGGCTACATCACAGAACAACCCTAGAGAATAGATTCCGAAGGTTGCAGAGGGGCCCTGCTCATGCATGGGAACCCTCTCACACAAAACCCAGCACCCTGCCTTCAGGATTGATAAGGCCTGCCATAGGGGAGACTGATAGGTTTACATGTGCAGTGATATAAGGTAGATATAGGGTACCTATATCTAAGTAAGGGGTGCATACACCACCTTACACAGGCTGCTGTAGTAGACCTGAGTTTCATTTATTTTCAAAGGTTGTCCAGGTGTGACATAATACATGCTCCACCCCCTGGTAGGCCTCTGGGGTACCTATGCCCTGGGTACCTAGTGTACCATATACTAGGTACTAATAAGGGTACCCCAGTATGCAATCTGGAGTGTACGTAGAGTACATGGAATCAATTTAGAGAGGAAGCAGCTAAGCTGGGGTCCTGGATAGCAGGGCCCCAGCAAGACTAAAGTCGAAAAACAGTGAAACATCAGCAAAAAGTGGGGGTAACAATAAGAAGCAGATCCTACTCTTCTACACATCCCACTTAGGGTGAAAAGTGCTACGCAAACAAATGATGGATGGAATGCTGACTAAATCATACATTCACCTCCAGTCAAGAGATCTGGGTTAAATTCATTGTTCTTTTGTTCACCATGCCACCCCAGTTTAGACCCAGCCATATGCAAATTAGTCTGGCCCCTTTGCCTCATGGGAACAGTCCAGACCGAACTGCCAAGCCAGGTCCAGATCTCTGTACTGGGGTGAATGTATGACATTTTTCTGCATTCTGTCCATCAATTGTTGTTTTTGCATTTGTCATCCCGAGTGGGACAGGTATGCCCAGACGTGGGTCCCTTGCTCTCCATGCCACTGGAGTCAAGCTATCCAGGCTGAAGGAGGGTGAAACACCAAAACCGGTACTAGGATGATTGATTCCAGTCTAGGGAGGACCAGGCCTGGCAGTTTGGGGTGGACTGTTTCCATTGAGCACAGAGTCAAGACTTATTTGCATATGTCTGGGTTCAAACTGGAATGGCAGTTTGGGCTGAACTCTTCCCACTGGGCACAGTGTGAAGACTGATTTGCATTTGGCTGGGTTCAAACTGGAATTGCATGGTGAGCAACAAAACTATGGATTTAGGCCCAGGTCTCTAAACTGAGGAGAATGTATGACATTGTTCTGCATTCTGTCCATCAATTGTTGTTTTTGCATTTGTCATCCCAAGTGGGACGGGTATGCCCAGACGTGGGTCCCGTGCTCCCCATGCCACTGGAGTCAAGCTATGCTGGCTGAAGAGGGGTGAAACCTTGAAACCGGTCGCTAGGATGCTGTTTCCAGTCCATGGAGGACCAGGCCTGGCAGTTCGGGGTGGACTGTTTCCATTGAGCACAGAGTCAAGACTTATTTGCATATGTCTGGGTTCAAACTGGAATGGCATGGTGAGTTAAAAAATGATGGATTTAGGCCCAGATCTCCTTACTGTGGTGAATGTATGACATTGTTCAGCATTCTGTCCATCAATTGTTGTTTTTGCATTTGTCATTCCGAATGGGACGGATATGCCCAGACGTGGGTCCTGTGCTCTCCATGCCACTGGAGTCAAGCTATCTTGGCTGAAGAGGGGTGAAACCCCGAAACCGGTCCTAGGATGCTTGTTTCCAGTCCAGGGAGGACCTGGCCTGGCAGTTCGGGCTGGACTGTTCCCATTGGGCACAGGGTCAAGACTGATTTGCATATGGCTGGGTTCAAACTGTAATGACAAGGTGAGCAAAAAATGATGGATTTAGGCCCGATCTCTGTACTGGTGTGAATGTATGACATTGTTCTGCACTCTGTCCATCAATTGATGTTTTTGGATATGTCATCCCAAGGGGACGGGTATGCGCAGACGTGGGTCCTGAGCTCTACATGCCATTGGCGTCAAGCTATCCTGGATGAAGAGCGGCGAAACCCCAAAACTGGTTCTAGGATGCTCGTTTCCAGTCCACAGAGGACCTGACCTGGCAGTTCGGGCTGGACTGTTCCCATTGGGCACAAGGTCAAGACTGATTTGCATATGGTTGGGTTCAAACTGTGATGGCTGGTGAGCACAAAAAGATGGATTGAGGCCCAGATCTCTGTACTGGGGTGAATGTATGATACTGTTCTTTATTCTGTCCATCAATTCTAGTTTTTGCATTTGTCATCCCGAGTGAGACGGGTATGCCCAGACGTGGGTCCCGTGCGTGCACTCCATGCCACTGGAGTCAAGCTATTCTGGCGGAAGAGGGGTGAAACCCCGAAACTGGACCTAGGATGCTTGTTTCTAGTCCAGGGAAGACCTGGCCTGGCAGTTCGGGCTGTATGTGTTCCCATTGAGCACAGGGTCAAGACTGAATTGCATATGGCTGGGTTCAAACTGTAATGGAATAGAGAGTTAAAAAACTATGGATTTAGGGCCTGATCTCTGTACTGGGGTGAATGTATGGGGATTGTTCTGCATTCTGTCCATCAATTGTTGTTTTTGCATTTGTCATACCGAGTGGGACTTGTATGCAAAGACGTGGGCCTCGTACTATCCTAGCTGAAGAGGGGTGAAACCCCGAAAGCGGTCCTAGGATGCTTGTTTCCAGTCCAGGGAGGACCTGGCCTGACAGTTCCGGCTGGACTGTTCTCATTGGGCACAGGGTCAAGAAGGATTTGCACTTGGCTGGGTTCAAACTGGAATGGCATGGTGAGCAAAAAGTACATAATATATATGTCAGATGAAATTCTGACAAGAATATTCTGGTGAACACGCTTTTAAAGTAACATTGTAGTACAAGGTTATGTTATGTCATTTTTAGAACATGGGCCAGATATACTAAGCAATTTTACGATAGCAAAGCAAAGATTAAAAAAAATCACAGGCTTTGCAAGCGAAAAATGGCTATGTTTTTCCAAATCAGAAAATAGGTTTAGCGACCCACACCAAATTGCAATTGGAAGGCAGCATGAAAGCAGTGGCGTCTGGTGACATTTGAAATGAGGGTGGCGCAAACATCGTGGATGAGTGTTACCTCACGACTGGCTCAGATCTTTGTCCCCTTTATCAAGCTTTACTGTAAACCCGATTCTTGCCATGTGACCAAGGAGCAGATTTCCTTCAGTTGGCTTAACACAGTCACATGCCCGCCTCTCTTCATCCCTGGAGCATTTCATTCCCGTTCCATTGATGAGGAGGTGTTGGGTTCACCCATTAGCTTGTCAGTCAGAGCCCAGGGAGGTTGTGTAAATCCCAGAATGCCGGGGACCACTGGTTTAAGAAGATAGAAATACAAGCAGTCCGTTTGGGCTTTCTACCACCTGTTGCTCTGCAACATGTGCAGAGAAACAGGTTTTAACTTCTTTTCAGCTATATGCCTTGGATGTCAACTGTCATAGATACCTAAAGGTTTTGGAATATTAAAATTCAGTGCAGGAATTACTATTTCCCTAATTGTTATGCAGCCCTACTTTATTTTTTGCAGATTTATATAGCGCGAACGCAACCTGAAGGTCTGGTAGCGCTGAACATAAGCACTCGGAGTCGTAAAGGCCCCTTGTTGCTTGAATACCAATGAAATCATGGCTTTAATGAGGAAAAACAAAAGGCCACACAGAAGGTGAGGCGCTTTGAATAGTCGGCGCCTCATTGATAAACAGTTTACAGCCAAATCTGCCCCTGTTTATTGTCTTTCAAATGCGCTCATTAATCAATTCGAGGAGGAATTCTGATGGGAGGCCTGAAGCGGCTTCCATGCCTTTTATCCACTCATGACCCAGTGTGAAGCCTGGCTGCCTCCCCAACCCCTGGCCTGTAAAGCGGTGCTAAGGCTGCTAGCTGTAGTGCACACCTGGCTTTGGTGGGACGGGCAGACCAACTCAGAGGTATGATATGTCCCCAAAGGCCAATTTAGCATGTATTTAATGATTCGTGTCTTGATGTTGGGAAGATGGCATGCTCTACATATTAGCGTACAAAAACAAATTGAATTTGTTTCCCCCCTTTTTAGGTCGAGCCTAGGCAGCGCGCATGCGCTGTCTGGAAGACCTGAAGTATTTGATAAATGGCTTTGCTCCCGCCTGCTGCCCTCCTGTTGGTTTAGCGCAGTGTTGCTCTTAAGTGCAGCTTCCTAACTGGTTCCCTCAGTGAGATGTAATTTCCGGTTTTTGCCGAGGAGCACAGCCTAGGCTCAGTTTTCTTTCGTTTCCATAGTGAATTTTTCTTTCAGAGAACCCTTTTTATTGCAAAAAAAATTCTGTGTGTCATGCCAAGGTTTATGTTAAAGTATGATGTCTGGGTGGAAGCAGTGCGCAAACTATAAGAAATCGGAGCTGCTCGGTTTGAATTCTTTTTCTACACCTTACGTTGTGCAAAATACTTTGGGGTATCTCGAGTGAAAATTGAACTCAAGGAAATACTTTGCGTTCAAAGGTCATTTTAAATACCAGCAGGGGGCTGAATTTCGTAGAAAATTACACTCACAACAAATGTTCTGCTTGAACCTGTCTCCTACAGCTCATATCTGCTCAAAATAATCCCCAGTAGCATAAATATGTGGAACATTTTAAACTGGAGCCACTTCCACAATTTCGCACCATTTGTGTGGTGTGAAAATGCAAGAATTACACAAATGTTTGCGAGTGTTGTGGAAACTTATGCATGGCCTTTCTTACGTTTTATGCCCTGCTCTGCCCTCAAGAAGTAAGGTTTTGACTCCTCAAGTTTTCTAGCACCTGAAAATCAAGGCTTGAAAAGAAGATAGTTGGCAATTCAATAAGGTCGCAGTACCACTTGGTTCCTGTGTCCCCCAGGACAGCGACCATTACACTTACAAGGATTGCCCAGCTGCTGTTCAGTCACACAGACTCTGGAGAACTTGCTTGACAATGGTGGCAAGCAGTGAGTGATTTAGAACATAATCCCCAAGGAGCATTATATACTAAGTAGTGAATTGAGGGCATTTATTATCAGAGAACCAGTGCTTTAATGAAGCCATTGGATTGGAGACATTTCAGGAAATTGTTCATAACGGCTCACACAGGCATACCAAGCAGCTCTAGTTTTATAGATTTCCCATTTCAAGATGCACATACACCCAAAACAAGATTCACTCTACATCATCTTGATAAGTACTTCATAGAGAGTCCTTACCACCTCCATTCAACATCTTTCTGAGGGTTGAATTTAGGGCGGTGCGACTGGTGCAACTGCACTGGGCGCTGACCTGGGGAGGGGGCACTGACCTCATGGAGGGGCGGAGGGGCTACTGTGCTTAGCAATAACTTACCATTTAAAAACACCTTCTGAAGAGTTCCTTTTGCATCCAGCTTTTAAACAGCACTAAAAAGGGCAAGATAACTCTTGTGAGTAATGTTCCTGTTAGAGAGAGAGGAGAGATCAGGGTTTTATCTAGTGGCATAGAGTACTGCAGAATGCATACCGTGCAGACCACACATTTGTACTTTGTATGGATAGCTGAGTGGATCACTGCTTTTGTCACAAAGATCCTTTTGTTACTGCAGTGCATATGCTTTATCCCTAATGTAGAACAGTGACTCTTACAAACTGTTATCAAATAGCTGCATGCAAACTTCTTAAAATAGTTAGTAGGTTATGTGTTTTCCCCAGTCTTTCATTATCTATTCCTAATGTTGCTAAAAAGGGTTTGTTTGGGTAGATACCCATTCTTATTAGTAAAGCCAATCTTTATCAGTGCTTTAAAACAAATGAATGTAACTGAGAGAGGGGCTATGAAGAAATAAAAGGGCACTTTTCCTAGTGGTAATCAGGTAATCTGAGGAGAAAGTCATGGGGTGGGGTGTGCCAACACTGACTGTCACACAAGGACCCTGTGATGTACAATACCAAGGCTTGGTTGGACATCAAGCAGTACGTTGTATTCAATCACACCTCACTCCATTGGTCTAAGCCCTAGGCGCATACAGATGACAAACTTTACAGCACACGCCCGACGGATCCTTTCACCATCACTCACACCCACAACATAACCCAAAGCAATGTAGCTGGAAAACTGGGGCTAAATCAACCGAACAGCACGCCGATATACACTCAAGAAGTGTGCAGGTAAAAGCAGCATAGACGTAATGCACAGCCATGTGAACCACACACAGTCATGCCAAGAACATTCCATTATAAGTAAGGCTCTCAGTTTTCCATTTTTACAGATTTTTCCCGATAAATGTATACAGAAAAAATTTGTTTCCTGTCTGTATCTATTTTTAAAAACAGAAACATACTGACAATTGTGCTTCTTGTGAGTTACTCGCCATGCTGTCTTTCATGAATTCCAGGCAAAACTGATGCCGACAGTCAGAATAGAGACTGCCAAAACAGGATCAGATTTCCTTAAATACAGGTATATGTGACCATGCATTTGTAGTATACAATAATATGCCCTTATGGGTGCAGTGTTTTGGCATATATGTGGCTGCTTAATTTGTTAAAAGTCTACAGGCATCTATGTATGAGTGCATGTCTAGGAGTTAAATAAATGTGGAAATATACCATTTTACGACTCCATTTACTCTCAACCATTTAAAGGAAGGAGGTAACCCTGTGTCCCTCAGAACCTGGGTATGTATCATATATGAAGAAATGGTTCTGTCTGGAAGGTGTCAATTTCTTCCTAGGGTGAAAATGTCAATGTTGCAGTCACGCTAGTCTACGCAGTTGCACAGGCCCCAACACAAAGAAATTCTTGGGTCGTGTATTCATGCATTGATAACATTGGACAGTATTACATTACTATTGTTGCCTAGTTGTTTAATATATGTAAAGCACATTTTCCACGTATTATTTCACTTTAATCACTTTATTATCCTACCTTGTATTGTTTTATTGACAGCCTTGTTCGGTAATTTGTGTACAATACAAAAACCTTTTTTTGACTAAATGAATAATTGTCTTTGTGGTGTGTTAAAACAGTACAGTTTGGTTCTCCAGTGAGGATGTTGAACCTTTCAAAAAATCATAGTTACTTCACAAAAAGTCGAATGTTGTGGATACAGTGATTTCACTTGTACAAAGCAATTGACACCTTCCCTACAGAACCATTTCATTATATACATTTATTCTCAAAATACAAAATAAATATGGATAAATACCAATAAAATGGCCAGAAAATAAATATGGATAAATACAAATGGAAATGTTAAGAAAATAAATACTGTAAAACTTGGAGCCCTAATTATAAGTCACCAAACTGGACTATGTTGCATATAAAGAAATATCAGCTGCATGTATAGAAATATCGTACTCAAGGCGAGCATTGGGCAATGGTCTCCCAATCAAGAGACAAAACAGAAAATCTCTTCGACATACTTAACCAAAGATCTTTTTAATCACATGAGGGCTCCTCTATGTGTCTTCTATGCTCAACCTATTTCAGTGTTTTTCAACTAAGGATCAACCATAGTTCTTAAAAGAACACACATCAATTGCCCTTTTAGAATTAAGCTGTCCTCTTTGTATCATAGGACAGGCCAGTATAATAAGGGAGACAAAATAAATACAGATATAAACGCAGAAATCCCTGTTCAGCTTTAGTGAAAGGAAAAGAGACTCTGAAAACAGTTTTGGACATGGTGCTCTGCCATAAGTATATTAAGGTACCCTGTCTGCCAAACTCTTGTTCTCCCTTTCTGGAGTCGGTTTAACCACCATGTGTTCGCAGGTGGAGTAGCCCCAGTTCCACTGGATGACACCTTTGACTGACGGCAGACATTTGCTGTTGGTCTAAGCGCCCAGGGCTTTATGTGGACCAGGTCCTGCCAGTGTTCAGCAATGGCAGTTCTAAAAAAGCAGGTGCTGAGACGGGTCTCTTATCAGGCTCTCCATGTTTGCCCTCACCCTCAGGGGGGAAAACATTCTTACATCAGCAGAAGTACCACCCTTCTCTGCCTTTAATGTAACTTCATAGAGACTCGTTATATTCTTTCAAAGTGTCATCTAGTCAGAACTGAGGCATTTTCAATAATATATTCAACAAAGCCATAGCTGTTGCTTATTTATCATATGCAACTTGCAACTATTGACAAAGCCAATAGCCCTGGCTAGTTGTAGGTGTAATGCTGTTTGTAGTATTATATATCTTGATGACAGTAGCAGCAAAATACCAGTCTGGCGGCGCACTATGCTAAGCACAGATTTTTAGCTAATGGTTTTTAAGCTGTAGCCTTAATTACATTGCCCATGCCCCTTTGAGAGTCACCCACCCCCAGTTTTGTCATCCCACTTAAAGCCCTGTAAGTACCTGAGACCATCGGCCCAATTTAGAACAGAAGTTCTGGTGAATATTTTTCTGTTTGTGACCGCCAGGAAAAGCCTGGAGGTCTAGAATAGAAATAAATAACAAGCCTTTGCAATGCAATAGTGTTTAAGAAAGACAAGGGAACCCAGAAGGTATGCCATAGGGACCTTGGGCAGTATCATGTTTCAAAAAACAGTGGTCCCTACTCGTGGACACAATGGTATACTAAACTGATAATCACACACCTGATAAGTGTTATGTCTTTTGTCTAGCCGGACATGGAATTTATTTAACAATTCTCTTAATAAAACAGAATGAGTACATTAATAACAAGTGGGCACCACCATGACCCATAACATTCAGACAAAACAACAAACAGAATGGTAAAAGGAGCAAAGCAAAAATATGTCTGTGTACTTGTAGTCAGTGTTACAGACAAAGATTGTTATAACCACACCATTGCATTTCACAATATATTAAATGTCACATTGCATAAGGGGTTTTTTTGGTCGACGATGTTTCGATGCCTTAAGTTAAATGAGGGGCATCATCATCAGGACAAAATTATTGTCATTGTTGTCTTTAATTATTACACTGCCTTTTAACGCAATTGCGTATTACAACAGGCAATGCATCGGATCAGCGAATAGCGCGAACAATGGAGGAATCGGTCCTGCCTTGTCCAGCGAGGAGAGTCATCTGGATCGGGAGCGTAATAGCTTGATATGCAGAAGTCAACGGCGCTGTGGCAGATAATGGGGTTCTGGTGTTAGAGTGTCTTTTAAATCTATTCAAAATAAATGAATTCTTTTATTATGCTTTTGTTGTATGTACTTGTGACATTGTAAGGTTTCATATTGCAAACCTGTGCTTAGCTCTGCCTCAAGGGAACTTTCTTACTTAGGTTTAATAACCCCATTTCCCTTGGCTTACTCAAGGGGTACTTCTCCACTTTACACACACTGACTACAAGTACACAGACATATTTTTGCTTTGCTCCTTTTACCATTCTGTTCGTTGTTTTGTCTGAATGTTGTGGGTCACGGCTGTGCCCACTTGTTATTAATGTACTCATTCTGTTTTATTAAGAGAATTGTTAAATAAATTCTTTGTCCGGCTGGACAAAAGACATAACACCTATCAGGTGTGTGATTATCAGTTTAGTATACCATTGTGTCCACGAGTAGGGACCACTGTTTTTTTAAACATTTGCAATGCAATAGGTCTACAATTTACGCGAGTTAGAGCTATTGGCATTGTAAATGACAATGCCTTTTATTTATGTTTTGGTTTTTAAACACAAATAGAACGCATTGTCATTTACAATGCCAATAGCTTAAACTCACATAAATGCGAGACCTATTGCATTAGAAATGCTTGTTTATAAGCTGAACACCGTTGTTCTGCTTATTAATAGCATTAAGATACAAAAGCAGAGGCAGCTAGCACGTTTAAAATAAAATTAGCACTGAAGCTGGTGAGACTGCGAAATCAGGTATTTTAAAAGTGTAATATGCAATCGCGCACTTCCTATGCAGAATATGAAGAACTTTGCTGCAGTTTGATGTTATAATGCTGAAAACTGTACAAACAAAGCCCATAGCGAGCATTAGTATTAGTGTGAAGTAGTTCAATTGTGTATTTATATGTGCAGAAAGTGGGTGCTCGTAGTTAAAATCTGTAAAATCTGTATAATTCCGGCTATCAGATTGTATTTGACAACCTTTACATTACAAGCTATTTACAATCCGCAGGCACCTTGTTGTTAAAATAAAAAATAGTCTGTGCTAGTGGTAGCAGTTGGTATTACTTTAAATATGTGTCGCATTGACTACAACAGTAACAGTTTCCATCAGGCTACACTGTTATCACAAGCTGTTTCAAAGGCACAGGCACCTTGTTACTAAAAGAGAAAAGGTTGTGCAGGACAAACGCCTGTGCCAAAAGTTTGCTTCTCTTAAGCACAGATAAATAAAGTACAGCTACAAGTCATAACAAATGTTTTTTTCTAAAAGTGGTTCAACTAGTAAAAACTCTCCACGTGATGGACACCTGGATGCTACAGTCAAAAAGCCACACTTGGAAAAGCTATTTTTTTTTTTTTGGGTTAATTGTGGTTAAGGTAATGTATAGACTTTTTTTAAAGTTCTTTAAAATGCGCACACACCTTGTTGCTAAAAGAAAGAATGGTGCACGTGCGCCAAGAAGTCTGTGGTAAGGTGAGCAGTTGCGATCATTTGTTGCAATGCTTGCAAAGGTGTTAATGCGTCCATATTTTATTGCTGAAAGAGATAAAAATGGCCTAGACAAGAAGTCTGTAATGGTGTGAACGAGTTACATTAAGTTTTCATTTGCTGGAAAAAAAAAGTTTAGCATGGAAAAGAAAGTGACAATATGCACAACTCGCCATGCAGTTGCGATCGGTATTATTTGTTTCGCATTGCTCAAAAATACAATTGCGATGGGAATTATTGATACCAGCTGTACATAGCCTCAAAACAATTACTGACCGGATTTACCCCCCCAAAAAATTACATCTCTTTGCATTTAAACTTTTTGCAACGTAGTCTTACTTTTTTGTCCATAAAATCAAACTTTTCATTACTTTAAATTACCGAAAGAAGAGAATATCGCCTTACAGCCAAAGCTCCCGACTTTAAAGCTAAGGGACCCAGTCCAAGCATCGGCGTCCACTCAACATCAGTGATTTTTGGCAAAGCACTTAGGGGGTATATTCACAAGAACGTGTGCTAAATATCACCAAAAAATGCTTATGCAACTTTACACATCGCAGCCCATCACGGGAAAATAACCCTGTGTCAACGTGGAATTCACAACACTGTGCGGTACCATGCGATAAACCGCCGAAACCGCGGGCTATGTTTGCGATGCAACCACCGTGACGGACATAAAAACACAAACCCCAACGCGGAAAAAGACACGATGTGCCCAAACGCAATAAGAAAACAGTGACAACCAGCACTGGGGCAGCAATCCCCACACGTCATGCGTGAAAACGCACAAGAACAGCAGACGAAAATTGCCACCAAAAAGGACATCAACTGCGTAGTACCACGGATGCCCCCTGAGCCACTGCAGAGGACAACATGTACCCTAAAATCCCCATGGATGAACACCCAAGAATACACCGACCAGGGAGTGGGTGGGCAGGAGGAGACAGGCACAATGGCACACAGACAAACACCAAGTAGTCCCACGTACCCAATGTGCCCAAAGGGGCACCCACACACCACATCAACAAGCACACAACCAACACCTGCACACGTGAAAAACACAGCAAACATGCACATATGTTTGCCACACTGACAATGCAAGAGACACAACATGACCAGTAGCATGGGTGCAGTGCAATCACCATGACAATGTACACGGCATGACACTGAGGTAGCTGAGTGCGGACCACAACCGGAAAGGAGCAGGTCACACTTGGACACAACCACCTGCACAAACAACCCCTGACGTCATCGGCACATCTGTGGATAGACCATGACCAAGAGGCACAACCCGACAAAGAGCACAAATCATTCATGTCTGCAACCACTCATCACCATGGAAGCACAGAACTGACGGGCACACCGCCTGAAAGGGACCAGTGGCAGACAAATTAGAGCCACACGAGCGAATCAACCACCGTGCAGAATATTCACATAAGTAGAAGTGCACCTCGACATTGACAACATCCCGGTACAAACAGCAACCCCTTCACAACAGAACACAGGACAAAACTTGTGCTGCAAATGTGCAGGACATGGCAAATCACACCTGGCACAGCAGGAAACTGTGACATAACAATGCACAAGTACAATCAGTAACAAATATGTTTTATTCACACATGCTGTGTTTTTGGACATTTTGTACTGTCCCATGATTGCCAGGGACGGCCACAATGTCACGTGCTCATGAGAAGTAATTGTCAATGATGGTGTTCCTACTGGCCATTCCTGCCGCAGCTGCAGTGGGATGTGGGCCACCTGCCCCATCGTCCCCATCATCGTCTGGTACTTCTGGAACTGGAATCCATTGGCATTGGTGCGTACACAGATGTGCAATACACAACATATAATGATCATCTTGCACAGGATGTCCGGGCTTTACAGGAGCTTTCCACCTGTGCCATCCAGGCACCTGAAACGTGACTTCAACACACCAAATGTGCGTTCAACGATGCCCCTGGTGCGTATGTGGGTCGCATTGTACTACCTCGGGGCGGGTGTGTTTGGGTCTCAGATGGGTGTCAACATCCAAGGGCGGAGTGCATATCCTTGATCACCTGTGACAATGCAGGGGGAAAAGAGTCAATACTTCTTTCGGCAGGATGTGATGGCAGGCCCAATAATCCAGTGACACCTGTACTGGGCTGTGCCTGGGGTGAGTGTAAGCCAGCCCTCAGGGAGTAGCTGGTGCTGGCAACAACTTCAACAGTCATCACGCATTCAGAAACACAATGTCAGAACAACAAGGGGGGGTGATTGAGTTGCACAGGGTTAGTGGCCCCGGATGCACAGCGGCCGACACGGGCCCACCACCATGGGACGCTGACCTGCAGGAAACTGGGGTAGAATCATGAGGGCAGAGCAGGTTTCCGTAGATGTAAAAGGAGCTTGTTGTGGAGTGTCTCGGTGGACAGTGGAAGATGGACACCCAGGGCATGATGCAGAGGGCACCTACTAGCTGTGTCCGCCAACATGAAGAACATGAATGACCCTACTCATGCCAGACACCTAGTCCGTACCTGCCCGTTCCTGATGACAACCCCCAGGTCACAGGCTCAGACACCAACGATGTTCCGCCGGAAGCTGACGGTCACTCACGGCGCACAAAGTTAGTGGCACCAAATGTCACCGGCTTGCATTTGACAGGGTTAGTGGCACCACGTGTCATTGGCTTGCGTTGAACAGGGTTAGTGGCACCACATGTCGCCGGCTTGCGATAAACAGGGTTAGTGGCACCACGTGTCGCCGGCTTGCCATATGGAATTATGCCTCACTGATCAAAGGGAGTAGCTGCCGCCACGGACTTGGGGTCACGGACATTCAGGACTCAGGACACAGTTCGACATGTGGGACCTACTGTGAAGAAGGGGATGCCAGTGGAGTGTGTCAATGAGGAAGGAGTAATGTGGGCCAGCGATGGTCTGCGGAGGCTCCAGAGGTTGCAGGATTGGGGCTTGGAGCTTGCCCCGGCACGTGGTGGGTCCTCTTTGACACACAACGGTGTTGGAAGGTGAGCAGTGGGGCCTTGAGGCACTGAGGTGGGCAGGCCTGGTCTGGGTATCAGCATCCTGGGGTGCAGCAGGCACACAGGGTCATAGGCCCGCTGCTCACGGCGTCTGCCTCGTGGCAGACTGCGAGGTGGCCCTGTCAGTGACGTTGGCCTTTCCGGGAGAGAACCATGCTCTGCGCCACAGGGATTTTGTCCACACCCCTGCGCAGTCCTGGTGTACTCAGGGACCACCCACTACGCTCACGCACACAAGGGGGATGCAGTGAGCAACATTTCCGCTATCGGGCCACGGCGTGCTGTGACATGTTGCGTCCACTGTTCACTAACTTCCGGTCACCAGCAGTTGTGGCCTGCATGGACATATTTGTGGTTTGCACACCCACACCTGTCCTGCACATCCACGCCACGCTTGTCGCTGTGTACATTGCCATTCACGGGTCACTTGCATCCTTCGCACATGGCTGCATTCCGCATCTACACATGTTCAGCTGTTGTGTGGATGTGGTGCCATGATATGGCTGTATGGTGTGCAGGGGTAGCCCAGGATCACCATGGAGTAGTGTTGTTGTGGCTGGTAGATGAGCATGTTGATTGCCATGGTGTATGTGGTTTGGTCACATGTGCATTCCTACAGTTGTGCGTTGTGTGATGGTGGCTTTGAGGTGTGTGGTGTGTTGATTTGGCACTTACCAAGGAGCAGTCCAGTTCCATATGTGCCATCCTGGAAGCGCTGGTTGATGAAGGACTGTCAGAAGATGAAGAATTCGTGCACACGGCCTGGATAGTTTGCAACGACATTGGTGAAGAGTCCACGGTGGTACACTACTGCCTGCACATTGATGGAATGCGTGTTGCGGTAGTGGTGTGAGGTATCCGCAGGGGGCCCAAGTGGGACATGTGTGCAGTCTATTACCCCCAACACGGCCAGGAATCCGGCTGTGGCGTAGAAGCCTTGCTTGGCCTCCTGCTGTTCCTGCGCAGTGTGGGGGAAGTGAAGGTACTGGGGTGAGGAAATATAAATTTTATGGTCAAGAAATGTTCCCTAACGTGTACCCCACCGTCTCCATGTACAAGTTTAAAGTGCATGTAACTTCCCTCCTGTGCCAGCTATGAAGACGCAAATACATTTGCGTCCAACGTTAACATGTCCTCTTTCAGACCCGCCATGAACGGGTTGAATATTCAGTTCCTAAGTATGCTATGCCAACGTCTTTTTGTGGTGTACTTTACACGTTATTCAGCTCTGGCGAAGTAGGCCCCGAATTCTGCCATCGAGCCTTTTTCTGTCTTCTGACTCTGAACGCCTCAGCCTGGGCTGCCTCTGTACCCGTGACCTCTGCCTTACTCCCTGCGCGGCCCACGGCGCTTCACTCAGCCTGCTGCCTGCCAAGACCAAATTCAACCTTCGCATTATCTGTTCCGCTCCTCGAAAATACATTCCTACCTACTAGTTTAAGTAAACATTCCCCAGCTGCAGAGCAAAGGGCCCGGCCTCACTGTCTCCGTGCAAGTAATTCATAGCCTCTGTTACCATGGTAGGCCTATGCCCCCTCGCATCTCATGTAGACACTCAGACGCTTATACACGCACTCACAGTCAGTATAGAATAGCTTCTGCCCCAGAGACCTTTCCCTTCTAGGTAATATGGTTCCTAAACATCAGATATCAGATATGATAGTGGTACAAGTTGATCTGACATGCCAGACTTCTGTCTCTTTTCGCTGGTGCAAATGTCAAGTCCCCTGCACCCTCCAGTCACACGTCATGCACACGTCATGCAGCTGCGCGCGCATCCAAGCTTCAGATTTCTACTGACATTGCAAGATTCTGCTTTTTATGCCACCCACTTACGACACTTACATGTGACGTTTCTAGCACACGCCTAGTTCACGCCTTCTAATTACGTATCACTACCACGTGTGTGTTTTATCTCGTTTCTCTCAGCTGTTACGCCTACTGTATTGGTTTCTATAATATGATTTAAGTATATAAGCTATGTATTGTCAATAAAATATTGCTCTATCCCTTCCTGCACCCCAGTGGTGGCAGGAACCCGATATCCGATCTGGTCCGATCTGGTACCATGACCATTCCTTTTTAAGGAATAAAACCCCTAAGAACTCTAACACCACGGACTCTGCCTCTTTCTTTCCGAGTGAGTTATTTTTGTTTTAGTACTTACCTGCATAGAAATTAAGACGGTAAATCAAATATTTACCACATTATTCTGGCGCCCGAATAGGGACCCCTCCCCCACCTCATGCGCCGGTTGGTGCGTTGCAAGCTTTGCCCCCTGCCATCAGTCAAGACGGAACTACGCGTACCCGCAGGATTTCCTGTATCTCCCTCTGGCCCACGGAGGTGACGGAGACTGCGATCAGCACCCAGACGAGGCAGTGAGGAGTGCGGAGGATCCCGACCAGAGCCTAGCCGAAAGAAGCAAGGTCCGAGGTGTCAAGAGGCCCACCAGTTTCCGAAGTATCCACGTGTCGAGTCGAGTCGAGTCCGGTCCAGTCCAGTCGAGTTTTCCGAGGCCTTCTGTTTCCGTGCTTCCCGGTGAGTACCATTGCTGGGACGTATCTAGACGGGTGCATTATTATGTATCCGGTAAAGACGGGTTTGGGTACACAAACGCGGTCTGCACTGTTTTAGACAGTGTATCTGTACTGTTTAGCAGTATATCAGTTATTCAAGTTCTTGCACTGTCTTCGACAGTGTATCTGTGCTGTTTAGCAGCACATCTGGGTCCGAGGGTAGAGATATATGTTCAAAATGTTCTCTCATGTGATTAATGTCGTGGTATGAGTGATTGTTTAATGTGCATTATTGTGTTTTTGTGTAACTAGTTGTGTTCAGAATTCAGTAGCAAGGATTGAGTATCCAGTATTAAGTAGACAAGATGACGTTTTTCAATAAGTTAAAGCAGATAGGAACTAGGAAAGGGATGCTAGAGGAAGAAATTCCTATCCCCCCTAGGGACACGCCTGGGAATTACATGTACCACAAGCATGGCATAGACGCCATCCTGTATCTAGATTTATGGGCCGATTATACTAAGCACCTAGAAGAAAGACACAGATGGCCCGCTATAGGAACATGGGATGCCGAGTGCTTCCTGAAAGTAGAAGAAGCACTATGGAGAAAGAAAGCCAGACAATCACAGAAAGATGCCATAGAATTATGGCGTAAAGAATCACATAAACGAGCTGAAAAAGAACTCCGAAGAGAAGATAGACTTAGAGAAGCGCCGGATAGAGTCCGAGAAAACGAATTAGTTAATGAGGGGATCCGAGTAAAAGCCGAACAAGCAGACCGTGCACGAAACAATCTTGTAAATAGCATGTACTTAGTGGCCGAGGGTTCGCCTGAAGCCAATTCAGAAATACCGAAAAATCTGCCGCCACCATTGGTTCCAACTAAAGTAAACCACAGGACTACTAAAGACATATTCCTGGCTTCATATCTAGATGATGTAGCGCCCGCTTACACCAACCCACCTGCCCGTGTACCGCCTACTGACGGTGACGGAGGTGGTAACCTGCCTCCAGACCATATTCCGCCATTACCGCAACAGAGTTCCCCCGTTCGACATCCACAGCCTGTCCCTCCACCCCCACCACTTCCCCCACCTAAGGTTAAGATACCAAATCCAACGTTGCCTGATCCTATTAAGAGACAAGTTCAGGTACACATACAGACTCCACAGAGAGATGATGCCCAAGCCTCCGCCCCAGGAGGTGCAACAGGGGGTTTTCAGACCCCGCCAGCGACACACAGATTACACGTCAGGGACATGCTGAAGTCATATACACCCCAATCACCCCGTCTCGACATACTCAAAGAACCCCTTCCAGTTTGCAGATATGATCCAGTACCTGGTAAAGACGACAGAATGTTGATAGCATCACTACGTTTGCGGCAAGCTACAGATTATCTAGTGTTATTCCCAGATATGCCTGATCACCTAGATAGAATATATCATTTTGTCCAGACTGGGGAAAACCCTGAAAGTATTAAGGAGGCCCTGGCACATCAGAAAGTTGACACTCAAGCATATATACTACGTTTTTTCATAAATTGCTTAATAAGAGACCGAGACAGGCCAGAGACAGACCAGGATGAAATGGAAGCCCTAAACAAGTGGGGTCAAAATATAGCCGAAGGAAAGCATGATAAACAGAATTGCATAGCTAGCATGTACAAGAAAATAAGAAAATCAGTAATAGAAATACACGAAAAGGAAAAAGAAAATGGCTCCTCCCAGGAGGAGGAAGGACCTGAAGAACCAGAAAAGACTACAGACACAATAGCGTATGTAGGTAAGGGAACTTACCTTAGGAAAGGCATTCGCCCAGAAAGCAAGAGAGTTTTTCTCTCCGGCATATCAAAACCGAGTTCTCCTGAATATCTGTTTCAAGACACTGATAAAATGCTTCGAGAACGAATAGGGTACCATGTACTCAATTCTATGGATGAACAAGAACTAGCCCGGTCAGCAGTACTATGGGCTGACAATTCTAATATATACAATGATGACACAGTAGCACATACATTCCTGAACCTTTCCCCAGACGAGCAGAAGTTAGCAGGTATATACATGATTCAGCACCTCCTCACGTTATACAGAAATCAACATTCTGATCCAGGTCCTTTACCTGACACGTTAGAAGCACTAGTTATGAATAGATGGAGAGGCCTAAGTACCAAGTTAATTCAAATAATTCTAGAACAACGGCACAGATATAACACTTTCTTAGGCCCACAATATGTTTCCGCTCCGCCCCCAGAAAGGAAAATGTATCATATGGAGCGTCTTCATGGCATTGAAAGGCAGAACCCATTACGAGAAGTCCACCCAGTCATGGGTACCGATAATACCTTGAAACGTGTGTATGTATACACACCTCTGACCAAGTTAGAATTATTGGAGATGAAGAAACTAGTACCCTGTCATGATAAAGACCCCGCAGGTTTTCACAGAGAACTTAAGGATATGTTACTCATGGGAGATTACACCTATACTGATATTATGAAATTGTTAAAGGTTCTGTTGCCTACCGGCATCTACGAGAAGCTCAAGGAAAGAGAATGGGAGGTGGGAGAGAAAAAGATTATATGGACTGAAATAGAAGACGAGGAAAGGATTTCGTACTCCAGGGCTAGGCCTTGGGGAAAAAGCTAAAGCACTACCAGGTTTGATAGTACAGGTCTTGCCAAGATTATTGACAACTAAAAAGGAAGACTGGGATGCAATCTCAGCCTGTAAACAGAAACACGATGAAGATACTAGTGACTTCTATTCAAGATTCGAGAAATGTTTTATTATTAATAGTGGCCTGAAACCAAGTAGCGAGTCATACCCACACCTTTTTGTAAGTAAATTAGTAGAGAATTCCCTAACGCAAGTTAAGAATCGAGTATATAAAGTCGAAAGCACATGGCAAGAAAATACGCCATCCCAGATGTTACAGATGTTGCAGTATCATCAGAACAGAATCAGAGAAGAACAGGAACATGAACAAAGACGTATGAAAGACACGAAAATGAAAATACTAGTTGCCCAGACAGCCCCGGCTGACGGTCAGAAAAAGGGTGGGACACAGACAAATAATTCAGCAGCTCCCGTTAAAGGGACATGCAACTATTGCAAACAGCCAGGTCACTACGTACATGAATGTCCAGTCATGAAACACAATATAGCAACAGGTAAAACTAAAGAAAGACCGCATCCGCCTAGACAAGACCAGGGCCAACAACAGACTTCGCAGAATTCACAACCAATGCATGCTTCATCACATACAGGACAGGCCGCAACGGCATCACAGCCACAGCCCATTGCCGCGACACAGCAAGTTTCACGACAGATGTGCCAGTATGCCCAATCAGATTACCCCGATTATCAGCGATACACATGAAACAGCCTAGAGAGGGAGGTTGGCTTGCCTCTTATTGAGATTCCTGTAGATCAAGAGGGTCCTTATGTACACAGTCAAGTATTGGGAAAAGACAGAAAGTTTTTAATTGACACAGGGGCAAGCCGCACCACAATCAGCCATGATGAAGTCCCAGGGGCACCCCTCTAAGGCTCACAGAATGTTTCCCTTGGTTTTTCAGGACAGCCTATTGTAAATGAAGTACCAAAACCTGTCCCCTTAGCGGTAGGTCCACTATCACGTGTTACAGACTTGTTACTCACGAAATCATGTCCAGAAAACTTGTTAGGTATCAAAACACTGAAGGCTCTAGGAGCTGTGATATGCTGCTCTCCGGAAGGAGTTAGACTTTTCCTGCGAGACTTCAAGGGTCACTATGTATTACGAGAGTTTGATGTCAGATTGAAAAATGTACCAGAACACCTGTGGGCACAAGGCCCAACCGATGTAGGCTGCATGCACATTACACCATATCGTGTTACACTCAAGCCAGGCGTTGTTTTACCCCGAATCAGACAATACAAGTTACCACCCGATGCTGTAGTGGCTTTACTGGAAATCATTGAAGAGCTCATTGCCCAAGGAGTGGTCGTAGAGACCGACTCCAATATCTGTAATTCCCCTATCATTCCGATTCTTAAACGTACTGATCCCAATGCGCCGCCGGTATATCGGCTGGTGATTGATTTACGAGAACTGAATAAATGCATTGTTCCACAGTACCCTGTGGTTCCCGATATCTCATCCTTATTGACTGCCATTGACTCAGAAGCAGCGTTCTTTACTGTAATTGACCTCAAGAACGCCTTCTTCAGTGTGCCCATTGATCCAGAGAGCCAATATCTCTTCGGATTCAGTTTAAATGGACGAAGTTTCAAATTTTCACGCGCACCTCAAGGATTCACAGAAAGCCCCAGTATCTATAGCCAAGCACTGAAAAGACAACTTGATTGTATCCAAATGCCAGTTAACACTGCCTTACTGCAATACGTCGATGATCTGCTGATCACCGCACGAAGTGAGCCCGAATGTGAGCAAGCATCACTGACGGTTTTACATTTTCTGGCCGACAAGGGACACAAGGTGTCCACTTCGAAGCTACAATTCTGTGTTCAGCAAGTTGTGTACTTGGGTCACTTGCTGTCCAAAGTGGGGAGACAGCTCACTCCTGATCGCATCCAGCTAATTGTAAATATGCCGCAACCCCAGACACAAAAGGAAGTGCGGGCCTTTATAGTCCTCACCTCGTACTGCAGACAATGGATTCCTCAGTATGCATTTCTAGCTAAACCACTCATTCAGTTAACAACACAGGAGGCAGCGACTTCGACTGCCCTCCCTTGGACTCAGGAACATACACAGGCTTTTGAGGAATTAAAGAAAGCTTTATGTCAAGCACCAGTTCTAGCAACACCATGTTACAGCAAACCGTTTACACTTTTTGTTACAGAACGTGATGGTACAGCGTTGTCTGTCCTCACTCAAGACCAAGCAGGTTCACATAAGCCTTGCGCTTATTTTTCAAGTACATTGGATTCAGTAGCCCAGGCACTCCCTGCGTGCTTAAAGTCAGTTGCCGCAACAGCCTTAGCAATCAGACAGAGCGACTCAATTGTATTAGGACATCCATTAACAGTACAAGTTCCACATTCTGCAGAGGTCCTTCTAAACCGAACCCAGACTCAACACTTGACTATAGCACGACTGACAGGTTATGAATTGACGCTATTCCAGCCACATATAGAAATCAGACGCTGTAACATTCTAAACCCCGCAACATTGTTACCTTCAATTATGACAGATCCAGCCCCGCATGATTGTATAGAGAACATTAATGCAGTAACAAAGCCCCGACGAGACTTAACAGATGTTCCACTGACAAATCCAGACCTGACACTTTATGTGGACGGTTCATGTATGAGAACAAGTACAGGAGAGTTAGTGGCCGCGTATGCAGTGACCACTGAAACTGAAGTCAAAGAAACACATCGTATTGACACACTGTCTGCTCAAGCGGCGGAGCTCATCGCTCTGACCCGAGCCTGCATACTAGCCAAGAACAGAAATGTTAACATATACACAGATTCCCGTTATGCTTTCGGAGTCGTACACGACTTCGGAGTGTTATGGCAAGAACGAGGTTTTCTGACCTCTCACGGTGCCAAGATCCAACACGGTTCCCTCATTCAAGCCCTGTTAGACGCAATACATCTACCTTCAGGCATATCCATCATGAAGTGTAAAGCACATACTAAAGTTACAGATTCTGTTTCCCAGGGTAATGACCTGGCAGACCAAACAGCAAAACATACAGCATTGACTCACACCCAGACAACTGATGTGACAAAGACAATAGTACCGACACAGTGTATGTCAGTTAGGGATCCCACACTAGATGTAATCGATATTCAGACACATGCCACTCCAGATGAAATCAAGAAATGGACTGAACTAGGAGGGATTCAGACAGATCAAGGATGGATGACGAAGGGAAAATCTACATGGTTTCTCCCTGACTCTATGGTTCAAGTCATAATAAATACAGCACATAGTCCAGAACATCTAGGAGAAAAAGCTATGTTAGACAGTTTACAGAATCTCTGGTACAACAAACACTTACGAGCAGCAGCAAAACAGAAAGTGCGTACTTGCATGATCTGTTGTCAGTTCAATCCAGGTAAAAGCGTCCCTGTAGAGCAAGGTGGATTTCATCCTCCCGATCACCCTTTTGAAGTCCTCCAGATGGATTATATCCAGATGGACCGTTGTCGAGGATTTAAGTACGTCCTCGTAGTTGTTTGTGCACTTTCCCGTTGGACCGAAGCATATCCAGTCCCAGATTACACTGCCCCGACCACTGCCAGGCAGCTGGTCCGAGAATTCTTCCCACGGTACGGCTTGCCTCGTATCGTGTACTCAGATAACGGACAGCCATTCTCATCCGAGCTCATGAAACAGGTTTCCCTTCTGCTAGGATATCAGTGGAGATTCCATTGTGTCCGACATCCCGAGGCCGCTGGCCTTGTAGAAAGGCATAACCAGACATTGAAAACCCGCCTTGCAAAGATCTGTAAAGAGAAAGGGGTCGACTGGATAGTCGCCCTGCCCGTTGCACTGTTCTACATGAGAATGGTCCCCCATTCGAGATCAGGGCTATCCCCGTATGAAGTGGTCTTTGGCAGACCACCGAATATGTGGGGGACGCCCATGCCTAAGAAAATCACCGATGTTGATTGTAATATGCTGACAGATTACCTTGCCTCCTTGATGTCTGCACTCCAATCATGTCGTTCACAGGTTGCCGCAGCTTTTCCCGACAACATTGATGTAAAGCCACATGATGTCCGTCCCGGCGATGCTGTGTTGATTCGCAACTTCGACAGGAAAAGTCCGCTGGAGCCCCGCTGGAAAGAGCCGAAGATCGTCCTTCTTACCACGAGGACCGCGATCAAGGTGGAAGGCCGAAAGGGGTGGATCCACACGAGTCATATTAAAAAATGCAACGAACTGCTACCAGAAACTGACTCGTCCACCCCCTCAAAGGACTGCCTCGAATCTAGTGACTGTAAAATTCCCAAGCGAGAGAAAACTCCCCAAGAGGAGTATCGAACAAAACTTCGATCTAGCAAGTCAGACAGTTTAATTGTTTAAGTCCTCCCCTAGGTGAATCGGTTAAATAGTTTCTGACATGTATCCCCTAGATCAAGATAGAGAGAGAGAGAGACAACTCAAGAAACGTACATACTGTAAATCACTCTGCAGTCACTGTATAGTGACATTACTGATTATGTTTTTTCTAAGTCTTTTGATTATTGTTGCTAGTATACTATTGCCAATATACTACCCTATCTTCAAGCGTGAACAATCTGCTTACAATGTAACTGCCGAACATTCTTTTAGTGAATTACCGCCTCATGAACTCTCCTACAGGCTTGCGCTGCGCAACAACACATTCATTAGTATGTTACATCACTCCCATCAGACTAACAATGCTACCAACTGTTGGATATGTGGCCGACTCCCTCCCTATCAGAAATACAAGGGAGTTCTGCCTCTCTTCCCGTACCCGTTCACTCACAATGGCTCCTGTGGTGCATGGTTTAGATTAATTAATTCTTTAGATTCTGATATTGCTGTTTTCGAGGGGAATTGGATTTGGGGAAACCTGAACCTAGTTCTGCTCAACGTCTGCTACCCTGACAAGAAGGGACTTCCCATTAGGACAGGAACTGATCTAGAAAATGAAGTATATGGATTAGGTAATTATACAATTAACCTCATGATTCTTACTGTTGAATCCGAAGCTGCACCAGTTCTCCCTGCCATGTCAGTATTACCAGTCACAGGTGACTTATGTGTCAGAAAGAAGGGTTCAGTACACTTAGGTCATAGTAAATGTACTACCGTGGTCGAATTCAGTGATCATGGCAAGTCTTCCCTTAGAGCTACTCGTCATTCCTATTTTGTTTGTGGTCATACCGCATACATACGTTTACCTCTAGATTGGGATGGTACCTGTTATATTGCCTTCCTTCTGCCACCTGTTTTCCTAGCCCCTCCTGATTATCACAGAAATACAAATCTAGTAAAGAGTAGACTCAGAAGAGATCTCCCGATTGTCGACTATACTGAAACGGCATGGGAGCAATACACAGATTTCAATAAAGGATTCTTTTTCTTCACAGGCCCCGTCCAAAACAGTAAACTAATACGTAGACTAACTAGAACACTCGAAGCAGTAGTGAATGAAACTGCCTCCGCTCTAGGCAACTTAACAGAGGAGCAGTCCGCCATGCGGGTTGTTGTTCTTCAAAACCGTCTCGTTATTGACGTCATCTTGGCAGACAGAGGCGGAGCTTGTAAGGTCATCGGGTCAAGTTGCTGTGTTTTCATTCCAGAAAACGCGCCAACGGTATACCAAGCTATTACACGTCTTCATAAAATTGCAAGTTTGATACATCAGAATCCAGGCACCTGGACTTGGTCCGGTTGGTTCTGGACAACATTGACCGCTTGGGGATGGAAGATCCTATCCTTCCTAGGCATTGCCCTTGTCATAATATTCAGTTGCTGCCTGTGCCTACAATGTGGGCCAGCGATTTGTGGACTGTGTGCCACATCGTGCATTGCACATTCCAGTTTTCACTCAAAACGCAAAAAGAAGAAAGAAGAGCAAATGGTGTTACAAGAACAGACTGATCGATTCATGAGGATCGATATATCATGAAGGGTCCGTAGGGAACAAGGAGGGAATGAGGAAATATAAATTTTATGGTCAAGAAATGTTCCCTAACGTGTACCCCACCGTCTCCATGTACGAGTTTAAAGGGCATGTAACTTCCCTCCTGTGCCAGCTATGAAGACGCAAATACATTTGCGTCCAACGTTAACATGTCCTCTTTCAGACCCGCCATGAACGGGTTGAATATTCAGTTCCTAAGTATGCTATGCCAACGTCTTTTTGTGGTGTACTTTACACGTTATTCAGCTCTGGCGAAGTAGGCCCCGAATTCTGCCATCGAGCCTTTTTCTGTCTTCTGACTCTGAACGCCTCAGCCTGGGCTGCCTCTGTACCCGTGACCTCTGCCTTACTCCCTGCGCGGCCCACGGCGCTTCACTCAGCCTGCTGCCTGCCAAGACCAAATTCAACCTTCGCATTATCTGTTCCGCTCCTCGAAAATACATTCCTACCTACTAGTTTAAGTAAACATTCCCCAGCTGCAGAGCAAAGGGCCCGGCCTCACTGTCTCCGTGCAAGTAATTCATAGCCTCTGTTACCATGGTAGGCCTATGCCCCCTCGCATCTCATGTAGACACTCAGACGCTTATACACGCACTCACAGTCAGTATAGAATAGCTTCTGCCCCAGAGACCTTTCCCTTCTAGATAATATGGTTCCTAAACATCAGATATCAGATATGATAGTGGTACAAGTTGATCTGACATGCCAGACTTCTGTCTCTTTTCGCTGGTGCAAATGTCAAGTCCCCTGCACCCTCCAGTCACACGTCATGCACACGTCATGCAGCTGCGCGCGCATCCAAGCTTCAGATTTCTACTGACATTGCAAGATTCTGCTTTTTTTGCCACCCACTTACGACACTTACATGTGACGTTTCTAGCACACGCCTAGTTCACGCCTTCTAATTACGTATCACTACCACGTGTGTGTTTTATCTCGTTTCTCTCAGCTGTTACGCCTACTGTATTGGTTTCTATAATATGATTTAAGTATATAAGCTATGTATTGTCAATAAAATATTGCTCTATCCCTTCCTGCACCCCAGTGGTGGCAGGAACCCGATATCCGATCTGGTCCGATCTGGTACCATGACCATTCCTTTTTAAGGAATAAAACCCCTAAGAACTCTAACACCACGGACTCTGCCTCTTTCTTTCCGATTGAGTTATTTTTGTTTTAGTACTTACCTGCATAGAAATTAAGACGGTAAATCAAATATTTACCACAGGGGTAGGAAGCTGAGGATGGCATCCAGGACAGGTGTGATGAACTTTTATAGGGCTGGCTGTGAGACCCCACCGACTCTGGCAGTTGTTGGTTGGAAGGCACCAGAGGCCAACAGGTGCAGCACAGCCAGCAGCTTTGCCGCGGAGGGATGTTGGTTCTCCGCCGTGTTGGGACCGACAACCTGTGGGCGATGTGTGCCATGTTGCGGATGATGGTTGTCCTTTTAAGCCTGTAGTGGGAAATGACTTCCTCGGGCTTTAGGTCTGTGACACTGGTGCATTTTCAGTAGGTACACTGTCTTACTCTGCGCTGCCTCTGTGGTGGTCTGGGGGGGACGGGTCCAGGTCCTGGGGGTGGTGGTGGGTGTTGTGGCCCTGTTGGGGCTCTGAGCTGCATGATGAGTAGTTCCATGGTGTCTTTTGTTCTTCGGTGTAACTGTGTGCGGGGCTCCGTTGCCTGCTGCAGGTAGTCTCGCGGCTTTACACCTGCTGGAGGGAGGTGTTAAATACCTGCTGCTACTGCGGCTTGCCGCGTGGTTTTGACTCGCATTGCGGATTTGGCATTTTGTTGTGAAAGTGGTGTTGTGTGTTTTTTCGTGTGTTTTTGCACTGGAACGCCTACTCTGCATCTCATTAGGGTTAGTTGGTGGTGTCCACCGTGGGTGTACATTTTGGGGCAGTTATCCTGGGAATACTGGCGATGTCCGCAGTTTGCACCAGCTTGCGAATAGGGTGTTAAATCTCTTTTCGCTTTTGATGCGCTAAGGTGGGGATAAATCAGAGTTACGTCTTTGTGAATATCCCCCTTAATCTCCCTGTGCGAATCCAAAAGTCAATATGTTGTTGTGCAACATCCCTGGTGCTCATGTAAAGCACTCCAATACCTTCCAGTCAAATACACGCAAAACAAACCATAGTTAAAACTATAAAATTAAAACTCTTCAAATGTAAACTTTTTACAATGTGGTCTTACTTTTTTGCCCGTGGTATCCAAATTTAGTCAAGTCAAGTCAGGAGATTTGTATAGCGCGCTACATACCCGGAGGGCCTCAAGGCGCTTGAAGAAGGGTGGGGAATTACTTGTCAAATATCCAAGTTTTAAGTTGCTTTCTGATTGCTAGGTGGTTCTGAGTGAGACGAAGGTGAGTGGGGAGTGAGTTCCAGGTTTTAGCTGCGAGGTAGGAGAAGGATCTACCTCCCATGGTGGTTTTATTGATGCGAGGAACGGTAGCAAGGGCTTGGTTGGAAGATCGTAGCTGGCGAGTGGGGGTGTAGAAGGAAAGTCGTGTGTTGAGGCATTCGGGTCCAAGTTCGTAAAGTGCTTTGTGTGCGTGGGATAGGAGGCGGAAAGTAATCCTCTTATTGACGGGGAGCCAGTGGAGGTTTTTCAGGTGGCTAGAGATGTGGTCTTTACGCGGGATGTCTAGTATGAGTCTGGCTGATGCGTTCTGGATGCGTTGGAGTTTTTTCTGGAGTTTTGCGGTGATACCGGCGTATAGGGTGTTTCCGTAGTCCAGGCGGCTTTTAACCAGAGCATGGGTGACTGTTTTTCTGGTTTCGGTGGGGATCCAGCGGAATGTTTTTTTGAGCATGGGGAGAATGTTGAAGCATGATGATGAAACGGCGTTGACTTGTCTGTTCATAGAGAGTGAGGAGTCCAGGATGACGCCCAGGTTCCGTGCGTGGTCCGTTGGGATGGGTGCTTTTCCAAGGGCCTCTGGCCACCAAGAGTCATCCCAAGCGGAGGGGGAGGTACCTAAGATAAGGACTTCTGTTTTGTCTGAGTTCAGTTTCAGACGGCTGTGCTTCATCCACTCGGCTACTTCTTTCATTCCTTCATGTAGGTTGGGTTTGGCGGTGTTAGGGTCTTTGTTGAGTGATAGGATCAGTTGGGTGTCATCCGCGTAGGAGATGATGTTGAGGTTGTGTTGGCATGCGATGGTCGCGAGGGGGCTCATGTATACGTTGAAGAGGGTGGGACTGAGTGAGGACCCTTGGGGTATGCCGCAGATGACTTCAGTGGCCTCTGAGTTGAATGGTGGGAGGTGGACTCTCTGGGTTCTTCCGGTGAGGAACGAGGTGATCCATTCCAGTGCTTTTCCTTGGATTCCGATGTTTCTGAGGCGTTGTAGCAGGGTGCAATGACAGACTGTATCGAAGGCTGCGGAGAGGTCAAGGAGGATGAGGGCGACTGTGTCTCCATTGTCCAGTAGAGTTCGAATGTCGTCTGTTGCTGCGATGAGGGCGGTCTCCGTGCTGTGTTTGGCTCGGAAGCCGGACTGTGAGGAGTCGAGGGATTTGTTGCTTTCGAGGAAGGCGGCGAGCTGGTTGTTGACGGCTTTCTCGATGACTTTTGCCGGGAATGGAAGGAGCGAGATGGGGCGGTAGTTTTTGAGTTCGGTGGGGTCCCCTGTGGGTTTTTTCAGGAAGGCGCTGAGTTCGGCGTGTTTCCAGCTTTCCGGGAAGGTGGCGGAGTTGAGGGAGCAATTGATGACGTCTCGGAGGTGTGGTGCTATGATGGAGTCTGCTTTGTTGAAGATGTGGTGAGGGCATGGGTCTGTGGGGGATCCTGAGTGGATGGAGTTCATCAGGTGGATGGTGTCCTCAGTGGAGATTGGGTTCCAGTTATTAAGGATGTTCAAGGGGGGTGGAGGTACGGCAGAAGGTTGGGTGGGATGGTCACCCGGTTGGTTGTCGAAGCTGCTGTGGATGTCTGCGATTTTGTTGTGGAAGAACGAGGCTAGGGAGTCGCTGAGGGCTTGAGAGGGGGTGATATCATTGGAGTTGGCTGAGGGGTTGGTAAATTCTTTGACAATGTTGAATAATTCCTTGCTGTTGTGGGCGTTGTTGTCTAGTCGGTCTTTGAATGCGGTTTTCTTGGTAGATCGGATTAGTTGGTGGTGTATGCGGGTGGCGTTTTTGAAGGCGTCCCTGGTGCCGGTGTTTGGGTCTTTTTTCCAGGCCTTCTCGAGAGAGCGACAGAGTTTCTTCGATTTCTTAAGATCATTGTTGAACCAGGAGGCGTTTTTGCTGCCTAGTTTGATTTGACGTTTTTTCAGCGGTGCTAGGATGTCGACACTGTTGGATAGCCATTGGGTGCGGTTAATGGCTGCTTGGTCGGGGTTTGAGGAGTGGGCAGGGGGGTTTTGAAGAAGCGATGAGGAGATCTGGTCGATGGAGATTTTGTTCCAGTTTCTTCGCAGAGTAGGTTGAGGATGGTTGTGAGTGGTGGTTTTATTGTAGAAAAAGTGTACGCAGCTGTGGTCCGTCCAATGGAGAGTAGTGGTGTGACTGAAGGAGACATGTTTGCTGGAGGTGAAGATTGGGTCGAGTGTGTGACCTGCGATGTGGGTGGGCGTAGTGACAAGTTGTTTGAGTCCGAGGTAGGCGAGATTGTCCCGAAGGGAGGTGGCGTTGCTGTCATTGCTCTTTTCCAGGTGAAAGTTGAGGTTTCCCGGTAGAATGTATTCCTCGGAGGGGAGGGCGTGTGGGGTGATAAAGTCAGTGATAACGTCGCTGAATTGTGTACGGGGTCCTGGAGGTCGGTAAAGGAGTGTGCCTCTGATTGTGGTCTTGGGGTCGGTGTGGATATGGAAGTGAAGGTGTTCGGCGCTAGCGAGGTTGACATCTGAGCTGGTTGAGATGCGGATGGAGTTCTTATGGACGATAGCGATGCCTCCTCCTGTTTGGTCGGTGCGGTCCTTACGGATGATCTTGTATCCTTCCGGGATGGCAATGGTGATGTCAGGGGCTGATGAGGCATTCATCCATGTTTCTGTTAGGAAGGCGACGTCGGGAGAGATGGTGTCTAGTAGATTCCAAAGTTCGATGGCGTGTCTGTGGACTGAGCGGGTGTTGAGAACGTTACTTTAAAACACCAAAGGGAGAGATTATGGCCTTACAGCCAAAGCTGCCGATTTTAAAGCGAAGGAACTTGGTTCAAGATTCGGTGTGCGCTCCACATCAGCGATTTTGGGCAATGCACTTAATCTCCCCTTGCCAAATAAAAAATGAGGGTGTTGTTGTGTAACATCACTGGTGCTCATGTAATGCACTCTAATACCTACCAGTAGAATTGTGATAGATAAAAAGTGCATTTTTACAATATTTACATGCATAAAAAACATAAGTGGGTTAATTGTATGGTGAGAGTGAGGGAGTATTGTATGTTTTCAGACTACGTCTATATTGTGAAAGCTGGCCAATATGTAAAACAAGTAAACCTCGATGTTAAAACTACCAAAATGTGTGCCTCCCAACGCACCATAAAGTGTTAATTTCAACAGTGCATGCACTATGATTTGTGAGAAAGTTTCAACTTAGGCAAATATATGTATATTATATAGTTAATTGGGAAAATATTTTTACACGCTGCACGTAGCCTCAAAAGAATTACTGACCGTATTTTTTTAAAAGGAATCTCTTTTTCATATACCCAAAGAAGAGAATATCGCCTTATGGCCAAAACTCATGACTTTAAAGCTAAGTGACCTGGTTCAAACCTCGGCGTCCTCTCGACATCGGTGATTGTGAGCAAAACACTTACAGCCTGATTCATTAAAGGTAATCGCACTCGCAAAGGGCTAGATTCTGAGAATCTGGCCCTTTGCGAGTGCAATTTTTGCATTTGGGATTCATCATCCCAAATGCAAAACTCGGTAATAGAGAATTCGCAAATTTGTGAGGAATTACATTTAAGGAATCTCTATTTGAGATTCCTTAAATGCAATTCATCATCCATTTTCAAATTGCAAAATCGCAATTTCGGGCCGCTATTTACCGCGAGGTCAAACCTCGTGGTAAATAGCGAAAACTCAGAAAAATGCTTTTAAAAGCATTTTTCTGAGTTGCATGTTGTACACACACATGTCCTTTGACATGTGTGTGCGCAACATCTGTTTAAATTAGCATTTAAGGGGTGCTACAGGGTGTCCTCTGGACACCCCTGGCACCATTTAAATCGCTATCTTATTTGCGATTAGCTAATTGCTAATCGTAAATAGGGAATACTCCCCATTCATTCCTTTGGGCCTTTTGGCCCATAGGAATGAATGGGGAGTTATTCCTTATTTGCGATTAGCAATTTGCTAATCGCAAATAAGGAATCTGTAGGAATCGCAAAAAAATATTGCTATTCCTACATGAATCCCGTTTTGCGAGTCTGGAATAGCGATTCCTTATGATTCGCTATTTCAGACTCGCAAATCGGGACAATGATGAATCAGGCTGTTAATCTCCCTGTGCAAAACCTGTAATGAGGGTGTTGTGTAACATCACGGGTGCTCATGTAAGGCACTCCAATACCTTCCAGTCGAATACACACAAAAAAAACATTGTTACAAATTTAAAATAAAAACTCTTTAAATGTAAACTTTTTTTAACGCGGCCCTACTTTTTGGTTCATGTAATCCATTCCTAATCTTCATGACTTTCAAATACCGAAGGTAGAGAATATAGCCTTACAGCCAAAGCTCACGCCAACTTTCATTACTTAATATACCAAAAGGAGAGAATATTGCCTAACGGCCAAAATTCATGACTTTAAAGCTAAGGTTCCCAGTTCAAGCCTCAGCGTCCGCTCGACAAGGGTGATTCTGAACAAAACACTTAATCTCCCCATGTCAAACCGGAAATGAGGGTTTGTGTACTGAATCTCCCAAAATTAACAAGCCTAACCTGCAACAAGCGCGACTGCGCTAATTAGGCAAGGAATGCAGCTGGCTGTCTTTTTAGATCGCCACGGCCCATGAAGCGGGCACCATGGGGAATAAAACAAGTAGTCCTTAAAGGAAACAAACAAAGCCCTACAGTGCAATATAACTGTAGTTGGTCGGTGCTGCCTCCAATAAAAACATAAGTGATGCATCGGACCAGCAACCAATAGGGAGACCAGAAATCACAGTAAAGCCAATTGCAAGCAGGAGGCAAGCAGCAGTTGGGACTACCCTCACCCTTTTGCCAAACAAGGGAATGTGTATTTTAAAATATGGCCAATTGTTTTGGAAGGTTTTCATGTTTTAGTTTTGATGTTGGCTGAAGTTTCATCAGCGTGTTGTGTATTGGTGGAGCACTGCTTATGCATATGTTCTGTTAGTCTGATATGTATGTTGAAGGCATTTGCTTTTGAGCATGAACTTGGATTTATCTACTGTGATCTACCTCTTTATTAAGAAGAGAGAGTTGTTGTTCCCTGACATGTGCAGTGTGTGTTTGTGCTCTATTGGGCCCTGTGCTCTACTTGTCTCCACCTGAGTCTGGGACGAATTGAGTGTTCCATGATGGTGCTGCTTCTTTGTATATTTGTGGATTTCTAGGCTAGCACTTAGATCTTGGTACTTGGGTTGATTAGATGCCACCCGTGCTCCTCATAACTGGATTAAAACCAGGTGAAGCACTGAATTTGAGTGCTGTCATCTTTGTGCAATGTGCATTCTTCTAAACTCCATAGAGGAACTTCTAATAGTTCATGCGTAGCCAGACGAAAGGATAGAATAGGTGGGGAGAAAATTCTGCTATAGGCTAGGTTTAGCTCTACCACCAAGGTGACAGTGCTTAATTTGTAAAGAAAAAAAGTGCCAGGTTCTCGTCAAGAGGCCACTGCAGCTTGCATCACTCATTGCTCCGATACGTGCCACCAGTGGCAGAAAGAACACAGCTACTAATCAACACACCCTAAAAGTATGACATATCAGACTATTCCAGACCCCAACGCTACAATAATGGTTCGAACAGCAGTTCACTTCAGTTCAGTTCATTCTTTATTAATGTTTAGACACTGTCTTTAATACATACAGTCCTTAAAAGCAATAACATTTTTATATAATTGTTGGACTTGGCCCTTCTGGCAGGTTCACCCCTGAACTTTTTGCCTGGTATTATTAAATAATTATAGTGATTTCTGGTCTTTGCGCACTTTGACACGGTGGCTCAGGGTAAAGTGCGTGCGCTCCCTGAGTGCGTGTGTGAGATTGGCCTGCTCTCCCATAGGAATGCATGGGGAATGTGTGTGTCCCTGGTAGTTCCTGATGCGTGGGGAGTGCAGATGCGAGTTTGGTATGTGCGGACTCGTGTGATTAAATGCTCCGTAATGATGTATGCAGCGTGATTGTGTCTAGTGTGGAAGTGCCACTTCTAGAAGTTGGCATGTTTGTGTAATTTGTGTCTGGCTTGTGATTGGCTGGAGCTGGCTGGGGAGCCTGGCTCCATGAGTCATGATGGGTCTGCCCCGGTGGTGAGTGTTGAGATTAGCATGAGTGATGTGAGGGAAGAGTGCACCTGGGACCTGAATAGGGCTGGGCTTTCCCCTCACAATGCTGGCTCCACCCCCTGTGGTGTGTCTGATGTCCCAGACCCATCCTGTGAATAAAGATAGGGGCTGAGCAAAAACAAAGTGCTCAGGAACCAGTTGTATCTGGTTTGCCCCTTGCCTGCACCTTTAGACAAAGGAATTGTGTGTATAAAAAGAGGCTGTGACCTCTTGTAAAATGTTCTTGTTCCCAACTCGAATCTACCTGGGGTGTGCTGCTGCTGGGGCCCAGGGGAAGGCTTGCCTCCCTGGGCCCTGCCCAGCCCCTGGATGCCTGGAGGACCCCTCTACTTCCTGAACCCTGCTTTGCCTCCCTGACCTCCAGGACCTTTTGCTGTGCCTTTGCCCTTGCCCCAGGACTGTGGCTGCCCCCAGCGCCCTGTGAGTGCTGTTCTTTGTTTCGTGGATTGTCTCCTAGCGAGGGAGAGCCGGGGACTGATCAGCTATGCTGCCCTTCTCTCCGAGGGATTCCCCGGCGAAGGGATCCCCCCTTCGGTCATTGTATGGCGTGAGTGCCTACCTCGCTTATTTGCCGTCATCAAAGCCTACCGAGGGTGCCCACCCCTCATTTGCCGATATCGAGATCACCGCCGCAGCCCTAGGCTGCTTGTGTACACGTTGCCGGGCCGCTGCCTGCCGCGACCCGGAAGTAGTGGAGGTGGGCGGGGCCTGGTGACCCTGTTGTTCCGCTTCCCCCTGCCGGGGGGAAGCCGTTGTGTGTTTTTCCGGGAAACCGGAGATACTGCCCGCCACAGAGGAGGAGTCCCGGAGCCTTGTGGGCTCCGTTTTGAAAGTCCCGGTCCCGAGATGGGGGACCGGGTGAAGTGGGCCAGGCGCCTGGTGCAGGCGGGGCTCTCATGTGCTGAGAGAGCCCCGCAAAGTGCTACCGCTGGACCGGGCAACGAAGGAGAACCGCCAAGAGGAGATGCCGCAGGAGAGGAGACACCGCCTCCCAACCAGTGGTGAGTGCTGGTGTCCCCGCGGGTCATTCCTCTGTGTTCCCCCTGCTTCTGAGACCCCGAGCCGGACTCCATCGAAGGGCATATTTTATGTGAGAGCCCCCGAGAGGCTCGGAGACATTCTGCTGATTTTGAGTCCCCCAGGGGGGGACTCCACCGACGGGGGCCGTTTGCTCAGAGCCCAGAAGGCTCCCAGCCCGCATTAGTGTTTCTTGAGCCCATGAGGCTTCAAGGGGGCAGTTTGTGTTTAGAGCATGCGAGGCTCCCCCGAGGCCCCGGGTCCCCAGAGCCAGATGGCTCAGTTTGGCGCCGTGGTTGTCCCAGAGGGCTGATGAGAGCCCTGGCGCAGTTTTGCTGATCTACAGCTGCCCAGCAATTAGTAGGCAGCTGCACCATTTAGGTATTTTGCTTCCTAGGGACATGTTCTTTTGGACTCAGGAGTGAGTCGCACTCCTTTGCCCTACTTGGCCTTCCCCAGCTGCGCAGCACTTAGTGCCAGCTGCAGCGTTTAGGCCCTGTTCTGTCCCTCAGCTGCCCAGCAAGTAGTGGGCAGCTGCTACATTTAGGTTTTTGGCGCAATGGCGCAACCTGGACTTTGTTGTGATTCATGTGCTTCTTAGGGTGCTAGGAAATGTACTATGTGTTGTATGTTTTGCGCACCCTGTGTTCTGGTACCTCTGAATGTGTTTTTATGCATCATGTACAAAGTTGTTTTTCCCTACACCGCTGAATGTATGTTTATGCATCATGTGTTTCCTTCCCTACACCTCTGAATGGTGTGATGCATCATGTGTAATGTTTTCATGCCTATACCCCCAATTGTATAGTGATACTTAGGTGGTTGTTCTTTCTAGTACAGGTGTTCCTAGTGAGGCCCTGGTTCCCTGCGTAATATTCTCCTAAGGTGGTTAGGGTTGCGTAGGTGGTACTTACCTGTTACCAGTAGTTACTGGTTGTGTGCTCTGTTTCATTTTTGTCCTACAGTGATTATTATTCTAAAATCTACAAGTGCTTATTCCTGACAGTGGTCCATGTGGCCCTGTCCCATGTATTTAATCCCCTGTAAAATCTGCCCGTGCCTCTGGCACATTGTAAAGTGTGTGTTTACTATCTAATGTGTTTTGTAATATAAAGGCTATTTTTACATATACGTTAAACACAAATAGGGGCGATTTGAGGGAAATTTTTTATTGACCTGGCATTGCTGCGATCCCTACAAGTAATATAAATAACTATGCTCAGACAACGGGTCAGAGGTGATTTAAAATATCTAAGAAACTGTACATTTATCGGGATACAATCCAGGAATCCAAGGTATTCGTGGTGAAAAATTGTGTTCCCATCAGATACCCGTCCTGTTCCGCCCTACATCACTTGGGATCCTTCACCCGAAGGAAGTGGAAGCATGTCCACTATGGATTAGGTAGATTGTAGCCTAATCTTCTCGGAGGATACTGAGATATGATGAAGGGGAAATGGTAACAGGGGGTAAATGACTAGCAGTGCAAAGGAAAGAATGTGCCAAGTGCAAGAAAACTAAGTGAATGGATTAATATTGGGTTGCAGGAGTGGAAAAAGACTTTTAATAGGATCCTACCCACACCGAAAGGATAAAAACAGTGCAAAGTAGTATAACAAATGACTACTTGGATGTTAACGAGGTCGACATGTTTCTGCAGTATGATAGGGTCAGGCGATCCCTGTCTGCTTCTTCAGGACCATTACAAGAAATGCTACTGCTGGTGTGCAAAACAATATGATTTATAATAAAAATTCATATCACCCACTGTTTGGGGAATGAACTCACCACCTCACCCGGCTACAGCTCCGGTAGAAATGGAGCACCGCTCTGTCCGTCGGTACTCCTGACATCCGTCCAGGCTGTCAAGTGGGAGGTGACCACAATTTTTCACCACGAATACCTTGAATTCCTGGATTGTATCCCGATAAATGTACAGTTTCTTAGATAGTTTCTCCTCTGACCCGTTGTCTGCGCATAGTTATTTGTATTTTTACAAATAGCCTTGTGTGGAGTTCCTTTTGTGGGGGGCCTGGGATGTTGTTGATGGGGGGTGTGTGCGCAAATGCTTTACACATCGCCTCTGAGATAAGCCTGACTGCTCGTGCCAAGCTACCAAGAGGTTGAGCAGGGGCTATCTTGGCGGGGTGACTTCCTTGCCCTGACTTAGAATGGTGGTTTCTGCCTGACTTTGGCGCAAGCCTTAGCCAACCAGAAATCCCATTTCTAACAATAATTATCCCATATAAATACTAATTCATCATAATACACTAAAAGCAGATATTAGTCATTTTGAATGTTTATTGAAATAATAGACAAGTGTTGTTGTGTTAGTATCTAATTTAGATAAACATGAAGACTGTCATAAGTGCTGGCGTTGACAATTAAGTTCTGGTGCAGCGCATCTGAAACCACTGGCTCAAATTAAGTACGGGAAGACAACCACCTGAAGGACCACCTAGGTGTTGGTGCCCCAGATGTCAGCCCCATTACTAAGTTAGATACAACTTGCACCCACCACACACACATTTTCTGTCATTCCCCACTACAGCTAGCTTGCATGGACATCCCTGTCTTTCACAGTGGCCCTGCCTATGGGACCCTCTCAGGACCTAACCAAGTGACATTGATGAACAATGGTGCAGGTCCAGTCTAGTCAACTTGGAGCAGAAAGCATTAGATTACTGTCAATTTTGAGAGATTGAGAGTTACAATGGTGTTTAATTCTGTACAGCTTCTCCTTTGCCTGCAAAAACGTAACAGGCACTTCCCTGTGCATGAAGAATAAAGTGTTACACTTCACACCAACATATATATATATATATATATATATATATATATATATATATATATATATATATATATATATATATATATATATATATATATATATATATATATATATATATATATATATATATATATATATATATATATATATATATATATATATATATATATATATATCAGAGTGCGGTTTGGTGCATTTGTACTGCAGGACGTCAGGACTTCCTATTCATTCACCGCAGGCGCTGACGAAGGCCAATCCGGCCGAAATGCATTCGCCACTTCATTGAAATAAACGGTGTTGTCTTGCAATCCCCTCCGTGGCTTCTGCTTCTTTCCTCGAGAGGAGGTGCTTTTTTCATCAAATTCACGCGTGTTCCAGAAGCGCGTTCAGAAGCTCACTCACCATAAGTGGCCTGGAGAATCTGGTTCTTGCCTCGGCATTTGCTTGTTTCTTCATTTTTTTGAATATCTCCAGGCTCGCCGGCAGTCCGAGCAATCTGAAACGGCTTATTGAGACATTGCCTCGGCCAGGGCGGGATGCACTGTCCTCCTGCCCATGTGAATTTGCCGCTTGGACTTTTGGTTGGTGAGGCACGGGGGCTCGAGGCAGCACCACCAGTTTCCTTTGCGAGTTTCTTCACGCTCTGCATTGCTCCGAACCCCCGCTATTTTCTTGTACTACATCAAGAACGTCCCTCTGCCATACTCACCTAGGAGCCACTTATGCATCCTGGGAAATGGAGTCCGTAGACTTCCTCGGACCGGCTGGAACATTACCTGAGTTAATCATCGCTGAGGGGCGGAGCTAACACTAGGCACCTATCAGAGTGCGGTTTGGTGCATTTGTACTGCAGGTCGTCAGGACTTCCTATGCATTCACCGCAGGCGCTGACGAAGGCCAATCCGGCCGAAATGCATTCACTGCTTCATTGAAATAAACGGTGTTGTCTTGCAATCCCCTCCGTGACTTCTGCTTCTTTCCTTGAAGGAGGTGCTTTTTTCATCAAATTCACGCGTGTTCCAGAAGCGCGTTCAGAAGCTCACTCACCATAAGTGGCCTGGAGAATCTGGTTCTTGCCTCGGCATTTGCTTGCTTCTTCATTTTTTTTAATATCTCCAGGATCGTCGGCAGTCCGAGCAATCTGAAGCGGCTTATTGCGACATTGCCTCGGCCAGGCCGGGATGCACTGTCCTCCTACCCATGTGAATTTGCTACTTGGACTTTCGGTTGGTGAGGCACGGGGACTCGAGGCAGCACCACCAGCTTCCTATGCGAGTTTCTTCACGCTCTGCATTGCTCCGAACCCCCGCTATTTTCTTGTACTACATCAAGAACGTCCCTCTGCCATACTCACCTAGGAGCCACTTATACATCCTGGGAAATGGAGTCCGTAGACTTCCTCGGACGGGATGGAACATTACCTGAGTTAATCATCGCTGAGGGGCGGAGCTAACACTAGGCACCTATCATAGTGCGGTTTGGTGCATTTGTACTGCAGGACGTCAGGACTTCCTATTCATTCACCGCAGGCGCTGACGAAGGCCAATCCGGCCGAAATGCATTCACCACTTCATTGAAATAAACAGTGTTGTCTTGCAATCCCCTCCGTGGCTTCTGCTTCTTTCCTTGAGAGGAGGTGCTTTTTTCATATATATATATATATATATATATATATATATATATATATATATATATATATATATATATATATATATATATATTCAATGAAAAAACCATAGGTTATAGGCCATATATAGTTAGGAATTAGCATTTACAAAACCTTATTTTACTCGCATAAAACCATTGAAATTCCATATATAGTTAGCTAACTAGAAGCGCTAACTATATATCGCGCACCCGCAATCCACTGCTGATGATGTCACATATTACATCATTCATGACATGGTCAGTGACATCACTGATGACATCACTGATGACATCTCAAATGACATCACTGATGACATCACTGATCACAACATCCAGTGATTGTATGTGTCTGTAAAGTTTAAATATGTTTTACATATTGAAGAATGAGTGGATGTATAAGTGTCTGGATGAAGAATTTAGTAGGTGCATGACTGACTGTATGAAAGAGTGATTAAATGTGTCTCACTGAGTGCATGGGTTAGTGACTAAACTGTCTTAATTTGTGCATCAGTATGTTTGTTGTTGTGTAAGCTGCTGCATGTGTTGATCAGTAGCTATAAGAGTGGCCATATGGGTTATTGATTGGTTGCCCAAGTATTTGAATGGGAGGCTGAGTGTGTGTGTGGGTGGCTGGGAGGTGCGTGACTCTGTGCATAGATGTGTAAGCAGTTGATTCACTAGGAGTATGAGTTCAAGAGTGCATGTGGAAACAGCTATATGGGCGGTTGACTGTGCATGAGTGTGTTGGTGAGTGAATGGATTTCTCATTGCTACATGCGCAAGTAAGTACGTATGTAAAACACAATACATGTGAGAGTTGACATATATAAATAGCTGAACATAAGAGCCAGTGAATGTGTGAGTGGCTGTATCAATCACTGTGAGCTTGTATCAGGGATTATATAAGAGAGTAAATATGTGTTATTATATGTTTGAATAAGTAAGATGTGTATAACTGTATAGTTGAGGAAATGGAGGTGTGATTGATTCTTTGCATGACTGACTAGGTGTGTGAGTAACTCCATGGATGAGTGACAGTCTGTGAGTGTCTGTTTATACTGAGTGTATGTAAGGTTATATTAGAGTCTGAAGAGGTTCATTGTATTATCACATGAGTGATGTGATCAGTGATGACAAATGAGATGTCATCAGTGATGTCATTTGAGTTGTCATCAGTGATGTCATCAGTGATGTCATTTGAGATGTCATCAGTGATGTCATTTGAGTTGTCATCAGTGATGTCATCAGTGATGTCATTTGAGATGTCATCAGTGATGTCATCAGTGATGTCACTGACCATGTCATGAATGATGTAATATGTGACATCATCAGCAGTGGATTGCGGGTGCGCGATATATAGTTAGCGCTTCTAGTTAGCTAACTATATATGGAATTTCAATGGTTTTATGCGAGTAAAATAAGGTTTTGTAAATGCTAATTCCTAACTATATATGGCCTATAACCTATGGTTTTTTCATTGAATTTTCAAGGTTTTGTAAATGCAAATTCCTAACTATATATCCACTATAACCTATGGTTTTTTCTGTGAATTTCATTGGTTTTTTAATAGCAAATATGAAAAGCTTTAAAATGTCAAGTACGTGATAGATAAAAACATTTTCGTATTTATGCACGCTGATGTGCTTTGAACGCTGCCCCCCCCCCTCCCCTCTTTTGCCTTAGTAGTACTCTCTCTTTGCAGATACAGAAGGGTAGTTAACGCAGGCCTTTACCCCCGTTGTAATCCGTCGTACCTCCTTGTCTCTCCATTTGATTGATTGTTGTCCAAGCATTTACTGTTTTAGAATTGATTCTCTTTGGTTCATTCTCTATTTACAAACAAGCACAAAGTCGCAATACTCTGTTTAGTCTTTGCAGATAGTGAAAAATCGTGTAAAAAAATAAAAGTAATCGAGCAAAATCAGTAGGCCACTAATTGGATCTCTTTTTGACCTCGCTAAAATAGAAATATTAGGAACAACCCTTCTTGAGAAATACGAAAATAGTGAGATGAACTGAGCTCCACACCATGAGGGCTGCAAGACAGCTCGGCTCCATCACCCATCCCGCACAAAATAATGACAAACCCTATGCAAATATTAAAAATATAGACAACACACCAGCAAAGAAACAGGGTAAAACATTTTATTAAAAAACTATTTACATAACGTTGGTTTATAAGATGATGTCTGTTGTATACTGCTCATATTGTTATACTGCTCATATTGTTATCATATTGTTATCTGTGACAGGACGTGTCTCTAATAAACTCCTGCTACAATTCATCTCCTCGTGTCCTCCAGTCTTTCCTACAATGTCAGTAGTGGACCGATGTGTGAATAGATCGAAAACAGCACAAGGCTCCAAGATCCGGATAGCAAGCTCCTGGATGTTGGGTGCCATAGTTTAGAGTTCTGAATTTCATCCTTTTTCAATGCCTGTGCTTTGTTGAATCAAAATGGTGGCTTGACACAAAGCTGACTCAAGCGTTGTTACTGATGCTATGCAGACCAAAACTGGTTTTCAGTTTGTACATTTTTCTAGATTTTTCAATCCAAGTTTGGTTGACTTTGTAGAACGATGGCTTCAGATTTTCAACATACGGTGTGGTGGCGCTGACTGGGAGGGGGCGCTTCGCTCCTGCCCCCTCCCCAAGTAAGATTTTCATACGTGAAAGTACGTTAATGGTTTTGGTCCCTGAGATGCTTCGATGTCACTACCATTCTCAAATAGCATAAGTTCTAGATGTTGGGTGCCATAGTTAAGAGTTCTGAGCACCGCTTGTAACACTGTCTGAAGCTTATTTCCACCTACTGCAGCTTCACTATTCTCAAAGTAAGTGAGTGTCGTTTGTGGACCTGACTGCATTAGAAAACAATGTGATATGTTACCTTCCTAAACAGCTTGACGGAGGCCCCTGAGGGGCGCTGTGATGGACATGGACTCGGAGAAGACGCTTGGCTCCGACACCCTCCCCAAGTCTTATAGCACTGGTGTAGCCTGAGATCGCCCCCGACATAGGGGGCCGGCTCCCGGGGTCCGGCGGTACTTTTTGCCTTTTGATGACTCTTCAATTCTGGACCTTGTCCCACAATCCGTTTGACCTGAAGACAAGCTGTAGTGAGGCGCCCCTTTATCGTTTTAGTTGCCATTCCGCCCGCTTTTGCTACACTGTGCCTCTTCCGCCATTCAGCTGTTTTCCACCCGCTCTTGCGACTACAGCGTATCGCTCACCATGTAGTTGAGATGCGCCCGCTCTTGCGGTGCAGCGATAGGCGGCTGCCACAGGACTCTCAAAATGGCGGCCGGCTCTTCGGTTTTGGGCCTGGTCCACTAAAATGGCCCTGGGACACCTTGGAACTCGGACGCTTGTCTGCTAGGGCTTGGGTCCCATTCTCGAAAAGCGTCCCCTCAGCCGTGAAGATTCTACAAAAGTCTTGGGGGCCTCCGACTCCCGCAGGCTTCTGGTGGGGAGCGGCTGCCATGATTGCTCGTGGAATGGCCACGACGGAGCTACGAGATGGTAGTGGTCTCATGCTGACGCCAGCTTTAGTCTGAAACATCCAGAAACACTGTAGACTACCAATTCGATCAGTTCCGGTAGCGCCCCAACATGACCCGGAAGAGAAGAACTTGCCCTCCCCTCTTTGACTGATGGTTCTTGTTGCCTGTCCCCTCTGTTGTCATTTAACAGAACTTTTTGGACTGCTGAAAGGGGTTGTGTTCTGAACGCTGGTTGGTGGAGACATTTAGACTATATTCTTGACCTACGTTGTCGCGTAATGCGTTTTATGACACGCCGCGTTAGCGCACCCGGAAGTGATCCGAGGCGCAGCGCGTAACGTAAGCATAACAGGTCATGTGACTTGTTAATAAAACTTTTCATTGGTTCATTTTACTTTTGTTAATTTAATGATGAAAAGCTTGGTCATATGACCTAAAAATTACGCTTTTTATTATTTTCGAACAATATTTTTTTTTCAAACATATGTTATAATATTCCAGGCTAATGTACTTTCCCGGAAAATTTACAACTGTCTTGCAAGTAAAATATATTCCTTTTTCGAGAAAAAGGGCGTTTCTTCCTTCCATGACGGAGCCGTTGAGTAAAAGAGATTCGGCCTGCTGTCTTAGTCGCCGATACGCCTGATTATCAGATTCTTATCGATCACTTTATGTTGCAGACATGAAAAACACAACTGCCCTTGACCATTTATCTTTACTGCGTTCCTACATATTATACCTTTTATCCGTCATGTAATTGGACTGCTTTATTTCACTTGCCTTTTACTGATTCGAAAACAGTCACTAAAAGTAAAAACTTTACAAATGAAAATACTACTACCGTGTTTTGTTTTAAAAACCTTTATTGTGAAAATGTCAGTATACAAATACGGGCCTATAACCACGTGGGCCGGCCACGGAGCAAACTCAAATCGTATATGATGAGGAGACATTTACACTGTAGAAGAACGTAACGAGCGAGCCATTAGGTGACAAGAACAAAGGTGTCTAACAGTTGCGGAATCGGTGGACGTACATTTTGTAATTAAAATACGACAGGGCCACTTACAATAACATTTTCTAGATATACATTTGCGGGCAAAGAGTTACGAGTCCCATTTATACCGGCGCCATTTTGGGCGAGGCCGGGCAGGTCCAAGATATAGTCAAAATGTCTCCACCAACCATCGGCCAGACCAGAACCCCTTTCGGCCCTTCATGTTACAAGATGGTGTCTTCCATTCAGAAAATATTAATGGCAGCATTTTGAAAGGAAACAGAAACAGCCGTTCTCCTAGTGAGTTTCACATTGTTACATTTAGGAAGAATGTTGAAGAGTAGTATGTGGAAAATCTGAAGCCATTTTTCTACAAACTCTCAATCAGACTTGGATGGGAAAAAAAACCTGAAGAATGTACAAACTGAAAACCAATTTTTGTCTGTATAGCACCAACAGTAACGCTTGAGTCAGCTTTGTGTCAAGCCGCCATTTTCATTCAATCAATAGCGTCCCCCTGCACACATTCAGGGACCTGGTCGTGTCTTCAGATGAAACGCATTGTAGGAAAAGAAGCAGAAAGGAAAAGGAAAAAAGTTCCGCCGGACCTAGTGAAGCTGCAGCAGGTGCAAATAAGCTTCAGACAGTCTTACAAGCACTGCTCAGAACTCTCAACTGAGGCACTCAACATCCAGGACTTGCCATTCGGATCTTGGCGCCTTGTATTTTTGTTTTGTTTTTGATGGAGGGGAAAGAACAAAAAACAGACATTGAAAAAGGCTCAACAGTGCAGGGCGCCTTGTGCTGGTTCCGACCTATTCACACATCGGTCCGCTACTGACATCACCTCATAAACCAACGGGGCACCCCACGCCGACTTTCGGCGCAGCATTGTAGGATGGCCACACCAGTGCGGCAATTTGCTGGACACCACCTCGGTGCCATCCAGATCTCGGCGCGTTCATTCATTCAATAGCGTCCCCCTGCACACATTCAGGGACCTGGTCGTGTCTTCAGAAGAAACGCATTGTAGGAAAAGAAGCAGAAAGGAAAAGGCAACAAGTTCCGCCGGACCTAGTGAAGCTGCAGCAGGTGCAAATAAGCTTCAGACAGTTCTACAAGCACTGCTCAGAAATCTCAACTGAGGCACTCAACATCCAGGACTTGCCATTCGGATCTTGGCGCCTTGTGCTGGTTCCGACCTATTCACACATCAGTCCACTACTGACATCACCTCATAAGCCAACGGGGCACCCCACGCCGACTTCCGGCGCAGCATTGTAGGATGGCCACACCAGTGCAGCCACTTGCTGGACACCACCTCGGTGCCATCCGGATCTCAGCGCGTTCGAGTCACTGTACCGCAACAGTGACCGCAACTCAGCTGGACACGCCGTCTTTCGGCGCAGCATTGTAGGATGGCCACACCAGTGCGGCAATTTGCTGGACACCACCTCGGTGCCATCCGGATCTCGGCGCGTTCGAGTCACTGTACCGCAACAGTGACCGCAACTCAGCTGGACACGCCGTCTTTCGGCGCAGCATTGTAGGATGGCCACACCAGTGCGGCAATTTGCTGGACACCACCTCGGTGCCATCCGGATCTCGACGCGTTGTGCTGCCTTCGGCCTATTCGCACATCGGTCCGCTACTGACAGTGACCGCAACTCAGCTGGACACGCCGTCTTTCGGCGCAGCATTGTAGGATGGCCACACCAGTGCGGCAATTTGCTGGACACCACCTCGGTGCCATCCGGATCTCGACGCGTTGTGCTGCCTTCGGCCTATTCGCACATCGGTCCGCTACTGACGCCGCCTCACGTGCCAACGGATTTTCTACGCTTTTTGTAGCCCTATGTCGCATAACAGGTCATGTGACTTGTTTATAAAACTTTTCATTGGTTCATTTTACTTTTGGTTTCCTAAAGATGGAAGGCTTGGTCATATGACCTAAAAATAACACTTTTCATTGGTTTAGAACATTTTTTTTTCCTAAACGATGAAAGCCCCACCTTGTTTCTGGATCATTCAGACTGAAGCTGGCGTCAGCATGAGAGCACCACCATCTCTTGGCTCCGTCGTGGTCATTCCGCGAGCAATCATGTCAGCCGCTCCCCACCGGAAGCCTGCGGGAGTCGGGGGCCCCCAAGACTTTTATACAATCTTCACGGCTGAGGGGACGCTTTTCGAGAATGGAGCCCAAGCCCTAGCAGGCAAGCGTCCGACTTCCAAGGTGTCCCAGGGCCATTTCAGTGGACCAGGCCCAAAACCGAAGAGCCGTCCGCCATTTTGACAGCCATGTGGCAGCCGCCTATCGCTGCACTGCAAGAGTGGGAGCAACTCCACAACATGGTGAGCGAGACGCTGTGGCCGCAAGAGCGAGCGCAACTCAGCTAGATGGCCGCCACCTGGGGAGGCCCGTTCACGCCGCCTCCCCCCCCCCCCCCGGGCCGCCGCACGCCAATTTTCGGAGCAGCATTGTAGGATACCAAAACCAGTGCGGCAGTTTACTGGACATCACCTGGGTGCCTGTCGTACATGTTGTGTCAGCCATGTGACACTGGACACAGACCGCTACTGACGAGGCCTCCCCCCGCACCACCCGGGACGCCCCACGCTGTTTTTCTGTGCTGCATTGTAGGATCCCTAAACCAGTGCGGCACCCAGGCGACATCACCTGGGTGCCGTCCAGAACTCTGCACGTTGTGCTGCCTTGGGACTATTCGCACAACAGACCGCTACTGACGAGGCCTCCCCCCGCCCCACCCGGGACGCCCCACGCCAATTTTCGGAGCAGCATTGTAGGATCCCTAAACCAGTGCGGCACCCAGGCGACATCACCTGGGTGCCGTCCAGAACTCTGCACGTTGTGCTGCCTTGGGACTATTCGCACAAAAGACAGCTTCTAACCATTGTTGCTTTTTGTGTTAATAAATGTTTAAATGTTTTTAGTTTTTGTTCTGTTCATTATCGTTAAAAGTTAATAAAGTTTTATAACCTTAATTTGTTGGAGTGTTATCTATTTTTTTGAAAAACGGGTGAATGGGGCCTTGAATCGGGATATTGTCATGTGTGGGCTTTGGAAGAGTGCTGCTGCAGGATCGGACATTTCAAACTCAAATGCACGTTCTTTTTCTTACCTTTCCGAAGCATGGAGCGCAATAGCAGGCAGAGAAAGGGTGATGCACGTGTTGAACACTACCTGACCTGGCAAGTTGCTGGCAGTGCCCCCCCGCCCGCTCCTGAAAGAGGGCACACACACACCGCCGCCCCGAGTACTTCACAAATCTTTCAAAGACCATGCGCTTGTTCATGAGGCTTAAATGGTTTATCACCTCTTCTAGAACCCCTACATCGACCCTCTGACGTTTCATGGAAAAATTACCATGTAACACAATACCAAGCCCTGTCAGCTGAAACCCCCAAGGAATCGTGGGGCATATTATCAAGGGGGTTTATCTCCGCTTTTTTGGCTTTAAAAACCATGAAAGCGGAGATAAAATTATTTCCCTATTATCAAGCTGTCGCTAACACCAGTTAGTGACACCTAAAAGGAGATAGCGACCATCTTGGGCCCGGCTTTGCATGTCAGTGATACTTATCACTAATGACATGCAAAGTGGCGTGCCAAGATGTTAGCGACTGGAAACAGTCTCTAACATCGCTACCTTCTATTACCAACTTTTGGAGATATTCGCGCTAAGCGCGAATATCTCCAAAATCTAACACCTACCCTGAGCAGTTCTTAGCCATGTTATCCAATGGGAGGTGGATAACATGGCTAAGAGCATTAGGTCGATAATACATGAATATCGCTGACTTTTCTGCGATAATAGCAAGGTTTATCTGCGATAAAAATCGCCGATGTGCGGCGATAATTTTTGTCTCTAAACAAGTTACAGACAAAAATTATCGCTAGTTGTTCGTAATATGCCCCCGAATTTTTGCTTGCAGAAATCGGGAGGCGGGAGACTAGCACTGAAATCAGTACTCACACGCCTGAATCAGGAGGATTGGCATGTCTGAATTCTCTACAGCTGGGGCCATAAACTACATCCGCAGGGGTAGGTGATAGCCTGGGACCAGCCTGGCATCTAAAATGGCTGCCGTGCACGACAAAATTGTGGCATTCGAAAAAAGGCAAGATGGCGCAGCCGCTGGAAGAGATATATCAACATATATCAGCCTCCTCAGCCACCCTCAGGAAACATAGGGGATTAGGATACGTCTCCCGCACCCCCTTATACCTAGTACTTTAATTAACGAAGCACAAAATGGCGAATTCCCGTTTCGCTACCAGTTTGCGGCCCAGTTCGCGGCCCGTGAAGCGCTTCTACCGTGAAAAATCATTTTTTTTTTATTTTCCCCACGGGACCCTTTAATAACCCCAACAACATTCCTAGGGGGTCAAGAGGGGGATACCTTGCCCCCTTTCATTAAATTCCCCCTTAGTTTTTCACCTTTTCTTCTCTCTCGATCCTACCGAGAGACAAGATGGCGGCTGCTCCGGACTGTCACGCAGCAAAAAAAAAAAAAAAGCTCACGCACAGCCGCTGGAAGAGATGTATCAACATATATCAGCCTCCTCACCCACCCTCAGGAAACATAGGGGATTAGGATACGTCTCCCGCACCCACTTATAACTAGTAATTTAATTTACGAAGCACAAAATGGCGAATTCCCGTTTCGCTACCAGTTCGCGGCCGCGCTTCTACCGTGAAAAATCATTTTTTTTTTATTTTCCCCACGGGACCCTTTAATAACCCCAACAACATTCCTAGGGGGTCAAGAGGGGGATACCTTGCCCCCTTTCATTAAATTCCCCCTTCGTTTTCCACCTCTTCTTCTCTCTCGATCCTACCGAGAGACAAGATGGCGTCCGCTCCGGACTGTTTAGAATGTTGACAGACACCGGAGAGCCAATCAGCTTTCTGCGCGCAAAGTTCCGATAAGCGAAAAGTAAGCGGACCGGATCGCTGCCCAGAGCGCTGTTACAGATATATATCTTGGTTTGAACGTTAATTTCTCAAAAACTACTGGAGCACATATATTGAGACCTAGCAAAGGCACATCGGGCTAACAGTCCCTACAATTTTGCCAAGTTTCGTGCAAATCCATTCAGCCGTTCGAGCTAAAAGTGAGTCCAACCGCCCTATGGAAAACTCAATGCAAAAAACGCGTTTTGGGACCCCCCTTTTTTCTCAGCCCCCCCTTGACGAAACCCCACCAAATTTTCAGGGGCTGCTCAGAAACAAAATGTGCCATTTTCCTGAAAATTTCAGCCGATTCCGTCCACAAACGCCAAAGTTATTAGACATAGAATTTTCAAAAGTCCCATAGGGAAAAAATTCTAACTATATATACCTACTGGCGATAGCCAGTAGGTAATATATATATATATATATATATATATATATATATATATATATATATATATATATATATATATATATATATATATATATATATATATATATATATATTCCTCACAACTGTTCCAGTCGCAGAGGGAACACTTCCTGTTGGTGCCCGCGTTCGAGACCGGGAGCATGTCTCCAATGACTTCAGAAACAACAAACCACGCGGCACTCTTCTTGGCAGCAAATATTTTCGTTTATTGCAGGTCTAGCGCAAAACTCCTACGCGTTTCGAACAAACGTTCTTGATCACGGCAGTGTTCTACATCAGTCCTTTTTCAATTTCCACATTTTATACTATTACTCATTAGGTTTACAGAGCAATGCATTCTGGGCCATATAGTTGTTAATACAATTTTTTTCTCTCTCTATATTTCACATTTATCATTATTTAAAGGGTAGTAGTGGGGTTGCTTATCATGAAGTGAAGCACTGATACACGTATATTCTAAAGTAGAATATTATACGTGTTACACGGAAAAACGAGAATTCCCGTGAATAATTAACATCCTAGTGCTTTTCACTGAATGATGTCGCCTTGGTTCCTCGGGCTGAGTGCCCTTTACCCCACTAATTACCTTTTTGAGCTGTTACTTGTAATAGGCCATTTATATCATTTTCTGCACTCAGCAAGAGTTTCCGCCCAAATCAAACTGTACATTTCACATTGTTGCAAAAGTTTATGTCATTTCTACAGATGAACATGCATCTCCTCGTCTAAATATATATACCACCAAGGGGCTCCGAGATGTGTTCAAGTAGGTTATTATACCTCAGGGAAGAAGCCACAAGTTTCGTGAGCATTCTGCTCTTGGAACCCGGACGCCCATGGAGCAGGCAATTACCGAGCTCTGATTTTTTTTCTTCCCAGACACGGGAGAAGATCACTCTACAATTTTAATTGGTCCACAATTTTGTGGTACCTGATTATTCATTGATCGAAGGCAGGGCACGCCTTAGCGTGTGTGCACCACCCAGGTCATTTTGGTCCTGACGAAAACCCACAATTGCAAGATGGTTGAAACATGTAGACCTGTATTTTAAACACATAACACACGTCTTTATTTTAACACACTACACGTCTCCAAACAACGAAGCCTATCTAACTAGACATAGGTGTATCACTTGCTTTTATAGGGAGTTCAACCACTCAGGAATAAAGTCCACGAGTGAGTAGCCTTGACCCCTTTTTGTTATCACTCACTGTATTTTTAACACTGCAGATATAAAAAAGAAATATCCCGCTCAACTGTAATCAGGTGTCGTAGCACACCCTGTTGGCACTCGGCCTTCGGGGTGGGACCCCAATGATGAAGTATGTCACCAACTAGGTTGGTGAGTGAGGGGTCTTCTAAAAGGGCGATCCATACCCTTTAAATGGTTGGGCTCACTATTTCCTACTGCAGAATATTGCTTTGCAGAAGAACCTAAGGGGGCACTCCTCCTTTCTGTTGTTAAAAATATTTACTAAGGGACCAGGAGTTCCCTCCCTACACATATGTAGAATACCCTTTCTCTCTCTGTTTGTTTAAAGTAAGTACCAGACTGAACACAGGCTCTGCAATGGCAGGCCCGATACACACTTTTACAGGCACAACCAGTGCTGCAAGCCCAACAGCAGTATTTTGTTTACAAGCCCTGGGCACACTCAGTGCACTGTACTAGGGCCTGACAAGTAAATCAAACCAACCAATCATGGAATCACTAACCCATACATCAATTTACCATAGGGAGCACTTGCAATGTGGCACTGGACGGCAGTGACACAGAGCCCAAAGCATCTATAACCAGTGAAAAACACATGAGGCAACATCAAAAGATGGAAGGGAGACCCATGCTAAGGTGCCAGGTCTAACAGGAAGCTACAACATCAAGGTCTCCATATTCCAGCAGGAGAACTTTTTAATGGGATAGCAGATAAAACATTTTTCAGACTCAGGGGCATAGTTACTAAGGGTCTTATTATGACTCAGTCATCCATTGGACTGCCGTAGCCATGGTGGCGGTGCGGGCACCGTCCCACCGGCAGTCCAACCACCCAATTACAACTTAGGTGGTCGGACCGCATTGGCACCGGTGCAGTCTCAGGTGGCAATATGATTGGCAGGGCTGCTGTGGCCCGCCTAGTGTATTACGAGTTACCTCACTGCCACACTTTTTTTTAAAAAGATTTTTATTTAGGCACAAAACGGGATTAACATGTACAAAATAATATCCATCCTTGTCTGCAATCAAATATAGATCAGGGAATAGCAAATTAGTATAACGTGTCAAGACATCTCTAATTCAGACCCGCACCCACCACCCATCCCTCCTGTCATCTGTTATATAAGGGGTTCATCGCAAGGCAAAATTATCTGCATCAAGGTCTGGTGGTTCGCAAATGTCTCCTCTGAACTTGTTCCAGGCCCCCCAGACTTTTTCCCACTTTTGCGGGCAGCCACGGTGTATAAAGACCGCCTTTTCTGCAACCATTGCCTCATCCATATCTTTGCACCACTTGCGAAGTGTAGGTAACGTTCCCGACCCCCACAACATAGCAATATTCCATTTCGCCATCATCATGCCAAGCATAGCCCAGTCCTGTTCCTGATGGTTAAGGTCATTCGCTTCCCACACATTCAAAAGGCAGCATTCGGCTGCGGGAGGACCGAGACTTCTAGTGCTTGGGATTTGGTGCACATTATTTTAACCCAATAAGCCGCAATGCGTGGGCAGTCCCAAATAGTGTGGTAAAATGTACCCTCATCTCCACAGCTGCGTAGACAGTACTTATGGTCCGCTGCCCCCATTACGTGAAGAGTTGTCCTGGTGTAGTATGTGCGATGTAGCACTTTGAGTTGGATCAATCGGAGCCTGGACGGGATCGTCGTCTCACAGGGCGAGGATATGGCTTCCTGCCACTCTGAATCATCAAAGTCACCCACCTCCCGGGACCAGGTCTGTCTCAGTTTGGATGTAAGGTCCGGAAAATTATTGACCAGTTTGCGGTACGTTAGGGAGGTCGCCTTTTCTGTCATGTGCTCCGTCAGGAGCCTATCCTCCAGTGGATTGGATTCCTGTAGTGTAGTGCCTGGTGGTATGGCTGCCTGTAGCGCATAGTGGATTTGCAAATACTGGAATTTTTCCGTCTGCGCCATGCCAAATTGTGAGTGAAGGTGTTGAAAGTCCACCACCGCCCCATTTTTCCAAAGGTCTCCCACTACTGAGAGGCCAATATTATCCCAGTTTTGGAAGCCTTTACTCCTGCGGAGGATACCCAACTGTTGGGAGTCCCATAGCGGTGTCATCTGCGTGATTAACCCTGCACATTTCAGTCGTGTATGTGCCTGGTACCAAATGTGTACTGTGTGCTCGGTAGGTCCGACCAGACCCGGAGGTTTTCAGCGCCGGTAGAGATTAGCCATCAGGGCTCTTTCCTGAGCATCCAGATTTTGCCTGTCTGCCTGATATGCCGGCTCGTCCTGTGGGGTGTGCAACCAGTGATTTATCAATTTAAGGTGCGCCGCCCTTACTGCAAGTTCGGAAGTGCTATTCCTCCATCGTACCAATTACTTATGAGCTTGTCCGGTGCAATCCGTGCTGGCTTATTTCCCCACAATAAGCTGGTGACCTCCGCTGCTATAGTCTTAAAATAGCATTTTGGGACCAGGAATGGAGTATTTTCGAGGACATAGAGGAAGCGCAGCAGTGCCATCATCTTATAGAGCGCTGCCCGTCCTAGCAGCGTTAGGGGGAGGTTACACCACACCGTCACATCACGTTTGAAAAGCTCCAATTGAGGTTTTAGATTTTTGGTATCGAACTCAGAAGGATCAGGTGTTGCGTAAATACCCATATATTTAAAAGCATCAGTAGTGACACGCAGTGGGCAGTCTGCCGGTAGCCGCGGGGGCGGACCAACCAGAACGTAGAGGACTGACTTGGACCAGTTTATTCTATAGCCAGACACCCGACCAAACTTGTTGCACACATTCAACAATTCCAGGATGGATTTTCTTGGGGAGGTGAGATAAATTATGTCATCAGCATATAGGGATATGCGGTCTTCCCAGGTGTCTGTCCACTGAAGGCCTCTGATAGAGGGCTCCCATCTAAGCCATGCTGTGAGCGGTTCTAGTATCAGCGCGAACAACAGGGGGGACAACGGGCATCCCTGCCGCATGCCTCGCGCCAGTGGGAAATACCTGGATATATGCCCATTGGCCACCACAGGCACCAACGGATTGTTGTAGGGTAAGGGGATCCAAGCACAGAACTTAGGTCCAAATCCCAAGTGTTGTAATGCAGCGAACAGGAACGGCCAATCCACTGTATCGAACGCCATACTGGCGTCAAGGGAGAGGATAACCGCAGGCTCATGAATAAAGGACCGGCGAGCCAGCACCGCATGGAGTCGCCTTAGATTAAGAGCCGTACTGCGGTAAGGCATGAATCCTGACTGGTCGGGACCTATCAGGGATGTAAGATGTGGAGTCAGTCGTATCGCCAGTAGTTTGGCTAGAATCTTTGGTTCGGCGTTAATTAGGGAAATTGGACGGTAGGAGCTACACTCCGTGGGTGGTTTGCCCGGCTTGTGGACTGCCACAATTGTGGCCAACCGTTGGTCACGGGGCAGCTCACCCACTTGGAGACTATCGTGGAACATGCTTAATAGGAAGGGAGCTGTCTCCTGAGCGGTACATTTATATAGTTCGACTGGAAAGCCGTTGGGGCCCACAGCCTTGCCAGGTGCCAGGGAGCCAATGGCTATCTCTACCTCCTCAAGTGTGAGGTCAGCCTCCAATAGCAACGCCGCCTCTGATGTAAGCCGTGGCATGGCGAGATCCTTTATATGCCAAGCGCTTCTTCAACTGTGAACGCAGGACAGGAGGCATATACCGTTTCGAAATGGTCAGCCAGCGCGTCCACTATATCCCCAGGGGCCGTCAGCAGGGAATCATCAGAGTCACGCAGTTGTGCGATAACCCTCCCCGCTTTCTCCTTTTTGTCCAGCCAAGCTAGCATGTTTCCGGCCTTATCTCCTAGCTCATACACTCTGTGTCTCGTGGCCTGGAGCTGATCTAGGACTGCCTCTTTTTGGTATGCCACATACTCGGCCTGTTTAAGCCGCACACGTTGTGGGGTGAGGGGGGTCGGGCTCGCTGCATGTAGAGCCGTTTCTTCCATCAAGTCTGCTTCCGCTTGATCAAGTTCATCCCGCTTGGTTCGTTTATGGCCAGCAATCAACGCTATAGCTTGGCCACGTGTCACCACTTATACGCTTCCCAAAGAGTACTAGGGGAATCTACAGAACCAACATTTTCTTGGAAGAAGTTAGTAGTAGTGCTTAAGATACCCTTCGAGACCTCTGGTACTTGTAAATAACTAGGATGGATGGGGAACATCCGGCGTCTGAGCATCAAATGGTGTGTATAAGTGAGTAGTATTGGCGAGTGATCAGATATCCCCCTGGGGTGGATATCTGCCTTGTCTAATCCGTCCAGTCCGTCTGCTGTTACCAGAAAATAATCTATACGTGTGAGGCAGTCGTGGACTGTGGAGTGGAATGTGTATTGCATGGTCATGGGGTGCCTATATCTCCACGCATTTGCAAGCCCTAAGGCGTCTATGAGTCCCGTCATACGACGGTGGTGTGATGTTGTCAGTTTTAAGGGATACCTATCCAGCGTGTCATCTACGATATCATTGAAGTCATCCCCCCAACACCTTCACCGCCACCGGTAACGCAAGTAGGAACGTCGTAAGCGCTGAATATGCTGTGGCATGCAAGAATGGGGGGATGTATACTGAGACAAAATTGAATAGTGTCCCCTCCCATTGACAAGTAGCGGCTGCAAAGAAGCCCTGGTCATCAATCTGTGTCTGGTGTATTATAAGCGGGAAGTTTTTTTTTATTAAGACACCCACCCCTCTGGACCCAGAGGAGAATTCTGCATGGGCCACCATTTTGTAGCCCCATCTGTCCATGACCCTAAAGTAGAACCCGTCAGGTGCGTTTCCTGCAGAAGGGTTACTGCCGGTGCGCAGCGTTTTAAGTATTGCAGCTCCAAGCTTCTTTTCACCTTATCCCCCAGTCCCCGTACATTCCAGGTCAACATAGTCAATGGGGCCCCCGGGGTCGGCTGGGTCATAGTACGGTTAGTGTCCTGTGTAGAGTGTGTAGACATGGATTACAAATACAAGGTACACCATCTCTCATCAGTATCCAAGCAGGTCTCTGCAGAAGACTCGCAGCCATCAGCTCAGTCACACAGGCCCTGAAGAACAATATGAGCCAGACAAAGAAAAAGAAATAGGCAGCGATATCAACAATTTGTCCTGGTAGCTTATAAGTCAATCTCTGTCCTCTCTTACCAGTAGTGCCTCTAAACATTGCAAACAAATCAAAGGACCTAAGAACTTTACCCCCCCAAAGTCCCCCCTCCATGCCTCCCTGCTATGCGGTTCCAAAACTGCCCACAACCCCAACTCAGCAGAGTGCTTTTTTACTCCCAAACCCAAGGTACTTGCTTGTCAGGGGCAAGAGGTCCAGTGGAGGCCTCAGCCCTTCTCACCCTCCAGAGTCCGTCTTAGTCCGCCACCAGGGCAATTTCAGCCTTATTTGTCCTGCACGATTGCACTGGTTGTCAGTAGTCTTGCCGGTGTGGCGCCACGGCTAGGGCGACGGACTCCGGAATCTGGGGTTGACCGTTCGATCCTCAGCGGCAGATTAGCCCAGCACCATGTGACTCTGGGCAATAGCTTGCTTAATCTTCCCGATGGCCCCCAGCGCCTAGAGACCCTTACGGGTGATTGTGCGCTTTACAAATGTGGATTGTGGTTGTTAGTCTTGGAAGTGTTGCCAACGTTTTTCTGTTGCTCATTCCTCCTCATGGCTTGGTGTTTGCTCTACTTCCAGATGTTTTGCATCTTGCGTTCCTGGGTCGTCCGCCTCCTGAAGCCGGCGATGTTGCCTGTACCCACGATGAGACTTCTCCACAGGCCGCCATCCCTCGAGCCAGTCGTGTGCCATGTCTGGTGTATCAAAGAACCACGTTCGACCATCAGCCACCACACAAAGTTTTGCGGGATATAGCATGGAGTAGGGTATTTCCTGCGCCCTCAGGAGTTTCTTGACTTCTAGGAAGCTTCTTCTACGTCTCGAGACCGCTGCAGTGTAGTCAGGGAAAAAGGTGATGGTAGAGTTTTGTACACGAATTGGGGTAGACACCCTCACGGCCTGTAGAATCGCCTCCCTGTCCCTGTAGTTGAACAATTTAGCAAGGACCGGTCTCGGGGGCGCCCCCGGTTTTGGTCTGCCGCTGGGCACCCTGTGTGCTCGCTCCACTGAGAAGAAGTTGGAGAGTCCCTTGAGTTGTAGCCTTGTTTGTATCAGTTCCTCCACGTACAAATCCATTGCTTGCTTGCCTTCTGATTCTGGAATGCCAATTATACGCACGTTGTTGCGTCTTGCGCGCCCTTCCAGGTCATCAAGCTTCTCTGCAAGCAGTCTGTTTTCTTTTTGGAGTTGAGAGACAGTTATTTGCAAGTCCGATACATCCGTTACCAACAATTTTGTGACTATTTCCACCTCCTTCACCCTGTCCGTCATTTTGTGGAGATCTGCCCGTAGGAGCGAGACGTCGGTGGAGATAGAGCCTACTGTAGTTTGGACGCCTGAGAGCGCTTTCATAATATCTTCCAGTGTTATTTTCTTTGCCTCACCACCATCCTGGTGTTTACCTCTAGATGTGCGTCCCTCAGGCTGTGGTACGGAGCTTTTTTCAAAGGCGAACTTGTCGAGTTTGGGTTGCGTGGAGTTGTTCCTGGGGCCCCTGCCGGCCATGTTGCTTGTGATGTGGAGTGGATAACTCCTTGCGTAGTGTTGAGGTTCCGTGACAATTGTAAGTGGTGTTTCCGACTCGTACGAATATGGTCGAGTCGAGTATCTATGAACCGCAAATGACGAGTTTAGCAAGTGTGCGCAGTTTCGCTGTGCTAACTTAAACCGTTCGTTTGTAACGTGGGCTTTTCATCTGTACCCACGGGTTCCATCTTAGATACGGCATCCATTTTGTCTCTTGCCCTCAAGTAGTCAGCGAACGGACGCTGTCCGCTTCGCGACCCTGGGACTCCCAAGATACTTGCGGAAGACACATGTCCATTGAAAGTGTCTTTATGACGAGGAGGTTGCTACTGTAAGGCAGGTGGCGCCGCTCGAGGCTCATCTTGCCGCACGGGCTTATTGTCTCAGCCGTGCATCTCATTAGGCACGTCCCTTTGATGCCTGTATCTCGTGCTTCCCGACACCTCCCCTTTTACACCCTTTCCGATCTCCCCACTGTCTCCGTCTTCCTCTGCACCTGTCTTCGTTCCTGTTTCGATCTACTTGATTGCTGATTGGAATTTGCTAATGGTGGGAAGATGGGTTTTTACAGTTGGGAACCGCCAAATGTTTCCGCACTTATGTTCCGGACCTTGCATGTTTCAAAGCGACCAAAACGACCCCTCTGGGAGCTAGATGTGGGAACTGAGTTGTAAACCTTTGTGTTCAATGTTAGCCTATGGGTAAAAACTGTATAAAAGGAGCGATCCACATAACCAATTTGAAGCAGTCTCCCCGAACTACACTCGATGTACTTCCTGTGACTTCTGTGTTCCCTGCAGTAAATAAACCTTGACTCTTTGACGCCGAAGGAAGTGTCCCGTGTCTCTGTGACTTGTACGCCGGAACAGGTTACCCACGAAGGTTTCAGGTGTTGTGCCCTGGCACCGCTGGGTCCAAAAAGAACCCAGTCCTTCAGTTGGCGCCCAACGTGGGGCTGCATCAGTGGTACCGGTCCAAGCCCGACGATCGTGAGGAACTTCGTGTGAAATCTCCGAGGGAAGGTGCACCCCGCTTCATCGATCCTGTTGTCGAAATAAGTGGCCCGAAGACTTTTCCCGCGAAGATTCCCGCCTCCTGACGGCTGCGACGGACTGCTGCCCTGACTGTAGACCTGTTTTGGCGCCTGGCGTAGACCTTGGTATAGCGAGACGATAGACGGGCCTTCCTGAGGACGCCATTGATCTTTGAGTTAAGTATTTGTGGGTCGCTCCCAGAATCCTTGGTTGTAAACACTTTAGCGAGTGTTTTTGTTGTAGACACTTCAGCGAGTGTCTTTGTTGTAAACACTAGTGGTTTTTGTTGTGCACGCTGTGTGAGTGTTTTTGTCGGTGACACTTTGCTAGCGTACTTTGTTGTTGTATTTGTTTGACGACTGCAGCCGCCAAAGACCGAGGGTTTTGTTCTTGCTGGGACTTGGTAAATCCCGTAACCCTTGAAGTTTGTGAAACTCGGCTAGTGTGCAAGATGCCTGGTCGCAGTACTTTGTTCAGTTGTTGTAGACCTTGTGGTGCGGATTCCCTGCTGGAGGACTCGTGTCCGATACCTCCGGTTGGAACTCCTACTTATGACTTATATAGCAAACATGGGCTAGGCCCGATTGCTTTTAACGATTATTGGATAAAATATACAAAGAAAGACGGCGATCTTCGTTGGCCACCTCACGGTAGCTTCGAAGCGTCGATCTTAGATAATTTGGAAATTAAGTTGTTCGAACGTAAATCTAGGCCGGCCATGTTTGATGCCTTTCGGTTGTGGCGCAAAGAAGCCCGACAGAAAGAGATCAGACAGAATAAACGTAGTGAGCGAGATAATGTTGCTACCATTGTGAAGAAAGCTGAGCAGTTTCAGCGTGATAAGGAGGATAAGGATAAGGAAGTGTTTGAGAGGTTGCAACGTATGACCATAGATAAATGTTATCCTGCTTTGCCTACGGAGTCGGATAAGAAGGAAGAGGCAGTTGAGGATCCTTTAATGTCCTATCTTATGAAGTCGCCACCTCCGTACGTACAGGGTACCGCAGCTCCTGTGGTCCCTGCCGTACCTGTTCTTCCACCTGTTATTCCTCCACCCGTTCCTCAACCTGCACCCGCTCTTCCGACTGTTCCTGCTCCTGTGCCTGTTTCTATTCCTACTGCTCCTCCGCTTCCACATACTCCTACTCACGCTACTGCTCCTGTGTTGTTAACCCCTGTTGTTGCTAACGCTTCTATTCCTCCTCTTGTTAGTCCTGTGTCTTACTCTTGTCCCTCTACTCGTAATCGCAGTTCTCCCATTGCGACAAATTTTTTCCAGTCGCTCGGACCTGTCTTTGGGTCCGCTGGTTCTGATGGTCCTCAGAGACGTAGCCAGCTTCCCGGTAATAGGGAACGCGCTGCGCTATACAATATGGCGATGGGTTGGATGGACAATCCGCAAAGAAATCCACCCCGAGTCATTCTTGAAACATTTAGTCAATTCAACATACCGACTCAGAGATATGTGTTTGACGAAATGTGTAAACTCCTACATGATCAGATAGCGGCTGTTGCGCCTGACGAGGTGCTGACCGCCCTGTCTAATCTTCGGCTTCAGTTCGCAACTGGACTGATAGTCGATACTAATGTCCGACGAGCTATTGAGCAGTTGCTGTCTTATCGCCTTGCTCCTATTCCTCGCGCACTGTTTGTTGAGGATCTTGAACGCCAACAAGCTGAGTCTGGCCAATACCCTATGCGTGAAGTTCCGCCGGTTTGGGTACCTGCTGATAATACTGATGTTAACAACATAATAGCGGCACATTTCCAGAGAGTATGGATACATCTCCCATGGAAACGATCGGAAGTGCTTCAGGTGAAACAAACTTTGCCTGATCCTCGCAAAAATCCTGCGGGGTATTACAAAGAATTATCGCAGCTTGTGGATGCTACGGTAATGAATCTTGCCGATATTGACATGTTGTTTGGCAATGTCGTACCGCAACCGGTATGGGCCAAGATTCGTCATCAAGATCACACAAATGAATTAGGTGGTGATTGGGCTGCCATCACAGCGGCAGACGCTGGACAAGTGGCTGCTGCTAAACCCGATCAGTTGATTGCACTTCTTCCCCAGCGAATCATTACATTAATGAAAACGCTTATGCCAGCCATGAAGGTAAATTGGGACAAGTTGTCAGCCTGTAAGCAAAAGAAAGATGAGAGTGTTTCAGACTTCTTTACGAGGTTTGAGGAAACATTTGTTGATCATAGTGGACAGGATATGGGTACTGAGGGTGGACAACGGCTGTTTGTGGATAAATTTGTATCGAACTTATTGCCCGATTTGTGCAATAAATTGAAGAATTCAGAAAGTGCGTGGGCCGTTTCTACCTCAGCTCAGATTCTGGCTACGGCACAATATTATGAAAATAGAGAGAAAGAAGAAAATGACCGAGCTGATAAAAAGACAAAAGAGCTGAAAACTAAAGTGTTGTTACAACAAGCATATCCGCCGCGTTCTAATCAGAATGCGTCTCAGCAGAATAGATCGCAGTCGCAATCGAATCGATCGCAGTCGCGTAATGATTCCTCTTTCAACAGATCTTCGTTGGGGTACAATCAATGTGCTTATTGTAGACAGGAGGGACACATTAAATTTGATTGTCCTGCTTTAAATGATCGTAATAGTGGTAATTCGTCTAGAGGAGGCCGTGGTGGTTCACAGAATGCATCACGTGGTAGAGGTCGTGGTGCTCAGAACGACCGCTCTGACAACTCATCAAATTCTAATAACTGTTTCGACCAACGTGGATCATCGCAAGGACGATCTGCGCAGTACAATGTAGACGATTATTACGTCGATCAGGGAACTGACGACAGTAATTACTAGGACAGCCAAAGACAAGGAGAGGGAGTGGTATCAGTTCCGGTTGATCAGAGAGGGCCTTACGTCGCAGTTGCTACATCGGGCGTCGTTGAGCCTTTTCTGTTGGACACTGGTGCAGCGAAAAGTTCCATTATGCATTCGAAACTCCCTGGCGCACCTTTGTCTGGCTTAACAAATGTATCCGTTGGATTCTCTGGCGCCCCCGTTAGCAATCCAGTTTCACGCCCTTTGCCCCTTAAAATTGGGCCACGTGAGCTTGAAGCTCCGTTGATTTTGACCACTGGTTGTGGCGAAAATCTTTTGGGTCTGGATTTGCTTAAACGCTTGTATGCAACTTTGTATTGTTCTCCTGCGGGTGTAAAGCTTACGTTTGGGGAGAAAGTAGTCTCTCCCATGTATTTGTCCCTCGATAAGCTTCCACCGGAATTGGATTCTCTTCCTGCGTCTTTGTGGGCGACGGGTCCAAACGATGTGGGCCTACTTGATATCTCCCCTTATGTTGTTCAGTTGAAATCGAATGTGCGGTTGCCGCGTATTCCCCAATACCGTATCTCCCTTGATGGTGAACGAGCTTTGTTAGCGATCATCTATGACTTGATCGAGAAAGATGTTATTGAGGAGACTCGGGGAAACGTGTGCAATAGCCCTGTACTGCCCATTCTTAAACGTACTGATCCTACCAAACCGCCTGTTTATCGTTTTGTTATCGATTTACGGGAGGTGAATAAAATTGTGGTTCCTCAATTCCCTGTTGTGCCTGACATCACGGCGCTACTGACTCTGATTCCAGCTACTGCATCATGGTTTTCGGTGATTGATTTGAAAAACGCCTTTTTCAGCATTCCGATCGCCGAAGAGAGCAGGGACCTTTTCGGTTTCTCTCTTGGTGGACGTAGCTTCCGGTTCAAACGCGCTCCTCAAGGCTACTGTGAAAGTCCGTCGATTTACAGTCAAGCCTTGAAGGGACAACTGGATGCGTTTCGGTTGCCGGTTGGTGCGGCCTTAATTCAATATGTCGACGACTTATTGGTGGCTGCTGATACTCAGGACATTTGCAAAATTGCTACGGTGTCGTTGCTGCAACATCTCTGTGAGTTAAATCACAAGGTGTCACCTTCTAAACTCCAATATTGTTGTCAAGAAGTAACCTATCTAGGTCACTTATTGTCAAAGGAGGGAAGGAGATTGACCCCAGAGAGAATTGCAGCGATTGCGCGAATGGCTGTGCCAAAAACCCAAAGAGATGTACGTGCCTTTCTAGGTATCACGTCGTACTGTAGGCAGTGGATTCCAAATTTTTCATTGCTAGCGAAACCATTGGTGGCTCTTACGTGCAAGGATGTTTCAACTCCTTTACCATGGACGGAAGAATGTCAGAAAAGTTTTTCTGAATTACGTGATTCATTGTGTTCGGCTCCTGTGTTAGGTACCCCTGACTACAGTAAGCCGTTTACGTTATATGTTCACGAGAGAGAAGGCTGTGCGTTGAGTGTCTTAACGCAACCTTTTGGTGGTAAGCAACGTCCATGTGCATATTTTTCCTCGACCTTAGACCCGGTAGCTAGAGCATTGCCGAGTTGTTTGAGAGCAACTGCGGCAGCTGCGGTCTCCATCCGACAATCAGCAGGATTGGTCATGGATAATATGCTTACGGTGATGGTTCCGCATGCAGTCGATACTCTTTTGAATCGAACGAAAACTCAGCACTTGACGAGTGCGAGGTTGTCTGGGTACGAATTGACGCTCTTGGCAAGCCACATTCAAATAAAACGTTGTAATGTCCTGAATCCGGCAACTTTGTTACCGATTAGTGCAGAGTCAGATCAAGTAACAGAACATGACTGCTACTTGCGTACAGAAGAGGAAACAAAAGGTCGAGTGGACCTTAAAAACACCCCATTGGAAGACCCTGACGGCACTTTGTATGTGGATGGGTCATGTTTTAAATTGCCGAATGGTGATGTGACTACTGCTTATGCTGTTGTGACGTTGAATACTGTTGTTGAGACTGCGAGATTGAATCAGAATTCTGCCCAAGCTGCAGAGCTGATTGCTCTTACTAGAGCATGTGTATTAGCGAAAGGGAAACGTGTGAATGTGTACACCGATAGCCAGTACGCTTTCGGTGTAGCGCATAGCTTTGGACGATTGTGGCGAGAGCGTGGTTTCTTCACGTCACACGGCACGAAAATACAGCATGGCCAGCTTGTGAATGATCTTTTGGATGCATTGACTTTGCCTGCTCAAGTTGCGATTGTTAAGTGTAGTGCGCATCGTAAAGTAACGGATGATGTTGGTCGTGGTAACGCGTTTGCAGATGAGATTGCTAAGGAGACTGCCCGGAACCTTAGCACTCGAATGTATGTGACGAGTTCGGTTAGGTGGCCTACAGAATCGAGTATGTGTGAGAATACTATAGAGAGCGTGAAAGCGATTCAGAATGAGGCCACCGACACGGAAAAGATGAAGTGGAAAGAAAGCACGGGAAAGTTGGATGTGAATGGTTGTTGGATTGATTTGTCGGATCAGAAAAGATGGATGTTGCCTGATGCGTATGTGCTGGCCGTTGTGACAATGGCACATGGGTTAGCACATATCAGCGCGAAAGGCATTTGCAAGTTGTTGTCGCCTGTATGGAAGAATGATGGCATTACAAAGTGTGCTGAACGTCTGGTGAAGAATTGTATGGTGTGTATAATGTACAATCCTGGCAAAGGAACCCCAACTCCCCCTGGCAGTTTTGCTCCTCCTTCGTATCCCTTTGAGGTGATTCAATTGGACTTCATCCATATGGAGCGATGCAATAACTTGAAATATGTTTTGGTTGTGGTTTGCGCATTCTCCCGATGGATCGAGGCCTATCCCCTCAAAGACAATACTGCTTTGTCTACTGCGAAAATCCTACTGAAGGAATACTTTCCTCGGTATGGAATGCCTAGAGTCGTGTGGTCAGATAACGGAAGTGAGTTTGTCGGAAGTGTGATGAAGAATGTGTGTAAGGGCCTTGGAATTAATCAGAAATTCCATAGCGCCAATCATCCCCAGTCAGCTGGATTGGTTGAAGGGTACAATGGTACCCTTAAACTAAAGCTAGCGAAGATTCAGGCTACGACTGGACTTTCGTGGCCTGACGCTTTGCCTCTAGCATTACTGTCAACTAGGGCGACTGTACACTCCCGAATAGGGCTTAGTCCCTATGAAATAGTGTTCGGCCGTCCTGCGAATGTGTGGGGGGTTCCTAGGCCAGGTATATTCGTTGATCTTGAGTATCCGATGTTGATTGACTACTTACATGACTTGACTGCTAAACTGAGGTTAATTCATCAACAGGTTTACGACGCAATGCCGACGCAGACGGAGGGTCCAGGCCACCAGCTCCAGCCCGGTGATTGGGTTGTCACCCGTAACTTCTCACGCAAGAAGAATCTGGACCCCCGTTTTGTTGGACCTCACCAGGTGCTCCTGGCCACGAGGACTGCCGTTCGTCTTGAGGGGCGGAAGAATTGGGTACATGCTACCCATTGTAAACGAGTCCCTATTCCTTTACCGGCAGACCCGTGGGTGAGGAAAGGCATTGCGTCAACAGAAGCAGAGACATTGCCGGCGTTTGTACCTTTTAGCGACGCACAGCTTGTTGGTGAACACTCAGCGCAGCAGAAAGCCACTGTTGGAACATTGTCAGCAAAAGACTCAAGACCAAATCAACAAACTGATCAGCAGGACGCTGCCTCTTCAACGGATCCTTTGTTCGACGAGCAGACACGTCCCGGGAAACATCGATATTCTTTGCGTTCTCACACTAAGGACAAATAAAGTTTTTTCTTGCTTTGCTGAAATTGATAACTGTAATATCCTCGTTTCCCTTGATCAACTTTGAACATTCGTATCGTTGAAACTTGTTTTGTACATACATCAAGCTTCTTCCTTGAATCTTTTTCCTTCCACAGCTGAATTATTGTGCTAAATAAATACATATTGTGTATTGAGGGCCGTAGGGCCGCGCGCGTACTTCCTTCTGGACAGTAGGTCTTGACGCTAGGTTAGAGGCCGTCGGTTCCTAGGAACTCCTGGGGATTGACTATTGCTGCACAGAACGAAGTGCGTCAAGAAACGTTGCGGACGGTCGTAGGGAAATGGCATTTTCGAAGCTGAATGATTTGGAAGGAGCTCAGGCATATAGAGTCAAACTGCAGAAACTCAGTCGTACTAAATGTTTTGTATTCCAATTGTTTGTATTGTTCTTAACTGCTTCTGCATTCTTGGCGGGTGGGGTGTATTACGCTATGTCTTACTTTTTACTTCCTACCCCTACTCCTACTCCTTACCCTAATCTTACTCTTACTGCTACTACTGCTTCTCCCCATTCCTTTCACATTTTACCGGAACACGAACAGGCTAGACGTGTAGAATTCCGCAACAATTCCTTTATCCAGCTCCTCCATCAGCATCAGTTAGTGGTTAACACTACTAATTGTTGGGTGTGTGGGTTGATGCCACATACTACGGGTAAGGGAATTCCATATCTGGTGTTACCGTATAGTTCCCAAGGGTCAGCTCGAGCATACCAAACAATGCTTCGAAGCGCACTAGGTTTCCACCCCATTCCAGAACAACGTTCCCCCAAACCTGGTCCTACCTCGTACCAGTGGGTGTTATCGATGGCAATACAGGATTTGGAAGATGAGATCCATGATGCTTTTCTCATCCCTAAGGAAGAGGTACAAGCCTATAGGGTCCTGAGTAGAGGGGAATATAGTATGTTCGCTAATGAAAAGCAGCTTAAAAGCTCGTGTCCAATATGGGTCGTACCCCACACTGGTAATCTTTGTCTTGTGGGTCGTGGTTCGCAAGCCTCACTTGGAGTAAGTGCTTGCATTGAAAGTTACGTTCTGCCAATGTCCCCGACCCCTGTGTTTCTGGCTGCCAAGGGTACGTACTTCATCTGTCATGATCGTGCATATACATGGTTGCCCTCAGACTTCATGGGCTCATGTTTTGTTGCAAATCTGTTGCCTCCGACGTTCACTGTAGATGCCGATTACCATAAGACTAGAGTTGTACGAGGCGTAATTAGCGAAGAGGATACTGCCGGTCAAGAGGCAGGAGACTTTTTCAAGGGTTTCCTCCCGTTTTGGGGACCTATGGTTAATAGTAGGAACCTGAGACATTTGACTCGAGTGGTAGAATCGACAGCTAATGTTACTGCCAGTGCCCTTGGTAATATCACCACAGAACTTCAGGCGGAGAGACTTATGACGTTACAAAACCGTATGGTTTTAGATGTCGTCTTGGCAGATCGCGGTGGGGTATGTAAAGTGATCCATTCGAGCTGTTGCATTTTCATTCCAGATAATGCTCCTACTGTCTATGAAGCCATCTCGAAGTTGCATAAGATCTCCGAATCCATACACGTGGATGTAGGGGATTGGACGCTACTCGGTTGGTTTTGGGGCCTGATGTCGACTTGGGGTTGGAAGATTCTGATGATCATCGGGGTTGTGGTAGTGTTCCTGTTCACGTGTTGCCTTTGTGTGCAGTGTGGTCCTGCCTTATGTGGCCTCTGTGCTACAACGTGTATGAGACAACCACCTGTTACCAAGGGGACTCGGTCGGACAGAGTTATGCTACAGCGACATCTTGATGGTCTGATGAATATCGAATATGATTCTGACTAGTGCTTGCCTACATGAGGGCAAAAGGAGCGTCTGAGGTTCCGTGACAATTGTAAGTGGTGTTTCCGACTCGTACGAATATGGTCGAGTCGAGTATCTATGAACCGCAAATGACGAGTTTAGCAAGTGTGCGCAGTTTCGCTGTGCTAACTTAAACCGTTCGTTTGTAACGTGGGCTTTTCATCTGTACCCACGGGTTCCATCTTAGATACGGCATCCATTTTGTCTCTTGCCCTCAAGTAGTCAGCGAACGGACGCTGTCCGCTTCGCGACCCTGGGACTCCCAAGATACTTGCGGAAGACACATGTCCATTGAAAGTGTCTTTATGACGAGGAGGTTGCTACTGTAAGGCAGGTGGCGCCGCTCGAGGCTCATCTTGCCGCACGGGCTTATTGTCTCAGCCGTGCATCTCATTAGGCACGTCCCTTTGATGCCTGTATCTCGTGCTTCCCGACACCTCCCCTTTTACACCCTTTCCGATCTCCCCACTGTCTCCGTCTTCCTCTGCACCTGTCTTCGTTCCTGTTTCGATCTACTTGATTGCTGATTGGAATTTGCTAATGGTGGGAAGATGGGTTTTTACAGTTGGGAACCGCCAAATGTTTCCGCACTTATGTTCCGGACCTTGCATGTTTCAAAGCGACCAAAACGACCCCTCTGGGAGCTAGATGTGGGAACTGAGTTGTAAACCTTTGTGTTCAATGTTAGCCTATGGGTAAAAACTGTATAAAAGGAGCGATCCACATAACCAATTTGAAGCAGTCTCCCCGAACTACACTCGATGTACTTCCTGTGACTTCTGTGTTCCCTGCAGTAAATAAACCTTGACTCTTTGACGCCGAAGGAAGTGTCCCGTGTCTCTGTGACTTGTACGCCGGAACAGGTTACCCACGAAGGTTTCAGGTGTTGTGCCCTGGCACCGCTGGGTCCAAAAAGAACCCAGTCCTTCAGTGTAAGCCTGTCTCCTGGTCGCGTGACTTATGGTGGTGGATAAGAGTCCGCCAGTGAGTGCGTCTTTGTGCCCAGGCACAGCGTGTCTCAAGTTGCAGGCCTTTTTTGTCCTCGTGGGTCATGCAGGTCAAAAGGGGGATGGCTCCCAGTCCTGTGGAACTCTGCGCCATGATTTCCAGCCCCACTCTGCGCCACCATCCACCTATGTTGTCGCCGCTACTGTAATACGTTGAACTATATCACCGGAGAGGGCCCCAGCCGTCGTTGGAGAGGTATAGAGAGTCTCTGGGCGCTATGGGGGCGAGGCGCGTCTGGGGAGCAAGAAGAGTCCTCTACGAGACAGCCCAGAGAGGGTAAGAGCTAGGGTGCCACACTTGCATCTGGGTTCCTAAGCGCAGGCACCGGGGTCTCTCAGTAAGCATTGATGGCGGATGGTGACGTCATGGATGGGCCCAGTGGATGGTAGAGGCAGCAAGAATGGCGCTATCACGGTTGGCAGCCGCCGGTGCACATGCGGCGTTCAAAGTTGGTGGCATTCGTTCCGCAGTGTCAGCGCGCAATCACACCTTCACCGGTGCATTCATGTGGGACTCAGGCGCTGGCAAGCATACACCGCCACCTCTCTCCTCACAAGTTGACCGTTGCCTCGGGCCCTCCCAGCACGGGCAGCGCGATCGCTCAGCAAACCCGGCTGGTGGCAAAAGGTGTTTTATCACCACGGCCTAGATCCCGACTGTAGATGTAGAAGCGCGGTTCTCACTCACCGCCGCCGTTGCAGAGGTGGGGCCGCTTCGGGGTCTCGCTGCGTGTGCAGCGCGTCAAGGGTATATCGCCACAGGGTCTCTGGCCGGTTCGGGCCACAGGCCGGCACCGCCGCAAACTTTAGCTCCCGGCTTGTATCTCGGCGGTAGGCCGCTCCTCGGTCCACGCAGATTCAGACACTTCCCATTAACGGATGGACATTGGGTTGGCACCAGCTATTGTCGCTGGGTAGCAGACCTCAACGCCGTCCTCCGGAGGCCAGTTAGGTGATGGATGTTCACTCGGATTAATTGAGGACCGCGTAATCCACGGAGCTCTTAAACTAGGCAGCCATTGTGCTCGGCTGCTAGCCACGCCCCTTCCACTGGCACACTTTTGATGGCGGTGCGACTGCAATGAAAAATGTGGCAGTGAGACCCTTGTGCCTCTGCGTCATGGGATGCATACAGGTGGGGCACATGTTTGCACCCTCAATTACTGCAGGGCAGGGACTTGACACTCCCATTGTGATGCCTTTTTCAAAGGCACCGCTGTGGGATCGCCAAAGAACTGCTTGCCAGAGTATTTAAAAGTCGTACTTTGGCGGCGGCTGTTTCGGAGTGGGGCGACAGCGTGCAGCCCAGATCCAAGACTGCCAAAGTCATAATAAGACCCTAAAAATCACACAATTCAATGCAGCAAGGGAAGCTGCTGAGCTGTTTAGCACGAAAGGGAGAGAGCTGAACGGTAGCATATTTGCATGGCATATTTCAGCTGTCTCCAAGAGATTGTGCACTTGTGGCTGCCTGGCACCAACTCAGGCACCTTTTCACCTTGGTACAAGGGTGCCTGCATTATGAGCAAGATGTTTTTCTACAGGAGGGACAATATCCTGCACAAAACAATCCTTAAAGGCTTACTCATCTTTATATGTGTGCATGCTATAGAATGCAGCATACATGGAAAGAGGAAATAACAATGAGAAATAAAGATATTTCCCTTCGTTACGCCTCTCTGTAGTAGGCGTACCATTTTGGTGCAATCCCAATATTACTGCCTTTAATACATCGAGGATTGCATCAGATTGCATGGGTGGATGCACCGTAATGCCATTGCTCCATGTATGGAATGCCTACTACAACGAAATGTAATGAAACAACGCCCAACTGCTCCACTGCATTACATTTCTTTGCAAAGTCATGCAAGGTGGAGCAAATTGCCCCTTGTGTGTGGAGCAGCTTAATTTTTATTTCACCCTAAGATACTGTAGGAGTGCATTATGATCATGGGTAGTAAGCACTCTAATATATTCTGGGTGATTAATGTTACTAAGAAAAGATGGGGCATTGTATTTTTAAATCCTTCACCTGAAAACGAATGGAACTTATAAATTGTGTGCATAGAAATGTGACTAATAAATATTTTGCAACATTTATATATTATTATTCTAAGTAAAGTTTAGATGCATCTCATTGTGAAGCTGGTGAAATAAAGTATATGTGTAAAGTAATGTTTAGAAATGTATAAGTGTAACAAACAATAAAATATATATTGGTGTACTTTGAAATAACATTTGTTCATAATCTTTTGTAGTTTATTAATGCGTTAAGAAACTGCATTTGCTATGTTTTTAGAAATGGGCAAGCACTTGTTACCCTGTACACTATTAAATTGATATGGTATTTAGGCCTCGACAAACAGTTTTCAGTAAAAACTCACCTTAAATCTTAACATATGATTTGTGTTAATCCTTCAATGTAGAATGTGTTTGCTTGCATTTTTTTGTTTCCACTGCGGGTGTGGACTAAGCTCCATTAGTTAGTAAAAGAAGGGTTTGTGTTTCAGTGAGAAAGCGAGGTATGTGAAGAAGGATTTGCAAGGAGAAATGCAGTAACGAACAAGGAGGTGAGTTCCCATGAGGGAGGAGAATAATGGCCAAGGACAAATGAAGTAGCAACTTGTCGATGTGAGATGGGTGATGCTAGCAGCCAATTTGTGATGGAATTGTGGAAAGTTGCTGGAGTCAATCCTGTGATTTACCTAGAACGCTAGAGAGCAGCAGGGAGCACAGTTCTGAACTCCGAGCACAGCACACACAGCACAGCACCCAGCAGCTCGGCAGCGAGGCGTGTGCTCCAGCTGTGCTACACAAAAGACACCAGTGAGGACATCATCCGTGTTAGTGAATGCAGGCCAAGTAGAGGCTCAAGAGCATATGGAGAAATAGTTCCCATCAGAAACCACACTGTACCGCCCTCTTTGTCATCATTTGGGTTCTCCTTACCCAGGAGACAGAACGGCCGGTCAAATGTTACCTTGACCGATAGATGTGATAAGGGGTGGTGTATTGAGTACAAAAAATGAGGTGGCTACTGAAAAAGCAGTGTTGAGGTGGTAAGAGTGTTAAAGTGAGGGCGGGTCAAATAAAATTAGGTGAATCGGATAGACAAACAACCTTTATTAGTGTCTCCCAATCCCTAAGGTTTAAAAAGCAAGTGTGAGTGCGGGTTTTAAATAATCACCGTACTTAATAGTGGTCGACATGTTTCTGCATTATATCGAACATAGTTTCAAAATGCATTCTTCAGGACCGTGTAAAAAAACACTGCTGCTTATAGTGATGAAAATTTAAAAATTAAGATCAATATCACCTGAGCTTCAGGTACATACTCAACCGTATACTGTTGCATCGCACGGTATTGGATCCACACAGAGAGACAAACAAACAGAAAAAGAACATGAAGATGTCATATTCCCATGGATTATATACTGTAATGGATACACATTCACATGTATAGGGACAAACATTTCCGATTTGCAGACTCACCCATATATGGTGGTTGAGAGGCTTCACCCCACCTGGCTGCAGCGCAGGTATGAGGAGCACCGCTCTAAAAACAATTCACAAGTAACATTTAGAGCTGAAAATTAAAATTAAAATGAATTCACAGGGAGGCAGATTCCTTAGTTAATCCTTCAGAATTTACGTTAGTATTGTGCGGGGCTCCCCGCCTGTGTTCTACTCCATCGGACCGACAGAGACGCGGAGGCCGGACTAAGTTGAAAGGAATGGCATCATAATGAAAAGCTTTAAGAGCCGGGCTCTTCAGCGCTTTTTCGCAAACCCCAGTGATAGTAGCGTGATCGCTTTCAGGGCAGCGCGTTTGTATTGTTAAACACCAGCGCGATGACTATCAGGCCGCCAGCGTACACATTAAACTTCTCAGCGCGTTGGTCCGCTGATCGAGTGGGTAAACAGAGGGAAGATCGCTTTCAGGGCAGCGCGTTATTAATTACCAGCTCGATGACTATCAGGCAGCCAGCGTGCGCATTGAGCTTCTCAGCGCGTCGGTCCGCTGGTCGAATAAACAAACAGACGCGCGATCGCTTTCAGGGCAGCGCCTTTGTATTGTAAATTACCAGCGCGGTGAAAGTCAGGCAGTAAGCGTGCGCGTTGCAGACGAGCGCTCGCCTACCTGTCCGTCGGTGTCTCCTGGCAGTCAACTGTACTGTCTGGGGGGGCACCGGCGCTTCTCAAAGAGGACTGTTTTATGCTTTCTCGTTCAGTACGGCAGAGAAACAGTCACGTGATGTGGTTCAGTCACGTGGCACCGGGCATGCTGGGACATGTAGTCCCAAACAAAAGTTAATGAATAGAGTTGCTGGCAGCAAGGCATATTAGTCTAGGAGCAAGTTGCGCATACCGATAGAGGCAACATATTAGATCAAGGAGCTCATGGATCCAGGAGTATTATCAATAACATAATGATGTTGTGAGGGTACTGAGAGGTAGATCAGAGAGACTAGCGAAAACCCATGCGATTGGTTACATTAGGGCTCAGAATTAATAAAATTATAGGGACATCCAGGGAATTGGCTCATTTAGTCCCTCTTTATCACTGTTCAAGCGGTACACCCACTTTTGTTCGATTTTGAACAGGAAACGGCTAATGTCAGTACAGGACAGGGGTATTTGTGGTTGTTCCAGGACGGTCCAGCAAAAGTCATCAGGGCCATGTCCCTTCTCCAAAAAGTGTGCGGTGAGACGAGTGGCCTGTTTTCTGCACCGCACTGTACTTTTATGTTCTTGTATCCTCGTCCTGATTTTTCGGGTCGTCATGCCAACGTATCGCAAAGGGCATGGGCACGTTATCAGGTATATGAGGTTACTGCTGTTGCAGTTTGTAAATCTTTTTTGTCTCCAAGGGCGATTGGTCCCGATTTCGACCTCAGTAGATTTACGGGTCTGGGGACAGACAGTGCAAGCCCCACAGGGATGGTGTCCAATGACTGGAGGTAAGTCCCACAACGTACCCACTTGCCTAGGTTCTTTATTGCGTGGACGTGTGTGGACCAGCTGATCTTTTAGATTTTGTCCTCTTTTGAAGGCAAAAATAGGTAAAGCGATGTCGTCATTGCCAGTCTTCAAGATCGACCAATGCTTTTTTATGATTTTCTGCACTTGATTCGAGCGAGTATTAAATGTGTTGACAAAAGCAATGCGATTGGTCTTATCTTTTGGTGGCTGTATCTCCAATAGGGACTCCCTGTTATTGTTAGACGCCCTCTTTTTTGACTGGTGAATGATCTTTTTCTGATAGTTTTTTTCACTCAGTTGGGCTTCCAGGTTCTTAGAGTGGGTTTTGAAGGCTTCTTTGCTGGAGCAATTTCTTTGTACCCTAAGAAATTGGCCAAAGGGCAAATTGTCCCTCAGGGCTCGTGGATGGCAACTATCGTACCTCAATAGTGCATTTCTAGCCATCGGCTTACGGTAGAGTTCTGATTCGATACCATTGTTGGTTGCATGCAGCCTCAGATCCAGGAAGGCTAAAGATGTTCTACTGTATTCAATGGTAAATTTCAAGTAGGCATTCTTGCTATTCAGCCAACCATGAAATAGCGCTAGATCTTCTTCTGTGCCTCGCCATACCACCAGAATATCATCAATATATCGTTTCCATATATGTAATGATGATAGATATGGGTTGGCGGGCGTTAGGACTTCCTGCTGTTCAAAGTTATGGACGTAAAGATTCGCCAGGCTCGGCGCGAAAACACTGCCCATGCTGGTCCCAGATGTTTGCAGGTAAATGGTGTCCTCAAAGCGAAAGTAGTTCTCTTTCATCGCAATTTCAGCTAGATGCATAATGAAGCTCGTTTGCGTGATGGATTGGGGATTACTCTGTTCCAATAGAGCGCCTACTACCTCCAGTGTCTCGGTTTGTGGGATTGACGTATATAAAGACTCTACGTCAAATGATACAAGGATATCAGTTTCGATGTCGTATTGTATTGTAGGCAGTAGTCTTAGGACATCTTTCGTGTCTTGCAGAAACGTGGACATAGCCTTGACCAAAGGGTTCAAAAAATGATCAACAAAGGTTGATAGAGGTTCAAGGACCGAGCCGATACCTGAAATAATCGGCCTGCCGGGTGGCGGCCTCTGGGGTTTGTGCACTTTGGGCAGACAGTAGAAGTACGGAATTGTAGGATGTTTGGTGATTAGGTACTGTCCCTCTTGTGACGTTATCCAACCCTCGGTGGTTGCTTCCTCTACCAGATTGCTGATTTTAGTTTGCAATCTCTCTGTTGGATCTTCTCTTAGTGGGAGGTATGATTTCTGGTCACTCAGTTGCCGAATGCACTCATTTCGGTATGTCTCAGTATCTAGGATGACAGTTGCACCACCTTTATCAGCAGGCTTGATAATGATCCTGTCGTCAGATGATAATGTACGTAGGGCAAGCTGTTCGTCCTTTGAGAGATTCATAAATGGTCTCGTCTCTAATTCATAGAGACGCTTGATGTCATTCTCCACTGCCGCTTCAAAAGTCAAGACCTTTGGGGGTAGAACAGCGGCGGGAGGATTGAAAGTGGAAGGCTTTTTCAGTCCAGTGTTTTTATCTTCTGGGACAGTACTAATATGTTCTGGTTTAGAAAAGAAATAGTGCAGTCTTATTTTTCTAAAGAACTTAGCCAATTCAATTTGGGCTACAAAAGGATCCCCTTTCTGGGTTGCCACGAAACCCAAGCCTTTGTTCAGAACTCGCTCTTCAGTAGGAGAGAGTGTGTGTGAACTAAGGTTCATCACGAGGCTTGTTGATTGCTGGTCCCTGCAGTGTCCTGTGGGACCTTCTTCCCGCTGCGGAGATCCATTCTCGATTGTTGAGGAGTGTCCGTGTTCCAGTGAACCTGTGGTGTCGTGCCTCGTCTCGGGCCAAATCCTAAAAAAGGAAAAGACCCTGGACCCTGTTGCATAGGAGGGGGACCGAAAGGACACATTTGAGGGGGACATTGAGGTCCAAACATCCAGGGGTTAGCCGGCCACCAAGGTTGGAAGTTGTTAAAATTCTGTGGTTGGTTTCCATTTCTCCAGTTTCTTCTATTACCTTGGCCTCTGGAAGTTTGATCAGCAGACCCATGTTGTGAGGTATCTGAATCACTAGATGCTCCATCCGAGCTAGATGTACCATACGTAGAGCCACCCTTCTTGCCACCTCGGTTGAATGTTGGTGCTGTGTATGTGTCACTCGTGTATGGGTATACTCGTTCCATAGAAAATTTAGCTAAGTCTTTTTTAAACTTTTCTAGCTTACTGCCCTGAAAGCGATCGCGCGTCTGTTTGTTTATTCGACCAGTGGACCGACGCGCTGAGAAGCTCAATGCGCACGCTGGCTGCCTGATAGTCATCGAGCTGGTAATTAATAACGCGCTGCCCTGAAAGCGATCGCCCCTCTGTTTACCCACTCGATCAGCGGACCAACGCGCTGAGAAGCTTAATGTGTACGCTGGCGGCCTGATAGTCATCGCGCTGGTGTTTAACAATACAAACGCGCTGCCCTGAAAGCGATCACGCTACTATCACTGGGGTTTGCGAAAAAGCGCTGAAGAGCCCGGCTCTTAAAGCTTTTCATTATGATGCCATTCCTTTCAACTTAGTCCGGCCTCCGCGTCTCTGTCGGTCCGATGGAGTAGAACACAGGCGGGGAGCCCCGCACAATACTAATGTAAATTCTGAAGGATTAACTAAGGAATCTGCCTCCCTGTGAATTCATTTTAATTTTAATTTTCAGCTCTAAATGTTACTTGTGAATTGTTTTTAGAGCGGTGCTCCTCATACCTGCGCTGCAGCCAGGTGGGGTGAAGCCTCTCAACCACCATATATGGGTGAGTCTGCAAATCGGAAATGTTTGTCCCTATACATGTGAATGTGTATCCATTACAGAATATAATCCATGGGAATATGACATCTTCATGTTCTTTTTCTGTTTGTTTGTCTCTCTGTGTGGATCCAATACCGTGCGATGCAACAGTATACGGTTGAGTATGTACCTGAAGCTCAGGTGATATTGATCTTAATTTTTAAATTTTCATCACTATAAGCAGCAGTGTTTTTTTACACGGTCCTGAAGAATGCATTTTGAAACTATGTTCGATATAATGCAGAAACATGTCGACCACTATTAAGTACGGTGAATATTTAAAACCCGCACTCACACTTGCTTTTTAAACCTTAGGGATTGGGAGACACTAATAAAGGTTGTTTGTCTACCCGATTCACCTAATTTTATTTGACCCTCCCTCACTTTAACACTCTTACCACCTCAACACTGCTTTTTCAGTAGCCACCTCATTTTTTGTACTCAATACACCACCCCTTATCACATCTATCGGTCACGGTAACATTTGACCGGCCGTTCTGTCTCCTGGGTAAGGAGAACCCAAATGATGACAAAGAGGGCGGTACAGTGTGGTTTCTGATGGGAACTATTTCTCCATATGCTCTTGAGCCTCTACTTGGCCTGCATTCACTAACACGGATGATGTCCTCACTGGTGTCTTTTGTGTAGTATTGGTGTTGTGATCCACTCTGTTTGACTAATTTCTTGACCCCCAGGCACTTTTTGTTGTGAAAATATTGTATTTTGGGGCATGTACCTGGTTGGTCGGTAAACTCGCCCTTAGACCCTCCTCCCATTGTTTGTTGTGTGCGTGAACTGTACAGCTAAGGCTGTGGGTCTTTTCAAACACTGGTTGACCACGTGGTCTCCAGTACGATTGAGTTCACTGTGAGGCTTTCTTTTCATTAATTTTCCTTCATTAATTCTGTACTTCTCCCTTTCGTCCCCGACATGGCGACTAACTGGGGCTTGGCTTTCGAGAGTGCAGAGGTTCAGAGTATTCTAGACGAAAACCCTAGTCTTTTAGACACCATTCCTGTCTTGGTTCAAACAGCAAACAATGATGATGGATGGGCAAAAATTCTAGTCTTCAAAAAATCCCACTCCAGGACATCTGTCCATGGAATAATCATGGCCCAATACCTACGAGATAACTGTGCACCATCAGGTCTTATTGTCAACAATGCACCACGTCTATTCCTTGATGATAAAGATTTTCTCAAAGACTGGTCGATGATAGCCTGGAGGTGTACAATTTTCTTGAATCTAATGAGATCCTGCATGCCACCCAATCGGGCTTTCGTCCCCATCTCAGCACAGAGACAGCGCTCCTGGAGGTTTCGGAAACCATTAAAGGGGTTCTGGACTCTGGGGGCAAAGTCATGCTGGTGATGTTAGACTTGTCGGCGGCGTTCAACACCGTTCCCCATGATGGTCTTCTTGCTAGACTCTTCGAGATAGGCCTACGGGGGACGGTGTTCGACTGGTTTTCTTCCTTTCTAGCCGGCCGCCGGCAAACGATCTGGGCCCCGCCTGATTCCGCCGTGATGCCGCCTCTGGGAGTCGGGGTCCCTCAGGGCTCTATTTTGAGCCCGACCCTCTTTAACATCATTATGACCCCGTTGGCGGCGTTGGTGGAGTCGCATGGTGCCCAGATCGTATCCTACGCGGATGACACCCAGCTCCTCTTCTCTTGTAAGAGAGGAGGTGACTTTGATGGGGAGAGTATTCGGGATTGCCTTGGGGCTGTTTTTCATTGGTTCCATCTGAACAGCCTTAAGTGCAATTCCGACAAGTCCGAAGTACTTTTCTTTGGGTGTGACACAGAGCCAGATTGGCAGACTTGGTGGCCAATGAATATGTTCCCTCCGTCTTGCTCCTCTCAGGTTGCTAAGAATCTGGGGGTGAAGATGGATAACAGGCTAACCTTGAAATCCCAGATCCTGGGGGTGTCGGGCATCTGCTTTGGCATCCTTAGGATGCTGCGGAGGTTCCTTCCTCTGCTATCCGTGGAACATAGGACGCTGACAGTCCAGGCTCTGATTGGGTCCAGGTTGGATTATTCCAACATTCTTTACCTGGGCCTTCCAGAGTACTTGCTGCAGCGGCTTCAAGTGGTGCAGAACGCCGCTGCCAGGGCAATTTTCGGTCTTAGTAGGCGCTCCAGTGCCTCGGGCCTGTTGGCAACTTTGCATTGGCTTCCCATCCGCAAGAGGATCGCCTTTAAGGCGCTGACCTTGGCCTATAAAGCTCTTCACAAGGGGGGAGCTAAGTACCTCCAAAAGAGACTGGTCTTTTATCAACCGACCAGGTCTCTGAGGTCGGAATCCCTGCACCTTGCTGTTGTCCCTCGGGTAAAGAAAGCGCGCCTCGGAGGCCGCTCTTTTGGATTGCTGGCATCACAGCTGTGGAACTCCTTGCCACTGGCTCTGCGGGGAGCCACTAGCTTGCTGGCTTTTAGGAAAGGCCTTAAAACTTGGCTGTTTACTCAGTAGCCGGTCTCTCGTGAATCTTTGGCTCACACTTCTTTTATTCTTTTATCTGGTGTTATGTTAGTATGTTGCAGCTTTTTCTCTTTCTCCAATAAAGCGCCGGGACACTCTTTTTGAGTAGCCGAGCGCTATAGAAATGTATAATTAACATAACATAACATTGGCTAGTCCTGATCATCAAGACCGCAAAAAGAGTAGCGGACAAGATTTTAATTGAGATTCAGGTTCTAGAGGGCCAGATTAAAACCACATTAAAAAGCGGTTTGTTTAAAAAGGGACAGGAAGACAGTGACAAGAACAATAAAGATTTCAAAGAATCCATTCTTTTCACTAAGTTAGAAAAGTTTAAAAAAGACTTAGCTAAATTTTCTATGGAACGAGTATACCCATACACAAGTGACACATACACAGCACCAACATTCAACCGAGGTGGCAAGAAGGGTGGCTCTACGTATGGTACATCTAGCTCGGATGGAGCATCTAGTGATTCAGATACCTCACAACATGGGTCTGCTGATCAAACTTCCAGAGGCCGAGGTAATAGAAGAAACTGGAGAAATGGAAACCAACCACAGAATTTTAACAACTTCCAACCTTGGTGGCCGGCTAACCCCTGGATGTTTGGACCTCAATGTCCCCCTCAAATGGGTCCTTTCGGTCCCCCTCCTATGCAACAGGGTCCAGGGTCTTTTCCTTTTTTAGGATTTGGCCCGAGACGAGGCAGGGGCAGGAGGAGACAAGGAACCACGACACCACAGGTTCACTGGAACACGGACACTCCTCAACAATCGAGAATGGATCTCCGCAGCGGGAAGAAGGTCCCACAGGACACTGCAGGGACCAGCAATCAACAAGCCTCGTGATGAACCTTAGTTCACACACACTAAGCATGGGAGGAAAATCCGTTTCGCTCGTGGATTTTGCGGATTTTCGGTAAATTCGCAATCCGGGAGATTCGCGAATCTCCCGCAAAATCCGCAAATCCGCGAGCAGCGGATTTTGCTCGCACTGTTCGCGTGAGTTCGCGGCTTCCCAGTACACTTCGCGCCCCGCGAATAAGTGCAAAATTGCAGAAATACGATCTTAGCAAAACTGAAACTACTTACCAGGTTCAAAAGTTCAGGCTCATCATTAGTAGGCATTTCCTGTAGTGCTTCCTGAGGGGCCCCTCCAGAGTTCAGTTGCCAGTTGCAACTATTATGTGACCCTGCTCTGAACCTCAGAATAGTTACACATATGCCACAAAGGTCCTGAATTACAGCTAAGGGAGACAAGCAGGAGCCAGGCTGGAAGTTCAAATCCATTAATCAGCGCCTAATTCATTATTGTCAGTTGGGGCAGGGCAGGTGTTGTAACTAATTTTGCAACAATGAAAGCACTTAGCAAGTGCAAAAGATCACTAATCAGGAAGCACTAAGGAAGCAGGTGCCAGCTAAAAAAATATTCTGTGACACATTAATCAGCCCCAAATTAATTTAGGTCACTTGAGGCAGGGAAGGTGTGCTTGCGTTGCCACAATAATGCACACTGACTGGACAACCAGAGGGTGCTGTGATGAAACAGAGGGTGGCATGGGTGGGCCAGAGGGTGGCATGAGTAGTCAGAGAGTGGCAGTGGTGACAGAGAGTGGCAGTGATGAAGAAGAGTGTCCCAAACAGGCTGGACACGTAGAAACAACAAGTTCGCGAAACTTGCGACCCGACAGGTAAGTTCGCAATTTGCGACATTGTACAAAACGCTCGCGAACTGGCAGAAACCCGCGCAAACACAAAAAAAAAAAATCCGCAAATTCGCGAGAATTTGCGGATTTTGCGGATTGCGAGTTCGCAAATCCGCAAAATTCGCGAACGCGAGATTTGCAAAATTCGCCCATGCTTAACACACACTCTCTCCTACTGAAGAGCGAGTTCTGAACAAAGGCTTGGGTTTCGTGGCAACCCAGAAAGGGGATCCTTTTGTAGCCCAAATTGAATTGGCTAAGTTCTTTAGAAAAATAAGACTGCACTATTTCTTTTCTAAACCAGAACATATTAGTACTGTCCCAGAAGATAAAAACACTGGACTGAAAAAGCCTTCCACTTTCAATCCTCCCGCCGCTGTTCTACCCCCAAAGGTCTTGACTTTTGAAGCGGCAGTGGAGAATGACATCAAGCGTCTCTATGAATTAGAGACGAGACCATTTATGAATCTCTCAAAGGACGAACAGCTTGCCCTACGTACATTATCATCTGACGACAGGATCATTATCAAGCCTGCTGATAAAGGTGGTGCAACTGTCATCCTAGATACTGAGACATACCGAAATGAGTGCATTCGGCAACTGAGTGACCAGAAATCATACCTCCCACTAAGAGAAGATCCAACAGAGAGATTGCAAACTAAAATCAGCAATCTGGTAGAGGAAGCAACCACCGAGGGTTGGATAACGTCACAAGAGGGACAGTACCTAATCACCAAACATCCTACAATTCCGTACTTCTACTGTCTGCCCAAAGTGCACAAACCCCAGAGGCCACCACCCGGCAGGCCGATTATTTCAGGTATCGGCTCGGTCCTTGAACCTCTATCAACCTTTGTTGATCATTTTTTGAACCCTTTGGTCAAGGCTATGCCCACGTTTCTGAAAGACACGAAAGATGTCCTAAGACTACTGCCTACAATACAATACGACATCGAAACTGATATCCTTGTATCATTTGACGTAGAGTCTTTATATACGTCAATCCCACAAACCGAGACACTGGAGGTAGTAGGCGCTCTATTGGAACAGAGTAATTCCCAATCCATCACGCCAACGAGCTTCATTATGCATCTAGCTGAAATTGCGATGAAAGAGAACTACTTTCGCTTTGAGGACACCATTTACCTGCAAACATCTGGGACCAGTATGGGCAGTGTTTTCGCGCCGAGCCTGGCGAATCTTTACGTCCATAACTTTGAACAGCAGGAAGTCCTAACGCCCGCCAACCCATATCTATCATCATTACATATATGGAAACGATATATTGATGATATTCTGGTGGTATGGCGAGGCACAGAAGAAGATCTAGCGCTATTTCATGGTTGGCTGAATAGCAAGAATGCCTACTTGAAATTTACCATTGAATACAGTAGAACATCTTTAGCCTTCCTGGATCTGAGGCTGCATGCAACCAACAATGGTATCGAATCAGAACTCTACCGTAAGCCGATGGCTAGAAATGCACTATTGAGGTACGATAGTTGCCATCCACGAGCCCTGAGGGACAATTTGCCCTTTGGCCAATTTCTTAGGGTACAAAGAAATTGCTCCAGCAAAGAAGCCTTCAAAACCCACTCTAAGAACCTGGAAGCCCAACTGAGTGAAAAAAACTATCCGAAAAAGATCATTCACCAGTCAAAAAAGAGGGCGTCTAACAATAACAGGGAGTCCCTATTGGAGATACAGCCACCAAAAGATAAGACCAATCGCATTGCTTTTGTCAACACATTTAATACTCGCTCGAATCAAGTGCAGAAAATCATAAAAAAGCATTGGTCGATCTTGAAGACTGGCAATGACGACATCGCTTTACCTATTTTTGCCTTCAAAAGAGGACAAAATCTAAAAGATCAGCTGGTCCACACACGTCCACGCAATAAAGAACCTAGGCAAGTGGGTATGTTGTGGGACTTACCTCCAGTCATTGGACACCATCCCTGTGGGGCTTGCACTGTCTGTCCCCAGACCCGTAAATCTACTGAGGTCGAAATCGGGACCAATCGCCCTTGGAGACAAAAAAGATTTACAAACTGCAACAGCAGTAACCTCATATACCTGATAACGTGCCCATGCCCTTTGCGATACGTTGGCATGACAACCCGAAAAATCAGGACGAGGATACAAGAACATAAAAGTACAGTGCGGTGCAGAAAACAGGCCACTCGTCTCACCGCACACTTTTTGGAGAAGGGACATGGCCCTGATGACTTTTGCTGGACCGTCCTGGAACAACCACAAATACCCCTGTCCTGTACTGACATTAGCCGTTTCCTGTTCAAAATCGAACAAAAGTGGGTGTACCGCTTGAACAGTGATAAAGAGGGACTAAATGAGCCAATTCCCTGGATGTCCCTATAATTTTATTAATTCTGAGCCCTAATGTAACCAATCGCATGGGTTTTCGCTAGTCTCTCTGATCTACCTCTCAGTACCCTCACAACATCATTATGTTATTGATAATACTCCTGGAACCATGAGCTCCTTGATCTAATATGTTGCCTCTATCGGTATGCGCAACTTGCTCCTAGACTAATATGCCTTGCTGCCAGCAACTCTATTCATTAACTTTTGTTTGGGACTACATGTCCCAGCATGCCCGGTGTCACGTGACTGAACCACATCACGTGACTGTTTCTCTGCCGTACTGAACGAGAAAGCATAAAACAGTCCTCTTTGAGAAGCGCCGGTGCCCCCCCAGACAGTACAGTTGACTGCCAGGAGACACCGACGGACAGGTAGGCGAGCGCTCGTCTGCAACGCGCACGCTTACTGCCTGACTTTCACCGCGCTGGTAATTTACAATACAAAGGCGCTGCCCTGAAAGCGATCGCGCGTCTGTTTGTTTATTCGACCAGCGGACCGACGCGCTGAGAAGCTCAATGCGCACGCTGGCTGCCTGATAGTCATCGAGCTGGTAATTAATAACGCGCTGCCCTGAAAGCGATCACCCCTCTGTTTACCCACTCGATCAGCGGACCAACGCGCTGAGAAGCTTAATGTGTACGCTGGCGGCCTGATAGTCATCGCGTTGGTGTTTAACAATACAAACGCGCTGCCCTGAAAGCGATCACGCTACTATCACTGGGGTTTGCGAAAAAGCGCTGAAGAGCCCGGCTCTTAAAGCTTTTCATTATGATGCCATTCCTTTCAACTTAGTCCGGCCTCCGCGTCTCTGTCGGTCCGATGGAGTAGAACACAGGCGGGGAGCCCCGCACAATACTAACGTAAATTCTGAAGAATTAACTAAGGAATCTGCCTCCCTGTGAATTCATTTTAATTTTAATTTTCAGCTCTAAATGTTACTTGTGAATTGTTTTTAGAGCGGTGCTCCTCATACCTGCGCTGCAGCCAGGTGGGGTGAAGCCTCTCAACCACCATATATGGGTGAGTCTGCAAATCGGAAATGTTTGTCCCTATACATGTGAATGTGTATCCATTACAGTATATAATCCATGGGAATATGACATCTTCATGTTCTTTTTCTGTTTGTCTGTCTCTCTGTGTGGATCCAATACCGTGCGATGCAACAGTATACGGTTGAGTATGTACCTGAAGCTCAGGTGATATTGATCTTAATTTTTAAATTTTCATCACTATAAGCAGCAGTGTTTTTTTACACGGTCCTGAAGAATGCATTTTGAAACTATGTTCGATATAATGCAGAAACATGTCGACCACTATTAAGTACGGTGATTATTTAAAACCCGCACTCACACTTGCTTTTTAAACCTTAGGGATTGGGAGACACTAATAAAGGTTGTTTGTCTACCCGATTCACCTAATTTTATTTGACCCTCCCTCACTTTAACACTCTTACCACCTCAACACTGCTTTTTCAGTAGCCACCTCATTTTTTGTACTCAATACACCACCCCTTATCACATCTATCGGTCACGGTAACATTTGACCGGCCGTTCTGTCTCCTGGGTAAGGAGAACCCAAATGATGACAAAGAGGGCGGTACAGTGTGGTTTCTGATGGGAACTATTTCTCCATATGCTCTTGAGCCTCTACTTGGCCTGCATTCACTAACACGGATGATGTCCTCACTGGTGTCTTTTGTGTAGTATTGGTGTTCTGATCCACTCTGTTTGACTAATTTCTTGACCCCCAGGCACTTTTTGTTGTGAAAATATTGTATTTTGGGGCATGTACCTGGTTGGTCGGTAAACTCGCCCTTAGACCCTCCTCCCATTGTTTGTTGTGTGCGTGTGCTCCAGCTGACCAAGAGGGAAAAGAACGTTGGGGGCCTGAGAGACTAACCGTGCCAGAGGTGAGGCGGCGTTGAAAGCGCGGTGGCGTCGTCGAAGAGCCAGCGTTCAGCAGTGGCGTTTTTGGCAGCAAAGTCAAGCAGAGTTAAGCGGGAGTGACTCGTAGCGAAGCGGGAAGCCGACAAGCCGACTCTGCATCGCGGCCGTTTTTAAGCTGGGCAGCGGAGGCTCCTGCTGGCCCCCGCGATCGGCAGAAAGCGGCTCCTGTGACCTGTGATTTGTGACCAACGCAGCCGCGGCAGAAGCGGCGGCGGGTGTGGCGCACCTGCTGGTAAGCTGCCCAAAGCCTGCTGTGGCAACACACAGAAAGATACGTGTGCAGAATAACAGAGACTTTGGGGATTCAGCACTGAGGAGGAATTGGAACAACTGGGAAGAGGCAGAGCAACGTTAACAGCCAGGTGTTTTCGGGGCAGGAGCGGAGCGGAGCTGCTGCGGAGTGAAGCTACCACGAACGGGTGAGAAAGCAAGAGCTGGCGTGGGAAGACCTGGGGTCAAGTGGAGGCGTCCAGGACAGGGTCGAGCAGGTTGGTGTGGCTCCCCTGTTCCCCCTGCTTCCCCCCTCTTCCCCGCTCCCTTAAGTAAACCACGGCTAGCCAGCATCCACAGCCTGAAAATCCATAAGTCCGCCTTCACCCTTGTATTTGCCTCCACCTTTACCGATCCGTCCCCCCACGCACATTACAAAAGGTAGCGCGGTGTGGGGAGGCCGGGAGGTCAATCAGCAGGGGCGAGCACGGCACGTCTGAGCACGGCAGAGAGCCGATAGCTGACTCACGCACGGCCAAGAGCCGTGAGCAGTCCCACAGTGCGGCGGGAGCTATGATTCACTTGCCAGTGCACTCTAGTGTGGCAGGACCCGCAAGCTGTTGAGCTGTCGAGCGAAACGAGGAGACCAGAGCTCCCAGATTGAAACGCCGACGTGACATAGCGACATAGTGGGACACAGTGGGTCACATGGGGGGCAGAGGCCTGGCCTGAATCGACCAGCTGGAACAGCTGCCTGTAAAGGGAACCTGGGACACGAAGATCACACTATCAGACCAGCGGTGAAAAAGAGCTCAAGCCAAGACCTTTCTGGAGTAATGAGATCCGGAAAAGAAAGAAAGTACACTGCACCCAAGCGAAGGAAGCCCAAGCAACCAGATGCAGCTGGGGTTCAGAGCCAAGCCAAGCATACCCCAAAACCTCTGAAACTCAAGAGCCTAACCCTACGGGATTATTTCAGAAAGACCCCATCAAAAACAGCAGAACCAATACAATTAGAGAAACACCCGCAAGCCTCGGAGGCAACCACCCTCACAACCTCTGACCACTCAGGGTTTGACCTTAAAGTACCACCGCAAAATTGGGTATTTAACACATTGCCAGCAAAAGAATCGTCAGAGGTTTTTATTTTTGGGTCTACCTGCATCAACCAAAACAGGGAAAACACCCAAACAGTTCCACTCAATCCAGAGAAGCTCTCTACCCCTCTGGCAGACGATAACTGGGTTGCCCCTCGATCGCAATTACAGCTGGAAGATATCATGTGTTCAATAGAGGCTTCTCCTCTGCCAAAACAACGTACACACTTCCCGATTAAGCCACTTACGGGCTCCCCACAGCAAACAACGACTGCCCAAATCCATGGCCAAGCCGGGCCACCGCATTTCAATGGCAGTTGCCCACCTCTAAATTCGCTAACCTCACCAACAACAAAAACATTAATAGTATCAACAGATCTAAGTCCTTTACACAAGCTATCTCCATCTCTTGGCCAAATAGGGACTCTATGTCAAAGGCAATCAGCGCAGATGGCATCAAATGACCAATCCATGTCGAATCTGTCCCTTTTCTTTAAAACCACCTCAAATCCCCCAAGCCCGAGTCTCACTCCGGATGACAAACCTAACACTGAAGAGGACACTACGACCAGTGCTTGGCCTCATCTAATCAACAAATCGTGACCGCCCTTAACTATCATTCTATAAAACTAGAGGTGCAAGTTGATCTACTAAATACCTTGGCACTCTTTATGTCAGGGATCGATGGTAAACTAGATCAATTGAACTTGTTAATTCTAAGAGCGCAAGCATCTGCAAACCTTGTTCAACCAACGTGCTGCTGCTCTCCAATCATTGACTCCCTCTCCCTGCTCCCAGACTGCCTCTCTACAGTTATCAGGGAAGTAAAGCAGTTGAGGGGGGATACGTGTCAGCCGTATTGCAATCCACTAAACATCAAGAACAGGACAAACCACAGGAGGACTGTGGAAATAAAAATAAAAATACTAAAATAAAGGAAGAAGAAATGGATACCACAGGATCAACTAACCGTCTTCCATTGGTGAACGGTCACCCCCACAGTGCTCCAATAAAACCGACGGATGAAATCTGCACGCTTCCATCAAAATCCGTGCCTACAAACCAGCATGTCAAATCAGAGGACGGACTAATCAATAGTCTTGTTTCTTCGCCCGCTCGATCAGCCCTGGCCTCTCCCAGGCCTATTCCCCCGTGCAGTAAAAGAGAGCGTAAACGTCAACGCAAAGCGAGGAACAAATTCAGGGCTAATTCCAACTTGGCTCATCAGAATCTCTTCCCCATTTTTTCTATAGCTGAAAACAAAAAATCCTCCATAGAGCCCAGTGCAGTGGCATCTACAACAAACCCAACATCAATCTTGAATGGACCAACAGTGGACTTACCCACTCAAGAATTGGCGAGGAGCCCTCAGAGTCTAAGAACATCAACAGTTGCCTCGGTAACGAAAACAGAGTGTCGCGATCCTGCAACAAGTATAAGGGTGAGTCCAGTAAGGTCAAGCAACACCAGACAAGAGTCAGCGGCAGGAAAATCTCGGCTTTCAATGGATCTCCCCCTTTCTGGGAATGAAAAAAGAACGTCAAAATTGAATTTCACCAAAACCATTTGCAATGACATAGCCGCTCGGATCAGTCATACTCCACAATCAAAACAGGCTCCCCTCCAACCACCACAGATGCTACATAAAAACAGATCTGATGCAACAATCGAAAAATTGATCCCCAAACCCACAATTGCACCAGAGCCGCGAAGCGACAACCAATCGTGTCATCGGATTCTATTAGCCCCTGAGTACAAATCTAAGGGGCGGCACGATATTCTTAACAGATCAAACTTGCTGAAATTAGCGGAAGGCATACCGGGGCTAGTGGGTCTGGACACGAACAACATCGAATCAATTGAATTTCTTCCCCCACGTGGAAACCAACCCTCTGAAGTCACTGTTGTAACTTTCACACAGGCAGGTTGGGCTGGAGCCTTTCTCGAACACAAGGCTATACTGCGGAATTGGGGGATTAGAGTGCACCCCTTTTCAACACCAGGGTATCCAATCACATTGCTATCAGGAGCAATTACACCCAACAAGCCGGCCTTCACCAAAAATACAGAGCATGGGAGTCCGTTCTCTTTTCTAAAAAATGCCTCAGGGCTGGACACAGAACTTAAACGCCCTGAAACAGTGGTGAGAAACAATGAACCTGACTATGCCTGGGGATGGCTGCCAGCAGTATTGGCCATAAAAAGCAGAAACTGACCATCTGTGATAGGTCCACTAGCAAAAACATATAATTTATTAAAATCTATCCCTCTGCCAGGGATACAACAGCACAGTGTGGCCAGCAGCAAGGTGGAGCCACTTTTCTCACTGTGCTCATGGAACATCAGCGGCCTACACCAAAAATTTGCAAATGAAGACACTATGTCTTTCCTGGGGGAACATGTGGCAATCGCCCTTCAGGAAACATGGGAACTTGAGGGCCGCCCCATTGAAGGATTCATTGAATATCGGAAACAGGCATTGAGGGACAGCCGCTTCGGCCACCCTAAAGGTGGGCTCTCTATATACATATCCAACAATCTAAAAGGTGAATTCAGTCAACTTAACCTGAAAGAAGACTGGCTACTGGGGGTTAAAAACAATCTACGGAGCAGACAGCGATTGCTCTTATTTATAAATGTGTATATTAATCCCAACACCCGCACAAAAAAAGACCATCTGGCCAGATTCTGTGAAACAATGACCGATATAGCCACAGAATATCCCAACTCGGACCGCATCATCACAGGGGACTTCAACACGAACCTTTTCCAGGGGAATATAGCAGACTCAGAAGGACCCAACCAGACCAGCATAATCGAGGCTGTCCCCCAATCCAAACCCCCCTCGCAAGCTTTCAATATATTAGGTGAGGTCACCGTGTTGAGACTTTACAACGCTGGGTATTTGGTGGTGAATGGAAGATCAGCAAGTGATTCCCCCCAAACTGGACTTGGTCAAACGGAAGAACAAAATCCTATCTGGACTTTACTATTTGTAATTCGGAATTTCTGTCCAATTTGGTTAGCTTCTCCGTCCTGCCAAGGCTCGAAAGCGACCATAGGCCATTGGTCGTTTCTTTTGCTACAAATTTAGCTCTCCATAAAAAGGCACCATCTACATACAAAGGAATATATTCCGATAACTTAAAATGCCTGAAATGGAGTGAGTCCAACTGTCAATGTATTCTAAAAACAAGCAAGGATTTTATCATGTGTGCGCTAGACCAAATGGCCTCCCCAACAGCAATATGGTCGCAGTTATGCGCACATTTGATCAGAACTTACCCAGCGACAAGGCAGGGCCCAAATCGTACACCACCAGTAGGAGCAACAGCACTCCCCATGATAAAAACATTAAAAAGAACAAGAAACAATGCACTGAGGTTGCTTTTAAAATTCCCAGGGAACAGCAGCTTCTTTGATATATACTGTCAAGCCCAAAAGGCATTCAGGAAGGCAGTTACCCAAGAGAGAAAGGACCAGGAATCTCGATTCTGGGTTAAACTAGTATGGGAAAGCAAACAACAGAACTCAAAGACATTTTGGTCACTTGTCAACAACATCGGTCAAAATACAACATCCTTTGGATCAGCGAACATCCAGGAAGCAGACTGGATCTCGTACTTAACAGAGCATTTCCAGGCACAAGATAACCCCGACCGCTCTGGATTAACATGGGCCTCTGACATTGGCACGGACATAACATCGAACCTTTTACCCAATCAAACGCAGGGGCCCTCCTCATTCGAGGAACTGTCTGTAGAAAGAGTAGCCAAAGCACTGACGAAAGGGAGACAAGACGGAGCACCAGGCCTGAATGGCCTGCCGCAGAGGCTATTCAAATCTGACGCCCCTTTCTGGTCCAAGGTGCTATCAAATCTCTTTAACTACACCCTGAGCCACCAAATCATCCCGGACTCTTGGAGGGGTGCTATAATCCACCCCATCTTTAAAGCCGGAGCACGAGGCAACCCGAACAACTATAGGTTAATTGCCTTGTTGGACATAGAGGCAAAGCACTTTGCAGGCCTCATTTTGGAGGATCTCAGACAATGGGCCAAGGACAAAAATCTGATTCCTTTAAATCAGACAGGGTTCGTTGCCAAATCAGGAACAATGACAAACTTATTGGCAATCTCCACCATCATTGACAAAGCCCATACAAATTCCAGGATGATTTTTTGCTGCTTTGTCGATTTCAAGGCAGCATTTGATAGGGTGCCTAGGGCTGCTCTGTGGCAAAAACTGAAGCAGTGGGGAATCCCAGATAATATCCTGAATTCCATCATCTTGCTGTACTCCAACACATGGGTTCGAGTGAAGTTAGGGTCTGGCACGCATCTCTCCCGGAAAATCTGGACCTTTCGTGGTGTCAAACAGGGATGCATGCTGGCTCCCCTTCTCTTCAATCTATTCATTGCGGACCTATCAAGCTCTCTAGAGAAAGTAATTAGCCATCCACCAAAAGTAGGAGGCACGGCATTATGCAATCTCTTATATGCCGACGACTTGGCACTGTTCAGTCTCACTAGAGTGGGACTACAGAGACTCCTGTACGCCTTAACGCAATACACGTTAACAACCAGTTAGAAATTAACATGAAAAAAACGATGGTTGTTCCGTTTGGCAAAAAATGCTACAGCGGTGGAGGCTGGACAATAAACAAAGAAACCATCTCTATCGGCAAATCATACAAATACTTAGGGGTCCATTTGGACTCCAGGGGCAGTTTCACCAAACAGAGCACTGTGATTGCAGCCAAGGCTACAGTGCTAATGATATCCTTGGCTAAGCTCTCGAGGAGACTCTCAGGCCCCACGGTTTTGCCCCTATTGGAAGTGCTCAGAGCAAAGATCGGGCCCACACTTTCGTATGGCATAGAGATCTTTAAGGGAAAAATGAATAATTCCTTAAAAAAACTGACAACTAAACTCTATAAGAAATTGCTTCATTTGCCGAGTTCCTCCTCGCCAGCACAGGTCAGATTAGAGTTGGGCTTAATTAACTATGAATCCTCTAATGTTGGCTCATATCTTAACCTGATCCACAAACTAAGACAGGCAGAAGCTGGCACTCTGGAATTCTTGGTCTGGAACGAAATCAGTATGAGCAATACGGGGGGAACATTCGGCCGCCTCCTAAATGACTACATACAACAAATGTCTGCTGCGGATCTGTGGGCTCTTAACCCAAGCCAGACTGCCTTCAAAAATACAATCAAAAAAGCTACAAGACTGAAATCCCTGATCATGGACAAAGCTCTCCTTGTGAAACGCAGCCATGCTTGGGCAGTAATCAACTGCTATAAACGACTATCCCTGGCAAATTACCTTTCAACAACATTCTCCTATCATCTAAAGCGATGTCTGATCGCCCTAAGACTGGGAGACTGGCACTTCCTTCAAAATCTCCCAGTATGGCTTCAAAAAAGGGGTGATCAAACGTGCAGAGGGTGTGGGTCAGCAAACGAAACTTTTTTGCATGTGCTTTGTATATGCCCTTGTTTTAGCCTCCAACGCAGACGCCTACTTAGGCCGGAATGGAACAGGCTGGGAGTTCGGACTTGTAGACACGCCATTATTGCTGCTCTGTCCTTAGAGAACACTGTTTTAAACATAAAATTGGCCAAATTCGTTCAGCATGCTTATAGTCTTTTAGAAAAATTGGACCATCGTGCAGAATAATATGTAGTTAATTCCATCTGCATTTTCTGGGAGTGCTAATTTTTAAACTGACACGTTGCTGTAAGCGCTGTTAAGCAGGCCCCATTTTATTTTGTTCTTATTAATCTCTTTTAAGTTATAAGACTGTATTAATGTGCTGGAAGAATCTTTTAAAGATATGTTTTATATATCTAAATAAAGTATATTTATTCATGTGATTTACCTTGAATGCAACTAACATCTTATGCTGTAAATTAGAGAGAGACAGAGAGACATCATAGGACTTCATGAGGTTCAGACCACTTCTTCTGCTTGGTGTGGCTTTATGTTACGTGGCCTTTAGTTAGTGTGTCTGCTACTGAAGACTGACAGCTGACACCTTTCTATTATCCATTCTTATTCTATGCTTCTTACCATTTTAAGGTTGTGTAGGTAGAGATGTGTGCTCATGCTTACTTTTGAAAATCAATTCAACATTCATTTCTTTCTCCTGATCATTTGCATTGCTATAACTGAATTATTTGTATGATTTTTGTTATATAGTGTAAATCTCTTTAGGAGATTATGACTTATTCTGTTTGTCCTGTACTACAATACCATGTGATAAAACTGATTTATACCAATCGTATGTCGGACTCCACTACCCCCCCACCCTGCCCCTCCCCTGCCCCACCTCACCGCCCACAGCACTCCCACTGCGATCCGCCACTGCCAGCCACATTCTGATTTGCTAAGACACAGCCTGATTTCCTCCTACAACCTCATTTTCTGTACCATACAAATGCACCTGTCCAGGCGTTGCCGTGCATGCTCAGCACAGACTTATATGTCCAGCTTCAACCGCATTTGCCCAGTTCGTTTTCGTTATGTATTGTGAAAAATATGCTATATGTCTAGTTACAACCTGTTTTAGCTATTTCTAATATAGCCATCCGATCATTGTCATATTCTGTTTTGTATAAATGATCTGCACAATATCGCCCAAGTTTCATTGAGTCTCCCTGTCTCCATGTAGAATGTTGATGCTGTGCCATTCTACTTGGGCCAGCAACAGGGAACGTCTTAGCTTCTGGTGGGAAGTTTGCCTTATGTTTGAAATGCCTGACCTGCAAGTTGTTTCTGCAAAAGAGCATCATGTGATCATCATCATTAACGCTTACTCTTTACCTTCATTGCTAAGGTCAGCTTCCTATGCTTGGTACAGGGTGCCGTATCCAAGAACAGGCTCATATGTTCAGTGTAGACCTTTATTTTCAGTGTTATTGGATATGTCCAGCAGCTGCCTCATATGTCCATTACAATCTCAAAAGGACTCTGCTGGTCTAATATATCCAGCAATATGCTCATATGGAAGTGTTATGTTATGTTATGTGAACTTGTAGAGTGCTGGTATCCAGGCACTGAGTAGAGCAGGTCTGAGGGGAGAAGATCTTGCCTGTATTGTCTAAAAGAGCCTTACATGGCCAGTACAGTGTCATCTACCCAGCTACAGTATCCAAAGTCCACACATGTGTCCGGTCAGTCTCATATGGACAGTACAGCTGCGTAGGTTCTGCTACAGCATCTTAACCACTCAACGTCTTTATATGCCAATGCAAACACATGTCAAATGCAGCCTTCTATGCTCAGTACAGTCTATCTGTCTAGTGCAGATTCATATGCCCATCCATAGCTTTATATACCTAGTATCAATCAATCAATAAATCAATCATGGCATTTATAAAGAGCACTACTTACCCGTGAGGTTCTCAGGGCGCTGGGGGTGGGGGATGCTGCTACTGCTCACAAAGCCAGGTCTTGAGGAGTTTTCTGAAGGTCAGAAGGTCTTGGGGCTTCCGTAGGTGGACGGGGAGGGTATTCCAGGTCTTGTCGGCGAGATGGGAGAACGATCTGCCACTGGAGGTCGCTCTTTTGATGCGGATGACTGTGTGTCGGCAGAGCCGAGCTGGTGGGTGGGGGTGTAGAAGCTGAGTCATCTGTTGAGGTACGCTGGTCCGGTGTTGTGGAGTGCCTTGTGTGCGTGGGTGAGGAGCTTGAAGGTTATCCTCTTGTTGACGGGGAGCCAGTGCAGGTCTCTCAGGTGGGGAGGGATGTGGCTGCGGCAAGGGATGTTGAGGATCAGGGGTGCAGAGGAGTTCTGGATGCGTTGAAGCCGTTTCAGGAGTTTGGCCAGGGCTCCTGCGTAGAGGGCGTTTCCATAGTCCAACCTACTGCTGACGAGGGCCTGGGTGACCGTTCTTTTTGTTTCAAAGGGGATCCCCTTGTAGATCTTGTGGAGCATGTGGAGGGTGTTGAAGCAGGAGGAAGAGACGGCGTTGACCTGCTTAGTCATGGAGAGGGTGGAGTCGAGGATGACCCCTAGGTTGCATGCGTGGTCTGTGGGTGCTGGAGCTGTTCCCTGTACAGTCGGCCACCAGGAGTCACCCCAGGCCTAGGGAGTGGATCCGAGGATGAGGACCTCCGTCTTGTCTGATTTCTGCTTCAGCCAGCTCTTCCTCATCCATTCGGTGACAGCCTTCATTCCTTCGCGGAGGTCGGTTTTGGCGGTGTGGGTGTCCTTGGTGAGGGAGAGAATCAGCTGGGTGTCATCGGCTTAGGAGATGATGTTGAGGTCGTGCAGTCAGGCGACGTTGGCGAGTGGTGCCATGTAGATGTTAAACAGCGTTGGGCTGAGGGATGAGCCCTGGGGTACGCCACAGATGATCTTGGTGGCTTTGGAGCGGAAGGGAGGGAGGCGGATGTTCTGTGTTCTGCCGGAGCGGAAAGAGGTAGTCCAGTCCAGGGCCTGCTCTTGGATACCTGCGTCTTGGAGACATGTGCGTAGTGTGCAGTGGCAGACCGTGTCGAAGGTGGCTGACAGGTCCAGGGTGATGAGGGCCGCAGTTTCTCCGTTGTCTAGCAGGGTCCTGATGTCGTCGGTGGTGGCGATGAGGGCGGTTTTGGTGCTGTGGTTTCTGACTAGGACAAGGATGAGTCCAGGATGCTGTTTTCCTTAAGGTAGCGGGTCAGTTGTTTGTTGACGGTCTTCTCTATGACCTTCTCCGGGAACAGGAGCAGGGAGATTGGCCGGAAGTTCTTGAGATCATTGGGGTCCGCCTTGGGTTTCTTGAGTAAGACGTTGATCTCGGCGTGCTTCCAGCTCTCTGGGAAGGTTGCTGTCTTGAAGGAAATTTTGATGGCCTTCCGGAGATAGGATGCAATGGCGGTGCTGGCTTTGTTGAAGATGTGGTGTGGGCATGGGTCTGACAGAGAACCGGAGTGGACGGTGTTCATGATCTTGATGGTGTCGTCATCGTTTATGTTGGCCCTGGCGTGCAGGAGGTTGGTGCAGATGGTGGTCGTGGGGGCAGAGGTCTCAGTGGTTGTCGGGGCTGTCATGGCGTTGAAGCTGTCGTCGATGTCTGCGATCTTGCGATGGAAGAAGGTGGCAAGCGAGTCGCACAGGTCTTGCGAAGGTGGGATGTCGTTGGTGTTGGAGCTGGGGTTGGAGAGTTCCTTCACGATGTTGAAGAGCTCTTTGCTGTTGTGTTCGTTGTTGTCTAGGCGGTCTTTGAAGGAGGCCCTTTTGGTGGATCTGATGAGGTGATCGTGTCTACGGGTGGCGTCCTTGTGGGCTGTGTGGCTCTCCAGTGTTCGTTCACTGTGCCAGTTCTTCTCTGGCTTTTGGCAGGTTTGCTTGGAGGCCTGGAGGTCTTCAGTGAACCAGCTGGCTTTCATGCTGGTGTGGCTGTTGGGGGTTCCTTGAGCGGGGCAAGGGTGTTGGCGCAGTGGTCTATCCACTGTCTGAGGTTACGGGCAGCGGAGTTGGGGGTCGTTGGGGTCGGCGGGTGGGCTCTGGACGAGGGTGGTGGTTAGCTGGTCTTCGGTGAATTTGCTCCAGCAGCGGCAAGGCATCTGATGGGTGCTGTGCTGCGTGGTGGGTTTCCTAAAGGTGAAGTGGATGCAGCGCTGATCGGTCCAGTGGAGTACAGTGGTGTGCTTGAAGGCAACGTGGGGGCTTGCGGAGAAGATGGGGATAAGCGTGTGACGGGCGGAGTGGGTGGGAGACGAGTTGTCTGAATTCGAGGTTGGCAAGGTTGTTGAGCAGTGTCTTTTTTTTTTTTTTTTGGTGGAGATTGTGTTGTTCTCAAGGTGGAAGTTCAGGTCCCTGAGAGGGATGTAGTCCGTGGAGGTGAGGGCGTGTGTGCTGACTAAGTCGGCGATGGAGTCACTGAACTCTGGTTGGGGTCCGGGGGGTCTGTAGATGAGGGATGCTCTGAGGGTGGTGTTGGGGTCAGTGTGAATCTGGAAGTGCAGGTGTTCGGCGGTGCTGTGGGTTTGGTCGGTGTTGGTCGAGACTCTGAGGATGTTCCTGTGGACGATGGTGATTCCTCCTCCTACTCCGTTGGTTTGGTCAGTGCGGTTGATCTTGTAGCCTTCCGGGATAGCTATGGCGATGTCGGGTGCCAAGGAGGGGTTCAGCCAGGTCTCGGTCTAGAAGGCGACATCTGGGGAGGTTGAGTCGAGTAGGTTCCAGAGTTCAACGGCGTGTTTGCGGGCGGAGCGGGAGTTGAGAAAAATGCATTCGAGGTGGTTGGGTTCTTTCCTTGTCGGTGTGTTGGCGGGCCGGATGCTAGTGAAGCGGCAGTTCCGACAGGAGAAGGGACCTTGGGTGCGTTTTAGGGCAGCCAGGAAGCAGGTGTGTGATCATCCAGTGTTGCGTGCGAGGAGGGTGCTGGCATCATAGTGGTGTAGGGCGTTGTGGTGTTCGTGGGAGCCAGGGTTTCTGGCGCTGGGCGCGGGCTAAGCACAGACAGGCGCAGACGAACTTGCCTTTGGCACCCCAGCGGCACGGCTGCCATATATGGGGAGGTGGGGGGGAGGGGCAGCTGGGAGGGGGGAGCGGGGCGACGAATGGGCGAGTGGAGTGAGGGGATGCAGGGGAGTAGCGGTGGGAACGGGGTACAGAAGGCAAAAGAGGAATGAAGCAAAAGGAAAAATATTACAGAAATGGAAAAAAGTCAAGAGAAAAAAGAAAAGTTCAGTTTAATACAACCAAAAAGATACAGTTAGCAGAGACAACAGAAAAGGGAGCAGGCAAAAGTGAAGGGGCAGAGGGGGAGCGGCAAACTCACAGAGCAGGAGCAGCGCACAATAGAGGCACGGGCACATGGGTGTTGCTGTGCGGCGTGGGGAGCAACTTAACCTGCAAGCAGGGTGAAAGTGTTGCTCCTTTCGCTGTGCAGCGTCTGCCATATAAGGGGAGGTGGGAGGGAGGAGCTGCTAGGAGGGGGGAGCGGGGTGGCGAATGGGCGAGTGGGGGGGGGCCTCAAGGGAGTAGTGGCGGGAACGGAGTACAGAAGCCAAAAGGGGAATGAGGCAATAGGCAAAATATTACAGAAATGGAAAAAGGCAAGAGAAAAAAGAAAAATAAAGTTTCACACAACCAACACAATACAGTTAGCAGAGGCAAAAAAAACATGCGCAGGCAAAAGCGGAGGGGCAGAGGGGGAGCGTCGAACTCACAGAGCAGCAGCAGCGGGCAATAGAGGCACGGGCACACTGGTGGTGCTGTGCGGCGTGGGGAGCGGCCTAACCTGCAAGCAGGGTCAAGCCTTGTGTGCCAACTAACATTGTCCTTTTCTCAGCACAGTCTTATGTGCCAATCCACACTTATATGCGGGTGTCTCAATATCTAGCTACAGTCTGCTAGATCCAATATAACCACTTCTAACCAGTACAGTTACATTTTCATATGGAGGCACCAATAAAATTCCACCCTAGATTACCCCACAAATCTAGAAATTTGATATGAAATATAAAAGAAAATGAATAGCCTCTGGCATATGTTCATGTAGCAGACATTGCTAAACACTGTGAAATGCTTATTGAATCCTCCAACCAACAACATAAAACAACACTTTTTCCTCTAATGGATCAGACTGAGGATACTTTGGTTGGTTGCTTGCACCAATCAGACCACAGATGCCAAACTAAGTATCGCATTCCATAGTGGGATATCTATAACAGCAAAATGTGCACACCAAAAATAGCGTAGCTCAAGAGAAGTGTAGGAAAGACAAGGGTTACTCACATAAGGGCCCATCTGGGCACTGTCAATAGAGGGGGAAACAGAGAGGGAACAAATGAATATGTTGCCATATAAATGAATGTTGGATACAACTGTAATGATAGCCTACATGGACACTCTCCCCAATGTGGGGGAGACGAGTAGACAGACAGTCCTATCATATCATCTATCTGGGAGTCCATTGTTCTCATTTCAGGTAATACACCCATCTGCCAGTTGATCCAGTAAGGAAGTCCTTTCCCCTCCCCTTTATTTGTTCTGTTTTGGCAGTTCTAGTTGTTATCCGTGTTACTCTATTTCAGGTGTAATGCGAAGAAGCGTATTTTGGACCATATGCGGGCAATACAAAATAAAGTTAAGGTGTACCCAGTGGCGCTCCACTTTGAGGAATTTCACAAAAGTAACCGCAATCTGCTGTACTTTTATGTCTGTGATCAAGTCTCTCCAACTACCAGGGGTGGAAATAAGATCGTAGGCTGCGCCAGTTAGAATCTAAATACATTTTTGAGCTTGACTCTAAAATTCCATGTGGCGTTAATTCTGAAGAAAAATTGTCCTGGTTTTTGAGTAATTGAATGTGACATATTATAGTAAATTTGCTTACTTTTCTCAATACTATTTCCTTACTCTATTCCTTCTTTATTCTACTCTTTCTTTTAGAATTTTTACTGGATTGATCTCACATCTAGCATTTTTGACCCTTTTTGCTAGGTGTTTCAAATAAAATGATTGACTAAAAACATAACTTCCTAGATGAGGTAATTGTGGTGACATCGCCTTAGCTCTGTTGATGACTTTTTGAGGTTTAATGCCTTGTGTAGTCTGTATCCGAGAATTTTATACAACATTTTAAATTGCACTTTTACCTTTACATATGTCACTTTTGCACTGTTTATGTTGCTGTGTGTAGCACTAGACTTTACGATTGAGTCATGAGACATTTGATTTTGCTCCCCTTTTTTCAGGTGGAGAGACAGTATTGACGCAAAAGTATTATGAAGATCTTTTTCCTTTTTACTGTTGTCCGACTGTGACTATATACAAAATGGAGAAGCAATATTAGGTTCAAGAGGTCTTGCACAAGCCTAGATAGAAAGTAGTAAAATGATTTTATTAGCCGCAGATGAATGGATTTTATGCCCACTTGGGCGATATTGTGGAAAAGCATCTAGGGAATTATGCATACCAACCCACTTGGGATCCATTAATGCAAAATTATAATATTGTCTGTTAAAGGCATATCATGATGTATTTTTTCATGCCCTTGAGGAAGTTAAGTAAAGGGGATCATTACAGCGTTGTCATTTTGATGTACATACCATTAATCTGTACTGAATGAACCTTACACTGTTTTATTCTGCAAGTGAGAGTTATTAATATTCAATAATTAGGATGTTTCTTATTTCTGGACTGTCTTTTTTCACCTATATAGGATGTAACGATTCCCTGAAATACTATTTATTGAGAAATGACAGGGAGTAGTATTTATGAAATATGATCGTATGAGCAAGACGATTTCTGCCTTATTCGGGGCTTTCATGTTTTACCATTTGCTAATTTTACAAATGAATAGGGCTGGATGATCTGTAATATTTTTGGATGAGTGATTTTGTAAAAACTAATAGTAAATAAATAACTATGTTTTCTTTGTAACCTTTATAATGTAAACAATAATCCCTTATCAAGAGGATTTATTGACTGAGAAACGGAGTTGTTCCGCTTTACAAACATACTCATCTTACACTTGTTATTCTATAAGAAATCTGAAGGATGTTAGTAAAAATAGTATGTGTTTCATGTTCGCAATCCTTTTATAAAATGGCCGACTCATAGAAACATGTAGCGCTATGCTTTCACTCTGGTGTCCACTTTCTATGTCTTTCACTTCTTCATGTTGTACGTGATTTGGCGTGTATATGTATTGAGTAAAAAAGTTATGAATTTACCCTTGATGAAGGCGTTTTACGCCAAAACTAATTGGGTTTTTCGGCTTGGTACTGTGAAATAAAACTTTTCCCAAGCTCTTTGGATTTGTGCTTTATTTGGCGGAAGGAGTGTGCGCATGTAACTTTTTGCGGTGATTTGGTTTTGAAATAGGGCTGCCTCGGACCCTGGCATGCTTACTCGAGGTGGTGGAAAGGTGAGAGAGATAATATATATATATATATATATATATATATATATATATATATATATATATATATATATATATATATATATATATATATATATATATATATATATATATATATATTACCTACTGGCGGTCGCCAGTAGGTATATATAGTTAGGATTTTTTCCCTATGGGATTTCTGAAAATTCTATGCCTAATAACTTTGGCGTTTGTGGACGGAATTGGCTGAAACTTTCAGGAAAATGGCACATTTTGTTTCTGAGCAGCCCTTGAAAATTTGGGGGGGTTTTGTGGAGGGGGGGCCGAGAAAAAAGGGGGGTCCCAAAACGCGTTTTTTCCATGTTAATTTCCATAGGGCGGTTGGACTCACTTTTAGCCCGAACGGCTGAATGGATTTGCACGAAACTTGGCAAAATTGTAGGGACTGTTAGCCCGATGTGCCTTTGCTAGGTCTCAATATATGTGCTTCAGTGGATTTTGAGAAATTAACGTTTAAATCAAGATATATATCTGTAACAGCGCTCCGGGCAGCGATCCGGTTAGCGAACCTTTCGCGTATCGGAACTTTGCGATGCGAAGCTGATTGGCCCTCCGGTGTCTGTCAACATTCTAAACAGTCCGGAGCGGCCGCCATCTTGTCTCTCGGTAGGATCGAGAGACAAGAGGAGGCCAAAACAAAGGGGGAAATTACCATAAGGGGGCATAGTAGATCCTCGTTGACCCCCTAGGTTTTATGTGGAGGTTTTAAAAGGGCCTAGGAGGGTCCAAAAAAAAAAATTTTTTTTTGCGTGGTAAGCGCCAAGTTCGCGAACCGGATAGCTTTCTGGGCAGCGAACTTTATGGATAAAAGAATGAAAGACTTTTCTAATACTGTATGTTAATTGTTTGTTGTTTTTCTTGTTTTTTTTTGTTTTCTTTTTTTTTAAAGTGTTTTTTTTATTTTGATTCTTTTTCATAATTTATTAAACTTTCTAACATTTCAGTGTCTGAAATGTCATTATTTTCTTGAAATATTGTTTGCAATCTGTGAGGTTGCAAAATGTCCTCATTTGCAAGGAGGAGATCTACTGCTTGGACACATTGCAGCAGTTCATTATCCAAGCTTTCATCCATAAATTCCATGTCAATTGGTTCTATTAATTCCTGGCTGCTCTCTTCCAGGTCCATCTCAAATGAAACTTGCTGCTCGCCTTCCATTTTGCCTGAAATTTGGATTAAAAAAATATATATTAGTAGAGATAGGGCACTGTTGGGATTAATTTTAGATAGGCAGTTTTTATCAGTGAATTTATCTTTTGGCAGTGTATAGTATGAGAGTGGAAATAGGACTATAAAAAAGTGTATGTGATTTAACCAAGACAAGCCTTACTCCATTGATAACTATAACAGAGAAGTCTATCTAAATACATTACTACTACAGAGGGATAGTGTATATCTAGCAGAAAAAGTCTACTATATTAAGTCATAGTGCACAATATATTAAATTATAACTTACCTTCACAAAGAAGTTGAAGTTTTTTGAAGCTATTGAAATTGGAGGTACAACAAGAAGTAGTAGTCAAAATGGCTGTGTTTCCTTCTCTCCCTTTATATATATACAGGTATATAACCAATTAAATGTCAGGTAATAAAAGTAGAAAATGAAAGTAACATTTTCATTGGTTGTCAATTCCAACAATTCAGATGTGTTTTGTGAAGTAATTTACCTCACGGTACTTGGAGAGGTCTACAGGCTAAATGGCTAAATGGAATTTCAATGAAATTTGTGAGAATGGAAGGGAATGTTATGTAGTATGAGCTAATCTATATTTGGTGAGAGTGTCTCTAGTCGTTTTTCTGTAAATTACTTTCCCGCCTTTTTTTAGGACCGCTTTCCGGGAAGCTGCCCGGTTAGCGAACCTTAAGCGTCACGGGAGTCCACCATTTTGTGTTTCGTTCGCATTAAGATACAAGATGGAGGGCAAATAATGTTTAGAATGGGTAGAAGGGGTCATGGTAGACTTATCTTGACCCCCTAGGTTTTCTAAGCGTGGCTGAGGAGGCTTATATGTGCGGAAAAAAAAACTTTTTTTTAAAAAATTCCGCGAGGTTAGCTTTCGGTTAGCGAACCGGGTAGCGCTCCGGGGAGCGAATTTTGTGGAAAATTAGTGAAAAAAGTTAGAGAAAAATAATAATTGTGAGTGATCAGATGTAGGGTAGCTCTGAGAAGAGCTTTTGGGTTTATGGTACATTTAGGTACTTATAAGTAGGTACCAATGCACAGTCTTAAATTCAGAATGAAAATTCTGTTGCCCTCATCTGAGAAGTGAACTCCATCTCCTCTGTAGATATCTTGCATGTAGTAACGCAAGTTATTGTTGTAAAGAGAGCCCATTCCATGGTCTCTCATGTAAGCTGAAACAGATTTGTTTACATGCTTCCTCGCTTTCTCAATTTGTGGACAAAATTGGTTGGACCACCTCCATTTCTGTCTTTGGCATATATTGGAATATACCAAGGCAGTTTGAGGAAAAAGTGCCATTAATTGCTCCAAGGTGTCCTTTAAAAGCATTTCCAGACCTACCCCTGTCAAAGTGCCCAAATCATTACCTCCACAGTGCACTATTAACAGGTCAGGTTTTGGCAAATGCATAAAGGTTTTCACCAATGGTATCAATTGGTGACATTTTAATCCTCTTTGGCCCAACCAGTTAATTTCCACATCTTGTAAATTGAGGTTGTGTAAATTTCTGCTCTCAGCATACCTTTGAGCCCAGTGGATGTAACTATGTCCAACAATCCAGACGTTAAACATGGTGGAAGAAGGTTGTTCTGCAGTCAGATGAAGTGTGGTAATGAAAGGGCAGTTGAAACAGTAGGAGTTTCTAAAGAAAAAAAACTGTGGATTTACAATGCTAATGATTCATTAGCAGTGATTGGTGCATTTCCATTTCTGAAAACAGAAAGTTAGGGTGCATGGATGTGTTCTTTGAAAGATGTAATTTGAATGGTCAAGGAAGAAACAATTAATGAAAGATTGCACTGGATACGCAGGTGCACTGAGAGTTCAGAGTTCAATTGAAACATTGTTGTGTGAATTTGCAAACATCAGAGGTCTTCCAGGAGGTGGTTGCTATGGAAACAAGGCAGACAGGGCAGAGGGGGGAAGGGTTTTGATTTGAAAAAAGTGAGGGAAGAGGTATGATTGGCTAATATGAGAGATATGTGAAAAGAATATCTGTATTTCTGTGCTTTCAATAGCTGCAGCCTTTGGAGTGCATCCTTTTTCTTCTGCTGAAGACAATTTGGTGTATTTCTGAGACTGTTTTCAAAACTCAAAAAATATTTGCTAAGGTGAGAAAAGATTTATTTAATTTAGATAGAGAATAGTATGATTTAAGGAGAAAATGATGAAGAAAGCTGTGTTTTTAAAATGTGGTTTTGTCTCTAGTTATATACTAATAGAATTAGTTTCATAGAGAAATTATAATTGCATATTTGGTGTAACATTCTGGCATGCTGTAACACAAGATATTGTAATACATGGAGGCCATTTCATGGTCTGTTATGTAAGCTGAAACAGATATGTTGCTTTTAAAAACGATTTCAGAAATCAATTACATTTCTGGATATTTACTGCTAGAGCTTCATAGGTTGTTTTGGGCCATATTTATAAGGTATTTGAGTGTCTAAGATGTTATGTTCGCCTTTTAAAATGTAAAGTGTTCCTCATGGGGCAAGTGTCTTGTAAATACGCTCCCACTTGTGCTTGGCAAATTTAGATTTTGATTATGGGAGTTACCTAGCCATGTTAATAGTGTCCCAAAAATGGTGCTAGGGCATTCCAGAAAACACTTTCATGTGTCTCAAGGACATTTTTAGTTATTTCTTCATGAATGCAGATATACAATTGATTTATATGCTGTGTTTAAAAACGAATTTTGAAATGAATTAAATTTCAGGATATGTACTGTTAGAGCTTCATAGGTTGTTTGGGGTCCTATTTAGAAGGCATTTTAGTGTCTTTGATGTTATTTTTCCCTTTTTAAATGGAAAGCGTTCCTCATGGGGCCCTGAGCAGTTCTTAGCCATGTTATTTCATAGGAAGTGGATAACATGGCTAAGAGCATTTGCTGGAAAATGCATGAATATCGCTGATTTTTCTGCTATATTCATGGATTGTGGCCGTTTTTTTTCACATTGCTTCATAGGTTGTTTGGGTTCATATTTAGAAGGCATTTTAGTGTCTTTGATGTTATTTTTCCCTTTTTAAATGGAAAGCGTTCCTCATGGGGCCCTGAGCAGTTCTTAGCCATGTTATTTAATAGGAAGTGGATAACATGGCTAAGAGCATTTGCTGGAAAATGCATGAATATCGCTGACTTTTCTGCGATGTTATTTTTCCCTTTTTAAATGGAAAGTGTTCCTCATGGGGCAAGTGTCTTGTAAATACGCTCCCACTTGTGCTTGGCAAATTTAGATTTTGATTATGGGAGTTACCTAGCCATGTTAATAGTGTCCCAAAAATGGTGCTAGGGCATTCCAGAAAACACTTTCATGTGTCTCAAGGACATTTTTAGTTATTTCTTCATGAATGCAGATATACAATTGATTTATATGCTGTGTTTAAAAAAGAATTTTGAAATGAATTAAATTTCAGGATATGTACTGTTAGAGCTTCATAGGTTGTTTGGGGTCATATTTAGAAGGCATTTTAGTGTCTTTGATGTTATTTTTCCCTTTTTAAATGGAAAGCGTTCCTCATGGGGCCCTGAGCAGTTCTTAGCCATGTTATTTCATAGGAAGTGGATAACATGGCTAAGAGCATTTGCTGGAAAATGCATGAATATCGCTGATTTTTCTGCTATATTCATGGATTGTGGCCGTTTTTTTTCACATTGCTTCATAGGTTGTTTGGGTTCATATTTAGAAGGCATTTTAGTGTCTTTGATGTTATTTTTCCCTTTTTAAATGGAAAGCGTTCCTCATGGGGCCCTGAGCAGTTCTTAGCCATGTTATTTAATAGGAAGTGGATAACATGGCTAAGAGCATTTGCTGGAAAATGCATGAATATCGCTGACTTTTCTGCGATGTTATTTTTCCCTTTTTAAATGGAAAGTGTTCCTCATGGGGCAAGTGTCTTGTAAATACGCTCCCACTTGTGCTTGGCAAATTTAGATTTTGATTATGGGAGTTACGTAGCCATGTTAATAGTGTCCCAAAAATGGTGCTAGGGCATTCCAGAAAACACAATCATGTGTCTCAAGGACATTTTTAGTCATTTCTTCATGAATGCAGGTATACAATTGATTTATATGCTGTGTTTAAAAACGAATTTTGAAATCAATTAAATTTCAGGATATGTACTGTTAGAGCTTCATAGGTTGTTTGGGGTCATATTTAGAAGGCATTTTAGTGTCTTTGATGTTATTTTTCCCTTTTTAAATGGAAAGCGTTCCTCATGGTGCCCTGAGCAGTTCTTAGCCATGTTATTTAATAGGAAGTGGATAACATGGCTAAGAGCATTTGCTGGAAAATGCATGAATATCGCTGATTTTTCTGCGATATTCATGCATTGCAGGCCTTTTTTTATCACATTTGCAAGCACTTCTTAGCCATGTTATCCAATGGGAGGTGGATAACATGGCTAAGGGCATTTGCTACAAAGGTTGTTTGGGGTTATATACCATTTTTGGGAAATTATTAACATGCCTATCTAACTCCCATAATCAAAATCTAAATTTGCCAACCGCAGGTGGGAGCGTATTTACAATAAATTTGCACCATGAAGAATGTAAAATAGCATACTAGATACTCAAATAACTTATAAATATGACCCAAAACATCTTATGAAGCACTAGTAGTGCATATTTCCAGAAATGTATTGGTTTTCATTTAATGATTTACTTCATTGGTAGGCCTTCACATGTTTTTTTACCTTGGTTTTTTTTCAGTGAAAATCTTATCTGCAACCATGTGTTGGCCTCACCTCAAATAAACAAAACAGGTGATGGACTGAATGTGGATCAATGACACACATTCACCCCAGTCAAAAGATCTGGGCCTAAACAAACCTTTAGATAGGCTACATCTTATCGTCATCCTGAATTAATGATTTAAAATATTAGGGAGTGATTTATGAGTGTTGTATGCCTGTTTTGTACCATTGAGTGTCATTTTTGTGATGCAGTGCTGGTGGAAAATATTTGCTATGTTAAATAATTAGTACGGCATTAAGTTTTAGATGACTGTTATTTATTTACTGTTTGGTAATAGTGGTTAATAACATTTTATATTATATTTTTTCACAGATTCAACTGCAGATTCTTTCATAGTTTGGAAAATGCCTTCCAGAAGTCGAATACGAAAGGCTAGAAAACGTCAAAGACAGCAGGATGATGTTTTATTGCAGCAGTCCTCTTCCCCAAATACTTATCAAAACACCAAGAAAGGTCCGGGTAAGAGCACGAAATCATTCTTAAGAAATATATGTAGTAAAAAAAATTTTGCTCAAAAAAATGTGTCTGTTTACAAAAAGAAAAGTAATTTAAATGGAAAGGAGAGACCCATCACAAATGTTACTGGTAGAGGAAGAGATAACTCTGTGCATGATAGTAGAAGGAAACAACAGTTTAGGGACATTCGACAACGAATGTTCCGTAATAGGATATTAGTTAATTTATTGAAAAATATTAAAAAGAAAGGCCAACAGAAAGCGGCATTTTATAGGAAGAAGAAAAATGTAGAGAAAATTATTGATCATGCTTTTGAAATCAAGCGAAAGTTGTTTATTTTGGTAATCAATAGAATTAGGAAACTAAGCAAGGTAATTTCTGATTTCAAAACAAAAAGTAGATGGAAGAGAGTAGTAAATCGTACTAACTTTTGTGAAGTTTTTTCTGGAGAATGGATGCATAGTTCAAGTTCTGAGGCATTTTTTAATGAGGAGACTTATTTTCAGGATAATGATTTGGTGCATGCAGTTGACATCAGTGGTCGAGCTTATGAAGTGAAGGATGGTTGTCCAGTTGAAAAAGAACAACTTGTGACAACAGAGACAGAAGAGGCGCTAAGTGATGAGGTTTTAGGAAGACGTCCTAAGGGTCCTGTGTACATTTGGAAGTGTAGTTCTATTTGCAGTGTGCGACAGGTTTCCATCAATTTGCTTTGTGATTTTATACGGACATTTAATAAGAAAAGTTTGAAGCAGAAAATGAAGTTGTTGCAAGATTTAGATCCTTGCAGAGTGAGACAAATGACAGGTTTGCGTGGTCATTCACTGGCTTGTCTTTCCAGGAGAGTATGCCAGAGTGTTTTTCATCATTTCAGGATGCTAGCAGTGCATCATAATAAAGTGAGAAAATTAGTGAGAATGTTGTATTATGCTAAGAGTCCAGCAATTATGCTTAAACAGTTATGTGCTGCTCTTTTGCATGGTTCTGAAATAGATGTGAAGAATATTTGTGAAGAAATTGAGTTTTGTTACTTTGGTAGTAGAGATGAGAATGTTCAAATTGACCCTGAAGTAGAGGGTAATGTGGAAGATAATGTACAGGTTTCCAGTACAGATAATTTTCAGAAGGAAATTGCCACGTTTCAGATGAAATCAAGTGAGAGGCCTAATTTCACTTGTGTATGTTGTCGACGCACTTATTATAAGAATCAGACTAAGGTAGTGGATTTATATGCAAAAAGTGAAAGGGAAAATAATAGTGAATGGAAGGATTTAGCCACATACTTGATGGTAGAAAATTATTTTGATTTGGGATCGGATCAACGTGTGTGTACTTATTGTTGTAATAAATTAAACCAAAACCAGATGCCTGCTAGGGCAGTTCATAATAATCTGGAATTGGTTGAGATTCCTTCTGAATTGAAGGATTTAAATACTTATGAATCTATTTTGATTCAAAGTATCCATCCCTTTCAGGCTATTGTAAGAATGGAGCCAAAGACAGGGAAGTTGCCTCCAGCAGATTTACAGAGAGGATTAAAGGGAAGAGTTGTTTATTTGCCTCTAGATTTGAACAAAAACATTAACACAATTGGAATAGAAAAAGTGGAAGAGGAACCTCTGGTTATCTTGGTTAATGGGGTTCCGACAAAGAATAAGAAAATATGGCAAGATTTAGTGGATGTTAGGAAAGTCAAAAAGGCAACAGTGTATTTGAAGAAAAATAATAAGTACTATAAGAATGTATATGTTGCAGAAGAGGAAGTAAGTGATGAAGAGGATAGCGATTTGTGTGCTGGCCAAATTGAGAAAGTAGAGGCCTCTAAAAGTGAAGAAATATATGAACATTATAGTGTTCATCCTTTGCATTCCAAGGAAGTCATGGGGAATGCTATTGAGTTGTTTCAAATGAAACAAGCCAAAGGGAGTCCCATTAGTGTTTGGGAGGAAAGTTTGGAAGCTCGGTGTTTCCCACAGCTATTTCCCACAGGTCAAGGAGGAAGATATGATGAGCGACCTCGTGAAATTCCTGCATCTGAATACCGGACTTTACGATTGTATGCAGAAGATCCTAGGTTTCGGCAATGTATTCCCTATTTGTTTCATCTCCTGTTTGAAAGCGATCTGTCTGGACTTTCATATGCAGTGAACCACATCTTAAAAAGTGGTATACAGATGCGAAACATCTCGGCAAGTGACTTTATGCATAAAGTCAATGTCCAAGACAGTATTTTGGATTCTCACTTAATTAATCTCATGGCGTGTCAGCGTGGTACTAATGAGTACTGGTACCGTCGTCATGGTGATTTAAAATGTATGCTGAGGAACTTAGGAACTCCGACATGGTTCCTCACTCTGAGCTGTGCTGAGTATGGCTGGGATGACTTACTTGAATTTCTACGAGAGGCAAATGGAAATATTGAAAACATTGAATTCAAGACACCTGGAGAACTGTGTTCTTTGGATCCTGTGAATGTATGCAGGTACTTCAATCATAGATTTGAAGCTATGATGTCTTTCATCACAAATAAAAAGAATCCACCTCTTGGAGAGGTGTTGGATTTCTTCTGGAGAAAGGAGTATCAAGCAAGAGGTGCCCCTCATATACATATGTTGCTGTGGATCAAGGATGCACCTAAATTTGGAACAGATCCGGATGACTTAGTGATGAATTTCATCGAACAGTATTCTACGTGTGCTGTTCCAAACGCAACGGAGAAGAAAAGTCTAAGAGAACAAGTTCTACGTTTCCAAAGCCATCGTTGTGGAAAGTACTGTCGTCGTAAATTCAGAAACAAGGACAAGTTCTACACCAAATGTCGTTTCAACTTTCCACGACCGGTGATTTCTAAAGGAAGAGTGAACAGTTTGATGTCTTCGCTGCGACATAATGTGACGAGGAAATCACCCAAGAATACATACAATTTGAAAAGGAATGAAGAGTCCAAGTACATCAATGACTACAACCCAGTGATTTTGTCCATGTGGAATGCCAACATGGATATACAGTTTGTGGCTGACAACTGTATGGCTGTGGCTCGGTATGTGACATCTTACATCACCAAAAAAGAAAAGACCGAACTGAAGGATATGTGGGAGGACATTTCCCATGAAAAGAGCCTCAGCAAGAAGTTGTACAGTTTCAGTCTAAAGATGTTGTCGCATCGAGAAATCGGAGCTTACGAATGTTCTGATCGATTGTCTTCAGCAAGTATCTATGCCAAATCCAGGAGTCTCGTTTGGGCGAGTCTTGGTCTTGCTGCAACGCGAAATCGAGTTCTAAAACCTGTTCGGGAAATTGAGTATTTGGCAGAAAAGGAACCAAACAGTACCGACATTTTGAAGACCAACATGTTGGATACATATTATCCAAATCGAAGCAGTCACCTTGAGAATGTTTGTCTATATGAGGTTCTCCAAAATTATATATTCAAGAGGAACATCAAAGAAGATATTGAGAAAGGAGTGTATGCTGTAATTGGAAGTGAGGGATGCCTGGTCAAGCAAAGAAAATGCCAATTAGTAAACCATCGAAAATTAAGTGGCGAATCTCCAGAAAAAAAGGAGTTTTTCTATTTAGCACTTTTACAACTTTTCAAGCCTTGGCGTGCAGAAGAGGAACTGCTTGGAGATTTCCTCTGTTACGAAGACTCTTTCAATGCAGCCAAGGAGTCCATAGAATGTCCTGCTTTTTCTAAATATCAAGAAATGCTAACTTTGGAAATTGAGCAGGAAGCAACGATTGCAGCCGAGATTGCCAGAGACAGTTCTCAGGACAGTCAGAGTTCTGTTTCATTGAGTCAAGATCCACTTGGAGGACCTATTATCGAAAATGAAGCTGCCACTGCTATGAATGAAGTAGAAAGAGCCATGGCACATGCTCAGGAGGATTCAGTTAACTTACAAGACTTGGAAAAACAACTCAACGTTGAGCAGAGGAAAATATATGATGAAGTTACCAAGGAAATTGAGCACGGATTAAGTCATGAGAAGAAAGAGTGCTCGTGTACGTCGTTGAAGCCTGTCCGACTGTACGTGAGTGGAGAAGCGGGAACTGGAAAAAGTTTCCTCATTAAAGCAATCTCTTGTTATTTGCAGGAAAGGACTGAGTCATCGCTGTCTTGTGTTGTGACCGCTCCTACTGGACTGGCAGCACATAATATTAAAGGTATTACTTTGCATCGTCTATTGATGCTGCCGGTGGAGCATGACAACAAATTACAATACAACAAGTTATCTGGAGATGCTTGCTGTGAAGTTTCAAGAGTCTTGAGGAAAATGAAACTACTTATCATTGACGAAGTAAGCATGGTTTCCAATGTCATGCTTGCCTTTGTGCATTTGAGAATGCAAGAAGTACTTAAAACTGAATATGATGTCTTATTTGGTGGGAAACACATTATTGTTTTCGGAGATCTTCTACAGCTGACACCAGTAAAAGGTCAACCTGTGTTCAAAATACTCACGCATGAAGATACCAGGAAGTGCCTAGGGAGCATTGGCAACGTCAATATATGGTTAAACTTCAATTATGCAGAACTGCATCAAAATATGCGTCAGGCAAAGGATGAAGATTACAAGAATATTCTACAAGATATTAGAATTGGAAAAGTGACCGAGCATGGGAAAGAAGCTTTAAATGCACGGTTACTGTCAAATTTGTATCCCAAACAAGAGATTGTGCCTGAGAATATTTTTCAGAAAATTACTGAGAAGAAATCCGGGATATGTCTCATGCCAACTCTTGCAGAATGTGCCATCTTCAACAACAAAATGTTGAATTTAGAAAAGCAAGACATTGTGAAACTGGAAGCTATCGACAAATTAGAGCATATGGGATCAACAATTATTTTGTCAGATAATTTGAAATCAAAATTGGATTCATTAGAGAAGACTATATCTAAGACAGCGGGTTTTGAAAAGACTCTGAATGTGTGTTTAAATTGCCGAATCATTTTGAGACGGAATTTACATGTAGAAAGAGGTCTGGTAAATGGATCAATGGGTAATGTTGTTGATTTTGAGAAATACAGAAATAGAGATGGAATAGAATTTTTAAGAATTAAATTTGATGGCATTGAGGAAGTACAGCAAATTGGTCGTTGTTCTGCTAGGTTTTTGCTTGTTAAAGACTTATATGTTCGCCGTAAACAGTTTCCTGTTTGCTTAGCATATGCGGTGACAATCCATAAATCGCAAGGTTTAAGTGTAGACTGTGCATTGGTGAATATTGGCAGTTCAGTGTTCAAGGAGGGTATGGCATATGTGGCATTGTCACGAGTTAGAACTTTATCGGGATTGTACTTGATTGACTGTGATGTCACAAACATTTGTGCGGATCTAGATTGTGTTAAGGAATACAATAGGTTAAGAAGAGAGTATGCGCCACATTTGCCTCAATATCCTTTGTTTGAGAAACGTGTGGTAGGCCGGAAACGTAGAAATAGCAGTAATAGTAGGGAGGTTGTTGCAAAAAGACTAAAAGTGAATGAACCGAAAGTTGTTAGCAGAAAGAAAGTGGATACTGTTGAAGAGATTGTTGGTTTTCAATTTGAAAACAGTTCTGGTGTCAACTGCTATGCAAATGTCGTTGTTAATGTTCTCTTTTCACTAGAGAGTTTAAAAGAACAGATTGTGTTCAATTCAGAACAAAGTTTATGCTGCTTGTTGAATTCTGTGTTAGAGAAATGTAGCACTGATCGTACAAAAGTAGAAAGTGTGTCTGAAGTTCGTTATCTGTTAGATGAATGTTCAGGTCAAACAGACTTCTCTGAAAATAATCAGCAAGATTGTCAGGAGTTTTTAATGTATATGCTTGATATATTGCAAGATGAGGGTGTAGATGTAGATCACCTGTTTGGGCTTTCTTATCAATGGCAGCATGACTGCGAGAACTGTATGGTATCAAGTACTACTAGTGTAGACTCAGAAAGATTTATATATGATTTTCATATGCAATGTTCATGAGCTTGACACTCATGTTGCCATATGACAGCATATCTCCACAGTAAACACAAGATAACTTTATGTGCTGGAAGTTAGGTTGGATGTTTGGCACAGTCTCTTGTGCCTCTCTTCCCGTCAAAGACAATGTGGATGTAGATCTTGCCACAGGAGTTGCCGTCGGATTGTCTTCAAGATCCCTTAATTCAGCCCGGCTATAGTTCAAGGGATGCCACCTGCTCATGTGACGATGCATTGTATAGTTCCCCATACTGTACTTCTTTTCTGTGCCTCTCGACAATCTGTAGTCACAGATGAGGCAGGTGGCATATTTTGCATTCACTTTCTTTGTTCCAGGAGGGATGGTGAAAAACTGCCAGATGAAACTGGTTTTTCGTTTAGAAACCCGGGGCAACTCATCAACAAATTGTTGTTCCTCTCTCTCCTCTTCTTCTTCTTCCTCATTTTCCTCCTCTCTGTTAGTCATAATTTGACTAAGTGGTCCTCTCTTCTTATGAGGAGGTGGAGGTGGTGGTGGGGGTGCACCAGCTGCAGCAAGAATGGAAGCCATTGTGGATCTTCAGATAAATGGTCTTTCTCTCACCAAGATGAAAGTCAGAGTGAGGAAATAAGGAGGGGTTTACATGATTTGGGGAAAACAAAAGTTCTGAGCCAATGAAAAGTGTTATTTTTAGGTCACATGACCTAGTCATACATCATTTGGAAACCAAAAGTGAAATGAACCAATGAGAAGTTTGATAAACAAGTCACATGACCTGTTCCGCTTACGTTACGCGGCGCGCGCCGCGTCCCAGATCGCTTCCGGTTCGCGGTCCGGAGCACTTCCGGGAGCGCTAACGCGACGCGTCATTAGACGCATTACGCGATAACGTGATATGTCGCGCTTCCGCGACGCGTCACTGTTCCGCTAACGTAACGTTGACCGGTTCGCGGACTAGATCGCGGCATCAAGATGAGCTAACGGAAAGCTTCCCGGTTCGCGAACTAGAAGCGAAGAAAAAAATATTTAAAAAAAATTATCAATAAATATCTATATATATTTTGGGATTTAAAGAATAATATATTTTACAGCTACAGATGTTAGCTTTTAAAAAACCAATGAAATTCACTGAAAAAACCATAGGTTATAGACCATATATAGTTAGAAATTTGCATTTAAAAAACCATTGAAATTCAATGAAAAAACCATAGGTTATAGACCATATATAGTTAGGAATTCGCATTTACAAAACCTTATTTTACTCGCACAAAACCATTGAAATTCCATATATAGTTAGTTGCGCTAACTATATATCGCGCACCCGCAATCCACTGCTGATGATGTCACATATTACATCATTCATGACATGGTCAGTGACATCACTGATGACATCACTGATGACATCTCAAATGACATCACTGATGACATCACTGATGACAACACCCAGTGACTGTATGTTTCTGTAAAGTTGAAATATGTCTTACATATTGAAGAATGAGTGGATGTATAAGTGTCTGGATGAAGGATTTAGTAGGTGCATGACTGACTGTATGAGTGAGTGATTAAATGTGTCTCACTGAGTGCATGGGTTAGTGACTAAACTGTCTTAATTTGTGCATTATTATGTCTGTTGTTCTGTAAACTGCTGCATGTGTTGATAAGTACCTATATGAGTAACTATATGGGATATTCATTGGTTGCCCAAGTATTTGTATGGGAGACTGAGTGTGTGTGTGGGTGGCTGGGAGGTGTGTGAGTCTGTGCATAGATGTGTAAGCAGTTGATTCACTAGGTGTATGAGTTCAAGAGTGCATGTGGAAACAGCTATATGGGCGGTTGACTGTGCATGGGTGTGTTGGTGAGTGAATGGATATCTCAGTGCTACATGTGCAAGTAAATACGTATGTAAAACACAATACATGTGAGAGATGACATATATAAATAACTGTGGATAAGAGCCAGTGAATGTGTGAGTGGTTGTATGGATCACTGTGAGCTTGTATCAGGGATTGTATAAGAGAGTAAATATGTCTAAGAAAATGTTTGAATAAGTAAGGTGTGTATAACTGTATAGTTGAGGAAATGGAGTGTGATTGATTCTTTCCATGACTGACTAGGTGTGTGAGTAACTCCATGGATGAGTGACAGTCTGTGAGTGTCTGTTTATACTGAGTGTATGTAAGGTTATATTAGAGTCTGAAGAGGTTCATTGTATTATCACATGAGTGATGTCATCAGTGATGTGATCAGTGATGTCAAATGAGATGTCATCAGTGATGTCAAATGAGATGTCATCAGTGATGTCATTTGAGATGTCATCAGTGATGTCATCAGTGATGTCACTGACCATGTCATGAATGATGTAATATGTGACATCATCAGCAGTGGATTGCGGGTGCGCGATATATAGTTAGCGCAACTAACTATATATGGAATTTCAATGGTTTTGTGCGAGTAAAATAAGGTTTTGTAAATGCGAATTCCTAACTATATATGGTCTATAACCTATGGTTTTTTCATTGAATATATATATATATATATATGCACAGAAAGAGAGTTGCCCTCTTGAAGATGCTACACACATCGGGGTTACAACACAAATCACAGCAGGCAGCAGTGTAGTCAGCAGGCTGCAGGCGTTTCGTTGGCCATACGCGTTTCGAGCTGCCATGAGCTCTTGATCACTGGCGGAAATGAATCAGAAAGCGGGCTTGTTAGAACAGCTGTTTTATTGAAATTAGAGTCCCGCCCAATATGAGCGTCACACACAGTGGCATGCTGGTAATGATAGTCCATATACTGCCACCTAAGACTCACGGTTCTTTAGCCCAGTGGCGTCCGCTTCTGCTCCAATGTAAATATCAATTCCCTGTCGGGCGAAAAGCACTGTCAGCGCTGCTTTCCTCTGCTAATATGTTCCCGCTGGTGAGGCCCCCTCTGTCCCAATTGAAGCGCTCGTGTCAGCAAGCGCCCAGGATCCGCTTGGTAGGCGTCGGAGCATCTTCGCGACCGGGCCGGCCGCTTGTATATGCACAGAAAGAGAGTTGCCCTCTTGAAGATGCTACACACATCGGGGTTACAACACAAATCACAGCAGGCAGCAGTGTAGTCAGCAGGCTGCAGGCGTTTCGTTGGCCATACGCGTTTCGAGCTGCCATGAGCTCTTGATCACTGGCGGAAATGAATCAGAAAGCGGGCTTGTTAGAACAGCTGTTTTATTGAAATTAGAGTCCCGCCCAATATGAGCGTCACACACAGTGGCATGCTGGTAATGATAGTCCATATACTGCCACCTAAGACTCACGGTTCTTTAGCCCAGTGGCGTCCGCTTCTGCTCCAATGTAAATATCAATTCCCTGTCGGGCGAAAAGCACTGTCAGCGCTGCTTTCCTCTGCTAATATGTTCCCGCTGGTGAGGCCCCCTCTGTCCCAATTGAAGCGCTCGTGTCAGCAAGCGCCCAGGATCCGCTTGGTAGGCGTCGGAGCATCTTTGCGACCGGGCCGGCCGCTTGTATATGCACAGAAATAGAGTTGCCCTCTTGAAGATGCTACACACATCGGGGTATACAAGCGGCCGGCCCGGTCGCGAAGATGCTCCGACGCCTACCAAGCGGATCCTGGGCGCTTGCTGACACGAGCGCTTCTTAACTGTGGTGTGACTCTGCATTAGATACCGTAATTTGGATTTGTTAGAAAGTGGTTAAAATTGTAACAGAGCACACTTTTTATAAATATAGGTGTATCCATAAGGTGTACCGATGTAATATGGTTTTATTTTTATAAAAACTTTTATAAAATATAAAAAATAAACTTTGAGAGTTACAAAGAATGACATTCATGTGTGGCGTACTATTGGTAATCATAAAATGGTAATTATAACGTGACAATAATTGAAATGTGTAGGCCGCATGGTCACCAACTGAAAGATTAATACACAGAAAGGAAAATTTTGATATAATAAAAAATAATAATGCATCTTCAAGAGGGCAACTCTCTTTCTGTGCATATATATATATATATATATATATATATTCACTGAAAAAACCATAGGTTGTAGACCATATATAGTTAGGAATTAGCATGTACAAAACCTTGAAAATTCACTGAAAAAACCATAGGTTATAGACCATATATAGTTAGGAATTTGCATTTACAAAACCTTATTTTACTCACATAAAACCATTGAAATTCCATATATAGTTAGTTGCACTAACTATATATCGCGCACCCGCAATCCACTGCTGATGATGTCACATATTACATCATTCATGACATGGTCAGTGACCATTCTCCCCGCGTCCCCGCCCGCCATGAGTATCAAAACTGCATTCATATCTCGTGATATCAAGGTTGTTCAACCAGTACACAACAAGGAGTTACGAGTCCCATTTTGGGCGAGGCCGGGCAGGTGCAAGATATAGTCAAAATGTCTCCACCAACCATCGGCCAGACCAGAACCCCTTTCTGCCCTTTATGCTACAAGATGGTGTCTTCCATTCAGAAAATATTGTTGGCAGCATTTTGAAAGGAAAGATAAACAGCCGTTCTCCTAGTGAGTCTCACATTGTTACATTTAGGAAGAATGTTGAAGAGTAGTATGTTGAAAATCTGAAGCCATTGTTCTACAAACTCTCAATCAGCCTTGGATGGAAAAAAAAATCCTGAAGAATGTACAAACTGAAAACCAATTTTTGTCTGTATAGCATCAACAGCAACGCTTGAGTCAGCTTTGTGTGAAGCCGCCATTTTGATTCAATCAATAACGTCCCCCTGCACACATTCAGGGACCTGGTCGTGTCTTCAGGTCAAACGGATTATGGGACAAGATGCAGAAAAGAAAAGGAAAAAAGTTCCGCCGGACCTCGGGAGCCGGCCGCCTATGTCATGGGCGATCTTTGGCCACACCAGGGCAATAATGAAGCTGCAGCAGGTGCAAATAAGCTTCAGACAGTGTTACAAACACTGCTCAGAACTCTCAACTATGGCACTCAACATCCAGGACTTGCCATCCGGATCTTGGCGCCTTGTGCTGGTTCCGACATATTCACACATCGGTCCACTACTGACATCACCTCATAAGCCAACGGGGCACCCCACGCCGACTTTTGGCGCAGCATTGTAGGATGGCCACACCAGTGCGGCAACTTGCTGGACACCACCTCGGTGCCATCCGGATCTCGGCGCGTTCGAGTCACTGTACCGCAAGAGTGACCGCAACTCAGCTGGACACGCCGTCTTTCGGCGCAGCATTGTAGGATGGCCACACCAGTGCGGCAACTTGCTGGACACCACCTCGGTGCCATCCGGATCTCGGCGCGTTGTGCTGCCTTCGGCCTACTGTAGCCGCAAGTGCGGACGCAACTCAGTTGGACGGCGAGTGAAACGCTAAGGGGCGCCCCACTGCAGCCGAGGAGCCTCCATCTTGGGGGAGACGCACAGCCCCCACTGACTGATGCGACCTTACAGGCCAACGGGGCACCCCACGCCGACTTTCGGCGCAGCATTGTAGGATAGCCACACCAGTGCAGCAACTTGCTGGACACCAACTCGGTGCCATCCGGATCTCGGCGCGTTGTGCTGCCTTCGGCCTATTCGCACATCGGTCCGCTACTGACGCCGCCTCACGTGCCAACGGATTTTCTACGCTTTTTGTAGCCCTATGCCGCATAACAGGTCATGTGACTTGTTTATAAAACTTTTCATTGGTTCATTTTACTTTTGGTTTCATAATGATGGAAGGCTTGGTCATATGACCTAAAAATAACACTTTTCATTGGTTTAGAACATTTTTTTTCCCAAACGATGAAAGCCCCACCTTGTTTCTGGATGATTGAGACTGAAGCTGGCGTCAGCATGAGAGCACCACCATCTCGTGGCTCCGTCGTGGTCATTCCGCGAGCAATCATGGCAGCCGCTCCCCACCGGAAGCCTGCAGGAGTCGAGGGCCCCCAAGACTTTTGTAGAATCTTCACTGCTGAGGGGACGCTTTCGAGAATGGAGCCCAAGCCCTAGCAGGCAAGCGTCCGAGTTCCAAGGTGTCGCAGCGCCATTTTAGTGGACCAGGCCCAAATCCGAAGAGCCGTCCGCCATTTTAAGAGTCCTATGGCAGCCGCCTATCGCTGCACCGCAAGAGTGGGCGCAACTCAACTACATGGTGAGCGAGACGCTGTAGCCGCAAGAGCGGGAGATAAACAGCTGAATGGAGGATGAGGCACAGTGTAGCAAAAGCGGGCGGAATGGCAACTGAAACGGTAAAGGGGCGCCCCAGTACAGCAGACGAGCCTCCACCTGGGGAGGCCCGTTCACGCCGCCTCCCCCACGCCCCCCCGGGGCGCCCCACGCCGTTTTTCGGAGCAGCATTGTAGGATACCAAAACCAGTGCGGCAAGTTACTGGACATCACCTGGCTGCCATCCACATCTCAGCGCGTTCTGCTGCCTTGGGACTATTCGCACAACAGACCGCTACTGACGAGGCCTCCCCCCGCACCACCCGGGACGCCCCACGTTGTTTTTCTGAGCTGCATTGTAGGAAACCAAAAACCAGTGCGGCACCCAGGTAACATCACCTGGGTGCCGTCCAGAACTCAGCACGTTGTGCTGCCTTGAGACTATTTGCACAAAAGACAGCTACTGACCATTGTTGCTTCTTTTTGCCAAAAAATGTTTAAATGTATTTACAGTTTTTGTTGCGTTCGATATATTTATAAGTTACTAAAGTTTTATAATCCTACTTTGTTGGAGTGCTATATATTTTTAAAAAATCGGGTGAATGGGGCCTTGAATCGGGTTATTGTCATGTGTGGGCTTTGCAAGTGTACTGCTACAGGATCGGACATTTCAAACTCAAATGCACGTTCTTTTTCTTACCTTTCCGAAGCATGGAGCGCAATAGCAGGCAGAGAAAGGGTGATGCAAGTGTTGAACACTGCCTGGCCTGGCAAGTTGCTGGCAGTGCCCCCCCCCGCCCGCTCCTGAAAGAGGGCACACACACACCGCCGCCCCGAGTACTTCACAGATCTTTAAAAGACCATGCGCTTGTTAATGAGGCTTAAATGGTTTATCACCCCTTCTAGAGCCCCTGCATCAGCCCTCTGACGTTTCCTGGAAGAATTAGCACGTAACACAATACCAAGCCCTGTCAGCTGAAACCCCCGAGGAATCGGGTGTTTGCTTGCAGGAATCGGGAGGCGGGAGACTAGCACTGAAATCGGTAGTCTCACGCCTGAATCAGGAGGGTTGGCATGTCTGGATTCTCTACAGCTGGGGCCATAAACTACATCCACAGGGCTAGGTGATAGCCTGGGACCGGCCTGGACAATCGGACACAGAGGACGAGGAGTGTCAGAGGGTGCGGTAGTGAATAGGGTGAAAAGGAGGTGTCGGGCGGGCACAGGGTGTGATTCTCAGGGAAGAGCAGCGCAGATGGGGGGAAGTTTATGGCCCATGCATGAGAGAGAGAGCGGGGGTGACCAGTGCGTGGGGGAGATGCTTGCGAGGGTGGGGATCCGTGCTGAGAATCGACGGCGTGCAGAGAGTGACTCTGGTCAAGGCATCTAAAATGGCTGCCGTGCACGACAAAATTGTTGCATTGGAAAAAAGGCAAGATGGCGCAGACAATGTTTATCAATAAGGATTCATTTATAACAAAATATTTTATCGCACTGACAAATTGGCGGTCAACACTTCCTGATTTCCATCGAATCGAACGTTAACAGGCGTCACGCAGCAAAAAAAAAAAAAAGCTCACGCACAGCCGCTGGAAGACATGAATCAACATATATGAGCCTCCTCAGCCACCCTCAGAAAACATAAGGGATCAGGATACGTCTCCCGCACCCCCTTATACCTAGTAATTTAATTAAAACGAAACACAAAATGGCGAATTCCCGTTTCGCTACCAGTTTGCGGCCCAGTTTGCGGCCCGGGAAGCGCTTCTACTGTGAAAAATCAATTTTATTTTTTTTCCCCACGGGACCCTTTAATAACCCCAACATCATTCCTAGGGGGTCAAGAGGGGTCTACCTTGCCCCCTTTCATTAAATTCCCCCTTCGTTTTTCACCTCTTCTTCTCTCTCAATCCTACCGAGAGATAAGATGGCGCACGCACAGCCGCTGGAAGACATATATCAACATATATGAGCCTCCTCAGCCACCCTCCGAAAACATAAGGGATTAGGATACGTCTCCCGCACCCCCTTATACCTAGTAATTTAATTAAAACCAAACACAAAATGGCGAATTCCCGTTTCCCTACCAGTTTGCGGCCCAGTTCGCGGCCCGGGAAGCGCTTCTACCGTGAAAAATCATTTTTTTTTATTTTCCTCACGGGACCCTTTAATAACCCCAACATCATTCCTAGGGGGTCAAGAGGGGTATACCTTGCCCCCTTTCATTAAATTCCCCCTTCGTTTTTCACCTCTTCTTCTCTCTCGATCCTACCGAGAGATAAGATGGCGGCCGCTCCGGACTGTTTAGAATGTTGACAGACACCGGAAAGCCAATCAGCTTCGCATCGCAAAGTTCCGTTTCGCGAAAAGTAAGCGGACCGGAGCGCAGCCCGGAGCGCTGTTACAGATATATATCTTGTTTTGAGCGTTAATTTCTCAAAATCCACTGGAGCACATATATTGAGACCTAGCAAAGGCACATCGGGCTAACAGTCCCTACAATTTTGCCAAGTTTCGTGCAAATCCATTCAGCCGTTCGAGCTAAAAGTGAGGCCAACGGCCCTATAGAAAACTCTATGTTAAAAACGCGTTTTGGGACCCCCCTTTTTTCTCGGCCCCCCCTTGACGAAACACCCCCAAATTTTCAAGGGCTGCTAAGAAACAAAATGTGCCATTTTCCTGAAAATTTCAGCCGATTCCGTCCACAAACGCCAAAGTTATTAGACATAGAATTTTCAAAAATCCCATAGGGAAAAAATCCTAACTATATATACCTACTGGCGACAGCCAGTAGGTAATATATATATATATATATTCACAGAAAAAACCATAGGTTATACTCCATATATAGTTAGGAATTTGCATTTACAAAACCTTGAAAATTCAATGAAAAAACCATTGGTTTTAGGCCATATATAGTTAGGGATTTGCATTTAGAAAACCTTATTTTACTCGCATAAAACCATTGAAATTCCATATATAGTTATAAGCGCTAACTATATATCGCGCACCCGCAATCCACTGCTGATGATGTCACATATTACATCATTCATGACATGGTTAGTGACATCACTGATGACATCACTGATGACATCTCAAATGACATCACTGATGACATCACTGATTACAACATCCAGTGACTGTATGTTTCTGTAAAGTTAAAATATGTTTTACATATTGAAGAATGAGTAGATATATAAGTGTCTGGATGAAGGATTTAGTAGGTGCATGACTGACTGTATGAGTGAGTGATTAAATGTGTCTCACTGAGGGCATGAGTTAGTGACTAAACTGTCTTAATTTGTACATCATTATATCTGTTGTTCTACAAACTGCTGCATATGTTGATCAGTAGCTATATGAGTAACTGTATGGGTTATTGATTGGTTGTCCAAGTATTTGTATGGGAAACTGAGTGTGTGTGTATGGGTGGCTGGGAGGTGTGTGACTCTGTACATAGATGTGTGAGTAGTTGATTCACTATATGTATAGATTCAAAACTGCATGTGGAAACAGCTGTATGGGCGGTTGACTGTGCATGAGTGTATTAGTGAGTGAATGGATATCTCAGTGCTACATGTCAAATTAAGTACATATGTAAAACACAGTACATGTGAGAGTTGACATCTATAAATAACTGTGCATAAGAGCTAGTGAATGTGTGAGTGGCTGTATGGATCATTGTGAACATGTATCAGAGATTGTATAAGAGAGTAAAGTAAATATGTGTTAGTATATGTTTGAATAAGTAAGGTGTGTATAACTGTATAGTTGAGAAAATGGAGGTGTGATTGATTTTTGGCATAACTGACTAGGTGTGTGAGTAACTCCATGGATGAGTGACTGTCTGTTTACACTGATTGTATCTAAGGTTATATTAGAGTCTGAAGAGATTCATGGTATTATCACATGAATGATATCATCAGTGATGTGATCAGTCATGTCAAATGAGATGTTATCAGTGATGTCATCAGTGATGTCATTTGAGATGTCATCAGTGATGTCATCAGTGATGTCACTAACCATGTCATGAATGATGTAATATGTGACATCATCAGCAGTGGATTGCGGGTGCGCGATATATAGTTAGCGCTTATAACTATATATGGAATTTCAATGGTTTTATGCGAGTAAAATAAGGTTTTCTAAATGCAAATCCCTAACTATATATGGCCTAAAACCAATGGTTTTTTCATTGAATTTTCAAGGTTTTGTAAATGCAAATTCCTAACTATATATGGAGTATAACCTATGGTTTTTTCTGTGAATTTCAATGGTTTTTTAATAGCAAACATCAAAAGCTGTCAAATGTCAAGTACGTGATAGGTAAAAACGTTTTCGTGTTTATGCACGCTGATGTGCTTTGAACGCTGCCCCCCCTCCCCACTCCCCTCTTTTCTCTTAGTAGTACTCTCTCTTTGCAGATAGTGAACGGTAGTTAACGCAGACCTTTACCCCTGTTGTAATCCGTCGTACCTGCTTGTCTCTCCATTTGATTGATTATTATCCAAGCATTTACTGTTTTACAATTGGTTCTCTTTGGATCATTCTCTATTTACAAACAAGCACAAAGTCGCAATACTCTGTTTAGTCTTTGCAGATAGTGAAAAATCGTGTAAAAAAATAAAAGTAATCGAGCAAAATCAGTAGGCCACTAATTGGATCTCTTTTTAACCTCGGTAAAATACAAACATTAGGAATAACCCTTCATGAGAAATACGAAAATAGTGAAATGAATTGAGCTCCACACCATGAGGGCTGCAAAACAGCTCGACTCCGCCACCCACACCGCCCAAAATAACGGCAAACCCTATGCAAATATTATAAATATACACAACACACCACCAAAGAAACAGAATAAAACATTTTATTAAATAACTATTTACATAACTATTTTATACTTTTTATTGCCCGATCCGGCTAGCTCAATCGATCGAGCATGAAACTCATGCACTGATAACAAGCGTTGAGAGTTTGTAGAATGATGGCTTCAGATTTTCCACATACGGTGTAGTGGCGCGAACTGGCAGGGGCCGTTTGGATTCTACCCCTTCTCCAAATAAGATTTTCATACGTGAATGTTCGTTCATGCTTTTTGTCCCTGAGTTGCTTCCATGTCACTGCCTTACATAAATGGCATAAGTCTTGGTTATTGAGTGCCATACTTCAGAATTCTAAGCAGGTCTTGTAACACTGTTTAAACCTTATTGGCACCTGCTGCAGCTTCACTATTCAAAGTAAGTGGGGTCCATTTGTGGACCTGACTGCATTGGAAAACAATGTGATACGGTGCCTCCCTAAACCGCTTGACGGAGGCCCCCGAGGGGCGGTGAGATGGCGCGGACTGAGAGGGGGCGCTTGGCTCCTGCCCCCTCCCCAAGTCGTGTTGCCCTGGTGAGGCCTGAGATCGCCCCCGGCATAGGCGGCCGGCTCCCGGGGTCCGGCGGAATTTTTTCCCTTTTGAAGAATCTTTCATTCTGGACCTTGTCCCACAATCCGTTTCACCTGAAGACACGCTGTCGTAGGGCGCCCCTTTACCGTTTTAGTTGCCATTCCGCCCGCTTTTGGTACTCTGTGCCTCTTCCGCCATTCAGCTGTTTACCGCTCGCTCTTGCGACTACAACGTCTCGCTCACCATGTAGTTGAGTTGCTCCCGCTCTTAAGATTTGACCGAACTTTTTGGACTGCTGAAAGCGGTGGAATTCCGACCGCTGGTTGGTGGAGACATTTTGACTATATTCTGCACCTGCATTGTCGCGTAATGCGTCATATGACGCGACGCGTTAGCGCACCCGGAAGTGCTCCGGTGCGCAAGGCGCAGCTTCCCGGAAACGATCCAGAGCGCGCCGCGCAGCGCGTAACGTAAGCATAACAGGTCATGTGACTTGTTAATAAAACTTTTCATTGGTTCATTTTACTTTTCTTTTCCTAATTATGTAAGACTAGGTCATGTGACCTAAAAATAACACTTTTCATTGGATTAAAACATTTTTTTTCCCCAAACGATGAAAGCCCCACCTTGTTTCTGGATGTTTCAGACTGAAGCTGGCGTCACCATGAGAGCACCACCATCTCGTAGCTCCGTCGTGGCCATTCCGCAAGAAATCATGGCAGCCGCTCCCCACCGGAAGCCTGCGGGAGTCGAGGGCCCCCAAGACTTTTGTACAATCTTCAAGGCTGAGGGGACGCTTTCGAGAATGGAACCCAAGCCCTGGCAGACAAGCGTCCGAGTTCCAAGGTGTCCCAGGGCCATTTTACTGGACCAGGCCCAAATCCGAAGAGCCGGCCGCCATTTTAAGAGTCCTGTGGCAGCCGCCTACCGCTGCACCGCAAGAGTGGGAACAACTCAACTACATGGTGAGCGAGACGCTGTAGCCGTAAGAGCGGGCGGTAAACAGCTGAATGGCGGATGAGGCACAGTGTAGCAAAAGCGGGCGGAATGGCGACTGAAACGATAAAGGGACGCCCCACTACAGCAGACAAGCCTCCGCCATGTGCTTCAAAACTGCATATGTATCTCGTGATATCAAGGTTGGGCAACCAGTACAGAACAAGCAGTTACGAGTCCCATTTACACCGGCGCCATTTTGGGCGCGGCCGGGCAGGTCCAGGATCTACTGAAACATAAAAAATGAGGCTGACGTCTCTGAAGCAGTTCACGAACAGCAGGACATAGCAAATAAACATGAACTCTCTAAAGCTGTTAACTCACTGCAGAACAAAACAAGTGAACCTGAAACCTCTGGAATAATTGTCGCTCAAAAGAACAACACACAAAACTCTGTAGAGCCTGAAGAAAAAAAAACAGAAGGGCACTGTAGTTTCAGACACACTTAACACTAATGACGAAACAAAGATATCGTCTGTTTATAAAGCAGTTATCATCTTGACAGAATTGACAAAGAAGTGTACAGACACCAATGCATCAGCATTCTCGGAGATAACATCTTAAGGAACAAAGAAAGACCTGTTCACTCTTGACACCCCAGGTGCTGTGTATATTGCACTATAGTGCTGCATCGAGAAAACGGGCAACCCTATTGATGTGGATTTTTCATTATTGATTATTGTAAAGAAATGGCGACTCCCCCCTTTAGCAGATTAGCTAAATGTTTGCGTAATTTAGGCATAAAAGTTATATTATTGTTGTTGTTGTTGTTATCGTTATAGTTCTGGTTAATTTCAAAAAATGGTTAAATATATTTACAGTTTTTGTTGCGTTCGTTATATTTAAATATTAATAAAGTTTTAAAATGTAACTGTCTTGGAGTACTATATTTTTTTTAAAAATCGGGAGAATGGGGCCTTGAATCGGGTTATTGTCATGTGTGGGCTTTGCAAGTGTACTACTACAAGATCGGACATTTCAAACTCAAATGCACGTTCTTTTTCTTACCTTTCCGAAGAATGGAGCGCAATAGCAGGCAGAGAAAAGGTGATGCACGTGTTGAACACTGCCTGGCCTGCAAATTGCTGCCAGTGCCCCCCCGCCCGCTCCTGAAAGAGGACACACACACACCGCCGCCCCGAGTACTTCACAAATCTTTAAAAGACCATGCGCTTGTTCAATGGGAAGTGGATAACATGGCTAAGAGCATTTGCTGACTAATGCATGAATATCGCTGACTTTTCAGCGATATTCATGCATTGCGGCCGTTTTTTATCGCATTTGCGATAAACCTTGCTAATAGCAAGGTTTATGTGCGATAAAATTCGCCGAAGTGCGGCGATAATTATTGTCTCTAAACAAGTTAGAGACAAAAATTACCGCTAGCTGTTGGAAATATGCCCCCGGGTTTTTCCTTGCAGGAATCGGGAAGCGAAAGACTAGCACTGAAATCAGTAGTCTCACACCTGAATCGGGAGGGTTGGCATGTCTGGATACTCTACAGCTGGAGCCATAAACTACATCCGCAGGGCTAGGTGATAGCCTAGGTCCGGCCTGGACAATCGGACACAGAGGAAGAGAAGTGTCAGAGGGTGCGGTAGTGAATAGGGTGAAAGGGAGGTGTCGAGCGGGCACAGGGTGTGATTCTCAGAGAAGAGCAGCGCAGATGGGGGGAAGTATATGGCCCATGCATGAGAGAGAGAGCGGGGTGACCAGTGCGTGGGGGAGATTCTTGCGAGGGTGGGGAGCCATGCTGAGAATCGACGGCGTGCAGAGAGTGGCCCTGGTCAAGGCATCTAAAATGGCTGCCGTGCACGACAAAATTGTGGCATTGGACAAAAACGCAAGATGGCGCAGACAATGTTTATCAATAAGGATTCATTTATAACAAAATATTTACTCGCAGTGACAAAATGGTGTTCAACACTTCCTGATTTCCATCGAATCGAACGTTAACAAACGTCACGCAGCAAAAAAAAAAAAAAAAAAAAGCTCACGCACAGAGCGGTTTTTAGCCATGTTATCCAATGGAAGGTGGATAACATGGCTAAGAGCATTTGCTGGATAATGCATGAATATCGCTGACTTTTCAGCGATATTCATGCATTGTGGGCGATGTGCGGCGATAATTTTTGTCTCTAAACAATTAAAACGAAGCACAAAATGGCGAATTCCCGTTTCGCTACCAGTTTGCGGCCCAGTTCGCGGCCCGTGAAGCGCTTCTACCGTGAAAAATCAATTTTTTTTTATTTTCCCCACGGGACCCTTTAATAATCCCAACAACATTCCTAGGGGGTCAAGAGGGGTATACCTTGCCCCCTTTCAATAAATTCCCCCTTTGTTTTTCACCTCTTCTTCTCTCTCAATCCTACCGAGAGATAAGATGGCGGCCGCTCCGGACTATTTAGAATGTTGACAGACACCGGAGAGCCAATCAGCTTTCTGTTATCCAATGGAAGGTGGATAACATGGCTAAGAGCATTTGCTGGATAATGCATGAATATCGCTGACTTTTCAACGATATTCATGCATTGTGGCCGATGTGCGGCGATAATTTTTGTCTCTAAACAATTAAAACGAAGCACAAAATGGCGAATTCCCGTTTCGCTAGAGCGGGGTGACCAGTGCGTGGGGGAGATTCTTGCGAGGGTGGGGAGCCATGCTGAGAATCGACGGCGTGCAGAGAGTGGCCCTGGTCAAGGCATCTAAAATGGCTGCCGTGCACGACAAAATTGTGGCATTGGACAAAAACGCAAGATGGCGCAGACAATGTTTATCAATAAGGATTCATTTATAACAAAATATTTACTCGCAGTGACAAAATGGTGTTCAACACTTCCTGATTTCCATCGAATCGAACGTTAACAAACGTCACGCAGCAAAAAAAAAAAAAAAAAAAAGCTCACGCACAGAGCGGTTTTTAGCCATGTTATCCAATGGAAGGTGGATAACATGGCTAAGAGCATTTGCTGGATAATGCATGAATATCGCTGACTTTTCAGCGATATTCATGCATTGTGGCCGATGTGCGGCGATAATTTTTGTCTCTAAACAATTAAAACGAAGCACAAAATGGCGAATTCCCGTTTCGCTACCAGTTTGCGGCCCAGTTCGCGGCCCGTGAAGCGCTTCTACCGTGAAAAATCAATTTTTTTTTATTTTCCCCACGGGACCCTTTAATAACCCCAACAACATTCCTAGGGGGTCAAGAGGGGTATACCTTGCCCCCTTTCAATAAATTCCCCCTTCGTTTTTCACCTCTTCTTCTCTCTCAATCCTACCGAGAGATAAGATGGCGGCCGCTCCGGACTATTTAGAATGTTGACAGACACCGGAGAGCCAATCAGCTTTCTGTTATCCAATGGAAGGTGGATAACATGGCTAAGAGCATTTGCTGGATAATGCATGAATATCGCTGACTTTTCAACGATATTCATGCATTGTGGCCGATGTGCAGCGATAATTTTTGTCTCTAAACAATTAAAACGAAGCACAAAATGGCGAATTCCCGTTTCGCTACCAGTTTGCGGCCCAGTTCACGGCCCGGGAAACGCTTCTACCGTGAAAAATAATTTTTTTTTTATTTTCCCCACGGGACCCTTTAATAACCCCAACAACAATCCTAGGGGGTCAAGAGGGGTATACCTTGCACCCTTTCAATAAATTCCCTCTTCGTTTTTCACCTCTTCTCTCTCGATCCTACCGAGAGATAAGATGGCGGCCGCTTCGGACTGTTTAGAATGTTGACAGACACCGGAGAGCCAATCAGCTTTCTGCGCGCAAAGTTCCGTTTCGCGAAAAGTAAGCGGACCGGATCGCTGCCCGGAGCGCTGTTACAGATATATATCTTGTTTTGAACGTTAATTTCTCAAAAACTACTGGAGCACATATATTGAGACCTAGCAAAGGCACATCGGGCTAACAGTCCCTACAATTTTGCCAAGTTTCGTGCAAATCCATTCAGCCGTTCGGGCTAAAAGTGAGTCCAACCGCCCTATGGAAAACTCAATGTTAAAAACGCGTTTTGGGACCCCCCTTTTTTCCCAGCCCCCCCTTGACGAACCCCCCCCAAATTTCCAGGAGCTGCTCAGAAACAAAATGTGCCATTTTCCTGAAAATTTCAGCCGATTCCGTCCACAAACGCCAAAGTTATTAGGCATAGAATTTTCAGAAATCCCATAGGGAAAAAATCCTAACTATATATACCTACTGGCGATAGCCAGTAGGTAATATATATATATATATATATATATATATATATATATATATATATATATATATATATATATATATATATATATATATATATATATATATATATATATATATATATATATATATATATATTTTTTTTTTTTTTTTCGAATATTGAATAATGAGGAAGAAATGTGGACCCACATCTAATAAATTGTCAAACAACTGGGGGGAGATCATATCTGAGAAAAGAAAGAAAGAAATTTGTCTCCCAAATCTCAAGATTTGACCAAAAACTGATTAGAACATGATAATACCCATTCAGGGCTTTATCACCAGGGTCACGTTGAGTACCATAACCAAGGCAACTCCCACCCATAATATCCGTGAACCACCTTTTACAGTTTCCAAATCCGAAAGCAAAAATAGTTGTTCAATAAAATGAGTGATAATGAGAACTGTACAGGATAATGGCCTTTAGAAATGATAGGCTACCAGGAATATGTGATGTAACATTATACCTAAATATAAATTGCCATTACTAATGAATTGATTAGTATAATCACACAATGATTTGTGAATGCGCTAAAAAGCACTGATGATTGTACATAAATTGTATATATATGAAATTGTTCTAGCGCGATATTGACCACTACAAGATGGCCGCCATTTCCAATGATGGAATTGTATGAAATGTGCCAATTTTTATTTTTACTTTTAGCACACGTGACAGGAAGTCACAATGATTTTTTATTTAAATCACTTTAAAAACATGCGATGGTTTACACTGACGAAGGCGGCAACGCCGAAACGCGTTTGTAATCCTTGTTATGCTGCAGAGCTATGAATAAAATGACTAGCCACGCTAAAGTGACTTTGAGTGCTCTTCTTTGAGACGAGTCCCAGGTACGGAGGGGCTGAAGTGTTTGAAAAAAAAATTATATATATATATATATATATATATATATATATATATATATATATATATATATTACCTGTTTTCTATAGGAAATCCGCAACATTCTATTGGGAATAACTGTGGCGCCGGTTGAGGAATCTGCCTGTAATTGCCTGTAATTTTCCTTAAATTTGCCTCGCTGCGCTCCGCTCCTTCCCTGAAAGTTTGGGGGGGATTCGTCATGCGGGGGCCGAGATAAAGGGGGGTCCCAAAACGTGTTTTCACAATGTTAATTTCCATAGGGCGGTTGGACTCACTTTTAGCTCGAACGGCTGAATGGATTTCCACAAAACTTGGCAAAATTGTAGGGACTGGTAGCCCGATGTGCCTTTGCTATGTCTCAAGATATGTGCTCCAGTGGATTTTGAGTAATTAAGATCAAACAAATATATATATCTGGGCGGAGCCTAACCACATATCTGATCTGATTGGCTGTCAGCACTTCATCCAAGAAGTGTTGGCAGCCATCTTGGGACCAATATACAAGATAGCACCTCATTAAAAAGCATTGTAGTTAATAGAGGGTTTTAGGAATTTAGTTACATTATAAATCATTTGTTGATGGTACCATACTCATTTTAGGAATTGTGGTGTGTTCTAAGGTGATTTTACCATGTGAAAAAGCCTTCTGCTGTGATATCAGGAATCATGTTTGAAAGAAAACTAATATCTCATGATTTTCCCACAGTGGTTTGGAAGGGGATCTATAAGCTAAACTGAAAGCATATTTTCTGTAAATTCACATTATCTTTCTCAGTCATGTGACAATGAAGTCTGACATTCTCAGTAAAACATGTACATCCAACAAGGACAGAGACTGTCAGTTGATTCCTTTGTGTTCTACTGCAGCCTCCTAGAGTGTTCTAAAGAACAACTAGAGCGCTAACAGTCCTATTTATTACAAAGGTATGGCACACCTGAAGCCATCGTGATGGGAATAAAGTGGTAACTCTTAAAACATTTAATTTAAAAAGGAACAAAATGAGGGGGTATATTATATCATAGAAAGTATTATTAGTGCTGCAGAAAGAAAAATTAGGGGACATTTTGAGTGACTTCTCAAATCCTCTTCTATTTCATTAAAAAATTCTGACATGTAGTCTCCCAAGATGGCCACCAGAGACAAAAGAGCCCAAATGTAGCCCAAATATCACCCAGATGTAGCCCAAGTATAGCCCAATGACAGAATGTCCCAGAGTGTTCTAAAGAACAACTAGAGCGCAAACAGTCCTACTTATTACAAAGGTATGGCACACCTGAAGCCATCTTGATTGGAATAAAGTGGTAACTCTTAAAACATTTAATTTAAAACGGAACAAAATGAGGGGGTATATTTTGCCATGGAAAGTATGGTTAGTGCTGCAGAAAGAAAAATTAGGGAACATTTTGAGTGACTTCTCAAATCTTCTTCAATTTCATTAAAACATTCTGACATACAGTCTCCCAAGATGGCCCCCAGAGACAAAAGAGCCTAAATGTAGCCCAAATATCACCCAGATGTAGCCCAAGTATAGCCCAATGACAGAATGTCCCAGAGTGTTCTAAAGAACAACTAGAGCGCAAACAGTCTTACTTTTGACAAAAGTATGGCACACCAGAAGCCATCTTGATTGGAATGAAGTGGTAAGTTTGAAAACATTTAATTTAAAAAGGAACACAATGAGGAGGTTCATTTTGCCACAGAAAGTATGATTAGTGCTTCAGAAAGAAAAATTAGGGATTATTTTGAGTGAATTCTCAAATCCTCTTCTATTTCATTAAAGAAATTCTGACATGCAGACTGAAACATGCACTTTGAATACCAGCAGCAGACTTCCCTGGTGAGCAGTAGCTTTACTACAGTGATCTAATGAGCAACTAGAGTGCTAACATTCAGAATTTATGGCAAATGTGTGACACATCTGAATGCCTTCTTGATGGAACCCAAGTAAACAAGCATTGAAAATGCAATAGATCTCGCCCTCATTTAAGTTAAAGCCATTCTGTTTGTAATGAGGTGGCTTTTTAGCTTTGCTTTTATTAGTTTTTTTTAAACGTTTATGTAAATAACATGCATCTGTATGCATATATGTATATGTATGCATGCATTTATATTTGTATTTATATAGATATACAGATTATGTATGTTTATATATGTATGTATATATATATCTAGATATACATACATGAATACACATACATATATATAAATGCATATGCATATATATATGCATATATATATGTGTATATGTGTGCGTGTAGAGAGAGGTAGAGAGGTAGAGGTGTAGAGGTAGAGAGGTAGAGGTAGAGAGGTAGCGGTAGAGAGATAGAGACTAGTAGAGAGAGAAGTAGAGAGAGGTAGAGAGTAGAGAGTGAGCAGTAGAGAGTAGTAGAGAGCAGTAGAGAGAGAAGCAGAAAGTGAGTAGTAGAGAGTAGTAGAGTGAATAGTAGAGCGAGTAGTAGAGAGTAGTAGAGAGTGAGTAGTAGAGAGTGAATAGTAGAGAGTAGTAGAGAGTAAGTAGTAGAGTGAGTAGTAGAGAGCAGTAAAGAGTGAGTAGTAGAGAGTAGTAGAGAGTGAGTAGTAGAGAATGAGTAGTAGAGAGTGAGTAGTAGAGAGTAGTAGAGAGTGAGTAGCAGAGAGAGAAAATAGTAGAGAGTAGTAGAGAGTGAGTAGTAGAGTGAGTAATGGAAACTAGTAGAGAGAGAGTAGTAGAGAGTGAGTAGTAGAAAGTAGTAGAGAGTGAGTAGTAGAGTGAGTAGTAGAGAGTGAGTAGTAGAGAGAGAGAGTAGTAGAGAGTGAGTAGTAGAGAGTAGTAGAGAGTGAGAAGTAGAGAGTGAGTAGTAGAGAGTAGTAGAGAGTGAGTAGTAACGAGTGAGTAGTAGAGAGAGAGTAGTAGAGAGTGAGTAGTAGAGAGTAGTAGATAGTGAGTAGTAGGGAGTGAGTAGTAGAGAGAGAGTAGTAGAGAGTAGAAGAGTAGTAGAGAATGAGTAGTAGAGAGTGAGTATTTGAGAGTAGTGGAGTAGGAGAGAGTAAGTAGTAGAGAGTAGTGGAGAATATTCCAAAGTTTGGCACAGCACCACTTGCACAATAAGTCCAATCAAATCATATCACTTAGAGTCCTTATTGAAGCGCTGAATCTTGGTGTATATTCAAATGCTTTTATTTTCCTTAAGTTTATGTACCACAGCCAGCCGAAACGTTTCGTTCTGTACAACAGAACTTCTTCAGGGCGTTCTTATCTCCTTCAAGTTATGTCGGTATCCTGTTGTCATATAACTAGATATTTCTTCCAAATATTAGACGAGACGTAAGTACATTCTTATTCAAAGTGACTAGGTATCAATTTTACCCACACAATTAGGGCAGACTTGAGTAATTTATAGCATCCTCAAAGTCAGTCTTTCAAAAATTCCAAAGTATAGGACATAATAATCCAAATCCAAATGTTTCTCAAGAAAAGTCATTTTCAATCGTTCGGAATATCGGTGTTTGGGCAGATATGACCCAGGGACCCCCAGTATGCAAGGGGTATTAGTCCACCCTCTGCAAACGCACCAGTCGCCTGCGTTGCAGAGAGGTGTAAAAAGGGGCATAGCCTCATTACACCTCTGTGCAATGCAGCCCCCTGGCGCATACTGGAGGTTCCAGGTGAGCTAGTTGGCCCCCAGGGACCCCTAGTATGCAAGGGGAATTAGTTCCCAGTCTTCAAACATGCACGGGGGCTGCGTTGCAGAGAGGTGTAAAAAAGGGTGTGGCCTCATTACACCTCTCTGCAATGCAGCCCCCTGGCGCATACTGGAGGCTCCTGGTGGGCTAGTTGGCCCCCAGGGACCCCCAGTATGCAAGGGGAATTAGTTCCCCCTCTGCAAACGCGGCAGGGGGCTGCGTTGCAGAGAGGTGTAACAAGGGGCATAGCCTCATTACACCTCTGCAATGTAGCCCCCTGGAGCATATTGGAGGTTCCAGGTGGGCTAGTTGGCCCCCAGGGGCTCCCAGTATGCAAGGGGAATTAGTTCCCCCTCTTCAAACATGCATGGGGGCTGCAATGCAGAGAGATGTAAAAAGGGGCGTGGCTTCATTACACCTCTCTGCAGTGCAGTCCCCTGGCGCATACTGGAGGCTCCTGGTGGGCTAGTTGGCCCCCAGGGACCCCCAGTATGCAAGGGGAATTAGTTCCCCCTCTGCAAACGCGGCAGGGGGCTGCGTTGCAGAGAGGTGTAACAAGGGGCATAGCCTCATTACACCTCTGCAATGTAGCCCCCTGGAGCATATTGGAGGTTCCAGGTGGGCTAGTTGGCCCCCAGGGGCTCCCAGTATGCAAGGGGAATTAGTTCCCCCTCTTCAAACATGCATGGGGGCTGCAATGCAGAGAGATGTAAAAAGGGGCGTGGCTTCATTACACCTCTCTGCAGTGCAGTCCCCTGGCGCATACTGGAGATTCCTGGTGGGCTTTCAGGTCTTATATAGTTCGGAATTAGCATTAAAAAAACCTTTGAAATTCACTGAAAAAAACATAGGTTTCAGGCCTTATATAGTTAGGAATTAGCATTTAAAAAACCTATGAAATTCACTGAAAAAAACATAGGTTTCACACCAGTTATAGTTAGGAATTAGCATTTAAAAAACCTATTAAATTCACTGAAAAAACCATAGGTTTGACACCAGTTATAGTTAGCTGGAAATTTTACTGACATAAAACCATTGAAATTCCCACGTTATAGTTAGTTGGACTCACTATAACTTGCGCGCATGCAATGTACTGCTGATGACGTCACATATTACATCACTCATGACATGGTCAGTGACATCACTCATGAGATCACTGATGACACCATCCTTGTGACAGAGTGACAGACCTCCTTTCAGTGAAATGTAACCCTTGAAACACATATTCAAAAATAGAAACTAAAATTTTCATATAAATAGAGATACCCATACCGGTTACAACAACCAATTCAGTAATACCACCATCTATATACACATCCACTCATTTCATTTCATGAAGCTTTATTCGGTGCATTCAAAAGTAATGACCATAAAAGCAAGCAAGCAAAATGTTAACAGTAGAGAAGCACATAAGTTAAAAAACACATAAGGAATTTAAAAAATCATACTCTTCCTGAGTTGAATAGACACTTACATAAAAACGTTGCAATAAAAAAACATTTGTCCGGCGAGTTCAATTCACAGATCATATTCATGGCATCCTCCACATTAAAAATAGCATATTTTTGGCAAAGTGGTTTTAAATAGACAATCCTCAAATTCATGAATAATGTGCAAATTAGCAAAAAGTGCAGGGTACTCTGCTTCGAGTGGCCATCACATGGGCATGGTCCAGCCGGCTGTCTTCTTAATTGTGGAAAAGCCACCAACCCATGGGCTATCCCCAGCCTAAGCCTCGTCAGAACAAACCTATGGGCTGGTTTGGTTACCACACTCAGATACTGTTGCGTGCTTATCTAGGATCCTGATCGATACAGTGACCTTATGCCCCTATTCGGCTATAAATCCATTTATTCCCTATATTGGCATAACCGTTCAAGTGCGATATTCAGAAACTCATCTCTGGCCTCATACGAACAGAGCCACATTCCAGAATAGCTTTCTCTGCCACTTCCTTTGCAGCCAATTAGTGCAATGACAGAGCAGAAGTCACTATCTGAGATTCCTAGATTAACACTCTGAGTTCTTCAACAAGATAAAAACTCAGCAAACCTGGAAATCCCCGCTTGCTGTGTTTTGATTAGTAATAGAACTCTAATGAGCACTGATAGACGATCACTTCCTAGTGACATCTTATTGACGTCTTATGTCCAGCAAACTTACGCCAAACAAGGCACCTTTCAGGTATAAATATTACCAACGTTGCCTTAAGCAAACGCTGCTGCTGCTGTCTCGTTGCTGTTGATGAAGCTGATGCTGCCAGCTATCTCGCTGCTGCTGCTGTCTTGTTGCTGTTGGTGAAGCTGATGCTGCCAGCTATCTCGCTGCTGCTGAAGAAGCTGTCATGCTGATGATACCATAGCTGCTATCGCTACTGCTATCGCTGCTAACTAGCGAACGATGGTGTGGTGAACCTAGGAGCTGAACAGCCATCCCCTGCAAGAGCCCAGCAGATGCAAGCTGTCCGCGGACGCTGTCCCACCTCCTTCTCCTCCTCGACGCGCTGAAGAAGAGACGCTGCCTTTCTCCTGCCGAGAAATCCAGCTCCAGCATTTCTGGTCTACCCTTGCGGGTGACTGGGATATCGAGCCCTGAGGGAGATACCAGACCTCCATCATTCTATTCCAGAGGTATGGTGTTTAAGTATGGGCGGAAAATCCGTTCCGCTCGCGGATTTTGCGGATTTTCGGTAAATTCGCAATCCGCGAGATTTGCAAATTTCCCACAAAATCCGCAAATCCGCGAGCAGCGGATTTTATGGCTTGCTCGCACTGTTCGCGTGAGTTCGCGGCTTCCCAGTTTAACTTCGCGCCCCGCGAATAAGCGCTAAATTGCAGATATACGATCTTAGCAACACTGAAACTACTTACCAGGTTCAAAAGTTCAAGCTCATCATTAGTAGCCATTTCCTGTAGTGCTTCCTGAGGGGCCCCTCCAGAGTTCAGTTGCCTACTTGCAACTATTATGTGACCCTGCTCTGACCCTCAGAATAGTTACACATATGCCACAAAGGTCCTGAATTACAGCTAAGGGAGACAAGCAGGAGCCAGGCTGGAAGTTCAAATCCAGTGACACATTAATCAGCCCCTAATTCATTATTGTCAGTTGGGGCAGGGCAGGTGTTGTAACTAATTTTGCAACAATGAAAGCACTTAGCAAGTGCAAAAGATCACTAATCAGGAAGCACTAAGGAAGCAGGTGCCAGCTAAAAAATATTCTGTGACACATTAATCAGCCCCAAATTAATTCAGGTCACTTGAGGCAGGGAAGGTGTGCTTTGCTTTGCCACAATAATGTACACTGGACAACCAGAGGGTGCTGTGATGAAACAGAGGGTGGCATGGGTGGGCCAGAGGGTGGCATGAGTAGTCAGAGAGTGGCAGTGGTGACAGAGGGTGGCAGTGATGAAGAAGAGTTTCCCAAACAGGCTGGATACGTAGAAACAACAAGTTCCCAAAACTTGCGACCCGACAGGTAAGTTTGCGTTTGCGAAATTGTACAAAACCCTCGCGAACTGGCAGAAACCCGCGCGAACACAAAAAAAAAAAATCCGCAAATTCGTGAGAATTCGCGGATTTTGCGGATTGCGAGTTCGCAAATCCGCAAAATTCGCGAACGCGAGATTCGCAAAATTCGCCCATGCTTAATGGTGTTGACTAAACCCTTGAGAGAGAATTCTTGAAGCAAACCTTGGCAAAACCAACTTAACTTAAAGCTACTTACTTACTCCCCTCCCAAGTATTAGGCTTAGGTCAGGTACACTGGGGTAGGCGTAGTTAGAAGCACCAGTTGAGTATTTTAGCCTAATGTATATATGAATGTATATATGTTTTATTACTTTTAAACCATTGTATGGCTAAGAAACCATATCAATGCTTTTACAGTATTATTTTGCAATACTTATCTTACTGTACCTACTTTTTATAATAACAAGTCTTGCAATTGTGGCAATTCATTTCTCTTGTACGAGAAGAAAGACTGTTCAATAAATTTAACCTTTTATTGACAAACGCCCGTCTCTCTATTCTCTACATATTGTGAAAGTAAACTGCACCAACCTGACTGAGTAAAATAACTGTCTATTGTTTCACACGACCCTAGAGATTGACTCTGGATCTGAGGAGCAAAGTTGTCATGTTGCACGGTTGTTGGAAAACTGAATCCCTTCTTGTCTGTGCCAGGGAAGCTGATCACTTCCTATTTCAGTCAAGAAAGTTTCCAGTGACCTCTGAACTAGTTGGTAACAAACCCAATTAAGTTTAGCATAGTCAGTAGAGGCCTGGAAGATCCGCACTTCTACGTCGATACTACTGTTTATGTTATTCCAATGCACAGGGCCTATTGGGAAAATAGGAACTACGCTACATGGCGCCCAACGTTTGGTAAGGCGATAAACTAACGCAAGACGTTAGAGTAACTCAGTCGTGCATATTTCACACAGACCCCTTTCTCCCGTAAATACTCTAATAGACGTCTGGAGTGGGTGAAAGGTTAAAATCCGCCCGAACTCAGTAGGAAGAGATTCCTATGTAAAGCTCTGGTTTATTCAATGTTGAAGGATACAGTGTTCCAAAATATTGTGCACCTAATCTTTGTCTCCTAGGAGACCTACTCTGCAAAGCCTGCATCAATAAAATGTCAGACTTAGAAAACTGAACCGCTGGGGGCGCAGCAGATGCGACTCAGCAGGGTCCCGACGATACGGTACCGGGTGCAATAATCATCCCGGCACATTTAAGAAAATCTATAACGTTAAAACTTATAGAAAACGGACTGACACCACAAGGTGGTACAGTAATTTTCGTGATAGAGGCACACGAATATCGGCAGACAGAGGTATTCTATTCATGGATAAACTTTCCAGCGGCAAACGCTAGAACAAAAGAGTTTCACTATTACAAAATAGAGAAACCTCCGGAAGAGTACGCTCCTTTCGAGGAGACTGAAATCCCACTAAAATTCCAAGAGCACCTGCTCTGGTTTATTGGCGCCCTAAAACACAATGTTCATATTACCAGGCTCGGTCCACTAGGTAGACCAGGAGCAACGTGGCCGGTTCTAGCCAGCTACACACCACATCCGGACATTGAAAAAATGTCAAAAGGAGAACTCTTAGTTAACATAGGAAAATTAACAAAAGCATATAGAGAGTTAGTAAAATTATTTATTAAAAATAATTCAAACACTCCTAAAAAGAGCTGGGATGGAAATAAACAATCCACTCCCAAGGAAAAAGTTTTCCAGTCCAGAGGAAGGTCTCCTCGACGGAGGGAAAGAACTCCGACTCGAGAACACCAGTCTCCCCAGAGGGAGCCCTCTGAGAAAAGATATAACCTTAGAAATAGGGATAATTTGAAAAAACCTGATAGATATCAAAGTATTGATACACGTCCCTCTCAATCTTTTTCGCAGAAATCGGAAAGAAGAGGATGGTCAGACCCAGGAGAGCACACCAAGTCCAAAGACAAGGAACCTGCTCAGAGTAAAAAATCTCAATTTCCAAAAAAGAAGGTAGCCAGTATTAGAGTAATCTACCATGCCGAGAATACTGAGGACACAGTTGAAAAACGGGGAGTGGGCATTGACAATGTTGGACAGTGCAGCAGAAATCAGTATAGCCCGCAAGACCCTGATGAGTCATCTGGAGACAGTGGACACAAATGAATTCATTCAGGTTGAAACTGCCGACACCAGACTTAGCGAGCCCCTTAAGATATACGAAATAACATTGCGTATAGAGGGTGATAAGACTAGGAAAATAAAGGGTCTATTTTGGGATAAACTCTCAAAAGGCTATGATATTCTGTTAGCTGAAAAAGATTGGCCCCCAGAGTTTGTCAGGGAGTGCCCTCGTGGCGAAGAAGTGATTATGCCTGCCTTCTCGAATCACATTCCGATTCGCAAAAAATATACTTATGCAAGGAAAGGGGCAGTAGCCCAGGCACCGGCATTATATAATAATCATGTAGGATGGGATGAGGACTCTCCTCCCCACAAAATCCAGTTAAAAAGTGAACCAACTGCCCAATGGCAGTATCCCATTAAGCAAGAAGCTAAAAAACAAGTCAAGGAAATTTTAGATCAACTTGAATACCAAGGGGTGATTGAAACATGCACCTCTCAAATGAGCAATCCTTTGTTTCCTGTCTCCAAGCCAGACAATTCATATCGTCTAGTTTTGGACTACAGACACCTTAATGCATGTTGTAAAACATTTGCAGTACAAAACTCGCATAGTGCAGCCCTAATGAATAACATAGTTAGGAAAAAATATAAAACAACATTAGACATATCTAATGGCTTCTTTTGTCAAAACATTGCACCAGAAAGCAGATATTTGACCGCTTTCTCAGCATTTGGGTCGCAGAAAAAATTCTGTCGACTCCCACAGGGGTTCAAGAACAGCCCAGGACTATTCTCAGCTAGAGTAACAGAGTTACTACAAATATATGATGATGAGGCATTATCTTACGTAGATGATATCTATCTCACAGACGACGACTTGGATACTCACTTGAAAAGAGTGAACACTGTTATACTTGGGTTCGCAGCAGAGGGTTACAAATTCAACTTTAAAAATTCTCGAATTGCCCATCTGACAGTAGTATTCTTCGGGTTCGAATTATCAAGTGAAGGAAAAAGCCTAGCGGACAACTTCTTAGAGAAGTGCGCTGTACTCCAAGCTCCAAAAACGCTGAAGAATTTACAATTCATACTAGGTTTTCTGAATTTCAGAAGAACTTACATTCTAAATTACGCAGAGAGGGTTAAACCTCTCTACGAACTAATTAAACCTGATTTTAAACAAATCACCTGGACTCAAAAACACATAGAAATTTTGAGATCACTGCAAACAGACATGTTAGCTAAAACTAAATTAGATACACGTGACAACACATGCGGTCTTGTAATCCGAGTCATCCCAGGGAGATGCGGATTCACATACCTAACCTCTAATGAGGGAGAAAAGGTACCAATTTCAATTAAATCTCACTTGTACACACAAGCAGAAAAAACATTCAGTCACACAGAAAGAACTGTGAAAGCAGTGCAAATTGCATTAGCAAATGAACGAGAACTAGCACACGGCAAACGGATTGATATCCTCACAGCGGAATCCGCCTTCGAGGCGCTATTCAGCCCAGTAAACCTGCCTACAGTGTCACTGGATCCGAAATGGATACAGTATGTAGATTCTCTAGGAGCGGAAGATGTGAAATACTATTTCGCCCCTCAATTCGAAGAGCTGAATGATTTAGAATATGAAGAAGAATATCCTCTGCCAATCGAACTTCTGCCTCTCCCACAATACGCCTGTATAATCTATACAGATAGATTTGTACAGCATTTCAACGTAGAGAGCAAATCCTACGATGCAGCCTGTGCGATTGTTAAAGGTCGTTGGCTGTGCGGTAAATTCAGACCGAAAGTAACAAAAACTGAATCATTAAGAAACTGTTCGGCTAGAAGAGCTGAAATCAGATGTTTAAAGATGGTGCTCGAAAATGCAGAACGCGAATTCCCGACACTTATCGTGTGCGATTCTCATTTATGCGTCAACTCTTACAATAATAAACTGCAGAGTTGGATTGAAAATGACTACAAAGATGACACAGGTGCCACAATAAAGCATAAATTGCTCTGGAAACAGGTAGCTCTTTTACACAAAGAACTACAAAAGACTCACGTGATACACGCACAGAGTCTTCAACGTGATGGCGTTCACGTTGCAGGGAATTCATTGGCTAATACAGCCACAGCGGAAGCAACTAAACCGGCGTCCGTAGTCACAAAAAAGCGTACAGAAAAATACATAGACGGGGAAACCATGCTGGCAGTAAAAACGACCGTAAAATGCGACTGTGCAGCACTACCCGTGAACTATCCACTCAATTATGCATACGTAATCGATGCAAACTCCGTTCCTTTTGCTCGAATCCCTGGAGTGGGGGATAGGGTAATTCCAAACATGAACAGGAGAAAATTATTAATAGCAGACGCACACATGGGTGAAGGTCCAAGGCACATTCAGATGAGGGAATCTCTGACTGAATTGCAATCAGTGTACTGGTGGCCGGGGATGAGCGTGCAACATCAGATATATGTAAAGAACTGTCCGGACTGTGATAGGGATCGCAGTAATGAACCGGTCCTGCCTGTTGCACAGTTACCATTTATAGAAAGGGTAATGATGTCCGCAAGCCATTCAGCGTCCTATTAATCAGTTAAGGCTAAACACACTTAAAAAAAAGTGGCATCCAGCGCTTGGCTGACGCTAGAACTGTTATAAGAGAGATCTGCGAGTCTATATCGGCACATACGCAATTACCACGTTCCATTCTGACCAGGGTCCTGCTTTCAGCTCTCGAGCTTATAAGGAGGCCATGGCCAGCATGGGAATTGGGTTGCAGTATTCTTGTCCGTCGCACCCCGAAGGGAATAGTGTGGTAGAAAGAAAAAAACGGGACATAAAGCGATCTATAACAGCGAAGGTATTAGGTTCAGGCGCTGGGTGGGTCAAACATCTAATAAGTGTCCAGTCCAGTCTTAACAATTTGCCAAGAAAATCTCTAAAAGGTTTCAGCCCATACGAGCTATTGTTCGGAATTAGAATGAGAATTCAGGACTTAGGTAGTCAGGTGTCAGTGGTACAAGAAAAATCAACAGACTTTGACATCAAAGATCGTTTGGCTGTTTTACAGGAACTGAATGAAACAAGAAAATCCTTAAGCAACATAAAGTTAAAGCAACAGCCAGATACCACTGACGAGGCACCACAAGCAACAGCCCCAGCAAGGCCTGTCTGGATTCCAAAGATTGGGGATCTAGTCAGAGAAAAAATCGCGGTGAATAAGGAATTTGGGCCTTCTTACAGAAAAGCAGTACCTGTCTTGGCAGTCACCGGAACAAGATCAGTAGTACTACTGCCCCTTGCTGGTAAAAAGGAGAACAGAGTTGTGTCTATCGACCTGGTAAAACCACAAGCATGTGGCCTATAATCAACAGTAGGCCCAGTGGACTCCCAAGTAACAACAGAATACCCAAACTTGCAACAATCCAAGAGGTTCAAACTGAAAGACTAATCACATTCGATCAGCCTGCAGTGCACAGAGAAGGACTATGCAATAATGCCATGGAACTTGTGCCTCTTGAGACACAGATTGAAACAGTTTGTCAAGAAACACCAGTCTACAATAATGTGGCTCGGGAAGTCCTTCCGAAATACAGATTGAAAGATCAATCCCAACAATTGACAGAACTGCCTCTGGTTATTTCATCAACTTCGACAACTTCTCTGAAGATCAAAAAGACCCCGAAGTGATGCCAGAAACAAAAAAGACTTTTAAAGAAAAAGCAACGGAACTCTTTCATCAACTGAAGGAAATCTATCTTATTTCCCCTTGGTTAGAGTTCTGGTTCGGTCTAGGTGTATTTTTCCTCCTGCATTGGCTCATCATGGTACTTTGTTTGGGAAAATTCATTGAAGGAAAATACAGTACAATGGACACAGCAAGTCAGAACATCAACCTAGTCCTCAAACCACACAGATCATCCCACGTGAAGAAAAGAGAACTGTCAACAGTAAATGTCACAGCAATTCCAATACCTGGTGGGGTAGTATGGGAGAAAACTAACTATGAGATCTATGGTCCGGTTGAAATCCTGAAGTATCCTCATCAACTGAAGGTTTCCTTAAGTGACTTTGTAAAACCTAGTACATTCTCTGATGATTGGGACTTTAACAGTATTAATGACATGATGTCTGATTTAGTAATGTCAGCTAGATTCACAGAACCTGATAATTTACAAGGTTCGTCTAGTTATGAACAGTTATTCTGCTACACACATTATGGCGATCATTATTTGCATAAATCTGCACAGACTAGAAATGTTTTTAAGTATAATCAATGGGAACATTGTGCTACACCACCAAAAAGCAGTTCTAAAGTATTTTTTGAGAAATTCAAGTACTTCTCAGGGTTTGTTTAACACCAGTGATGCAGAAACGTTTCATTACAAACTGTCAGATAAAACAGGTATGAAAACAATGCTGACAAATTCTAAATTAATATATTCAGAAGCATTTTATGACAAAATGATGACATTTGGTTTTGATTATTGGAAAAATAACATTGAAACAAAAACCATTTGGGGTACAAAAGATTGGCAGGTACAAGGCCTTGAAGCACTATTCAGAACCTGCATGATACCTGAACAAATGATGTTTTTAAATGACACAATTCACCAAACATCCTGTCTTGGCCTAGCTAAGATCAAAGACCTTAACAAACCGTCTATTCCGAAGCCAATTGCTGATAATGCAACAACAGATATTGAGATAGACGTAACTAAAATTTTACATTTTAACAGAATACATCCTGATTGGAAAAAGTGGTTAATCTGGCCTACAGACACAAACAGCTGTCAAGATAGATTCCTGAACAAAACACAGGGGTTAAAAATGACCAGACAAGACCCTAGATACTCCCAGAGACAACATCCAGGGATAGTAACAACATACAGTGTAGGGAAACTCTGCCTTGAATGGCTAGGAACATCCACACTGGCTGAAATTAAGCAACACTTGTCTTTACTAAAAGATGGTGCTGATTTGCGCGATTTCATTCTTGGACCACGCAAACAGCATCAAAAACGTTTCATAGCGACCAGTATCTATGCTGCGTACAACGAGGCTTGGAAAGTCACACAAATTGAAACAGCTGAAAAAATACGAGAAATTGATCGTATTAATTTGGAAAAATCACTTTCTGTAGTGGACAATGGGTTAATGACTCTGTCCTCCAGAATATATTCGTTGGACAATATTGTATCTTCTGCCTTTGACATAATAGACAGAGACTTGCTAATGTTACAGCATGGCCAATCTCAATTACGTTCTATTGTACAATTAGGCTGGACGCTGCAAAATCTTCGTTCAGGCTATGTGCCTTGGCGTTTAATCAACACAACGTCATTATTTTCCATTTTTAACCTTACTGATAAACAAATCAGTTTGGCACAGAAAGGAGCAGACTATACAATCCTGAGCATCGAAAAACTTGAGAGATTACCATTGACAATGTCAGAGAGTCCTGTCATTGAATGGATAATACACGGAATTATCACTATTCCGATAACAACTTTCCGATTTAAAAAGTGCCTTGAATACATACCTACTGGCCAGTATGAACGATTGGGTAAAGGTTATGTTAAATCAGAATGGAAATTACCATACACACATTCTTGCTATAGTGACAGCGACAAAAATGTATTTCTTAGTGGTGAAAATTGTAAACATTCACTAAGCGGTATACTTTTGTGCCAGGGTATTAATTTACACGGAGCCTGTGAAGGTAATTCTAACAACCTTTCATGCCACCAGCTAGTCACACCTGCAACTCAGATAGAGCCCTTCTTTATGCAACTTGCTAACGGGAGTTACATTCTTAGAACGGATCACAGATGTTGTGGCCTAGTGCCAGGGAAAAGTTATCTAGTAAGTGTAACATCCATGGTCAAATGCTGTATGCAAGCATTGTTCCCGAGCGGGCTTGCAGACTCAGTGACTCCCATCTGGCCTCGTCTGAATCTCTATTCTATACGAATTGATACTTTAAGCAAAATGAAGTCTGTGCTTTTACAGACAACAGTGCCCATAACGTCATCAAAAGAGACGTATGATCTTCTAGTTGCAAGGACAGCTACGGAGGTTCATGAACTTTTATCAACAAATTGCCCCGTGCATTTCGTAGAAATGCTTAGCCAACTCCTTAACATGTCTAGTGCCACAGGCATCCCAGGCATATTTAAGACGATTTTTACGGGACTGCTAACACCATTTCAAGCAATTTTGGGAATCGTTCCTAATTTTGTCCACTCTGTTTTTGGCGGCATACCCATATTTTTGGGACTTGTAGCAGGGATTTTATTTTTGACCCTCCTGCTTCGCTATGGCAAGCCACAGCTCAGACATAGCTCCCATGGGAATGGAAGAGACAATCCTAGCAATCCGCTACCGGGACAGAATAACTAGAGTCCTTGGATTGGCCAGGCTGAGAGATCTAAACATGACCTGGTTCCTTTCATTCAGACCTATATGGCAGAATTGTATCTTACTGGTACTTCGATGTATGCTATGCGGAGATGAGTGCGTGTTGGACATCTGTCTTTCACTTCCATCAGCAGTACCAATGGACGTCGATACTTTGCTCAGTCCGATAACGGCTCACGCATTGTGTTGTCCCCAGCGGCTACCAATCCTGATGACGGCATTCGTTGAGACTCCTGTGCTACGACTAGGTGGTAACAGTGGAGCGAGTGACAAAAGCAACATCACCCAGGTACGACCTTCTGTGAGCATTTCTGATCCCGACTATGATGACAGCAATCATTCTCACACTTGCCAAGTTACAGCACTATCGAATTTGGTCGAACTGTCACCTGATTTTGTAGACCAATTCTTTGAGAGCCTGTCTGATATGATGTTCTCACCCGAACAGAAATAATAACTTTGGAGAAGCTTTCCGACACACAGTGTTCCCATGAACTCTGAATTCGGCCTTCAGTTTTGAACAACAAAAACTGCTAAAAGCGTTGGAACTCTAATTTCCCCGTTCAAGCAATAATTCTTTTGAATTGAACACTTTTTAATATTCACCCTTTTTTGGCACGAAAAATTCTTTGCTTAAAGTAAAACTATTCATAGAGAACAGAAGCTTCAACTTCTATTTTTACATACATCTAGAGACATAATAACTTTACACCAGCCTCTAGCACATTTATTGCAATGCATTTATATGTGATGATTTATCTCGCCCTTCTTCTGTTTCAGAGATATTTCATGTGTAATTCTTTTTGCATAATCGTTCATTGATTTCATATGCTATAATTTTTTTATGATTTCCATGCTTCAAAAACGTACAGTACCTAAATTTCACGTATTACAATATACGCCTATTTCAAATGCATTTATGTATTTTGGGGTGGGCAATGTTACACATGCATCTTATTGCTCTAGTTTAGTAATTTGATGGACATGGATTCGTGGAGTGGGTGTTGCGTGCTTATCTAGGATCCTGATCGATACTGTGACCTTATGGCCCTATTCGGCTATAAATCCATTTATTCCCTATATTGGCATAACCGTTCAAGTGCGATATTCAGAAACTCATCTCTGGCCTCACACGAACAGAGCCACATTCCAGAATAGCTTTCTCTGCCACTTCCTTTGCAACCAATTAGTGCAATGACAGAGCAGAAGTCACTATCTGAGATTCCTAGATTAACACTCTGAGTTCTTCAACAAGATAAAAACTCAGCAAACCTGGAAATCCCGCTTGCTGTGTTTTGATTAGTAATAGAACTCTAATGAGCACTGATAGACGATCACTTCCTAGTGACATCTTATTGACGTCTTATGTCCAGCAAACTTACGTCAAACAAGGCACCTTTCAGGTATAAATATTACCAACGTTGCCTTAAGCAAACGCTGCTGCTGCTGTCTCGTTGCTGTTGGTGAAGCTGATACTGCCAGCTATCTCGCTGCTGCTGCTGTCTTGTTGCTGTTGGTGAAGCTGATGCTGTCAGCTATCTCGCTGCTGCTGAAGAAGCTGCCATGCTGATGATACTATAGCTGCTATCGCTACTGCTATCGCTGCTAACTAGCGAACGATGGTGTGGTGAACCTAGGAGCTGAACAGCCGTCCCCTGCAAGAGCCCAGCAGATGCAAGCTGCCCGCGGACGCTGTCCCACCTCCTTCTCCTCCTCGATGCGCTGAAGAAGAGACGCTGCCTTTCTCCTGCCGAGAAATCCAGCTCCAGCGTTTCTGGTCTACCCTTGCGGGTGACTGGGATATCGAGCCCTGAGGGAGATACCAGACCTCCATCATTCTATTCCAGAGGTATGGTGTTGACTAAACCCTTGAGAGAGAATTCTTGAAGCAAACCTTGGCAAAACCAACTTAACTTAAAGCTACTTACTTACTCCCCTCCCAAGTATTAGGCTTAGGTCAGGTACACTGGGGTAGGCGTAGTTAGAAGCACCAGTTGAGTATTTTAGCCTAATGTATATATGAATGTATATATGTTTTATTACTTTTAAACCATTGTATGGCTAAGAAACCATATCAATGCTTTTACAGTATTATTTCACAATACTTATCTTACTGTACGTACTTTTTATAATAACAAGTCTTGCAATTGTGGCAATTCATTTCTCTTGTACGAGAAGAAAGACTGTTCAATAAATGTTAACCTTTTATTGACAAACGCCCGTCTCTCTATTCTCTACATATTGTGAAAGTAAACTGCACCAACCTGACTGAGTAAAATAACTGTCTATTGTTTCACACGACCCTAGAGATTGACTCTTGATCTGAGGAGCAAAGTTGTCATGTTGCACGGTTGTTGGAAAACTGAATCCCTTCTTGTCTGTGCCAGGGAAGCTGATCACTTCCTATTTCAGTCAAGAAAGTTTCCAGTGACATCTGAGCTAGTTGGTAACAAACCCAATTAAGTTTAGCATAGTCAGTAGAGGCCTGGAAGATCGCACTTCTATGTCGATACTACTGTTTATGTTATTCCAATGCGCAGGGCCTATTGGGAAAATAGGAACTACACTACAATACGTTTGAAAGCCACTACTTTGCACATATTTATTGTACGAGGTAACCGAAGTGAGGCGCCCACTTAGGGCATCGCGTTTTTGGGCTCGGTGTGCCAAGAAAATGTTTTTCAAGTCCGACTTGGAGTAGTTTCCCACAGAGCCCGGGTCTGCAACAATGTTTAGTCCAATTATCTTTTGAAAGCTGTCCACAATATAACCGAGCCATGATATCTTTAAAAAGTAGTCCAGTTTCAGGCAGTCCACAATGATAGACCGGTTAAAAGCTCTCTCATCTGTAGTCCAAATGGCCCTCCATAGCAATAATGGTCTTAACATAATCAGGTCGCTTAAGTAAGTAACTCCGACCTCCCTATGGGTAAGATCAGTGGAGGCAGAGATGGGGACACAAAGCAATTTTTTTTAAAAGCAGTTTTCTTCCCTTTGCAGGCAATCGACATTTGAATGACCCCATAACCCTGACCCATATAAAGCAATTGAAACACTTTTTGCTTTATATATTTGTATCATATCATTAATTCTTCTATCACCAATCTTATTTGCAAATTAAAAAATACCATAGGAACTTTTCTTCATTTTAGACCTTACATTCTCTAAATCATGGGACCAACTACCATTATGGGAGAAGATGACGCCCAGATAGCAAAATTTTTCCACATCCTGAACTTTCACCCCTTCAATAAAAAAGACATTGTTTTTCCTGTTTCTATCTCCACATACCATCGTATGAGTTTTACTTTTATTTATGACCAGCCTCCTCTTACTAATAAAATCATAAAATTGGTTCATCAACCGCTGCAGACCTATCGGGTCCTTGACAGGAGCACAGCGTCATCTGCATATAGCAGAACTGGGACACTTGTACCACCAAACTTGGGGGCATCTGCCTGGACTGTTTTCAGGGCCTGATCAACTGCGTTTATAAATAAAGTAAACAGAAAAGGGGCTAAGACACAGCCCTGTCTTATACCACGTTTAACATCGAAGTTAGGGGTACACTCCCCCCCTACCCCAAAGCGCACACAAGTTTGCATTTTATCATATAATCTAGCTAGGAAGAAAATGATAGCCTCGGGGGCTCCAAGTTCCAACAGGACTGGCCAAACAATTGAGTGGTCCACCAGGTCAAATGCGCTACTCAGATCGGCAAAGCAAAGATATAAGGTACCAGGCTTAGCCCTGGCATACTTTCCGATAATTAATTCTAAGTTCAGGCATTAATCAAGCGTACCACGTCCCCTTCTGAAATCGTATTGAGAATCCGACAGAATTCCATTTTCAGCTGCCCACTCCTCCAGCCTATACATCAGCACTCGACTCATGATTTTTATTGAGAAGTCTAACAAGCTGATCGGGCAGTAGTTACTAGCTGCAGCCTTGTCCCCTTTCTTGTAAATTGGGACGATGATAGAGTCCCCCCAGGTTGGTGGAATCTGGGTAGTGACGGCTGCATTCAACACCAGGGTTAGTATGGGTCCCCATAAATGCGGAACTGTTTTATAAACGTCCATGGGTACACCATCTGGGCCCTGTGCCTTACCACCCTTACTCAGTTTTATGCTGTATTCCACCTCAGCCAAAGTGATATCTAAGGGAACTATAGGCCAGGTACTTAAACTATAACTTGTAGAATCAGCACCTTGGAAGATGGCTGAAAAATGTGAAATCTAGGCCTCACTACTGACATTAGAAACAAGATGGGGAACTTTATCGTCACAGTGAAAAGGGGAATTAACGGTTGCCCAAAATAAGCAGTTATTTGAAGTTTCTGCAGCCTGTGTTAGATTGTCCCTTGCTTCTTGTTGCAGCGCCTTCTTCCTTCTACACAAAGCCAATTTATAATCAGACCTCAAGTGGGAAATCAATGTTTTATCCTGGGGTTTTTCTCCCAGGGCCACTTTCAGGCGGCTTAAAGTGGATGTACATGTATGATCGAACCAACCCTTTCCTTTAGGGGGTTTAGCAGATCTATTACTAGTGAAGACTTCCTCAATAATTTTACTGATTTTGTTAAAGTAGACCATAGTATCAAGAGGAGGACTACCCACACTCAGGATCCCTTCAATTTCAGCCATGGATTTAGAGACGATCATACTCATAACAGTTGCTGATTTTTCCCCTTTCCATCTTATCCGTGTCCTATTTCGCCTATGTGGCTCAATGTCACACAAATGTTTAGTCGCCGGTTGTCTGCTGTGCATACATAAGTCAGTTAGCAGTACAATTCGATTGTGATCACTAAGTGACAAATCCTGGACAACACAAATCAAAGTACTTGGCACAATACAGGAGGACACCATAACATGATCAATGAGGGCTAGTGAAATGATTTTGTCACTAAAATTATTAGCCTGCATAGTACAGAAACAATATACGTAAACATAAATGCATAATGCATCATCGACTACATTGAGTGAAATGATATATCCAAGCTTCTAAATGCACACAGAACATGTCACCTGCCTATGTGTAGAACATGTGATGCTGGTAGATTTAATTGAAACTCCTCTAAATGGTGCAAACCTCTTCAGGAAATGCCAATCATAAAGAATAACACATAATATAAAATACATAAAACGTGCTTCATATAAAAATATACAGTTTATATACTGTAACGAAGACCCCCGGGCAGCAGAGGGGAGTGTGTCCGAGAAGTAATGGTGGGTCTCTAATACGAGTTCGCCTCCCTCTTTACGCCCCCAGAACAAGTGGTCATCTGAAGGAGAAGAACTGTGGCACACATACACGGAGGATGAAAACGAGTATGGCCCCTTTAAGAGTCCGAGCCTGCCCTACAGGTTCACGCCACCGGATGACGCCGGCCTGACTGGATTGGAGAACAAGGAGTAAGAAGAAGCTTCGGCAGGTGATGTCACTGAGGAGCGTTTGGTGTGCCTCTGAGAGCCGGTGAATCAACGCGGAGAAAGGGAAGGACGGTTTCGGTAGCCCGGGGATCCGAAGACGGAGGTTCCGGTGCCTGGAGGCCAACGTTTACACACTTCGCCCAGCCACACTCGACCAGGAGGAGTGTGGCTCACAAAGATGCGTCGGCGTTTGTCGGGCTGGTTGGGGAGGCGGAGAGAGGCTGGGACCGAGAACTCCCTGTAAAGCGCATAGAGTGCGTGTGTAAATTGTATATAGAGTTCACTGGCGTTCCCCCCTCCCAGTACTACCCTCACCTTCCCTCACTGACTTCACCCTGTGACTATTGGAGTGTAGCATAATTGTATATACACTTGTGCACTGGTGGATATTATTCCCTTCACTTTACCCGGGTCCTTTGAGCAGGAAACCGAAAGTCAGAGTCACGTCCTGACATTGGTCTATATTTCCTTTTTCGCATGTTCCACGGAGGAGAGCCTTCCCACTTTACTTGGAGGACCAAGGGCGTACCAGAGACACCAGCAAACACAGATCCCGCTTCCTTGTCCCAGGAAAGACTGACCTTAAAAAAGAAAAAACCCTTTGAAAAATAAAACCTTATCTTCCCCGATCTAGTCTCCGTGCCCTTCCTTCTACCCCGCCACATATACACACATACAAATATATCCGATCCACTCCTTCCACCAACCGTCGCTCCTCTCCAAGCCTCGGGTGACTCCTTAACACACGGTGGGGTGCGTAAATATTTGCCAACACACGGTCCAGATTACTTGGACCGCTTCTCAATTAAGGGCACTCCAAGCCTTATCAGATAGTTTTTTGATGCCAAATTTATTGGTAGCGCTGCAAAATCTAGTCGAACAAATGCATTTCGGCATTGCCGCCTTCGTCAGTTTCGACTGATTACACCATTGACATGTTTAAATACATAAACAGTGACGATCCATCACGTGATTAAAACAAACATAAAAAACTGCACATTCAATTTCTTTCATTAATGTGGAGGCCATCTTATAGTGTCTAGATTTCTCATAGTTGGGGTCGTTTCATCCCAAATTTCATATTATTGTACATTATACACATATCGATCACTTTTAATATTCATTCATATTTAAATAACATTTCATTTTGATCTTGTGATTCAGCCCTGAATGGGCTTAATTTCTTGTTGATCGTCACAAGAATTATTTATATCACCACAAACATCACAGCTTTGCGGCCTGTTTCTAGGTGCCCGTTATATTAAGCTTGACAGTATAATTTGGCCTTGGATAGGCAAAATATATTTTAATCTAAGCTTGATAATTCAAAAGACCTCGTTCTCATAGTAGAGAAGAAAAAGGGCATAAGGAAGATAGTGGGGGGAGAGTCAGCATAGGTTCAAGGAGAAGAACGAAGTAAAGCATACAAAGGGTCTATTCATCCAATGTGCACCCACATTTCCTCTTCGTTATTCAGACCCATTGGTTTCTTAGTTTGAAGCATTATGATGTATTTTGATTCCAAATTTCTTAGCTTTTTGACCCCTGGGCTTCTTTTATTTTATAATAATGGGGGGCCCAGAGGGGCCCACCAGCCCCGGGGACCACCACCCACGGGGCTTAGCATTATGTATGGGGGTTCTCACTCCCCCCCAGCCCCGTGGACTGCCACCCCCCAGGGCTTCTAAAATAAATTTTAAAAATCCTGTGTGGGGGGCTCAAGCCCCCCCACATGCCCCGGGGACCGCCATCTCCACGGGGCACTACATTTTTAAATTGGGGGCCACCACCCCGAGGCTTTTAAATGTTGGGATGAGGGGCAGTGCGGCCCCCCTCCTGGAGCCTTGTGGTGGCCCTGGGGACCCCCACCCCCCAGGGCTGGCCGTTATTTGAGATGTCATAAGTGATGTCATGAATGATGTCACTGATCATGTCATGATTGATGTAATATGTGATGTCATCAGCAGTGCAATGTGGGCGCGTGAATTATAGTTAGCTGAACTAACTATAACAGGAAAATGTCAATGATTTTGTATGAGTGAAACGTCCAGCTAACTATAACATGTGTGAAACCTATGGTATTTTCAGTGAAGTTCTAAGGTTTTTTAAATGCTAATTCCTAACTATAACGTGGCTGAAACCTATGTTTATTTAGTGAATATATATATATATATATATACCAAGGACGGCTTTACCTTCCACACGACTGCACCGGCGTGGGGTCACCAGCCAACCAAGATTGGGACATCAAACGATGTTTAAGGAATACCCATCACTGTGTGGGCTACTATGGAGGACTTCACTTACCAGAATGCAGCTGAGTGGTGAAAGGAACGGGAAGTGCCGGCACCTGTGAGGTGAGGGAGGGGCCGATGAACACATGACCAGGGAGTGGTCATACACTTGAATAACACATGCGAAGACCCCCAGAAACAACGAGAGACTATCTGAAATGGGCACTGATGAAGCCATTGAAGGCGGAAACGCGTCTGCCCTGCGTTTCCAGAGACTTTTAATGCCAGCGTTTTAACATAAATAAAGCCGTGTCTTGAAAAACCACCGGAGCTGTGTCACACTCTTTTCGTCAGGAGGAGAGAGCGAGTCCGCAATATATATATATATATATATATATATATATATATATATATATATATATATATATATATATATATATAACAAAAGGATGATGCACACCAGGATATCGTAGTTCTCATGAATTTATTAACAGCACTAACACCAATGCTTTTTCGAAAGAAGATCTTGATCACGGTTGGGTAAAGTCCTACATCAATTTCTCTTTTATACTAATATCCAATGTTGCCCAGAATGAGGCATTATGGGAATTGTGGTTCCTATATACATTATGTACAAACTGTGTTCCATAGATCAACTATCAAATAGTTACCTAGATGTATTGTGTGAATCAGATTGTTCCACATATTCATTACTAGTTACATTTGTTATGATGCATAGATATGAATTTGCACTAGCTATGTCAGCATGTCTACAACATTGTGTCTAGTTATGCGCTTTATTCCATGTTTGCTGTAACCGATACTTTAAGACTCACTAAATGTTGCGTAGGGTACAGGTACATTTTGCCTTAGTCGCCTGAGTGTACGGTACTTTAAAACACATTTTGGCTTAGAGCCTCTAAATGTGTCTCTTAGTTAGGTGTTCATTGTGTGTACATATAGCTCCATGTGGGGCTAGGTGCCCTTATGTGCAGGACCAATTGTGTATATCATCTGATATCGTCCTTAATTAGGTGTGAACTATGTGGAGAAGTGTGGCTCACTGGTTAGAGCGGCAGACTCTGTAGCAGAGATCAGGCCTGGGACCAGGGTTCAAGCCCCGACGCGGCAGGGTCTTGGGCTCAATGTCCGCGGACTCGATAATTCTCGCCTCGACGCCTACTCTAATCATGGGTCCCACGCTGCAACTCTGGGTAACAGCTTGCTTAATCTCCACAGCACCAACAACACTGGGATGCCTGGCTTCACCTTGGGGGTGCCCAGGAGGGGCATCTCACAGGGAGAGCCAGGAAGGGTTCCACAGCGTTATACAGCGCCGGGACGCCCCGTTGCTGGGGCAGCTGTGCGCTTTACAAGTATACTACATTTACATTTACTATGTATGTATGTAACTTCATGTGGGGAAATTAATGGAATGAGTTGATTCTGGGCATTTCTGCTCAAATATTACAGTACTAATTACAAGTGAACAAAAAAGTTCCTCATCGGTGTTGAGGCTTGTTGGTTGTATGGTTCTGAAGCGGATGATCATCTGTGACTTAAGGCATCTCAGTTTTAGCATCCTATCCCCACCACTTTCATGTTGGGAAATGTGGGCAATCCCCCAATAGGGCATGTTTTGCCACGTTTGACCTTCATGTGTGGCTAGATGTTATCTCCATGGCATAATTTACGTTGTGGTTTTGTACCACTCTGATTTGTTCTAATATCCTCTGTTTGAGTGGGCAGATAGCACTGCCAATATATCTCAAGCCACAGTTGCATGTAGTCATGTACACTACATAAGTTGTTTCTCACGTAATTTTGTGAGTGATCTTAAATTGTTTGCCTTTAAAATCTGTAAGGTATTTAGCGCTTTTCCTGATTTTGCAAACCTTGCAATTGTCACCTTTGGGGAATCCTCTTTGATAGTCTGTGATCCAAGTTTCGCTTCTTGATCTTGTGAAATGACTTCTAGTCAACTTATCAGTTTCAGTTTCAGATGGTGCTCTTCGAAACGAGACATTTACTTTTTCGCTTAGAAGTCCTCCAATATCTGGATCCTTTGTGACAATGTCCCAATGTTTGTTCATGATATTAATGATTGTCAGTGAATGTACAAAACTCCAATCTACTGAAGATCAATTTTTAAAAAAGTTATTTTCATTGCCAAAGTCTTGCGCCAATTTTAAATGCCATATGGAAATGACAGCCCCTTACATTTCTGATAACATTTTTCTGACGTCAATATTATTGTGGCATTTAATATGGCGAAAGGAGACTCTCACACGGACAAGAGATATTATAAAGTATGTCTTGAAATTAGAGGGGGTGGGTAATATAACCTGGTTTCGATATGTTGATTCTACATTAAAAGCTATTCAGTTACATCACCTTTTTTTAGATCCTATAAGTTGCTGTTCTATTTCCAAGAATGATCTGAAAGCTCAGCTACTGTCTAATATACAGACTGGAAAGGAGATTCAAAATGTCAAGCTGTCAACAGTTAAAATATATCTAACAGTACCGAGTATCTCCCAAATGGAGAAAAAATCAACGTACCTAACTTTTGTTACTAACCTACAGCATAGGTATATTCTGGTGAGATTCCGTTTAAAATATATTCCATTAATGTTAAAAATCCCTAGGAATGTCTATTTTGCTGCTGATCTCCCATTGTGTACTTGTGACAACTAGTCAATACAGAATGATATGCATTTTGTGCTTTTTTGTAAACATTGTCATAATGAAAGGAAAAGGTTTATTATCCCCATTATGCGTAAAATTAATTTTAAACAATGTTGTGTGGCCTTTTACTATTTGCAGTGATTGTCCGACCCCTTTACCTGCTTATCTGTGGCATTCTTTCTTTTAACTGCTCTAAAAAAGAGACGCTCAATCTGCTGAATCAATCTATTGCAATGTGCCCTTAATCAAGTATGAACTTTTACTATAAATTTGTCATTTGTATTTTAAAATGTATTGTACTGTAATGATGTGAAATGTTTTTTATTTCTTATTTTTTTCTTTATTATATGTAGCATACTTTTATGCCTTCATTATGTTGGCGAAATAAAGTTATTCTGACTGACTGATTGACTTGTGCTCTTTACTGTATATCATCATTAGCCTTGTCTTATTATTTTCCTTCTCTTGATTGGGTTTTTTGCTTTTATTCTTTAAAGTTTCTGCAAGTGCGATTGTTTTGGCCCGTGTTTTTCCTTTTTTTTATATCATCCAATCCGTAGCCTCTTACTTTACATTTCTCTTGAGTTTCATTTGATTTCTTTTCAAATTCTCCTTCGTCAGAATAATTTCTTATCATTCTGAGAAATTCCCCATATGGGAAGATTTTTTGTCAAAGACTTAGGGTGGAAGATTGTTCCGTGTAACAGGCTATTGGTTGCCGTGGGTTTACGGTATATTGTGGTTTTAATTTGATGAAAAAACCTAAGATTAAACCTTAGTTATAGTTAGGAACACTTATTTTCCGTATACAAGCCAGTTTTTAACTACACAAACTGTAAAAATTCTAAAGTTATAATTATAACGTTTATTTACAATTTATCCATCACCTTCGAATTATTATAGGTAGCGGACCTCGTTTGACACTCTTTTCAGCTTTCTAATCAGACAACTATAACACAGTTATAAGTGTTGTTATGAATGTTATGATTTACCGTGCTCTAGGTGATGTAGTATGCAATGCATGAATTATAGGTAATGTAGTGTGGGGAGTGAGGTGACAAGACTGTGTTTGGAGATGTGAAACTTGTAATTTGAAGGTGGTGCGTAAATTATAAATTGAAGTTATAATTATAACTTTACAGTTTTTATTTGGGTATTTTAAGTGTGTTTTTTATAGAAAGAATACAAACGGTATTTCTAGAACTATAAATTATCCTTAACTTTTGCTTTTTTATTGTATGTTAATGGTTTTTAGTTTTTGATAAAAATGTGTTTCAAATCACAGTATGGAATGTCATTGATTGGAGTGTTGTAAAGTAAAGTGTAGTACAGTACAGTGCAGAAGAGTGTTGTAGAGTCTAGTGTCGTAGAGTGGAATATTGTAGAGTGGAATAGAGTGGAGTCGAGTAGAGTGTAATGACATAGTGTACAGTGGAGTAAAGTGTTAAACAGTGGAGTTGGGTGGTGTGTTGTATCGTGGAATATTATAGACTGAAGCAGTGTGTTGTACAGTGCAGGGGCATATTGAACAGTAGAGCTGAGTATTGTACAGTGGAGTGTCATTGACTAGAGTGCCATGAAATGGAGTGTGGTTGAGTGAAGTGTCATTGAGTAGAGTGGCATAGAGTGGCATAGATTGTAGCAGTGTTGTACAGTGTAGTGGCATAGAGTGGAGTTCAGTGGAGTAGAGTGTCGTATAGTCAGTGTTGTTGAGTGTAGTGTCGTACCGTAGAGTGGCAGAGAGTATCGTACAGCGTAGTGTTGTACAGTGGAGTATCATTATTTGTCAGAACATAGTGCATTATAGAGTGGTGAGTTATAGGTATTGTTTTCTGGTTAGAGAGCTGAAAAAAGTGTGTAAGAAGGACCTCTACTAAATTGAAGGTGGTGGATAAATTGTAAATGAAAGTTATAAATATAACATTAGAATTTTTAAAGTTGGTGTAGTTTAAACTTGGTTTGCATAGGGCAAATATGTTTTCCTAAGCTTTAACCTTTTTTTAATTGTATTTTAATGGTTTTAGTATTGATTTGAAATTTTAACACAATGTTTGATTTGATTAAGCGTGTGTTTATATATACACAACGTGGGATTAGAATATGTGCGTGTCCAATACGCCGAACAGACTCTATCGAATTGGTTGCTGCGCAAAAACTACAAGGGACGCATAATGTTAATGTTAATGTTAATGTTATATTGCATTTATAAAGCGCTAATCACCAAAGGTCTCTGAGGTCTCTAAGCCTACATATATTAGGATGGACAGTTGGTGTCAGGATGGCAGACCGGGAAGTGGGTGGAGGGGGGAGGAGTTGGTTCACTTTGTAATATTAAGAAAGGGCGCAGAGACAATAGACTACATATATTAGGATGGAGTTGGTTCACTTTGCAACATTAGCGCGTGTTTATATATACACAAGGTTGAATTTGAATCCGCCCATGTCCAATACGCGCATGTTTTTAATCGAAAGGCCGAACAGACCCTATAGATTTGGTTGCTGCGCAACAACTACAAGAGAGGCTTAGAGACAATAGTCTACATATATTAGGATGAACAGTTGGTGTCAGGATGGCAGACTGGAAAGTGGGTGGAGGGAGCGGGGAGGAGTTGGCTCACTTTACTTCATTAGCGCGTGTTTGTATATACACAATGGTAGATTCGAATACACGCGTGTACAATACGTGCGTGTTTTTAATTGAAAGGCCGAACAGACCCTATTGATTTGCTTGCTGTGCAGCAACTGCAAGGTACGCATACAGACAATAGTCACACAAACATATTGTGTGCCCACAAGCATTGTGAAATTAAACATATTAGAAACGTGCGCTTACTCTTTTCTTTCTCTTCCATTTAACCAGTTTGACCCACAGCAACGCGTGGCAGGGTGCAGCTAGTTTTTAATAAAAATGTTTTTCAAACCATAGAGTCCAGTGCTGCAAGTGGACAGTTTTTATGTGGAGTGTCGCAGAGTACAGTGAAGGAGAGTGCTGTAAAGTATATTGTCATAGACTGGAGTATTGTAGATTGGAATCAAGTGGAGTAAAGTAGAATGTTGTAGGGTATCGTACAGTGTAGTAAAGTGTGATAAAGTGTAGTGGGATGGTGTCTCATTTAGTAGAGTCAAGTATCGTAGACTGGAGCAGCGGGCTGTAAAGTGGAATGGTGTGTCAAACAGTAGAGCAAGTCGTATATTGTTGTCAACTGTAGTAGAGTGGAGTAGGGTGAAGTAGAGTGTCATACAGTGTCATACAGTGAAGTATTGTCAAGTGGAGTGTTATAAAGTACAGTGGAAGAGAGGGTTGTGAAGTGGCACATAATATCCCTATTGCATTGTATAGAGAAGTTGAGTGGCATGTCATCAAGTGTCATACAGTGTAGTATAGTGGCATAGAGCGGAGTAGATTGGCATAGAGTGTAGTACAATATTGTGGAAAGAAGTTGCATACAGTGGAGTGGGGTGGAGTGTTGGGCAGTGGAGGGGCATGGAGCGGAGTAGAGTACAGTGAGGTAGAGTGGGATAAAGTGGAGTAGAGTGGAGTGCAGTACAGTGGAATGGGGTAGTGCAGAGTGGAATAAAGTGTGATAGAGTGGAGTTACATGTCGCAGACTAAAGTGGTGTGGAGTAGCGTAGTATACAGTTGAGTAAGTTGTAATAAATTGGAGTACTGTGTTGTACAGTAGAGTGTAGTGGGGTGTCGTGCAATATTGGAAAGTGATGTAAACTACAGCAGAGTAGAGTGGCATAGAGTCTAAGTGATTTTTGTAGAGTGGAGTGGTATACAATGTTCCACATTGTTGTAGAGTGTGGTACAGTGGATTGGCATACTGTGTTTTAGAGTACAATGGCATTGAGTAGCATAGAGTGGAGTGGTGTACAATGGAGTAGTGGAGTAGAGTGGAGTACTGGGCCAGAGTAGAGTGGAGGGAAGTGGGGTGCAATGTCATGCAAAGAGTTTTAAGAATGTGGACTAGAGTATTGTAGAGTAGAGTCAAGTAGAGTGTTGTACAGTGGAATACAATAAAGTACAGTGTTGCGTAGTGGAGCAAAGGGGTATAGACATGAGTAAAGTTTCAGAGAATGGCATAGAGTGTTGTAGAGTGTTTTAAAGTGGAGTTGCATAGTGTACTGCAGTGTGGAAAACAGTTGAGCTGCATAGAGTGGATTGTTGTATAGTTGCATAGAGTGAGGTAAAGTCTCGTACAGTGGAGTAGAGTTGAGTGAAGTGTGGAACATAGTGTGGAGTAAAGTACAATAGAGCATATTGGTATGTCATAGAGTAAAATGTACTGGCATAGCATAGGTAGTAAAGTGTTATAAATTGGAGTGGGGTCTCATACAGTAGAGTGGAGTGCTGTGTTGCATAGAAAAGTGTTGTATAGCGGTATAAAGAGAGTGGAGTGAACAGCGATAGAGTGAAATAGAATATCGTAGAGTGCCATGAAGTGTGGTTGACCTTTATAGAGTGAAGTTATATAGAGTGGAGGACAGTGTCATACAGTGGAGTGCTGTAGAGTGAAGTGGTGTACACTGTAGTAGCATTGAGTGGATTACCGTAAAGTGGAATATCATACAATGGTATGGAGTACAGTGGAATACTGTACAGTAGAGTGTAGAATAGTGGGAGGCATTGGGTGGATTAGCAGAGAGTGGAGTAGGGTACAGTGGATTAGCATAGAGTGGGGTGGCATATATTGAAGTGGTGTTGCATAGAGTCAAGGAAATTGTTGTAAACTAGAAATTAGATTGGCATTTTATACAGTAGAGTGGAGTGCTGCATTATGCAGTGTTGTAAACTGCCATAGAGTAGAGTAGAGTGTTGCCCAATAGAGTGTATGGGCATAGAGTTGAGTGCACATTTGAACAGTGGAGTGTACGGGAATAGAGTGGACTAGAGTCTAGTAGAGTGCCATAGAGTCTAGTAGCGATTTGGAGAGTGGATTTATATAGAGTGGAGGAGAGTACACTGGATGGCATAGAGTGGAGGAGTGTACACTGGAGTGGCATTAACTAGACTATCATAGAGTGGAGTTGTGTAGACTGGAGTGGGGTACAGTGAAGTGGCCTAGAGTGTTATTGCATACGGTGTAGTAGCATACAATGGACTGGCATACAATCTCATATAGTTAGTGGAGCAGTGTACACTGCAGTGGCGTACGGTAAAGTGATGTAGACTTGAGTGGTGTATGCAGGAATAGGGTAGAGGGTAATAGCATACAGTGGAGTGGTGCCCAATGGAATAGCGTAGAATGGAGTGGGGTAGAATGCAGTGGCGTTCACTGGAGTGGTGTAGAGTGGAGAAGCATAGAGTGGAGTGGCATACATTGGAATATCATAAGATGGAGTGGCATACAGTGGAATGGTGTAGTGTTATAGCATATGATGGAGTAGCGTATAGCGAAGTGGCATGCAGTGGAGTGGAGTACACTAAAGAGGCATGGAGTGGAGCTGCACACTGTGTAATAGCGTAGAGTGGACTGGCATAGAGTAATAATAACAATTCCAGGAAAAACAGTAGGATCAGCGGGAGAGGTGTGGAGAGGTTGCAGACATACCCTAAAATGAAGAGCTGGGTGGGAACTTCCTGCAGCATATATTGGTGGTCAGATCTTCTAACCAAGCAGAATTGTTGTTAGCTTGTGACATCAGATTTGAGGAGCCATTGTGGTGCTGCTGTGAGGCCACAGTTGATATGGAAAAATCGCGTAAAAATATGTTCTAACTCCCAAAATAAATGTAAAAAATATGACTTTTAAAATTTTCTTTTACAGAACCACTTGGCTCTCCGTGCAATAATATAATATAATATTGATAAAATGTGTTGATATCCCAGTTAGAGAAGCAATGCTGTGAGTACAATCTTGAATACAGTGGGTGAGTAAATTAACCATAAGTCGGCTAAAAACATCTTCCTAGTAACCTGAAGGATTAGTACCATGATGCCGTACAGCGATGTTTTCGAGGGGCGAGTAAGTGTGACTTCTCGATCACAGAATGCAAATAGGGCCACAAAGAGTGAGTGGTTGGGGAGGTGCCAGTGAAAGCTTGAAATCCTGTGGATAGCTATGTGTACAGGATGCTCCACGTGGTATGGAAGAGAGAGAGGAGATAAGGAAAATAACACAGACCAGGGAAAATTGTGTATGTGAGCAACAATGACTATATATCAAATGCTGGCTCTTTTTTAGCATTGCAAAAACTGAGGAGCAAAACAGGAGGAAGAAAGAGTGAGAGAGAGATGTGAATGATTCAGAGGAGGCAGATATTTGAGAATGAAGAGATTAGAATAGTCAGTTGAGATCAACAGAGGAGAGACATCAAGTTAAGGAAAACTTAGGCGTTGTCTTTGACAGACTTGAATGTATTATACACATCCCTCCCTAACATAAACTGATGCCCTTGAATTCTTCAACAATTATAAGTTGTACATTTATTCTGATTGCTGTACCTGTCACTGAAGCATGACTGGTGGGCACTACATGATAAAGGATGGGTGTACAGTAGTTATTATTTTCTTTGGTTATTAAGATTTATTTAGTACACCACAGTATTGCAACTTAGTCTTTGTGAGGGCCGCACTTAGTCCAACCTAAGGGCATGATCCTATATATATATATATATATATGAAAGCTCCACTCGCACCAGCCTGTTGCACTCCAAGGCGGGTGCCTGCCAGTTGGGGGTGCACCCGACAACAATATCCGCTCCAACAGTCCCTCCCCGCAATACTCGGGAAACAGGAGGCAGCACTCCAAAGATAGGATTCACAAAGTTTTAATCTCACAAAAGCGCTTTCGGCACTCGGCCTTCCTCAGTAATGAGACAGTGAGAAGTTCCAATCATCATTCATTTAAACTTTCACGTTGCGCGAGTAATAAACATAAAGATAGGACTCAAAATTAAATCGGCATCCGCCATCTTTAAGTGGGTTTAGTACACATATGAAAGCATTGTGTTAAACGCTTATGTCAACAATTGTGCATAAATCAGAGTTAGTATGCAAAAAAGCCCAATGTGGCTACAATATCCACACAATGCAATTGATCCTCATGTGTTGAAAATTAATCACGCCCTGGATGGGCAAACATAAAGATAGAACTCAAATTAAATCTGCATCCGCCATCTTAGAATGGGTTTGGTATACAAATGTGAAAGCATTGTGTAAAACACTTATGCCAATAATTGTGCATAATTCAATATTAGTATTCACAAGAGCCGAATGTGGCTACAATATCTGCACAATGCAATTGATCCCCATGTGTCATCACTTTATCACGCCCTGGATGGGCATAAACCATTCATTATGTCTGCAACGTGACACAACCCTCATAGAAATTATAACTCTTATTGGAAATCAGAGATAAAAAAACATAAGGTGGAAGGTGCACACAATTAGAGTCCAAAGGAAGAATAGTATATTGTATATCTTCTTCTTTATTTAGCAATTTTTGTCAAATACAGGCACAGCCAACGCGTTTCGTTCCATTTGCCTTGTGGAACTTCGTCAGGGCGAATTGGTTCAATTTGAAGTTGTCAACCTATTCGGTCCCACCGTGTGGATCGGACAGCAAATGGCAATAGCTCTTCAAAGGCATATAACCTTTGTATATTAAGAGATGGTGTTCACACCAGATACGAATAAGTCAGCCCAGTGGATATCCCAGTGTTAAATCCAGCAGTTTTCAGGGTATTGCAGAAATTCAAGGACTTGGTACAATAATTGTTCAAGGTCAACCGAACGTTTGCTGTGGAGTCTAATGGTTCCCAGGCGAAATTTCTTTTTTCTCTTTCTAATATCCAAATCCGGTATGGGCATAGAGTGAAGCTGTAGGGGACACCGGTCTGTAGTGGAACGCGGTGCAATTGATCCCCATGTGTCATCACTTTATCACGCCCTGGATGGGCATAAAAGACTATTTGGTCCATAGTCACCATGAGGAACTGAGGTCCAAACCTAAAATTGAACCCATGAAGGGTTTCTTTCCCTGTGGACGATGTAAGGCGTGCAAGGGAAGCAAGCGCACTACTCAATACAGCATACCAGGTGTTAAAGAACCTAAGAGAATACAAAAGTTCCTCACTTGTACCACGCCTTACGTTGTGTACTGTCTGACATGTCCTTGTGGCAGAAGGTATGTGGGCAGCACAACCAATCCGGTGAAACTGAGAATATTAGAACACCAGAGAGCTGTCCAGAATGCAGATGTTAGCTATCCTGTTGCAAGACACTTTGACAAAGAGCATGCACGCAACAGAGAATTACTCACCTTCTTCTGCTTGGATTCTGTCCCAGTTAGTACTAGGGGCGGAGATAGACTCTTGAAGTTGAGGCGATTAGAATCACGATACATTATAGACTTGTTAAGTAAAACGCCTACTGGACTTAACATGCATGAGGACTTAGCTGTGCATTTAGTATGAATACTGATATTTGGAATTATGGTTAAGAATGGATTGACTGCATCATTGCCTTATGTTTTCTGTTTGTTTCCAATTTTTCAATTATGATGATGAACTGATTTCCAATAAGAGTTATAATTTCTATGAGGGTTGTGTCACGTTGCAGACATAATGAATGGTTTATGCCCATCCAGGGCGTGATAAAGTGATGACACATGGGGATCAATTGCATTGTGCAGATATTGTAGCCACATTCGGCTCTTGTGAATACTAATATTGAATTATGCACAATTATTGACATAAGTGTTTTACACAATGCTTTCACATTTGTATACCAAACCCATTCTAAGATGGCGGATGCCGATTTAATTTGAGTTCTATCTTTATGTTTGCCCATCCAGGGCGTGATTAATTTTCAACACATGAGGATCAATTGCATTGTGTGGATATTGTAGCCACATTGGGCTCTTTTGCATACTAACTCTGATTTATGCACAATTGTTGACATAAGCGTTTAACACAATGCTTTCATATGTGTACTAAACCCACTCAAAGATGGCGGATGCCGATTTAATTTTGAGTCCTATCTTTGGAGTGCTGCCTCCTGTTTCCCGAGTATTGCGGGGAGGGACTGATGAAGCAGATATATATATATATATATATATATATATATATATATATATATATATATATATATATATATATATATATATATATATATATATATATATATATATATACATATATATTCACTGAAAAAACCATAGGTTATAGGCCATATATAGTTAGGAATTTGCATTTACAAAACCTTATTTTACTCGCATAAAACCATTGAAATTCCATATATAGTTAGATGCGCTAACTATATATCGCGCACCCGCAATCCACTGCTGATGATGTCACATATTACATCATTCATGACATGGTTAGTGACATCACTGATGACATCACTGATGACATCTCAAATGACATCACTGATGACATCACTGATGACATCTCAAATGACATCACTGATGACAACATCCAGTGACTGTATGTTTCTGTAAAGTTAAAATGTGTCTTACATATTGAAGAATGAGTGGATGTATAAGTGTCTGGAAAAAGGATTTAGTAGGTGCATGACTGACTGTATGAGAGAATGATTAAATGTGTCTTAATGAGTGCATGGGTTAGTGACTAAACTATCTTAATTTGTGCATCATTATATCTGTTGTTCTACAAACTGCTGCATGTGTTGATCAGTAGCTATATGAATAACTGTATGGGTTATTGATTGGTTGTCCAAGTATTTGTATGGGACACTGAGTGTGTGTGTATGGGTAGCTGGGAGGTGTGTGACTCTGTACATAGAGTTGTGAGTAGTTGATTCACTATATGTATGGGTTCAAAACTGCATGTGGAAACAGCTGTATGGGCGGATGACTGTGTGCATTAGTGTATTAGTGAGTGAATGGATATCTCAGTGCTACATGTCAAAGTAAGTACATATGTAAAACACAGTACATGTGAGAGTTGACATATATAAATAAGTGTGCATAAGAGCCAGTGAATGTGTGAGTGGCTGTATGGATCATTGTGAACTTGTATCAGGGATTGTATAACAGAGTAAATATGTGTTAGTATATGTTTGAATAAATAAGGTGTGTATAACTGTATAGTTGAGGAAATGGAAGTGTGATTGATTGTTTGCATGACTGACTAGGTGTGTGAGTAACTCCATGGATGAGTGACAGTCTGTGACTGTCTGTTTACACTGATTGTATCTAAGGTTATATTAGAGTCTGAAGAGGTTCATGGTATTATCACATGAATGATATCATCAGTGATGTGATCAGTAATGTCAAATGAGATGTTATCAGTGATGTCATTTGAGATGTCATCAGTGATGTCATCAGTGATGTCACTAACCATGTCATGAATGATGTAATATGTGACATCATCAGCAGTGGATTGCGGGTGCGCGATATATAGTTAGCGCATCTAACTATATATGGAATTTCAATGGTTTTATGCGAGTAAAATAAGGTTTTGTAAATGCAAATTCCTAACTATATATGGCCTATAACCTATGGTTTTTTCAGTGAATTTTCAAGGTTTTGTAAATGCAAATTCCTAACTATATATGGCCTATAACCTATGGTTTTTTCAGTAAATATCAATGGTTTTTTAATAGCAAATATCAAAAGCTGTCAAATGTCAAGTACGTGATAGGTAAAAAGTTTTCGTGCTTATGCACGCTGATGTGCTTTGAACGCTGCCCCCCCACTCCCCTCTTTTCTCTTAGTAGTACTCTCTCTTTGCAGATAGTGAAGGGTAGTTAACGCAGACCTTTACCCCCGTTGTAATCCGTCGTACCTGCTTGTCTCTCCATTTGATTGATTGTTATCCAAGCATTTACTGTTTTAGAATTGGTTCTCTTTGGATCATTCTCTATTTACAAACAAGCACAAAGTCGCAATACTCTGTTTAGTCTTTGCAGATAGTGAAAAATCGTGTAAAAAAAAAAAAGTAATCGAGCAAAATCAGTAGACCACTAATTGGATCTCTTTTTGATCTCGCTAAAATCCAAACATTAGGAACAACCCTTCATGAGAAATACGAAAATAGTGAGATGAATTGAGCTCCACACCATGATGGCTGCAAGACAGCTCCACTCCGCCACCCACCCCGCCCAAAATAACAACAAACCCTATGCAAATATTATAAATAGATACAACACACCAGCAAAGTAACAGGGTAAAACATTTTATTAAATAACTATTTACATAACTATTTTATACTTTTTGTTGCCCGATCCGGCTAGCTCAATCGATCGAGCATGAAACTCATAAACTCTGATAGCAAGCGTTGAGAGTTTGTAGAACAATGGCTTCAGATTTTCTACATACGGTGTGGTGGCGCGGATTGGGAGGGGGCGTTTGGATCCTGCCCCTTCCCCAAATAAGATTTTCATACGTGAGTGTTCGTTCATGCTTTTGGTCCCTGAGTTGCTTCGATGTCACTGCCTTACACAAATGGCATAAGTCCTGGATGTTGAGTGCCATACTTCAGAGTTCTAAGCAGCGCTTGTAACACTGTCTAAACCTTATTTGCACCTGCTGCAGCTTCACTATTCAAAGTAAGTGGGGTCCGTTTGTGGACCTGACTGCATTAGAAAACAATGTGATACGGTGCCTCCCTAAACCGCTTGACGGAGGCCCCCAAGGGGCGGTGAGATGGCGCGGACTGGGAGGGGGCGCTTGGCTCCTGCCCCCTCACCATGTCGTGTTGCCCTGGTGTGGCCTGAGATCGCCCCCGACATAGGCGGCCGGCTCCCGGGGTCCGGCGGATTTTTTTGCCTTTTGATGACTCTTCCATTCTGGACCTTGTCCCACAATCCGTTTTACGTGAAGACACGCTGTAGTGGGGCGCCCCTTTACCGTTTTCGTTGCCATTTCTCCCGCTTTTGCTACTCTGTGCCTCTTCCGCCATTCAGCTGTTTACCGCCCGCTCTTGCGACTACAGCGTCTCGCTCACCATGTAGTTGAGTTACTCCCGCTCTTGCGATTTAACAGACCTTTTTGGACTGCTGAAAGCGGTTGTATTCCGACCGCTGGTTGGTGGAGACATTTTGACTATATTCTGGACCTGCGTTGTCGCGTAATGCGTCATACGACGCGCCGCGTTAGCGCACCCGGAAGTGCTCCGGTGCGCAAGGCGCAGCTTCCCGGAAACGATCCAGAGCGCGCCGCGCAGCGCGTAACGTAAGCATAACAGGTCATGTGACTTGTTAATAAAACTTTTCATTGGTTAATTTTACTTTTGTTTTCCTAATGATGTAAGACTACATGTGACCTAAAAATAACACTTTTCATTGGATTAAAACATTTTTTTTCCCAAACGATGAAAGCCCCACCTTGTTTCTGGATGTTTCAGACTGAAGCTGGCGTCACCATGAGAGCACCACCATCTCGTAGCTCCGTCGTGGCCATTCCGCAAGCAATCATGGCAGCCGCTCCCCACCGGAAGCCTGCGGGAGTCGAGGTCCCCCAAGACTTTTGTAGAATCTTCAAGGCTGAGGGGACGCTTTCGAGAATGGGACCCAAGCCCTGGCAGACAAGCGTCCGAGTTCCAAAGTGTCCCAGGGCCATTTTACTGGACCAGGCCCAAATCCGAAGAGCCGACCGCCATTTTGAGAGTCCTGTGGCAGTCGCTTATCGTTGCATCGCAAGAGCGGGAGCAACTCAACTACATGGTGAGCGAGACGCTGTAGTCGCAAGAGTGGGCGGTAAACAGCTGAATGGCGGAAGAGGCACAGTGTAGCAAAAGCGGGCGGAATGGCAACTGAAACGATAAAGGGGCGCCCCACTACAGCAGACGAGCCTCCGCCATGTGCTTCACAACTGCATACGTATCTCGTGATATCAAGGTTGGGCAACCAGTACACAACAAGCAGTTACGAGTCCCATTTACACCGGAGCCATTTTGGGCGCGGCCGGGCAGGTCCAGGATCTAGTCAAACATAAGAAATGAGGCTGACGTCTCTGAAGCAGTTGACGCACAGCAGGACATAGCAAATAAACATGAAGTCTCTAAAGCTGTTAACTCACTGCAGGACAAAACAAGTGAACCTGAAACCTCTGGAATAATTGTCGCTCAAAAGAACAACACACAAAACTCTGTAGAGCCTGAAGAAAGAAAAACAGAAGGGCACTGTAGTTTCAGACACACTTAACACTAATGACTAAACAAAGATATCGTCTGTTTATGAAGCAGTTATGATGTTCACAGAATTGACAAAGAAGTGTGCAGACACCAATGCTATTAAGAAACACAAGGAAATCCCTAACGCATCAGCATTCTCGGAAGAGGTTGACACAGATAACATCTTAAGGGACAAAGAAAGACAAAATAAGGATGAGGAAGTTATCACTTTAGTTTTTTCATCAGCTAGCGACAGCAAGAAACACATTGTAATGGAGATTAGAGAGGCTACGGATGGATAAATAAATTATCAAAAGAAATGGCTACTCCCCCTTTTAGCAGATTAGCTAAATCTTTGCGTAATTTGGACATTAAAGTTATATTATTGTTGTTGTTGTTGTTATGGTTATAGTTCTGGTTAATTTCAGCAAGAAACACATTGTAATTAGAGAATAGAGAGGCTACGGATGGGTGAATAAATTATCAAAAGAAATGGCGACTCCCCCCTTTAGCAGATTAGCTAAATGTTTGCGTAATTTGGGCATAAAAGTTATATTATTGTTGTTGTTGTTGTTATCGTTATAGTTCTGGTTAATTTCCATTCAGAGTGTCCTACACAGCACCACTCTAGGTAAACACTACTTTATGTAAAACCTGCACTTAGTTGGTCACCATGGGGTTTAAAGAAGGGATGGTTCTTCACCTGGGTGCCGTCCACAACTCAGCACGTTGTGCTGCCTTGGGACTATTCGCACAAAAGACAGCTTTGGACCATTGTTGTTTTTTTTTGTCAAAAAATGTTTAAATATATTTACAGTTTTTGTTGCGTTCGTTATATTTAAAAGTTAATAAAGTTTTATAATCCTACTTTTTTGGAGTAATATATATTATAAAAAAATCGGGTGAATGGGGCCTTGAATCGGGTTATTGTCATGTGTGGGCTTTGCAAGTGTACTGCTACAGGATCGGACATTTCAAACTCAAATGCAGGTTCTTTTTCTTACCTTTCCGAAGCATGGAGCGCAATAGCAGGCAGAGAAAGGGTGATGCAAGTGTTGAACACTGCCTGGCCTGGCAAGTTGCTGGCAGTGGCCCCCCCCCCCGCCCGCTCGTGAAAGAGGGCACACACACACCGCCGCCCCGAGTACTTCACAGATCTTTAAAAGACCATGCGCTTGTTCATGAGGCTTAAATGGTTTATCACCCCTTCTAGAACCCCTGCATCGACCCTCTGACGTTTCCTGGAAGAATTAGCACGTAACACAATACCAAGCCCTGTCAGCTGAAACCCCCGAGGAATCGTGGGGCATATTATCAAGGGGGTTTATTTCCGCTTTTTTGGCTTTAAAAGCCAAGAAAGCGGAGATAAAATTATCTCCCTATTAACAAGCTGTCGCTAACACCAGTTAGTGACAGCTAAAAGGAGATAGCGACCATCTTGGGCCCCGCTTTGCATGTCAGTGATATCTATCACTAATGACATGCAAAGTGGGCGTGCCAAGATGTTAGCAACTGGAAACAGTCCCTTACATCGCTATCTCCTATTACCAAATTTTGGAGATATTCGCGCTAAGCGCGAATATCTCCACAAGCTAACACCTACCCTGAGCAGTTCTTAGCCATGTTATCCAATGGGAGGTGGATAACATGGCTAAGAGCATTTGCTGGATAATGCATGAATATCGCTGACTTTTCAGCGATATTCATGCATTGCGGCCGTTTTTTATCGCATTTGCGAGCAGTTCTTAGCCATGTTATCCAATGGGAGGTGGATAACATGGCTAAGAGCATTTGCTGGATAATGCATGAATATCGCTGACTTTTCAGCGATATTCATGCATTGCGGCCGTTTTTTATCGCATTTGCGATAAACCTTGCTAATAGCAAGAAGCTAACACCTGCCCTGAGCAGTTCTTAGCCATGTTATCCAATGGGAGGTGGATAACATGGCTAAGAGCATTTGCTGGATAATGCATGAATATCGCTGACTTTTCAGCGATATTCATGCATTGCGGCTGTTTTTTATCGCATTTGCGAGCAGTTCTTAGCCATGTTATCCAATGGGAGGTAGATAACATGGCTAAGAGCATTTGCTGGATAATGCATGAATATCGCTGACTTTTCAGCGATATTCATGCATTGCGGCCGTTTTTTATCGCATTTGCGAGCAGTTCTTAGCCATGTTATCCAATTGGAGGTGGATAACATGGCTAAGAGCATTTGCTGGATAATGCATGAATATCGCTGACTTTTCAGCGATATTCATGCATTGCGGCCGTTTTTTATCGCATTTGCGATAAACCTTGCTAATAGCAAGGTTTATCTGCGATAAAAATCGCCGATGTGCGGTGATAATTTTTGTCTCTAAACAAGTTAGAGACAAAAATTATCGCTAGTTGTTGGTAATATGCCCCCGGGTTTTTGCTTGCAGGAATCGGGAGGCGGGAGACTAGCACTGAAATCAGTAGTCTCACGCCTGAATCGGGAGGGTTAGCATGTCTGGATTCTCTACAGCTAGGGCCATAAACTACATCTGCAGGGCTAGGTGATAGCCTGGGACCGGCCTGGCATCTAAAATGGCTGCCGTGCACGACAAAATTGTGGCATTGGAAAAAAGGCAAGATGGCGCAGACAATGTTTATCAATAAGGATTCATTTATAACAAAATATTTTATCGCACTGACAAATTGGTGGTCAACACTTCCTGATTTCCTTCGAATCGAACGTTAACAGACGTCACGCAGCAAAAAAAAAAAAAAGCTCACGCACAGCCGCTGGAAGACATGTATCAACATATATGAGCCTCCTCAGCCACCCTCAGAAAACATAAGGGATTAGGATACGTCTCCCGCACCCCCTTATACCTAGTAATTTAATTAAAACGAAGCACAAAATGGTCTCCCGCACCCCCTTATACCTAGTAATTTAATTAAAACGAAGCACAAAATGGCGAATTCCCGTTTCGCTACCAGTTTGCGGCCCAGTTCGCGGCCCGGGAAGCGCTTCTACCGTGAAAAATATATATTTTTTTATTTTCCCCACGGGACCCTTTAATAACCCCAACAACATTCCTAGGGGGTCAAGAGGGGTATACCTTGCCCCCTTTCATTAAATTCCCCCTTCGTTTTTCACCTCTTCTTCTCTCTCGATCCTACCGAGAGATAAGATGGCGGCCGCTCCGGACTGTTTAGAATGTTGACAGACACCGGGGAGCCAATCAGCTTCGCATCGCAAAGTTCCGTTTCGCGAAAAGTAAGTGGACCGGAGCGCAGCCCAGAGCGCTGTTACAGATATATATCTTGTTTTGAACGTTAATTTCTCAAAATCCACTGGAGCACATATATTGAGACCTAGCAAAGGCACATCGGGCTAACAGTCCCTACAATTTTGCCAAGTTTCGTGCAAATCCATTCAGCCGTTCGAGCTAAAAGTGAGGCCAAAGGCCCTATGGAAATTAACATGGGAAAAACACGTTTTGGGACCCCCCTTTTTTCTCGGCCCCCCCTTGACGAAACCCCCCCAAATTTTCGGGGGCTGCTCAGAAACAAAATGTGCCATTTTCCTGAAAATTTCAGCCGATTCCGTCCACAAACGCCAAAGTTATTAGACATAGAATTTTCAAAAGTTCCATAGACAAATAATCCTAACTATATATACCTACTGGCGACACACCAGTAGATAATATATATATATATATATATATATATATATATATATATATATATATATATATATATATATATATATATATATATATATATATATATATATATAAGGTCATGTCTCTCTCTTTCATTATCAGTCTCAAATCTCTGTGTCCCCTGAGTCTTTTTCACATCTCTATCTATCTATCTATCTATCTATCTATCTATCTATCTATCTATCTATCTATCTATCTATCTATCTATCTATCTATCTAGCTATCTTTATATATATATATATATATTCCACCGCTTGGCTCACTTTCCCTTCGCTAGGCGCTCCTTGATTCTCGGTCGCGTTTCTCCTGCGGTTGAGCCAACCGCTGCAAATTATCACAAGATCTCCCCGGTCCCGGGGAGGAATGGAGTCGCTGAAAGACGGCACTGACACGCTTCTTTCAATAAAGATGATTTATTTCATCAATCCATGTGGGGGATTTAGCAACAAAAAGAAACCAACGCGTTTCGACAGCGTCCGCTGTCTTGATCACGGTCAAGACAGCGGACGCTGTCGAAACGCGTTGGTTTCTTTTTGTTGCTAAATCCCCCACATGGATTGATGAAATAAATCATCTTTATTGAAAGAAGCGTGTCAGTGCCGTCTTTCAGCGACTCCATTCCTCCCCGGGACCGGGGAGATCTTGTGATAATATATATATATATATATATATATATATATATATATATATATATATATATATATATAAATATATATACACAAGCTCCAATTCCCTGATAGAATTTAGACACAGACACAGGGGCTTCACTTCTATAAATTACTCCACGTTCATATCTTTTGCTGTAACGCGTTTCGGCATCTAAGAACTGTGGTAAATTAAATCAGCGCCAGCATGGTTGATGACACCGCCCATTGGAGGGTTTTTTCAAAAAGACACGCTATGGAAGCACTACATGCCCCATAATGCAACAGCATATAAAGTCCATCTGGGGACGGAAAAAAGTTGATTGAGGAAGTTTGGCAGTGGTTGCTGGCGGCGTGTCGTGGTGTCGGCTCCTCTGAGGAAGTTCAAGTTAATGAACGAAATGCATTAGGAAAGGCCACATGCTGACCGTCAAAGAAATTAAATTGCAAAAAGAAAAGTCAAGTGTGCGACTCGTTTTTCCCAGGTGTGGGGAAGTTTTGGAGGACATATGACGGCTTGGTTCTGCCGTGGAATCACGCACCACCCAAAGAACACCATAACGCTGCACCAAGGAACCGGCTTTTGCAGACATGGAAACACATAGCAGCGACGGTGTCGCCAAGGACTGTCTTTGGTAAGGGCTTTGAATCCGTTCTTGAAAATGGGGCGGAATCAAATTGACTTATTGCGCAAATAACATTTAAGAACTGTGGTAAATTAAATCAGCGCCAGCATGGTTGATGACACCGCCCATTGGAGGGTTTTTTCAAAAAGACACGCTATGGAAGCACTACATGCCCCATAATGCAACAGCATATAAAGTCCATCTGGGGACGGAAAAAAGTTGATTGAGGAAGTTTGGCAGTGGTTGCTGGCGGCGTGTCGTGGTGTCGGCTCCTCTGAGGAAGTTCAAGTTAATGAACGAAATGCATTAGGAAAGGCCACATGCTGACCGTCAAAGAAATTAAATTGCAAAAAGAAAAGTCAAGTGTGCGACTCGTTTTTCCCAGGTGTGGGGAAGTTTTGGAGGACATATGACGGCTTGGTTCTGCCGTGGAATCACGCACCACCCAAAGAACACCATAACGCTGCACCAAGGAACCGGCTTTTGCAGACATGGAAACACATAGCAGCGACGGTGTCGCCAAGGACTGTCTTTGGTAAGGGCTTTGAATCCGTTCTTGAAAATGGGGCGGAATCAAATTGACTTATTGCGCAAATAACATTTAAGAACTGTGGTAAATTAAATCAGCGCCAGCATGGTTGATGACACCGCCCATTGGAGGGTTTTTTCAAAAAGACACGCTATGGAAGCACTACATGCCCCATAATGCAACAGCATATAAAGTCCATCTGGGGACGGAAAAAAGTTGATTGAGGAAGTTTGGCAGTGGTTGCTGGCGGCGTGTCGTGGTGTCGGCTCCTCTGAGGAAGTTCAAGTTAATGAACGAAATGCATTAGGAAAGGCCACATGCTGACCGTCAAAGAAATTAAATTGCAAAAAGAAAAGTCAAGTGTGCGACTCGTTTTTCCCAGGTGTGGGGAAGTTTTGGAGGACATATGACGGCTTGGTTCTGCCGTGGAATCACGCACCACCCAAAGAACACCATAACGCTGCACCAAGGAACCGGCTTTTGCAGACATGGAAACACATAGCAGCGACGGTGTCGCCAAGGACTGTCTTTGGTAAGGGCTTTGAATCCGTTCTTGAAAATGGGGCGGAATCAAATTGACTTATTGCGCAAATAACATTTAAGAACTGTGGTAAATTAAATCAGCGCCAGCATGGTTGATGACACCGCCCATTGGAGGGTTTTTTCAAAAAGACACGCTATGGAAGCACTACATGCCCCATAATGCAACAGCATATAAAGTCCATCTGGGGACGGAAAAAAGTTGATTGAGGAAGTTTGGCAGTGGTTGCTGGCGGCGTGTCGTGGTGTCGGCTCCTCTGAGGAAGTTCAAGTTAATGAACGAAATGCATTAGGAAAGGCCACATGCTGACCGTCAAAGAAATTAAATTGCAAAAAGAAAAGTCAAGTGTGCGACTCGTTTTTCCCAGGTGTGGGGAAGTTTTGGAGGACATATGACGGCTTGGTTCTGCCGTGGAATCACGCACCACCCAAAGAACACCATAACGCTGCACCAAGGAACCGGCTTTTGCAGACATGGAAACACATAGCAGCGACGGTGTCGCCAAGGACTGTCTTTGGTAAGGGCTTTGAATCCGTTCTTGAAAATGGGGCGGAATCAAATTGACTTATTGCGCAAATAACATTTAAGAACTGTGGTAAATTAAATCAGCGCCAGCATGGTTGATGACACCGCCCATTGGAGGGTTTTTTCAAAAAGACACGCTATGGAAGCACTACATGCCCCATAATGCAACAGCATATAAAGTCCATCTGGGGACGGAAAAAAGTTGATTGAGGAAGTTTGGCAGTGGTTGCTGGCGGCGTGTCGTGGTGTCGGCTCCTCTGAGGAAGTTCAAGTTAATGAACGAAATGCATTAGGAAAGGCCACATGCTGACCGTCAAAGAAATTAAATTGCAAAAAGAAAAGTCAAGTGTGCGACTCGTTTTTCCCAGGTGTGGGGAAGTTTTGGAGGATATATATATATATATATATATATATATATATATATATATATATAAATATATATACACAAGCTCCAATTCCCTGATAGAATTTAGACACAGACACAGGGGCTTCACTTCTATAAATTACTCCACGTTCATATCTTTTGCTGTAACGCGTTTCGGCATCTCTGCCTTGCTCAAACATATATATGTGGATATATTTCTCACTTTCTGCCTTGTTCGGTTCCTCAGTTGTTCAGAGGCAGGAGGGGAGGCTGCCATGGGCCCAATATGGAGTATGTGCCCACATACATCCTAAACTCTGACTTGCCCTTTTCCATTCCCCTATCTCTACCCCTCATACATGCAGTTCCTCTCCTCCTTTCTCCTCTCTTCCATGTCTCAACATTTTTCATGTAAAACTACCCTCTCTCCTCTCAGTTGTCTCTGTCACTTGAGTCTCTCTCTGCCCCGTGCCTTCCTAACCACTGTCCATCTTTCTCCCCTCTGCCCTGTCTCTTCGATCTCGTCCCCCTGCCCCTCTCTCATCCCTCTGCTGTGTCTTGTGCCTCTCTCCATTATCTATGACCTGTCTTCCATCTCCACACTCCCTCTTGCTCTCCATGTCTCTGACTATAATCCTGGCCACATACAAAGGAGGGGTCCCTGCTCTCCATAACTCTGTCAGTGACATGGCCTCCTCGCATCTCCTAAACCATCCCCTGAAGCTTCTATTTCTGACGGATATTGGTGCAGTGAAATGAAGAACACCTGTAAGTTGTTGCAGAAGTGTTTTGCTACGTGTGTGTTAATAGCCAATTTTTAGTTAGTTGTATATTTATTTGTCGTATAGCTTTGATCACACAATGATACCCTGCATCAGAGGGCTTTACCCCAGGCTACTTGAGTTATGCAGCAGGGGAGGGTCTAATTATGCTGCAGGGCTGACTAAATTATGCAGCAAGACAAGACAAATTATGCACCATAGTACGGCACATTTTGTGAGAGTTTTAGTTCACTATTTTGATATTTTTACGCTTGTTAACACTCTGGGCATATATTGCACCCAATTGGTACCAGTGTCACTCCAAAATATAGCAATAAGCGAGAGAAAGGTGACCAGTCGCCTTTGCAAAGGGCCTTCCACTGCACAGTAACACTGTGTCGCTACATTTTTTGTAACCTCTGAACCGTCTCAGCTAGAAACTAATATTTCAGATTACGCAGCAGATGATGGATTATGTGGCAAATGCAGCAAATTCAGAACTATGCAAATACGAGGTGGCTGCCCAATCGTATACTTACAGAGATCAGTAAGAGGTAGAACACTTCACCAGCACTGATAGGAGTGGCCTACCAGAATGTACTTTTTTCAACGCTCTTTAGTGTGACATCATGGCCGTAAATATCTCCATAGGATGGTAACGACATTTGTGACCATGCAGAGGTCTCTGCTGCCTTTTGGCTAAGTTCACGCTGTAGAAATACCACATACATACATACATACAACATTACTTTGTGTGATCTTTGCAGTGTCATATGCACTGCCGCCAAAATGACATGTTCCCCTTCAGAATCAGGTCAAGTGCTCTCAAGTTTCCCATTTCACAATGTAAGTAGTTCATACAGTCCAGGTGTTTCCTTTAAATGCTAAGATTCAAGACCACTGCATTTCATTATAAAATCAGGACTACAAGTCCCCTAAGGCAAAGAAAATACCTGCTGAAAATCAGCTACTTGGGCCTGGAGCTGGGAAACTTGTTCTGCATGTCCTGCACCAGAGGGAATATGTAATATTTAACAGACATGTGAAAATGTGCAACACCACAATAGTTATACGATAAAAGAGCACATGCGTGACTAAGTTAGAAAAAAATTAGAACCGAAGGTCAAAGAAGAAAGGTGTACATATTTATTAAGATGTTACAAAATAAACGAGTGATCCTGCCTGGTGGAACAAGAAGGGTCAAATTATGCACATTCTGTAAACTGAAACTGCATCTTCTGAGCTTCTCACAGAATTCTATGTGTAGCACCACGGCGGCCATCTTGTGATCCCTGCAGACAGTCCTCCTGCGCTGAGCTCACAGTTTATCGGTACTTGGAGGTCAGGACACCAGACACTGCGGCCAGGAACTTGTCCCAGGCAGCCTGGCACTGAGGGGTGAAGTCAGCAGGGAAGTGGGCGGCCAGTGTAGCCTGAATGCAGTGGGACAGCAGCTGAAAGAGAGAAAGGCAGAAAGTGAACACCACCACACAGGGAGCACTTGGACAAACCTGGATTAAAATGGAAAGAACGTCCAGTGATATAATGCCAAATTCACAATATACTGAGAAACGCCGTTTCTTCCTACATAACTTGTAAAAACATATACAAATGCTACCTTATTTTCATTAAAAACAACATTTCATTGAAAGTACAAGAATGGTACTTCCTCAAAAAAGCAACTGTATTTCTCACTGTGTCCAATGTTTTATCCTCACCACTAACAAAGATTTTGCCTTGGCTTTCAATCAAAGAAAGCAGAAAGAACAAAAGAAGCGTGAAGTATGTGAAAGAGTTCCCATGTAGTATTCTTTTACGTACTCTCATGCAGCCGTGGTCCATGCAGGTAACAGCGGTGGACCAGGTAAAGGGGGGGTTTGAGGCATGATGCCGGTGGAAAATGTATTATTTATTTAATTTTCCTTCAGCATCGTCTCTCAAAATCCCCCCTGGCCCGGCCCCATCCCCCCATCGCTGTTACCTGCACGGACCACTGTTGCTCTCATGCCTCTGTCAATTTGCCCCAAAACTTCTGAAATGGGAATCAATTGATACAATTAGTACAGATAGACAGGACTGGGCTCTCTTTGCAGTTTTACTAATAGGAAGTTGAACATTTTAAGGCCGAATCCCAAAGGCATTTAATACTAGTAAATGGATACTGCTGTGGTATCACTTCACTTACTCCCTGTCATTAGGAGAAATAATAACGATAAAAGCAACAGTTGCTTAATAGAACTTTTTTCGATCCTCTGAAACTGAATGCCCCGTCTTCGTCAGGTCATGGCTCATACATTTATCATGGCAGTGATGTCCAACTTAGATCCAAGAAGGTTGGATCTATGCTTGATTTCCAGGAAAATCTCTGCTTAACTAAATCCATTCCATGTAGATCCATTTTATGTAACAATACCATGTAAATACGGTGGCGGCTGGTAACTTTACCAGGAAGGAGGGTGGGGGGCCACCCACACACACATACACACTAACTTCACACCCATGCATTCAAACATACACACACAACCATTCCCAACACTTACTAACAAATACACATATATTTATACAAACATACATGCATGCATGCACCAAACATTTTTAAAAAAACATAAAACTTACGGTCACTGTAAAGAGGAATGGCTCAGAGGTCCCAAGAGGGTTGGGACTGATGCCTTCCCGATTAACACTCAGCCCTGGGCACTTCAGGGTTTAAAACTGAATCGCCCAGGTCCGAGGCAATCAGTGACGCTCCCACTCCTCACAAGGGGGAAGGCCTCGAGGAACCAGGCTGAGGAAGTCACGCCTACAGGGCTGTGAAATTATCAGCCTGGCACAGTTCAGAGCAGGCAGCCAGGAGCATGCTCCTTAAGTGCATGTCTTACTCATGGCTGCCTGACCTGAACAAGAAGAGTGTCTGTCACGCTGACCTTTGCTGAGCCTGACAGACATTCCTCTTGCTGGGAAAAAGGTGGGGGACGTAGCCCAATAACCCATGAGGATAGGCCGCAGCTGTGTAAATGTACAGGGCCACACAAGACACCTCAGTTTTAGAAAAAAGGCTTCTAATAGAGGGACAGACCAGGCTCCTCCAATGAGCAGCTCGTGAGATACTGGTAGCTCCCCATCTACCTGCAAGTAGCTCTCCTGTGTACAGCCCAGCTTACGAAATTAGAATATTTTGCTTAGCTAAATTAATTTATAATACCAAAATTCAAAAACACGTATTTGAGACAAACGGGTCAATATCAGAACTCATAAGCTGAAGTTTGTAAAAAATGGTTGAATTTCAAAAATATATTCAAGGCAGATATTTGAGAGATAAATCATGCAGTGTTGGGGAGGCTTATCATTAATATTACATTGGCACCAGAAGCATTGCTGCTAATGCTTCTATGTCATTTATGTAGAGACATTCCACAATGGGAAATCTATTTTAACATTACTGCTGGCACACGTTCCTGATGAACTGAGGTGATCACTGTTGTAGTGGTGCATATGGTGGCCACTAATGTAATCTTGTCTGATGTGGTCAGCATTATAGCTCTAATAATATTAGTAGCTCACAATGCTTTTCATTGAACATAAATACCTCTTATTACAGAAAAGGTTGGAGACCACCGGGGTAGACATTGTATTTATTTGTATACTCCATTACAAACTGCTATGGTTGAGAAACCTTCAAACAAACACCAATAAAGAGGCTTGAAGAATGTGAGAAGCAAAGCTGTGCAATTATAGATTGACATTTCTTTCAAAAATTCCTACCCATGAAGGGATGTTTTTGAACTGATTCCAACTTGTTCACTGCTGGCTCACCTGGAAGTTTCCGGGGTCCACGCGGAGGTTGTAGGCGTGCAGGTCGCTCAGTTTGGACAGGGCCTGGTCCAGGCTGTCCAGGTGCTTGGCTGCCTCACCGATGGCGCCCAGGACCTTGCCTCCATGTCGCTTCACGTCAGCAGAGCCCGGGGAGAGGTCGAAGTGGCTGAAGTAGGTCTTAGTCTGACCGAAGCTGGCAAACAGCCTGGGGAAAAGGACATATCAACTTTAATAAAAAAAATGCTCTAAAAAGCACACTCACATCAATATTCTATCCAGCACTGTAACCTCAGACAACAAATACATATATGAAATGGCTATTGCTGTCGCAAAATGGAAATACATTTTTTTGGGCATCACAGAAAATGTAAGGAAAGATTGCATTCATAACAAAAAGTCTGACCCAAAAAAGGCCAATTGTTAGATCAACGTTTAGGCCCAAAATTCGAATCGACTATACAACATATAATTAAAACGACCCATTTGCTCTAACCTCTTATTTCTTTTGGCCATCATCTCTGAACATTTCCTCTATGACTTACAAACCCTTACCTTTGCCCAGAAGGCTCCAAACTCTTACCTCATAGCTTCTAACCTCTCCAAATCTTTCTTTGGGCTCTAACCCCAACTCTTAGCCCTCATAAAATCTAACCTTTTTCTAATCCCTCTTGGGGCTGTAACCAATTTCTACTTTACTGTAGGTTCAAAATAGTTCCCCCTATGGGATCTAACCCCACGGTCACTTCCTCTAAGCACACTATCCATTTACCACTTCACCCAAGGAATAACTTCTTATCACTTCGCCCATGAGCCTTACACTCTTACTGCCTCCCCAAAGTATTAACCTCTTACCAGTCCCACTATAGGTCTTTATCTCCCCTTCTGCTGTATTGGCTGTCCCAGTGACTTGTTTGTGCTCCATACAGATGCCCCACCATGTTTAAAGGGACTGCGTACTGGCCAGTAAAAGCCCAGGCTGTACACTGCCTCTTTGGCCTACATTGCTTTTGGCGATGAGGCGCAAAGATCCGTAAAGCACAATGACAGCTTTGCTGCTGGTTCGCTGTTGGTGGAGACACAGAGAACTCTGTGTGCTCATCTAAGACAAGCCCATATCTAAGCTACCTGGATGATCCATGAGTTGGATCAGAACACAGCCAGGTGTGCCAGGAAGGTGAACCAATGTTGGAGCCACGAGGTTGTATTTAATGGTAAACATCAGTTTGAGGTCTATGTACACTAATCCGACGGTGTGAACACCATATATGTCGAACAATCTTAAACAAATAGGATTCATAATTGTCTAGCAGGAGCAGACCACAGTCATCGCGCACACACCCCTTGAGCAGAACTCAGGAACTTTTAGGAATCTGCAATTATTTTAAACTCCTAACTGTTGGTAATGCGGGAATAATCAATTACATGTCAATAGGAAATGGCTAAAAGGCAAAAGTCAGCCCCATTCTGACTGTCTCTTTAAGAGAAGTAAAAAACTAAACACAACTGGCAAAATGTGCACCGGCATCATGTAGATCAGTCTTACTTTAAATAGTTACACACAATACTAGACACAGAGAGCGGGGGCATGTCTGAGTAACCCCCTCCATAGTCCTCACCTGTCCAAGGCTTCTCCCCCGAGGGCATCGCAGTGCCCAGAGATCTTTCCCCAGAGGCCGACCACCAGGGCCTTCTCTTCAGCAGACAGAACCATCTTGAGAGGTGGGTGCTGGCGGGCTCAGGACACACAAGAGATGGAAGTTGGAGACAGTCCGTGCTGTGTGCCGGGCAGAGCCCCCTTTGAAGGGCAAGGGGGCCGAGGAGCCTGGCAGCCTTCCAACGTGATTGGTCAGTTTTGGATCCCACCCAAGGAGGCGGGGCTTTCTTATCTCCTTGAAACACTGGCAGGGAGCAGGTGTGTCTTTCCAGCATGACGTGAAAAAAAGGTCTAATCTGTGGGTTACTTCATTAACTTGGCCAAGAAAGACGTTTCTGGAATTTCAAAGATCTGTTTAAAGTAATTTTACATTGTTTTAGGTCATTTTGTTATTCACAATGAACTTTCATCAATCCTTGGAAAGGCTTGCAATTGAAAACATGCACACTCTGGTAACAGAGAATATGGCTCGTTGCGTTCTTACTCGGTGCTGAACTCACACTGAAGATGACAAAATGCATGTGCATGTGAACATATGCCCACACGGAGCCATAGGTCAAGCCTGGTTGGTAGAAAGAACAAACATGAAGGAAAAGGTGACATCTGGGTTTCTCACAGTTTCATGTTATAGGACATTGGTTAATTACAGAGAAGCAATATTTATCGATCAAGGTACTTTTCCGAGTATTTCTAATTCAGATGCAGGCAGGAGTTTGTGCCCAATAGACATTATAAGTCGTGCACAATTTTTCTGTTTTTTTCCGCAAAAAAACTCCTACGAATTTGTGTAGGAAAAAAATACAAGTTTTCCATTTGTCACTGCTCGAAAAACGGAGAATCAGACTGTACTATTAAATTCCGTTTCTTTCTGAGGGGTGGAAACGGGGTGTGAATGTATTACGGCATCCGGTACATACCGCAGCACATTCCTGCAAGAAATTACCTCCCAAACTCTGAGACATTCAGACAGAAGGTTCAAGTGAGGTGGGACATGCTGTGCGGTACCACGAGCTCAACTCCCACGCGTGAAGGGGGAAATGGCCAGAAATGTCCCCCAGTAGGATTGCTCCTACCTTTGGAGCACATTTCCAACTTCAGGGATATTCACTACCAAACAAAGAAAATCATCCTGGAAATCGTAGCAAGTCAGAGAATGCGAGGCTTACATACATGTGTGACATTACACCCATGCATGATTCCCATCAACTTCTGCATGCACAAACGTAACGCAAATATGCATTTGGATAATTATATTTTTTAGGTTTCTAGTTAACTTTATCTAAATTACTTTTTCAGTCAACGGGCCACATGTTTGTTCTTTTTTTTAAGGTCGCAATTGGCCAGATTTGCAGAATTGGGCCATTTGTGAACGGAAAAAAGGTTTCTCTTATATACCAAACCCTATTTACGATTCAGTAAACTATTACCGAATCGCAAATAGAGTTTGCAATTCGGTGTTACGAAGGGGCGTATTTAGGGTATCCTTTCCTAATACCGAATCGCAGGGGTATGTAAGAATGTTTTGCGACCGAAAAGGGGGCGCAAAACATTTGCATTTTACCACCAAGTTCATGTTGGTGGTAACCCTTCACATATCAGAAGGGGTCCCCTTTCCCTTTGTGAAAGGTAGTACAAACATTTTTTTAGAGCAGGCAGTGGTCCAATGGACCACTGCCTGCTCTTAAAACATGAAAAGAAAGTGTAAACTTTTTTTAAACGCAGCCCATTTTCTATAAGGAAAACAGGCTGAATTAAAAAAAAAATGATTTATTCATTTTAAAGCAGTCCCAGACTAGGTGGTCTGCTGACCCCAGCAGGTCACCATCGCTGTGATTTTAGCTATTCCTAATGGGTCGTAATTAGTTACCTACCTCATTCATATTCATGAGGTAGGTTGATTTGCAGCCACCTAGGAATAGCTAAATGAAACTCATGGTATTTCATACATTAGGAATAGCGATTACCTAATTGTGGTTCACAGAAAATCACAATTTGGTCATCACTATTCCTAATATTGCTACGTGTGGCCCAAAATGTTTTTAAATGATCAAAAATCAAGGCAGGAATGCAGAGAGGGAAAGTAGAACCAAACAAGAACATGCCAAAACCACAACCCCAGAACACTACAGGAGCACTGGGGGAACACACAAGCTGTAGGGCACAAAACTCCAAGAAAAATGTGGGTAATTAACAGCAGGGTTGGATTGGGAACGCAAACCAGCCCTGGCTATTACGTTGGGCCGGGCATGAGGTGGGGGTAGGAGGGGTGCTGGTGGGAAACACTGCTGCTGCTTTTGTTACAGGGGGATGACATTGAGGCACTGTTGAAAAACTGGCCCTGTAACAAAAACGGCCCCCACTGGTAAAAAACAGGCCCCCACCCTTCCGGCCCACCCGGAAAATGCCTGATGCCCGCTACACCAGTCCAACCCTGATTAACAGTTAAGTGCACACACACAATTACAGAGGACATGTATCAAGAGGGCATCCACACAGACAGCCATGCCAAGATAGCCCATAGTTCTCCAAAAATGTAGATTCACAGTGGCTTAGGGAGGGTTCCATGGACATAATACAAGCAAAGAAACTGTGTCCCCTCCCTTGGGTGTCACCTCAATCAGCCATCTTGCCCCTTAGACTCCTCAACCTCCTTCCCCATAGTCTGCACCTGCCACGTCAACACTCACCACCATTCCCAGGCGCACACCGTTGTATTACCGCTCCCTACACTGCAGTTCTGCCAATCCAAACCCTAACTAAGGCTCCCAGTTTTCCATTTTTACAGATCAATACAAACAGAAAACAACATATTTGCTGTCTGTGTTTATTTTAAAAGTAGAAAAATGCAGAAAACTGTGCTTTTTGTGAGTGACTCTCCATGCTGTCCTTCATGGCTTCTAGGACAACAGTTGAGCACATCCTGGAGAGTTAAAAAACAACAACATTACATTCCCTTAAATACAGGCATATGTTAATGAATATTTGTATTTAATGCTAATATTTAACTGTCGGTGTACTGTTTTGTTGTTTTTGGCTGCTTAATTAGCTGAAACGTTATCGGTATCAAAGTATGAGTGCATGTTTATCAGTTAAATAAAAGCAGAAATATACCATTTTACAACTCTGTTTATTCTCAAAATACACAATAAATATGAAAAAATAGAATTAAGATGGCCAAAAAAGAAATATGGATAAATACAGACGTAAATGTTAAAAAAAGAAATGCCATAAAACCGGGAAAACTAACGATAACCCAAAAAAGAGAAAAGAAAGGGGCATCAAAATATTTCTGTTAGCATTGTTGTTCCTGTACTAACACGAACCGAGTAGAGTTTGTTCAAGTTATCTCATTACTATCTAGATTATTTCACGTCTATTCAGAAACTAAACACAATATAAACTCCTTCTGCAGTTCCACATTGTCTCTCCTACATATGAAGGTCAATCCCAGGCTACAATTACAGGCAAAAACACGAATTGTGAAGTTAAGAAGAAAACCAATACGGACAATATAGATACATTGTGATATTTGGGAACTATACATTGTAACACAGACTTTGCCTAAACATTTCTTTTAAATTGTTTACAAAGTAAACACATGTTTTTCATAAGCACAGATGGGATGGCAATGCCATGACTATTGATGTAATTGAATTTAACTGAGTAACATTGTCACATGACATATGCAGTGTAATAAAGTCCCACGGCTTTAACAGTTGGTACGCTATATAAACAGATCATTAGAATTGAGACACAATTTGCATTACAGTGTCTCATTCTGGGGCGCAAACTGTTATTCTCTGAAATCCAGGCCTGTTTCCACTGGTCTCAGAAGGGTGACCAGGCTACTTGTACCTATGGCTGTGGTAAGCTCATATAAGTGGCATCTGCGATCACAAGACACTGTTTAGAAGTTGTTTGTAGTATCATTTTTTTTAGCATGAAATGTACCAAGTACTCCCATCCAATAGTTAATTTCTATATTTCCAGTACACATCTGGGGCTGACTTTTGCCTCCTAGAAATGTCCTATTGACAAGTAACTTCAGATGTTTGTTGGGAAACATCATTTACCCTGCATGCAAAACAATTCATGGCATTACAACACAGTCATTACAACAACTGCATTGTTACATCGCATGCCATTACAACGCAAGCAGTTACAACGACTTGCTGTAGGGGGCAGAAGGTGTTGGATTTTAAATCCAATACCTTCCCTACTGTTGCACAGACTGGACAGTAGAACTACTTGTATCTCACATTCGAACACGTTCAATTCAACTCATCCAAACCTTAATTAGCGTCCTGCTGCTCGAAAGAAAGCACCTAGAGGGGATGCGCCTTAAGCAGACCACGTTTCATGGCTTCAGCCTCGTCACTGAAAAGAAATTTGCACTTAAACTCAGTTTTCCTGGTCTTTATCATCACCGTGCGTCGTCGAATGAATGCTCGGAGAAGTATTAACTTACTCTCCCAGAGGAGGCCTGTGTAAGGCAGCAATGGGGACAGGGTATGGCGTAGCGGCCAGAGCTACCGACCTAGGAGATAGGTTTGAATTTTGGCGTTGGCTCAACATGGTGGGATTCTGGGCAAATCACTTCATCTCCCATGCAAACCAAAAAGGAATGTGTCCATCAGTAAGGCAACTGGGGCCCATGTAAAGCGCTCCAATAGTACCTTTGGGTCGCACTATATACAACTGCAACAAAAAAATGTGTAGTGTTTATTGTAGAGAACCCTATAAACTCAAGCACAGAGAACAATAGTATGCATGGTATGTAACCGTAATTGAAGGGCAAACATTTATTGAATCAAGCTATGGGCACTTAAGCATCGAAGAGCTATATGCTCAGAGAGAAAATTAAAATGTCTGCAATTCCATACTTTTTCACAACGCCACCTTTCACTTAGGCAAAGTTCACAGCCTTCTTGAGTTGAAGAAGACAAAATGGACGAAGCAGGAAGCCGCGACTGAAGTCCCAACAAGAATTTCAATGGGAATCAACCAATGGCAAAGTCAATACGTCTGGCCTAGTTAAGCTAGTGTGATACTTAAAACAACAAGCATTTGCAACACACGGACAACCGAAGATACGACGTGAGAGCAAAGGAAATGGGCAGCCTGCGCAGATTTATTGCCCGAAGAGGGAGATAAGCTATGCGTGGCGTGGGAGTGTTTTGAGGGCTGGAAGGGAGGGCCCCCAGAAGAGAGACTGCGGATGCGAGGCGCTGTATGTTTTAAGTGAATGTGCTTGCCCTGTGCTGCCTGGTGCTCAGGGAAACAAACCAGTACTAAAACGCACCGCCCTGCAAAATGCCCGAGGGCCGGCAAATCTCCCAGGTTAGTAACTCCCTGCCCACTACTGCACATGCTTCAGTACTAGAAAAAAACAACACTGTAAACGAAACGCCCACTACGGCAAATGGTCCAGGCTGCAAATAAACACCACACGTCCTGCAAATATACCACCTCTGTAGGTACGCACCGCACCTGCATATTCAATGAGTCCGTTACACCCTGCACTCCCGCGCGCACGCTCGGCAGCAGCTTGGCGAGGATCTGATAGGTCACCCCTGGGCACTCACCGTCGCCGGAGCATTACGCTTGGCGGATGGCCACGTCTGTTGCAGACACTGCATAGCCACCTCGTGACACAACAAGTGTTTAACTTTTGTCGAAATTTGCTGCTGCGTTTTGCCAGCTTTCGCTGTTTCCACAAGACTAGTTTTTCCAAGAAATCGTTACGGATTTTCAGAACTAGTGGAAGTAGCCATGCCGTATTTGGACTGCATAGGCAAAGTCTAAATATGGTTATGATTTCTATGCCTATATGAGGATATGGAGATCTATACCTATATAAGGGCAAAGGGCATTAATCGGGAAAATTACACTAGGGTCCTAAAATGATACATAACAATGTATGCAAAAACTGACTGTAGGATATGCAGGCAAATGAAAAACGTGGAGTTAGAATAGTAATTTTGACCTCCCTGTGTTTGCCACACCCACTGCTGCCCTGGGGACGCAGTTCAGGACAAGTAATGTGACGAGCGAGTAGTGAGCAGCAGCAGGCCATATATAATATATACGGCTCTATGCTGCTTTAATCTCACCCTTGTGCAGGTCAGTAACTTTTGTTGCTGTGCTGCATTGCAATAAAGAAAATCTGCCATTTGGTGTGCATGCCTGGCGTGCCCAATCTAGCCTTAACCCTAGCACTCTCCGGCAGTTGGTGGCAATTTAAAAAATACTCTATGGGATTTCCTTATTTCCTTACTTCACTTCACCCTCTCTCTTAACCTGACTCTAGTTCTACTTCTCCATGTACCTTTAACCTCCCTTCCTCTCTATGTATCTCACATGTGTCTACCGGACGCCCCAGCTGAGGAGTGAGGTGCTCTGGCAGAGCTGGGTGAATCCCAGTAACGGACAGCAGGACTGCTAGAGAGAGAGAGATAGCAGCGAGTTCCTTCCCCTGGAGTAACCATAGGTGCTCTCCGCGCTCCACCGGGGCTCCCGCCTGGCTGTGTGAAACTGAAAGCGCTCGGGTTGGCCCGGTCGCTCCCCTGCCCCCGAGCTCTAGGGGCCCCCAGGAGTTGCTTGGCACAGGCGGAGCAGGGGGCCTAAAGAAATCTATCACCACCAGTTTACATGGGAGGCCGTGCCCGCTGCCACTGACTGGAAGACAAACAGCGGCCTACGAGTCAATGGATGCGGCACCGTCAAATTGAATGCGGCGGGCCCCCCTCGGAGAAAGTGTCAGTGATTCCGAAATGTAATACTCGGCAATGATTAGGCCTTCCGCTGGCTGGGAGCCATTTACTGCCGCTTAATTTAATGCAAAATTGTACAGCCCCGACTCTACCTTTATTATAGGCCCTGCAGGCACAGGCGGAGAGGGGCCTAAAGGAAATCAGTGGCCGGCGCTGCCACTTGAAGACAGACAGCGGGCGGCCTACCTTGATGCGGCAAAACTCCCGGCTGCAGTATATTCGCCCCTCCGACCTCAAGCATTAACAGCTACACTCACGCCCGGCTACCTATCTTCATATGACTCGCTTGCTTGCCATGACGCATCGCGATAGTTAGTCAGTGCCACAAACAGTGTGCAGAAATATCATTATCAATCATCTGAGAGAATGGATCTATTCTGCCCTTACCCGGCAGGTGCGTTCACACTTCTTCACTTTATTCTCAGTCTGAGCTCAGGGGCCGCTCAGCTTTTGTCCGACTCCGACGTCGACGACCACCAAATGGCTGGGATGCGCAGAGAGAGTCATAGGCCACCGGTCCCACAAGTTAGTTACGCATGCGGGGAAGTCAAGCAGCAGATTAGGTTGAGTCGGCGCGCTGCCGCAGATCACTCTATCCTGGCTTCCGGCGTCTGTGCCAGCCAGCCGGGTGACAGTCATGATGATTTGAAACACCCCGGCGCCCCTGCTGCCCAATCAGGAACGAGGTTGGTGTGGACTCGGAGCCAGAGGCCAGGGAAGTCAAAGGGAAAAGGGGGGGGGGGTGACTCACTGTGTCAGGACTTGGAACTGTGACTGTCGGAACTTAGTATTGGAAGCCGGGGCCGGAGCCGGAGGCCGCAAAATCCTGCCAGGGGGCCGCCAGGGCCACGATGTATCATTGATCCTTCCGATCCGATCCTCGTCGTGGCGGCCCCTGGGGTTTGGCGGCCCTGTGCAGTTGCACACTTTGCACATGCCTAGGGCCGGCCCTGGCATCGGGAGGCGGGAGCAACTGAAATAAGGGAGGGAGATGTAAGGAAACAGGACAGACGAGGTAGTTTGATTAGGGGAAGCAGGGACGACAAAAACACAAGAAGACAAAATCGTGGAGGGGGTAATGAGCAAGAACGAAGGGATTTTAGAGTTGAGAAACAGGAGTAGGGGTGGGGCGAAGAGGAGGGGTAACGGGATGTACGGGTACCTAAGGTGGAGGGATTGTAAGAAAGGAGAGGATGGGTAATACAGAGTGGAGGAGATGACATAAAAAAGGGGGAAGGCAAAGAAAACTAAACAAGCATTGGAAATGCAATAGGTCTCGCATTAGAAAAGTTGGAGCTATTGGTCTTGTAAATGACAAATATTTTATTTATTTGTTGGTTTTTAAAATAGCTAAATTGATAGCTTTGTCATTTACAATGCCAATAGTTATAACTTTCGCGAATGTGACACCTATAGCATTTGGAATGCAACATGTTTTGTATTTACGTGACTTAGATGGCAGCTCTTGTCGTTAGGCCACATCTCTAGAGTGCAGGAGAGTGCAGCAGGGGAGAGAAGCACAGCAATGCAATAGGTCTCGCATTAGGAAAGTAGTTTGAGCTATTGGTATTGTAAAGGACACTTTTTATTTATGTGCTTGTTTTGTAAATAGAGAAATTAATAGCTTTGTTATTTACAATGCCAATAGTTTTATCTTTCGCAAATGTGACACCTATTGTAACACAATATGTGTTGTAGCATTGAGTGGTGTGAGGTTGAGGGGTGTGAGAGTGAGGGGGTGTTTGAGGGTTTGAGGGTGAGGGTGAGTGAGGGGGTGTGAGGGCGAGGGTGTGTGAGGGTGAGGGTGTGTGAGGGTGAGTGAGGGTGTGTGAGGGTGTGTGAGGGGGTGAGGGTGAGGGTGAGGGTGAGGGAGTGAGGGTTAGGGGGTGTGAGGGTGAGGGTGTGAGGGTGACTGAGGGTGTGTGAGGGTGAGGGGATGAGGGTAAGGGTGTGTGAGGGTGAGGGGGGTGATGGTGAGAGGGTGCGAGGGTGAGGGGGATGAGGGTGTGTGAGGGTGAGGGGGTGTGAGGTTGAGGGTGTGAGGCTGAGTGAGGGTGAGAGGGTTGTGAGGGGGTGTGAGGGTGAGTGAGGGTGGGTGGGTGGTACTTTTTATAAATCATTAGTAAAAAAGATCAATGAAATTCAACTAAAACCCACATATAGCAGAAGAAGAGAAATCTCTAGTAACGGGATTCAGGATGAATGTATTCCTTTGAAGCAAATCGCCAGCATGTGAAAGGTGTAAAATAGCAATCAGTATAAAACGAAAATGCCAGCAAAAGACTTTATAAAATTCTGTGTGGCCCTGAAAAAATAATCAGAGCGTTTAATTATATCATGACCAACAACGGTTATTGTTTCAAGAGCAGCGTGCGAGATGGTTAGGCTGCAATATAAACAAGCCCTCGGCATTGCTGTGGTGGGAAGGGGGGCAGGGAGAGGCAAGAAGTGAAGAATATGGGCTGGGAGCATCAGCCTTTGATGTGCCGGCCGGCTGGCCGTGCAGTGAATAATTAGGAGAGGAGAAATGAAGGCTGGGGGAAGCTTGAGATGCCTGAGGAGGCTGGTGGCTTTGATGTGCACGCGTTCTCGGGCACTGCAACAAATCGCTGAGATGATTAAACTCTGTTTAAGCCACAATATAGCTCGCCAGCTATGCGCTTGAGCGCATCAGCAGGCGAGCCCTAAAAATGATTGGCATGAATTATGACCCTTGTTATGAAGACATTGCTGCCCTTCACTTGTTATAATGTAAGAGTAGAACTACTGGTATCTCACATTCGAACACGTTCAATTCAACTCATCCAAACCTTAATTAGTGTCCTGCTGCTCGAAAGAAAGCACCTAGAGGGGATGCGCCTTAAGCAGACCACGTTTCATGGCTTCAGCCTCGTCACTGAAAAGAAATTTGCACTTAAACTCAGTTTTCCTGGTCTTTATCATCACCGTGCGTCGTCGAATGTATGCTCGGAGAAGTATTAACTTACTCTCCCAGAGGAGGCCTGTGTAAGGCAGCAATGGGGACAGGGTATGGCGTAGCGGCCAGTGCTACCGACCTAGGAGATAGGTTTGAGTTTTGGCGTTGGCTCAACATGGTGGGATTCTGGGCAAATCAACATGCCTGGATTCTGGGCAAATCACTTCATCTCCCATGCAAACCAAAAAGGAATGTGTCCATCAGTAAGGCAACTGGGGCCCATGTAAAGCGCTCCACTAGTACCTTTGGGTCGCACTATATACAACTACAACAAAAAAATGTGTAGTGTTTATTGTAGAGAACCCTATAAACTCAAGCACAGAGAACAATAGTATGCATGGTATGTAACCGTAATTGAAGGGCAAACATTTATTGAATCAAGCTATGGGCACTTAAGCATCGAAGAGCTATATGCTCAGAGAGAAAATTAAAATGTCTGCAATTCCATACTCTTTCACAACGCTACCTTTCACTTAGGCAAAGTTCACAGCCTTCTTGAGTTGAAGAAGACAAATTACGTGGACGAATCAGGAATCCGTGACTGAAGTCCCAACAAGAATTTCAACGGGAATCAACCAATGGCAAAGTCAATACGTCTGGCCTAGTTAAGCTAGTGTGATACTTAAAACAACAAGCATTTGCAACACACGGACAACCGAAGATACGACGTGAGAGCAAAGGAAATGGGCAGCCTGCGCAGATTTATTGCCCGAAGAGGGAGATAAGCTATGCGTGGCGTGGGAGTGTTGTGAGGGCTGGAAGGGAGGGCCCCCAGAAGAGAGACTGCGGATGCGAGGCGCTGTATGTTTTAAGTGAATGTGCTTGCCCTGTGCTGCCTGGTGCTCAGGGAAACAAACTAGTACTAAAACGCACCGCCCTGCAAAATGCCCGAGGGACGGCAAATCTCCCAGGTTAGTAACTCCCTGCCCATTACTGCACATGTTTTAGTACTAGAAAAAAACAACACTGTAAACGAAACGCCCTCTACGGCAAATGGTCCAGGCTGCAAATAAACACCACACTTCCTGCAAATATACCACCTCTGTAGGTACGCACCGCACCTGCATATTCAACTAGTCCGTTACACCCTGCACTCCCGCGCGCATGCTGGGCAGCAGCTTGGCGAGGATCTGATAGGTCACCCCTGGGCACTCACCGTCGCCTGAGCCCAGCAGGACGTGGAGCAGCGGCAGGGCCGGCTCTAGGCTCATGGTGGCCCTGTGCAGGGAGCGTAGGTGGGGGCCCCGGAAGAAGGGGTCCGGACGGGGCGGAGCTCAGGAAGGTGTTTTAATATTACGTCCAGAAAAGTTGTTAGATGACCAGTACCTGCGGCTGCTCCTACCCTTCCGAATTCGTCTCAGAACGATACAATTTAAGAGGAGGAGGGCATTGTGGCACACAACATGAAGGACTAGGCGCACACACAGCAGCAGTGCAAGGGCCATGACAGGGGCACCGGACCCCCACAACCCCCCACAGAGAAATAATAGGTGACTCTTTGCCCAGAAACAGTAATATCAATGCCATATCGAATATGTTGTCTTACGCTTGGCGGATGGCCACGTCTGTTGCAGACACTGCATAGCCACCTCGTGACACAACAAGTGTTTAACTTTTGTCGAAATTTGCTGCTGGGTTTTGCCAGCTTTCGCTGTTTCCACAAGACTAGTTTTTCCAAGAAATCGTTACGGATTTTCGGAACTAGTGGAAGTAGCCATGCCGTATTTGGACTGCATGGGCCAAGTCTAAATATGGTTATGATTTCTATGCCTATATGAGGATATGGAGATCTATACCTATATAAGGGCAAAGGGCATTAATCGGGAAAATTACACTAGGGTCCTAAAATGATACATAACAATGTATGCACAAACTGACTGTAGGATATGCAGGCAAATGAAAAACGTGGAGTTAGAATAGTAATTTTGACCTCCCTGTGTTTGCCACACCCACTGCTGCCCTGGGGACGCAGTTCAGGACAAGTAATGAGACGAGCGAGTAGTGAGCAGCAGCAGGCCATATCTAATATATACGGCTCTGTGCTGCTTTAATCTCACCCTTGTGCAGGTCAGTAACTTTTGTTGCTGTGCTGCATTGCAATAAAGAAAATCTGCCATTTGGTGTGCATGCCTGGCGTGCCCAATCTAGCCTTAACCCTAGCACTCTCCGGCAGTTGGTGGCAATTTAAAAAATACTCTATGGGATTTCCTTATTTCCTTACTTCACTTCACCCTCTCTCTTAACCTGACTCTAGTTCTACTTCTCCATGTACCTTTAACCTCCCTTCCTCTCTATGTATCTCACATGTGTCTACCGGACGCCCCAGCTGAGGAGTGAGGTGCTCTGGCAGAGCTGGGTGAATCCCAGTAACGGACAGCAGGACTGCTAGAGAGAGAGTGATAGCAGCGAGTTCCTTCCCCTGGAGTAACCATAGGTGCTCTCCGCGCTCCACCGGGGTTCCCGCCTGGCTATGTGAAACTGAAAGCGCTCGGGTTGGCCCGGTCGCTCCCCTGCCCCCGAGCTCTAGGGGCCCCCAGGAGTCGCTTGGCACAGGCGGAGCAGGGGGCCTAAAGAAATCTATCACCACCAGTTTACATGGGAGGCCGTGCCCGCTGCCACTGACTGGAAGACAAACAGCGGCCTACGAGTCAATGGATGCGGCACCGGCAAATTGAATGCGGCGGGCCCCCCTCGGAGAAAGTGTCAGTGATTCCGAAATGTAATACTCGGCAATGATTAGGCCTTCCGCTGGCTGGGAGCCATATACTGCCGCTTAATTTAATGCAAAATTGTACAGCCCCGACTCTACCTTTATTATAGGCCCTGCAGGCACAGGCGGAGAGGGGCCTAAAGGAAATCAGTGGCCGGCGCTGCCACTTGAAGACAGACAGCGGGTGGCCTACCTTGATGGGGCAAAACTCCCGGCTGCAGTAAATTTGCCCCTCCGACCTCAAGCATTAACAGCTACACTCACGCCCGGCTACCTATCTTCATATGACTCGCTTGCTTGCCATGACGCATCGCGATAGTTAGTCAGTGCCACAAACAGTGTGCAGAAATATCATTATCAATCATCTGAGAGAATGGATCTATTCTGCCCTTACCCGGCAGGTGCGTTCACACTTCTTCACTTTATTCTCAGTCTGAGCTCAGGGCCGCTCAGCTTTTGTCCGACTCCGACGTCGACGACCACCAAATGGCTGGGATGTGCAGAGAGAGTCATAGGCCACCGGTCCCACAAGTTAGTTACGCACGCGGGGAAGTCAAGCAGCAGATTAGGTTGAGTCTGCGCACTGCCGCAGATCACTCTATCCTGGCTTCCGGCGTCTGTGCCAGCCAGCCGGGTGACAGTCATGATGATTTGAAACACCCCGGCGCCCCTGCTACCCAATCAGGAACGAGGTTGGTGCGGACTCGGAGCCAGAGGCCAGGGAAGTCAAAGGGAAAAGGGGGGGGGGGTGACTCACTGTGTCAGGACTTGGAACTGTGACTGTCGGAACTTAGTATTGGAAGCCGGGGCCGGAGCCGGAGGCCGCAAAATCCTGCCAGGGGGCCGCCAGTGCCACGATGTATCATTGATCCTTCCGATCCGATCCTCGTCGTGGCGGCCCCTGGGGTTTGGCGGCGCTGTGCAGTTGCACACTTTGCACATGCCTAGGGCCGGCCCTGGCATCGGGAGGCAGGAGCAACTGAAATAAGGGAGGGAGATGTAAGGAAACAGGACAGACGAGGTAGTTTGATTAGGGGAAGCAGGGACGACAAAAACACAAGAAGACAAAATCGTGGAGGGGGTAATGAGCAAAAACGAAGGGATTTTAGAGTTGAGAAACAGGAGTAGGGGTGGGGCGAAGAGGAGGGGTAACGGGATGTACGGGTACCTAAGGTGGAGGGATTGTAAGAAAGGAGAGGATGGGTAATACAGAGTGGAGGAGATGACATAAAAAAGGGGGAAGGCAAAGAAAACTAAACAAGCATTGGAAATGCAATAGGTCTCGCATTAGAAAAGTTGGAGCTATTGGTCTTGTAAATGACAAATATTTTATTTATTTGTTGGTTTTTAAAATAGCTAAATTGATAGCTTTGTCATTTACAATGCCAATAGTTGTAACATTCGCGAATGTGACACCTATAGCATTTGGAATGCAACATGTTTTGTATTTACGTGACTTAGATGGCAGCTCTTGTCGTTAGGCCACATCGCTAGAGTGCAGGAGAGTGCAGCAGGGGAGAGAAGCACAGCAATGCAATAGGTCTCGCATTAGGAAAGTTTGAGCTATTGGTATTGTAAAGGGCACTTTTTATTTATGTGCTTGTTTTGAAAATAGCGAAATTAATAGCTTTGTTATTTACAATGCCAATAGTTTTATCTTTCGCAAATGTGACACCTATTGTAACACAATATGTGTTGTAGCATTGAGTGGTGTGAGGTTGAGGGGTGTGAGGGTGAGTGGGTGTTTGAGGGTTTGAGGGTGAGGGTGAGTGAGGGGGTGTGAGGGCGAGGGTGTGTGAGGGTGAGGGTGTGTGAGGGTGAGTGAGGGTGTGTGAGGGTGTGTGAGGGGGTGAGGGTGAGGGAGTGAGGGTTAGGGGGTGTGAGGGTGAGGGTGTGAGGGTGACTGAGGGTGTGTGAGGGTGAGGGGATGAGGGTAAGGGTGTGTGAGGGTGAAGGGGGTGATGGTGAGAGGGTGCGAGGGTGAGGGGGATGAGGGTGTGTGAGGGTGAGGGTGTGTGAGGGTGAGGGTGTGAGGCTGAGTGAGGGTGAGAGGGTTGTGAGGGGGTGTGAGGGTGAGTGAGGGTGTGTGACGATGAGGGGGTGAGGATGAGTGAGGGTGTGAGGGTGAGGGTGGGTGAGGGTGTGAGTTGGCCTACCAAGAGGACTTCTTAATAAACTCCAACTAGTCCAAAATGCAGCGGCCTATCTTATTTTGGCATGCCCCAAAAGACAATACTATGTAAAACTTGATGCCTCTGCATTGGCTCCCATTAAACAGAGGATAATGTTGAAAACCGTGACCATCGCTGAGAGGGCTGGCATATTTTCAGCTCTCTCTATCTATGAAGGAGAGAGAAACAGTGCGCTCCTAGCAGAACTCTAAGCTCTTCCAACGAGGGCTTAGGAGTTATCCCTAAATACACATGGAGAGGCTATGAGGATGCTCTTGTGCCTATTTGACTGCAAAAAACGTGAACCTGCTTCCCAAAGCACTTAGATATTCGGATACAGAAAAAAACCTTTAAGGCTCCATTAAAGACATATATATATATATTTTTTGAGACGTCCAAGTTGTCGTTCCCTTTTTACATGCTTTTAACACCAGGAATGCTTCACACAAAGCCGCTGCATGCTTCATGAATAATTATTAATTCATTCATACAAATATGGGTATTGTTCAGAATAGGTCTTTGACAGACTGCTAGACGCAGTACATCGATCATTATCATGGGCACTGATGCACTGCAGCAGCTGCACCAATGACGGCTCCGCCCCTGCAGCACCAGTAATATGAAGTATACTTGCTAGCACGGATGAACTGCAATAAAATGCTGCCCTCGATTAGAAAAGAAACTGAGCAGGTTGGGGAGCAACAGATTTATGTTGTCCCATCTCCGTCACCTGTGAGGTAAGAGATGAGGGATTACAGGGTTCAAAATACGCTGCTACAGATCACAAGCAGTGGACATATGGCAGTACCGCCACTCATCATAGTTTCTGTCTACACCGCTGACAAAGAGCTGCTCAAGCCCCTGGACTGTGCCATTTCATAGGGAAAGTGTAAGAACAACAATATCCCAACTGGTATAAATGAAAGACAGTTAGTGAAGATATGTAAATACATTATCTGAAAGGAAACAAGGAGACTCTGTATAATTCTGACATGTGCTAAAAGCATAATTTTATGTATAAAAGATATTATGGAAAAGGAACAAAAATATAGTTGTAGCAGCACTGCAGTATATAAATCACAATAATTGAAAAGACAACCCAAATTGTACGTGGTGCTCTAGGTGTGACAGTGAAAACCAATATAGCGACGCAGGTGACAATGTGAAACAGCGTGAGTGGTGCAAAGTGACTGGTGAGTAAATATACAGTGTATTCATTGATATACGGCGGTTCAAGACAGATTAGAAGTTCATTTTAAACGTATTCAATATGTTCAACCGCTTCGTATTTCGCGCCAATATTTGCGCTGGAAGGTCGACTCCGTTTCGATCCAGGTGGCTAAAGGATCTTCATCAGGACTGGGTCGTGGGCAGTGCTTAGGGCCGATGGTTGGTAATCAATCGCCGGAGGTCCACAACTGCCAATTAGTGTAGTGAACTTCTGGTAATGTAGTTGTTAGTTCCGAGGTATATTTAGACTGCTGGGCCCGAATTTGAGTGGTTTTGGTCCCGTGGAAATCCCGGGTACAGAAATGGCTGTGATGTGGCCAAACACACGCGTTTTTCAATTAGCTGTGAGGATCGGGGTTGGGAGAGTTGGATTTACTCCCGATCGCGGAGCAGGTTCGTATCCTGATCGCCGAACCCGATTGTGGCTCGTAGTTTGAGAGTGAATTCTACAATGACTCTCTATTAGAACGTTGCCTTTTTGGAGTTGGGCAATGACAAACATGATCTTGCTGCTTCCTCTTCCGGCTGCCACTGCAGCAGCTGCTGCTGTTGCTTTTACTGCTGGTGCTGTTCACGTACCCCTGGACACTCCTCCCACAGCAAGAACATACTGTACGTGGGAGAGAAATGAGACATTCTCGCTTTCTCTTCAGACGGTCGCGCCTCTCTGTGGCAGCATCAAGCCTGTTGCTCACCATGCGCAGCCTTCTTCTCATAAGTTTCCACCTCTGGAAGAACACAAGGCAGCTGAAGTCCCCCCTTAGTCCGTGGATCACGTGAGAGAACAGCATGTCCGCTGACGCAAAGGCTTGCCAGCAAGCAGCACACCTATATGGGAAAAGCATATTACGTTGCACCTGCGGAAGAAAACATTGCACAAATTCCTTGGTAATGGGAATACCAGGTGGGAAATCTGAGATCGGTGGATGACAAGGAACAACTTCCACATCATCACTTGACTCACACTGAATGTCTGAGCTATATGTCATCCTGCGGCTGTTGTTCTCTTCTCTTTGGCATGTACACCTGGGTGGATCGACTAGTGAGAGAGGTTCAGTAGTAACCTCATTTTGCTCCTCTGCTGTTTCTGTAGTGTCAGACCCTATTACAATAACGTGATCTTCAGCTTCATGCCAAACACAGTCACTGGCATCAGAAATAGTTTCAGGCTCAGCAACAACCGCTTCATTTCCTCCATCCTTCTCAGATTCAGTGTTCTCTGGGGAGGTTTCTTCTGCATTGATTACGTTTTCACAGGCATCTGATGAGCTAAGTTGCAGAGCAGGCATCTCCTCAAGTGTTATGACTAGGGGAAGAAGCAGGCATGTTATGCATTGTTTTTGAAATAGAGGCAAAGCACTTACTAAGTTTATTAAAACATACATTGAGTTATCAAATACATTCTGGTGAGTTGAAAAACCGTTCAAACCAAACAAATGGCTGCAAACAAACTGTCTTCCTTCACTGCAGTAACCCTGCATGAATATTCTCCTTAATCTGTTGGGTCATGGTAGGAAAACATTTAGCATGAGTGACATCAAGGTGCATGCCTACTGCCTTCATAAGGGCCACCGTTGGGTTATAACTAACCGAAATTCATAACCTCAATCAAGAGTGTCTAAAAAATGAAGGAATCAGAAATCATAATACATAACATTCACTTCACGTTCACCGCAAAGGGTATCTTTGCACTTAATAACAGATGTTTATTGTTACCTAACGTAATGGTATTCATTTTATCAATGTCAGAAGGACAAAAGGCTAAGTGGACCCAACAAGATTTGAACCTGTGAGCGTAAAGTCAAACCAAGGTCCTACTGTGGACGCAATATTCCACTAAGCACCAGACCCAGCAAATAAAGAGTGAATGAAGCCATAAATGAAAAGTAGAGATAACACGAAGGCTCGCTAAATAGAAAGCAAGTGAAATATACATTATTATTGGGGAGAGACACTTCTTTCAGCCCCTTCAATAACCCCTTGACTGCGGGGCATTTTCACCTGCTGTGCTGGGGGAAGGGGGGCCGCGCGCGGCGCCGCCATGCTTGTGACGAACTCAGCTCGTCATGAGGCACAGTGGAGCTGCACTCATGACGAGCTGAGCTCGTCACGACCACACCAGTTTTGGAACGTTCAGCACAGCGGGGAAATTATCCCTGCGTGTGAACGTTCCAACGGTCATGACGAGCTCTGCTCGTCATGAGTGCAGCTCAACCGTGCCTCATGACGAGCTCAGCTCGTCATGAGCATGCAACGGGATAATTATCTACAAAATGCAAAGCTCTGCGGTCTGATTCCCTCAGCTCAGTGCCTGAATGATATAATGACTGCTGAGCAGAACTGAAGAAATGGTGGCTCCACTGCATGTATGTAGTGCCCATTGCCTTTCTGTTCTGCCTCTAGCAGTGTCACTTTTGCACTTTTAGATTCAAACTACTCTAATGTCTTGAGACTACAAACCCAACCCAACAGACCCATACATTTGTACCAGTGAAATTATATAATACTTGGTCTCAAATGAAAGGCTACCATAATCAAAGACCAGCATTTGCTTTTAAGCTGTAATTGGATTTTGAAGGTAGCATATACCTTAGTACTAATGGACAGCCACACCCTTCAGAGTCTCATCAGAATGTGTTGTTATAAATGAATTCCACAACAGAATGCAGAATCTTTGCAAATGTGTATCCAATAAATATAAAATGTGTATCATTTGCACAAGGAGTATCTCTTGAAGGCGAGGAGGTGTAATCTCAGAGCTTAATTGGTTGGGATGTAAATTTCAAGCAGTGAAGTTTCAAAAATTTACCTTTCAATTAAGTATCGCCCATACCACCAGGAATATACTATGTTTCATCGCAGTGTTCACACCACGATACCTTTACAACTGAGGCATTACAACGCAAGACGTTACAACAACTTGCAGTGGAGGGTGCTGGACTTAGGAATAGAATGATTTACTATTCCAACTCCAGCCTACGTTACAGTAGGGAAGGTGTTGGAATAGTTAATCATAATATTCCTTAGCTTAGAGCGCCATCCAGCGCAAGTCATTGTAATGACTTGCGTTGTAATGCCCACATTGTAAATGTATTGCGGTGTGAATTCCGTGATGCAACCAATGTTTCAACACCACCACTTTTGTTGTTTTTCACTCACAAATGGAAATCTGAAACCTCTTATTGAAAACAACTGTTTTTACATCCCCTGTTTCCAGCAGTTCAACTGACATTGCGTATTACAGACATACATGACTTTAATAGGTTCTGTGATTTCGAGCTTACTTTATTGCTAAGTGCAGCTGTAATGTGGTGGTGTGCTTTGTAATGTAGTATTATGGCATGGCAAGGTAGCTCAGGAAGTTCAGCTATGACTGCTGGTGTCTGTGTGTGACTAATTGGTCTTAATTTTGAAACTCAGTAAGTCCAAGATCAGGCTTTTTCTTTCACAGTTGACAAAGAAATAAGTTACTTACCTGCAAATCCGGTTCTCCACCATTGGTGCCTTTCATAGATTCACATGCTTGAATCATTCCCCCGTCGCCACAGAGAATGATATTCTTGTATCATTCCCCATGGCAACAGGAAATGACTCAAGCATGTGAATCTATGGAAGATCAAATGCTTGAGAAGCTCAGCAGCATATTTACTAGTAAAGTGGTGAACCGTGTTGTTAGGCCAAGAAGGCTAACAACACACTCTGTCACTTTAGAAATGCATGGGTACACCATATGGTGCAGCCCTGTGTTTCCCCCTGCACTGGCACTAATTTTGCCCTGGCTAGCGGCACCGTCATCATTGTGTGAATATCACTGTCAGAGCCTATGGCTGTGGGGAAAATACTACTTTGAAGGGGTTTGCTACCTTCTCAATGGCTATCTCAAAGTCTCTTCCCTGGGAAAAGACACATTTCAACTCTTCATCCTAAATTTACAGCTGTGGGGAATTATACTAATTCTGTTAATCATATTCCACCATTTGATTTCACTGAAAGCACCTTTAGAGAACCCAAGAGTCATGCTAGTGTTAAAACATTTTGTAAATTGGAGTTCTTCAGACAATAGCTTATGCACACCTCTGCTAAGAAATTGTTCACAGTCTTTGTTTATCTAAACACCCTTTAGAGCCAATCCTCTTGACCCACCCCATTTTAAACCTGTTCATATCTAGTTTGGAAATCCAGAATCCGCTGTAGTCCCATCACTCATTCGTGGGCTGCGTCTTTTAAAGAAAAATATTGATTATAACAAATACAGACCCACCTTTGCATTACAAATTTGTTGAGCCAAGTTCTTGATGCACAGTTTGCTACTTGTTTCTCCAAATTCAGTGACTCATCTGCAGCTTCTAATCTATTGTGATCCATTTGTGACTCATGACTTCTGAAAATATTACTGCCAGAAGGATGTTGGCCAGATATGTTTTTATTAAGAGAACCAATATTCAACCATTATTGTAGGTGCTAAGTTGGTTATAGGTATTTACTATTGAATTTCAGTGGGTTTCTTCACCTAATATTGGAATGTACCTTAATCTGGGGGCCATGACTAGTGCCAGAATCAGCTACAAACTACTTGGATGTGCATTGTATCCCAGATGCTATCACCTTCCAAAGAAGCCAAAGATCATTAGTTTTGATTCACCAAAGTACATCTAATGCTTCTGTGAAATCAGTAGGAAGCTAGCTACATTAAAGCTGACTCACATTGTTAGTCAGAAGCAGTGTGTCATCAGCAAAGAACATAGCAAGAATGAACTATTCTCCAAAATTAGGTTGAATCACCCCAATCATAAAGAAAGAAAGAGTGAGGATCCCAAATGCATACACAACCAAAACCAGACAAATACACCACCTTTTCCTCGATGCAACCCAGGCAGCCCACTAAGACCTCCTTGACCCAGGATCTTGTAAATCTACAGAGGTAGCGAGGATTTTCCAGGCAATTCAAAGTTCTTACAATGCAACATCGTTTAGAGAAATCAAAGTCCTTTTGGGGTGGATGAACTCACTGGGTCTATGTGACGTCTAGAGAGCCTGGCATCATGGGGCTAAAACATATGCACATACCTCAACATCTGTTAAAACCCTCTCACATATTGACCTCCTGCTTCTTCTAACCACCCACAAAAAATGTGCCACGGCAGATGGCATCCTCCCCGAAGAGATATCAGACCACTCACTTTTTACTCTCAGCATGGGGACCCTGCACACCACAGGAGGCCAACTTGGCATTTCAATGCCTGATACTTGATGTATGAAAAGTTAATGGAGTACCTAGCTACAGAGCCTAATTCCTACTTTGAGATAAACTAAGGCTGGGTGATTGAGACAAGCACTCTATGGGCAGCTAACAAAGCTGGAATTTAAAGGCTTGGGCAAAGCATACCATAAACAGGTAGAAAGAGAGAAACATAGCCAACTTAATGACCACAATGTCTGAATCATAGAGCTAGAGAAACAAAGTCGACTCCTCTGAAACTCTCTTGTAGACAACTCAAACTTGACAGAATCTTGTTGCGGCAGCGCATGCTGGACGAGGCTCAACAATGCTGGAGGGAATCTATCTGGCTGGCTTATGAAAATGGGGACAAGAGTGGAAAACTTCATTACTGGTTGGCCACTAGAGATATGGGCTCCAAAGTAATCCCTCCATATCACTGATGTGGAGAGGTACCACCTGTATACATCCATTGAAATAGAGAGATAATCGCAGGCTACTATCGAACACTATATGCATACTAACCTAGGATGGTCCGGCTGGACCTCTTCTAGAGCTAACAAGTGCTCAAAGGGATTACCTCAATGCTCCCCTCCCGGTGGAGGAAGTTGGGACAGCAATAAAAGACATGCAAACGAGGAAGACTCCTGGACCTGATGGTTTCCCTATTGAGTACTATATTAAGTTTTGTGATAGGATTATCCTGCGTCTACTTAAATTCTATACAGAAGTGGTGCGAAAATGTCACCTCCCTCTTGATTAAGATCGCCACTATAGTAGTGCTCCCCAAGTCCAGACGTCCTGGAGATGACGGCGCCTCAATGTCCCATTTCTGTAATTAATGCGGATATAAAAGCATTTGCTGAGATACTAGCATCCAGGCTGCACTGGGTTCCGACCACTCTGCTCAGTCCAGCTTTATGTAAAACTGTAGCAGCCATCACTACATTTGCCACTACATTTGCCATGTCAATACAGCTCTAGCTGGACTACATGACTTCCCGGGCCCATTGGCACTCCTACTTGTGGACTTTGAGAAAGAGTTTGATATGGTCAACTGGTTCCATTAATATCAGGTCCTCATGGGTATGGGATTCAGTACCAAATACCAAATGCATGTGACTATCTTATATCAGCAAGTCCTCATGAATGGGGTACAGTTGTAAACGTTCCAAATTCAATAGGATACCAGGCAGGGGTTTCTGCTGTCCCCTCTCCTGTTTGTTCTCGACATTGAACCTCTTGCTCGAATAATCTGCAGTGGAGCTTAAGTACAGGGCTGGCACTGGGGATGATCAATGGAAGATAAAAATGCACTATACACAGCTGATACACTCCTCGTCCCCTCGCATCCCCAGGTGTCAGGACCACGAGCATTTGATATCTTGAAAATCTATGAGGAGCTGTCCGGTCTCTATGCAAATTAGGGAAAATCCCTTTTGGTCTCCCTGAAGGGAAATAACGCTGCTTTCGGTTGGCAAACAAACATTCCAATACACTGCTTAAGTTTTAAATACTTAAGTATGCATAAATCTGTGGTGCCGAATTGACCCACAATCTTAACCTCACACCTCTGCTGAAAAAAGAATTAAAAGGACCTTCACAAGTGGACTACGCTCCCACTTAATGTGATGGACAAAGTGGCCTTATTTAAAATGAGGCTCCTTTCATGTTTCTTATATGTGTTACAGAATTTCCTATTCCCGATCCCCAATACATTGTTTAGAAAATTCACAGCCTAGATTTGTTCCTTTCTGTGGAAAGGCCAGCCACCACGTATTGTGATGGTTGGGTAGGATGCTTGTCTGTTTTACCTACGTTTTTTCCCCAATTCATATGTTTCAAGCGTAGACATGGCTCTGATCCTGGGGTTAATTAGATTGCGACGGTACTGGGATGTTGGCCAACATAAGAGCAGTGAGGGTTTAGAAATGGTAAATAACAGAGAAGTAGTACTGGTAGTACAAAAGGATGGGGCTATGTGGGAAGATTGGCAGTGCAAAGTGGTTACACTGAGGTCAGTAGGCCAAAGCCTGTGACAGTTGAGGTGAAAGTGGTGGGATTAGGATAATCTATGTATGTGTCCATTGGTTAGGCTGATTTGGTATGTGGCATGGTCAGATGCAGCAACTACTATAAGTGCATACATGCCACATTAAACAACATTTTTAATTTGTCATGTGATATCTACCCAAGTTGAGTTTTTTGTAATCAGTTGAAATACCTCTTGCTACTACCCTGTGTGTCTATGCAGATTAAAAATTCCTCGTTTATGCAGTTGTAACTAAATGCAGTTTTCTATGAGGAAGTTCATCCGTGTGAGGGAGGTAGTGTTAATTGTGTAGTAGACAGTTGTAAAGTCCAGTCCGTGTTCCTTGCTCATTCAAGCCTGTTTTATATATCTTGGTGTTGAGTAACACAAGGGAGTTGGGGCGATTTAAGATACAAAGTCTAGGATCCGAAACAGGTAGTTCCCAGGAAATAATGAACCAAGGTAAGCTTTGAACTGAACTGTATAGGAAAATGAGAGGTGATACGGAAAGTAGGAAGTTGTTTCAAAACAACACATTTTTAGGCATATCATATTCGACCTATTTAGCTCTCATAACTTTAGACAGTAAAAGTAAGTGTTTCAGGTAAAAATGATGCTGTTCTGTAGCACTCTGGATAGATGTGTGAGGGGACTCTACCTGCAATGACTTCACTGCTCAGTGAAGGCCATCTCTGTGACATCTGACACTTTGAGGCAAGATTAATTGCTCTTTAGATTGTTATTGCCCCTGAACTCTGTTGGACCACTAGATGGATTTCTCTGTAGAAGTGACGTATAGTTTTACAAAGGTGGTAGAACTTTGAATGTTCTACGGCCTCCATAATGCCCAGCACAGGATAAAGGGAGATCAGTGTGAAGGAGTTACAGTTTTTGCCAGACAGCCTTGCCATGGGGCTCAGATAAAGCTTCCCTGTGAACTGTACATGTGCTCTTAGCAGACAAGGGAGCTCTGTTTAACAAGGGGAATTAGCTGCTTAAGTAAAGTGCCTCTTACCTATCAACATTGACCTATTGGTAATGGGTTAGTAATGTGCTAAACCTAAATGTGTATGAACATTTCCTAAATAATTCTAAAGTGTTGGCTAAAAGTATGTGCTTATTAGCTGATCAATTGCCTCTTGTGATCTGCTCTAGTGGCATTCTACAATGACTCTTTATTAGAACGTTGCCTTTTTGGAGTTGGGCAAAGACAAACATAATCTTGCTGCTTCCTCTTCCGGCTGCCACTGCAGCAGCTGCTGCTGTTGCTTTCACTGCTGGTGCTGTTCACGTACCCCTGGATGCTCCTCCCACAGCAAGAACATGCTGTACATGGGAGAGAAGTGAGACCCTCTCTCTTTCTCTTTAGACGGTCGCGCCTCTCTGTGGCAGCATCAAGCCTGTTGCTCACCGTGCGCATTTTTTTCTCATCAGTTTCCACCTCTGGAAGAACACAAGGCAGCTGAAGTCCCCCCTTAGTCCATGGATCACGTGAGAGAACAGCATGTCCGCTGACGCAAAGGCTTGCCAGCAAGCAGCACACCTATATGGGAAAAGCATATTACGTTGCACCTGCGGAAGAAAACATTGCACAAATTCCTTGGTAATGGGAATACCAGGTGGGAAATCTGAGATCGGTGGATGAAAAGGAGCAACTTCCACATCATCACTTGACTCACACTGAATGTCTGAGCTATATGTCATCCCGCGGCTGTTGTTCTCTTCTCTTTGGCATGTACACCTGGGTGGATCGACTAGTGAGAGAGGTTCAGTAGTAACCTCATTTTGCTCCTCTGCTGTTTCTGTAGTGTCAGACCCTATTACAATAACGTGATCTTCAGTTTCATGCCAAACACAGTCACTGGCATCAGAAATAGTTTCAGGCTCAGCAACAACCGCTTCATTTCCTCCATCCTTCTCAGATTCAGTGTTCTCTGGGGAGGTTTCTTCTCCATTGATTCCGTTTTCACAGGCATCTGAGGAGCTAAGTTGCAGAGCAGGCATCTCCTCAAGTGTAGTGACTAGGGGAAGAAGCAGGCATGTTATGCATTGTTTTTGAAATAGAGGCAAAGCACTAACTAAGTTTACTAAAACATACATATAGTTATCAAATACATTCTGGTGAGTTGAAAAACCGTTCAAATCAAACAAATGGCTGCAAACAAACTGTCGTCCTTCACTGCAGTAACCCTACATGAACATTCTCCTTAATCTGTTGGGTCATGGTAGGAAAACATTTAGCATGAGTGACATCAAGGTGCATGCCTACTGCCTTCATAAGGGCCACCGTCGGGTTATAACTAACTGAAATCCATAACCTCAATCAAGAGTGTCTAAAAAATGAAGGAATCAGTAATCATAAAACATAAAATTCACTTCACGTTCACCGCAAAGGGTATCTTTGCACTTAATAACAGATGTTTATTGTTACCTAACTTAATGGTATTCATTTTATCGATGTCAGAAGGACAAAAGGCTAAGTGGACCCAACAAGATTTGAACCTGTGAGCGTAAAGTCAAACACAGCTCCTACTGTGGACGCAATATTCCACTAAGCAGCAGACCCAGCAAATAAAGAGTGAATGAAGCCATAAATGAAAAGTAGAGATAACACGAAGGCTCGCTAAATAGAAAGCAAGTGAAATATACATTATTATTGGGGAGAGACACTTCTTTCAGCCCCTTCAATAACCCCTTGACTGCGGGGCGGTTTCACCTGCTGTGCTGGGGGAAGGGGGGGCCGCGCGCGGCGCCGCCATGCTTGTGACGAGCTCAGCTCGTCATGAGGCACAGTGGAGCTGCACTCATGACGAGCTGAGCTCGTCACGACCACACCAGTTTTGGAACGTTCAGCACAGCGGGGAAATTATCCCTGCGTGTGAACGTTCCAACGGTCATGACGAGCTCTGCTCGTCATGAGTGCAGCTCAACCGTGCCTCATGACGAGCTCAGCTCGTCATGAGCATGCAACGGGATAATTATCTACAAAATGCAAAGCTCTGCGGTCTGATTCCCTCAGCTCAGTACCTGAATGATATAATGAGTGCTGAGCAGAACTGAAGAAATGGTGGCTCCACTGCATGTATGTAGTGCCCATTGCCTTTCGGTTCTGCCTCTAGAAGTGTCACTTTTGCACTTTTAGATTCAAACTACTCTAATGTCTTGAGACTACAAACCCAACCCAACAGACCCATACATTTGTGCCAGTGAAATTATATAATACATGGTCTCAAATGAAAGGCTACCATAATCAAAGACCAGCATTTGCTTGTAAGTTGTAATTGGATTTTGAAGGTAGCATATACCTTAGTACTAATGGACTGCCACACCCTTTAGAGTCTCATCAGAATGTGTTGTTATAAATGAATTCCACAACAGAATGCAGAATCTTTGTAAATGTTTATCCAATAAATAGAAAATGTGTATCATTTGCACAAGGAGTATCTCTTGAAGGCGAGGAGGTGTAATCTCGGAGCTTAATTGGTTGGGGTGTAAATTTCAAGCAGCGAAGCTTCAAAAATATACCTTTCAATTAAGTATCGCCCTCACCACCAGGAATATACTATGTTTCATCGCAGTGTTCACACCGCAATACCTTTACAACTGAGGCATTACAACGCAAGATGTTACAACAACTTGCACTGGAGGGCGCTGGACTTCGGAATAGAATAATTTACTATTCCAACTCCAGCCTACGTTACAGTAGGGAAGGTGTTGGAATAGTAAATCATACTATTCTTTAGCTTAGAGCGCCATGCAGCGCAAGTCATTGTAATGACTTGCATTGTAATGCCCACGTTGTAAATGCATTGCGGTGTGAATACCGTGATGTAACCAATGTTTCCCCACCACCACTTGTGTTGTTTTTCACTCACAATTGTAAATCTGAAACCTCTTATTAAAAACAACTGTTTTTACATCCCCTGTTGCCAGCAGTTCAAGTGACATTGCGTATTACAGACATACATGACTTTAAGGGGTACTGTGATTTCGAGCTTACTTTATTGCTAAGTGCAGCTGTAATGTGGTGTTGTGCTTTGTAATGTAGTAATATGGCATGGCAAGGTAGCTCAGGAAGTTCAGCTATGACTGATGGTGTCTGTGTGTGACTAATTGGTCTTAATTTTGAAACTCAGTAAGTCCAAGATCAGGCTTTTTCTTTCACAGTTGACAAAGAAATAAGTTACTTACCTGCAAATCCGGTTCTCCACCATTGGTGCCTTTCATAGATTCACATGCTTGAATCATTCCCCCGTCGCCACAGAGAATGATATTCTTGTATCATTCCCCGTGGCAACAGGAAATGACTCAAGCATGTGAATCTATGGAAGATCACATGCTTGAGAAACTCAGCAGCATATTTACTAGTAAAGTTGTGAACCGTGTTGTTAGGCCAAGAAGGCTAACAACACACTCTGTCACTTTAGAAATGCATGGGTACACCATATGGTGCAGCCCTGTGTTTCCCCCTGCACTGGCACTAAATTTGCCCTGGCTAGCGGCACCGTCATCATTGTGCAAGGGTGTCTGCATTGTAGGGGGAGATTGTTTATGTTCAGGACGGTATCCCTTCCTGCACATAAACAAACTTTGAATATGGTTTTGTAACTTCTATGTGTGCTTCTTAGTGCAGCACACATAGAAGTAGCAAAACGTCATTTTTTTAAATGATTGTTTATGTGCAGGAAGGAACACCTTCCTGCACATATACAATCATTGGCGTTTTGTTCCTCGCTTCGCCAGGGTAAGACCAGGTTTTCCCTAGTCTTAATTTTGGTGCTGCACCATATTTACCCCTCTGTCGTAAATATGGGGCAGTGTCAAAATCAATGGGTGATGCGGTGAAACACCCACCACAACACCCATTGCCCCCCCTTTTCACGTTAAGTATATCATGAAAGAGGGTCTTATTTATATTGTAGTGTTAAGTTAGCGTTAACTGGCATTAACGCTGCTTTGTAAATAAAGGGAAGCCGCCATCGCCACCACTAGTCCTGAAAAGTTATGTGGTATGGCGATAGGGGCATGTAAATATGCCCCTCAGTACCTTTAACTTGATCAATAGTAACACCTGTATTTATAGTGCATAGAAATAGCAAGAATTAACTACAAACCTGTCGCAACAGGCAGATTCTCAGAATCTGCCCCTTTGTGACCCGCATTTTTGCATTTGGGATGATGCATCCCAAATGCAAAGCTCGCAAATTGTGATTGCATTTAAGGAATCTCAAATTGCGATTCCTTAAATGAAATGCTAGAAGCTATTTAAAATATCGATTTCGCTATTAGGGGTCGCAAATTACTGGGGGAAAAAATGGTCAGTAATTTGCAAAAACTTTCAAAAAAGCACTCAAGTGCATTTTTCAAAGTTACATGTTACACACACACACATGACCTTGGGGCATGTGTGTGCGCAACATGGGTGCACATTACAATTTCAGAGGTGCAACAGGGTGTCCTTTTGGCACCCTTGCACCCGTGAAATCGCATGTCCAATTTGCAAGTACTTATTTGGTACTCGCAAATTGTGCATGCAATTTCCGTTCATTCCTATGGGCCTGTAGGCCCATAGGAATGTTTAGGAATCAATATTTTCTTAGCGATTCCTACATGCTTGGGCATTTGCTATTCCTTAATTGGGATTCCTTAATATTCGCAATTTAGGAATTGCAAAAGCCATCCTTGATGCATATGCCAGCTTGTGCTTTCAAAAAATATGTTATTATTCTTTGAATTGAAAAGATACATAGCATGCCGACCCCCAAGGTGGCTCAGAATGTTATGGCAATATTATTACTGGTTTCAAATGCATTAAAGACAGTATATGAGAAACAGGTCTGACAGCCACTGCTTTGTAAAAGCACATGATGCTGTCGGGTGTGGCACGTTCTATATCATCTCGTTTATGTAGCTGTATTCTAATACTAATAAAGATAAAGGAGAAAGTATGAGCATGGTATATTGATTAACCCATCTTCAAATTATAAGGAGTGAAGAAGGGCTCAGGGAGGGCATTCTTACCATTAACTTTTGTTTTGAAATCATCATTCATTTTTAGTCTTCTGGACACTGAAGAACACATCCAGTGAGAATGAGAGGGACAATAGGGACCTCTCGGTAGAAAAAGACTAGGGTCAATGATGAAAAATAAAATGCTTTTTTTCCTTGCTCCTTTCTGAAGTTAACGTATAAATTGCACATCACATATGGAACGAGCAGTGGCAAAGACGCCCCACCATGGAGTCACGGAAAGCAGGTACCCTTTTCTGACTCTGGCACTCACAACTAATCAAAAATAAAACAATATCTGTGTGGATACTGGATACATTATAACAAACCCTTCTGTGGTGATTCAGGTTCACTCATTCCTTAGTGATCCTGTGACACTCTTAGTCAGGGACACTGCTTCTTGAGCAGAGTTACTAACCATGAGGTTCACAAGTCTATCTTTTGTTAAGAGTGTATTCACAGTAGGCTGTCGAAGCATGGGTTGCCAACAATCTCGGAAGCTGGGAGAGCATACAGTGATGTAGAACATTTCATATTTGCTCGCCAAATTGAAAAAGAAGATCTCTCACCTTCTTCAGCATCAGTCACATTCTCTGGGGAGACAGCCTGGCAATCAGAAACATCAGGAGATGAAGGCCATTCTGTAAAACAAATTGTATCAGTAGAAGGTCATATGAAAGGCAAGGTGTGGCGACTCAGACTGCACTGATCATCAAACAACTCCATAGTCATAGGCTGACCACCCAGTGAAGTCCTATCTCATAGAGGAGTGCAATATGACACACTTTATGAGAGCGGTCTTGAAAGGAAAATGGTTGAGAGACTCATCTCCGTTGCTTCAGAGTTGCTGAGAGTAGGTAGGACAGGAATGCTTGGTTAGTAAATAGCTTTTCTTCTGTTTCATTTTGTCTACACTGATCTGGTGGATTTATAATGACCACAACCTACAAACCCCTTCTTCCAGGAGATTGAATAAAAAAGAGATATGTCTGGGTTGTTTATGTGTGTGTCCTCCTAAAATAGAATCCACATAAAAAAAAGTGAACAAAACATAAAGGATAAGGTCTACGCCTGGGAATAGCCAAATTCTGTAAGGCCCTTGAGACCTGTATGACTATAAGGCTTCCCTCGTCATACTCCTCCATGAGGTTTTCCCAATTTAAGGTTAGGGACCATATAATATTTGCTGAAGAAGCATTCTAGCATCCAGCAATAACAGAATATTGTGTATTGTGTGTATGCCAGCTTGTGTTGATTGCGTATGTGCTAACAACATAGGACAATAAGGATCCCCAATCCTCACAATAACTGCTGCCTTTGGATGGAGCCTTGGTTGAGCCATGTTAAGATGCTGAATGCGAGAATAATAATTATTCCTGTGCATCCCCTCAGTTTTTAATCATCTCGCTGCCTTCTCAAGAAACTAAAGGAAGTCATTATGAGGAGGCAACCATGACTCTTATTCTGTCCTTTTCAGATCCAATTCCTATTGGATTTGGCCCTCTCAGCGGTGTCATCCTCAAACCTTTTTCCTTCACCCCTCCTGTTTTTGAACCTGGTTTTGGTGGCGTTTTTAAATAGTTTACAATCAGTTGTTTACAACAAAACAAATTGACTGCACCACGGAAATCACAGAAGTGGATGTCAACCATATCCATTGCCATTTTAAAAGGCAGTCTTCCATTTTTTAAGCCAACTTCTAAAATTTACTTTTGGTGTACAAAATTGCATTTATATCCATTTTATTGAAAATTAAAAGATAATCCTTAGTATTGAGGATACATAAACAGTGCCCCGTTTTTCAAATGTTATGCTTCTTTGTGCACTTAAGAACTCAAAGAAGCCAAACGCCCTCTATAAAGTTAAATACCTAGAGCACTGCCTCATCACTGAATTATATCCATCAGTACTGGTTCAGTGAGTGAGGGTATCTGCATAGCGTAATATTCTCCGACAGGCATCTTGGAGATAAAACTGGTGGTAAAATGGTACTACACTAAATCTAAGACTAACAGGCCAAGACCTTGTCTATCAGAATAGATGGTATTTCAGGGCCTTGTGAAAAGGTCCATATTAGAAAATGTGTTAAAGCGCTGGAGATACGTCGTTCCAAAACAATTACAGAAATATCCCTACTACCAAGGTAGGCTCACTAGGCAAAAAATAATCATGTGCATTGTGTTTGACTAATTCTTCATTAAATGTTGAAAATATTTTTCATGATTCTGAATAGCCAGGAAGGCAGTAAAGATTTAATTACTACTCATATCCTCATTTCTGATATGTTTTGATGTAGCTACCTTGAAAATGTTGGATGCTGAGTATGTTAAATATAGTCTGCCACACCAAAGCGAAGACATGATGAATTACACCAATTTTATGTCACATCTTGGCCATCCACATAGTTCACAGCAGTGGCATAGCAAGCGTGAAGGATTCCGCCCCAGGCGGAACGAGTTTTGGGGCGGCGGCGGCCCATCTTGCTTTTACCTGTGCACTCTGCGATGACAATCGCAAGGCCCGCCATGTGCGGCCTAAGGCCTAGCTATGCCACTGGTTTACAGTAGCAATGGGTAACTCATTTTGAGCAAGAACAAAAAAAGGACTTTTGTTTGCCTTTTTACCACCCACAACACAAATGCATATGCTTCAGTCTTATCTTTTTTGTGATCCACTGCATACTCACTGCAGTAGATCTTCTCACGTTCACAGTAGCTGACACATTCCCAAACTTCTGTAAGGAAAACATTATCAGAAAATTATAAAATATTGAGAAATATGAGGTTTTTAGCGTGCTGCAATCACACAGAGGGATCACTCCCCCTTCCGCTCAAACTTCCTAAACAGAGATGGGCAAATATTCAAGCACTTCTCGATGATTAGCAAATACCGGAGACCATCTATGGAGCTTAACGAGGTGGTGAAGAGTTTTAAGACATTAAATCTTTTGTATTTATTTCTTGTCATGTGTATGCATAAGTTGAACAATTAGTAAGCTTATTGTTTTTGAAATAAAATAAAAAGACATACATTTAGACTCAAAAAAGGGAGAACTGAATATTTATGGAGATCCAGCCCCATCAAGAAGCAATTGCTATGTTTTTATGATTTTGGGCCACATGTACGACTGCTACATTTTGCGAGTTCCTAATTGCAACTTTTTACCATTCGCAATTAGAAGGTCACAAAATCCGATGTACAACCGGGTTTGACACTGTTTTCAGTTCTGAGTGGACCTGCCTCATCAATATACAGGAGGCATGTCGCAATTTGCGAGCCATTGCGAATTGCTAAAAACACAGAGATGGTGGCGTGCTGGGGACAGCAAACCAACATGTCTGCGTTTGCTTTTAAATAAGCCTTTTTTGAGGACATGCAGTCCCTTTTCCTTAAAGGAAATTGGGCTTTTTTCAAAAAAGAAAAATGAAAGGTTTCAGTTTAATTTTTTAAGAACAGGCAGTGGTCCGTTTTCAGAACCATTCACAAAAGGGTCCCCTGGGGCCCTTTTCAGTTTTCGATAGCTTACCACCTGCTTGAAGTAGGCGGTAAAAACTGAATGTTTTGCGTGGGCTGCCTGTTGTTTAATTGAGGACACTGCCAGTTAACCACTCCGGGTAGGCTGCACCATGGCACTGCCATCTACAAGATTGACATGAACTAGACACATGAACACGAAATCCAGTGACCTAATACCAGAATCACATATCCACTCTATATGTGGCAACATTACATTTACATTATAGTGTCACAGCCTTTAAAATTATAAATTGTGTTATCATCTGTATTATTGCATTTTGAGAAAATCTGAGTGCCACGCTGGATCAATGGGGATAGTTCCTTTGCTCTCACACCTTATTTTTAACCATGTAATTCAGACAATACAGGTAGAGGTGTACTGTGTAAGCATAAGGCCGCCTCTCTGTCTTTATTTACTTATGAAAGGAGAGCAAATCAATAATTCCCGACAATTAAAGAATGGCCGGGTTTCCATGAGATACCTGGCGGTAAATCAACTAATTCATTGTATTTTCTTGAATGTATGTAGCATTTATGTGCCATGTAGAGGCTGGCAAATTGCTTGACTCATTCCCAAAATTCTGAACCATACAAGTTGGCAACAATCTATTGAACATTTTCATAGAAATGCTTGACAGTCACACACACTACTTGTGTATCTCTATGCTCTGTTGCACAATGCCTGTGGTGGGACTGCAGTGTACATTTTTCGCAGTCAAAGAGCAGGTACGAAATAGACACCATCAGTTTAAATGCCCTTTGAAAATAACAATTTACAGCATGGATATAACCACTGCAAGCTTTTCTCACTCACAGAATATATGTAGCTTGGGCAACAGTAATGTGTGTTTCCCTGGCACAACTCAACATCAAGCATCAAACAAAGTACATGTCCAGCACAACAGAATCAGAGCAAGCTTCCTTCCCTAATAGAACATGACAGAACAGGCCCTATTATGGGTATCAACAGAGCCAGCCTTCCTCACACAAAGACGGGATCAGTGGGACAAACATCTATGGATGCCAGAACTGGTAGCACAGGGAAAGCAATAGTGCAAGCTTCCCTCATTGTTATATAAGTAGCAGTGTGGATACCCACAGTGTAGTCCTCACTGCATCAAGGAGCAAGTCCAGCATGGCCATCATCAGTGCAAACATCTCCCTTTCAAAGAATAAGCACAGCACGGGCATGACACCTTCAAGCTTCATTTGATGAGGGAAAATGCACAGCATTGACATCACCAATGCAAGCTTCCCTTGATAGTAGACCATATGCTGCCTGGACATTGCCAGTGCAAGCTTCATTCACTCACATAATACGCATAGAATTAGCACCAGGAGTGCAAGTTGCCCTCCTTCACAGAAGGGTGGAGGACAGGCATCAGCAGTGCAAGCTTTGCTTGCTACAATCACAGGGACACCATGGAGATAAGCGGTGCACACGTTCCTCCCTCTCTGACCATGTTTCACACCCTCCCACACTAGCACCTCATGGGCATCATCTGAGCAAGACTCCCTCAATATAACAAAAGGCACACCTTAGGCATCAACATTGCAGTGTTCACCTCATGCTAGAGCAGGCCCAGCATGTCCATCAGAAATGTGTGTTTCCCTCTTAAAGAACATGTGTGACATTAGCGTCACCAGTGCAGACTTCCTCTGATAACAGAACATATGCTGCCTGAAGATCACCAGTGCAAGCTTCCCTTGATAATTGAACATATGCTGCCTGGAGATCACCAGTGCAAGCTTCCCTTGATAATTGAACATATGCTGCCTGGACAGCACCATTCCAAGCTTCCCTTGATAATTGAACATATGCTGCCTGAACATCACCAGTGCAAGCTTCCCTTGATAAAAGAACACATGCTGCCTGGAGATCACCAGTAGAAGCTTCCCTTGATAACTGAACACATGCTGCCTGGACATCACCAATGTAAGCTTCCCTTGGTAATTGAACATATGCTGCCTGGAGATCACCTGTGCAAGCTTCCCTTAATAATTGAACATATGCTGCCTGAACATCACCAATGCAAGCTTCCCTTGATAATTGAACATATGCTGCCTGGACATCACCAGTGCAAGCTTCCCACGATAATTGAACATATGCTGCCTGGACATCACCAGTGCAAGCTTCCCTTGATAATTGAATATATACAGCATGGGCATCACCAATGCAAGCTTCCCTCCCTCACAGACTATGTATAGCATGGTCTTCAAAAGTGTGAGTTTTCCACCCACAGATAAGAGACATAACACATGAGTAAAAGTTCAAGCTTTACCCCCCCCCCCCCCCCCCAGAGCAAATGTAATATGGGTGTCACTAATGCAAGCTTCCCCAACACAATGAACAGGTACTTCTTGGACATCAGAAATGCAAGCTGTACTCCCTGACATAACAGATAACGCATGGGTACCAATAGTGCAAGCTTCCCACACCAACGCAAAAGGTAGATCACAAACATTAACATGGTTAAGATTCCCTACCTCAGAAAACTAGAATGGACATCTGCATTACAAATCTCCTTTTCTCACAGAACAGGATTCATATAGACATCAGAAGTGCACATTCTCTCGTGCTCAGAGAGGTACAGCATGGCAGCGGTAGTAGCTGCGACATTCCCGCACAGATCAGGTGCAGCATTGACATTAGAAATGTAAGGTTCCTCCATTACCGAAATAGGCACACCATGGACATTAGCAGTCAGCACTTCCCTCACTCTCTAGGCCACTTGGGCAACTGCAGATTTGGCTTTTATCTTTCTTAGAAAAGGTACAGATTGGAAATCAGCTTCCCTCACTAGCACAAAAGTCACCGAATGGGAATCTGTAGTGCAATAACCCTCCATTCAACAGACACACATAAGGTATGAGTTCTGCGGGTGAGTGAATCTTTCTTTGCTGTGCCTATGCTGTATCAGCAGTAGAAGCTTTCTTGGTTATCCAAATATGTCCAGTGTGGACATCAGCAATGCAAGCTTCCCTCCTTCTCTGAACATGCAAAGTATCTGCACTGCTTGAGGGTCCATGTGTGATGCCAGTGGCACTTGGAAAGAAAGCTTTACTCACATCCAGAACTGATAACTCATGTTTGTCAGAAGTAGAGGCATTTTTGGTAACAAAAAGTTTACAGAATGAACCTCAGTAGTGCAAGTGTATCTGCACTGTTTCAGGGTCCATGTGCGATGCCAGGGGCACCAGCAAAGAAAAGTTCACTCACACCCAAAACTGATACCTCATGTGTATCAGCAAAAGAAGCTTTCTTGGTTAATCGGACATTTACAGCATGAACTTCAGCAATGCAAGCTTCCCTCACTCAGGATCTACACTGTTCCAGGATCCATGTGTGATGCCAGGGGCACAAGCAAAGAAAACTTCACTCACCTGCAAAACTGGTCCCTCGTGGATCAGCAGCGGAGACTTTCTTGGTTAACAAAACATTCACAGCATGACCTTCAGCAATGCTTCACTCCCTCTCTGAACAGGTACAGTATCCAACCAGGGTCCATGTGTAATGCCAGGGGTGATAACAGTATTACTTCTGGTCAAAGCCAACCATGTTTTCATGGCATTCTGATGGTTCGACTACCATTGCAAGAAGGTTAAAGCAGCAGTTTTCATAAGGAAGTACTACAAATAATAGAAGATGTACCATCCAGGCAATGAAATGAAAGCACTCTGTTGCAGTTTACTAATCTGTGGCGGACTGTTATAAATTTGCTGAGAATCCACAGTATACTTTCCACCATTTCTTAACAAATGTGTTCAAATAGATTCCTTCTAGCACCACTATGCCGAAACCTAAATACGTTTTCTGCCAATCCATCATGTTGATTTTGCACAGTGGATTTGAGCATTTATTTTATTCTCTTCTTTTCATTATCATGTGCTATATTTATAGAGATTGTTGTTTCTATTTCTTACATAGATAGTAGAATTTGGTGTGAAGAGTGGTAAGACCTTTAAACATATAGAATGTGAGCTAAATCGCCTGAAAGAGCAGAGCTTGCTGTTGTAAAGCACTCGTTTGGCATGGCGTAATGCAGCTTGCTCCTCATTCTGGATGTAACCCTGCAGTTTGTATTTTGCAAGTAAGTTATAAAATAAAATATAAAAAAAAAAATATATATATATATATATATATATATATATATATATATATATTCACTGAAAAAACCATTGGTTATAGACCATATATAGTTAGGGATTAGCCTTTTCAAAACCTTATTTTACTCACACAAAACCATTGAAATTTCATATATAGTTAGTTGCACTAACTATATATCGCGCACCCGCAATCCACTGCTGATGATGTCACATATTACATCATTCATGACATGGTTAGTGACATCACTGATGACATCACTGATGACATCTCAAATGACATCACTGATGACATCACTGATGACAACATCCAGTGACTGTATGTTTCTGTAAAGTTAAAATATCTCTTACATATTGAAGAATGAGTGGATGTATAAGTGTCTGGATGAAGGATTTAGTAGGTGCATGACTGACTGTATGAGTGAGTGATTAAATGTGTCTCACTGAGTGCATGGGTTAGTGACTAAACTGTCTTAATTTGTGCATCATTATATCTGTTGTTCTACAAACTGCTGCATATGTTGATCAGTAGCTATATGAGTAACTGTATGGGTTATTCATTGGTTGTCCAAGTATTTGTATGGGAAACTGCGTGTGTGTGTATGGGTGGCTGGGAGGTGTGTGACTCTGTACATAGATGTGTGAGTAGTTGATTCACTATATGTATGGGTTCAAAAGTGCATGTGGAAACAGCTGTATGGGCGGTTGACTGTGCATGAGTGTATTAGTGAGTAAATGGATATCTCAGTGCTACATGTCAAAGTAAGTACATATGTAAAACACAGTACATGTGAGTTGACATATGTAAATAACTGTGCATAAGAGCCAGTGAATGTGTGAGTGGCTGTATGGATCATTGTGAACATGTATCAGGGATTGTATAAGAGAGTAAATATGTGTTAGTATATGTTTGAATAAGTAAGGTGTGTATAACTGTATAGTTGAGAAAATGGAGGTGTGATTGATTTTTTGCATAACTGACTAGGTGTGTGAGTAAATCCATGGATGAGTGACAGTCTGTGACTGTCTGTTTACACTGATTGTATCTAAGGTTATATTAGAGTCTGAAGAGGTTCATGGTATTATCACATGAATGATATCATCAGTGATGTGATCAGTCATGTCAAATGAGATGTTATCAGTGATTTTATCAGTGATGTCATTTGAGATGTCATCAGTGATGTCATTTGAGATGTCATCAGTGATGTCATTTGAGATGTCATCAGTGATGTCATCAGTGATGTCACTAACCATGTCATGAATGATGTAATATGTGACATCATCAGCAGTGGATTGCGGGTGCGCGATATATAGTTAGTGCAACTAACTATATATGAAATTTCAATGGTTTTGTGTGAGTAAAATAAGGTTTTGAAAAGGCTAATCCCTAACTATATATGGTCTATAACCAATGGTTTTTTCAGTGAATTTTCAAGGTTTTGTAAATGCAAATTCCTAACTATATATGGCCTAAAACCTATGGTTTTTTCTGTGAATTTCAATGGTTTTTTAATAGCAAATATCAAAAGCTGTCAAATGTCAAGTACGTGATAGGTAAAAACTTGTCCGTGTTTATGCACGCTGATGTGCTTTGAACGCTGCCCCCCCTCCCCTCTTTTCTCTTAGTAGTACTCTCTCTTTGCAGATAGTGAAGAGTAGTTAACGCAGGCCTTTACCCCCGTTGTAATCCGTCGTGCTTGCTTGTCTCTCCATTTGATTGATTGTTATCCAAGCATTTACTGTTTTACAATTGATTCTCTTTGGTTCATTCTCTATTTACAAACAAGCACAAAGTCGCAATACTCTGTTTAGTCTTTGCAGATAGTGAAAAATCGTGAAAAATCGTGTAAAAAAATAAAATTAATCGAGCAAAATCAGTAGGCCACTAATTGGATCTCTTTTTGACCTCGCTAAAATAGAAATATTAGGAACAACCCTTCATGAGAAATACGAAAATAGTGAGATGAACTGAGCTCCACACCATGAGGGCTGCAAGACAGCTCGGCTCCGTCACCCACCCCGCCCAAAATAACGACAAACCCTATGCAAATATTAAAAATATATACAACACACCAGCAAAGAAACAGGGTAAAACATTTTATTAAATAACTATTTACATAACTATTTTATACTTTTTATTGCCCGATCCGGCTAGCTCAATCGATCGAGCATGAAACTCATGCACTCTGATAGCAAGCGTTGCTACTGATGCTATGCAGACCAAAACTGGTTTTCAGTTTGTACATTTTTCTAGATTTTTCCATCCAAGGTTGGTTGAGTTTGTAGAACGATGGCTTCAGATTTTCAACATACGGTGTGGTGGCGCGGACTGGGAGGGGGCGGTTCGCTCCTGCCCCCTCCCCAAGTAAGATTTTCATACGTGAAAGTACGTTAATGGTTTTGGTCCCTGAGTTGCTTCGATGTCACTGCCATTCTCAAATGGCATAAGTTCTGGATGTTGGGTGCCATAGTTCAGAGTTCTGAGCAGCGCTTGTAACACTGTCTCAAGCTTATTTCCACCTACTGCAGCTTCACTATTCTCAAAGTAAGTGAGGGTCGTTTCTGGACCTGACTGCATTTGAAAACAATGTGATATGGTACCTCCCTAAACCGCTTGACGGAGGCCCCCGAGGGGCGGTGTGATGGCACGGACTCGGAGAAGACGCTTGGCTCCGACCCCCTCCCCAAGTCTTATAGCACCGGTTTAGCCTGAGATCGCCCCCGACATAGGCGGCCGGCTCCCGGGGTCCGGCGGAACTTTTTGCCTTTTGATGACTCTTCTATTCTGGACCTTGTCCCACAATCCGTTTGACCTGAAGACACGCTGTAGTGGGGCGCCCCTTTACCGTTTTAGTTGCCATTCCGCCCGCTTTTGCTACACTGTGCCTCTTCCGCCATTCAGCTGTTTACCGCCCGCTCTTGCGACTACAGCGTCTCGCTCACCATGTAGTTGAGTTGCTCCCGCTCTTGCGATGCAACGATAAGCGACTGCCACAGGACTCTCAAAATGGCGGCCGGCTCTTCAGATTTGGGCGTGGTCCACTAAAATGGCCCTGGGACACCTTGGAACTCGGACGCTTCCCTGATAGGGCTTGGGTCCCATTCTCGAAAGCGTCCCCTCAGCCGTGAAGATTCTACAAAAGTCTTGGGGGCCCCCGACTCCCGCAGGCTTCTGGTGGGGAGCGGCTGCCATGTTTGCTCGTGGAATGGCCACGACGGACCTACGAGATGGTAGTGCTCTCATGCTGACGCCAGCTTTAGTCTGAAACATCCAGAAACACTGTAGACTACCAATTCGATCAGTTCCGGTAGCGCCCCAACATGACCCGGTAGAGAAGAACTTGCCCTCCCCTCTTTGACTGATGGTTCTTGTTGCCTGTCCCCTCTGTTGTCATTTAACAGAACTTTTTGGACTGCTGAAAGGGGTTGTGTTCCGAACACCTGGTTGGTGGAGACATTTTGACTATATTCTTGACCTACGTTGTCGCGTAATGCGTTATATGACACGCCGCGTTAGCGCACCCGGAAGTGATCCGGGGCGCGGCGCGCAGCGCGTAACGTAAGCATAACAGGTCATGTGACTTGTTAATAAAACTTTTTATTGGTTCATTTTACTTTTGTTATTTTAATAATGAAAAGCTTGGTCATATGACCTAAAAAATACGCTTTTTATTGATTTCGAACTTTTTTTTTTAAACATATATGTTATAATATTCCAGGCTAATGTACTTTCCCGGAAAATTTACAACTGTCCTGCAAGTAAAATATATTCCTTTTTCGAGAAAAAGGGCGTTTCTTCGTTCCATGACGGGGCCGTTGAGTAAAAGAGACTCGGCCTGCTGTCTTAGTCGCCGATACGCCTGATTATCAGATTCTTATCGATCACTTTATGTTGCAGGAGTGGAAAACACAACTGCCCTTGACCATTTATCTTTACTGCGTTCCTACGTATTATACCTTTTATCCGTCATGTAATTGGACTGCCTTATTTCACTTGCCTTTTACTGATTCGAAAACAGTGACTAAAAGTAAAAACTTTACCAATGTAAATACTACTACCATGTTTTGTTTTAAAAACCTTTATTGTGAAAATGTCAGTATACAAATACGGGCCTATAACCACGTGGGCCGGCCACGGAGCAAACTGAAATCGTATATGATGAGGAGACATTTACATTATAGAGGAACGTAACGAGCGGGCCATTAGGTTGCAAGAACTAAGGTGTCTAACAGTTGCGGAATCGGTGGACGTACATTTTGTAATTAAATTACGACAGGGCCACTTACAAAAAAATCATCTAGATATACATTTGCGGGCAAGTACCATGGGTGAAGTTAATTCGAACTTTCAATACTACAGTAATCAATAACACATCAGAACCTAATATCAATAGGGATGTCAAAATATTCAATCAATTCTCGTCCCCGCCCGCCATGAGCATCAAAACTGCATTCATATCTCGTGATATCAAGGTTGTTCAACCAGTACACAACAAGGAGTTACGAGTCCCATTTATACCGGCGCCATTTTGGGCGAGGCCGGGCAGGTGCAAGATATAGTCAAAATGTCTCCACCAACCATCGGCCAGACAAGAACCCATTTCGGCCCTTTATGCTACAAGATGGTGTCTTCCATTCAGAAAATATTGTTGGCAGCATTTTGAAAGGAATGATAAACAGCCGTTCTCCTAGTGAGTCTCACATTGTTACATTTAGGAAGAATGTTGAAGAGTAGTATGTGGAAAATCTGAAGCCATTTTTCTACAAACTCTCAATCAGCCTTGGATGGAAAAAAAAATCCTGAAGAATGTACAAACTGAAAACCAATTTTTGTCTGTATAGCATCAACAGCAACGCTTGAGTCAGCTTTGTGTGAAGCCGCCATTTTGATTCAATCAATAACGTCCCCCTGCACACATTCAGGGACCTGGTCGTGTCTTCAGGTGAAACGGATTGTGGGACAAGAAGCAAAAAGGAAAAGGAAAAAAGTTCCGCCGGACCTCGGGAGCCGGCCGCCTATGTCATGTGCGATCTTTGGCCACACCAGGGCAATAGTGAAGCTGCAGCAGGTGCAAATAAGCTTCAGACAGTCTTACAAGCACTGCTCAGAACTCTCAACTATGGCACTCAACATCCAGGACTTGCCATTCGGATCTTGGCGCCTTGTGCTGGTTCCGACCTATTCACACATCGGTCCACTACTGACATCACCTCATAAGCCAACGGGGCACCCCACGCCGACTTTCGGCGCAGCATTGTAGGATGGCCACACCAGTGCGGCAACTTGCTGGACACCACCTCGGTGCCATCCGGATCTCGGCGCGTTCGAGTCACTGTACCGCAAGAGTGACCGGAACTCAGCTGGACACGCCGTCTTTCGGCGCAGCATTGTAGGATGGCCACACCAGTGCGGCAATTTGCTGGACACCACCTCGGTGCGATCCGGATCTCGGCGCGTTCGAGTCACTGTACCGCAAGAGTGACCGCAACTCATCTGGACACGCCGTCTTTCGGCGCAGCATTGTAGGATGGCCACACCAGTGCGGCAACTTGCTGGACACCACCTCGGTGCCATCCGGATCTCGGCGCGTTGTGCTGCCTTCGGCCTACTGTAGCCGCAAGTTCGGACGCAACTCAGTTGGACGGCGAGTGAAACGCTAAGGGGCGCCCCACTGCAGCCGAGGAGCCTCCATCTTGGGGGAGACGCACAGCCCCCACTGACTGACGCGACCTCACAGGCCAACGGGGCGCCCCACGCCGACTTTCGGCGCAGCATTGTAGGATAGCCACACTAGTGCAGCAACTTGCTGGACACTAACTCGGTGCCATCCGGATCTCGGCGCGTTGTGCTGCCTTCGGCCTATTCGCACATCGGTCCGCTACTGACGCCGCCTCACGTGCCAACTGATTTTCTACGCTTTTTGTAGCCCTATGCCGCATAACAGGTCATGTGACTTGTTTATAAAACTTTTCATTGGTTCATTTTACTTTTGGTTTCCTAAAGATGGAAGGCTTGGTCATATGACCTAAAAATAACACTTTTCATTGGTTTAGAACATTTTTTTTTTCCAAACGATGAAAGCCCCACCTTGTTTCTGGATGATTCAGACTGAAGCTGGCGTCAGCATGAGAGCACCACCATCTCGTGGCTCCGTCGTGGTCATTCTGCGAGCAATCATGGCAGCCGCTCCCCACCGGAAGCCTGCAGGAGTCGAGGGCCCCCAAGACTTTTGTAGAATCTTCACGGCTGAGGGGACGCTTTCGAGAATGGAGCCCAAGCCCTAGCAGGCAAGCGTCCTAGTTCCAAGGTGTCCCAGGGCCATTTTAGTGGACCAGGCCCAAAACCGAAGAGCCGTCCGCCATTTTAAGAGTCCTGTGGCAGCCGCCTATCGCTGCACTGCAAGAGTGGGCGGAAGTCAACTACATGGTGAGCGAGACGCTGTAGCCGCAAGAGCGGGCGCAACTCAGCTGGATGGCCGCCACCTGGGGAGGCCCGTTCACGCCGCCTCCCCCACACCCCCCCCCCGGGCCGCCCCACTCCAATTTTCGGAGCAGCATTGTAGGATACCAAAACCAGTGCGGCAGTTTACTGGACATCACCTGGGTGCCATCCACATCTCAGCGCGTTCTGCTGCCTTGGGACTATTCGCACAACAGACCGCTACTGACGAGGCCTCCCCCCGCACCACCCGGGACGCCCCACGCTGTTTTTCTGAGCTGCATTGTAGGAAACCAAAAACCAGTGCGGCACCCAGGTGACATCACCTGGGTGCCGTCCAGAACTCAGCACGTTGTGCTGCCTTGGGACTATTCGCACAAAAGACAGCTTCTGACCATTGTTGCTTTTTTTTGTCAAAAAATGTTTAAATGTATTTACAGTTTTTGTTGCGTTCGTTATATTTAAAAGTTAATAAAGTTTTATAATCCTACTTTGTTGGAGTGCTATATATTTTTAACAAATCGGGTGAATGGGGCCTTGAATCGGGTTATTGTCATGTGTGGGCTTTGCAAGTGTACTGCTACAGGATCGGACATTTCAAACTCAAATGCACGTTCTTTTTCTTACCTTTCCGAAGCATGGAGCGCAATAGCAGGCAGAGAAAGGGTGATGCAAGTGTTGAACACTGCCTGGCCTGGCAAGTTGCTGGCAGTGCCCCCCCCCCCCGCCCGCTCCTGAAGAGGGCACACACACACCGCCGCCCCGAGTACTTCACAGATCTTTAAAAGACCATGCGCTTGTTCATGAGGCTTAAATGGTTTATCACCCCTTCCAGAGCCCCTGCATCGACCCTCTGACGTTTCCTGGAAGAATTAGCAAGTAACACAATACCAAGCCCTGTCAGCTGAAACCCCCGAGGAAACGTGGGGCATATTATCAAGGGGGTTTATCTCCGCTTTTTTGGCTTTAAAAGCCAAGAAAGCGGAGATAAAATTATCTCCCTATTACCAAGCTGTTGCTAACACCAGTTAGTGACAGCTAAAAGGAGATAGCGACCATCTTGGGCCCCGCTTTGCATGTCAGTGATATTTATCACTAATGACATGCAAAGTGGGCGTGCCAAGATGTTAGCGACTGGAAACAGTCCCTAACATCGCTATCTCCTATTACCAACTTTTGGAGATATTCGCGCTAAGCGCGAATATCTCCAAAAGCTAACACCTGCCCTGAGCAGTTCTTAGCCATGTTATCCAATGGGAGGTGGATAACATGGCTAAGAGCATTTGCTCGATAATGCATGAATATCGCTGACTTTTCAGCGATATTCATGCATTGCGGCCGTTTTTTATCGCATTTGCGATAAACCTTGCTAATAGCAAGGTTTATCTGCGATAAAAATCGCCGATGTGCGGCGATAATTTTTGTCTCTAAACAAGTTAGAGACAAAAATTATCGCTAGTTGTTGGTAATATGCCCCCGGGTTTTTGCTTGCAGAAATCGGGAGGCGGGAGACTAGCACTGAAATCAGTAGTCTCACGCCTGAATCGGGAGGGTTGGCATGTCTGGATTCTCTACAGCTGGGGCCATAAAATACATCCGCAGGGCTAGGTGATAGCCTGGGACCGGCCTGGCATCTAAAATGGCTGCCGTGCACGACAAAATTGTGGCATTGGAAAAAAGGCAAGATGGCGCAGACAATGTTTATCAATAAGGATTCATTTATAACAAAATATTTTATCGCACTGACAAATTGGCGGTCAACACTTCCTGATTTCCATCGAATCGAACGTTAACAGACGTCACGCAGCAAAAAAAAAAAAAGCTCACGCACAGCCACTGGAAGACATGTATCAACATATATGAGCCTCCTCAGCCACCCTCAGAAAACATAAGGGATCAGGATACGTCTCCCGCACCCCCTTATACCTAGTAATTTAATTAAAACGAAACACAAAATGGCGAATTCCCGTTTCGCTACCAGTTTGCCGCCCGGCAAGCGCTTCTACCGTGAAAAATCAAGTTTTTTTTCCCCACGGGACCCTTTAATAACCCCAACATCATTCCTAGGGGGTCAAGAGGGGAATACCTTGCCCCCTTTCATTAAATTCCCCCTTCGTTTTTCACCTCTTCTTCTCTCTCGATCCTACCGAGAGACAAGATGGCGCACGCACAGCCGCTGGAAGACATATATCAACATATATGAGCCTCCTCAGCCACCCTCAGAAAACATAAGGGATTAGGATACGTCTCCCGCACCCCCTTATACCTAGTAATTTAATTAAAACGAAGCACAAAATGTTGAATTCCCGTTTCGCTACCAGTTTGCGGCCCAGTTCGCGGCCCGGGAAGCGCTTCTACCGTGAAAAATAATTTTTTTTTTATTTTCCCCACGGGACCCTTTAATAACCCCAACAACATTCCTAGGGGGTCAAGAGGGGTATACCTTGCCCCCTTTCATTAAATTCCCCCTTCGTTTTTCACCTCTTCTTCTCTCTCGATCCTACCGAGAGATAAGATGGCGGCCGCTCCGGACTGTTTAGAATGTTGACAGACACCGGAGAGCCAATCAGCTTCGCATCGCAAAGTTCCGTTTCGCGAAAAGTAAGCGGACCGGAGCGCAGCCCGGAGCGCTGTTACAGATATATATCTTGTTTTGAACGTTAATTTCTCAAAATCCACTGGAGCACATATATTGAGACCTAGCAAAGGCACATCGGGCTAACAGTCCCTACAATTTTGCCAAGTTTCGTGCAAATCCATTCAGCCGTTCGAGCTAAAAGTGAGGCCAACGGCCCTATGGAAATTAACATGGGGAAAACGCGTTTTGGGACCCCCCTTTTTTCTCGGCCCCCCCTTGAGGAAACCCCCCCGAATTTTCAGGGGCTGCTCAGAAACAAAATGTGCCATTTTCCTGAAAATTTCAGCCGATTCCGTCCACAAACGCCAAAGTTATTAGACATAGAATTTTCAAAAATCCCATAGGGAAAAAATCCTAACTATATATACCTACTGGCGACACGCCAGTAGGTAATATATATATATATATATATATATATATATATATATATATATATATATATATATATATATATATATATATATATATATATATATATATATATATATATTACCTACTGGCGGTCGCCAGTAGGTAGTTATAGTTAGGATTTTTTTCAATGTTAAATCTCAAAATTCTATTTGGAATAACTTTGGAGCCGGTTGACGAATCTGCCTGAAAATTTCCACAAAATGGCCTCGTCAAGCTCCGGTCCTTCCCAGAAAGTTTGGGGGGGATTCGTCAAGCGGGGGCCGAGATAAAAGGGGGGTCCCAAAACGCGTTTTCTCCATGTTAATTTCCATAGGGCGGTCGATTTCACTTTTAGCCCGAACGGATGAATGGATTTCCACCAAACTTGGCAAAATTGTAGGGACTGGTAGCCCGATGTGCCTTTGCTATGTCTCAAGATATGTGCTCCAGTAGAATTTGAGTAATTTAAGTTAAAAAAAATATATATATCTGTAAGCGCGCACCGGTGCGCGCACCGGCGAGCGCTCCGGTCGCGCCACGTGAGGTGCGCACTGAAAGCTGATTGGCTGTCGGGTGTCTGAAAACATTCGAAACAGACCGGAGCGGCCGCCATCTTGTGTCTCGGTAAAATCGAGACACAAGAGGTGTCAAAAACAAAGGGGGGAATTGACCATAAGGGGGCAGGGTAGACCCCCCCGACCCCCTAGGTTTAATGTGGGGGCCATAAAAGGGCCCCGCGGGGTCAAAAAATATATATTTTTTTTTGATTATCGCGGGGGGCGCGCATGGTACGCGCACCGGGGAGCGCACCGGGGAGCGCACCAGGGAGAAAAGAGAATGGCAGAGTTTTAAAATTTAAGTCATTTTATATAAATGGGAGGTAGTTCTGAAAAGAACTGTTTTTTTATTCTTTTTGTTGTTTTATATTTTTTTGGGGAGTTTTTAAACTTTTTTTGCTTTTTTTGGTTTTTCTGAACATTTTTTGTTCTTTTGTATTTTTTAAGGAGAGAAACAAAAACCAAGCATTTCAAACGGGCTCAACAGGAGAAAAAAAAAAGGGCAACAAATTAATATTTCCTTTGGCACTTGTGGTTTTCCCAAGCACGATTAATAAGAGTGATGCATTGTTCACCATAGCAAATCGTTTGACCACAAAATTTACAAACCATTTTAAAATTTGAAAAGTTGGTTTGTATGATGGAGCATGTCTCCCTAACTTCCGGTCCTGATGGGGTGGGAACAGTAGTTTTGGAGGTGCTAGCAGAAGATTGTACAGGGTTTTTGGCCAGTTCCCTGACCTCTGCCCTAGAATAGTTGTTGGGATGTTTTCTAACCATATGCCGAATCATTGTGTGGTTGCCGAAGGAGTACTTCTTGTTGGGATTCCCCCTTGACATCTCCTGATGACAGATAAGGCAGGTTGCTTTAGGTGCATTCACTTTTTTTTTGTCACTTGGGATAGAAAAAAATTGCCAAATGATGTGCTCTTTTGGTTTGTATGTTATGTTGTCCTCTGGGACGAATCTACTGTCCTCTTCGTCCTCATCCTCCTCCTGTTCTGGATCTGCACCACTGTGAAGTTGAGGAGGTCCTTGTGGTGGTGGTGGTGGTGGTGGTGGTGGTCCAGAAGATCCAGCAGCTGCAGCTAATGTAGCCATTTTCTATAGATAAAAGTAAAGGTCTTCCTCTCTCAAAGCAAAAAGGTAGAATAAGGAAAAAAGGTGGGGGCTTTCCTCATTTTGAAAAAAAAATATCCTGAACCAATGAGAAGTGTTAATTTTAGGTCACATGACTAGGGCTTTTATCATTATGAAACCAAAACTGTTATGAACCAATCAAAAGTGTTATTTTTAGGGCACATGACCCGACGCGCTTACGCTACGCGCCCAGGGGCGTGCCCGGGGGCGTGCCCCGGGTCACGTAGCGTAAGCGCGTCGGTGCGCTTACGTCGTGCGTTTCACGCATACGCGGCTACGCGATACGTCACGATCATGTTTTCGTTCGCGATATTGGCGCTTACGGGACGCTCCCCGGTGCACGCCCCGGGGCGCTTCATATAATTGCGCTTTCCGGGGCGCTCCCCGGGGCGCGCTCTGGGAGCACTCCCCTCCCCCCCCCAAAAAAAAAAAAAGAATAAATAAAAAAAAATTGGGAAAATTGTATGGACTGGAAGCCCTATTTTTAAGTTGTTTTTACGAAAATTAACTTTGAAAAAATATATATTGGGATACATTGGGCTATATATATATGTTAGTGCCCAAACGTAGCCCAATGTAGCCAAATATAGCCCAATGTAGCCAAAAGATGGCCACCAGAGACAAAAAAAAAATTGCCCAAATATCAGCCAGATGTAGCAGAACTGTAGCCCAATGACAGAATGTACCAGCATTAAAAAAAACCTATGAAATTCACTGAAAAAACCATAGGTTTCACACCAGTTATAGTTAGGAATTAGCATTTAAAAAACCTATTAAATTCACTGAAAAAACCAGAGGTTTCACACCAGTTATAGTTAGCTGGAAATTTTACTGACATAAAACCAATGAAATTCCCACGTTATAGTTATTCGGACTCACTATAACTTGCGCGTGCAATGCACTGCTGATGACAACATCCTTGTGACACAGTGACAGACCTCCTCTCACTGTAAAGTAACCTTTGAAACACATATTCAAAAATAGAAACTAACATTTTCAAAAAAGTGCATATACCCATACCAGTTACAACAACCAATTCAGTAATGCCATGTCATGAGTGATGTAATATGTGATGTCATCAGCAGTGCATTGCACGCGCAAGTTATAGTGAGTCCGAATAACTATAACGTGGGAATTTCATTGGTTTTATGTCAGTAAAATTTCCAGCTAACTATAACTGGTGTGAAACCTCTGGTTTTTTCAGTGAATTTAATAGGTTTTTTAAATGCTAATTCCTAACTATAACTGGTGTGAAACCTATGGTTTTTTCAATGAATATATATATATATATATATATATATATATATATATATATATATATATATATATATATATATTCAATGAAAAAACCATAGGTTATAGTCCATATATAGTTAGGAATTAGCATTTACAAAACCTTATTTTACTCGCATAAAACCATTGAAATTCCATATATAGTTAGATGCGCTAACTATCGCGCACCCGCAATCCACTGCTGATGATGTCACATATTACATCATTCATGACATGGTCAGTGACATCACTGATGACATCACTGATGACATCTCAAATGACATCACTGATGACATCTCAAATGACATCACTGATGACATCACTGATGACATCTCATTTGACATTACTGATCACATCACTGATGATATCATTCATGTGATAATACGATGAACCTCTTCAGACTCTAATATAACCTTAGATACAATCAGTGTAAACAGAAAGTCACTCATCCATGGAGTTACTCACACACCTAGTCAGTTATGCCAAAAATCAATCACACCTCCATTTTCTGATCTATACAGTTATACACATTTTACTTATTCAAACATATACTAACACATATTTACTTTACTCTCTTATACAATCTCTGATACATGTTCACAATGATCCATACAGCCACTCACACATTCACTAGCTCTTATGCACAGTTATTTATATATGTCAACTCTCACATGTACTGTGTTTTACATATGTACTTAATTTGACATGTAGCACTGAGATATCCATTCACTCACTAATACACTCATGCACAGTCAACCGCCCATACAGCTGTTTCCACATGCAGTTGTGAATCTATACATATAGTGAAACAACTACTCACACATCTATGTACAGAGTCACACACCTCCCAGCCACCCATACACACACACTCAGTTTCCCATACAAATACTTGGACAACCAATCAATAACCCATACAGTTACTCATATAGCTACTGAACAACATATGCAGCAGTTTGTAGAACAACAGATATAATGATGCACAAATTAAAACAGTTTAGTCACTAACCCATGCACTCAGTGAGACACATTTAATCACTCACTCAATCAGTCAGTCATGCGCCTAGTAAATCCTTCATCCAGATACTTATACATCCACTCATTCTTCAATATGTAAGACATATTTTAACTTTACAGAAACATACAGTCACTGGATGTTGTAATCAGTGATGTCATCAGTGATGTCATTTGAGATGTCATCAGTGATGTCATCAGTGATGTCACTAACCATGTCATGAATGATGTAATGTGTGACATCATCGGCAGTGGATTGCGGGTGCGCGATATATAGTTAGTGCAACTAACTATATATGGAATTTCAATGGTTTTATGCGAGTAAAATAAGGTTTTGTAAATGCTGATTCCTAACTATATATGGTTTATAACCTATGGTTTTTTCAGTGAATTTTTAAGGTTTTGTAAATGCTAATTCCTAACTATATATTCTTATATATACCCCTTCTACCCATTCTAAACATTATTTGTCCTCCATCTTGTATCTTAATGCGACCGAAACACAAAATGGTGGACTCCCGTGACGCTTAAAGTTCGCGAACCGAGCCGCTTCCCGGGAAGCGGTCCAAAAAAAAAGTGGGAAAGTAATTTACAGAAAAACGACTAGAGACACTCTCACCAAATATAGATTAGCTCATACTACATAACAATCCCTTTCATTTTCACAAATTTGATTGAAATTCCATTTAGCCATTAAGCCTGTAGACCTCTCTAAGTACCGTGAGGTAAATTACTTCACAAAACACATCTGAAGTGTTGGAATTGACAACCAATGAAAATGTTACTTTCATTTTCTACTTTTATTACCTGACATTTGATTGGTTATATACCTGAATATATATAAAGGAAGAGAAGGAAACACAGCCATTTTGACTACTACTTCTTGTTGTATATATCATTTGGAATATCAGTAATCACTTCAACTTGTTTCTAAAGGTAAGTTGTTATTTTTAAAAATGAAGTATATTGTGCACTAAATATGGTAAACTTTTTCAGATAGTTATATACTATCCCTCTGTAGTAGTTATAGATTTAGATAGACTTCTCTGTTATAGTTATGGATGGACTTAGACTTCTCTTGTATAATTATGAATATACTTACGTTAAATCACATACACTTTTTTATATTCCTACTTCCACTCTGATACTATACACTGCCCAAAGATAAATTCACTGATAAAAAATGCCTATCTAAAATTATTCCCAACAGTGCCCTATCTCTACTAATATATATTTTTTTAATCCAAATTTCAGGCAAAATGGAAGGCGAAAACCAAGTTTCTTTTGAAATGGACCTACAAGAGAGCAGCCAAGAATTGATTGATGCAATTGATCAAATTGACATGGAATTTATGGATGAAACTTTGGATAAAGAACTGCTGCAATGTGTCCAAGCAGTAGATGACCTCCTTGAAAATGAGGACATTTTACAACCTCACAGATTGCAAACAATATTCCAAGAAAATAATGACATTTCAGACAATGAAATGTTAGAAAGTTTAATAAATTATGAAAAACAATTAAAATAAAAAAAAATACTTTAAAAATAAAGAAAACAAAAAAAAAAACAACAAACAATTAACATACAGTATTAGAAAAGTCTATCATTCTTTTATCCTTATAGTACGCTGCCCAGAACGCTTCCCGGTTCGCGAACTTAGCGCTCACCACGCAAAAAAAAATAAAAAAAAATTTTTTGACCCTCCTGGGCCCTTTTAAAACCTCCACATAAAACCTAGGGGGTCAACGAGGATCTACTATGCCCCCTTATGGTAATTTCCCCCTTTGTTTTGGCCGCCTCTTGTCTCTCGATCCTACCGAGAGACAAGATGGCGGCCGCTCCGGACTGTTTAGAATGTTGACAGACACCGGAGAGCCAATCTGCTTCGCTTCGCAAAGTTCCGATACGCGAAAAGTTTGCGAACCGGAGCGCTGCCCGGAGCGCTGTTACAGATATATATCTTGTTTTAAACGTTAATTTCTCAAAATCCACTGAAGCACATATATTGAGACCTAGCAAAGGCACATCGGGCTAACAGTCCCTACAATTTTGCCAAGTTTCGTGGAAATCCATTCAGCCGTTCGGGCTAAAAGTGAGGCCAACCGCCCTATGGAAATTAACATGGGAAAAACGCGTTTTGGGACCCCCCTTTTATCTCAGCCCCCCCTTGCCGAACACCCCCCAAATTTCCAGGAGCTGCTCAGAAACAAAATGTGCCATTTTCCTGAAAATTTCAGCCGATTCCGTCCACAAACGCCAAAGTTATTAGACATAGAATTTTCAGAAATCCCATAGGGAAAAAATCCTAACTATATATACCTACTGGCGACCGCCAGTAGGTAATATATATTACCTACTGGCGGTCGCCAGTAGGTATATATAGTTAGGATTTTTTCCCTATGGGATTTCTGAAAATTCTATGTCTAATAACTTTGGCGTTTGTGGACAGAATCGGCTGAAATTTTCAGGAAAATGGCACATTTTGTTTCTGAGCAGCTCCTGGAAATTTGGGGGGGGTTCGTCAAGGGGGGGCCGAGAAAAAAGGGGGGTCCCAAAACGCGTTTTTCCCATGTTAATTTCCATAGGGCGGTTGGACTCACTTTTAGCCCGAACGGCTGAATGGATTTTCACGAAACTTGGCAAAATTGTAGGGACTGTTAGCCCGATGTGCCTTTGCTAGGTCTCAATATATGTGCTTCAGTGGATTTTGAGAAATTAACGTTTAAATCAAGATATATATCTGTAACAGCGCTCCGGGCAGCGATCCGGTTAGCGAACCTTTCGCGTATCGGAACTTTGCGATGCGAAGCTGATTGGCCCTCCGGTGTCTGTCAACATTCTAAACAGTCCGGAGCGGCCGCCATCTTGTCTCTCGGTAGGATCGAGAGACAAGAGGAGGCCAAAACAAAGGGGGAAATTACCATAAGGGGGCATAGTAGATCCTCGTTGACCCCCTAGGTTTTATGTGGAGGTTTTAAAAAGGCCTAGGAGGGTCCAAAAAAAAAAAAAAATTTTTTTTTTGCGTGGTAAGCGCCAAGTTCGCGAACCGGAAAGCGTTCTGGGCAGCGAACTTTATGGATAAAAGAATGAAAGACTTTTCTAATACTGTATGTTAATTATTTGTTGGTTTTGTTGATTATTTTTTAATTTTTTTATTTTTTAAGCAATTATTTATTATTGTGATTGTGTTTCAAAATTTAATAACATTTCTAACATTTAACTAGTTTATGAATTACATATAAAAATGATTAAAGACTCAAACAATTTTTTAATATTACATACAATTTTATTTTTCGGATTGTTTTTCAAAATTTAATACAACGTCTAGCATTTCACTGTCTGATATGTGTTCTTGTTCAGTGAACATAAGTTCCAACATTTGACCGTCATCATAATGCAGTAAATGATCCACAGATTCTACACATTGAACTAATTCATGGTCCCGTGATTCATCCATGAAATTTGAGTCATCATTGTCCTCAATAACTTTTTCTGTGTTGTTCTCCAGAACAATTTCGAAGGAAACATTTTGCTCACCTTCCATTTTATTGCTGTAATTTGTATAAAAAATAAATATATCAGTAGAGATAGGGCACTGTTGGGTTTAAGTTCAGACAGGCACTTGTGAGTTTATAACAGAGAAGTAATCTATGGGCACTGTATGGTTTCAGGCGTGAAGTAGTACTATTAAAAAGTGCCTGTGAAGAAGCCTAAGTAAATTCATAATTATACCACAGAAACCTAAATCAGTCCATAATTATAATAAAGAAGCCTTTCTCAATGTCTAACTCTTACAGAGGGATAGTATATAACTATCTGAAAAAGTTTACCATATTTACTTATAGTGCACAATATACTTCAGTTTTAAAAATAACAACTTACCTTTAGAAACAAGTTGATGTTATTAGTGATATTCTAAATGATATATACAACAACAAGTAGTAGTCAAAATGGCTGTGTTTCCTTCTCTTCCTTTATATATATTCAGGTATATAACCAATCAAATGTCAGGTAATAAAAGTAGAAAATGAAAGTAACATTTTCATTGGTTGTCAATTCCAACACTTCAGATGTGTTTTGTGAAGTAATTTACCTCACGGTACTTAGAGAGGTCTACAGGCTTCATGGCTAAATGGAATTTCAATCAAATTTGTGAAAATGAAAGGGATTGTTATGTAGTATGAGCTAATCTATATTTGGTGAGAGTGACTCTAGTCGTTTTTCTGTAAATTACTTTCCCACCTTTTTTTTGGACCGCTTTCCGGGAAGCGGCCCGGTTCGCGAACCTTAAGCGTCACGGGAGTCCACCATTTTGTGTTTCGGTCGCATTAAGATACAAGATGGAGGACAAATAATGTTTAGAATGGGTAGAAGGGGTCATGGTAGACTTACCTTGACCCTCTAGGTTTTCTGAGGGTGGCTGAGGAGGTTTATATGTGCGGAAAAAAACATTTTTTTTTAAAATTCCGCGAGGTTAGCTTTCGGTTCGCGAACCGGGTAGCGCCCCGGGGAGCGAATTTTGTGGAAAATTAATGAAAAAAGTTAGAAAAAAATAATAATTGTGAGTGATCAGATGAAGGGTAGCTCTGAGAAGAGCTTTTGGGTTTATGGTACATTTAGGTACTTATAAGTAGGTACCAATGCACAGTCTTAAATTCAGAATGAAAATTCTGTTGCCCTCATCTGAGAAGTGAACTCCATCTCCTCTGTAGATATCTTGCATGTAGTAACGCAAGTTATTGTTGTACAGAGAGCCCATTCCATGGTCTCTCATGAAAGCTGAAACAGATTTGTTTACATGCTTCCTCGCTTTCTCAATTTGTGGACAAAATTGGTTGGACCACCTCCATTTCTGTCTTTGGCATATATTGGAATATACCAAGGCAGTTTGAGGAAAAAGTGCCATTAATTGCTCAAAGGTGTCCTTTAAAAGCATTTCCAGACCTACCCCTGTCAAAGTGCCCAAATCATTACCTCCACAGTGCACAATTAACAGGTCAGGTTTTGGCAAATGCATAAAGGTTTTCACCAATGGTATCAATTGGTGACATTTTAATCCTCTTTGGCCCAACCACTTAATTTCCACATCTTGTAAATTGAGGTTAGGTAAATTTCTGTTTTCAGCATACCTTTGAGCCCAGTGGATGTAACTATGTCCAACAATCCAGACCTTAAACATGGTGGGAGAAGGTTGTTCTGCAGTCAGATGAAGTGTGGTAATGAAAGGGCAGTTGAAACAGTAGGAGTTTGTAAAGAAAAAAAACTGTGGTTTTCAATGCTAATGAATCATTAGCAGTGATTGGTGCATTTCCATTTCTGAAAACAGAAAGTTAGGGTGCATGGATGTGTTCTTTGAAAGATGTAATTTGAATGGTCAAGGAAGAAACATTTAATGAAAGATTGCACTGGATACGCAGGTGCACTGAGAGTTCAGAGTTCAATTGAAACATTGTTGTGTGAATTTGCAAACATGAGAGGTCTTCCAGGAGGTGGTTGCTATGGAAACAAGGCAGACAGGGCAGAGGGGGGAAGGGTTTTGATTTGAAAAAAGTGAGGGAAGAGGTATGATTGGCTAATATGAGAGATATGTGAAATGAATATCTGTATTTCTGTGCTTTCAATAGCTGCAGCCTTTGGAGTGCATCCTTTTTCTTCTGCTGAAGACAATTTGGTGTATTTCTTAGACTGTTTTGAAAACTCAAAAAATATTTGCTAAGGTGAGAAAAAATTTATTTAATTTAGATAGAGAATAGTATGATTTAAGGAGAAAATGATGAAGAAAGCTGTGTTTTTAAAATGTGGTTTTGTCTCTAGTGATATAGTAATAGAATTAGTTTCATAGAGAAATTGTAACTGCATATTTGGTGTAACATTCTGGCATGCAGTAACACAAGTTATTGTGGTACATGGAGCCCATTCCATGGTCTGTTATGTAAGCTGAAACAGATATGTTGCTTTTAAAAACGATTTAAGAAATCAATTACATTTCTGGATATGTACTGCTAGAGCTTCATAGGTTGTTTTGAGCCATATTTATAAGGTATTTGAGTGTCTAAGATGTTATGTTTTCCTTTTAAAATGTAAAGTGTTCCTCATGGGGCAAGTGTCTTGTAAATACGCTCCCACTTGTGCTTGGCAAATTTAGATTTTGATTATGGGAGTTACCTAGCCATGTTAATAGTGTCCCAAAAATGGTGCTAGGGAATTGCAGAAAACACTTTCATGTGTCTCAAGGACATTTTTAGTCATTTCTTCATGAATGCAGGTATACAATTGATTTATATGCTGTGTTTAAAAACGAATTTTGAAATCAATTAAATTTCAGGATATGTACTGTTAGAGCTTCATAGGTTGTTTGGGGTCATATTTAGAAGGCATTTTAGTGTCTTTGATGTTATTTTTCCCTTTTTAAATGGAAAGCGTTCCTCATGGGGCCCTGAGCAGTTCTTAGCCATGTTATTTAATAGGAAGTGGATAACATGGCTAAGAGCATTTGCTGGAAAATGCATGAATATCGCTGACTTTTCTGCGATGTTATGTTTACCTTTTTAAATGGAAAGCGTTCCTCTTGGGGCAAGTGTCTTGTAAATACGCTCCCACTTGCGCTTGGCAAATTTAGATTTTGATTATGGGAGTTACCTAGCCATGTTAATAGTGTCTCAAAAATGGTGCTAGGGCATTCCAGAAAACACTTTCATGTGTCTCAAGGACATTTTTAGTGATTTCTTCATGAATGCAGGTATACAATTGATTTATATGCTGTGTTTAAAAACGAATTTTGAAATCAATTAAATTTCAGGATATGTACTGTTAGAGCTTCATAGGTTGTTTGGGGTCATATTTAGAAGGCATTTTAGTGTCTTTGATGTTATTTTTCCCTTTTTAAATGGAAAGCGTTCCTCATGGGGCCCTGAGCAGTTCTTAGCCATGTTATTTAATAGGAAGTGGATAACATGGCTAAGAGCATTTGCTGGAAAATGCATGAATATCGCTGACTTTTCTGCGATATTCATGTATTGCTGCCGTTTTTTTTCGCATTTGCGAGCAGTTCTTAGCCATGTTATCCAATGGGAGGTGGATAACATGGCTAAGAGCATTTGCTTCAAAGGTTGTTTGGGGTTATACACCATTTTTGGGAAATTATTAACATGCCTGTCTAACTCCCATAATCAAAATCTAAATTTGCCAACCGCAGGTGGGAGCGTATTTACAATAAATTTGCACCATGAAGAACGTAAAATAGCATACTAGACAATCAAATGCCTTATAAATATGACCCAAAACATCTTATGAAGCACTAGTAGTGCATATTTCCAGAAATGTATTGGTTTTCATTTAATGATTTACTTCATTGGTAGGCCTTCACATATTTTTTTACCTTGGTTTTTTTCAGTGATAATCTTATCTGCAACCATGTGTTGGCCTCACCTCAAATAAACAAAACAGGTGATGGACTGAATGTGGATCAATGACACACATTCACCCCAGTCTAAAGATCTGGGCCTAAACAAATCTTTAGATAGGCTACATCTTATCGTCATCCTGAATTAATGATTTAAAATATTAGGGAGTGATTTATGAGTGTTGTATGCCTGTTTTGTACCATTGAGTGTCATTTTTGTGATGCAGTGCTGGTGGAAAATATTTGCTATGTTAAATAATTAGTACGGCATTAAGTTTTAGATGACTGTTATTTATTTACTGTTTGGTAATAGTGGTTAATAACATTTTATATTATATTTTTCCACAGATTCAACTGCAGATTCTTTCATAGTTTGTAAAATGCCTTCCAAAAGTAGAATAAGAAAGGCTAGAAAATGTCAAAGACAGCAGGATGATGTTTTATTGCAGCAGTCCTCTTCCCCAAATACTTGTCAAAACACCAAGAAAGGTCCGGGTAAGAGCACGAAATCATTCTTAAGAAATATTTGTAGTAAAAAAAGTTTTGCTCAAAAAAATGTTTCAGTTCACAAAAAGAAAAGTAATTTAAATGGAAAGGAGAGACCCATCACAAATGTTACTGGTAGAGGAAGAGATAACTCTGTGCATGATAGTAGAAGGAAACAACAGTTTAGGGACATTCGAAATCGAATGTTCCGTAATAGGATATTAGTTAATTTATTGAAAAATATTAAAAAGAAAGGCCAACAGAAAGCGGCATTTTATAAGAAGAAGAAAAATGTAGAGAAAATTATTGATCATGCTTTTGAAATTAAGCGAAAGTTGTTTATTTTGGTAATCAATAGAATTAGAAAACTAAGCAAGGTAATTTCTGATTTCAAAACAAAAAGTAGATGGAAGAGAGTAGTAAATCGTACTAACTTTTGTGAAGTTTTTTCCGGAGAATGGATGCATAGTTCAAGTTCTGAGGCATTTTTTAATGAGGAGACTTATTTTCAGGATAATGATTTGGTGCGTGCAGTTGACATCAGTGGTCGAGCTTATGAAGTGAAGGATGGTTGTCCAGTTGAAAAAGAACAACTTGTGACAACAGAGACAGAAGAGGCGCTAAGTGATGAGGTTTTAGGAAGACGTCCTAAGGGTCCTGTGTACATTTGGAAGTGTAGTTCTATTTGCAGTGTGCGACAGGTTTCCATCAATTTGCTTTCTGATTTTATACGGACATTTAATAAGAAAAGTTTGAAGCAGAAAATGAAGTTGTTGCAAGATTTAGATCCTTGCAGAGTGAGACAAATGACAGGTTTGCGTGGTCATTCACTGGCTTGTCTTTCCAGGAGAGTATGCCAGAGTGTTTTTCATCATTTCAGGATGCTAGCAGTGCATCATAATAAAGTGAGAAAATTAGTGAGAATGTTGTATTATGCTAAGAGTCCAGCAATTATGCTTAAACAATTATGTGCTGCTCTTTTGCATGGTTCTGAAATAGATGTGAAGAATATTTGTGAAGAAATTGAGTTTTGTTACTTTGGTAGTAAAGATGAGAATGTTCAAATTGACCCTGTAGTAGAGGGTAATGTGGAAGATAATGTACAGGTTTCCAGTACAGATAATTTTCAGAAGGAAATTGCCACGTTTCAGATGAAATCAAGTGAGAGGCCTAATTTCACTTGTTTATGTTGTCGACGCACTTATTATAAGAATCAGACTAAGGTAGTAGATTTATATGCAAAAAGTGAAAGGGAAAATAATAGTGAATGGAAGGATTTTGTCACATACTTGATGGTAGAGAATTATTTTGATTTGGGATCGGATCAACGTGTGTGTACTTATTGTTGTAATAAATTAAACCAAAACCAGATGCCTGCTAGGGCAGTTCATAATAATCTGGAATTGGTTGAGATTCCTTCTGAATTGAAGGATTTAAATACTTATGAATCTATTTTGATTCAAAGTATCCATCCCTTTCAGGCTATTGTAAGAATGGAGCCAAAGACAGGGAAGTTGCCTCCAGCAGATTTACAGAGAGGATTAAAGGGAAGAGTTGTTTATTTGCCTCTAGATTTGAACAAAAACATTAACACAATTGGAATAGAAAAAGTGGAAGAGGAACCTCTGGTTATCTTGGTTAATGGGGTTCCGACAAAGAATAAGAAAATATGGCAAGATTTAGTGGATGTTAGGAAAGTCAAAAAGGCAACAGTGTATTTGAAGAAAAATAATAAGTACTATAAGAATGTATATGTTGCAGAAGAGGAAGTAAGTGATGAAGAGGATAGCGATTTGTGTGCTGGCCAAATTGAGAAAGTAGAGACCTCTAAAAGTGAAGAAATATATGAACATTATAGTGTTCATCCTTTGCATTCCAAGGAAGTCATGGGGAATGCTATTGAGTTGTTTCAAATGAAACAAGCCAAAGGGAGTCCCATTAGTGTTTGGGAGGAAAGTTTGGAAGCTCGGTGTTTCCCACAGCTATTTCCCACAGGTCAAGGAGGAAGATATGATGAGCGACCTCATCAAATTCCTGCGTCTGAATACCGGACTTTACGATTGTATGCAGAAGATCCTAGGTTTCGGCAATGCATTCCCTATTTGTTTCATCTCCTGTTTGAAAGCGATCTGTCTGGACTGTCATATGCAGTGAACCACATCTTAAAAAGTGGTATACAGATGCGAAACATCTCGGCAAGTGACTTTATGCATAAAGTCAATGTCCAAGACAGTATTTTGGATTCTCACTTAATTAATCTCATGGCGTGTCAGCGTGGTACTAATGAGTACTGGTACCGTCGTCATGGTGATTTAAAATGTATGCTGAGGAACTTAGGAACTCCAACATGGTTCCTCACTCTGAGCTGTGCCGAGTATGGCTGGGAAGACTTACTTGAATTTCTACGAGAGGCAAATGGAAATATTGAAAACATTGAATTCAAGACACCTGGAGAACTGTGTTCTTTGGATCCAGTGAATGTATGCAGGTACTTCAATCATAGATTTGAAGCTATGATGTCTTTCATCACAAATAAAAAGAATCCACCTCTTGGAGAGGTGTTGGATTTCTTCTGGAGAAAGGAGTACCAAGCAAGAGGTGCCCCTCATATACATATGTTGTTGTGGATCAAGGATGCACCTAAATTTGGAACAGATCCGGATGAGTTAGTGATGAATTTCATCGAACAGTATTCTACGTGTGCTGTTCCAAACGCAACGGAGAAGAAAAGTGTAAGAGAACAAGTTCTACGTTTCCAAAGCCATCGTTGTGGAAAGTACTGTCGTCGTAAATTCAGAAACAAGGACAAGTTCTACACCAAATGTCGTTTCAACTTTCCACGACCGGTGATTTCTAAAGGAAGAGTGAACAGTTTGATGTCTTCGCTGCGACATAATGTGACGAGAAAATCACCCAAGAATACATACAATTTGAAAAGGAACGAAGAGTCCAAGTACATCAATGACTACAACCCAGTGATTTTGTCCATGTGGAATGCTAACATGGATATACAGTTTGTGGCTGACAACTGTATGGCTGTGGCTCGGTATGTGACATCTTACATCACCAAAAAAGAAAAGACCGAACTGAAGGATATGTGGGAGGACATTTCCCATGAAAAGAGCCTCAGCAAGAAGTTGTACAGTTTCAGTCTGAAGATGTTGTCGCATCGAGAAATCGGAGCTTACGAATGTTCTGACCGATTGTCTTCAGCAAGTCTCTATGCCAAATCCAGGAGTCTCGTTTGGGCGAGTCTTGGTCTTGCTGCAACGCGAAATCGAGTTCTAAAACCTGTCCGGGAAATTGAGTATTTGGCAGAAAAGGAACCAAACAGTACCGACATTTTGAAGACCAACATGTTGGATACATATTATCCAAATCGAAGCAGTCACCTTGAGAATGTTTGTGTATATGAGGTTCTCCAAAATTATATATTCAAGAGGAACATCAAAGAAGATATTGAGAAAGGAGTGTATGCTGTAATTGGAAGTGAGGGATGCCTGGTCAAGCAAAGAAAATGCCAATTAGTAAACCATCGAAAATTGAGTGGTGAATCTCCAGAAAAAAAGGAGTTTTTTTATTTAGCACTTTTGCAACTTTTCAAGCCTTGGCGTGCAGAAGAGGAACTGCTTGGAGATTTCCTCTGTTACGAAGACTCTTTCAATGCAGCCAAGGAGTCCATAGAATATCCTGCTTTTTCTAAATATCAAGAAATGCTAACTTTGGAAATTGAGCAGGAAGCAACGATTGCAGCCGAGATTGCCAGAGACAGTTCTCAGGACAGTCAGAGTTCTGTTTCATTGAGTCAAGATCCACTTGGAGGACCTATTATCGAAAATGAAGCTGCCACTGCTATGAATGAAGTGGAAAGAGCCATGGCACATGCTCAGGAGGATTCAGTTAACTTAGAAGACTTGGAAAAACAACTCAACGTTGAGCAGAGGAAAATATATGATGAAGTTACCAAGGAAATTGAGCACGGATTAAGTCATGAGAAGAACAAGTGCTCATGTACATCGTTGAAGCCTGTCCGACTGTACGTGAGTGGAGAAGCGGGAACTGGAAAAAGTTTCCTCATTAAAGCAATCTCTTGTTATTTGCAGGAAAGGACTGAGTCATCGCTGTCTTGTGTTGTCACCGCTCCTACTGGACTGGCAGCACATAACATTAAAGGTATTACTTTGCATCGTCTACTGATGCTGCCGGTGGAGCATGACAACAAATTACAATACAACAAGTTATCTGGAGATGCTTGCTGTGAAGTTTCAAGAGTCTTGAGGAAAATGAAACTACTTATCATTGACGAAGTAAGCATGGTTTCCAATGTCATGCTTGCCTTTGTGCATTTGAGAATGCAAGAAGTACTTAAAACTGAATATGATGTGTTATTTGGTGGGAAACACATCATTGTTTTCGGAGATCTTCTGCAGCTGACACCAGTAAAAGGTCAACCTGTGTTCAAAATACTCACGCATGAAGATACCAGGAAGTGCCTAGGGAGCATTGGCAACGTCAATATATGGTTAAACTTCAATTATGCAGAACTGCATCAAAATATGCGTCAGGCAAAGGATGAAGATTACAAGAATATTCTACAAGATATTAGAATTGGAAAAGTGACTGAGCATGGGAAAGAAGCTTTAAATGCACGATTACTGTCAAATTTATATCCCAAACAAGAGATTGTGCCTGAGAATATTTTTCAGAAAATTACTGAGAAGAAATCCGGGATATGTCTCATGCCAACTCTTGCAGAATGTGCCATCTTCAACAACAAAATGTTGAATTTAGAAAAGCAAGAGATTGTGAAACTTGAAGCTATCCACAAATTAGAGCATATGGGATCAACAATTATTTTGTCAGACAATTTGAAATCAAAATTGGATTCATTAGAGAAGACTATATCTAAAACAGCGGGTTTTGAAAAGACTTTGAATGTGTGTTTAAATTGCCGAATTATTTTGAGAAGGAATTTACATGTAGAAAGAGGTCTGGTAAATGGATCAATGGGTAATGTTGTTGATTTTGAGAAATACAGAAATAGAGATGGAATAGAATTTTTAAGAATTAAATTTGATGGCATTGAGGAAGTACAGCAAATTGGTCGTTGTTCTGCTAGGTTTTTGCTTGTTAAAGATTTATATGTTCGCCGTAAACAGTTTCCTGTTTGCTTGGCATATGCGGTGACAATCCATAAATCGCAAGGTTTAAGTGTAGACTGTGCATTGGTGAATATTGGCAGTTCTGTGTTCAAGGAGGGTATGGCATATGTGGCATTGTCACGAGTTAGAACTTTATCGGGATTGTGCTTGATTGACTGTGATGTCACAAACATTTGTGCGGATCTAGATTGTGTTAAGGAGTACAATAGGTTAAGAAGAGAGTATGCGCCACATTTGCCTCAATATCCTTTGTTTGAGAAACGTGTGGTAGGCCGCAAACGTAGAAATAGCAGTAATAGTAGGGAGGTTGTTGCAAAAAGATTAAAAGTCAATGAACCGAAAATTGTTAGCAGAAAGAAAGTGGATTCTGTTGAAGATGTTGTCGGTTTTCAATTTGAAAACAGTTCTGGTGTCAACTGCTATGCAAATGTAGTGGTTAATGTTCTCTTTTCACTAGAGAGTTTAAAAGAACAGATTCTGTTGAATTCTGAACAAATTTTATGCTGTTTGTTGAATTCTGTTTTCGAGAAATGTAGCACTGATCGAACAAAAGTAGAAAGTGTGTCTGAAGTGCGTTATCTGTTAGATGAATGTTCAGGTCAAACAGACTTCTCTGAAAATAATCAGCAAGATTGTCAGGAGTTTTTAATGTATATGCTTGATATATTGCAAGTTGAGGGTGTAGATGTAGATCACCTGTTTGGCCTTTCTTATCAATGGCAGCATGACTGCGAGAATTGTAGGGTATCAAGTACTACTAGTGTAGACTCAGAAAGATTTATATATTTAACTTTGCCAGACAGTAAATCAGTCTCCTTTAATAAGCTAGTAAATGCAGCGGATCACAACATGGAGTGTAGCCAATGTAAATCTGAAATGATGTCAACATTACTTATACGTAGATATGGACAGTATGTCATTTTAATGATGCAACGATGTAGGCCTGATGGATCAAAATTGTCAACTTTAATAAAAAATTTTGTGGCTTCTCAGCTTTCAATATCAGGAAGGACTTTTGTAACTGTAGCAATTATCTATCACGATGGTCCTTCAACAACTTCAGGACATTATACAGCTTATTTAAAGTCTCGAAACGGCTGGTCATTCTGCAATGATTCCGTTGTAAGTTTAAAAAAAAAATTGCCGTTTGACCTTAAAAATTCTTACCTGGTGTTTTTAAAACCAAAATTTTAAAGAAAGAATCTCGAGATTTCCTGTGAAGAATTGGAAAAGGTTCATCAAGTTGAGGGAATGCAAGTCTGCAATGCTGTCTAGATTATTGGTCCAAAACTTTTAATTATAATGTTATTTTGTAAAATCCGACTATATAAACCTGATGCAAGTAAGTCTGCTTCATAGTAAGCAGTATCAGTGTCATAGGAAAAGGAGAACATGAGTGACAAAGAAGAGTAAGATATTAGTAGTCCAGGATTGTGAAAATAATCTCAAATGTTTTCTTTTTGCAAGTTGCGAAAATAGAAAATGTCGGGATTTGATTGGAAGAATTACAAGACTTGCGAATCGCGGCAACATGATTTGGCCTAGTGGAAACATGTGATAGAATGAGAGAAGTCTTTTTTTCTATGTAACATATTTTTCGTATCGATGGAGGTTTTCTTTCAGAAAGTGGCGGGCTGAAAATATTTATAGCACAACAGAGTGGATGCTGTTCATAGGAGATCCTTCGACGTCATTGAAAGTAAGTTAATTTTAAGGAGTTTTGAAATCAGATTTCTTAGGTTGTATGGGTTTTTTAAACACAGTCATTTTGATTGTGTTTTTTTTCCCCGCTGTTACATGATGAATATCTTCAAGTCACTGATTTAAGTGAAATTTGATACATTCTGAGAACAGCAAAAATAAACCATTTAACATGTATAATTAATGTTATGCTTTTTGTACTTATGATATACATTTAGAAATGTGAGGTAGATATGGAGAAGCTGATTTTCTGTAAGTGTCAATTTTAATGCTTACAGTGCTGTACTTCTGGGTACTGTTTTTTTTAAAAAAAAAAAGAAATAGGCCTCACCTCAAAGAAAGCTCTTGAAAGTACACATCTTATTTGCATCCTAAAACAATCATTTAAAATGTTAGACACAATTTTATGATGGCTTTACATCTTTTTTGCGCTGCATTTGCATCACTATTGTGAGACATTAGCAGTGCAAAAAAAGCACCATGTTCCAAAATAGGCCTCAGTTATTCAACATCAAGATACAGTTTTTTGTAAAATATATATATTTAGGATTGTGTAGGGGACGTAGAGAAGCAGAGACTTCTGTAAATGTCAAAGTTGTTGAAAAACTGTTTGTTCTTGAACCTTTTCCCTTGTCTTTTCTAATTTTTAAGTACATGTTTTAATATTTTTGGAAATGTTTGTTCTCTGTTTCACAGATTGAAAGTATGAAAAAATATTTTAAAAAGGTAACAAGAATTATAAGGTAAATGTTTTCTACTCTTTTTACCCGCAATGCACTGCTGATGATGTCACTGACACTATCTCTCATTTACTCTCTATAGCTGTCTTTCTTTTTACATTATTCTCTGTTTACTTCCCTTATACTAACTCTTCTTTTTTTTTTAAAATATTTTTTTAGTTCGCCTAAAGTTCGCGAACCGGTCAGCGAACTTGAAGCGAACCAAAAGAAATAGAGCTTGCCAGAGTGATAAACATTCTAGCAATTTTATTTGAAAGGGGAGGTAGTTCTGAAAAGAACTTTTTTTTTTTGTTTTTGTTGTTTTATATATATATTTTTTTTTTCTGAACATTTTTTGATTTTTTTGTATTTTTAGAACAGTTTTATGTTTTTTTTGTGTTTTTTATGGAGGGGAAACAACAAAAAAACAGGCATTGAAAACGGCTCAACAGGAGCAAAAAAAAAATTACTTCTTGGGTGCATTAGGGCACTTATGGTTTTCGAACACCATATTAATCAAGTTGATGCTCATGTTCCCATACGACAACATTGCACCGCAATATATACAAGTAAACCTCATATGTTGGAAATTTGGTTGAATATTTGGCACAGTTTCCTGTGCCTCTCTTCCTGACAAAGACATTGATGAGGTAGATCTGGCCACAGGAGTTGTCGGGGGATTGTCTTGTAGGTCCCTTAACTCAGCCCGGCTGTAGTTCAAGGGATGCCACCTGGTCATATGTCGGTGCATAGTATAGTTGCCCATACTATATTTCTTCTCTGTGCCTCTTGACAATCTGTAATCACAGATGAGGCAGGTGGCATATTTCGCATTCACCTTCTTCTCCCCTGGAGGGATGGAAAAAAACTGCCAGATGAAACTAGTTTTTCTCTTTGAAACACGGGGCAACTCTGGGATAAATTGTTGTTGATGTGGATCCTCTTCTTCTTCTTCCTCCTCTTCCTCCTCTCTGTTAGAGATAAATTGACTGGGTGGTCCTCTCTTCTTATGAGGAGGTTGAGGTGGTGGTGGGGGTCCACCAGCTGCAGCAAGTACAGAAGCCATTGCTCAATTGTAGGTAAATGGTCTTTCTCCCACCAAGATGAAAGTCAGAGTGAGGAAATAAGGAGGGGTTTACATGATTTGGGAAAAGCAAAAGTTCTGAACCAATGAAAAGTGTTATTTTTAGGTCACATGACCTAGTCATACATCATTTGGAAACCAAAAGTGAAATGAACCAATGAAAAGTTTGATAAACAAGTCACATGACCTGTTCCGCTTACGTTACGCGGTGCGCGCCGCGTCCTGGATCGCTTCCGGTTCGCGGTCCGGAGCACTTCCGGGAGCGCTAACGCAGCGCGTCATTAGACGCATTACGCGACAACGTGATACGTCGCGCTTCCGCGACGCGTCACAGTTCCGCTAACGTAACGTTGACCGGTTCGCGGACTAGGTCGCGGCATCAAGATGAGCTAACGGAAAGCTTCCCGGTTCGCGAACTAGAAGCGAAGGAAAAAAAATATTAAAAAAAAAATTATTAATAAACATCTAAAATATATTTTAAGATTTAAAGAAGAATACATTTTACAGTTACAGATGTTAGCTTTTAAAAAACCAATGAAATTCACAGAAAAAACCATAGGTTATAGACCATATATAGTTAGGAATTTGCATTTACAAAACCTTGAAAATTCAGTGAAAAAACCATAGGTTATAGACCATATATAGTTAGGGATTTGCATTTACAAAACCTTATTTTACTCGCATAAAACCATTGAAATTCCATATATAGTTAGTTGCGCTAACTATATATCGCGCACCCGCAATCCACTGCTGATGATGTCACATATTACATCATTCATGACATGGTCAGTGACATCACTGATGACATCACTGATGACATCTCAAATGACATCTCAAATGACATCACTGATGAAATCACTGATGACATCTCATTTGACATGACTGATCACATCACTGATGACATAATTCATATGATAATACGATGAACCTCTTCAGACTCTAATATAACCTTAGATACACTCAGTGTAAACAGACACTTACAGACTGTCACTCATTCATGGAGTTACTCACACACCTAGTCAGTCATGCAAAGAATCAATCACACCTCCATTTCCTCAACTATACATTTATACACACCTTACTTATTCAAACATATTCGAACACATATTTACTCTCTTATACAATCACTGATACAAGTTCTCAATGATCCATACAGCCACTCACACATTCACTGGCTCTTATGCACAGTAATTTATATATGTCAACTCTCACATGTACTGTGTTTACATATGTACTTACTTTGACATGTAGCACTGAGATATCCATTCACTCACCAATACACTCATGCACACAGTCAACCGCCCATACAGCTGTTTCCACATGCACTTTTGAACCCATACATCTAGTGAATCCACTGCTCACACATCTATGCACAGAGTCATACACCTCCCAGCCACCCACACACACACTCAGTCTCCCATACAAATACCTGGGCTACCAATCAATAACCCATATAGTTACTCATATAGCTACTTATCAACACATGCAGCAGTTTACAGAACAACAGACATAATGATGCACAAATTAAGACAGTTTAGTCACTAACCCATGCACTCAGTGAGACATATTTAATCACTCACTCATACAGTCAGTCATGCACCTACTAAATCCTTCATCCAGACACTTATACATCCACTCATTCTTCAATATGTAAGACATATTTACACTTTACAGAAACATACAGTCACTGGATGTTGTCATCAGTGATGTCATCAGTGATGTCACTGACCATGTCATGAATGATGTAATATGTGACATCATCAGCAGTGGATTGCGGGTGCGCGATATATAGTTAGCGCAACTAACTATATATGGAATTTCAATGGTTTTATGCGAGTAAAATAAGGTTTTGTAAATGCAAATCCCTAACTATATATGGTCTATAACCTATGGTTTTTTCACTGAATATATATATATATATATATATATATATATATATATATATATATATATATATATATATATATATATATTACCTACTGGCGGTCGCCAGTAGGTAGTTATAGTTAGGATTTTTTTCAATGTTAAATCTCAAAATTCTATTTGGAATAACTTTGGCACCGGTTGACGAATCTGCCTCAAAATTTCCTGAAAATGGCCTCGCGGCGTTCCGGTCCTTCCCTGAAAGTTTGGGGGGGATTCGTCAAGCGGGGGCTGAGATAAAAGGGGGGTCCCAAACCGCGTTTTCCCCATGTTAATTTCCATAGGGCGGTCGATTTCACTTTTAGCCCGAACGGCTGAATGGATTTCCACCAAACTTGGCAAAATTGTAGGGACTGGTAGCCCGATGTGCCTTTGCTATGTCTCAAGATATGTCCTCCAGTGGATTTTGAGTAATTAAGGTTAAAAAAAATATATATATCTATAGCCGCGCTCCGGTACGCGCACCGGTACGCGCACCGGGCGCTTACCGCGACTTGCGCGCAGAAAGCTGATTGGTTCTGGGGTGTCTGTAAACATTCTAAACAGTCCGGAGCGGCCGCCATCTTGTGTCTCGGTAGGATCGAGACACGAGAGGTGGCCAAAACAAAGAGGGAAATGACCATAAGGGGGCAGAGTAGACCCCCCTTGACCCCCTAGGTTTGATGTGGAGGCCATAAAAGGGCCTCGCGGGGCAAAAAAAAAATTTTTTTTTTTTTGATTTTCGCGGGGTGAGCGCCCGGTACGCGCACCGGTACGCGCACCGGTGCGCGTACCGGGGAGTGTACCATGGGGAAAAAGAATGACAGTTTTAAAAGTAGCTGTTTAAAAAAAAAAATGTTTTGTTGTTTTTTTATACATACACATACATATATATAAATGCATATGCATATATATATGCATATATGTGTATATGTGTGCGTGTAGAGAGAGGTAGAGAGGTAGAGGTGTAGAGGTAGAGAGGTAGCGGTAGAGAGGTAGAGATTAGTAGAGAGAGAAGAAGAGAGAGGTAGAGAGGTAGAGAGTGAGTAATAGAGAGTAGAGAGTGAGTAGTAGAGATTAGTAGAGAGCAGTAGAGAGAGTAGCAGAGAGTGAGTAGTAGAGAGTAGTACAGTGAATAGTAGAGTGAGTAGTAGAGAGTAGTAGAGAGTGAGTAGTAGAGAGTGAGTAGTAGAGAGTAGTAGAGAGTAAGTAGTAGAGTGAGTAGTAGAGAGCAGTAGAAAGTGAGTAGTAGAGAGTAGTAAAGAGTGAGTAGTAGAGAGTGAGTAGTAGAGAGTGAGTAGTAGAGAGTAGTAGAGAATGAGTAGCAGAGAGAATAGTAGTGAGTAGTAGAGAGTGAGTAGTAGAGTGAGTAGTAGAGACTAGTAGAGAGAGAGTAGTAGAGAGTGAGTAGTAGAGAGTAGTAGAGAGTGAGAAGTAGAGAGTGAGTAGTAGAGAGTAGTAGTGAGTAGTAAAGAGTGAGTAGTAGAGAGAGAGTAGTAGAGTGAGTAGTAGAGAGTAGTAGAGAGTGAGTAGTAGAGAGTGAGTAGTAGAGAGTAGTAGAGAGTAAGTAGTAGAGTGAGTAGTAGAGAGCAGTAGAAAGTGAGTAGTAGAGAGTAGTAAAGAGTGAGTAGTAGAGAGTGAGTAGTAGAGAGTGAGTAGTAGAGAGTAGTAGAGAATGAGTAGAAGAGAGAATAGTAGTGAGTAGTAGAGAGTGAGTAGTAGAGTGAGTAGTAGAGAGAGAGTAGTAGAGAGTGAGTAGTAGAGAGTAGTAGAGAGTGAGAGGTAGAGAGTGAGTAGTAGAGAGTAGTAGTGAGTAGTAAAGAGTGAGTAGTAGAGAGAGAGTAGTAGAGTGAGTAGTAGAGAGTAGTAGATAGTGAGTAGTAGGGAGTAGTGAGTAGCGAGTAGTAGGGAGTGAGTAGTAGAGAGAGAGTAGTAGAGAGTAGTAGAGTAGTAGAGAATGAGTAGTAGACAGTGAGTATTTGAGAGTAGTGGAGTAGGAGAGAGTAAGTAGTAGAGAGTAGTGGAGAATATTCCAAAGTTTGGCACAGCACCACTTTCACAATGAGTCCAATCAAATCATATCACTTAGAGTCCTTATTGAAGCGCTGAATCCTGGGGTATATTCAAATGCTTTTATTTTCCTTAAGTTTATGTACCACTGCCAGCCGAAACGTTTCGTTCTGTACAACAGAACTTCTTCAGGGCGTTCTTATTTCCTTCAAGTTATGTCGGTATCCAGTTGTCATATAACTAGATATTTCTTCCAAATGTTAGACGAGACATAAGTATATTCTTATTCAAAGTGACTAGGTATCAATTTTACCAACACAATTCGGGCAGACGAGTAATTTATAGCATCCTCAAAGTCTGTCTTTCAAAAATTCAAAAGTATAGGGCATGATAATCCAAATCCAAATGTTTCACAAGAAAAGTCATTCACAATCGTTCGGAATATCGGTGTTTGGGCAGATATGATCCAGGGACCCCCAGTATGCAAGGGGAATTAGTCCCCCCTCTGCAAACGCGCCAGTGGCCTGCATTGCAGAGAGGTGTAACAAGGGTGTGGCCTCATTACACTTCTCTGCAATGCAGCTCCCTCGCGCATACTGGAGGCTCCTGGTGGACTAGTTGACCCCAGGGACCCCCAGTATGCAAGGGGAATTAGTTCCCCCTCTGCAAACGCGGCAGTGGGCTGCGTTGCAGAGAGGTGTAACAAGTGGCATAGTCTCATTACACCTCTGCAATGCAGCCCCTGGCGCATACTGGAGGTTCCAGGTGGGCTAATTGGCCCCCATGGGCCCCCAGTATGAAAGGGGAATTAGTTCCCCCTCTTCAAACATGCACGGGGCTGCGTTGCAGAGAGGTGTAAAAAGGGTTGTGGCTTCATTACACCTCTCTGCAATGCAGTCCCCTGGCGCATACTGGAGATTCCTGGTGGGCTTTCAGGTCTTATATAGTTAGGAATTAGCATTAAAAAAACCTTTGAAATTCACTGAAAAAACCATAGGTTTCACACCAGTTATAGTTAGGAATTAGCATTTAAAAAACCTTTGAAATTCACTGAAAAAACCATAGGTTTCACACCAGTTATAGTTAGGAATTAGCATTTAAAAAACCTATTAAATTCACTGACAAAACCATAGGTTTCACACCAGTTATAGTTAGCTGGAAATTTTACTGACATAAAACCATTGAAATTCCCACGTTATAGTTAGTTGGACTCACTATAACTTGCGCGCCTGCAATGCACTGCTGATGACGTCACATATTACATCACTCATGACATGGTCAGTGACCATATATATATATATATATTACCTACTGGCTATCGCCAGTAGGTATATATAGTTAGGATTAATTCCCTATGGGATTTCTGAAAATTATATGTCTAATAACTTTGGCGTTTGTGGACGGAATCGGCTGAAATTTTCAGGAAAATGGCACATTTTGTTTCTGAGCAGCCCCTGAAAATTTGGTGGGGTTTCGTCAAGGGGGGTCCAAGAAAAAAGGGGGGTCCCAAAACACGTTTTTTGCATTGAGTTTTCCATAGGGCGGTTGGACTCACTTTTAGCTCGAACGGCTGAATGGATTTGCACGAAACTTGGCAAAATTGTAGGGACTGTTAGCCCGATGTGCCTTTGCTAGGTCTCAATATATGTGCTTCAGTGGATTTTGAGAAATTAACGTTTAAATCAAGATATATATCTGTAACAGCGCTCCGGGCAGCGATCCGGTCCGCTTACTTTTCGCGTTTCGGAACTTTGCGTGCAGAAAGCTGATTGGCTCTCTGGTGTCTGTCAACATTCTAAACAGTCCGGAGCGGCCGCCATCTTGTCTCTCGGTAGGATCGAGAGAGAAGAAGAGGTGAAAAACGAAAGGGGAATTTAATGAAAGGGGGCAAGGTATCCCCCTCTTGACCCCCTAGGAATGTTGTTGGGGTTATTAAAGGGTCCCGTGGGGAAAAGAAAAAAAAAATGATTTTTCACGGTAGAAGCCTTTCTCGGGCCGCGAACTGGGCCGCGAACTGGTAGCGAAACGGGAATTCGCCATTTTGTGCTTCGTTTTAATTGTTTTGAGACAAAAATTATCGCCGCACATCGGCCACAATGCATGAATATCGTTGAAAAGTCAGCGATATTCATGCATTATCCAGCAAATGCTCTTAGCCATGTTATCCACCTTCCATTGGATAACATGGCTAAAAACTGCTCTGTGCGTGACGTTTGTTAACGTTCGATTCGATGGAAATCAGGAAGTGTTGAACACCATTTTGTCACTGCGAGTAAATATTTTGTCGTGCACGGCAGCCATTTTAGATGCCTTGACCAGGGCCACTCTCTGCACGCCGCCGATTCTCAGCATGGCTCCCCACCCTCGCACGCATCTCCCCCACGCAATGGTCACCCCCGCTCTCTCTCTCATGCATGGGACATATACTTCCCCCATCTGCGCTGCTCTTCTCTGAGAATCACACCCTGTGCCCGCTCGACACCTCCCTTTCACCCTATTCACTACCGCACCCTCTGACACTCCTCTTCCTCTGTGTCCGATTGTCCAGGCCGGACCTAGGCTATCACCTAGCCCCGCTGAATATCGTTGAAAAGTCAGCGATATTCATGCATTATCCAGCAAATGCTCTTAGCCATGTTATCCACCTTCCATTGGATAACATGGCTAAAAACTGCTCTGTGCGTGACGTTTGTTATCGTTCGATTCGATGGAAATCAGGAAGTGTTGAACACCATTTTGTCACTGCGAGTAAATATTTTGTTATAAATGAATCCTTATTGATAAACATTGTCTGCGCCATCTTGCGTTTTTGTCCAATGCCACAATTTTGTCGTGCACGGCAGCCATTTTAGATGCCTTGACCAGGGCCACTCTCTGCACGCCGCCGATTCTCAGCATGGCTCCCCACCCTCGCACGCATCTCCCCCACGCAATGGTCACCCCCGCTCTCTCTCTCATGCATGGGACATATACTTCCCCCATCTGCGCTGCTCTTCTCTGAGAATCACACCCTGTGCGCGCTCGACACCTCCCTTTCACCCTATTCACTACCGCACCCTCTGACACTCCTCTTCCTCTGTGTCCGATTGTCCAGGCCGGACCTAGGCTATCACCTAGCCCTGCGGATGTAGTTTATGGCCCCAGCTGTAGAGTATCCAGACATGCCAACCCTCCCGATTCAGGCGTGAGACTACTTATTTCAGTGGTAGTCTTTCGCTTCCCGTTTCCTGCAAGGAAAAACCCGGGGGCATATTACCAAAAACTAGCGGTAATTTTTGTCTCTAACTTGTTTAGAGACAAAAATTATCGCCGCACTTCGGCGAATTTTATCGCACATAAACCTTGCTATTAGCAAGGTTTATCGCAAATGCGATAAAAAACGGCCGCAATGCATGAATATCGTTGAAAAGTCAGCGATATTCATGCATTATCCAGCAAATGCTCTTAGCCATGTTATCCACTTCCCATTTGAACAAGCGCATGGTCTTTTAAAGATTTGTGAAGTACTCGGGGCGGCGGTGTGTGTGTGCCCTCTTTCAGGAGCGGGCGGGGGGGCACTGCCAGCAATTTGCAGGCCAGGCAGTGTTCAACACGTGCATCACCCTTTCTCTGCCTGCTATTGCGCTCCATGCTTCGGAAAGGTAAGAAAAAGAACGTGCATTTGAGTTTGAAATGTCCGATCTTGTAGCAGTACACTTGCAAAGCCCACACATGACAATAACCCGATTCAAGGCCCCATTCACCCGATTTTTAAAAAAAATATAGTACTCCAAGACAGTTACATTTTAAAATTTTATTAACATTTAAATATAACGAACGCAACAAAAACTGTAAATATATTTAACCATTTTTTGAAATTAACCAGAACTATAACGATAACAACAACAACAACAATAATATAACTTTTATGCCTAAATTACGCAAACATTTAGCTAATCTGCTAAAGGGGGAGTCGCCATTTCTTTACAATAATCAATAATGAAAAATCCACATCAATAGGGTTGCCCGTTTTCTCGATGCAGCACTATAGTGCAATATACACAGCACCTGGGGTGTCAAGAGTGAACAGGTCTTTCTTTGTTCCTTAAGATGTTATCTCCGAGAATGCTGATGCATTGGTGTCTGTACACTTCTTTGTCAATTCTGTCAAGATGATAACTGCTTTATAAACAGACGATATCTTTGTTTAGTCATTATTGTTAAGTGTGTCTGAAACTACAGTGCCCTTCTGTTTTTTTTTCTTCAGGCTCTACAGAGTTTTGTGTGTTGTTCTTTTGAGCGACAATTATTCCAGAGGTTTCAGGTTCACTTGTTTTGTCCTGCAGTGAGTTAACAGCTTTAGAGAGTTCATGTTTATTTGCTATGTCCTGCTGTTCGTCAACTGCTTCAGAGACGTCAGCCTCATTTTTTATGTTTCAGTAGATCCTGGACCTGCCCGGCCGCGCCCAAAATGGCGCCGGTGTAAATGGGACTCGTAACTGCTTGTTCTGTACTGGTTGCCCAACCTTGATATCACGAGATACATATGCAGTTTTGAAGCACATGGCGGAGGCTTGTCTGCTGTAGTGGGGCGCCCCTTTATCGTTTCAGTCGCCATTCCGCCCGCTTTTGCTACACTGTGCCTTTTCCGCCATTCAGCTGTTTAGCGCCCGCTTTACGGCTACAGCGTCTCGCTTACCATGTAGTTGAGTTGTTCCCACTGTTGCGGTGCAGCGATAGGCGGCTGCCACAGGAAAATGGCGGCCGGCTCTTCGGATTTGGGCCTGGTCCAGTAAAATGGCCCTGGGACACCTTGGAACTCGGACGCTTGTCTGCCAGGGCTTGGGTTCCATTCTCGAAAGCGTCCCCTCAGCCTTGAAGATTGTACAAAAGTCTTGGGGGCCCTAGACTCCCGCAGGCTTCCGGTGGGGAGCGGCTGCCATGATTGCTTGCGGAATGGCCACGACGGAGCTACGAGATGGTGGTGCTCTCATGGTGACGCCAGCTTCAGTCTGAAACATCCAGAAACAAGGTGGGGCTTTCATCGTTTGGGGAAAAAAAATGTTTTAATCCAATGAAAAGTGTTATTTTTAGGTCACATGATCTAGTCTTACATAATTAGGAAAAGAAAAGTAAAATGAACCAATGAAAAGTTTTATTAACAAGTCACATGACCTGTTATGCTTACGTTACGCGCTGCGCGGCGCGCTCTGGATCGTTTCCGGGAAGCTGCGCCTTGCGCACCGGAGCACTTCCGGGTGCGCTAACGCGTCGCGTCATATGACGCATTACGCGACAATGCAGGTGCAGAATATAGTCAAAATGTCTCCACCAACCAGCGGTCGGAATACAACCGCTTTCAGCAGTCCAAAAAGTTCGGTAAAATCTTAAGAGCGGGAGCAACTCAACTACATGGTGAGCGAGACGTTGTAGTCGCAAGAGCGAGCGGTAAACAGCTGAATGGCGGAAGAGGCACAGAGTACCAAAAGCGGGCGGAATGGCAACTAAAACGGTAAAGGGGCGCCCTACGACAGCGTGTCTTCAGGTGAAACGGATTGTGGGACAAGGTCCAGAATGAAAGATTCTTCAAAAGGGAAAAAATTCCGCTGGACCCCGGGAGCCGGCCGCCTATGCCGGGGGCGATCTCAGGCCTCACCAGGGCAACACGACTTGGGGAGGGGGCAGGAGCCAAGCGCCCCCTCTCAGTCCGCGCCATCTCACCGCCCCTCGGGGGTCTCCGTCAAGCGGTTTAGGGAGGCACCGTATCACATTGTTTTCCAATGCAGTCAGGTCCACAAATGGACCCCACTTACTTTGAATAGTGAAGCTGCAGCAGGTGCAAATAAGGTTTAAACAGTGTTACAAGAGCTGCTTAGAACTCTGAAGTATGGCACTCAACAACCAGGACTTATGCCATTTATGTAAGGCAGTGACATGGAAGCAACTCAGGGACAAAAAGCATGAACGAACATTCACGTATGAAAATCTTATTTGGAGAAGGGGTAGAATCCAAACGCCCCCTGCCAGTTCGCGCCACTATACCGTATATGTGGAAAATCTGAAGCCATCATTCTACAAACTCTCAACGCTTGTTATCAGTGCATGAGTTTCATGCTCGATCGATTGAGCTAGCCGGATCGGGCAATAAAAAGTATAAAATAGTTATGTAAATAGTTATTTAATAAAATGTTTTACTCTGTTTCTTTGGTGGTGTGTTGTGTATATTTATAATATTTGCATAGGGTTTGCCGTTATTTTGGGCGGTGTGGGTGGCGGAGTGGAGCTGTTTTGCAGCCCTCATGGTGTGGAGCTCAGTTCATTTCACTATTTTCGTATTTCTCATGAAGGGTTATTCCTAATGTTTGTATTTTACCGAGGTCAAAAAGAGATCGAATTAGTGGTCTACTGATTTTGCTCGATTACTTTTATTTTTTTACACGATTTTTCACTATCTGCAAAGACTAAACAGAGTATTGCGACTTTGTGCTTGTTTGTAAATAGAGAATGATCCAAAGAGAACCAATTGTAAAATAGTAAATGCTTGGATAATAATCAATCAAATGGAGAGACAAGCAGGTACGACGGATTACAACAGGGGTAAAGGTCTGAGTTAACTACCGTTCACTATCTGCAAAGAGAGAGTACTACTAAGAGAAAAGAGGGGAGTGGGGGGGGGGGACAGCGTTCAAAGCAGATCAGCGTGCATAAACACGAAAACGTTTTTACCTATCACGTACTTGACATTTGACAGCTTTTGATACTTGCTATTAAAAAACCATTGAAATTCACAGAAAAAACCATAGGTTATACTCCATATATAGTTAGGAATTTGCATTTACAAAACCTTGAAAATTCAATGAAAAAACCATTGGTTTTAGGCCATATATAGTTAGGGATTTGCATTTAGAAAACCTTATTTTACTCGCATAAAACCATTGAAATTCCATATATAGTTATAAGCGCTAACTATATATCGCGCACCCGCAATCCACTGCTGATGATGTCACATATTACATCATTCATGACATGGTTAGTGACATCACTGATGACATCACTGATGACATCTCAAATGACATCACTGATGACATCACTGATAACATCTCATTTGACATGACTGATCACATCACTGATGATATCATTCATGTGATAATACGATGAACCTCTTCAGACTCTAATATAACCTTAGATACAATCAGTGTAAACAGACACTCACAGACTGTCACTCATCCATGGAGTTACTCACACACCTAGTCAGTCATGCAAAGAATAAATCACACCTCCATTTCCTCAACTATACAGTTATACAAACTTTACTTATTCAAACATATACTAACACATATTTACTCTCTTATACAATCCCTGATACAAGTTCACAATGATCCATACAGCCACTCACACATTCACTGGCTCTTATGCACAGTTATTTATATATATTTATTTATTTCAGAACCATGCAAAAGAGCAGCACATAATTGTTTAAGCATAATTGCTGGACTCTTAGCATAATACAACATTCTCACTAATTTTCTCACTTTATTATGATGCACTGCTAGCATCCTGAAATGATGAAAAACACTCTGGCATACTCTCCTGGAAAGACAAGCCAGTGAATGACCACGCAAACCTGTCATTTGTCTCACTCTGCAAGGATCTAAATCTTGCAACAACTTCATTTTCTGCTTCAAACTTTTCTTATTAAATGTCCGTATAAAATCACAAAGCAAATTGATGGAAACCTGTCGCACACTGCAAATAGAACTACACTTCCAAATGAACACAGGAACCTTAGGACGTCTTCCTAAAACCTCATCACTTAGCGCCTCTTCTGTCTCTGTTATCACAAGTTTTTCTTTTTCAACTGGACAACCATCCTTCACTTCATAAGCTCGACCACTGATGTCAACTGCATGCACCAAATCATTATCCTGAAAATAACTCTCCTCATTAAAAAATGCCTCACAACTTGAACTATGCATCCATTCTCCGGAAAAAACTTCACAAAAGTTAGAACGATTTACTACTCTCTTCCATCTACTGTTTGTTTTGAAATCAGAAATTACCTTGCTTAGTTTCCTAATTCTATTGATTACCAAAATAAACAACTTTCGCTTAATTTCAAAAGCATGATCAATAATTTTCTCGACATTTTTCTTCTTATAAAATGCCGCTTTCTGTTTGCATTTCTTAATATTTCTTAATAAATTAACTATTATCCGATTACGGAACATTCGTTGTCGAATGTCCCTAAACTGTTGTTTCCTTCTACTATCATGCACAGAGTTATCTCTTACTCTACCAGTAACATTTTTCATGGGTCTTTTCTTTCCATTTAAATTACTCTTCTTCTTTTTCTGAACTGAAACATTTGGGCGAGAAAAACTTTTTTTACTACAAATATTTTTTAAGAAAGACTTTGTGCTCTTACCCGGAGCTTTCTTGGTGTTTTGATAAGTATTTAGGGAAGAGGACTGCTGCAATAAAACATCACCGTGCTGTCTTTGACGTTTTCGAGCCTTTATAATTCTATTTTTGGTAGGCATTTTCCAAACTATGAAAGAATCTGCAGTTGAATCTGTTGAAAAATATAATAAAAAAATGTTAATAACCACTATTACCAAACAGTAAATGAATAACAGTCATCAAAAACTTAATGCCCTTCTTATTATTTAACATAGCAAATCAAGGCATATGACTGTGTATGATGTTATTTTTCTTTTTTAAATGGAAAGCGTTCTTCATGGTGCAAGTTTCTTGTAAATACGCTCCCACCTGCGAAAAGGAACTTAGCAATGCAAAGCTGCTTGGGTCCCCGGTGTCTGTCAACATTCTAAACAGTCCGGAGTGGCCGCCATCTTATCTCTCGGTAGGATCGAGAGAGAAGAAGAGGTGAAAAACGAAGGGGAAATTTAATGAAAGGGGACAAAGTATACCCTGGTTGACCCCCTAGGAATGTTGTTGGGATTTTTAAAGGGTCCCCTGGGGAAAATAAAAAAATATATATTTTTCACGATAGAACCGCTTCCCAAACACCGAACTGGGCCGCAAACTGCACGAGAATACGCCATTTTGTGCTTCGTTTTAATTAAATTACTAGGAATAAGGAGGTGCGGGAGACGTATCCCAATCCCTTATATTTTCTTCACATCTAGCATGTGCTTCGAATGGAAATCCATAGAGCATATTATCAAGCACATTATCGCCGCTTTATCGGTCGTTTTCGGCCGATAAAGCGGCGATAATTGAAGCGCACAGGCTTGATAAAATACCACATTGTTATAAATGAATCCTTATTGAGACACAATGTCTGCGCCAACTTGCCTTTTTTACAATGCCACAATTTTGTCGTGCACGGCAGCCATTTTACATGCCAGGCTGGTCTCAGCCTATCACCTAGCCCTGCGAATGTAGGGAAATATTATCAAACCTGTGCACTAAAATTATCGTCGCATTATTGGCCGAAAACGGCTGATAAAGCGGCGATAATGGGCTCCAGAATATGCTCTGTGGAAATCCAATCGAAGCCCATGGCTAAAAACTACTCAACACCATTGTTTGGACATTATTAACATGGCTATGTAACTCCCATAATCAAAATTTAAATTTGCCAAGCACACTTGTGTTACTGCATGCCAGAATGCTACACCGAATATGCAATTACAATTTCGCAAAGTAACAAAATCTATTTCTATATCACTACAGACAAAGCCACAATTTAAAAACACAGCATTCTTCATCATTTTCTCCTTAGCGATAAAAAGCGGTAGCAATGCATGAATATCACGCTGAAAAGTCAGCGATATTCATGCATTATCCTGCAAATGCTCTTAGCCATGTTATCCACCTCCCATTGGATAACATGGCTAAGAACTGCTCGCAAATGCGAAAAAAAACGGTCGCAATGCATGAATAACGCTGAAAAGTCAACGATATTCATGCATTATTCAGCAAATGCTCTTAGCCATGTTATCCACCACCCATTGAATAACATGACTAAATACTGCTCAGAGCCCCATGAGGAACGCTTTCCATTTAAAAGAGAAAACATATCATCATAGAAAATTATCGTTTTTAAACACAGCATATAAATCAATTGTATACCTGCATTCAAGAGGAAATGACTGAAAATATCCTTGAGACACATGAACGCGTTTTCTGGAATACCCTAGCACCATTTTTACCGACATTATTAACATGGCTATGTAACTCCCATAATCAAAATCTAAATTTGCCAAGCGCAGGTGAGAACGTATTTACAAGACACTTGCCCCATGAGGAATGCTTTCCATTTAAAAATGAAAAAATAACATCAAAGACACTCAAATGCCTTATAAATATGACCCAAAACAACCTATGAAACTCTAACAGTACATATCCAAAATTTAATTGTTTTCAAAATGGTTTTTAAAAACAACATATCTGTTTCAGCTTACATAAAAGACCATGGAATGCGCTTCATATACAACAATACCTTGAGTTACTACATGCCAGAATTCTACACCGAATATGCAAATACAATTTCTCAAAGTAACAAAATCTATTTCTATATCACTATAGACAAAGCCACAGTTTTAAAAACACAGCTTTCTTCATCATTTTCTCCTTAAATCATTATATTCTATATCTAAAATAAATAAAACTTTTCTCACCTTAGCAAATACTTTTTGAGTTTTGAAAACAGTCTCAGAAATACACCAAATTGTCTTCAGCAGAAGAAAAAGGATGCACTCCAGAGGCTGCAGCTATTGAAAGCACAGAAATACAGATATTCATTTCACATATCTCTCATATTAGCCAATCGTAACTCTTCCCTCACTTTTTTCAAATCAAACCCCTTCCCCCCCTCTGCCCTCTCTGCCTTTTTTCCATAGCAACCACCTCCTGGAAGACCTCTCATGTTTGCAAGTTCACACAACAATGTTTCAATTGAACTCTGAACTCTCAGTGCACCTGCGTATCCAGTGCAATCTTTCAGTAAAAGTTTCTTCCTTGACCATTAAAATTACATCTTTCAAGAACACATCCATGCACCCTAACTTTCTGTTTTCAGAAATGGAAATGCGCCAATCACTGCTAATGAATCATTACCATTGGAAATCCACAGTTTTTTTTCTTTACAAACTCCTACTGTTTCAACTGCCCTTTCATTACCACACTTCATCTGACTGCAGCACAACCTTCTCCCACCATGTTTAACGTCTGGATTGTTGGACATAGTTACATCCACTGGGCTCAAAGGTATGCTGACAACAGAAATTTACACAACCTCAATTTACAAGATGTGGAAATTAAATGGTTGGGCCAAAGAGGATTAAAATGTCACCAATTGATACCATTGGTGAAAACCTTTATGCATTTGCCCAAACCTGACCTGTTAATTGTGCATTGTGGAGGTAATGATTTGGGCACTTTAACAGGAGTAGGTCTGGAAATGCTTTTAAAGGACACCTTTGAGCAATTAATGGCACTTTTTCCTCAAACTGCCTTGATATATTCCAATATATGCCAAAGACAGAAATGGAGGTGGTCCAACCAATTTGGTCCACAAATTGAGAAAGCGAGGAAGCATGTAAACAAATCTGTTTCAGCTTTCATGAGAGACCATGGAATGGGCTCTCTGTACAACAATAACTTGCATTACTACATGCAAGATATCTACAGAGGAGATGGAGTTCACTTCTCAGATGAGGGCAACAGAATTTTCATTCTGAATTTAAGACTGTGCATTGGTACCTACTTATAAGTACCTAAATGGAACATAAACCCAAAAGCTCTTCTCAGAGCTACCCTTCATCTGATCACGCACAATTAATACTTTTCTCTAACTTATTTCTGTAATTTTCAACAAACTACGCTCAAAGAGCGCTACCCGGTACGCGAACTGGAAGCTAACCGCCCAAAATTATTTAAAAAATGTTTTTTCTCCGCACATATGGTCCTCCTCAGCCACCCTCAGAAAACCTGGGGGGTCAAAATACTTGTACCGTGTCCCCTTCTACCCTTTCTGAACATTATTTAACCTCCATTTTATATGTTAATTCGACCGAAACACAAAATGGTGGACTCCCGTTACGCTTCTAGTTCGCGGACTAAACTGCTTCCCGGGGAGCGGCCCAAAGAAAAGGTGGGAAAGTAATTCAAAGAAAAAGGACTGGAGACACTCTCACCAAATATACATTAACTCATACTACATAACAATCCCTTTCATTTTCACAAATTTGATTGAAATTCTATTTAGCCATTAAGCCTGTAGACCTCTCTAAATACCTTGAAGTAAATTACTTCACAAAACACATCTGAAGTATTGGAATTGACAACCAATAAAAATCTTACTTTCATTTCCTACTTTTATTACCTGATATTTGATTGGTTATATACCTGAATATATATAAAGGAAGAGAAGAAAACACAGCCATTTTGACTGCTACTTCTTGTTGTACATCACATTTCAATACTTACCTAAGACTTCAACTTGTTTCTGAAGGTAAGTTGTTATTTTTAAAAATAAAGTATATTGTACACTATAACTTGATATGGTAGACTTTTTCTGATACATATACACTATCCCCCTGTAGTAGTTATGGATTTAGATAGACTTCTCTGTTATAGTTAGGAATGGAGTTAGGCTTCTCTTCGTTAAATTACATACACTTTTTTATAGTTATATTTCCACTCTGATACTATACACTGTCAAAAGAAAAATTCACTGATAAAAACTACCTATCTAAAATTAATCCCAACAGTGCCCAATCTCTACTAATATATATTTTTTTATTCAAAATTTCAGGCAAAATGGAAGGCGAACAACAAGTTTCATTTTCAATTGAACTGAAGGAGAGCAGCCAAGACAAAATTGATGACTTTATGGATGACAGTAGAGACCACGAACTTCTACAATGTGTTGAAGCAGTGGACAACCTGCTTCAAAATGAAAAACAATTACACCCTATAAAAAATTATGACATTTCTGACAATGAAATGTTAGAAAATTTAATAAAGTATGAAACACAATCATAATAAAAAAAAAAAAAAGAAAGAAAACAAAAAAAAACCAACAAAAACAACAAATAATTAACATACAGTATTAAAAAAATCTATCATTCTTTTATCCTTATAGTACGCTGCCCAGAGCGCTACCCGGTTCGCGTACTAGGAGCTCACCACGCATAAATATTTTTTTTTTTTTTTTTCCCCCCTGCAGAAACCTTTAACAACCTCCACATAAAACCTAGGGGGTCAGGGAGGATCTACTAGGCCCCCTTATCGAAATTTCCCCCTTTGTTTTGGCCTCCTCTTATCTCTCGATCCTACCGAGAGACAACATGGCGGCCGCACCGGACTGTTTAGAATGTTGACAGACACCGGAGAGCCAATCAGCTTCGCTTCGCATAGTTCCGATAAGCGAAAAGTAAGCGGACCGGATCGCTGCCCGGAGCGCTGTTACAGATATATATCTTGATTTAAACGTTAATTTCTCAAAATCCACTGAAGCACATATATTGAGACCTAGCAAAGGCACATCGGGCTAACAGTCCCTACAATTTTGCCAAGTTTCGTGCAAATCCATTCAGCCGTTCGAGCTAAAAGTGAGGCCAACCGCCCTATGGAAAACTCAATGTTAAAAACGCGTTTTGGGACCCCCCTTTTTTCTCGGCCCCCCCTTGACGAACCCCCCCCAAATTTCCAGGAGCTGCTCAGAAACAAAATGTGCCATTTTCCTGAAAATTTCAGCCGATTCCGTCCACAAACGCCAAAGTTATTCGACATAGAATTTTCAGAAATCCCATAGGGAAAAAATCCTAACTATATATACCTACTGGCGCCGCCAGTAGGTAATATATATATATATATATATATATATATATATATATATATATATATATATATATATATATATATATATATATATATATTTATTTTTTTTCCACATAAACCGTGCAGGGAAAATAAAGACAATGTGGCGTGTGTAACATACAAGCTTTACATTTTGTTGCTGGCCAAACAGCTCCACAGTAATTACAGAGAGGAACTTAAAAAAGTGGAGATGCTGTTTGTTCTTTTTTAGATATATAGGTGCAAATGCTTTGAGCCGACTTTGGTCCCTGAGCTGGCTGTGAGCCCCTCTTGACACCATCCAGTTCTGCAAGAAAGGAGCTGGGTTGGTATTAACCCCTTCGTTGCTAGGCCTTTTCCCCTCCTGTGCTAAGCCATTTTTGGGCGATTTGGGTCAGTGTGCGCTTAGGCCCCTGTAACTTTTTGACCACATAAGGTATCCACGCCAAATTTGCGTCCTTTTCTTCCAACATCATGGGGATTCTAAAGATACCCAGGGTTTGTGGATTCCCTTGGAGGGGTCTCAGAAATTAAGCAAAATACAGTAATATTTCTGTTTTTTTCAGACAAATGGGGAAAATGGGTTGCAAATGCAAGCCTCTGGGTTTTTCCTTGCAAATGTTATCAAAAAAGGGTTTCTGGGGCTGAAATCATCATTTTCCAGCTTTTAGGAAATGACAGCCTTTTGTCAGAGAACCAATATTTTTCACACAGGTTTGGCATTTTTCTGGGGCATAGCCTATTTTTGCTAGTTTTAGTGCTTTCAACCTCCTTCCAGTTAATGGTAGAAATGAGTTCGAAAGCAATGATGGATGCTGAAAAGCTATACATTTTTGAAAAAAGTAGACATAATTATGAATTCAGAAAGGGGTCATTTGTCTAAATCCCTGAAGGTTTCTTTATGGAAATGAACAGTTAAATATTGGAAAAATTGAAAATTAGTTGAAAAAACAGCCTTTTGTCTCAACATTTTCACCTGTAACTTCTTGTAATTTTGTCAGCTCTTTGAAAGCTATATACTGTTACATCTGTTAGACCTTCCTGGTTGTCGGGATGTACAGTAGTTTCGCCAAGAACCCGACGAACCCAGAGCCAAAAACTGAGCAGCAACTTGCAATGGTTTTTTATTATGTACCTGGTATAGAGCAATTAATCTGTGAAAATGTATACATGGAAAAATCGGTATGAAAGACACCTATGTATTTCTGAATTGGGTACAAATTATAGAGTTTAGAAACAGTATATATTTCCACATTTTCAAAAATGGGAATACTCATACTAGCATGAGAATTATTGGTCATTTTTCAAAATGATTTTTTTTTACACAATGTCTTTCATTTTGAAGGGAGAAATGCATGAAAACTCAATAGGTAATAACAGTTGATTTGCAAAACGGAATTACCCTAAGTCTCCCGATAAAAACGGTACCTCACTTATGTGGGTCGGCCTTGTGCCTGCGACAGGAAACGGGGCAAAATGCAACGTGGTCATACCTCAATTTCGCAGTTAAAAATTTACCCTTTTTTGGCAAAGTGCCTACCTGTAGTTTTTGCACCCTAGCTCTGCCGGCACCTAGGGAAACCTAGCAAACCTATACATTTTCGAAAAATAGACACCCTGGGAAATCCATGATGGGGTGACTTGACTGCTTCCCACCAGGTTCTGTTACCCAGAATTCATTGCAAACCTAAAAAAGTGTAAAAGAAAACACATTTTCCCCACATTTCTGTGGTGGAAAGTTAAGGAATCTGCGTGGATCCACAAATTTACTTCCATACTGTGTTCCCCACAGTCTTCCAAGAAAAATGGTACCCCACTTGTGTGGGTCGGCCTAGTGCCTGCGACAGAAAACGGCACTAAACGCAATGTGGTCACACCTCAATTTTGCAGGGACAAATGACCATGTTTTGGCAAAGTGACTAGCTGTAGTTTTTTAATTCTCGCTCTACCGGCACCTAGGGAAACCTAGCAGACCTATACATTTTTGAAAGCTAGACACCCAGGGAAATTCAGGATGGTGTGACTCCACTGCCTCCCACCAGGTTCTGTTACCCAGAATCCCTTGCAAACCGAAAAAATTGGGAAAAAAGATGCATTTTCCTCACATTTCTGTGGTGGAAAGTTCTGGAATCTGCGTGGATCAAACATTTTCCACCCTCCCCGCGTTTCCCAAAGTCTTATGAGAAAAATGGTACCTCACTTGCCTGGGTCTGCCTAGTGCCTGTGACCGGAAACGGCACAAAACGCAACGTGGCCGCACCTCAATTTCGCAGTGAAAACTGGCCCTTTTTTGGCAAAGTGCCTACCTGTAGTTTTTTAACCCTAGCTCTGCTGGTACCTAGGGAAAACTAGCAAACCTATACATTTTTGACAACTAGACACCCATGGGAATTCAGGATGGGGTGATTCCACTGCCTCCCACCAGGTTCTGTTACCCAGAATCCCTTGCAAACCTAACAAATTGGAAAAAGAAACGATTTTCCTCACATTTCTGTGGTGGAAAGTTCTGGAATCTGCGTGGATCAACAAATGTCCACCTAACCCGTGTTCCCCAAAGTCTTATGAGAAAAATGGCACCTCACTTGCCTGGGTCTGCCTAGTGTCTGCGACAGGAAACGGCGCAAAACGCAACGTGGTGGCACCTCAATTTCGCAGTGAAAACTTGCCCGTTTTTGGAAAAGTGCCTACCTGTAGTTTTTTAACCCTAGCTCTGCCGGCACCTAGGGAAACCTAGCAAACCTATACATTTTTGAAAACTAGACACCCAGGGGAATTGAGGATGGGGTGACTCCACTGCCTCACACCAGGTTATGTTAAACAGAATCCCTTGCAAAACTAACAAATTGGAGAAAAAAAACGCAATTTCCTCACATTTCTGTGGTGGAAAGTTCTAGAATATGAGTGAATCCTCAAATTTCCTCCTACTCAGCGTTCCCCCATGTCTCCCGATAAAAATGGTACCTCACTTGTGTGGGTAGGCATAGTGGCTGCAACAGGAAAAGGCCCAAATCGTACGGTGGAGACTTAAAAATAACCTATAGCAAAACTACCTTATTTTTGTGGGGTCGGCACCTGAGTTTTTGGCCCGGGTCTCGGCAGCCAACTTGGGAAACTACCAAACCCAAACAGTTCTGAAAATTAGACACCCGGGGCAGTCCAGGGAGGTATGGCTTGCGTAGGTCCCCCAACGTTTTCCTACCCAGAATTCCCTGCAAACCCTAAAATTAGGTTAAAAAAACACTTTTCCATACATTTTTGCGTAGGTTTTCCGTGCCGACACAAATGTCCTACCTCCCAGTGTTCCCCTTGTTCTCCCGAGTAAAATGATACATCACTTGTGTGGGTGGGCCAAAGCAGAACAGGCCAAAAATGTATTTTTAAAAAATTGTAGAATTCAGTATTTACAAGAAAGCACCGAGAATTCTACAGTTTTGGGGTCATCCTAGTCACGGGCCATTGGCCCACCCACACATGAGAGTTATCATTTTACTCGGGAGAACCAGGGGAACGCTGGGTGGTAGGACATTTGTGCCGGCACAGAAAACCCATGCAAACATGTATGGAAAAGTGTTTTTTTAACCTAATTTTAAGGTTTGCAGTGAATTCTGGGTAGGAAAACATTGGAAGACCCATGCATGCCATACCTCTCTGGACTCCGGCGGGCCTGTTTGGGACACTCTTCTTCATCACTGCCACCCTCTGTCACCACTGCCACTCTCTGGTTCACCCATGCCACCCTCTGGCTCACCCATGCCACCCTCTGTTTCATCACAGCACCCTCTGGTTGTCCAGTGTACATTATTGTGGCAAAGCAAAGCACACCTTCCCTGCCTCAAGTGACCTGAATTAATTTGGGGTTGATTAATGTGTCACAGAATATTTTTTTAGCTGGCACCTGCTTCCTTAGTGCTTCCTGTTTAGTGATCTTTTGCACTTGCTAAGTGCTTTAATTGTTGCAAAATTAGTTACAACACCTGCCCTGCCCCAACTGACAATAATGAATTAGGGGCTGATTAATGTGTCACTGGATTTGAACTTCCAGCCTGGCTCCTGCTTGTCTCCCTTAGCTGTAATTCAGGACCTTTGTGGCATATGTGTAACTATTCTGAGGGTCAGAGCAGGGTCACATAATAGTTGCAAGTAGGCAACTGAACTCTGGAGGGGCCCCTCAGGAAGCACTACAGGAAATGGCTACTAATGATGAGCTTGAACTTTTGAACCTGGTAAGTAGTTTCAGTTTTGCTAAGATCGTATTTCTGCAATTTAGCGCTTATTCGCGGGGCGCGAAGTTGAACTGGGAAGCCGCGAACTCACGCGAACAGTGCGAGCAAGCCATAAAATCCGCTGCTCGCGGATTTGCAGATTTTGCGGGAAATTCGCGAATCTCGCGGATTGCGAATTTACCGAAAATCCACAAAATCCGCGAGCGGAACGGATTTTCCGCCCATGCTTACTCACAACTCAATGCACTGCACTGTCCCGAACAAGCTTTTGACAAACAAGTTCTTTTGGGAAACCTTTACGGTTAGAGCAGATTGTGCCACAAGCAACAGTGTCCACTTTGGCCAATTCCCTGAACAACCGCACACCAGTGTAGAAGTTATCTACATATAAATGATGGCCTTTGTTAAAAAATTCTCTACCAAGTTCCAACACAATTTTCTCAGTCATTCTAAAAGTGGACGGACAACCAGGGGGGTTAATCCTGGATTCCTTACCGGTGTACACCCTGAAATTAGAGACATATCGAGCCCAACGGTCACACAGCATATAAAGCTTAAATCCATAGCGTGCTCTCTTACTAGGAATGTATTGCCTAAATACCAAGCGGCCCTTGAACAACACCAAAGACTCATCCACTGCAATTTCTTTCCCAGGAGCAAAGATCTCTGAAAATCGATCAACAAAATGATCAATGACATGCCGAATCTTGAAAAGACGGTCACAATGAGGGTGATCTTGTGGCAAAGCTAAACCATTATCAACAAAATACATCATCCGAAGCAGAAGCAAATACCTATCACGACTCATGACTGCCGGAAATATAGCTGTTGCCATCAAGGAAGCCCATCAAAAAAGTTAAACCCAAAAACGTTTTCACCTCCTTCAAATTTGTAGGAGTCGACCGGGTAGCTCTAGCGTGGGGCTTAGGGCTGGCACTGTTTTCCCTCAAAAACTGTTCTGCATACAAATTAGTCTGCTCTACAATTTCTTCCAAAAACACATCATCCATAAACAACTTGAAAAAATCAATTGGTAAAAAGTTTTCAGTGTTCACCCTACACCCTGTAATACCAGTAAATTCAGGCAATGCCGGCTGCACCATGCCTGGGGCAACCCAGAGGTCAGAACTTTCAACGACAAGTCTTGTAGCCTCAGGCTGCTGCCCAGCTGCCTCTTGTCTCACTACACCAACTGGAAGTCTAGCAGCCCCAGGCTGCATCCCAGATGCCTCTTGCTTCACTATCGGCACAGCAATGTCCTCCGCAACCACAGGCACTTCATCCACACCAAAAGTAGCTTCATCAGCACTCAGAGTATCTTCATCATCAGATGAAGCCATGTGTAGAGAAAACTCACTACCTGAATCTTCACCTCCCACCTCTAGCTCAGAATCCGAGTCAGTCTCTGGACCATGGTCAGAGGAAGAATCAAAAAGCATTCTAACAACTTGCTGAGCAGTAATCCGGCGGCTAGCCATTATCCTTACTAAGAAAGGAGTCTGCACAAACAACTCAACAACCAACACTGTGCAAAGTAAGTAAAAAAATGTAAGCCTTTATCACAAAGATCTATATGCTGGAAAAATATACAATTAACTTACAAGAGACAGCTACACTCACCAGCACCTACTCTGCAAAGACAGAGCAAATAGGCACTGATATCCCACTAGAAAGAAGAAAAAAAAACTACATCTACAGAAAGCAAAGTACACATCAAGCACAAATGAAAAACATGTTTTACAATCACAAAAAACAGAAACCAAACATACTCGTATTATTACACACTTTGCAAAAAAAAAATTACATTAAAATTGAACAAAAATGGTCTCTTACCGAACACATGCAACTACACAAACAGCAAAACCACCAGTAACGGAGCAGCATTCTGCAACAGTCTAAAGAGAAAATAAAACAATACACTTTAGAAGAAAAATATAAATCTTTTTAAATTTGGGCCCCCTGGAAGCAACCCTTGCCCAAGGGGCCGCTTCCCTTTAAAAAAAAAAGATTTCCCTGGTGTCTAGTGTTTTTTTTTTGCTCCCTCCAGAGGGCAGAAAGGCAAAATTAAGACACTAATCTGCCCCCAGAGGGGGCAGAACATATTTTTGAAAACATATAGGCCCAAGGAAGCGACCCTTGGCCAAGGGGTCGCTTCCTATACAAAAAAAAAACAATCTCTGGTGTCTAGTGGGCTTTTCTACCCCCCCCCCGGTCCAGAATCAGTAAAAAAAACAGACGATCTCCCCCCAGGGAGAGCAGAACAGTCTAAAATATTGATATTGCCCCCTTTATAAAAAAAAATCCCTGGTGTCTAGTGGGCTTTTCTACCCCCCCTGGGTCCAGATTCGGCCCAAAAAACGGCCGATCTGCCTCCAGGGGGGGGGCAGAAAAGTCTAAAATAAATATTTAGCCCCCTGGAAGTGACCCTTGCCCAAGAGGTCACTTCCTTTATAAAAAAAGAACAATCCCTGGTGTCTAGTGGGCTTTTCTACCCCCCCTGGGTCCAGATTCGGCCCAAAAAACGGCCAATCTGCCTCCAGGGGGGGGGCAGAAAAGTCTAAAATAAATATTTAGCCCCCTGGAAGTGACCCTTGCCCAAGAGGTCACTTCCTTTATAAAAAAATAACAATCCCTGGTATCTAGTGGGCTTTTCTAACCCCCTTGGGTCCAGATTCGGCCCAAAATACGGCCGATATGCCCCTAGGGGGGCAGAAAAGTCTAAAAAAAAGGTTTTTGCCCCTAGGAAGCGACCCTTGCCTAAGGGGTCGCTTCCGTTATTAAAAAAAGAACAATCCCTGGTATCTAGTGGGCTTTTCCACCCCCTGGGTCCAGATTCGTGAAAAATACTCCCGATCTGCCCCTAAGGGAGGCAGAAAAGTCTGATAATTGCACCGAAGGAAGCGACCCTTGCCCAAGGGGTCACTTCCTATGCCAACAAAAAAACACCCCTGGTGTCTAGTGGGGGCATTTCTGGTGCAGGATCGCAACACTGTGCGCGATCCAGCACCAGAAATACCCTGCATTGGGACATCAGGGGATAGAAAACACTGTTTCCTCCCCCCCAATGCCTCAAGGGCACCGAGAAACGGCCCCCCCGCCCCACTGGAGAACAAACACCCACCTGACTCCTTGGACGCGCCCGAAACAAATGGCTTCCAGCGCATCCAGTGCTTCATGATGACGTTGGCGTGCGCTGTGCGCGCTGACGAAACCAGGAAGCGTGGGGGGGCCGGGGGCCGCTGCCACCCCTGCTAAAATGCTGAAAATCGATGCCCCAGGGGGAGCGCCGGCGAGCTGTGCCGATGACGGAGCAGTTCCGTCATCAGTACAGCCCAACCGACGCTGATGACGGAACGGCTCCGTCATCAGCGTCAAAGGGGTTAAGATTTCTGAGGCCCCAGGTAGAAAGTGAATATGTGAGCCCCTCCCAATTTCCATACAACGTAAAATCACAGAAAACTACATCATAGGAAGTGCCAACAATTGCCTATTTTTGAGCGACTTTGCAAGAACCAACTTTAATGGCATGGATATCAGTAAAACAAAAACATAGGTCTTAACACTAATAGAATATGTACATATTTTAAATTTCAATAACATGGAAATGCATTATAATAGTCACACTGGATGGAAAGGTTTGGCCTAGGTCTCTCAATATCTCTTTAGAACCATCAAATGTTAGCAATTTGTTTCCAGATTAGTGCATGAGATACGTATGTGTTTGCGGTATTTATTTTGCACAAACCAAATTGAAAGGCTGTTAAGCACTGTACAGGGTCAAAGACACAGTCAACATGTGATAGAATTTGTGGATCGGGGTAGCATCAAGATTTTGTTTCTTTTAAAGTTGAGTATTCGCTGTTTTCTTAATTGCAGCTGACTTTGGACTGTCCAGATGTATACGAGAATAACATTCCAGATCCGTGGGGCATAGATGGAAAAGGCCTTTTTCTACTTTTGTCTCTTTTTAGCACATCTTCTTCTTCCATCTGAAGGTGTCCTTTCTGCAGGAGTATGGAGAGCCACTGGAGATGGCAAGCCTGTCATTCAAGATGCCAGGGGTGTCAGTCACATAGAGTAAACCTAGCCAAAAGCAGCGGAACACTGTTCAGGGTCAACGACAAGCATCACATCAAGAAGTGATGGGAAAGGTAGCTGGTTTGTAGACTGTTAACGCATTGTGATAGCTTTGCAGATAATACAGCTGGATTTGAAGATGGTGCAAGAAAGCAAGGAGGATATATGGAGTACCATAACAGTGTTATGATATGGTTCTATTTCTTCATGCTCTAGTGAGGTGTGCTGCAGCATGTAGAATGCCCGTACGGGAGCCATTGTGCATAAAAGCTCCAAGATGATTTCCGGGATACCCATTATAGGATAGGGTATGTGCAAAAAAGATACAAAAGAAAATATAACAGTTGAAAATAGTTTGTCTTCTTATAAAAGTATCACTCAAGTCACTGAGAGACACCAGAAACGACCAGAATACAACTATAAGTAGGCTAAACGGGTTTTATGTCATGTGCAATGACCAATGGCTACAACACCCCTATCAACGTTCTCTGAAGCCTTTAAATGTTCTGACACTAATAATTAGTAGACAAGTACATGGTTCCAGAGTGTATTTAATTATGTAAATTATTATAATGCAGATTCAGTTAACATATTTTGAGATGCATCTCTTCTGATTTCATTTCTGAAAATTATGAATAATTAAATACTGCTGCAAGCCAAGCCCTAAAACTGGTTCATTTCCTTGGGCCTCACAGTGTTGGACTAGGGCTGCAAGCCCCATGTGGAGAGGCCAGCCCTCTAGGGTTGTGTCTGGTTAGTATATGACCATCATATAATACGTGAATGTATGTCCCTAGATAAGGCTTCTAGAATTTTGTGGCTCAGATACATTGGACATAGCTTTGAAGGGATAGGGCGTGCAAAATTATTCCATAAGCCTGAAAAAATTACTAGGATGGATGTGGAGCTTGTTAAGGATCCTACCTGGCATTAATAAAATTGGACAGGGATGAGCAGGAACTAAAAAAGAAAGTGTTTGTAGACACATAATGTTCAAAACAACCCCACTAGCAGAGCCATATATTTTAGGGTCAATATCAACACATGAAAAGTTTCTCTTAACCAGTTTTAGGACGCACACGTTACATCTCTTGTTAGCAAGACCTAAGGGCAGTTATACTAGTCATGAGTTAGTACCCTGCAGCTGCGAGGGCCTGTCTCCGCAGGACCTATCTCACTTTATGTTTTTCTGTAATCTGTACTCAGTTCCACGAAAACATTTTCTGGTCCCTATTCTAAAAAAGCTGAATTTCAGGCAAGTGCGACCTGCACTTTTATATTTGCAATTATGAAAGGATGATTGTATTCCATTTGTGGTGGGGTACCTAAAGTCAATATTGAAAACAAGACAATGTATGGACAACTGACGTGGGGCCTGATGAAATCTTGGAATATTTATGATGGGATAAGCTGTGAACTCTTAGTGCACCTTGCAAGCTGGTCTTGTCCCTTTTAAATTCTATTGATTATGGCCTTCAGCCTTTTTATTGTATTTTATGTATTTTTATATATGCCTGATCTTTTTCATGTATTGTCGCTATGTATCTTTTATAGTTATCCTTGTATAGCCGAATAAAGTTTATTTTGATTTGATTTGATTTGACCATCATGGATAGAATTTCATGTCTAAAACAGAATGAAAAAAAGAGCACAAAACATAAAAATAAATGGTGAAAGCAGAGGTCTTCAAATTGAGACGAGGCTCCCCTGATGGGCCTCAGTTTATCATAGGGGGCATCAACCTTAGCAATGTCTGGGATTAATTCAAGCATTCTATCCTTCCCTTTTTTGGATACTTCAGTGAGTTGCCCCAAGAGGTTTGGGTATCTCCAGACATGTGTCTTGTGCTCACTATGGTACTGGAACCAAGCTGTACCTGGCTGATAATCCCTAACTAGGGTGGCACCTGTCCTGGGTTGCTTGTGTTAGGGTTCAGAGAGGACGTGGCCAGGTAGTTTGGTCTTGTCTGTTCACATTGGAGCAGGGTCAAGACTGATTTGCATAAGCTGGGTCCAAACTGAGGTAGCAAGGTGTGCAAAATAATGGAGTGGGAATGCAGCCTGCGGAATTACCAGTTCATGTGATTAATTGAGGCATTCCATCTATCACTGTTTGTAGACTTTTTTGTAGAGAGTAAAATACAGCCATAATTTGGGCGCATTGGAACCATAACCCCATGAGCCCACACTCCCTCTGCGCTTGCTGCACTATTGATATCTCTGTCCTTCAGAGGGGCCTCTTGCCCTGGGCGTTGCAGCCATATACCAGCGCTGCAAGGCTCAAAGCAACAGGCTTCCTCCCTTATGCTTCTCAGCACTAGACCATGGCTAATCTGTCCCCCGTTAACAACAAGGACCCCCACCGGTTCAAAACCGTCCCCCACTGTTCCATCCCAACAGGGAAATGCTCGGTGCCCGCTAGGCCAGTCCAGCCCTGCTGCGAGTCCAGCAGACAAGTGCCCCTCCCCATGGCCTAACAGCACTGGATCATAGGTGTTAGGCCGCGCAAGGGCCCAGAATGGTGGACTGAGTGCGGGATCCTGGGACGCTGCCCAGGATCCCAGTTCAGTATTGTAACTCTGTCACACCTTTATTTTGTATTTATATGGTCGAGTGTTAAGTTATAGACAGCTCTAAGCAGGGGCTTTGTTTTAACCTTGGCAGGTTCCTTTTTGACTGTTCATTTCCACTTAAACATAGTTTATTACTCAGTGAATATTCAGGATTCAACCTCGACTCGAACAAACCATGTAGTCATCACTCGACCTCCACAAATACAGCATACCCTTTTCTTAAGGTCAGAGGTTTTTGTGCCACGTTTGTGTCATAGTGGTGCTTTGGGCCTGGGAGATACCAGCCCTTCTTTACATCCCAGGTCTGCATCCTTTTATTCTGACCCCATTCCGGACTCTTACCTTCGTCCTCGTAATCAGGAAGGTCCTGGGTGGTTCCGGGTGCATCTGTAATGTCTGCTGGGATGAGGCCACTGGGACCCTCAATCGTATTGCCTCAGGGAGCCCTGGTACTTCACCTGTCCTGTCCAGATATCTCTGCATACTGAAGGTTCTGATGTGATACTAGTTGCTATGGCCAGGGTTCTGAGTTGTGACATCACACAGACGATGCCTCAAGCCCTGGTCGCTGTGTACATTTGAAGCCATGGCCTCTCACGAATATTCTGAACATTGGGACCTAATACCCAGAACCACATATCCACTCTATAAGCGGCGACATTACAATTATATTTTTGTTATAACAACATTTAAAAATCTAAATTGTATTATCCTATTAGTTATTGCATTTTGAGAAATTTCGAGGTGCCACGCTGGGCCAATGATGGTAGTTCCTTTGCTCTCACAACTCGTTTTTAACCATGTAATTCAGACAGTAACACTTAGAGGTGTAAGGTGGAGCATAATGGTGCCTCTCTGTCTTTGATTTGCTCTCCTTTCAAACGTAAATAATTATTCCAGAAATTTAAAGGATGGCAGGATTTCCAAGAGTTACTTGGTGCCTGATTAACTAATTAATTGTACTTTTGTGAACTTATGTAGTATTTATGAGCCATATAGTGAATGGCAAATTGCTTGACTCATTCCCAAAATTCTGAACCATGCATTCAAGTTCGCAACAAGCTATTGAACATTTTCACAGAAATGCTTGACAGTCACACACACTACTTGAGCATATCTATGCTCTGTTGCACAATGCCTGTGGCGGGACTGCAATGTACATTTTTCTCAGTCATAGAGCAGGAACGATATAGACACCATCAGTGCAAGTGCCCTTTGGAAATAACCATTTACAGCATGGATATAACCACTGCAAGCTTCACGTAGTTTCCAGAACTTTCCCACTCGGAAACTTTGAGGTTTGAAAGATTTCTGGGTAGGAAAACTTTGGGAGACCTACGCAAGCCATACCTCCCTGGACTCCCCTGGTTCTCCCGTTTTTAGAAATGTGTGGCTTTAGTAGGTATATCTAGATGGTTACTGATGCAAAATTGGGCAAAAACGTATTTTAAAAAAAATTTAGCGCTTAGAATTCTAAGTGCTTCACCCTTATTCCCTATGTTTTGGGCTCTTCCCAGTCACAGGCCCCTGCCCCACCCACACAAGTGAGGTATTAATTTTACTCGGGAGACTGAGGGGAACGCTGTGGGGTAGGACATTTATGCCGACACAGTGATGCCACCCAAAAATATGTGGAAATTTTGTTTTTTTACCTAAATTTGAGGTCTGCAGGACATTCTGGGTAGGAAAACGTTGGGGGATCCATGCAAGCTATACTTCGTGGGACTCCACCGGATGTCTAGTTTTCATAAATGTGTTGGTTTGGTAGTTTCCTAAGATGGCCGCCAAGCCCGAGGCCAAAAACCCAGGTGACCCCCCCCCCTTGCAAAGCCAGGTTGTTTTGTGATAGGTAATTTTGATATCCCCTCAATATTTTTTGGAACCGTGCCTGTCGCAGGTACTTAACCCACCCTCGTGAGTGGGGTATCATTTTTATTGGATGACCTGGGGGGAGCGCTGAGTGGTAGGAAATTTGTGGATCCACGTAGATTCCAGAACTTTCCCACTCAGAAATTTGAGAAAAAGGTACATTTTTTTCAGCTAAATTTGAGGTTTGCAGGGCATTCTGGGTAGGCAAACTTTGGGGGATCCATACAAGCCATACCTCGCTGGATCCCCCCGAGTGTCTACTTTTTATAAATGTGTGTGTTTGGTAGTTTCCCAAGATGGCCACCGAGCCAGGGGCCAAAAAACCCAGGTGGCCCGCCTTGCAAAACCACGTTGTTTTATGATAGGTAATTTTGATGTCTCCTCAATACGTTTTGGGCCCTTGCCTGTAGGGGGTACTTGACCCACCCGCGCGAGTGAGGGATCATTTTTTATTGGGAGACCTGGATGCCTCTGGGTGGTAGGAAATTTGTGGATTCAAGTAGATTCCAGCACTTTCCCACACATACATTTGAGAAAAAAGTGATTTTTTTCAGCTAAATTTGATGTTTGCAGGGCATTCTGGATAGGAAAACGTTGGGCGACCCTTGCAAGACATACCTCCCTGGTACTTTGCAAAAAAAGGGTCAGTTTTTACTGTAAAATGTGGTGTGTCCACATTGCGTTTTGGGCCGTTTCCTGCCATGGGCACGAAGTCAACCCACACAAGTGAGGTATACCATTTTCTCGGAAGACATTGGGGAATGCGGGGTGGGTAGAATTTTGAGGATCCACACACATTCCAGAACTTTCCAACTGAAAAATATGAGGAAAATGTTGAGGTTTGCAAGGGATTCTGGATAACAGAACCTAGGTTTTCATAGGTGCAGGCAGAGCTAGGGTTCAAAATCTACAGCTAGGCACTTTGCAAACAAAGGGTCAGTTTTCACTGTGAAAATGTGATTTATCCACGTCACATTTTGGGCCGTTTCCAGTCGCAGGATCTAGGGTTCAAAATCTACAGGTAGGCACATCCTGAAAAAAAGTAATCTAGAGTATGGCCCGATATGCCCCCAAGGGGGGCAGAAAGGCTGTGGCTATTTTGTTTGGGGGGGTCATTAAGATGCCCATTCTGGGACGCCCCCACCCCTACTAATGGAAAAGCCAGCATAATCGCTGGTGCCTAGTGGACTTTCTGCCCCCCGGGGCGAATCAGGGGCTACAGCCCCCATCTGCCTCCTGGGGAGGCAGAAAGGCAGTGGAATCTTTTTTTGAGGGGTGGTGGCAATGGAATGCCCATTCTGGGCAACACCCACCCCGAACTTTTGAAAAACAAATCCCTGGTGGTTAGTGGGCTTTCTGTCCCACCCCGTGGAGGCATTAATTGGGCTATTGCCCCATCTGCCTCCCCAGGGTGGGGGGGGGGGGCGAATAATACTATGTCATTTTTTTGGGGGGTGGGGCCTTGACATGACCATTCTGGGCAGCTCCCACCCCTACCGATATAAAAAAATCCTTGGCGCTTAGAGGGCTTTCCACCCCCCAGATCAGGTGCTATTGCCCCCATCTTCCTCCTGGAGGGGCAGCAAGTCTTTAGTTTTCTTTGGGGGAGTAGGGTGGGGAAATTTGCATGCCTATTCTGGGCAGCCCGCACCCCCGGCCTAATAAAAAAATAATCCCTGGTGTCTAGGGGAAGAAAGACTGGAATTTTGTGGGGGGAAGGGATAGGGGCATTGGTATGCCCATCTTGGGCAGCCCCTAACGCTAAGTTCATCGTAACAAAAACTAAAGCTAGCGCCTAGTGGGCTTTCTGTCCCCACGGGGGGCAGATTAGGGGCTACTGCCCCAATCTGCACCCAGGTGGCAGAAAGACTGTTATAGTGCAGCGGTGGGCTTCTGACCCCCGGTTGGGCAGATGGGGGCTACTGCCCCCCTATGCCCCCCAGAGGGGCATAAAGACTGGTATTTTGTGGGGGGAGTGGGGGCATTGGCATGCCCATCTTGAGCAGCCCGCACCCCAAAATGAAACGTAAAAAACCCTGGCATCTAGTGAGCTTTCTGCCCCCCTAGGGGGGCAGATTAAGGGCTACTACCCCCATTTGCACCACAGGGGGCAGAAAGACTCTAATTGTGAAGGGGGTTGGGGGCATTGGCATTCCCATATTGGGCAGCCCCCAAACCTAATTTATGGCTTAAAAAAATCCCTGGTTCTAGTCGGATTTCTGCCCCCCCCCCCCGGGTTGCTGATTAGAGCTGGAGCCCCCATCTGCCCCACCAGTTCAGTCTTTTTGCCCTCCCCCATCCCCGGGGGGGGCAAAAAGGCTGAATTAAGCCTAATATTTATGGGGGAGCAAAGACTCTTGCCCAAGGGGCCGCTCCCCCATACCTGCTGCCTAGTGCATGGATCCCTTCTCCCTTCTTTCTATGTGCTCAGGGGGCTGAGATAGCCCCCTGAGCGTATAGAAAGTTAACTGAAATGAGCCTCAATGCTCATTTTAGTTTCTGTTTCTGTACAAGAAGTCAGCACGACGTGCACTCTGATCTTCATTTCACAGAAACAACACAGACAGCCTCGGGAGCTGAGGAAGCCCTTCCCCAGCCCCCGAGGCTGTCAGGGGGGAAAAGGAAATCCCTCTGGTGCCTGCACCAGAGGGATTTCCCGTGTCATGTGCGAGGACAGCCGGAAGCCGTCCTGCGCACACAAGCACCGTGGCGCAGGATGTCTCCCTGCCGTCCCACGCATGGAAGGGGTTAAGGGAGCCAGTGTGAATAAAAGCTCCAAGATGGTTTTCAACATTCCCATTGCAAGATAGGGTATGTGCAAAAAAGATGTGAAATGAAATAAAACAGTTGAAAATAGTTTGTCTTCTAACAAAATCTTCACCCTAGTCACTGTGAAACGCCAGAAATGACCAGAATACAATCATAAGTAGGCTAAAAGGGTTTAATGTCATGTGTAAGGAGCAATGACTACAGCACCCCTATCAACGTTCTCTGAAGCCTTTAAATATTCTGACACTAAAAATTAGTAGACAAGTACATGGATCCAGAGTGCATTTAATTTTGTAAATTAGCATAATGCAAATTCAGTTAACCTATTAGAGATGCATCTCTTCTCATTTAATTTCTCCTAAATTTGAACAATTAAAAAATGCCCACTAAGTGGTCCGTTTCCTTGGGTCTCATTGTGCTGGACTGCCCCATGGGAGAGAGGTCAGGCCTCCCGGGTTGTGTCCGGTCAGTATATTACAATAGTATTTTCATGTATAAAACAGATCGGATAAGCAAAAAATCTCCATATAGCTTCTAGACCTATAACAATATAGACCAAAATATCCGTGCCTCATCAGCTAAGTAAAATCTCTCAGTTTGGAAGTGCACAAAATATAAAAACAAATGGTGGAAGCAGAGGTCTTCAAATTGAGATGAGGCTTCCCTGGTGGACCTCAGTTTAAAATAGGGGGTATCAGCCTCAGCAATGGCTGGGATTAATTCACGCATTCTATCCTTCCCATTTTTAGCTACTTTAGTGAGTTGCCCTAAGAGGGACGGGTATCCCCAGACGTGGGTCCTGTGCTCACTTTGTTAATGGAACCAAGCTATACCTGGCTGATGATCCCTAACTACGGTGGCACCTGTCTTGGGTTGCTTGTGTTCCGGTTCAGGGAGGACATGGCCTGGTAGATTGGCCTGGTCTGTTCCTATTGGAGCGGGGTCAAGACTGATTTGCATATGGCTGGGTCCAAACTGAGGTAGCAAGGTGTGAAAATAATGGAGTGGGATGCAGCCTGCGGAATTACCAGTTGATGTGATTAATTCAGGCATTCCATCCATCAATGTTTGTAGACTTTTTGTAGAGAGTAAAATACAGCTACAATTTGGGAGCATGGGACCCATAACCCCGCAAGGCCCAACTCCCACTGCTCTCACTGCACTATTGATATCTCTGCCTTTCAGAGGCACCTCTTGCCCTGGGCTTTGCAGCTATGGACCAGTGCTGAAAGGCCCAACGCAGCAGGCTTTCTTCCTTATGCCTCCCAGCACTGGAAGACGGCAAGTAGGCCTAGGGGAGGATGGACTTTTCCTGACCTTTGCAGATCTGCACCATGTCTGTGCGGTGCATGAGAGAAGGGACCAGTGGTATAGTAATGTAGCCATGGGCCCTAATGCAAGAAAATGATGCTGGTCAGTAAAGCGCAGCCATAATCTGGGTGCATTGGTCCCAGAACATCCATGATCCCGGGTGCACTGCACCTGCTGCACCACTGACAGCTATACCAGTGAGAGAGGCCCCCAGAGAGCCTCACAGCCATAGTCCAGCTCTGCTAAGCACGTGGACTGGTGCCTCCTCCCCTTTGTGTCCAATCAGGGTGGACTTTAATGACTATTAGAGGCGGGACCTCTCCCATGCCTCACTGATGTGGAACATGGCTGCAATACTCATATAAGAGAGACAAGTAGCACAGCAATGGTGCCATGAGTGCTGGTACAAAGTGAACGCACCTCCTCACTCTTGCCCACTGGCTGCACAGTAAAATAAAGCCATAATTTGCGAATATTGAGCACGTAATACCCCTGGGCCCAGTGCCACTGCAACCGCTACATTACTGATGGGGATGCCGCTAGCCAATGGCTATGCCAGGGCAGAAAGGGAATGAGTTAGCCCCTCTAATTGCATGCAACGTGAAATCACAAGTATTGGCATCACAGGACATGGACCTTGACATCGACGTATGCACAGAGCCATGGTGCAAACCTGTGAGACAGTTTAAATGGGCCCTAGGGGAGGGGCCACATGAAGTGCCCTTCCCCACCTCCTGGGTTTCTAATCCAAGAGGATTAGGGAAGAGAGCCCACTAACTGTGAACCTCGCAGAAACATAGGCATCACAGCAAGGTGCAGGGGAGAGATGCCCTCTTCATGCCCTGGCAATGCTGTAACATGGCTACGAGGCATAGGGTCGGGACCTCCACTCTCCTAGGCCTTGCAACCATGTTCTACTGCTGTGCGGCCCCAGAAAGGGATCCAGGATAGGGGAACCCTCTACCATTGGCCTCACAACAATAGTGTATCACTGCAAGACGCAGGGATGTTCCCTTCCATGGACCACCTCACCCTGACCCGCAGCTGTGAGACTCATGGGATTGTTGTCCCATCCTCTAGCTACACAGCCATGATGTAGTGCTGCAAAGCCCCTGGGATGTGGCCCCACTGCCCAGGACTTCACATCCATTGTCTGGTGCTGCAAGACCTCGAGAAGGAGAGTCGTCTTCCCCCGGCTTCACAGCCATGGTCCCCAGTAATAGCTGCAAGCCCCAAGTAGGGACTTCACAGGAGAATGTATGCCTTTGGAGAAACACTGCACATGTGGAGACACATTTTGAGTGCAGATACTTGGAAAAATGTTTATTGGGGAGCAGAGGAACCAAGAGTCACTTAGCAGATTGTGTGGGTTTCATTCTAAATCTCCCCTCTAAAACAGGTCATGTTAAAAGATAACTCAGCTGGAGATTAAGGGCTATATGTACAATGAAATGGCAGAGGGAGGTGTTAGCCTTCCTGGCTTAACGCCTCTCTCTACCACTTCTGAAACGCAAGGCTGCACCATACTTACAAGAATGTGATACAGCCTTGCATTTCCCCCTGTGGTGGCACTAAGTTTAGTAACTTAGCGCCAATGCAGGCACCCTTGCACCATAGTTCAAGGGTGTCTGCATGCAGGGGAGGATTGTTTATGTGTAGGAAGGAGACCCTTTCTGCACATAAACAATCCTAAAATGCCATTCAGTCACTTTCATGTGTGCTGCTTTATGCAGCACACATAAAAGTGACAAAATGCGTTTTTTTAGTTTGTTTATGTACAGAAGGGACACATTCCTGTACATGAACAAACCATGTTATTTTGCTTGTTCCATGTGTGCTGCACACTGCAGCACACACAGAAAAAGTAAAATGAGTAGAAGTATTGCATCTCTCTCTGTTTCGCCAACTTAAGAACCATTTTTTACCTGGTCTTAATTTTGGTGATGCCTCTATGTATGCCACCCTTGTCCATAGGGGGCAGTGTCAAAATAAATGGGTGTTGCGGTGGAACGCCCACCGCAACACCTACCCCTTTCATGCTAACCATGGCGAGCGGGAAAGGGGGCCTTATCAGCAAGGTAGCATCAAGCCATGTTAAGTGGCTTAACGCTGATTGTAAATAAGACGCAGCCCCTATCGACACCACAATATCAATATACGTGACGTTGTGGTGGTGATAGAGGTTGTTACATATGCCCCTGAGTTTCTAGAGTGTGATTACTCTTTATTATATGCTTGAGTTCTAATCCTTTTACCACCTATTGGAGTAAGCCTTGACTGCGCACAATTGCAAATTTCGAGCGACAAGTTGAGAAAAGTCACAATATTAAATCAGTATCTACAAAGCATACTGTCCAGTAAGTACCCACTGCCACAGGACCTGGTCTAACCAGAAAGTTTTAACCAAAGAACTAGGATGTTTGGTATCTAATAACCATGTTTTAAAGCTGAACATGGCCGGAAGGAGAGAGGCAATTTCCTTGGAGAGGCAGCCCCTAACCTTTTCCATCAGACTCACTGACAGCCCAGTGTTGTCTAGTGGACTAGTTGGAGAAATGGACTAGGAGGCGCTTTTTTCAATCCTTGCCTCCCATTTGGCCACATTGTGTGCTTTTGGGCAATAACTTTTTTGAATTTATTGCCAGGGCCACTGGGATTATGCGATTGATTGGCTGCTGCATTTTCTCAAAATTATAGATTTACCACCTAATCCATCATCTGCTGCTTAATCTGCAGGTTTTAATAAAAAAACAAATTGTTTCTAGCTCAAATGGTTCAAAGGATCCTATTAACTCAACAACACGTGTTGCCTTGCAGCCGAAGATCCTTTGAAAATATGGACTGGTTACCTTTCAATGTCTTATTAATAGTATTGAATGTTAAACTGGTACTTATGAAGTGCAACCAATGCCCAGGCAGTGTTCAGTGAAAAAAATCACCAAATATTGAAATAATAATATCATAAAATGTGCTGAATTACGCCGCTTACTATGCCATTTTTGGTGCATGATTTACTCATCCCTCCCGCACAATTTGACCCTACTCTACCATATTATTCCAATGGCCCTTCTTCTTACTCTGCTGCTCCCTTTTTGGCAAGATTGGGAGTACATTGATTCAATGTGAAAACTGGTAGTCACCGAGATTTTTAAAAATGTACTGAATAATTCCTGAGAGAAGGGAGGTGCCCAGTCATAAGTACTAGTCATCTAAATGCAGTTCAGTGGTAACTATATAGTCTTTTCAACAAGTAGTCAAGTCAGTCAAGTCAAGTCAAAGAATTTATATAGCGCACTACATACCCGGAGGGTTTCAAGGCGCTTAGGAAGGGGAGGGGGATTACTTGTCAAATATCCACGTTTTAAGTAGCTTTCTGAATGCTAGGTGGTTCTGGGTAAGGCGAAGGTAAGCGGGGAGAGAGTTCCATGTTTTAGCAGCCAGGTATGAAAAGGATCTGCCTCCCATGGTGGTCTTGTTGATGCGAGGTACAGGGGCGAGGGCTTGGCTGGAAGAACGTAGTTGGCGGGAGGGGGTGTAGAAGGACAGTCGTGAGTTGAGGCATTCTGGACCGATGTCGTAGAGTGATTTGTGTGCGTGGGTAAGCAGTCTGAAAGTGATCCTCTTATTGACGGGTAGCCAGTGGAGGTCTTTAAGGTGACCAGAGATGTGATCGTTGCGTGGGATGTCTAATATGAGTCTGGCTGAGGCGTTTTGGATTCGTTGGAGTTTCTTCCGGAGTTTTGCGGTAGTACCTGCGTAGAGGGTGTTACCGTAGTCCAGTCGGCTCGTGACCAGAGCGTGGGTGACTATTTTCCTTGTTTCGGAGGGGATCCATCGAAATGTTTTTCTGAGCATGCGAAGAATGTTGAAGCAGGAAGAGGATCCGGCGCTGACTTGTCTGTTCTTTGAGAGTGAAGAATCCAAGATGACGCCTAGGTTACGTGCGTGGTCTGTCGGGATGGTGCTTTTCCGAGGGCTTCCGGCCACCAGGAGTCGTCCCATGCAGAGGGGGATGTACCTAAGATGAGGACTTCTGTTTTGTCTGAGTTCCGTTTCTGACGGCTTTGTTTCATCCATTCGGCAACTTCTTTCATTCCTTCGTGTAGGTTGGTTTTGGCGGTGCTGGGGTCATTAGTGAGGGAAAGGATCAGTTGAGTGTCATCCGCGTACGAGATGATGTTGAGGTTGTGTTGGCGTGCGATGGCCGCGAGGGGGCTCATGTATACGTTGAAGAGGGTGGGACTGAGTGAGGATCCTTGTGGTACGCCACAGATGACTTCAGTGGCCTCGGACTTGAATGGTGGAAGGCGGACTCTCTGGGTTCTTCCGGTGAGGAACGAGGTGATCCATTCAAGTGCTTTTCCTTGTATTCCGATGTTATTGAGGCGTTGTAAAAGGGTGCTGTGGCAGACTGTGTCGAATGCTGCAGAGAGGTCGAGGAGGATGAGGGCGACTGTGTCTCCGTTGTCCAGTAGAGTTCGAATGTCGTCTGTTGCTGCGATGAGGGCGGTCTCAGTGCTGTGTTTTGCTCGGAAGCCAGATTGTGAGGGGTCGAGGGATTTGTTGGTTTCGAGGAAGGCGGCGAGCTGGTTGTTGACAGCTTTCTCGATGACTTTGGCCGGAAATGGAAGAAGTGAGATGGGGCGGTAATTTTTGAGTTCGGTGGGGTCCGCTGTGGGTTTTTTCAGAAGGGCGGTGAGTTCAGCGTGTTTCCAGTCTTCCGGGAAGGTGGCGGAGTTGAAGGAGCAGTTGATGACGTCTCGGAGGTGCGGTGCTATGATGGAGTCTGCTTTGTTGAAGATGTGGTGAGGACATGGGTCTGTGGGGGATCCTGAGTGGATGGAATTCATCAGGCGGATTGTGTCCTCAGTGGAGATTGGGTTCCAGTCGTTAAGTGTGTTCACGGGGGGAGAATGTTCAGCAAATGGTAGGGTGGGTTGGTTTCCGGGTTGGTTGTCAAAGCTGTTGTGGATGTCTGCAATCTTGTTGTGGAAAAATGAGGCTAGGGAGTCGCAGAGGGTTTGAGAGGGGGTGATGTCGTTGGAGTTGGCCGAGGGATTGGAAAATTCCTTGACGATGTTGAAAAGTTCCTTGCTGTTGTGAGCGTTGTTGTCAAGTCGATCCTTGAATGCTGTTTTCTTGGCTTTTCGGATTAGTTGGTGGTGAGTGCGGGTGGCGTTTTTGAAGGCGTCCTTGGTGCTGGTGGTTGGGTCTTTTTTCCAGGCCTTTTCGAGGGAGCGGCAGAGTTTCTTGGACTTCTTGAGATCATCGTTGAACCATGAGGCCTTCTTGCTGCCAGGTTTGTTTAGACGTTTTTTCAGTGGTGCTAAGGTGTCAGCGGTGTTGGATAACCATAGGGTGAGGTTGGCGGCGGATTCGTTAGCTTTAGAAGAGAGGGCTGGGGTGTTTTGAAGGAGCGATGTGGAGATTTGGTCCGTGGTGATTTTGTTCCAGTTCCTTTGCAGGGTAGGTTGGAGGTGGATGCTGGGTTTTGGTTTGTTGTAGGTGAAGTGAACACAGCTGTGGTCAGTCCAAAGGAGGTCCGTAGTGTGGCTGAAGGAGACATGGTTGCTGGATGTGAAGATGGGGTCGAGTGTGTGACCTGCGATGTGGGTGGGGGAAGTGACTAGTTGTTTAAGTCCGAGGTTGGCGAGGTTGTCCACGAGGGTGGCGGTGTTGCGGTCGTTGATCTTTTCGAGGTGAACGTTGAGGTCTCCCAGAAGGATGTAGTCTTTGGAGGGGAGCGCGTGTGGGGTGATGAAGTCCGTGATGTCTTCACTGAATTTTGCGCAGGGTCCTGGTGGTCTGTAGAGGAGGGTGCCTCTGAGTGTGGTTTTGGGGTCGATGTGGATCTGGAAGTGAAGGTGTTCGGAGTTGGCGAGGTTGGCGTCAGAGCTGGTTGATATGCGGATTGATTTCTTATGGACGATAGCGATTCCTCCTCCTGTGTGGCTGGTACGGTCTTTGCGAGTGATCTTATAGTCTTCAGGGATGGCAATGGTGATGTCTGGTGCGGAGGAAGCATTCATCCATGTTTCCGTAAGGAAGGCGATGTCCGGAGAAATGGTGTCTAGTAGATTCCATAGGTCAATGGCGTGCCTGTGGACTGATCGGGTGTTGGGAAGGATGCATTGTAGGTGGTTGGGGTCGGGTATCTGTGGTGTGGTCGTGGCGGAGATGTTGTCGGTGCCGCTGAATTTGCAGGAGAAGCAGGAGAAAGGTCCATGGGTTTGTCCAGGGGCGGCTTGGACGCAGTTGGGAGCGCGACCGGGGTTAAGGGCTAGGAGGGTGGCGGCATCGTAGGTAATGCGGGGGGGCTGGGAGGGACGGGGGCCAGGGGTCTGGCGCTGGGCGCGGTCCAGGCGCGGACGGGCGTAGACGGGCTTACCTTTGGCGCACCTTCGGCGCGGATTGGGCGCGGTCGCTGCGCGTGGACGCTGCGCGCGGGAGTAACTGTCATATATGGATGGTGGAGGGGGAGGGGCGAGGGCGTCTCAGCTGGGAGGCGGGTCGGGCACACGAGGACGACAACAAATAAACAAAATGGAGGCGGGGGGAGGAGCAGAGCGGAGCGCTATTGGTAAATGCGCAAACAATGTAGGAAAGTACTAAATTGAAGGCTAGTGCGTTAATTCCACAAAGCGCTAAACAGAGTACACAGCAGGCGATAAAGAAATGCAGCTTTGAAAGCGAATGTTCAACAGAGCAGCGCTACGATATTTGAGAGCTAGAGCGCTAATTCCACAAAGCATTTAGCAAAGCACACAGCAGGCTATAAACAAATGCCGCTTTGAAAGCGAAATGTTCAGCAGAGCAGCGCTACGATACCAGGCTTCAGCCAGGGACCCAGGGAGCGACCACTCAGTCCGTGAGGAGGAGTGAGTCACAACTTCTGTAGGGCGAGGAGCGCTAATAAGGTCTGTGGGAGGGCGTCTCAGCTGGGAGGCGGGTCGGGCACACGAGGACGACAACAAATAAACAAAATGGAGGCGGGGGAGGAGCAGAGCGGAGCGCTATTGGTAAATGCGCAAACAATGTAGGAAAGTACTAAATTGAAGGCTAGTGCGTTAATTCCACAAAGCGCTAAACAGAGTACACAGCAGGCGATAAAGAAATGCAGCTTTGAAAGCGAATGTTCAACAGAGCAGCGCTACGATATTTGAGAGCTAGAGCGCTAATTCCACAAAGCATTTAGCAAAGCACACAGCAGGCTATAAACAAATGCAGCTTTGAAAGCGAAATGTTCAGCAGAGCAGCGCTACGATACCAGGCTTCAGCCAGGGACCCAGGGAGCGACCACTCAGTCCGTGAGGAGGAGTGAGTCACAACTTCTGTAGGGCGAGGAGCGCTAATAAGGTCTGTGGGAGGGCGTCTCAGCTGGGAGGCGGGTCGGGCACACGAGGACGACAACAAATAAACAAAATGGAGGCGGGGGAGGAGCAGAGCGGAGCGCTATTGGTAAATGCGCAAACAATGTAGGAAAGTACTAAATTGAAGGCTAGTGCGTTAATTCCACAAAGCGCTAAACAGAGTACACAGCAGGCGATAAAGAAATGCAGCTTTGAAAGCGAATGTTCAACAGAGCAGCGCTACGATATTTGAGAGCTAGAGCGCTAATTCCACAAAGCATTTAGCAAAGCACACAGCAGGCTATAAACAAATGCAGCTTTGAAAGCGAAATGTTCAGCAGAGCAGCGCTACGATACCAGGCTTCAGCCAGGGACCCAGGGAGCGACCACTCAGTCCGTGAGGAGGAGTGAGTCACAACTTCTGTAGGGCGAGGAGCGCTAATAAGGTCTGTGGGAGGGCGTCTCAGCTGGGAGGCGGGTCGGGCACACGAGGACGACAACAAATAAACAAAATGGAGGCGGGGGGAGGAGCAGAGCGGAGCGCTATTGGTAAATGCGCAAACAATGTAGGAAAGTACTAAATTGAAGGCTAGTGCGTTAATTCCACAAAGCGCTAAACAGAGTACACAGCAGGCGATAAAGAAATGCAGCTTTGAAAGCGAATGTTCAACAGAGCAGCGCTACGATATTTGAGAGCTAGAGCGCTAATTCCACAAAGCATTTAGCAAAGCACACAGCAGGCTATAAACAAATGCAGCTTTGAAAGCGAAATGTTCAGCAGAGCAGCGCTACGATACCAGGCTTCAGCCAGGGACCCAGGGAGCGACCACTCAGTCCGTGAGGAGGAGTGAGTCACAACTTCTGTAGGGCGAGGAGCGCTAATAAGGTCTGTGGGAGGGCGTCTCAGCTGGGAGGTGGGTCGGGCACACGAGGACGACAACAAATAAACAAAATGGAGGCGGGGGGAGGAGCAGAGCGGAGCGCTATTGGTAAATGCGCAAACAATGTAGGAAAGTACTAAATTGAAGGCTAGTGCGTTAATTCCACAAAGCGCTAAACAGAGTACACAGCAGGCGATAAAGAAATGCAGCTTTGAAAGCGAATGTTCAACAGAGCAGCGCTACGATATTTGAGAGCTAGAGCGCTAATTCCACAAAGCATTTAGCAAAGCACACAGCAGGCTATAAACAAATGCAGCTTTGAAAGCGAAATGTTCAGCAGAGCAGCGCTACGATAACAGGCTTCAGCCAGGGACCCAGGGAGCGACCACTCAGTCCGTGAGGAGGAGTAGCAATGTACTGCCATCCTGGGACTACTAATTTAACAAACTGTTTGATCTTGGGCATATAACACAATCCGTGTGCCTTATCCACTGATCCAACAATACAGCAGCACTTTGAAACAGGATTTATGTGAGAAATAGCCACCAAAGGGGTACTCCCTGGCTCTGGCAAAGCTTGAGGTCCAGTTAGAACCACACGTCCATAAAGAGCTGAGCTTTCATGTAGCATCTGCCTGCCACCCTCTATCTAACCAGAATGTGGCGTTCTGGCTGGAGCTGCCGACTTTATCTGGGGAACCAGGTTCCAGTCTTGGCATCAGCTCAAGATCCTATGATTCTGGGCAAATCACTTAGTCTCTGTGTGCATAAGAAAAGAAAAGAATGTGTCCTTGTATAATGTAACTGGTTCTCATGTTAAGCACTCCAATACCTTCATGTCGCGTTTGTGCTATACAAAATTTCAAAAAATGTTTTTCATCCCTCATTCAAGGCTGTTTGCATCTAGGGTTGCCACTTGGCTGGTTTTCTGTCCTGTTCTGTTCTGTTTCATGTCCCGGCTGGTACCAAATCACCTAAAACTGTTATTTTTAGGCCTTATCTGTACATATAATAAAAACTTCAAATATAAACAGAAAACACATTTAATCGTGCTCTAGAGCTGCACCCATCCCTGAGTAATAATTCAGGTCAACAAAGACAGAAACGACTTGTTATAAATAATGCAGTTGCTTATGCTTAAAGTGGTAGTTATTAGTTTGTCCCGGCCTTTGCAAACTCCTAAAACAGCAACGAATGGCTTGGATTTTTCTCCTGCGAGGTGACAACCCTATTTGCATCCCAATATTTGAAGCTGATCCTGAACCTGCATGGTGCAGGGCCCCTCCTGTGCAACAACGGCCCCTCCCAGACACTGACAAGCATCTCTTCCAAAGCTCATTAGGACTGAAGTAGTGGGAGATGCTTGTCGTACCGAAGGGACTTCCCCTGTTCCTATCAGCGCACCACATGCCTGCGAGGCAGGGCTGGACAGGGATCGCAAATCAGCCCTGGCAATTAAGTTCGACCAGCCTCCAGGGGGAGGGGAGGGTGCTGGCCGAAACTCCGCTGCAGCTTAGGCTATTGTTATAAGGGGCTGATTACAAAACCGGTACCCACTAACAAAAATGACCTCTCCCGTCCAAAACCGGCCCCCACCATTCCGGTACAATGGGAAAATGCCGGTGCCCGCTACGGCCAGTCCGGCCCAGCTTCGGGCCAGGAGACAAGTGCCCCTCCCCATGGCCTAGCAGCGTTGGAGCATAGGTGCAAGACCCCATATTGGTGGACTGAGTGCAGGGCCCTGGGCCATTGCCCATGCCTATCGCCATCCCTGAGCAGATGATATTTGTCATAAAAGGTTGAGCATTGTAGCTCTGCCACACTTTTATTTTGTATTTATATGGTTGAGTGTTAAGTTCTAGACAGCTCTAAGCATGGGCTTTGGTTTAACATTGGCAGGTTCCTTGTCAACTGTTCATTTCCACTTATACATAGTGTATTACTTAGTGAATATTCAGGATTCAACCTCGACTTGAACAAACCATGTAGTCATCACTCACCCTCTACAAATAAATTACACCCTTTTCTTAAGTTCAGAGGTTTTTATGCCAAGTTTGTGTCACAGTGGTTCTTTGGGCCTGGGAGATACCAGTCCTTCTCTACAGCCCAGGTCTGCATCCTTTTATTTTGACCCCATTCCAGACTCTTACCTCCGTTCTCGTAAACAGGAAGGTCTTGTGTCGTTCCGGGTGCATCTGCAAAGTTCGCTGGGGTAAGGCCACTGGGACCCTAAATCGTATTGCCTCTGAGAGCCCTGGTACTTCACCTTTCCTGTCCTGATCTCTCTGAACACTGAAGGTTCTGATGTGATACTAGTTGCTATGGCCAGGGTTCTGAGTTGTGACATCACACAGACGATGCCTCAAGACCGGGTCGCTGTGTACATTTGAAGCCATGGCTTCCCTTGAACATTCTGAACATTGGGACCTAATACCCAGAACCACATTTCCACTCTATAAGCAGCGACATTACTTTTATATTATAGTATCACAGTCTTTAAAATTATGAATTGTATTATCATATTAAATATTGCATTTTGAGAAATATCATGGTGCCACGCTGGGCCAATGGGGATAGTTCCTGTGCTCTCACACCTCGTTTTTAACCATGTAAATCAGACAGTAACAGTTAGAGGTGCATGGTGTAGGCATAATGGTGTCTCGCTGTCTTTATTTACTTATGAAAGAAAATTAAATCAATCATTCATTCATTCATTCCAAGGGTCATTTGGTGCCCGATTGACTAATTCATTGTACTTTTGTGAATGTATGGAATATTTATGTGCCATGTAGAGGGTGGCAAATTGCTGGACTCATCCCCAGAATTCCTAACCATTCATACAAGTTGGCAACAAGCTATTGAACATTTTCATAGAAATGCTTGACAGTCACACACACTTCTTGAGTATCTCTATGCTCTGTTGCACAATGCCTGTGGTGGGACTGCAATATACATTTTTCTCAGCCAAAGAGCAGGTACGAAATAGACACCATCAGTGCAAATGCCCTTTGGAAATAACCATTTACAGCATTGATATAACCACTGCAAGCTTCAGTCACTCACAGAATATATGTAGCTTGGGCATCAGTAATTTATGAGGCCCTCTTCCACAGACCAGGCACAACTCAACATCAAGCACCAAACAAAGAACATGTCCAGCACAACAGAATCAGAGCAAGCTTCCATCCCTTACAAAACATGACACAACATGCCCTATTATGGGTATCAGTAGAACCAACCTTTCTCACACAAAGAATGAATCAGTGGGTCAAGCATGTATGTATGACAGAACTGGTAACACAAGGAAAGCAATAGTGCAAGCTTCCCTCATTATCATATAAGTTGCAGTGTGGATACCTACAGTGTAGTCCTCACTGCATCAAGGAGCAAGTTCAGCATGGCCATCATCAGTGCAAGCGTCTCCCTTTCAAAGAATAAGCACAGCAAGGGCATGACACCTTCAACCTTCCTATGATGAAGGAACATGCACAGCATTGACATCACCAATGAAAGCTTCATACACTCACAGAATATGCATAGAATTAGCACCAGGGGAGTAAGCTGCCCTCCTTTACAGAAGAGTGGAGCACAGGCGTCAGCAGTGCAGGCTTTGCTTGCTACAACCACAGGGACTCCATGGAGGTAAGCGGGGCACAAGTTCCTCTCTCTCTGACCATGTTTTACACCTTCCCACACTAGGCACCTCAAGGGCATCAACTGAGCAAGACTCCCTCACTATGACAAAAGGTACACCTTGGGCATCAGCATTGCAGTGTTCACCTCATGATAGAGTGGGCCCAGCATGTCAATCAGAAATGTGTGTTTCCCTCTGTTAAAGAAAATGTGTGACATTAGCGTCACCAGTGCAAACTTCCTCTGATAATAGAACATGTCCTGCATGGACATCACCAGTGCAAGCTTGCCTTGATAACTGAACATATGCTGCCTGGACATCACCAGTGGAAGAGTCCCTTGATAATTGAACATATGCTGCCTGGACATCACCAGTGCAAGCTTCCCTTGATAATTGAACATATGCTGCCTGGACATCACCAGTGGAAGCTTGCCTTGATAACTGAACATATGCTGCCTGGACATCACCAGTGCAAGCTTCCCTTGATAATTAAACATATGCTGCCTGGACATCACCAGTGGAAGCTTGCCTTGATAACTGAACATATGCAGCCTAGACATCACCAGTGGAAGAGTCCCTTGATAATTGAACATATGCTGCCTGGACATCACCAGTGCAAGCTTCCCTTGATAATTGAACGTATGCTGCCTGGACATCACCAGTGCAAGCTTCCCTTGATAATTAAACATATGCTGCCTGGACATCACCAGTGGAAGCTTGCCTTGAAAACTGAACATATGCAGCATGAGCAACACCAATGCAAGCTTCCCTCCCTCACAGACTATGTACAGCATGGTCTTCAAAAGTGTGAGTTGTCCTACCGCAGAGAACAGACATAACAAATGAATAGAAGTGCATGCTTTACCCCCCACCGAGCTGATGCACTATGGGAATCAGTAATGCAAACTTCCCTAATACAAAGAACAAGTTCTTCTTGGACATCAGAAGCGCAAGCTTTACTACCTGACATAGCAGGTAATGCATGGACACCAATAGTGCAAGCTTCCCACACTAATGCAAAAGGTATATCACAAACATTAACAGGGTAAAATTCGCTCCCTCAGAGTGCTAGAATGGACATGTGTGAAGCAAGATTCCTTTTCTCACAGAACCTGATTCTTATAGACATCAGAAGTGCACATTTCCTCATGCTCAGAGAAGTAGAGCATGACAGCAGGAGTGGCAGCGTCATTCCCTCACAGAACAGAATTCATATAGACATCAGAAGTGCACATTTCCTTGTGCTCAGAGAGGTACAGCATGGCAGCAGGAGTGGCAGCAACATTCCCTCACATAACAGGTGCAGCATTGACATTAGATATGTAAGGTTCCTCCATTACCAAAACAGGTACACAAGGGACATTAGTAGTGAGCATCTAGTGGCATCTAGTGATCTTTCTGCCCCCGGGGGGCAGATTGGGGCTACTACCCCCATCTGCACCTCAGGGGGGCAGAAAGACTCTAATTGTGCAGGGGGGTGGGGGCAATGGCAATCCCATATTGGGCAGCCCCTACCCCTCATTTATGGGTTAAAAAAATCCCTGGTTCTAGTGGGCTTTCTGCCCCCCCACCCCCCCCCCCCCCCCTCGGGATGCTGATTAGAGCTGGAGCCCCCATCTGCCCCCGGGGGGGCAAAAAAACTGAATTAAGCCTAATATTTATGGGGGAGCAAAGACTCTTGTCAAAGGGGCCAATCCCCCCTACCTGGTGCCTAGTGGATGGATCCCTTCTCCCGTCTTTCTACGTGCTCAGGGGGCTGAGACAGCCCCCTGAGCACATAGAAAGTTAACTGAAATTAGCCTCAATGCTCATTTTAGTTTCTGTTTCTGTACAAGAAGTCAGCACGACGTGCACTCTGATCTTCATTTCACAGAAACAACACAGACAGCCTCGGGAGCTGAGGAAGCCCTTCCCCAGCTCCCGAGGCTGTCAGTGGGGAAAAGGAAAGTCCTCTGGTGCCCGCACCAGAGGGATTTCCCGTGTCATGTGTGAGGACAGCCGGAAGCCGTCCTGCGCACACAAGCACCTTGGCGCAGGATGTTTCCCGGCCGTCCCACGCATGGAAGGGGTTAAGGGAGCCAGTGTGAATAAAAGCTCCAAGATGGTTTCCAACATTCCCATTGCAAGATAGGGTATGTGCAAAAAAGATGTGAAAGGAAATAAAACAGTTGAAAATAGTTTGTCTTCTAACAAAACCTTCACCCTAGTCACTGAGAAACGCCAGAAATGACCAGAATACAATCATAAGTAGGATAAAGGGGTTTAATGTCATGTGTAAGGAGCAATGGCTACAGCACCCCTATCAACGTTCTCTGAAGCCTTTAAATATTCTGACACTAAAATTTAGTAGACAAATACATGGATCCAGAGTGCATTTAATGTAGTAAATTAGCATAATGCAAATTCAGTTAACTGATTTGAGATGCATCTCTTCTCATTTAATTTCTCCTAATTTTGAACAATTAAAAAATGCCCACTAAGTGGTCCATTTCCTTGGGTCTCATAGTGCTGGACTGCCCCATGGGAGAGAGGTCAGGCCTCCCGGGTTGTGTCCGGTCAGTATATTACCATAGTATTTTCATGTATAAAACAGATCAGAAAAGCAAAAAATCTCCATATAGCTTCTAGACCTATAACAATATAGACCAAAATATCCGTGCCTCATCAGCTAAGTAAAATCTCTCAGTTTGGAAGTGCTCAAAATATAAAAACAAATGGCGGAAGCAGAGGTCTTCAAATTGAGATGAGGCTTCCCTGGTGGACCTCAGTTTAAAATAGGGGGTATCAGCCTCAGCAATGGCTGGGATTAATTCACGCATTCTATCCTTCCCATTTTTAGCTACTTTAGTGAGTTGCCCTAAGAGGGACGGGTATCCCCAGACGTGGGCCCTGTGCTCACGTTGTTAATGGAACCAAGCTATACCTGGCTGATGATCCCTAACTACGGCGGCACCTGTCCTGGGTTGCTTGTGTTCCGGCTCAGGGAGGACATGGCCTGGTAGATTGGCCTGGTCTGTTCCTATTGGAGCAGGGTCAAGACTGATTTGCATATGGCTTGGTCCAAACTGAGGTAGCAAGGTGTGAAAATAATGGAGTGGGATGCAGCCTGCGGAATTACCAGTTGGTGTGATTAATTCAGGCATTCCATTCATCAATGTTTGTAGACTTTTTGTAGAGAGCAAAATACAGCTACAATTTGGGAGCATGGGACCCATAACCCCGCGAGGCCCAACTCCCACTGCGCTTACTGCACTATTGATATCTCTGCCTTTCAGAGGCACCTCTTGCCATGGGCTTTGCAGCTATGGACCAGTGCTGAAAGGCCCAACGCAGCAGGCTTTCTTCCTTATGCCTCCCAGCACTGGAACACAGGAAGTAGGCCTAGGGGAGGATGGACTTTTCTTGACCTTTGAAGATCTGGACCGTGGCTGTGCGGTGCATGAGAGAAGGGACCAGTGGCATAGTAATGTAGCCATGGGCCCTAATGTAAGAAAATGGTGCTGGTCAGTAAAGTGCAGCCATAATCTGGGTGCATTGGTCCCAGAAACATCCATGATCCCGGGTGCACTGCACATGCTGCACCTGCTGCACCACTGACAGCTATACCCCTGAGAGAGGCCCCCAAAGAGCCTCACAGCCATAGTCCAGCTCTGCTATGCACGTGGACTGGTGCCTCCTCCCCTTTGTGTCCAATCAGGGTGGACTTTAATGCCCATTAGAGGGGGGCCTCTCCCATGCCTCACTGATGTGGAACATGGCTGCAATACTCATATAAGAGAGACAAGTAGCACAGCAATGGTGCCATGAGTGCTGGTGCAAAGTGAAAGCACCTCCTCACTCTTGCCCACTGGCTGCATAGTAAAATAAAGCCATAATTTGCGAACATTGAGCACGTAATACCCCTGGGCCCAGTGCCACTGCAACCGCTAAACTACTGATGGTGATGCCGCTAGCCAATGGCTATGCCAGGGCAGAAAGGGAATGAGTTAGGCCTTCTAATTGCATGCAAAGTGAAATCACAGGAATTGGCATCACAGGACATGGACCTTGACATCGACGTATGCACAGAGCCATGGTGCAGACTTGTGAGACAGTTTAAATGGGCCCTAGGGGAGGGGCCACATGAGGTGCCCTTCCCCACCTCCTGGGTTTCTAATCCAAGAGGATTAGGGAAGAGAGCCCACTAACCTGTGAACCTCGCAGATACATAGGCATCACAGCAAGGTGCAGGGGAGAGATGCCCTCTTCATGCCCTGGCAATGCTACAACATGGCTACGAGGCATAGGGTCGGGACCTCCACTCTCCTAGGCCTTGCAACCATGTTCTACTGCTGTGTGGCCCCAGAAAGGGATCCAGGATAGGGGAACCCTCTACCATTGGCCTCACAACAATAGTGTAGCACTGCAAGACGCAGGGATGTTCCCTTCCATGGACCACCTGACCCTGACCCTGACCCGCAGCTTTGAGACTCATGGGTTTGTTGTCCCATCTGTGGTTCTGAAAATTCCGGACCCTGCCACAATGGTGTACCAAGGCCTAAACACTCGTGCAGAAAATATCATCATACCACGACGAATTTGGTATCAATAGACCGGTAATGATCAGGACATTATGCCTGTGTATTTGCGTCACGATCGAGTGATGCTATCACCCTTAAATCACTGTTCTTGTCCTGAGCCCACGGCATCCATCTTGTGTCTTGCCCTCATATAGTCAATTGATTAAAGGCTGAATTTGATCCAAAGGACACGTCCACCTTTCTCTGACTCCTATTTGACCTGAACAGGCTGAATCTGCCTACGTGATGTTGGCCTCACCAAACCAGTCCATGCCCTCTAGTCAATCTATATTAAAGATCTGAGCAACTTGTTGTGTACATTGGCCTGAGCAAGATTAGAAGGCCGAATACAGTAGCCATGCCTGTTTATGACCCACAAGCATCCCTTATCCTACATTTCTATCTTCCACACCTGGCTCTGTTTCTCTGCTCCTGGGCTTTTACAATGGGGAGGTGACTGTTTATATGATAGGGAGGAAACCAGATCTATTGTGAGCTTCTCCGGCCTGCACAGGAAAATATGTGAAGTTTGACATATGTTCATGATGGAAGATGGGTTGGTCAGTTTGGGCAAGTAGAATGGAATTCATAATTATAGCCTGCTTTGTTATGGTACCATGGGAGCGACCTACAATGATGTGTGTCACAGCAAGAATGTGAGCCTAGGGGCAAACTTTTTGTATAAAAAGCCTGCCTGAGAAAGCTCAGGCAGGCTCCCTCTTTCAATTGTAAAACTACGGTTGGACGACGAAGCCTCAAAATTAATTATAATAAAGATGTCTTTTAATTTTACAGATTGGCTGTTAATTCCTTTGCTGCTTTATTATGCGAACTGCTGGATAGATCCCTGGTGGGGAGAGTGAGTCATTTTCTACTTTTCATCAGTTGGCACCCAACGTGGGGCCTTATCATGGAGTGGTTATCTACAGGAGTATTTTGTCAAAGGATGGAAGAACTGCTGGGGAAGACAAGATAGAATTCTACCAAAAAGAGGTACTCTGGGCACAGGGTTTTCTGGGGGATTATCTGTCTCTGTGGCCCAGTATGTTTTTCGATTTTTCTGACTTAAAACTCTCCTAAAGATGTCACTCCTGACTAAGGAACCCATTCTTTTTTTGCTGTAAGTATTTTTTAACAGACTGTTAGTGCAGTGGGGAATTGACAGTTATAATCTGGACAAATATTTGTGTATATGCAAATTGCAATTTGTATAGGCAGTTGAAGAGATATTTTCTCCATCTGTTTTAGTTGAAGAATAAAAATGGGTCGCTCCCAGTCCTTTGGTTCTGAGTCCTTAGTTATTTATTGGTCGCAGAAATGTGACGCAGTCCTTAGTTATTTATTGGTCGCAGAAATGTGACGCTTTGGTTTGGGTACCGGTACATTTGGTTCATTTGGTAGGCCTTTGGTTGCTGTGGTTCAGATTATCGTTGAATAATCTTCCTCAGTATTGGTTCCTTAGTTTTATTTGAACACTGCAGTATTCAAAAACCGTGGGTCACGTACATTTGCGTGTATATCGTTGGAGATAGCCCCATGAAGTTTGAAACCCGACTAGTGAGCGCAGATGCCTGGTCGCGGTATTTTGTTTGGTATTAGTATTGACTAGGTTGCAACAAAGGATTCCCGGTTGGAGGATTCGCGTCTGATACCTCCGGTTGGAAATCCAATTTATGAGCTCTCTTTAAAGGTCTGTGAGGCTGTCTCTTTTGCAGCCTTCTGGAAATCTGTTGAAGAATTAAAAAAAACAAGAAAAATAGGAACTAAAACGTTTTTGTTGTAAATATGGTTTACAACTAGTTTTGGCAGGTTATTTTTTAAGACAGTCTGTAGGCTGTTCCTTGTTCCTGTCCTAAGTGTTGACCTATGGGTTAAAATGTGTGTTTAAATGTCTATGTTGTTTGTGGGTTTTGTTGTAAATTGCGATGACGCTATGTACAAGAAATGGGTGGAGAGCGCAGTTTTGTGTGTCCTGAGTGTTTGACCCCCTTCTGTCTTGTGTCTGGAATGAGCTCAATGTATGTATGTGTATGGGTCACGTTCAATAGATGTAAATAAGGCTCCAAAGAAAAAAAAATGAAAAAACTAAATTGCCTGTTCAGTAATCTCGCGCATTCCCAGTTAGGCAGCTGCGCTTAGGCTTGTGTGTTAATATGTATCTAAATAATAGGCAAGGGATGTAGTGAGCATTTTATATGTAGAACAGTCACAAATAGCAATAATTAGGCTTCATTAGGAGTAAATAATTATTAATTATGAAAAATAATTATTAAAAACAAAGTGCTACAAAAATCGTTTTTTTAATATTTGTGAAGCTTAACACTCATACTATGACCCCCTAGCATTAAAATGTTTGATTTAAGTTATGTTGTACCACGAAAATGACCAAACACGTCTGTGCGCAATTTCCCTTACCCTAGGCGCAAACAAGCTCATTTCTATAAGGTATAACTTAGTATTTTCAAAAGTATGACTCATAAATTAGGTATTAGACATTCTAATAATACCCATTAAGCAATAAAATTATAGAATATTTATTTCATAGTATCCAGAATGCAAAAGTCGATTTTCAGACAAATAGACTGTTTTGAATGGTTTCAGGGCCCCTTTTTAAAGCGTCTCTTTAGTAAATGCATACATTTAGATCTTAATATATATGTTTGCAGGTTGTGCCTTCTTATGATACAGCGAGTCAATGTGTCATAGAAATTGTTTTAAATATAGTGAAATATTGCAGGTTATGTGGAAGTGGTTAAACCTACTGGCCTTGTCAGCTTCAGTTACCACGAGCAGGGGACTGGCAGAACCTGTATAACGTGTTCCAGCAGTAGTGGCTGAGATGTTATCTTGTAAGGCTGTCTTGTTGACATTTGTGACCTTTTAATTAGGGCCTCCTGTGGAATGCAGCATGACATGGTTAAACATGCATCTGATGCTAACTTCAGCTGCCTCTTTATATTTAAATCCCTGCCCCTGCCATGGTCCTGACCTGAGGTCACTTGAATAGCCTGACTTGCTCCGATAAATTTAATTCCTGCTCATGCTTATAATTTAAAAGTGTCTTCTTAAAGAGTTACAAATTTGACATTAGCTGGGATGGGGTTTTTGTTTCTGAACTAAACTAAAATGAGCAGAGGATGCAGGGCCCATGTACAGCAATGATGATTGCATTTTAGCCAAAGAATAAATAATAGCTCCAGCATGTTCCTCAAAACGCTTGTTGTTTGGTAAATTATGTCACCAACACATTTATTTTCAATTAGATATGTGCTGACACAGCATTGCATCCCGCTAATAATAATAAAAGGAACACTATTTAATTTGTAAAACTGCAGCCTCATTTGTCAATACCCTGAAGGATTGTAGAGCCCACACGTGGTTTGCATAGCTCCCAGTTGCTTTCAAAATGCTGCACACAAGCGCTTTATATGAGATGTAGTTGATTGTATATGATTTAAATTTGTAACCTTCATTCAGTGCAGGCTGGCTTGTTCTCATTTACCGCATTCACATTACATCTGCGTTAAAAGCGCACATCTGAGATAATAAACAAATAGGAAAGGTATTCCTCATGCAAAATTGTAGCACCTGCACTTCATGTCTTACAAATTAAGCACAGTGTAAAATGAGGGAACATGATTTAAAAAGGGCAAATGCAAAAGTGATTTCTTTGAGAAAACAAATATCAAACATTCTGCTAAATGATCTGTAGAACTGGTATATGTGTGTCTCCATGCTAGGAACAAATTTTTTTTAAGTTAAGTTTATTTGACAAAATGAAAAACGAAGTGTTACATTGAGTTTTAGATAGGCAATAAGTAGAAACCCTTCCCCAAAATTCTGCAACTTAAAGGCCTTAGGCCTGAGTGAGAACGGGCGTTTTTGCAAGGTACATAAAAAAGTTACAGGTAAGTAATGAAAAGTTTTTATATGTCACGTTGTGTCATGTTTTGTAGTCTGATAAAAAGGGTTATAATTGATGTTGTATTATGAGAAATGTGTGTGTTGTGTATTTTTTTTGCTTCTTCCTACAGATAATTCATGGATTAATTCACAAGACACGTGAGTTGGATGGTTGAAGAGAAATTTTTTTTTTGCGTAATTTCTTTAAGAAAAAATATGTGTGTTTATGTTTCATTTGTACATTTGGTCCACTGAAACGTGTTATTTGACACAGCAACATTATAGTTGACTGCAGGGTATCAATTACCTGATGCCCTGCTGTCAAAAAGGAGGATATAGGATTTTAGACTTGACAATTGAGATTGGGCTGTAGGTTTATAGTGTAAATTACATGTGCCATGGTATTGTGCATGACCACTTTTTCATATATGCTATTGTTTTGTCTGTACTGCTTCTTTGTGTTTTATATACAGCAAGTATATCTGATGGCTTGATATGCGTATTTATTTTTTTAATTTTTGTGTGTATGTTCTGTTCTATGGTGCTACTTTTGTGTACAAGTTCCCCTGTGTTGTGAAGCAACGCATATGACGATATGCATTGTTTCACAATAAATTGGATGAATTTGTATTAAGATAAATTTCACAGATATGGACCCCATACTGTGAGCGAGTAAGGCAGCTGTTTTTCCAGTGCATGCCTAATTTGGCTGTAATGATTTTTTTAAGAAAACTAAAATGATATACTGGATCAAAGATTGCCATCCGTTGTTAGTCACTTAACTGCCCTTTTTCCTTAAGGACAGGCAGCTCTGCATTTATGTATCCTTGATTGGGCCTAAGGATGGAATTATAGTTCTGTGACTAAAAGTGGCATAATTTCTATATTGCATTTCTGTTTTCCCAACTAGCATATGGCTTTGCTTTGCCATCCCTGAAGAACCAACCAAACATTAGTTAGAATTACCATATAGGGTGTAGTTGTCAGCGGTAAAGTTAAATTGGTGTAACATTGGTCTTTCATGTATCCCCGTGCTCTTGGTGCTGTGTCACATGCCTTAGGCCACCCAAGCAAACTCTTGTCCTTCCTATAGATTTTTCTTTTTGCTTCTTCCCTGACCAATGTCGCATCATGTTTAGTTATTGAAGATTTTAGTTGTGTCCTACTTCCATTTTTTTTTCCCTTCTCCATCTTCCTTTCACCAGTCAGCCCATTTATTATTATGGGTGTATTGTTCTTGTTCACACTTCTAAACTGCAGTGATGTAGTAGGAACCCCCCTTATGCCACATAAATTCCCTTTTGATTGATCAGACTAGTTTTCAAGAATTTTCCTTAGGCCCACTTCAAATGTCTTTTCAGACTGACTGTCAGGATAGTGATAGCCTGGTTAATTGACCCAATACAAGTTTTCCATCTCAATAGGAGATTTTTCCATCTCAATAGGAGATACCTCAAGTTTACATTCTTTTTAGTACGACATATCTTTAATGTCTATTTTTAATTTTTCAGTTCTCTTCTGTTTCTGCTGTTTCAATTTTTTTTATAAGATGTGTTCTAATCATGCAGATACCAGGACTCTCTAGTTCTTGTCCCTTTTGTCTGCACAAGTTGATCAGTAGCCTTTGTATTACATAGCGCATTTGATGCACATTGTTTAAAGAAGGGACTTCTTCATGTCCTTGATAATGTGTATTATGTCATTGCTCTATTTGAGATGTTCTAGATAAGGAGTTTAGGAACACCTAGGCTTCATCATTAAGGAGAATATGTATTTACCCCATTAAATAATGTACCCCATTAGACAATGCCACTGTGTGAGGGCATCCATTTAGGTTCCCATGACATATTGCCACTCCTTTGCAGATTACAGGCCACTTGCTTGCAGTCCTCTTGTCAAAAAAGCCAAACCATTAACTGTTTTTGTATCTGACTTGAAGGAAACTAACAATTGTGTTACATTTTCTATATCACTAGGCTGCGGGATCTTCCAGAGTCAAAAAGGAAGAATGTTATCCTGCAGACCGGTGATCAAAAAAAAAAAAGCCTGGTCCCCATCAGTGAGCATGGCAGACGACTACAGACTTCTTGGCCCTGAAATTCCTAACAGCAATCAGCAGCGTGGACAGCAATCAGCAGCGTGAACAGCAGTCAGCAGCATGGTCATCAGCATGGACAGCGATCATCAGCGTGCCTCCAGTGGTACCTCCTAAGCAAGCCATTTGTTTCATCAGAAGGCGTTGTGAAAAGAAAAGAAAAAAGGAGCTGTTTTGCCTCAGAAGTTCAGTGCAAAGATGCGAAGGATCCCTGCTTTTGATGGCAGGACTGTCATCCACTTTGTGCAATTTGTTCAAACTGTCATGTGCTTGAACCTCTGGCAGCGCGCGGTCCCCTGATCCCCTTGGCCCGAGTTTTGGCCTCACCCACACCTCTTTTGCTTTGCACCAGCGGAACGGCAGTGCACCCAAGGATCCACATTTGGAAAAAGGCACTACCTTCTGGTGCCAATGAGAGAGCAGCTTGAGCGTCCTCTGACACTAAATGATGAGTGTTGGAGTCTGAAAGTGCTGCTGATTTTGCTAAGTGGTGCTTGTTTCTGCACGAGATGTTTTGTGCCCTTGATCTATGAAGAGCACATTTCCTGAGGTGTCACAGAGAAGAGACACTGGTGCATTGTTTTGAGACATTGAGACTTTCGAGTGAGCTGTGAGTGTTTGCCCGGAGGGCACCCCTACTAAACAGTATTGTCTTCTCATGAAAAAGCCTGAATTGAAGAGGCCCAACGCGAAGAAGACACTGGAAGCGGATTTGATGGACAAAAGAAGCCTGCAAGGAGAGGCTTTGGTGGACTCTGGGTATTTTCTTTGAGCTTGCATAGAATTGGAGTTTGGAAACTAATTTTTGCTGCTTTGCTGGCATTTGTTTTAAAGTACTATTCTGTTTAGTAAAAGCAGATTGAAGTCTCTCTGTGGAAGTCTATCCCTTTTTTTCATCTGAGAGCATTGATCAGGAACGCCACTGTTTCACTTGAACATATAATAGATTACTGAAATGCATAGGAAGCTATATAAGAATGTTATTAGATAATTCTAGGATTTGCCTTCTGTTTAGGATTGTGGAAAATTATGATTTCATTCGTAATAATGGTCACTACGTCCTCCCGTGTTCTATATGTTCTCAACAACGTGTTTTCTAGTGTTATTCTAAAATGACATTGTCTTTTATGGGTGGGATTGTTTTTGTTGCTACCCAATTGACATCTGTACCCACCTCCCAACCTATGTCTCTTCCTACTATTACTTCTTTGCATTTGACTTTTGCTTTTCCTTTTCTCTCTTGCTTTTTCTGAAATTGTATTATGGTTTTCTGTTAAATTTTTGATTGGTTACCATTTGCCAGTTGCAGGGTCACGTAGGAGTACAAACGGTTCAGTTTGTGACCTGAGTAGTGGCAGTAGGCCTGCAGGACTTGCAGTGTCCCTATGACCTGCTAATAATCACAGCTGAAGTACTCTATCAAGATTGCGTGAGCGACATTAGAAAATGGAGATTGTATTGAGGAATGACGATAAAAAGCAAGAGATGAAAAACCGAAATTATAGAATGTTGTTCTCTAAGTGTGGTATTACTTTATCTATTTTAATACTTTTATGTATTCTATTAGTTACTATATTCTGGTTTATTTCTCCTACACAATTGACGTCTGCACCAACTTCTCAACCTACTCTTTCTTTACTGTTTCTTCACATGACTTTCGTATTTTACCTGAACATACATTGGTTAGGCCAGAGTTTACTGATAGACCCTTCTGTACAGCTTCTACATCAACACTAGAACATCACTAATTGTTGGGTGGGTGATCTTATACCACATACTACAGATAGAGGTGTTCACTATTTGGTCCTGCCATATATGGCCTTTGTACCACTACGTGTGTAAGAAGACTTGTCCCGAGAGAGTTGCTAAGTAGTAAGATAATACTACAGCAACCACTTGATGATCTGATAAGTATAGACCTAGATTCAGACTGACATGGGTTTAGGTTATTGCCTATATAAGGGCAAAAGGAGCGTCTGTGGTTCTGAAAATTCCGGACCCTGCCACAATGGTGTACCAAGGCCTAAACACTCGTGCAGAAAATATCATCATACCACGACGAATTTGGTATCAATAGACCGGTAATGATCAGGACATTATGCCTGTGTATTTGCGTCACGATCGAGTGATGCTATCACCCTTAAATCACTGTTCTTGTCCTGAGCCCACGGCATCCATCTTGTGTCTTGCCCTCATATAGTCAATTGATTAAAGGCTGAATTTGATCCAAAGGACACGTCCACCTTTCTCTGACTCCTATTTGACCTGAACAGGCTGAATCTGCCTACGTGATGTTGGCCTCACCAAACCAGTCCATGCCCTCTAGTCAATCTATATTAAAGATCTGAGCAACTTGTTGTGTACATTGGCCTGAGCAAGATTAGAAGGCCGAATACAGTAGCCATGCCTGTTTATGACCCACAAGCATCCCTTATCCTACATTTCTATCTTCCACACCTGGCTCTGTTTCTCTGCTCCTGGGCTTTTACAATGGGGAGGTGACTGTTTATATGATAGGGAGGAAACCAGATCTATTGTGAGCTTCTCCGGCCTGCACAGGAAAATATGTGAAGTTTGACATATGTTCATGATGGAAGATGGGTTGGTCAGTTTGGGCAAGTAGAATGGAATTCATAATTATAGCCTGCTTTGTTATGGTACCATGGGAGCGACCTACAATGATGTGTGTCACAGCAAGAATGTGAGCCTAGGGGCAAACTTTTTGTATAAAAAGCCTGCCTGAGAAAGCTCAGGCAGGCTCCCTCTTTCAATTGTAAAACTACGGTTGGACGACGAAGCCTCAAAATTAATTATAATAAAGATGTCTTTTAATTTTACAGATTGGCTGTTAATTCCTTTGCTGCTTTATTATGCAAACTGCTGGATAGATCCCTGGTGGGGAGAGTGAGTCATTTTCTACTTTTCATCACATCCTCTAGCCACACAGCCATGATGTAGTGCTGCAAAGCCCCTGGGATGTGGCCCCACTGCCCAGGACTTCACATCCATTGTCTGGTGCTGCAAGACCTCGAGAAGGAGAGTCCTCTTCCCCGGGCTTCCCAGCCATGTTCCCCAGTCATAGCTGCAAGCACCAAGTAAGGACTTCACAGGAGAATGTATGCCTTTGGAGAAACACTGCACATGTGGAGACACATTTTGAGTGCAGATACTTGGAAAAATGTTTATTGGGGAGCAGAGGAACCAAGAGTCACTTAGCAGATTGTGTGGGTTTCATTCTAAATCTCCCCTCTAAAACAAGTCATGTTTAAAGATAACTCAGCTGGAGATTAAGGGCTATATGTACAATGAAATGGCAGAGAAAGGTGTTAGCCTTCCTGGCTTAACGCCTCTCTCCACCACTTCTGAAACGCAAGGCTGCACCATATTTACAAGAATGTGGTACAGCCTTGCATTTCCCCCTGTGGTGGCACTAAGTTTAGTAACTTAGCGCCAATGCAGGCACCCTTGCACCATAGTTCAAGGGTGTCTGCATGCAGGGGAGGATTGTTTATGTGTAGGAAGGAGACCCTTCCTGCACATAAACAATCCTAAAATGCCATTCTGTCCCTTTCATGTGTGCTGCTTTATGCAGCACACATGAAAGTGACAAAATGTGTTTTTGTAGTTTGTTTATGTACAGAAAGGGACACATTCCTGTACATGAACAGACCATGGCATTTTGCTTGTTCCATGTGTGCTGCACACTGCAGCACACACGGAAAAAGTAAAATGAGTAGAAATATTGCATCTCTCCCTGTTTCGCCAACTTAAAAAACATTTTTTACCTGGTCTTAATTTTGGTGATGCCTCTATGTATGCCACCCTTGTCCATAGGGGGCAGTGTAAAAATAAATGGGTGTTGCGGTGGAACGCCCACCGCAACACCCACTGCCCACCCCTTTCATGCTAATCCTAGCGAGCGGGAAAGGGGGCCTTATCAGCAAGGTAGCATCAAGCCATGTTAAGTGGCTTAACGCTGATTGTAAATATGACGCAGCCCCTATCGACACCACAACATCAATATAGGTGACGTTGTGGTGGTGATAGAGGTTGTTACATATGCCCCTGAGTTTCTAGAGTGTGATTACTCTTTATGATATGTTTGAGTTCTAATCCTTTTACCACCTATTGGAGTAAGCCTTGACTGCTCATAATTGCAAATTTCGAGCGACAAGTTTAGAAAAGTCACAATATTAAATCTGGTTGATAGCTTTATTTCAATATGCAGGTATATCTTAAAAGCATTACATGCATGTATAAAACTGCAGATCATCAATTTAAAAATGCATTCAAGAATTAAAACAAGTAAAAAATGCCATTGATACATACAATAAATTAATTAAAAATGAATTAGATTGAAATAGACAGTCTTTTGTAGCGAATCAACCATGCCCATTTAAAAAATTTTGAGACACCACAGACTATAGGGGGAAGTGTCAGTTAGTAGAATACGTAACGCCACCATGTGCTGGCGTGTCCCCATAAGTCTGCATAGAGGTTTGAGCCAACACCTCCTTGGTCAGGAATAATCGGGGCACTCAAAAAAGATATGTGCCACCGTCTCGGGCCTTGTGGAACAAAGGGCACAAAATGGCGATAACTGCACAGGCATTTTCCATCTGGAAAGGAGATCCCCTATCGGAAGAGTGCCCACTCTGAACTTAAAGTAAAGAGCCCCATCAATTGGCATAGTAATCAAATCCAGATAGGGTTTGTAGGTCACAACGTCCTTGGTTTTTAGAAAAGCTGCGGTGGAATTGCAGTGACGGGCATTACCGATAAGTTGAGAGGAGACCCATTCCCAGTACAGTTTTTTCAGGGTAGCCTAGGGTGGAGCAGATTTTGTAGCCCAAGAAGCCCTCAAACCCAGTTCCCCCAAGAGGTTTTTGATATCCCTTAACCACTTAATCTTGTGCCAGCCCCCCATTCCCATCAACTCAGCCCCCCATTTCCATCACCTCAGACAGCCCATCAGCATATGATTTCAGTTCTGGGACCCTCCACAAGCGGGCCCATAGGAGCAGCGGCCGGAGGCGACGCTGGTCCTTGATCGATTTACAGCCCGCGTCCAGGAGTACCGGAACTGTGGGGGTGCTCAAGGGGAGAGCCAGTAGGTCTTTCAAAAATTTGCTCTCCGACTTGGATAGAGCCTCCAAGATGCAAAGACCCCATAGCTCCGCCCCGTATAACGCTGCAGTGACTCCTTCTTTGTAAATGTCAATTGCAGGTGCCACGGACTGTTTAGATGAGGCATGATACTCCCTTAACAGTGCCCCCCACCCTTTTATGGCTAAGAACCATCTTGTTAATATGGGGTGTCCAGCTCATAGCATCGCTCATACATATTCCCAAATAGTCAAACTCAGAGACTTTCTCCAGGGGAACAGAGTTCAAGACTGGAGCGCGTCCTAATTTCCGTGGTGGGTGCATGATCAGGTATTTTGTCTTTACCACATTAATCACCAAACCCCTTGCCAAACAAAATTCATGGAAACGATTAAGAAGCTTCTGGAGGCCCTGGGGAGTCTTGGCAATAAGGAAGGTGTTGTCTGCAAACAGCAGGGTAGGGATCCTTACTCCCCCCAGGGATGGTGCGTCTGCTGGTTCTTGAAGCAGGTGATCAACCACACCATTTACGTACAAGGAAAATAGTGTGGGAGCTAGCACACATCGCTGTCGGACGCCCCTGCAGACCGGGATCCTGTCAGTCTTTTCCCCATTCTGGCCCCAACGCACCTGGGCATAGTTATCTGTGTGGAGTTTGATCAGGAGCGACAGAATGAAAGGGGGCAACTCAAGACCCTGCAGAACCCTCCAGAGTTCCTCCCTAGGAACTAGGTCAAAGGCAGTCTTCAAGTCAATGAAGGCCAGATAAAGACTGCCTTTGCCCAGCACCACCACCTTCCAATGCAGTAGCATCAGTCTGAAGACCTGTTCAATGGTCCACGTTCCTGAGCGGAATCCCGCCTGAAAATCAGACAGAATATGGTTTTCGTCCACCCAGTGGAGAATCCTCCCCAAAATCGCCTTCCCCGCCACCTTTTGTGTCCAGTCAATTAGGCTTATCGGCCTATAGTTCCCCGGATTGTCCCAACATCCCTTTTTAAATATGGGAACAACCTCTGCCCCTTTCCATGATTCAGGAACGGGTCCTCCCTCCAAGATGGCATTCAGAAGGGCGGTTACCATTTTGCCCCATTCAGTCGGGTAGGCTCGGAGTAGGTCCCCTAGAAGCCCATCAGGACCGGCTTCCTTCAAGGGTACCAAGGACTTGATTACATTCACAACCTCCTGTAAAGTGAAGGGGTCGAGAACGCTGTCCACTGCCAAGAGGGCAGGGGAAAATGGCTCATTGAGCGACCCTTCTACCGTTGAGTATAAGGCCCTGAAGTGGTTAAACCAGATCTGGGCCGGGATAGTGCAAGTCCTCAACGTGTCATCAGGTCTGTTCCTGGATCCCACCAAGTTCCAGAAGCCGCTAGCGTCCTTTCCTTGACTAGCATCCAGAAGGTCCGCCCAAAACATTTCCTCCCACTCCTTTTTCGCTATTTTTAAGGTTTGGGTGTAGATCTTCCTAGCCGACCTGGTCCTAGTTTGGGACTTTGATTTGACTGCTTCCACCAGTGCTTTCTTACTAGCCCTACATTTATGGGTATACCAGCCCTGTCTTTTCAATGGGCGGGCCCGTGTCTTAGCCCCAGTGTGTCTAGTTGGAACAATAAACAAATTGCTTATGGCCGTGGTCAAATCGAAAAAGGTCCCTGACACCTCCTCAGGCCCGCCCTCAAGAGAGTCCAAATTACATTGGGCTGTGGTCGAAAATAGTGTTATAGCTGCAACCTTTTCCGCGGATAGAGTGAGCTTTGCCCACTTCAGCCGCCTACCACAATTCGAAACGAATGTTTCCCCAAGTTTAGCGATGGTACGAGGCCAAGGGCCCCCTTTACCTTCCGACCACCAGGGAGTCAGAGCGAGAGAGAGCAGGTTGTGATCGCTCTCAACGGACGTGATAATTTCCATATCCCTCACCAAGCTCCATAAGCACACGTCAAGCAAGATGTAGTCAATTCTTGATGTGTGGTAGGGCCTGTTGTACGTATCGGCTCCCGCCTTGTCAGAGCTTGACCTCCCATTGAGGGCCCTCAGATCAAATTCCATGCTAAGGGTGTTAATCTGGAGTGCCACTTCAGTCCACCTCTTGATCGGGGTTAGCTCTAAAGCCAGAATCCCCCTCCTTAGGTCCTCCTCCTCCAGATCCAGGGTGTCGTCCGAGCCCAAGGGCTCGAACGTACAGTTTAAATCGCCTGCAACCAGGGTACATGAATTGAATAGAGATGACCTTAACAGGCCCTCCAGGAGAGCAATAGTGGGCGACTGTCTACCTCCCTTTGTGCCCCGAGCATAGATGTTGTAAATGTTCAAGATGGCATGACCCCGGGCATCTTTTAGGGTGATGTTAAGGAGATCAGGGCAATAGGTCTTGGGGCTCCTCTCCTCTACAATTTAAAGAGGTTGCCACCCAGATGAGGAGGCCACCCGAGGGGTGTCCCCTCCCAGATGAAATAAAGTAGGAAGAATATCCCACCTTGTGGGTGGGCTCCCTGCTCCATGTTTCCTGGAAGATACAAATGGAGTACTCTTCCACAAGGGCATTCCAGTCCGGCAGGGCCAGCTTCCTGTCAATTCCAGCCACGTTCCAGCTGAAAATCCTAAGGACTGGATCCGTTACAGTTGGGACGCGGCTGGGCACGACATCACGGCGGACATCTTCCCCGACCGGAACGTGAGGTCTACTGCCCTCTCCATTGTTACCCTGCCTCCCACCAGGTTCCCGGATAACAGATGGGGCTATATGGTTAATTGTTGGGGTGGATGAGCTGGTCAACAGTGCAGTAGGATGGGCAACCCCGCCCGCTTTGTGATCCCCCAAGGCCACCCCACAGACATCATCAATTCAATAACCTGTAGAGTCCCGGTTCAAACCTGACCAAGCTGCCTGTGGGTGGAACTGTGGTGCCACCGGATACTCTGGGCAGCCACTAGTACTATGTTGTGTCTCAGCATAAGGTGGGCCGATGTAATTCATAACAGGCCGCGGGTAAAAATAAGTTAAGTCCACTACATCAATGCCTGGACCGCCCGCTACTTGGTTATGGTTACAGATTGTGTGTGCAACTCTGTTCTCTTTAAAGTTGACTTCCACACAATCTCCTTCTAGGCGTTTCTTGCCCTGTCCTACCCAGCCTACCCTACGCACTCCGAGAATCAGCCCATCCAGGCCCCTAGGTAGCGGTTTGTTGGATTTCAACCAATGCAGAGTTTTATTCTTTAAGGCCTGGTGGGTTTCAAGGTGAGCATCCTTCAGAGGGGGGACATTTATAAGAACAGCAACATATGGGTGGCACTCTGGGAGGAGATTTACTGGTGGGCTCTTTGGAGTCGCTTTCAGCAGTATGACTGATGAAAAGCCAACTCCCGGGCGGCTCGCAGCGGGTTTAGCCTGGGGAGCTGGGCCGACTCCCCTGCCATTGACCGCTACCTGAACCAAACGTTTAGACTTAGCCGAATCCCCACCAGCTGGCAACTTGGCATGGCCGGGTTTCGTATTTGAAGCTTTTGATGTCTCAAGGGAGCTTGAATGGACCTGGGCAGTATGTGTGGTGGTCCCAATTTTGGCCTCGGTAGGAGCTGCAGGTGCAGTGGTTGTGTCCTTACAGACTGCAGTAGTAAGTGCAGTCGTTATTCAGGGTAGAGCCTGCACTGCATTAACGGATACCCGCTTACCCATATTCCCGCCCATGCTATCCTCCCTGGCTCTTGACTGGAGTTTAATAAGGGTTTTCATTGAGAAAAAAATTTCTAGTGTAGTCTGCTCAAACCTGTCTAACCTTTGCCCCAGACCCTTAACTTGATCAATGAGCGGGACTAGTAGTGAATTAATCAGGTCCTCAATTTGTTTGAGAGAAGCAGGGTCATGCAGTATTGCTGGTTTGTCAGGGGGGTTGGAATGTGCCTGCGCAAGCTCAGGTGTAGTGCCTAGGGAAACGTACCCTCCTCCCATCTCAGGGTTCACTGAGGCTAAACCGTTACCTGATTTGAAGCCCAAACCCCTTGAAACATGCTTCCTTGGGCGCTTGTGCAGTATGGTGTGGCTACCCTTCCGCAAACTCACAACCCTTTTCCTTTTCCTTTTTGTACAAACTGAGGGGTCGTCGACCAAGCTCTGCAAAATCGGAGCCTGGGAAGGGCCTTGGTGTAGCAAGGGCAAATCCTGGCCGATGGAAAGGCACGGGGGTTCAAGGGTACGTAGACCCAAGGCCGCAGGACTGCCAGTAAGGGATGGCGAATGTGCTACCAAAACTCTCCAACCTATCAATGCTTGCTCTTATAGCAGCCACCCGTGGCTGCTTGACCAAGCCCGAAATGAGAGGGGAAGGAGCGGGGATAATGTTAGGCGACTGGGCCTGCGCCATTGCACCAAGCGAGGAGCGTCTGGCCGGTAGGAGTTCCTGTGAAAGGCGTCGCTCCGTCATCACAATCTCTTTCTCTATTACAGCAGCTACTCTAGTGATGAATTTGTCCATTGTACCTATCGTCTTACTCCCTGGACCTCCCTCACCCCCACCCCTTAGTATTTTCCCCGACCGAGTAGACATTGGAGTAGCTAGACCCTCAGCCAATGTTCAATCACCTTCGGGACCTGTGGTATCAGATGACAGGGGGGTGGCCCAGCCCAGCCTCTGACAGCCCCTGACTGCCACAGACTGCCCGTCCTTTGCCCGTGCCCACCCTTTGCCCGTGCCCGCCCTTTGCCCGGCGCTCCCGCGACGCGGGAAGAGTCTTGCGCTTTTAGCGCGGCCAGGCGCGGTTGTGGGCATGGTCCCGCTGCACTCCTATGGCCGGAAATGCTGGGATGAGTAGTTTTACCCCTTCTCAGCGGCCACTCACAGGTCCGAAGTGCGGTGGCGGCGAGGGGTCAGCACAGCACCAACGGAGCTTCTCTGCCCAGGGTCAAGACTCCCTCCGCAGTCAGCAACACCAGGTAAACAGCGTGTTTGGTCCCCCGCTCCACCGGAAGAATCTCGCGCTTTTAGCGCGGACAGGCACGGTTATGGGCGTGGTCCTGCTGGACTCCTATGGCCGGGAATGCTGGGATGTGTAGTTTTACCCCTTCTCAGCGGCCACGCACAGGTCCGAAGAGCGGTGGCGGCGAGGGGTCAGCACAGCACAGCACCAACGGAGCTTCTCTGCCCAGGGTCAAGACTCCCTCCGCAGTCAGCAACACCAGGTAAACAGCGTGTTTGGTCCGCACTTTTAACATCCGAACGGAGTTTGTTTCTGAGAAGGTGGGAAGCCTTTAAGGAAGCGCTGTGTGCGTTTCTACTTCATTGAAAATAATCAGAGACTTATTTCAGACACTAACCATGGCATAGGGCTGCACAGGTACACCAACCAGGCACTGCAACCCACGTCTAAAGGGTGGATCTTCGCAGCATGGGTCAGGAAGCTATTACGTCTGGCCAAGTGGAAACGGTGACCCTGGATATGCTTCCCAGTGACAACATTCCCTTTTACCCTCTCGAGACACCGCGCGGCCCCATGCGACCTCCAGGAAAGAAATGAAGGTCTCCCCAAAGTCCGGCCCCGTTACCATGCACGAAGAAGTTTAAAGGAGAGGTACGCATATGCACGGAGGACAGACAGACAATATTAAATCAGTATCTACAAAGCATACTGTCCGGTAAGTACCCACTGCCACAGGACCTGGTCTAACCAGAAAGTTTTAACCAAAGAACTAGGATGTTTAGCATGTAATCACCATGTTTTAAAGCTGAACATGGCCGGAAAGAGAGTGGCAATTCCTTGGAGAGGCAGCCCCTAACCTTTTCCATCAGACTCACTGACAGCCCAGTGTAGTCTAGTGAACTAGATGGAGAAATGGAACTAGGAGGCGCTTTTTTCAATCCTTGCCTCCCATTTGGTCACATTGTGTGCTCTTGGGCAATAACTTTTCTGAATTTATTGCCAGGGCCACTGGGATTATGCGATTGATTGGCTGCTGCATTTTCTTATAATTATAGATTTACCACCTAATCCATCATCTGCGGCTTAATCTGCAGGTTTTAATAAAAAAACAAATTGTTTCTAGCTCAAATGTTTCAAAGGATCCTATTAACACAACAACACGTGTTGCCTTGCAGCAGAAGATCCTTTGAAAATATGGACTGGTTACCTTTTAATGTCTTATTAATAGTATTGAATGTTAAACTGGTACTTATGAAGTGCAACCAATGCCCAGGCAGTGTTCAGTGAAAAAAATCACCAAATATTAAAGTAATAATATCATAAAATGTGCTGAATTACGCCGCATAATATGCCAATTTTTGGTGCATGATTTACTCATCCCTCCCGCACAATTTGACCCTACTCTACCATATTATTCCAATGGCCCTTCTTCTTACTCTGCTGCTCCCTTTTTGGCAAGATTGGGAGTACATTGATTCAATGTGAAAACTGGTAGTCACCGAGATTTTTAAAAATGTACTGAATAATTCCTGAGAGAAGTGAGGTGCCCAGTCATAAGTACGAGTCATCTAAATGCAGTTCAGTGGTAACTATATAGTCTTTTCAACAAGTAGCAGTGTACTGCTGTCCTGGGTCTATTAATTTAACAAACTGTTTGATCTTGGGCATATAACACACTCCGTGTGCCTCATTGTTGGACTTGGCCCTTCTGGCAGGTTCACCCCTGAACTTTTTGCCTAGTGATTTCTGGTCTTTGCGCACTTTGACACTGTGGCGCAGTGTAAAGTGCGTCCTCTCCCTGAGTGCGTGTGTGAGATTGGCCTGCTCTCCCATAGGAATGCATGGGGACTGTCTGTGTCCCTGGTAGTTCCTGATGCGTGAGGCGTGCATGGTCAAGTCTGGTATGTGCGAACTCGTGAGAGTGAATGCTTCGCAACGATGTATGTGACATGGTTGTGTCTTGTGCGGAAGTGCTACTTCTAGACATGGCTGTGTATGTGCTGTGAAGGTGCTGGCGTGTGATTGGCTGGAGCTGGCTGGAATGCCAGGCTCCAGGAGTCTGTGTGGGTCTGCCCCAGTGGTGAATGGAGAGATTAGCATGCTGATGTGAGGGAGGGGCTGCGCCTGTGTCCTGAATGGGGCTGGGTTTTCCCCTCACAATGCTGGCTCCGCCCCCTGTGGTGCGACTGATGACCCTAGCCTGCCTGATGAATGAAAGGGGTGGTTGAGCCATCAACAGTGCTCTCAGACCAGCTGCGACCGGTTCTGCCCCCACCCTGCACCCACAGACAAAAGGGAAAAGGTGTATAAAAGAGAGGCTGTGACCCCAGGAAAATGTTCTTGTGTGCTGCTTGAATCTGCCAGGGGCGTGCTGCTGCTTGGGCCCAGGGGAAGGCTTGCCTCCCCTGGGCTCTGTCCAGCCCCTGGACTCCTAAAGGACTTTTGCTGGACCTTTGTTTGCCATAGCGCTTGGGAGCGCTGTATTTACCCTCCAAGCGCCTGAAAGTCCTTTCTTTCCCCTCCTAGCGCAAGGAGCGCTTTATTCGCCTTATAGCGCTGGGAGCGCTTTTTATTTGCCTGCCTGGGCAGAGCGCTGTCGTTTTCCCTCTGAGGGAAGCGCTCCTGCCCCTTTTGGTACCCCCGAGTGCTTCGTTGCACTTTATTCTTCATTGACGGGTGCCACCCCGATTATGGCGCCCTTTGCGAGTGCCCACCTCGCTTCACTGTTTACTTTTGGTCTCGAGGGTGTCCACCCCTCTTAAATGCCCGAGAATCACCGCCGCGGCCCGAGCGCCGCAAAACAGGAAGCCAGGCACTACGGTGCCTGACGCGGGGCGGGACTTCCGGTTTTGGAGGGAAGTCCCGCCTGCCGCCGCGCACCGATTGGCTGCCCGCCGCCGCCGGGAAACAGGAACCAAAGCCGGCTGAATCCCTGCAGCCCGGGGCTCCCAGGAGTGAGGGAGGGCCCCGGGGCCGCCAGCAACGCCGCAGTCAGAGAGAGGAGCCGCCACAGACCCGGTGAGTGGAGGGCCCTGTGCTACAATGGGAAGAGGGGGAGGCGTCGGGGCACATTGCCGGTGCCTGCCCCCCCCCCCCCCCGCTGGTGCATTGTGATTTCGAGCCCCGAGGCTCGTGGGGCCAAGTTCGAGTTGGGTCCCCCAGAGGGAGGGGGATCCCACCACGCGCAGTTGCTGCCGGAGCCTGTTGAGGCTCCCCGATCCCAGGTGGCATTTGTTTCTTGAGCCCTGAGAGAGGCTCAGCAGCGCCCCCACTGTTCCAGAGCCCAGAGAGGCTCGTAACGACGGCATCTTGGCATCACACAAGCTGCATCTTTGTGATCCCGAGCCCCGAGGCTCCTGCCTATATGTTGCTTTAGAGTCCTGAGAGACTCAGTGCCACAGTCCTTACTCAAGAGCCTAGAGAGGCTGCCCGGGGGCATTGGTATTTAGGGGCCCCATTGTTGTTTGAGAGCCCCGAGAGGCTCCATCATTTGCATAATTGTGCAGAGCCTGGAAGGCTCCAACGTTGCCCCCTCATCTCCAGTTGCCCAGCACTTTGTGGGCAACTGCCACGTTTAGGACCCTGACTTTGGACACAGGGCGTCCTAGCCCTAGAGAGGCCAGTTGGCCTAGGGACTGCCACAGGTGGTGGCTAATGTGATTTTTGCTCTATTGTGTTCTGCACCTCTGAATGTGTTGTTGATGCATCAAGTGCCTTGTTCCTTACACCGCTGAACGTATGTTGATGCGTCATGTGTTCCTTACACCGCTGAATGTGTTGTTGATACATCATGTGTTTTCCTTCCCTGCACCGCTGAATGTATGTTTATGCATCATGTGTTTTGTCCCCAGGTCTATACCCCTAAATGTATGGTGATATTTAGTTGGTTGTTCTTGCTAGTGCAGGTGGTGCTAGTAAGGTCCTGGTTCCCTGCGTGACCTGTTCCTAGGGTGGTTAGGATTGCGTAGGGGGTACTTACCTGATTACCAGTAGTTACTTGTATTGAGCTACAGTGATTTTCTGTTATATTCTAAGTGCTATTCCAAGGGCGTGGTACTGAGCTCGCCCCCTGACCAGAGTCCCAGGACCAGTGGACTCTATTGTGCCTGCCCTGACAAATTGCTGGGACTTGTCTGATCTCTCTTGGGCCCCTGGGGCCTCGCTGAAATGTGCCTCGCTCATTCCCCTCGGCAGCTCGTGCACGGCAGCCCGTCCAAGCCTCGAGCAGCACCGCTCTCCCCTGAGCCGCGCCGCTTCGCTGGGTCGCCTGCAGCCTGCCTTCCCCTCCTCTTCTGAGCCGCACACATTGGTCGCCCCAGAGAAACGCTTGTACCTTGCCGGTGGCCCGCTCAAGCCTCGAGCCGCACCACTCTCCCCTGAGTCGTGCCGCTTCGCTGGGCCGCCCGCTCAAGTTTACTAAGAAGGTCACTCGCATTATCCTTGCAACCAGGTCGGGAGGTACTGTCCATTAGGCTCTATGTTTAAGTTCTAGGCCTACAAGTATTGTGTTCTAAAAGTGCTGATTCCTGACAGTGGTCCAGGTGGCCCTGTCTTGTAAATATCCCTTGTAAATTCTGCCCGTGCCTCTGGCACAATGTAAAGTGTGTGTTTTATCTAATGTATGTTTATTGGAATACAAAGGCTATTTTTATATATACCCTTGTGTGGAGTTTCCTTTGTGGTGGGCCTTGGGTGTTGTTGCTGGGGTGCGTGCGCAAATACTTAACTCATATCGCCTCCAAGTTTAGCCTTGCTGCTCGCGCCACGTTACCTAGAGGGCGAGTAGGGGTTATCTTGGCGTGTAACTCCCTTGCCCTGACCTTAGGAATGGTGATCCCTGACTGACCTCGACGCGAGTCTTGGCCAGCCAGGGTCCCATTTCTAACACTCATCCACTGATCTGACAATACAGCAGCACTTTGAAACAGGATTAATTTGAGAAATAGCCACCAAAGGGGTACTCCCTGGCTCTGGCAAGGCTTGAGGTCCAGTTAGAACCACACGTCCATAAAGAGCTGAGGTTTCATGTAGCATCTGCCTGCCACCTTCTGTCTAACCAGAATGTGGCGTTCTGGCTGGAGCTGCCGACTTTATCTGGGGAACCAGGTTCCAGACTTGGCATCAGCTCAAGATCCTATGATTCTGGGCAAATCACTTAGTCTCTGTGTGCATAAGAAAAGAAAAGAATGTGCCCTTGTATAATGTAACTGGTTCTCATGTTAACCACTCCAATACCTTCAGGTTGCGTTTGTGCAATATAAATTTTTTAAAAATGCTTTTCATCCCTCATTCAAGGCTGTTTGCATCTAGGGTTGCCACCTGGATGGTTTTCTGTCCTGTTCTGTTCTCTTTCATGTCCCGGCTGGTACCAAATCACCTAAAACTGTTATTTTTAGGCCTCATCTGTACATATTCAAAACTTCAAATATAAACAGAAAACACATTTAATCGTGCTCTAGAGCTGCACCCATCCCTGAGTAATAATTCAGGTCAACAAAGACAGAAACGACTTGTTATACATAATACAGATGCTTATGCTTAAAGTGGTAGTTATTAGTTTGTCCCGGCCTTTGTAAACTCCTAAAACAGCAACGAATGGCTTGGATTTTTCTCCTGCGACGTGACAACCCTATTTGCATCCCAATATTTGAAGCTGATCTTGATACTGCATGGTGCAGGGCCCCTCCTGTGCTGCAACGGCCCCTCCCAGACACTGACAAGCATCTCTTCCAAAGCTCATTAGGGCTGAAGTAGTGAGAGCTGCTTGTCGTACCGAAGGGACTTCCCCTGTTCCTGGCAGCGCACCACATGCCTGCGAGGCAGTGCTGGACAGGGATCGCAAATCAGCCCTGGCAATTAAGTTCGACCAGCCTCCGGGGGGAAGGGAGGGTGCTGGCCGAAACTCCGCTGCTGCTTGGGCTTTTGTTATAAGGGGCTGATTACAAAACCGGTCCCCACTAACAAAAATGACCCCCCCCCCAGTCCAAAACCATCCCCCACCATTCCGGTACAATGGGAAAATGCCAGTGTCCGCTACGGCCAGTCCGGCCCAGCTTTGGGACCAGGAGACAAGTGCCCCTCCCCATGGCCTAGCAGCGTTGGAGCATAGGTGCAAGGCCCCCATATTGGTGGACTGAGTGCAGGGCCCTGGGCCGTTGCCCATGCCTATCGCCATCCCTGAGCAGATGATATTTGTCATAAAAGGTTGAGCATTGTAGCTCTGTCACACTTTTATTTTGTATTTATATGGTTGAGTGTTAAGTTCTAGACAGCTCTAAGCATGGGCTTTGTTTTAACATTGGCAGGTTGCTTGTCAACTGTTCATTTCCACCCACTCCCCCACCCTCCTCCTCTCTTCCCCTCCTATCCCGTGTTAGCCAATAGCATTCCCGGGGTGAGGACCACACTTATTCTGGTGGAGATCGCCTCTGTATTCTGTTTTCTGTATTCTGTGAAGCCACACTCCTACATCCTCTGATCCACATACAAGGTATTGTGGTACATAACGGGTGGGATTGCTACCAGTTCTATGTTTTTGGGAAAAAATGACAAAAGAAGCCTCATTTGCACTCTCCTGGTATACGGTCTGCCTTCTCCTACTGCTATGTTTTATGCTCTACCGGACTGTGCTTCATTTCTCACGCGGCCGGCCCTAAAGGGTTGTAGGCGACATGCTGTGTCTAACCATCCTGCCATGTTGTGTTCTGTATGTGCCTCCCTTCACCCTCCCTCCCTCTATCTTTACGAGGCTGCCGGCCTGAAATCTCAGGTTGTAGGCGAAGGCCGTGTGTAGTGTATACTGCTTTAATATCTAATAAAGGCTTCAAAAAAAAAAACTGTTCATTTCCACTTAAACATAGTGTATTACTTAGTGAATATTCAGGATTCAACCTCGACTTGAACAAACCATGTAGTCATCACTCACCCTCTACAAAAAAATCACACCCTTTTCTTAAGTTCACAGGTTTTTATGCCAAGTTTGTGTCGTAGTGGTTCTTTGGGCCTGGGAGATACCAGCCCTTCTCTACAGCCCAGGTCTGTACCCTTTTATTTTGACCCCATTCCGGACTCTTACCTCCATTCTCGTAAACAGGAAGGTCCTGTGTCGTTCCGGGTGCATCTGCAAACTTCGCTGGGGTAAGGCCACTGGGACCCGCCATTGCATTGCCTCTGAGAGCCCTGGTACTTCACCTTTCCTGTCCTGCTCTCTCTGAACACTGAAGGTTCTGATGTGATACTAGTTGCTATGGCCAGGGTTCTGAGTTGTGACATCACACAGACGATGCCTCAAGCTCTGGTCGCTGTGTACATTTGAAGCCATGGCTTCCCTTGAACATTCTGAACATTGGGACCTAATACCCAGAACCACATTTCCACTCTATAAGCAGCGACATTACATTTATATTACAGTGTCACAGTCTTTAAAATTTTGAATTGTATTATCATATTAAACATTGCATTTTGAGAAATATCATGGTGCCACGCTGGGCCAATGGGGATAGTTCCTTTGCTCTCACACCTGGTATTTAACCATGTAAATCTGACAGTAACAGTTAGAGGTGCATGGTGTAGGCATAATGGTGCCTCTCTGTCTTTATTTACTTATGAAAGAAAATTAAATCAATCATTCATTCATTCATTCCAAGGTTCATTTGATGCCCGATTAACTAATTTATTGTACTTTTGTGAATGTATGGAATAATTATGTGCCATGTAGAGGGTGGCAAATTGCTTGACTCATCCCCAGAATTCCTAACCATTCATACCAGTTGGCAACAAGCTATTGAACATTTTCATAGAAATGCTGGACAGTCACACTCACTTCTTGAGTATCTCAATGCTCTGTTGCACAATGCCTGTGGTGGGACTGCAATGTACATTTTTCTCAGCCAAAGAGCAAGTACGAAATAGACACCATCAGTGCAAGTGTCCTTTGTAAATAACCATTTACAGCATGGATATAACCACTGCAAGCTTCAGTCCCTCACAGAATATATGTAGCTTGGGCATCAGTAATGTGTGAGGCCCTCTTCCACAGACCAGGCACAACTCAACATCAAGCACCAAACAAAGAACATGTCCAGCACAACAGAATCAGAGCAAGCTTCCTTCCCTTACAAAAGATGACATAACATGCCCTAATATGGGTATCAGTAGAGCCAACCTTCCTCACACAAAGAATGAATCAGTGGGTCAAGCATGTATGTATGACAGAACTGGTAACACAAGGAAAGCAATAGTGCAAGCTTCCCTCATTATCATATAAGTTGCAGTGTGGATACCTACAGTGTAGTCCTCACTGCATCAAGGAGCAAGTCCAGCATGGCCATCATCAGTGCAAGCATTTCCCTTTCAAAGAATAAGCACAGCAAGGGCATGACACCTTCAACCTTCCTATGATGAAGGAACATGCACAGCATTGACATCACCATGGAAAGATTCATACCCTCACAGAATATGCATAGAATTAGCACCAGGGGAGCAAGCTGCCCTCCTTTACAGAAGGGTGGAGCACAGGCGTCAGCAGTGCAAGCTTTGCTTGCTACAACCACAGGGACTCCATGGAGGGAAGCGGGGCACAGGTTCCTCCCTCTCTGACTATGTTTTACATCTTCCCACACTAAGAACCTCAAGGGCATCAACTGAGCAAGACTCCCTCACTATGACAAAAGGTACACCTTGGGCATCAACATTGCAGTGTTCACCTCATGATAGAGTGGGCCCAGAATGTCAATCAGAAATGTGTGTTTCCCTCTGTTAAAGAAAATGTGTGACATTAGCGTCACCAGTGCAAACTTCCTCTGATAATAGAACATGTCCTGCATGGACAACACCAGTGCAAGCTTCCCTTGATAATTGAACATATGCTGCCTGGACATCACCAGTCGAAGCTTCCCTTGATAATTGAACATATGCTGCCTGGACATCACCAGTCGAAGCTTCCCTTGATAATTGAACATATGCTGCCTGGACATCACCAGTGGAAGCTTGCCTTGATAACTGAACATATGCAGCATGAGCAACACCAATGCAAGCTTCCCTCCCTCACAGACTATGTATAGCATGGTCTTCAAAAGTGTGAGTTGTTCTCCCGCAGAGAACAGACACCACAAATGAATAGAAGTGCATGCTTTACCCCCCACAGAGCAGATGCACTATACTCATGCTTTGTGGGGTGTAGGTGGTCCCTGAACGGTATTAGACACCCACGTATGTGATCTAGTTCGCCTTCCATGGGTTTGGACCCCACCCGCTCCTGTTCGGCCACCTCCTGTTGGCATTCAGACACCTGGCATTGGGATGCCATGTGTGGGTCGGTAAGGTGTTGGGAGACAGCCCTGCTTGCGGGTGCTACCTGCTGTGTTATCTGTTGCAGGTTCTATGTTCCCCTGGTCCTGGTGGTGCATTGCGTGGGTTGTCCATGGGCTGTTGTAGGGCGTCAGTGTAGAAGGTGTGGTTGACCTCTCCGGCATCACTGTTGAGTGGTGTTCTCTGCTCTGCTGGAGGTGTTTTATGTCCCTCTGCACTGTGAAGGGTAGATGCATGTTGACATTGTGTTGACATGTATGTTGGCCCATTGTTCTTGTTTACATACAGACTGTATGACAATGTACATTTTGACCGTTTGGGAGGTGCTGGATTTGGGCATTAATTTAACATCTGTAGATTGTATGAGACACTCGAACAGGACATATGCAGGCTTTTCCCCTATATAAGGTTTAAGGAGAGCGGGGTATTTGAACCTGCGATGCAGAAGATAGGTTGTGCTGTTTCCATTAAAAAATCATCCAATATTTTATATAATTTTTATTTATAATTATAGTTATGTTAATGGGCTTAGCCACCATGTATAATACATTGCGATGTGTACATGTGTATATAATATATATATTTTTTTTTAGATAGATTGCTCAACGCTTTGTGTGTTGGGAGTAAGCTGGCATGATGGGTTGACTGCCAATTTATTTATCTATTATTCTATTTAGTTTCCTTTTTCTGTCCGTCCGCTGTGTGGGATATGCATATTTTTCATATAAATATAACCTGTTAAATAGACATTGGGTCACCTCCTGTATTAATTGAGAATATGGCTTTCGGTAGGCTGTTATAGTAGTTAGCATTCTTTCAATATCAATTTTATATATTGGTAACATATGTAATTGCTAGTATTTTTTGAGACCGTAGTATTTTGTAAGGGAATATGTAAGCCCAGATGATTTTAGCGTGCTTTTTCCTGTATTACCGGGTAGGACGATAAACAGGAATGCACCGTTCCAATATGGCGGATTTCCAATTGTGGGCAGTGATTTTCCGAGTCGATTTACACTGTGAGTGTAGTCCCATCTCCAACGCAGGGAAGAGAGATCCCCCGTATACTGCTGCGCACGTCCAAAACTTTAAGCAGATGCACTTTAGTGGCCGTTGATAACAGAGGTGGAGCAACGAGGGATTTTCGCCAGATTTACTGAACAGATATACAACCCGTAAGTGATTATTCTCCTGAGCCAGGGGATTGTGAGTGAGGGGATCGTTTTATTTACTTAAAATTAGCTGGATTTGAGTATATGTTTTGTGTCATTTTTATGCAGGTTTAAATTGGGATTCATGTGATTAAAGAACATACGTGGAGGTTATTCATTAAATGAATACACGGAGTGGATGTCCCATTCCATTAATAGGGAGGTAAGAGCTTCCCCGTTAATAGCCACATGTATTGGATTTATTCTGGCTAGGAGAGATGGGCACTCAACTTACTCCACTTGCTCACTTATTACTCTTACGGTACTGTACCCTGGGCGCTGAAATATATATTTGGCGTGATATAACCCTTTATCCCGATCTTTAGGATTATGTAAGTAAGTAGTCTTCCTTGAGCACTTTTCATTGTACTGTGGCTCTAAGGCAGAGGTCTTCAAACTTTTGTCGGCTGAGCCCCCATCTAACCCTTTTTACACGTCGAGACCCCCCACCAGCCACCACCACCTTCTGACAAAAATGTTCTGGAAGCTGGTACTCTGCATCATTGATGGCCATTCCCTCCTGCAGAGCCCATGTCATATAGGGTAAATAATATTAAATAAAGTAAGAGTGTTTAGGAAACTAAAGTTTTATAGTGCTTGTGCTTAATATAAAAGTTAAACGAAAAGTCTCAAAGAAAAACTTAGCGCAATAAATTACATTGGTGCTTTATTTTTCACATAAAACACAAAATTTAGGATAGATTAGTAAAAACACTCCCAAAATACAGGTGAGGAGTGTGCCTGTTTTTCTCCACAGAGACGGCCAATGTGTGGATATATTCTTGCTTTTGCCATCCTCAGGTTGTGCTCCACTTCCAGTGTAGAGCAGTACCTGGAAACGGGAGTGCTCACAACATTTTGTAATATATTTTCTTCAGTTTTATATAGAGCGAACATGACCCAAAGGTAGTGGAGCATTTTACAGGAGCATCTTTTACATTACACAGACACACATTAATTTTTTGTAAGCACAGGGAGATTAAGTGATTTGCCCAGAACCACAGGATGTTGAGAAAACACCAAGAATTGGTTCCCCAGCTCCACGTTCATCGGCTCTGGCTGTTGCACCACATCCTTGAGTACCCGCCTGATGACAAGAGGATATCCAAGAAGATTGGTCAAAAGAGCCCAGAAAAGAGCTTGGAACTCACCACCGGTAAAGGGGCATTACAAGTGTGGATACTGCAAAGCATGCCATACCACCATTTCTACCAAGAGTTTTGCGTGCACAGAACACACAATTGCTCTCCACTCCTTCATCAATTGCAACTCAATGAACGTCATCTATGCGATAATCTGCCCATGTGGATCGTTCTATGTGGGCAAGACACAACAGAAGAATATGGCGAGAATTCTCCAACATCAGAGCAGGATCCGATATTCTGTCCCAGGGGCTCCACTAGTTGAACACTTTGTAACAATGTGTCATAATCTGGACCAACTACAGTGGCTGGTAATAAAAAAAAGCAGAAATGGGGCCAAGAGGGGGCAACATCACCTCGATCATGAATATCCGAGAATCCAAATGGATGGTGCGTCTGGACACCAGTGCCAACGGCCTAAATGAACAGGAACCCAGCAATGCGCAATTGGCATGCTTCAACACTGAATAATGCCAACTTGAGCTACAGGACACTACATTTCATTATGCCTATTCCCAGAAAACATACCTATGTACATGTGTGTGTGTGTGTGCTGCAGTGTGCCACGGGGATCAGGGACATGATCCACACATTCTTGAGAATATCCCCTTAGTGTTAACATTACATGGGGCCTCCATTTCATGCCTTCTTAAGGCCCTACCCTACTGCACCCAGCAAGATCTGCCTAGTAAATTGTGTGATCTTTCACACTTCCTTAGAAACTTTTCAAGCCTCAGCTTTATCCTTTCCTCCGACTACTGGCACTTGCCTTAATCCTCATGACAGAATATTTTTCCCTGTCTTGCCCTATCTGAACATGCATCCCACTTGGTTCCGGCTCACAAAGCCCTTAAAATTATATGGCAGCTCTGAATTCTGGTGATTTGTGCATGCGCTGCAGCTTCATCATTGGTCTGCGCGTCTCCACTAGAGACAGGAAAAAGACTTCATTCGACAGCCTACTGCTGCACAGAGACAGAAAATATTTTCACCACCTCAAATTAGATTTTTTTAATGCATTGCAGACACTTAAACAATATTTTTACTGAACAGAGGATGAAAATCACACAAAAGAAAAACCTTATCATTAGAATATCATTGGGTGATGAAGGCACTGTATTTGAGGGACAATGCGCTCTCGAGGTTGGGGTTCAGTGGGTGCTATAAAGTTTTTTTTGCAGTGTTTTAAAAAAATATATTTAAATTTTGTCCAGACTTAATTTGTGTATCACTAGCAATTGATCATTCTGCTGTTTCATTCCATCCAGACTGTACTTTTCTCCCACTTCCTGGAAGAATTCAACCCAGAGACCTGCGCCGCCTGGAACAAGTATCTGGCTGCAATGTCTGTTGTCCTTGTTTCCAAGTACACATGAAGATATTTAACAAAAGAATTAAAGTTGAATTTTGCACAAGTTATCTTGAGTTTCCTAGTGGAGTGTATGTGGATAAAGAAGAAGCACCTTTATTATTTGTATATAATCAATGAAGAAACACAGTTTTAGAATTACTTATGAAAATTGTAACAATATTTGGATATTTTGAAAGTTTTGCTGTAGGTAATCTTTAGGTCGAGTGTAGCGGCAGCGCACATGCGCTGCTCACTCTGTGAGGCATGCAGTAGTCAAGTATGCTGTGGAAACCTCACCTTCGCTCTGCCAATATTTTTGATTGGCTGGTGTCATTGTCCTTGGTAAATGCTGGTTTCCATTTGATAATAAGGCTTGTTAGTCCCTCCCTGTTACCGCCCTGTCGCCATTTGTCCATGAGGACTGGATCTTTTACTTGCGGCGTTACACGGTCTACTTCACAAGTCGTGAGCACTATTTTTCTTTTTGCGGCGCGGTCCGCTTTCACTTTAGCTTCCGCACTTGTTTATTTAATTAATTTGCTGCATGGGCCCAAAGGGAGCTTTTCTACTCACTAATCTAACAAGCAAAATTGTATACTTTGTGTCACTTTTGCGTCGAACAAATTGCTTTTAAATCACCACTCACCTGCCTGGCTTCTCCAGACACGGGCGAGAGAAACACCTTCAAACAGCGCATCTCGCTGCAACAAACAAATCGGCACAATCACTTGCCTGCCGCCATTGACGGCGAGGACCCGAGGCCACGCCTACCCTAGGCCACGCCCACCGCCCTAACTCAGTATAAAACGCTGCTCGCAGCGCTACAGTATCAGAACCCACTTGCTCCTGAGGCGGAAGCCGGGAGTCCACCCTTTTTAAAAATTGTATACTTTGTGTCACTTTTGCGTCGAACAAATTGCTTTTAAATCACCACTCACCTGCCTGGCTTCTCCAGACACGGGCGAGAGAAACACCTTCAAACAGCGCATCTCGCTGCAACAAACAAATCGGCACAATCACTTGCCTGCCGCCATTGACGGCGAGGACCCGAGGCCACGCCTACCCTAGGCCACGCCCACCGCCCTAACTCAGTATAAAACGCTGCTCGCAGCGCTACAGTATCAGAACCCACTTGCTCCTGAGGCGGAAGCCGGGAGTCCACCCTTTTTAAAAATTGTATACTTTGTGTCACTTTTGCGTCGAACAAATTGCTTTTAAATCACCACTCACCTGCCTGGCTTCTCCAGACACGGGCGAGAGAAACACCTTCAAACAGCGCATCTCGCTGCAACAAACAAATCGGCACAATCACTTGCCTGCCGCCATTGACGGCGAGGACCCGAGGCCACGCCTACCCTAGGCCACGCCCACCGCCCTAACTCAGTATAAAACGCTGCTCGCAGCGCTACAGTATCAGAACCCACTTGCTCCTGAGGCGGAAGCCGGGAGTCCACCCTTTTTAAAAATTGTATACTTTGTGTCACTTTTGCGTCGAACAAATTGCTTTTAAATCACCACTCACCTGCCTGGCTTCTCCAGACACGGGCGAGAGAAACACCTTCAAACAGCGCATCTCGCTGCAACAAACAAATCGGCACAATCACTTGCCTGCCGCCATTGACGGCGAGGACCCGAGGCCACGCCTACCCTAGGCCACGCCCACCGCCCTAACTCAGTATAAAACGCTGCTCGCAGCGCTACAGTATCAGAACCCACTTGCTCCTGAGGCGGAAGCCGGGAGTCCACCCTTTTTAAAAATTGTATACTTTGTGTCACTTTTGCGTCGAACAAATTGCTTTTAAATCACCACTCACCTGCCTGGCTTCTCCAGACACGGGCGAGAGAAACACCTTCAAACAGCGCATCTCGCTGCAACAAACAAATCGGCACAATCACTTGCCTGCCGCCATTGACGGCGAGGACCCGAGGCCACGCCTACCCTAGGCCACGCCCACCGCCCTAACTCAGTATAAAACGCTGCTCGCAGCGCTACAGTATCAGAACCCACTTGCTCCTGAGGCGGAAGCCGGGAGTCCACCCTTTTTAAAAATTGTATACTTTGTGTCACTTCTGCGTCGAACAAATTGCTTTTAAATCACCACTCACCTGCCTGGCTTCTCCAGACACGGGCGAGAGAAACACCTTCAAACAGCGCATCTCGCTGCAACAAACAAATCGGCACAATCACTTGCCTGCCGCCATTGACGGCGAGGACCCGAGGCCACGCCTACCCTAGGCCACGCCCACCGCCCTAACTCAGTATAAAACGCTGCTCGCAGCGCTACAGTATCAGAACCCACTTGCTCCTGAGGCGGAAGCCGGGAGTCCACCCTTTTTAAAAATTGTATACTTTGTGTCACTTTTGCGTCGAACAAATTGCTTTTAAATCACCACTCACCTGCCTGGCTTCTCCAGACACGGGCGAGAGAAACACCTTCAAACAGCGCATCTCGCTGCAACAAACAAATCGGCACAATCACTTGCCTGCCGCCATTGACGGCGAGGACCCGAGGCCACGCCTACCCTAGGCCACGCCCACCGTCCCTTTTCCTCCCCCTTATAAGATGTGTAACTACCGGACGCGCAGCGGACGGGCGCAGCGGGCGCGCCGTCAGCGCGCCGAAGGCGCGCCAAAGGCAAGCCCGTCTGGGCCCGTCCGGACCCAGACGGCCCTAGGCCCCGTTACTCTGTCGGGCAGCCTTCAGGATCGAGTAACATATACATTGGATGCATTACGCGCCCTACGACCTAAGAACCTCCTTGCCTGCCACCACACGCTTACCGCAGGTAAGGCGTTCTCGATCTGTCCTCGATGCAATCCGACCCCCAGTCTGAAACCGACTACATTTGCACTGAAGTTGGGACTTCTTAACTGCCGCTCCCTCCCCAAACATGCTACCGAAATGAATCTCCTGATCCAGAATCAAGAGCTCGACCTTCTGTTCATAACGGAAACATGGCTTTCAGACAACACCGATTCAGACGTTGTCACGGCCCTCCCCACTGGGTATGTCTGTCAAGCATTAAACAGACCTAGAGGGAGAGGAGGCGGGGTAGCTATAATTCACAGGGAACAATACACCTGTCGGATGACTAACGCTGGCATTGAGGATTGCGAGAGCGGACAATTCTCCATCCAAATCTCCCCAGCGCTTACCCTGGCAGGGCTTCTGATCTACCGCCCCCCAGGGGCCCTAGGTAACTTTATCAACGCTGTATTCGAATCTGTGTCTCAACTAGCCTCCTCCACCTCCAATTTCCTCATACTAGGTGATCTCAACGTCCACTTCCTGGATCCCATGGACCGAGCAGCCTCGGACATTAGACGTGATCTTAACTCGTTAAAGATTCGTCTAGTGAATAATGAGCCTACCCATGAGAAGGGCCACCTATTGGACCCTATCCTTACCGATATAATAACAGTGACCACTAACTTACCCGTGACCCTTCCATGGACGGATCACTTTCTGGTCCCTTTTTCCTGGGAAATCCCCCTACCCTCTCACTCAATCCCTAAAACCCAGGTTACCGATCGACAATGGCGCAAACTATCTCCTGAGAAATGGGCTGCCTCTCTTGCAGAATCCATCCCCGAGCTCTCCTCTGACCCCAATACAGCTGACAAACAATTCAGCGATTGGATTACCTCATCCCTTGATACGTTGCTTCCGAAAATTACTACCTTCAAGCAACCCAAAAGAATACCCCCCGCTGTATGGTACACCCCAGAGCTTAAAGCTCTGCGTCAAGAGTGTAAAAAAACCGAACGCTCCTGGAGACGCGACAAAACAGAAACCAAAAAAAACATCTACTCTACTTCTCTTCTGACCTACAAAACCGCCATTTTTAAAACCAAAAGCGTGTTCTTTCAGGAGAGAATAGAAAAAGCGGGAAGCTCCAGTAAGGAAGCATATTCCATCCTCAAAGAGCTCTCAAAACCCCCAGAACAAGGACTAGGACCTCCCTCCGATCCGAAACTCGACCAGGAGAAATGCCAACAACTGGCTAATTTCTTCCATAACAAAATTCGACTAATCAAGGAATCAATCCCCCCCTCTAACTCGGAGGAAGAAATCGCTCTCCCACACCCCTCCACCTGTCTGTCCACATGGGGCCAGGTCACGATAGACGAGGTGAGAAACACGTTCAACTCTATGAAGAGCGGCTCCCCTAGGGACCCTGCTCCTCTTCGGATCCTCAAGGACGTAGCCCCCATCATCACTCCCCCCTTACCCATCTGATTAACACTTCACTGCAACAAGGAGTTGTACCCGCGAGCTGGAAGAAGGCTGTGGTAAAAGCCCTTCTGAAGAAACCTGCGCTCGATCCCGAGAACCTGACAAACTACAGGCCCATTTCCTTAATCCCAGGAGTTAGTAAGATCGCAGAAAAGTTAGTCAATAGGAAACTCTCGCAGTTTCTAGAGGCCAATGACAAACTAAAAAGTTCCCAGACGGGCTTCCGACCAGGCCAGGGCACGGACATCGCCCTCCTGGCTGCGGTCGAGGATGCCAGAGCACTATTGGATGGGGGAGGATCAGTGGCAGTGATCCTCCTCGACCTTAGTGCGGCGTTCGATACCGTAGACCACCAACTCCTTATTGATAGACTGGCTAGAGTTGGAGTGGAAGGTACAGCCTTATCATGGCTTTCATCCTTCTTGGCCCAACGGTCTTACCAGATCTGGGAGAAGAACGCTCGCTCCTCCGAAATACCCCTCCAATGTGGCGTGCCTCAGGGCTCCTCCTTGAGCCCTACATTATTTAATATCTACATGTCCACATTGGAGGAGGTCATCACCCCATTCGGAGTGAGCGTCGTCAGCTATGCTGACGACACTCAATTAGTGGTATCCCTGTCCCATCCTAAACAACAGAAAGCCGATCTCTTCAACTGCCTTACGCAGGTCCATTGTTGGATGAACAGATCGGCCCTAAAACTGAATGGGACAAAAACCGAGGTCCTTATACTTGGTCCGAAAGGAACCTCACTCCCCACGGACAGTTGGCCAATTTGTCTGGGCCCTCCCCCTGACCCTAAGCCAGAAGTGAAAAGCCTGGGTGTGTGGATCGATTCTGATCTCACTTTCGCTTCGCAGGCAAAGAAGGTGGCAGGGACTTGCTTTGGTCTCTTAAAATCTCTGAGGAAAGTCCTGCCCCTTCTCCCCCCCAAATCCCAAAAACTATTAATCCAAGGTCTCATAATATCGAGACTGGATTATAGTAATGTGATTTATCTGGGTGCTCCCGAAGCGACCCTTACTAAACTGCAGAGAATCCAGAACAACGCCGCCCGGATCATCACAAACACCCCGGCCAGATCATCCGCTAAACCAGCCCTCAAACTCCTTCATTGGCTCCCCATCAGAGAGAGAGTCAAATTTAAGGCCCTGTGTCTTGTTCACAAAACACTGCATAACCAAGGCCCCCCAGTCCTCAGCAAACTCATTACCCCCTACATATCCTCTAGATCCCTTCGGTCCAATGCAGAAAACCTTGTCAATACCCCCAGATTCAGGAAAACCCGATCAGGAGGAAGACGCTTCTCGGTACAAGCTGCTCGCCTTTGGAATTCACTCCCTCATGACCTGCGACTTGAGCCACAATACCTGCGCTTCAGGAAGCTGCTAAAAACACATCTCTTCCCATAACCTGTGTTATTTTTGATCTTTTATCCTTTCTTCCTTCCCCGCTCCTGCTTCTCCCGCTCCTCAGTTCTGGGTAATTAGGGTTCTCTAGCGCTGGGATACCTCCGGGTGACTATCGCGCTCTACAAAAATAAATAATAATAATTTGCAATGCAATATGTCTCGCATTTACGCGAGTTTGAGCTATTGACATTGCAAATAATAATGCCTTTTATTTTTATTATCGTTTATAAAAGACATTGTCATTTACAATGTCAATAGCTTAAAATCGCGTAAATGCGAGAACTATTGCATTGCAAATGCTTGTGTTTTTTTAAGCAGCTCGGCCATCCCCTAACACAAACGCCTGCTTTTAATCACTTTAACCCAGCATTATCTCATGCCTTTTTTACAATCCCCCCCAAGTAAAATGGAATTATTAAGGATTTAGCAAATTAAGTCATGTGAATTCCAGGTAGCACATAATAGGGTGCTAATGTGCTGAAACTGACAACAGCACCTCTGTGTTACATGCCATCTGTACTAAAGCCACATGACGGGTTGTTTTCAAAAGCCTGTTTTATTAACAACACCCATACCTCCACCTCCACCACTACCACCAGTACCACCACCACCACTACCACCACCACCACCACCAGTACCACCAGTAATACCATTACCACCACTACCAGTACCACCAGCACCACCCTACCAGTACCAACATCACCACTAGCCGTACCACCACCACCACCACTATCAGTACCACCACTACTATCACCACTACCAGTACCACCACCACCACCACTATGACCACCAACACTACCACCACCAACACCACCAGTACCACCCCCAGCAGTACCACCAGAACCAACACCATCAGTAGCACAACCACTAGTACCAGTAACTACACCACCAGTACCACAAAACCAGTAACACCATCACCGCCACCAGTACTAGTACCACCAGAACCACCAGTACCATCACCAACACCACCAGTATCATAACCACCAGTACCACGACCAACAGTACCACCATCACCACCAGTACCACCACCAGCACCACCAGCACCATCAGTACCACCACCACCAGTACAGGTACCACCAGTACCACTAGCACCACTAGCACCAGTACCACCACCAGTACCACCACCACCACCACTAGCATCACCACCAGTACCTCCACCACCAGTACCACCAATACCAGTACCACAGTACCACCACCACCTATCCCACCACCCCCACCACCACCTGTACCATCACCAGTCCCACCACCAGTCTCACCACCAGTACCACCATAACCACCACCGCCCATGCCACCACCACCAATACCACCACCAGTACCACCACCACTACAAGTACCACCATCACAACCAGTACCACCACCACCACTGCCAGTACTACAACCACCATTACCCCCAACACCACTAATACCACCGCCAGTACCACCTCCACCAGTACCACCACCAGTGCCACCACCACCATTACCACCACCACCATTACTACCACCACCACCAGTACCACCAGCACCACCAGTACCACCACCACCAGTAGCACCACCGGTACCATCACCACCAGTACCACCACCACTGCCACCACCATCACCAGTACCAGTACCACCATCACAGTACAAACCACCAGTATCAACGCCTTTACCACCACCACCAGTGCCACTACCACCACCAGTACCATCACCAGTACCACCTCCAGTACAAACACCAGTACCGCCACCACCACCAGTACCAGTACCACCAGTACCACCACCACAGTGCAAATCACCAGTACCACCATCGCCACCAGTATCACCACTAGTAACACCACCACCAGCACCACCACCAGTACAACCACTAGTACCAACACCACCAGTACCACCACCACCAGTACCACCTCCACCATCACCTGTACCACAACCACCATAAATACCACTACCACCAGTACCACCATCACAGTACAAATCACCAGTACCACCATCACCTCTACCAGTACAACCACCACCAGTACCACCTACAGTACCACCACCAGTACCACCACCACCATTACCACCTCCAACATTACTACCACCACCACCTGTACCACCAGCACCACCAGTACCACCAGACCACCAGTACCACCACCACCAGTCGCACCACCAGTACCAGTACCACCACCAACACCACCACTACCACCATCACCACCACCAGTACCACCATCACAGTACAAACCACCAGTATCAACACCTTTACCACCACCACCAGTGCCACTACCATCACCAGTACCACCTCCAGTACAACCACCAGTACCACCACCACCATCAGTACCAGTACCACCAGGACCACCACCACAGTACAAATGACCAGTACCACCACCACCACCAGTATCACCACCAGTAACATCACCACCAGTACCACCACCACCACCAGAACAAACCAGTACAACCACTAGTACCAACACTACCAGTACCACCACCACCAGTACCACCCCCACCATCACCTGTACCACAACAACCATAAATACCAGTACCACCATCACAGTACAAATCACCAGTACCACCACCACCAGTATCAACACCTTTACCACCACCACCACCATTGCCTCTACCAACACCACTACCACCTGCAGTACAACCACCAGTGCCACCACCACCAGTAACACCAGTACCACCACCGCAGTACCACCACCACAGTACAAAGCACCAGTAGCACCACCACCAGTATCACCACCAGTACCATCACCACCAGCTCCACCAGTACCACCAGTACAACCACCTGTACCAATACCACCAGTACCACCACCAGTACTACCACCAGTACCACCACCACCACTGTTACCAGTACCACCTACAGTACCAACACCAATACCACCACCAGTACCACCACCACCACAGTACCACCACCAGTACATCACCAGTTTCACCCCCAGTATCACCACCACCAGTACCACCACTACCACCAGTACCACCACCACAACTAGTACCACCAGTACAAGCACTAGTACCAACACCGTCAGTACCACCACCATCAGTACCACCCCCACCCGTTCCAAAAGTACCATCACTGGTACTAGTACCACCAGTACCACCACCACTACCAGTACCACCACAATCACTACCAGTACCACCACGACCACTACCAGTACCACCACCATCACTACTAAGCATGGGCGGAAAATCCGTTCCGCTCGCGGATTTTGCGGATTTTCGGTAACTTCGCAATCCGCGAACGCTCGCGAATTTTCCGAAAATCCGCAAATTCGCACGCAGCGGATTTTTTTTCTTGGTGATACAATTTTGCGGCGTGCGGTGTAAGTTCGCAATTGCGAACATGTAGGTGCGGCGGGCAGCAACAATCTTGCACTCGCGAATTTCAAAAATTGCAATTCTGCACAAGAAATCTACTAGCAAGCAGCATAGACCTTCTGAAAATTATGATTTTTATCAGAATAACTCTCAGGTTGACATTTGCCTGCACTTTTTTGGATTTGAGGCCTTTTGATATTCTTTGGATAACTTTTGGATTAGAAATCAACTTTCTCATATAAGCTTGTTTGGGGCATTCCTATTGCTGTAATGCTGTTCTGCAGAAAAAGGAGTTTTGCAAAAGTGAAAGCAGGTTCAAAAGTTCAAACTCATCATTAGTAACCATTCCCTGTAGTGCTTCCTGACAAGGGCCCCTCCAGAGTTCGATTGCTAGTTGCAACAATTGTATGACCCTGCTCTGACCCTCACAGCAGGCTCATAGAATAGCTACAAGTAGGCCATAAAGGTCCTGGAAAAAAATTTGCACTGCAACAGAAAGCAAATTACAGATAAGGAAGCAGGTGCCAGACTGGAATTTTAAAACAGTGACACATTAATAAATCAACCCCAAATTAATTCATGTCAGTTGAAGCAGGCAGGTGTGCTTGCTTTTTCCCCCCATAATCTACAGTGATGATGAACCAGAGGGTGGCATTGATGTACCAGAGGGTGGCATGGGGGAAACAGAGGGTGGCAGGGGTGAAACAGAGGGTGCTGGGAACCTGTGATGATGAACCAGACGTAGAAACAACATAATCGGGACCGTTGCGAGCCGACATGTAAGTTCGCAATTGCGAACTGGTACAAAACCCTCGCGAACTGTCAGAAATCCTTGCGAACTGGCAGAAATCCTTGCGAACACAAAAAAAAATATCTGCAAATTCGCGAGAATTCGCGGATTTTGCGGATTGCGAGTTCGCAAATTCGCAAAATTTGCGAACGCCAGATTCGCAAAATTCGCCCATGCTTAATCACTACCAGTACCAGCACAACCACTACCAGTACCACAATCACCACTACCAGTACCACCACCACTACCAGTACCACCACCACCACTACCAATACCACCACCACTACCAGTACCACCACCACCACTACCACCATCAGTACCACCACCACCAGTACCACCATGACCAGCAGTACCACCACCAGCAGTACCACTACCACCAGTACCACCACCAGTAACACCACCATCACTACAATCACCAGTACCACCACCACATCTACCACCATCACCACCACGTGTACCACCAGTACCACTACCACCAGTACCCTCTAGTACCAGCACCACCAGTACCACCAGCACCACCTTTTACCACCACCAGTTCCACCAGCAGTACTACCACAAGTACCATCACCAGTATCACCAACACCAGTACCACCACCACCGGTACTACCACCAGTACCCCTGCCCGTGCCACACCTGTACTACCACCACCACCACCAGTACCACCACAACCAATATCACCACCAGTACCGGTACCACCATCACTACAAGTACCACCATCACAACCAGTACCACCACCACCACTACCAGTACCACCGCAACCATTACCACCAACACCAGTGCTGCCACCACTACCACCTCCTCCAGTACCACCACACCACCATTCCTACCACCACCACCAGTACCACCAGCACCACCAGTACCACCACCACCACCAGTACCACCACCAACAGTATCATCACCACCAGTACCACCTCCACCACCACTACTACCACCACCAGTACCATCAGCAGTACCACCTCCAGTACAAACACCAGTATCATCACCAGTAACACCACCATCAGTACCACCACCACCACCACTACAACCACTAGTACCAGCACCACCAGTACCACCAGCACTACCTTTTACCACCACCACCAGTACCACCAGCAGTACCACCACAAGTACCATCACAAGTATCACCAACACCAGTACCACCACCACCACCAGTACTACCACCAGTACCACTGCCCGTGCCACACCGGTAGCACCACTACCAATACCACCGCCAGTACCAGTACCACCATCACTACATGTACCACCATCACAACCAGTACCACCACCACCACTACCAGTACCACCTCAACCATTACCACCAACACCAGTACTACCACCACCACTATCACCTTTTCCAGTACCACCAGCACCACCAGTACCAGCACCACCAGTACCACCACCACCACCAGTACCACCACCACCAGTACCATCACCACCAGTACCACCACCACCACCACTACCACCACCACCAGTACCATCACCAGTACCACCTCCAGTACAAACACCAGTATCTTCACCAGTAACACCACCACCAGTACCACCACCACCACCACTACAACCACTAGTACCAACACCACCAATACCACCACCACCAGTACCAACTCCACCATCACCTGTACCACAACCACCACCAATATCAGTACCACCATCACAGTACAAATCACCAGTACCACCACCTCCAGTATCAACACCTTACCACCACCACCATTGCCTCTACGAACACCACTACCACCAACACTACCACCTGCAGTACAACCACCAGTGCCACCACCACCAGTAACACCAGTACCACTACCACAGTAAAAAGCACCAGTGGCACTACCACCAGTATCACCACCAGTACCTTCACCACCAGTACAAACACCAGTACCAATACCACCAGTACCACCATCAGCAGTTCCACCACCACCATTACTACCACCAGTACCACCACCACCACCACTGCTACCACCACCAGTACCACCTACAGTACCATCACCAATACCACCACTAGTACCACCACCACCACCAGTACCATCACCAGTATCACCACCAGTACCACTGCCACCAGTACCACCACTACCACCAGTACCACCACTACAATTAGTACCACCAGTACAACCACCAGTACCAACACCACCAGTACCACCACCATCAGTACCACCCCCACCAGTACCACCAGTCCCACCACCGCTACCAGTACCACCAGTACCAGTACCACCACCACTACCAGTACCACCACCACCACCACTACCAGTACCAGCACCACTACCAGTAGCACCACTACCAGTACCACCACCACCACTACGAGCACCACCACCACTACCAGTACCACCACCACTACCAATACCACCACCACTACCAGTACCACCACCATACTACCACCACCACCACCAGTACCACTACCACCAGTACCACTACCACCAGCAGTACCACCACCACCAGTACCAGTTCCACCAGCACCAGTACCACCACAAGTAACAACACCATCACTACAATCACCAGTACCGCCACCGCCAGTACAACCACCACATGTACCACCACCACCAGTAACACTACCACTAGTACCACCTCTAGTACCAGCACCACCAGTACCACCAGCACCACCACCAGTGCCACACCACCAGTACCACCAGCAGTGCCACCACCAGTATCACCACCACCAACACCAGTACCATCACCATCACCAGTACTACAACCACCAGTACCACCACCACCAATACCATCATCAGTACCAATACCACCACCACTACAAGTACCACCATCACAACCAGTACCACCACCACCACCAGTACCACCACGACCATTACCACCAACACCAGTAATACCACCATCACCATTACTACCACCCCCACCAGCACCGCCAGTACCACCACCAGCAGTACCGCCACCAGCACCATCACCTCCACTACCACCACCACCACCAGTACCATCACTAATACCACCTCCAGTACAACCACCAGTACCACCTCCACCACAAGTACCAGTACCACCAGTACCACCACAGTACAAATCACAAGTACTACCACCACTGCCAGTAACACCACCACCAGTACCACCACCACAAGTACAACCAGTACAACCACTAGTACCAATACCACCAGTACCACCACCACCATTAACACCACCACCAGTGCCACCACTACAAGTACAACCAGTACAACCACTAGTACCATTACCACCAGTACCACCACCACCAGTACCACCTCCACCATCACCTGTACCACAACGACCACCAATACCAGTACCATCATTACCACCATCATAGTACAAATCACCAGTACCACCACCACCAGTATCAACACCTTTACCACCACCACCCTTGTCTCTACCAACACAACTACCACCACCAGTACCTCCAACAGTACAACCACCAGTACCACCACCGCCAGTAACACCAGTACCACCACCACAGTACAAAGCACCAGTAGCACCATCACCAGTATCACCTTCAGTACCATCACTGCCAGCTCCACCAGTACCAATACCGCCAGTACCACCACCACCACTGCTACCACCACCTGTACCACCTACAGTACCACCACCAATACCACCACCAGTACCACCACCAAAACAGTACCATCACCAGTATCACCACCAATACCACCACTACCACCAGTACCATCACCTCAACTAGTACCACCAGTACCAACACCACTAGTACCAACACCACTAGTACCACCACCACCAGTATCACCACCACCAGTACCACCAGTACCATCACTGGTACCAGTACAACCACCACTACCAGTACCTCCACAATCACTACCAGCACCACCACCACCACTACCAATACCACCACCATCACCACCACTACCAGTACCAGTTACAAAAAGCAGGAAGGATTTGCTATATTCGATCTGCACATCAACATTTGTCTCTTTGTTATCCCAAAACAGTAGTTACGAACATACACCAATTTTAGAGTGCAGCTATGGTGTGAAAAAATGCTTATCCCCCTCAAGCATTAATCATGGACAGTCCGTCCACCAAAGGTGTTATAGAGTGTCACATCCCTATACAAAAAAGGAAATCACATCAGTGCACATCATCAATAGTCTCTTTCATCCATGTGCAATTCGCACGCAGAGATATAGCTTCTTAATCCAAAGGAATTTGTCTTCCTCCTGAGCCGCGACAGTGTAATCACAGTGCGAAAGGTGTTGGAGTGCTTTGTTAGTGTTTATAGCTCGGATCATATGTAACTCTTCACACTTTGTGTCTGTGTACTTTACAACACTTACACATCTTCTTTACACCACAATTTATTACCACTTTGAAGACGTCGCAGGTCAGTCTCTTCCTCTGATATTTACAATCTAACAAGTGGTCGGAAAGGCCTATTATTGCAGTGCAATAGGTCTCACTTTTGCGAGAGTTTAAGCTATTAGTTTTGTAAAGGACAATGCCTTTTATTTATGGTTTAGATCCCAAAACATAAATAAAAGGCATTGTCATATACAATGGCAATAGCTCAAACTCGTGTGAATGCGAGACCTATTGTATTGCAAATGCTTGTTTAAGCTTCTTATCAAATAACTCCATAGTGTATTCTTACCCAATATAAACATTAAAAGCTGCCCAAATGTTTGACAACTTGTTCTGCCTTGACACTTAGAATGTCCAACTTCATCCTTGCAATCCAATAGAATACCCTAATTATTAATTGAGCAATTCATCTTGACATTTTGATGCCTGAGTTCACAAGTTGGATATAACTGACAGAATTCTTAGCTGAATGGCCATAGAACCTCTACTTTTGAGGCCTGCTGGGACAAGACTCAAATAGAAAACGTTGTGGCCTCACAACAGTCTCCCTCAAGCCCCCAGAAATGTTGGGGTTGCTTGGGCATTTTCACATCTAATCATCTCTCTTATCCCAGCCCAAATGTTGTGTGAATATCACTTTGAGAGCCTATGGCTGTGGGAAAAATACAAAATTGAAGGGGTTTGCTACCTTCTCAATGGCCATCTCAAAGTCTCTTCCCTGGGAAAAGACACATTCCAACCCTTCATCCTAAATTTACAGCTGTGGGAAATTATACTAATTCTGTTAATCATATTCCACCATTTGATTTCACTGAAAGCACCTTTAGAGAACCCAAGAGTCAAGCTTGTGTTAAAACATTTTGTAAATTGGAGTTCTTCAGACAATAGCTTATGCACACCTCTGCTAAGAAATTGCTCACCGTCTCTGTTTATCTAAACACCCTTTAGAGCCAATCCTCTTGACCCACCCCATTTTAAACCTGTTCATATCTAGTTTGAAAATCCAGAATCCGCTATATTCCCATCACTCATTTATGGGCTGCGTCTTTTAAAGAAAAATATTGATTATAACAAATACAGTCCCACCTTTGCATTACAAATTTTGTTGAGCCAAGTTCTTGATGCACAGTTTGCTACTTGTTTCTCCAAATTGATACCACGTTGCATTTTAACAGCAACAAGAAGATTAGTTTCTCACAATTCAGTGACTCATCTGCAGCTTCTAATCTATCGTGATCCATTTCTGACTCATGACTTCTGAAAATATTACTCCCAGAAGAATGTTGGCCAGATATGTTCTTATTAAGAGAACCAATATTCAACCATTATTGTAGGTGCTAAGTTGGTTATAGGTATTTACTATTGAATTTCAGTGGGTTCCTTCACCTAATATTGGAATATACCTTAATCTGGGGGGCATGACTAGTGCCAGAATCAGCTACAAACTACTTGGATGTGCATTGTATCCCAGATGCTATCACCTTCCAAAGAAGGCAAAGATCATTAGTTTTGATTCACCGAAGTACATCTAATGCTTCTGTGAAATCAGTAAGAAGCTAGCTACATTAAAGCTGACTGACATTGTTAATCAGAAGCAGTGTGTCATCAGCAAAGAACATAGAAAGAATGAACTATTCTCCAAAGTTAGGTTGAATTACCCCAATCAGAATATTGTATCCAAACGTGAGGTTTAGCAAAGTAATTTGTACTTGTGTGATTGAATAATAATTGAATGAGGATAAGAGGAAACAGGCACACATCAACCATTGGCTTGGTCCACAGGGAAGTTCTACCTGGCCTATGAAAGGGTGTGGAAATATACAATATAGCAGCCATCCCTCAGCGCACAGTTTTCTTTGTCAATATAGTCAAAGCTGCTACATTGTGCCTTGTGGATTCCAAATTATTAAAGCAAGTCTCCCTTCTGTGGAAATAGTTGGTGCTATTCGCTTTATCTAAAACATGAGTTTTCACCCTACTAGGAACAATACTTGTTACTTGTTACTTTTTCCTACTAGGGAAATCCTCCCCAAAAATGCTCAACATGGGTATCAGGTGACCATTTGCAGAATAATGTTTGGATTTCTTGTGATAAAGTACTAAAATTCGCCTCTCGCAGTGGATCGGGACTATTGCTTTATCAGATATCTCCCTGATATTGGAACAGTCCTTGCAACCGACCATCTAGACCTGGCTAAGATTTTTAGCTAAACTGTACATACCAAATGCCCCTAATAGATTCAGATGGCTGTAGATTATTTATCACCCTGATTAACATGACTTTTTCTTTTTTCTGGGCTCATGTTAAACTATCATCTGCCTAGGAGTATTCCCTGTGTATCTTGGAAAACTAGGGGCATCTCTTGTATTACAAATTCCATCCTACAGCCATAGCAGGAATATAATCCAGTGATGCACATTTTTATTGTATCTACTTTTATTCTTCAAGGAAGTTGAGCCGCTGGAATCATATACAAACAAACAAATTAGCTACCAAACTTTCTGGCTGCCCACTGACAAGGCTCAAACAGAGTGAGAGCCAAAAGCCACAGATCAGCCTTTTCCCTGAGGCCAGGGCTTCTGGGCTTCTATGTCTTGCAGGTTGGTGTCTTGTGATAGGTTTTATTGAATTGAATACACCATGGTCTAATCAAGAGAAGCTACTGATGAGATATTGACTAATCAGCACCTAACCTATTAATTTTGATGGGATCTATTTATTTGTGACTATAAATCTTGCATTGCCCATAGGCTCTTCCCACAAATGATATCCTTTGTCTGACAGATCGTGGTATCAGATCATCCATACACCCCAAAATACTCAGACACTACCCCTTTCAAGCATGTAACATTTTGAGGTCATATTACATGCATGACTACAATAGTGCATAAAGGTTAAATCCATGTGATAATATGGGATAAGCACAGTCACTCACAATAAACATACCTATGTCACTCTACACTGATACCTACTGCTACACCAACTTATGCCCATTGCACTTAGCTACCATACCTCCACACTTGTTTTCCATAGTTCCTGATTGTCAATAATCACCTGGCTTTAGCCAGCGGAAGGAGGTTCAGGAGGAGAGTGGCAGGTACAGTGCCAGTAATTATAGCATTTTAGCGCCAACGCAGGCACCCTTGCACCAGAATGTAAGGGTTTCTGCGTGCAGGAGAGGATTGTTTATGTGTAGGAAGGTGTCTCTTCCTGCACATAAATAAACCTAGAAATGCCATTCTGTCACTTTCATGCGTGCTGCTTCATGCAGCACACAGGAAACTGAAAAAATTGCATTTTTTTAAAAAGTTTGTTTATGTACAGGAAGGGACACGCAAGTCTCGCATTTACGCAAGTTTGAGCCATTGACATTGCAAATGACAATGCCTTTTATTTTTGTTTTTGTTTTTAAAACATAAATAAAAGGTATTGCCATATACAATGCCAATAGCTTAAACTCTCGTAATGCGAGATCTATTGCATTGTAAATGCTTGTTTTTAACGTTTTGCTAACTTGGACTAGGACTAGGACTGGAGGGGTAAAGTTCCCTCCAGGTGGCAAACCTTCAAACAGCCCGCTTCATATTGCCTAATTGTAACGCATGTTTTGGTGAGAATAATTTTTAACAAATCTGTGAAAAAAGTAGTATAGTCTTTTTTTTCATATTCACATAATTTCTATCACGTTTTTGGGTTAATCTTTTAAAAAGGAGAAGGGGGGGTCAAAATGTGTATGTGCCCACCCCAGAAGAAAGGCATACAAATGTATACGACAGATCTTGAGGGCAGTACACTCCCAAAAACAAGGCTTCTGCGTCACGCACGTGGCACACAGAGTGTGCTGCAGGCTCTCGTTGAGGAGAATTAGCACCGATTTTCACCAGCGTTCTTCTCTTTTCATTTTGGAATTGGTTTCAGTTCGTTTTGTGAATGGCGTGTGAACTATGAAAGGGAATAGAAGAGGCAGGGTCGTGGTTGTAGAAGTAAAATCCTATTGCTGAAAAAGTTCGACTTAAACTGCCGTGAAAAGTTTACAGACTCATGCTCTCTCGCTGCAGTGCCATCACATATTTCAAGGTTTTGAGCATATTTCCTCATTTTGTTCGCTCTTGTACCACGCACCCCAATGTACACCTACGAGAATTCAAATAATCTATCATTCGACTTGAAATGTTCAAAAATGTATTTTGGAGAATGCGGGTATCGATCCTGCTACCTCTTGCATGCTAAGTGAAAAGGCTACCATATGAGTTAATTCACCCGCCTGTAAGAATTGGACATGAGCCCCTTTAAATCAGGCTCAAAACACACGTGGAGAGGAGTTGGTGCTTTATTGAACCCTTTCGGTCTGCCCAACGAGATAACCAGCTCATCAGCAAACATGTTTTGTACCTCAGTAGCCCAATAGAAAACCATACTGACATTTATTCCAGTACAAAATAAAATGTTAAACAAGCATTGGAAATGCAATAGGGCTCGCATTAGGAAAGTTTGAGCTATTGATCTTATAAATGATTTTTTTTATTTATGTGTTTTTTTTAAAATAGCTAAATTAATAGCTTTGTCATTTACAATTCCAATAGTTATAACTTTCGCAAATGTGATACCTATAGCATTTGTAATGCAACATGTTTTGTATTTACGTGACTTAGATGTATTGATATTACAAATAACAATGGCTTTTAACTTTTTTAAATAATTAATACTTAAATAATTTATTTAATTTGTAATGGCAATAGCTTAAACTTTTGTAAATAACTTTTGTGAAGATTATGTTCAGTGTTTTTTATTGTGATGAAAATCCAAGAACAGAAGTGAAATATTAACATCTTTTTGTGATTTGTAATAAAGCGTGAAAGCTTGAAAACAGCTTGAAACATTGAAAGAACATATTTGAACCAGTGATGCTGTGGTTGCGCTGAGTGATGTTGTGGTTGCGCTGAGTGATGCTGTGGTTGCGCTGAGTGGTGTGTGCATTGGTGGAGCTTAGTGGGTGCCTCGGCGGAGCTGTGTGGTGGGTGCATCGGCGGAGCTGTGTGGTGGGTGCATCGGTGGAGCTGTGTGGTGGGTGCATCGGCAGAGCTGTGTGGTGGGTGCTTCGGTGGAGCTGTGTGGTGGGTGCATCTGTGGAGCTGTGTGGTGGGTGCATCTGTGGAGCTGCGTGGTGGGTACCTCGGTGGAGCTGTGTGCTGGGTGCATCGGTGGAGCTTTGTGGTGGGTGCCTTGGTGAAACTGTATGGTGGGTGCCTCGGTGGAGTTGTGTGGTGGGTGCATTGGTGGAGCTGTGTGGTGGGTGCATAGTGGAGCTGTGTTGGTGGAGCTGTGTGGTGGGTGCATCAGTGGAGCTGGGTGGTGGGTGCATCGGTGGAGCTGTGTCGGTGGAGCTGTGTGGTGGCTGCATCAGTGGAGCTGTGTGGTGGGTGCCTCGGTGGAGCTGTGTGGTGGGTGCCTCGGTGGAGCTGTGTGGTGGGTGCCTTGGTGGAGCTGTGTGGTGGGTGCATTGGTGGAGCTGTCTGGTGTGTGCATCGGTGGAGCTGTGTAGGTGGAGCTGTGTGGTGGGTGCATCGGTGGAGCTGTGTGTTGGGTGCAGTGGTGGAGCTGTGTGGTGGGTGCATCGGTGGAGCTGTGTGGAGGGTGCGTCGGTGGAGCTCTGTGGTGGGTGCATCGGTGAAGCTGTGTGGTGGGTGCATCGGTGGAGCTTAGTGGGTGCATTGGTGGTGCTTAGTTGGAGCATCGGTGCAGCTGTGTGGTGGGTGTATCAGTGGAGCTGTGTGATGGGTGCATCAGTGGAGCTGTGTGGTAGGTGCATCGGTGGAGCTGTGTTGGTGGAGCTGTGTGGTGGGTGCATCGGTGGAGCTGTGTGGTGGGTGCATCGGTGGAGCTTAGTGGGTGCATTGGTGGAGCTTAGTTGGTGCATCAGTGGAGCTGTGTGGTGGGTGACTCGGCTGAGCTGTGTGGTGGGTGCATCGGTGGAGCTGTGTCGGTGGAGCTGTGTGGTGGGTGCATATTGGAGCTGGGTGGTGGGTGCATTGGTGGAGCTGTGTAGGTTGAGCTGTGTGGTGGGTGCATCAGGACTAGAGTTCGGGTTGTTTTCAGGGCTAGGGGTGCTGTCTTAGGCCTCAGGGCTAGGGTTTGGGTGGTTTTCAGGGCTGGGGGTGCTGTGTTAGGCCTCAGGGCTAGGGTTCAGTCAGTTTTCAGGGCTAGGGGTGCTGTCTTAGGCCTCAGGGCTAGGGTTCGGTCGGTTTTCAGGGATAGGGGTGCTGTTTTAGGCCTCAGGGCTAGGGATCAGTGGAGCTGTATCGGTGGAGCTGGGTGGTGGGTGCATCAGTGGAGCTGTGTGGTGGCTGCATCGGTGGGGCTGTGTGGTGGGTGCATCGGTGGAGCTTAGTGGGTGCATTGGTGGAGCTGTGTGGTGGGTGCATCGGTGGAGCTTAGTTGGTGCATCAGTGGAGCTGTGTGGTGGGTGCATCGGTGGAGCTGTGTGGTGGGTGCCTCAGCAGAGCTGTGTGGTGGGTGCATCGGCGCAACTGTGTGGTGGGTGCATCGGTGGAGCTGTGTGGTGGGTGCTTCTGTGGAGCTGTGTGGTGGGTGCATCTGTGGAGCTGTGTGGTGGATGCATCTGTGGAGCTATGTGGTGGGTGCATCGGTGGAGCTGTGTGGTGGGTGCCTTGGTGGAGCTGTAAATATGAGTGCCTCGGTGGAGCTGTGTGGTGAGTGCATCAGTGGAGCTGTGTGGTGGGTGCATCAGTGGAGCTGTGTGGTGGGTGCATCGGTGGAGCTGTGTGGTGGGTGCCTCGGTGGAGCTGTGTGGTGGGTGCATCGGTGGAGCTGTGTGGTGGGTGCATCGGTGGAGCTGTGTAGGTTGAGCTGTGTGGTGGGTGCATTGGTGGAGCTGTGTCGGTGGAGCTGTGTGGTGGGTGCACCGGTGGAGCTGGGTGGTGGGTGCATCTGTGGAGCTGTGTCGGTGGAGCTGTGTGGTGGCTGCATCGGTGGAGCTGTGTGGTGGGTGCATAAGTGGAGCTGTGTGGTGGGTGCATCCGTGGAGCTGTGTGGTGGGTGCCTGGAGGAGCTGTGTGGTTGGTGCATCGCTGGAGCTGTGTGGTGGGAGCATCGGTGGAGCTGTGTAGGTGGAGCTGTGAGGGGGGTGCATCAGTGGAGCTGTGTAGGTGGAGCTGTGTGGGGGGTGTATCGGTGGAGCTGTGTGGTGGTTGCATTGGTGGAGCTGTGTGGTGGATGCCTCGGTGGAACTGTGCGGTGGGTGCATCGGTGGAGCTGTGTGGTGGATGCATTAGTGGAGCTGTGTAGGTGGAGCTGTGTGGTGGGTGCATTGGTGGAGCTGTGTGGTGGGTGCATCGGTGGAGCTGTGTGGTGAGTGTATCGGTGGAGCTGTGTGGTGGGTGCCTGGTGGAGCCGTGTGGTGGGTGCCTCGGTGGAGCTGTGTGGTGGGTGCCTCGGTGGAGCTGTGTCTTGGGTGCATCAGTGGAGCTGTGTGGTGGGGTCATCTGTGGAGCTCTGTGGTGGGTGCATCTGTGGAGCTGTGTCGGTGGAGCTGTGTGGTGGTTGCATCAGTGGAGCTGTATGGTGTTTGCATCAGTGGAGCTGTGTGGTGGGTGCATCGGTGGAGCTGGGTGGTGGGTGCCTCGGTGGAGCTGTGTGGTGAGTGTATCGGTGGAGCTGTGTGGTGGGTGCCTCGGTGGAGCTGTGTCGTGGGTGCCTCGGTGGAGCTGTGTCTTGGGTGCGTCAGTGGAGCTGTGTGGTGGGGTCATCTGTGGAGCTCTGTGGTGGGTGCATCGGTGGAGCTGTGTCGGTGGAGCTGTGTGGTGGGTGCATCGGTGGAGCTGTGTAGGTGGAGCTGTGTGGTGGGTGCATTGGTGGAGCTGTGTCGGTGGAGCTGTGTGTGGGTGCACCGGTGGAGCTGGGTGGTGGGTGCATTGGTGGAGCTGTGTCGGTGGGGCTGTGCGGTGGCTGCATCAGTGGAGCTGTGTGGTGGGTGCATCGGTGGAGCTGTGTAGGTGGAGCTGTGTGGTGGGTGCATTGGTGGAGCTGTGTCGGTGGAGCTGTGTGTGGGTGCACCGGTGGAGCTGGGTGGTGGGTGCATTGGTGGAGCTGTGTCGGTGGGGCTGTGCGGTGGCTGCATCGGTGGAGCTGTGTGGTGGGTGCATAAGTGGAGCTGTGTGGTGGGTGCATCCATGGAGCTGTGTGGTGGGTGCCTGGTGGAGCTGTGTGGTTGGTGCATCGGTGGAGCTGTGTGGTGGGTTCATCAGTGGAGCTGTGTAGGTGGAGCTGTGTGGTGGGTCTATCGGTGGAGCTGTGTGGTGGGTGCTTCGGTGGAGCTGTGTGGTGGGTGCCTCGGTGGAGCTGTGTGGTGAGTGTATCGGTGGAGCTGTGTGGTGGGTGCTTCGGTGGAGCTGTGTCGTGGGTGCCTCGGTGGAGCTGTGTTTTGGGTGCATCAGTGAAGCTGTGTGGTGGGGTCATCTGTGGAGCTCTGTGGTGGGTGCATCAGTGGAGCTGTGTCGGTGGAGCTGTGTGGTGGTTGCATCAGTGGAGCTGTGTAGTAGTTGCATCAGTGGAGCTGTGTAGTGGGTGCATCGGTGGAGCTGTGTCGGTGGAGCTGTGTGGTGGTTGCATCAGTGGAGCTGTGTGGTGGGTGCATCGGTGGAGCTGTGTGGTGGGTGCATCAGTGGAGCTGTGTCGGTGGAGCTGTGTGGTGGTTGCATCAGTGGAGCCGTGTAGTAGTTGCATCAGTGGAGCTGTGTAGTGGGTGCATCGGTGGAGCTGTGTGGTGGTTGCATCAGTGGAGCTGTGTGGTGGGTGCATCGGTGGAGCTGTGTGGTGGGAGCATCGGTGGAGCTGTGTAGGTGGAGCTGTGAGGGGGGTGCATCAGTGGAGCTGTGTAGGTGGAGCTGTGTGGGGGGTGTATCGGTGGAGCTGTGTGGTGGTTGCACTGGTGGAGCTGTGTGGTGGATGCCTCGGTGGAACTGTGCGGTGGGTGCATCGGTGGAGCTGTGTGGTGGATGCATTAGTGGAGCTGTGTAGGTGGAGCTGTGTGGTGGGTGCATTGGTGGAGCTGTGTGGTGGGTGCATCGGTGGAGCTGTGTGGTGAGTGTATCGGTGGAGCTGTGTGGTGGGTGCCTCGGTGGAGCTGTGTGGTGGGTGCCTCGGTGGAGCTGTGTGGTGGGTGCCTCGGTGGAGCTGTGTCTTGGGTGCATCAGTGGAGCTGTGTGGTGGGGTCATCTGTGGAGCTCTGTGGTGGGTGCATCTGTGGAGCTGTGTCGGTGGAGCTGTGTGGTGGTTGCATCAGTGGAGCTGTATGGTGTTTGCATCAGTGGAGCTGTGTGGTGGGTGCATCGGTGGAGCTGGGTGGTGGGTGCCTCGGTGGAGCTGTGTGGTGAGTGTATCGGTGGAGCTGTGTGGTGGGTGCCTCGGTGGAGCTGTGTCGTGGGTGCCTCGGTGGAGCTGTGTCTTGGGTGCGTCAGTGGAGCTGTGTGGTGGGGTCATCTGTGGAGCTCTGTGGTGGGTGCATCGGTGGAGCTGTGTCGGTGGAGCTGTGTGGTGGGTGCATCGGTGGAGCTGTGTAGGTGGAGCTGTGTGGTGGGTGCATTGGTGGAGCTGTGTCGGTGGAGCTGTGTGTGGGTGCACCGGTGGAGCTGGGTGGTGGGTGCATTGGTGGAGCTGTGTTGGTGGGGCTGTGCGGTGGCTGCATCGGTGGAGCTGTGTGGTGGGTGCATAAGTGGAGCTGTGTGGTGGGTGCATCCATGGAGCTGTGTGGTGGGTGCCTGGTGGAGCTGTGTGGTTGGTGCATCGGTGGAGCTGTGTGGTGGGTTCATCAGTGGAGCTGTGTAGGTGGAGCTGTGTGGTGGGTCTATCGGTGGAGCCGTGTGGTGGGTGCTTCGGTGGAGCTGTGTGGTGGGTGCCTCGGTGGAGCTGTGTGGTGAGTGTATCGGTGGAGCTGTGTGGTGGGTGCTTCGGTGGAGCTGTGTCGTGGGTGCCTCGGTGGAGCTGTGTTTTGGGTGCATCAGTGAAGCTGTGTGGTGGGGTCATCTGTGGAGCTCTGTGGTGGGTGCATCAGTGGAGCTGTGTCGGTGGAGCTGTGTGGTGGTTGCATCAGTGGAGCCGTGTAGTAGTTGCATCAGTGGAGCTGTGTAGTGGGTGCATCGGTGGAGCTGTGTCGGTGGAGCTGTGTGGTGGTTGCATCAGTGGAGCTGTGTGGTGGGTGCATCGGTGGAGCTGTGTGGTGGGTGCATTGGTGGAGCTGTGTTGGTGGAGCTTTGTGGTGGCTGCATCACTGGAGCTGTGTGGTGGGTGCATTGGTGAAGCTGTGTGATGGGTGCATCGGTGGAGCTGTGTGGTGGGTGCATCGGTGGAGCTGTGTGGTGGGTGCATTGGTGGAGCTGTGTGGTGGGTGCATCGGTGGAGCTGTGTGGTTGGTGCATTGGTGGAGCTGTGTGGTGGGTGCTTCGGTGGAGCTGTGTGGTGGGTGCATCTGTGGAGCTTTGTGGTGGGTGCCTCTGTGGAGCTGTGTGGTGGGTGCATCTGTTGAGCTGTGTGGTGGTTGCATCAGTGGAGCTGTGTGGTGGGTGCATCGGTGGAGCTGTGTCGGTGGAGCTGTGAGGTGGTTGCATCAGTGGAGCTGTGTGGTGGGTGCATCGGTGGAGCTGTCTGGTGGTTGCATCGGTGGAGCTGGGTGGTGGGTGCATCAGTGGAGCTGTGTGGTGGGTGCATCGGTGGAGCTTAGTGGTGGGTGCATCTGTGGAGCTGTGTGGTGGGTGCATCTGTGGAGCTGTGTGGTGGGTGCCTTGGTGGAGCTGTGTGGTGGGTGCATCTGTGGAGCTGTGTGGTGGGTGCCTCAGTGGAGCTGTGTGGTGGGGGCATCGGTGGAGCTGTGTGGTGGGTGCATCGGTGGAACTGTGTGGTGGTGCATCGGTGGAGCTGTGTGGTGGGTGCATCGGTGGAGCTGTGTAGGTGGAGCTGTGTGGTGGGTGGCACTTTTTATAAATCATTAGTAAAAGAGATCAATGAAATTCAACTAAAACCCAAATATAGCAGAAGAGGAGAAAGCTCTAGTAACGGGATTCAGGATGAATGTATTCCTTTGAAGCAAATCGCCAGCATGTGAAAGGTGTAAAATAGCAATCAGCATAAAACGAAAATGCCAGCAAAATACTTTATAAAATTCTTTGTGGCCCTGAATAAATAATCAGAGCGTTTAATTATATCATGACCAACAACGGTTATTGTTTCAAGAGCAGCGTGCGAGATGGTTAGGCTGCAATATAAACAAGCCCTCGGCATTGCTGTGGTGGGAAGGGGGGCGGGGAGAGGCAAGAAGGGAAGAATAGGGGCTGGGAGCAGCAGCCTTTGATGTGCCGGCCGGCTGGCTGTGCAGTGAATAATTAGGGGAGGAGAAATGCCGGCTGGGGGAAGCTTGAGCTGCCTGAGGAGGAAGGTGGCTTTGATGTGCACGCGTTCTCAGGCACTGCAACAAATCGCCGAAATGGTTCAACTCTGTTTAAGCCACAATATAGCTTGCCAGCTATGCGCTTGAGCGCATCAGCAGGCGAGCCCTAAAAATGATTGGCATGAATTATGACCCTTGTTATGAAAAGTATGCTGCCCTTCATTTGTTATAATGTAACAGTGGAACTACTTGTATCTCACAAACTAACACATTTAATTCAACTCATCAAAACCTTAATTAGCGTCCTGCTGCTCGAAAGAAAGCGCCTACAGGTGATGCGCCTTAAGCAGACCACGTTTCATGGCTTCAGCCTCATCACTGAAAAGAAATTTGCACTTAAACTCAGTTTTCCTGGTCTTTATCATCACCGTGCGTCGTCGAATGAATGCTCGGAGAAGTATTAACTTACCCTCCCAGAGGAGGCCTGTGTAAGGCAGCAATGGGGACAGGGTATGGCGTAGCGGCCAGAGCTACCGACCTAGGAGCTAGGTTTGAGTTTTGGCGTTGGCTCAACATGGTGGGATTCTGGGCAAATCAACATGCTGGGATTCTGGGCAAATCACTTCATCTCCCATGCAAACCAAAAAGGAATGTGCCCATCAGTAAGGCAACTGGGGCCCATGTAAAGCGCTCCAATAGTACCTTTGGGTCGCACTATATACAACTGCAACAAAAAAATGTGTAGTGTTTATTGTAGAGAACCCTATAAACTCAAGCACAGAGAACAATAGTATGCATGGTATGTAACTGTAATTGAAGGGCAAACATTTATTGAATCAAGCTATGGGCACTTAAGCATCGAAGAGCTATATGCTCAGAGAGAAAATTAAAATGTCTGCAATTCCATACTTTTTCACAACGCCACCTTTCACTTAGGCAAAGTTCACAGCCTTCTTGAGTTGAACAAGACAAATTACGTGGACGGTGGACGAAGCAGGAAGCCGCGGCTGAAGTCCCAACAAGAATTTCAACGGGAATCAACCAATGGCAAAGTCAATACGTCTGGCCTAGTTAAGCTAGTGTGATACTTAAAACAACAAGCATTTGCAACACACGGACAACCGAAGATACGACGTGAGAGCAAAGGAAATGGGCAGCCTGTGCAGATTTATTGCCCGAAGAGGGAGATAAGCTATGCGTGGCGTGGGAGTGTTGTGAGGGCTGGAATGGAGGGCCCCCAGAAGAGAGACTGCGGATGCGAGGCGCTGTATGTTTTAAGTGAATGTGCTTGCCCTGTGCTGCCTGGTGCTCAGGGAAGCAAGCCAGTACTAAAACGCACCACCCTGCAAAATGCCCGAGGGACGGCAAATCACCCAGGTTAGTAACTCCCTGCCCACTACTGCACATGTTCCAGTACTAGAAAAAAACAGCACTGTAAACGAAATGCCCACTACGGCGAATGGTCCAGGCTGCAAATAAACATCACACGCAGGCCCGGTCCTAGAACTTTTGGGGCCCCGGGCGAAAGGGAAGATGTGAGGCCCCTCTAATTTGCATGTAACATCACAAGAAGTGACCACAGAAAGTGACATTGCGGGACTATTGATCTTATTTGGCATCACTGAAGAGACCTAACGTGGATATCAGTAACAATGACAAAAAGAGAAATATACAAATGAAATAAGTCCATATATTTTCAAACTGTATTAAATGGATTACATTAGTCACATTGGATGGAAAAGCTAGTTCCAGGTCTTAGAAAGATGGATGTTTTTTCACTCAATGTTAACTGATCGTTTCCAGATGAGTGCTTCATAGAAATTCCAGTTCTGTCTCATAAAGGGGGAAGATCCTGTTGAGGTAATGATGGGCGGGATCATTCAAAATATAAAATTACATAAAAGCAAACCTCGCACATTTCAAAAGTCTCCCTTACCATTTTGTGTCATTATGCTGCCACCTTAGGATGACATTAATACTAAGTAATTTCTTTTAACGTAAATCTTCTCACCAGTATACCACATGCACATGCTAAGAGTCGTAGGACAATCTTTTTTGTCTGTGGGCTCTTTACTTGCCAGAATTATGTTGAGTGCAAAAACACAACACATAATACAAAATTACAAGACACCATTGCGAACAAATGAAGATTGTACATAAATAAAAAAAGACCTAGAACAACCGAGACCACTACTAAATCATACATTGACTTGAAGGTACGCTGCAGATTTAAGTTTTTTTTTTAAATCAACGTTTTTGATTTGGTGTTAGAAATGCAAGTGGCCGGCTTTAGCGCTGGTGGAGTCCTATGCAACAATGTTTGTTAGTGCCCCTAATTACTTCCTCTGCCACGGGTTCCCTCACTACCACCCTTTAACAGTGCCCCTCGAGTCTCCATAACCACATTCTCACTGAGATGCATTTAATTTGATTTACAGCGCTACTGATACCAGTGTAGGGTGTCAGAGAAATGTATATCACACACTTTATACAGAGACAATCTCTCATAAATGTCTAAATCACTGTATAGGAAATGTTACATAAGACAAAGGACTACAAGGTGTAGGAGTCATCAGACAATCATGTTACTAGGCATTATAGTTTATTAGTTATTGGTCTGGATAAACACAAACTCTGAATTTAGAACATAATACCATGGTTGGAGGTTCTCTTTAATAGCCAGAATTGAATTCTATCCCAATGAACCCTTTTTGCAACATTAAGATAACCAAAGACTGGGGAAAAAACATAATCCTCCAATTTATACCTTGAAGTTTGCCTGCAGCTCTTAGATGACAGTTAATAGCTCACTGTTCAATGTTAGGATTTTGACTTATTAACTGACTTATTTACAATATGTGCACTTTGTGATCTGCATGGTACATGTTCTTTGCAGCAGGCACATTAATCCTCTGCTCTACCTTTCCAGAGTCAAAACTTCCACTAGACTAAACTTCAATCTTTCTCAAGGAGGAACATTAATCACTGGAGTTATCATGACATTTTTATTGTTGCCGAAAATTGCTGGAGGCCAGGAAGGAGGCAGCAAGTGCTTTTAAAAACATAATATACTTGCAAAGATGACGCCCCCACCCGAAGTGAGCGCTCAGTGCGATGTCGCCGGTCCCACCGCCCTAGAGCCTCCCTGCTCAAGGGTCCTGTGACCTCAATGACCGGGTCACTGACCATCTAGGGCATGGGAACTCACAAACTTTCTCTGGGGGAGGGGGGGGGGCAAATTTACAGTGTGGTTTTTGGCCGAGGGCCGCACCGGTGGGGCGGGGTCAGAGGGGGAAAGCAAAAAAAAATTGTCACCATGAGGTTACACACATGGTCCCTGCAGCAGATGCCTTTGTCCACTGAGCCACCAGACCAGCATACCCACATCTCTTTCTCTCTCTCCCTCTGTCTCCCTTCCTCTGTCTCCTTCCCTCTATCTCCCTCCCTCCATGTCTCTCTCCCTCCTTGTCTCTCTCCCTCTGTCTTTCTCCCTCCTTATCTTTCTCCTTCCCTCTGTCTCTCTCCCTCTGTCTCTCTCCGTCTGTCTCTCTCCGTCTGTCACCCTGCCTCTGTCACCCTGCCTCTGTCACCCTGCCTCTGCCCCATCTCATAAAAACAAAAGTAGCGCTTCACTGGCAAACTCTTTAAAGTGGCGCTAATGTGCTTTGGGTTGAATAAAATCAATGTTGCCACATTTTTCGATCCACACTGTCTTGCTTTAGTTATTTTTCAATTTTAACCTTTTATTTCTGTCTGTCCCGAGGGAGCACATTTAAAGTGAAAAATGTCAGAAAAAGACAACCTTTCCAGCAAGCATGGTTTTTTTGGTAGGGGACAAAGAAAGGAAAGAGGGAGTAATGGCTACAGGGCACAAGGAGGGGAGCCCCACACCTGGATCTTGCTCTAGTGCCTAGAGGCCCAGGGAAAGGGAGCCCCCTCCCCTGGGCCTCCAAGCAGTAAAGAAGCATATCGTAAAACACTACCGTGACAGTTCTACATACATTTTAAATGCACATTCCCATAAAAAAATATAGGGGATACAAAAGTAAACACGAGCCAGTTGATCTGGCTGCTCCCTCCTCCCCTCACCCACCTCTCCTTACCTGTGTCTGGCTGGTTCTGCTAACAATGGGGGCCTTCTGTCACCTAGCAACAAAATGCAGAAAGGCAGTGGCCGGTACTTAGCAGAGGTGTTGCCTCCCCCTAACACTGTGAGCACACATAATTGCTCGCCCAGTTGCGGTGCAGTCCCTACTTTGTTTGTCCCTTCCCCCCCCCACCCCTGTGCACCCAGGAATGCCATCACACCCTGACAGCAAGGTCAAGACACCTCGCATTTGTAATTTGATTGCGTGGGACAGGGGGCCCTGGAGGTTAACTGTGAAAGCGTGCCCTTTCACAGTGAGGCAGGGGGCCCCCTGAGCGCGAGGCCCTGGGCAGTTGCCCACACTGCCCATGCCTAGCGCCGGCCCTGATCACACGTCCTGCAAATATACCACCTCTGTAGGTACGCACCGCACCTGCATATTCAACGAGTCCATTACACCCTGCACTCCCGCGCGCACGCTCGGCAGCAGCTAGGTGAGGATCTGATAGGTCGCCCCTGGGCACTCACCGTCGCCGGAGCACAGCAGGACGAGGAGCAGTGGGAGGCGGGAGCAACTGAAATAAGGGAGGGAGATGGAAGGAAACAGGACAGACAAGGTAGTTTGATTAGGGGAAGAAGGGACGACAAAAACGCAAGAAGACAAAATCGTGGAGGGGGTAATGAGCAAGAACGAAGGGATTTTAGCGATCAGAAACAGGAGTAGGGGTGGGGAAAAGAGGAGAGGTTACGGGATGTACGGGTACCTAAGGTGGAGGGATTGTAAGAAATGAGAGGAATGGGTAATACAGAGTGGAGGAGATGACATAAAAAAGGGGGAAGGCAAAGAAAACTAAACAAGCATTGGAAATGCAATAGGTCTCGCATTAGAAAAGTTTGAGCTATTGGTCTTGTAAATGACAAATATTTTATTTATTTGTTGTTTTTTAAAATAGCTAAATTGATAGCTTTGTCATTTACAATGCCAATAGTTATAACTTTCTCCAATGTGACACCTATAGCATTTGGAATGCAACATGTTTTGTATTTACGTGACTTAGATGGCAGCTCTGGTCGTTAGGCCACATCTCTAGAGTGCAGGAGAGTGCAGCAGGGGAGAGAAGCACAGCAATGCAATAGGTCTCGCATTAGAAAAGTTTGAGCTATTGGTATTGTAAAGGACACTTTTTATTTATGTGCTTGTTTTGAAAATAGCGAAATTAATAGCTTTGTTATTTACAATGCCATTAGTTTTATCTTTCGCAAATGTGATACCTATTGTAACACAATATGTGTTGTAGCATTGAGTGGTGTGAGGGTGAGGGGTGTGAGGGTGAGGGGGTGTGAGGGTGAGGGTGAGTGGGTGTGTGAGGGTGAGGGTGAGTGAGGGGGTGTGAGGGCGAGGGTGTGTGAGGGTGAGTGAGGGTGTGTGAGGGTGTGTGAGGGGGTGAGGGTGAGGGGGTGAGGGTTAGGGGGTGTGAGGGTGAGGGTGTGAGGGTGACTGAGGGTGTGTGAGGGTGAGGGGATGAGGGTAAGGGTGTGTGAGGTTGCAGGGGGTGATGGTGAGAGGGTGCGAGGGTGAGGGGGATGAGGGTGTGTGAGGGTGAGGGTGTGTGAGGGTGAGGGTGTGAGGCTGAGTGAGGGTGAGAGGGTTGTGAGGGGGTGTGAGGGTGAGTGAGGGTGTGTGACGATGAGGGGGTGAGGATGAGTGAGGGTGTGAGGGTGAGGGTGGGTGAGGGTGTGAGTTGGACTACCAAGAGGACTTCTTAATAAACTCCAACTAGTCCAAAATGCAGCGGCCTATCTTATTTTGACATGTCCCAAAAGACAATACTATGTAAAACTTGAAGCCTCTGCATTGGCTCCCGTTAAACAGAGGATAATGTTGAAAACCGTGACCATCGCTGAGAGGGCCTGGCATATTTTCAGCTCTCTCTATCTATGAAGGAGAGAGAAACAGTGCGCTCCTAGCAGAACTCTAAGCTCTTCCAACGAGGGCTTAGGAGTTATCCCTAAATACACATGGAGAGGCTATGAGGATGCTCTTGTGCCTATTTGACAGCAAAAAACGTGAACCTGCTTCCCAAAGCACTTAGATATTCGGATACAGAAAAAAACCTTTAAGGCTCCATTAAAGACATATATATATTTTTTGAGACGTCCAAGTTGTCGTTCCCTTTTTACATGCTTTTAACACCAGGAATGCTTCACACAAAGCCGCTGCATGCTTCATGAATAATTATTAATTCATTCATACAAATATGGGTATTGTTCAGAATAGGTCTTTGACAGACTGCTAGACGCAGTACATCGATCATTCACATGGGCACTGATGCACTGCAGCAGCTGCACCAATGAGGGCTCTGCCCCTGCAGCACCAGTAATATGAAGTATACTTGCCAGCACGGATGAACTGCAATAAAATGCTGCCCTCGATTAGAAAAGAAACTGAGCAGGTTGGGGAGCAACAGATTTATGTTGTCCCATCTCCGTCATCTGTGAGGTAAGAGATGAGGGATTACAGGGTTCAAAATACGCTGCTACAGATCACAAGCAGTGGACATATGGCAGTACCGCCACTCATCATAGTTTCTGTCTACACCGCTGACAAAGAGCTTCTCAAGCCCCTGGACCGTGCCATTTCATAGGGAAAGTGTAAGAACAACAATATCCCAACTGGTATAAATGAAAGACAGTTAGTGAAGATATGTAAATACATTATCTGAAAGGAAACAAGGAGACTCTATATAATTCTGACATGTGCTAAAAGCATAATTTTATGTATAAAAGATATTATGGAAAAGGAACAAAAATATAGTTGTAGCAGCATTGCAGTACATAAATCACAATAATTGAAAAGACAACCCAAATTGTACGTGGTGCTCTAGGTGTGACAGTGAAAACCAATATAGCGACGCAGGTGACAATGTGAAACAGCGTGAGTGGCGCAAAGTTACTGGTGAGTAAATATACAGTGTATTCATTGATATACGGCGGTTCAAGACAGATTAGAAGTTCATTTTAAACGTATTCAATATGTTCAACCACTTCGTATTTCGCTCCAATATTTGCGCTGGAAGGTCGACTCCGTTTCGATCCAGGTGGCTAAAGGATCTTCATCAGGACTGGGTCGTGGGCAGTGCTTAGGGCCGATGGTTGGTAATCAATCGCGGAGGTCCACAACTGCCAATTAGTGTAGTGAACTTCTGGTAATGTAGTTGTTAGTTCCGAGGTATATTTAGACTGCTGGGCCCGAATTTGAGTGGTTTTGGTCCCGTGGAAATCCCGGGTACAGAAATGGCTGTGATGTGGCCAAACACACGCGTTTTTCAATTAGCTGTGAGGATCGGGGTTGGGAGAGTTGGATTTACTCCCGATCGCGGAGCAGGTTCGTATCCTGATCGCCGAACCCGAATGTGGCTCGCAGTTTGAGAGTGAATTCTACAATGACTCTCTATTAGAACGTTGCCTTTTTGGAGTTGGGCAATGACAAACATGATCTTGCTGCTTCCTCTTCCGGCTGCCACTGCAGCAGCTGCTGCTGTTGCTTTCACTGCTGGTGCTGTTCACGTACCCCTGGACACTCCTCCCACAGCAAGAACATACTGTACGTGGGAGAGAAATGAGACCTTCTCGCTTTCTCTTCAGACGGTCGCGCCTCTCTGTGGTAGCATCAAGCCTGTTGCTCACCATGCGCAGCCTTCTTCTCATAAGTTTCCACCTCTGGAAGAACACAAGGCAGCTGAAGTCCCCCCTTAGTCCGTGGATCACGTGAGAGAACAGCATGTCCGCTGATGCAAAGGCTTGCCAGCAAGCAGCACATCTATATGGGAAAAGCATATTACGTTGCACCTGCGGAAGAAAACATTGCACAAATTCCTTGGTAATGGGAATACCAGGAGGGAAATCTGAGATCGGTGGATGACAAGGAACAACTTCCACATCATCACTTGACTCACACTGAATGTCTGAGCTATATGTCATCCTGCGGCTGTTGTTCTCTTCTCTTTGGCATGTACACCTGGGTGGATTGACTAGTGAGAGAGGTTCAGTAGTAACCTCATTTTGCTCCTCTGCTGTTTCTGTAGTGTCAGACCCTATTACAATAACGTGATCTTCAGTTTCATGCCAAACACAGTCACTGGCATCAGAAATAGTTTCAGGCTCAGCAACAACCGCTTCATTTCCTCCATCCTTCTCAGATTCAGTGTTCTCTGGGGAGGTTTCTTCTCCATTGATTCCGTTTTCACAGGCATCTGAGGAGCTAAGTTGCAGAGCTGGCATCTCCTCAAGTGTAGTGACTAGGGGAAGAAGCAGGCATGTTATGCATTGTTTTTGAAATAGAGGCAAAGCACTTACTAAGTTTACTAAAACATACATTGAGTTATCAAATACATTCTGATGAGTTGAAAAACCGTTCAAATCAAACAAATGGCTGCAAAGAAACTGTCGTCCTTCACTGCAGTAACCTTGCATGAATATTCTCCTTAATCTGTTGGGTCATGGTAGGAAAACATTTAGCATGAGTGACATCAAGGTGCATGCCTTCTGCCTTCATAAGGGCCACTGTTAGGTTATAACTAACCGAAATTCATAACCTCAATCAAGAGTGTCTAAAAAATGAAGGAATCAGAAATCATAATACATAACATTCACTTCACGTTCACCGCAAAGGGTATCTTTGCACTTAATAACAGATGTTTATTGTTACCTAACGTAATGGTATTCATTTTATCGATGTCAGAAGGACAAAAGGCTAAGTGGACCCAACAAGATTTGAACCTGTGAGCATAAAGTCAAACACAACTCCTACTGTGGATGCAATGTTCCACTAAGCACCAGACCCAGCAAATAAAGAGTGAATGAAGCCATAAATGAAAAGTAGGGATAACATGAAGGCTCGCTAAATAGAAAGCAAGTGAAATATACATTATTATTGGGGAGGGACACTTCTTTCAGCCCCTTCAATAACCACTTGACTGCGGGGCGTTTTCACCTGCTGTGCTGGGGGAAGGGGGGGCCGCGCGTGGCGCCGCCATGCTTGTGACGAGCTCAGCTCGTCATGAGGCACAGTGGAGCTGCACTCATGACGAGCTGAGCTCGTCACGACCACACCAGTTTTGGAACGTTCAGCACAGCGGGGAAATTATCCCTGCGTGTGAACGCTCCAACAGTCATGACGAGCTCAGCTCGTCATGAGCACGCAACGGGATAATTATCTACAAAATGCAAAGCTCTGCGGTCTGATTCCCTCAGCTCAGTGCCTGAATGATATAATGAGTGCTGAGCAGAACTGAAGAAACTGTGGCTCCACTGCATGTATGTAGTGCCCATTGCCTTTCTGTTCTGCCTCTAGCTGTGTCACTTTTGCACTTTTAGATTCAAACTACTCTAATGTCTTGAGACTACAAACCCAACCCAACGGACCCATACATTTGTACCAGTGAAATTATATAATACATGGTCTCAAATGAAAGGCTACCATAATCAAAGACCAGCATTTGCTTTTAAGCTGTAATTGGATTTTGAAGGTAGCATATACCTTAGTACTAATGGACTGCCACACCCTTTAGAGTCTCATCAGAATGTGTTGTTATAAATTAACTCCACAACAGAATGCAGAATCTTTGCAAATGTTTATCCAATAAATAGAAAATGTGTATCATTTGCAAAAGGAGTATCTCTTGAAGGCGAGGAGGTGTAATCTCAGAGCTTAATTGGTTGGGGTGTAAATTTCAAGCAGTGAAGCTTCAAAAAGTTACCTTTCAATTAAGTATCGCCCACACCACCTGGAATATACTGTGTTTCATCGCAGTGTTCACACCGCAACACCTTTACAACTAAGGCATTACAACGCAAGACGTTACAACAACTTGCAGTGGAGGGTGCTGGACTTAGGAATAGAATGATTTACTATTCCAACTCCAGCCTACGTTACAGTAGGGAAGGTGTTGGAATAGTTAATCATACTATTCCTTAGCTTAGAGCGCCATCCAGCGCAAGTCATTGTAATGACTTGCGTTGTAATGCCCACATTGTAAATGTATTGTGGTGTGAATTCCGTGATGTAACCAATGTTTCCCCACCACCACTTGTGTTGTTTTTCACTCACAATTGGAAATCTGAAACCTCTTATTGAAAACAACTGTTTTTACATCCCCTGTTGCCAGCAGTTCAACTTACATTACAGACATACATGACTTTAGGGGGTTCTGTGATTTCGAGCTTACTTTATTGCTAAGTGCAGCTGTAATGTGGTGTTGTGCTTTGTAATGTAGTATTATGGCATGGCAAGGTAGCTCAGGAAGTTCAGCTATGACTGCTGGTGTCTGTGTGTGACTAATTGGTCTTAATTTTGAAACTCAGTAAGTCCAAGATCAGGCTTTTTCTTTCACAGTTGACAAAGAAATAAGTTACTTACCTGCAAATCCGGTTCTCCACCATTAGTGCCTTTCATAGATTCACATGCTTGAATCATTCCCCCGTCGCCACAGAGAATGATATTCTTGTATCATTCCCCATGGCAACAGGAAATGACTCAAGCATGTGAATCTATGGAAGATCAAATGCTTGAGAAGCTCAGCAGCATATTTACTAGTAAAGTGGTGAACCGTGTTGTGCGGCCAAGAAGGCTAACAACACACTCTGTCACTTTAGAAATGCATGGGTACACCATATGGTGCAGCCCTGTGTTTCCCCCTGCACTGGTACTAATTTTGCCCTGGCTAGCGGCACCGTCATCATTGTGTGAATATCACTGTCAGAGCCTATGGCTGTGGGAAAAATACTAATTTGAAGGGGTTTGCTACCTTCTCAATGGCCATCTCAAAGTGTCTTCCCTGGGAAAAGACACATTTCAACTCTTCATCCTAAATTTACAGCTGTGGGGAATTATACTAATTCTGTTAATCATATTCCACCATTTGATTTCACTGAAAGCACCTTTAGAGAACCCAAGAGTCATGCTAGTGTTAAAACATTTTGTAAATTGGAGTTCTTCAGACAATAGCTTATGCACACCTCTGCTAAGATATTGTTCACCATCTTTGTTTATCTAAACACCCTTTAGAGACAATCCTCTTGACCCACCCCATTTTAAACCTGTTCATATCTAGTTTGGAAATCCAGAATCCGCTGTAGTCCCATCACTCATTCGTGGGCTGCGTCTTTTAAAGAAAAATATTGATTATAACAAATACAGACCCACCTTTGCATTACAAATTTTGTTGAGCCAAGTTCTTGATGCACAGTTTGCTACTTGTTTCTCCAAATTGATACCACGTTACATTTTAACACCAACAAGAAGATTAATTTATCACAATTCAGTGACTCATCTGCAGCTTCTAATCTATCGTGATCCATTTGTGACTCATGACTTCTGAAAATATTACTGCCAGAAGGATGTTGGCCAGATATGTTTTTATTAAGAGAACCAATATTCAACCATTATTGTAGGTGCTAAGTTGGTTATAGTTATTTACTAATGAATTTCAGTGGGTTCCTTCACCTAATATTGGAATGTACCTTAATCTGGGGGGCATGACTAGTGCCAGAATCAGCTACAAACTACTTGGATGTGCATTGTATCCCAGATGCTATCACCTTCCAAAGAAGCCAAAGATCATTAGTTTTGATTCACCAAAGTACATCTAATGCTTCTGTGAAATCAGTAAGAAGCTAGCTACATTAAAGCTGACTCACATTGTTAATCAGAAGCAGTGTGTCATCAGCAAAGAACATAGCAAGAATGAACTATTCTCCAAAGTTAGGTTGAATCACCCCAATCATAAAGAAAGAAAGAGTGAGGATCCCAAATGCATACACAACCAAAACCAGACAAATACACCACCTTTTCCTCGATGCAACCCAGGCAGCCCACTAAGACCTCCTTGACCCAGGATCTTGTAAATCTACAGAGGTAGCGAGGATTTTCCAGGCAATTCAAAGTTCTTACAAAGCAACATCGTTTAGAGAAATCAAAGTCCTTTCGGGGTAGATGAACTCACTGGTTCTATGTGACGTCTGGAGAGCCTGGCATCATGGGGCTAAAACATATGCACATACCTGAACATCTGTTAAAACCCTCTCACATATTGACCTCCTGCTTCTTCTAACCACCCACATAAAATGTGCCACGGCAGATGGCATCCTCCCCGAAGGGATATCAGACCACTCACTTTTTACTCTCATCATGGGGACCCTGCACACCACAGGAGGCCAACTTGGCATTTCAATGCCTGATACTTGATGTAGGAAAAGTTAATGGAGTACCTAGCTACAGAGCCTAATTCCTACTTTGAGATAAACTAAGGCTGGGTGATTGAGACAAGCACTCTATAGGCAGCGAACAAAGCTGGAATTTAAAGGCTTGGGCAAAGCATACCATAAACCAGTAGAAAGAGAGAAACATAGTCAACTTAATGACCACAATGTCTGAATCATAGAGCTAGAGAAACAAAGTCAACTCCTCTGAAACTCTCTTGTCGACAACTCAAACTTGACAGAATCTTGTTGCGGCAGCGCATGCTGGACGAGGCTCAACAATGCTGGAGGGAATCTATCTGGCTGGCTTATGAAAATGGGGACAAGAGTGGAAAACTTCATTACTGGTTGGCCACTAGAGATATGGGCTCCAAAGTAATCCCTCCATATCACTGATTTGGAGAGGTACCACCTGTATACATCCATTGAAATAGAGAGATAATCGCAGGCTACTATCGAACACTATATGCATACTAACCTAGGATGGTCCGGCTGGACCTCTTCTAGAACTAACAAGTGCTCAAAGGGATTACCTCAATGCTCCCCTCCCGGTGGAGGAAGTTGGGACAGCAATAGAAGACATGCAAACGAGGAAGACTCCTGGGCCTGATGGTTTCCCTATTGAGTACTATATTAAGTTTTGTGATAGGATTATCCTGCGTCTACTTAAATTCTATACAGAAGTGGTGCGAAAATGTCACCTCCCTCTTGATTAAGATTGCCGCTATAGTAGTGCTCCCCAAGTCCAGACGTCCTGGAGATGACGGTGCCTCAATGTCCCATTTCTGTAATTAATGCGGATATAAAAGCATTTGCTGAGATACTAGCATCCAGGCCGCACTGGGTTCCGACCACCCTGCTCAGTCCAGCTTTATGTCAAACTGTAGCAGCCATCACTACATTTGCCATGTCAATACAGCTCTAGCTGGACTACATGACTTCCCGGGCCCATTGGCACTCCTACTTGTGGACTTTGAGAAAGAGTTTGATATGGTCAACTGGTTCCATTAATATCAGGTCCTCATGGGTATGGAATTCAGTCCCAAATACCAAATGCATGTGACTATCTTATATCAGCAAGTCCTCATAAATGGGGTACAGTCGTAAACGTTCCAAATTCAATAGGGTACCAGGCAGGGGTTTCCGCTGTCCCCTCTCCTGTTTGTTCTCGACATTGAACCTCTTGCTTGAATAATCTGCAGTGGAGCTTAAGTACAGGGCTGGCACTGGGGATGATCAATGGAAGATAAAAACGCACTATACACAGCTGATACACTCCTCGTCCCCTCGCATCCCCAGGTGTCAGGACCACGAGCATTTGAAATCTTGAAAATCTATGAGGAGCTGTCCGGTCTCTATGCAAATTAGGGAAAATCCCTTTTGGTCTCCCTGAAGGGAAATAGCGCTGCTTTCGGTTGGCAAACAAACATTCCAATACACTGCTTAAGTTTTAAATACTTAAGTATGCATAAATCTGTGGTGCCGAATTGACCCACAATCTTAACCTCACACCTCTGCTGAAAAAGAATTAAAAGGACCTTCACAAGTGGACTACGCTCCCACTTAATGTGATGGCCAAAGTGGCCTTATTTAAAATGAGGCTCCTTTCATGTTTCTTATATGTGTTACAGAATTTCCTATTCCCGATCCCCAATACATTGTTTAGAAAACTCACAGCCTAGATTTGTTCCTTTCTGTGGAAAGGCCAGCCACCACGTATTGTGATGGTTGGGTAGGATGCTTGTCTGTTTTACCTACGTTTTTTCCCCAATTCATGTGTTTCAAGAGTAGACATGGCTCTGATCCTGGGGTTAATTAGATTGCGACGGTACTGGGATGTTGGCCAACATAAGAGCAGTGAGGGTTTAGAAATGGTAAATAACAGAGAAGTAGTACTGGTAGTACAAAAGGATGGGGCTATGTGGGAAGATTGGCAGTGCAAAGTGGTTACACTGAGGTCAGTAGGCCAAAGCCTATGGCAGTTGAGGTGAAAGTGGTGGGATTAGAATAATCTATGTATGTGTCCATTGGTTAGGCTGATTTGGGATGTGGCATGGTCAGATGCAGCAACTACTATAAGTGCAGACATGCCACATTAAACAACATTTTTAATTTGTCATGTGATATCTCCCCAAGTTGAGTTTTTTGTAATCAGTTGAAATACCTCTTACTACCACCCTGTGTGTCTATGCAGATTAAAAATTCCTCGTTTATGCAGTTGTAACTAAATGCAGTTTTCTATGAGGAAGTTCATCCGTGTGAGGGAGGTAGTGTTAATTGTGAGGTAGAAAGTTGTGCCAGTTCTACAGCGGGAGTTGGTGCCTATTTTATGGTAGGGAGCAATGCCAATTTCAGCTAGGAAGTAATGCTAATATGTAAAGTCCAGTCCGTGTTCCTTGCTCATTCAAGCCTGTTTTATATACCTTGGTGTTGAGTAACACATGGGAGTTGGGGCAATTTAAGATACAAAGTCTAGGATCCGGAACAGGAAGTCCTCAGGAAATAATGAACCAAGGTAAGCTTTGAACTGAACTGTATAAGAAAAGGAGAGGTGATACGGAAAGTAGGAAGTTGTTTCAAAACAACAAATTTTTAGGCATATCATATTCAACCTATTTAGCTCTCATAACTTTCGACAGTAGAAGTGAGTGTTTCAGGTAAAAATGATGCTGTTCTGTAGCACTCTTGGTAGATGGGTGAGGGGACTCTAACTGTAATGACTTCACTGCTCTCTGTGACATCTGACACTTTGAGGCAAGATTAATTGCTCTTTAGAGTGTATGTGCCCCTGAACTCTGTTGGACCACTAGATAGATTTCTCTTTAGAAGTGACATATAGCTTTACAAAGGTGGCAGAACTTTGAATGTTCTACGGCCTCCATAATGCCCAGCACAGGATAAAGGGAGATCAGTGTGAAGGAGTTACAGTTTTTGCCAGACAGCCTTGCCATGGGACTCAGATAACGCTTCTCTGTGAACTGTACATGTGCTCTTAGCAGACAAGGGAGCTCTGTTTAACAAGGGGAATTAGCTGCGTAAGTAAAGTGTCTCTTACCTATCAACATTGTCCTATTGGTAATGGGTTAGTAATGTGCTAAACCTAAATGTGTATGAACATTTCCTAAATAATTCTAAAGTTTTGGCTAAAAGTATGTGCTTATTAGCTGATCAATTGCCTCTTGTGATCTGCTCTAGTGGCATTCTACAATGACTCTCTATTAGAACGTTGCCTTTTTGGAGTTGGGCAAAGACAAACATAATCTTGCTGCTTCCTCTTCCGGCTGCCACTGCAGCAGCTGCTGCTGTTGCTTTCACTGCTGGTGCTGTTCACGTACCCCTGGACACTCCTCCCACAGCAAGAACATACTGTACGTGGGAGAGAAATGAGACCTTCTCGCTTTCTCTTCAGGCGGTCGCGCTTCTCTGTGGCAGCATCAAGCCTGTTGCTCACCATGCGCAGCCTTCTTCTCATCAGTTTCCACCTCTGGAAGAACACAAGGCAGCTGAAGTCCCCCCCTAGTCCGTGGATCACGTGAGAGAACAGCATGTCCGCTGACGCAAAGGCTTGCCAGCAAGCAGCACAACTAAATGGGAAAAGCATATTACGTTGCACCTGCGGAAGAAAACATTGCACAAATTCCTTGGTAATGGGAATACCAGGAGGGAAATCTGAGATCGGTGGAAGAAAAGGAGCAACTTCCACATCATCACTTGACTCACACTGAATGTCTGAGCTATATGTCATCCTGCGGCTGTTGTTCTCTTCTCTTTGGCATGTACACCTGGGTGGATTGACTCGTGAGAGAGGTTCAGTGTTAACCTCATTTTGCTCTTCTGCTGTTTCTGTAGTGTCAGACCCTATTAAAATAACATGATCTTCAGTTTCATGCCAAACACAGTCACTGGCATCAGAAATAGTTTCAGGCTCAGCAACAACCGCTTCATTTCCTCCATCCTTCTCAGATTCAGTGTTCTCTGGGGAGGTTTCTTCTCCATTGATTCCGTTTTCACAGGCATCTGAGGAGCTAAGTTACAGAGCTGGCATCTCCTCAAGTGTAGTGACTAGGGGAAGAAGCAGGCATGTTATGCATTGTTTTTGAAATAGAGGCAAAGCACTTACTAAGTTTACTAAAACATACATTGAGTTATCAAATACATTCTGGTGAGTTGAAAAACCGTTCAAATCAAACAAATGGCTGCAAACAAACTGTCGTCCTTCACTGCAGTAACCCTACATGAACATTCTCCTTAATCTGTTGGGTCATGGTAGGAAAACATTTAGCATGAGTGACATCAAGGTGCATGCCTACTGCCTTCATAAGGGCCACCGTTGGGTTATAACTAACTGAAATCCATAACCTCAATCAAGAGTGTCTAAAAAATGAAGGAATCAGTGATCATAAAACATAAAATTCACTTCACGTTCACCGCAAAGGGTATCTTTGCACTTAATAACAGATGTTTATTGTTACCTAACTTAATGGTATTCATTTTATCGATGTCAGAAGGACAAAAGGCTAAGTGGACCCAACAAGATTTGAACCTGTGAGCGTAAAGTCAAACACAGCTCCTACTGTGGACGCAATATTCCACTAAGCACCAGACCCAGCAAATAAAGAGTGAATGAAGCCATAAATGAAAAGTAGAGATAACACTAAGGCTCGCTAAATAGAAAGCAAGTGAAATATACATTATTATTGGGGAGAGACACTTCTTTCAGCCCCTTCAATAACCCTTGGCTGCGGGGCTTTTTCACCTGCTGAGCTGGGGGGAGGGGGGCCGAGCGCGGCGCCGCCATGCTTGTGACGAGATCAGCTCGTCATGAGGCACAGTGGAGCTGCACTCATGACGAGCTGAGCTCGTCACGACCACACCCGTTTTGGAACGCTCAGCACAGCGGGGAAATTATCCCTGCGTGTGAACGTTCCAACGGTCATGACGAGCTCAGCTCGTCATGAGCACGCAACGGGATAATTATCTACAAAATGCAAAGCTCTGCGGTCTGATTCCCTCAGCTCAGTGCCTGAATGATATAATGAGTGCTGAGCAGAACTGAAGAAATGGTGGCTCCACTGCATGTATGTAGTGCCCATTGCCTTTCTGTTCTGCCTCTAGCAGTGTCACTATTGCACTTTTAGATTCAAACAACTCTAATGTCTTGAGACTACAAATCCAACCCAACAGACCCATACATTTGTGCCAGTGAAATTATATAATACATGGATAATACATGGTCTCAAATAAAAGGCTACCATAATCAAAGACCAGCATTTGCTTGTAAGCTGTAATTGGATTTTGAAGGTAGCATATACCTTAGTACTAATGGACTGCCACACCCTTTAGAGTCTCATCAGAATGTGTTGTTATAAATGAATTCCACAACAGAATGCAGAATCTTTGTAAATGTTTATCCAATAAATAGAAAATGTGTATCATTTGCACAAGGAGTATATCTTGAAGGCGAGGAGGTGTAATCTCAGAGCTTAATTGGTTGGGGTGTAAATTTCAAGCAGCGAAGCTTCAAAAATATACCTTTCAATTAAGTATCGCCCTCACCACCAGGAATATACTATGTTTCATCGCAGTGTTCACACCGCAATACCTTTACAACTGAGGCATTACAACACAAGACGTTACAACAACTTGCACTGGAGGGCGCTGGACTTAGGAATAGAATGATTTACTATTCCAACTCCAGCCTACGTTACAGTAGGGAAGGTGTTGGAATAGTAAATCATACTATTCTTTAGCTTAGAGCGCCATGCAGCGCAAGTCATTGTAATGACTTGCGTTGTAATGCCCACGTTGTAAATGTATTGCTATGTGAATACCGTGATGTAACCAATGTTTCCCCACCACCACTTGTGTTGTTTTTCACTCACAATTGGAAATCTGAAACCTCTTATTAAAAACAACGGTTTTTCATCCCCTGTTGCCAGCAGTTCAACTGACATTGCGTATTACAGACATACATGACTTTAGGGGTTTCTGTGATTTCGACCTTACTTTATTGCTAAGTGCAGCTGTAATGTGGTGTTGTGCCTTGTAATGTAGTATTATGGCATGGCAAGGTAGCTCAGGAAGTTCAGCTATGACTGCTGGTGTCTGTGTGTAACTAATTGGTCTTAATTTTAAAACTCAGTAAGTCCTAGATCAGGCTTTTCCTTTCACAGTTGACAAAGAAATAAGTTACTTACCTGCAAATCCGGTTCTCCACCATTGGTGCCTTTCATAGATTCACACCCTTGAATCATTTCCCCGTTGCCACAGAGAATGATATTCTTGTATCATTCCCCGTGGCAACAGGAAATGACTCAAGCATGTGAATCTATAGTAGATCAAATGCTTGAGAAACTCAGCAGCATATTTACTAGTAAAGTGGTGAACCGTGTTGTTAGGCCAAGAAGGTTAACAACACACTCTGTCACTTTAGAAATGCATGGGTACACCATATGGTGCAGCCCTGTGTTTCCCCCTGCACTGGCACTAAATTTGCCCTGGCTAGCGGCACCGTCACCATAGTGCAAGGGTGTCTGCATTGTAGGGGGAGATTGTTTATGTTCAGGACGGTATCCCTTCCTGCACATGAACGAACTTTGAATATTGTTTTGTAACTTCTATGTGTGCTTCTTAGTGCAGCACACATAGAAGTAGCAAAACGTCAATTTTTTAAATGATTTTTTATGTGCAGGAAGGAACACCTTCCTGCACATATACAATCATTGGCGTTTTGTTCCTTGCTTCGCCAGGGTAAGACAAGGTTTTCCCTAGTCTTAATTTTGGTGCTGCACCATATTTACCCCTCTGTCATAAATATGGGACAGTGTCAAATCAATGGGTGTTGCGGTGAAACACCCACCACAAAAGCATTAACGCTGCTTTGTAAATAAAGGGAAGCCGCCATCGCCACCACTAGTCCTGAAAAGTGACGTGGTGTGGTGATAGGGGCATGTAAATATGCCCCTCAGTACCTTTAACTTGATCAATAGTAACACCTGTATTTATAGTGCATAGAAATAGCAAGAATTAACTAAAAACCTGTCACAAACAGGCAGATTCTCAGAATCTGCCCCTTTGTGACCCACATTTTTGCTTTTGGGATGATGCATCCCAAATGCAAAGCTCGCAAATTGTGATTGCATTTAAGGAATCTCAAATTGCGATTCCTTAAATGAAATGATAGAAGCAATTTAAAATATCGATTTTGCTATTAGGGGTCACAAATTACTGGGGGAAAAAATGGTCAGTAATTTGCAAAAACTTTCAAAAATGCACTCAAATGCATTTTTCAAAGTTACATGTTACACACACCCACACATGACCTTGGGGCATGTGTGTGCGCAACATGGGTGCACATTACAATTTCAGAGGTGCAACAGGGCGTCCTTTTGGCACCCTTGCACTGCACCCTTGAAATCGCATGCCCAATTTGCAAGTACTTATTTGGTACTCGCAAATTGTGCATGCAATTCCCTTTTATTCCTATGGGCCTGTAGGCCCATAGGAATGTTTAGGAATAAAAAAAAATTTTGCGATTCCTACATGCTTAGGCATTTGCTATTCCTTGATTGGGATTCCTTAATAATTGCAATTTAGGAATCGCAAAAGCCATCCTTGATGCATATGCCAGCTTGTGCTTTCAAGAAATATGTTATTATTCTTTGAATTGAAAAGACATATAGCATGCCGACCCCCAAGGTGGCTCAGAATGTTATGGCAATATTATTACTGGTTTCAAATGCATTAAGGACAGTATATGAGAAACAGGTCTGACAGCCACTGCTTTGTAAAAGCACATGATGCTGTCGGGTGTGGCACGTTCTATATCATCTCGTTTATGTAGCTGTATTCTGATACTAATAAAGATAAAGGAGAAAGCATGAGCATGATATATTGATTAACCCATCTTCAAATTATAAGGAGTGAAGAAGGGCTCAGGGAGGGCATTCTTACCATTAACTTTTGTTTTGAAATCATCATTCATTTTTAGTCTTCTAGACACTGAAGAAGACATCCAGTGAGAATGAGAGGGACACTAGGGACCTCTCGGTAGAAAAAGACTAGGGTCAATGATGAAAAATAAAATGCTTTTTTTCCTTGCTCCTTTCTGAAGTTAACGTATAAATTGCAAATCACATATGGAAGGAGCAGTGGCAAAGACGCCCCACCATGGAGTCACGGAAAGCAGGTACCCTTTTCTGACTCTGGCACTCACAACTAATGAAAAATAAAACAATATCTGTGCGGATACTGGATACATTATAACAAACCCTTCTGTGGTGATTCAGGTTCACTCATTCCTTAGTGATCCTGTGACACTCTTAGTCAGGGACACTGCTTCTTGAACAGAGTTACTAACCATGAGGTTCACAAGTCTATCTTTTGTTAAGAGTGTATTCACAGTAGGCTGTCGAAGCATGGGTTGCCAACAATCTCGGAAGCTGGGAGAGCATACAGTGATGTAGAACATTTCATATTTGTTCGCCAAATTGAAAAAGAAGATCTCTCACCTTCTTCAGCATCAGTCACATTCTCTGGGGAGAAAGCCTGGCAATCAGAAACATCAGGAGATGTAGGCCATTCTGTAAAACAAATTGTATCAGCAGAAGGTCATATGAAAGGCAAGGTGTGGCGACTCAGACTGTACTGATCATCAAACAACTCCATAGTCATAGGCTGAACACCCAGTGAAGTCCTATCTCATAGAGGAGTGCAATATGACACACTTTATGAGAGCGGTCTTGAAAGGAAAATGGTTGAGAGACTCATCTCCGTTGCTTCAGAGTTGCTGAGAGTAGGTAGGACAGGAATGCCTGGTTAGTAAATAGCTTTTCTTCTGTTTCATTTTGTCTACACTGATCTGGTGGATTTATAATGACCACAACCTACAAACCCCTTCTTCCAGGAGATTGAAGGAAAAAGAGATATGTCTGGGTTGTTTATGTGTGCGTCCTCCTAAAATAGAATCCACATCAAGAAAAGTGAACAAAACATAAAGGATAAGGTCTACGCCTGGGAATAGCCAAATTCTGTAAGGCCCTTGAGACCTGTATGACTATAAGGCTTCCCTCGTCATACTCCTCCATGAGGTTTTCCCAATTTAAGATTAGGGACCATATAATATTTGCTGAAGAAGCATTCTAGCATCCAGCAATAACAGAATATTGGGTATTGTGTGTATGCCAGCTTGTGTTGATTGCGTATGTGCTAACATGATAGGATAATAAGGATCCCCAATCCTCACAATAACTGCTGCATTTGGATGGAGCCTTGGTTGAACTATGTTAAGATGCTGAATTCGAGAATAATAATTATTCCTGTGCATCCCCTCAGATTTTAATAATCTTGCAGCCTTCTCAAGAAACTAAAGGAAGTCATTATGAGGAGGCCACCATGATTCTTATTCTGTCCTTTTCAGATCCAATTCCTATTGGATTTGGCCCTCTCTGCAGTGTCATCCTCAAACCTTTTGCCTTCACCCCTCCTGTTTTTGAACCTGGTTTTGTTGGCGTTTTTAAATAGTTTACAATCAGTTGTTTACAACAAAACAAAATGACTGCACCACGGAAATCACAGAAGTGGATGTCAACCATATCCATTGCCATTTTAAAAGGTAGTCTTCCATTTTTTAAGCCAACTTCTAAAATCTACTTATGGTGTACAAAATTGCATTTATATCCATTTTATTGAAAATTAAAAGATAATCCTTAGTCTTGAGGATACATAAACAGTGCCCCGTTTTTCAAATGTTATGCTTCTTTGTGCACTTAAGAACGCAAAGAAGCCAAACACCCTCTATAAAGTTAAATACCTAGAGCACTGCCTCATCAGTGAATTATATCCATCAGTACTGGTTCAGTGAGTGAGGATATCTGCATAGCGTAATATTCTCCGATAAGCATCTTGGAGATAAAACTGGTGGTCAAAGGGTACTACACTAAATCTAAGACTAACAGGCCAATACCTTGTCTATCAGAATAGATGGTATTTCAGGGCCTTGTGGAAAGGTCCATAATAGAAAATGTGTTAAAGCGCTGGAGATAGGTCGTTCCAAAACAATTACAGAAATATCTCTACTACCAAGGTAGGCTCACTAGGTAAAATCATGTGCATTGTGTTTGACTAATTATTCATTAAATGTTGAAAATATTTTTCCTGATTATGATCAGACAGGAAGTCAGTAAAGATTTAATTACTACTCATATCCTCATTTCTGATATGTTTTGATGTAGCTACCTTGAAAATGTTGGATGCTGAGTATGTTAAATATAGTCTGCCACACCAAAGCGAAGACATGATGAATTACACTAATTTTATGTCACATCTTGGCCATCCACAGAGTTCACAGCAGTGTCATAGCAAGGGTGGAGGATTCCGCCCCAGGCGGAACGAGTTTTGGGGCGGCGGCGGCCCATCTTGCTTTTACCTGTGCACTCCGCTATGACAAACACAAGGCCCGCCATGTGCGGCCTAAGGCCTAGCTATGCCACTGGTTTACAGTAGCAATGGATACGTCATTTTGAGCAAGGACAAAAAAAGGCCTTTTGTTTGCCTTTTTACCACCCACAACACATACGCATATGCTTCAGTCTTATCTTTTTCGTGATCCTCTGCATACTCACTGCAGTAGATCTTCTCACGTTCACAGAAGCTGACACATTCCCAAACTTCTGTAAGGAAAACATTATCAGAAAATGATAAAATATTGAGAAATATGAGGTTTTCAGCATGCTGCAATCACACAGAGGGATCACTCTCCCTTCCGCTCAAACTTCCTAAACAGAGATGGGCAAATATTCAAGCACTTCTCGATGACTAGCAAATACAGGAGACCATCTATGGAGCTTAACGTGGTGGTGAAGAGCTTTAAGACATTAAATCTTTTGTATTTATTTCTTGTCATGTGTATGCATAAGTTGAACAATTAGTAAGCTTATTGTTTTCGAAAAAAATAAAAAGAAATACATTTAGACTCAAAAAAGGAAGAACTGAATATTTATGGATGTCCAGCCCCATCAAGAAGCCATTGCTATCTTTTTATGATTTTGGGCCACATGTACGACTGCTACATTTTGCGAGTTCCTAATTGCAACTTTTTACCATTCGCAATTAGAAGGTCACAAAATCCGATGTACAACAGGGTTTGACACTGTTTTCAGTTCTGAGTGGACCTGCCTCATCAATATACAGGAGGCATGTCGCAATTTGCGAGCCATTGCGAATTGCTAAAAACACAGAGATGGTGGCGTGCTGGGGACAGCAAACCAACGTGTCTGCGTTTGCTTTTAAATAAGCCTTTTTTTGAGGACATGCAGTCCCTTTTCCTTAAAGCAAATTGGGCTTTTTTCAAAAAAGAAAAATGAAAGGTTTCAGTTTCATTTTTTAAGAGCAGGCAGTGGTCCGTTTTCAGAACCATTCACAAAAGGGTCCCCTGGGGCCCTTTTCAGTTTTTGATGGCTTACCACCTGCTTGAAGTAGGCAGTAAAAACTGAATGTTTTGCGTGGGCTGCCTGTTGTTTAATTGAGGACACTGCCAGTTAACCACTCCGGGTAGGCTGCACCATGGCACTGCCATCTACAAGATTGACATGAACTAGACACATGAACACGAAATCCAGTGACCTAATACCAGAATCACATATCCACTCTATATGTGGCAACATTACATTTATATTACAGTGTCACAGCCTTTAAAATTATAAATTGTGTTATCATATGTATTTTTGCATTTTGAGAAAATCTGAGTGCCACGCTGGATCAATGGGGATAGTTCCTTTGCTCTAACACCTCGTTTTTAAACATGTAATTCAGACGATATAGTTAGAGGTGTACTGTGTAAGCATAAGGCCGCCTCTCTGTCTTTATTTACTTATGAAAGGAGAGCAAATCAATCATTCCCAAAAATTAAAGAATGGCCGGGTTTCCAAGAGATACTTGGCGGTAAATCAACTAATTCATTGTATTTTCTTGAATGTATGTAGCATTTATGTGCCATGTAGAGGCTAGCAAATTGCTTGACTCATTCCCAAAATTCTGAACCATACAAGTTGGCAACAAGCTATTGAACATTTTCATAGAAATGCTTGACAGTCACACACACTACTTGAGTATCTCTATGCTCTGTTGCACAATGCCTGTGGTGGGACTGCAGTGTACATTTTTCGCAGTCAAAGAGCAGGTATGAAATAGACACCATCAGTTCAAATGCTCTTTGAAAATAACAATTTACAGCATGGATATAACCATTGCAAGCTTCTCTGACTCACAGAATATATGTAGCTTGGGCAACAGTAATGTGTGTTTCCCTGGCACAACTCAACATCAAGCATCAAACAAAGTACATGTTCAGCACAACAGAATCACAGCAAGCTTCCTTCCCTAATAGAACATGACAGAACAGGCCCTATTATGGGTATCAACAGAGCCAGTCTTCCTCACACAAAGAAGGGATCAGTTGGACAAGCATCTATGGATGCCAGAACTGGTAGCACAGGGAAAGTAATAGTGCAAGCTTCCCTCATTGTTATATAAGTAGCAGTGTGGATACCCACAGTGTAGTCCTCACTGCATCAAGGAGCAAGTCCAGCATGGCCGTCATCAGTGCAAACATCTCCCTTTCAAAGAATAAACACAGCACGGGCATGACACCTTCAAGCTTCATTTGATGAGGGAAAATGCACAGCATTGACATCACCAATGCAAGCTTCCCTTGATAGTAGACCATATGCTGCCTGGACATTGCCAGTGCAAGCTTCAGTCACTCACATAATATGCATAGAATTAGCACCAGGAGAGCAAGTTGCCCTCCTTCACAGAAGGGTGGAGGACAGGCATCAGCAGTGCAAGCTTTGCTTGCTACAACCACAGGGACACCATGGAGATAAGCGGTGCACACGTTCCTCCCTCTCTGACCATGTTTCACACCCTCCCAAATTAGCACCTCACGGGCATCATCTGAGCAAGACTCCCTCAATATAACAAAAGGCACACCTTAGGCATCAACATTGCAGTGTTCACGTATCTCCTTACAACAGTTAGAGGAGATTAAAACATTGGAAGCCGAAATTCAACAAAATCAATTAATTACAGATGCTAAAACACTACTGGATAAGGTAGAAAAGGACATTCAAGAATTTAAAGACTTCAATATAAATCAGAAGGAAAATCAGTTCCAAAAGGATAAAAAAAACTTCAATCTGGAAAGAATCTATCCATACTTACAACCTGAGTTTTATTCAAGAGCTGACTCAAGGAAATATTTAGGGGAATATCAAGGTAGATCTAATAACAAATTCATCACGTTCTCTGACATCTCATCTTCATCGAGTGGTAGTGAAAACGAGGGGGGAAATCAGAGAAGAAACACAAACAAAAGAGGATCTTTTCAACAACTACCGGGCCCGTCATCTGCGCCTTTTTTAGGGAGAGGCCAACAACAAAATCTAGCCCGCCCCCGATACAATCAACCATGGGAGATGTCGACGCGGAGGCAAACTTACAAGAATTGGTAGTTTCACCGATTTTCAACCTTTCAAATAAGACTCTTACTCCGGCAGAAACAAGCATTCTAGAAAAAGGACTCTCCTTTGTCCCAGTGAGGTATACCAATTTTGTCAGACTTAAAACAGAGGCATTAGAATTCTGTAGGAAACTCAAACTCAAATCATTCTTTTCACAAACTGTGTATAACCCGCCAATTGAGGTAACAGGGCTAAAAAAGAATTCTACATTTTGCCTTCCAGCAAACAAAGTGGCAAAAGAAATTATCACCTTTGAAAGAGTTATCTTATCCGCCATCACTCAGATGGAACAAGAAAGGCGATGGACTAAATTTAATATCTCACAATCTGAGAGAAAAGCATTGGAAGACCTCAAAAAAGATACATCTGTCACAATTAAACAGGCCGACAAAGGCGGATCGATTGTGATTTGGGACACAGAGAAATATACAACAGAAGTAATGAGTCAACTAAACAACCCTAGATGCTACAGAAAAATTCTAAAAGATCCAACAATGGAATTACAAAATCAACTCAATCCCATCCTTGAGAAAGGATTTGAGGATGGAATTATTGGTAAGAAAGAGTATGAATATCTGAAACCAAAAAATCCACGAACTCCACTCTTTTACGTCCTTCCCAAAATACATCAGGATGCCACGACACCACTTGTCCAATTGTCTCCGGCTGTGATTCATTATTAGAACCCATATCCAAATTTGTTGATTTCTTTCTGAAACCATTTCTCCCTCAAGTAAAATCATTTCTAAGAGATACATCAGATTTCATCAACAAACTCCCTACAATTCAATTTGAAGATAATCAAGAATTACTAGTTACATTGGACGTGACTTCATTATATACCCAGATCCCTCAAAATGATGGACTAGATGCCATACAATATTTTTGGGAAAAAAGAGAGAAACCAACTAGGGTTCCGACAGAATTTATAATGCAGTTAGCAGCTTTTGCATTAAAGAAAAACTACTTTAATTTCAATGGAGACTTTTTCTACCAAATAAGTGGAGTAGCCATGGGCTGCCCATTTGCTCCGGAACTGGCTGTTTTATATATGGCACTGTATGAAGAGCGATTTGTTTATCAAAATAACCCGTATTTGGAACAGATCACCAGTTGGAGTTGATACAACGACAATATTTTTATGACATGGAAAGGCAACTTGGAAGAACTTAAACAGTTCCACGAATGGCTCAACTCAAGAACACAAGAAATCAAATTCAGCCTCAATTATTCTAAAGTCAAAATGGCTTTCCTTGACGTCGAGGTTTACCCATCCACTTAATCTGAAAGAAAACTTGCCATTCGGACAATATCTTTGGATAAAAAGAAACTGTCATTTTAAGGATGAATACATGTTTCACACGAACAACCTTACTGATAACTTGGTAGCAAGGGGCTACCCTAAAAAACTCCTCAAAAGAACAATGAAAAGAGCATGGTGGGTACCGAGAGACACCCTCTTAAAAAAAAGAGAAAAACCTGCGCTCAAGAGAATTGTATGCGTTTCAACTTTTTGTGCAAATTCGAATCAGCTAAAGAAAACGATACTCCAAAATTGGCATTTAGTTGAAAATGTGGATGAATCCCTAAAAGAAAAAACATTGTTTGCCTTTAAGAAGGATCAAAGCGTGGCAAACCACTTGGTGAGAGCAGCTGTAAAGAAAAAACAACCAACAGTCTGCTCCCTCTTAGGCCTACCACCTATACAAGGACACCACAAATGTGGCTCATGTACTTGTTGTTCAAGTACAGAAGAAGGTTTTCTTTTCACACATAATCAGATCCATTGGAAACATGAAAAATTCACCAATTGTAAAACACGATTCGTTGTATATGGCATAAAATGTCCTTGCGACAAATTGTATATCGGAAAAACAAGTCAAGAGATTCGATGCAGAATAAGTCAACATAAATCACGTATTAAGAACAACGTCATTACTGCACCACTGGTCAACCACTGGATGTCTAACAACCACACTGTTGATGAGTTGAAATGGACAGTTGTAGCCAAAATTGAAAAGGACCCACGAGGCAGTGACATTGAAGAAAAATTGGCGCGACATGAAGCCTTGTTAATTGTCAAATTTAATACCGCCATCGATGGCCTTAATGAAATGTCAGAAATTTACCGACTGTAAAAAACATGCTCCTTTACAAAGCGTTTCCGGTGACACACCCCTCCTTTAATAAATGCTGACACCCTATTTTGCACCCTATTTTGCAAAAATAAAATAAAGGTATGGAAAACGGCTGTTTTCCTATCGATGTAGCGAATTTTTCCTTTGTAGACCGAGCGATAGACAACCACCTATTAAAATGAAGAAGTATGCGAGAAATGCGAGAAATACATACTCATTCGGGCACCGTTGCATGCCACTGAACTACAAATCCCACAATCCCCTGGAAACCAGGAAGTAGAGAGACGCCCAAATATGAAAACGCCAAGCCAGCGTAAGTAACAGCAGGCTCTCGAAACAAGAGACAGAGACAGATGGTGGTGTTCCTTTTTTGTGTTGCACTAATCGGGCATACGAGGTAAACACAGCTCGGAATATTTTTAGAGGCGCAATACGTAAAACTTTACCGCACGGTGAACTGACCCTGGTTCTTTACTTCTTGACAGGCGCGAATCCCGCTTGCCTGCTCACAATTCAAATCATTGGATTGCGGACACCACCGTGTTACAAGTAAGAATTTCACCGCTAACTGCTGTCTCCACTAACTTGTACATTTCCATTTAAGCCCCCCCGTTTTTGACAATACGTCTTCTTCATTAAACAGATTCCAACTCCTCTGATAAATAGGCTGGTCTGAATGCGAAGCCTGTGAGTATACTTGATTTATGTTTTGATTTGTGGTAACCTGATAGCAGCTGGTAGTAAGTATAGATGTATTTGTCCCTTTGGTTTTCAGATTTCGACCTTTAAGAATAACGAGCACCTTTGAGGTAGGATTAGATTCCCCTTAACATAATTTAAGTGACAGAGGGTGGGTCTTCTAGCAGAGTGACTCATTCCTCTTCTTTGCATTCACAGCTACGTGGTCCTGACGAGATTTCCCTTAAATAAAGGGTTATCGAAACGCGTAGACCTTCCTTCTACAGTATTAGGATTCTAAAAGGAAATCATTCTAAATTCTAAAAATTGTTCCTTTGCTGTATAATTTGAATTTGTATCAACTGATGTATAATGTTTTTGCATTTTCTATGTATGTTGTTTTTGTATAGGTTGTATGTTGGAATGAATGACTGTGTCCTTGTATGAGAGATATTTGAGTGATATAGGCAATGTTCTTGAATTTTATGAAATATGCTCTTGATGAATTTTGAAAATTAAAATTGATTCATTCTGGATAAAAAAAAGCGTCCTGAGGTGTGCTGTTTAAATCAGTAGACCGAGTGGGCACTAATAACCTCCCTAAAAAATAAGTGGCAATATTGGTGCTCGTTTTTTGTTTTTCAGTTTATAGTGAGGCTTGTCCTTATTGCCCGTGAGCCCAGACCCAGTTTTGGTTACAGCACCTCATGCTAGAGCAGGCCCAGCATGTCCATCAGAAATGTGTGTTTCCCTCTGAAAGAACATGTGTGACATTACCGTCACCAGTGCATACTTCCTCAGAACATATGCTGCCTGGAGATCACCAGAGCAAGCTTCCCTTAATAATTGAATATATGCTGCCTGGACATCACCATTCCAAGCTTCCCTTTGATAATTGAACATATGCAGCATGGGCCTCACCACTGCAAACCTCCCTTGATAATTGAACCTATGCTGCCTAGACATCACCAGTGCAAGCTTTCCTTGATGTCAGAACATATGCAGCATGGGCATCACCAGTGCAAGCTTCCCTTGATAACTGAACATATGCTGCCTGGAGATCACCTGTGCAAGCTTCCCTTAATAATTGAACATATGCTGCCTGAACATCACCAGTGCAAGCTTCCCTTGATAAAAGAACACATGCTGCCTGGAGATCACCAGTAGAAGCTTCCCTTGATAACTGAACATATGCTGCCTGGACATCACCAATGCAAGCTTCCCTAGGTAATTGAACATATGCTGCATGGACATTACCAGTGCAAGGTTCCATTGATAAAAGAACATATGCTGCCTGGACATCTCCAATGCAAGCTTCCCTTGATAATTGAACATATGCTGCCTGGACATCTCCAATGCAAGCTTCCCTTGATATTTGAACATATGCTGCCTGGACAGCTCCAATGCAAGCTTCCCATGATAATTGAACATATGCTGCCTGGACATCACCAGTGCAAGCTTTTGGCACAGCATAATGCAGCTTGCTCCTCATTCTGGATGTAACCCTGCAGTTTGTATTTTGCAAGTAAGTTATAAAATAAAATATTTAAAAAAAAAAAAAATATATATATATATATATATATATATATATATATATATATATATATATATATATATATATATATATATATATATATATATATATATATATATATATATATATATATGTATATATATATATATTTTTTTTCCACATAAACCGTGCAGGGAAAATGAGGACAACGTGGCGTGTGTAACATACAAGCTTTACATTTTGTTGCTGGCCAAACAACTTCACAGTAATTACAGAGAGTACCTTAAAAAAGTGGAGATGCTGTTTGTTCATTTTTAGATATATAGGTGCAAATGCTTTGAGCCGACTTTGGTCCCTGAGCTGGCTGTGAGCCCCTCTTGACACCATCCAGTTCTGCAAGACAGGAGCTGGGTTGGTATTAACCCCTTCGCTGCTAGGCCTTTTCCCCTCCTGTGCTAAGCCATTTTTTGGTGATTTGGGTCAGTGTGCGCTTAGGCCCCTGTAACTTTTTGACCACATAAGGTATCCACGCCAAATTTGCGTCCTTTTCTTCCAACATCATGGGGATTCTAAAGATACCCAGGGTTTGAGGATTACCTTGGAGGGGTCTCAGAAAGTAAGCAAAATACAGTAATATTTGTGTTTTTTTTCAGAAAAATTGGGAAAACGGGTTGCAAATGCAAGCCTCTGGGGTTTTCCCTGCAAATGTTATCAAAAAAGGGTTTCTGGGGCTGAAATCATCATTTTCTCAGCTTTTAGGAAATGACAGCCTTTTGTCAGAGAACCAATATTTTTCACACAGGTTTGGCATTTTTCTGGGACATAGCCCATTTTTGCTATTTTTAGTGCTTTCAACCTCCTTCCAGTTAATGGTAGAAATGAGTTCGAAATCCATAATGGATCCTGAAAAGCTATACATTTTAAAAAGTTAGACATAATTATGAATTCATAAAGGGGTCATTTGTCTAAATCCATGAAGGTTTCTTTATGGAAATTAACAGTTAAATATTGGAAAAATTGAAAATTAGTTGAAAAAAACAGCCTTTTGTCTCAAGGTTTTCACCTGTAACTTCTTGTAATTTTGTCAGCTCTTTGAAAGCAATATACTGTTACATCTGTTAGACGTTCCTGGTTGTCTGGATATACAGGACTTGTAGTTTTGCCAAGAACCCGACGAACCCAGAGCCAAAAACTGAGCAGCAACTTGCAATGGTTTTTTATTATGTACCGGGTATAGAGCAATTATTCTGTGAAAATGTATACATGGAAAAATTGGTATGAAAGACACTTATGTATTTATGAATTGGGTACAAAATATAGAGTTTAGAAACAGTATATATTTCCACATTTTCAAAATTGGAAATACTCATACTAGTATGAGAATTATTGGTCATTTTTCAAAATGATTTGTTTTTTACACAATGTCTTTCATTTTGAAGGGAGAAATGCATGAAAACTCAATAGATAATAACAGTTGATTTACAAATTGGAATTACCCTAAGTCTCCGGATAAAAACGGTACCTCACTTGTGTGGGTCGGCCTTGTGCCTGCGACAGGAAACGGGGAAAAATGCAACGTGGTCATACCTCAATTTCACAGTTAAAAATGGACCCTTTTTTGGCAAAGTGCCTACCTGTAGTTTTTGCACCCTAGCTCTGCCGGCACCTAGGGAAACCTAGCAAACCTATACCTTTTCGAAAAATAGACACCCTGGGGAATCAATGATGGGGTGACTTGACTGCTTCCCACCATGTTCTGTTACCCAGAATTCATTGCAAACCTAAAAAAGTGTAAAAGAAAACACATTTTCCCCACATTTCTGTGGTGGAAAGTTAAGGAATCTGCATGGATCCACAAATTTACTTCCATACTGCGTTCCCCACAGTCTTCCGAGAAAAATGGTACCCCACTTGTGTGGGTCGGCCTAGTGCCTGCCACAGGAAATGGCGCAAATGACCATGTTTTGGCAAAGTGGCTAGCTGTAGTTTTTGAATTCTCGCTCTGCCGGCACCTAGGGAAACCTAGCAAACCTATACATTTTTGAAAACTAGACACCCAGGGAAATTCAGGATGGTGTGACTCCACTGCCTCCCACCAGGTTCTGTTACCCAGAATCCCTTGCAAACCTAAAAAATTGAGAAAAAAGATGCATTTTCCTCACATGTCTGTGGTGGAAAGTTCTGGAATCTGCGTGGATCAACAATTTTCCACCCTCCCCGCATTCCCCAAAGTCTTATGAGAAAAATGGTACCTCACTTGCCTGGGTCTGCCTCGTGCCTGCGACAGGAAATGGCGCAAAACGCAACGTGGCCGCACCTCAATTTCGCAGTGAAAATTGGCCCTTTTTTGGCAAAGTGCCTACCTGTAGTTTTTTAACCCTAGCTCTGCTGGTACCTAGGGAAAACTAGCAAACCTATACATTTTTGACAACTAGACACCCATGGGAATTCAGGATGGGGTGACTCCACTGCCTCGCACAAGGTTATGTTAAACAACTAAAAACTAACAAATTGGAGAAAAAAAACGCATTTTCCTCACATTTCTGTGGTGGAGAGTTCTAGAATATGCGTGGATCCTCAAATTTCCTCCCACTCAGCGTTCCCCCAGGTCTCCCGATAAAAATGGTACCTCACTTGTGTGGGTAGGCATAATGGCTGCAACAGGAAAAGGCCCAAATCGTATGGTGGAGACTTAAAAATAACCTATAGCAAAACTACCTTATTTTTGGTGGGGGCAGCACCTGAGTTTTTGGCCCGGGGCTCGGCAGCCAACTTCGGAAACTACCAAACCCAAACAGTTCTGAAAATTAGACACCCAGGGGAGTCCAGGGAGGTATGGCATGCGTAGGTCCCCCAACGTTTTCCTACCCAGAATTCCCTGCAAACCTTAAAATTAGGTTAAAAAAACACTTTTCCATAAATTTTTGCGTAGGTTTTCCGTGCCGACACAAATGTCCTACCTCCCAGTGTTCCCCTTGTTCTCCCGAGTAAAATGATACATCACTTGTGTGGGTGGGCCAAAGCAGAACAGGCCAAAAATGTACTTTTAAAAAACTTGTAGAATTCGGTATTTACTAGAAAGCACCGAGAATTCTACTGTTTTGGGGTCATCCTAGTCACAGGCCATTGGCCCCCCCACACATGTGAGGTTGTATTAGCGAGTGATTTCACAAAAAATTAAATACACTGTTAATAATGGAAAGGACGAGAAACTGAACCATTGACTCACAGCTCGTGAGCTGTAAAGCCACGACAAGGCACCAACCTCTTTACAGGCCATTCATACACCTTTCATACATGTGACACATACACACCGCCAGCCACGGACCCATCACATTACTACACTTCCACCAGCAGACAACGCCAATCAAGGGTCCATCACTTTCACACGTCCACATTTCTGACACAGCAACTACACAAACTCATGGATTGGAATGAGTGGTGCTCAGCTAGCAATTTGTGTAGTAACCAGCATTAAGTCACTTCCCACAAACCGTCAGCCGAGCACCAGTCCACGCACACCACCAGCCAAGCACCAGACCACACACACCGTCAGTCAAGCACCAGACAAGGCACACCACCAGCCAAGCACCAGTCCACACACACCGACAGGAAAGCACCACTCCACACACACCGCCAGCCAAGAACCAGTCCAGGCACACCACCAGTCAAGCACCAAGCCAAACACACCACCAGGCATGCGCAAGACCACGCACACTGCCAACCAAACACCAGACCACGCACACTGCCAGCAAAGCACCAGTCCACACGCTCAGCCAGCCAAGCACAAGCCTCTTCAGTCTGGGAGTGAGGGGCATAGCCCTTAGCTGGCTCTCATCGTTTTTAAAAGACAGAACATTCCAGGTCTGCGAAGGGAATGTGCGATCCGACATTCTCCCTCTCCAGTGTGGGGTCCCCCAGGGCTCTTCATTGAGCCCTACACTTTTTAATACATACATGGCCCCCCTGGAAGATGTGGTCTCCCCTTTTGGGATAAAAGCCGTCACATATGCTGACGACACCCAAATGATCGTATCATTCTCACTTGAAGAGGATAAGCTCAAAAATCTCCATGACTGTTTAGAAGGAATTCATGCTTGGATGTCCACCTCAAGGCTCAAGCTCAATGGCTCGAAAACTGAGCTCATGCTGTTGGGAAACAAAATATCATCTCTTCCCTCTGCCATGTGGCCAGCATGCTTAGGCTCTCTCCCACAACCCAAGACTGAATTAAAAAGTCTGGGTTTTTGGCTTGAACAAGACCTATCCCTGAAAACACAAGCAAAAAAAACAGCTGGTACATGTGTAGGGATACTGCGTTCCACCAGAAAGATCCTCCCATTACTTCCGGGTCCCTCACAGAAATTGCTAATGCAAGGTCTAGTCTTATCAAGACTGGACTATTGTAATGCTCTCTTTCTGGCGGCCCCGGAATCTACGATCAACATCCTTCAAAGAACACAGAATGCTGCGGCTAGGATCCTCACAGGGACCTCCCGTAGAGCCTCAGCCAAACCTGCTCTTAAGGCACTACATTGGCTGCCGATCCGCGAAAGGGTCAAATTTAAGGCCCTGTGTACCACTCATAAAGCTATGCAAAACCAAGGGCCTCCAATGCTAAAAGCGATGATCTTCCCATATAGACCCAACAGGCCCCTACGCTCAGCCCAAGATCATCTAGCCACAGTCTACAGAATCAAAAAAGCCCGAACGGGAGGACGTCGCTTCTCGGTCACAGCGGCTACCATCTGGAATGCTCTGCCATCTCATCTTCGTTCCGAAACTAATCATATGAAATTTAGGAAGCTTCTTAAAACGCATCTCTTTCCGCAATAATTATCCTCCCTACCACCGGCCTCCACCCCCAGAGGTTCTGCAATCTTCAGCGCTGGGACGCTCACGGGCAGCCATGCGCTATAGAAAACCCACATTTCATTTCATTTCACAGACACCGCCAGCAAAGCGACGGTCCAGGCACACCACCAGCCAAGCACCAATCCAAACACACCACCAGGCAAGAGCAAGACCATGCACACCGCCAACCAAACACCGGACCACGCACACCGCCAGCCAAGCACCAGTCCACACACACAGCCAGCCAAGCACCAGTCCACAGACACCGCCAGCCAAGCACCAGTCCAGGCACACCACCAGCCAAGCACCAATCCAAACACACCACCAGGCAAGAGCGAGACCACGCACACCGCCAACCAAACACCAGACCATGCACACCACCAGCCAAGTGCCAGTCCACACACACCACCAGGCAAGTGCCACTCCACACACACCACCAGCCAAGCACCAGTCCATAGACAACGCCAGCCAAGCACCGGTCCACAGACACCGCCAGCCAAGCGCCAAACCATGCACACCGTCAGACAATCGACACTACACGCAAACCAACATCATACTTTAGTTTTATTTCAATATAAATAAAAAACAAAAACAAATTTCAAATTGATACAATTCTACTAACACAACAACTAAAACTAAATACACTACACAAATGCCAACTTTGAAACTGAACAATAAGTTTTAAAGAATAGAGACCAGCCAGTTCACGTTACCATTCATGGATGCTCCCAAAAATTATTTTGCGTGTGGTACTTTCTAAAACAAGCAGGTACACACAGCCCAGGGTTAGAAGGACAGTCGGGGCAGTACATACGAACCTCCTTCCACAAACCTCTTCACCAACAGACACTACATCTCTGACTGGAAAAGTCTTTTGAGGTTGTAGGAGGAATTTGATCAGGAAAGTGGCGATCTTTCAATCTGGCAACATCCTCCACCACTCCAACTCTAGGAACATTTGCCTGTTCTACTAAAACAAGGCTGCCTATTACAGACTCCTGAAACTTTACAAAAGTCATCTTTGACTGAGGACAAGATTGCTGAAACACAACAAAAGCATTAAAGGTTTCCAAGTGGAAAAGATGGATAGCCAACTTGTTGTACCAAATGTAAGCCTTATGAAGAGCAGCATACGGTTCCAACCTCTGATCTACTCTGTCAACAACACCCATGTGCCTATTATAGTCTAAAATGCACACAGGTTTGCGCGCTTCTGCAACCTGACCCCAAACAGTCACCGGTTCAGTGCTTTCATCATGTATGGAAGTCAACATGTAGACATCTCTCCGGTCTGAAAACTTCACAGCTAGAAGCTCCTCACAACGCAATGCACTGCACTGTCCCCGAGCAAGCTTTTGACAAACAAGTTATTTTGGGAAACCTTCTCGGTTAGAGCAGATTGTGCCACAAGCAACAGTGTCCACTTTGGCCAATTCCCTGAACAACCGCACACCAGTGTAGAAATTATCTACATATAAATGATGTCCTTTGTTAAAAAATTCTCTACCAAGTTCCCACACATTTTTCTCAGTCACTCTAAAAGTGGACGGACAACCAGGGGGTTAACCCTGGATTCCTTACCGGTGTACACCCTGAAATTAGAGACATATCGAGTCCAACGGTCACACAGCATATAAAGCTTAAATCCATAGCGTGCTCTCTTACTAGGAATGTATTGCCTAAATACCAAGCGGCCCTTGAACAACACCAAAGACTCATCCACTGCAATTTCTTTCCCAGGAGCAAAGATCTCTGGAAATCGATCAACAAAATGATCAATGACAGGCCGAATCTTGAAAAGACGGTCACAATGAGGGTGATCTTGTGGCAAAGCTAAACCATTATCAACAAAATGCATCATCCGAAGCAGAAGCAAATACCTATCACGACTCATGACTGCCGGAAATATAGCTGTTGCCATCATGGGACTAGTAGACCAATATGAAGCCATTGATGGTTTCCTAAGCAAGCCCATCAAAAAAGTTAAACCCCAAAACGTTTTTATCTCCTTCAAATTTGTAGGAGTCCACCGGATAGCTCTAGCGTGGGACTTAGGGCTGGCACTGTTTTCCCTCGAAAACTGTTCTGCATACAAATTAGTCTGCTCTACAATCTCTGCCAAAAACACATCATCCATAAACAACTTGAAAAAATCAATTGGTAAAAAGTTTTCAGTGTTCACCCTACACCCTGGAATACCAGTAAATTCAGGCAATGCCGGCTGCACCATGCCTGGGGCAACCCAGAGGTCAGAATTTTCAACGACAAGTCTTGTAGCCTCAGGCTGCTGCCCAGCTGCCTCTTGTCTCACTACACCAACAGGAAGTCTAGCAGCCCCAGGCTGCATCCCAGATGCCTTTTGCTGCACTATCGGTACAGCAATGTCCTCCGCAACCACAGGCACTTCATCCACACCAAAAGTAGCTTCATCAGCACTCAGAGTATCTTCATCATCAGATGAAGCCATGTGTAGAGAAAACTCACTACCTGAATCTTCACCTCCCACCTCTGCCTCAGAATCCGAGTCAGTCTCTGGACCATGGTCAGAGGAAGAATCAAAAAGCATTCCAACAACTTGCTGAGCAGTAATCCGGCGGCTAGCCATTATCCTTACTAAGAAAGGAGTCTGCACAAACAACTCAACAACCAACACTGTGCAAAGTAAGTAAAAAAATGTAAGCATTTATCACAAAGATCTACATGCTGGAATAATTAACTTACAAGAGACAGCTACACTCACCAGCACCTACTCTGCAAAGACACAGCAAATAGGCAACGATATCCCACTAGAAAGAAGAATAAAAACCTACATCTACAGAAAACAAAGTACACATCAAGCACAAATGCAAAACATGTTTTACAATCACAAAAAACAGAAACCAAACATACTCGTATTATTACACACTTTGCAAAAAAAACATTTACTTTAAAATTGAACAAAAAAGGTCTCTTACCAAACACATGCAACTACACAAACAGCAAAACCACCAGTAACGGAACCGCATTCTGCAACAGTCTAAAGAGAAAATAAAACAATACACTTTAGAAGAAAAAAAAACAATACGCATTACAACAGGCTATGTCACAGGGTATGTAACAAATGGGGTGTCTGTCCCCATGGGGGCAGAATATAAATCTTTTTAAATTTGGGCCCCCTGGAAGCAACCCTTGCCCAAGGGGTCACTTCCATTTAAAAAAAAAAGATTTCTCTGGTGTCTAGTGTTTTCTTTTGCTCCCTCCAGAGGGCAGAAAGGCCAAATTAAGACACTAATCTGCCCGCAGAGGGGGCAGAACATATTTTTGAAAACATATGGGCCCAAGGAAGCGACCCTTGGCCAAGGGGTCGCTTCCTATACAAAAAAAACCAATCTCTGGTGTCTAGTGGGCTTTTCTACCCCCACCCTCCTGGGTCCAGAATCGGTAAAAAAACAGACGATCGGAGGGCAGAACAGTCTAACATATTGATATTGCCCCCTGGAAGGGGTTGCTTCCTTAATAAAAACAAAAATCCCTGGTGTCTAGTGGGCTTTTCTACCCCCCCCCCTCCCGGGTCCAGATTCGGCCAAAAAAATGGCCGATCTGCCCCCGGGGGGGGGGGGGGGGGGGGGGGCAGAAAAGTCTAAAATAATTATTTAGCCCCCTGGAAGCGGCTCTTGCCCAAGGGGTCGCTTCCTTTATAAAAAAGAACAATCCCTGGTGTCTAGTGGGCTTTTCTAGCCCCCCGGGACCAGATTCGGCCCAAAAAACGGCCGATCTGCCCCCAGGGGGGGCAGAAAAGTCAAAAAAAATGTTTTTGCCCCTAGGAAGCGACCCTTGGCTAAGGGGTCGCTTCCGTTATAAAAAAAAAGAACAATCCCTGGTATCTAGTGGGCTTTTCCACCCCCTGGGTCCAGATTCGGGAAAAATACTCCTGATCTGCCCCCAAAGGAGGAAGAAAAGTCTGAAATTATAATCGCACTGAAGGAAGCAACCCTTGCCCAAGGGGTCACTTCCTATGCCAACAAAAAAACATCCCTGGTGTCTAGTGGGGACATTTCTGGTGCAGGATCGCGACGCTGTGCGCGATCCAGCACTAGAAATGCCCTGCATAGGGACATCAGGGGATAGGAAACACTGTTTCCTCCCCCCCGATGCCTCAAGGCACCGAGAAACGCCCCCCCCACCCCACCGGAGAACAAACACCCACCTGACTCCTTGGACGCGCTGGAAACAATTGGCTTCCAGCGCGTCCAGTGCTTCCTGATGACGTTGGCGCGCACTGTGCGCGCTGATGTCACCAGGAAGCGTGGGGGGGGGCCGGGGAGCCGCTGCCACCCCTTCTAAAATGCTAAAAATCGATGCCCCGAGGGCTGTGCCGATGACGGAGCAGTTCCGTCATCAGCACAGCCCAACCGACGCTGATGACGGAACCGCTCCGTCATCAGCGTCAAAGGGGTTAAGATTTCTCAGGCCCCAGGTAGAAAGTGAATATGTGAGCCCCTCCCAATTTCCATACAACGTAAAATCACAGAAAACTACATCATAGGAAGTGCCAACAATTGCCTATTTTTGAGCGACTTTGCAAGAACCAACTTTAATGGCGTGGATATCAGTAAAACAAAAACATAGGTCTTAACACTAATACAATATTTACATATTTTAAATTTCGATAACATGGAAATACATTATAATAGTCACACTGGATGGAAAGGTTTGGCCTAGGTCTCTCAATATCTCTTTAGAACCATCAAATGTTAGCAATTTGTTTCCAGATTAGTGCATGAGATACGTATATGTTTGCGGTATTTATATAGCACAAACCAAATTGAAAGGCTGTTAAGCACTGTACAGGGTCAAAGACACAGTCAACATGTGATAGAATTTGTGGATCGGGATAGCATCAAGATTTTGTTTCTTTTAAAGTTGAGTATTTGCTGTTTTCTTAATTGCAGCTGACTTTGGACTGTCCAGATGTATACGAGAATAACTTTCCAGATCCGTGGGGCATAGATGGAAATGGCCTTTTTCTACTTTTGTCTCTTTTTAGCACATCTTCTTCTTCCATCTGAAGGTGTCCTTTCTGCGGGAGTGTGGAGAGCCACTGGAGATGGCAAGCCTGTCATTCAAGAAGCCAGGGGTGTCAGTCACATAGAGTAAACCTAGCCAAAAGCAGCGGAACAGTGTTCAGGGTCAACAACAAGCATCACATCAAGAAGTGATGGGAAAGGTAGCTGGTTTGTAGATTGTTAATTCATTGTGATAGCTTTGCAGATAATACAGCTGGGCTTGAAGATGGTGCAAGATAGCAAGGAGGATATATGGAGTACCATAACAGTGTTATGATATGGTTCTATTTCTTCATGCTCTAGTGAGGTGTGCTGCAGCATGTAGAATGCCCGTAAGGGAGCCATTGTGCATAAAAGCTCCAAGATGATTTCCGGGATACCCATTATAGGCATGTGCAAAAAAGATACAAAAGCAAATATAACAGTTGGAAATAGTTTGTCTTCTTATAAAAGTATCACTCAAGTCACTGAGAGACACCAGAAATGACCAGAATACAACTATAAGTAGGCTAAAAGGGTTTAATGTCATGTGCAATGAGCAATGGCTACAACACCCCTATCAACGCTCTCTGAAGCCTTTAAATGTTCTGACACTAATAATTAGTAGACAAGTACATGGTTCCAGAGTGCATTTAATTATGTAAATTAGCATAATGCAGATTCAGTTAACTTATTTTGAGATTCATCTCTTCTGATTTCATTTCTGAAAATTATGAATAATTAAATAATGCTGCAAGCCAAGCCCTAAAACTGGTTCAATTCCTTGGGTCTCACAGTGTTGGACTAGGGCTGCAAGCCCCATGTGGAGAGGCCAGCCCTCTAGGGTTGTGTCTAGTTAGTATATGACCATCATATAATACGTGAATGTATGTCCCTAGATAAGGCTTCTAGAATTTCGTGGCTCAGATACATTGGCATAGCTTTGAAGGGATAGGGCGTGCAGAATTATTCCATAAGCCTACAAAAATTACTAGGATGGAGGTGGAGCTTGTTAAGGCTTCCTACCTGGCATTAAAAAAATTGGACAGGATGATCAGGAACTAAAAAAAGAAAGTGTTTGTAGACACATAATGTTCAAAACAACCCCACTAGCAGAGCCATATATTTTAGAGTCAATGTCAACACATGAAAAGTTTCTCTTAACCAGGTTTAGGACACAGACGTTACATCTCTTGTTAGCAAGACCTAAGGGCAGTTATACTAGTCATGAGTTAGTACCCTGCAGCTGCGACGGCCTGTCTCTCACTTTATGTTTTTCTGTAATCTGTACTCAGTTCCACAAAAACAGTTTCTGGTCCCTATTCTAAAAAAGCTGAATTTCAGGCAAGTGCGACCTGCACTTTTATATTTGCAATTATTAAAGGATGATTGTATTCCATTTGTGGTGGGGTACCTAAAGTCAATATTGAAATCAAGACAATGTATGGACAACTGACTTGGGGCCTGATTAAATCTTGGAATATTTATGATGGGATAAGCTGTGAACTCTTAGTGCACCTTGCAAGCTGGTCTCTTTTAAATTCTATTGATTATGGCCTTTAGCCTTTTTATTGTATTTTATGTATTTTTATATATGTCTGATGTTTTTCATGTATTGTCGCTATGTATCTTTTATGGTTATCCTTGAATAGCCGAATAAAGTCTATTTTGATTTGATTTGATTTGACCATCATGGATAGTATTTCATGTCTAAAACAGAATGAAAAAGAAACAAATCTCTATATAACTTCTAGGGCTATAACAAAGTAGACCAAAGATCCCTGCCTCATCAGCTAAGTAAAATCTCTCTGTTTGGAAGAGCACAAAATATAAAAATAAATGGTGAAAGCAGAGGTCTTCAAAACTGAGACGAGGCTCCCCTGATGGACCTCAGTTTATCATAGGGGCATCAACTTTAGCAATGTCTAGGATTAATTCAAGCATTCTATCCTTCCCTTTTTGGATACTTTAGTGAGTTGCCCTAAGAGGGACGGGTATCCCCAGACGTGTGTCTTGCGCTCACTATGGTACTGGAACCGAGCTATACCTGGCTGATGATCCCTAACTAGGGTGACACCTGTCCTGGGTTGCTTGTGTTAGGGTTCAGAGAGGATGTGGCCAGGTAGTTTGGTCTTGTCTGTTCACATTGGAGCTGGGTCAAGACTGATTTGCGTAAGCTGGGTCCAAACTGAGGTATCAGGGTGTCCAAAATAATGGAGTGGGTGAATCACCAGTTCATGTGATTAATTGAGGCATTCCATCTATCACTGTTTGCCGACTTTTTTGTAGAGAGTAAAATACAAACATAATTTGGGCGCATTGGACCCATAACCCCATGAGTCCACACTCCCTTTGTGCTTGCTGCACTATTGATATCTCCGTCGGTCAGAGGGGCATCTTGCCCTGAGCTTTGCAACCCTATACCAGTGCTGCAAGGCCCAAAGCAACAGGCTTCCTCCTTTATGACTCTCAGCACTAGACAATCGCTAATTTGTCCCCCGCTAACAACAAGGACCCCCACCGGTTCAAAACCGGCCCCCACTGTTCCAGCTCAACAGGGAAATGCTCAGTGCCGGCTACGGCCAGTCCAGCCCTGCTGCGAGTCCAGTAGACAAGTGCCCCTCCCCATGGCCTCGCAGCACTGGATCATAGGTGTGCAAGGGTCCATATTGGTGGACTTAGTGCGGGATCCTGGGCCGCTTCCCATGCCTAGCGCCAACCCTCAGCAGATGTTATTTGTCATAAAAGGATCAGTATTGTAACTCTGTCACACTTTTATTTTGTATTTATATGGTCAAGTGTTAAGTTCTAGACAGCTCTAAGCATTGGCTTTGTTTTAACCTTGGCAGATTCCTTGTTGACTGTTCATTTCCACTTAAACATAGTTTATTACTCAGTGAATATTCAGGATTCAACCTAGACTCGAACAAACTGTGTAGTCATCACTCGCCCTCTACAAATACAGCATACCCTTTTCTTAAGGTCAGAGGTTTTTGTGCCAAGTTTGTGTCATAGTGGTGCTTTGGGCCTGGGTGATACCAGCCCTTCTTTACAGCCCAGGTCTGCATCCTTTTATTCTGACCCCATTCCGGACTCTTACCTTCGTCCTCGTAATCAGGAAGGTCCTGGGTGGTTCCGGGTGCATCTGTAATGTCTGCTGTGGTGAGGCCACTGGGACCCTCCATCGTATTGCCTCAGGGAGCCCTGGTACTTCACCTGTCCTGCCCAGATATCTCTGCACACTGAAGGTTCTGATGTGAAACTAGTTGCTATGGCCGGGGCTCTGAGTTTTGACATCACACAGATGAGGCCTCAAGCCCTGGTCGCTGTGTACATTTGAAGCCATGGCTTCTCATGAATATTCTGAACATTGGGACCGAATGCCCAGAACGACATATCCACTCTATAGGCGGCGACATTACATGTATATTATAGTGTAACAACCTTCAAAATTATAAATTGTATTATCCTATTAATTATTTCATTTTGAGAAATTTCGAGGTGCCACGCTGGGCCAATGATGGTAGTTCCTTTGCTCTCACAACTCGTTTTTAACCATGTAATTCAGACAGTAACACTTAGAGGTGTCAGGTGGAGCATGATCGCGCCTCTCTGTCTTTGATTTGCTCTCCTTTCAAACGTAAATAATTATTCCAGAAATGTAAAGGATGGCAAGATTTCCAAGATTTACTTGGTGCCTGATTAACTCATTCATTGTACTTTTGTGAACGTATGTAGTATTTATGTGCCCCATAGTGGCTGACAAATTGCTTGACTCATTCCCAAAATTCCCAACCTTTCATACAAGATGGCAACAAGCTATTGAACATTTTCACAGCAATGCTTGACAGTCACATACACTACTTGATCATATCTATGCTCTGTTGCACAATGCCTGTGGTGGGACTGCAGTGTACATTTTTCTCAGTCAAAGAGCAGGTACGATATAGACATCATCAGTGCAAGCGCCCTTTGGAAATAACCATTTACAGCATGGATATAACCACTGCAAGCTTCACGTAAATTCCAGAACTTTCCCACACAGAAACTTGAGAAAAAAGTGATTTTTTTCAGCTAAATATGAGGTTTGCAAGCATTCCGGGTAGGAAAACTTTGGGCGACCTATGCAAGCCATACCTCCATGGACTCCCCTGGGTTTCTAATTTTTAGAAATGTGTGGCTTTAGTAGGTATCTCTAGATGGTTGCCGATGCAGAATTGGCCAAAAACGTATTTTGTAAAAAAATGTAGCGCTTAGAATTCTCGGTGCTTTACACTTATTCCCTATGTTTTGGGCTCTTCCCAGTCACAGGCCCTTGCCCCACCCACACAAGTGAGGTATTAATTTTACTCGGGAGACTGAGGGGAACGCTGTGGGGTAGGACAACCGGATGTCTAGTTTTCATAAATGTGTTGGTTTGGTAGTTTCCTAAGATGGCCGCCCATCCTGGGGCCAAAAACCCAGGTGACCCCTCCTTGCAAAACCAGGTTGTTTTGTGATAGGTCATTTTGATGTCCCCCTCAATATGTTTTGGAACCTTGCCCGTCGCAGATACTTAAACCCACCATCGCAAGTGGGGTATAATTTTTTTGGGGAGACCTGGGGGGAGCGCTGAGTGGTTGAAAATTTGTGGATCCACGTAGATTCCTGAACTTTACCACTCAGAAATTTGAGAAAAAGGTATTTTTCTTCAGCTAAATTTGAGGTTTGCAGGGCATTCTGGGTAGGCAAACTTTGGGGGATCCATGCAAGCCGTACCTCGCTGGATTCTCCCGGGTGTCTACTTTGAGGAAATGTGCGGGTTTGGGAGTTTCCCAAGATTGCCACCGAGCCTGGGGCCAAAAACCCAGGTGGCCCCCCCTTGCAAAACCAGGTTGTTTTGAGATAGGTAATTTTGGTGTTTCTTCAATAGGTTTTGGGCCCTTGCCTGCAGCGGGTACTTGACCCACCCACGCAAGTGAGGAATCATTTTTTATTGGGAGACCTGGGGTACCTCTGGGTGATGGGAAATTGTGGATTCACGTAGATTCCAGAACTTTCCCACACAGAAATTTGAGGAAAAAGTGATTTTTTCAGCTAAATTTGAGGTTTGCAAGCATTCTGGGTAGGAAAACTTTGAGCGACCTATGCAAGCCATACCTCCATGGACTCCCCTGGGTTTCTAATTTTAGAAATGTGTGGCTTTAGTAGGTATGTCTAGATGGTTGCTGATGCAGAATTGGCCAAAAACGTATTTTGTAAAAAAATGTAGCGCTTAGAATTCTCGGTGCTTTACCCTTATTCCCTATGTTTTGGGCTCTTTCCAGTCACAGGCCCTTGCCCAACCCAGACAAGTGAGGTATTAATTTTACTCGGGAGACTAAGGGGAACGCTGTGGGGTAGGACCGCCGGATGGCTAGTTTTCATAAATGTGTTGGTTTGGTAGTTTCCTAAGGTGGCCGCCGAGCCCCGGGCCAAAAACCCAGGTGACCCCTCCTTGCAAAACCAGGTTGTTTTGTGAAAGGTCATTTTGATGTCCCCTCAATATGTTTTGGAACCTTGCCTGTCGCAGGTACTTAACCCAACCTCGCGAGTGGGGTATAATTTTTATTGGGAGACCTGGGGGGAGCGCTGAGTGATAAGAAATTTGTGGATCTACGTAGATTCCTGAACTTTCCCACTCAGAAATTTGAGAAAAAGGTATTTTTTCAGCTAAATTTGAGGTTTGCAGGGCATTCTGGGTAGGCAAACTTTGGGGGATCCATGCAAGCCGTACCTCGCTGGATTCTCCCGGGTGTCTACTTTGAGGAAATGTGCGGGTTTGGGAGTTTCCCAAGATTGCCACCGAGCCTGGGGCCAAAAACCCAGGTGGCCCCCCCTTGCAAAACCAGGTTGTTTTGAGATAGGTAATTTTGGTGTTTCTTCAATAGGTTTTGGGCCCTTGCCTGCAGCGGGTACTTGACCCACCCACGCAAGTGAGGAATCATTTTTTATTGGGAGACCTGGGGTACCTCTGGGTGGTAGGAAGTTTGTGGATTCACGTAGATTCCAGAACTTTCCCACACAGAAATTTGAGGGAAAAGTGATTTTTTCAGCTAAATTTGAGGTTTGCAAGCATTCTGGGTAGGAAAACTTTGAGCGACCTATGCAAGCCATACCTCCATGGACTCCCCTGGGTTTCTAATTTTTAGAAATGTGTGGCTTTAGTAGGTATGTCTAGATGGTTGCCGATGCAGAATTGGCCAAAAACTTATTTTGTAAAAAAATGTAGCGCTTAGAATTCTCGGTGCTTTACCCTTATTCCCTATGTTTTGGGCTCTTTCCAGTCACAGGCCCTTGCCCCACCCACACAAGTGAGGTATTAATTTTACTCAGGAGACTAAGGGGAACGCTGTGGGGTAGGACCGCCGGATGGCTAGTTTTCATAAATGTGTTGGTTTGGTAGTTTCCTAAGGTGGCCGCCGAGCCCCGGGCCAAAAACCCAGGTGACCCCTCCTTGCAAAACCAGGTTGTTTTGTGAAAGGTCATTTTGATGTCCCCTCAATATGTTTTGGAACCTTGCCCGTCGCAGGTACTTAACCCAACCTCGCGAGTGGGGTATAATTTTTATTGGGAGACCTGGGGGGAGCGCTGAGTGGTAGGAAATTTGTGGATCCACGTAGATTCCTGAACTTTCCCACTCAGAAATTTGAGAAAAAGGTATTTTTCCAGCTAAATTTGAGGTTTGCAGGGCATTCTGGGTAGGCAAACTTTGGGGGATCCATGCAAGCCGTACCTCGCTGGATTCTCCCGGGTGTCTACTTTGAGGAAATGTGTGGGTTTGGGAGTTTCCCAATATGGCCACTGAGCCCGGGGCCGAAAACCCAGGTGGCCCCCCTTGCAAAACCAGGTTGTTTTGTGATAGGTAATTTTGGTGTCTCCTCAATATGTTTTGGGCCCTTGCCTGTAGTGGGTACTTGACCCACCCACGCAAGTGAGGAATCATTTTTTATTGGGAGACCTGGGGTACCTCTGGGTGGTAGGAAGTTTGTGGATTCACGTAGATTCCAGAACTTTCCCACACAGAAATTTGAGGAAAAAGTGATTTTTTTCAGCTAAATTTGAGGTTTGCAGGGCATTCTAGATAGGAAAACGTTGGACGACCCTTGCAAGCCATTCCTCCCTGGTACTTTGCAAAAAAAGGGTCAGTTCTTACTGTGAAAATGTGGTGTATCCACATTGCGTTTTGTCCTTTTTCCTGTGATGGGCACGAAGCCAACCCACACAAGTGAGGTACTATTTTTCTCGGAAGACATTGGGGAATACAGGGTGGGTAAAATTTTGTGGATCCACACACATTCGAGAACTTTCCACCACAGAAATATGAGGAACATTTTGTGGTTTGCAAGGGATTCTGGGTAACAGAACCTGGTGAGAGCCAGACAAGTCACCCCAGCCTGGATTTTCCTGGGTGTCTAGTTTAAAAAAATTATAGGTTTGCTAGGTTTCCATAGGTGCCAGAGCTAGGATTTAAAATCTACAGCAAGGCACTTTGCAAAAAAAGGTCAGTTTTCACTGTGAAAATTTGATTCATCCACGTTACATTTTGGTCCGTTTCCAGTCGTGGGATCTAGGGTTCAAAATCTACAGGTAGGCACATCCTGAAAAAAAGTCATCTGGGGTATTACCTATTGGAGTAAGCCTTGACTGCTCACAATTGCAAATTTCGAGGGACACGTTTAGAAAAGTAATAATAGAAAGTCAGTATCTATAATGCATAGTGTCCAGTAAGTACCCACTGCCACAGGACCTGCTCTAACCAGAAAGTTTTAACCATGTAACTAGGATATTTGGCATCTAATCACCATGTTTTAAAGCTGAACATGGCCCGAAAGAGAGTGCCAATTTCCTTGGAGAGACAGCCCCTAACCTTTTCCGTCAGACTCACTGACAGCCCAGTGTAGTATAGTGCACTAGTTAGAGAAATGGAACTAGGAGGCGCTTTTTACAATCCTTGCCTCCCATTTGGCCATACTGTGTGCTCTTGGGCAAAAACGTTTCTGAATTTATTGCCAGGGCCACTGGGATTATGCGATTGATTGGCTGCTACATTTTCTCATAATTATAGATTTACCATCTAATCCATCATCTGCTGCTTAATCTGCAGGTTTTAATAAAAAATATTTTTGTTTCTAGCTCAAATGGTTCAAAGGATCCTATTAACACAACAAAATGTGTTGCCTTGCAGCAGAAGATCCTTTGAAAATATTGACTGGTTACCTTTAAATGTCTTATTAATAGTATTGAATGTTAAACTGGTACTTATTAAGTGCAACCAATGCCCAGGCAGTGTTCAGTGAAAAAAATCACCAAATATTGAAGTAATAATATCATAAAATGTGCTGAATTACGCCGCATAATATGCCATGTTTGGTGCATGATTTACTCATCCCCCCTGTACAATTTGACCCTACTCTACCATATTATTCCAATGGCCCTTCTTCTTACTCTGCTGCTCCCTTTTTGGCAAGATTGGGAGTACATTGATTCAATGTGAAAACTGGTAGTCACCGAGATTTTTAAAAATTTACTGAATAATTCCTGAGAGAAGGGAGGTGCCCAGTCATAAGTACTAGTCATCTAAATGCAGTACAGTGGTAACTATATAGTCTTTGCAACAAGTAGCAGTGTACTGCTGTCCTGGGTCCACTAATTTAACAAACTGTTTGATCCAGGGCATAAAACACAATCTGTGTGCCTCATCCACTGATCTGACAATACAGCAGCACTTTGAAACAGGATTAATGTGAGAAATCGCCACAAAAGGGGTACTCCCTGGCTCTGGCACAGCTTGAGGTCCAGTTAGAACCACATGTCCATAAAGAGCCGAGCTTTCATGTAGCATCTGCCTGCCACCCTCTGTCTAACCAGAATGTGACGTTCTGGCTGGAGGTGCTGACTTTATATCTGGGGAACCAGGGTCCTGTCTTGGCATCAGCTCAAGATCCTATGATTCTGGGCAAATCACTTAGTCTCCGTGTGCCTAAGCAGGGCCGGTTCTAGGATTTGCGAGGCCCTGGGCTAAAAGGGAATGTGCAAGGCCCCTCTAATGTAGATAAGTGGCCCCTTGCAAGGAGATCATTCACAGACACTGTGGGAGGCATATTGTCCAGCAATATGTTGCCCCCCACAGTTTTAACTTTGAGCCCACAAGTATTTCTCACACCTTCAGTCCGATAGGAGTGAGAATTGCTTGTGGGCTAAAAGTTAAAACTATGGGGGTGCTAAAATGATGGACTCGATGGATCCTCGCTTCGGTGCCTGACTTAATCATGGGTTCACACTCTGCAACTCTGGGCATTAAGCTTGCTTAATCTCCACAACGGGCCCCTGCGGCGGGATGCCTGGCTTTCACCTTGGGGATGCCCTGTAGGGGCTATCTCACAGGGAAAAACCAGGACGGGTTCCCAAGGCAAGCGCGGAGATACCCCTTCGGGGGTCGATTCTGGCGCTTTATAAGAAATGTAATAATAATAATAATAATAATAATTTCAAAGAAAGGTGACACCTCTCTTTGAAATGGATCGCCAGGGAACCGACAGGACACATCACCAGTGCGCCGCCCCATGCTGGTGCGAGGCCCTGGGCAGCTGCCCACTCTGCCCATGCCTAGCGCCGGCCCTGTGCCTAAGAAAAGAAAAGAATGTGTCCTTGTATAATGTAACTGGTTCTCATGTTAAGCAGTCCAATACCTTCAGGTCGCATTTGTTCTATACAAAATTGCAAAAAATGCTTTGCATCCCTCATTCAAGGCTGTTTGCATCTAGGGTTGCCACCTGGCTGGTTTTCTGTCCTGTTCTGTTCTGGTTCATGTCCGGGCTGGTACCAAATCAGCCAAAACTGTTATTTTTAGGTCTTATCTGCACATATTCAAAACTTCAAATATAAACAGAAAACACATTTAAACATGCTCTAGAGCTGCACCCATTCCTGAGTACTAATTCAGGTGAACAAAGACAGAAATGACTTGTTATAAATAATACAGATGCTTATGTTTAAAGTGGTAGTTAATAGTTTGTCCCGCCCTTTGCAAACTCCTAAAACAGCAATGAATGGCCTGGATTTTTCTCCTGCGAGGTGACAACCCTATTTTCATCCCAAAATTTGCAGCTGATCCTGAACCTGCATGGTGCAGGGCCTCTCCTGTGCAGCAACGGCCCCTCCCAGACACTGACAAGCATCTCTTCCAAAGCTCATTAGGGCTGAAATAGTGAGAGCTGCTTGTCGTACCAAAGGGACTTCCCCTGTTCCTGGCAGCGCACCACATGCCTGCGAGGCAGGGCTGGACAGGGATCGCAAATCAGCCCTGGCAATTATAATTAAGTTCTACCAGCCTCCGGGGGGAGGGGAGGGTGCTGGCCGAAACACCGCTGCTGCTTGGACTTTTGTTATAAGGGGCTGATTACAAAACCTGTCCCCACTAACAAAAATGACCCCACCCCGGTCCAAAACCGGCCCCCACCATTCCGGTACAATGGGAAAATGCCGGTGCCTGCTACGGCCAGTCCGGCCCAGCTTTGGGGCCAGGAGACAAGTGCCCCTCCCCATGGCCTAGCAGCGTTGGAGCATAGGTGTGAGGCCGGGCAAGGCCCCCATATTGGTGGACTGAGTGCAGGGCCCTGGGCCGTTGCCCATGCCTATCGACATCCCTGAGTAGATGATATTTGTCATAAAAGGTTGAGTTTTGTAGTTCTGTCACACTTTTATTTTGTATTTATATGGTTGAATGTTATGTTCGAAACGCTCTAAGCATGGTCTTTGTATTAACATTGGCAGGCTCCTTGTCAACTGTTCATTTCCACTTAAACATAGTGTATTACTTAGTGAATATTCAGGATTCAACCTTGACTTGAACAAACCCTGTAGTCATCACTCACCCTCTACAAATACAGCATACCCTTTTCTTAAGTTCAGAGGTTTTTATGCCAAGTTTGTGTCATAGTGGTTCTTTGGGCCTGAGAGATACCAGCCCTTCTCTACAGCCCAGGTCTGCATCCTTTTATTCGAACCCCATTCTGAACTCTTACCTTCATCCTCGTAATCAGGAAGGTCCTGTGTTGTTCCGGGTGCATCAGCAAAGTTCACTGGGATAAGGCCACTGGGACCCTCCATCGTATTGCCTCTGAGAGCCCTGGTACTTCACCTTTCCTGTCCTGCTCTCTCTGAACACTGAAGGTTCTGATGTGATATTAGTTGCTATGGCCAGGGTTCTGAGTTGTGACATCACACAGACGATGTCTCAAGCCCTGGTCGCTGTGTACATTTGAAGCCATGGCTTCCATTGAACATTCTGAACATTGGGACCTAATACCCAGAACTACATTTCCACTCTATAAGCGGCGACACTACATTTATATTATAGTGTCACAGCCTTTAAAATTATAAATTGTATTATCATATTAATTATTGCATTTTGAGAAATATCATGGTGCAACGCTGGGCCAATGGGGATAGTTTCTTTGCTCTCACACCTCGTTTTTAACCATGTAAATCAGACAGTAACAGTTAGAGGTGCATGGTTTAGGCATAATGGTGCCTCTCTGTCTTTATTTACTTATAAAATAAAAGTAAATCAATCATTCATTCATTCCAAGGGTCATTTGGTGCCCTATTAACTAATTAGGTAACCTAATAACTTTTGTGAATGTATGTAATATTTATGTGCCATGTAGAGGGTGGCAAATTGCTTGACTCATTCCCGAAATTCCTAACCATTCATACAAGTTGGCAACAAGCTATTGAACATTTTCATAGAAATGCTTGACAGTCACACACACTTCTTGAGTATCTCTATGCTCTGTTGCACAATGCCTGTGGTGGGACTGCAATATACATTTTTCTCAGCCAAAGAGCAGGTACGAAATAGACGCCATCAGTGAAAGTGTCCTTTGGAAAGAACCATTTACAGCATGAATTTAACCACTGCAAGCTTCAGTCACTTACAGAATATATGTAGCTTGGGCATCAGTAATGTGTGAGGCCCTCTTCCACAGACCAGGCACAACTCAACATCAAGCACCAAACAAAGAACATGTCCAGCACAACAGAATCAGAGCAAGCTTCCTTCCCTTACAAAACATGACATAACATGCCCTATTATGGGTATCAGTAGAGCCAACCTTCCTCACACAAAGAATGAAACAGTGGGTCAAGCATGTATGTATGACAGAACTGGTAACACAAGGAAAGCAATAGTGCAAGCTTCCCTCATTATCATATAAGTTGCAGTGTGGATACCTACAGTGTAGTCCTCACTGCCTCAAGGAGCAAGTCCAGCATGGCCATCATCAGTGCAAGCATCTCCCTTTCAAAGAATAAGCACAGCAAGGGCATGACACCTTCAACCTTCCTATGATGAAGGAACATGCAAAGCATTGACATCACCAATGAAAGCTTCATACCCTCACAGAATATGCATAGAATTAGCACCAGGGGAGCAAGCTGCCCTCCTTTACAGAAGGGTGGAGCACAGGCATCAGCAGTGCAGGCTTTGCTTGCTACAACCACAGGGACTCCATGGAGGGAAGCGGGGCACAAGTTCCTCCCTCTCTGACCATGTTTTACATCTTCCCGCACTAAGCACCTCAAGGGCATCAACTGAGCAAGACTCCCTCACTATGACAAAAGGTACACCTTGGGCATCAACATTGCAGTGTTCACCTCATGATAGAGTGGGCCCAGCATGTCAATCAGAAATGTGTGTTTCCCTCTGTTAAAGAAAATGTGTGACATTAGCGTCACCAGTGCAAACTTCCTCTGATAATAGAACATGTCCTGCATGGACATCACCAGTGGAAGCTTCCCTTGATAATTGAACATATGCTGCCTGGACATCACCAGTGCAAGCTTCCCTTGATAATTGAACATATGCTGCCTGGACATCACCAGTGCAAGCTTCCCTTGATAATTGAACATATGCTGCCTGGACATCACCAGTGGAAGCTTGCCTTGATAACTGAAAATATGCAGCATGAGCAACACCAATGCAAGCTTCCATCCCTCACAGACTATGTTGGGCATCAGCATTGCAGTGTTCACCTATTGATAGAGTGGCCCAGCATGTCAATCAGAAATGTGTGTTTCCCTCTGTTAAAGAAAATGTGTGACATTAGCGTCACCAGTGCAAACTTCCTCTGATAATAGAACATGTCCTGCATGGACATCACCAGTGCAAGCTTCCCTTGATAATTGAACATATGCTGCCTGGACATCACCAGTGCAAGCTTCCCTTGATAATTGAACATATGCTGCCTGGACATCACCAGTGGAAGCTTGCCTTGATAACTGAACATATGCAGCATGAGCAACACCAATGCAAGCTTCCCTCCCTCACAGACTATGTATAGCATGGTCTTCAAAAGTGTGAGTTGTCCTCCCACAGAGAACAGACATAACAAATGAATAGACGTGCATGCTTTACCCCCCACAGAGCAGATGCACTATGGGAATCAGTAATGCAAGCTTCCCTAATACAAAGAAGAAGTTCTTCTTGGACATCAGAAGCGCAAGCTTTACTCCCTGACATAACAGGTAATGCATGGACACCAATAGTGCAAGCTTCCCACACTAATGCAAAAGGTATATCACAAACATTAACAGGGTAAGATTCACTCCCTCAGAGTGCTAGAATGGACATGTGTGATGCAAGATTCCTTTTCTCACAGAACCTGATTCTTACAGACATCAGAAATGCACATTTTCTCCTGTTCAGATAAGTACAGCATGACAGCAGGAGTGTCAGTGTCATTCCCTCACAGAACAGGATTCATATAGACATCAGAAGTGCACATTTCCTCGTGCTCAGAGAGGTACAGCATGGCAGCGGGAGTGGCAGCAACATTCCCTCACATAACAGGTGCAGCATTGACATTAGATATGTAAGGTGCCTCCATTACCAAAACAGGTGCACAAGGGACATTAGTAGTGAGCATCTAGTGGCATCTAGTGATCTTTCTGCCCCCCGGGGGGCAGATTGGGGGCTACTACCCCCATCTGCACCACAGGGGGGCAGAAAGACACTAATTGTGCAGGGGGGTGGGGGCATTGGCATTCCCATATTGGGAAGCCCCCACCCCTAATTTATGGGTTAAGAAAATCCCTGGTTCTAGTGGGCTTTCTGCCCCCCCCTGGGATGCTGATTAGAGCTGGAGCCCCCATCTGCCCCCGGGGGGGGGGGCAAAAAGACTGAATTAACCCTAATATTTATGGGGGAGCAAAGACTCTTGCCAAAGGGGTCGCTCCCCCCTACCTGGTGCCTATTGGATGGATCCCTTCTCCCGTCTTTCTAGGTGCTCAGGGGGCTGAGATAGCTCCCTGAGCACATAGAAAGTTAACTGAAATGAGCCTCAATGCTCATTTTAGTTTCTGTTTCTGTACAAGAAGCTGAACGGATTGGTGCTGGTATCGTGAGCGACAACCTGGCCAATCTGGGTCTCAAACAACTTGTTGACACCCCCACCCATATAGCCGGACATACGCTCAACCCAATCTTCACCTCCAGTAAGCACATCTCCTTCGATCACACCACAGCTCTCCACTGGACGGACCACAGCTGTGTTCACTTCAACTACAAAACCACCTCGACCCACAACCCCCCACAACCTATTCCACGAAGAAACTGGAACAAAATCACCACCGACCAACTCCTCACATCGCTCAATCAAAACCCTCCCGCCCTCTCATCGGACCCAAACCAAGCGGCCACCAAACTCAAACAATGGATCACTCACAGCGCTGACGAACTAGCACCCTTGAAAAACCACCAAACCAAACAGGGTAGCAAAAAAGCCCCCTGGTTCAACAAGGACCTTAAGAAATCCAGGAAACTATGCAGTACTCTCGAGAAAACATGGAGAAAAAACCCAACCACTGACAACCTGACCACCTTCAAGACAGCCACCCGCAAACACCACCAACTGATCCGATCCACCAAGAAGTCAGCATTCAAGGATCGACTTGACAACAACGCCCAAAACAGCAAGGAACTATTCAACATCGTCAAAGAATTTACCAACCCCACCACAGCCTCAAACGACATTACTCCCTCCCAAGAGCTCTGCGACTCCTTATCCTCTTTCTTCTATAACAAAATCGCCGACTTACATAACAGCTTTGAGAACATTTCCAAAGAACAGTCCACTCCACCCACCTCCGAACCTAAAACGCCCTCTAACATCCTTAACGCTGGATCCCAATCACCACTGAAGACAGCATCCGCCTAATGAACTCCTTCCATTCAGGCTCGCCAACCGACCCCTGTCCCCACCACATCTTCAACAAAGCAGATTCCATCATCGCACCCCATCTCCGTGATGTCATCAACTGCTCCTTCAACTCCGCTACCTTCCCAGAAAGCTGGAAACACGCCGAACTCAACGCCCTCTTGAAGAAACCCACAGCGGACTCCTCTGAACTCAAGAACTACCGCCCCATCTCCCTCCTCACATTCCCTGGCAAAGTCATTGAGAAAGCCGTCAATAGACAGCTCGCCCCCTTCCTTGAATCCAACAACTCCCTCGACCCCTCACAGTCCGGCTTTCGAGACAAACACAGCACCGAAACCGCCCTAAGTGCAGCGACAGACGACATCCGAACACTACTGTACAACAGAGAAACAGTTGCCCTCATCCTACTCGACCTCTCCGCCGCCTTCGACACGGTCTGTCATAGCACCATCATACAACGCCTCAGCAACATCGGCATACAAGGAAAAGCCTTAGACTGGATCATCTCGTTCCTCGCCGGGAGAACCCAGAGAGTCCGACTCCCCCCCATTCAAATCAGAGGCCACCGAAGTCATCTACGGAGTACCACAAGGATCATCACTCAGTCCCACCCTCTTCAACGTTTACATGAGTCCCCTCGCATCCATCGCGCGACAACACAACCTCAACATCATCTCTTACGCTGATGACACCCAGCTGATCCTTTCCCTTACCAAAGACCCTAACACCGTCAAAACCAATCTTCATGAAGGCATGAAAGAAGTAGCCGAATGGATGAAAAACAGCCGCCTAAAACTTAACTCAGACAAAACGGAAGTTCTCATCCTAGGATCATGCCCCTCTGCCTGGGAAGACTCATGGTGGCCATCGGCCCTGGGCACGGCACCCATACCCACAGACCATGCATGTAACCTAGGCTTCATCCTAGACTCCTCCCTCTCGATGACCAGACAAGTCAACGCCGTCTCATCCTCTTGCTTTAACGTACTTCGTATGCTCAAAAAAATCTTTAGTTGGATCCCCACCGAAACAAGAAAGACTGTCACCCACGCTTTGGTCACTAGCCGACTGGACTATGGAAACACCCTCTACGCCGGAAACACTTCCAAATTACAGAAAAAACTCCAACGCATTCAAAACGCATCAGCCAGACTCATATTGGACATCCGACGTCAAGCTCACATTAACGGTCACCTGAAAGACCTCCACTGGCTTCCCGTCAACAAGAGAATATCGTTCCGTCTCCTCACCCACGCACACAAGGCCCTCTACAAACTAGGACCCGAATGCCTCAACACACGACTGTATTTCTACACACCTACCCACCAACTAAGATCTTCCAATCAAGCCCTCGCTGCAATTCCACGCATCCAAAAATCCACCATGGGAGGAAGATCCTTCTCCTACTTGGCAGCCAAAACCTGGAATTCTCTCCCCACTCACCTCCGCCTTACCCAGAACCACATTTCCTTCAGGAAGGAACTTAAAACCTGGCTATTCGATAAATAATTCACCCCCTTCCCCCAAGTGCCTTGAGACCCTCTGGGTGAGTAGTGCGCTATATTAATTCCTGTACTTGAACTTGAACTTGAACATCTTCATTTCACAGAAACAACACAGACAGCCTCGGGAGCTGAGGAAGTCCTTTCCCAGCTCCCGAGGTTGTCAGGGGGCAAAAGGTCATCCCTCTGGTGCCTGCACCAGAGGGATTTCCCGTGTCATGTGCGAGGACAGCCGGAAGCCGCCCTGCGCACACAAGCACCGTGGCGCAGGATGTCTCCCGGCCGTCCCACGCATGGAAGGGGTTAAGGGAGCCAGTGTGAATAAAAGCTCCAAGATGGTTTCCAAAATTCCCATTGCAAGACAGGGTATGTGCAAAAAAGATGTGAAAGGAAATAAAACAGTTGAAAATAGTTTGTCTTCTAACAAAAGCTTCACCCTAGTCACTGAGAAACGCCAGAAATGACCAGAATACATCATAAGAAGGCTAAAAGGGTTTAATGTCATGTGTAAGGAGCAATGGCTACAGCACCCCTATCAACGTTCTCTGAAGCCTTTAAATATTTGGACACTAAAAATTAGTAGACAAGTACATGGATCCAGAGTGCATTTCATTTTGTAAATTAGCATAATGCAAATTCAGTTAACCGATTTGAGATGCATCTCTTTTCATTTAATTTCTCCTAATTTTGAACAATTAAAAAATGCCCACTAAGTGGTCCATTTCCTTGGGTCTCATAGTGCTGGACTGCCCCATGGGAGAGAGGTCAGGCCTCCCGGGTTGTGTCCGGTCAGTATATTACAATAGTATTTTCATGTATAAAACAGATCGGAAAAGCAAAAAATCTCCATATAGCTTCTAGACCTATAACAATATAGACCAAAATATCCGTACCTCATCAGCTAAGTAAAATCTCTCAGTTTGAAAGTGCACAACATATAAAAACAAATGGTGGAAGCAGAGGTCTTCAAATTGAGATGAGGCTTCCCTGGTGGATCTCAGTTTAAAATAGGGGGTATCAGCCTCAGCAATGGCTGGGATTAATTCACGCATTCTATCCTTCCCATTTTTAGCTACTTTAGTGAGTTGCCCTAAGAGGGACGGGTATCCTCAGACGTGGGTCCTGTGCTCACGTTGTTAATGGAACCAAGCTATACCTGGCTGATGATCCCTAACTACGGCGGCCACTGTCTTGGGTTGCTTGTGTTCCGGTTCAGGGAGGACATGGCCTGGTAGATTGGCCTGGTCTGTTCCTACTGGAGCAGGGTCCAGACTGATTTGCATATGGCTGGGTCCAAACTGAGGTAGCAAGGTGTGAAAATAATGGAGTGGGATGCAGCCTGCGGAATTACCAGTTGATGTGATTAATTCAGGCATTCCATCCATCAATGTTTGTAGACTTTTTGTAGAGAGCAAAATACAGCTACAATTTGGGAGCATGGGACCCATAACCCCACAAGGCCCAACTCCCACTGCGCTTACTGCACTATTGATATCTCTGCCTTTCAGAGGCACCTCTTGCCCTGGGCTTTGCAGCTATGGACCAGTGCTGAAAGGCCAAAAGCAGCAGGCTTTCTTCCTTATGCCTCCCAGCACTGGATCACGGCAAGTAGGCCTAGGGGAGTATGGACTTTTCCTGACCTTTGCAGATCTGTACCATGGCTGTGCGGTGCATGAGAGAAGGGACCAGTGGTATAGTAATGTAGCCATGGGCCCTAATGCAAGAAAATGATGCTGGTCAGTAAAGCGCAGCCATAATCTGGGTGCATTGGTCCCAGAACATCCATGATCCCGGGTGCACTGTACCTGCTGCACCACTGACAGCTATATCCCTGAGAGAGGCCCCCAAAGAGCCTCACAGCCATAGTCCAGCTCTGCTAAGCACGTGGACTGGTGCCTCCTCCCCTTTGTGTCTAATCAGGGTGGACTTTAATGCCCATTAGAGGGGGGACCTCTCCCATGCCTCACTGATGTGGAACATGGCTGCAATACTCATATAAGAGAGACAAGTAGCACAGCAATGGTGCTATGAGTGCTGGTGCAAAGTGAACGCACCTCCTCACTCTTGCCCACTGGCTGCACAGTAAAATAAAGCCATAATTTGCGAATATTGAGCACGTAATACCCCTGGGCCCAGTGCCACTGCAACCGCTACACTACTGATGGTGATGTCGCTAGCCAATGGCTATGCCAGGGCAGAAAGGGAATGAGTTAGCCCCTCAAATTGCATGCAACATGAAATCACAGGAATTGGCATCACAGGGCATGGACCTTGACATCAACGTATGCACAGAGCCATGGTGCAGACTTGTGAGACAGTTTAAACGGGCCCTATGGGAGGGGCCACATGAGGTGCCCTTCCCCACCTCCTGGGTTTCTAATCCAAGAGGATTAGGGAAGAGAGCCCACATACCTGTGAACCTCGCAGAAGCATAGGGATCACATCAAGGTGCAGGGGAGAGATGCCCTCTTCATGCCCTGGCAATGCTACAACATGGCTACAAGGCACAGGGTCGGGACCTCCACTCTCCTAGGCCTTGCAACCATGTTCTACTGCTGTGCGGCCCCGGAAAGGGATCCAGGATAGGGGAACCCTCTACCATTGGCCTCATAACAATAGAGTAGCACTGCAAGAAGCAGGGATGTTCCCTTCCATGGACCACCTCACCCTGACCCGCAGCTGTGAGACGCATGGGATTGTTGTCCCATCCACCAGCCACACAGCCATGATGTAGTGCTGCAAAGCCCCTGGGATGTGGCCCCACTGCCCAGGACTTCACATCCATTGTCTGGTGCTGCAAGACCTCGAGAAGGAGAGTCCTCTTCCCCGGGCTTCACAGCCATGGTTCCCAGTCATAGCTGCAAGCCCCAAGTAGGGACTTCACAGGAGAATGTATGCTTTGGAGAAACACTGTACATGTGGAGACACATTTTGAGTGCAGATACTTGGAAAAAAGTTTATTGGGGAGGAGAGGAACCAAGAGTCACTTAGCAGATTGTGTGGGTTTCATTCTAAATCTCCCCTCTAAAACAGGTCATGTTAAAAGATAACTCAGCTGGAGATTAAGGGCTATATGTACAATGAAATGGCAGAGGGAGGCGTTAGCCTTCCTGGCTTAACGCCTCTCTCCGCCACTTCTGAAACGCAAGGCTGCACCATATTTACAAGAATGTGGTACAGCCTTGCATTTCCCCCTGTCGTGGCACTAAGTTTAGTAACTTAGCGCCAATGCAGGCACCCTTGCACCATAGTTCAAGGGTGTCTGCATACAGGGGAGGATTGTTTACGTGTAGGAAGGAGACCCTTCCTGCACATAAACAATCCTAAAATGCCATTCAGTCACTTTCATGTGTGCTGCTTTATGCAGCACACATGAAAGTGACAAAATGCGTTTTTTTAGTTTGTTTATGTACAGAAAGGGACACATTCCTGTACATGAACAAACCATGGTATTTTGCTTGTTCCATGTGTGCTGCACGCTGCAGCACACACGGAAAAAGTAAAATGAGCATTGCATCTCTCCCTGTTTCGCCAATTTAAGAACCATTTTTTACCTGGTCTTATTTTTGGTGATGCCCTATGTATGCCACCCTTGTCCATAGGGGGCAGTGTCAAAATAAATGGGTGTTGCGGTGGAACGCCAACTGCAACACCTACTGCCTACCCCTTTCATGCTAACCATAGCGAGCGGGAAAGGGGGCCTTATCAGCAAGGTAGCATCAAGCCATGTTAAGTGGCTTAACGCTGATTGTAAATAAGACGCAGCCCCTATCGACACCACAACATCAATATAGGTGGCGTTGTGGTGGTGATAGAGGTTGTTACATATGCCCCTGAGTTTCTAGAGTGTGATTACTCTTTATGATATGTTTGAGTTCTAATCCTTTTACCACCTATTGGAGTAAGCCTTGACTGCTCACAATTGCAAATTTCGAGCGAGAAGTTTAGAAAAGTCACAATATTAAATCAGTATCTACAAAGCATACTGTCCAGTAAGTACCCACTGCCACAGGACCTGGTCTAACCAGAAAGTTTTAACTAAAGAACTAGTATGTTTGGCATCTAATCACCATGTTTTAAAGCTGAACATGGCCGGAAAGAGAGTGGCAATTTCCTTGGAGAGGCAGCCCCTAACCTTTTCCATCAGACTCACTGACAGCCCCGTGTAGTCTAGTGGACTAGTTGGAGAAATGGAACTAGGAGGCGCTTTTTTCAATCCTTGCCTCCCATTTGGCCACATTTTGTGCTCTTGGGCAATAACTTTTCTGAATTTATTGCCAGGGCCACTGGGATTATGCGATTGATTGGCTGCTGCATTTTCTCATAATTATAGATTTACCACCTAAACCATCATCTGCTGCTTAATCTGCAGGTTTTAATAAAAAAACAAATTGTTTCTAGCTCAAAAGGTTCAAAGGTTCCTATTAACACAACAACACGTGTTGCCTTGCAGCAGAATATCCTTTAAAAATATGGACTGGTTACCTTTCAATGTCTTATTACTAAAATGTAATGTTAAACTGGTACTTATTAAGTGCAACCAATGCCCATGCAGTGTTCAGTGAAAAAAATCACCAAATATTGAAATATTAATATCAAAAATGTGCTGAATTACGCCGCATAATATGCCAATTTTGGTGCATGATTTACTCATCCCTCCCGCACAATTTGACCCTACTCTACCATATTATTCCAATGGCCCTTCTTCTTACTCTGCAGCTCCCTTTTTGGCAAGATTGGGAGTACATTGATTCAATGTGAAAACTGGTAGTCACCGAGATTTTTGAAAATGTACTGAATAATTCCAGAGAGAAGGGAGGTGCCCAGTCATAAGTACTAGTCATCTAAATGCAGTACAGTGGTAACTATATAGTCTTTTCAACAAGTAGCAGTGTACTGCTGTCCTGGGTCTACTAATTTAACAAACTGTTTGATCTTGGGCATATAACACAATCCGTGTGCCTCATCCACTGATCTGACAATACAGCAGCACTTTGAAACAGGATTAATGTGAGAAATAGCCACCAAAGGGGTACTCCCTGGCTCTGGCACAGCTTGAGGTCCAGTTAGAACCACACGTCCATAAAGAGCTGAGCTTTCATGTAGCATCTGCCTGCCACCCTCTGTCTAACCAGAATGTGGCGTTCTGGCTGGAGCTGCCGACTTTATCTGGGGAACCAGGTTCCAGTCTTGGCATCAGCTCAATATCCTATGATTCTGGGCAAATCACGTAGTCTCTGTATGCATAAGAAAAGAAAAGAATGTGTCCTTGTATAATGTAACTGGTTCTCATGTTAAACACTCCAATACCTTCAGGTTGCGTTTGTGCAATATAACATTTAAAAAAATGCTTTTCATCCCTCATTCAAGGTTTTCTGTCCTGTTCTGTTCTGTTTCATGTCCCGGCTGGTACCAAATCACCTAAAACTGTTATTTTTAGGCCTCATCTGTACATATTCAAAACTTCAAATATAAACAGAAAACACATTTAATTGTGCTCTAGAGCTGCACCCATCCCTGAGTAATAATTCAGGTCAACTAAGACAGAAACGACTTGTTATAAATAATACAGATGCTTATGCTTAAAGTGGTAGTTATTAGTTTGTCCCGGCCTTTGCAAACTCCTAAAACAGCAACGAATGGCTTGGATTTTTCTCCTGTGAGGTGACAACCCAATTTGCATCCCAATATTTGAAGCTGATCCTGATACTGCATGGTGCAGGGCCCCTCCTGTGCAGCAACGGCCCTCCCAGACACTGACAAGCATCTCTTCCAAAGCTCATTAGGGCTGAAGTAGTGAGAGCTGCTTGTCATTCTGAAAGGACTTCTCCTGTTCCTATCAGCGCACCACATGCCTGCGAGGCAGGGCTGGACAGGGATCGCAAATCAGCCCTGGCAATTAAGTTCGACCACCCTCCGGGGGGAGGGGAGGGTGCTGGCCGAAACTCCGCTGCTGCTTGGGCTTTTGTTATAAGGGGCTGATTACAAAAACGGTCCCCACTAACAAAAATGACCCCCCCGTCCAAAACCGGCCCCCACCATTCCGGTACAAAGGGGAAAATGCCGGTGCCCGCTACGGCCAGTCCGGCCCAGCTTTGGGGCCAGGAGACAAGTGCCCCTCCCCATGGCCTAGCAGCGTTGGAGCATAGGTGCAAGGCCCCCATATTGGTGGACTGAGTGCAGGGCCCTGGGCCATTGCCCATGCCTATCGCCATCCCTGAGCAGATGATATTTGTCATAAAAGGTTCAGTATTGTAATTCTGTCACACTTTTATTTTGTATTTATATGGTTGAGTGTTAAGTTCTAGACAGCTCTAAGCATGGGCTTTGTTTTAACATTGGCAGGTTCCTTGTCAACTGTTCATTTCCACCCCAATTGGGATAGTTCCTTTGCTCTCAAACCTCGTTTTTAACCATGTAAATCAGACAGTAACAGTTAGAGGTGCATGGTGTAGGCATAATGGTGCCTCTCTGTCCCAGAATATATGTAGCTTGGGCATCAGTAATGTGTGAGGCCCTCTTCCACAGACCAGGAACAACTCAACATCAAGCACCAAACAAAGAACATGTCCAGCACAACAGAATCAGAGCAAGCTTCCTTCCCTTACATAACATGACATAACATGCCCTATTATGGGTATCAGTAGAGCCAACCTTCCTCACACAAAGAACGAATCAGTGGGTCAAGCATGTATGTATGACAGAACTGGTAACACAAGGAAAGCAATAGTGCAAGCTTCCCTCATTATCATATAAGTTGCAGTCTGGATACCTACAGTGTAGTCCTCACTGCATCAAGGAGCAAGTCCAGCATGGCCATCATCAGTGCAAGCGTCTCCCTTTCAAAGAATAAGCACAGTAAGGGCATGACACCTTCAACCTTCCTATGATGAAGGAACATGCACAGCATTGACATCACCAATGAAAGCTTCATACCCTCACAGAATATGCATAGAATTAGCACCAGGGGAGCAAGCTGCCCTCCTTTACAGAAGGGTGGAGCACAGGCATCAGCAGTGCAGGCTATGCTTGCTACAACCACAGGGACTCCATGGAGGGAAGCGGGGCACAAGTTCCTCCCTCTCTGACCATGTTTTACATCTTCCCACACTAAGCACCTCAAGGGCATCAACTGAGCAAGACTCCCTCACTATGACAAAAGGTACACCTTGGCCATCAGCATTGCAGTGTTCACCTCATGATAGAGTGGGCCCAGCATGACAATCAGAAATGTGTGTTTCCCTCTGTTAAAGAACATGTGTGACATTAGCGTCACCAGTGCAAACTTCCTCTGATAATAGAACATGTCCTGCATGGACATCACCAGTGCAAGCTTCCCTTGATAATTGAACATATGCTGCCTGGACATCACCAGTGGAAGCTTCCCTCCCTCAGAGACTATGTATAGCATGGTCTTCATAGGTGTGAATTGTCCTCCCGCAGAGAACCGACATAACAAATGAATAGAAGTGCATGCTTTACCCCCCACAGAGCAGATGCACTATGGGAATCAGTAATGCAAGCTTCTATAATACATAGAACAAGTTCTTCTTGGACATCATAAGCTCAAGCTTTACTCCCTGACATAACAGGTAATGCATGGACACCAATAGTGCAAGCTTCCCACACTAATGCAAAAGGTATATCACAAACATTAAAAGGGTAAGATTCTCTCCCTCAGAATGCTAGAATGGACCTGTGTGATGCAAGATTCCTTTTCTCACAGAACCTGATTTTTATAGACATCAGAAGTGCACATTTTTTCCTACTCAGAGACGTACAGCATGACAGCAGGAGTGGCAGCGACATTCCCTCACAGATCAGGATTCATATGGACATTTCCTCGTGCTCAGGCCTTGGCTCAGCAAAGGTCGGCTGGACAGACACTCTTCTTGTTCAGGTCAGGCAGCCATGAGTAAGACATGCACTTAAGGAGCATGCTCCTGGCTGCCTGATGTGAACTGTGCCAGGCTGATAATTTCACAGCCCTGTGGGCGTGCCCTCTTCAGCCTGGTTCCTCAAGGACTTTCCCTCTTGTCAGGTGGGGGAGCGTCCCTGATTGCTTCCGACCTGGGCGCTTCAGTTTTAAGCCCTGAAGTGCCCAGGGCTGAGTGTTAATCGGGAAGGCATCAGTCCCAACCCTCTTGGGACCTCTGAGGCATTCCTCTCCACAGTGACCGTAAGTTTTATGTTTTTTTTAAATGTTTGGTGCATGCATGCCTGTATGTTTGTATAAATAGATGTATATAAGTGTTGCGAATGGTTGTGAATGTGTGTTTGAATGCATGGGTGTGAGTTAGTGTGTATGTGTGTGTGGGTGGCCCCCCACCCTCCTTCCTGGTAAAGTTACCAGCCGCCAGCGTATTTACATGGTATTGTTACATAAAATGGATCTACATGGAATGGATTTAGTTAAGCAGAGATTTTCCTGAAAATCAAGCATAGATCCAACCTTCTTGGATCTAAGTTGGACATCACTGCCATGATAAATGTATGAGCCGTGACCTGTGGAAGGCGAGGCTTTCAGTTTCAGTGGGTAAAAAAAGTTATTTTAGGCGACCATTGCTTTTATCGTTATTATTTCTCTTGATGACAGGGAATAAGTAAAGTGATACCACAGCAGTACCCATTTACTACTATTAAATGTCTTTGTGAATTGGCCTTAAAATGTTTAACTCCCTATTAGTAAAAGTGCAAAGAGAGTACAGTCTTGTCTATCTGTACTAATTGTATCAATTGATTCAGAAGTTTTGGGGCTAATAGACAAAGGCATGAGAGCAGCCACGGTCCGTGCAGGTAACAACGATAAGGCGGTGGGGCTGGGTTGGGGGGATTTCGAGGGACGATGCTGCTGGATAATTAAATAAATAATACATTTTCCCTCGGCATCGTCCCTCAAAATCCCCCCTTACCTGGTCCCACTACTGTTACCTGCACGGACCGCGGCTGCATGAGAGTACGCAAAAGAATACTACATGGAAACACTTTCACATACTTCACGATTCTTTTGTTCTTTCTGCTTTCTTTGATTGAAAGCCAGTGCAAAATCTTTGTTAGTGGTGAGGATAAAACATTGGACACAGTTGCTGTTGGTGAGCTCTATGTGGGGGTCCGACTCGGACCCCCACATAGAGCGGAACTCTGAGCTACTGACAAGGTAGTCTTTTTAATGGCCAAGAAAAAGATCTAAAGGGACAGCAAAACTACGTACCATCCCATTAGGTAATTCTCGTGAAGGTCAATAGCGAGGTACTCACCAACAGCAACTTACTCTATCCCAAACTTTAAGAAGCTGGGACCTCGCGATATCCGCAGATGGCAATTGTGGCCTAACTACTAAAAAATCAAATGGTCTTCAGTATAACCAATTTAACTTTGGATACTGATATGCAGTGGGGACGATAAATGTTGTATAAAAGCCAAACAGAATATACAACTGGCAGCAGCAAGTCAACGAGCCCCCAGTTGAAGTCTATTTTTTCTATCAGAAATTGATAATTGATCATAACTAGTGACCCTCTACAAAATTCTAGGGGCAATCGTATTTACTCCTTGGTATGGACATATAATCACTTGTCTTGATAAAGGTGGCAATAATAAGGAGACACCACCGAAACGCGTTGACACAACAAACTGTATAATTCAAGCCTCCAACAACATAATTGATATGCTGAGGTGGTAGCGATACCACACTGGTGTTATCAGATCGGAGCAAGAATATACAAATTGTATCCAACAATTTTATGTTGCACTGGTTCTGTCTGTTTCTAATTGTGCAGGTCGCAATTAATTGTACTGTTTTATTGTGTTTTAGATTAGGGATCTAGGTCAGTCATCCCTATTGTGTTTTTTAATTATTCAAAATAAATACATTTTTAACTTTTCTCATGCTTTTGTTGTATGTACTTGTGACTTTGTAAGGTTAATATTTCAAACCTGTGTTTAGTTCTGCCTTAAGGGAAATTCTTCTCTTACCACAGGGATCAGGGACATGATCCAGGGTCATTGTGGGTGTGCAGTGTGCTACACATCATTGTGCATGTGTGCCATTGTGCCCACATCCCCCGTCCCCCCAGTCCCTGGTCGTTACTCATACTGTTGTTGTTGTGTTAGGTCCTCCCGAGCTGTGTCTGGACTCCCGACTCTTTGCACCGTCTCCACACTGATGACTGTGGCCTCCATTTCCTCCAGTACCTCATGTTGCGCAGGACTCCCACCTCCTGTCGCAGTTGCTGTCTTCCTGTTGGCAGTAGCTTTGTGCCTGGTTTACGTTTCACATCATGCCAGCGCCTCTTGGCCTCCTCCATTGGCCTCCTCGACACTCCAACTGCATTTACGGTAGTCTAATCGTGGGTCAGTTGATGGTAGTGTTCTGTCACCTCTGTGACGCTGATCTGGTTTTCCTGTGGACTGCACTCCGTCTCCCTCTCCCTCTTCTCCTTGGCCTTCCACGACCCTGTTGTTCCTTGCTGGTGGTCTGTGGGGCTTGTGAGGCTTGCGTTGGCCTCTGCCCTCGGTCAGGGTGCATCCATGTTGCTACGTACTTTGGATTGTTTCTGGTGTGTTATTTTTGTAGCTTTTATAGAGCATTTTTCCACAGACACGTGGGATTTGCAGGCCTGTCGCTGGTTTTTGCTGCTTTTTGTATCGCGTTTGGCCTCATTGCAACTTTTTTTGCATTCGTTTTTCCCATTATTGCGGTGTGGCGTCGATTTTAACGCAGTCATTTGATGTGTTATCTGGAGCTTATCGCATGGTACCGCCGTGTTGTAAATACTTAGTTAACATGTTGTCATTTTCCTGCGATAGACTGCGATGTTGAGTGTTGCGTTAGGTCACTTTTGTGATGGTTATCACGTTCTTGAGAATATTCCCCTCAGTGTTAACATTTCATGGGGCCTCCTTTTCATGTCTTCTTAAGGCCCTAACCCTACTGCGCCCAGCAAGATCTGCCTAGTACATTTTGTGATCCTTCCTTTGAAACTTTTCTAGCCTAAGCTTTATCCTTTCCTCCCACCACTGTCACATGCCTTATTCCTCATGACAGATTTCTTTCCCTGTTTTGCCCTATCTGAACATATATCCCACTTGGTCCCGGCTCACAAAGCCCTCCAGCTTGCATGGCAGCTCTGAATTCTGGTGCTCCTGCTACCTGCAAACGGTGCAGCTTCATCATTGGTCTGCGCGTCAACTCTAGACAGGAGAAAGACTTCATTCGACAGCCTACTGCTGCACAGAGATAGAAAATATTTTCACCATCTAAAATTTGATTTTTTTAATGCGTTACAGACACTTAAAAATATTTTGACTGAATAGATGATGAAAAGCACTTAAAAGAAAACCCTTATCATTAGAATATCATTGGGTGATGAAGGCACTGTATTTGAGGGACAATGCGCTCTTGAGTTTGGGGTTGAGTGGGTGCTATAAAGTGTATCTTGCATTGTTTAAAAAATTTATATTTAAATTTTGTCCAGACTTAATTTGTGTATCACTAACAATTGATCATTCTGTTATTGGGCAGTTGCTGTCTCATTCCATCCAGACTGTACTGGCCTCCCACTTCCCGGAAGAATTCACCCCTGAGACCTGCGCCTCCTGGGACAAGTATCTGGCTGCAGTGTCTGCTGTCCTTGTTTCTAAGTACAGCTGCAGATATTTAACAGAAGAATTGAAGTTGAATTTTGCACAAGCTATCTTGAGCTTCCTAGTGGAGTGTTTGTGGATAAAGAAGAAACACCCTTATTATTTGTATATAATCAATGAAGAAATACAGTTTTGGAATTACTTATGAAAATTGTAACAATATTTTGATATTTTGAAAGTTTTGCTGTAGGTAATTTTTAGGTCGAGCATAGAGGCAGCGCACATGCGCTGCTCGCATTGAGAGGCATGCAGTAGTCAAGGATGCTGTGGAAGCCTCACCTTCTCCTAGCCTATATTTTTGATTGGCTGGTGTCATTGTCCTTGGTAAATGCTGATTTACGATTGATAATGAGTCTTGGTAGTCCCTCCCTGTTACCGCCATGTCACCATTTGTTACCTTCCATGAGGACTGGATCATTTACTTGTGGCGTTACACGGTCAACTTCATAAGTTGCTGAGCACAATTTTCTTTTTTATTTGCAGCACGGTCCGCTTTCACTTTAGTGGCCGCACTTGTTTATTTATTTAATTTGCTACATGGGCCGAAAGGGAGCTTTTCTACTCACTAATCTAACAAGCATTTGCAATGCAATAGGTCTCACATGTTCACGAGTTTGAGCTATTGACATTGCAAATAGTAATGCCTTTTATTTAAATTTTTGTTTTTAAAACATAAATAAAAGGCATTGTCATTTACAATGCCAATAGCTTAAACCTGCGTAAATGCAAGACCTATTGCATTGCAAATGAATGTGTTTTTTTAAGCAGCACGCTGCCCCATAACATTGATGCCTGCTTTCAATCACTTTAACCCGGCATTATCTCATGTCTTTTTCAACCCCCAAGTAAAATGGAATTAAAAAGGATTTAGCAAATTAAGTCATGTAAATTTTAGGTAACACATAATCGGGTGCTAATGGGCTAAAGCTGACAACAGCACATCTGTGTTACATGTCATCTGTGCTAAAGCCACAACACTGGTTGTTTTCAAAAGCCTGTTTTATTGACAACACCAATACCTCCACCACTACCACCAGTACCACCACCACCAGTACCACCACTACCACTGCCAGTACCACCACCACCAGTACCACCACCCCTACCAGTACCAACACCACCATTAGCAGTACCACCACCACCACTACCAGTACCACCACCACTACCAATACCACCACCAACACCACTACCACCACCAACACCACCAGTACCACCCCCACCAGTACCACCAGTACCACCACCACCAGTAGCACCACCACCAGTATCAGTACCTCCACCATCAGTACCACCAACACCAGTAACACTATCACCACCACCAGTACCACCGTACCACCAGTTCCATCAGCAACACCACCAGTACCACCACCATCAGTACCACCAACACCACCAGTCCCACCACCACCACCAGTACCACCACCACCAGTACCACCACCACAAGTACCAGTACCACCACCAGTACCACTATCACCACCAGTACCAGTACCACCACCACAAGTACCACCATCAACATTACCACCAGTATTAGTACCACAGGACCACCACCACCAGTATCACCACCAGTTCCACCACCACCACCACCACCACCAGTACCACCACCAGTCCCACCATAACCACCAGTACCACCACCAGTACCACCACTACCACCAGTGTCAGTACCACCAACATTACCAGTACAACCAGTACCACCACTAACAGAAGTACCACCACCAGTACTACCATCGTTACCACCACCACCAGTGCTACCACCACCAGTACCACCACCACCAGTACCACCACCACCACCAGTGCCACCACCATTACCACCACCAGTACCACCACTAGTACCACCACCACTGCCACCAGCAGTACCACCTCCAGTGCCACCACCAGTACCACCACCACCACTCCCACCACCACTCCTACCAGTACCACCACCACCACCAAAAGTACCACCACCACTACTAGTACCACCATCACAACCAGTACCACCATGCCACTACCAGTACCACCACCACCATTACCCCCAATGCCAGTACTACCACCACCAGTACTATCACCAGTACCACCACCACCATTACCACCACCAGTACTACCACCACCACCAGCACCACCAGTACCACAACCACCAGTACCACCACCACCAGTACCACCATCACAGTACAAACCACCAGTACCACCACCACCAGTATCAACACATTTACCACCATCACCAGTGCCACTACCACCACAACTACCACCACCAGTACAAACCACCAGTACCACCACCACAAGTACCAGTACCACCACCAGTACCACTATCACCACCAGTACCAGTACCACCACCACAAGTATCACCATCAACATTACCACCAGTATTAGTACCACAGGACCACCACCACCAGTATCACCACCAGTTCCACCACCACCACCACCACCAGTACCACCACCAGTCCCACCATAACCACCAGTACCACCACCAGTACCACCACTACCACCAGTGTCAGTACCACCAACATTACCAGTACAACCAGTACCACCACTAACAGAAGTACCACCACCAGTACTACCATCGTTAACACCACCACCAGTGCTACCACCACCAGTACCACCACCACCAGTACCACCACCACCACCAGTGCCACCACCAGTACCACCACTAGTACCACCACCACTGCCACCAGCAGTACCACCTCCAGTGCCACCACCAGTACCACCACCACCACTCCCACCACCACTCCTACCAGTACCACCACCCCCACCAAAAGTACCACCACCACTACTAGTACCACCATCACAACCAGTACCACCATACCACTACCAGTACCACTACCACCATTACCCCGAATGCCAGTACTACCACCACCAGTACTATCACCAGTACCACCACCACCATTACCACCACCACCAGTACTACCACCACCACCAGCACCACCAGTACCACAACCACCAGTACCACCACCACCAGTACCACCATCACAGTACAAACAACCAGTACCACCACCACCAGTATCAACACATTTGCCACCATCACCAGTGCCACTTCCACCACAACTACCACCACCAGCACAAACCAACAGTACCACTACCACCAGTATCAACACCTTTACCACCACCACCAGTGCCACTACCACCACCACTACAACCACCAGTACCACCTCTAGTACAACCACCAGTACCACCACCAGCACCAGCAGTACCAGTACCACCACCACAGTACAAATCACCAGTACCACCACCAGTACCACCAGTACCACCACCGCCAATACCACTACTGCCATCACCTGTACCACAACCACCACCAATGCCAGTACCACCAGTACCACCATCACAGTACAAATCACCAGTACCACCACCACCAGTATCAACACCTTTACCACCCACCCCATTGCCACTACAACCACCAGTACCACCCGGAGTACAACCACTAATACCACCACCACAGTACAAATCACCAGTATCACCACCACCAGTATCACCACTAGTACCACCAGCTCCACCAGTACCACTAGTACAACCACCAGTACCAATACCACCAGTACCACCACCAAGAACACCATCACCAGTACCACTACTGCCACTACCACCAGTACCACCTACAGTACCGCCACCAATACCACCACCACCACCAGTACCAGTACCACCACCAGTATCATCACCAGTATCACCACCAGTACCACCACTACCACCAGCACCACCACTAGTACCTCCCGCACAACCACCAGTACCAACACCACCAGTGCCACCACCATTAGTACCACCCCCAACTGTACCAGGAGTACCATCACTGGTACCAGTACAACCAGAAACACCACCACCACCGCCACTCCCACCACAATCACTAACAGTACCACCACCAGCACTACCAGTACCACCACCATCACCACCACTACCAGTACCAGCACCACTACCAGTCACACCAGTACCACCACCACCAGTACCATCACCACTACCAGTACTACTACCACCACCAATACCACCACCACCACCACTACCAGTACCACCACCACTACTAACACCACCACCACCAGCAGTTCCACCACCAACAGTTCCACCACCACCAGCAGTACCACCACCACCAGTACCACTACCCTGGCCAGTATTAACACCACCAGTAACACCACCACCACCTCTACAATTACTAGTATCACCACCACCAGTACCATCACCAGATGTACCACCATCACCACCACATGTACCACCAGGACCAGTACCCCCTCCAGTACCAGCACCACCAGTACCACCAGCACCAGTACCACCACCACCAGCACCACCACCAGTACCACCACCATCAGTACCACCACCAGTACCACCACCAGTATCACCACCACCAACACCAATACTACCACCACCAGTACCACCAACACCAGTAAAACCACCACCAGTACCACAACCACCACCAGTACCAGTACCACCACCACCAGTACCAGCAGTACCATCAACTCCACCACCACTAGTATGACCAGTACCACCACCAGTACCACCACCACCAGTACCACCACCTCCAGTACCACCACCACCAGTACATCCACAACCGGTATGGCCACCATGACCACCAGTACCACCACCAGTACAACCAGAACCACTGCCACCAGTACCACCATCACCACTACCGCAGTACCACCACCAGTAGCAGTACCACTACCAGTACTACCACCACAGTTCCACCCGTGCAACCACCAGTACCACCACCAGTACCACCACCATACCTACCAGAACCACCACCTCCACCACTACCAGTACCCCACCACCACTACCACTACCAGTACCACCACTATCACCACTACTAGAACCACTACTACCAGCACCACCACTACCAGTACCACCACCAATACTACCAGTACCACCACCACTACCAGTACCACCACCACCACCACCACCACCTCTACTACAAGTACCAGTACCACCACCACTAGGGCCACCACCAGTACCACCACCACCACTAGTACCACCAGTACCAGTACCACCACCAATACCAGTACCACCACTAGTACCATCACCACCAGTAACACCACCACCAGTACCACCAGTACTACCACCACCAGAACCACCACCAGTACCACCAGCACCATCTCCACCAGTACCAGTACCACCAGTTCTACCAATATCACCACCACCAGTACCACCACCACTAGTGCTACCACCACCAACACCGGTGCCACCACTACCAGTACCGCCATGACCACTGCGGGTACCACCACCACCAGTACCAACTCCACCAGTACCAACACCAGTACTAGTACCACCACCAGAACCACCACTACCAGTACCAACAGTACCACCACCCCCAATATCACCACCACCAGTACCACCACCACCAGTACCACCACCGCCACCAGTACCACCACCACCAGTACCACCACCGCCAGTACCATCACCAGTATCTTCAGTACCACCACCACCTGTACCACCACCAGTACTACCACCAGTCCTACCACCAGTACCACCACCAGTACCACCATCCCCACTAGCAGTACCAGTACCGCCACCACCAGTATCACCAGTACCACCAACACCGCCAGTACCACCACTACCAGTACCAACAGTACCCCACCACCACCAGTACCACCACCACCACCAGTACAACCATTACCAGTACCACCAGTACCACCACCACAAGTACCACCAGTACCACCACCAGTATCACCACCACCAGTACCACCACCACCAGTACTACCAGCAGTACCACCACCATTACCACCACCAGTACCACCATCCCCACTAGCAGTATCAGTACCACCACCAATACCACCAGTATCATCACCACCAGTAGCAGTGCCACCAGTACCACCACTACCAGTACCAAAACCAGTACCACCACCAGTGCCACCACCACCAGTACATTACCACCAACACCACTGCCAACCATACCACCACCACCAGTACCACCACCACCAGTACTACCAGAAGCACCTGTACCCGAACTTTCAGTATCAATTCCACAAGTACTAGTACCAGCACCAGCACCAGTACTACCAGTACCACCTGTACCAGTACCACCACCAATACCACGAGTACCACCACCAATACCACCAGTACCACCACCAATACCACCAGTACCTACACCAATACTACCAGAACCCCTACCAATACCACCAATACCACCAACAATACCAGCACCAATAATACCATCACCACCAGTAGCAGTACCGCCATTACCAGTACCATCAGTACCTGTACCATCAGTGTCATTACTAGTACCACACCACAAGTACCACCAATACCAGTACCAGCACCACCACCACCACTAGCAGTACCACCACCAGCAATACCACCATAAGTACCTGCACCACCAGTACCAGAACCACCAATGCCTCCACCAATCCCATCACCACCACCAATACTACCACCACCTCAGGGCCTCTCACTCACTAGTAATAGCATTAGCACTGTATGAGGCCTGAGCGCAGCTGAGACCATCCCTCCCTCCCTCCATGCGAGCCAGAAAACTCAGCCAGCCCTGCACCAGGAGGTGAAGCCAGGGTCCTATTACAGCTGGAGTGTATATTAGGCCAAATATAGCAAAAACATTATGCAATACCACACTGCACACTCAAATCATAGAGAGGGCAGGAAATAGCCCCCCCCCCGCTCTACCTCCTGAGCGGCGACAGTGTAATCACAGTGCAAAAGGTGTTTGAGTGCTATGTTAGTGTTTATAGCTCGGATCATATGTAACTCTCACATTACACTTTGTGTCTGTGTAATTTACAACACTTACACCTCTTCTTCACTCCACAATTTATCACCACTTTGAAGACGTCGCAGGCCCGTCTCTTCCTCTGATATTCACAACCTAACAAGCGGTCGAAAAGGCCCTTTATTGCAATGCAACAGGTCTCGCGTTTGCGGGAGTTTAAGCTATTAGTCTTGTAAATGACAATGCCTTTTATTTATGTTTTAGATCCCAAAACATAAATGAAAGACATTGTCATTTTCAATGGCAATAGCTTAAACTTGCGTGAATGCGAGACCAGTTGAATTGCAAATGCTTATTTAACCTTCTTATCAAATAACTCCATAGTGTATTTTTACCTAAGATAAACATAAACAGCTGCTCAAACGTTTGACTGCTTGTTCTACCTTGACAATTAGAAGGTCCAACTTTATCCTTGCAATACAATGGAATAGCCTAATTATTAATTGAGCAATTAATCTTGACATTTTGATGCCTACTACACTCAGCAACTTGAATCTCCCTTTTGCTTTCCCAGTCTTTCTTTGTGTTTTCACCCAAACCAAGGTCAACACATACCCAGGGAGCTCCGAACCTAGCGTCTGGTATGTGAGCAGTTATCAACCAAATTGAGCAGGTTGACATGGGACCTCCCCCACCTCATCCGCATGTAATTTTTCGCATAAGATATGTGGCTGTACAATGCATAGAGAAACCACTTTGTGGACTGACAATGTACAATTTAAAAAGCATTCTTTATTGGTGACATGAGAGGGCAATAGTACTCTTTTCTACATGCGTCTGCCACTACACCTGGAAGACGGCAGGAGCCTCTAATTGTAGTGTTATTTCATTACATAGCGTTTATTGCTACTAGGGAGAGCTCTTTACACCGGGCAACACACTGCTGCTGTACCCAATGTTAATATTATTCCAGTGGTCATTATTGCTCATTGGGATCAGTATTGCTGTTAAGGAGAACATGGAATGCTTCACCGTGTTTTATTTGGTGATATTAAATGAATAGGCATTAGGCATGCCTTAGGATTCTATGCATATGGGGAAGTGTCGTGTCCATTATACGATTACATGCCGAAGGTAACTCAACACCATGGGGGTTCTCGAGCCCGTCCTGCGGGCTTGGATGTCTTTTGTTTATATCCATGCAGGTATCGGTCAGAGGAGGACGTCGTGGATCACTTAATGGCAGCCATCTAAGCGACCTGTGTAGTGGTTTGGCACGTGTACAAAATAGTAAATTGATGGTGGGGCATGCCTAGCTGCAATTTACTTAACGTCATTGTTCTTCATGCCGTGTAAGGTCCACACTAACACTGTCTAGGTGGTGTGTATATAGCATATCTTATGAATTACATCGTTAATAACTGATGTATATTAACATCATTGATCATTATTAGCGTATTCCTGGTGTTTCGGAAATAGTGTCTTCATCCATCATTCCTGGCATGATATGCTGGTGCGAGGGTAACCATGCTAGCAATGAATCAAAAGTTTAACAAGAACATTGCGGGCCTACCAGGGGGATTTGGACCTTGCATGAGGATATTAGTGCATGAACTCTTAACAACTTGAAGCCAAACTCTTTGGGGAGAGAGAATAGATTTAATCACTCAGTTAAACTTGGAATGACTGACCCAAGCTTCAAGCTAGAGGCCCGCTACAGAGTAGACAGTGTAATTTTTTTTTTTTTTTTAGAGGTTAAAGGAACCTTGTTGCAGGTTTCTGCAGTTCTATGCGCCTGCCGTGGGAGCACGGACTTTGCCCGTTGGGGGTCAGAACGCTTCTCAAGGGGGTCAGAACCGATACTCCCATAGGTGTTCTCAGTACATAGCCACGTGAAGATACAAGAAGCAAGTTTCAACAAGAGCTGATAGTAGAAGATGTTTGTACTAGGCATTACAAGAGGAGAATGGATCTTGGGTGCCAATTACATTAGCGTATATAGTACAGGTGAGGTACATTCAAGGCGGTCAGTCTAACGTAATAATCAAACGTTATTTAAGCATTGGGGCAACTCGTGCAAACCCCGGATCTAAACAGACTGTTAGAGGTAGCAAGCTGTGTGTTACCAGAGGTTGGTGACGGGCGCATGCGACAACAGAGGATCTAGTCAGTTAGAGGGATAATACTGCAAGAATGGGCAGCCTCTCTAGGCATCAGAACACTTGGGTAGACACCTTCAGAGCCAAGGAGAGGAGTGTTTCGTTTATGAATGGACTTCCTTCAATTATTAAGAGAGGACAACTTTAATTGTGGAAGGGTGCAGGTAATGCTGACTAATTAGTGCTCGTAACACCAACTGCCCTGGGTAGCGTGTGGGGCATTGAGGGCCATGTCTCATTGCAGAGAATGCAGATCGTGGATCGGGGGGGGCATTTTAATGAATATTTTCTGTCTCTAATGCAGGATCCGCGCACGAGAACCGCCCCACCCACATGGGGGGCACCCTGAATTATCAACAGGTATTAAGGATCATAGCACACTGGGGGCAGTGTGTTAGTGTCTGGGATTCCCTTGTTCTCCCCTGTTGTCGTTACTATCCGGGGTGTGGGACGCGTGCTGGTTTCACTCATGGAAGTAATATATGAATGGTAACTGGGAGCTGGGACTTATTAGGCAGCCCTGTGCAGAATTGGAGGTTCTCTCTTACTTGAGTCTAGACAATGCGTTTTACGGTGCAATAATTGGGGTGTTCGCGCTGGATGCAGTGGCAGGACAGGGGCTATTCATGCATTTCATGCGAAAGATATGGGAAAGGTGTTTTCAGCTCATCAACAGGTTGATTTAGGCATGTCATGCATCTCATGTGCATTAATGGATTGCTGTGCCGTTTGTTCTCTAATAATTTTATTAGCAGTTTGAACAACTGAGGCCCCATCCACTGCGGGACGGGTGGGTGCTCTGATACCTGTAGCAAAGTGGAAAAACCCATGTTGGGACTACTCCCTTGGCACAGGCTGATCAGTTCAGAATGGTGGAATTTTGTTTTCTTCTAAGATACCCACAGTTATTGTTTAACAACATTAGGCAATGACCAAACAGCAACAAAGTCTTATTTTCCTGTCGGGCCACAGCTCCTAGGTGACTGGACAAGTAACCTAATGTGTAGAAAGGTAGACGACTGGGCGGGTCCTCATTGTGGGGTACATGGAGGACTGCTCTTAAAATCTCCGGTCTCACAGGGCCAGGCAGTTCTGACTGACTGTGTAATTTTGTGATACTCTATTCAATCTGAGCTACGCAGTCTCATTCAAGACCAGGCACTTTTACTCCCAAGGTTTCGTGCATAGGTTACTGTCTCACACATGCACACTCCAAGCTATGGAATGTCTTACAAAAGCAGCCTGATATCCTTGGTCTGCCTAGAATGCTTGTGGGTCAGATGAGCGTAATTCTGACATTGGGTCTCCCTCATCTTCAATGTTGTGTGCTAGCAAGAAAGTGTCTTTCTTAGTCTTTCAAAGTCACTCATCGTGCACTGGAATAATGGAAATGTCACACATAGCAGTTTTACGTGTGTAGCTCTGAAGGGGGGTGGCTAGTTCGTGGTTGGCTATGCAAGAAAGCTTTAACTGTGGCTTCTTATCTTGGGCAACTAAGCAGCACTGACTGTTGTAAGTGTAGTGCCTCCCTTTTGTAAATTACAGGGAGGCAATTGGCATAGCGGCTATATACCAGGCAATATTCAGCACATTACCTGAACAAGCTGGATAGCCCTGCAGATTATTTGGGCCTGCATGAGCCTCACATTAACTGCTGCATCCTGGCCCACGCTGAGACTATCACATACTTGTACCACAGCATTGCCAGTTTCCTTTACTCTGGCCCATTGGCACTTTGGAGATGCATCATCAGGATGCACAGAATTTTGGGCCTGCATTAGCCACACACATACCTCCTCCAGTCTGATCCCACTAAGACCTCTCAGCTTTGCCTCCACTTTGGATCAGGCCGATACAGTAAGCCTCTACTTGTTATTCATGGGACACAGGTTGGCACATATTTGGCCATGTAAGCGATTGGTTTGGCTGGTTTTACGTGAAGGGTCCGGAAGTGGGCAGGCAATTTTAACAGCAAAAAGTTCAACAACAGGGGTTGACACGTAGTGGAGGGCCCGTGGCTAGGTGCTCAGGTAAGCTTTCACCTAGACAGTATTTATATAGTTGTTTTCAGGTACTAAAGTAGGGATTCCTTTGGCAGTGTTCACATGCCAGGAAGTAAGAGCGAGGAAGGATTAGTTCCTCTCGTTGCACACTTGTATATATAGTGGTATAGGCTGCTTGTTACAAGCTTCACAGGGTCCATCGAAGGCCAGGCACAGGGGGACGACTTGTACAAGTGTCAAACATGAGGAGATCCTCTACACAGTGTTTTAAGCCAACACCAGAACGCAGTTGGCAGGCATAGTTGAGAGGTCATGGACTTACAATTAGGTTCCCATGGGTTGAAGGTTACGTGTCGCCCCAGTGAGGCTAAGCATTGCGAGGAGTTTGTTAGCCTACAGTAGGGTCGGCTTTACGGGAGTGAGCCGCCTGGCGGGACCCTAATGGTGGTATGTCCACAGTATGTCTAAGTAAAGGTGTGAGGCAATATGCTGGACAGGGGACACCATGCCTGATAGGGGCTTGTTGGTTTCTGGACAGCCAGCTGTACAGAATAGGATTAGACTGGGGGATGGCGCACTAGATGGACACCTGCAAAGCACAGTTGGCAGTTAGTTGTAAAGTTCATGGACATCACTGTCACAGTTCCCTGTCCGGAGGGCGGCAGAAGTGAGAAAGAAGTTTGGTTGCGTGCCAGCTTTGCGGTGCTGACGAAGAGAGCAGACTTGTCCTTGCCTGAGCCGAGGGAGGCCGGTGATTGCAATTGTAGTGCAATAGGTTCTTGGTGCCAAGGAGAGGTGGATAGTGTCACCCGATAACTTGGGAGTAGCCTGAAGCATAGGAGAACTTGTTTCATCAGGCTTGGGTTGCTACTTACCAAATGCACTGTGTGCTTTGATGTAGACGGGGTTCATTTACCCGAAGCTGATGTGGCAATCTTCGGTTGATATAGCGGAAAGCACCAGGAGCAGCAGGTTGTACTAATAGGAAGCTAGTAGGTGGGGGACTCTGGGGCGGTGGCGGCCACACCCAGAGCCATGGCGGAGTTACAGGGCGATCCAATGCAGAAAGGTACAGAGGGGTACCCTATACAGGAGCACCGGTGGGTGCGAGAGCAGAATTATCCCTAGGGAGATCCACGCTGGGTTGGACCCTGGAGGAGTGACGGCGCCCCGTTAGTCCTTTGGGCGGTTGTAGACCTGAGCAACCGGGGGTTGCCAACGCTCCGCCCCCCCAAGAGGGAGGGGCGGAGTAATGGGCAAACAAGAGGTTTGCCGGGGGAGGGGATAGACCTCCCCCCCAAAACTGACAACGCCCCTACGGTTAACAACGCGGGGGTTATGGCTCATCAGGTGGGCGGGTCGCGAGAGGCGACCTGCTCTGGATCGTCCGTAAGGTAACCCAACATGGTGGCATAATGTATATGCTAATAAAACTGCAACAACTTTCTCCAACAAACTTGTGTTGTGTCGGTTATTGGTGGAGTGGTGTGTTGTATGAAGAAAGGTCTGGGGTTGGGCCGATATTGGCACTAGGATTGGCTGCCCCGGGACACCAAAGGTGGCCACATACGAGGGCGGCCACCCTTAGTGCCATAGGATGGCACAGACCCTGAGCGGTCTAGTGGTTTGGGGGATTAGGGGTCCCCCCGTGATGTCACTTCCTGTGTCTTGGGGAGGGGGAGTGACTATATAGCCCAGGGGGCGAGGGTCAAGCGCCCTCTTTGTTCCTGGCCGCTGCTCGCGCTGACCCTCGCCCTCCCCTGCCTGGACGCGGAGTGGGTGACTGCCCGTTGCTGTTTTTCTCTCCCATCCGCTTACCCTGCTTTCGGGCAGTGAGTGGGGGGGGGTTGTTTTTGCTATTAATATTACTGTCTTGGTGTTGCAGGCTTAGTTACAGGGCGATCCAATGCAGAAAGGTACAGAGGGGTACCCTCTACAGGAGCACCGGTGGGTGCGAGAGCAGAATTATTCCCAGGGAGATCCACGCTGGGTTGGACCCTGGAGAAGTGACGGCGCCCCGTTAGTCCTTCGGGCAGTTGTAGACCTGAGCAACCGGGAGTTGCCAACGCTCCGCCCCCGAGAGGGAGGGGCAGAGTAATGGGCGAACAAGAGGTTCGCCGGGGGTGGAGATAGACCTTCCCCCCAAAACTGACAACGCCCCTACGGTTAACACTACAGGGGTTATCGCTCATCAGGTGGGTGGGTCGCGAGAGGCGACCTGCTCTGGATAGTCCGTAAGATAACCCAACATGGTGGCATAATGTATATGCTAATAAAACTGCAACAACTTTCTCCATCAAACTTGTGTTGTGTCGGTTATTGGTGGAGTGGTGGAGTGGTGTGTTGTATGAAGAAAGGTCTAGGGTTGGGCCGATATTGGCACTATGATTGGATGCCCCAGAACACCAAAGGTGGACTCTACGAGGGCGGCCACCCTTAGTGCCATCGGATGGCACAAACCCTGAGCGGTCTAGTGGTTGGGGGGATTAGGGGTCCCCCGTGATGTCACTTCCTGTGTCTTGGGGGAGGGGGGAGTGACTATATAGTCCAGGGGGCGAGGGTCAAGCGCCCTCTTTGTTCCTGGCCGCTGCTCGCACTGACCGTCGTCCTCCCCTGCCTGGACCCGGAGTGGGTGACTGCCTGTTGCTGTTTTTCCCTCCCATCTGCTTACCCTGCTTTCGGGCAGGAAGCGGGGGGGTTGTTTTTGCTATTAATATTACTGTCTTTGTGTTGCAAGCGGAGTTACAGGGCGATCCAATGCAGAAAGGTACAGAGGGGTACTCTCTACAGGAGCACCGGTGGGTGCGAGAGCAGAATTATCCCCAGGGAGATCCACGCTGGGTTGGACCCTGGAGGAGGGACGGCGCCCCGTTAGTCCTTCGGGCGGTTGTAGACCCGAGCAACCGGGGGTTGCCAACGCTCCGCCCCCGAGAGGGAGGGGTGGAGTAATGGGCAAACGAGAGGTTCGCCGGGGGAGGGGATAGACCTTCCCCCCCAAAACTGACAACACCCCTACGGTTAACACAGCGGGGGTTAAGGATCATCAGGTGGGCTTGTCACGAGAGGCGACCTGCTCTGGACCGTCCATAAGATAACCCAACATGGTGGCATAATATATATGCTAATAAAACTGCAACAACTTTCTCCATCAAACTTGTGTTGTGTCGGTTATTGGTGGAGTGGTGTGTTGTATGAAGAAAGGTCTGGGTTGGGCCGATATTGGCACTATGGCAGCCCACTGACAAGGCTCAAACAGAGTGAGAGCCAAAAGCCAAAGATCAGCCTTTTCCCTGAGGCCAGGGCTTCTGGGCTTCTATGTCTTGCAGGTTGGTGTATTGTGATAGGTTTTATTGAATTGAATACACCATGGTCTAATCAAGAGAAGCTACTGATGAGATATTGACTAATCAGCACCTAACCTATTATTTTGATGGGATCTATTTATTTGTGACTATAAAGCTTGCATTGCCCATACGCTCTTCCCACAAATGATAACCTTTATCTGACAGATCGTGGTTTCGAATATCCATACATCCCAAAATACTCAGACACTACCCCTTTCAAGCATGTAACATTATGAGGTCATATTACATGCTTGACTACAATAGTGCATAAAGGGTAAATCCATGTATTAATGTGGGATAAGCACAGTCACAATAAACATACCTATGTCAGTCTACACTGACACCTACTGCTACGCCAACTTATGCCCATTGCACTTAGCTACCATACCTCCACACTTGCCCTCCATAGTTCCTGATTGTCAATAATCACCTGGTTTTTAGCCGGCGGAAGGAGGCTCGGGAGGAGAGTGGCAGGTACAGTGCCAGTGAGTATAGCATCTTAGCGCCAATGCAGGCACCATTGCACCACAGTGCAAGGGTTTCTGCGTGCAGGAGAGGATTGTTTATGTGTAGGGAGGTGTCCCTTCTGAGGAAATGTAAATTTTATGGTCAAGATGTGTTCCCTAGCGCGTACCCCACCGTCTCCATGTACGAGTTAAAGTGCATGTAACTTCCCTCCTGTACCAGCTATGAAGACGCAAATACATTTGCGTCCAACGTCAACATGTCCTCTTTTAGACCCACCCTGAATGGGTTGAATGGTCCGTTCCTAAGTATGCTATGCCAACATCTTTTTGTAGTGTACTTCTCCGTTTTTCAGCTCTAGCTGAGTAGGCCCTGAATTTCTGCCACCGAGCCTCTTTTCTGGCTTCTGACTTCAAGGGCCTCTGCCCAGGCTGCCTCTGTACCCGTGAACTCTGACTTACTTTCAGCGCGGCCCCTCGCGCTCAGCTCAGCCTGCTGCCTGCCAAGATTGACTATAACCTTCGAGTTATCTGTTCCGCTCCCCGAAAATACATTCCTGCCCGCTAGCTTCAGTAAACATTCCCCTCAGCTGCAGAGCCAAAGGGCCGACCTGTCTCTATGCAACTAATTCAAGTAATTCATAGCCTCTGTTGCCATGCTCCCATGGAAGGCCCATGCCCCCACGCTTCTCATACAGACACTCAGGCGCTTATGCACGCACTCACAGTCAGTATAGAATAGCTTCTGCCCTAGAGACCTTTCCGCTCAGATAGCTTAGTTCCTAAACACCAGATATCAGATATGATAGAAGCACAAGTTGATCTGACATGCCAGACTTCTGTCTCTTTCCGTCGGTGCAAATGTCAAGTCCCCTGCACCCTCCAGCTTCACGTCAATCACACGTCATGCAGCTGCGCGCGCATCCAAGCTTCCGATTTCTGCTGACATTGCAACATTTCTGTTAGTGCCACCCCTTTTGTGACACCTACCTGTGACGTTTCTAGCACACACCTCTAGTTCACGCCTTCTGATTACGTACTTGTAACACGTGTATACTGTTATCTTGTCTTCTCTCAGCTGTTACGCCTACTATAACTGTTTCTTATGACCTGAATTAAGTATATAAGCTATGTAATGTAATAAAAGAGTGCTCTATCCCTTCTGACACCCCTGTGGTGGTCAGAACATGATATCCTGGTCTAGACCATTCCTTTTTGAGGAATAAAATCCCTAAGAACTCTAACACCACGGACTCTGTTTTCTTTCTTTCCGATTGAGTTATTATTGATTAAGTACTTACCTGCATAGAAATTAAGAGAGTAAATTAATTATTTACGTCATTTTGGCGCCCGAACAGGGACCCCTCCCCCACCTCACGCGCCGGTTGGTGCATTTGCAAGCTATGTCCCCTGCCATCAGTTAGATGGAAACTACGCGTACCGGCAGGATTTCCTGCATCTCCCTCTGACCCACGGAGGTGACGAAGACTGCGATCAGTACCCAGACGAGGCGGTGAGGAGTGCGGAGGATCCCGACCAGAGCCTAGCCGAAAGAAGCAAGGTCCGAGGTGTCAAGAGGCCCACCAGGTTTCCGAAATTTTCCGAAGTTTTCCGAAGTTTTCCGAAGTGTCGAGTCGAGTCCAGTCGAGTTTTCCGAGGCCTTCTGTTTCCGTGCTTCCCGGTGAGTACCATTGCTGGGACGTATCTAGACGGGTTTGGGTACACAAGTCCGGTCTGCACTGTTTTCAGGCAGTGTATCTGTACTGTTTAGCAGTATATCTAGTATTCTGAATTTCTGAATTTCTGCACTGTTACACCAGTGTATCTGTACTGTTTAGCAGTACATCCAGTATAGGGGGTAGTCATCTATGTCTCAAATGTCTTTTCATGTGATTAATGTCGTGGTATGAATGTGAATGTGACCGTTTTTAATGTGAATTATTGTGTTTTTTGTACAAGTAGCTATACCCAGTATTAAGTAAACTAAGGATTGAGCATTCAGTACTAAGTAAGCAAAATGCCGTTTTTCAACAAGTTAAAGCAGATAGGAACTAGGAAAGGGATACTAGAGGAAGAAATTCCTATCCCCCCTAGGGACACTCCAGGTAACTTTATGTACCATAAGCACGGCATAGACGCCATATTGTATCTAGACTTATGGACTGACTACACTAAACACCTAGACGAAAGACACAGATGGCCCGTTAACGGAACATGGGATGCCGAGTGCATCATGAAGGTAGAGGAAGCACTATGGAAAAAGAAAGCCAGACAATCTCAGAAAGACGCCATAGAATTTTGGCGTAAGGAATCACATAAACGTGCTGAAAGAGCACTCCGTAGAGAAGACAGACTTAAAGAATCCGAGAAAGCCCAAGAAAACGAACTAGTTACTGAGGGGATCCGAGTAAAAACTGAACAGATAGACCGCGCACGACATAATCTTGTAAACGGTATGTATCTTGCAGCCGAGGGTACACCTGAGGCCCTATCAGAAATACCGAAAAACTTACCGTCACCATTGATCCCAACTAAAGTAATGCATAAGACTACTAAAGATATATTCCTAAATTCTTATCTAGAGGATGTAGCACCGGCTTACACCAATCTGCCTGTTCGCACCTTGCCTACTGACGGGGACGGGGGCACCCCGCCCCCAGATCATGTTCCGCCAGTACCGCGACAGACCTCCCCCGTTCCGCCAGCCCCGCCACTTCCCGCACCCAAAATAGACCTACCGAAACCACGTTTACCTGATCTAACTAAACGACAAATTCAAGTTCAGATACCGACTCCACAGGGAGATACTGCACAAGCCTCCGCTTCAGGAGGTGCGACCGCGGGTCCTCGGACCCCGCCATTGACACACAGATTAAATCTCAGGGATATGCAGAGTCCTCTCACGTTCAGGTCACCCCGCTTTGACGCATTTAAAGAAAACATTTCAGTTTGCAGATACGATCCAGTGCCCGGAAAAGACGATCTAATGATATTGGCATCACTACGGTTAAGATCTGCTACTGATATCTTGCTATGCTATGTAGGAATGAAGGATCGTCTAGATAGAATATATGAGTTTGTTCAGACAGGGAAAGACCCTGACAGTATTAAGGAGGCCATGGAGAAACAGAAAGTTGACATTCAAGCACAGATACTACGATTTTTCATAAACTGTCTAATAAGAGAACGAGATAGGCCTGGAACAGATCAGAGTGAATTAGATGCATTGAACAAGTGGGGTCAAAATATAGCTGAAGGAAAACATGATAAGGGGACTTGCATAGCCACTATGTACAGGAAAATTAGGAAAGCAGTGCTAGCAGTACACCAAAAAGAGAAAGAAAAAGCTTCCTCCGAGGAGGAAGAAGAACTTGAAGAACCAGAAAGAGCTGCAGATACTATAGCATATGTAGGTAAGGGAAAGTACCTTAGGAAAGGCATCCGTCCAGAAAGCAAGAGAGTTTTTTTCTCTGCCTTGACAAACCCGAATTCTGCTGAGCATCAGTTCCAGGAAACTGATAAAAGGCTTCGAGATCGAGTTGGGTACCACGTGCTCAATTCTATGGATGAACAAGAACTAGCCCGATCAGCCGTATCATGGGCCGAAAATCCAGACATATATAATGATGACACTGTAGCGCAGACATTTCTGAACCTCTCCCCAGACGAGCAGAAATTAGCAGGTGTATACATGATTCAGCACCTCCTCATCAAATACAGAAACCATCATTCTGATCCAGGTCCCTTACACGAAACACTAGAAGCACTACTCATGGATAGATGGAGAGGCTTAAGTACCAAATTAATTCAAATAATTCTAGAACAACGCCGTAGATATGACACTTTCATAAGCTCCGAATATGTTCCAGCCCCGCCTCCAGAAAGAAAGATGTATCACATGCAATGCGGGGGTGGCATTGAAAGTCAGAACCCCTTACGAGAAGTACACCCTGTTATGGGTACGGATCACCTTTTGAAGCGTGTATATGTACACACGCCTCTGACCAAGTTAGAACTGTTAGAAATGAAGAAACTAGTACCGTGTCATGATAAAGATCCCGCAGGTTTTCACAGAGAGCTTAAAGACATGTTACTGATGGGGGATTACACATATGATGATATCATGAAAATGTTAAAAGTACTGTTGCCCACGGGCATCTACGAGAAACTAAAGGAAAAGGAATGGGAGGTGGGAGACACAAAGATTGCCTGGGCAGAAATAGAAGACGAAGAAAGCAAACGTATCCCAGGGGTAGGCCTTGGGGATAAGACTAAAGCATTACCCGGTTTGATAGTACAGGTCCTGCCAAGATTATTGACAACTAGAAAGGAAGATTGGGACGCCATCTCGTCCTGTAAACAGAAACATGATGAAGATACTAGTGACTTCTATTCAAGATTCGAGAAATGTTTCATTATTAATAGTGGCCTCAAACCAAGTAGCGAGTCATATCCGCATCTTTTTGTATCAAAACTAGTCGAGAATTCCCTACCATTAGTTAAAAACCGAGTGTACAAAGTTGAAAGTACTTGGCAGGCAAATACGCCATCCCAGATGTTACAGATGCTCCAATATCATCAGAACAGAATTAGAGAAGAGCAAGATCAGGAGCAGAAACGCATGAAAGACACGAAGATGAAAATGTTAGTAGCTCAGACGGTCCCAGCCGACGGTCAGAGAAAGGGTGGGACCCAGACAAGTCACACTACAGCTCCCGTTAAAGGGACATGTAATTACTGTAAGCAGCCAGGTCACTACGTACATGAATGCCCAGTTTTGAAACATAATATAGCAACAGGTAAAACTAAAGAAAGACCGCATCCGCCTAGACAAGACCATAACCAGCATCAGTCTTCACCGAATACACAGAATACACAGCCTATGTATGCTTCTTCACCTCCAGCACAGACAGTAGCGGTACCACAGCCACAGCCCATTGCCGCGTCTCAGCAAGTTTCACAGCAGATGTACCAGTATGCCCAGTCCGCATATCCAGATTATCCCCGATATACATGAAACAGCCTAGAGAGGGAAGGTGGCTTGCCTCTTATTGAAATTCCTGTAGATCAAGAAGGTCCTTATGTACACAGTCACGTATTGGGAAAAGACAGAAAGTTTTTAATTGACACAGGGGCAAGTCGCACTACGATCAGCCATGATGAAGTCCCAGGGGCACCCCTCTCAGGCTCACAGAATGTTTCCCTTGGTTTTTCAGGACAACCTATTGTAAATGAGGTATCAGAACCAGTCCCCCTGGCTGTGGGTCCATTATCACGTGTTACAGACTTGTTACTTACAAAATCATGTCCAGAAAATCTGTTAGGAATTAAAACATTGAAGGCTCTAGGAGCCATAATCTGCTGTTCCCCGGAGGGAGTTAGACTCTTTCTACGGGATTTCAAGGGTCATTATGTTTTGCGAGAATTCGATGTCAGATTGAAAAATGTGCCAGATTACTTGTGGGCAAAAGGCCCAACTGATGTAGGTTGCATGCATATCACCCCATACCGCGTTACACTCAAGGCAGGTGTTGTTTTACCGAGAATCAGACAATACAAGTTACCACCCGATGCTGTAGTGGCTTTACTGAAAATCATTGAAGAGCTCATTGCCCAAGGAGTGGTCGTAGAGACCGACTTCAATGTCTGTAATTCACCGATCATTCCGATTCTTAAACGTACCGACCCCAATGCACCGCCAGTATATCGGCTGGTGATTGATCTTCGAGAACTGAACAAATGCATTATACCACAGTACCCTGTGGTTCCCGACATCTCATCCCTATTGACTGCTATTGATTCAGAAGCAACTTCTTTACTGTAATTGACCTCAAGAACGCCTTCTTCAGCGTGCCTATTGATCCAGAGAGCCAATATCTCTTCGGATTCAGTTTAAATGGACGCAGCTTCAAATTTTCACGCGCACCTCAAGGATTCACAGAAAGCCCCAGCATCTACAGTCAAGCACTGAAAAGACAACTAGATTGTATTCAAATGCCAGTTAACACCGCTTTACTGCAATACGTCGATGATCTACTGATCACCGCACGAAGTGAGCCCGAATGTGAACAAGCATCACTGACAGTTTTACATTTCCTGGCCGACAAGGGACACAAGGTGTCTCCTTCGAAGCTACAATTCTGTGTTCAGCAAGTTGTGTACTTGGGTCACTTGCTGTCCAAAGTGGGGAGACAGCTCACTCCCGATCGCATTCAGTTAATTGTAAATATGCCACAACCTCAGACACAAAAGGAAGTGCGGGCCTTCATAGGCCTCACCTCATACTGCAGACAATGGATTCCTCAATATGCATTTCTAGCTAAACCACTCATCCAGTTAACGACACAGGAGGCAGCGACTTCGACTGTCCTCCCTTGGACTCAGGAACACACACAAGCTTTTGAAGAATTAAAGAAAGCCTTATGCCAAGCACCAGTTTTAGCGACACCATGTTACAGCAAACTGTTTACACTTTTTGTTACAGAACGTGATGGTACAGCATTGTCTGTCCTCACTCAAGATCAAGCAGGTTCACATAAGCCTTGCGCTTATTTCTCAAGTACATTGGATTCAGTAGCCCAGGCACTCCCTGCGTGCTTGAAGTCAGTAGCAGCAACAGCACTAGCCATCAGACAGAGCGATTCAATTGTTTTAGGCCATCAATTAACAGTACAAGTTCCACACTCTGTAGAGGTTCTGTTAAACAGAACCCAGACTCAGCACTTGACTATAGCACGACTGACAGGTTATGAATTAACGTTATTCCAGCCACACATAGAAATCAGGCGCTGCAGTATTCTGAACCCCGCAACACTGTTACCTACAATTATGACAGATCCAGCCCCGCATGATTGTATAGAAATCATTAATGCAGTAACAAAGCCACGACGAGATTTAACAGATGTTCCACTGACAAACCCAGACCTGACACTTTATGTGGACGGTTCATGCCTGAGAACAAATACAGGAGAATTAGTGGCCGCGTATGCAGTGACCACTGAAACTGAAGTTAAAGAAACACATCGTATTGACACACTGTCCGCTCAAGCAGCAGAGCTCATCGCTCTGACCCGAGCCTGTATACTAGCCAAGAACAGAAATGTTAACATATACACTGATTCCCGTTATGCGTTCGGAGTCGTACACGACTTCGGCATGTTATGGCAAGAACGAGGTTTCCTGACCTCTCACGGTGCCAAGATACAACACGGTCCCCTCATTCAAGCACTGTTAGAAGCAATACATTTGCCTTCGGGCATATCAGTCATGAAGTGTAAAGCACATACTAAGGTCACAGATTCTGTTTCCCAGGGTAACGACCTGGCAGACCAGACAGCAAAACATACAGCACTGACTCACACCCAGACAACTGATGTGACAAAGACAATAGTACCGACAAAGTGTATGGCAGTCAAGGATCCCGCTCTAGATGTAATTGATATTCAGGCACATGCTACCCCAGAAGAAATAAAGAGATGGATTGAACTAGGAGGGATCCAGACAGATCAAGGTTGGATGACGAAGGGAAAATCTACATGGTTTCTCCCTGACTCTATGGTTCAAGTCATGATTAATACAGCACATAGCCTAGCACATCTAGGAGAGAAAGCGATGTTAGACAGTTTACAAAATCTTTGGAATAATAAACACTTACGAGCAGCCGCAAAACAGAAAGTGCGTACTTGCATGATCTGTTGTCAGTTCAATCCAGGTAAAAGCGTCCCTGTAGAGCAAGGTGGATTTCATCCTCCCGATCACCCTTTTGAAGTCCTCCAAATGGATTATATCCAGATGAACCGTTGTCGAGGATTCAAGTATGTCCTTGTAGTTGTTTGTGCTCTGTCCCGCTGGACCGAAGCATACCCAGTCTCAGACTATACTGCTCCGACCACTGCCAAGCAGTTGGTTCGTGAATTCTTCCCACGATACGGTTTGCCTCGTGTTGTGTACTCAGATAACGGACAACCCTTCTCGTCCGAGCTAATGAAACAAGTTTCTTTACTGTTAGGATATCAGTGGAAGTTTCATTGTGTTCGACATCCTGAAGCCGCAGGCCTTGTAGAAAGGCATAACCAGACACTAAAGATACGCCTTGCAAAGATATGTCAGGAGAAAGGGGTCGACTGGATAGTCGCCCTGCCAGTGGCACTATTCTACATGAGGATGGTCGCCCACTCGAGATCAGGGCTATCCCCATACGAAGTGGTTTTTGGCAGACCACCGAATATGTGGGGGACGCCCATTCCGAAAAAGATCACTGATGTTGATTGTAACATGTTGACAGATTACCTTGCCTCCTTGATGTCTGCACTCCAATCATGTCGTTCACAGGTTGCCGCAGCCTTCCCTGACAACACTGATGTAAAGCCGCACGAGGTCCGTCCTGGGGACCTGGTACTGGTGCGAAATTTCGACAGGAAGAGTCCGCTGGAGCCCCGCTGGAAATCCCCGAAGACCGTCCTTCTCACCACGAGGACCGCCGTAAAGATCAAAGGGAGAAAGGGGTGGGTCCATACGAGTCATGTGAAAAAATTTCATGAACTGAAACCAGACCGAGACTCGTCCACCCCCACCAAAGACTGTGTTGAGCCAAAAGACTTTACAGTTACCGAACGAGAAAAAACTCCCCAAGAGGAGTACAGGTCGAAACTCCGATCTAGCAAGTCAGACAGTTTAATTGTTTAAGTCCTCCCCTAGGTGAATCGGTTAAATAGTTTCTGACATGTATCCCCTAGATCGAGATAGAGAGAGAGAGAGAGACAAGTTAAGAAAAGTGCATATTGTAAATCACTTCGTAGTCACTGTATAGTGACACTATTAATAATGTTTATTCTGAGTATCTTAGTTATTGTTGCTAGCATTCTGCTACCTATCTACTGGCCTATTTTCAGGCGTGAACAATCTGTTTACAATGTTTCTGCTGAACATTCTTTTAGTGAATTACCGCCACACGAACTCTCTTACAGACTTGCGCTGCGCAACAATACATTCATTAGTATGTTACACCATTCCCATCAGACTAACAATGCTACAGACTGCTGGATATGTGGCCGACTCCCTCCCTACCAGAATTACAAGGGAGCTCTGCCCCTCTTTCCGTACCCGTTCACTCACAATGGCTCCTGTGGTGCATGGTTTAAAATAATTAATTCCTTAGATCCTGATATTGCTGTTTTCGATGGGGGCTGGGTTTGGGGAAACTTGAACTTAGTCCTGCTCGACGTCTGTTACCCTGATAAGGAGGGACTCCCCACTCGAATAGGAACTGATCTAGAAAATGAAGTATATGGATTAGGTAACTACACAATTAGCCTTATGATCCTTACTGTTGAATCCGAAGCTGCACCAGTCCTGCCCCATATGCTAGTATTACCAGTCACTGGTGAATTATGTGTCCGAAAGAAAGGTTCAGTACACTTAGGTCATAGTAAATGCACTACTGTGGTCGAATTCAGTGATCATGGTAAATCTTCCTTCAAAGCTATCAGTCACTCCTATTTTGTTTGTGGTCATACCGCATACATACGTCTGCCTCCAGATTGGGATGGTACCTGTTATATTGCATTCCTTCTGCCACCTGTTTTTCTAGCTCCCCCTGATTACCATAGAAATACAAATCTAGTAAAGCATAGACCCAGAAGAGATATCCCACTTGTCGACTACACAGAAACGGCATGGGAACAGTACACCGATTTTAATAAGGGATTCTTTTTCTTTTTAGGCCCCGTCCAAAACAGTAAATTAATACGTAGATTAACCAGAACACTTGAAGTTGTAGTACATGAAACTGCCTCCGCCTTAGGTAATTTAACAGAGGAGCAATCTGCTATACGGGTTGTTGTCCTTCAAAATCGTCTTGTTATTGACGTCATCTTGGCAGATAGAGGTGGAGCCTGTAAGGTCATCGGGTCAAGTTGCTGCGTTTTCATCCCACAAAACGCGCCATCTGTCTATCAAGCTATTACCCGTCTGCATAAAATTGCAAATCAGATACATCAGAATCCAGGCACCTGGACTTGGTCCGGTTGGTTCTGGACAACGTTAACTGCTTGGGGATGGAAGATCCTATCCTTCCTAGGTTTTGGCCTTGTCATAGTATTCAGCTGCTGCCTGTGCCTACAGTGTGGGCCGGCGATATGTGGACTGTGTGCCACATCGTGCATTGAACATTCCAGTTTTCTCTCAAATAGACAACGGAAGAGAGATGAGCAAATGATGCTGCAAGAACAAACTGATCAATTTATCATGAAGGGTCCGTAGGGAACAAGGAGGGAATGAGGAAATGTAAATTTTATGGTCAAGATGTGTTCCCTAGCGCGTACCCCACCGTCTCCATGTACGAGTTAAAGTGCATGTAACTTCCCTCCTGTACCAGCTATGAAGACGCAAATACATTTGCGTCCAACGTCAACATGTCCTCTTTCAGACCCACCCTGAATGGGTTGAATGGTCCGTTCCTAAGTATGCTATGCCAACGTCTTTTTGTAGTGTACTTCTCCGTTTTTCAGCTCTAGCTGAGTAGGCCCTGAATTTCTGCCACCGAGCCTCTTTTCTGGCTTCTGACTCCAAGGGCCTCCAAGGGCCTCTGCCCAGGCTGCCTCTGTACCCGTGAACTCTGACTTACTTTCAGCGCGGCCCCTCGCGCTCAGCTCAGCCTGCTGCCTGCCAAGATTGACTATAACCTTCGAGTTATCTGTTCCGCTCCCCGAAAATACATTCCTGCCCGCTAGCTTCAGTAAACATTCCCCTCAGCTGCAGAGCCAAAGGGCCGACCTGTCTCTATGCAACTAATTCAAGTAATTCATAGCCTCTGTTGCCATGCTCCCATGGAAGGCCCATGCCCCCACGCTTCTCATACAGACACTCAGGCGCTTATGCACGCACTCACAGTCAGTATAGAATAGCTTCTGCCCTAGAGACCTTTCCGCCCAGATAGCTTAGTTCCTAAACACCAGATATCAGATATGATAGAAGCACAAGTTGATCTGACATGCCAGACTTCTGTCTCTTTCCGTCGGTGCAAATGTCAAGTCCCCTGCACCCTCCAGCTTCACGTCAATCACACGTCATGCAGCTGCGCGCGCATCCAAGCTTCCGATTTCTGCTGACATTGCAACATTTCTGTTAGTGCCACCCCTTTTGTGACACCTACCTGTGACGTTTCTAGCACACACCTCTAGTTCACGCCTTCTGATTACGTACTTGTAACACGTGTATACTGTTATCTTGTCTTCTCTCAGCTGTTACGCCTACTATAACTGTTTCTTATGACCTGAATTAAGCATATAAGCTATGTAATGTAATAAAAGAGCGCTCTATCCCTTCTGACACCCCTGTGGTGGTCAGAACATGATATCCTGGTCTAGACCATTCCTTTTTGAGGAATAAAATCCCTAAGAACTCTAACACCACGGACTCTGTTTTCTTTCTTTCCGATTGAGTTATTATTGATTAAGTACTTACCTGCATAGAAATTAAGAGAGTAAATTAATTATTTACGTCACTTCCTGCACATAAACAATCCTAGAAATGCCATTCTGTCACTTTCATGCGTGCTTCATGCAGCACACATGAAACTGAAAAAATTGCATTTTTTTTTAAAGTTTGTTTATGTACAGGAAGGGACACCTTCCTATACATAAAAAAAACATTGGCATTTTGCTTTTTCTATTTGTGTTGCACAATGCAGCACACATGGAAAAAGGAAAAATGAGGAGAAATAATGCATCTCTCCTCGTTTCGCCATCTTAAGACTAGGTTTTGCCTGGTCTTAATTTTAGTGCTGCCTCCTATGTATGCCACCCTTGTACATAGGGGGCAGCATCAAAATAAATGAGCGTTGTGGTGGAACACCCACCCCAAAACTCACTGCCCACCCCTTTGACCCTAACCATAGCTTGGACGGGGGACTTATGTACAAGGTAGAATTAATACAAGGCTACCCCCGATGAGAGGTAGACTCCCCAGTGCACTGCTTAAAAATGACACAGAGGTCTAAAGATTTGAAGCACACTTCATATGTAAGTTCAATCCACAAGGTTCAATGATTCTTCATCTTTTATTGCATACACATTATGCTCCATGTATAAGTCATCATGATCCAAACATTGGTAATATATATCATCAACAAATTATAATCCGATATTCAATGCTCCCAATGCATTTCGGGCTGAAACGTAGCCCTTCCTCAGGGGATAGCTCTACAAACAAAGGAAATACCTTCATAAGGTCTAGTTCAAGCGTCACATGAGAATTATTAAATGTACAAAAATACTAGGTTATCAAAATGTATCAGAAACAAGCATTCAAGTAAAACACGAGGTGTAGTTACCTAGAAGAACCAAACTTCCCACAGTGCGTGCACCAGGTAAGAAAACGTGTAGAGAATAAAAAGAAAAGAAAACAATCCACGTTTCCCATTCTAATCTTGACTCGGATTTGCAGGTACTGTTGATGGAACTATTGGTCTTCACCCTGTACCATAGTTACTTCACAGTATCTGATAAATGGTTTCATCAGCTCTGCGGGACGGCCATGGGCAATTGTACAGCGCCGTCGTACGCTAATACCTTTATGAAATCTTTTGAGGAATCTCATATATTGAATCAGACTGCCTGGATCAATTGTGGGAAACTTTATTTAAGATTCATTGACGATATTTTTATGTTATGGTCTGGCACAGAACAAGCTCTCTTAGATTTCCTGAATACATGGAATCAAATCAACGATCGCATACAGTTCACCTGGAGCTTTGATAGATCAAGCATTCATTTCCTTGATGTGAAGGTAGAAAGACATGCAGGCACAGTGACCACCACCATTTTCCGAAAACCTACTGATCGTAACTCAATGTTACACTACCAAAGTTTTCATCGATTTGGGTTGAAACAGAACTTACATCTTTCCCAGTTGATGCGCGTCAAACGCATCGTTACATCTGATGAGACCTGTCAACTTGAAATGAACAATATGGTTGAGAGGTTCAAGGCTCGTGGCTACCCACCACAAACTCTTCAAAAGGCTGTCACCCGTTGTGGGAACATGACTCGTGATGAACTACTACAGGTTCGTACCAGAACTGAAAACACCCGGATGGTAGTAGTATCCAAGTACACCGTATTGAGTAAACAATTCAAAAACATCATTTCTAAACACTGGACACTACTGAGCCTGGAGCCTGACTTTCAGGGAGCCTTCGCACAACAGCCTTTGTTTGCATACACAAGGGGAAGAAACTTGAAAGAGATGCTATGCAAACCCAAATCTGAATGTCAACCAGTGACCTACAAGGGCCTTCGTCCTTGTTATAACTGCAGTAACTGTCACAATTGCATATTGGGGAACATTGTGAACCACCCCATGAAGGGTTACCCTACTAAACTGCGTGTTAATGCCACGTCCAACTCTGCGAACGTCATTTATCTACTGAAGTGTCCTTGTGGCAAGTGTTACATTGGACACACTGAACGGAAAGTCAGGACACGCTTGTTGGAACACAAGAGTAACATAAGGACTGGCAATATAAAATCTACTGTTGCCGCGCACTTTCTGGATCATAATCATACAGTTGCCCAGTTGAAATATCAAATTCTGGAACAAGTATCAGTGACACATGACAACAAAAAAACTTTACTGAAGAGGGAGAACTTTTGGATCCGGTACATGGCGACCATGCAGCCGCACGGGCTCAATGATCGCATGGAATTTCTGTGTTATCTCTGAATTATCTTGATGTGTGCTTTCGTGTGTCACTCTGAGTCTATTATCTTGTTGCTTTTCCTTCTGTCTGTTACCTTCGTTTTACTCTGCTTTTAGCTTGTGTTTATTCTCTACTTCTTTCTGTCTTCGGTTTTGTTGATGTTCATTGCAAGGGTTTTCTTTTGAGTGTTGTCATGTGTTGTTTACCACTCTAAGATGGCGCCCACAGTTGGACGCCTCACTGTCCATCTTCTATGTTCACCAGTGTTGTTTAAACCGGTTCTACACTTGGCGCGTTTGTATCTTGGTCACCGATGTTGAATGTGTGATTGCGCTGACAGCGTTCCCTGTAAGTACCTCTTGGGGGGACTGTTTTCTACCTTGTCTGGTGTACAGTTACGGTCCGTTTTCTCTGAACCGCTCGCCATACAACCTGGGGTGTACCTTCGCTCCGTTTGACTTTCACTGTAACGGGATCTTTACATGTTCTGTACACGCATTTGATCATACCGCTAGCTGGGAGTCTGGGGTTCTGGCGGTTTCTTGCTGCGTTGTTGCACCATTGTCTCGAGTGTATTACAAGCACTTTAAGTCTTTCACGTGGATTGTTTTCTTTTCTTTTTATTCTCTACACGTTTTCTTACCTGGTGCACGCACTGTGGGAAGTTTGGTTCTTCTAGGTAACTACACCTCGTGTTTTACTTGAATGCTTGTTTCTGATACATTTTGATAACCTAGTATTTTTGTACATTAAATAATTCTCATGTGACGCTTGAACTAGCCCTTATGATGGTATTTCCTTTGTTTGTAGAGCTATCCCCTGAGGAAGGGCTACGTTTCAGCCCGAAATGCATTGGGAGCATTGAGTATCGGATTATAATTTGTTGATGATATATATTACCAATGTTTGGATCATGATGACTTATACATGGAGCATAATGTATTTGCATTAAAAGATGAAGAATCATTGAACCTTGTGGATTGAACTTACATATGAAGTGTGCTTCAAATCTTTAGACCTCTGTGTCATTTTTAAGCAGTGCACTGGGGAGTCTACCTCTCATCGGGGGTAGCCTTGTATTAGTCTTTGAATATACGCTGACCGGTTCAGACAGCGTTCACCCCTGGTTGCACGCCACACATCGTTACCTGTTGTAACTTAGATCACCTACAGCTGAGCAAATACCTCCTTCCTAATCTTTGCAAGGCAGAATTAAGCCACGATTTGTGGCTTCACGCTGCCCTGTAAATAAGGCGCAGCCCCTATCCCCACCACAACGTCATTATAGGTGACGTTGTGGTGGCGATAGGGGCTTGTACATATGCCCCAATGTGTTTTATGTGGATAAAGGGGTAAACTTGCACCATTCATACAAAAAAAGAGAACACAGCCGAAAGTAAGGAGCCAACACGTTTGTAAAGTTTATTTTCGTTGGATTTTGTTGTGCTGTGTTTTTTAGAGTATATCAGCAGTTTACGATTTAACTTTTTACTAGAATTTGTTAAACATTTACAACTTATGATACTTTACAATAAAAACCTATAATTGCTACAATATCCTATTATTTTCGACAGGGAGTAGAAATACAAAGTCAAAAAACTGAGAGTTGAGAAAACATTTTGTTCACAGGGGACAATAATTTGGCTTTTCATAGACTTGGTTAACACAAGAGGAAATCCCATTCAGTAGAAAAATGAAAATACACCTTGGTCTTACAGTGCTCTTCATGGTTCAGATATGGGACACAATATCCAATGTTGTAGAAAATGATTCAGATCAAAAAATTGGCTTGACAGTAATTTATAGACATGTTGCAGTTTTAGATACATTCTTTGTAACTAAATAATTAGGAAGGTTCTCGACATTTTTAAACACTTTCATAAAACATCAACATGTGTGAGGAAAAGCAATATATACCGCTAAGGCCTTTGGTGACAGGTGTCCAAGCATTGACTGTTGATGAAGTGCAAGAACCTGACAATACTCACTGAGCATATGTCTATTGGAAGGAGATGAGCTGAAAGCTTGGACCAGAGGACTCCTATGTGGCAGTGAGTTGGCAATCCACAGCACATAAGTGCTACGGATGCAAGTGTTTGCGGTAGAGCAGTGGGTGGGACCTACTCCATTGTCCAGGTAGTGTCCCTACCCCAGACACCAACCTCAGCAATGTGCTGGCTAGAGGCTTCCTCGCCTGGTCCTCTAGGCATGCAAATCATTAGTGGACCAATCAAGGATTCAGTTGAGGTGGAGCCTTTTACTGGCTTAAAATTTCCCTGCTGCTGCTTGACTGCTTGTTACATGTGTACCCTCATGGTAGTTGGGGGGAAATCCTAGGCCTAGATTGTTGCTAGGAGGGTTGAAGTGCCACAGTATTTTATGTATGACTTTTTTTTTCCCCAATTCATGTGTTTCAAGCGTAGACATGGCTCTGATCCTGGGGTTAATTAGATTGCGACGGTACTGGGATGTTGGCCAACATAAGAGCAGTGAGGATTTAGAAATGGTAAATAACAGAGAAGTAGTACTGGTAGTGCAAAATGATGGGGCTATGTGGGAAGATTGGCAGTGCAAAGTGGTTACACTGAGGTCAGTAGGCCAAAGCCTGTGGCAGTTGAGGTGAAAGTGGTGGGATTAGGATAATCTCTGTATGTGTCCATTGGTTAGGCTGATTTGGTATGTGACATGGTCAGATGCAGCAACTACCATAAGTGCAGACGTGCCACATTAAACAACATTTTAAATTTTTCATGTCATATCTCCCCAAGTTGAGTTTTTTGTAATCAGTTGAAATACCTCTTACTACCACCCTGTGTGTCTATGCAGATAAAAAAATTCCTCGTTTAAGCAGTTGTAACTAACTGCAGTTTTCTATGAGGAAGTTCATCCGTGTGAGGGAGGTAGTGTTAATTGTGTAGTAGACAGTTGTGCCAGTTCTACAGCGGGAGTTGGTGCCTATTTCATGGTAGGGAGCAATGCCAATTTCAGCTAGGAGGTAATGCTAATATGTAAAGTCCAGTCCGTGTTCCTTGCTCATTCAAGCCTGTTTTATATATCTTGGTGTTGAGTAACACATGGGAGTTGGAGCAATTTAAGATACAAAGTCTAGGATCCGGAACAGGAAGTCCTCAGGAAATAATGAACCAAGGTAAGCTTTGAACTGAACTGTATAGGAAAATGAGAGGTGATACGGAAAGTAGGAAGTTGGTTCAAAACACCAAATTTTTAGACATATCATATTCGACCTATTTAGCTCTCATAACTTTATACAGTAGAAGTAAGTTCTTCAGGTAAAAATGATGCTGTTCTGTAGCAATCTGGATAGATGTGTGAGGGGACTCTACCTGTAATGACTTCACTGCTCTCTGTGACATCTGACACTTTGAGGCAAGATTAATTGCTCTTTAGAGTGTATGTGCCCCTGAACTCCTTTGGACCACTAGATGGATTTCTCTGTAGAAGTGACGTATAGCTTTACAAAGGTGGCAGAACTTTGAATGTTCTACGGCCTCCATAATGCCCAGCACAGGATAAAGGGAGATCAGTGTGAAGGAATTACAGTTTTTGCCAGACAGCCTTGCCAGGGGGCTCAGATAAAGCTTCTCTGTGAACTGTACATGTGCTCTTAGCAGACAAGGGAGCTCTGTTTAACAAGGGGACCATTTCCTAAAAAATTCTAAAGTGTTGGCTAAAAGTATGTGCTTATTAGCTGATCAATTAGCTGATCAATTGCCTCTTGTGATCTGCTCTAGTGGCATTCTACAATGACTCTCTATTAGAACGTGTCCTTTTTGGAGCTGGGCAAAGACAAACATAGTCTTGCTGCTTCCTCTTCCGGCTGCCACTGCAGCAGCTGCTGCTGTTGCTTTCACTGCTGGTGCTGTTCACGTACCCCTGGACACTCCTCCCACAGCAAGAACATACTGTACGTGGGAGAGAAATGAGACCTTCTCGCTTTCTCTTCAGACGGTCGCGCCTCTCTGTGGCAGCATCAAGCCTGTTGCTCACCATGCGCAGCCTTCTTCTCATCAGTTTCCACCTCTGGAAGAACACAAGGCAGCTGAAGTCCCCCCTTAGTCTGTGGATCACGTGAGAGAACAGCATGTCTGCTGACGCAAAGGCTTGCCAGCAAGCAGCACACCTATATGGGAAAAGCATATTACGTTGCACCTGCGGAAGAAAACATTGCACAAATTCCTTGGTAATGGGAATACTAGGAGGGAAATCTGAGATCGGTGGATGACAAGGAACAACTTCCACATCATCACTTGACTCACACTGAATGTCTGAGCTATATGTCATCCGGCGGCTGTTGTTCTCTTCTCTGTGGCATGTACACCTGGGTGGATTGACTAGTGAGAGAGGTTCAGTGGTAACCTCATTTTGATCCTCTGCTGTTCCTGTGGTGTCAGACCCTATTACAATAACGCGATCTTCAGTTTCATGCCAAACACAGTCACTGGCATCAGAAATAGTTTCAGGCTCAGCAACAACCGCTTCATTTCCTCCATCCTTCTCAGATTCAGTGTTCTCTGGGGAGGTTTCATCTGCATTGATTCCGTTTTCACAGGCATCTGAGGAGCTAAGTTGCAGAGCTGGCATCTCCTCAAGTGTAGTGACTAGGGGAAGAAGCAGGCATGTTATGCATTGTTTTTGAAATAGAGGCAAAGCACTTACTAAGTTTACTAAAACATACATTGAGTTATCAAATACATTCTGGTGAGTTGAAAAACAGTTCAAATCAAACAAATGGCTGCAAACAAACTGTCGTCCTTCACTGCAGTAACCCTGCATGAATATTCTCCTTAATCTGTTGGGTCATGGTAGGAAAACATTTAGCATGAGTGACATCAAGATGCATGCCTACTGCCTTCATAAGGGCCACTGTTGGGTTATAATTAACCGAAATCCATAACCTCAATCAAGAGTGTCTAAAAATTAAAGGAATCAGAAATCATAATACATAACATTCACTTCACGTTCACCGCAAAGGGTATCTTTGCATTTAATAACAGATGTTTATTGTTACCTAACTTAATGGTATTCATTTTATCGATGTCAGAAGGACAAAAGGCTAAGTGGACCCAACAAGATTTTAACCTGTGAGCGTAAAGTCAAACACAGCTCCTACTGTGGACGCAATATTCCACTAAGCACCAGATCCAGCAAATAAAGAGTGAATGAAGCCATAAATAAAAAGTAGAGATAACACCAAGGCTCGCTAAATAGAAAGCAAGTGAAATATACATTATTATTGGGGAGAGACACTTCTTTCAGCCCCTTCAATAACCCCTTGGCTGCGGGGCGTTTTCACCTGCTGTGCTGTGGGGAGGGGGCCGCGCGCGGCGCCGCCATGCTTGTGACGAGCTCAGCTCGTCATGAGACACAGTGGAGTTGCACTCATGACGAGCTGAGCTCGTCACGACCACACCAGTTTTGGAACACTCAGCACAGCGGGGAAATTATCCCTGCGTGTAAACGTTCCAGCGGTCATGATGAGCTCCGCTCATCATGAGTGCAGCTCAACCGTGCCTCATGACGAGCTCAGCTCATCATGAGCACGCAATGGGATAATTATCTACAAAATGTAAAGCTCTGCGGTCTGATTCCCTCAGCTCAGTACCTGAATGATATAATGAGTGCTGAGCAGAACTGAAGAAAAGTTGGCTCCACTGCATGTATGTAGTGCCCATTGCCTTTCTGTTCTGCCTCTAGCAGTGTCACTTTTGCACTTTTAGATTCAAACTACTCTAATGTCTTGAGACTACAAACCCAACCCAACGGACCCATACATTTGTACCAGTGAAATTATATAATACTTGGTCTCAAATGAAAGGCTACCATAATCAAAGGCCAGCATTTGCTTGTAAGCTTTAATTGGATTTTGAAGGTAGCATATACCTTAGTACTAATGGACTGCCACACCCTTTAGAGTCTCATCAGAATGTGTTGTTATAAATGAATTCCACAACAGAATGCAGAATCTTTGCAAATTATTATCCAATAAATAGAAAATGTGTATCATTTGCCCAAGGAGTATCTCTTGAAGGCGAGGAGGTGTAATCTCAGAGCTTAATTGGTTGGGTGTAAATTTCAAGCAGTGAAGCTTCAAAAATATACCTTTCAATTAAGTATCGCCCACACCACCAGGAATATACTATGTTACATCGCAGTGTTCACACCGCGATACCTTTACAACTGAGGCATTACAACGCAAGACGTTACAACAACTTGCACTGGAGGGCGCTGGACTTAGGAAAAGAATGATTTACTATTCCAACTCCAGCCTACGTTACAGTAGGGAAGGTGTTGGTATAGTAAATCATACTATTCTTTAGCTTAGAGCGCCATCCAGCCCAAGACATTGTAATGACTTGCGTTGTAAAGCCCACATTGTAAATGTATTGCGGTGTGAATACCGTGATGTAACCAATGTTTCCCCACCACCACTTGTGTTGTTTTTCACTCACAATTGGAAATCTGAATCCTCTTATTAAAAACAACTGTTTTTACATCCCCTGTTGCCGGCAGTTCAACTGACATTGCGTATTACAGACATACATGACTTTAGGGGGTTCTGTGAATTCGAGCTTACTTTATTGCTAAGTGAAGCTGTAATGTGGTGTTGTGCTTTGGAATGTAGTATTATGGCATGGCAAGGTAGCTCAGGAAGTTCAGCTATGACTGCTGGTGTCTGTGTGTGACTAATTGGTGTCTTAATTTTGAAACTCAGTAAGTCCTAGATCAGGCTTTTTCTTTCACAATTGACAAAGAAATAAGTTACTTACCTGCAAATCCGCTCCACCATTGGTGCCTTTCATAGATTCACATGCTTGAATCGTTCCCCCGTCGCCACAGAGAATGATATTCTTGTATCATTCCCCGTGGCAACAGGAAATGACTCAAGCATGTGAATCTATGGAAGATCAAATGCTTGAGAAACTTAGCAGCATGGTTACTAGTAAAGTGGTGAACCGTGTTGTTAGGCCAAGAAGGCTAACAACACACTCTGTCACTTTAGAAATGCATGGGTACACCATATGGTGCAGCCCTGTGTTCCCCCCTGCACTGTCACTAAATTTGCCCTGGCGAGCGGCACCGTCATCATTGTGTGAATATCACTTTCAGAGCCTATGGCTGTGGGAAAAATACTAATTTGAAGGGGTTTGCTACCTTCTCAATGGCCATCTCAAAGTGTCTTCCCTGGGAAAAGACACATTTCAACCCTTCATCCTAAATTTACAGCTGTGGGGAATTATACTAATTCTGTTAATCATATTCCACCATTTGATTTCACTGAAAGCACCTGTAGAGAACCCAAGAGTCAAGCTAGTGTTAAAACATTTTGTAATAAATTGGAGTTCTTCATACAATAGCTTATGCACACCTCTGCTAAGATATTGTTCACCGTCTTTGTTTATCTAAACACCCTTTAGAGCCAATCCTCTTGACCCACCCCATTTTAAACATGTTCATATCTAGTTTGGAAATCCAGAATCCGCTGTAGTCCCATCACTCATTCTTGGGCTGTGTCTTTTAAAGAAAAATATTGATTATAACAAATACAGACCCACCTTTGCATTACAAATTTTTTTGAGCCAAGTTCTTGATGCACAGTTTGCTACTTGTTTCTCCAAATTGATGCCACGTTACATTTTAACACCAACAAGAGGATTAGTTTCTCACAATTCAGTGACTCATCTGCAGCTTCTAATCTATCGTGATCCATTTGTGACTCATGACTTCTAAAAATATTACTGCCAGAAGGATGTTGGCCAGATATGTTTTTATTAAGAGAACCAATATTTAACCATTATTGTAGGTGCTAAGTTGGTTATAGGTATTTACTATTGAATTTCAGTGGGTTCCTTCACCTAATATTGGAATGTACATTAATCTGGGGGGCATGACTAGTGCCAGAATCAGCTACAAACTACTTAGATGTGCATTGTATCCCAGATGCTATCACCTTCCAAAGAAGCCAAAGATCATTAGTTTTGATTCACCAAAGTACATCTAATGCTTCTGTGAAATCAGTAAGAAGCTAGCTACATTAAAGCTGACTCACATTGTTAATCAGAAGCAGTGTGTCATCAGCAAAGAACATAGCAAGAATGAACTATTCTCCAAAGTTAGGTTGAATCACCCCAATCATAAAGAAAGAAAGAGTGAGGATCCCAAATGCATACACAACCAAAACCAGACAAATACACCACCTTTTCCTCGATGCAACCCAGGCAGCCCACTAAGACCTCCTTGACCCAGGATCGTGTAAATCTACAGAGGTAGCGAGGATTTTCCAGGCAATTCAAAGTTCTTACAAAGCAACATCGTTTAGAGAAATCAAAGCCCTTTCGGGGTGGATGAACTCGCTGGGTCTATGTGATGTCTGGAGGGCCTGGCATCCTGGGGCTAACACATATGCACATACCTCAACATCTGTTAAAACCCTCTCACATATTGACCTCCTGCTTCTTCTAGCCACCCTCATAAAATGTGCCATGGCAGATGGCATCCTCCACAGAGGGATATCAGACCACTCACTTTTTACTCTCATCATGGGGACCCTGCACACCACAGGAGGCCAACTTGGCATTTCAATGCCTGATACCTGATGTATGAAAAGTTAATGGAGTACCTAGCTACAGAGCCTAATTCCTACTTTGAGATAAACTAATGCTGGGTGATTGAGACAAGCACTCTATGGGCAGCTAACAAAGATGGAATTTAAATGCTTGGCCAAAGCATACCTTAAACAGGTAGAAAGAGAGAAACATAGCCAACTTAATGACCACAATGTCTGAATCATAGAGCTAGAGAAACAAAGTCGACTCCTCTGAAACTCTCTTGTCGACAACTCAAACTTGACAGAATCTTGTTGCGGCAGTGCATCCTGGACGAGGCTCAACAATGCTGGAGGGAATCTATCTGGCTGGCTTATGAAAATGGGGACAAGAGTGGAAAAGTTCATTACTGGTTGGCCACTAGAGATATGGGCTCCAAAGTAATCCCTCCATATCACTGATCTGGAGAGGTACCACCTGTATACATCCATTGAAATAGAGAGATAATCGCAGGCTACTATCGAACACTACATGCATACTACCCTAGGATGGTCCGGCTGGACCTCTTCTAGAACTAACAAGTGCCCGAAGGGATTACCTCAATGCTCCCCTCCCAGTGGAGGAAGTTGGGACAGCAATAGAAGACATGCAAACGAGCAAGACTCCTGGCCCTGAGGGTTTCCTTATTGAGTACTATATTAAGTTTTGTGATAGGATTATCCTGCGTCTACTTAAATTCTATACAGAAGTGGTGCGAAAAGGTCTCCTCCCTCTTGATTAAGATTGCCACAATAGTAGTGCTCCCCAAGTCCAGACGTCCGGGAGATGACGGTGCCTCAATGTCCCATTTCTGTAATTAATGTGGATATAAAAGCATTTGCTGAGATACTAGCAACCAGGCTGCACTGGGTTCCGACCACTCTGATCAGTCCAGCTTTATGTCAAACTGTAGCAGCCATCACTACATTTGCCATGTCAATACAGCTATAGCTGGACTACATGACATCCCAGGCCCATTGGCACTCCTACTTGTGGACTTTGAGAAAGCGTTTGATATGGTCAACTGGTTCCATTTATATCAGGTCCTCATGGGTATGGGATTCAGTCCCAAATACCAAATGCATGTGACTATCTATATCAGCAAGTCCTCATGAATGGGGTACAGTCGTAAATGTTTCAAATTCGATAGGGTACCAGGCAGGGGTTTCCGCTGTCCCCTCTCCTGTTTGTTCTCGACATTGAACCTCTTGCTCGAATCATCTGCTGTGGCGCTTAAGTACAGGGCTGGCACTGGGGATTATCAATGGAAGATAAAAACGCACTATACACAGCTGATACACTCTTTGTCGCCTCGAATCCCCAGGTGTCAGGACCACGAGCATTTGAAATCTTGAAAATCTATGAGGAGCTGTCCGGTCTCTATGCAAATTAGGGAAAATCCCTTTTGGTCTCCCTGAAGGGAAATAACTCTGCTTTCGGTTGGCAAACAAACATTCCAATACACTGCTTAAGTTTTAAATACTTAAGTATGCATAAACCTGTGGTGCCGAATTGACCCACAATCTTAACCTCACACCTCTGCTGAAAAAGAATTAAAAGGACCTTTACAAGTGGACTACGCTCCCACTTAATGTGATGGACAAAGTGGCCTTATTTAATCAATCAATCAATCAATCACAGCATTTATATAGCCCACTACTCACCCAGAGGGTCTCAAGGCGCTAGGGGAGGGGGGTCCGCTACTGCTCGAACAGCCAGGTCTTGAGTTGCTTCCTGAAGGTGAGGTGGTCCTGGGTCAGGCGGAGGTGGGTCGGGAGGGAGTTCCAAGTCTTGGCGGCGAGGTAGGAGAAGGACCGTCCCCCTGTGGTGGCTCTTCGGATGCGGGGGACGGCGGTGAGGGCGTGGCCGGTCGATCGAAGCTGGCGTTTGGGAGCGTAGAAGTTGAGGCGGCTGTTGAGGTATCCTGGGCCTTGGTTGTGTAGGGCTTTGTATGCGTGGGTGAGGAGACGGAAGGTGATTCTCTTGTTGACCGGGAGCCAGTGCAGGTCTCTCAGGTGTCCAGAGATGTGGCTGCGACGGGGGATGTCCAGGATGAGTCGTGCTGAGGTGTTCTGGATCCGCTGGAGTCTCTTCTGGAGTTTGGCAGTGGTTCCGGCGTAGAGGGAGTTGCCGTAGTCCAGACGGCTGGTGACGAGGGCCTGGGTGACCGTCTTCCTGGTCTCGGTGCGGATCCACCGGAGGATCTTACGTAGCATGCGCAGGATGTTGAAGCACGACGAGGAGACGGCGTTGACCTGTCTGGTCATGGAGAGGGAGGAGTCCAGGATGAAGCCCAGGTTGCGTGCTTGGTCCGTTGGTTTGGGTGCGTTGCCTAGGGCGGGGGGCCACCAGGTGTTGTCCCAGGCGGAGGGTGAAGATCCCAGGATGAGGACTTCCGTCTTGTCCGAGTTCAGTTTCAGGCGGCTGTTCTTCATCCATTCGGCTACCTCTTTCATCCCTTCGTGAAGGTTGGCTCTGCCGGTGGCGGGGTCGTTGGTGAGGGAGAGGATCAGCTGGGTGTCGTCGGCGTAGGAGATGATGTTGAGGTTGTCCTGGCGTACGATGTCTGCGAGGGGGCTCATGTAGACGTTGAAGAGGGTTGGACTGAGCGAGGAGCCTTGAGGAACGGCGCAGATGACTTTGGTGGCTTCTGATCTGAACGGGGGGAGGCTGACTCTCTGTGTCCTTCCGGTGAGGAAGGAGATGATCCATTTCAGTGCCTTCTCCTGGACTCCGACGTTGCTGAGGCGCTGCACTAGTGTACGGTGGTAGACAGTGTTGAAGGCCGCGGAGAGGTCTAGGAGGATGAGGGCTGCTGTTTCTCCGTTGTCAAGCAGGGCTCGGATGTCATCGGTGGCTGCGATCAGGGCGGTCTCGGTGCTGTGGTTGGCCCGAAAGCCAGACTGCGAGAGGTCGAGGGATCCGTTCGTCTCGAGGAAGGCGGCCAGCTGCTTGTTGACGGTCTTCTCGATGACTTTTGCAGGTAACGGGAGCAGCGAGATGGGGCGGTAGTTCTTGAGGTCGGTGGGGTCGGCTGATGGCTTCTTTAGTAGAGCTCTGAGTTCGGCGTGCTTCCATCTCTCCGGGAAGGTGGCGGTGTTGAACGAGGTGTTGATGATGTCCCGCAGGTGAGGTGCGATGACAGCTTCGGCTTTGTTGAAGACGTGGTGAGGGCAGGGGTCGGTCGGAGGCTCCTTCCATGTTTCTTATATGTGTTACAGAATTTCCTATTCCACATCCCCAATACATTGTTTAGAATAGTCACAGCCTAGATTTGTTCCTTTCTGTGGAAAGGCCAGCCACCACGTATTGTGATGGTTGGGTAGGATGCTTGTCTGTTTTACCTAAGTTTTTTCCCCAATTTATGTGTTTCAAGCGTAGACGTGGCTCTGATCCTGGGGTTAATTAGATTGCGACGGTACTGGGATGTTGGCCAACATAAGAGCAGTGAGGGTTTAGAAATGGTAAATAACAGAGAAGTAGTACAAAAGGATGGGGCTATGTGGGAAGATTGGCAGTGCAAAATGGTTACACTGAGGTCAGTAGGCCAAAGCCTGTTGCAGTTGAGGTGAAAGTGGTGGGATTAGGATAATCTATGTATATGTCCATTGGTCAGGCTGATTTGGTATGTGACATGGTCAGATGTAGCAACTACTATAAGTGCAGACATGCCACATTAAACAACATTTTAAATTTGTCATGTGATATCTCCCCAAGTTGAGTTTTTTGTAATCAGTTGAAATACCTCTTACTACCACCCTGTGTGTCTATGCAGATAAAAAATTCCTTGTTTATGCAGTTGTAACTAACTGCAGTTTTCTATGAGGAAGTTCATCCGTGTGAGGGAGGTAGTGTTAATTGTGTAGTAGACAGTTGTGCCAGTTCTACAGCGGGAGTTGGTGCCTATTTTATGGTAGGGAGCAATGCCAATTTCAGCTAGGAAGTAATGCTAATATGTAAAGTCCAGTCCGTGTTCCTTGCTCATTCAAGCCTGTTTTATATATCTTGGTGTTGAGTAACACATGGGAGTTGGGGCAATTTAAGATACAAAGTCTAGGATCCGAAACAGGAAGTTCTCAGGAAATAATGAACCAAGGTAAGCTTTGAACTGAACTGTATAAGAAAAGGAGAGGTGATACGGAAAGTAGGAAGTTGTTTCAAAACAACAATTTTTTAGGCATATCATATTCAACCTATTTAGCTCTCATAACTTTAGACAGTAGAAGTGAGTGTTTCAGGTAAAAATGATGCTGTTCTGTAGCACTCTGGATAGATGTGTGAGGGGACTCTACCTGTAATGACTTCACTGCTCACTGTGACATCTGACACTTTGAGGCAAGATTAATTGCTCTTTAGAGTGTATGTGCCCCTGAACTCTGTTGGACCACTAGATGGATTTCTCTGTAGAAGTGACGTATAGCTTTACAAAGGTGGCAGAACTTTGAATGTTCTACGGCCTCCATAGTGCCCAGCACAGGATAAAGGGAGATCAGTGTGAAGGAGTTACAGTTTTTGCCAGACAGCCTTGCCATGGGGCTCAGATAAAGCTTCTCTGTGAACTGTACATGTGCTCTTAGCAGACAAGGGAGCTCTGTTTAACAAGGGGAATTAGCTGCGTAAGTAAAGTGCCTCTTACCTATCAACATTGTCCTATTGGTAATGGGTTAGTAATGTGCTAAACCTACATGTGTATGAACATTTCCTAAATAATTCTAAAGTTTTGGCTAAAAGTATGTGCCTATTAGCTGATCAATTGCCTCTTGTGATCTGCTCTAGTGGCATTCTACAATGACTCTCTATTAGAACGTTGCCTTTTTGGAGTTGGGCAAAGACAAACATAATATTGCTGCTTCCTCTTCCGGCTGCCACTGCAGCAGCTGCTGCTGTTGCTTTCACTGCTGGTGCTGTTCACGTACCCCTGGACACTGGACACTCCTCCCACAGCAAGAACATACTGTACGTGGGAGAGAAATGAGACCTTCTCGCTATCTCTTCAGACAGTCCCGCTTCTCTGTGGCAGCATCAAGCCTGTTGCTCACCATGCACAGCCTTCTTCTCATCAGTTTCCACCTCTGGAAGAACACAAGGCAGCTGAAGTCCCCCCCTAGTCCGTGGATCACGTGAGAGAACAGCATGTCCGCTGACGCAAAGGCTTGCCAGCAAGCAGCACAACTATATGGGAAAAGCATATTACGTTGCACCTGCGGAAGAAAACATTGCACAAATTCCTTGGTAATGGGAATACCAGGAGGGAAATCTGAGATCGGTGGAAGAAAAGGAGCAACTTCCACATCATCACTTGACTCACACTGAATGTCTGAGCTATATGTCATCCTGGGGCTGTTGTTCTCTTCTCTTTGGCATGTACACCTGGGTGGATTGACTAGTGAGAGAGGTTCAGTAGTAACCTCATTTTGCTCTTCTGCTGTTTCTGTAGTGTCAGACCCTATTACAATAACATGATCTTCAGTTTCATGCCAAACACAGTCACTGGCATCAGAAATAGTTTCAGGCTCAGCAACAACTGCTTCATTTCCTCCATCCTTCTCAGATTCAGTGTTCTCTGGGGAGGTTTCTTCTCCATTGATTCCGTTTTCACAGGCATCTGAGGAGCTAAGTTGCAGAGCTGGCATCTCCTCAAGTGTAGTGACTAGGGGAAGAAGCAGGCATGTTATGCATTGTTTTTGAAATAGAGGCAAAGCGCTTACTAAGTTTTCTAAAACATACATTGAGTTATCAAATACATTCTGGTGAGTTGAAAAATAGTTCAAATCAAATAAATTGCTGCAAACAAACTGTCGTCCTTCACTGCAGTAACCCTACATGAACATTTTCCTTAATCTGTTGGGTCATGGTAGGAAAACATTTAGCATGAGTGACATCAAGGTGCATGCCTACTGCCTTCATAAGGGTCACCGTTGGGTTATAACTAACTTAAATCCATAACCTCAATCTGTCGCGTTCTAATCTAGGACCCTGATCGATACTGTGACCTTATGCCCCTATACGGCTATAATCCCTTTGTACCCCTATTTTGGCATAACCGATCAAATGCAATATTCAGAAACTCGTCTCTGGCCTCACACGTTCAGAGCCACATTTCAGAATCACTTCCTCTGCAGCTTCCTTTGCAGCTCATTAGTGCAAATGACACAGCAGAAGCCACTATCTAAGATTCCTAGATTACACTCCGAGTTCTTCAACAAGATAAAACTCAGCAACCTGGGAAAGCCCCGCTTGCTATGTTTTGATTAGTAATAGAACTCTAATGAGCACTGAGAGACGATCACTTCCTAGTGACATCTTTATTGACGTCTTATGTCCAAAAACTTACGTCAAACCAGGTACCTTTCAGGTATAAATATTACCAACGTTGCCTTAAGTAAATGCTAGCTGCCTCATAGACATCGCTGCCGTTATCGCTGCTGATGCTATCGCTGCGAACGAGCGAACGATGGTGTGGTGAACAGAGGAGCTGAACAGCCGTCCCTTGCAGAGCCCAGCAGATGCAACCAGCCCACGGACGCTGCCCCACCTCCTCCTCTTTGACGCGCTGAGAAAGACGCTGTCTTTTCTCCTGCCGAGAAAATCCAGCTCCGGCGTTTCCAGCCTACTCTTGCGAGTGACTGGGATATCGAGTACTGAAGGAGATACAAGCCCTCCAACATTCTATTCCAGAGGTATGGTGTTGACTAAACCCTTAGAGAGAATTCTTGAAGCAAACCTTGGCAAAACCAACTTAACTAAAGCTACTTACTTACTCCCCTTCCAAGTATTAGGCTTAGGTCAGGTACACTGGGGTAGGCATAGTTAGAAGCACCAGTTGAGTACGTTAGTCAAATGTATATATGAATGTATATATGTTTTATTCTTTTTAAACCATTGTATGGCTAAGAAACCATATCAATGCTTTTCCAGTATTATTTCGCAATACTCATTTTACTGTACGCACTTTTTATAATAACAAGTCTTGCAACTGTGGCAATTCATTTCTCTTGTATGAGAAGAAAGACTGTTCAATAAATAATACCTTTTATTGAAAACGCCCGTCTCTCTATTCTCTACATATTGTGAAAGTAATCTGCACAACGACTGACTGAGTAAAATAACTGTCTATTGTTTCACACAACTCTAGAGATTGACTCTTATCTGAGGAGCAAAGTTGTCATCTTGCATGGTTGTTGGAAAACTGAATCCCTTCTTGGCTGTGCCAGGGAAGCTGATCACTTCCTATTCAGTCAAGAAAGTTTCCAGTGACCTCTGAGCTAGTTGGTAACAAACCCAATTAAGTTTAGCATAGTCAGTAGAGGCCTGGAAGATCCGCACTTCTACGTCGATACTACTGTTTATGTTATTCCAATGCGCAGGGCCTATTGGGAAAATAGGAACTACACTACAAATCAAGAGTGTCTAAAAATGAAGGAATTAGTAATCATAATACATAGCATTCACTTCACGTTCACCGCAAAGGGTATCTTTGCACTTAATAACAGATGTTTATTGTTACCTAACTTAATGGTATTCATTTTATCGATGTCAGAAGGACAAAAGGCTAAGTGGACCCAACAAGATTTGAACCTGTGAGCGTAAAGTCAAACACAGCTCCTACTGTGGACGCAATATTCCACTAAGCACCACACTCAGCAAAAAAAGAGTGAATGAAGCCATAAATGAAAAGTAGAGATAACACTAAGGCTCGCTAAATAGAAAGCAAGTGAAATATACATTATTATTGGGGAGAGACACTTCTTTCAGCCCCTTCAATAACCCCTTGGCTGCGGGGCGTTTTCACCTGCTGTGCTGGGGGGAGGGGGGCCGCACGTGGCGCCGCCATGCTTGTGACGAGCTCTGCTCGTCATGACGCACAGTGGAGCTGCACTCATGACAAGCTGAGCTCATCACGACCACACCCGTTTTGGAACGTTCAGCACAGCGGGGAAATTATCCCTGCGTGTAAACGTTCCAACGGTCATGACAAGCTCAGCTCGTCATGAGTGCAGCTCAACCGTGCCTCATGACGAGCTCAGCTCGTCATGAGCACACAACGGGATAATTATCTACAAAATGCAAAGCTCTGCGGTCTGATTCCCTCAGCTCAGTACCTGAATGATATAATGAGTGCTGAGCAGAACTGAAGAAACGGTGGCTCCACTGCATGTATGTGTTGCCCATTGCCTTTCTGTTCTGCCTCTAGCAGTATCACTTTTGCACTTTTAGATTCAAACTACTCTAATGTCTTGAGACTACAAACCCAACCCAACGGACCCATACATTTGTACCAGTGAAATTATATAATACTTGGTCTCAAATGAAAGGCTACCATAATCAAAGACCAGCATTTGCTTTTACGCTGTAATTGGATTTTGAAGGTAGCATATACCTTAGTACTAATGGACTGCCACACCCTTTAGAGTCTCATCAGAATGTGTTGTTATAAATGAATTCCACAACAGAATGCAGAATCTTTGCAAATGTTTATTCAATAAATAGAAAATGTGTATCATTTGCCCAAGGAGTATCTCTTGAAGGCGAGGAGGTGTAATCTCAGAGCTTAATTGGTTGGGGTGTAAATTTCAAGCAGCGAAGCTTCAAAAATATACCTTTCAATTAAGTATCGCCCACACCACCAGGAATATACTATGTTACATCGCAGTGTTCACACCGCAATACCTTTACAACTGAGGCATTACAACGCAAGACGTTACAACAACTTGCACTGGAGGGCGCTGGACTTAGGAATAGAATGATTTACTATTCCAACTCCAGCCTACGTTACAGTAGGGAAGGTGTTAGAATAGTAAATCATACTATTCTTTAGCTTAGAGCGCCATCCAGCCCAAGTCATTGTAATGACTTGCGTTGTAATGCCCACGTTGTAAATGTATTGCGGTGTGAATACAGTGATGTAACCAATGTTTCCCCACCACCACTTGTGTTGTTTTTCACTCACAATTGGAAATCTGAAACCTCTTATTAAAAACAACTGTTTTTACATCCCCTGTTGCCAGCAGTTCAAGTGACATTGCGTATTACAGACATACATGACTTTAGGGGGTTCTGTGATTTCGAGCTTACTTTATTGCTAAGTGCAGGTGTAATGTGGTGTTGTGCTTTGTAATGTAGTATTATGGCATGGCAAGGTAGCTCAGGAAGTTCAGCTATGAATGCTGGTGTCTTTGTGTGACTAATTGGTCTTACTTTTGAAACTCAGTAAGTCCTAGATCAGGCTTTTTTTTCACAGTTGACAAAGAAATAAGTTACTTACCTGCAAATCCGGTTCTCCTCCATTGGTGCCTTTCATAGATTCACACGCTTGAATCATTCCCCCGTCGCCACAGAGAATGATATTCTTGTATCATTCCCCGTGGCAACAGGAAATGACTCAAGCATGTGAATCTATGGAAGATCAAATGCTTGAGAAACTCAGCAGCATATTTACTAGTAAAGTGGTGAACCGTGTTGTTAGGCCAAGAAGGCTAACAACACACTCTGTCACTTTAGAAATGCATGGGTACACCATATGGTGCAGCCCTGTGTTTCCCCCTGCACTGGCACTAAATTTGCCCTGGCTAGCGGCACCGTCACCATAGTGCAAGGGTGTCTGCATTGTAGGGGGAGATTGTTTATGTGCAGGACGGTATCCCTTCCTGCACATAAACAAACTTTGAATATGGTTTTGTAACTTCTATGTGTGCTTCTTAGTGCAGCACACATAGAAGTAGGAAAACGTCATTTTTTAAAAATGATTGTTTATGTGCAGGATGGAACACCTTCCTGCACATATACAATCATTGGCATTTTGTTCCTCGCTTCGCCAGGGTAAGACCAGGTTTTCCCTAGTCTTAATTTTGTTGCTGCACCATATTTACCCCTCTGTCGTAAATATGGGGCAGTGTCAAAATCAATGGGTTTTGCGGTGAAACACCCACCACAACGCCCATTGCCCCCCACTTTCACGTTAAGTGTATCATGAAAGAGGGTCTTATTTATATTGTAGCGTTAAGTTAGCGTTAACTGGCATTAACGCTGCGTTGTAAATAAAGGGAAGCCGCCATCGCCACCACTAGTCCTGAAAAGTGACGTGGTGTGGCAATAGAGGCATGTAAATATGCCTCTCAGTACCTTAAACTAGATCAATAGTAACACCTGTATTTATAGTGCATAGAAATAGCAAGAATTAACTAAAAACCTGTCGCAAACAGGCAGATTCTCAGAATCTGCACCTTTGTGACCCGTATTTTTGCATTTGGGATGCATCATCCCAAAGGCAAAACTCGCAAATTGTGATTGCATTTAAGGAATCTCAAATTGGGATTCCTTAAATGAATTGCTAGAAGCAATTTAAAATAGCGATTTCGCAATTAGGGGTCGCAAATTACTGGGGGGAAAAAATGGTCAGTAATTTGCAAAAACTTTTCAAAAATGCACTCAAGTACATTTTTCAAAGTTACATGTTACACACACGCACACACACATGACCTTGGGGCATGTGTGTGCACAACATGGGTGCACATTACAATTTCAGAGGTGCAACAGGGTGTCCTTTTGGCACCCTTGCACCATTGAAATCGCATGCCCAATTTGCAAGTACTTATTTGGTACTCGCAAATTGTGCATGCAATTCCCGTTCATACCTAGGCCCATAGGAATGTTTAGGAATCAATATTTTTTTAGCGATTCCTACATGCTTAGGCATTTGATATTCATTAATTGGGATTCCGTAATAAACACAATTTAGGAATCGCAAAAGCCATCCTTGATGCATATGCCAGCTGGTGCTTTCAAGAAATATGTTATTATTCTTTGAATTGAAAAGACATATAGCATGCCGACCCCCAAGGTGGCACAGAATGTTATGGCAATATTATTACTGGTTTCAAATGCATTAAAGACAGTATATGAGAAACAGGTCAGACAGCCACAGCTTTGTAAAAGCACATGATGCTGTCGGGTGTGACACGTCCTATATCATCTCGTTTATGTAGCTGTATTCTAATACTAATAAAGATAAAGGAAAAAGCATGAGCATGGTATATTGATTAACCCATCTTCAAATTATAAGGAGTGAAGAAGGGCTCAGGGAGGGCATTCTTACCATTAACTTTTGTTTTGAAATCATCATTCATTTTTAGTCTTCTGGACACTGAAGAACACATCCAGTGAGAATGAGAGGGACACTAGGGACCTCTCGGTAGAAAAAGACTAGGGTCAATGATGAAAAATAAAATGCTTTTTTTCCTTGCTCCTTTCTGATGTTAACGTATAAATTGCACATCACGTATGGAACGAGCAGTGGCAAAGACGCCCCACCATGGAGTCACGGAAAGCAGGAACCCTTTTCTGACTCTGGCACTCACAACTAATCAAAAATAAAACAATATCTGTGTGGATACTGGATACATTATAACAAACCCTTCTGTGGTGATTCAGGTTCACTCATTCCTTAGTGAGCTTGTGACACTCTTAGTCAGGGACACTGCTTCTTGAGCAGAGTTACTAACCATGAGGTTCACAAGTCTATCTTTTGTTAAGAGTGTATTCACAGTAGGCTGTCGAAGCATGGGTTGCCAACAGTTTCGGAAGCTGGGAGAGCATACAGTGATGTAGAACATTTCATATTTGCTCGCCAAATTGAAAAAGAAGATCTCTCACCTTCTTCAGCATCAGTCACATTCTCTGGGGAGAAAGCCTGGCAATCAGAAACATCAGGAGATGAAGGCCATTCTGTAAAACAAATTGTATCAGCAGAAGGTCATATGAAGGCAAGGTGTGGCGACTGAGACTGTACTGATCATCAAACAACTCCATAGTCATAGGCTGACCACCCAGTGAAGTCCTATCTCATAGAGGAGTGCAATATGACAAACTTTATGAGAGCGGTCTTGAAAGGAAAATGGTTGAGAGACTCATCTCCGTTGCTTCAGAGTTGCTGAGAGTAGGTAGGACAGGAATGCTTGGTTAGTAAATAGCTTTTCTTCTGTTTCATTTTGTCTACACTGATCTGGTGGATTTATAATGACCACAACCTACAAACCCCTTCTTCCAGGAGATTGAAGGAAAAAGAGATATGTCTGGGTTGTTTATGTGTGTGTCCTCCTAAAATAGAATCCACATAAAAAAAAAGTGAACAAAACATAAAGGATAAGGTCTACGCCTGGGAATAGCCAAATTCTGTAAGGCCCTTGAGACCTGTATGACTATAAGGCTTCCCTCGTCATACGCCTCCATGAGGTTTTCCCAATTTATGGTTAGGGACCATATAATATTTGCTGAAGAAGCATTCTAGCATCCAGCAATATCAGAATATTGGGTATTGTGTGTATGCCAGCTTGTGTTGATTGCGTATGTGCTAACAACATAGGACAATAAGGATCCCCAATCCTCACAATAACTGCTGCCTTTGGATGGAGCCTTGGTTGAACCATGTTAAGATGCTGAATGCGAGAATAATAATTATTCCTGTGCATCCCCTCAGTTTTTAATCATCTCGCTGCCTTCTCAAGAAACTAAAGGAAGTCATTATGAGGAGGCAACCATGACTCATATTCTGTCATTTTCAGATCCAATTCCTATTGGATTTGGCCCTCTCAGCGGTGTCATCCTCAAACCTTTTTCCTTCACCCCTCCTGTTTTTGAACCTGGTTTTGGTGGCGTTTTTAAATAGTTTACAATCAGTTGTTTACAACAAAACAAATTGACTGCACCACGGAAATCACAGAAGTGGATGTCAACCATATCCATTGCCATTTTAAAAGGCAGTCTTCCATTTTTTAAGCCAACTTCTAAAATTTACTTTTGGTGTACAAAATTGCATTTATATCCATTTTATTGAAAATTAAAAGATAATCCTTAGTCTTGAGGATACATAAACAGTGCCCCGTTTTTCAAATGTTATGCTTCTTTGTGCACTTAAGAATGCAAAGAAGCCAAACACCCTCTATAAAGTTAAATACCTAGAGCACTGCCTCATCACTGAATTATATCCATCAGTACTGGTTCAGTGAGTGAGGGTATCTACATAGCGTAATATTCTCCGATAGGCATCTTGGAGATAAAACTGGTGGTAAAATGGTACTACACTAAATCTAAGACTAACAGGCCAAGACCTTGTCTATCAGAATAGATGGTATTTCAGGGCCTTGTGAAAAGGTCCATATTAGAAAATGTGTTAAAGCGCTGGAGATACGTCGTTCCAAAACAATTGCAGAAATATCCCTACTACCAAGGTAGGCTCACTAGGCAAAAAATAATCATGTGCATTGTGTTTGACTAATTCTTCATTAAATGTTGAAAATATTTTTCATGATTCTGAATAGCCAGGAAGGCAGTAAAGATTTAATTACTACTCATATCCTCATTTCTGATAAGTTTTGATGTAGCTACCTTGAAAATGTTGGATGCTGAGTATGTTAAATATAGTCTGCCACAGCAAAGCGAAGACATGATGAATTACACCTATTTTATGTCACATCTTGGCCATCCACATAGTTCACAGCAGTGGCATAGCAAGCGTGAAGGATTCCGCCCCAGGCGGAACGGGTTTTGGGGCGGCGGCGGCCCATCTTGCTTTTACCTGTGCACTCCGCGATGACAAACACAAGGCCCGCCATGTGCGGCCTAAGGCCTAGCTATGCCACTGGTTTACAGTAGCAATGGGTAACTCATTTTGAGCAAGAACAAAAAAAGGACTTTTGTTTGCCTTTTTACCACCCCAAACACATACGCATATGCTTCAGTCTCATCTTTTTTGTGATCCTCTGCATACTCACTGCAGTAGATCTTCTCACGTTCACAGAAGCTGACACATTACCAAACTTCTGTAAGGAAAACATTATCAGAAAATGATAAAATATTGAGAAATATGAGGTCTTTAGCGTGCTGCAATCACACAGAGGGATCACTCCCCCTTCCGCTCAAACTTCCTAAACAGAGATGGGCAAATATTCAAGCACTTCTCGATGATTAGCAAATACAGGAGACCATCTATGGAGCTTAACGAGGTGGTGAAGAGTTTTAAGACATTAAGGGGCTCATTAGGATGGCGGACGGAAGTGCCTCCGCAGCCCTGGAGAATGCGGAACATGCCTGATATGCGTCCGCCTGTCGCGGTCACTCCGTCCGCCATATCAGGATAGGAAAGATTGCCCAAATTCCGTCCGCGACAGAAGAGCACGCTCCGCGGGCCATCTACACCCGACCACGCGGCGGACGTAACCAATCCAGAGACACCGCCGTATGGACTGATGTGTAGGACCGTCCTCCAAATCAAGATAGCGGAAAATACACATAAAAGCGCTGCGGAAAAACAACCTGCCTGAACACTGCGGATTCCCCACAGCGAACATACCCACCACGAGCTGCTCGCCGACATGGACCCAGCACTACACGCTTACCCTGAATGTCTGAGCTATATGTCATCCTGCAGCTGTTGTTCTCTTCTCTTTGGCATGTGCACCTGGGTGGATTGACTAGTGAGAGAGGTTCAGTAGTAACCTCATTTTGCTCCTCTGCTGTTTCTGTAGTGTCAGACCCTATTAAAATAACATGATCTTCAGTTTCATGCCAAACACAGTCACTGGCATCAGAAATATTTTCAGGCTCAGCAAAAACCGCTTCATTTCCTACATCCTTCTCAGATTCAGTGTTCTCTGGGGAGGTTTCTTCTCCATTGATTACGTTTTCAGAGGCATCTGATGAGCTAAGTTGCAGAGCTGGCATCTCCTCAAGTGTAGTGACTAGGGGAAGAAGCAGGCATGTTATGCATTGTTTTTTAAATAGAGGCAAAGCACTTACTAAGTTTACTAAAACATACATTGAGTTATCAAATACATTCTGGTGAGTTGAAAAACAGTTCAAATCAAACAAATGGCTGCAAACAAACTGTCGTCCTTCACTGCAGTAACCCTGCATGAATATTCTCCTTAATCTGTTGGGTCATGGTAGGAAAACATTTAGCATGAGTGACATCAAGGTACATGCCTACTGCCTTCATAAGGGCCACTGTTGGGTTATAACTAACCGAAATCCATAACCTCAATCAAGAGTGTCTAAAAAAGTTAAGGAATCAGAAATCATAATACATAACATTCACTTCACGTTCACCGCAAAGGGTATCTTTGCACTTAATAACAGATGTTTATTGTTACCTAACTTAATGGTATTCATTTTATCGATGTCAGAAGGACAAAAGGCTAAGTGGACCCAACAAGATTTGAACCTGTGAGCGTAAAGTCAAACACAGCTCCTACTGTGGACGCAATATTCCACTAAGCACCAGACCCAGCAAATAAAGAGTGAATGAAGCCATAAATAAAAAGTAGAGATAACACCAAGGCTCGCTAAATAGAAAGCAAGTGAAATATACATTATTATTGGGGAGAGATACTTCTTTCAGCCCCTTCAATAACCCCTTGGCTTTGGGGCGTTTTCACCTGCTGTGCTGGGGGGAGGGGGGTCGCGTGCGGCGCCACCATGCTTGTGACGAACTCAGCTCGTCATGAGGCACAGTGGAGCTGCACTCATGACGAGCTGAGCTCGTCACGACCACACCTGTTTTGGAACGCTCAGCACAGCGGGGAAATTATCCCTGCTTGTGAACGTTCCAACGGTCATGACGAGCTCAGCTCGTCATGAGTGCAGCTCAACTGTGCCTCATGACGAGCTCAACTCGTCATGAGCATGCATTGGGATAATTATCTACAAAATGCAAAGCTCTGCGGTCTGATTCCCTCAGCTCAGTACCTGAATGATATAATGAGTGCTGAGCAGAACTGAAGAAAAGGTGGCTCCACTGCATGTATGTAGTGCCCATTGCCTTTCTGTTCTGCCTCTAGCAGTATCACTTTTGCACTTTTAGATTCAAACTACTCTAATGTCTTGAGACTACAAACCCAACCCAACGGACCCATACATTTGTACCAGTGAAATTATATAATACTTGGTCTCAAATGAAAGGCTACCATAATCAAAGACCAGCATTTGCTTTTGAGCTGTAATTGGATTTTGAAGGTAGCATATACCTTAGTACTAATGGACTGCCACACCCTTTAGAGTCTCATCAGAATGTGTTGTTATAAATGAATTCCACAACAGAATGCAGAATCTTTGCAAATGTTTATCCAATAAATAGAAAATGTGTATCATTTGCACAAAGAGTATCTCTTGAAAGCGAGGAGGTGTAATCTCAGAGCTTAATTGGTTGGGGTGTAAATTTCAAGCAGCGAAGCTTCAAAAATATACCTTTCAATTAAGTATCGCCCACACCACCAGGAATATACAATGTTACATCGCAGTGTTCACAACGCGATACCTTTACAACTGAGGCATTACAACGCAAGACGTTACAACAACTTGCACTGGAGGGCGCTGGACTTAGGAAAAGAATGATTTACTATTCCAACTCCAGCCTACGTTACAGTAGGGAAGGTGTTGGAATAGTAAATCATACTATTCTTTAGCTTAGAGCGCCATCCAGCGCAAGTCATTGTAATGACTTGCGTTGTAATGCCCACGTTGTAAATGTATTGCGGTGTGAATACCGTGATGTAAGCAATATTTCCCCACCACCACTTGTGTTGTTTTTCACTTGGTTGGAAATCTGAATCCTCTTATTAAAAACAACTGTTTTTACATCCCCTGTTGCCGGCAGTTCAACTGACATTGCGTATTACAGACATACATGACTTTAGGGGGTTCTGTGATTTCGAGCTTACTTTATTGCTAAGTTCAGCTGTAATGTGGTGCTGTGCCTTGTAATGTAGTATTATGGCATGGCAAGGTAGCTCAGGAAGTTCAGCTATGACTGCTGGTGTCTGTGTGTGACTAATTGGTCTTAATTTTGAAACTCAGTAAGTCCTAGATCAGGCTTTTTCTTTCACAGTTGACAAAGAAATAAGTTACTTACCTGCAAATCCGGTTCTCCACCATTGGTGACTTTCATAGATTCACACGCTTGAATCATTCCCCCGTCGCCACAGAGAATGATATTCTTGTATCATTCCCCGTGGCAACAGGAAATGACTCAAGCATGTGAATCTATGGAAGATCAAATGCTTGAGAAACTCAGCAGCATATTTACTAGTAAAGTGGTGAACCGTGTTGTTAGGCCAAGAAGGCTAACAACACACTCTGTCACTTTAGAAATGCATGGGTACACCATATGGTGCAGCCCTGTGTTTCCCCCTGCACTGGCACTAAATTTGCCCTGGCTAGCGGCACCGTCACCATGGTGCAAGGGTGTCTGCATTGTAGGGGGAGATTGTTATGTGCAGAACGGTATCCCTTCCTGCACATAAACAAACTTTGAATATGGTTTTGTAACTTCTGTGTGTGCTTCTTAGTGCAGCACACATAGAAGTAGGAAAACATCATTTCATTTTTTTAAAATGATTGTTTATGTGCAGGAAGGAACACCTTCCTGCACATATACAATCATTGGCGTTTTGATCCTCGCTTCGCCAGGGTAAGACCAGGTTTTCCCTAGTCTTAATTTTGGTGCTGCACCATATTTACCCCTCTGTCGTAAATATGAGGCAGTGCCAAAATCAATGGGTGTTGCGGCGAAACACCCACCACAACACCCATTGCCCCCCCTTTCACGTTAAGTGTATCATGAAAGAGGGTCTTATTTATATTGTACCGTTAAGTTAGCGTTAACTGGCATTAACGCTGCGTTGTAAATAAAGGGAAGCCGCCATCGCCACCACTAGTCCTGAAAAGTGACATGGTGTGGCAATAGGGGCATGTAAATATGCCCCTCAGTACCTTTAACTTGATCAATAGTAACACCTGTATTTATAGTGCAGAGAAATAGCAAGAATTAACTAAAAACCTGTCGCAAACAGGCAGATTCTCAGAATCTGCCCCTTTGTGACCCGTATTTTTGTATTTGGGATGCATCATCCCAAATGCAAAACTCGCAAATTTGGATTGCATTTAAGGAATCTCAAATTGCGATTCCTTAAATGAAATGCTAGAAGCAATTTAAAATAGCAATTTCGCAATTAGGGGTCGCAAAATACTGGGGGGAAAAAATGGTCAGTAATTTGCAAAAACTTTCAAAAATGCACTCAAGTGCATTTTTCAAAGTTACATGTTACACACACGCACACACACATGACCTTGGGGCATGTGTGTGCACAACATGGGTGCACATTACAATTTCAGAGGTGCAACAGGGTGTCCTTTTGGCACCCTTGAAATCGCATGCCCAATTTGCAAGTACTTATTTGGTACTCGCAAATTGTGCATGCAATTCCCGTTCATACCTAGGCCCATAGGAATGTTTAGCGATTCCTACATGCTTAGGCATTTGATATTCATTAATTGGGATTCCGTAATAAACGCAATTTAGGAATCGCAAAAGCCATCCTTGATGCATATGCCAGCGTGTGCTTTCAAGAAATATGTTATTATTCTTTGAATTGAAAAGACAAATATCATGCCGACCCCCAAGGTGGCTCAGAATGTTATGGCAATATTATTACTGGTTTCAAATGCATTAAGGACAGTATATGAGAAACAGGTCTGACAGCCACAGCTTTGTAAAAGCACATGATGCTGTCGGGTGTGACACGTCCTATATCATCTCGTTTATGTAGCTGTATTCTAATACTAATAAAGATAAAGGAAAAAGCATGAGCATGGTATATTGATTAACCCATCTTCAAATTATAAGGAGTGAAGAAGGGCTCAGGGAGGGCATTCTTACCATTAACTTTTGGTTTGAAATCATCATTCATTTTTAGTCTTCTAGACACTGAAGAACACATCCAGTGAGAATGAGAGGGACACTAGGGACCTCTCGGTAGAAAAAGACTAGGGTCAATGATGAGAAATAAAATGCTTTTTTTCCTTGCTCCTTTCTGAAGTTAACGTATAAATTGCACATCACGTATGGAACGAGCAGTGGCAAAGACGCCCCACCATGGAGTCACGGAAAGCAGGTACCCTTTTCTGACTCTGGCACTCACAACTAATCAAAAATAAAACAATATCTGTGCGGATACTGGATACATTATAACAAACCCTTCTGTGGTGAATCAGGTTCACTCATTCCTTAGTGATCCTGTGACACTCTTAGTCAGGGACACTGCTTCTTGAGCAGAGTTACTAACCATGAGGTTCACAAGTCTATCTTTTGTTAAGAGTGTATTCACAGTAGGCTGTCGAAGCATGGGTTGCCAACAATCTCGGAAGCTGGGAGAGCATACAGTGATGTAGAACATTTCATATTTGCTCGCCAAATTGAAAAAGAAGATCTCTCACCTTCTTCAGCATCAGTCACATTCTCTGGGGAGAAAGCCTGGCAATCAGAAACATCAGGAGATGAAGGCCATTCTGTAAAACAAATTGTATCAGCAGAAGGTCATATGAAAGGCAAGGTGTGGCGACTGAGACTGCCCTGATCATCAAACAACTCCATAGTCATAGGCTGACCACCCAGTGAAGTCCTATCTCATAGAGGAGTGCAATATGACACACTTTATGGGAGCGGTCTTGAAAGGAAAATGGTTGAGAGACTCATCTCCGTTGCTTCAGAGTTGCTGAGAGTAGGTAGGACAGGAATGCTTGGTTAGTAAATAGCTTTTCTTCTGTTTCATTTTGTCTACACTGATCTGGTGGATTTATAATGACCACAACCTACAAACCCCTTCTTCCAGGAGATTGAAGGAAAAAGAGATATGTCTGGGTTATTTATGTGTGTGTCCTCCTAAAATAGAATCCACATAAAAAAAAGTGAACAAAACATAAAGGATAAGGTCTACGCCTGGGAATAGCCAAATTCTGTAAGGCCCATGAGACCTGTATGACTATAAGGCTTCCCTCGTCATACTCCTCCATGAGGTTTACCCAATTTAAGATTAGGGACCATATAATATTTGCTGAAGAAGCATTCTAGCATCCAGCAATAACGGAATATTGGGTATTGTGTGTATGCCAGCTTGTGTTGATTGCGTATGTGCTAACAACATAGGATAATAAGGATCCCCAATCCTCACAATAACTGCGCCTTTGGATGGAGCCTTGGTTGAACCATGTTAAGATGCTGAATGAGAGAATAATAATTTTCCCTGTGCATCCCCTCAGTTTTTAATCATCTCGCTGCCTTCTCAAGAAACTAAAGGAAGTCATTATGAGGAGGCAACCATGACTCTTATTCTGTCCTTTTCAGATCCAATTCCTATTGGATTTGGCCCTCTCAGCAGTGTCATCCTCAAACCTTTTGCCTTGACCCCTCCTGTTTTTGAACCTGGTGTTGTTGGCGTTTTTAAAAAGTTTACAATCAGTTGTTTACAACAAAACTAAATGACTGCACCACTGAAATCACAGAAGTGGATATCAACCATATCCATTGCCATTTTAAAAGGCAGTCATCCATTTTTTAAGCCAACTTCTAAAATTTACTTTTGGTGTACAAAATTGCATTTATATCCATTTTATTGAAAATTAAAAGATAATCCTTAGTCTTGAGGATACATAAACAGTGCCCCGTTTTTCAAATGTTATGCTTCTTTGTGCACTTAAGAACTCAAAGAAGCCAAACGCCCTCTATAAAGTTAAATACCTAGAGCACTGCCCCATCACTGAATTATATCCATCAGTACTGGTTCAGTGAGTGAGGGTATCTGCATAGCGTAATATTTTCTGATAGGCATCTTGGAGATAAAACTGGTGGTAAAAAGGTACTACACTAAACCTAAGACTAACAGGCCAAGACCTTGTCTATCAGAATAGATAGTATTTCAGGGCCTTGTGGAAAGGTCCATATTAGAAAATGTGGTAAAGCGCTGGAGATACGTCATTCCAAAACAATTACAGAAATATCCCTACTACCAAGGTAGGCTCACTAGGCAAAAAATAATCATGTGCATTGTGTTTGACTAATTCTTCATTAAATGTTGAAAATATTTTTCATGATTATGATCAGCCAGGAAGGCAGTAAAGATTTAATTACTACTCATATCCTCATTTCTGATATGTTTTGATGTAGCTACCTTGAAAATGTTGGATGCTGAGTATGTTAAATATAGTCTGCCACACCAAAGCGAAGACATGATGAATTACACCAATTTTATGTCACATCTTGGCCATCCACATAGTTCACAGCAGTGGCATAGCAAGCGTCAAGGATTCTGCCCCAGGCAGAACGAGTTTTGGGGCGGCGGCGGTCCATCTTGCTTTTACCTGTGCACTCCGCGATGACAAACGCAAGGCCCACAATGTGCGGCCTAAGGCCTAGCTATGCCACTGGTTTACAGTAGCAATGGGTAACTCATTTTGAGCAAGGACAAAAAAAGGACTTTTGTTTGCCTTTTTACCACCCACAACACATACGCATATGCTTCAGTCTTATCTTTTTTGTGAGCCTCTGCATACTCACTGCAGTAGATCTTCTCACGTTCACAGAAGCTGACACATTCCCAAACTTATGTAAGGAAAACATTATCAGAAAATGATAAAATATTGAGAAATATGAGGTTTTTAGCGTGCTGCAATCACACAGAGGGATCACTCCCCCTTCCGCTCAAACTTCCTAAACAGAGATGGGCAAATATTCAAGCACTTCTCGATGATTAGCAAATACAGGAGACCATCTATGGAGCTTAACGAGGTGGTGAAGAGTTTTAAGACATTAAATCTTTTGTATTTATTTCTTGTCATGTGTATGCATAAGTTAAACAATTAGTATGCTTATTGTTTTTGAAATAAAATAAAAAGACATAAATTTAGACTCAAAAAAGGAAGAACTGAATATTTATGGAGATCCAGCCCCATCAAGAAGCAATTGCTATGTTTTTATGATTTTGGGCCACATGTACGACTGCTACATTTTGCGAGTTCCTAATTGCAACTTTTTACCATTCGCAATTAGAAGGTCACAAAATGCGATGTACAACAGGGTTTGACACTGTTTTCAGTTCTGAGTGGGTCAGAAATGGACCTGCCTCATCAATATACAGGAGGCATGTCTCAATTTGCGAGCCATTGCGAATCGCTAAAAACACAGAGATGGTGGCGTGCTGGGGACAGCAATCCAACGTGTCTGCGTTTGCTTTTAGATAAGCCTTTTTTTGAGGACATGCAGTCCCTTTTCCTTAAAGGAAATTGGGCTTTTTTCAAAAAAGAAAAATGAAAGGTTTCAGTTTAATTTTTTAAGAGCAGGCAGTGGTCCGTTTTCAGAGCCATTCACAAAAGGGTCCCCTGGGGCCCTTTTCAGTTTTCGATGGCTTACCACCTGCTTGAAGTAGGCGGTAAAAACTGAATGTTTTGCGTGGGCTGCCTGTTGTTTAATTGAGGACACTGCCAGTTAACCACTCCGGGTAGGCTGCACCATGGCACTGCCATGTACAAGATTGACATGAACTAGACACATGAACACGAAATCCAGTGACCTAATACCAGAATCACATATCCACTCTATATGTGGCAACATTACATTTACATTATATTGTCACAGCCTTTAAAATTATAAATTGTGTTATCATCTGTATTATTGCATTTTGAGAAAATCTGAGTGCCACGCTGGATCAATGGGGATAATTCCTTTGCTCTCACACCTCGTTTTTAACCATGTAATTCAGACAATATAGTTAGAGGTTCACTGTGTAAGCATAAGGTCGCCTCTCTGTCTTTATTTACTTATGAAAGGAGAGCAAATCAATAATTCCCGACAATTAAAGAATGGCCGGGTTTCCAAGAGATACTTGGCGGTAAATCAACCAATTCATTGTATTTTCTTGAATGTATGTAGCATTTTTGTGCCATGTAGAGGCTGGCAAATTGCTTGACTCATTCCCAAAATTCTGAACCATACAAGTTGGCAACAAGCTATTGAACATTTTCATAGAAATGCTTCACAGTCACACACACTACTTGTGTATCTCTATGCTCTGTTGCACAATGCCTGTGGTGGGACTGCAGTGTACATTTTTCGCAGTCAAAGAGCATTTACGAAATAGACACCATCAGTTCAACTGCCCTTTGAAAATAACAATTTACAGCATGGATATAACCATTGCAAGCTTTTCTCACTCACAGAATATATGTAGCTTGGGCAACAGTAATGTGTGTTTCCCTGGCACACCTCAACATCAAGCATAAAACAAAGTACATGTCCATCACAACAGAATCAGAGCAAGCTTCCTTCCCTAATAGAACATGACAGAATAGGCCCTATTATGGGTATCATTTATTTATTTATTTTTTTTTAAAACTTATAGAGCGCAAACAAATACCACGAATGGTGTCTCTGCGCTAGGCTGACAGAGAGGCAGACAAAGAGGCAATTCCTTTACATTTATTGACTGAATAGCCAGGTCTTCACTTGCTTTCTAAAGATCATCAGTGACGGCTGCATTTTATTTGATGGGGCAGGGTATTCCAGAGCCTCGAGGCAGCTACCAAGAAGCGTCTGTCTCCCCATGTAACTGTTCTAACCCGTTGAATACAAAGGGATGCAGATGAGGCAGATCTTAAAGCCGTCATCAGAGCCAGCCTTCCTCACACAAAGAAGGAATCAGTGGAACAAGCATCTATGGATGCCGGAACTGGTAGCACAGGGAAAGCAATAGTGCAAGCTTCCTTCATTTTCATATAAGTTGCAGTGTGGATACCCACAGTGTAGTCCTCACTTCATCAAGGAGCAAGTCCAGCATGGCCATCATCAGTGTAAACATCTCCCATTTTAAAGAATAAGCACAGCACGGGCATGACACCTTCAAGCTTCATTTGATGAGGGAAAATGCAGAGCATTGACATCACCAATGCAAGCTTCCCTTGATAGTAGAACATATGCTGCCTGGACATTGCCAGTGCAAGCTTCATTCACTCACATAATATGCATAGAATTAGCACCAAGAGAGCAAGTTGCCCTCCTTCACAGAAGGGTGGAGGACAGGCATCAGCAGGGCAAGCTTTGCTTGCTACAACCACAGGGACACCATGGAGATAAGCGGTGCACACGTTCCTCCCTCTCTGACCATGTTTCACACCCTCCCACACTAGCACCTCATGGGCATCATCTGAGCAAGTCTCCCTCAATATAACAAAATGCATACCTTAGACATCAACATTGCAGTGTTCACCTCATGCTAGAGCAGGCCCAGCATGTCCATCAGAAATGTGTGTTTCCCTCTTAAAGAACATGTGTGACATTAGCGTCACCAGTGCATACTTCCTCTGATAACAGAACATATGCTGCCTGGACATCACCAGTGCAAGCTTCCCTTGATAATTGAACATATGCTGCCTGGACATCACCAGTGGAAGCTTCCCTTGATAATTGAACATATGCTGCCTGGACATCACCAGTGGAAGCTTCCCTTGATAATTGAACATATGCAGCATGGGCCTCAACACTGCAAACTTCCCTTGATAATTGAACCTATGCTGCCTAGACATCACCAGTGCAAGCTTCCCTTAATAATTGAACCTATGCTGCCTAGACATCACCAGTGCAAGCTTCCCTTAATAATTGAACCTATGCTGCCTAGACATCACCAGTGCAAGCTTCCCTTGATAAAAGAACACATGCTGCCTGGAGATCACCAGTAAAAGCTTCCCTTGATAACTGAACATATGCTGCCTGGAGATCACCAGTAAAAGCTTCCCTTGATAACTGAACATATGCTGCCTGGACATCACCAATGTAAGCTTCCCTTGGTAATTGAACATATGCTGCCTGGACATTACCAGTGCAAGGTTCCATTGATAATAGAACATATGCTGCCTGGACATCTCCAATGCAAGCTTCCCTTGATAATTGAACATATGCTGCCTGGACATCTCCAATGCAAGCTTCCCTTGATAATTTTTTATAGGCTGCCTGGACATCACCAGTGCAAGCTTCCTATGATAATTGAACATATGCTGCCTGGACATCACCAGTGCAAGCTTCCCTTGATAATTGAATATATACAGCATGGGCATCACCAATGCAAGCTTCCCTCCCTCACAGACTATGTATAGCATGGTCTTCAAAAGTGTGAGCTTTCCACCCACAGATAAGAGACATAACGCATAAGTAAAAGTGCAAGCTTTACCCCCCCCCCCCACCACAGAGCAAATGTAATATGGGTGTAATGTGAACAGGTACTTCTTGGACATCAGAAATGCAAGCTGTACTCCCTGACATAACAGGTAATGCATGGGTACCAATAGTGCAAGCTTCCCACACCAACGCAAAAGGTAGATCACAAACATTAACATGGTTAAGATTCCCTACCTCAGAAAACTAGAATGGACATCTGTTTTACAAATCTCCTTTTCTCACAGAATAGGATTCATATAGACATCAGAAGTGTACATTTTCTCGTGCTCAGAGAGGTACAGCATGGCAGCAGTAGTAGCTGCGACATTCCCGCACAGATCAGGTGCAGCATTGACATTAGAAATGTAAGGTTCCTCCATTACCGAAATAGGCACACCAAGGACATTAGCAGTGAGCACTTCCCTCACTCTCTGGGCCACTTGGGCAACTGCAGTTTTGGCTTTTATCTTTCTTAGAAAAGGTACAGATTGGAAAGCAGCAGTGCAAGCTTCCCTCACTAGCACAAAAGTCACCGAATGGGAATCTGTAGAGCAATAACCCTCCATTCAACAGACACACATAAGGTATGAGTTCTGCGGGTGAGTGAATCTTTCTTTGCTGTGCCTATGCTGTATCAGCAGTAGAAGCTTTCTTGGTTATCCTAATATGTCCAGTGTGGACATCAGCAATGCAAGCTTCCCTCCTTCTCTGAACATGCAAAGTATCTGCACCGCTTGAGGGTCCATGTTTGATGCCAGTGGCACGTGGAAAGAAAGCTTTACTCACATCCAGAACTGATAACTCATGTTTGTCAGAAGTAGAAGCATGTTTGGTAACAAAACGTTTACAGAATGAACGTCAGTAGTGCAAGTGTATCTGCACTGTTTCAGGGTCCATGTGCGATGCCAGGGACTCCAGCAAAGAAAAGTTCACTCACACCCAGAACTGAGACCTCATGTGTATCAGCAAAAGAAGCTTTCTTGGTTAATCGGACATTTACAGCACGAACTTCAGCAATGCAAGCTTCCCTCACTCAGGATCTACACTGTTCCAGGATCCATGTGTGATGCCAGGGGCACAAGCAAAGAAAACTTCACTCACCTGCAAAACTGGTTCCTCGTGGATCAGCAGCGGAGACATTCTTGGTTAACAAAACATTCACAGCATGACCTTCAGCAATGCTTCACTCACTCTCTGAACAGGTACAGTATCTGACCAGGGTCCATGTGTAATGCCAGGGGTGATAACAGTATTACTTCTGGTCAAAGCCAACCATGTTTTCATGGCATTCTGATGGTTCGACTACCATTGCAAGAAGGTTAAAGCAGCAGTTTTCATAAGGAAGTACTACAAATAATAGAAGATGTACCATCCAGGCAATGAAATGAAAGCACTCTGTTGCAGTTTACTAATCTGTGGCGGACTGTTATAAATTTGCAGAGAATCCACAGTATACTTTCCACCATTTCTTAACAAATGTGTTCAAATAGATTCCTTCTAGCACCAGTATGCCAAAACCTAAATACGTTTTCTGCCAATCCATCATGTTGATTTTGCACAGTGGATTTGAGCATTTATTTTAATCTCTTCTTTTCATTATCATGTGCTATATTTATAGAGATTGTTGTTTCTGTTTCTTACATAGATAGTAGAATTTGGTGTGAAGAGTGGTAAGACATTTAAACATATAGAATGTGAGCTAAATCGCCTGAAAGAGCAGAGCTTGCTGTTGTAAAGCACACATTTGGCATGGCGTAATGCAGCTTCGCCTCATTCTGGATGTAACCCTGCAGTTTGTATTTTGCAAGTAAGTTATAAAATAAAATATTTAAAAAAATATGTATATATATATATTTATGTATATATATTTTTTTTCCACATAAACCGTGCAGAGAAAATGGAGACAATGTGGCGTGTGTAACATACAAGCTTTACATTTTGTTGCTGGCCAAACAGCTCCACAGTAATTACAGAGAGGAATTTAAAAAAGTGGAGATGCTGTTTGTTCATCTTTAGATATGTAGGTGCAAATGCTTTGAGCCGACTTTGGTCCCTGAGCTGGCTGTGAGCCCCACTTGACACCATCCAGTTCTGCAAGACAGGAGCTGGGTTGGTATAAACCCCTTCGCTGCTAGGCCTTTTCCCCTCCTGTGCTAAGCATTTTTTGGCGATTTGGGTCAGTGTGCGCTTAGGCCCCTGTAACATTTTTGACCACATAAGGTATCCATGCCAAATTTGCGTCCTTTTCTTCCAACATCATGGGGATTCTAAAGATACCCAGGGTTTGTGGATTCCCTTGAAGGGGTCTCAGAAATTAAGCAAAATACTGTCAAATTTCTGTTTTTGTCAGAAAAATGGGGAAAACGAGTTGCAAATGCAAGCCTTTGGGTTTTTCCCTGCAAATGTTATCAAAAGAGGGTTTCTGGGGCTGAAATCAGCATTTTCTCAGCTTTTAGGAAAGGACAGTCTTTTGTCAGAGAACTAATATTTTTGACACAGGTTTTGCATTTTTCGGGGACATAGCCTATTTTTGCTATTTTTAGTGCTTTCAACCTCCTTCCAGTTAATGGTAGAAATGAGTTCGAAAGCAATAATGGATCCTGAAAAGCTATACATTTTAAAAAAGTAGACATAATTATGAATTCAGAAAGGGATCATTTGTCTAAATCCGGAAATTAACAGTTAAATATTGGAAAAATTGAAAATTGGTTGAAAAAAACAGCCTTTTGTCTCAACGTTTTCACCTGTAACTTCTTGTAATTTTGTCAACTCTTTGAAAGCAATATACTGTTACATCCGTTAGACCTTCCTGGTTGTCGGGATATACAGGACTTGTAGTTTCGCCAAGAACCCGACGAACCCAGAGCCAAAAACTGAGCAGCAACTTGCAATGTTTTTTTATTATGTACCGGGTATAGAGCAATTATTCTGTGAAAATGTATACTTGGAAACATCGGTGTGAAAGACACCTATGTATTTCTGAATTGGGTACAAATTATAGAGTTTAGAAACAGTATATATTTCCACATTTTCAAAATTGGGAATACTCATACTAGCATGACAATTATTGGTCATTTTTGAAAATGATTTTTTTTTTTACACAATGTCTTTCATTTTTAAGGAAAAAATGCATGAAAACTCAATAGGTAATAACAGTTGATTTACAAATCGGAATTACCCTAAGTCTCCCGATAAAAACGGTACCTCACTTGTGTGGGTCGGCCTTGTGCCTGCGACAGGAAACGGGGCAAAATGCAATGGGTCATACCTCAATTTCGCAGTTAAAAATTGACCCTTTTTTGGCAAAGTGCCTACCTGTAGTTTTTGCTCCCTAGCTCTTCCGGCACCAAGGGAAACCTAGCAAACCTATACATTTTCGAAAAATAGACACCCTGGGGAATCTATGATGGGGTGACTTGACTACTTCCCATCAGGTTCTGTTACCCAGAATTCATTGCAAACCTAAAAAAGTGTAAAACAAAACACATTTTCCCCACATTTCTGTGGTGGAAAGTTAGGAATCTCCGCGGTTCCACAAATTTACTTCCATCGTGCGTTCCCCACAGTTTTCCGAGAAAAATGGTACCCCATTTGTGTGGGTCAGCCTAGTGCCTGGGACAGGAAACGATGCAAAACGCAACGTGGTTACACCTCAATTTTGCAGAGACAAATGACCATGTTTTGGCAAAGTGACTAGCTGTAGTTTTTTAATTCTCGCTCTGCCGGCACCTAGGGAAACCTAGCAAACCTATACATTTTTTAAAACTAGACACCCAGGGTAATTTAGGATGGTGTGACTCCACTGCCTACCACCAGGTTCTGTTACCCAGAATCCCTTGCAAACCTAAAAAATTGGGAAAAAAGATGCATTTTCCTCACATTTCTGTGGTGGAAAGTTCTGGAATCTGCGTGGATCAACAATTTTCCACCCTCCCCGCGTTCCCCAAAGTCTTATGAAAAAATGGTACCTCACTTGCCTGGGTCTGCCTAGTGCCTGCGACAGGAAACGCCGCAAAACGCAACGTGGCCGCACCGCAATTTCGCAGTGAAAACTGGCCCTTTTTTGGCAAACTCCCTACCTGTAGTTTTTTAACCCTTTTTACCCAGAATCCCTTGGAAACCTAACAAATTGGAGGAAAAAAACGCCTTTTCCTCACATTTCTGCGGTGGAATGTTCTGGAATATGCGTGGATCCTCAAATTTCCTCTTACTCCCCCAGGTCTCCCGATAAAAATGGTACCTCACTTGTGTGGGTAGGCATAGTGGCTGCAACAGGAAAAGGCCCAAATCGTGCGGTGGAGACTTAAAAATAACCTATAGCAAAACTACCTTATTTTTGTAGGGGCGGCACCTGAGTTTTTGGGCCGGGGCTCGGCAGCCAACTTGGGAAACTACCAAACCCAAACAGTTCTGAAAATTAGACACCCGGGGGAGTCCAGGGAGGTATGGCATGCGTGGGTCCCCCAACGTTTTCCTACCCAGAACTCCCTGCAAACCTTAAAATAAGGTTAAAAAAACACTTTTCCATACATTTTTGCGTAGGTTTTCCGTGCCGGTACAAATGTCCTACGTCCCAGTGTTCCTCTTGTTCTCCCGAGTAAAATGACACATCACTTGTGTGGGTGGGCCAAATCAGAACAGGCCAAAAATGTATTTTAAAAAAATTGTAGAATTCGGTATTTACAAGAAAGCACCGAGAATTCTACTGTTTTCGGGTCATCCTAGTCACAGGCCTTTGGCCCACCCACACATGTGAGGTATAATTTTACTCGGGAGAACCAAGGGAACACTGGGTAGTAGGACATTTGTGCCGGCACTGAAAACCCTTTGAAAAATGTATGGAAACGTCAGGCTGGACTGTTCCCATGAGGCACAAGGTCAGACTGATTTGCATATAGCAATGTCTGAACTGGGGTGGCAGAGTGGGCTAAAGAACAGTGATGGATTAAACCCAGATCTTTTGACTGGGTGTGAGTGTTTGATTGATTCAGATGCTCCGTCCATCACCACCCCCTTTTGTACCGCTTTTTGGCCGTCATAATTGTGGCAGGGTATGCTCAGACGTGAGTCCCTTGCTCACTTTGCCACTGGATTCAAGCAAGCCGGGCTGAAGACGGCTGGAATGCCAGAAACCGGTCCTCGGAAGCTTGTTTCCGGTCCAGGGAAGACATGGCTTGGCAGTTCGGGCTAGACTGTTCCCATGAGGCACAGGGTCAGACTGATGTGCATATAGCCATGTCTGAACTGGGGTGGCAGAGTGGGCTAAAGAACGGTGATGGATTAAACCCAGATCTTTTGAATGGGTGTGAGTGTTTGATTGATTCAGATGCTCCGTCCATCACCACCCCCTTTTGTACCACTTTTGGAGAAACACTGCACATGTGGAGACACATTTTGAGTGCATATACTTGGAAAAATGTTTATTGGGGAGCAGAGGAACCAAGAGTCACTTAGCAGATTGTGTGGGTTTCATTCTAAATCTCCCCTCTAAAACAGGTCATGTTAAAAGATAACTCAGCTGGAGATTAAGGGCTCTATGTACAATGAAATGGCAGAGGGAGGCGTTAGCCTTCCTCGCTTAACGCCTCTCTCCGCCACTTCTGAAACGCAAGGCTGCACCATATTTACAAGAATGTGGTACAGCCTTGCATTTTCCCCTTGAGTGGCACTAAGTTTAGTAACTTAGCGCCAATGCAGGCACCCTTGCACCTTAGTTCAAGGGTGTCTGCGTGCAGGGGAGGATTGTTTATGTGTAGGAGGGAGACCCTTCCTGCACATAAACAATACTAAAATGCCATTCTGTCACTTTCATGTGTGCTGCTTTATGCAGCCCACATGAAAGTGACAAAATGCGTTTTTTTAGTTTGTTTATGTACAGAAAGGGACACATTCCTGTACATGAACAAACCATGGTATTTTGCTTGTTCCATGTGTGCTGCACACTGCAGCACACACGGAAAAAGTAAAATGAGTAGAAATATTGCATCTCTCCCTGTTTCGCCAACTTAAGAACCATTTTTTACCTGGTCTTAATTTTGGTGATGCCTCTATGTAGGCCACCCTTGTCCATAGGGGGCAGTGTCAAAATAAATGGGTGTTGCGGTGGAACGCCCACCGCAACACCCACTGCCTACCCCTTTCATGCTGACCATAGTGAGCGGGAAAGGGGGTAGCATCAAGCCATGTTAAGTGGCTTAACGCTTATTGTAAATAAGACGCAGCCCCTATCGACACCACAGCATCAATATAGGTGACGTTGTGGTGGCGATAGAGGTTGTTACATATGCCCCTGAGTTTCTAGAGTGTGATTACTCTTTATGATATGTTTGAGTTCTAATCCTTTTACCACTTATTGGAGTAAGCCTTGACTGCTCACAATTGCAAATTTCGAGCGACAAGTTTAGAATCGTCACAATATTAAATCAGTATCTACAAAGCATACTGTCCAGTAAGTACCCACTGCCATAGGACCTGGTCTAACCAGAAAGTTTTAACCAAAGAACTAGGATGTTTGGCATCTAATCACCATGTTTTAAAGCTGAACATGGCCGGAAAAAGAGTGGCAATTTCCTTGGAGAGGCAGCCCCTAACCTTTTCCATCAGACTCACTGACAGCCCAGTGTTGTCTAGTGGACTAGTTGGAGAAATGGAACTAGGAGGCGCTTTTTTCAATCCTTGCCTCCCATTTGGCCACATTTTGTGGTCTTGGGCAATACATTTTCTGAATTTATTGCCAGGGCCATTGGGATTATGCGATTGATTGGCTGCTGCATTTTCTCATAATTATAGATTTACCACCTAATCCATCATCTGCTGCTTTATCTGCAGGTTTTAATAAAAAAACATATTGTTTCTAGCTCAAATGGTTCAAAGGATCCTATTAACACAACAACACGTGTTGCCTTGCAGCAGAAGATCCTTTGAAAATATGGACTGGTTACCTTTCAATGTCTTATCACTAAAATTGAATGTTAAACTGGTACTTATGAAGTGCAACCAATGCCCAGGCAGTGTTCAGTGAAAAAAATCACCAAATATTGAAATAATAATATCATAAAATGTGCTGAATTACGCCGCATAATATGCCATTTTTGGTGCATGATTTACTCATCCCTCCAGCACAATTTGACCCTACTCTACCATATTATTCCAATGGCCCTTCTTCTTACTCTGCTGCTCCCTTTTTGGCAAGATTGGGAGTACATTGATTCAATGTGAAACCTGGCAGTCACCGAGATTTTTAAAAATGTACTGAATAATTCCTGAGAGAAGGGAGGTGCCCAGTCATAAGTACAAGTCATCTAAATGCAGTACAGTGGTAACTATATAGTCTTTTCAACAAGTAGCAGTGTACTGCCGTCCTGGGTCTACTAATTTAACAAACTGTTTGATCTTGGGCATATAACACAATCCGTATGCCTCATCCACTGATCTGACAGTACAGCAGCACTTTGAAACAGGATTAATGTGAGAAATAGCCACCAAAGGGGTACTCCCTGGTTCTAGCACAGCTTGAGGTCCAGTTAGAACCGCACGTCCATAAAGAGCTGAGCTTTCATGTAGCATCTGCCTGCCACCCTCTGTCTAACCAGAAAGTGGCGTTCTGGCTGGAGCTGCCGACTTTATCTGGGGAACCAGGTTCCAGTCTTGGCATCAGCCCAAGATCCTATGATTCTGGGCAAATCACTTAGTTTCCGTGTGCATAAGAAAAGAAAAGAATGTGTCCTTGTATAATGTAACTGGTTCTCATGTTAAGCACTCCAATACCTTCAGGTCGCGTTTGTGGTATACAAAATTTCAAAAAATGCTTTTCATCCCTCATTCAAGGCTGTTTGCATTTAGGGTTGCCACCTGGCTGGTTTTCTCTCCTGTTCTGTTCTGTTTCATGTCCCGGCTGGTACCAAATCACCTAAAACTGTTATTTTTAGGCCTTATCTGTACATATTCAAAACTTCAAATATAAACAGAAAACACATTTAATCGTGCTCTAGAGCTGCAACCATCCCTGAGTAATAATTCAGGTCAACAAAGACAGAAACGACTTGTTATAAATAATACAGATGCTTATGCTTAAAGTGGTAGTCATTAGTTTGTCCCGGCCTTTGCAAACTCCTAAAATAGCAACGAATGGCTTGGATTTTTCTCCTGCGAGGTGACAACCCTATTTGCATCCCAATATTTGAAGCTGATCCTAAACCTCATGGTGCAGGGCCCCTCCTGTGCAGCAACGCCCCCTCCCAGACACTGACAAGCATCTCTTCCAAAGCTCATTAGGGCTGAAGTAGTGAGAGCTGCTTGTCGTACCGAAGGGACATCCCCTGTTCCTGGCAGCGCACCACATGCCTGCGAGGCAGGGCTGGACAGGGATCGCAAATCAGCCCTGGCAATTAAGTTCGACCAGCCTCTGGGGGGAGGGGAGGGTGCTGGCCGAAACTCCGCTGCTGCTTGGGCGTTTGTTATAAGGGGCTGATTACAAAACCGGTCCCCACTAACAAAAATGGCCCCCACCATTCCGGTACAATGGGAAAATGCTGGTGCCCGCTACGGCCAGTCCGGCCCAGCTTCGGGGGCCAGGAGACAAGTGCCCCTCCCCATGGCCTAGCAGCGTTGGAGCATAGGTGCAAGGCCCCCAAATTGGTGGACTGGGTGCAGGGCCCTGGGCCATTGCCCATGCCTATCGCCATCCCTGAGCAGATGATATTTGTCATAAAAGGTTGAGCATTGTAGCTCTGTCACACTTTTATTTTGTATTTATATGGTTGAGTGTTAAGTTCTAGACAGCTCTAAGCAGTGGCTTTGTTTTAACATTAGCAGGTTCCTTGTCAACTGTTCATTTCCACTTAAACATAGTGTATTACTTAGTGAATATTCAGGATTCAACCTCGAATTGAACAAACCATGTAGTCATCACTCACCCTCTACAAATAAATCACACCCTTTTCTTAAGTTCACAGGTTTTTATGCCAAGTTTGTGTCACAGTGGTTCTTTGGGCCTGGGAGATACCAGCCCTTCTCTACAGCCCAGGTCTGCATCCTTTTATTTTGACCCCATTCCGGACTCTTACCTCCGTTCTCGTAAACAGGAAGGTCCTGTGTCGTTCCGGGTGCATCTGCAAAGTTCGCTGGGGTAAGGCCACTGGGACCCGCCATCGTATTGCCTCTGAGAGCCCTGGTACTTCACCTTTCCTGTCCTGATCTCTCTGAACACTGAAGGTTCTGATGTGATACTAGTTGCTATGGCCAGGGTTCTGAGTTGTGACATCACACAGACGATGCCTCAAGCCCTGGTCGCTGTGTACATTTGAAGCCATGGCTTCCCTTGAACATTCTGAACATTGGGACCTAATACCCAGAACCACATTTCCACTCTATAAGCAGCGACATTACATTTATATTATAGTGTCACAGCCTTTAAAATTATGAATTGTATTATCATATTAAACATTGCATTTTGAGAAATATCATGGTGCCACTCTGGGCCAATGGGGATAGTTCCTTTGCTCCCACACCTCGTTTTTAACCATGTAAATCAGACAGTAACAGTTAGAGCTGTATGGTTTAGGCATAATGGTGCCTCGCTGTCTTTATTTACTTATGAAAGAAAATTAAATCAATAATTCATTCCAAGGGTCATTTGGTGCCCGATTAACTAATTCATTGTACTTTTGTGAATGTATGGAATATTTATGTGCCATGTAGAGGGTGGAAAATTGCTTGACTCATCCCCAGAATTCCTAACCATCCATACAAGTTGGCAACAAGCTATTGAACATTTTCATAGAAATGCTTGACAGTCACACACACTACTTGAGTATCTCAATGCTCTCTTGCACAATGTCTGTGGTGGGACTGCAATATACATTTTTCTCAGCCAAAGAGCAGGTACGAGCTGGCACTTACAAAGAATTACTTCAGCTATAAGGATCAGCTCTACCTCCAGGTGTCTGGGACATCCATGGGGGCTACAATGGCACCCAGCATAGCTTGTATCTATGTTGGTCAGTTTGAGGAGCACGTCATCTATCATAACAGCAATCCCTTCCAGGGCCATCTCCGGCTCTGGAGGAGGTATATAGATGACGTGCTGTGCATCTGGACGGGATCTGAAGAACTCCTTCTGGATTTCCTGAACTGGCTTAATGTACAAGATGACAACCTCAACTTCACCTGGTCTTATGATAGACACAAGGCAGTGTACCTTGACCTCGACATTGAGTACAATATGGGCACAATTAACACCTGTGTACATCAAAAGCCCACAGATAGGAATTCCCTACTGTCTTATGATTCCTTCCATCCCAGGGCATTCAGGGACAATCTGCCCGTGGGGCAATTTCTGAGGTACAGATGCAATTGCTCCAATACCAACACCTTTGTGGAGCAATCGGAACATCTAGCATCTAAGTTGACCAACAGGAACTACCCGAAGAAGATAGTAAAACAGGCAAAAAAGAGAGCTCTTAATACCCCAAGGAGCGCTTTATTGGAGAAAGTGGTGAAGCAAAAGGAAGACTGTGTCCCAGTGGTCATGACATATGACCCAGTGGCCACAAAAATTCGTCAATCAATACGAAAGCATTCGTCAATTCTTTCTAACAGTGAGTTTCATATGCCACCACCCAGATTTGCTTTTAAGAGGGCGGCCAACTTGAAAGACAGACTTGTACATTCGAAGAGCCACGGAACACGTCAGGACTGTAACTCCACTATACCCAATGGCCACTTTCCATGTGGAACATGCTCTGTGTGTCCAATTACCAAGAAGAGCAAAAGTGTGACACTCGTCTCTGGCAGGGAGTGGTTTCAAAATCAATTTAGCAATTGTAATTCTACACAGGTGATTTACAGGCTAACATGTCAGTGCGGACTCCACTATATAGGGCTCACGTCCCGGAAGATCAAGGTGCGCATACAGGAACATCTGAGTACCGTCAAAGCGGGCAGACTAACCACCAAACTTGTGCAACATTGTTTCACTGAGAAACATACATTTAATTGGACAGTGCTTGAAAAAATCAAGGGTTCCCCGCAGAACATTGAAGGCATCCTTTTGGCGAAGGAAGCACGCTGGATTTACAGCGAGAAAACTGACAGGATAGGGCTCAACGAAACTATAGAGTGGAACAGGATAAAACTATGAGGGACATTTCGCACTGTTTTATCCCTTGCTTTACATTGACTGTACCAGCGCACATCAATAGTAATACTATGAGGGACTTTCTGCTTTGTTATATCCCTCTCTTTACATTATCGGTACCAGAGCACCTCAATAGTAGGAGGTGGTATTGTTAATTTTTGTGCCTATGCACTAGAGATTCTCCTTTACATCCCTAATCTAGTAGAGATCTAACTGTCAAGTCTTAGCACAGGGCATATGTAGAGGGCCTGACTGGTTAGTTTCTATGAGGAATAACAATGAAAGTGCTATTGGTACTATGTCCTGGCAGTAGGATGAGTTTAGTAGCCCGTTTGACATATGTGTGAGCACTGCAGGAAACGTATAAGCTGTGCTGGGTTCTGGGTTGCATTGACTCTTTTAGAGAAACAGTTTTCATAGAAATCTGAAAAACATCTATACCATTGTTAATTTCGGGGTTCTAGTTGCCCAATAGTAGTTGATAACGCTGTACCAAGCTCGACAGTGCAGCACCTTGTGGGGTTGCTGTATGATATATGCCTGGCTGCATACTTGGAATATGACTAGGCTAAGATGGCCGCCACGCTCTGATCCGCGCTCACGTGGTGTACTGAGGGGCGTGTCCTCGCACACCGAGCGTTTGTAAACAGCCGGCAGAAGTTACCGGCACGGCTGAGAAAGGGAGTCTTCTGAGCTTTTAGACGGTGAGGAGCAGACACGCGGATGCAACCTCGTCAGGGAAGTACTAAAATCCTGTAGTTTGTGAGCGTGTTTCCGCGTGAATGTGGTTCCACTTTGGGCATGATTTGGAGAGCCTGGTGAGTTTCCTGGGTAAATCGGGGTGTTGTCAGTATCCATTACGCCATGAGGCGTGTCCCGGCAGACTTATTCCTCATTACAACACCATGGGGCTGGTCCCGGCAGACTAATCTGGCATTCTGATAACATGAGGCCAGTGTGGCTGATGGGCAGCATGGATGTATGTGCCTGCGCATACCTTATGAATTTGAAAGGCTGTGTGCCCGGCATGTTGTATGCTGTTTGGCCCCGTTTGGGAGACGTGTTGTCACTGGATATGTGTGACCCTGGCAACATCATTTTTTAAGTTGTTTGGAGTATGTACCATGCTAGGCAGCAGTACATTGTCCATTGGAGATCATCATACAGGTCCAATCTCATGGTGTCCTTTTCTTTTGGCAGATTGCTAATTAGTCCAAGGATCGAGTGATACTTCAGGTTAACAGTACCCAGAGACCTTGTTGATACCTGAGCAGCCGGTATGAACAACTTGGCTGACTCTTGGTAAACACCCCACACATTATACTATATTATATTATACTGTGTTTCTTGCCACCCTAGGGTTGATGTGTTTTTAAATATGCCTTTATCTGTTCTCCCCTGGCAGCAATTTTTAGAACTAGTGTCCAAAAGAGTGAAGTGGCAGCAATCGAGTGCAGCACTGATGAAACTGCTAAACGTAATATAGCAGTGAAACATGTCGGCACTGGCAATAGGTAATGGTATGCATGACTAGCTACCAGACTTTTTATCATTTAAGAGCACACTTTCACCGCCCTATGAATAAAATTGGTTAAGGGACTGCTGTGCAGTGTGTGTTTTTAGCACTTTGTTACTTGTGTTTGTTTGTCACCAGCAGAATTTTCTGCACTTCACTTTTTGTCACTTTATATGTTGTTTGTTTTGGACACTACTTTTCTTTCCTCTCACTTTTCTTTGAGAAGCAAGTGATCACCGATGATGAGACAGGGGCCTGTCTGGAAATTTCATACCAGTTACCCCGATGGTGGTGTTTCCGTGAGGGGTCATTTGCTTCTCGCACATATTTTCTCACTATTATGAGGAATGTCTAATTTTTGTAGTGGACATATGTGATCAACTACTTTGTTGTTGGCTCTCTGAGAGTGGATGTTCTGAGGTGTTGCCTGGGAGAACAGGTCTTTTATTTCAAGCGTAGCATTAGTGCAGTACCTCCTTATAAAGTTTATGAGAGCGTAGTGGGGATAAGGTTTCCATTAGACTCCCATTGTTGTCACTATTATAATAGCACGCTATCGGACTGGGTCTTTGTTTTGAATTAACGAAATAGACACCATCAGTGCAAGTGTCCTTTGGAAATAACCATTTACAGCATGGATATAACCACTGCAAGCTTCAGTCACTCACAGAATATATGTAGCTTGGGCATCAGTAATGTGCGAGGCCCTCTTACACAGACCAGGCACAACTCAACATCAAGCACCAAACAAAGAACATGTCCAGCACAACAGAATCAGAGCAAGCTTCCTTCCCTTGCAAAACATGACATAACATGCCCTATTATGGGTATCAGTAGAGCCAACCTTCCTCACACAAATAATGAATCAGTGGGTCAAGCATGTATGAATGACAGAACTGGTAACACAAGGAAAGCAATAGTGCAAGCTTCCCTCATTATCATATAAGTTGCAGTGTGGATACCTACAGTGTAGTCCTCACTGCATCAAGGAGCAAGTCCAGCAGGGCCATCATCAGTGCAAGTGTCTCCCTTTCAAAGAATAAGCACAGCAAGGGCATGACACCTTCAACCTTCCTATGATGAAGGAACATGCACAGCATTGACATCACCAATGAAAGCTTCATACCCTCACAGAATATGCATAGAATTAGCACCAGGGGAGCAAGCTGCCCTCCTTTACAGAAGGGTGGAGCACAGGCGTCAGCAGTGCAAGCTTTGCTTGCTACTACCACAGGGACTCCATGGAGGTAAGCGGGGCACAAGTTCCTCCCTCTCTGACCATGTTTTACATCTTCCCACACTAAGCACCTCAAGGGCATCAACTGAGCAAGACTCCCTCACTATGACAAAAGGTACACCTTGGGCATCAACATTGCAGTGTTCACCTCATGATAGAGTGGGCCCAGCATGTCAATGAGAAATGTGTGTTTCCCTCTGTTAAAGAACATGTGTGACATTAGCGTCACCAGTGCAAACTTCCTCTGATAATGGAACATGTCCTGCTTGGACATCACCAGTGCAAGCATCACTTGATTATTGAACATATGCTGCCTGGACATCACCAGTGGAAGCTTGCCTTGATAACTGAACATATGCAGCATGAGCAACACCAATGCAAGCTTCCCTCCCTCACAGACTATGTATAGCATGGTCTTCAAAAGTGTGAGTTGTCCTCCCGCAGAGAACAGACATAACAAATGAATAGAAGTGCATGCTTTACCCCCCACAGAGCAGATGCACTATACTCATCCTTTGTGGGGTGTAGGTGGTCCCTGAACGGTATTAGACACCCACGTATGTGATCTAGTTCGCCTTCCATGGGTTTGGACCCCACCCGCTCCTGTTCGGCCACCTCCTGTTGGCATTCAGACACCTGGCATTGGGATGCCATGTGTGAGTCGGTAAGGTGTTGGGAGTCAGCCGTGCTTGCGGGTGCTTCCTGCTGTGTGATCTGTTGCAGGGTCTGTGTTCCCCTGGTCCTGGTGGTGCATTGCGTGTGTTGTCCATGGGCTGTTGTAGGGCGTCAGTGTAGAAGGTGTGGTTGTCCTCTCCGGCATCACTGATGAGTGGTGTTCTCTGCTCTGCTGGAGGTGTTGTATGTCCCTCTGCAATGTGAAGGGTAGATGCATGTTGACATTGTGTTGACATGTATGTTGGCCCATTGTTCTTGTTTACATGCAGACTGTATGACAATGTACATTTTGACCATTTGGGAGGTGCTGGATTTGGGCATTAATTTAACATCTGTAGATTGTATGAGACACTCGAACAGGACATATGCAGGCTTTTCCCCTACATAAGGTTTAAGGAGAGCGGGGTATTTGAACCTGCGATGCAGAAGATAGCTTGTGCTGTTTCCATTAAAAAATCATCCAATATTTTTTATAATTTTTATTTATAATTATAGTTATGTTAATGGGATTAGCCACCATGTATAATACATTGCAATGTGTACATGTGTATGTAATATATATATATATATTTTTTTAGATTGATTGCTCAACGCTTTGTGTGTTGGGAGTAAGCTGGCATGATGGGTTGACTGCCCATTTATTTATCTATTATTCTATTTAGTTTCCTTTTTCTGTCCGTCCTCTGTGTGGGATATGTATATTTTTCATATAAATATAGCCTGTTAAATAGACATTGGGCCACCTCCTGTATTAATTGAGAATGTGGCTTTCGGTGGGCTGTTATAGTAGTTAGCATTCTTTCAATATCAATTTTATATATTGGGAACATATGTAATTGTTAGTATTTTTTGAGACCGTAGTATTTTCTAAGGGAATATGGGAGCGCAGATGATTTTAGCGTGCTTTTTCCTGTATTACCTGGTAGGACGATATACAGGAATGCACCGTTCCAATATGGCGGATTTCCAATTGTGGGCAGTGATTTTCTGAGTCGATTTACACTGTGAGTGTAGTCCCATCTCCAACGAAGGGAAGAGAGATCCCCCGTATACTGCCGCGCACGTCCAAAACTTTAAGCAGATGCACTTTAGCGGCCGTTGATAACAGAGGTGGAGCAACGAGGGATTTTAGCCAGATTTACTGAACAGATAAACAACCCGTAAGTGATTATTCTACTGAGCCAGTGAATTGGGAGTGAGGGGACCGTTTTATTTACTTAAAATTAGCTGGATTTGAGTATATTTTTTGTGTCATTTTTATGCAGGTTTAAATTGGGATTCATGTGATTGAAGAACATACGTGGAAGTGATTCATTAAAAGAATACACAGAGTGGATGTCCCATTCCATTGATAGGGAGGTAAGAGCTGCCCCGTTAATAGCCACATGTATTGGATTTATTCTGGCTTGGAGAGATGGGCACTCAACTTACTCCACTTGCTCACTTATTACTCTTACGGTACTGTACCCTGGGCGCTGAGATATATATTTGACATGATATAACCCTTTATCCCGATCTTTAGGATTATGTAAGTAAGTAGTCTTCCTTGAGCGCTTTTCATTGTACTGTGGCTCTAAGGCAGAGGTCTTCAAACTTTTGTCGGCTGAGCCCCCCCATCTAACCCTTTTTACACGTTGAGACCCCCCACCAGCCACCACCACCTTCTGACAAAAATGTTCTGGAAGCTGGTACTATGCATCATTGATGGCCATTCCCTCCTGCAGAGCCCAGGTCATATAAGGTAAATAATATTAAATAAAGTAAGAGTGTTTAAGAAACTAAAGTTTTATAGTGCTTGTGCTTAATATAAAAGTCAAACGAAAAGTCTCAAAGAAAAACTTAGCGCAAAAAATTACATTGGTGCTTTATTTTTCACATAAAACACAAATTTAGGATAGATTAGTAAAAACACTCCCAAAATACAGGTGAGGAGTATGCCTGTGTTTCTCCACAGAGACAGACAATGTGTGGATATATTCTTGCTTTTGCCATCCTCAGGTTGTGCTCCACTTCCAGTCTAGAGCAGTACCTGGAAACGGGAGTGCTCACAACATTTTGTAATATATTTTCTTCAGTTTTATATAGAGTGAACATGACCCAATGGTAGTGGAGCACTTTACAGGAGCATCTTTTACATTACACAGACACACATTCATTTTTGTAAACACAGGGAGATTAAGTGATTTGCCCAGAATCACAGGATGTTGAGAAAACACCAAGAATTGGTTCCCCAGTTCCACGTTCATCGGCTCTGGCTGTTGCACCACATCCTTGAGTACCCGCCTTATGACAAGAGGATATCCAAGAAGATTGGTCAAAAGAGCCTAGAAAAGAGCTTGGTTCGGCCCACGGGAGACTCTACTAACCCCCTGTTAGACCTGGCACCTTGGCGTGAGTTTCCCTTCCACTTTTTGCTGTTGTGCCTCAGATGTTTTTGCTGGTGTCCGCCGCTCAGGGCACTGTGCCACGGCCAATCCGTGCCGCAGTGCAAGTGCTCCCTATGTAAAGTGTATATGTGATTGATTTCCATGATTGGTTCATTGGATTTACTGTCAGTCCCCAGTAAAGTGCATCAGGAGTGCCAGGGCTTGTAAATGCCAATGCTGCTAGTGGGCCTGCAGCACTGGTTGCGCCACCCACAGAAGCAGCCTGTTAAAATGGGTCTAGGGTCTGCCATTGCAGGACCTGCGTGCAGTCTGGTACTGTCATGCTGGCTGGGCAAGTGCACACACTTGCCAGCCCCTAAACCTTCCCTTGACTTCATATTAGTCACCCCTATGGTAGGCCCAAGGGCAGGGTGCATTGTAAGTATAAGGTAGGACATGCTCTGATGTGTATGGCATGTCCTAATAGTGAATTACTGCCAAATTCATTTTTCACTATTGTAAGGCTACCTGTTCCCTTTAGGGCAGATGGGATGCTGGAATTATTACACTCTATAATCCTAGCAGGCTCAGGGAACATGGTAGAAAGTAAAGTTTAGTATGCCTGAACTCATAATATTAAAATACTTCTTTTAGTAAAGTTTATTTTAATATCCTGTGTTTGCAAATGCTACTTTTAGAAAGTTGGCATTTGCTTGCCTAGCCATTTCAGCCCGCCTCTGCTGGGATGTGTATCTGACTGTCTGGGATGTGTGAGTGACAGGGCTGGGGGATGACAGGTGGTGAATGCAAGGATTACACCTTAGTGGGAGGTAGGAGTGCCCCTGGACTCTTAATAGGGCTGTGCTCTCCCACCACAATGCTGGCTCCGCCCCCTGGGGAGCGACTGATGACTCAGTGCTTCGCCCTCCCTTGGCCAGTTGCGGGCTATCAACAAGGTACTCCTGGCTGCCCCTGGCCACACAATGCTGGCTCCACCTCCTGTGGAGCGTCTGATGTGCCTGCCCCTCACACTGAAAGCAGAAGCCAGATTACACTCCACAAAGTGCTCAGAGACTGAAAGAAGGTATGCCAAGGCCCCCCTGGCCTGAGAAGACAAAAGAAATGCTGTATAAAAGTAGGAGCCCTGCTCCTTGTAAATCAGAATCCTGTTTCCCACAAAGAACCTCTGCCCGACTAGAAGGAGAAGACGATGCTGGAAGGACTTGCCTGCTGCTTGCCTTGCTGAGGAAGGAGAGGAAAAGACTTGATGAAAAGACTTTGCTGATTTGTGCTTGAAACTTTCTCCAAGGGCTTGACTGAGCTTGCCCCCTGACCTGAGCCACAGGACCATCTGGCTCAACCTGCTCTCTGCTCATCTGCCGGTAAATTGTGAAGCTTCCTGCCCCCGCCGGAGCTGTGACCTGGGTGCCCCAGATCTCCTCGAGGCCGTGACCCAACTGTGTCTCCCCGTCCCCGCCGAGGGAGAGCCCCGCTCCGCCGAGCAGCCCTCCCCCCGCTGTGGGAGATCACCGGGTCACCCCACCCCCTGTCTGGAGACTCGCTGCAGTATCCTTGGTGCCCCCCAGCCCCTCCTTGAGGCCGTGATTGACTGCATTTCCCTGTCCCCGCTGAGGGAGAGCCCCGCTCCACCGAGCCGCTCTCCCCCCGCTAGGGAAGTCACTGCATCACCTCGCCGTTGGAGCCCCACTGATGTGCCCCCCCCTTTTGTGCACACTCCCGCCTGGAATCTCCGCCGGACCCCCAACAGACCCAGAGGACAGAACCGCCAAAGTTCGGAAGCCTCGGGCACCAGCCTCGCTCTAACTGAGAGCCGCTGGGCGCCTCGCGTCTGCCTTCGTGGCGAAGCAACGCCGTAATCTCTTCATCGGGCTCGGGCCCGCTACGTTCGCATTTCCCCGCATCTGCCATCATACAGACTTCTTGAGGTATTGTAGCCCCCCCCCGCGGTATGAGCCACCCTTCCAGCAAGGCTCGCACCGCTCTGTGTCCCGAGGCCACACCCCCTGTGAGTCCCGCAGCTTGTACCTCGAGCCGCGGCACGAGCTGCCCCTCCAGCGAGGCTCGCACCGCTCCGTGTCCTCAGGGTCCCTGGCAAGCGCTGTCATCTGCGCTCCCTCCGGTACGACTCGTACCTCCTTTCCCGACCCGACCGTGCCGTACGCGCCCCACGCGGGAAGCGTGAGCTTTGGCAGGTCAGGCCCGTAACTCGAGCCGGAAGCGTTCAGGAGCGCTGGGAAGTCACTAGACAGAGGGGGACTGTGTGAAGGGGCGCTAGAAGGCGCATCGAAAGAACTGTGGCATTTTGAAGAGAACTCAAACATTCTTGTTGAACCATAAGTAAGAAGAACATTTGCCAATTTACAACCTGTGGCCCAACCTATAAAAACGTTGTTGGTCTTGTAATAAGTCTGAACTGCTCATATATATATTTTTACATAAAGGAACGTATTTTGATATAATACCTGCCTGTTGTCCATTTGTGGGGGGATTGGTACATTTTACTGTGTGTGCTGCTACAAATGCTTAACTAATAACGCCTGAAGAATAGCCTTGGCTGCTCACGCCACGCACCTAGAGGGTGAGCAAGGGTAATTCTAAGGGGTCATCCTTCACCCTGACTTAGAGGAGAGGGTCCCTGCTTGTCACAAGTGAAAGCTTGCGCCAACCAGAGACCCCCAATTCTACCCCCACCCCCCCCCCCCAGAGAGAGAAAAGACTTATCATCACAGAGAATATTGTGCGTAACAACTTTCTCCACCAGAAGCAATGCTATTAAGAAAGAAAGTTATCAACAAACATTGGGACTTAGTGTAGGACAAAATTGACTAACCTAATCCACCCATGACCTCCTTCAAAAAAGCGATGAATGTCAAAGATCATGTGGTTTACTCCCTTTTAGAAACTGCTACTGAACAGACAATTCAATCACTTTGGAACTCACCACCGGTAAAGGGGCAATACAAGTGTGGATACTGCAAAGCATGCCATACCACCATTTCTACCAAGAATTTTACGTGCACAGAACACACAATTGCTCTCCACTCCTTCACCAATTGCAACTCAATGAACGTCATCTATGCGATAATCTGCCCATGTGGATCGTTCTATGTGGGCCAGACACAACAGAAGAATAGGGCGAGAATTCTCCAACATCAGAGCAGGATCCGATATTCTGTCCCAGGGTCTCCACTAGTTGAACACTTTGTAACAATGTGTCATAATCTGGTCCAACTACAGTGGCTGGTAATAAAAAAAGCAGAAATAGGGCCAAGAGGGGGCAACCTCACCTCGATCTTGAATATCCGAGAATCCAAATGGATGGTGCGTCTGGACACCAGTGCCAACGGCCTAAACGAACAGGAACCCAGCAATGTGCAATTGGCATGCCTCAACACTGAATAATGCCAAATTGAGCTACATGACACCACATTTCATTATGACTATTCCCAGCAAACATACCTATGTACATGTGTGTGTGTGTGTGTGCTGCAGTGTGCCACGGGGATCAGGGACATGTGATAGAGCGCGCAGGTCACCCGGCCCTACAGACTGCCAGATTATCACGCACTTGGGCCCATGTATGTGTTTGAAAACCCCAATTTACATGTCGGGTGATTTTACACGCTACTATCAGTATTGTGTGTGTGTCTCCTGTGACACTTTTGTCATGGTACCTGACTTACAACAGGTACTTACTCCTCCTGATGGATCAGGAGCACGAGGGTAGGTGATAACACTTCAAAAATACACTACTTATTTATTCAATCAACATTTGATGTACCTTTTAGAATGACCACAGCCACCTGAGGCGTTTTGAGGGTTTTTATATATCAAATTTAAAGTGACAAGATTATGAGACAGATGCTGATAAAAACATCAATAAGCAGAATCAAAAAGATGAAATAGCTATGCAAGAAGGCTAACACCATTTAGGGTAAACAGAGTTTTCTAAAGGGTATGGGTAACAGGGAACATGCTATTCAGTTTTAGACTTAAACTAGGGATGGCAAGTTTAAACCACATCAGTCAGTGAATTTCTATAGCCTATAAGTAATTCAGCCCTAATCCTATTCTATCTAGCTAAAGTCTTATTGCAACTTCTAAAGTTCACCACACATTAATAATTCAGGAGAAACAGTTCAAATACATCCTAAGGGACGGGAAAAATAGGAACATACTAATAAACAATTTGCAAGTGCATCAGAGGAAAGATTAGAGCAAAAATTAGGTGCATAGAGGCTTTATTAAGAGCAGAAGGAAAGGGATAGAATGACGGACACCCACAGGTAATCTTTACCTAGGCAAGAATGAAGACTAACCCTGGCCACGGGTCAGTTTCGGGAAGGACGAGGACAAGGACCCTCAAGGATTTAGGATACCAGTAGGTGAGCAGATAGCAGCTCACGGAAACCAGGACAGGATACCCCTCAGGTTCTGGGTCAGGACTGGGCTCACCAAAGGGCACGACCAACCCCCACAGCTTCGGATGCAACGCCTGCGTTACCCCCTCACTGCACGGAATCCGCCAATAACCCCGATTGGGTTCTCGAATCCCCAGCCAAAGGGCTTCGCCAGCACTTAAGACTATTTCCACCCCTTGGAGTTTGTGGAAAATTCGGACAGAGCGCTCCGCAGCTCTCTGTATCAATCACCTATAGAGTCGTGGGGTCAGTGACAGGTCTGCTACTCGGACAAGTCGGACAATTTCTCCCTAACTGACTAGGCTAGATATACTATTCTGGGGTTCCCAGACCACCCACAAATGTTGCAAATAACAGGGTCCTAACTTAAGATTGGTCGGGAGGAATGATTAGGTCACCTTTACCTCCCAAATTCTACGTTCACACGATTAATATTTATTTTTAATACCCGCCCCCCTGAGTTCATGTTCCCAGGCATAGGAATATGGAAAAACAATGGGTGTATACAGCAGTTTGATACATTGTTGCACAGTTCAAGGTAACTGTCAGCATCTTTGACAAGAACCTAGGTAGGTTCTCAGGCGCATCTTGCTTCAGAAGCCAGCTGGCTGAGATTTGCTTCTGCGCAGTGTGGGTTTTCCCTCATTACGTGACGGGGTCTGAACGGGTTACAATATGGAGTCGGGTTCACATACCCAGGCCAATGTATGCGTGGTACATGAAAAGTAAGCGAAAACAAATTAATATCACAGCAAAACAGAACACACTGTACACCATAATTACCTACACTTCACCCCTTACTTCATAATAAACTATAGCAATTAATAATTAGTGCGAGAATAGACAGAAATGCGAAGCAGCATGGGCAAGCGCAGAGCATGGTTGGAACAAGCGGGCAGGTCAGCTACAATGCGCATGAGCGGACTTTTCCCTCCAAATCTGCGAGTGCGTCACATCACATGGGTATGACCGACGCATGCGCAGACTGAATTTCTGCGAAGCGGCCATTTTACAATATGCAAGCGGTGTTACTGTTAGTATACACATAGGCAAGCATCTCTAGGACACCCGCGTGTACTGGAAAAGTGGAATATTAATGACGAACAGGGTTGTTTAGTATTTATTACAAGTGTACTCGAGGTTCATATGCAGAGCAGGTTGCATTAGGCGCAAACTTCCACTCCATCAATCCCCTCTTTGATGATATTTACTATCATCACTACCAATGGAAAGAGATGCCAACTTCAATCTTCTTACATCTCACTCATTTCAATTTCCACAAATTTATTATTATGCCGTTTGTCTGCAGCTTTATTTGGGTGGGATTCTCTAGCTTTTTTATAGATCTGGCTCCTTAATTCTTCTAATTCGAGTTCATCCACATTCCGTTTCACTCCCCTCCTATTTACAGTGTACTTTTTTTCTGCATTTTTGGCATTTGCAGCAAATTATTATAATGAACACAATCAAACTTATTCCAGCTATTGGCATCAGTATTTTACCTACTAGACTACGGCCTACATTAGTGAACCAACTACCTACAGAAGAGAGACCATCAGTCAGTCTCTTCCAGGCACTGTCAACCTCCAATGGTTTAAGTTCTCTTTCCAAATTAGTTATATTTTGCACATATTTTTTAATTTCCACGCTTTTATCTGGAATGTAAGTGCAACATTGTTGCACCTTCAGCATTCTACAGACTCCGCCCTCTTTTGCCAATAAGGTATCAAGAGCAAGGCGATTTTGCAAAACCATTGATCTGATCGCAACCATTTCAGTATTGACCAACAGGAATCCAGCAGCAGTGTCAGTTGATAACCGATCCACTACTGTAGATAATTTGCAGATACGGTGAGTATTCAGAACTACCCCCATTCCAGGTATCAGTACGCTAAAAATATCACCTATAATTTCTCCTACACTCTCACGTTTACCACGCACCAAGCCATTAGTGTCTTCATTGCTTCCAGCAGCGTTAGTCAAATGGTATATTTTCGGGAAGACAATGCAAAAGTAGCAGCTTCCATACCAGTGATCCAGTAATTTGAAATAAGCCTTGTTTCCACATATATAATAAATTCCAGGAAACACAGGTTCTGACCCATTTTTGAAACCCCAACCTCCAATTACCTTGTAATTATGGTCGCATTCGCTGGAACCGATGAATACATTGTTGAGGTGACATTTAAATGTGATCGATTTCTCATATGGTGAAAATGTAGTCCATCCTCATCTGGTGCTTCTACGTCATGTCGTGTTTGTCTCAAACTAACTGAGTTGTCATGTCTTTCTACACTTAGTGGTGTTTCTTCAGTATGTACAACTACTGGATCTGGGTTCATGGGTTTAGTAGGGTACAGGTTAGGATCTTTACTTTGTTATAATAACTAGTCTTTTCTCTATGAAGACAAAGTTTCCCCTTTCGTTCAAAATCCAACAATAGCGCAGGATTTGCATCGCCATTTGAGGTGCCTTCCATGTTTTCTGCCCATTTAGGAGTTTGCTGTTTCTTATCATTAGCCTTTCTTTGGAAACTCTCCCTTCTCTTTTCTGCCATTTTCAAAAACATCTTTTCTTGCTCATGTAATGAGCAAGTCAAATTATCTCTTCGAGCTTCATGTAAGTCTATGTCACCTATAGTCAGAAAGTATTCTCCCATGTATCTAGTTACCTCGCTTCTAATATGCACAACGTTCAGGTTCCCTCGAACAGGTAGTTCAGAAAAAATCACGTCAGTGTTTGAATAGTAGTACTGTAATGTGCTCCTATAAAATAAGCTTGCTAATATACTACAGGAAATCCCATAAGTCAGGGGTAGATGGTGGTAAGTCACGCCTTCAGCTACAGAAGTAGGTAGCTTCATGCAGACATAGCAATCTTCTATTTCCATAGCTTCTACGTAATGCACTAAAAGATTTGCAAAGACATTTAAATGTGATCGATTTCTCATATGGTGAAAATGTAGTCCATCCTCATCTGGTGCTTCTACGTCATGTCGTGTTTGTCTCAAACTAACTGAGTTGTCATGTCTTTCTACACTTAGTGGTGTTTCTTCAGTATGTACAACTACTGGATCTGGGTTCATGGGTTTAGTAGGGTACAGGTTAGGATCTTTACTTATCATAAAAGGTATAAAGACTGTTAGTCCTATCCAGATTACTATAACTATTGCTACACTGCATAGGCATATTTTACAGCAAGTTTTGCAACAATTCCCTTTTGGTCTTCCATTTACACTTGAATCAGACATTTTTGTTTCTGGGACTTTTTAACCCCTCTTTGTTTCGTTTCAAGAGGCTAACACAGTTTCACCTTTCAGGGTGGGTCTTCTACCTCAGAGTTGTGATCCTCAACGGAATCGTGATCACTGCGGTCACTTTCTTCAGGGTCGTCAATTTCTTCCAACACCAAAAAGGTCCATTCAGGACTTCGATAGTTCTTGTTTGCTTTCTTAAACCTGATGCTGCGTCTATTTTGCTGAGCCTCGTCCCTTTGTCTTTCACTTGCAGCCTTTTTTCTGTCTTCTAATTTTTCCTCTACAGTTTTCAGTCTTAGTTTTAGTCTCTTTATATATCTTGGTCTCTCCTGTTTTCTAGGCCTCTTAGTGGTTGAGGATACTTTGCCTTCCTCGTGAATCCCCTTGTTCTCACTTTGGTGTGGCACTATTGTATTGGCACCGTCTTTTTCCTCTCCTGTCTGACTAGGTCCAGGTCTTTCATTAGTTTCTTCTGCCTGGTTTCTAAGCTTGTCTTGTTCAGTTATGGTCTGTATTTGATCTTGATTTTCAACCAGCTTGGATTCTGGTTCCTGAACACGTTCGTCTGTTTCTATCTGTTCCTGTTCATGCACCAGCAGCACCCACCTCAAGTGCATCCTGCTCAACACCCGCTCCGTCCACAGACACGCCATCGAACTCTGGAACCTTCTAGACGCCACAGCCCCTGACGTTGCCTTCCTCACGGAGACCTGGATGAACGCCTCTTCAGCTCCCGACATCGCCATCGCTATCCCAGAGGGCTACAAGATCGTCCGGAGGGACCGAAACGCCAACCAGATGGGAGGAGGCATCGCCATCATCCACAGGAGCACCATCCGTCTCACGACCAGCACCGACAACACCCTGACCAGCGCCGAACACCTGCATTTCCAGATCCACACCAACCCGAACACCACCCTCAGAGGCACCCTGATCTACCGACCCCCTGGACCACGCACGCAATTCAGCGAGGACATCGCCGACTTCGTCAGCCCGCATGCCCTCCCCTCCGCTGACTACATCCTCCTGGGAGACCTCAACTTCCATCTGGAGAACAACAACGACCGCAACACCAGCACCCTGCTCGACAACCTCGCCAACCTGGGACTCAAGCAACTGGTGTCCACCCCCACCCACCTCGCCGGACACACACTCGACGCAGTCTTCTCTTCCAGCACAGACATCGACTTCAGCCACGCCACAGAGCTTCAATGGACGGACCACAGCTGCGTCCACTTCACCTTCAAGAGAACGACGACCCACCAACACCAGCAACAGGCCGCCCGCAGAAGCTGGAACAAGATCACAGCAGACCAGCTCGCCACCTCCCTGAGCCAGCACCCTCCTGCCAGCTCAGCGAACCCCAGCCAGGCCGCCGACAACCTCACGAAGTGGATCAGCAACTGCGCGGACGAACTCGCCCCACTGAGGACCCCGCCTAGCAGACCCGGGAGCAAGAAGGCCCCATGGTTCACCGACGAACTCAAGAGCTCCAAGAAGAACTGCCGAGCCCTCGAGAAAGTCTGGAGAAGGGAACCGACACCGGACAACAGGACCTCCTTCAAACTTGCCACCCGGAAACACCACCAGCTGATCCGCGCCGCCAAGAAAACAGCATTTAAGGACCGGTTGGACAACAACGCACACAACTGCAAGGAACTCTTCAACATCGTGAAAGAGCTTTCCAACCCCAGCGCAGGAAACAACGACATCACCCCATCGCAAGACCTCTGCAACTCCCTCGCTTCATACTTCCACAACAAGATCGCGGACATACACAACAGCTTCAACAACCAACCAACGCACACCATGACCGAACAACCACCCCCCACCACCACCCTCCACGCCTGGACCCCGATCAGCCCCGAAGACACCATCCGCACGATGAACTCCATCCACTCTGGATCACCGACCGACCCCTGCCCTCACCACGTCTTCAACAAGGCCGACGCTGTCATCGCACCCCACCTGCGAGACATCATCAACACATCCTTCGACACCACCATCTTCCCTGAGAGCTGGAAACACGCCGAACTCAGCGCTCTACTCAAGAAACCAACAGCGGACCCCACCGACCTCAAGAATTACCGCCCCATCTCGCTCCTCCCGTTTCCAGCCAAAGTCATCGAGAAGACCGTCAACAAGCAGATGGCCGCCTTCCTCGAGACGAACGGATCCCTCGACCCCTCACAGTCCGGCTTCCGAGCCAACCACAGCACCGAGACCGCCCTCATCGCCGCCACCGATGACATCCGAGCCCTGATGGACAATGGAGAAACAGCGGCCCTCATCCTCCTAGACCTCTCCGCGGCATTCGACACGGTCTGCCACCGCACCCTAGTACGGCGCCTCAGCAACATCGGAATCCAGGACAAGGCGCTGGAATGGATCATCTCCTTCCTCGATGGAAGAACACAGAGAGTCCGCCTACCACCGTACAAGTCAGAGGCCTCCGAAGTCATCTGCGGCTTCCCCCAAGGATCATCTCTGAGCCCCACCCTCTTCAACGTCTACATGAGTCCCCTCGCGGCCATCGTACGCAAACACAACCTCAGCATAATCTCCTACGCCGACGACACCCAGCTGATCCTCTCCCTGACCAACGACCCCGCCGCCGCCAGAGCCAACCTGCACGAAGGGATGAAAGAGGTAGCCGAGTGGATGACGACCAGCCGCCTGAAACTGAACTCGGACAAGACGGAGGTCCTCATCCTGGGCTCCTCACCCTCCGCCTGGGACGACTCCTGGTGGCCTCCCGCCCTGGGCACCGCACCCAAACCGACAGACCATGCACGCAACCTGGGCTTCATCCTGGACTCCTCCCTCTCCATGACCAGGCAAGTCAACAACGTCTCCTCGGCGTGCTTCAACATCCTACGCATGCTACGGAAGATCTTCTGGCGGATCCCCACCGAGACCAGGAAGACCGTCACCCAGGCCCTCGTCACCAGCCGACTGGACTACGGCAACGCCCTCTACGCCGGTACCACCACCAAGCTCCAGAAGAGACTCCAGCGGATCCAGAACGCCTCAGCCAGACTCATCCTCGACATCCCACGAACCAGCCACATCTCCGGACATCTGAGAGACCTTCACTGGCTCCCCGTCAACAAAAGAATCACCTTCCGCCTCCTCACCCACGCACACAAAGCCCTACACGACCAAGGCCCGAGCTACCTCAACAGCCGAGTCAACTTCTACACTCCCAAACGCCACCTCCGATCAGCCAACCACGCCCTCGCCGCCGTCCCCCGCATCCGAAGAGCGACTACAGGAGGAAGGTCCTTCTCCTACCTGGCCGCCAAGACCTGGAACTCCCTCCCTCCCGACCTGCGCCTGACCCAAGACCACCTCTCCTTCAGGAAGAAGCTGAAGACCTGGCTGTTCGAGCAGAAGCGGCACCCCCCCCCCCCCCCAGCGCCTTGAGACCCTACGGGTATGTAGCGCGCTTTATAAGTGTCACTGATTGATTGATTGATTGATTGATTGCACTTTGACCCCTTGATTTTCTTCCGCATGAACGTCAACTTTACCCACTATCTGTCCCTTTCCGGTTTCTGGAGTCTCTGGAGGAGTGTCGATGACTTGGTCTGTCCCTACTTGGCCTATTTCCTGATCAGGTCTGATGTGATTCTCGTTAACCTGACCTTCTCCTTCTAGTCCTGTCTCACCCTCACTATCCCACTCTCTATCTAAGTAGGAATATTTTCTGGTTCTTATTGGATCAAGAATCAGGTCATCTGCTGGAAACCACTCGTCTTGGCTGGTGCCGGGTTGTATCACATCAGCTAGATCTGGACCCTCGTCTGGAGTCTCTTCAGCTGCATCACCCTCAGCTTCAGCCGTCTCCTCCTTGGCTACCTTCTTAGCGTGGCTGGCATGAATCCACTTTGGCACTCCAGCACACTTCACAGCGGTGGTATTTACAAGGATCACTTGCCTCCTTTTTCCCCACTTTGGTCCAAGGCAACTCTTCCGGGTGTGTTTCTTCAACACCACCCAATCTCCAGGTTTGATTTTATGGACTGGAGTGGTTTGCCATTCATCAGCAGTCTCTCCAATCTGGTGAGAGATAGAACGCACTTGGTCACCCAGCTGCCTGCAGTATTCTAGCACCAAATCATCAGAAATACTCAGCAGTTTGTGTCCAGGTACCCATGCCTGTCGCATCACTCTTCCCATTAGTACCTCATGGGGGCTCAGGCCTGTTTTTCTGTTCGGGATGCTCCTTAATCCCATCAAGACAAGAGGCAAGGCTTCTATCCAGTTCAATTTAGTGGTATCACACATTTTTGCCAATCTTGATTTGATGGTGCCATTTATTTGTTCCACTATTCCAGAAGCCTCTGGATGATACGCACAGTGTAGTTTAGGCTCAATTTTGAATGCTGCATAGAGTTCATTTAGGATTTTCCCAGCAAAGTGCCCACCCTGGTCTGTTTCAATAGTCTCTGGAAAACCAAATCTAGGGATCAGCTCTTTGAGTAACAATTTTGCCACAGTAATGGCATCATTCTTCTTGGCCGGGTAAGCTTCCACCCATCTTGAGAATGGGCAAACTATCACTAAGACATATCTGTATCCTCTACACATGGGCAATTGTATGAAATCTGCCTGCAATCTGACAAAGGGGCCTTCTGCCTTTCCAATGGTACTTTGCTCTACCACAGTCCTCTTTCCTGCATTGAACTGCTGACACACCAGGCACCTCTGGCAGAACTTATCCGCGATATTCCTGAATCTTGAATTGTAGAAAACCTTATCAAACACACGGCACATTGCATACCTTCCAACATGAGTGTCTCCATGAATCATCCGAACCATTGGGTCAGCCATACAGTCTGGCAACACAGGCATACCATCTTTATTCACCATGATACCATCCTTTTCTCTGAGTTGACATTCCTCAGTCTCCCACCTTAGTTTTTCCCCCTCAGTTGCTGCCTGTTGCAACTCTCTCAGTTCCTTCCAGGAAGATACATTCTCAAACACCATAAGTTGGCAGCTGTTTCCGCCCCATAATTGGATTTTTAGGGACATTTTGTAGCGGGCACAGTACTGAGCAATTTGGTCAGCATACCTGTTTCCGGCTGCCACTTCATCCTTTCCAGATTGGTGAGCAGCACATTTGACCACTGCCAATTCTTTGGGCAATTGGGTTGCTTCCAATAGACTTTGCACCACCTTTCCATTTCTGATGGGGGTACCTGAGGAAGTCATGAATTCTCTTTGTAGCCATAGTTGGCCGAAGTCATGAACACCCCCATAACCATATTGACTATCAGTATATACGGTTACTCGTTTGCCCTTCCCATGTTTGCAAGCTCTGGCCAATGCTATGAGCTCGGCCACTTGGGCAGATTTGACTTCACTCAAATAGGATGCTTCTAGGGTGGTTTCCAGAGTGACTACAGCATAGGCAGCACTCAGTCCACCATCCTCATGCCTTAGGCAAGAGCCATCCACAAACATCACTATGTCAGCATTGATAAGGGCCATTCCTTTTATGTCAGGACGAGGTTTAGTACTAAACTCAGTCAGATCAATGCAATTATGTTCGAATTCACCTTCCACTCCTGTATTTTGGGCAAGGGGCAATAGCGTTGCCGGGTTCAGGATGTTGCATCTGGAAATTATTACATTTTCTGCACCAATAAGAATTCTCTCATATTTAGTCAGCCGACTAGGAGTGAGATATTGAGTTTTGGTTCGGATTAGCAGAATCACAACTGAATGTGGAACATAAACCGTTACAGGATGTCCCATGACAATGTTCTCACTCTGTTCCAGACTTGTGCATGTGGCAGCCACTGCTTTCAGACACCCCGGAAGCCCAGCAGCTACTGGGTCCAGTGTGGCTGAAAAGTAGGCCACAGGACGTCTAGTCAGACCATGCTCTTGGGTCAGGACTGAGAGTGCACAATTGTCTCGAGTATCACAGAATAACTCAAAGTTCTTGGAATAATCAGGCATTCCTAATGCAGGAGCAGAGCATAGACAGTTTCGCAATTTTATCCAGGCTGTCATGCTTTCATCGTCCCAGGTGACTGGATCGTCTGCCCCTTTCTTTGTCATTCTTATCAGAGGTTTGGCAAGTACCGCATATCCCACAATCCACTGTCTGCAGTATCCCACAACTCCGAGGAACATTCTAACGTCCTTCTGAGTTCTGGGCAGTTCCATATCCCGAATTATTCTGATTCTCTCTGAGGTGACTCTTCTGATACCTTTCTCGATCTGGTGTCCTAGGTATTTTACTGAATTCTTACAAAACTGTAATTTGTCAGGAGATACTTTGGGCCCGATGTAGGTAAACTCCACTTTACCACTTCTGAAATACCGAATCATACCGATTCGGTATTGCAGAAGTGGTAAATTGGAGGGGGGGAAATGTAGGTAATCCAGATGTTTTGATTACTGATTCGGTACAAATCGCTACTTACCGATTCGGTAAATACCGAATCGGTAATGCCCATTGCTTCCTATGGGCTTTGAAGCCCATAGGAATGAATGGGCATTACCGATTCGGTATTTACCGAATCGGTAAATACCGAATCCATCAAGGGTGCAGGGGGTGTCACTTTGACACCCTCTGGCACCCCCAATACAGGCGTGGGTGCCATGTGGCAGGCATACATGCCCTAAGGGCAGGTCTGCCTGTCACATGGCATAGGTGTGCATGCACACATGTGCATGCACACCTGGATTCGGTATTTTAACACCCAATTGGATTGGGTGTTAAAATACCGAATCTGAAGGGCCTGTGGGACTGAAAGTAGTCCCACCTACATCCCGAATTTTAAAACTCGGTAAACTTACCGATTCGGTATTTTTCAAATTCGGTAATTTTACCGAATTGGTAAAATACCGAATCGGACAAAAAAAGGTCCCCTACATCTCAAAAGGCCAAATACCGGTCGGAAACGGCCGAATTCGGCCGTTTCCGACCGATATTGGCCACCTACATCGGGCCCTTTGTGTCCACCTCTGCCCAGGTGATTCAGCAGAGCAATGGTATCTGTAACACAGTCGCTTTGACTTTTAGACGCCACCAAAAGGTCGTCTATGTACTGGACCAGGACAGACTTCTTTGGTAAAATTAAAGATTCAAGACATCTTTTTAAGATCTGATTAAAGATGGAGGGGCTTTCTGTGCACCCCTGGGGGACACGATTCCAGACATAGACATGACTGTCTCAAAAGAGAAAAGAAATTTGCTTTCTGGATGCAATGGGATGGAAAAGAATGCATGACACAAGTCTATGACAGTAAACCACTCCGCATTCCAGGGAATCTGATACAAGATCACAGCAGGGTTTGGCACAATGGGACAACAAGGTACAACAATCTGGTTTACCTTTCGCAAGTCCTGCACTACCCTGTACTTTCCACTAGGCTTTTTAATTCCAATTATGGGCGAGTTACAGGGACTGCTCAACACCTCTTGAATTATGTCTGCCTCCAATAATCTGTTTATTTCAAGTGCAACTCCAGCTTTCACTTCTGCACTCATGTTATACTGTTTTGTTTTTGGGTAGGTAGCATTAGGTTTGATGGCTATTCTGACTGGGTCCACATTTGCCATTAATCCTACATCTTTCCCGGTAAAATCCCATACTTCTGGCATCACCTTTTGCTGGAGTTCTTCAGGCAAATCAAGAATTGTTATGGGCTTAGCTTCGGTATCAGGCCTTAACAGCATTAGCTTGTACAGGCCATCTTCATCCGGGGTCTGAATTTCAACACCTCTGGGCGTGCAAAAGATGGTACAGTTCATTTTACATAACAAATCCCGTCCCAGTAAATTTACTGGGCTGGAATTGCAGACCACAAATCTGTGCATTTCTTTGAAATTTCCTATGGAAATTTCCATGGGTTCAGTTACAGGAGTGCTAATTATCTGGTTTGATACGCCCACTACTTGGATTGCTTCTCCCGAGAGGGGTAGGTTAGGAACGTCCGCTGTTCTCACAGTTGAACGGGTAGCACCAGTGTCCAACAGAAAGGTGACATCATTTCCTTCAACCTTTCCTTCAATGTATGGCCCTGACTGGTCTACCGGTAGGGATGCGCCAAGCACGCACTCCCCTTCCTCCCCCCTCAGGCCCCGTCAGTATTGTTCATCACAGAGGAATGTTTCATTTAATAGGAACTGTGAGGTTGCCTGATTTCTCTCATTCTGCCCTTCTCATACTTCAACCCTCTTATTCTGTGGGGCCTGATTCTTATAATTAGGTTTAGGAGCTCTAGGCAATGGAGGTAGATTTACCTGTTGCTGATTCTTTCGTGGCCCCTCTTTCTGCACCTGTGGATTTAAACCATTTATGGGGGCGTTACTAGCTTGCAAATGAGGACACTCGTCTCTCCAATGCCCTATCTGCCCACACCCGTGACAGGGGAACTTCTTCTTAGCCCCTTCTTTGCTCATCTTAACTCGAGGCTTCCCTCCCCCTCCTGAAATATTATTCGAAGCATTGCTATTCATTTTACTCAACTGTTTTTCTTGTTGCTCAGCCAATTTAACCTGTGCCCACATCACCTTTTCCTTCAGGGCCTTTTTCTTATTCTCCATTTCATCCTCACAGTACTTAGCGTACTTGAGAACATCATCTATAGGCTTTCCCTGTCAACAAATTTTGTTATCTCTAATCCACTGGGATATTTCTGGTTTTAGCCCTAGCACGAATCGATAAATAAAATGAGTCATGTCTTTCATTTCAATATTATCGATGCCACTGTAGGTCTTGAATACCTGCAATAGCCTCTCATAATATGAATGGACCGTTTCATTGTGGTCCTGGGTGGTCCTATCTATTCGGGTCCAATCAGTTTCCTTTGCTGGCCCCTTTTTCTTTAGAAATTGTATGACTTGGTCATACTTTCTCATCACCTCTGAAGAAGGAGCTCCAGTGTGTGGGTCTCTTGGAAATTCTTCACTGGGCCAATCAATCTCTATTTTGCAATCAGTCCATAAGTCTACCGGAACTACAATGTCAAAGAACCCATCCAGGTCTTTCAAGAGGCACTTCTGGACCTTCACAAATCGCTCTACCTGCCTATACCACTCCACGGGCTTCTCCCTTAATTTTGGGAAATCATTGGTAAATGACACAATGTCATGCCGGGACCAAGGGACATGTACATATTTTCCCCCTGGCACTTCCCTTATGGGACACAGTTTTTCTGCTTGTCCTACTTCTTTTAGCACAAACTCAGAAGCTTTGGATTTTGTCCTACTCTCCTCCTTTTTCTAAGCCCACCTAGTTTTCCACTTGTCCAGATCTCCCCATTTCTGCAACACACTCAACAATTCCTTTATCTGGGTTCTTTTTCCTGACACATTCATATTTTCTAAATCCTTGTCTGAAAATTCTGCCCTATACGGTTTCTTTAGGACTTTGGATCGACTTACATCAATTCCCATGTCTGCAGCCGCATCCATTAGTTTTTCATGGAGTACTCTAGTATTTCGGGTAAGGTTTTTACTGATAAACAGCAACTCTTCTTCGTTAAGGGTGTTTAGCCTGTCTAATCCCACATTCCCTGCCATTAACTCCTCTATCTCTATCCTTAATCGGTAAATGTCCAAAGGTTTGGACAAGGAAGGTTCTCGATCCATTTCCTTAGTCCACCTATCCAGTTCCTCTGCAGTCACCACCGTTGCACTCCGGATTCCTGATGTAGTTTCTATGAGGACTTCCTTGGCCTTGGTCTGACTCCCTGACCTAGACCCACTAGTACTGGGCTCTCTTATGGGCAGATCCATTAAAAAGACTACAGACTCACACTCGCTTGCCTGGTCATCAATAACAAGTGGTTCTTTTTGTGGGGGAACTGACATTGGAGTAAGGATTGGAGCTTTAGGACTAGTCTGCCTATCCCCATAAATGGGTATAGCAGGACCAATAGTTACAGGTATCGTCAGAGCATCCGGACTGGGATGTATCTGAGCTATGGTTTGAATCAGTTCATTCCTTTGTTTAATCTGGGCATCTCTCTCTCTTTCTTGCAAGACCCTTTCTGATGAGTTACCATGCAATATTTGAGGTCTGTCTCGCTTGCCCTCCTACTCCTAGCATGGTGGAGAAAAGGATTTTTCGAACTTAAAGTTCCTGAAGCTTCAGCATAAGGAGGTGGATTTTTCATCAGCAAATCTTCCAGATATTCATCCTCCGAGTCCCCCATGGCTATTAAAGGTCGACTCTTCTCTGTCTTTTTCCCACCTGCTTGCTCAGTTACCCCAAACATCGGGAACAGCCCTTCAACCATCATATTCTGTCTCCATCGTTTCATCTTTTGTTCCTTAGTCTCTTTGAGTAATTTAGGATACCATTTGGTCACTCCTTTTTCCATTCGGGTTTATCTCGCTCTAGAGCCTCAATCTCCCATTCCTCTAAAGCTTCATACTGTGTTAGTCTGGGTCGGGGTGTAATTCATCCATTCGAGTTCTCAGATTAAACAAGATTCTACCATTGAAGGTACCATTGAGGGGAAAAGCTAGGACTCCATCCTCTTCTGTGTATTTTACCCAATTTTACCCAATTCTACCCAATTCTCTAACCACACACAGGTGTGGTACCCTTTTTCAAACATCATGAATGAAGCGGGAGTATTAGGAGGTGGAATGATTACTCCCTCCCTAGTTCGAATGGGCTTATCTTTTTTGAAATAGTTCCTTATCTTTTCAGCGAAGGACATTTTTCTCTTAACTCCGTACATATTATGAGGTCTGCCTCTTCTCATCAATTCCCTATGACACCCTAAATTTCTGGGATCAGGCAAAAATTCCGGATACCACATACACCTCTCGACACAACCTACAAGCTTGGTTCGGAAAATGTTGTTTACTTTTGTGCTTCCAATGCTAATACGTCTTTCAACTTCCGACAACCAATCAGCACTGAGATTTCAAAATCTGTTGACCTATGGTTGTGCGGCCCCTTCGTGAAACGCGGTCTCACTCTGCGGCGCTCACCCCTCCCTTACAACTCTATCTTCGACACACACCCGCTGGCTCCTCCAATACCAGCGCGGCACGGAGTGACGTCAGCGCGGTCTTGCGACTGACTCCCTCCTTCACAAGGTAACGGAAACTTTGAATTTTTCCTAAAGTGCGCGTACAAATTTTAGCTAACAAGGTAAAACGACTGCCACTATGCCAAAGGGTTTTAGAAAGGAAAGGAGTCTTTCTTTTACTGCAAGTAAACCACTTCTGTCTACTTTTCATTCACAACGGATAGATCCCTTCCGCCTATCCTTTTCACACAAGCAAATAGAGAACCAGCTACTCTTTTGACTAATCCACTTCTTTCCGGGATATATACTAAGTCAAATTTTTCACCAACGCTCTCCTTTGCTGCCACTCAAGCTCCAAGAACCTATTACTCCTGCAGTCTGTGACCCTTACTAGGTGATATCACAACGGGAGTTTCACCACGGTCCTGATAGCTAACATACACACTTCAGATAAATTCGGAAAAGAAGAAAACCCTGATTAGCGCTTCCAGTTCTGCCTAACCATGCACTAACCTTTCCCTTGACCAGTGACCTTACAGCCAAGTGGATTCTGCTCACCACCTGCTATTTCTGTTCCCCGGGGTTACCCACAACATAAAACATTTACTCACAATTGGTTAGTAATATACTCAATAAATGCATGCAATATATCAAACTTATTCTATGACATCCATATAAACCAACAATCTTTTATAGCAGCATATAATACATTTTTAGCAGCACATTTTATTCCTCACGGTTCAATAGTAACTCTCCTAGCTACCTATCCTAACTAGTCCTAACCATCTTCTTGCTACCAGAAATACTGATAGAGCGCGCAGGTCACCCGGCCCTACAGACTGCCAGATTATCACGCACTTGGGCCCATGTATGCGTTTGAAAAACCCAATTTACAAGTCGGGTGATTTTACACGCTACTATCAGTATTGTGTGTGTGTCTCCTGTGACACTTTTGTCATGGTACCTGACTTACCACAGGTACTTACTCCTCCTGATGGATCAGGAGCACAAGGGTAGGTGATAACACTTCAAAAATAGACCACTTATTTATTCAATCAACATTTGATGTACCTTTTAGAATGACCACAGACACCTGAGGCGTTTTGAGGGTTTTTATATATCAAATGTAAAGTGACAAGATTATGAGACAGATGCTGATAAAAACATCAATAAGCAGAATCAAAAAGATGAAATAGCTATGCAAGAAGGCTAACACCATTTAGGGTAAACGGGGTTTTCTAAAGGGTATGGGTAACAGGGAACATGCTATTCAGTTTTAGACTTAAACTAGGGACGGCAAGTTTAAACCACATCAGTCAGTGAATTTCTATAGCCTATAAGTAATTCAGCCCTAATCCTATTCTATCTAGCTAAAGTCTTATTGCAACTTCTAAAGTTCACCACACATTAATAATTCAGGAGAAACAGTTCAAATACATCCTAAGGGACGGGAAAAATAGGAACATACTAATAAACAATTTGCAAGTGCATCAGAGGAAAGATTAGAGCAAAAATCAGGTGCATAGAGGCTTTATTAAGAGCAGAAGGAAAGGGATAGAATGACGGACACCCACAGGTAATATTTACCTAGGCAAGAATGAAGACTAACCTGGCCACGGGTCAGTTTCGGGAAGGACGAGGACAAGGACCCTCAAGGATTTAGGATACCAGTAGGTGAGCAGATAGCAGCTCACGGAAACCAGGACAGGATACCCCTCAGGTTCTGGGTCAGGACTGGGCTCACCAAAGGGCACGACCAACCCCCACAGCTTCGGATGCAACGCCTGCGTTACCCCCTCGCTGCACGGAATCCGCCAATAACCCCGATTGGGTTCTCGAATCCCCAGCCAAAGTGCTTCGCCAGCACGTAAGACTATTTCCACCACTTGGAGTTTGTGGAAAATTCGGACAGAGCGCTCCGCAGCTCTCTGTATCAATCACCTATAGAGTCGTGGGGTCAGTGACAGGTCTGCTACTCGGAAAAGTCGGACAATTTCTCCCTAACTGACTAGGCTAGATATACTCTTCTGGGGTTCCCAGACCACCCACAAATGTTGCAAATAACAGGGTCCTAACTTATGATTGGTCAGGAGGAATGATTAGGTCACCTTTACCTCCCAAATTCTACGTTCACACGATTAATATTTATTTTTAATACCCGCCCCCCCTGAGTTCATGTTCCCAGGCATAGGAATATCGAAAAACAATGGGTGTATACAGCAGTTTGATACATTGTTGCACAGTTGAAGGTAACTGTCAGCATCTTTGACAAGAACCTAGGTAGGTTCTCAGGCGCATCTTGCTTCAGGAGTCAGCTGGCTGAGATTTGCTTCTGCACAGTGTGGGTTTTCCCTCATCACGTGACGGGGTCGGAACGGGTTACAATATGGAGTCGGGTTCACATACCCAGGCTAATGTATGCGTGGTACATGAAAAGTAAGCGAAAACAAATTAATATCACAGCAAAACAGAACACACTGTACACCATAATTACCTACACTTCACCCCTTACTTCATAATAAACTATAGCAATTAATAATTAGTGCGAGAATAGACAGAAATGCGAAGCAGCATGGGCAAGCGCAGAGCATGGTTAGAACAAGCGGGCAGGTCAGCTACAATGCGCATGAGCGGACTTTTCCCTCCAAAATCTGCGAGTGCGTCACATCACATGGGTATGACCGACGCATGCGCAGACTGAATTTCTGCGAAGCGGCCATTTTACAATATGCAAGCGGTGTTACTGTTAGTATACACATAGGCAAGCATCTCTAGGACACCGGCGTGTACTGGAAAAGTGGAATAATAATGACGAACAGGGTTGTTTAGTATTTATTACAAGTGTACTCGAGGTTCATATGCAGAGCAGGTTGCATTAGGCGCAAACTTCCACTCCATCACATGATCCACACGTTCTTGAGAATATCCACTTAGTGTTAACATTACATGGGGGCTCCATTTCATGCCTTCTTAAGGCCCTACCCTACTGCACCCAGCAAGATCTGCCTAGTAAATTGTGTGATCTTTCACACTTCCTTAGAAACTTTTCAAGCCTCAGCTTTATCCTTTCCTCCCACTACTGGCACTTGCCTTAATCCTCATGACAGATTATCTTTCCCTGTCTTGCTCTATCTGAACATAAATCCCACTTGGTTCCGGCTCACAAAGCCCTCCAGCTTATATGGCAGCTCTGAATTCTGGTGATTTATGCATGCGCTGCAGCTTCATCATTGGTCTGTGCGTCATCATTGAAGACAGGAGAAAGACTTCATTCGACAGCCTACTGCTGCACAGAGACAGAAAATATTTTCACCACCTCAAATTAGATTTTTTTTAATGCATTGCAGACACTTAAACAATATTTTTACTGAACAGAGGATGAAAATCACACAAAAGAAAAACCTTATCATTAGAATATCATTGGGTGATGAAGACACTGTATTTGAGGGACAATGCGCTCTCGAGGTTGGGGTTAAGTGGGTGCTATAAAGTTTTTTTTTGCAGTGTTTTAAAAAAATATATTTAAATTTTTTCCAGACTTAATTTGTGTATCACTAGCAATTGATCATTCTGCTGTTTCATTCCATCCAGACTGTACTTGCCTCCCACTTCCTGGAAGAATTCAACCCTGAGACCTGCGCCGACTGGGACAAGTATCTGGCTGCAATGTCTGCTGTTCTTGTTTCCAAGTACACATGAAGATATTTAACAAAAGAATTAAAGTTGAATTTTGCACAAGTTATCTTGAGCTTCCTAGTGGAGTGTATGTGGATAAAGAAGAAGCACCTTTATTATTTGTATATAATCAATGAAGAAACACAGTTTTAGAATTACTTATGAAAATTATAACAATATTTGGATATTTTGAAAGTTTTGCTGTAGGTAATCTTTAGTTCGAGTGTAGCTGTGAGGCATGCAGTAGTCAAGTATGCTGTGGAAACCTCACCTTCTCTCGGCCAATATTTTTGATTGGCTGGTGTTATTGTCCTTGGTAAATGCTGGTTTCCATTTGATAATAAGGCTTGTTAGTCCCTCCCTGTTACCGCCCTGTCGCCATTTGTCCATGAGGACTGGATCTTTTACTTGTGGCGTTACACGGTCTACTTCACAAGTCGGTGAGCACTATTTTTCTTTTTGCAGCGCGGTCCGCTTTCACTTTAGCGGCCGCACTTGTTTATTTAATTAATTTGCTGCATGGGCCCAAAGGGAGCTTTTCTACTCACTAATCTCACAAGCATTTGCAATGCAATATGTCTCGCATTTACGCGAGTTTGAGCTATTGACATTTCAAATAATAATGCTTTTTATTTTTAATTTTGTTTATAAAAGACATTGTCATTTACAATGTCAATAGCTTAAAATCGCGTAAATGCGAGAACTATTGCATTGCAAATGTTTGTGTTTTTTTAAGCAGCTCGTCCGTCCCCTAACACAGACGCCTGCTTTTAATCACTTTAACCCAGCATTATCTCATGCCTTTTTTACAACCCTCCCCCCCAAGTAAAATGGAATTATTAAGGATTTAGAAAATTAAGTCATGTGAATTCCAGGTAGCACATGATAGGGTGCTAATGTGCTGAAACTGACAACAGCACCTCTGTGTTACATGTCATCTGTACTAAAGCCACATGACGGGTTGTTTTCAAAAGCCTGTTTTATCAACAACACCAATACCTCCACCTCCACCACTACCACGAGTACCACCACCACCACTACCACCACCACCATCACAAGTACCACCAGTAATACCATTACCACCACTACCAATACCACCAGCACCACCCCTACCAGTACCAACATCACCACTAGCCGTACCACCACTACCAGTACCACCACCACCACTATCAGTACAACCAGTACTATCACCACTACCAGTACCACCACCACGACCACAATGACCACCAACACTACCACCACCAACACCACCAGTACCACCCGCAGCAGTACCACCAGTACCAACACCATCAGTAGCACCACCACTAGTACCAGTAACTACACCACAAGTACCAGAAACACCAGTAACACCATCCCTGCCACCAGTACTAGTACCACCAGAACCACCAGTACCATCACCAACACCACCAGTATCACAACCACCAGTACCACGACCATCAGTACCACCATCACCATCACTACCAGTACCACCACCAGCACCACCAGTACCACCACCACCAGTACAGGTACCACCAGTACCACTAGCACCAGTACCACCACCAGTACCACCTCCTCCACCACTAGCACCACCACCAGTACCTCCACCACCAGTACCACCAATACCAGTACCACAGAACCACCACCACCTATCCCACCACCTGTACCACCACCTGTACTACCACCAGTCCCACCACCAGCCTCACCACCAGTACCACCATAACCACCAGTACCACCACTACCACCAGTGCCAGTAAAACCAACATTACCAGTACAACTAGTACCACCACCAACAGAAGTACCACCACCAGTACCACCACCACCAGTGCTACCACCAACAGTACCACCAATACCACCACCAGTACCACCACCAGTACCACCAGTACTACCACCAGTACCACCGCCCATGCCACCACCCCCAATAACACCACCAGTACCACCACCACTACAAGTAACACCATCACAACCAGTACCACCACCACCACTACCAGTACTACAACCACCATTACCACCAACACCAGTACTACCACCACCAGTACCACCTCCACCAGTACCACCACCAGTACCACCACCACCATTACCACCACCACCATTACTACCGCCACCACCAGTACCACCAGCACCACCAGTACCACCACCACCAGTAGCACAACCAGTACCATCACCACCAGTACCACCACCACTGCCACCACCATCACCAGTACCAGTACCACCATCACAGTACAAACCACCAGTATCATCACCTTTACCACCACCACCAGTGCCACTACCACCACCAGTACCATCACCAGTACCACCTCCAGTACAAACACCAGTACCGCCGCCACCACCAGTACCAGTACCGCCAGTACCACCACCACAGTGCAAATCACCAATACCACCATCACCACCAGTATCACCACTAGTAACACCACCACCAGTACCGCCACCAGTACAACCACTAGTACCAACACCACCAGTACCACCACCACCAGTACCACCTCCACCATCACCTATACCACAACCACCATAAATACCAGTACCACCAGTACCACCATCACAGTACAAATCACCAGTACCACCACCACCTCTACCAGTACAACCACCACCAGTACCACCTACAGTACCACCACCAGTACCACCACCACCATTACCACAACCACCATTACTACCACCACCACCTGTACCACCAGCACCACCAGTACCACCCCCACCAGTACCACCAAGACCACCAGTACCACCACCACCAGTACCACCACCAGTACCAGTACCACCACCAAAACCACCACTACCCCCACCACCAGTACCAGTACCACCATCACAGTACAAACCACCAGTATTAACACCTTTACCACCACCACCAGTGCCACTACCACCACCAGTACCATCACCAGTACCATCTCCAGTACAACCACCAGTACCACCACCACCACCAGTACCAGTACCACCAGTACCACCACCAAAGTACAAATGACCAGTACCACCACCACCACCAGTATCACCACCAGTAACATCACCACCAGTACGACCACCACTACCAGAACAAATCAGTACAACCACTAGTACCAACACCACCAGTACCACCACCACCAGTACCACCTCCACCATCACCTGTACCACAACCACCATGAATACCAGTACCACCATCACAGTACAAATCACCAGTACCACCACCACCAGTATCAACACCTTTACCATAACCACCATTGCCTCTACCAGCACCACTACCACCTGCAGTACAACCACCAGTGCCACCACCACCAGTAACACCAGTACCACCACCGCAGTACCACCACCACAGTACAAAGCACCAGTAGCACCACCACCAGTATCAACACCAGTACCATCACCACCAGCTCCACCAGTACCACCAGTACAACCACCAGTACCAATACCACCAGTACCACCACCACCAGTACTACCAGCAGTACCACCACCACCACCACTGTTACCAACACCAGTACCACCTACAGTACCAACACCAATACCACCACCAGTACCACCACCACTACAGTACCACCACCAGTACCATCACCAGTTTCACCCCCAGTATCACCACCACCAGTACCACCACTACAACCAGTACCACCACCACAACTAGTACCACCAGTACAACCACTAGTACCAACACCGCCAGTACCACAAGTACCATCACTGGTACTAGTACCACCAGTACCACCACCACTACCAGTACCACCACAATCACTACCAGTACCACCACGACCACTACCAGTACCACCACCATCATTGCCAGTACCAGCACAACCACTACCAGTACCAGTACCACCACCACTACCAGTACCACCACCACTACCATTACCAGTACCACCACCACTACCAATACCACCACCACTACCAGTACCACCACCACCACTACCACCATCAGTCCCACCACCACCAGTACCACCATGACCAGCAGTACCACCACCACCAGTACCACTACCACCAGTACCACCACCAGTAACACCACCATCACTACAATCACCAGTACCGCCACCGCCAGTACCACCACCGCATCTACCACCATCACCACCACATGTACCACCAGTACCACTACCACCAGTACCCTCTAGTACTAGCACCACCAGTACCACCAGCACCACCTTTTACCACCACCACCAATACCACCAGCAGTTCTACCAGAAGTACCATCACCAGTATCACCAACACCAGTACCACCACCACCGTTACTACCACCAGTACCCCTGCCCGTGCCACACCAGTACTACCACCACCAGAACCACCACTACCAATACCACCGCCAGTACCAGTACCACCATCACTACAAGTGCCTACTATCACAACCAGTACCACCACAACCACTACCAGTACCACCACAACCATTGCCACCAACACCAGTACTGCCACCACCACTACCACCTCCTCCAGTACCACCACACCACCATTACTACCACCACCACCAGTACCACCAGCACCACCAGTACCACCACCATCAGTACCACCACTACCACCAGTACCAATACCATCACCACCAGTACCACCTCCACCACCACTACCACCACCAACAGTACCATCACCAGTACCACCTCCACCAGTACCACCACCACCACCACTACAACCACTAGTACCAACACCACCAATACCACCACCACCAGTACCACCTCCACCATCACCTGTACCACAACCACCACCAATACCAGTACCACCATCATAGTACAAATCACCAGTACCACCACCAACAGTATTAACACCTTTACCACCATTGCCTCTACCAACACCACTACCACCAACACTACCACCTGCAGTACAACCACCAGTGCCACCACCACCAGTAACACCAGTACCACCACCACAGTACAAAGCACCAGTAGCACCACCACCAGTACCATCACCACCAGTACCACAAGCTCTACTAGTACCACCAGTACAACTACCAGTACCAATACCACCAGTACCACCACCAGTATCACCATAAGCAGTTCCACCACCACCAGTTCTACCTCCTGTACCACCACCACCACCACTGCTACCACCACCAGTACCACCTACAGTACCACCACCAATACCACCACCAGTACCACCACCACCACAGTACCACCACCAGTACCATCACCAGTTTCACCTCCAGTATCACCACCACCAGTACCACCACTACCACTAGTACCACCACCACAACTAGTACCACCAGTACAACCACTAGTACCAACACCACCAGTACCACCACCATCAGTACCACCCCCACCAGTACCACAAGTACCATCGCTGGTACTAGTACCACCAGTACCTCCACCACTACCAGTACCACCACAATCACTACCAGTACCACCACCACCACTACCAGTACCACCACCATCACTACCAGTTCCAGCACCACCACTACCAGTACCACCACTACCAATACCACCACCACTACCAGTACCACCACCACCACTACCACCATCAGTACCACCACCACCAGTACCGCCATGACCAGCAGTACCACCACCAGTAACACCACCAGTAAAACCACCATCACTACAATCACCAGTACCGCCACCGCCAGTACCACCACATGTACCACCATGACCACCACATGTACCACCAGTACCACTACCACCAGTACCCTCTAGTACCAGCACCACCAGTACCACCAGCACTACCTTTTACCACCACCACCAGTACCACCACAAGTACCATCACCAGTATCACCAACACCAGTACCACCACCACCACCAGTACTACCACCAGTACCACTGCCCGTGCCACACCAGTACCACCACCACCAGTACCACCACTACCAATACCACCGCCAGTACCAGTACCACCATCACTACATGTACCACCATCACAACCAGTACCACCACCACCACTACCAGTACCACCACAACCATTACCACCAACACCAGTACTACCACCGCCACTACCACCTTTTCCAGTACCACCAGCACCACCAGTACCAGCACCACCAGTACCAGCACCACCAGTACCACCACCACCACCAGTACCACCACCACCAGTACCATCACCACCAGTACCAACACTACCACCACCACCAGTACCATCACCAGTACCACCTCCAGTACAAACACCAGTATCATCACCAGTAACACCACCACCAGTACCACCACCACCACCACTACAACCACTAGTACCAACACCACCAATACCACCACCACCAGTACCACCTCCACCATCACCTGTACCACAACCACCACCAATATCAGTACCACCATCACAGTACAAATCACCAGTACCACCACATCCAGTATCAACACCTTTACCACCACCACCATTGCCTCTACGAACACCACTACCACCAACACTACCACCTGCAGTACAACCACCAGTGCCACCACCACCAGTAACACCAGTACCACTACCACAGTAAAAAGCACCAGTAGCACCACCACCAGTATCACCACCAGTACCATCACCACCAGTGCAAACACCAGTACCAGTACCACCAGTACCACCATCAGCAGTTCCACCACCAACAGTACTACCACCAGTACCACCACCAGTACCACCTACAGTACCACCACCAATACCACCACCAGTACCACCCCCACCACCAGTACCATCCCCAGTATCACCACCAGTACCACCACAACAATTAGTACCACCAGTACAACCACCAGTACCAACACCACCAGTACCACCACCATCAGTACCACCCCCACCAGTACCACCAGTACCACCACCGCTACCAGTACCACCAGTACCAGTACCACCGCAATCACTACCAGTACCACCACCACCACTACCAGTACCAGCACCACTACCACTGGCCCCACTACCAGTACCACCACCACCACTACGAGTACCACCACCACTACCAGTACCACCACCACTACCAATACCACCACCACTACCAGTACCACCACCACCACTACCACCACCAGTACCACTACCACCAGTACCACTACCACCAGCAGTACCACCACCACCAGTACCACTACCAGTACCAGTTCCACCAGCACCAGTACCACCACTAGTAACATCTCCATCACTACAATCACCAGTACCGCCACCGCCAGTACAACCACCACATGTACCACCACCACCAGTAACACTACCATCAGTACCACTTCTAGTACCAGCACCACCAGTACCACCAGCACCACCACCAGTACCACCACCACCAGTACCACCAGCAGTACCACCACCAGTATCACCACCACCAACACCAGTACCACCACCATCACCAGTACTACCACCACCAGTACCACCACCACCAATAGCATCAGCAGTACCAATACCACCACCACTACAAGTCCCACCATCACAACCAGTACCACCACCACCAGTACCACCACGACCATTACCACCAACACCAGTAATACCACCAGTACCACCACCACTATTACCACCATCACCATTACTACCACCACCACCAGCACCACCAGTACCACCACCACCAGTACCACCACCAGTACCATCACCACCAGTACCACCACCACTACTACCACCACCAGTACCATCACTAGTACCACCTCCAGTACAACCACCAGTACCACCTCCACCACAAATCCCAGTACCAGTACTACCACCACCACCAGTAACACCATCACCAGTAACACCGCCACCAGTACCACCAGTACCAGTACCACCGCAATCAATACCAGTACCACCACCACCACTACCAGTACCAGCACCACTACCACTGGCACCACTACCAGGACCACCACCACCACCACTACGAGTACCACCACCACTACCAGTACCACCACCACTACCAATACCACCACCACTACCAGTACCACCACCACCACTACCACCACCACCACCAGTACCACTACCACCAGTACCACTACCACCAGCAGTACCACCACCACCAGTACCACTACCAGTACCAGTTCCACCATCACCGGTACCATCACTAGTAACATCACCATCACTACAATCACCAGTACCGCCACCGCCAGTGCAACCACCACATGTACCACCACCACCAGTAACACTACCACCAGTACCACTTCTAGTACCAGCACCACCAGTACCACCAGCACCACCACCAGTACCACCACCACCAGTACCACCAGCAGTACCACCACCAGTATCACCACCACCAACACCAGTACCACCGCCATCACCAGTACTACCACCACCAGTACCACCAATACCAATAGCATCAGCAGTACCAATACCACCACCACTACAAGTCCCACCATCACAACCAGTACCACCACCACCACCAGTACCACCACGACCATTACCACCAACACCAGTAATACCACCAGTACCACCACCACTATTACCACCATCACCATTACTACCATCACCACCAGCACCACCAGTACCACCACCACCAGTACCACCACCAGTACCATCACCACCAGTACCACCACCACTACCACCACCACCAGTACCATCACTAGTACCACCTCCAGTACAACCACCAGTACCACCAGTACCACCACAGTACAAATCACCAGTACTACCACCACCACAAGTAACACCACCACCCGTACCACCACCACAAGTACAACCAGTACAACCACTAGTACCAATACGACCAGTACCACCACCACCAGTAGCACCACCACCAGTACCACCACTACAAGTACAACCAGTACAACCACTAGTACCAATACCACCAGTACCACCACCACCAGTACCACCTCCACCATCACCTGTACCACAACCACCACCAATACCAGTACCACCAGTACCACCATCATAGTACAAATCACCAGTACCACCACCACCAGTATCAACACCTTTACTACCAGTGTCCATTCCCATTTCTGATTACCTTAGAACCTATTCATGGGAACTGAATGGACTTTAATTCCTCTTCCCTCCTTTTTGATGAATGACTTTAAGCAGCGTACAGCTGCGGGAACAGAACACCCATGCTAAAAATCTTGCTAGCATTGAGGTGTGGTTTTTGGAACATTGAGCATTGAATGATGGAGAATAATAATGGTCTCAGTTTCACTGGAAGTGACATTGACGAAATCCTAGTAGCACAGCCTTTACTACAAAATGCGGATTTAACACAAGCCATCGCGCAGACCGATGAATGGGATACTCTAACCAACAAAATAAGAGAACAGATCCGAACTGCTATTCATGGGATTATCATGACCGAATACCTGAGATTGAAAACGGCACCTAGAGGCCTATGGGTATCTAATGCACCTAGAATTTTTCTTCACGACCTAGCGTTTCGCCGAGATTGGTCTTCTATATCTTGGAAGTGTACTTTAGACTACTTAGTCCTCATAGTAAAAACAGCCAAAAGACTATCAGAGGCACTATTAGTGGAGATACTAACTTGTGAAAATCAACTGAAAAACAGTATTAACCCTCAGGTCTACAAAAAACGACTAGATGAGATCGTGAAAGAAATGGACGAAACACAGGAGTTCTTAATGCAAAACAAATTACAGAAACTGGCAAAAGACCTCAAAAAGTTTAGCCAAGAACAGATGCACCCCTACTCGAAGGAGGATTACACAGGAACAGATAATGCCTCAGATGCAGAATCGACGGGGTGGTCCTCCGATGGCTGTGGCTCAGAAGGTAACTCAGAGCAATCAGTGCCGAGAAGGGGACGTAATAATTCCAGATTCCGAGGCTCACGACGAGGAAATAGAGGCAATAGATGGCAAAGACCACCCTTCTACCCGGGGAACTCAAAGCCCTTTTTTTAACCGTTTATGCCTCCTTTTGGTGGATGGATGAATCCCTACAATTCGGGCACGGAACAGCAGCCACAAATGGGAACCCAACTGATACCCATTTCCAACCACTCACACCAACCACAACAACCTTTTTAGGTCTCGCCTGTCGATGCGCATGCGCATCGAGCAAGGCGAGAGTATTGCGAGTTATCAACTCTTTATCTGCACTGCAAGGAATCGTGGCGATTCCTTGCAGTGCCCGTGACTTTTAAGGTCAATGCGCATGCGCATTGAGCTTATGCGCATGCGCATTGACCTTAAAAGCGCGTGCGCGTGCACGTCCGTCTATGTTTACCCGCTCCGCCCCCTCCCTCCGTGTCGCATTTCTCCTCCCCCCTCCCCTCTCTTCCGTCCGTCCGTCTTGTTTCCTTGTCCATTCCTTTCTTTCTCTGCCTAATAGTTCTCGTCTCCCATCGGCCGCTTTTCGTTTTTCTCACACATGTTCGCCTCGTCGTTTCACTTCACTCCTATCTTTTCCGTCGTTGTGCTCTTGTTGCTCTTCTCACTCGCAGAAAAAAATGTATTTCAGTGATTGTGAACTTAAATTATGACAATTGAAAAGAAGCACTCGCTAAACTGCCTATGTTTACCCGCTCCGCCCCCTCCCTCCGTGTCGCATTTCTCCTCCCCCCTCCCCTCTCTTCCGTCCGTCCGTCTTGTTTCCTTGTCCATTCCTTTCTTTCTCTGCCTAATAGTTCTCGTCTCCCATCGGCCGCTTTTCGTTTTTCTCACACATGTTCGCCTCGTCGTTTCACTTCACTCCTATCTTTTCCGTCGTTGTGCTCTTGTTGCTCTTCTCACTCGCAGAAAAAAATGTATTTCAGTGATTGTGTACTTAAATTATGACAATTAAAAAGAAGCACTCGCTAAACTGCCTATGTTTACCCGCTCCGCCCCCTCCCTCCGTGTCGCATTTCTCCTCCCCCCTCCCCTCTCTTCCGTCCGTCCGTCTTGTTTCCTTGTCCATTCCTTTCTTTCTCTGCCTAATAGTTCTCGTCTCCCATCGGCCGCTTTTCGTTTTTCTCACACATGTTCGCCTCGTCGTTTCACTTCACTCCTATCTTTTCCGTCGTTGTGCTCTTGTTGCTCTTCTCACTCGCAGAAAAAAATGTATTTCAGTGATTGTGAACTTAAATTATGACAATTGAAAAGAAGCACTCGCTAAACTGCCTCCACTTATTCTTGTTCTTGTTTCTGTTGCGCTTGCATCGGTCAGACCCATTAGGTGCAGACATTTATTTGATGCTTTTTCCTGAAACGTGGATTTTTTTTCTACTCCAGTATTTCTGGAACCATATTGTGATAATTATCCTGCTTGGATGGACACTAGAACCTGTAAGCGCGATGGTTCTGGGTTAAGATGGTTTTGGAACCGCAGCTTCAGAGTTTTTTTTAATTTTTTTGTTTCCATGCTTTTATGACCTGTCACCCTTCGTCCCCCAACCAGCCCGCACAGCTCCGTCAGGCCCGTGTGGAAGGTTCCATATATCTGGTATTTGTCCGTCAGAAGCTGTTGTGCAGAGGGGCTTGATGCCGCCATCACGGAAGTGCTATGAACACCCCTGCCTTTGATGTAAGATAGGAGCGACCTGACCATGGGATACCGTGAGACCCGCCGCAGAGGCGACTGGCTTTCCTAGCCTCCATTTCCCACTCCCGCGGCCGCCATTACAGCCCTGTGAGGAAGGAAGCAGAGCAGACAGTCTTCCCTCAATGTCGCACTAATCATCAATTATTGGATTAGCTCAATGTCAGTGTTTATGGCAAATTCGCTTTGTCACGAAAGCCTGCAAATCTCCCTGCAGTGACTGTTGCCTTTATGATAACGGGCACCCACGTGACCAGCCCCGGGCCTGGCTGCATCCTTCCTTTTAATCTTTTCGAAGTTCAGTAGCCAGCTTGCCACTGCAACCCTTCAAAACCTTCACATGACAAGTATGCAACGGATGGTAACTTGAGAGCCAACATTTGCCGACCCGAAAGCAATAGGATTGGTCAAGTTTTAAAGACCGCTAATTAGGGTAATGCTAGCACCACTGTACATTATATCACAGGACATTGGTCCCATTATGTCATCACGGGAAATCTGGTTAATAAATAGGTCACTTTGCTTCTTATCCAAACTGCATCATAATATCTTCGATGACTAAAGAAACTTACTTTGAGGACTTGCAGAAAATGTGATTGTTACGAACACATCTATTTATCAGCGGGCATACAAGTTTATGCAGTAATTTCTGTCAGTAATGCCAGCATTTTCCTCATGGACTTCTGTTGAAGTGTAGACAATTTTATGCTGGAGCCAGGTCAAAAATATACTCCCTGAGAGCAGTAGTATGACTAATATAAACATGTAGACCATGGGGTTCACAAAAAGCTGCTTGCTAACCCCTAAATGATTCGCTTGGCAGTATGTGGTTGAAAGGATTGTCCCTACTTAAAAAAAAAAACATTTCAAAGGCCTTATGTATAGTGGGAGTGGCGTTGATTAAGCATACCTCTCAACTCGCCTGCCTTTGGGAGGTGTTGCATGCTTTTCACCTCTTTCAACATAAGCCCTGGTCTCCCACCGTGGTAGCAGCCAGTAGGGAAGGCTTCTGATTTTATGCAGTCATGTAATGGCTTTAAGCATCGGTCTTCTTCCTTCCTCTGACTCATTGACTCGCGGTGAATCCAGAAAGCAGAGAAAGATCAGAGTAAAATTCGTACTGACTCAGTATCCAGGTCATTGCAACAGGGTCCAGGTCTGGCCTCTTGCCAATACCAGGGAGAGATCATCTATTTGGCTGGCGTTGTATAGTGCAAGGCTGTTGTACGTTTTATTTGGAGTTCAGAGAATAACACAATTGTATACCTCAACCCCTCACCCTCACTCACCCTCACTCACCCTCAACCCCTCACCCTCACTCACCCTCACCTTCACTCACCCTCAACCCCTCACCCTCACTCACCCTCACCTTCACTCACCCTCAACCCCTCACCCTCACTCACCCTCAACGCCTCACCCTCAATCACCCTCAACCCCTCACCCTCACCCACCTTCACTCACCCTCACCCTCACTCACCCTCACCCTCACCCTCACTCACCCTCACTCACACTCACCCTCACTCACCCTCACCCACCCTCAACCCCTCATCCTCACTCACCCTCAACCCTTCACCCTCACTCACCCTCAACCCCTCACCCTCACTCACCCTCACTCACCCTCAACCCCTCACCCTCAACCCCTCACCCTCACTCACCCTCAACCCCTCACCCTCAACCCCTCACCCTCAACCCCTCACCCTCAATCCCTCAATCCCTCACCCTCACCCTCACCCACACTCACCCTCACTCACCCTCACTCACTCACACTCACTCACACTCACTCACACTCACACTCACCCACCCTCACTCACCCTCACCCTCACTCACCCTCACCCTCACTCACCCTCACTCACACTCACCCTCACCCTCACTCACCCTCAACCCCTCACTCACCCTCAACCCCTCACCCACCCTCAACCCCTCACCCTCACTCACCCTCAACCCTTCACCCTCAACCCCTCACTCACCCTCACTCACCCTCACCCTCAACCCCTCAGCCTCACCCTCACTCACCCTCAACCCCTCACCCTCACTCACCCTCAACCTCATGCTAAAGATTTACAAAAAAACCCATAAACAATTCTAAAAGCACTAACTCTAATGCTGCGAGACCTATTGCATTTCTAATGCTTGTTTAGGAAGAGGCCAAAACCAATCCAGAGGCAGAAAGAAAAACTTAACATGGCAGGACCATCCACCCAATGTCCAAACACGAACCATGTCATCAGCTCAGACGGATTTGAACAAGAAGAGTCACTAATTGTGAACCTTTCTGATATCATTCTGACTAATGAACAAACAACCATCCTTAATAAAGGCCTCGGCTTTGTTCCTACCCCTCCTCTAGATCCTTTTAAACTCAAATGTGAGTTGTCTGAATTTTGCAGAACATTAAAGTTGAAAGCCTTTTTTGACGGATCTCTAATTCAACCCAATATCGGAGACACAACATTGAGAAGAAAATCTAAATTCTCACCACCAAACAATGCTGTCCCTATCGAAATACTAGCATTCGAACAGGCAATTCTAAAAGGGATTGATAATTTGGACAACAAGAAAAAAACTTATCAAAATCTTAACAACAAAGAAAGACGAGCCCTTGAAGAACTAAGAGACAATGACAACATAATCATAAAACCAGCAGACAAGGGGGGTGGGGTTGTTATTCCAACAAAAGAAGGATACAACCAGCAATGCATTGCCTTACTGTCTGATGAGAACTTTTATAAGAGACTAGATTCTGATCCTACGGAAAGACTTGTTAATACCATCACAATAATGACACATGAGGCTGAGGTAAATGGATGGATTTCCAAGAAGGAAGCGGATTTTCTGACACCGAGAGTACCGAAAGTCCCATTCTTTTACTCATTACCAAAAACTCACAAGAACAAGTCCCCCCCACCGGGACGACCGATAGTTTTGGGAATTGGTTCGCTTCTGGAGCCTCTCTCCAAGTTTGCAGATGAGTATCTGAAACCCTTAGTTCAGAAAACCCCGACACATTTAAAGGACACCCATGACCTCCTGATACAGATAGCTGACAAAGATTTCGACCCTAATACGATGATCCTAGTAGGATTAGATGTCGAATCACTGTACACGAGCCTGCCACAAGATGACACAATGCAAATGCTTGAAGATCTACTCTTTCTGGAAGAGTGGCCATACGAAACCCCTCGCCATTTCATCCTGGAATGCTGCTGGTTGGCCTTGAAAGAGAATTATTTCGAATACAATGGCTAACTCTTTTTACAGTGCCATTGAACTTCCATGGCCAGCGCTTTCGCTCCTTCAGTAGCAGGACTGTATGTTAGCCAATTTGAGCAAAAATTTGTTTTAAATAATGACAATCCATACGTTTCCAGTATATTATACTGGAAACATTATATTGACGACATTTTGCTTATATGGGGCATTAACAAAAATCTGACCACATTCATGGAGTGGTTAAATGGTAGAGATCGTTGGTTAAAGTTCACTTTTACTGCTAGCAATGAAAGGATTGACTTCTTAGACTTAACAATTTTCCCTGAAAATGGGAAATTAGAGACCAAGACTTACACAAAACCAACAGCTAAGAACAGTCTCTTGTCATATCTGAGTTATCACCCTCGACCTCTCAGAGACAATCTCCTGTATAGTCAGTTCCTACGACACAAACACAACTGTAGCAAAGAGAGTGACTACAAACAACAAGCAACAGTCCTAAGTAACAAACTACGAGCTAGAGACTATACACCACTGGTAATCTCAAAGTGTAAGAAACGAGCAAAAAATCAGCCTTGTGAATGCCTTCTACAGACCCACCAGAAGGAACCGATAAAAGACCTTGTAACCTGTATTACAACTTACTGCCCGACAACCTATGATGTACAAAAACTGATAAGGAAAAACTGGCAGATAATTACATCAGGCACTTTCAACTGGCCCAAGCCAAGATTTGCAAACAGTAAGACCAAGAATCTCAGGGATGTGCTGGTTCACACACGTCCTAAAAAAAGACCTACGAAAACCACCATCAGAGATGTCAATATGGCCCCTGTAACTGGCCACTATCCTTGTGGAACATGTGGAGTTTGTAAATTTACCAACACTACCAAAACATCACAACTTACTGCGGATTTGGTCTGGACCCAAAGACAGCACATGAATTGTAATTCCACACATGTGGTGTACCTTGTGACATGTCCCTGCCACAAGAAATACGTAGGCATGACCTGCAGAAAGGTTAAAATACGTATAGGAGAACATAGGAGCAACTTTAGACTAAAGAAAAGTACAACAAAGCTCTGTACACATTTTGTGGAGGCAGCACATACATGTGATGATCTCAGATGGACCATCTTGGAAATGCTCCATGATAAAAATAACAACACAGAACAGATACTGTTCGAAAAGGAACAAAGATGGGTGAATCGTCTCAAGACCCACATATCAGGGATGAATGACAACATCCCATGGCACCAGTTCTATTAACCTGGCTCTAGAATATTTCCTACTATCCTTAAAAAAAATTGGTTGAACATAACTGAATTTAGATCATCAAACAATGCTAAGTATGTATCTTTTTCACAATTTACCAGCTTTGCAAGATACCTATGTGATATCACCTTGCTAGAGTCCCTGTTAACACAGGACCTAGTACTTCTCCTTTAAACCCTGACCGCACGTGAGACAGCATATGCACTGTCCTTTTCTAACACTGTTTTTATACCATGGTTCATTGTAACCACTTCCACAGATCTTTATTCATCTTCGAACTGGATGTGAATGATACCGCTAGTATTCATCTATTAATTGTTTTAGAACACCACACTGTTAATTATGATGGTGTTTTTCAATTAACTTTACCTATAGGTAAATACCGGCCGTAAATGTGTGCACTACTTGCCCTTTAAGAACCACCATCTTTCAGGTATGTTTGTAATCTACTGTGAACATCTATTTTTACATCAGAATTTATAGACAAGGTAGAAGGACTATCCCCCTTACCAGGGGCAGAGTCAGCACTAGGAGCGAATGTTCTCCTACACGTGGGTAAGAATGGCGTTTTTTCTTCCTGTAAACTGCCTCCTTTTTTCCACGTTTGTAAAAGCTTAATGGGGCGTTCCATAGTCAGCACATTGTTTGTCTTACTATTCTAGCACGGACCACTTTAAATGCGACTCTTTGCAACCTGACGTGGAGAAATTGACTTTTAACGAAGGTATTTACACTGCATAAATGCTGAAAACTTGTTGTTAGATAACTCTTCACCGCCTAGCATATATGAAGTATAAGATGCAAGACGAATATTCGTTTCGTTCACAACATGTATTTCTTACACTGTATAAGCTGGCCAATACATACTTAGCATGTTTACTAGTTCTTGTGCGATTATTGTAGCATACTGCACTCTGCGCGCTTGGTGTTTACGGATGTGACACAAGGTGATTAACGAACGTAATATAGTAACATGCAGAAAAGATACACACAGAGAGCAATGCATGCTCCACAAAATGATCTTAGTCCTAGTGACCACATGGAACGCTATGTGTATATATATTTTTGCTCAATGTTGACTGACAGTGTACCGACTTGGACCTATCTAATTATTCTCCTCTTCTTAGCTCTACTTTTCCTCCAGTGCTCACAGTGTTGTGCACGCTATAAATAAGTGTTCTCAAGTTATAATGATCATTTATTTCCTTATGAATTACAAAGACTGTTTGTATGTGTGCTATATGCTATTGTAACTTTTTCATTGAGAAGTTCAATGTTAATTTTGTTCCCACAATGCAGGAATTTCAGTATGAGAGTCTCATACAATAATTGAAAACTACACAAGTTGTGTGAGTATCACTCCCCCATTTTTGTATTGTCCTGACGAAAGCTCCACAGACCCTTTTGGGCCCAGGAGAGCTGAAACATGTCCACCTATCTATAGAAACATATGGTAATCCAGTAACTCGATTATCTAATATACCATAGTTTAATTTTTAAACTTACAGTGCCCACCTCTTTATAATAAATTTTGGTTTTTTGGTGTGACACTGTTTTTTAAATAAATCTTTTGACTGCTCTACACATCATTCCTCTGTAGCTGTCCCTGTAATTCCTGGACACTTCTACACTTACCAGAGATTGCCTCGGGCGAGGCAGACATATAGCACGTCATTTGATAACCCGATGACTATGCCATGACGCTAGATAAGGGGCGGATAAAAAGATACACCGCAACGTCAAAATCAAAGCGTCTATGAGGGTTCTCAAATATAACCAATGGTTATTGTAGATACCAGTGTCCATTCCCATTTCTGATTACCTTACAACCACCAGTGCCACCACCGCCAGTAACACCAGTACCACCACCACAGTACAAAGCACCAGTAGCACCACCACCAGTATCACCTTCAGTACCATCACCACCAGCTCCACCAGTACCAATACCACCAGTACCACCACCACCACTGCTACCACCACCTGTACCACCACCAATACCACCACCAGTACCACCACCAATACAGTACCACCACCAGTACCATCACCAGTATCACCACCAGTACCACCACCACCAGTACCACCACTACCACCACCTCAACTAGTACCACCAGTACCAACACCACTAGTACCAACACCACTAGTACCACCACCACCAGTATCACCACCACCAGTACCATCCCTGGTACCAGTACAACTACCACTACCAGTACCTCCACAATCACTACCAGTACCACCACCACCACTACCAATACCACCACTATCACCACCACTACCAGTACCAGTTACAAAAGCAGGAAGGATTTGCTATATTCGATCTGCCCATCAACATTTGTCTCTTTGTTGTCCCAAAACAGTAGTTACGAACATACACCAATTTTAGAGTGCAGCTATGGTGTGAAAAAATGCTTATCCTCCTCAAGCATTAACCATGGACAGTCCGCCCACCAAAGGTGTTATAGAGTGTCACATCCATATACAAAAAAGGAAATCACATCAGTGCACATCATCAATAGTCTCTTTCATCCATGTGCAATTTGCACGCAGAGATATAGCTTCTTAATCCAAAGGAATTTGTCTTTCTCCTGAGCCGCGACAGTGTAATCACAGTGCGAAAGGTGTTGGAGTGCTTTGTTGGTGTTTATAGCTCGGATCATATGTAACTCTTCACACTTTGTGTCTGTGTAATTTACAACACCTACACATCTTCTTTACTCCACAATTTATTACCACTTTGAAGACGTCGCAGGCCCGTCTCTTCCTCTCATATTTACAATCTAACAAGCCATCGGAAAGGCCTTTTATTGCAGTGCATTAGGTCTCACGTTTGCGAGAGTTTAAGCTATTAGTTTAGTAAAGGACAATGCCTTTTATTTATTGTTTAGATCCCAAAACATAAATAAAAGGCATTGTCATATACAATGCCAATAGCTCAAACTCGTGTGAATGCGAGACCTATTGTATTGCAAATGCTTGTTTGAGCTTCTTATCAAATAACTCCATAGTGTATTCTTACCCAATATAAACATTAAAAGCTGCCCAAATGTTTGACAACTTGTTCTGCCTTGACACTTAGAATGTCCAACTTCATCCTTGCAATCCAATCGAATACCCTAATTATTAATTGAGCAATTCATCTTGACATTTTGATGCCTGAGTTCACAAGTTGGATATAACTGACAGAATTCTTAGCTGAATGGCCATAGAACCTCTACCTTTGAGGCCTACTGGGACAAGACTCAAATAGAAAACTGTGTGGCCTCACAACAGTCTCCCTCAAGCCCTCAGAAATGTTGGGGTTGCTTGTTCATTTTCACAACTAATCATCTCTCTTATCCCAGCCCAAATGTTGTGTGAATATCACTGTCAGAGCCTATGGCTGTGGGAAAAATACAAAATTGAAGGGGTTTGCTACCTTCTCAATGGCCATCTCAAAGTTTCTTCCATGGGAAAAGACACATTCCAACCCTTCATCTTAAATTTACAGCTGTGGGAAATTATACTAATTCTGTTAATCATATTCCACCATTTGATTTCACTGAAAGCACCTGTAGAGAACCAAAGAGTCAAGCTAGTGTTAAAACATTTTGTAAATTGGAGTTCTTCAGACAATAGCTTATGCACACCTCTGCTAAGAACTTGTTCACGTCTTTGTTTATCTAAACACCCTTTAGAGCCAATCCTCTTGACCCACCCCGTTTTAAACCTGTTCATATCTAGTTTGGAAATCCAGAATCCGCTGTAGTCCCATCACTCATTTGTGGGCTGCGCCTTTTAAATAAAAATATTGATTATAACAAATACAGACCCACCTTTGCATTACAAATTTTGTTGAGCCAAGTTCTTGATGCACAGTTTGCTACTTATTTCTCCAAATTGATACCACGTTGCATTTTAACAGCAACAAGAAGATTAGTTTCTCACAATTGAGTGACTCATCTGCAGCTTCTAATCTATCGTGATCCATTTGTGACTCATGACTTCTGAAAATATTACTGCCAGAAGGATGTTGGCCAGATATGTTTTTATTAAGAGAACCAATATTCAACCATTATTGTAGGTGCTAAGTTGGTTATAGGTATTTACTAATGAATTTCAGTGGGTTCCTTCACCTAATATTGGAATGTACATTAATCTGGGGGGCATGACTAGTGCCAGAATCAGCTACAAACTACTTGGATGTGCATTGTATCCCAGATGCTATCTGTGAGAAGTTGGCCCGATATGCAACGTTCGCTATTCTAGCGACCGCTATGTATCGTTCCAACGACCCTTATGGTGATTGGTTGTAAGTCAACCTTAGACCAGCTATCCTAGTAGCGTGGATACGAGCAGTCTTCGGGCTAAACTCTAGAGGGCGTGTTAAGCCAGCTGTTATACCATCACATACCCCTTGAACCCCAAGTGAAAGGACACCACACAAGCGTTATGAAAATAAACAGAATATTTATTAAGAATCACAACAGCCCTGGACTCTTTATGAGGACAGGGTACTAAGCACAAACCAAAAACTCTTAGGAGAATACTTCAAGTGCACAATTTAAACAAGTGTCCGGGGACACGGGAAGTTTAGTGGTCTCGGGCGGATCCGATAAGGCAAGTCGGAAGCGAGGGACTCGGGACCCTAGAGTAAGGAGGCTATGCAGGCACCGAAATGCCGAAGTTACCTAGCCACGAGGGCTGCGGCTGCACAAGTCTTACAGGCGTCGGGGTCTTCACTGACGAGCCAGGAGCCGGAAGAAAAGGAATTGCTGGCCGGCGACCAGTGCTGAATAGTTCGTAGAGATCCAAGCCTGGATCAGAGATCGTTGACACCTGAAAGCAGAGGGGACCAAGTTCGTACTACTAGCCAGTAGTCAGAGGGTACCAGGAAGGCACCGGTTGGCCGTCACCTCGACTAGGTGAGTGGGCGACGCTAGGCTCTGCAGTCTTACGGACCAGGAGGCGTTGTCGGCGACCAGGATGGAGGTGCGAGCTGTCCCACGAAGGTTGATGCTGTCGGCGTCGCTGGGCCCAGGATTGGGGCAACAAGCCTTGGCAGATTTCAGGGCCACGTGGTGGGCCTAAAATGGCGTCTTGAGTGGACCGGGAGGGTCCGGGGTGCTTCTCTCAAAGATGGAAGCAAGGGCCAGTCTGGAGCAACCAGACCAGCAGCGTTGGTTGTCGGGTGTCGGCAAAGAAGGGCACAAGCCAGCGGCCAGTGACCAGACAACGTGCTGAGCAGCGAGCAGAAGGGCCCCACGCAGATCGTGGAGATGCTGGGAGACTGTACTTCGGTGCTGGAGCTACTCAGGGTCGGGGCTTCTCGGACCCCAGAGCACTCACCAGAGAATTGCTTCGATGGTCGTGCTGATTAAGAAAGCGTGCAGGTTTTGATGATGGCCGGACCCTCGAGGTCTCGTCGCACCCACAGATCACAGCTGAGCTGATGACGTGGGTAGAGGTCAGAGGTGCCAGGGAAGCCGGTTCTCGTCGAGCTGGGCTGTCGGATTCCTTGAGGAAGGACTTGCAGAAAACCGCAGAGTTCTTAGATGGTGCCCGCTGGTGCAGGGTGACTACTCCTTAGCCACAAGGGAGAAATCTTGAGAAGAGTCTCGAAGTCCTTTTGTAGAAAGTATTCTTGATTCAAAGATGATCTAATTTGGAAGGGTCCCGCTCCGGCCTTTATCCTAAAGAAAGGGGTGGGTACATGACTAGGTCCTGCCCTAAGGGTGGGACCAGGAAGGGGGGTAGTTACACCCCTCTCCCCTGCCGGACTGTCCCCAGGTCAGGGGCTGGCGCCCCTGGAACTGGTTCTGACCGGCAGATGCGTAGTGAGCACCGGGGTGCCACTCCGCAGTCACCTTCTCGCGAAGCCCTACCTACCCAGAATACACAAACCCTGTCTGGGACGGTGCGAACACCGCCCTTGACAGGAAACCCTTTGTCCAAGCTCTCCTCGCTGGAAGGACTCCCAGCAGCAGGAGGTCAGACTCGTGTCTGTGGTGGCAGCATCCATTTTGTGGAGCTGAGGCTTTAGTTAACTTTAACCGGGGTTCACAGTTACATACATGTCGTGTCCCTCTAGAAGGGCGGAATGCTAACCTCGTCGCCAGAATTGGTGAGGGGGTAGTATCCCGATTCGTATGACACCTTACTCGACATGTCTGGATAACGCAATACCGAAGTTACCGATATGGCACGCGTTATCATGGAACAGCCATTGGGTCTTGGTTCCGCCAGCTGCAACCGGGCTCGGCTCGGGCCAGAACCCAATTCACACGAGTCCAAGCACTCTGCCTTCAGGATTGTCAAGGACTGCCATAGGAGTGTCTGATAGGAACTCGGGTGTCCATTGTGTGGTTAGATATAGGGCTACTATACCTAAAGCAACGAGCGGGTACGCTACGTTGCCCCAGCTGTCGTGCAGCCAGTTGTGTCAGATTTCGATGGCCATCCAGGGGTGGCATAATACATGCTTCAGCCCCTGGTAGGCCCTGGGTACACCGATGCCCTGAGTTACAGGGTCTGACAGGGTGGCCCAGTTCCAATTGGGTAATGCACCTAAGGTACATGCATCAATTTAGAGAGAGAACAGCTAGGCTGTGGGTCTGATTAGCAGGCCCGCAGCCCGAGAAAGTCGTAAACCGTTGAAACAAAAGCAAAAAGTCCGGGTGATCATATGATTGCAGACCCTACTCTCCTACATGACCCCCCCCCCCCAAACGTTGGGACAATAAGCTAACCTTGACCAGGTGAGTCTTCTTGTTCTAAGTGGAAATACCTGGAGAGCCCATCTGCATTGCCATGATCAGTACCAGGTCTATGCTCCACTGTGAAGTCCATCCCCTGTAGGGAAATGGACCACCTAAGCAGTTTGGGGTTTTCACCCTTCATCTGATTTAGCCATAAGAGGGGCTTATGGTCGGTCTGAATTTTGAAATGAGTGCCAAACAAGTATGGCCTCAGTTTCTTCAGGGCCCACACCACAGCGAAGGCCTCCCTCTCTATAGCTGACCAATTTTTCTCTCTGGGGGTCAGCCGTCTGCTTATAAAAGCAATGGGCTGGTCATTACCATCAAAATTCAGTTGAGATAGAACAGCTCCCACACCCAACTCAGAAGCATCTGTTTGGACAATGAATGGTTTGGAGTAGTCTGGACTCTTGAGGATAGGTGCCGTGCACATGGCCTGTTTTAGGTCATCGAATGCTTTTTGACAGCTCGCTGTCCACTGAACCTTTTTTGGCATTTTCTTACTCGTCAGTTCATTGAGCGGAGTCACAATCGATCCGTAATTTCTGACAAACTTCCGGTAGTAACCAGTCAGGCCCAAGAAAGCTCGAACCTGAGTCTGGGTGGTTGGAGGAGGCCAGTCCCTGATTGACTGTATCTTGCTCTCCAGTGGCTGAACCTGGCCTCCACCTACGAGGTGGCCCAAGTATACAACCTGTGTCTGCCGTATCTGGCACTTGGTAGCCTTGATAGTGAGACCTGCCGCTTGCAGAGCCTCTAACACTTTCCGCAGGTGGACCAGGTGATCCTCCCAGGTGGAGCTAAAGACAGCAATATCGTCGAGATACGCCGCACAGAAGTCGTCCAGCCCAGTGAGAACGTGATTCACCAACCGTTGGATGGTGGCAGGTGCATTTTTCAAACCAAAGGGCATCACCACAAACTGGTAGTGCCCACCAGGGGTGGAAAATGCGGTCTTGGGCTTGGCGTCCTCAGCTAACCTGATTTGCCAATACCCAGCTGTCAGGTCAAACGTACTTAAGTAGTTGGCCGAAGCCAATCTATCGATAAGCTCGTCTGCCCTTGGTATTGGGTGGGCATCAGTCTTAGTGACTGCATTGAGACCCCGGTAGTCTACGCAGAACCTCATCTCTTTCTTACCGCCCGGGGTGTGAGGTTTCAGCACTAGAACTACGGGACTAGCCCAGGGGCTGTCCGAGGGTTCAATGACTCCCAGCTCCAACATTTTCTGCACTTCGTTCTTGATGCAGTCTCTAACGTGATCTGGCTGCCGGTAGATTTTACTCTTCACGGGCAAGCTGTCACCAGTGTCGACCTCATGGGTGCACCAATTGGTCTGACTGGGTGTTAGAGAGAACATATGCCGGAAGGATTGAAGAACCTGTTTACAATCCTCCTGTTGATGTTCGGAGAGGCTGCCACAAAAGACAACACCATCTACCGATCCATCGTCAGGATTCTGAGTGAGCAGGTCGGGGAGAGGGTCACTCTCCTCCTCCTGTCCCTCATCCATGGCCATGAGCAAACTCATGTCCTTCCTGTCGACATATGCCTTGAGCCTGTTGACATGAAGCACCCTGTGGGGGCTCCGGGGAGTTCCCAGGTCTACCAGGTAGGTGACCTCTCCCTTTTTCTCCAGGATGGTGTAGGGCCCGGACCATTTGTCCTTGAGTGCTGCCGGGGCCACTGGCTCCAGCACCCACACCTTCTGTCCGAGCTGATAAACAGTCAAGACAGCCTTTTGGTCATGCCAAGTTTTTTGGAGTTCCTGGCTGGCCTTAAGGTTTTCGGATGCCTTCTCCATGTACTCAGCCATCCGCGAGCGGAGGCCCAGCACATAGTCCACTATGCTGGTTGCAGGCTTTTTGAGAGGTCTCTCCCATCCTTCCTTCACCAAACACAGGGGTCCTCTCACAGGATGCCCGTACAGAAGTTCAAAAGGGCTGTAGCCAACCCCCTTCTGTGGGACTTCTCTGTAAGCGAATAAAAGGCAGGGGATCAGGACGTCCCATCTATGCCGAAGCTTTTCAGGTAGTCCGTGAATCATCCCTTTCAGGGTCCTGTTGAATCTCTCAACAAGCCCATTGCATTGTGGATGATAGGGTGTAGTGAATTTGTAGTTGACACCACATTCCTTCCACATAGCAGTTAAGTAGCTCGACATGAAGTTTGCACCTCTGTCGGAGACGACCTCCTTAGGGAAGCCCACTCTGGAGTACTCCAACTAGGGCTCTTGCCACAACAGGAGCTGTAGTGGTCCTAAGGGGAATAGCTTCAGGATACCTGGTGGCATGATCCACTACCACCAGTATAAACTTGTGCCCTGATGCTGTTGGTGGTTCCATGGGACCGACGATGTCAATCCCCACCCGTTCAAAGGGCACCCCCACCACAGGCATTGGTATAAGGGGGGCCTTCGTCGTGCCACCTGACTTACCACTGGCTTGGCAAGTGACACAGGAGCGGCAAAACTCCTTGGTATCTTCGTTCATGTGAGGCCAGTGAAAGTGTGAGACAAGCCTGTCCCACGTCTTCGTCTGGCCTAAGTGTCCTGCTAAGGGAATCTCGTGGGCCAAGGTAAGGAGGAAACCACGCTGAGACAAGGGGACGACCAGCCTCCTGGTCATGCCAGGCTTGGGGTCTCTAGCCTCAGTGTACAGGAGTCCATCTTCCCAGTATACCTTGTGGGTACCTGTGGCGTTCCCAGCAGCCTCAGCAGCAGCCTGCTGTCTGAGGGGTTCAAGAGAAGGGCAGCCTAACTGGTCCTTCCCCAGGTCCTCTCGTGTGGGTCCCCCTGAGCCCAGAAACTCAACTTGATCAAGATTGAGTTCTTTAGGTTCAGTTTCCCGCAATTCTTGGAGGTCAGCCTCCTCTGAGTCTTGATCCTCGACCTGGGGCAAGGGGGAAGGCGAAGCCTTAACCCGACTGCTCCTCTTCTTGGGAGGTGTCTGGTCCGTTGTTCCAGGATCCAGCACCTGCTCAGTGGGGCATCGTCTGACCTGTGACCTGGTCACAGCAAACACGTGTGCTGGCAAGCCTAACATCTCCATGTGAGTCCGTTGCTCCACTTCTGACCATCGTGATGACTCCAAATCATTGCCCAACAAACAATCCACTGGGAGGTCTGAACTAACAACAACCTTTTTCTGGCCATTTACCCCTCCCCAGGAGAAAGCAACAATCGCCATACTATGTCTGGTAGTGGCGTTGCTGGCATTGGTCACCAGGAATTCTGTACCTGGCATGATCTGTCCAGGGTCCACAAAGTTAGGCGTCACCATGGTGACGCTGGCACAAGTGTCCCTATAGGCCTGAGCCATTCTTCCATTTATTAAAGGCGTCTGTCGGTATTTGCCCAAAGTATTGGGACTGATATCAGGGGATATATCCACATCCCCTGTACAGACAAGGACAGCCTGAGTGAGTGTACCAGCTAAGCCGTCACACCCCTCAGAACCCAAGGTTAACCCAACTAGTCCCTTGGGAGGCGCACTACTACTGCTGGCTGTACTAGGGGGCACAGGTGCCATAGGGGCTGCAGTAGCAGGAGTCTGCCCTCCTTTCTTGGTGCACTCACTAAACCAGTGAGTTTTACTTTTACAGTATTGGCACCACCTTTTCGATTGACCTTCTTGATTCTTCTTTTTCTGGGAAGCCTGACCCCCCCCTCTTTGGGTTGTTGGGGACCTGTCGAAGACTTCTGGTCAGTTTGTTCCCCTTTCGAATCCTTACCCTTCTGGTCTGCTTTCTTCTGACCACCCTGGTTCTGGCCCTGGTTTTGCTTAACCCTTGTTCTGACCCATCTGTCTGCCTTCTTTCCCAATTCTTGGGGAGAGGTCAGATCCGAGTCGACAAGGTGCTGATGCAACAACTGGTTCTGACAATTGTTTAAAATCTGTTCTCGCATGATCAAATTATACAATCCTTGGTAATCAGTAACCTTACTGCCCAGCAACCAGCCCTCAAAAGCCTTAGTGGCACAATCAACGAAATCAGACCAGTCCTGAGACTGAGTTTTCTGGGTATCCCTGAACAGCAACCTGTACTGCTCAGTGGTTAGGCCGAACCCATCAATCAGTGTGTTCTTCAGGATCTGGTAATTGTTAGCGTCCTCGACCCTTGTGGTGAGGAGCTTATCTCTACCTTTACCTTCAAAGGAGAGCCACAAGATAGCTGCCCACTGACTCTGGGGGACGCACTGTACAGTGCAGGCCCGCTCCAAAGCAGTAATCTACTTGTGGATGTCGTCCCCTTGCTTAAAGGGGGGCACTATCTTATTCAGGTCCTTAGTGTCTAAACTCCTGGGTTCCCGTGGGGGAATGCTGCCACCAGTGGGAATCGTCCCACTCAACTCTTGCTCTCGGGCAAAGGCGAGTCTCTCTTTGGCTAGGGCAAGTTCTTCCCTTTCGATCCGCAGATTGACTTCCCGCTCCTTTGCTTCGTACATTCTCCTCTGAGGTGATGTCATCCCTCTTCGAGCAGAACCTCGAGAGCCATTGGTTCGAGCGGATCTGTTAGAGCCTCTCGACAGAGACCTAACTCGTCCGTTCCCAATGTTAAGCTGGCCCGAGAGAGGCCCCAGGGGTCTCCTAGTACCAAACTCGTGCCGGCTTAAGTTGTCCTGAGTTAGCTGACTAACTATGACTGGACCTTTGTCTGCCTCGTCCCCAGATGTCTCTGGTTCCTCGTCCTCCTCTTCGCCCTCGGCAGAGAGATGGATAAGGTCAGGGTCACCTCGGGTTCCCTCGAGGGGAGGCATTTCCATTTCGGGATGAGAAGGGTCGGTGTTACCCGCCTTCTTGGCATCATAAGTCTCCAAGAGACCAATCAGAAACGGAATGGTAGGGTTTGCACCCTGCTTAATCTTTCGAGACGTACAGATCTGTCGCATCTCATGAAAGCTAAGCGCAGCATATCTGGAGGTGACCTGTGGAAGGTCGACTGACACGAGGGGAGACTCAGAGTTTCCGCCTTTGTCCGACATGCTGTTTCTAGTGTGGTGTAAGTGATGTACCTACCTACACTATGGGTTTACCTACTGAGCCCTTGCTAAGAGTTGTAGCCAAGGTGTGCTAAGCCTTGAAGAGCTACAACAGCTGGTTCAGTAGAACTCAGAGTATTCTAAGCTAGGTTATATGTACCTGGAGTACTTATGCGATCTTTCACAAGATGTTCTTAGGATACGCGTGGTAAAACAAAAGCAAGCTCAAATCCCAACCGCTGCTCACCAATGTGAGAAGTTGGCCCGATATGCAACGTTCGCTATTCTAGCGACCGCTATGTATCGTTCCAACGACCCTTATGGTGATTGGCTGTAAGTCAACCTTAGACCAGCTATCCTAGTAGCGTGGATACGAGCAGTCTTCGGGCTAAACTCTAGAGGGCGTGTTAAGCCAGCTGTTATACCATCACATACCCCTTGAACCCCAAGTGAAAGGACACCACACAAGCGTTATGAAAATAAACAGAATATTTATTAAGAATCACAACAGCCCTGGACTCTTTATGAGGACAGGGTACTAAGCACAAACCAAAAACTCTTAGGAGAATACTTCAAGTGCACAATTTAAACAAGTGTCCGGGGACACGGGAAGTTTAGTGGTCTCGGGCGGACCCGATAAGGCAAGTCGGAAGCGAGGGACTCGGGACCCTAGAGTAAGGAGGCTATGCAGGCACTAAAATGCCGAAGTTACCTAGCCACGAGGGCTGCGGCTGCACAAGTCTTACAGGCGTCGGGGTCTTCGCTGACGAGCCAGGAGCCGGAAGAAAAGGAGTTGCTGGCCGGCGACCAGTGCTGAATAGTTCGTAGAGATCCAAGCCTGGATCAGAGATCGTTGACACCTGAAAGCAGAGGGGACCAAGTTCGTACTACTAGCCAGTAGTCAGAGGGTACCAGGAAGGCACTGGTTGGCCGTCACCTCGACTAGGTGAGTGGGCGACGCTAGGCTCTGCAGTCTCACGGACCAGGAGGCGTTGTCGGCGACCAGGATGGAGGTGCGAGCTGTCCCACGAAGGTTGATGCTGTCGGCGTCGCTGGGCCCAGGATTGGGGCAACAAGCCTTGGCAGATTTCAGGGCCACGTGGTGGGCCTAAAATGGCGTCTTGAGTGGACCGGGAGGGTCCGGGGTGCTTCTCTCAAAGATGGAAGCAAGGGCCAGTCTGGAGCAACTAGACCAGCAGCGTTGGTTGTCGGGTGTCGTCAAAGAAGGGCACAAGCCAGCGGCCAGTGACCAGACAACGTGCTGAGCAGCGAGCAGAAGGGCCCCACGCAGATCGTGGAGATGCTGGGAGACTGTACTTCGGTGCTGGAGCTACTCAGGGTCGGGGCTTCTCGGACCCCAGAGCACTCACCAGAGAATTGCTTCGATGGTCGTGCTGATTAAGAAAGCGTGCAGGTTTTGATGATGGCCGGACCCTCGAGGTCTCGTCGCACCCACAGATCACAGCTGAGCTGATGACGTGGGTAGAGGTCAGAGGTGCCAGGGAAGCCGGTTCTCGTCGAGCTGGGCTGTCGGATTCCTTGAGGAAGGACTTGCAGCAAACCGCAGAGTTCTTAGATGGTGCCCGCTGGTGCAGGGTGACTACTCCTTAGCCACAAGGGAGAAATCTTGAGAAGAGTCTCGAAGTCCTTTCGTAGAAAGTATTCTTGATTCAAAGATGATCTAATTTGGAAGGGTCCCCGCTCCGGCCTTTATCCTAAAGAAAGGGGTGGGTACATGACTAGGTCCTGCCCTAAGGGTGGGACCAGGAAGGGGGGTAGTTACACCCCTCTCCCCTGCCGGACTGTCCCCAGGTCAGGGGCTGGCGCCCCTGGAACTGGTTCTGACCGGCAGATGCGTAGTGAGCACCGGGGTGCCACTCCGCAGTCACCTTCTCGCGAAGCCCTACCTACCCAGAATACACAAACCCTGTCTGGGACGGTGCGAACACCGCCCTTGACAGGAAACCCTTTGTCCAAGCTCTCCTCGCTGGAAGGACTCCCAGCAGCAGGAGGTCAGACTCGTGTCTGTGGTGGCAGCATCCATTTTGTGGAGCTGAGGCTTTAGTTAACTTTAACCGGGGTTCACAGTTACATACATGTCGTGTCCCTCTAGAAGGGCGGAATGCTAACCTCGTCGCCAGAATTGGTGAGGGGGTAGTATCCCGATTCGTATGACACCTTACTCGACATGTCTGGATAACGCAATACCGAAGTTACCGATATGGCACGCGTTATCATGGAACAGCCATTGGGTCTTGGTTCCGCCAGCTGCAACCGGGCTCGGCTCGGGTCAGAACCCAATTCACACGAGTCCAAGCACTCTGCCTTCAGGATTGTCAAGGACTGCCATAGGAGTGTCTGATAGGAACTCGGGTGTCCATTGTGTGGTTAGATATAGGGCTACTATACCTAAAGCAACGAGCGGGTACGCTACGTTGCCCCAGCTGTCGTGCAGCCAGTTGTGTCAGATTTCGATGGCCATCCAGGGGTGGCATAATACATGCTTCAGCCCCTGGTAGGCCCTGGGTACACCGATGCCCTGAGTTACAGGGTCTGACAGGGTGGCCCAGTTCCAATTGGGTAATGCACCTAAGGTACATGCATCAATTTAGAGAGAGAACAGCTAGGCTGTGGGTCTGATTAGCAGGCCCGCAGCCCGAGAAAGTCGTAAACCAGTGAAACAAAAGCAAAAAGTCCGGGTGATCATAGGATTGCAGACCCTACTCTCCTACACTATCACCTTCCAAAGAAGCCAAAGATCATTAGTTTTGATTCACCGAAGTACATCTAATGCTTTTGTGAAATCAGTAAGAAGCTAGCTACATTAAAGCTGACTCACATTGTTAATCAGAAGCAGTGTGTCATCAGCAAAGAACATAGCAAGAATAAACTATTCTCCAAAGTTAGGTTGAATCACCCCAATCATAATATTGTATCCAAACGTGAGGTTTAGCAAAGTAATGTGTGTGATTGAATAATAATTGAATGAGGATAAGAGGAAACATCAACCATTGGCTGAGTCCACAGGGAAGTTCTACCTGGCCTATGAAAGGGTGTGGAAATATACAATATAGCAGCCATCCCTCAGCGCACAGTTGTCTTTGTCAATATAGTCAAAGCTGATACATTATGCCTTGTGGATTCCAATTATTAAAGCAAGTCTCCCTTCTGGGAAATAGTTGGTGCTATTCGCTTTATCTAAAACATGAGTTTTTACCCTACTAGGAACAATATTACTTGTTACTTGTTCCTACTAGGGAAATCCTCCCCAAAAATGCTCAACATGGGTATCAGGTGACCATTTGCAGAATAACGTTTTGGATTTCTTGTGATAAAGTACTAAAATTCGCCTCTCGCAGTGGATAGGGACTATTGCTTTATCAGATATCTCCCTGATATTGGAACAGTCCTTGCAACTGACCATCTAGGCCTGGCTAAGATTTGTAGCTAAAGTGTACATACCAAATGCCCCCAATAGCTTCAGATGGCTGTAGATTATGTATCACCCTGATTAACATGACTTTTTCTTTTTACTGGGCTCATGTTAAACTATCATCTGCCTGGGAGCATTCCCTGTGTATCTTGGAAAACTAGGGGCATCTATTGTATTACAAATTCCATCCTACAGCCATAGCAGGAATATAATCCAGTGATGCACATTTTTATTGTAATCTACTTTTATTCTTCAAGGAAGTTGAGCCGCTGGAATCATATACAAACAAACAAATTAGCTACCAAACTTTCTGGCTGCCCACTGACAAGGCTCAAACAGAGTGAGAGCCAAAAGCCAAAGATCAGCCTTTTCCCTGAGGCCAGGGCTTCTGGGCTTCTATGTCTTGCAGGTTGGTGTCTTGTGATAGGTTTTATTGAATTGAATACACCATGGTCTAATCGAGAGAAGCTACGGATGAGATATTGACTAATCAGCACCTAACCTATTAATTTTGATGGGATCTATTTATTTGTGACTATAAAGCTTGCATTGCCCATACGCTCTTCCCACAACTGATATCCTTTGTCTGACAGATCGTGGTATCAGATCATCCATACACCCCAAAATACTCAGACACTACCCCTTTCAAGCATGTAACATTATGAGGTCATATTACATGCATGACTACAATAGTGCATAAAGGTTAAATCCATGTGATAATATGGGATAAGCACAGTCACTCACAATAAACATACCTATGTCAGTCTATACTGACACCTACTGCTACGCCAACTTATGCCCATTGCACTTAGCTACCATACCTCCACACTTGCCCTCCATAGTTCCTGATTGTCAATAATCACCTGGCTCTAGCCGGCGGAAGGAGGCTCGGGAGGAGAGTGGCAGGTACAGTGCCAGTAATTATAGCATTTTAGCGCCAACGCAGGCACCATTGCACCAGAGTGCAAGGGTTTCTGCGTGCAGGAGAGGATTGTTTATGTGTAGGGAGGTGTCCCTTCCTGCACATAAACAATCCTAGAAATGCCATTCTGTCACTTTCATGCGTGCTTCATGCAGCACACATGAAACTGAAAAAATTGCATTTTTTTTTAAAAGTTTGTTTATGTACAGGAAGGGACACCTTCCTATAAATAAAAAACAAGCATTTGCAATGCAATAGGTCTCGCATTTACGCAAGTTTGAGCCATTGACATTGCAAATGACAATGCCTTTTATTTTTGTTTTCGTTTTTAAAACATAAATAAAAGGTATTGCCATTTACAATGCCAATAGCTTAAACTCTCGTAATGCGAGATCTATTGCATTGTAAATGCTTGTTTTTAACGTTTTGCTTATTTGGACTAGGACTAGGACTGGAGGTGTAAAGTTCCCTCCAGGTGGCAAACCTTCAAACAGCCCGCTTCATATTGCCTAATTGTAACGCATGTTTTGGTGAGAATAATTTTTAACAAATCTGTGAAAAAAGTAGTATAGTCTTTTTTTCATATTCACATAATTTCTATCACGTTTTTGGGTTAATCTTTTAAAAAGGAGAAGGGGGGGTCAAAATATGTATGCGCCACCCCAGAAGAAAGGCATACACATGTATACGACAGATCTTGAGGGCAGTACACTCCCAAAAACAAGGCTTCTGCCTGAGCACGTGGCACACAGAGTGTGCTGCAGGCTCTCGTTGAGGAGAATTAGCACCGATTTTCACCAGCGTTCTTCTCTTTTCATTTTGGAATTGGTTTCAGTTCGTTTTGTGAATGGCGTGTGAACTATGAAAGGGAATAGAAGAGGCAGGGTCGTGGTTGTAGAAGTAAAATCCTATTGCTGAAAAAGTTCGACTTAAACTGCCGTGAAAAGTTTACAGCCTTATGCTCTCTCGCTGTAGTGCCATCACATATTTCAAGGTTTTGAGCACATTTCCTCATTTTGTTCGCTCTTGTACCACGCACCCCACTGTACACCTACGAGAATTCAAACAATCTATCATTCGACTTGAAATGTTCAAAAATGTATTTTGGAGAATGCGTGTATCGATCCTGCTACCTCTCGCATGCTAAGTGGAAAGGCTACCATATGAGCTAATTCACCCGCCTGTAAGAATTGGACATGAGCCCCTTTAAATCAGGCTCAAAACACGTGTGGAGAGGAGTTGGTGCTTTCTTGAACCCTTTCGGTCTGCCCATCGAGATAACCAGTTCATCAGCGAACATGTTTTGTACCTCAGTAGCCCAATAGAAAACCATATTGACATTTATTCCAGTACAAAATAAAATGTTAAACAAGCATTGGAAATGCAATAGGGCTCGCATTAGGAAAGTTTGAGCTATTGGTCTTATCAATGAATTTTTTTTATTTATGTGTTTTTTTTAAATAGCTAAATTAATAGCTTTGTCATTTACAATGCTAATAGTTATAACTTTCGCAAATGTGATACCTATAGCATTTGTAATGCAACATGTTTTGTATTTACGTGACTTAGATGTATTGATATTACAAATAACAATGGCTTTTAACTTTTTAAAATAATTAATACTTAAATAATTTAGCTTAAACTTTTGTAAATAACTTTTGTGAAGATTATGTTCAGTGTTTTTTATTGTGATAAAAATCCAAGAACAGAAGTGAAATATTAACATCTTTTTGTGATTTGTAATAAAGCGTGAAAGCTTGAAAACAGCTTGAAACATTGAAAGAACATATTTGAACCAGTGATGCTGTGATTGCGCTGAGTGATGCTGTGGTTGCGCTGAGTGATGCTGTGGTGGTGCTGAGTGATGCTGTGGTTGCACTGAGTGGTGTGTGCATCGGTGGAGCTTAGTGGGTGCATTGGTGGAGCTGTTTGGTGGGTGCATTGGTGGAGCTTAGCTGGAGCATCGGTGGAGCTGTGTGGTGGGTGAATCGGTGGAGCTGTGTGGTGGGTGCCTCGGCGGAGCTGTGTGGTGGGTGCATAGGCGGAGCTGTGTGGTGGGTGCCTCGGCGGAGCTGTGTGGTGGGTGCATAGGCGGAGCTGTGTGGTGGGTGCTTCGGTGGAGCTGTGTGGTGGGCGTATCTGTGGAGCTGTATGGTGGGTGCATCGGTGGAGCTGTTTGGTGGGTGCATCGGTGGAGCTGTGTGGTGGGTGCATCATTTGAGCTGTGTCGTGGAGCTGTGTGGTGGGTGCATCAGTGGAGCTGTGTGGTGGTTGCATCAGTGGAGCTGTGTGGTGGGTGCATCTGTAGAGCTGTGTGGTGGGTGTATCTGTGGAGCTGTGTGGTGGGTACATTGGTGGAGCTGTGTGGTGGGGTCATCTGTGGAGCTCTGTGGTGGGTGCATCGGTGGAGCTGGGTGGTGGGTGCATCAGTGGAGCTGTGTGGTGGGTGCATCGGTGGAGCTGGGTGGTGGGTGCATCTGTGGAGCTGTGTGGTGGGTGCCTTGGTGGAGCTGTGTCTTGGGTGCATCAGTGGAGCTGTGTGGTGGGGTCATCTGTGGAGCTCTGTGGTGGGTGCTTCGGTGGAGCTGTGTCGGTGGAGCTGTGTGGTGGTTGCATCAGTGGCGCTGTGTGGTGGGTGCATCGGTGGAGCTGTGTCGGTGGAGCTGTGTTGTGGTTGCATCAGTGGAGCTGTGTGGTGGGTGCATCGTGGAGCTGTGTTGGTGGAGCTGTGTGGTGGGTGCATCTGTGGAGCTGTGTGGTGGGTGCATCAGAGGAGCTGTGTGGTGGGTGCATCGGTAGAGCTGGGTGGTGGATGCATCTGTGGAGCTGTTTGGTGGGTGCATCTGTGGAGCTGTGTGGTGGGTGCATCGGTGGAGCTGTGTGGTGGGTGCATCTGTGGAGCTGTGTGTGGGTACATCTGTGGAGCTGTGTGGTGGGTGCATCTGTGGAGCTGTGTGGTGGGTGCATCAGAGGAACTGGATGGTGGGTGCATCGGTGGAGCTGTGTGGTGGGTGCATCTGTGGAGCTGTGTGGTGGGTGCCTCGGTGGAGCTGTGTGGTGGGTGCATCGGTGGAGCTGTGTGGTGGGTGCATCGGTGGAGCTGTTTGGTGGGTGCATCGGTGGAACTGTGTGGTGGGTGCATTGTTTGAGCTGTGTTGGTGGAGCTGTGTGGTGGGTGCATCAGTGGAGCTGTGTGGTGGTGGCATCGGTGAAGCTGTGTTGGTGGAGCTGTGTGGTGGCTGCGTCGCTGGAGCTGTGTGGTGGGTGCATCAGTGGAGCTGTGTGGTGGGTGCATCAGTGGAGCTGTGTGGTGGGTGCATCAGTGGAGCTGTGTGGTGGGTGCATCAGTGGAGCTGTGTGGTGGGTGCATCGGTGGAGCTGTGTGGTGGTTTCCTCTGTGGAGCTGTGTGGTGGGTGCATCTGTTGAGCTGTGTGGTGGGTGCATAGGTGGAGCTGTGTGGTGGGTGCATCGGTGGAGCTGTGTGGTAGGTGCCTCGGTGGAGTTGTGTGGTGGGTGCCTCGGTGGAGCTGTGTGGTGGGTGCATCTGTGGAGCTCTGTGGTGGGTGCATCGGTGGAGCTGTGTCGGTGGAGCTGTGTGGTGGGTGCATCAGTCGAGCTGTGTGGTGGGGGCATCTGTGGAGCTCTGTGGTGGGTGCATCGGTGGAGCTGTGTCGGTGGAGCTGTGTGGTGGGTGCATCAGTGGAGCTGTGTGGTGGGTGCATCGGTGGAGCTGTGCGGTGGGTACATCGGTGGAGCTGTGTGGTGCGTGCCTCTGTGGAGCTGTGTGGTGGGTGCATCTGTTGAGCTGTGTGGTGGGTGCATAGGCGGAGCTGTGTGGTGGGTGCATCGGTGGAGCTGTGTGGTAGGTGCCTCGGTGGAGCTGTGTGGTGGGTGCCTCGGTGGAGCTGTGTGGTGGGTGCATCGATGGAGCTGTGTGGTGGGGGCATCTGTGGAGCTCTGTGGTGGGTGCATCGGTGGAGCTGTGTCGGTGGAGCTGTGTGGTGGTTTCATCAGTGGAGCTGTGTGGTGGGTGCATCGGTGGAGCTGTGTCGGTGGAGCTGTGAGGTGGTTGCATCAGTGGAGCTGTGTGGTGGGTGCATCGGTGGACCTGTGCCGGTGGAGCTGTGTGGTGGGTGCATCAGTGTAGCTCGGTGGTGGGTGCTTCGGTGGAGCTGTGTGGTGGGTGCCTCGGTGGAGCTGTGTGGTGGGTGCATCGGTGGAGCTGTGTGGTGGGTGCATCTGTGGAGCTGTGTGGTGGGTGCATCTGTAGAGCTGTGTGGTGGGTGTATCTGTGGAGCTGTGTGGTGGGTACATTGGTGGAGCTGTGTGGTGGGGTCATCTGTGGAGCTCTGTGATGGGTGCATCGGTGGAGCTGTGTGGTGGGTGCATCGGTGGAGCTGTTTGGTGGGTGCCTCGGTGGAGCTGTGTGGTGGGTGCATCGGTGGAGCTGTGTGGTGGGTGCATTGGTGGAGCTGTGTCGGTGGAGCTGTGTGGTGGCTGCATCGCTGGAGCTGTGTGGTGGGTGCATCAGTGAAGCTGTGTGGTGGGTGCATCGGTGGAGCTGTGTGGTGGGGCCTTGGGGGAGCTGTGTGGTGGGTGCATTGGTGGAGCTTTGTGGTGGGTGCATCTGTGGAGCAGTGTGGTGGGTGCCTCTGTGGAGCTGTGTGGTAGGTGCATCTGTTGAGTTGTGTGGTGGGTGCCTCAGTGGAGCTGTGTGGTGGGTGTATCGGTGGAGCTGTGTGGTGGGTGTATCGGTGGAGCTGTGTGGTGGGTGCTTCGTGGAGCTGTGTGGTGGGTGCCTCGGTGGAGCTGTGTGGTGGGTGCATCGGTGGAGCTGTGTCGGTGGAGCTGTGTGGTGGTTGCATCAGTGGAGCTGTGTGGTGGGTGTATCGGTGGAGCTGTGTGGTGGGTGCTTTGCTGGAGCTGTGTGGTGGGTGCATTGGTGGAGCTGTGTTGGTGGAGCTGTGTGGTGGCTGCATCGCTGGAGCTGTGTGGTGGGTGCATCAGTGAAGCTGTGTGTTGGGTGCATCAGTGAAGCTGTGTGGTGGGTGCATCGGTGGAGCTGTGTGGTGGGGCATCGGTGGAGCTGTGTGGTGGGTGCATCGGTGGAGCTGTGTGGTGGGTGCATCTGTGGAGCTGTGTGGTGGGTGCTTCGGTGGAGCTGTGTGGTGGGTGCATCTGTGGAGCTCTGTGGTGGGTGCCTCTGTGGAGCTGTGTGGTGGGTGCATCTGTTGAGCTGTGTGGTGGGTGCCTCGGTGGAGCTGTGTGGTGGGTGCATAGGTGGAGCTGTGTGGTGGGTGTATCGGTGGAGCTGTGTGGTGGGTGCCTCGGTGGAGCTGTGTGGTGGGTGCCTCAGTGGAGCTGTGTCTTGGGTGCATCAGTGGAGCTGTGTGGTGGGGTCATCTGTGGAGCTGTGTCGGTGGAGCTGTGTGGTGGTTGCATCAGAGGAGCTGTGTGGTGGGTGCATTGGTGGAGCTGTGTTGGTGGAGCTGTGGGGTGGTTGCATCAGTGGAGCTGTGTGGTGGGTGCATCGGTGGAGCTGTGTCAGTGGAGCTGTGTGGTGGGTGCATCTGTGGAGCTGGGTGGTGGGTGCATCAGTGGAGCTGTGTGGTGGGTGCATCCGTGGAGCTGGGTGGTGGGTGCATCTGTGGAGCTGTGTGGTGGGTGCATCTGTGGAGCTGTGTGCTGGGTGCCTCGGTGGAGCTGTGTGATGGGTGCATCTGTGGATCTGTGTGGTGGGTGCCTCAGTGGAGCTGTGTGGTGGGTGCATCGGTGGAGCTGTGTGGTGGGTGCATCGGTGGAACTGTGTGGTGGGTGCATCGATGGAGCTGTGTGGTGGGTGCATCGGTGGAGCTGTGTAGGTGGAGCTGTGTGGTGGGTGGTACTTTTTATAAATCATTAGTAAAAGAGATCAATGAAATTCAACTAAAACCCATATATAGCAGAAGAGGAGAAATCTCTAGTAACGGGATTCAGGATGAATGTATTCCTTTGAAGCAAATCGCCAGCATGTGAAAGGTGTAAAATAGCAATCAGCATAAAACGAAAATGCCAGCAAAAGACTTTATAAAATTCTGTATGGCCCTGAAAAAATAATTAGAGCGTTTAATTATATCATGACCAACAAAGGTTATTGTTTCAAGAGCAGCGTGCGAGATGGTTAGGCTGCAATATAAACAAGCCCTCGGCATTGCTGTGGTGGGAAGGGGGCGGGGAGAGGCAAGAAGTGAAGAATAGGGGCTGGGAGCAGCAGCCTTTGATGTGCCGGCCGGCTGGCCGTGCAGTGAATAATTAGGAGAGGAGAAATGAAGGCTGGGGGAAGCTTGAGATGCCTGAGGAGGCTCGTGGCTTTGATGTGCACGCGTTCTCGGGCACTGCAACAAATCGCTGAGATGATTAAACTCTGTTTAAGCCACAATATAGCTCGCCAGCTATGCGCTTGAGCGCATCAGCAGGCGAGCCCTAAAAATGATTGGCATGAATTATGACCCTTGTTATGAAGAGTATGCTGCCCTTCACTTGTTATAATGTAACAGTAGAACTACTTGTATCTCACATTCGAACACGTTCAATTCAACTCATCCAAACCTTAATTAGCGTCCTGCTGCTCGAAAAGAAAGCACCTAGAGGGGATGCGCCTTAAGCAGACCACGTTTCATGGCTTCAGCCTCGTCACTGAAAAGAAATTTGCATTTAAACTCAGTTTTCCTGGTCTTTATCATCACCGTGCGTCGTCGAATGAATGCTCGGAGAAGTATTAACTTACCCTCCCAGAGGAGGCCTGTGTAAGGCAGCAATGGGGACAGGGTATGGCGTAGCGGCCAGAGCTACCGACCTAGGAGATAGGTTTGAGTTTTGGCGTTGGCCCAACATGGTGGGATTCTGGGCAAATCAACATGCTGGGATTCTGGGCAAATCACTTCATCTCCCATGCAAACCAAAAAGGAATGTGTCCATCAGTAAAGCAACTGGGGCCCATGTAAAGCGCTCCAATAGTACCTTTGGGTCGCACTATATACAACTGCAACAAAAAAATGTGTAGTGTTTATTGTAGAGAACCCTATAAACTCAAGCACAGAGAACAATAGTATGCATGGTATGTAACCGTAATTGAAGGGCAAACATTTATTGAATCAAGCTATGGGCACTTAAGCATCGAAGAGCTATATGCTCAGAGAGAAAATGTCTGCAATTCAATACTTTTTCACAACGCCACCTTTCACTTAGGCAAAGTTCACAGCCTTCTTGAGTTGAACAAGACAAATTACGTGGACGGTGGACGAAGCAGGAAGCCGCGGCTGAAGTCCCAACAAGAATTTCAACGGGAATCAACCAATGGCAAAGTCAATACGTCTGGCCTGGTTAAGCTAGTGTGATACTTAAAACAACAAGCATTTGCAACACACGGACAAGGAGGGACCCAGGGAGAGCTGTGCGTGAGCCGGTCTCTCCCTGGGTTTGTTCGCGCGAGGACGACTGGGCGCAGGACAGGTGGTGTTCTCCTTGATTAGGAGGAAAGTTATATAAGAGGTCCAGGGCAGGCGGGAAAGGAACGCGCTAGTGGGAGGTTGGGGAGGAAGGTTCTTTTGCCCTTCGCTACGGAGTTCCTGGTGAGGCGTGTTTGGGTTTGGCCCGCCCCCATCGCAGGGCGGCCGTAGGCGTGGCAAAAGCGGCCACGGCTTGTCTTTATCCGCGACCGGAGGATGACGGGGACGGAGCTGCGGCCCTTCCGGCTGTTTCCCCGGTGGTGGCTGCGTGTTTTCATGGAGCCGTGGCGCCCTCCCCTGAAGTGCCGGGCGTCTACCAGCAGGTATGTTTGGCCCCCACTGGGGCTGCCGGCTTGCGAGGGGCGCCCGGCGGGAGGCGGGGTCGGTCTGTTGGGGGGCCCTTGTGCAGGGGTCGGGAGTTTTTTCAGCCTCTTCCCAAGCTGGGAATCCCTCCGTGTGTGACGGGGCTCCGCGTGGGAGGAGCCCCGACTTGTTGTGCCTCACCCATGTTTATGGTATTGCTCAGGTGGAGGGTGGGCGCCCTGTGCCCTGCCGGTTGTGTCCCCAGGTGCTTCTTCGGACCTTTTGTTGGGCGGGCAGTGTTCACTCCTGTCCCCTGCCCCCCCCGCCCTCCACCCTGGTGGGGGAGCGCCACCCCCCATTCCCCTCCCCCCCCTCGTTATTTGTACAGTGCTGCAGGGGGGTAGGCTGCTTTCGGGTCTGTCTCCCTGTCCGGTCTGGGTTGGTACTGGCGGGGGGGTGCTTCCCTGGAGCTGGTTTGCTCCCGTGGCTTGTCCGCGCTGTCCATTCCCCCGGCCCCGGGCTGCGGTCCTGGGGCTTGCTGGGCCTTGTTGTGGTTTTCGGTGGGACGACTGTGCTGGTCTGGGTGGGGTGGGCTCTGGGGGGGGGGGTTCCTGAGCCTTCCGGTCCGGTTTTCCAAGCATTGTGTGGGTGCCCAGTGCCTTGCAGGGTGGGCTGGCGGGCGGTTTGGGCGGTGGCGCATGGGTGGTGCCTTGTCTTGGTGGGTTGTCCGTGGGCGTTCCCCTTGGCTCCGTTGGGGGTGTCACTCTCGCTGTTTCCTCGCAGTCTGGCTCGAGCGGCCCTCGTTTTCCCGGTTCCGGCTCCAGCTGGTCGGCTGGTGGCTGGTGAAAGGCTTGCGGACTGACCATACGGCTGTCTCATGTGGAGGGGGGGTACGGGAGAGTTATCTGGAGCGGATTACTCTTCTGCAGCGATGTGCGCAGTGCGCTATTGATGGCATTACATGGCAATGTTTCGATGGGGGATGGTGAAGGGGCTCTGCATAGTGGTAGTACGCAGTTTTCTTTTTCTTGATGGGGTGCTGCCAAGTGGCAGTGCGCAAGTTGCATTTTCTGGAGAAGCTTTATATTTGGATTTACAAGATGATGATTTGGAAGAAGGGGAATTGAGGGATAAAGATGCTGGGTTTTTGGCAGCACGGGCCCAGTGGGGTGGGCTGGGGCAACCCCCTGTTTCTCGTATTTTGCAGGAATCACGTGCGGACCATGCAGCGGTACGTGAGGCAGTGAGGAATGGACCTTCTAAAGGGGATCATATTGAGTTTCAGCAGCAGTCGGCGTCGTTGCCAAGAGGTAAGGATGGATGGTGGGCCGTGTGGAAACCAAGGGAGAGTCTCCCTGTTAAGAGTACAAGATCAATTGATACAGGTGATGGGGTTATTGGTGAGCGAGTCGCTCTGGCACCGAGGCTTGAGCGGCCGGTGGGTTTGAATGTTTCTAATATGCAACCTACGGGGAAGTTTCTACAGTTGGGGATGGGGTGGCTGTGCCAAAACCTGTTACGGAAGATAGTATCCTGCCAAAAAGATTGCCCTGGTGATGGGGTGATTGGGGAGCGAGTCGCTCGAGCACCGCTGCTGGTGCGGCATGCGGAGGTGAATGCTCCTGTCAGCGACACATATGGAGCAGGTTGCGGAGGATAGTATCCTTCCCAAGACAGTGCCTTATTCTGGAGTTGGGATGCCTTTGGGTTTCATTTGTTTGAGAACACTAAATTTAGAGTCTGGAATGGCGGAGGATAGTATCCTTCCTAAGCGATTGGCAACAAGGGGAGAGTCTCCCTGCTCAGCGTGACAGATCTAATGGTACTGGGATGGGGTGATTGAGGAGCGAGTCGCTCGAGCACCGCTGCTGGTGCGGCAGTCAGAGGTGCATGCTAATGTTGCAGGGGATGTTTCCGCCAGTGGCTTGTGCGGACAGGGGACTCGGCGGCACCTACGAAGCAGGTGGCGGGGGATAGTATCCTTCCTAAGCGAATTGCCTTATTCTGGTGCTGGGATGCCTTTGGGGTCTCATTTATCGGTGAAAACTGAATCCAGGATCTGGGATGGTGAGTTTGTGGATGTGTTCGGGCTCCTGTATTGTGTTGGGCAGGGTTTAAGGAAGATTTCGAATTGGCTCGGCGGCCGCGAGTTCCGAAGTCTATTGACAATTGGACCAAGGGAGGGGTACAGGGGGCAGAGGACAGCCTTCGCATTTTGTTTCCTACGGCTAGGAATACCCCGATTTGGAGGTGGCCAAGACTTTGTCCTGGGGGTTTCCGGGTAGGTTTCCGGATTGGGTACCAGGGTCCTCGGTTGGGTCGGTGGTCTGATAATCAGAAGTCCGCCGCAGAGTGCCCCCAGGTTGTGCAGAGGATGTTGGAGTCTGAGCTTGCTGCGGGTGGGATCGCTGGTCCTTTTTCTTAGCTGTCCTTTCCCGGATCTGATAATTTTCCCCTCCGGGTGTTGTCACCAAAAAGGCGGCTGGGGAGTTCCGGCTCCTACACCATTTGTCCTGGCCGGAGGGTCCTCTATCAATGATTTCATCGACAAGGCAGTTTATAGCGTGTCCTATGCTTCGGTGGCTGACGCCCTGAGGCTGGTTTGCACTGTGGGCCCTGGTGCACTGCTGACGGACAGTGACATTCGATTGGTTTTCACCTTCTGCCCATTCATCCGTGGGATTTTTGGTCTCTTGGGTATGCACTTTGGGGATGTTTTCTATGTTGACAGGGTTTTGCTGATGGGCTGTTCGGTGTCCTGTGCCCTCTTCGGGATTTTCAGTATTTTTTCTGCAATAGCGCTTTCACTTTCATCAGTGGCCATGTTTTGTATGTCATTTTTTGGATGCTTTCCTTTTCATTGATGCACGGTCTGGGCGGTGTCGATTGGCCCTTGCGATTTTTCAGGCTATGACCATGGAGCTGGGTGCCCCCCTTTTGGTCCCGATGAGACCACGTGCACATGTACCATGTTGACCTTTTTTGGGAATTGCAATCGATACCACGGTTGTGGTTGCGAGGCTGCCTGCTGGCACGGTGCGTGAAATCTCTGCTTTCATCGGGTTGGTGTTGGGCGAACGCAATTGGAGCTCCGTGTGCCTTACCGCACCTGTCTGTGCAGCTTTGGGTATCGGGTTGCACATTTTTGCAGGCTTTCAACGGCGTGTCCTTGTTTTTGCGGACGAGGACATTATCTGACAGGTGTCGCTCTTCACGGATGATGCTGAAGCCCGCGGCTTCGGCATCTTTTGGGACGGGCGTTGGTGCGAGGCTGGCTGGCCTGTTCATTGGCGGGGGCAGGGGCGCAGCATGACTTTTTTAGGACTGTTCCTCTTGCTGGCGGCTCTGTACAGCTGGGGGGAAGAGTTCCGGACCCGATCTGTGTTGTTCCGCGTGGACAATATGGCGATGATTGACCTTGCCAACAGGCAGAGTGCACGGGTTTTTTGCGTGCGTTGACACTGTCGCGTGCTTTCATGTTGTGGTATTCGCAGCTGGATATTGTATTCACTACTCGATATGTTCAAGGGGTCACTCATTGCATTTCTGATGCTTTATCTCGCTTTAAGTGGTTGGAGTTCCGACGTTTGGCTCCTGGGGCAGATCTAGACCCGTTAACGATCCCGCAGTACGTATGGGCCTTGGTGGATTGAGAGTCTTACAGTTGGTTGAGCATTCAGGGCTGACACCACCCGTCGGAGCTATTTCCAGGATTGGGGGGAATCATTGCAGTTCGGTGAGAACAATTTTTCGGTCTGGCATCGGTGGGTTTTTTGTCTGAGGAGCGTTTTTGTTTTGCATTGGTGGACGAAGGCCTCTCCCTCACGGCAATTTTGAGTAAGCTGGCAGGGACCCCCTTTTTTATGGGCAGCTTCGGTGGGGGAGGGATCCTGCTGGGGGGGTGCTGGTCATGCAGGTTTTGAAAGGTTTGGGTAGTTTGCAGGCCGGTGCCCGGAGGCTGCGGCAGCCGGTGAATTTTGATTTGCTTCAACTGCTGTTAGCCCAGTTGGCTGTCTGCTGTTCTGACGCTTTTGAGTGCCGGAAGTTTCGTTTGGGTTTTGTGTGGTTATTTTTGGGGGCATCCCATGCTTCTGAGTTGTTGGGTTTGTTCAACAGGGCGGGTATGATTAACAGGTGGAGTGGTGCTGGCACAAGACAGGGTTCGCCTCTGGTTGCGTATGTCTAAAACAGTTCAGTTGGGAGGGGTACGTGGGTTTTTCTTGGGGCGGAGCGGTTGTCATTTCTTGTTGTCCTGTGGGGGAATGGAAGGCTTTCTGGGCGTCCCCCCATTTTTTCCACTGGGGGTAATTCTCTGTCCCGCTGATGGCAGTCTGATTGTTGTTTCGCAGTTGTTGGCTGTTCTGAGAAAGGTGCTGTTAGGTCTGGGGCGGGATCCTTTTCAATTTGGTGCTCATTCCTTGCGGATTGGGGCGGCGACGGAGGATGACAGGTTCGGGTGGGACTGGTCCCAGATTTGCTGAATTGGGAGATGCAGGTCGAGATGTGGTGCAAAGCATGTAAGACAATGACTCGCCTTTGTTTTCCTAACATTTGCTTTTCTCCTAGGTCTTTTAAAAAATAAAAAAATAAAAAAACCTGGGTGTGCACCATGGTGATCTGGACGGCGTTTGTGCCATGCTTCCAATGGACTGGGGCGAGGACTTCTTCAGCCATGGAAACGGCGCGGGCAAAATATTGAATTGTTCGATGAAACTGTTTTGTACAGACTTATGCATTTATTAGTTGGCTCACCCTCATTTGCAAATGTCTGAGAAACATTTCTTTTGCGGGGTTGGAGTCCACCTGTCGCAATTGGGTCTTTCTTTTATCTTTTGGAATTGCGTGATTTAATAGCTACAGCACTGGATGTGCAATTGTGGTGTTCCCCCCCCTTTTTTATCCTTTCCTTTGGGTGGGGCAGGAAAACTCTAAAGGTTTTCCTGGGTGGCGGTTTCTAGTGGGGGGTGGGCAGCCTGGAGCGGGTTGGTCCATCCTCAAAGGGCAGTTAAAGGAAATGAGGGGGTATTCTTCAAGAGTTAGTTGTTTCTGGTTTGGGTTAGGTTAACTTGGTGGGGGGGGTTACTCCTAGGTAGGGATGCTTAGTCAAGCTGGAAGATTTGGATTTTATTAATTATTAAATAATGTGTTGGAAAGATGTTTGATGTACACACCTGTCTCAAATAAAGTGGCCTTTCTTGCTCTCAAAGAGGTGTGGACAGTGTTTTCTTGCGCGAGGAGGGACCCAGGGAGAGCCGTGCGCGAGCCGGTCTCTCCCTGGGTTTGTTCGCGTGAGGACGACTGGGCGCAGGACAGGTGGTGTTCTCCTTGATTAGGAGGAAAGTTATATAAGAGGTCCAGGGGAGGCGGGAAAGGAACGCGCTAGTGGGAGGTTGGGGAGGAAGGTTCTTTTGCCCCACCCACCCTTCCCCTTTTTTCTCTAGGTTTTTTCCCCATTTTGCAGTATTTTTCGGTACTGCTATGGCCTTCTGGCCTTGCCACTTTAGGACAGGGGTCTTGTTCTTTTGTAGGCGGTTTCTAGTGGGGGGTGGGCAGCCTGGAGCGGGTTGGTCCATCCTCAAAGGGCAGTTAAAGGAAATGAGGGGGTATTCTTCAAGAGTTAGTTGTTTCTGGTTTGGGTTAGGTTAACTTGGTGGGGGGGGTTACTCCTAGGTAGGGATGCTTAGTCAAGCTGGAAGATTTGGATTTTATTAATGATTAAATAATGTGTTGGAAAGATGTTTGATGTACACACCTGTCTTAAATAAAGTGGCCTTTCTTGCTCTCAAAGAGGTGTGGACAGTGTTTTCTTGCGCGACCGAAGATACGACGTGAGAGCAAAGGAAATGGGCAGCCTGCGCAGATTTATTGCCCGAAGAGGGAGATAAGCTATGCGTGGGTTGGGAGTGTTGTGAGGGCTCGAAGGGAGGGCCCCCAGAAGAGAGACTGTGGATTCGAGGCGCTGTATTTTTTAAGTGAATGTGCTTGCCCTGTGCTGCCTGGTGCTCAGAGAAACAAACCAGTACTAAAACGCACCGCCCTGCAAAATGCCCGAGGGACGGCAAATGACCCAGGTTAGTAACTCCCTGCCCACTACTGCACATGTTTCAGTACTAGAAAAAAACAACACTGTTAACAAAATGGCCCTACGGCAAATGGTCCAGGCTGCAAATAAACACCACACGTCCTGCAAATATATCACCTCTGTAGGTACGCACCGCACCTGGATATTCAACGAGTCCGTTACACCCTGCACTCCCGCGCGCACGCTCGGCAGCAGCTAGGCGAGGATCTGATAGGTCGTCCCTGGGCACTCACCGTCGCCGGAGCCCAGCAGGACGAGGAGCAGCGGGAGCAACTGAAATAAAGGAGGGAGATGGAAGGAAACAGGACAGACAAGGTAGTTTGATTAGGGGAAGAAGGGACGACAAAAACGCAAGAAGACAAAATCGTGCAAGGGGGTAATGAGCAAGAACGAAGGGATTTTAGCGATCAGAAACAGGAGTAGGGGTGGGGCTAAGAGGAGGGGTTACGGGATGTACGGGTACCTTAGGTGGAGGGATTGTAAGAAAGGAGAGCAATGGGTAATACAGAGTGGAGGAGATGACATAAAAAAGGGGGAAGGCAAAGAAAACTAAACAAGCATTGGAAATGCAATAGGTCTCGCATTAGAAAAGTTGGAGCTATTGGTCTTGTAAATGACAAATATTTTATTTATTTGTTGTTTTTTAAAATAGCTAAATTGATAGCTTTGTCATTTACAATGCCAATAGTTATAACTTTCTCCAATGTGACACCTATAGCATTTGGAATGCAACATGTTTTGTATTTACGTGACTTAGATGGCAGCTCTGGTCGTTAGGCCACATCTCTAGAGTGCAGGAGAGTGCAGCAGGGGAGAGAAGCACGGCAATGCAATAGGTCTCGCATTAGGAAAGTTTGAGCTATTGGTATTGTAAAGGACACTTTTTATTTATGTGCTTGTTTTGAAAATAGCGAAATTAATAGCTTTGTTATTTACAATGCCAATAGTTTTATCTTTCGCAAATGTGACACCTATTGTAAAACAATATGTGTTGTAGCATTGAGTGGTGTGAGGGGTGTGAGGGTGAGGGGGTGTGAGGGTGAGTGGGCGTTTGAGGGTTTGAGGGTGAGGGTGAGTGAGGGGGTGTGAGGGCGAGGGTGTGTGAGGGTGTGTGAGGGTGAGTGAGGGTGTGTGAGGGTGTGTGAGGGGGTGAGGGTGAGGGTGAGAGGGTGAGGGTTAGGGGGTGTGAGGGTGAGGGTGTGAGGGTGACTGAGGGTGTGTGAGGGTGAGGGGATGAGGGTAAGGGTGTGTGAGGGTGAGGGGGGGTGATGGTGAGAGGGTGCGAGGGTGAGGGGGATGAGGGTGTGTGAGGGTGAGGGTGTGTGAGGGTGAGGGTGTGAGGCTGAGTGAGGGTGAGAGGGTTGTGAGGGGGTGTGAGGGTGGGTGAGGGTGTGAGTTGGACTACCAAGAGGACTTCTTAATAAACTCCAACTAGTCCAAAATGCAGCGGCCTATCTTATTTTGGCATGCCCCAAAATACAATACTATGTAAAACTTGAAGCCTCTGCATTGGCTCCCATTAAACAGAGGATAATGTTGAAAACCGTGACCATCGCTGAGAGGGCCTGGCATATTTTCAGCTCTCTCTATCTATGAAGGAGAGAGAAACAGTGCGCTCCTAGCAGAACTCTAAGCTCTTCCAACGAGGGCTTAGGAGTTATCCCTAAATACACATGGAGAGGCTATGAGGATGCTCTTGTGCCTATTTGACAGCAAAAAACGTGAACCTGCTTCCCAAAGCACTTAGATATTCGGTTACAGAAAAAAACCTTTAAGGCTCCATTAAAGACATATATATATTTGTTTTGAGACGTCCAAGTTGTCGTTCCCTTTTTACATGCTTTCAACACCAGGAATGCTTCACACAAAGCCGCTGCATGCTTCATGAATAATTATTAATTCATTCAAACAAATATGGGTATTGTTCAGAATAGGTCTTTGACAGACTGCTAGACGCAGTACATCGATCATTCACATGGGCACTGATGCACTGCAGCAGCTGCACCAATGAGGGCTCTGCCCCTGCAGCACCAGTAATATGAAGTATACTTGCCAGCACGGATGAACTGCAATAAAATGCTGCCCTCGATTAGAAAAGAAACTGAGCAGGTTGGGGAGCAACAGATTTATGTTGTCCCATCTCCGTCACCTGTGAGGTAAGAGATGAGGGATTACAGGGTTCAAAATACGCTGCTACAGATCACAAGCAGTGGACATATGGCAGTACCGCCACTCATCATAGTTTCTGTCTACACCGCTGACAAAGAGCTGCTCAAGCCCCTGGACCGTGCCATTTCATAGGGAAAGTGTAAGAACAACAATATCCCAACTGGTATAAATGAAAGACAGTTAGTGAAGATATGTAAATACATTATCTGAAAGGAAACAAGGAGACTCTATATAATTCTGACATGTGCTAAAAGCATAATTTTATGTATAAAAGATATTATGGAAAAGGAACAAAAATATAGTTGTAGCAGCACTGCAGTATATGAATCACAATAATTGAAAAGACAACCCAAATTGTACGTGGTGCTCTAGGTGTGACAGTGAAAACCAATATAGCGACGCAGGTGACAATGTGAAACAGCGTGAGTGGCGCAAAGTGACTGGTGAGTAAATATACAGTGTATTCATTGATATACGGCGGTTCAAGACAGATTAGAAGTTCATTTTAAACGTATTCAATATGTTCAACCGCTTCGTATTTCGCGCCAATATTTGCGCTGGAAGGTCGACTCCGTTTCGATCCAGGTGGCTAAAGGATCTTCATCAGGACTGGGTCGTGGGCAGTGCTTAGGGCCGATGGTTGGTAATCAATTGCCGGAGGTCCACAACTGCCAATTAGTGTAGTGAACTTCTGGTAATGTAGTTGTTAGTTCCGAGGTATATTTAGACTGCTGGGCCCGAATTTGAGTGGTTTTGGTCCCGTGGAAATTCCGGGTACAGAAATGGCTGTGATGTGGCCAAACACACGCGTTTTTCAATTAGCTGTGAGGATCGGGGTTGGGAGAGTTGGATTTACTCCCGATCGCGGAGCAGGTTCGTTTCCTGATCGCCGAACCCTATTGTGGCTCGCAGTTTGAGAGTGAATTCTACAATGACTCTCTATTAGAACGTTGCCTTTTTGGAGTTGGGCAATGACAAACATGATCTTGCTGCTTCCTCTTCCGGCTGCCACTGCAGCAGCTGCTGCTGTTGCTTTCACTGCTGGTGCTGTTCACGTACCCCTGGACACTCCTCCCACAGCAAGAACATACTGTACGTGGGAGAGAAATGAGACCTTCTCGCTTTCTCTTCAGACGGTCGCGCCTCTCTGTGGCAGCATCAAGCCTGTTGCTCACCATGCGCAGCCTTCTTCTCATAAGTTTCCACCTCTGGAAGAACACAACGCAGCTGAAGTCCCCCCTTAGTCCGTGGATCACGTGAGAGAACAGCATGTCCGCTGACGCAAAGGCTTGCCAGCAAGCAGCACACCTATATGGGAAAAGCATATTACGTTGCACCTGCGGAAGAAAACATTGCACAAATTCCTTGGTAATGGGAATACCAGGTGGGAAATCTGAGATCGGTGGATGACAAGGAACAACTTCCACATCATCACTTGACTCACACTGAATGTCTGAGCTATATGTCATCCCGCGGCTGTTGTTCTCTTCTCTTTGGCATGTACACCTGGGTGGATTGACTAGTGAGAGAGGTTCAGTAGTAACCTCATTTTGATCCTCTGCTGTTTCTGTAGTGTCAGACCCTATTACAATAACGTGATCTTCAGTTTCATGCCAAACACAGTCACTGGCATCAGAAATAGTTTCAGGCTCAGCAACAACCGCTTCATTTCCTCCATCCTTCTCAGATTCAGTGTTCTCTGGGGAGGTTTCTTCTCCATTGATTCCGTTTTCACAGGCATCTGATGAGCTAAGTTGCAGAGCTGGCATCTCCTCAAGTGTAGTGACTAGGGGAAGAAGCAGGCATGTTATGCATTGTTTTTGAAATAGAGGCAAAGCACTTACTTAGTTTACTAAAACATACATTGAGTTATCAAATACATTCTGGTGAGTTGAAAAACCGTTCAAATCAAACAAATGGCTGCAAACAAACTGTCTTCCTTCACTGCAGTAACCCTACATGAATATTCTCCTTAATCTGTTGGGTCATGGTAGGAAAACATTTAGCATGAGTGACATCAAGGTGCATGCCTACTGCCTTCATAAGGGCCACCGTTGGGTTATAACTAACCGAAATTCATAACCTGAATCAAGAGTGTCTAAAAAATGAAGGAATCAGAAATCATAATACATAACATTCACTTCACGTTCACCGCAAAGGGTATCTTTGCACTTAATAACAGATGTTTATTGTTACCTAACTTAATGGTATTCATTTTATCGATGTCAGAAGGACAAAAGGCTAAGTGGACCCAACAAGATTTGAACCTGTGAGCGTAAAGTCAAACCAAGGTCCTACTGTGGACGCAATATTCCACTAAGCACCAGACCCAGCAAATAAAGAGTGAATGAAGCCATAAATGAAAAGTAGAGATAACACGAAGGCTCGCTAAATAGAAAGCAAGTGAAAAATACATTATTATTGGGGAGAGACACTTCTTTCAGCCCCTTCAATAACCACTTGACTGCGGGGCGTTTTCACCTGCTGTGCTGGGGGAAGGGGGGGCCGCGCGCGGCGCCGCCATGCTTGTGACAAGCTCAGCTCGTCATGAGGCACAGTGGAGCTGCACTCATGACGAGCTGAGCTCGTCACAACCACACCCGTTTTGGAACGTTCAGCACAGCGGGGAAATTATCCCTGCGTGTAAACGTTCCAACGGTCATGACAAGCTCAGCTCGTCATGAGTGCAGCTCAACTGTGCCTTATGACGAGCTCAGCTCATCATGAGCACGCAATGGGATAATTATCTACAAAATGCAAAGCTCTGCGGTCTGATTCCCTCAGCTCAGTACCTGAATGATATAATGAGTGCTGAGCAGAACTGAAGAAATGGTGGCTCCACTGCATGTATGTAGTGCCCATTGCCTTTCTGTTCTGCCTCTAGCAGTGTCACTTTTGCACTTTTAGATTCAAACTACTCTAATGTCTTGAGACTACAAACCCAACCCAACGGACCCATACATTTGTACCAGTGAAATTATATAATACATGGTCTCAAATGAAAGGCTACCATAATCAAAGACCAGCATTTGCTTTTAAGCTGTAATTGGATTTTGAAGGTAGCATATACCTTAGTACTAATGGACTGCCACCCCCTTTAGCGTCTCATCAGAATGTGTTGTTATAAATGAATTCCACAACAGAATGCAGAATCTTTGCAAATGTTTATCCAATAAATAGAAAATGTGTATCATTTGCACAAGGAGCATCTCTTGAAGGAGAGGAGGTGTAATCTCAGAGCTTAATTGGTTGGGGTGTAAATTTCAAGCAGTGAAGCTTCAAAAATTTACCTTTTTAATTAAGTATCGCCCACACCACCAGGAATATACTGTGTTTCATCGCAGTGTTCACATCGCAACACCTTTACAACTGAGGCATTACAACGCAAGACGTTACAACAACTTGCAGTGGAGGGTGCTGGACTTAGGAATTGAATGATTTACTATTCCAACTCCAGCCTACGTTACAGTAGGGAAGGTGTTGGAATAGTTAATCATACTATTCCTTAGCTTAGAGCGCCATCCAGCGCAAGTCATTGTAATGACTTGCGTTGTAATGCCCACATTGTAAATGTATTGCGGTGTGAATTCCGTGATGTAACCAATGTTTCCCCACCACCACTTGTGTTGTTTTTCACTCACAATTGGAAATCTGAAACCTCTTATTGAAAACAACTGTTTTTACATCCCCTTTTGCCAGCAGTTCAACTGACATTGCGTATTACAGACATACATGACTTTAGGGGGTTCTGTGATTTCGAGCTTACTTTATTACTAAGTGCAGCTGTAATGTGGTGTTGTGCTTTGTAATGTAGTATTATGGCATGGCAAGGTAGCTCAGGAAGTTCAGCTATGACTGCTGGTGTCTGTGTGTGACTAATTGGTCTTAATTTTGAAACTCAGTAAGTCCAAGATCAGGCTTTTTCTTTCACAGTTGACAAAGAAATAAGTTACTTACCTGCAAATCCGGTTCTCCACCATTGGTGCCTTTCATAGATTCACATGCTTGAATCATTCCCCCGTCGCCACAGAGAATGATATTCTTGTATCATTCCCCATGGCAACAGGAAATGACTCAAGCATGTGAATCTATGGAAGATCAAATGCTTGAGAAACTCAGCAGCATATTTACTAGTAAAGTGGTGAACCGTGTTGTTAGGCCAAGAAGGCTAACAACACACTCTGTCACTTTAGAAATGCATGGGTACACCATATGGTGCAGCCCTGTGTTTCCCCCTGCACTGGCACTAATTTTGCCCTGGCTAGCGACACCGTCATCATTGTGTGAATATCACTGTCAGAGCCTATGGCTGTGGGAAAAATACTAATTTGAAGGGGTTTGCTACCTTCTCAATGGCCATCTCAAAGTGTCTTCCCTGGGAAAAGACACATTTCAACTCTTCATCCTAAATTTACAGCTGTGGGGAATTATACTAATTCTGTTAATCATATTCCACCATTTGATTTCACTGAAAGCACCTTTAGAGAACCCAAGAGTCATGCTAGTGTTAAAACATTTTGTAAATTGGAGTTCTTCAGACAATAGCTTATGCACACCTCTGCTAAGATATTGTTCACCGTCTTTGTTTATCTAAACACCCTTTAGAGCCAATCCTCTTGACCCACCCCATTTTAAACCTGTTCATATCTAGTTTGGAAATCCAGAATCCGCTGTAGTCCCATCACTCATTCATGGGCTGCGTCTTTTAAAGAAAAATATTGATTATAACAAATACAGACCCACCTTTGCATTACCAAATTTTGTTGAGCCAAGTTCTTGATGCACAGTTTGCTACTTGTTTCTCCAAATTGATACCACGTTGCATTTTAACAGCAACAAGAAGATTAGTTTCTCACAATTCAGTGACTCATCTGCAGCTTCTAATCTATCGTGATCCATTTGTGACTCATTACTTCTGAAAATATTACTGCCAGAAGGATGTTGGCCAGATATGTTTTTATTAAGAGAACCAATATTTAACCATTATTGTAGGTGCTAAGTTGGTTATAGGTATTTACTATTGAATTTCAGTGGGTTCCTTCACCTAATATTGGAATGTACATTAATCTGGGGGGCATGACTAGTGCCAGAATCAGCTACAAACTACTTGGATGTGCATTGTATCCCAGATGCTATCACCTTCCAAAGAAGCCAAAGATCATTAGTTTTGATTCACCAAAGTACATCTAATGCTTCTGTGAAATCAGTAAGAAGCTAGCTACATTAAAGCTGACTCACATTGTTAATCAGAAGCAGTGTGTCATCAGCAAAGAACATAGCAAGAATGAACTATTCTCCAAAGTTAGGTTGAATCACCCCAATCATAAAGAAAGAAAGAGTGAGGATCCCAAATGCATACACAATCAAAACCAGACAAATACACCACCTTTTCCTCGATGCAACCCAGGCAGCCCACTAAGACCTCCTTGACCCAGGATTGTGTAAATCTACAGAGGTAGCGAGGATTTTCCAGGCAATTCAAAGTTCTTACAAAGCAACATCGTTTAGAGAAATCAAAGTCCTTTCGGGGTGGATGAACTCGCTGGGTCTATGTGATGTCTGGAGGGCCTGGCATCCTGGGGCTAACACATATGCACATACCTCAACATCTGTTAAAACCCTCTCACATATTGACCTCCTGCTTCTTCTAGCCACCCACATAAAATGCGCCACGGCAGATGGCATCCTCCCCAGAGGGATATCAGACCACTCACTTTTTACTCTCATCATGGGGACCCTGCACACCACAGGAGGCCAACTTGGCATTTCAATGCCTGATACCTGATGTATGAAAAGTTAATGGAGTACCTAGCTACAGAGCCTAATTCCTACTTTGAGATAAACTAAGGCTGGGTGATTGAGACAAGCACTCTATGGGTAGCTAACAAAGATGGAATTTAAAGGCTTGGCCAAAGCATACCTTAAACAGGTAGAAAGAGAGAAACATAGCCAACTTAATGACCACAATGTCTGAATCATAGAGCTAGAGAAACAAAGTCGACTCCTCTGAAACTCTCTTGTCGACAACTCAAACTTGACAGAATCTTGTTGCGGCAGTGCATGCTGGACGAGGCTCAACAATGCTGGAGGGAATCTATCTGGCTGGCTTATGAAAATGGGGACAAGAGTGGAAAACTTCATTACTGGTTGGCCACTAGAGATATGGGCTCCAAAGTAATCCCTCCATATCACTGATTTGGAGAGGTACCACCGGTATACATCCATTGAAATAGAGAGATAATCGCAGGCTACTATCGAACACTACATGCATACTACCCTAGGATGGTCCGGCTGGACCTCTTCTAGAACTAACAAGTGCTTGAAGGGATTACCTCAATGCTCCCCTCCCAGTGGAGGAAGTTGGGACAACAATAGAAGACATGCAAACGAGCAAGACTCCTGGCCCTTGGGGTTTCCTTATTGAGTACTATATTAAGTTTCGTGATAGGATTATCCTGCGTCTACTTAAATTTTATACAGAAGTGGTGCGAAAAGGTCTCCTCCCTCTTGATTAAGGTTGCCACAATAGTAGTGCTCCCCAAGTCCAGATGTCCTGGAGATGACGGTGCCTCAATGTCCCATTTCTGTAATTAATGTGGATATAAAAGCATTTGCTGAGATACTAGCAACCAGGCTGCACTGGGTTCCGACCACTCTGATCAGTCCAGCTTTATGTCAAACTGTAGCAGCCATCACCACATTTGCCATGTCAATACAGCTATAGCTGGACTACATGACATCCCAGGCCCATTGGCACTCCTACTTGTGGACTTTGAGAAAGCGTTTGATATGGTCAACTGGTTCCATTTATATCAGGTCCTCATGGGTATGGGATTCAGTCCCAAATACCAAATGCATGTGACTATCTATATCAGCAAGTCCTCATGAATGGGGTACAGTCGTAAATGTTTCAAATTCGATAGGGTACCAGGCAGGGGTTTCCGCTGTCCCCTCTCCTGTTTGTTCTCGACATTGAACCTCTTGCTCGAATAATCTGCTGTGGCGCTTAAGTACAGGGCTGGCACTAGGGATTATCAATGGAAGATAAAAACGCACTATACACAGCTGATACACTCTTCGTCGCCTCGAATCCCCAGGTGTCAGGACCACGAGCATTTGAAATCTTGAAAATCTATGAGGAGCTGTCCGGTCTCTATGCAAATTAGGGAAAATCCCTTTTGGTCTCCCTGAAGGGAAATAACGCTGCTTTCGGTTGGCAAACAAACATTCCAATACACTGCTTAAGTTTTAGATACTTAAGTATGCATAAACCTGTGGTGCCGAATTGACCCACAATCTTAACCTCACACCTCTGCTGAAAAAGAATTAAAAGGACCTTCACAAGTGGACTACGCTCCCACTTAATGTGATGGACAAAGTGGCCTTATTTAATCAATCAATCAATCAATCAATCACAGCATTTATATAGCGCACTACTCACCCAAAGGGTCTCAAGGCGCTAGGGGAGGGGGGTCAGCTACTGCTCGAACAGCCAGGTCTTGAGTTGCTTCCTGAAGGTGAGGTGGTCCTGGGTCAGGCGGAGGTGGGTCGGGAGGGAGTTCCAAGTCTTGGCGGCGAGGTAGGAGAAGGACCGTCCCCCTGTGGTGGCTCTTCGGATGCGGGGGACGGCGGCGAGGGCGTGGCCGGTCGATCGAAGCTGGCGTTTGGGAGCGTAGAAGTTGAGGCGGCTGTTGAGGTATCCTGGGCCTTGGTTGTGTAGGGCTTTGTATGCGTGGGTGAGGAGACGGAAGGTGATTCTCTTGTTGACCGGGAGCCAGTGCAGGTCTCTCAGGTGTCCAGAGATGTGGCTGCGACGGGGGATGTCCTGGATGAGTCGTGCTGAGGCGTTCTGGATCCGCTGGAGTCTCTTCTGGAGTTTGGCAGTGGTTCCGGCGTAGAGGGAGTTGCCGTAGTCCAGACGGCTGGTGACGAGGGCCTGGGTGACCGTCTTCCTGGTCTCGGTGCGGATCCACCGGAAGATCTTACGTAGCATGCGCAGGATGTTGAAGCACGACGAGGAGACGGCGTTGACCTGTCTGGTCATGGAGAGGGAGGAGTCCAGGATGAAGCCCAGGTTGCGTGCTTGGTCCGTTGGTTTGGGTGCGTTGCCTAGGGCGGGGGGCCACCAGGTGTTGTCCCAGGCGGAGGGTGAAGATCCCAGGATGAGGACTTCCGTCTTGTCCGAGTTCAGTTTCAGGTGGCTGTTCTTCATCCATTCGGCTACCTCTTTCATCCCTTCGTGAAGGTTGGCTCTGCCGGTGGCGGGGTCGTTGGTGAGGGAGAGGATCAGCTGGGTGTCGTCGGCGTAGGAGATGATGTTGAGGTTGTCCTGGCGTGCGATGTCTGCGAGGGGGCTCATGTAGACGTTGAAGAGGGTTGGACTGAGCGAGGAGCCTTGAGGAACGCCGCAGATGACTTTGGTGGCTTCTGATCTGAACGGGGGGAGGCTGACTCTCTTTGTCCTTCCGGAAGGAGATGATCCATTCCAGTGCCTTCTCCTGGACTCCGACGTTGCTGAGGCGCTGCACTAGTGTACGGTGGCAGACAGTGTTGAAGGCCGCGGAGAGGTCTAGGAGGATGAGGGCTGCTGTTTCTCCGTTGTCAAGCAGGGCTCGGATGTCATCGGTGGCTGCGATCAGGGCGGTCTTGGTGCTGTGGTTGGCCCGAAAGCCAGACTGCGAGAGGTCGAGGGATCCGTTCGTCTCGAGGAAGGCGGCCAGCTGCTTGTTGATGGTCTTCTCGATGACTTTTGCAGGTAACGGGAGCAGCGAGACGGGGCGGTAGTTCTTGAGGTCGGTGGGGTCGGCTGATGGCTTCTTTAGTAGAGCGCTGAGTTCGGCGTGCTTCCAGCTCTCCGGGAAGGTGGCGGTGTTGAAGGAGGTGTTGATGATGTCCCGCAGGTGGGGTGCGATGACAGCGTCGGCTTTGTTGAAGACGTGGTGAGGGCAGGGGTCGGTCGGAGGCTCCTTCCATGTTTCTTATATGTGTTACAGAATTTCCTATTCCCGATCCCCAATACATTGTTTAGAATAGTCACAGCCTAGATTTGTTCCTTTCTGTGGAAAGGCCAGCCACCACGTATTGTGATGGTTGGGTAGGATGCTTGTCTGTTTTACCTAAGTTTTTTCCCAAATTCATGTGTTTCAAGCGTAGACATGGCTCTGATCCTGGGGTTAATTAGATTGCGACGGTACTGGGATGTTGGCCAACATAAGAGCAGTGAGGGTTTAGAAATGGTAAATAACAGAGAAGTAGTACAAAAGGATGGGGCTATGTGGGAAGATTGGCAGTGCAAAGTGGTTACACTGAGATCAGTAGGCCAAAGCCTGTTGCAGTTGAGGTGAAAGTGGTGGGATTAGGATAATCTATGTATATGTCCATTGGTCAGGCTGATTTGGTATGTGACATGGTCAGATGCAGCAACTACTATAAGTGCAGACATGCCATATTAAACAACATTTTAAATTTGTCATGTGATATCTCCCCAAGTTGAGTTTTTTGTAATCAGTTGAAATACCTCTTACTACCACCCTGTGTGTCTATGCAGATTAAAAATTCCTTGTTTATGCAGTTGTAACTAACTGCAGTTTTCTATGAGGAAGTTCATCCGTGTGAGGGAGGTAGTATTAATTGTGTAGTAGACAGTTGTGCCAGTTCTACAGCGGGAGTTGGTGCCTATTTTATGGTAGGGAGCAATGCCAATTTCAGCTAGGAAGTAATGCTAATATGTAAAGTCCAGTCCGTGTTCCTTGCTCATTCAAGCCTGTTTTATATATCTTGGTGTTGAGTAACACATGGGAGTTGGGGCAATTTAAGATACAAAGTCTAGGATCCGAAACAGGAAGTTCTCAGGAAATAATGAACCAAGGTAAGATTTGAACTAAACTGTATAAGAAAAGGAGAGGTGATACGGAAAGTAGGAAGTTGTTTCAAAACAACACATTTTTAGGCATATCATATTCAACCTATTTAGCTCTCATAACTTTAGACAGTAGAAGTGAGTGTTTCAGGTAAAAATGATGCTGTTCTGTAGCACTCTGGATAGATGTGTGAGGGGACTCTACCTGTAATGACTTCACTGCTCACTGTGACATCTGACACTTTGAGGCAAGATTAATTGCTCTTTAGAGTGTATGTGCCCCTGAACTCTGTTGGACCACTAGATGGATTTCTCAGTAGAAGTGACGTATAGCTTTACAAAGGTGGCAGAACTTTGAATGTTCTACGGCCTCCATAGTGCCCAGCACAGGATAAAGGGAGATCAGTGTGAAGGAGTTACAGTTTTTGCCAGACAGCCTTGCCATGGGGCTCAGATAAAGCTTCTCTGTGAACTGTACATGTGCTCTTAGCAGACAAGGGAGCTCTGTTTAACAAGGGGAATTAGCTGCGTAAGTAAAGTGCCTCTTACCTATCAACATTGTCCTATTGGTAATGGGTTAGTAATGTGCTAAACCTACATGTGTATGAACATTTCCTAAATAATTCTAAAGTTTTGGCTAAAAGTATGTGTTTATTAGCTGATCAATTGCCTCTTGTGATCTGCTCTAGTGGCATTCTACAATGACTCTCTATTAGAACGTTGCATTTTTGGAGTTGGGCAAAGACAAACATAATATTGCTGCTTCCTCTTCCGGCTGCACTGCAGCAGCTGCTGCTGTTGCTTTCACTGCTGGTGCTGTTCACGTACCCCTGGACACTCCTCCCACAGCAAGAACATACTGTACGTGGGAGAGGAATGAGACCTTCTCGCTATCTCTTCAGACGGTCCCGCTTCTCTGTGGCAGCATCAAGCCTGTTGCTCACCATGCACAGCCTTCTTCTCATCAGTTTCCACCTCTGGAAGAACACAAGGCAGCTGAAGTCCCCCCTAGTCCGTGGATCACGTGAGAGAACAGCATGTCCGCTGACGCAAAGGCATGCCAGCAAGCAGCACACCTATATGGGAAAAGCATATTATGTTGCACCTGCGGAAGAAAACATTGCACAAATTCCTTGGTAATGTAAATACCAGGAGGGAAATCTGAGATCGGTGGAAGAAAAGGAGCAACTTCCACATCATCACTTGACTCACACTGAATGTCTGAGCTATATGTCATCCTGCGGCTGTTGTTCCCTTCTCTTTGGCATGTACACCTGGGTGGATTGACTAGTGAGAGAGGTTCAGTAGTAACCTCATTTTGCTCCTCTGCTGTTTCTGTAGTGTCAGACCCTATTACAATAACGTGATCTTCAGTTTCATGCCAAACACAGTCACTGGCATCAGAAATAGTTTCAAGCTCACCAACAACCGCTTCATTTCCTCCATCCTTCTCAGATTCAGTGTTCTCTGGGGAGGTTTCTTCTCCATTGATTCCGTTTTCAGAGGCATCTGAGGAGCTAAGTTGCAGAGCTGGCATCTCCTCAAGTGTAGTGACTAGGGGAAGAAGCAGGCATGTTATGCATTGTTTTTGAAATAGAGGCAAAGCACTTACTAAGTTTACTAAAACATACATTGAGTTATCAAATACATTCTGGTGAGTTGAAAAATAGTTCAAATCAAATAAATTGCTGCAAACAAACTGTCGTCCTTCACTGCAGTAACCCTACATGAACATTTTCCTTAATCTGTTGGGTCATGGTAGGAAAACATTTAGCATGAGTGACATCAAGGTGCATGCCTGCTGCCTTCATAAGGGTCACCGTTGGGTTATAACTAACTTAAATCCATAACCTCAATCTGTCGCGTTCTTATCTAGGACCCTGATCGATACTGTGACCTTATGCCCCTATACGGCTATAATCCCTTTGTACCCCTATTTTGGCATAACCGATCAAATGAATATTCAGAAACTCGTCTCTGGCCTCACACGTTCAGAGCCACATTTCAGAACCACTTCCTCTGCAGCTTCCTTTGCAGCTCATTAGTGCAAATGACACAGCAGAAGCCACTATCTAAGATTCCTAGATTACACTCCGAGTTCTTCAACAAGATAAAACTCAGCAACCTGGGAAAGCCCCGCTTGCTATGTTTTGATTAGTAATAGAACTCTAATGAGCACTGAGAGACGATCACTTCCTAGTGACATCTTTATTGACGTCTTATGTCCAAAAACTTACGTCAAACCAGGCACCTTTCAGGTATAAATATTACCAACGTTGCCTTAAGTAAATGCTAGCTGCCTCATAGACATCGCTGCCGTTATCGCTGCTGATGCTATCGCTGCGAACGAGCGAACGATGGTGTGGTGAACAGAGGAGCTGAACAGCCGTCCCTTGCAGAGCCCAGCAGATGCAACCAGCCCACGGACGCTGCCCCACCTCCTCCTCTTTGACGCGCTGAGAAAGACGCTGTCTTTTCTCCTGCCGAGAAAATCCAGCTCCGGCGTTTCCAGCCTACTCTTGCGAGTGACTGGGATATCGAGTACTGAAGGAGATACAAGCCCTCCAACATTCTATTCCAGAGGTATGGTGTTGACTAAACCCTTAGAGAGAATTCTTGAAGCAAACCTTGGCAAAACCAACTTAACTAAAGCTACTTACTTACTCCCCTTTCAAGTATTAGGCTTAGGTCAGGTACACTGGGGTAGGCATAGTTAGAAGCACCAGCTGAGTACGTTAGTCAAATGTATATATGAATGTATATATGTTTTATTCATTTTAAACCATTGTATGGCTAAGAAACCATATCAATGCTTTTACAGTATTATTTCGCAATACTCATTTTACTGTACCCACTTTTTATAATAACAAGTCTTGCAAATGTGGCAATTCATTTCTCTTGTATGAGAAGAAAGACTGTTCAATAAATAATACCTTTTATTGAAAACGCCCGTCTCTCTATTCTCTACATATTGTGAAAGTAATCTGCACAACGACTGACTGAGTAAAATAACTGTCTATTGTTTCACACGACTCTAGAGATTGACTCTTATCTGAGGAGCAAAGTTGTCATCTTGCACGGTTGTTGGAAAACTGAATCCCTTCTTGGCTGTGCCAGGGAAGCTGATCACTTCCTATTCAGTCAAGAAAGTTTCCAGTGACCTCTGAGCTAGTTGGTAACAAACCCAATTAAGTTTAGCATAGTCAGTAGAGGCCTGGAAGATCCGCACTTCTACGTTGATACTACTGTTTATGTTATTCCAATGCGCAGGGCCTATTGGGAAAATAGGAACTACACTACAAATCAAGAGTGTCTAAAAATGAAGGAATTAGTAATCATAATACATAGCATTCACTTCACGTTCACAGCAAAGGGTATCTTTGCACTTAATAACAGATGTTTATTGTTACCTAACTTAATGGTATTCATTTTATCGATGTCAGAAGGACAAAAGGCTAAGTGGACCCAACAAGATTTGAACCTGTGAGCGTAAAGTCAAACACAGCTCCTACTGTGGACGCAATATTCCACTAAGCACCACACCCAGCAAAAAAAGAGTGAATGAAGCCATAAATGAAAAGTAGAGATAACACTAAGGCTCGCTAAATAGAAAGCAAGTGAAATATACATTATTATTGGGGAGAGACACTTCTTTCAGCCCCTTCAATAACCCCTTGGCTGCGGGGCGTTTTCACCTGCTGTGCTGGGGAGAGGGGGGCCGCACGCGGCGCCGCCATGCTTGTGACGAGCTCTGCTCGTCATGACGCACAGTGGAGCTGCACTCATGACGAGCTGAGCTCGTCACGACCACACCCGTTTTGGAACGTTCAGCACAGCGGGGAAATTATCCCTGCGTGTAAACGTTCCAACGGTCATGACAAGCTCAGCTCGTCATGAGTGCAGCTCAACCGTGCCTCATGACGAGCTCAGCTCGTCATGAGCACGCAACGGGATAATTATCTACAAAATGCAAAGCTCTGCGGTCTGATTCCCATTAGCTCAGTACCTGAATGATATAATGAGTGCTGAGCAGAACTGAAGAAAAGGTGGCTCCACTGCATGTATGTAGTGCCCATTGCCTTTCTGTTCTGCCTCTAGGAGTGTCACTTTTGCACTTTTAGATTCAAACTACTCTAATGTCTTGAGACTACAAACCCAACCCAACGGACCCATACATGTGTACCAGTGAAATTATATAATACTTGGTCTCAAATGAAAGGCTACCATAATCAAAGACCAGCATTTGCTTTTACGCTGTAATTGGATTTTGAAGGTAGCATATACCTTAGTACTAATGGACTGCCACACCCTTTAGAGTCTCATCAGAATGTGTTGTTATAAATGAATTCCACAACAGAATGCAGAATCTTTGCAAATGTTTATCCAATAAATAGAAAATGTGTATCATTTGCCCAAGGAGTATCTCTTGAAGGCGAGGAGGTGTAATCTCAGAGCTTAATTGGTTGGGGTGTAAATTTCAAGCAGCGAAGCTTCAAAAATATACCTTTCAATTAAGTATCGCCCACACCACCAGGAATATACTATGTTACATCCTAGTGTTCCCACCGCTATACCTTTACAACTGAGGCATTACAACGCAAGACGTTACAACAACTTGCACTGGAGGGCACTGGACTTAGGAATAGAATGATTTACTATTCCAACTCCAGCCTACGTTACAGTAGGGAAGGTGTTAGAATAGTAAATCATACTATTCTTTAGCTTAGAGCGCCATCCAGCCCAAGTCATTGTAATGACTTGCGTTGTAATGCCCACGTTGTAAATGTATTGCGTTGTGAATACAGTGATGTAACCAATGTTTCCCCACCACCACTTGTGTTGTTTTTCACTCACAATTGGAAATCTGAAACCTCTTATTAAAAACAACTGTTTTTACATCCCCTGTTGCCAGCAGTTCAAGTGACATTGCGTATTACAGACATACATGACTTTAGGGGGTTCTGTGATTTCAAGCTTACTTTATTGCTAAGTGCAGGTGTAATGTGGTGTTGTGCTTTGTAATGTAGTATTATGGCATGGCAAGGTAGCTCAGGAAGTTCAGCTATGAATGCTGGTGTCTTTGTGTGACTAATTGGTCTTACTTTTGAAACTCAGTAAGTCCTAGATCAGGCTTTTTTTTAACAGTTGACAAAGAAATAAGTTACTTACCTGCAAATCCGGTTCTCCGCCATTGGTGCCTTTCATAGATTCACACGCTTGAATCATTCCCCCGTCGCCACAGAGAATGATATTCTTGTATCATTCCCCGTGGCAACAGGAAATGACTCAAGCATGTGAATCTATGGAAGATCAAATGCTTGAGAAACTCAGCAGCATATTTACTAGTAAAGTGGTGAACCGTGTTGTTAGGCCAAGAAGGCTAACAACACACTCTGTCACTTTAGAAATGCATGGGTACACCATATGGTGCAGCCCTGTGTTTCCCCCTGCACTGGCACTAAATTTGCCCTGGCTAGCGGCACCGTCACCATAGTGCAAGGGTGTCTGCATTGTAGGGGGAGATTGTTTATGCGCAGAACGGTATCCCTTCCTGCACATAAACAAACTTTGAATATGGTTTTGTAACTTCTATGTGTGCTTCTTAGTGCAGCACACATAGAAGTCGGAAAACGTCATTTTTTAAAAATGATTGTTTATGTGCAGTATGGAACACCTTCCTGCACATATACAATCATTGGCATTTTGTTCCTCGCTTCGCCAGGGTAAGACCAGGTTTTCCCTAGTCTTAATTTTGTTGCTGCACCATATTTACCCCTCTGTCGTAAATATGGGGCAGTGTCAAAATCCATGGGTTTTGCGGTGAAACACCCACCACAACACCCATTGCCCCCCACTTTCACGTTAAGTGTATCATGAAAGAGGGTCTTATTTATATTGTAGCATTAAGTTAGCGTTAACTGGCATTAACGCTGCATTGTAAATAAAGGGAAGCCGCCATCGCCACCACTAGTCCTGAAAAGTGACGTGGTGTGGCAATAGGGGCATGTAAATATGCCTCTCAGTACCTTAAACTTGATCAATAGTAACACCTGTTTTTATAGTGCATAGAAATAGCAAGAATTAACTAAAAACCTGTCGTAAACAGGCAGATTCTCAGAATCTGCACCTTTGTGACCCGTATTTTTGCATTTGGGATGCATCATCCCAAAGGCAAAACTCGCAAATTGTGATTGCATTTAAGGAATCTCAAATTGCGATTCCTTAAATGAAATGCTAGAAGCAATTTAAAATAGCGATTTCGCAATTAGGGGTCGCAAATTACCGGGAGGAAAAAATGGTCAGTAATTTGCAAAAACTTTCAAAAATGCACTCAAGTGCATTTTTCAAAGTTACATGTTACACACACGCACACACACATGACCTTGGGGCATGTGTGTGCACAACATGGGTGCACATTACAATTTCAGAGGTGCAACAGGGTGTCCTTTTGGCACCCTTGCACCATTGAAATCGCATGCCCAATTTGCAAGTACTTATTTGGTACTCGCAAATTGTGCATGCAATTCCCGTTCATACCTAGGCCCATAGGAATGTTTAGGAATCAATATTTTTTTAGCGAATCCTACATGCTTAGGCATTTGATATTCATTAATTGGGATTCCGTAATAAACGCAATTTAGGAATCGCAAAAGCCATCCTTGATGCATATGCCAGCTTGTGCTTTCAAGAAATATGTTATTATTCTTTGAATTGAAAAGACATATAGCATGCCGACCCCCAAGGTGCCACAGAATGTTATGGCAATATTATTACTGGTCCATCGTCATCAAGCAGGCAGACAAAGGGGGCGCCACGGTCATACAAAACTACGATGATTACGATCGTGAATGCAGGAGACAACTGGCAAACACGACTCATCACAGACCACTCTTGGAGGACCCAACAAAACGACTCTCCACTACCATCATGGGCCTTGTTATTGAGGGTGAGACTAATGAGTGGATAAGTAAGAAGGAAGCGGACTTCTTGGTGACACTAGACCCTGTCAACCCTTACTTTTATACCCTCCCCAAAATACACAAGGGTATTTCTCCGGTCCCCGGGAGACCGATTGTCTCAGGAATTGGGTCATTGTTAGAGCCTCTATCGCAATTCTGCGATGCCTTTTTCCAACCTTTTGTGAAACAAATTCCATCTTACTTACAAGATACCAGAGACGTCCTCCGTCTGATCGCAGATATCGATGGGAGAGAAGACATCGACCTGCTGCTCACCCTCAACGTGGAGGCGTTATATACGAATATTCCGCTACAAGCGACCCTAGAAGCAGTCGACTCATTGATGAGAAGAAGAATGGCTGTCCCCAACACCGATAGCCTTCATTATGGAACTTGCCCATATTGCCTTGACCGAAAATTTCTTCAGGTACGAGTCCCAGTTGTATCACCAGGTCCGGGGGACCTCTATGGGCTCTACATTCGCGCCGAGCCTGGCATGTATTTACATGGCCTCGTTCGAAAAGAAATACATCTACCCCCCAGAGCGCAACCCATACCGAGAGAACCTCACTCTCTGGCGTCGTTATATTGACGACATCTTGATCTTCTGGAAAGGGGACCGTCCCAGCTGCGAAGCCTTCTGCAAGTGGATCAATCTACAAGACCCATTCCTGAAGTTTACTGGCACTATCTCCGAAACATCAATACCTTTTCTTGATCTAACCATCAGTCTAGAATCGGAAACAATTACCACTTCCCTCTACAAGAAGGATACTGACAGAAACAGTGTACTCCTCTATCAGAGCCACCATACAAAAGCCCTGCGGGATAATTTGCCTTTTGGGCAATTCCTTCGCATACGGAGAAACTGTAGCTCTGTCCAAAACTTCAAACAAGAGGCCCAGACTCTGCAACACAAGCTCCAGGACAGGGGATACCCAACACGATTGTTGAAGAAATCGCTCAAACGAGCCTTGAATAACAACAGAGATGCCCTACTCGAGGTTCATCCAAAAGAACCAGATGACACTATTACCTGTGTCACATCTTACACTAGGCATTCTTCGTTCATAAAAAAAGGTGTTACCACACATTGGGGGATCCTAAATTCTGCAGGGATGGAACTGTCACGACCACGGTTTGCTTTCAAGAGGACAACGAACTTGAAAGACACACTGATCCACACCCGCCCAAAGAAATCGTGTATTCGACCTGTCAAGACTTTATGGGATCTTCCCCCAGTCACTGGACACTACAGATGTGGCTCGTGTGTAGTATGCCCCCAAACGATCCAAGGAAAAACTATTGCACTCCAAGGGGATTTCACTTGGACTATAAATAAACACACCAACTGCAACAGCTCAAGGTGTATATATATCTTGGTGTGCCCCTGTAGGATGCTGTATATTGGGATGACGATGCGCCCTGTGAAACAGCGCATTATGGAGCACAATAGTAATATCCGATGTGCAAAAACGCATACAAGGCTATATGACCACTGTAAAGAACACCACCACACCACTGAAGACATACGGTGGACTGTCCTTGAATGTCAACCTGGAATGAACCAAAAAGCCCTGTTCAGACTGGAGCAGAGATGGGTGCACCGTCTGCACACCGACGAAAACGGTCTCAACGATGCGGTGCCCTGGACGATGCTTGCCAGATAGCTGAGTGCTTGGACTTATTGTCCTTATTCAAGTCAGATTCCATTCTAGTCCAGACACTACCCCCCGTTCCTGAAATGGTACCATAGGGATATGTACACGAACCCATTGCTACCTCCCTAACAATATTTGTGGTGATCACATACACTACTTCCCCCTTCCAAGATGGCACCCATCTCTCTCCCTTGACACACTATGGGGGAATCATCGCTTTTCACTCTCGGCGTTCCGTTGCCTAGCAACACGCCCTGGACACGCCCACCTGGTGCCCGCGCTTCCCGGTCTTATTTTGAGGCTGCGGGACTCTGCGGCTCCACTGGCTGTCCTGCGGTAATACCGAAGTGGGAGGGGTAGGTGTCTAGACGCCCTCTGCCAGCAACAAACAGGTAAGGCGCACTGCTTCATGCGGAGACCTCCGCGAGCGTTTCCGTCTGACCGCCGTGGCAGGGACCCAGTTGTGACCACGTTAGACAGTAAGACGCGCTGAAAAAACTAACCCCTAACCCGGCGGCGATACTTACTCATTCCAGGTGTCTCACACCGAGTTCTGGCCCCACCAGGTCAGCGCGAGGGAGTTCTACTATTGGGAATACGAGTAAGGCTCATACTGTTACCATTTTCGCTGCGTTGTCCCAGCATGTTGGGTAGTTCACGATAAGGCTTTTTTCCATTCCACTACACTGGCGCCATCTAGTGACTGCCTTGAAATTATTTACGAACCTGTCGAAAATATGTTTTTCTCTCCTTAATGTTGTCTCAAAACTCCTTTAATGTCACGTGTGTTAATGGGCACACTCACAGCTGTGTATATTACTAAAATATAAACATAGGGCGTGTTTCAGCAAATGATGTTGGTACAAACCAGTGTGCATGCCAATTCCAGGGCACACCTGTTGCATGCCCACCCAATGAACACTATTGACAGACACAGAATGCGGTAATTCCACGTTCTTATCAATGGTTAACCGTCTCTCTCTCACTCACATGTCTCTTCATGATGGGGCCTTCACAGACCCATCAACACCCCGTAACGCTGCACCAGCATGTAATTGTTGCATGTAAGGTTAGCCGGGGTATACAGAGATATATATAGTTTTTGATCATACCCTTCTTCTTCTTTCTCCTACATAGTTCTGGGAAGGGCTCTGACGAAGGATTGCCTTACGACACACACCAGGTCGTATACTTGATTCCTCTGATCACTGAGGGATCCCCAGCAATTATATGAGCACTGTTTTTGGTCCTGACGAATTGCCTGTGTGGCAAGAAACATGTTGACCATACGTTCACTAAGGGTTGAATGAGGCTCAACTACCTTGATTGTCCCGCCTCAATACCCCTTATCTTTTGTTTTAATAAAGCAGTGAGCCATGCCATTAAAATTTCACTATATGGACTCTACTGACTTTTTTTAAACCACACTCACGCTCACTATTGCACAACCACAAACCCCCCCCCCCTTTTTTTAGGCCCCTCAAACCTACACACCCTTTGGCTAAGGAATAGAAGATCCCCGCCAAAGTGCAACATCTGCTGTTGCCCGACAGGCATTGCACCGCCAGTCTGTCGCAGGGGCAGGATACCGATGATGACGCTGGACGATCACCGGGTGGGATTAAAAGTGTCGTCCAACCGGTGACCTGTGTGAGGTATCCCTAAAATTCCGAAAAGGGTTCACAACATTCACCCTTTCTGCTGTACTCGATGAGAGAGAGGTTAACGCCAGTCATTTAGTTGACTTTGCCCGGGGAACTCTGTATTTTTTGTTGTTGGTTAATATTATTACTGGTTTCAAATGTATTAAAGACAGTATATGAGAAAAAGGTCAGACAGCCACAGCTTTGTAAAAGCACATGATGCTGTCGGGTGTGACACGTCCTATATCATCTCGTTTATGTAGCTGTATTCTAATACTAATAAAGATAAAGGAAAAAGCATGAGCATGGTATATTGATTAACCCATCTTCAAATTATAAGGAGTGAAGAAGGGCTCAGGGAGGGCATTCTTACCATTAACTTTTGGTTTGAAATCATAATTCATTTTTAGTCTTCTGGACACTGAAGAACACATCCAGTGAGAATGAGAGGGACACTAGGGACCTCTCGGTAGAAAAAGACTAGGGTCAATGATGAAAAATAAATTGCTTTTTTCCTTGCTCCTTTCTGAAGTTAACGTATAAATTGCACATCACATATGGAACGAGCAGTGGCAAAGACGCCCCACCATGGAGTCACGGAAAGCAGGAACCCTTTTCTGACTCTGGCACTCACAACTAATCAAAAATAAAACAATATCTGTGTGGATACTGGATACATTATAACAAACCCTTCTGTGGTGATTCAGGTTCACTCATTCCTTAGTGAGCTTGTGACACTCTTAGTCAGGGACACTGCTTCTTGAGCAGAGTTACTAACCATGAGGTTCACAAGTCTATCTTTTGTTAAGAGTGTATTCACAGTAGGCTGTCGAAGCATGGGTTGCCAACAGTTTTGGAAGCTGGGAGAGTATACAGTGATGTAGAACATTTCATATTTGCTCGCCAAATTGAAAAAGAAGATCTCTCACCTTCTTCAGCATCAGTCACATTCTCTGGGGAGAAAGCCTGGCAATCAGAAACATCAGGAGATGAAGGCCATTCTGTAAAACAAATTGTATCAGCAGAAGGTCATATGAAAGGCAAGGTGTGGCGACTCAGACTGCACTGATCATCAAACAACTCCATAGTCATAGTCTGACCACCCAGTGAAGTCCTATCTCATAGAGGAGTGCAATATGACACACTTTATGAGAGCGGTCTTGAAAGGAAAATGGTTGAGAGACTCATCTCCGTTGCTTCAGAGTTGCTGAGAGTAGGTAGGACAGGAATGCTTGGTTAGTAAATAGCTTTTCTTCTGTTTCATTTTGTCTACACTGATCTGGTGGCTTTATAATGACCACGACCTACAAACCCCTTCTTCCAGGAGATTGAAGGAAAAAGAGATATGTCTGGGTTGTTTATGTGTGTGTCCTCCTAAAATAGAATCCACATCAAAAAAAGTGAACAAAACATAAAGGATAATGTCTACGCCTGGGAATAGCCAAATTTTGTAAGGCCCTTGAGACCTGTATGACTATAAGGCTTCCCTCGTCATACTCCTCCATGAGGTTTTCCCAATTTAAGATTAGGGACCATATAATATTTGCTGAAGAAGCATTCTAGCATCCAGTAATAACAGAATATTGGGTATTGTGTGTATGCCAGCTTGTGTTGATTGCGTATGTGCTAACAACAGAGGATAATAAGGATCCCCAATCCTCACAATAACTGCTGCCTTTGGATGGAGCCTTGGTTGAACCATGTTAAGATGCTGAATGCGAGAATAATAATTATTCATGTGCATCCCCTCAGTTTTTAATCATCTCGCTGCCTTCTGAAGAAACTAAAGGAAGTCATTATGAGGAGGCAACCATGACTCTTATTCTGTCCTTTTCAGATCCAATTCCTATTGGATTTGGCCCTCTCAGCAGTGTCATCCTAAAACCTTTTGCCTTCACGCCTCCTGTTTTTGAACCTGGTTTTGGTGGCGTTTTTAAATAGTTTACAATCAGTTGTTTACAACAAAACTAAATGACTGCACCACAGAAATCACAGAAGTGGATATCAACCATATCCATTGCCATTTTAAAAGGCAGTCTTCCATTTTTTAAGCCAACTTCTAAAATTTACTTTTGGTGTACAAAATTGCATTTATATCCATTTTATTGAAAATGAAAAGATAATCCTTAGTCTTGAGGATACATAAACAGTGCCCCGTTTTTCAAATGTTATGCTTCTTTGTGCACTTAAGAATGCAAAGAAGCCAAACGCCCTCTATAAAGTTAAATACCTAGAGCACTGCCTCATCACTGAATTATATCCATCAGTACTGGTTCAGTGAGTGAGGGTATCTGCATAGCGTAATATTCTCCGATAGGCATCTTGGAGATAAAACTGGTGGTAAAACGGTACTACACTAAATCTAAGACTAACAGGCCAAGACCTTGTCTATCAGAATAGATGGTATTTCAGGGCCTTGTGGAAAGGTCCATAATAGAAAATGTGTTAAAGCGCTGGAGATAGGTCGTTCCAAAACAATTACAGAAATATCCCTACTACCAAGGCAGGCTCACTAGGCAAAAATTAATCATGTGCATTGTGTTTGACTAATTCTTCATTAAATGTTGACAATATTTTTCATGATTATGATCAGCCAGGAAGGCAGTAAAGATTTAATTACTACTCATATCCTCATTCTGATATGTTTTGATGTAGCTACCTTGAAAATGTTGGATGCTGAGTATGTTAAATATAGTCTGCCACACCAAAGCGAAGACATGATGAATTACACCAATTTTATGTCACATCTTGGCCATCCACATAGTTCACAGCAGTGGCATAGCAAGCGTGAAGGATTCCGCCCCAGGCGGAACGAGTTTTGGGGCGGCGGCGGCCCATCTTGCTTTTACCTGTGCACTCCGCGATGACAAACGCAAGGCCCCCCATGTGCGGCCTAAGGCCTAGCTCTGCCACTGGTTTACAGTAGCAATGGGTAACTCATTTTGAGCCCTTTTACCACCCACAACACATACGCATATGCTTCAGTCTTATCTTTTTTGTGATCCTCTGCATACTCACTGCAGTAGATCTTCTCACGTTCACAGAAGCTGACACATTCCCAAACTTCTGTAAGGAAAACATTATCAGAAAATGATAAAATATTGAGAAATATGAGGTTTTTAGCGTGCTGCAATCACACAGAGGGATCACTCCCCCTTCTGCTCAAACTTCCTAAACAGAGATGGGCAAATATTCAAGCACTTCTCGATGATTAGCAAATACAGGAGACCATCTATGGAGCTTAACGAGGTGGTGAAGAGTTTTAAGACATTAAATCTTTTGTATTTATTTCTTGTCATGTGTGTGCATAAGTTGAACAATTAGTAAGCTTATTGTTTTTGAAATAAAATAAAAAGACATACATTTAGACTAAAAAAAGGAAGAAGTGAATATTTATGGAGATCCAGCCCCATCAAGAAGCAATTGCTATGTTTTTATGATTTTGGGCCACATGTACGACTGCTACATTTTGCGAGTTCCTAATTGCAACTTTTTACCATTCTCAATTAGAAGATCACAAAATGCGATGTACAACAGGGTTTGACACTGTTTTCAGTTCTGAGTGGGTCAGAAATGGACCTGCCTCATCAATATACAGGAGGTATGTCGCAATTTGCGAGCCATTGCGAATCGCTAAAAACACAGAGATGGTGGCGTGCTGCGGACAGCAAACCAACGTGTCTGCGTTTGCTTTTAAATAAGCCTTTTTTTGAGGACATGCAGTCCCTTTTCCTTAAAGGAAATTGGGATTTTTTCAAAAAAGAAAAATGAAAGGTTTCAGTTTAATTTTTTAAGATCAGGCAGTGGTCCGTTTTCAGAACCATTCACAAAAGGGTCCCCTGGGGCCCTTTTCAGTTTTCGATGGCTTACCACCTGCTTGAAGTAGGCGGTAAAAACTGAATGTTTTGCGTGGGCTGCCTGTTGTTTAATTGAGGACACTGCCAGTTAACCACTCCGGGTAGGCTGCACCATGGCACTGCCATCTACAAAATTGACATGAAATAGACACATGAACACGAAATCCAGTGACCTAATACCAGAATCACACATCAACTCTATATGTGGCAACATTACATTTACATTATAGTGTCACAGCCTTTCAAATTATAAATTGTGTTATCATCTGTATTATTGCATTTTGAGAAAATCTGAGTGCCACACTGGATCAATGGGGATAGTTCCTTTGCTCTCACACCTCGTTTTTAACCATGTAATTCAGACAATATAGTTAGAGGTGCACTGTGTAAGCATAAGGCCGCCTCTCTGTCTTTATTTACTTATGAAAGGAGAGCAAATCAATAATTCCCGACAATTAAAGAATGGCCGGGTTTCCAAGAGATACTTGGCGGTAAATCAACTAATTCATTGTATTTTCTTGAATGTATGTAGCATTTATGTGCCATGTAGAGGCTGGCAAATTGCTTGACTCATTCCCAAAATTCTGAACCATACAAGTTGGCAACAAGCTATTGAACATTTTCATAGAAATGCTTGACAGTCACACACACTACTTGTGTATCTCTATGCTCTGTTGCACAATGCCTGTGGTGGGACTGCAGTGTACATTTTTCGCAGTCAAAGAGCATTTACGAAATAGACACCATCAGTTCAAATGCCCTTTGAAAATAACAATTTACAGCATGGATATAACCATTGCAAGCTTTTCTCATCACATAATATATGTAGCTTGGGCAACAGTAATGTGTGTTTCCCTGGCACAACTCAACATCGAGCATCAAACAAAGTACATTTCCAGCACAACAGAATCAGAGCAAGCTTCCTTCCCTAATAGAACATGACAGAACAGGCCCTATTATGGGTATCAACAGAGCCAGCCTTCCTCACACAAGGAAGGGATCAGTGGGACAAGCATTTATGGATGCCAGAACTGGTAGCACAGGGAAAGCAACAGTGCAAGCTTCCCTCATTATCATATAAGTTGCAGTGTGGATACCCACAGTGTAGTCCTCACTGCATCAAGGAGCAAGTCCAGCATGGCCATCATCAGTGCAAACATCTCCCTTTCAAAGAATATGCACAGCACGGGCATGACACCTTCAAGCTTCATTTGATGAGGGAAAATGCACAGCATTGACATCACCAATGCAAGCTTCCCTTGATAGTAGACCATATGCTGCCTGGACATTGCCAGTGCAAGCTTCATTCACTCACATAATATGCATAGAATTAGCACCAGGAGAGCAAGTTGCCCTCCTTCACAGAAGGGTAGAGGACAGGCATCAGCAGTGCAAGCTTTGCTTGCTACAACCACAGGGACACCATGGAGATAAGCGGTGCACACATTCCTCCCTCTCTGACCATGTTTCACACCCTCCCACACTAGTACCTCATCGCCATCATCTGAGCAAGACTCCCTCAATATAACAAAAGGCACACCTTAGGCATCAACATTGCAGTGTTCACCTCATGCTAGAGCAGGCCCAGCATGTCCATCAGAAATGTGTGTTTCCCTCTTAAAGAACATGTGTGACATTAGAGTCACCAGTGCAGACTTCCTCTGATAACAGAACATATGCTGCCTGAAGATCACCAGTGCAAGCTTCCCTTGATAATTGAACATATGCAGCATGGGCCTCACCACTGCAAACTTCCCTTGATAATTAAACCTATGCTGCCTGGACATCACCAGTGCAAGCTTCCCTTGATAATTGAACATATGCAGCATGGGCCTCACCACTGCAAACTTCCCTTGATAATTGAACCTATGCTGCCTAGACATCACCAGTGCAAGCTTCCCTTAATAATTGAACATATGCTGCATGGACAGTGTGTGGGAGTGGTGTGGCTCACTGGTTAGAGGCGGCAGACCCGTAAGCAGAGGACGGCCCGGGACCAGGGTTCGATTCCTGAAGCGGCAGGGTCGTGGACCAGGGTCAGCGGGTTCGATAATTCTCGCCTCGGTGCCTACTCCAGTCAGGGACCACACTCGGCAACTCTGGGCATTAGCTTGCCTCATCTTCACAACGGCCCCCCCAGACCGCCGGGGATGCTTGGTCGCACCTTAGAGATGCCCATTAGGGACCATCTCTCAGGGTGAGCCAGGACGGGTTCCCCAGCGGTCGAAGCGCGGAGATACTCCTCCGGGAGTCGATCCTAGCCCTATATAAACCCGCAATTAAATTAAATTAAATGACCAGTGCAAGGTTCCCTTAATAATTGAACATATGCTGCCTGAACATCACCAGTGGAAGCTTGCCTTGATAAAAGAACACATGCTGCCTGGAGATCACCAGTAAAAGCTTCCCTTGATAACTGAACATATGCTGCCTGAACATCACCAGTGGAAGCTTGCCTTGATAAAAGAACACATGCTGCCTGGAGATCACCAGTAAAAGCTTCCCTTGGTAATTGAACATATGCTGCATGGACATTACCAGTGCAAGGTTCCATTGATAATAGAACATATGCTGCCTGGACATCTCCAATGCAAGCTTCCCTTGATAATTGAACATATGCTGCCTGGATATCTCCAATGCAAGCTTCTCTTGATAATTGAACATATGCTGCCTGGACATCACCAGTGCAAGCTTCCCTTGATAATTAAATATATACAGCATGGGCATCACCAATGCCAGCTTCCCTCCCTCACAGACTATGTATAGCATGGTCTTCAAAAGTGTGAGTTTTCCACCCACAGATAAGAGACATAACACATAAGTAAAAGTGCAAGCTTTACCCCCCCCCCCCCCCCCCCACAGAGCAAATGTAATATGGGTGTCACTAATGCGAGCTTCCCCAACACAATGAACAGGTACTTCTTGGACATCAGAAATGCAAGCTTTACTCCCTGACATGACAATGCATGGGTACCAATAGTGCAAGCTTCCTACACCAACGCAAAAGGTAGAGCACAAACATTAACATGGTTAAGATTCCCTACCTCAGAAAACTAGAATGGACATCTGCATTACAAATCTCCTTTTCTCACAGAACAGGATTCATATAGACATCAGAAGTGCACATTTTCTCGTGCTCAGAGAGGTACAGCATGGCAGCAGTAGTAGCTGCGACATTCCCGCACAGATCTGGTGCAGCATTGACATTAGAAATGTAAGGTTCCTCCATTACCGAAATAGGCACACCATGGACATTAGCAGTGAGCACTTCCCTCACTCTCTAGGCCACTTGGGCAACTGCAGTTTTGGCTTTTATCTTTCTTAGAAAAGGTACAGATTGGAAAGCAGCAGTGCAAGCTTCCCTCACTAGCACAAAAGTCACCGAATGGGAATCTGTAGTGCAATAACCCTCCATTCAACAGACACACATGAGGTATGAGTTCTGCGGGTGAGTGAATCTTTCTTTGCTGTGCCTATGCTGTATCAGCAGTAGAAGCTTTCTTGGTTATCCTAATATGTACAGTGTGGACATCAGCAATGCAAGCTTCCCTCCTTCTCTGAACATGCAAAGTATCTGCACTGCTTGAGGGTCCATGTGTGACGCCAGTGGCGCTTGGAAAGAAAGCTTTACTCACATCCAGAACTGATAACTCATGTTTGTCAGAAGTAGAAGCATTTTTGGTAACAAAACGTTTACAGAATGAACGTCAGTAGTGCAAGTGTATCTGCACTGTTTCAGGGTCCGTGTGCGATGCCAGGGGCACCAGCAAAGAAAAGTTCACTCACACCCAGAACTGATACCTCATGTGTATCAGCAAAAGAAGCTTTCTTGGTTAATCGTACATTTACAGCATGAACTTCAGCAATGCAAGCTTCCCTCACTCAGGATCTACACTGTTCCAGGATCCATGTGTGATGCCAGTTGCACAAGCAAAGAAAACTTCACTCACCTGCAAAACTGGTCCCTCGTGGATCAGCAGCGGAGACTTTCTTGGTTAACAAAACATTCACAGCATGTCCTTCAGCAATGCTTCACTCACTCTCTGAACAGGTACAGTATCCGACCAGGGTCTATGTGTAATGCCAGGGGTGATAACAGTATTACTTCTGGTCAAAGCCAACCATGTTTTCATGGTATTCTGATGGTTCGACTACCATTGCAAGAAGGTTAAAGCAGCAGTTTTCATAAGGAAATACTACAAATAATAGAAGATGTACCATCCAGGCAATGAAATGAAAGCACTCTGTTGCAGTTTACTAATCTGTGCCGGACTGTTATAAATTTGTAGAGAATCCACAGTCTACTTTCCACCATTTCTTAACAAATGTGTTCAAATAGATTCCTTCTAGCACCACTATGCCGAAACCTAAATACGTTTTCTGCCAATCCATCATGTTGATTTTGCACAGTGGATTTAAGCATTTATTTTAATCTCTTCTTTTCATTATCATGTGCTATATTTATAGAGATTGTTGTTTCTGTTTCTAACATAGATAGTAGAATTTGGTGTGAAGAGTGGTAAGACATTTAAACATATAGAATGTGAGCTAAATCGCCTGAAAGAGCAGAGCTTGCTGTTGTAAAGCACACATTTGGCATGGCGTAATGCAGCTTGCTCCTCATTCTGGATGTAACCCTGCAGTTTGTATTTTGCAAGTAAGTTATAAAATAAAATATTTAAAAAAAAATATATATATATATATATATATATTACCTACTGGCGGTCGCCAGTAGGTATATATAGTTAGGATTTTTTCTCTATGGAACTTTTGAAAATTCTATGTCTAATAACTTTAGAGTTTGTGGACGGAATCAGCTGAAATTTTCAGGAAAATGGCACAGTTTGTTTCTGAGCAGCCCCTGAAAATTTGGGGGGGTTTCGTCAAGGGGGGGCCGAGAAAAAGGGGGGTCCCAAAACGCATTTTTCCCATTCATTTTTCCATAGGGTGTTTGGCCTCACTTTTAGCTGGAACGGCTGAATGGATTTACACGAAACTTGGCAAAATTGTAGGGACTGTTAGCCCGATGTGCCTTTGCTGGGTCTCAATATATGTGCTCTAGTGGATTTTGAGAAATTAACTTTTAAAAAAACAGATATATCTGTGACAGCGTCCCGGATAGCGCTCCAGATCGCGTACTTTTCGCGTAACGGAGCTTTGCGAAGCGAAGCTGATTGGCTCTCCGGTGTCTGTCAACATTCTAAACAGTCCGGTGCGGCCGCCATCTTGTCTCTCGGTAGGATCGAGAGACAAGAGGAGGAGAAAAACGAAGGGGGAATTTAATGAAAGGGGGCAAGGTAGACTCCTCTTGACCCCCTAGGAATGATGTTGGGGTTATTAAAGGGTCCCGTGGGGCAAATAAAAAAAATTGATTTTTCGCGGTAGAAGCGCTTCTCGGTTCGCGAACCGGGTCGCAAACTGGTAGGGAAACGGGAATTCGCCATTTTGTGTTTCGATTTAATTAAATTACAAGATGGAGGAAAAGCAATGTGCGTATTGGGTATAAGGGGGTATGGGAGACGTATCCTGACCCCCTATGTTTTCTGAGGGTGGTTGAGGAGGCTCATATATGTTGATACTTGTCTTCCACCGGCTGCGCGTGAGCGTTTTTTTTTTTTTTTGCTGCGTGACGTCTGTTGACGTTTGATTCGAAGGAAATCGGGAAGTGTTGACCACCATTTTGACACTGCTAGTAAATATATTGTTAGAAATAATTGTTATAAATTAATCCGTATTGATAAACATTGTCTGCGCCATCTTGCTTTTTTTCCAATGCCACACTTTCGTGCACGGCAGCCATTTTAGATGCCTTGACCAGACCCACTCTCTGCACGCCGCCGATCCTCAGCATGGCTCCCCACCCTCGCAAGCATCTCCCCCATGCACTGGTCACCCACGCTCTGTCTCTCAAGTATGGGTCATAAACCTCCTCCCATATGCGCTGCTCTTCCCTGAGAATCACACCCCGTGCTGAGCAAAATTCAGCCCAGATTACAACCGATGCCCAGGCTGCTGGCACAAGAGGCCACTTAGTTCCCATCTTGAACGGTTACCAAATAAAGAGACGGGCGCTGGGAGCAGGAACACAAGAACAGAGTTTTATTTCTCATGAGGAGAGCTTGTCATTTCACTCTACATATCATACAAGTACCACTCAGCCCCCCGGCCCCCTAATCCTGAGGCAGAATTGCCACTGCAACAAAGGACTTAAACTCCTGCAAAGAACACCATGTAACATTTAATATCATTTACCACCAATGCTTTCATATATCAGTGTTGCTGAACTCACTCAGTGAAATGTGGCTCATTTCATTAAATCACTTTTAAAGCATGCCTTATAACAATGCACCCAATCCTATGTAGAAGTGCTTATATTAAACATGACATTGCTTTAACCAGGATAGACAAAGAAATGACACAGTGATGTAAAAGTTTCTGAAAGAAATGCCAAGAACGTCCCATGTGAAAGTGAATTTTATCTGGAAATTTTTTTTCTTTTCCTTCTCATGAAATGAAAGTTAATGCCATGTTCGTTACCTGCCTCATCTGCAAAAAAAAAACTCTCGAGAGGGACCGAAAAAAAATATAGCTATGGTAATCATACCATGCATCGGCACATGGAGAGGTGGCACCCTCTTAATTATTCTAAAGCACAACTTCGAGATTTGGTGGATAACCCCCGACCGGCAAAAACATCCACCAATGACTTAGCAATAAGTGAGTCAGAGGCAAGGGAAACGGTCCCAAATCTGCAAAAGAACTTTGGGCAGATGAGATTGACTTGTGTAGCATGTGGAAAATTAATTTCATGCGGAGAGATGAGTATTACTTTAATAAATAGATCATATGAAAATCATCAATGTCCAAAACGTCCTAGAAAGTAATTTTTGTCATTTTTGAGGAAGAGAGATAAACTACAGTGCTACGGGGTAGTTTTCGTTCGTACTAGGGGGGCCAGGTGACATTCCTTCGGGGTGGCTTAGGGGCATTTAAAACAACTTCCCTGATACAGGTAGCATATAAAGTAGAGGCTAAATACCAGGATCTTTATCGATTGCTTTATGCTGTACAAAAATGAAAAACATACACAACAAACCTGGACCATTCATATTTTCAATGTTTCTGCGTACTATACTTTTTAACCCTTAACTAATTGAGCTGCTTCATTTCACCTGCTTTTTTTTTTTTAAATCGGAAACAGTGGCCATTTATTCAAAACTTACCAATCTACGCGTTACAACTACGTTTGCTTTTTCAAAAACCTTTAATAAAAATGTTGGTGCCCAAATACGGGCCTACAACCCCGTGGGCCGGCCACGGAGCAGGCTGGAACTGTAAATGGGGGGGTATTTATTTGTGGAAAACATAACAGAGTCAGTGGTCGTTGATTTCATAGTAAAAAGTGCGACAAGTGCAACAAAATCATATTGATAATTCATTGTGAGCAAGGACCAAAAGTGTCGACAATTCAATAATAAATACAGTAATCAATGATGCATTAGAACTTAATATCAATTCATTGTTCAAACGTGTAATCAGTACCCGTCCCATGTCAATTCATTGTTCGAACGTATAATCAATACCCATCCCGGATCAATTCATTGTCCGAACATATAATCAGTCTTATCCCATATCAATTCATGTGCTAAAAACTGCATACATATCTCATGATATCAAGGCTGAGCAATCGGGGCACAACAAGGAGTTGAGAGTTTCATTTGTACCGGCGCCATTTTGGGTGAGGTCAGGAAGGTCCAAGTATAGTCAAAATGTCTCCACCAACTCGTGGTTGGACCGGGACTTTTTTTGGCAGTCCAAAAGTTTTCGTTGAAGGGTAGCAGAGGGGACTGCCGACATGAACTATCAGTCAAAGTGGGGTGGAAGGCAACAATCTCTCCTACCGGGTAATACTGGTGTCCCACCGGAACTGATCAAGTTGGTAGTCTTGCAGGATTTTGGTCATTTCAAGACTGAGGCCAGCGCCGGCATGAGCGCGCCGACGTCCCGCGGCTACGTCGTGGTCGTTCCGTGGGTGATCATGGCAGTCATTCCCCATCGGGGGTGTCTGCGGGGGTCGGGGACCCCGTGGCTCTTATAGAATCTTCAAAGTTGAGGAGAACGTTTCTGGACGCAGGACTCATTTTCTAGTTGAACTCAGAAGCGCTGTTGCACCGCAACAGTGGACGAGACCCCCGCTGGGTGAGCGGAGCATCATTGCCTCGCAATAGTGGACGAGACCTTTTGTTGGGTGAGTGGAGTGTTGGGGGTGCAGCTGAGGGGCCCCCACCTGGGGGGGTGGGAGAGGCTCGTTCGCACCGCCTCTCCCTCCCAGCGCACCCCACGCCGACACCTGGCGTTGATATCCGTGATGTCCGGACCAGGCGATAAGAGGGGGGGTCGGAGGCAGAGGCAAGACATCCCCCCCCGTGGCCTGCAGGGCGCCGCTTCAGGACCGAACGGGGAGCTCATACCAAGCCGGGGCCAGACCAGGAGATACGAGGGGAGGGGGGGGGTCGGTGGCATGTGCAAGACATCCCCCTCCAGTGTTGTCGCAGCAAAAGAAGATCCCGTTGGCCTCGGCTCCTCTCCTGGTGCACCTTACGCGATGACCCTTTTGTTGGGTGAGTGGAGCGTTGGGGGTGCAGCTGATGGGCCCCCACCTATGGGGGTGGGAGAGGCTCGTTCGCGCCGCCTCTCCCTCCCAGCGCACCCCACGCCGACACCTGGCGTTGATATCCGTGATGTCCGGACCAGGCGATAAGAGGGGGGGGGTCGGAGGCAGAGGCAAGACATCCCCCCCCTGTGGCCTGCAAGGCGGCAGAAGAAGGGAATCGGAAGACCAGTACATTTCGGGCCATCCACCCCACGGCTGATGGCGGTTAGCCGGGCCCCGCCCTGCACGTGTCGAGGCCTCATCTTCCGGATGGGCATAACCGTGGCCCTGTTGCATTTCGGGAGTTTCCGGAATGGGGGTAGGTATCTGCTGATTTGTATCTATTTCATGTTATCGTTAATGGGCGTGGCGGGCGGTGGGACAGACATGCTTGGAGCAGTGGGGGGGTGGCGGAGCCTAGCTACCTCGTGGCTGCCGTAACGTAAAGCTTGGCTTCTCTCACCACTTTCATGTTTCTTATTTCTAGCAAAGTCAAAAACTCATCAGTGGCCTACTGATTTTGTTCGATTTCTTTCCCTTCCTTTTCAAGTGTGTTTCATGCGAAAGTTTCTGTTTAACAGGATACAGTGATTACTTCGTATTTTACATATGTCTTCTTTATTAGGGGTACTCTCCGGTTGAGCCAGATGATGTACCTCTAATAAATGGTCCGGGTGGAACTAGTTTCTCAATCAGTGGGGAGTAGATGGGCATGACAGATTACAACAGGGGACAAAGGTCCGCATTACCCACCCTTCACTACTTGCAAAGACTAGACAGAATATTTCTATTCCACGTTATTTGCAAACAGAGAATACCTCGAAAGAACTATTCCTTGAACAATAAATGTCCAGCCAATCAATCAATCAGTGGGGAGAAAAACAGGCATGACGGATTACAACGGGGGACAAAAGTCTGCATTACCTATCCTTCACTATCTGCAAAGGGAGACAGAATATACCTATTCTTCTCTGTTTGTAGACAGGGAATATCTCAAAGAGCAATAATCGCTAAAAAATTAGTAGGATTATAACACTTTAATAACTTATAAATATATACATCACAACAAAAACAGTAAACACCTTAAAACATTTTTTATTAAAACAGAAGCAACAATGACAACTAACAGTAGTGACATCCTGGGCGGGTGATGGAACTGGGATTGTTAATGGAAAAAGTTCTACAGAGAAAGCTATTGGTGAATTATACTTCTCCGGAAATTTGAAACTCACAAATGTTTTATTTGTGTAATCGTTTCAGGTCAAACGGATGGTGGAAAAATGTTCGGAATGGAAGAGTCACCAAAAGGCAAAAAGTACACTCATGTATGAAAATCTTACTATTAATGCTTGACTGAGGCCAAGGAGATCAGAGTGCATGAGTCTCATGCTCGATCGATTGAGCTAGCCGGATCGGGCAACAAAAAGTATAAAATAGTTATGTAAATAGTTATTTAATAAAATGTTTTACCCTGTTACTTTGCTGGTGTGTTGTATATATTTATAATATTTGCATAGGGTTTGTCGTTATTTTGGGTGGGGTGGGTGGCGGTGCCGAGCTGTCTTGCAGCCATCATGGTGTGGAGCTCAGTTCATCTCACTAGTTTCGTATTTCTCATGAGGGGTTGTTCTTAATGTTTCTATTTTAGCGAGGTCAAAAAGAGATCCCATTAGTGGCCTACTGATTTTGCTCGATTCCTTTTGTTTTTTAAAACGATTTTTCACTATCTGCAAAGACTAAACAGAGTATTGCGACTTTGTGCTTGTTTGTAAATAGAGAATGAACCAAAGAGAACCAATTCTAAAACAGTAAATGCTTGGATAACAATCAATCAAATAGAGAGAGAAGCAGGCACGACGGATTACAACGGGGGCAAAGGCCTGCGTTAACTACCCTTCACTATCTGCAAAGAGAGAGTACTCCTAAGAGAAAAGAGGGAGGAGAGGGGGGGCAGAGTTCAAAGCACATCAGCGTGCATAAACACGAATTTTTTTTTACCTATCATGTACTTGACAGCTTTTGATATTTGCTATTAAAAAACCATTGAAATTCACTGAAAAAACCATAGGTTATAGACCATATATAGTTAGGAATTAGCATTTACAAAACCTTGAAAATTCACTGAAAAAAACCATTGGTTATAGACCATATATAGTTAGGAATTAGCATTTACAAAACCTTAATTTACTCGCACAAAACCATAGAAATTCGCATATATAGTTAGTTGCAATAACTATATATCCCGCACCCGCAATCCACTGCTGATGATGTCAAATATTACATCATTCATGACATGGTCAGTGACATCACTGATGACATCATCCAGTGACTGTATGTTTCTGTAAAGTTAAAATATGTCTTACATATTGAAGAATGAGTGGATGTATAATTGTCTGGATGAAGGATTTAGTAGGTGCATGACTGACTGTATGAGAGAGTGATTATATGTATCTCACTGAGTGCATTGGTTAGTGACTAAACTGTCTGAATGTGTGCATCAGTATGTCTGTTGTTGTGTAAGATGCTGCATGTGTTAATCAGTACCTATATGAGTAACTATATGGGTTATTGATTGGTTGCCCAAGTATTTGTATGGGAGAACGAGTGTGTGTGCGTAGGTGTCTGGGAGGTGTGTGACTGTGCATAGATGTGTGAGCAGTTGATTCACTAGATGTATGGGTTCAAAACTGCATGTGGAAACAGCTGTCTGGGTGGTTGACTGTGTGCATGAGTGTATTGGTGAGTGAATGGATATCTCAGTGCTACATGTCAAAGTAAGTACATATGTAAAACACAGTACATGTGAGAGTTGACATATAAAAATAACTGTATAAGAGCTAGTGAATGTGTCAGTGGCTGCATGGATCATTGAAAACTTGTATCAGTGATTGTATAAGAGAGTAAATATGTGTTAGAATATGTTTGAATAAGTAAGGTGTGTATAACTGTATAGTTGATGAAATGGAGGTGTGATTGATTCTTTGCATGACTGACTAGGTGTATGAAGCTCCTGAGGCGGAAGCCGGGAGAAGGACTATTTGCAGCTATACTCTGTTTTATAAATACTGAATTTTAAAATTACTGCTTCTGTGCAATTTTCGGCGCCATACAGCGGACTCAGCGCTGTTAGGTGGACCCACCTGATTCTTCCTCCCGCCCTCCTCGCCACTGAGGCGGCTGGCCACGCCCACTCTAGGCCACGCCCCTCCGCCCTCCTAGCTTTTTAGTCGCTGACCACTAGCGCTCTGTTTAGTTTGAAGCTCCAGAGGCGGAAGCCGGGAGAAGGACTATTTGCAGCTATACTCTGTTTTATAAATACTGAATTTTAAAATTACTGCTTCTGTGCAATTTTCGGCGCCATACAGCGGACTCAGCGCTGTTAGGTGGACCCACCTGATTCTTCCTCCCGCCCTCCTCGCCACTGAGGCGGCTGGCCACGCCCACTCTAGGCCACGCCCCCTCCGCCCTCCTAGCTTTTTAGTCGCTGACCACTAGCGCTCTGTTTAGTTTGAAGCTCCTGAGGCGGAAGCCGGGAGAAGGACTATTTGCAGCTATACTCTGTTTTATAAATACTAAATTTTAAAATTACCGCTTCTGTGCAATTTTCGGCGCCATACAGCGGACTCAGCGCTGTTAGGTGGACCCACCTGATTCTTCCTCCCGCCCTCATCGCCACCGAGGCGGCTGGCCACGCCCACTCTAGGCCACGCCCCCTCCGCCCTCCTAGCTTTTTAGTCGCTGACCACTAGCGCTCTGTTTAGTTTGAAGCTCCTGAGGCGGAAGCCGGGAGAAGGACTATTTTCAGCTATACTCTGTTTTATAAATACTGAATTTTAAAATTACTGCTTCTGTGCAATTTTCGGCGCCATAAAGCGGACTCAGCGCTGTTAGGTGGACCCACCTGATTCTTCCTCCCGCCCTCATCGCCACCGAGGCGGCTGGCCACGCCCACTCTAGGCCACGCCCCCCTCCACCTCCACAGGCACATATATAAATGTGTAACTTTAGGAAGCACAGCGGACGAGCGCAGCGGGCGCGCCGTTTGCGCGCCGAAGGCGCGCTTAAGGCAAGCTCGTCTGCGCTCGTCCGCGACAAGGACGCGCCTAGCGCCACCAACTACCCCCAATCCGGCCCACAGTCCCCACGTTACACCCGGGATGCACTGCTCAATCTACGAGGGTCTGCACATGAAGGTAAGCTCTCTTTTGAAGAGACAGCTTTTCCTCTACCTGACTTCACTCATAAGGGCTTAATCGTAGGAGGTCTGCTGAACGTCAGATCCCTACCTAAGCATGCCACGGAAATCAATCTCCTCATAGAATCCCACCATCTAGATGTCCTTTTCCTAACTGAGACCTGGACACATGCCGACTGTGATATCGATTTCGCATCTGCCTGCCCTTTAAACTTCAACATCCTGCATCTCCGCAGACCCAAAGGCCGCGGCGGCGGAGTTGGCATTATCTTCCGAGCCTCATGGCAAATAAACACCATAGACATAGACCCAGTGCCTGGAATTGAGCTCTTTGGTTTGGCCATAAACTGCCACCCAGGAGTCACCTTCACGGTGATCATCTGTTACCGACCTCCAGGGGCTTTTTCCATCCCGCAACAGCAAGCTCTTCTTACTATCATTACAAACATGGCAACCTCCCACAACAAACTAGTTATTCTAGGAGACTTCAATCTCTGGCCAAATGGCAGCCTAGATACAGGTCTAGACAACCTCTTGCTGTCCTGTGACAGCGTGGGGCTTCAACAACTGATCAAGGATCCCACCCACTCTTCAGGCAATCGACTCGACCTTATTTTCTCAAGCCCAGATCTAATACAAGTAGGCGACATTTTGCCTATGAGCTGGACGGACCATTCACTCATTAAACTCTACATTACCAACACCACAATAAGAAAGCCCGATAATAGCGCTCTACCTGAATTTTCGTACCAAAACTGGAAAGCCCTAGAAAAACTCAGCGCCACCACCAAAGTCTTTGATGTGGTGGATAGCTTCTCTCCTACCAGCTCGGTTGAAAATAACTACTGGGCCTTCAGCTCGAGAATCACTTCCATCACTGACTCTGTTGCCCCACTAAAACACTGCAAACCCAAAGGTAGAGCACCGGCTCCCTGGTACAATGACTCCCTGAAAACTCTTAAATTAGCCTGTAAACAGGCCGAGAGAAAGTGGAGACACGGATACTGCGACAATAATAAAACCCTTTGGAAAAATACGCTCCGTGACTACAAATCTGCCATTGCAGAGAGCAAATCAACTTACTACTGCTCCACTATACTTAATGCAGCTAACAGTCCAAAAAGCATATTCCAAATTCTGGATAATATTATACATCCGGACTGCGCCAAGAAATCTATTCCCCCATCTCAGACCCTCTGTGACAATCTCGCACAGTTTTTCACGGACAAAATCGAGACCATCATCAACAACCTGGCAACTCCCCCATCACATAACACTCCAACCCCCCCCGGAGCTGGTTCCGCTAACCTTGATCCTCCAAGTTCAGCATGCCCTCCTATGGAAAGTCTCCTGGCCTTTCCCCAGATCCCTGAAGCAGAATTTGAGAAACTGGCACTGGGCATTACCTCGGGATCCCCCCTTGACCCTCTGCCCCCGAAAACCTGGAAAGCTTGCGGGAATGAGCTATTCCACACCCTCCGGAGGATATGCAATCAATCTCTCGGTTGTGGCCTCGTTCCCAACCCCTGGAAGCAAGCGCTCATCACCCCGCTACTGAAGAAACCAACTCTGAATCCAGAATGCCTTTCCAATTTTCGCCCCATATCACTTCTGCCCTTTCCGGCGAAAGTGATAGAACGTTGGGTCAGCACCTGTCTATCAACCCACCTCAAGCAGCATCACGCTCTGGACGATTTCCAATTCGGATTTCGTCCAGCCCATGGCACAGAAACAGCAGTGCTTACTGCCATGGAAGAACTTCGAGTGCGTGCAGACAGGGGCCAAGCCGTGGCACTGATCTTATTGGACCTGTCTGCCGCATTCGATACTGTCAACCACGTGACCCTGCTTGAGAGGCTGAGAGAGGCTGGGATTGATGGCACGGCCCTGCTCTGGTTTCACTCCTATCTTAGAGATAGAAAACAGGCCGTACCCCTCCCTCCTTTCCAATCTGCCTTCTCCCCTGTCCCTCACGGTGTACCCCAGGGTTCCTCTATCAGTCCGATCCTTTTCAATGTGTACTTAAAACCACTGGTCACCTTAATCAAATCCCACAAGATGACTACAGTAAATTATGCGGACGATACCCAGCTCCTTCTCTCTTGGGAGGGCGAAGATTCCATTCCTCTGGAAGCCTTCCACAACTGCCTAAGAGACACCGCAGGCTGGTTACACCGGAACTCCCTCCAATTCAACTCCTTGAAAACTGAGGTTCTGTTCTGTCCTGCGAGATGTATACCTTGCCTTCTGCCTGCGGAGTTCTGGCCCCCGGAAAACCGAAACAATCCGCTACCTGTCGCCAGCGTTCGCAATTTGGGCGTCATGCTAAACAACAAACTTAGCATGGAAACGCAGGTTACAAGAACAGTCGCCACCTGCTCAGCCCTTATGCGCTCTCTGCGCAAAATCCTTCCATTATTACCACCTCCAGCCCGAGCATTGATAGTCAGGTGCACTATTCTGAGTCGCCTCGACTATTGTAACGCCCTCCTGCTTGAATCTCCTTCGACACTGTTGGACAGACTCCAACGAGTCCAGTCGGCAGCAGCCAAACTGGCCCTAGGATGGACCAGGAGATCCTCGGCCACTGCTGCCTTGGCCGAGTTGCACTGGCTTCCCTTGAAGCAACGAATAGCCTTCAAGGCCCTTTGCTTGGTCTTCAAGGCACTACACGGTTCAGGACCAAGACCTCTTCAACATCTGTTCTCTTGGTACATCCCTACCAGAACGCTACGATCCGCGACCGCCTGCCTTGTGAAAGTACCTAGATTTAAGAAGGCTAGGATCGGGGGAAGATCTTTCAGAGTAGCTGCTGCCAAGCTCTGGAATAGTCTGCCTGCCGACATTCGCCAAATTCCTCAGCTCCTACCCTTCAGGAAACGAATAAAAACATGGCTCTTCCCCCAGCCTTCCACCCCCGCCCCCCCTTAATTAACTCCTGTTGCTTCTAATCCAGGAGTAAGCTACCAGCGCCAGGATACCTGCTAGGTGACAGTCGCGCTTTATAAATGTTTTAAATAAATAAATATGAGTAACTCCATGGATGAGTGACAATCTGTGAATGTCTGTTTACTATGAGTGTATCTAAGGTTATATTAGAGTCTGAAGAGGTTAATCGTATTATCACATGATTGATGTCATCAGTGATGTTGTCTGTGATGTCATTTGAGATATCTCTGATGACATTTGATGTCACTGACCATGTCATGAATAATGTAATATGTGACATCGTTGGGGTGTGGGTCACGCACTCCTCAGTGTAAAAGCGTAAACAGGTTGTGGCGTGCTTCAAAGATATCACCCCCTGACAAAGAAGGTGTGGGAATCAAACTGATGGTTGGTGACATCTAGCGTAGATGCCAATTTTGACATGCATGACTGTTGGTTTTCATTTGATTGCACATAGCTCACACACCATTCTGATCACCACTTTGCCTTATTCCGCTTTCATTTTATCTCTCTATCCTTTCCTATACTGCGCATATGTTGTCTACTCTGTTTTGGCTCTTTCGCTTTCCGACACCACTCCAAGATGGCCGCTAGATCTAGAGTCCTTTCTCTATACACATTGCTCTGCTTCACCCACTTCCGTATTTACGGGACGATTGATTCACACACCTTAGCGAAGGGCGTATCGGCAGGACGCGTGATCTTGCATTTAAATCTCCGTGAGTACTGGAACACCGTTTTAAACGTTTTCACTTGGTTCACAACCTGTAGACTTTTACGGGGGTCTATCTTTTCTTATTCACGGTGACTATTAAATAATCTCCGGTTTTCTGGTAGTCCCTAATTCATCTCGAACTCGCACAATCTTCTAGATTAATAGCAACTTCCTCTTCTTCTTTTGTTACTATTCACGAATTGTGGAAACTGTGATCAACACGCAGTTGGATGCTTCTTTTTATGCTTGTTTTATCACTTTTTCTAAAAAACGCATGCATGAGCAAATAAAACCAGCTGTAAATTCAGACTTGCTACTCGGTGTATTATACTTAGATTGCATCATTATCATTTTTCCTAGGATTCCCCTGACGAAGGACCTAGAGTCCGAAATGCATTGGGACATGATTATTTACACAATGAATTTGGTTGAATAAATCAAATGGATCATTGTTGATATTGATGAAATTCATGTGAATAAAACATGAGAAACATGGATACAAATTTTGTTTAATTTTTTGGAAACATTTGGAACATCCATTATAGAAACCTCGTTTGTTTCATTTAGGTTGTGCTCAAAGAGTTGGCATCTACGCTAGATGTCACCAACCACCAGTAATATGTGACATCATCAGCAGTGGATTGCGGGTGCGCGATATATAGTTATTGCAACTAACTATATATGCGATATTCTATGGTTTTGTGCGAGTAGATTAAGGTTTTGTAAATGCTAATTCCTAACTATATATGGTCTATAACCTATGGTTTTTTCATTGAATTTCAATGGTTTTTTAAAAGCTAATATCTGTAGCTGTAAAATGTATTCTTCTTTAAATCTTAAAATATATTTTACATGTTTTTTAGAAAAAAAAATTTTTAAATTTTTTTTTAGGTTTCGCTCCCAGTCCGCGAACCGGTCTGCTTCCCGTTAGCTCAATTTAAAGCCGCGGCTCGGTCCGCGAACCGGTAAACGTTCCTTTAGCGTAACTGTTACGTTAGCATGACGTTTTGCGTTGTCGCGTAATACGTCATTGGACGCGCCAAGTTAGCGGACCCGGAAGCGGACCGGAAAGCGGAGCAAAGCGCGAAACTTAAACACAGCAGGTCATGTGACTTCGTAATAACACTTTTCATTGGTTCATTTCACTTTTGGTTTCCTAATGATGTAATACTAGGTCATGTGATCTAAAATTAACACTTTTCATTGGTTTAGAACTTTTGCTTTTCCCAAATGATGAAAACCCCTCCTTCTTTCCTCACTCTGACTTTCATCTTGGTGAGAGAAAGACCCTTTTACATTCTACAGAAATGGCTTCAATTGTTGCTTCAGGTAGTGTTCCCCCACCACCACCTCCACCTCCTCATGGGAAGAAAGGACCACCTGCTCAACCAATCTTTGAAGAAGAGGAAGAAGAGGAGGAAGAGCCTGAATATTTGCCAGAGGAGCCCAGGAGGTACAACAGAAAGGAAAACTTCATCTGGCAATTTTTTAAATTTCCAGCAGGGCAAAAGAAAGTCAATGCCAGATATGTCTTTTGCCGTATTTGCGATGATCGACTTTCTAGGGGGACGGACAAAAAATATAGTTTTGGAAATTATACAATGCACAGGCACATGAGTAGGTGGCACCCAAATAATTATAGTGCTGCCCAGCTTCGCGATGAACTGAGGTTCCGTGACGGTTTGAACCCGTGTTTTCAATATTGTCGGAAATACATAATTTTGGTATCAGTGAACCGCAAATGATCCAGTTAGCATATCCTGGTGTTTTCGCTATGCTACGAGCAAGAGTACTCCTGCTACAAACACATTTCTGATCTACCCATGGCATCCATCTTAGATCATGGCAGCCATTTTGTATTTCTTGCCCTCACATAGACAATGGACACGCAATGACCTCTGATTTCTCCATTTCGATTAAGGACACGTAGGCTTAGCCGGAGATTCACCTCTCTAGTGACACGTGCACCTTAGATCAGAACACGCTGTGGCTGCATGACTCGACAAAGGCTGCCTCCTCTGCCTGAGGCCAGTCCTGCTATACTGGTTTTCGTGTCCGTTGGCCTGATCATGATTAGGCGGCCGAAGCCTGTAGCCTTGCCCATTTACGACCCACAAACACCTCTTATCCTGCTTTCCTATCTTCCACATCTGGCTCCGCTCCTTTCTTTCTGAATCTTTATTAGGGGGAGGTAACGAAATTTACGATGAGGCGGTCCGGCTCTTGAATGCAATATTGACAAGGGATTGTGATGGACTAGTGGGAACCCCTCTTCGTAATGTTTGACATCAGATATTATCGACGATTCCTGTGCAACGCCAAATATTTATTGTTTAGGACACAAAGGTTTGGGAATGTACTAGCATTGTGAAGAATTCGCCTGAAGGTTAATATTTTGTATATAAGGAGCAACCCCTCTTGTACAAATCGAACAGGCTCCTGGATTCTGCCCGTGTGTAGTTTCTGTGACTTCTGTGTCCCTGCAGTAATAAACCTTTGGTCTTTGACGCCACCATCGAGAAGCCCGTGTTTCTGTTTATTCGTGCACCGAGACAGGTAGAACTCCGGGGTCTTTGGGTGTTGTCCCCTGACACCTCTGGACGGAACCAAAAAGTCCAGAACTCCAGAACAGCAAAATCCCCCGGCAATGGCAAGAAGATCTGTCGTTCCAGAAGTATCGGGACCAGAGGCGAGGGAGGTGATCCCGAACATTCAAATGGACATGGGCGAAGTAAAACAAGTGTGCGTGCGGTGCAATCAATTAATATGCTACCGAGAAAGTAGTATTACTCTTATAATAAAAGCTATCCAAAATCATGTTTGCCCGAAACGCCCCAAAAAATAAATTCTTCTTTTTTTCGTTGCTCCTGTTGAGCCCTCTTCAATGAATCATTTTTGTTTCCCCCCTCCCCCAAAAAAAACAAAAAAATTACAAAATGTTCAGAAAAAACAAAAAAAATATAAAAAATGTTCAGAAAAATAATAAAAAAAATTTAAAATAACAAAAACCAAAAAAAAAAGTTCTTTTCAGAACTACCTCCCCATTATAAAAAAAATTGGTAGAATTTTTGAAACTCTGCCAACCTCTATTTCTTTAGTTCGCTCCCAGTTCGCACTCCGGTACGCGAACCAGGAGCGAACTAAAAGATTTTTTTTTAAAAAAAGAACAGTAAGTATAAGGGAAGGAAACAGACAGTTAAGTTACAAGAAAGACAGCTATAGGGAGTAAAGAAAAGATACTGTTACCCGCAATTCACTTCTGATCATGTCACATATTACATCATTCTTGACATGGTCAGTGACATCATCAGCAGTGGATTGCAAGTAACAGTATCTTTTGTTTTCTTCCTATAGCTGTCTTTCTTGTAACATAACTGTCTGTTTCCTACCCTTATACTTACTGTTCTTGTTTTAAAATTTTTTTGAGATCATTCAGAAACAGTAACATTAATAGAGACAGAATGAGTGAATAATAATGAAGAAGTATGAGAAGAGAGGGACTGAGAAAAATACTGGAAGGAGTAGAATAATTAAGTAATAGAGAAAGGAATGAGAGAAGTAGCAAACGCAGGAAAGTAAGGATTAAAGAAATGAAGCAGTAGAAGTAATAGATGTTAAATGTGATAGATTAAATGATTGATTCAGGATGACGATAAGGTGTGTTCTCTCCAAAAGTTTGTTTAAGGTGAGGCCTACTCAGGGTTGCATATCAAATTTATACTTGTTGAAGAATATAGAGGAGATAATATATGTGAAGGCCTATCATTGAAGTAAAACATATCCACTTCACTCTTGAACAACGGCCAGACCTCTTCTGTGTCCATAGACAGACCTAAAATTCATCTGCACAATGTCATTTGTAAACTTAGAAAACACAAGTAATGTAATTGAAAAACGTGGAGTTTCTTTTCCTCATTTCACAATCACATCACCTGTGTTGCCTTAGCTTAGGTATCTCATAGTGCAGATGTAGTTCAGCATATGAAACAGTACGCAGAAGTGCAGCAGTGTATGCATTAATACATGTGAAGGCCTACCAATGAAGTAAGTCATGTCCACTTATTACATCATTCATGACATAGTCAGTGACATCATCAGCAGTGGATTGCGGGTTAAAAGAGTAGAAAACATTTACCTTATAATTCTTGTTAACTGTCATACTTTCAATCTGTAAAAGAGAGAAGAAACATTTCAAAAATATTAAAACATGTATTTAAAAATTTGAAAAGACAAGGGAAAAGGTTCAAGAAGAAACAGATATGTCTTTACAAGAGGTTTCTTTAAGGTGAGGTCTATTCAGTTTTCAAAAAAAAAACAGTACCCAGAAATGCAGCACTGTAAGCATTAACTTTGACACTTACAGAAGCCTCAGTTTCTCCATATCTACCTCACATTTCTAAATGTATATCATAAGTACAAAAAGCAGAACATTAATTATACATGTTAAATGGTTTATTTTTGCTGTTCTCAGAATGTATCAAATTTCACTTAAATCAGTGACTTGAAGGTATTCATCATGTAACAGCGGGGAAAAAAAACCACAATCAAAATGATTGTGTTTAAAAAACCCATACAACCTAGGAAATCTGAATTCAAAACTCCTTAAAATTAACTTACTTTCAATGACGTCGAAGGATCTCCTATGAACAGCGTCCACTCTGTTGTGCTATAAATATTTTCAGCCCACCACTTTCTGAAAGAAAACCTCCATCGTTTTGAAAAATATGTTACATACAAGAAAAGACTTCTCACATTCTACCACATGTTTCCACTAGGCCAAATCATGTTGCATCGATTCGCAACTCTTGTAATTCTTCCAATCAAATCCCGTCATTTTCTATTTTCGCAACTTTCAAAAAGAAAACATTTAAGATTATTTTCACAATCCTGGATTACTAATATCTTACCCTTCTTTGTCACTCATGTTCTCCTTTTCCTATGACACTGATTCTGCTTACTATGAAGCAGACTTCTTTGCATCAGGTTTCTATAGTTGGATTTTTAAATTGACATTATAATTAAACGTTTTGGACCAATAATCTAGACAGCATTGCAGACTTACATTCCCTCTACTTGATGAACCTTTTGCAATTCCTCACAGGAAATCCCGAGATTCTTTCTTTAAAATTTTGGTTTTAAAAACACCAGGTAAGAATTTTTAAGGTCAAACGGCAATTTTTTTTTGAAAGTTACAACGGAATCATTGCAGAATGACCAGCCGTTTCTAGACTTTAAATAAGCTGTATAATGTCCTGATGTTGTTGAAGGACCATCGTGATAGATAATTGCTACAGTTACAAAATTCCTTCCTGATATTGACAGCTGAGAAGCCACAAAATATTTTATTAAAGTTGACAATTTTGATCCATCAGGCCTACATCGTTGGATCATTAAAATGACATACTGGCCATATCTACGTATAAATAATGTTGACATCATTTCAGATTTACATTGGCTACACTCCATGTTGTGATCCACTGCATTTACTAGCTTATTAAAGGAGACTGATTTACTGTCTGGCAAAGTTAAATATATAAATCTTTCTGAGTCTACACTAGTAGTACTTGATACCATACAGTTCTCGCAGTCATGCTGCCATTGATAAGAAAGCCCAAACAGGTGATCTACATCTACACCCTCATGTTGCAATACATCAAGCATATACATTAAAAACTCCTGACAATCTTGCTGATTATTTTCAGAGAAGTCTGTTTGACCTGAACATTCATCTAACAGATAACGAACTTCAGACACACTTTCTACTTTTGTTCGATCAGTGTTACATTTCTCAAAAACAGAATTCAACAAACAGCATAAAATTTGTTCTGAATTCAACAGAATCTGTTCTTTTAAACTCTCTAGTGAAAGAGAACATTAACCACTACATTTGCATAGCAGTTGACACCAGAACTGTTTTCAAATTGAAAACCGACAACATCTTCAACAGAATCCACTTTCTTTCTGCTAACAATTTTTGGTTCATTGACTTTTGGTCTTTTTGCTACAATCTCCCTACTATTACTGATATTTCTATGTTTCCGGCCTACTACACGTTTCTCAAACAAAGGATATTGAGGCAAATGTGGCGCATACTCTCTTCTTAACCTATTGTATTCCTTAACACAATCTAGATCCGCACAAATGTTTGTGACATCACAGTCAATCAAGTACAACCCCGATAAAGTTCTAACTCGTGACAATGCCACATATGCCATACCCTCCTTGAACACAGAACTGCCAATATTCACCAATGCACTATCTACACTTAAACCTTGCGATTAATGGATTGTCACCGCATATGCCAAGCAAACAGGATACTGTTTACGGCGAACATATAAGTCTTTAACAAGCAAAAACCTAGCAGAACAACGACCAATTAGCTGTACTTCCTCAATGCCATCAAATTTAATTTTTAAAAATTCTATTCCATCTCTATTTCTGTATTTCTCAAAATCAACAACATTACCCATTGATCCATTTACCAGACCTCTTTCAACATGTAAATTCCTTCTCAAAATAATTCGGCAATTTAAACACACATTCAAAGTCTTTTCAAAACCCGCTGTTTTAGATATAGTCTTCTCTAATGAATCCAATTTTGATTTCAAATTCTCTGACAAAATAATTGTTGATCCCATATGCTCTATTTTGTCAATAGCTTCAAGTTTCACAATCTCTTGCTTTTCTAAATTCAACATTTTGTTGTTGAAGATGGCACATTCTGCAAGAGTTGGCATCAAACATATTCCGGATTTCTTCTCAGTAATTTTCTGAAAAATATTCTCAGCCACAATCTCTTGGTCGGGATATAAATTTGAAAGTAATCGTGCATTTAAAGCTTCTTTTCCATGCTCGGTCACTTTTCCAATTCTAATATCTTGCAGAATATTCTTGTAATCTTCATCCTTTGCCTGACGCATATTTTCATGCAGTTCAGCATAATTGAAGTTTAACCATATATTGACGTTGCCAATGCTCCCTAGGCACTTCCTGGTATCTTCATGCGTGAGTATTTTGAACACTGGTTGTCCTTTTACTGGTGTCAGCTGCAGAAGATCTCCGAAAACAATGATGTGTTTGCCACCAAATAACACATCATATTCAGTTTTAAGTACTTCTTGCATTCTCAAATGCACAAAGGCAAGCATGACATTGGAAACCATGCTTACTTCGTCAATGATAAGTAGTTTCATTTTCCTCAAGACTCTTGAAACTTCACAGCAAGCATCCCCAGATAACTTGTGGTATTGTAATTTGTTGTCATGCTCCACCGGCAGCATCAGTAGACGATGCAAAGTAATACCTTTAATGTTATGTGCTGCAAGTCCAGTAGGAGCGGTGACAACACAAGACAGCGATGACTCAGTCCTTTCCTGCAAATAACAAGAAATTGCTTTAATGAGGAAACTTTTTCCAGATCCCGCTTCTCCACTCACGTACAGTCGGACAGGCTTCAACGATGTACATGAGCACTCTTTCTTCTCATGACTTAATCCATGCTCAATTTGCTTGGTAACTTCATCATATATTTTCCTCTGCTCAACGTTGAGTTGTTTTTCCAAGTCTTCTAAGTTAACTGAATCCTCCTGAGCATGTGCCATGGCTCTTTCCACTTCATTCATAGCAGTGGCAGCTTCATTTTCGATAATAGGTCCTCCAAGTGGATCTTGACTCAATGAAACAGAACTCTGACTGTCCTGAGAACTGTCTCTGGCAATCTCGGCTGCAATCGTTGCTTCCTGCTCAATTTCCAAAGTTAGCATTTCTTGATATTTGGGAAAAGCAGGACATTCTATGGTCTCCTTAGCAGCAGTGAAAGAGTCTTCGTAACAGAGGAAATCTCCAAGCAGTTCCTCTTCTGCACGCCAAGGCTTGAAAAGTTGCAAAAGTGCTAAATAGAAAAACTCCTTTTTTTTCTGGAGATTCGCCACTCAATTTTCGATGGTTTACTAATTGGCATTTTCTTTGCTTGACCAGGCATCCCTCACTTCCAATTACAGCATACACTCCTTTCTCAATATCTTCTTTGATGTTCCTCTTGAATATATAATTTTGTAGAACCTCATATAGACAAACATTCTCAAGGTGACTGCTTCGATTTGGATAATATGTATCCAACATGTTGGTCTTCAAAATGTCGGTACTGTTTGGTTCCTTTTCTGCCAAATACTCAATTTCCCGGACAGGTTTTAGAACTCGATTTCGCGTTGCAGCAAGACCAAGACTCGCCCAAACAATACTCCTGGATTTGGCATAGAGACTTGCTGAAGACAATCGATCAGAACATTCGTAAGCTCCGATTTCTCGATGCGACAACATCTTCAGACTGAAACTGTACAACTTCTTGCTGAGGCTCTTTTCATGGGAAATGTCCTCCCACATATCCTTCAGTTCTGTCTTTTCTTTTTTGGTGATGTAAGATGTCACATACCGAGCCACAGCCATACAGTTGTCAGCCACAAACTGTATATCCATGTTAGCATTCCACATGGACAAAATCACTGGGTTGTAGTCGTTGATGTACTTGGACTCTTCGTTCCTTTTCAAATTGTATGTATTTTTGGGTGATTTCCTCGTCACATTATGTCGCAGTGAAGACATCAAACTGTTCACTCTTCCTTTAGAAATCACCGGTCGTGGAAAGTTGAAACGACATTTGGTGTAGAACTTGTCCTTGTTTCTGAATTTACGACGACAGTACTTTCCACAACGATGGCTTTGGAAACGTAGAACTTGTTCTCTTAGGCTTTTCTTCTCCGTTGCGTTTGGAACAGCTCACGTAGAATACTGTTCTATGAAATTCATCACTAAGTCATCCGGATCTGTTCCAAATTTAGGTGCATCCTTGATCCACAACAACATATGTATATGAGGAGCACCTCTTGCTTGGTACTCCTTTCTCCAGAAGAAATCCAACACCTCTCCAAGAGGTGGATTCTTCTTATTTGTGATAAAAGACATCATAGCTTCAAATCTATGATATAAGTACCTGCATACATTCACTGGATCCAAAGAACACAGTTCTCCAGGTGTCTTGAATTCAATGTTTTCAATATTTCCATTTGCCTCTCGTAGAAATTCAAGTAAGTCTTCCCAGCCATACTCGGCACAGCTCAGAGTGAGGAACCATGTCGGAGTTCCTAAGTTCCTCAGCATACATTTTAAATCACCATGACGACGGTACCAGTACTCATTAGTACCACGCTGACACGCCATGAGATTAATTAAGTGAGAATCCAAAATACTGTCTTGGACATTGACTTTATGCATAAAATCACTTGCCGAGATGTTTCGCATCTGTATACCACTTTTTAAGATGTGGTTCACTGCATATGACAGTCCAGACAGATCGCTTTCAAACAGGAGATGAAACAAATAGGGAATGCATTAACGAAACCTAGGATCTTCTGCATACAATCGTAAAGTTCGGTATTCAGACGCAGGAATTTGATGAGGTCGCTCATCATATCTTCCTCCTCGACCTGTGGGAAATAGCTGTGGGAAACACCGAGCTTCCAAACTTTCCTCCCAAACACTAATGGGACTCCCTTTGGCTTGTTTCATTTGAAACAACTCAATAGCATTCCCCATGACTTCCTTGGAATGCAAAGGATGAACACTATAATGTTCATATATTTCTTCACTTTTTATTGGCCTCTACTTTCTCAATTTGGCCAGCACACAAATCGCTATCCTCTTCATCACTTACTTCCTCTTCTGCAACATATACATTCTTATAGTACTTATTATTTTTCTTCAAATACACTGTTGCCTTTTTGACTTTCCTAACATCCACTAAATCTTGCCATATTTTCTTATTCTTTGTCGGAACCCCATTAACCAAGATAACCAGAGGTTCCTCTTCCACTTTTTCTATTCCAATTGTGTTAATGTTTTTGTTCAAATCTAGAGGCAAATAAACAACTCTTCCCTTTAATCCTCTCTGTAAATCTGCTGGAGGCAACTTCCCTGTCTTTGGCTCCATTCTTACAATAGCCTGAAAGGGATGGATACTTTGAATCAAAATAGATTCATAAGTATTTAAATCCTTCAATTCAGACGGAATCTCAACCAATTCCAGATTATTATGAACTGCCCTAGCAGGCATCTGGTTTTGGTTTAATTTATTACAACAATAAGTACACACACGTTGATCCGATCCCAAATCAAAATAATTTTCTACCATCAAGTATGTGGCAAAATCCTTCCATTCACTATTATTTTCCCTTTCACTTTTTGCATATAAATCCACTACCTTAGTCTGATTCTTATAATAAGTGCGTCGACAACATACATAAGTGAAATTAGGCCTCTCACTTGATTTCATCTGAAACGTGGCAATTTCCTTCTGAAAATTATCTGTACTGGAAACCTGTACATTATCTTCAACATTACCCTCTACTTCAGGGTCAATTTGAACATTCTCATCTTTACTACCAAAGTAACAAAACTCAATTTCTTCACAAATATTCTTCACATCTATTTCAGAACCATGCAAAAGAGCAGCACATAATTGTTTAAGCATAATTGCTGGACTCTTAGCATAATACAACATTCTCACTAATTTTCTCACTTTATTATGATGCACTGCTAGCATCCTGAAATGATGAAAAACACTGTGGCATACTCTCCTGGAAAGACAAGCCAGTGAATGACCACGCAAACCTGTCATTTGTCTCACTCTGCAAGGATCTAAATCTTGCAACAACTTCATTTTCTGCTTCAAACTTTTCTTATTAAATGTCCGTATAAAATCACAAAGCAAATTGATGGAAACCTGTCGCACACTGCAAATAGAACTACACTTCCAAATGTACACAGGACCCTTAGGACGTCTTCCTAAAACCTCATCACTTAGCGCCTCTTCTGTCTCTGTTGTCACAAGTTTTTCTTTTTCAACTGGACAACCATCCTTCACTTCATAAGCTCGACCACTGGTGTCAACTGCAAACACCAAATCATTATCCTGAAAATAACTCTCCTCATTAAAAAATGCCTCACAACTTGAACTATGCATCCATTCTCCGGAAAAAACTTCACAAAAGTTACTACGATTTACTACTCTCTTCCATCTACTTTTTGTTTTGAAATCAGAAATTACCTTGCTTAGTTTCCTAATTCTATTGATTACCAAAATAAACAACTTTCGCTTAATTTCAAAAGCATAATCAATAATTTTCTCTACATTTTTCTTCTTCTTATAAAATGCCACTTTCTGTTGGCCTTTCTTAATATTTTTTAATAAATTAACTATTATCCTGTTACGGAACATTCGTTTTCGAATGTCCCTAAACTGTTGTTTCCTTCTACTATCATGCACAGAGTTATCTCTTCCTCTACCAGTAACATTTTTGATGGATCTTTCATTTCCATTTAAATTGCTTTTCTTTTTCTGAACTGAAACATTTTTGCGATAAATACTTTTTTTACTAAAAATATTTCTTAAGAATGATTTTGTGCTCTTACCCGGAGCTTTCTTGGTGTTTTGATAAGTATTTGGGGAAGAGGACTGCTGCAATAAAAGATCATCCTGCTGTCTTTGACGTTTTCTAGCCTTTCTAATTCGATTTTTCGTAGGCATTTTTCAAAATATGAAAAGATCTGCAGTTGAATCTGTGGAAAAATATAATAAAAAATGTTATTAACCACTATCACCAAACAGTAAATGAATAATAGTCATCAAAAACTTAATGCCCTACTTATTATTTAACATGCAAATCTTTTGCACCAGCACTGCATCACAAAAATGACACACAGTGGTACAAAACAGGCATACAACAATCATAAATCTCTCCCTAATATTTTAAATGATTAATTCAGGATGACAATAAGGTGTGGCCTATCTAAAGGTTTGTTTAGGCCCAGATCTTTGGACTGGGGTGAATGTGTGTCATTGATCCACATTCGGTCCATCGCCTGTTTTGTTTATTTGAGGTGAGGCCAACACATGGTTGCAGATAAGATTTTCACTGAAGAAAACAAAGGAGATAATACATGTGAAGGCCTACCAATGAAGTAAGTCATTATTTGAAATCAATTACATTTCTGGATATGTACTGCTAAAGCTTCATAGGTTGTTTTGGGTCATATTTATAAGGCATATGAATGTCTATGATGTTATTTTTCCTTTTTAAATGGAAAGCGTTCTTCATGGTGCAAGTTTCTTGTAAATACGCTCCCACTTGCGCTTGGCAAATTTAGATTTTGATTATGGGAGTTACATAGCCATGTTAATAATGTCAAAAAAATGGTGCTAGGGCATTCCAAAACACGCTTTCATGTGTCTCAAGGACATTTTCAGTCATTTCCTCTTGAATGCAGGTATACAATTGATTTATATGCTGTGTTTAAAAACGATTTTTTGAAATCAATTACATTTCTGGTTATGTCCTGCTAGAGCTTCATAGGTTGTTTTGGGTAATATTTACAAGGCATAAGAGTGTCTATGATGTTATTTTTCCTTTTTAAATGGAAAGCGTTCTTCATGGTGCAAGTTTCTTGTAAATACGCTCCCACTTGCGTTTGGCAAATTTAGATTTTGATTATGGGAGTTACATAGCCATGTTAATAATGTCCAAACAATGGTGTTAGGGCATTCCATAAAACGCTTTCATGTGTCTCAAGGACATTTTCAGTCATTTCCTCTTGAATGCAGGTATACAATTGATTTATATGCTGTGTTTAAAAACGATTATTTGAAATCAATTAAATTTTTAGTTATGTACTGCTAAAGCTACATAGGTTGTTTTGGGTCATATTTATAAGGCATTTGAGTGTCTATTATGTTATTTTACCCTTTTTAAATGCAAAGCGTACCTCATGGGGCAAGTTTCTTGTAAATACGCTCCCACCTGCAGTTGGCAAATTTAGATTTTGATTATGCCCTTACACCATTTTTGGAACATTATTAACATGCCTATGTAACTCCCATAATCAAAATCTAAATTTGCCAAGCACAGGTGGGAGCGTATTTACAAGAAACTTGCACCATGAAGAACGCTTTCCATTTAAAAAGGAAAAATAACATCATAGACACTCATATGCCTTATAAATATGACCCAAAACAACCTATGAAGCTCTAGCAGTACATATCCAGAAATGTAATTGATTTCAAAAAATCGTTTTTAAACACAGCATATAAATCAATTGTATACCTGCATTCAAGAGGAAATGACTGAAAATGTCCTTGAGACACATGAAAGCGTTTTCTGGAATGCCCTAGCACCATTTTTTGGACATTATTAACATGGCTATGTAACTCCCATATTCAAAATCTAAATTTGCCAAGCACAGGTGGGAGCGTATTTACAAGAAACTTGCACCATGAAGAACGCTTTCCATTTAAAAAGGAAAAATAACATCATAGACACTCATATGCCTTATAAATATGACCCAAAACAACCTATGAAGCTCTAGCAGTACATATCCAGAAATGTAATTGATTTCAAATAATCGTTTTTAAACACAGCATATAAATCAATTGTATACCTGCATTCAAAAGGAAATGACTGAAAATGTCCTTGAGACACATGAAAGCGATTTCTGGAATGCCGTAGCACCATTTTTTTGACATTATTAACATGGCTATGTAACTCCCATAATCAAAATCAAAATTTGCCAACCGCAAGTGGGAGCGTATTTACAAGAAACTTGCACCATGAAGAACGCTTTCCATTTAAAAAGGAAAAATAACATCATAGACACTCATATGCCTTATAAATATGACCCAAAACAACCTATGAAGCTCTAGCAGTACATATCCAGAAATGTAATTGATTTCAAAAAATCGTTTTTAAACACAGCATATAAATCAATTGTATACCTGCATTCAAGAGGAAATGACTGAAAATGTCCTTGAGACACATGAAAGCGTTTTCTGGAATAGCCTAGCACCATTTTTTAGACATTATTAACATGGCTATGTAACTCCCATAATCAAAATCTAAATTTGCCAAGTGCAGGTGGGAGCGTATTTACAAGACACTTGCCCCATGAGGAATGCTTTCCATTTAAAAAGGAAAAAATAACATCAAAGACACTCAAATGCCTTATAAATATGACCCAAAACAACCTATGAAGCTCTAGCAGTACATATCCAGAAATGTAATTGATTTCAAAAATCGTTTTTAAAAACAACATATCTGTTTCAGCTTACATAAGAGACCATGGAATGGGCTCCATGTACAACAATAACTTGTGTTACTGCATGCCAGAATGCTACACCGAATATGCAATTACAATTTCTCAAAGTAACAAAATCTATTTGTATATCACTAGAGACAAAGCCACATTTTAAAAACACAGCTTTCTTCATCATTTTCTCCTTAAATCATACTATTCTCTATCTAAAATAAATAAATCTTTTCTCACCTTAGCAAATACTTTTTGAGTTTTGAAAACAGTCTCAGAAATACACCAAATTGTCTTCAGCGGAAGAAAAAGGATGCACTCCAGAGGCTGCAGCTATTGAAAGCACAGAAATACAGATATTCATTTCACATATCTCTCATATTAGCCAATCATAACTCTTCCCTCACTTTTTTCAAATCAAAACCCTTCCCCACTCTGCCCTCTCTGCCTTTTTTCCATAGCAACCACCTCCTGGAAGACCTCTCATGTTTGCAAATTCACACAACAATGTTTCAATTGAACTCTGAACTCTCAGTGCACCTGCGTATCCAGTGCAATCTTTCATTAAATGTTTTTTCCTTGACCATTCAAATTACATCTTTCAAAGAACACATCCATGCACCCTAACTTTCTGTTTTCAGAAATGGAAATGCACCAATCACTGCTAATGAATCATTAGCATTGGAAATCCACAGTTTTTTTTCTTTACAAACTCCTACTGTTTCAACTGCCATTTCATTACCACACTTCATCTGACTGCAGCCCAACCTTCTCCCACCATGTTTAAGGTCTGGATTGTTGGACATAGTTACATCCACTGGGCTCAAAGGTATGCTGAGAACAGAAATTTACACAACCTCAATTTACAAGATGTGGAAATTAAGTGGTTGGGCCAAAGAGGATTAAAATGTCACCAATTGATACCATTGGTGAAAACCTTTATGCATTTGCCAAAACCTGACCTGTTAATAGTGCACTGTGGAGGTAATGATTTGGGCACTTTGACTGGGGTAGGTCTGGAAATGCTTTTAAAGGACACCTTTGAGCAATTAATGGCACTTTTTCCTCAAACTGCCTTGGTATATTCCAATATATGCCAAAGACAGAAATGGAGGTGGTCCAACCAATTTTGTCCACAAATTGAGAAAGCGAGGGTAAACAAATCTGTTTCAGCTTACATGAGAGACCATGGAATGGGCTCCTTGTACAACAATAACTTGCGTTACTACATGCAAGATATCTACAGAGGAGATGGAGTTCACTTCTCAGATGAGGGCAACAGAATTTTCATTCTGAATTTAAGACTGTGCATTGGTACCTACTTATAAGTACCTAAATGTACCATAAACCCAAAAGCTCTTCTCAGAGCTACCCTTCATCTGATCACTCACAATTATTATTTTTCTCTAACTTTTTTCTGTAATTTTCAACAAACTACGCTCAAAGAGCGCTACCCGGTACGCGAACTGGAAGCTAACCGCGCACAATTTAAAAAAAATGTTTTTTCTCCGGACATATGGTCCTCCTCAGCCACCCTCAGAAAACCTAGGGGGTCAAAATACTTGTACCGTGTCCCCTTCTACCCTTTCTGAACATTATTTACCCTCCATTTTATATCTTAATTCGACCGAAACACAAAATGGTGGACTCCCGTTACGCTCCTAGTTCGCGGACCGGACCGCTTCCCGGGAAGCGGTCCAAAAAAAAAGGTGGGAAAGTAATTCACAGAAAAACGACTGGAGACACTCTCACCAAATATAGATTACCTTATACTACATAACAACCCTTTTCATTTTCACAAATTTGATTGAAATTCCATTTAGCCATTAAGCCTGTAGACCTCTCTAAATACCTTGAGGTAAATTACTTCACAAAACACATCTGAAGTGTTGGAATTGACAACCAATGAAAATGTTACTTTCATTTTCTACTTTTATTACCTGATATTTGATTGGTTATATACCTGAATATATATAAAGGAAGAGAAGAAAACACAGCCATTTTGACTACTACTTCTTGTTGTACATCACATTTGAATAGTTACCTAACACTTCAACTTGTTTCTGAAGGTAAGTTGTTATTTTTAAAACTGAAGTATATTATGCACTATAACTTAATATGGTAGACTTTTTCTGATAGATATACACTATCCCTCTGTAGTAGTTATGGCTTTAGATAGACTTCTCTGTTATAGTTATGAATGGAATTAGGCTTGTCTTGGTTAAATCACATACACTTTTTTATAGTCCTATTTCCACTCTGATACTATACACTGCCAAAAGAAAAATTCACTGATAAAAACTGTCTATCTAAAATTAATCCCAACAGTGCCCTATCTCTACTAATATATATTTTTTTAATCATAATTTCAGGCAAAATGGAAGGCGAACAACAAGTAAAATTTACAATTGTACTGGAGGAGAGCAGCCAAGAAAAAATTTATGATTTTATGGATCAAAGTAGAGACCAGGAACTACTACAATGTGTTGAAGCAGTGGATAACCTGCTTCAAAATGAGGACATGTTACACCCTATATTCAATTTTGAAATATCTGACACTGAAATGTTAGAAAGTTTAATGAATTATGAAACACAATCAAAATAAAAAAAAACTTTAAAAATAAAGAAAACAAAAAAAACAACAAAAACAACAAACAATTAACATACAGTATTAAAAAAATCTATCATTCTATTATCCTTATAGTACGCTGCCCAGAACGCTTTCCGGTTCGCGTACTAGGCGCTCACCACGCAAAAAAAAAAATATATATTTTTTTTTTTGCCCTGCTGGGACCTTTTACAACCTCCACATAAAACCTAGGGGGTCAACGAGGATCTACTATGCCCCCTTATGGTAATTTCCCCCTTTGTTTTGGACTCCTCTTGTCTCTCGATCCTACCGAGAGACAAGATGGCGGCCGCACCGGACTGTTTAGAATGTTGACAGACACCGAAGAGCCAATCAGCTTCGCATCGCAAAGTCCCGTAACGCGAAAAGTACGCGAACCGGAGCGCTGCCCGGAACGCTGTTACAGATATATATCTTATTTTAAACGTTAATTTCTCAAAATCCACTGGAGCACATATATTGAGACCTAGCAAAGGCACATCGGGCTACCAGTCCCTACAATTTTGCCAAGTTTGGTGGAAATCCATTCAGCCGTTCGGGCTAAAAGTGAGGCCAACCGCCCTATGGAAATTAACATGGGAAAAACGCGTTTTGGGACCCCCCTTTTTTCTCGGCCCCCCCTTGATGAAACCCCCAGCAAATTTTCAGGGGCTGCTCAGAAACAAAATGTGCCATTTTCCTGAAAAGTTCAGCCAATTCCGTCCACAAACGCCAAAGTTATTAGACATAGAATTTTCAGAAATCCCATAGGGAAAAAATCCTAACTATATATACCTACTGGCGACCGCCAGTAGGTAATATATATATATATATATATATATATATATATATATATATATATATATATATATATATATATATATATATATTCAATGAAAAAACCATAGGTTATAGACCATATATAGTTAGGGATTTGCATTTACAAAACCTTATTTTACTCGCACAAAACCATTGAAATTCCATATATAGTTAGTTGCGCTAACTATATATCGCGCACCCGCAATCCACTGCTGATGATGTCACATATTACATCATTCATGACATGGTCAGTGACATCACTGATGACATCACTGATGACATCTCAAATGACATCACTGATGACATCTCAAATGACATCACTGATGACATCACTGATGACATCTCATTTGACATCACTGATCACATCACTGATGACATCACTCATGTGATAATACAATGAACCTCTTCAGACTCTAATATAACCTTACATACACTCAGTATAAACAGACACTCACAGACTGTCACTCATCCATGGAGTTACTCACACACCTAGTCAGTCATGGAAAGAATCAATCACACTCCATTTCCTCAACTATACAGTTATACACACCTTACTTATTCAAACATATTCTTAGACATATTTACTCTCTTATACAATCCCTGATACAAGCTCACAGTGATCCATACAGCCACTCACACATTTACTGGCTCATATCCACAGTTATTTATATATGTCATCTCTCACATGTATTGTGTTTTACATACGTATTTACTTGCACATGTAGCACTGAGATATCCATTCACTCACCAACACACCCATGCACAGTCAACCGCCCATATAGCTGTTTCCACATGCACTCTTGAACTCATACACCTAGTGAATCAACTGCTTACACATCTATGCACAGACTCACACACCTCCCAGCCACCCACACACACACTCAGTCTCCCATACAAATACTTGGGCAACCAATGAATATCCCATATAGTTACTCATATAGGTACTTATCAACACATGCAGCAGTTTACAGAACAACAGACATAATAATGCACAAATTAAGACAGTTTAGTCACTAACCCATGCACTCAGTGAGACACATTTAATCACTCACTCATACAGTCAGTCATGCACCTACTAAATCCTTCATCCAGACACTTATACATCCACTCATTCTTCAATATGTAAGACATATTTCAACTTTACAGAAACATACAGTCACTGGGTGTTGTCATCAGTGATGTCATCAGTGATGTCATTTGAGATGTCATCAGTGATGTCATCAGTGATGTCACTGACCATGTCATGAATGATGTAATATGTGACATCATCAGCAGTGGATTGCGGGTGCGCGATATATAGTTAGCGCAACTAACTATATATGGAATTTCAATGGTTTTGTGCGAGTAAAATAAGGTTTTGTAAATGCAAATCCCTAACTATATATGGTCTATAACCTATGGTTTTTTCATTGAATTTCAATGGTTTTTTAAATGCAAATTTCTAACTATATATAGTCTATAACCTATGGTTTTTTCTGTGAATTTCATTGGTTTTTTAAAAGCTAACATCTGTAGCTATAAAATGTATTCTTTTTTAAATCCCAAAATATTTTTAGATGTTTATTGATAATTTTTTTTTTAATATTTTTTTTTTCTTCGCTTCTAGTTCGCGAACCGGGAAGCTTTCCGTTAGCTCATCTTGATGCCGCGATCTAGTCGGCGAACCGGTCAACGTTACGTTAGCGGAACTGTGACGCGTCGCGGAAGCGCGACGTATCACGTTATCTCGTAATGCGTCTAATGACGCGCCGCGTTAGCGCTCCCGGAAGTACTCCGGACCGCGAACCAGAAGCGATCTGGGACGCGGCGCGCACCGCGTAACGTAAGCGGAACAGGTCATGTGACTTGTTTATCAAATTTTTCATTGGTTCATTTCACTTTTGGTTTCCAAATGATGTATGACTAGGTCATGTGACCTAAAAATAACACTTTTCATTGGTTCAGAACTTTTGCTTTCCCCAAATCATGTAAACCCCTCCTTATTTCCTCACTCTGACTTTCATCTTGGTGAGAGAAAGACCATTTAGCTAGAATTGAACAATGGCTTCTGTACTTGCTGCAGCTGGTGGACCCCCACCACCACCTCCACCTCCTCATAAGAAGAGAGGACCACCTAGTCAATTTATCACTACCAGAGAGGAGGAAGAGGAGGAAGAAGAAGAAGAGGACAGAGAGGAACCACAATTTGTCCAAGAGTTGCCCCGGTTTTCAAAACGAAAAACAAGTTTCATCTGGCAGTTTTTCTCCATCCCTCCTGGATCAAAGAAGGTGAATGCTAAATATGCCACCTGCCTCATCTGTGATGAGAGATTGTCGAGAGGCACAGAGAAGAAATACAGTATGGGCAACTATACGATGCATCGACACATGAGCAGGTGGCATCCCTTAAACTACAGCCGGGCTGAGTTAAGGGATCTACAAGACAATCCCACGACAACTCCTGTGGCCAGATCTACATCCACAATGTCTTTGACGGGAAGAGAGGCACATGAAACTGTGCCAAACATTCAACCCAACTTCCAACATATGAAGTTAACTTGTATACACTGTGGTGCTATGCTGTCCTATGGCAACATGAGCATCAACCTGATGAATACGGCATTCGAAAATCATAAATGCCCTAATGCACCCAAGAAGTAATTTTTTTTTTGCTCCAGTTGAGCCGTTTTCAATGCCTGTTTTTTGTTGTTTCCCCTCCATAAAAAACACAAAAAAAACATAAAACAGTTCTAAAAATACAAAAAAATCAAAAAATGTTCAAAAAAAAAAAAAAAAAAAAAAAACAACAAAAACAAAAAAAAACAGTTCTTTTCAGAACTACCTCCCCTTTCAAACAAAATTGCTAGAATGTTTATCACTCTGGCAAGCACTATTTCTTTTGGTTCGCTTCAAGTTCGCTGACCGGTTCGCGAACTGGAAGCGAACCAAAAAAAATATTTTTTTTAAAAAAAGAAGAGTTAGTATAAGGGAAGTAAACAGAGAATAATGTAAAAAGAAAGACAGCTATAGAGAGTAAATGAGAGATACTGTCAGTGACATCATCAGCAGTGCATTGCGGGTAAAAAGAGTAGAAAACATTTACCTTATAATTCTTGTTACCTTTTTTAAATATTTTTTCATACTTTCAATCTGTAAAACAAAGAACAAACATTTTCAAAAATATTAAAACATGTATTTAAAAATTAGAAAAGACAAGGGAAAAGGTTCAAAAACAAACAGTTTTTCAACAACTTTGACATTTACAGAAGTCTCTGCTTCTCTACGTCCCCTACACAATCCTAAAGATATATATATTTTAAAGAAACTGTATCTTGATGTTGATGAACTGAGGCCTATTTTGGAACATGGTGCTTTTTTTGCACTGCTAATGTCTCACAATAGTGATGCAATAGCAGCGCAAAAAAGATGTAAAGACATCATAAAATTGTGTCTAACATTTTAAATGCTTGATTTAGGATGCAAATAAGATGTGTGCTTTCAAGAGCTTTCTTTGAGGTGAGCCCTCTTTTCTTTTTTTTAAAAAAACACTACCCAGAAGTACAGCACTGAAAGCATTAAAATTGATATTTAAAAAACTCAGCTTACCCATATGTACCTCACATTTCTAAATGTATATCATAAGGACAAAAAGCATAACATTAATTATACATGTTAAATGGTTTCTTTTTGCTGTTCTCAGAATGTATCAAATTTCACTTAAATCAGTGACTTGAAGGTATTCATCATGTAACAGCGGGGAAAAAAAAACACAATCAAAATGACTGTGTTTAAAAAACCCATACAACCTAAGAAATCTGATTTCAAAACTCCTTAAAATTAACTTACTTTCAATGACGTCGAACGATCTCCTATAAACAGCATCCACTCTGTTGTGCTACAAATATTTTCAGCCCGCCACTTTCTGAAAGAAAACCTCCATCGATACGTAAAATATGTTACATTGAAAAAAAACTTCTCTCATTATATCACATGTTTCCACTAGGCCAAATCATATTGCCGCGATTCGCAAGTCTTGTAATTCTTCCAATCAAATCCCAACATTTTCTATTTTCGCAACTTTCAAAAATAAAATATTTGAGATTATTTTCACAATCCTGGACTACTAATATCTTACTCTTCTTTGTCACTCATGTTCTCCTTTTCCTATGACACTGATACTGCTTACTATGAAGCAGACTTACTTGCATCAGGTTTATATAGTTGGATTTTTAATCTAGACAGCATTGCAGACTTACATTCCCTCTACTTAAAATTTTGGTTTTAAAAACACCAGGTAAGAATTTTTAAGGTCAAACGGCAATTTTTTTTTGAAAGTTACAACGGAATCATTACAGAATGACCAGCCGTTTCCAGACTTTAAGTAAGCTGTATAATGTCCTGATGTTGTTGATGGACCATCGTGATAGATAATTGCTACAGTAACAAAAGTCCTCCCTGATATTGACAGCTGAGAAGCCACAACATTTTTTATTAAAGTTGACAATTTTGATCCATCAGGCCTACAACGTTGAATCATTAAAATGACATACTGGCCATATCTACGTATAAATAATGTTGACATCATATGACATTTACATTGGCTACACTCCATGTTGTGATCCGCTGCTTTTACTAGCTTATTAAAGGACACTGATTTACTGTCTGGCAAAGTTAAATATATAAATCTTTCTGAGTCTACACTAGTAGTACTTGATACCATACAGTTCTCGCAGTCATGCTGCCATTGATAAGAAAGCCCAAACAGGTGATCTACATCTACACCCTCATCTTGCAATACATCAAGCATATACATTAAAAACTCCTGACAATCTTGCTGATTATTTTCAGAGAAGTCTGTTTGACCTGAACATTCATCTAACAGATAACGAACTTCAGACACACTTTCTACTTTTGTTCCATCAGTGCTACATTTCTCTAACACAGAATTCAACAAGCAGCATAAACTTTGTTCTGAATTGAACACAATCTGTTCTTTTAAACTCTCTAGTGAAAAGAGAACATTAACAACTACATTTGCATAGCAGTTGACACCAGAACTGTTTTCAAATTGAAAACCAACAATCTCTTCCACAGTATCCACTTTCTTTCTGCTAACAACTTTCGGTTCATTGACTTTTAGTCTTTTTGCAACAACCTCCCTACTGTTACTGATATTTCTACGTTTCCGGCCTACCACACGTTTCTCAAACAAAGGATATTGAGGCAAATGTGGCGCATACTCTCTTCTTAACCTATTGTATTCCTTAACACAATCTAGATCCGCACAAATGTTTGTGACATCACAGTCAATCAAGTACAATCCCGATAAAGTTCTAACTCGTGACAATGCCACATATGCCATACCCTCCTTGAACACAGAACTTCCAATATTCACCAATGCACAGTCTACACTTAAACCTTGCGATTTATGGATTGTCACCGCATATGCCAAGCAAACAGGAAACTGTTTACGGCGAACATATAAGTCTTTAACAAGCAAAAACCTAGCAGAACAACGACCAATTTGCTGTACTTCCTCAATGCCATCAAATTTAATTCTTAAAAATTCTATTTCATCTCTATTTTTGTATTTCTCAAAATCAACAACATTACCCATTGATCCATTTACCAGACCTCTTTCTACATGTAAATTCCTTCTCAAAATAATTCGGCAATTTAAACACACATTCAAAGTCTTTTCAAAACCCGCTGTCTTAGATATAGTCTTCTCTAATGAATCCAATTTTGATTTCAAATTGTCTGACAAAATAATTGTTGATCCCATATGCTCTAATTTGTCGATAGCTTCAAGTTTCACAATCTCTTGCTTTTCTAAATTCAACATTTTGTTGTTGAAGATGGCACATTCTGCAAGAGTTGGCATGAGACATATCCCAGATTTCTTCTCAGTAATTTTCTGAAAAATATTCTCAGGCTCAATCTCTTGTTTGGGATATAAATTTGACAGTAAACGTGCATTTAAAGCTTCTTTTCCATGCTCGGTCACTTTTCTAATTCTAATATCTTGTAGAATATTCTTGTAATCTTCATCCTTTGCCTGACGCATATTTTGATGCAGTTCAGCATAATTGAAGTTTAACCATATATTGACGTTGCCAATGCTCCCTAGGCACTTCCTGGTATCTTCATGCGTGAGTATTTTGAACACAGGTTGACCTTTTACTGGTGTCAGCTGCAGAAGATCTCCGAAAACAATGATGTGTTTCCCACCAAATAACACATCATATTCAGTTTTAACTACTTCTTGCATTCTCAAATGCACAAAGGCAAGCATGACATTGGAAACCATGCTTACTTCGTCAATGATAAGTAGTTTCATTTTCCTCAAGACTCTTGAAACTTCACAGCATGCATCTCCAGATAACTTGTTGTATTGTAATTTGTTGTCATGCTCCACCGGCAGCATCAGTAGACGATGCAAAGTAATACCTTTAATGTTATGTGCTGCCAGTCCAGTAGGAGCGGTGACAACACAAGACAGCGATGACTCAGTCCTTTCCTGCAAATAACAAGAGATTGCTTTAATGAGGAAACTTTTTCCAGTTCCCGCTTCTCCACTCACGTACAGTCGGACAGGCTTCAACGATGTACATGAGCACTTGTTCTTCTCATGACTTAATCCGTGCTCAATTTCCTTGGTAACTTCATCATATATTTTCCTCTGCTCAACGTTGAGTTGTTTTTCCAAGTCTTCTAAGTTAACTGAATCCTCCTGAGCATGTGCCATGGCTCTTTCTACTTCATTCATAGCAGTGGCAGCTTCATTTTCGATAATAGGTCCTCCAAGTGGATCTTGACTCAATGAAACAGAACTCTGACTGTCCTGAGAACTGTCTCTGGCAATCTCGGCTGCAATCGTTGCTTCCTGCTCAATTTCCAAAGTTAGCATTTCTTGATATTTAGAAAAAGCAGGACATTCTATGGACTCCTTGGCTGCATTGAAAGAGTCTTCGTAACAGAGGAAATCTCCAAGCAGTTCCTCTTCTGCACGCCAAGGCTTGAAAAGTTGCAAAAGTGCTAAATAGAAAAACTCCTTTTTTCCTGGAGATTCACCACTCAATTTTCGATGGTTTACTAATTGGCATTTTCTTTGCTTGACCAGGCATCCCTCACTTCCAATTACAGCATACACTCCTTTCTCAATATCTTCTTTGATGTTCCTCTTGAATATATAATTTTGGAGAACCTCATATAAACAAACATTCTCAAGGTGACTGCTTCGATTTGGATAATATGTATCCAACATGTTGGTCTTCAAAATGTCGGTACTGTTTGGTTCCTTTTCTGCCAAATACTCAATTTCCCGAACAGGTTTTAGAACTCGATTTCGCGTTGCAGCAAGACCAAGACTCGCCCAAACGAGACTCCTGAATTTGGCATAGAGACTTGCTGAAGACAATCGATCAGAACATTCGTAAGCTCCGATTTCTCGATGCGACAACATCTTCAGACTGAAACTGTACAACTTCTTGCTGAGGCTCTTTTCATGGGAAATGTCCTCCCACATATCCTTCAGTTCGGTCTTTTCTTTTTTGGTGATGTAAGATGTCACATACCGAGCCACATCCATACAGTTGTCAGCCACAAACTGTATATCCATGTTGGCATTCCACATGGACAAAATCACTGGGTTGTAGTCATTGATGTACTTGGACTCTTCATTCCTTTTCAAATTGTATGTATTCTTGGGTGATTTCCTCGTCACATTATGTCGCAGAGAAGACATCAAACTGTTCACTCTTCCTTTAGAAATCACCGGTCGTGGAAAGTTGAAACGACATTTGGTGTAGAACTTGTCCTTGTTTCTGAATTTACGACGACAGTACTTTCCACAACGATGGCTTTGGAAACGTAGAACTTGTTCTCTTAGACTTTTCTTCTCCGTTGCGTTTGGAACAGCACACGTAGAATACTGTTCTATGAAATTCATCACTAAGTCATCCGGATCTGTTCCAAATTTAGGTGCATCCTTGATCCACAACAACATATGTATATGAGGGGCACCTCTTGCTTGGTACTCCTTTCTCCAGAAGAAATCCAACACCTCTCCAAGAGGTGGATTCTTTTTATTTGTGATGAAAGACATCATAGCTTCAAATCTATGATTGAAGTACCTGCATACATTCACTGGATCCAAAGAACACAGTTCTCCAGGTGTCTTGAATTCAATGTTTTCAATATTTCCATTTGCCTCTCGTAGAAATTCAAGTAAGTCTTCCCAGCCATACTCGGCACAGCTCAGAGTGAGGAACCATGTTGGAGTTCCTAAGTTCCTCAGCATACATTTTAAATCACCATGACGACGGTACCAGTACTCATTAGTACCACGCTGACACGCCATGAGATTAATTAAGTGAGAATCCAAAATACTGTCTTGGACATTGACTTTATGCATAAAGTCACTTGCCGAGATGTTTTGCATCTGTATACCACTTTTTAAGATGTGGTTCACTGCATATGACAGTCCAGACAGATCGCTTTCAAACAGGAGATGAAACAATTAGGGAATGCATTGCCGAAACCTAGCATCTTCTGCATACAATCGTAAAGTCCGGTATTCAGACGCAGGGATTTGATGAGGTCGCTCATCATATCTTCCTCCTTGACCTGTGGGAAATAGCTGTGGGAAACACCGAGCTTCCAAACTTTCCTCCCAAACACTAATGGGACTCCCTTTGGCTTGTTTCATTTGAAACAACTCAATAGCATTCCCCATGACTTCCTTGGAATGCAAAGGATGAACACTATAATGTTCATATATTTCTTCACTTTTAGAGGCCTCTACTTTCTCAATTTGGCCAGCACACAAATCGCTATCCTCTTCATCACTTACTTCCTCTTCTGCAACATATACATTCTTATAGTACTTATTATTTTTCTTCAAATACACTGTTGCCTTTTTGACTTTCCTAACATCCACTAAATCTTGCCATATTTTCTTATTCTTTGTCGGAACCCCGTTAACCAAGATAACCAGAGGTTCCTCTTCCACTTTTTCTATTCCAATTGTGTTAATGTTTTTCTTCAAATCTAGAGGCAAATAAACAACTCTTCCCTTTAATCCTCTCTGTAAATCTGCTGGAGGCAACTTCCCTGTCTTAGGCTCCATTCTTACAATAGCCTGAAAGGGATGGATACTTTGAATCAAAATAGATTCATAAGTATTTAAATCCTTCAATTCAGAAGGAATCTCAACCAATTCCAGATTATTATGAACTGCCCTAGCAGGCATCTGGTTTTGGTTTAATTTGTTACAACAATAAGTACACACACGTTGGTCCACTCCCAAATCAAAACAATTTTCTACCATCAAGTATGTGGCAAAATCCTTCCATTCACTATTATTTTCCCTTTCAGTTTTTGCATATAAATCCACTAACTTAGTCTGATTCTTATAATAAGTGCGTCGACAACATACACAAGTGAAATTAGGCCTCTCACTTGATTTCATCTGAAACGTGGCAATTTCCTTCTGAAAATTATCTGTACTGGAAACCTGTACATTATCTTCAACATTACCTTCTACTTCTGGGTCAATTTGAACATTCTCATCTTTACTACCAAAGTAACAAAACTCAATTTCTTCACAAATATTCTTGACATCTATTTCAGAACCATGCAAAAGAGCAGCACATAATTTTTTAAGCATAATTGCTGGACTCTTAGCATAATACAACATTCTCACTAATTTTCTCACTTTATTATGATGCACTGCTAGCATCCTGAAATGATGAAAAACACTCTGGCATACTCTCCTGGAAAGACAAGCCAGTGAATGACCACGCAAACCTGTCATTTGTCTCACTCTGCAAGGATCTAAATCTTGCAACAACTTCATTTTCTGCTTCAAACTTTTCTTATTAAATGTCCGTATAAAATCACAAAGCAAATTGATGGAAACCTGTCGCACACTGCAAATAGAACTACACTTCCAAATGTACACAGGACCCTTAGGACGTCTTCCTAAAACCTCATCACTTAGCGCCTCTTCTGTCTCTGTTGTCACAAGTTGTTCTTTTTCAACTGGACAACCATCCTTCACTTCATAAGCTCGACCACTGATGTCAACTGCATGCACCAAATCATTATCCTGAAAATAAGTCTCCTCATTAAAAAATGCCTCAGAACTTGAACTATGCATCCATTCTCCGGAAAAAACTTCACAAAAGTTAGTACGATTTACTACTCTCTTCCATCTACTTTTTGTTTTGAAATCAGAAATTACCTTGCTTAGTTTCCTAATTCTATTGATTACCAAAATAAACAACTTTCGCTTAATTTCAAAAGCATGATCAATAATTTTCTCTACATTTTTCTTCTTCTTATAAAATGCCGCTTTCTGTTGGCCTTTCTTTTTAATACTTTTCAATAAATTAACTAATATCCTATTACGGAACATTCGACTTCGAATGTCCCTAAACTGTTGTTTCCTTCTACTATCATGCATAGAGTTATCTCTTCCTCTACCAGTAACATTTGTGATGGGTCTCTCCTTTCCATTTAAATTACTTTTCTTTTTGTGAACTAAAACATTTTTTTGAGCAAAACTTTTTTTACTACAAATATTTCTTAAGAATGATTTCGTGCTCTTACCCGGACCTTTCTTGGTGTTTTGAGAAGTATTTGGGGAAGAGGACTGCTGCAATAAAACATCATCCTGCTGTCTTTGACGTTTTCTAGCCTTTCGTATTCGACATTTGGAAGGCATTTTCCAAACTATGAAAGAATCTGCAGTTGAATCTGTGGAAAAATATAATATAAAATGTTATTAACCACTATTAGCAAACAGTAAATAAATAACAGTCATCTAAAACTTAATGCCGTACTAATTATTTAACATAGCAAATGTTTTCCACCAGCACTGCATCACAAAAATGACACTCAATGGTACAAAAAAGGCATACAACACTCATAAATCACTCCCTAATATTTTAAATCATTAAGTATGGATGACGATAAGATGTAGCCTATCTAAAGATTTGTTTAGGCCCTGATCTTTAGACTGGGGTAAATGTTTGTCATTCATCCACATTCAGTCCATCACCTGTTTTGTTTATTTGAGGTGAGGCCAACACATGGTTGCAGATAAGATTTTCACTGAAAAATACCAAAATAAAAAAACATGTGAAGGCCTACCAATGAAGTAAATCATTAAATGAAAACCAATACATTTCTGGAAATATGCACTACTAGTGCTTCATAAGATGTTTTGGGTCATATTTATAAGGCATTTGAGTATCTAGTATGCTATTTTACGTTCTTCCTGGTGCAAATTTATTGTAAATATGCTCCCACCTGCGGTTGGCAAATTTAGAATTTGATTATGGGAGTTAGATAGGCATGTTAATAATTTCCCAAAAATGGTGTATAACCCCAAACAACCTTTGAAGCAAATGCTCTTAGCCATGTTATCCACCTCCCATTGGATAACATGTCTAAGAAGTGCTTGCAAATGTGAAAAAAAACGGCCGCAATGCATGAATATCGCAGAAAAGTCAGCGATATTCATGCATTTTCCAGCACATGCTCTTAGCCATGTTATCCACTTCCTATTAAATAACATGGCTAAGAACTGCTCAGGGCCCCATGAGGAACGCTTTCCATTTAAAAAGGGAAAAATAACATCAAAGACACTAAAATGCCTTCTAAATATGACCCCAAACAACCTATGAAGCTCTAACAGTACATATCCTGAAATGTAATTGATTTCAAAATTCGTTTTTAAACACAGCATATAAATCAATTGTATACCTGCATTCATGGAGAAATGACTGAAAATGTCCTTGAGACACATGAAAGTGTTTTCTGGAATGCCCTAGCACCATTTTTGGGACACTATTAACATGGCTACGTAACTCCCATAATCAAAATCTTAATTTGCCAAGCGCAAGTGGGAGCGTATTTACAAGACACTTGCCCCAAGAGGAACACTTTCCATTTAAAAAGGGAAAAATAACATCGCAGAAAAGTCAGCAATATTCATGCACTTTCCAGCAAATGCTCTTAGCCATGTTATCCACTTCCTATTAAATAACATGGCTAAGAACTGCTAAGGGCCCCATGAGGAACGCTTTCCATTTAAAAAGGGAAAAATAACATCAAAGACACTAAAATGCCTTCTAAATATGACCCTAAACAACCTATGAAGCTCTAACACTACATATCCTGAAATGTAATTAATTTCAAAATTCATTTTTAAACACAGCATATAAATCAATTGTATACCTGCATTCATGAAGAAATGACTAAAAATGTCCTCGAGACACATGAAAGTGTTTTCTGCAATTCCCTAGCACCATTTTTGGGACACTATTAACATGGCTAGGTAACTCCCATAATCAAAATCTAAATTTGCCAAGCACAAGTGGGAGCATATTTACAAGACACTTGCCCCATGAGGAACACTTTACATTTTAAAAGGAAAACATAACATCTTAGACACTCAAATACCTTATAAATATGGCTCAAAACAACCTATGAAGCTCTAGCAGTACATATCCAGAAATGAAATTGATTTCTTAAATCGTTTTTAAAACACAGCTTTCTTCATCATTTTCTCCTTAAATCATACTATTCTGTATCTAAATTAAATAAATCTTTTCTCACCTTAGCAAATCTTTTTTGAGTTTTGAAAACAGTCTAAGAAATACACCAAATTGTCTTCAGCAGAAGAAAAAGGATGCACTCCAAAGGCTGCAGCTATTGAAAGCACAGAAATACAGATATTCTTTTCACATATCTCTCATATTAGCCAATCATACCTCTTCCCTCACTTTTTTCAAATCTAAACACTTCCCCCCTCTGCCCTGTCTGCCTTTTTTCCATAGCAACCACCTCCTGGAAGACCTCTCATGTTTGCAAATTCACACAACAATGTTTCAATTGAACTCTGAACTCTCAGTGCACCTGCGTATCCAGTGCAATCTTTCATTAAATGTTTCTTTCTTGACCATTCAAATTACATCTTTCAAAGAACACATCCATGCACCCTAACTTTCTGTTTTCAGAAATGGAAATGCACCAATCACTGCTAATGAATCAATAGCACTGGAAATCCACAGTTTTTTTTCTTTAGAAACTCCTACTGTTTCAACTGCCCTTTCATTACCACACTTCATCTGACTGCAGAACAACCTTCTCCCACCATGTTTAAGGTCTGGATTGTTGGACATAGTTACATCCACTGGGCTCAAAGGTATGCTGAGAGCAGAAATTTACCTAACCTCAATTTACAAGATGTGGAAATTAAGTGGTTGGGCCAAAGAGGATTAAAATGTCACCAATTGATACCATTAGTGAAAACCTTTATGCATTTGCCAAAACCTGACCTGTTAATAGTGCACTGTGGAGGTAATGATTTGGGCACTTTGACAGGGGTAGGTCTGGAAATGCTTTTAAAGGACACCTTTGAGCAATTAATGGCACTTTTTCCTCAAACTGCCTTGGTATATTCCAATATATGCCAAAGACAGAAATGGAGGTGGTCCAACCAATTTTGTCCACAAATTGAGAAAGCGAGGAAGCATGTAAACAAATCTGTTTCAGCTTACATGAGAGACCATGGAATGGGCTCTCTGTACAACAATAACTTGCGTTACTACATGCAAGATATCTACAGAGGAGATGGAGTTCACTTCTCAGATGAAGGCAACAGAATTTTCATTCTGAATTTAAGACTGTGCATTGGTACCTACTTATAAGTACCTAAATGTACCATAAACCCCAAAGCTCTTCTCAGAGCTACCCTACATCTGATCACTCACAATTATTATTTTTCTCTAACTTTTTTCACTAATTATCCACAAAATTCGCTCCCCGGAGCGCTACCCGGTTCGCTAACCGAAAGCTAACCTCGCGGAATTTTTTTTAAAAAAGTTTTTTTTCCGCACATATAAGCCTCCTCAGCCACGCTCAGAAAACCTAGGGGGTCAAGATAAGTCTACCATGACCCCTTCTACCCATTCTAAACATTATTTGCCCTCCATCTTGTATCTTAATGCGACCGAAACACAAAATGGTGGACTCCCGTGACGCTTAAGGTTCGCTAACCTCGCGGAATTTTTTAAAAAAAAGTTTTTTTTCCGCACATATAAGCCTCCTCAGCCACGCTCAGAAAACCTAGGGGGTCAAGATAAGTCTACCATGACCCCTTCTACCCATTCTAAACATTATTTGCCCTCCATCTTGTATCTTAATGCGACCGAAACACAAAATGGTGGACTCCCGTGACGCTTAAGGTTCGCTAACCGGGCCGCTTCCCGGAAAGCGGTCCAAAAAAAGGTGGGAAAGTAATTTACAGAAAAACGACTAGAGACACTCTCACCAAATATAGATTAGCTCATACTACATAACAATCCCTTCCATTCTCACAAATTTCATTGAAATTTCATTTAGCCATTTAGCCTGTAGACCTCTCCAAGTACCGTGAGGTAAATTACTTCACAAAACACATCTGAATTGTTGGAATTGACAACCAATGAAAATGTTACTTTCATTTTCTACTTTTATTACCTGACATTTGATTGGTTATATACCTGTATATATATATAGGGAGAGAAGGAAACACAGCCATTTTGACTACTACTTCTTGTTGTACCTCCTATTTCAATAGCTTCAAAAAACTTCAACTTCTTTGTGAAGGTAAGTTATAATTTAATATATTGTGCAGTATAACTTAATATAGTAGGCTTTTTCTGCTAAATATACACTATCCCTCTGTAGTAGTAATGTATTTAGATAGACTTCTCTGTTATAGTTATGAATGGAGTAAGGCTTGTCTTGGTTAAATCACATACACTTTTTTATAGTCCTATTTCCACTCTCATACTATACACTGCCAAAAGATAAATTCACTGATAAAAACTGCCTATCTAAAATTAATCCCAACAGTGCCCTATCTCTACTAATATATATTTTTTTTAATCCAAATTTCAGGCAAAATGGAAGGCGAGCAGCAAGTTTCTTTTGAGATGGACCTGCAAGAGAGCAGCCAGGAATTAAATGAACAAATTGACCTGGAATTTATGGATGAAAGCTTGGATAATGAACTGCTGCAATGTGTCCAAGCAGTAGATGTCCTCCTTGCAAATGAGGACATTTTGCAACCTCACCGATTGCAAACAATATTTCAAGAAAATAATAACATTTCAGACACTGAAATGTTAGAAAGTTTAATAAATTATGAAAAAGAATCAAAATAAAAAAAACACTTTAAAAAAAGAAAACAAAAAAAAACAAGAAAAACAACAAACAATTAACATACAGTATTAGAAAAGTCTTTCATTCTTTTATCCATAAAGTTCGCTGCCCAGAACGCTTTCCGGTTCGCGAACTTGGCGTTTACCACGCAAAAAAAAAATTTTTTCATTTTTTTTTTTGGACCCTCCTAGGCCCTTTTAAAACCTCCACATAAAACCTAGGGGGTCAACGAGGATCTACTATGCCCCCTTATGGTAATTTCCCCCTTTGTTTTGGCCTCCTCTTGTCTCTCGATCCTACCGAGAGACAAGATGGCGGCCGCTCCGGACTGTTTAGAATGTTGACAGACACCGGAGGGCCAATCAGCTTCGCATCGCAAAGTTCCGATACGCGAAAGGTTCGCTAACCGGATCGCTGCCCGGAGCGCTGTTACAGATATATATCTTGATTTAAACGTTAATTTCTCAAAATCCACTGAAGCACATATATTGAGACCTAGCAAAGGCACATCGGGCTAACAGTCCCTACAATTTTGCCAAGTTTCGTGAAAATCCATTCAGCCGTTTGGGCTAAAAGTGAGTCCAACCGCCCTATGGAAATTAACATGGGAAAAACGCGTTTTGGGACCCCCCTTTTTTCTCGGCCCCCCCTCCACAAAACCCCCCCAAATTTTCAAGGGCTGCTCAGAAACAAAATGTGCCATTTTCCTGAAAATTTCAGCCAATTCCGTCCACAAACGCAAAAGTTATTAGGCATAGAATTTTCAGAAATCCCATAGGGAAAAAATCCTAACTATATATACCTACTGGCGACCGCCAGTAGGTAATATATATATATATATATATATATATATATATATATATATATATATATATATTACCTACTGGCGGTCGCCAGTAGGTAGTTATAGTTAGGATAATTTTCAATGTTAAATCTCAACATTCTATTTTGAATAACTTTGGCGCCGGTTGACGAATCTGCCTGAAATTTTCAGGAAAATGGTCTCATGGCGGTCCGGTCCTTCCCTGAAAGTTTGGGGGGGATTCGTCAAGCGGGGGCCGAGATAAAAGGGGGGTCCCAAAACGCGTTTTCCCCATGTTCATTTCCATAGGGCGGTCGATTTCACTTTTAGCCCGAACGGCTGAATGGATTTCCACCAAACTTGGCAAAATTGTAGGGACTGGTAGCCCGATGTGCCTTTGCTATGTCTCAAGATATGTGCTCCAGTGGATTTTGAGTAATTAAGGTTCAAAAAAATATATATATCTATAGCAGCGCACGGGTACGCGCACGGGTGCGCGTACCGTGCGCGCCACGCGACTTGCGCGAGGAAAGCTGATTGGCTCTCGGGTGTCTGTAAACATTCTAAACAGTCCGGAGCGGCCGCCATCTTGTGTCTCGGTAAAATCGAGACACAAGAGGTGGCCAAAACAAAGAGGGAAATGAACATAAGGGGGCAGAGTAGACCCCCCCTGACCCCCTAGGTTTGATGTGGGGGCCATAAAAGGGCCCCGCAAGGCAAAAAAAAAAATTTTTTTTTTTTGTTTTTCGCGGGGGGAGCGCCCGGTACGCGCACGGGTGCGCGTACCCGGGAGCGTACCATGGGAAAAAAGAATGACAGTTTTAAAAGTAGCTGTTTAGAAAAAAAAATGTTTAGTTGTTTTTTTTATACATACACATACATATATATAAATGCATATGCACATATATATATGCATATATGTCTATATGTGTGCGTGTAGAGAGAGGTAGAGAGGTAGAGGTGTAGAGGTAGAGAGGTAGAGAGGTAGCGGTAGAGAGGTCGAGATTAGTAGAGAGAGAAGAAGAGAGAGGTAGAGAGGTAGAGAGTAGAGAGTGAGTAATAGAGAGTAGAGAGTGAGTAGTAGAGAGTAGTAGAGAGCAGTAGAGAGAGTAGCAGAGTGAGTAGTAGAGAGTAGTAGAGTGAATAGTAGAGTGAGTAGTAGAGAGTAGTAGAGAGTGAGTAGTAGAGAGTAGTAGAGAGTAAGTAGTAGAGTGAGTAGTAGAGAGCAGTAGAGAGTGAGTAGTAGAGAGTAGGAGAGAGTAAGTAGTAGAGAGTAGTGGAGAATATTCCAAAGTTTGGCACAGCACCACTTTCACAATGAGTCCAATCAAATCATATCACTTAGAGTACTTATTGAAGCGCTGAATCTTGGTGTATATTCAAATGCTTTTATTTTCCTTAAGTTTATGTACCACCGCCAGCCGAAACGTTTCGTTCTGTACAACAGAACTTCTTCAGGGCGTTCTTATTTCCTTCAAGTTATGTCGGTATCCCGTTGTCATATAACTAGATATTTCTTCCAAATGTTAGACGAGACATAAGTATATTCTTATTAAAAGTGACTAGGTATCAATTTTACCCACACAATTCGGGCAGACTTGAGTAATTTATAGCATCCTCAAAGTCAGTCTTTCAAAAATTCCAAAGTATAGGACATGATAATCCAAATCCAAATGTTTCTCAAGAAAAGTCATTTACAATCGTTCGGAATATCGGTGTTTGGGCAGATATGATCCAGGGACCCCCAGTATGCAAGGGGAATTAGTCCCCCCTCTACAAACATGCACGGGGGCTGCGTTGCAGAGAGGTGTAAAAAGGGTTGTGGCTTCATTACACCTCTCTGCAATGCAGTCCCCTGGCGCATACTGGAGATTCCTGGTGGGCTTTCAGGTCTTATATAGTTAGGAATTAGCATTAAAAAAACCTTTGAAATTCACTGAAAAAACCAAAGGTTTCACACCAGTTATAGTTAGGAATTAGCATTTAAAAAACCTTTGAAATTCACTGAAAAAACCATAGGTTTCACACCAGTTATAGTTAGGAATTAGCATTTAAAAAACCTATTAAATTCACTGACAAAACCAGTTATAGTTAGCTGGAAATTTTACTGACATAAAACCATTGAAATTCCCACGTTATAGTTAGTTGGACTCACTATAACTTGCGCGCCTGCAATGCACTGCTGATGACGTCACATATTACATCACTCATGACATGGTCAGTGACATCACTCATGACATCACTGATGACACCATCCAGTGAATGTGTGTCTTTCTGAAAAATAAATTTGTTTTATATATGTATTTGTAAAGGTCGATGGAAGAATAAATGTTTAAATAAGTGTGTAAATGGATGTTTTTTTTAAAAAAAATTGGTTGGTTAACTGGCTTATTAAGTGTATCTTAGTGAATACATATATTAGCGAGTATTGTTTAAATATTTAAATGTTTGTATCAGTGTTTCTCTTTGTGTATAAGTGGCTGCAGGGGTTGGTGACTGACTCACTGTTTGTATGTGTTTTGAAGACAGAATATGTGCAGGACTGTATGGGTGGACGAGTGTGTATATGTGTGTGTTAGTGAGTGAATGACTGTCTCACTAGTGTCTTCATTACTAACGACATATGTTTTAATCTAGTATATGTGAGTATTGATGTATATAAGTGAGTATAGTATATATAGTGAGAGATTGTAGGAGTTCCTGTTTAAATAAGTATGTGTTTCTATAAGTGATTGTTTAAGAGAGTAAGTATGTGTAAGTTTCCTTAGAAGTAAGGTGGTAGTGTGTGTATAAATGTATATGCAAATAAATGGATGTTCAATAGTTTATGTGCATGTGTGAGTATGTGTGTGAGTAACTTTTGGATGACTGCTGATGTGTAACAGGATGTATAGGTGTATCACTACATATGATGAGTGAGTATATATATGAGTGACTATATAGAACTGTTGGTGAATGAGTGGATGAGTATATAGATGGTGGAATTACTGAATTGGTTGTTGTTACTGGTTTGGGTATCTCCATTTTTTTGAAAATGTTTGTTTCTATTTTTGAATATTTGTTTCAAGCGTTACATTACACTGAAATTAGGTCTGTCACTCTGTCACAAGGATGGTGTCATCAGTGATGTCATGAGTGATGTCACTGACCATGTCATGAGTGATGTAATATGTGACGTCATCAGCAGTGCATTGCAGGCGCGCAAGTTATAGTGAGTCCAACTAACTATAACGTGGGAATTTCAATGGTTTTATGTCAGTAAAATTTCCAGCTAACTATAACTGGTTTTGTCAGTGAATTTAATAGGTTTTTTAAATGCTATTCCTAACTATAACTGGTGTGAAACCTATGGTTTTTTCAGTGAATATATATATATATATATATAGAGATATAGAGATATATAGATATATTTATGTATATATATTTTTTTTCCACATAAACCGTGCAGGGAAAATGAAGTCAATGTGGCGTGTGTAACATACAAGCTTTACATTTTGTTGCTGGCCAAACAGCTCCACAGTAATTACAGAGAGGAACTTAAATAAGTGGAGATGCTGTTTGTTCATTTTTAGATATATAGGTGCAAATGCTTTGAGCCGACTTTGGTCCCTGAGCTGGCTGTGAGCCGCTCTTGACACCATCCAGTTCTGCAAGACAGGAGCTGGGTTGGTATTAACCCCTTCGCTGCTAGGCCTTTTCCCCTCCTGTGCTAAGCCATTTTTTGGCGATTTGGGTCAGTGTGCGCTTAGGCCCCTGTAACTTTTTGACCACATAAGGTATCCACGCCAAATTTGCGTCCTTTTCTTCCAACATCATGGGGATTCGAAAGATACCCAGGGTTTGTGGATTCCCTTGGAGGGGTCTCAGAAATTAAGCAAAATACAGTAATATTTCTGTTTTTTCCAGAAAAATGGGGAAAACGGGTTGCAAATGCAAGCCTCTGGGTTTTTCCCTGCAAATGTTATCAAAAAAGGGTTTCTGGGGCTGAAATCATCATTTTCTCAGCTTTTAGGAAATGACAGCCTTTTGTTAGAGAACCAATATTTTTCACACAGGTTTGGCATTTTTCTGGGACATACCCTATTTTTGCTATTTTTTAGTGCTTTCAACCTCCTTCCAGTTAATGGTAGAAATGAGTTCGAAAGCAATAATGGATCCTGAAAAGCTATACATTTTTAAAAAGTAGACATAATTATGAATTCAGAAAGGGGTCATTTGTCTAAATCCATGAAGGTTTCTTTATGGAAATTAACAGTTAAATATTGGAAAAATTGAAAATTAGTTGAAAAAAACAGCCTTTTGTCTCAAAGTTTTCACCTGTAACTTCTAGTAATTTTGTCAGCTCTTTGAAAGCAATATACCGTTACATCTGTTTGACCTTCAATTGGGCCTTTTCCTGTTGCAGCCACTATGCCTACCCACGCAAGTGAGGTACCATTTTTATCGGGAGACCTGGGGGAACGCTGGGTGGGAAGAAATTTGTGTGAGCCCAGTGATGCCACGCTTTCCCACACAGAAATGTGTGAAAAAAGCAAATTTTTTTCAGCTAAAATTGAGGTTTGCAAGGGATTCTGGGTAAAGGAACAATGGAGGATCCACACAAGCCATACCTCCGTGGAAGACCTGGGTGTCTACTTTGCAGAAATGTGTGGGTTTGGTAGGTTTCCCTAGATGGCCGTTTAGCACGGGCCAAAAACCCAGGTAACCCCCCTTGCAAAAGCTGGTGGTTTTGACATAGGCAACTTCAAAATTGCCTCGCAGGAGTCCCCCGGGTGTCTAGTTTCCAGAAATGTATGGTTTAGGTAGGTTTCCCTACATGGCCACTGATCCCCGGGCCAAAAACTCATGGGAACCCCCATGCAAAACCAGATTGCTTTGTGATAGATAATTTTGATGTTGCCTCATTAGGTTTTGGGCCCTTTCCTGCTGCGGGTCCTTGAATCAACCACGCAAGTGAGGTACCATTTTTATTGGAAGACCTGGGGGAACGCTGGGTGGGTGGAAATTTTTGTGAGCCCAGTGATGCCACACTTTTACACACAAAAATGTTTGAAAAAACACATTTTTTCAGCTACATTTAAAGTTTGCTAGTGATTTTGGGAAAAGGAACGTTGGAGGATCCATGCAAACCATACCCCCTTGAAAGCCCCCGGGTGTCTACTTTCCAGAAATGTGTGGGTTTGCTAGGTTTCCCTAGATGGCAGATGGCAACCGAGGAAGGAGTGAAAAACCCATGTGACCCCCCTAGCTAAACCAATTAGTTTTGACAAAATTAGTTGTTGAGCAGATCTTGTGCAGCGAAAAAATTTGGGTGCAATATTGCAAGGAAAATATCACGGACATTGTGAGTTTTGCAGGATATTGTGGATAAAATTAATTGTTAGATTTCACCAGAGAGACATCACCATGTAGTCCCATGGGTTTTCAACAATATTTACAATTGGTGATTTGTAGGTGGAATGTACACCTTGGCAGAGAGACTAAAAAAACCAAGATCCCTGCACAGCCATCTATTCCTCAAACACACACACATACTGGTTGGATTTGGCATGAGGGCGAGTGATGTCTCAGTATATATAATTTTATTAACAAGAGATTTCACAAAAATGAAATGCACTGTCAATTACATGGACAAAAAAACTGAACCAATGACTCGCAGCTCATGAACTGTAAAGCCACTTCAAGGCACCAACCGCTTTACAGGCCATTCACATACCTTTCATACCTGACACACAGAAGACCATTCACACCACCAGGCACAAAAGCAACACAGCACAACATTTACAAACAAGTGACAAGGTGCGTCCTGATTAAAAAAAATTAAAAAAAAAAAATAACTACACAGACATCAAGTCCTCAAACACACACACATAGTGGTTGGATTTGGCACGAGGGTGAGTGATGGTTCAGTATATACCATTGTATTACCGAGTGATTTCACAAAAAATGAAATACACTGTTAATAATGGAAAGGACGAGAAACTGAACCATTGACTCACAGCTCGTGAGATATAAAGCCACGACAAGGCAGCAACCTCTTTACAGGCCATTCATACACCTTTCATACATGTGACACATACACACCGCCAGCCGCGGACCCATCACATTACTACACTTCCACCAGCAGACAACGCCAATCAAGGGTCCATCACTTTCACACGTCCACATTCCTGACACAGCAACTACACAAACTCATGGATTGCATTGAGTGGTGCTCAGCTAGCACTGTGTGTAGTAACCAGCATTAAGTCACTTCCCACAAACCGTCAGCCGAGCACCAGTCCACGCACACCACCAGCCAAGCACCAGACCACACACACCGTCAGTCAAGCACCAGACCACGCACACCGCCAGCCAAGCACCAGTCCACACACACCGCCAGGAAAACACCACTCCACACACACCGCCAGCCAATCACCAGTCCAGGCACACCACCAGTCAAGCACCAAGCCAAACACACCACCAGGCATGCGCAAGACCATGCACACCGCCAACCAAACACCAGACCACGCACACTGCCAGCAAAGCACCAGTCCACACACTCAGCCAGCCAAGCACCAGTCCACAGACACCGCCAGCAAAGCGATGGTCCAGGCACACCACCAGCCAAGCACCAATCCAAACACACCACCAGGCAAGAGCAAGACCACGCACACCGCCAACAAAACACCGGACCACGCACACCGCCAGCCAAGCACCAGTCCACACACACAGCCAGCCAAGCACCAGTCCACAGACACCGCCAGCCAAGCACCAGTCCAGGCACACCACCAGCCAAGCACCAATCCAAACACACCACCAGGCAAGCGCGAGACCACGCACACCGCCAACCAAACACCAGACCACGCACACCACCAGCCAAGTGCCAGTCCACACACACCACCAGGCAAGTGCCACTCCACACACACCACCAGCCAAGCACCAGTCCACAGACACTGCCAGCCAAGCACCAGTCCACAGACACCGCCAGCCAAGCGCCAAACCATGCACACCGTCAGACAATCTACACTACACGCAAACCAACATCATACTTTAGTTTTATTACAATATAAATAAAAAACAAAAACAAATTTCAAATTGATACAATTCTACTAACACAACAACTGAAACTAAATACACTACACAAATGCCAACTTTGAAACTGAACAATATGTTTTAAAGAATAGAGACCAGCAAGTTCACGTTACCACTCATGGATGCATCCAAAAATTATTTTGCGTGTGGTACTTTCTAAAATAAGCAGGTACACACAGCCCAGAGTTAGAAGGACAGTCGGGGCAGTACATACGAACCTCCTTCCACAAACCTCTTCACCAACAGACTCTACATCTCTGACTGGGAAAGTCTTTTGAGGTTGTAGGAGGAATTTAATCAGGAAAGTGGCGATCTTTCAATCTGGCAACATCCTCCACCACTCCAACTCTAGGAACACTTGCCTGTTCTACTAAAACAAGGCTGCCGTTTACAGACTCCTGAAACTTTACAAAAGTCATCTTTGACTGAGGACAAGATTGCTGAAACACAACAAAAGCATTAAAGGTTGCCAAGTGGAAAAGATGGATAGCCAACTTGTTGTACCAAATGTAAGCCTTATGAAGAGCAGCATACGGTTCCAACCTCTGATCTACTCTGTCAACACCACCCATGTGCCTATTATAGTCTAAAATGCACACAGGTTTGTGCCGTTCTGCAACCTGACCCCAAACAGTCACTGGTTCAGTGCTTTCATCATGTATGGAAGTCAACATGTAGACATCTCTCCGGTCTGAAACCTTCACAGCTAGAAGCTCCTCACAACGCAATGCACTGCACTGTCCCCGAGCAAACTTTTGACAAACAAGTTCTTTTGGGAAACCTTTACGGTTAGAGCAGATTGTGCCACAAGCAACAGTGTCCACTTTGGCCAATTCCCTGAACAACCGCACACCAGTGTAGAAGTTATCTACATATAAATGATGTCCTTTGTTAAAAAATTCTCTACCAAGTTCCCACACAATTTTCTCAGTCACTCCAAAAGTGGACGGACAACCAGGGGGGTTAATCCTGGATTCCTTACCGGTGTACACCCTGAAATTAGAGACATATCGAGTCCAACGGTCACACAGCATATAAAGCTTAAATCCATATGCTCTCTTACTAGGAATGTATTGCCTAAATATCAAGCGGCCCTTGAACAACACCAAAGACTCATCCACTGCAATTTCTTTCCCAGGAGCAAAGATCTCTGGAAATCGATCAACAAAATGATCAATGACAGGCCGAATCTTGAAAAGACGGTCACAATGAGGGTGATCTTGTGGCAAAGCTAAACCATTATCAACAAAATGCATCATCCGAAGCAGAAGCAAATACCTATCACGACTCATGACTGCCGGAAATATAGCTGTTGCCATCAAGGGACTAGTAGACCAATATGAAGCAATTGATGGTTTCCTAAGCAAGCCCATCAAAAAAAGTTAAACCCAAAAACGTTTTCATCTCCTTCAAATTTGTAGGAGTCCACCGGGTAGCTCTAGCGTGGGGCTTAGGGCTGGCACTGTTTTCCCTCAAAAACTGTTCTGCATACAAATTAGTCTGCTCTACAATCTCTGCCAAAAACACATCATCCATAAACAACTTGAAAAAATCAATTGGTAAAAAGTTTTCAGTGTTCACCCTACACCCTGGAATACCAGTAAATTCAGGCAATGCCGACTGCACCATGCCTGGGGCAACCCAGAGGTCAGAACTTTCAACGATAAGTCTTGTAGCCTCAGGCTGCCGCCCAGCTGCCTCTTGTCTCACTACACCAACTGGAAGTCTAGCAGCCCCAGGCTGCATCCCAGATGCCTCTTGCTGCACTATTGGCACAGCAATGTCCTCCGTAACCACAGGCACTTCATCCACACCAAAAGTAGCTTCATCAGCACTCAGAGTATCTTCATCATCAGATGAAGCCATGTGTAGAGAAAACTCACTACCTGAATCTTCACCTCCCACCTCTGCCTCAGAATCCGAGTCAGTCTCTGGACCATGGTCAGAGGAAGATTCAAAAAGCATTCTAACAACTTGCTGAGCAGTAATCCGGCGGCTAGCCATTATCCTTACTAAGAAAGGAGTCTGCACAAACAACTCAACAATCAACACTGTGCAAAGTAAGTAAAAAAATGTAAGCCTTTATCACAAAGATCTATATGCTGGAAAAATATACAATTAACTTACAAGAGACAGCTACACTCACCAGCACCTACTCTGCAAAGACACAGCAAATAGGCAACGATATCCCACTAGAGAGAAGAAAAAAAACCTACATCTACAGAAAGCAAAGTACACATCAAGCACAAATGCAAAACATGTTTTACAATCACAAAAAACAGAAGCCAAACATACTCGTATTATTACACACTTTGCAAAAAATAAATTACATTAAAATTGAACAAAAAAGGTCTCTTACCAAACACATGCAACTACACAAACAGCAAAACCACCAGTAACGGAACCGCATTCTGCAACAGTCTAAAGAGAAAATAAAACAATACACATTACAACAGGCTATGTCACAGGGTATGTAACAAATGGGGTGTCTGTCCCCATGGGGGGCAGAATATAAATCTTTTTAAATTTGGGCCCCCTGGAAGCAACCCTTGCCCAAGGGGTCGCTTCCATTTAAAAAAAAAAGATTTTCCTGGTGTCTAGTGTTTTTTTTGCTCCCTCCAGAGGGCAGAAAGGCCAACTTAAGACACTAATCTGCCCTAGTGTCTAGTGGGCTTTTCTACCCCCCCCCCCGGGTCCAGAATCGGTAAAAAAACTACAATCTCCCCCCAGGGAGGGCAGAACAGTCTAAAATATTGATATTGCCCCCTGGAAGCGACCCTTGCCAAAGGGGTCGCTTCCTTTATATATAAAAAAATCCCTGGTGTCTAGTGGGCTTTTCTACCCCCCTCCCCCCCTGGGTCCAGATTCGGCCCAAAAAATGGCCGATCTGCCCCCAGGGCGGGGGGGCAGAAAAGTCTAAAATAAATATTTAGCCCCCTGGAAGCGACCCTTGCCCAAGGGGTCGCTTCCTTTATAAAAAAAGAACAATCCCTGGTTTCTAGTGGGCTTTTCTAAATCCCCTGGGTCCAGATTTGGCCCAAAAAATGGCCGATCTGCCCCCAGAGGGGGCAGATAAGTCTAAAAAAAAGTTTTTGCCCCTAGGAAGCGACCCTTGCCTAAGGGGTCGCTTCCGTTATAAAAAAAAGAACAATCCCTGGTATCTAGTGGGCTTTTCCACCCCCTGGGTCCATATTCGGGAAAAATACTCCCGATCTGCCCCCAAGGGAGGCAGAAAAGTCTGAAATGATAATTGCACCGAAGGAAGCGACCCTTGCCCAAGGGGTCACTTCCTATGCCAACAAAAAAACATCCCTGGTGTCTAGTGGGAGCATTTCTGGTGCAGGATCGCGACGCTGTGCGCGATCCAGCACCAGAAATGCCCCGCATTGGGACATCAGGGGATAGGAAACACTGTTTCCTCCCCCCCGATGCCTCAAGGCACCGAGAAACGGCCCCACCGGAGAACAAACACCCACCTGACTCCTTGGACGCGCTGGAAACAAATAGCTTCCAGCGCGTCCAGTGCTTCCTGATGACGTTGGCGCACGCTGTGCGCGCTGACGTCACTAGGAAGCGTGGGGGGGGCCGGGGGCCGCTGCCACCCCTGCTAAAATGCTGAAAATCGATGCCCCAGGGGGAGCGCCAGCGCTCCCCGGAGGCTGTGCTGATGACGGAGCAGTTCCGTCATCAGCACAGCCCAACCGACGCTGATGACGGAACCGCTCCGTCATCAGCGTCAAAGGGGTTAAGATTTCTGAGGCCCCAGGTAGAAAGTGAATATGTGAGCCCCTCCCAATTTCCATACAACGTAAAATCACAGAAAACTACATCATAGGAAGTGCCAACAATTGCCTATTTTTGAGCGACTTTGCAAGAACCAACGTTAATGGCGTGGATATCAGTAAAACAAAAACATAGGTCTTAACACTAATAGAATATGTACATGTTTTAAATTTCAATAACATGGAAATACATTATAATAGTCACACTGGATGGAAAGGTTTGGCCTAGGTCTCTCAATATCTCTTTAGAACCATCAAATGTTAGCAATTTGTTTCCAGATTAGTGGATGAGATACGTATGTGTTTGCGGTATTTATATAGCACAAACCAAATTGAAAGGCTGTTAAGCACTGTACAGGGTCAAAGACACAGTCAACATGTGATAGAATTTGTGGATCGGGATAGCATCAAGATTTTGTTTCTTTTAAAGTTGAGTATTCGCTGTTTTCTTAATTGCAGCTGACTTTGGACTGTCCAGATGTATACGAGAATAACATTCCAGATCCGTGGGGCATAGATGGAAAAGGCCTTTTTCTACTTTTGTCTCTTTTTAGCACATCTTCTTCTTCCATCTGAAGGTGTCCTTTCTGCGGGAGTGTGGAGAGCCACTGGAGATGGCAAGCCTGTCAATCAAGAAGCCAGGGGTGTCAGTCACATAGAGCAAACCTAGCCAAAAGCAGCGGAACACTGTTCAGGGTCAACAACAAGCATCACATCAAGAAGTGATGGGAAAGGTAGCTGGTTTGTAGACTGTTAACGCATTGTGATAGCTTTGCAGATAATACAGCTGGGCTTGAAGATGGTGTAAGATAGCAAGGAGGATATATGGAGTACCATAACAGTGTTATGATATGGTTCTATTTCTTCATGCTCTAGTGAGGTGTGCTGCAGCATGTAGAATGCCCGTAAGGGAGCCATTGTGCATAAAAGCTCCAAGATGATTTCCGGGATACACAATATAGGATAGGGTATGTGCAAAAAAGATACAAAAGCAAATATAACAGTTGAAAATAGTTTGTCTTCTTATAAAAGTATCACTCAAGTCACTGAGAGACACCAGAAACGACCAGAATACAACTATAAGTAGGCTAAAAGGGTTTAATGTCATGTGCAATGAGCAATGGCTACAACACCCCTATCAACGTTCTCTGAAGCCTTTAAATGCTCGGACACTAATAATTATTAGACAAGTACATGGTTTCAGAGTGCATTTAATTATGTAAATTAGCATAATGCAGATTCAGTTAACATATTTTGAGATGCATCTCTTCTGATGTCATTTCTGAAAATTATGAATAATTAAATAATGCTGCAAGCCAAGCCCTAAAACTGGTTCATTTCCTTGGGTCTCACAGTGTTGGACTAGGGCTGCAAGCCCCATGTGGAGAGGCCAGCCCTCTAGGGTTGTGTCTGGTTAGTATATGACCATCATATAATACGTGAATGTATGTCCCTAGATTAGGCTTCTAGAATTTCGTGGCTCAGATACATTGGACATAGCTTTGAAGGGATCGGGCGTGCAGAATTATTCCATAAGCCTGAAAAAATTACTAGGATGGATGTGGAGCTTGTTAAGGCTTCCTACCTGGCATTAGAAAAATTGGACAGGGATGATCAGGAACTAAAAAAAGAAAGTGTTTGTAGACACATAATGTTCAAAACAACCCCACTAGCAGAGCCATATATTTTAGGGTCAATGTCAACACATGAAAAGTTTCTCTTAACCAGGTTTAGGACGCACACGTTACATCTCTTGTTAGCAAGACCTAAGGGCAGTTATACTAGTCATGAGTTAGTACCCTGCAGCTGCGACGGCCTGTCTCTCACTTTGTTTTTCTGTAATCTGTACTCAGTTCCACGAAAAATGTTCTGGTCCCTATTCTAAAAAAGCTGAATTTCAGGCAAGTGCGACCTGCACTTTTATATTTGTAATTATTAAAGGATGATTGTATTCCATTTGTGGTGGGGTACCTAAAGTCAATATTGAAATCAAGACAATGTATGGACAACTGACGTGGGGCCTGATTAAATCTTGGAATATTTATGATGGGATGAGCTGTGAACTCTTAGTGCACCTTGCAAGATGGTCTCTTTTAAATTCTATTGATTATGGCCTTTAGCCTTTTTATTGTATTTTATGTATTTTTATATATGTCTGATGTTTTTCATGTATTGTCGCTATGTATCTTTTATGGTTATCCTTGAATAGCCGAATAAAGTCTATTTTGATTTGATTTGACCATCATGGATAGTATTTCATGTCTAAAACAGAATGAAAAAGAAACAAATCTCTATATAACTTCTAGGGCTATAACAAAATAGACCAAATATCCCTGCCTCATCAGCTAAGTAAAATCTCTCTGTTTGGAAGAGCACAAAATATAAAAATAAATGGTGAAAGCAGAGGTCTTCAAAATTGAGACGAGGCTCCCCTGATGGACCTCAGTTTATCATAGGGGGCATGAACTATAGCAATGTCTGGGATTAATTCAAGCATTCTATCCTTCCCTTTTTTGGATACTTTAGTGAGTTGCCCTAAGAGGGACGGGTATCCCCAGACGTGTGTCTTGCGCTCACTATGGTACTGGAACCGAGCTATACCTGGCTGATGATCCCTAACTAGGGTGGCACCTGTCCTGGGTTGCTTGTGTTAGGGCTCAGAGAGGACGTGGCCAGGTAGTTTGGTCTTGTCTGTTCACATTGGAGCTGGGTCAAAACTGATTTGCATAAGCTGGGTCCAAACTGAGGTATCAGGGTGTCCAAAATAATGGAGTGGGTGAATCACCAGTTCATGTGATTAATTGAGGCATTCCATCTATCACTGTTTGCCGACTTTTTTTGTAGAGAGTAAAATAAAATACAAACATAATTTGGGCGCATTGGACCCATAACCCCATGAGTCCACACTCCCTCTGTGCTTGCTGCACTATTGATATCTCTGTCGGTCAGAGGGGCATCTTGCCCTGAGCTTTGCAAACCTATACCAGTGCTGCAAGGCCCAAAGCAACAGGCTTCCTCCCTTATGACTCTCAGCACTAGACAATCGCTAATTTGTCCCCCGCTAACAACAAGGACCCCCACCGGTTCAAAACCGGCCCCCACTGTTCCAGCTCAACAGGGAAATGCTCGGTGCCCACTACGGCCAGTCCAGCCCTGCTGCGAGTCCAGGAGACAAGTGCCCCTCCCCATGGCCTCGCAGCACTGGATCATAGGTGTGCAAGGGTCCATATTGGTGGACTTAGTGCGGGATCCTGGGCCGCTTCCCATGCCTAGCGCCAACCCTCAGCAGATGTTATTTGTCATAAAAGGATCAGTATTGTAACTCTGTCACACTTTTATTTTGTATTTATATGGTCAAGTGTTAAGTTCTAGACAGCTCTAAGCATGGGCTTTGTTTTAACCTTGGCAGGTTCCTTGTTGACTATTCATTTCCACTTAAACATAGTTTATTACTCAGTGAATATTCAGGATTCAACCTCGACTCGAACAAACCGTGTAGTCATCACTCGCCCTCTACAAATACAGCTTACCCTTTTCTTAAGGTCAGAGGTTTTTGTGCCAAGTTTGTGTCATAGTGGTGCTTTGGGCCTGGGTGATACCAGCCCTTCTTTACAGCCCAGGTCTGCATCCTTTTATTCTGACCCCATTCCAGACTCTTACCTTCGTCTTCATAATCAGGAAGGTCCTGGGTGGTTCCGGGTGCATCTGTAATGTCTGCTGTGGTGAGGCCACTGGGACCTTCCATCGTATTGCCTCAGGGAGCCCTGGTACTTCACCTGTCCTGTCCAGATATCTCTGCACACTGAAGGTTCTGATGTGAAACTAGTTGCTACGGCCAGGGCTCTGAGTTGTGACATCACACAGATGAGGCCTCAAGCCCTGGTCGCTGTGTACATTTGAAGCCATGGTTTCTCATGAATATTCTGAACATTGGGACCGAATGCCCAGAACGACATATCCACTCTATAAGCGGCGACATTACATGTATATTATAGTGTAACAACCTTCAAAATTATAAATTGTATTATCATATTAATTATTGCATTTTGAGAAATTTCGAGGTGCCACGCTGGGCCAATGATGGTAGTTCCTTTTCTCTCACAACTCGTTATTAACCATGTAATTCAGACAGTAACACTTAGAGGTGAAAGGTGGAGCATGATCGCGCCTCTCTGTCTTTGATTTGCTCTCCTTTCATACGTAAATAATTATTCCAGAAATGTAAAGGATGGCAAGATTTCCAAGAGTTACTTGGTGCCTGATTAACTCATTCATTGTTCTTTTGTGAACGTATGTAGTATTTATGTGCCACATAGTGGCTGACAAATTGCTTGACTCATTCCCAAAATTCCCAACCTTTCATACAAGATGGCAACAAGCTATTGAACATTTTCACAGCAATGCTTGACAGTCACATACAATACTTGATCATATCTATGCTCTGTTGCACAATGCCTGTGGTGGGACTGCAGTGTACATTTTTCTCAGTCAAAGAGCAGGTACGATATAGACATCATCAGTGCAAGTGCCCTTTGGAAATAACCATTTACAGCATGGATATAACCACTGCAAGCTTCATGTAAATTCCAGAACTTTCCCACACAGAAACTTGTGACAAAAGTGATTTCTTTCAGCTAAATTTGAGGTTTGCAAGCATTCTGGGTAGGAAAGCTTTGGGCGACCAATGCAAGCCATACCTCCATGGACTCCCCTGGGTTTCGATTTTTAGAAATGTGTGGCTTTAGTAGGTATGTCTAGATGGTTGCCGATGCAGAATTGGCCAAAAACGTATTTTGTAAAAAAATGTAGCGCTTAGAATTCTCGGTGCTTTACCCTTATTCCCTATGTTTTGGGCTCTTCCCAGTCACAGGCCCTTGCCCCACCCACACAAGTGAGGTATTAATTTTACTCGGGAGACTGAGGGGGTGGACCGCCGGATGGCTAGTTTTCATAAATGTGTTGGTTTGGTAGTTTCCTAAGATGGCCGCGGAGCCCGGGGCCAAAAATCCAGGTGACCCCTCCTTGCAAAACCAGGTTGTTTTGTGATAGGTCATTTTGATGTCCCCTCAATATGTTTTGGAACCTTGCCCGTCGCAGGTACTTAACCCAACCTCGCGAGTGGGTATAATTTTTATTGGGAGACCTGGGGGGAGCGCTGAGTGGTAGGAAATTTGTGGATCCACGTAGATTCCTGAACTTTCCCACTCAGAAATTTGAGAAAAAGGTATTTTTTTCAGCTAAATTTGAGGTTTGCAGGGCATTCTGGGTAGGCAAACTTTGGGGGATCCATGTAAGCCGTACGTCGCTGGATTCTCCCGGGTGTCTACTTTGAGGAAATGTGTGGGTTTGGGAGTTTCCCAAGATGGCCACCGAGCCCGGAGCCAAAAACCCAGGTGGCCTCCTTGCAAAACCAGGTTGTTTTGTGATAGGTAATTTTGGTGTCTCCTCAATATGTTTTGGGCCCTTGCCTGTAGCGGGTACTTGACCCACCCACGCAAGTGAGGAATCATTTTTTATTGGGAGACCTGGGGTACCTCTGGGTGGTAGGAAATTTGTGGATTCACGTAGATTCCAGAACTTTCCCACACAGAAATTTGAGGAAAAAGTGATTTTTTTTTAGCTAAATTTGAGGTTTGCAGGGCATTCTGGATAGGAAAACGTTGGACGACCCTTGCAAGCCATTCCTCCCTGGTACTTTGCAAAAAAAGGGTCAGTTCTTACTGTGAAAATGTGGTGTATCCACATTGCGTTTTGTCCTATTTCCTGTGATGGGCACGAAGCCAACCCACACAAGTGAGGTACTATTTTTCTCGGAAGACATCGGGGAATGCGGGGTGGGTAGAATTTTGTGGATCCACACATATTCCAGAACTTTCTACCTCAGAAATATGAGGAACATTTTGTGGTTTGCAAGGGATTCTGGGTAACAGAAACTGGTGAGAGCCAGACAAGTCAACCCAGCCTAGATTCTCCTGGGTGTCTAGTTTAAAAAAAATTATAGGTTTGCTAGGTTTCCATAGGTGCCAGAGCTAGGGTTTAAAATCTACAGCTAGGCACTTTGCAAAAAAAGGGTCTGTTTTCACTGTGAAAATTTGATTTATCCACGTTACATTTTGGGCCGTTTCCAGTCGTGGGATCTAGGGTTCAAAATCTACAGGTAAGCACATCCTGAAAAAAAGTCATCTGGGGTATTACCTATTGGAGTAAGCCTTGACTTCTCACAATTGCAAATTTCGAGGGACAAGTTTAGAAAAGTAATAATAGTAAGTCAGTATCTACAATGCATAGTGTCCAGTAAGTACCCACTGCCACAGGACCTGCTCTAACCAGAAAGTTTTAACCATGTAACTAGGATATTTGGCATCTAATCACCATGTTTTAAAGCTGAACATGGCACGAAAGAGAGTGCCAATTTCCTTGGAGAGACAGCCCCTAAGCCTTTCCATCAGACTCACTGACAGCCCAGTGTAGTCTAGTGCACTAGTTAGAGAAATGGAACTAGGAGGCGCTTTTTTCAATCCTTGCCTCCCATTTGGCCACACTGTGTGCTCTTGGGCAATAACGTTTCTGAATTTATTGCCAGGGCCACTGGGATTATGCGATTGATTGGCTGCTGCATTTTCTCATAATTATAGATTTACCATCTAATCCATCATCTGCTGCTTAATCTGCAGGTTTCAATAAAAAATATTTTTGTTTCTAGCTCAAATGGTTCAAAGGATCCTATTAACACAACAACATGTGTTGCCTTGCAGCAGAAGATCCTTAGAAAATATGGACTGGTTACCTTTTAATGTCTTATTACTAAAATTGAATGTTAAACTGGTACTTATTAAGTGCAACCAATGCCCAGGCAGTGTTCAGTGAAAAAAATCACCAAATATTGAAGTAATAATATCATAAAATGTGCTGAATTACGCTGCATAATATGCCATTTTTGGTGCATGATTTACTCATCCCTCCTGCACAATTTGAACCTACTCTACCATATTGTTCCAATGGTTCTTCTTCTTACTCTGCTGCTCCCTTTTTGACAAGATTGGGAGTACATTGATTCAATGTGAAAACTGGTAGTCACCGAGATTTTAAAAAATGTACTGAATAATTCCTGAGAGAAGGGAGGTGCCCAGTCATAAGTACTAGTCATCTAAATGCAGTACAGTGGTAACTATATAGTCTTTTCAACAAGTAGCAGTGTACTGCTGTCCTGGGTCTATTAATTTAACAAACTGTTTGATCTTGGGCATATAACACACTCCGTGTGCCTCATCCACTGCTCTGACAATCCAGCAGCAGCAGGATTAATGTGAGAAATCGCCACAAAAGGGGTACTCCCTGGCTCTGGAACAGCTTGAGGTCCAGTTAGAACCACATGCCCATAAAGAGCCGAGCTTTCATGTAGCATCTGCCTGCCACCCTCTGTCTAACCAGAATGTGACGTTCTGGCTGGAGGTGCTGACTTTATATCTGGGGAACCAGGTTCCTGTCTTGGCATCAGCTCAAGATCCTATGATTCTGGGCAAATCACTTAGTCTCCATGTGCCTAAGCAGGGCCGGTTCTAGGATTTGCGAGGCCCTGGGCTAAAAGGGAATGTGCGAGGCCCCTTTAATGTAGATAAGTGGCCCCTTGCAAAGAGACCATTCACAGACACTGTGGGAGGCATATTGTCCAGCATTTTGTCGCCCCCTACAGTTTTAACTTTGAGCCCACAAGCATTTCTCACACCTTCAGTTCGATAGGAGTGAGAATTGCTTGTGGGCTAAAAGTTAAAACTATGGGGGTGCCAAAATGATGGACAATGGGCCTCCCACAGTGTCTGTGAATGGGTCTTCTTTCAATTGAATCGAGCGTCTCCCGCCCTTATGTATCCAGATACCATCCCTGAGAGGCCAAGGGAGGGGGGCCCTTCCATTTCAAAGAAAGGTGACACCTCTCTTTGAAATGGATCGCCAGGGAACCGACAGGACACATCACCAGTGCGTGGCCCCATGCTGGTGCGAGGCCCTGGGCAGCTGCCCACGCTGCCCATGCCTAGCGCCAGCACTGTGCCTAAGAAAAGAAAAGAATGTGTCCTTGTATAATGTAACTGGTTCTCATGTTAAGCACTCCAATACCTTCAGGTTGCATTTGTTCTATACAAAATTGAAAAAAATGCTTTTCATCCCTCATTCAAGGCTGTTTGCATCTAGGGTTGCCACCTGGCTGGTTTTCTGTCGAATGGGGATAGTTCCTTTGCTCTCACACCTCGTTTTTAACCATGTAAATCAGACAGTAACAGTTAGAGGTGTATGGTTTAGGCATAATGGTGCCTCTCTGTCTTTATTTACTTATGAAAGAAAAGTAAATCAATCATTCATTCATTCCAAGGGTCATTTGGTGCCCTATTAACTATTTAGGTAACCTATTAACTTTTGTGAATGTATGTAATATTTATGTGCCATGTAGAGGGTGGCAAATTGCTTGACTCATTCCCAAAATTCCTAACCATTCATACAAGTTGGCAACAAGCTATTGAATATTTTTATAGAAATGCTTGACAGTCACACACACTACTTGAGTATCTCTATGCTCTGTTGCACAATGCCTGTGGTGGGACTGCAATGTACATTTTTCTCAGCCAAAGAGCAGGTATGAAATAGACACCATCAGTGCAAGTGCCCTTTGGAAATAAACATTTACATCATGAATATAACCACTGCAAGCTTCAGTCACTCACAGAATATATTTAGCGTGGGCATCAGTAATGTGTGAGGCCCTCTTACACAGACCAGGCACAACTCAACATCAAGCACCAAACAAAGAACATGTCCAGCACAACAGAATCAGAGCAAGCTTCCTTCCCTTACAAAACATGACATAGCATGCCCTATTATGAGTATCAGTAGAGCCAACCTTCCTCACACAAGTAATGCATCAGTGGGTCAAGCATGTATGGAAGACAGAACTGGTAACACAAGGAAAGCAATGGTGCAAGCTTCCCTCATTATCATATAAGTTGCAGTGTGGATACCTACAGTGTAGTCCTCACTGCATCAAGGAGCAAGTCCAGCATGGCCATCATCAGTGCAAGCGTCTCCCTTTCAAAGAATAAGCACAGCAAGGGCATGACACCTTCAACCTTCCTATGATGAAGGAACATGCACAGCATTGACATCACCAATGAAAGCTTCATACCCTCACAGAATATGCATAGAATTAGCACCAGGGGAGCAAGCTGCCCTCTTTACAGAAGGGTGGAGCACAGGCGTCAGCAGTGCAGGCTTTGCTTGCTACAACCACAGGGACTCCATGGAGTTAAGCGGTGCGCACGTTCCTCCCTCTCTGACCATGTTTTACACCTTCCCACACTAAGCACCTCAAGGGCATCAACTGAGCAAGACTCCCTCACTATGACAAAAGGTACACCTTGGGCATCAACATTGCAGTGTTCACCTCATGATAGAGTGGGCCCAGCATGTCAATCAGAAATGTGTGTTTCCCTCTGTTAAAGAAAATGTGTGACATTAGCGTCACCAGTGCAAACTTCCTCTGATAATAGAACATGTCCTGCATGGACATCACCAGTGCAAGCATCACTTGATAATTGAATATATGCTGCATGGACATCACCAGTGCAAGCTTCCCTTGATAATTGAACGTATGCTGCCTGGACATCACCAGTGGAAGCTTCCCTTGATAATTAAACATATGCTGCCTGGACATCACCAGTGGAAGCTTGCCTTGATAACTGAACATATGCAGCATGAGCAACACCAATGCAAGCTTCCCTCCCTCACAGACTATGTATAGCATGGTCTTCAAAAGTGTGAGTTGTCCTCCCGCAGAGAACAGACATAACAAATGAATAGAAGTGCATGCTTTACCCCCCACAGAGCAGATGCACAATGGGAATCAGTAATGCAAGCTTCCCTAATACAAAAAACAGGTTCTTCTTGTACATCAGAAGTGCAAGCTTTACTCCCTGACATAACAGGTAATGCATGGACACCAATAGTGCAAGCTTCCCACACTTATGCAAAAGGTGTATCACAAACATTAACAGGGTAAGATTCACTCCCTCAGAGTGCTAGAATGGACATGTGTGATGCAAGATTCCTTTTCTCACAGAACCTGATTCTTATAGACATCAGAAGTGCACATTTTCTCCTGCTCAGAGAAGTACACATGACAGCAGGAGTGGCAGCGTCATTCCCTCACAGAACAGGATTCATATAGACATCAGAAGTGCACATTTCCTCGTGCTCAGAGAGGTACAGCATGGCAGCAGGAGTGGCAGCAACATTCCCTCACATAACAGGTACAGCATTGACATTAGATATGTAAGGTTCCTCCATTACCAAACAGGTACACAAGGGACATTAGTAGTGAGCACTTCCCTTACTCTCTGGGCCACTTGGGCAACAGCAGTGTTGTCTTTTATCTTTCTTAGAAAAGGTACAGATTGGAAACCAGCAGTGCAAGCTTCCATCACTAGCACCAGAAACAGTGAAAGGAAATCTGTAGTGCAATCATCCCTCCATCCAACAGACACAGTATAGGCACATCAAAGAAAGCTTCACTCTCCTGCAGAACTCATACCTTAAGCGTATCAGCAGTAGAAGCTTTCTTGGTTAACCAAACATGTACAGCATGGACATCAGCAATGCAAGCTTCCCCCACTCTCTGAACATGCAAAGTATCTGCACTGTGTGAGGGTCCATGTGTGATGCCGGTGGCACCAGTAAAATATGCTTCACTGACACCCATGACTGATACCTCATGTTTATCAGCAGTAGAAGCTTTTTTGGTTCACAGAAAGTTTACAGAATGAATGTCAGCAGTGCAAGCTTCCCCCACTCTCTGAACATCCACAGAATCTGCAGAGTTCCAGGGTCCATGTGTGATGCCAGGGGCACCAGCAAAGAAAACCTCACTCACCTGCTGAACTGATACCTCGTGGATCAGAAGTAGAGACTTTCTTTGTTAATAAAACATTTACAGCAAGAACTTCAGCAACGCAAGCTTCCCTCACTCAGTATCTGCACTGCTCCAGGGTCCATGTGTGATGCCAGGGGTGATAACAGTATTACTTCTAATCAAAGCCAACCATGTTTTTATGGCATTCTGATGGTTCGACTACCATTGTAAGAAGGTTAAAGCGGCAGTTTCCATAAGGGGGTACTACAAATAATGGAAGATTTACAATTGAGGCAATGAACTGAAAGCAGTATTTTGTAGTGTAGTAATATGTGTCGGACTGTTATGAATTTGGGATTCTCTGGTTGGCACAGGTGAGTACTTGGCGGTGATGTCATTTGAGATGTCATCAGTGATGTCATGAGTGATGTCACTGACCATGTCATGAGTGATGTTATAGGTGACGTCATCAACAGTGCATTGCGGACGCGCAAGTTATAGTTAGCTGAGATAACTATAACGGAGGAATTTCAAGGTTTGTATTAGAAAAATGTTCAGCTAACTATGACGTGTGAAAACTAGGGTTTTTTCAATTAATTTGCATGGTTTTTTAAATGCTAATTCCTAACTATAACATGTGTGAAACCTATGGTTTTTTCAATGAATTTGCAAGGTTTTTTAAATGCTAATTCCTAACTATAACGTTTGTGAAACCTTTGGTTTTTTCAGTGAATTTCAAAGGTTTTGTAAATGATAAGTTATAAATGTATTAATTATTATGTCTTTCTTTTTCTACTAATTTCTTATATTTTTAATATAAATATTTATATGTATTTCATTTTTTAGATTATATTTTATATTCTTATTATAAAATAATAACAAAACTAAATTGCAAAGTAATTTTTGGATTAATTATTGCTTGACTTCGGTTGCAAGTGTAACACAACTCCAGCAATGCTCTGGGGCCCTATGCTCACAAAGCTGTATCAATCCTTACACCTGCTTCAACATGTGCAAGGTTTTGACGCAGCATAAGCTCAAAAGTTGCTGAATGAAATGTTATACATTTCACTCAGTCACTTTTAGGAGGCATTGCTGCACCCCCTTCTGCACAGGAAAGCCTCTTCTGGTGCAGGGCTTTACAATGTAATGCACCCTCCAGATGCGTCACATTGCTAATAGCACACACCATGGCACATTTTTTGCACTACCGCTGTGTCACAAAAGTGACGCAACGGCTGTGTAAAAGAGGCACAATGGGATTGTAAATCCGCCCCTAACACATAAAAATTTACCCAGGCAGTTTCATCAGCAGCGCAAAGTGAATCATAGACTTCTAACATATTTATGTACATATGTTACATTCAAGTGTTTTGCACATACTACAGGTAAACACCTTATAGATTTATGCTGTAGCACTTCCTTATAGCTCTGCACTTTTACATTCTCCATACACTAGTAATATATTCATTCATTCAGTCAGTCAAAGATCTTTATTTCGATTAATTAAAATCATAAAAGAAGAAACAATACATACATCCACCAATTATTAAAATAGTTAAAAAAATAAATAAGCATTTGTTTGTTACTGTTCATAAATACACTATTTACAATACAAAGATCAAACATTGAATGTATCATAAGGCGATTGCTTAAAATGCCCATTATCCAATACCGAAAAAGATTCAAAGGTACGATATTTACAATTTAAAGTGCATCATTGGGTTTCTTGAATTAAAACCATAAGCCCCCGGTTGGTCCTACTATACAGTTATGTACAAATAAGTCTTTTATTATTTACCCGGGCCGCAGCCACCAGAAAGTTTGCTACGCTTTAAATAACATGCACACTACTCAGCATTTGCAAATATAAAAGAGCAGGCCTCACTTGTCCAAATCCAGCTTCTCGTAATATAGGGTTTAAGATTTTTTTGCGCGCCTCTGAAAAATGCTCACAGAACATTACAAGATGAAGTGTGTCTTGTGTAGAGAACCTATCACAGGAGCATGGTGCGGCATCTTCCAGTTTACCCCAATTGGGAAATATATCCAAAGTAAGATAAATTAGATTGAACAGAAATCTAACCAACATAAAGCGGTGAAACGGCTTAGTAACAATCTTTATTTTTTGGTTCAATAGATGGGGAAGTTAGTAAACCATAATTACTTCTCACAGCTGGTTTTCCTAGCTCCTGCTCCTCCCTTTCCGCCTCCAACATGTTCTGAAAGTTATATTTAATCCAACCTAAACCCTCTTTCTTTATGCCCTCTGGAGATGTATATATTTCCGGTCGTCCTAGTCTGGTGCAGGCCGCTCTAACGTACGTCAGCCATGGGATCCTATCTGCCTTCTCGAGGGCTGCACAATCTTTTAGGATCAGGTGATTAAGGGTAATCTCCTCATTTAGCCTTGTTTTCGCCCAGCAAAGCTATGGGGCCATTTTTAGGTGGTCTGAGATATATCCCAAGCCTAATTCAGTATGTAGTGAAAATGTCGGGTCAACTGGGGTACTGACAAAAGAGTTCTAAGAAACCTGTTTTCTACCACTTGTATTTTACTCAGAGGAGCGTAACCCCATACGGCTGCCCATAAGAGGCAATTGCTAAACACTTGGATTTGTATATCTTGAGCATAGCCTCCACGGGCCTTGCTCCCAACCTCTTAGAGAAGCTAAAAAAGGGCTGTTGTGTATCTTGCAACGACATTGCTCTTCAGCTTCTTCTGGGGTCCCCAGTTGCCCTTCTCATCAAAGAGGATTCCCAGACAGGTGAAGACCGGAACCCTTGGTAATTCCGCGCCCATGCAAGTGAAGGTTTTAAACTTGCTATTCTTCCTTCGGGCCCCAGCCACCATTACGTGAGATTTTTTAATATTGACTTTTAGGTCAAGGGACTCCATGAAGCTGCCAAAGTGGTCCAACAGCCTCTGTAGGCCCAATCATGTGTGTGCAAGTAATACAGCGTCATCCGCATACAGGAGGACCGGGATCCCCGATCCCCCTATACGCGGAGTGTCTAGGGTAGCCACGCCCTGGGATTTTTCGAGGGCTTTAATATAAATCGTAAAAAGGAGTAAGGCCAGTATGCACCCTTGTCTGACCCCCCTCCTAGAGCTAAATTGACCTGTACACCGGCCTTCCTGCGTAACCCTGACAGAGGCAGAGAGGTCCTGGTGAAGGTCACTAAGAAAATTAACCAAGGATGCATCTATACCTATTTCCCGCAGGATTCGCCATAATTTTGAACGATTAACCAAATCGAACGCCATTGATAAGTCCATAAACCCCAAGTATAAAAGACCCTCCTTTGCAATTGTATATTTACTTATGAGGAGGTGCAAATTTAAACATTGGTCCATGGTACTCCTGTGTTCTCTAAAACCATACTGGAGGTTAGAGAGCACCCCCCTGTCCGACAGCCAATCCCCCAATTTCTGTAGAATGACTCTGCCCAAGATTTTTACAGCAGTCTAACAGGGAGATTGGCCCAATAGCAGGCGGGGTCCCCTCTATTCCCCTAGTAATATATTCATTCATTCATTTATGAACTACACATTCATTCTGACAAACGTTTACACACTAACATAGAAATATAGTTCTTTCTTTGACCAGTGAAGGTAGTTCTAAAAAGAACTGTTTTTTTTGTTTTGTATTTTTTTTGTGTTTTCTCAACAAATTCCAAGCGGAACAAAAAAATTAAAAAAAGAACAACTAATGTCGAGGACAGCAATGATCCTGCATCCTGCGTTTCATCAGGTCTATAGACTGTTACCAATAACACAAAAGTTTATCGGAATAAATGTAAAGAATTCTAACTTTAGCAAAGTCAGAATCAATATGTGGGTGTGGACTGCTTGCTGAAAATGCAGCCGTAGTTAATTGATGTCCTTGGTGTAGCAGCAGGTGGGTTCTCGGCAACCTCCGTCTTTCAGCTCGAGCAAAGTTCTTGGGGTGCAAGTTCTTCACGTGTCGCACTATATTTGCTGTGCCAAAGGAGTATTTTTTACATGGATCACCCCTTGAAAGAGTTCTTTGGCAAATTTTACAGGTTACTTTTGCAGCATTCACCTTTTTTTGACCTTCTGGAAAAGTGAAAAATTTCTAAATTAGAGCTTCTTTCCTCTTCTTTGGAGCTTCTTCAGGAATTAAATATTCCTCTGAAGAACTGCTGGAAGATGACTCCATTGCTCTTATTATGGTGATCTTCCTTCTATTTGAGAAGATTCTCACAACAAATGCTTCTTCTTAGAAAGTCGAAGTCGAATAATTATAATGGGACAGAACTTTCAACACTCGCAATAGGAAAAGTTACGAACCAATCAAATCTCTACTTTTGAAGTCACATGGCGTTGCGTACGCCTATGATGCGCTTGCGCAGCTCTTTCAATACGAGTACGCATGATGTTCTACCGCGATTTGTGTAATTCTTTTTGAAAGTAAAATAGGATTATTAAAAGTATTTAAAAAAAATCATAGTTATCCCAAATGTCTGCCCTTAGTATATACATTAAATACATACATGTTTTAAACCAAGTAGAAACATTCCCCCCTTTCGCGTACAGAATGACGTACATGACATCACACCGAAGCTTTAATGCGCCGCGTAACGTCAAAGCATATTCGTACCGTATGCGCTGGTGGCAGTGTGATATCCTGCCTCTTCTTCAGTCCCTTAAATCAGGCTCTCCCTCCGATCCGTGCCCTGCCCGGGTACTGTCGGAAGTGGCCAGCATTGTCTGTAGGGATGTTACCCAGATCGTGAACCTTTCTCTTTCCTCGGCAGTGGTTCCTGTTACATGGAAGCAGGTAAAACTTCTGCCGCTTCTGAAGAAACCAGGCCTTGATGCCACTGTTCCCGGAAACTACCGGCCCATTTCCCTCTTGCCTGCATTGGCTAAAATATGCGAACAAGTAGTCTTTCGACAATTGGAAAGGTTCGTAGAGACCTCTAATGCTCTGCATCCAGCCCAATCAGGCTTCAGGGCGGCATATAGTACGGAGACGGCACTGGTAGAGATGACTGAGTCGATTCGGGAGTGTCTGGACGGGGGCGGCAGAGCGGTTCTGATTTTATTGGATCTCTCTGCCGCCTTCGACACCGTTCCCCACGCGCTTCTCACTGCCAGGCTGACCACTATTGGCGTTGGCGGCAATGTCCTGGCCTGGCTGTCCTCATTTCTTTCGGGCAGGACACAACAGGTCTGGATGCCACCTCATGCTTCCGAGCCAAAATCACTCCTTACTGGGGTCCCACAGGGATCTACTCTTAGCCCCCTACTGTTCAAAATTTACATTACCCCCCTGGTTTATCTAGCGGAACAGTATGGGGCTAAGATTATAGGGTATGCTGATGACACGCAGCTACTCTTTACCTGGCCAGACGACCATCTGGACACTGCAACAGTCCAGCTTTGTCTATCCTCAGTTTTTCGCTGGCTAACCTTGGCCCAATTAAAATGCAACGAGGACAAATCGGAGGTCCTCTTCTATGGCTCCTTCCCTCTCAGTTTCAAGAATTCATTGTGGACCCCGAATATCCCCTGTCCTAAGGTGATGGGCGGCCCTGCGAAAAATCTTGGGATTTGGTTTGGGGAGGATCTAAGATTTGAGGACCATATAAAGAAACTAACCGGGACATGCTTCGCTACCTTAAGAATGCTCAGAAAATTCTTTCCTCTGCTTTTTAGAGAGGCCAGGGAGACTGTTTCTCGAGCACTTATTTTAGCAAGGCTAGACTATGCAAACTCCTTGTTCAGCGGCATTCCTGCTTATTTGGTCAAGCGCCTGCAGGTCATTCAGAATGCCGCTGTCCGTCTCCTTTTTAACGTTCCGAGATGGAAGAGCGCGCGGTCCCATATGTCCAGTCTCCACTGGCTCCCAGTACCTCAACGCATTCTCTTTAAAGCTCTAGTACTTTCATTCAGAGCCACTCATGACCAAGGCCCGGTCTATCTAAAGAAGAGATTTATTCTCTATGCCCCCACAAGAGTACTTAGGTCATCTTCATTGTTTAAAATGACCCTTCCCCGGTTCAAGCAAACCAGGCTAGGTGGCCAGTCCATTGCAGTGGTAGCGGCTCGAGCCAGGAACGCTCTCCCCTTTCATCTGCATTCCAGTCAATGTGTTACCCAGTTCAAGAAAAATCTAAAAATCCACCTGTTTAGAAGTGTGACATAAGACGATCCTTGCATGCTCTCCTCTGCTCTCTTCCTCCGCGCCAGGATACTCCCAAGTAACAGTGTGCGTTACAAAACAATTTATACATACATACAAATCAGACCTCAGGGCACGCTAAGGACAATGATTAGAAGTGCTGACTCATTGCAGATCCGATTCTGGGCCTGTCGATGCGTACATTATAACACCGCCCCATCTCTATCTGTTGTTAATGGTTAGTGCACACACTCATACTTGCACAAGCGCGGTGCACGCCCGCCCAAACTACCCACATGCCACCACCTAGCATGCTTGCTATAATTTTGCATGGAAACCAATACATTACCCAATGGCATGTTCCCCAGGGCCATCATTCTTGCAGACCGCGAAAACGCTACCAATGACGGCCCTGGCATTGGTGTGATCAGCCCCCACGGTTCCCATAAAATGTGGGCACTGACGTGAGCAAGCTCTCTTTTGCCTGCCTGTGCTGCGATGACAGACAGACTGTCGAAAACACCCCAGACTCAGCAAAACCGCAGCCTTTCAAGACACGACAAGAGACGACAAAAGCAAAGGTAAGAGAAGACGTCACAACATCAGCCTCCACTGTAAATTGTATATACATAATGCTATTTTTTTATTCTTCAGATGGCTTTCCTACCCCTCAATGGTTTTAAATTGTACTTACATAATTGAAATAGTTATTTATAAGTCACGAGGTCCTATACACCTCTAATCTTAAAAATTGTGCGTGCATACAAGTCTGTGTCGTATTTCTGTACTACGCCACGTGCTTAGGCCTCTATTATTATTAATTGTGCATTCATGATACTATTTTCTTTTCTGTGTCACAAGGCCGTCCCAGGCCTCTATTAACTTATTGATCTTCCTTTGGTTGCTGGAGCAGCACCAGTCTTAACTACGGAATATTAAGAACCCACATTAAAGTTCACTTTTGATAGTAGTTACGCAACTCAGTTTACGATGACTAATCAAAATGTCCTTTAGTTTCCTTCACCAAACATCCTTCAGAAGCAACCACGGCCTATCAAGCAACAGCAATGGAATTCTCTGCAACTTATTGAATATACTTTGACGTATAGAGGCAGAAGTCGAATGGTGAACTCCGGTGGCCGCGCTCTTTATAGATCTACAAAGCCTTCATAGCAAGCATTAGAAATAATTAGGCATAATGGGCATCAGTAACGCAGTAGGCACTTCCATATAGACACCACTTGAACGCGGCACTATAACAACTGAAATGTACAAGGTACACTGCACTCGTAAAACTGTACTGTTATTTTTATTTGTGAAACGAGACAGAGCCATATCATCAACCCTTGGCGAAAAAATTTTGAATTTGAATTTGAATTTAAAAACATTTGTACAGCGCTCGTTTACCCAGCGGTTTCATGGCGCTAGTGGTGAACAGTGGACAGCAGCAACTAGAGGGATCTAAGTCAAGTAGGCTTGCGTAAAAAGGAAGGTTTTAAGGTTCTTCCGAAACAGGAGGTAAGAAGGTGAGGTGCGCAGAGTAGTCGGGAGGGAGTTCCAGAAGGTTGGAGCCAGGACAGCGAATCTCGCTCCGCCCGCCTTCTGTTTTTTAAAGCGAGGAATGGTGAGGAGGGCTAAATGAGCGGAGCGAAGTTCTCTGCCTGGGCAGTAGGGCTTAATAGCAGAGCAGATGAATTCGGGAGCAGTACTCGATCTGGCCTGGTAAGTGAGGCAGCCGAGTTTGAAAAGGGCGGGCTCTTTCACAGGGAGCCAATGTAATGTTTTGAGCAGTGGGGTGGCCCGATGGTATTTGGGTAGGCCATGGATCAGGCTGGCCGCCTGATTCTGCACCAGTTGCAAGCGATGGATCGCGTAGGCAGGGGCCCCGTTATAGACTATGTTGCCATAGTCTACACGAGACAGTACCATGGCCATCACAATTACTTTTAATGCAGAGGGAGAAAAGAAACGGGAAACTTTCCTGATTATTCTGAGGGGAAAAAACAAGAGGAAACCACGGAACTAACTTGTGAGTGAACAGTGAGTTGAGAATTAAGAAGGATCCCAAGGGTTTTTACTTTGGGCACAGGGAGTGGTGGAGCACCAAGGGAAGTGGGCCAAAAAGAGGGGGACCATGGACTGCAACCACCTCCGGTCAGGACCAACTCGGTCTTATCTGGATTGAGTTTGAGGTGGTTGCAGTTCATCCAATCTTGAATGAACGTCATTACTGTCTGGACGTTCAGGGGTGATGAAGATGAATGAGACAGGTTGAAAATTAGCTGGAGGTCATCCGCGTAATTGAACACGGTGACCTCCAGCTGGTGTAACATAAAAATGAGGGGAAAGATGTATAGGTTAAACAAAAGAGGGGAAAGTGATGAGCCCTGGGGGACCCCGCACTCTACCTTGCGGGAGGCCGCAGCGAAGCCAGTCAAACCGACCACTTGAGTTCTCCCAGCAAGAAAGGACTCAAGCCATATCATCAACCCTTGGCGAAAAAAAATTCGCCACTTTATCGCCAGCAAACTGCTGCTAAAGTGGCCATAATAGGTTTGATAATATGCTCTATGGAATTCCAATTCCAATCAAATTTTCGAAATTTAAAACTTTTTAAAACTGTTTCAACATTATTTTAACCTTGCCTGCACTTTGCCTCGATTTCGGAGCGCATTGTGCTTCATTTCCCTCGTTTTCCTCGTATTTGGGGCCTGTTTGCAGCCGATTGAGGTGCTGAGTCTGCTGGCCCCGGGGATCAGTTTACAGCGGCCATTTTGGAGTGGGAGGAAGTGCTTTGCCCAGTCCAGCGCTAAGCATAAAAGGAGCATTCCCTGCTTGGCTCTCCCTTGCTGTGTGTGTGTCTCTTCCCTCCTGAGGCGGAAGCCGGGAGGTTGCTCTGTGTTTGTACTGCCTTCTCCTACCCTTTCCCCACTGTGCCACGAAATTCTCGAATTTTAAAACTTTTTAAAACTGTTTCAACATTATTTTAACCTTGCCTGCACTTGCCCTCGATTTCGGAGTGCATTGTGCTTCATTTCCTTCGTTTTCCTCGTATTTGGGGCCAGTTTGCAGCTGATTGAGGTGCTGAGTCTGCTGAACCCGGGGATCAGTTTACAGAGGCCATTTTGGAGTGGGAGGAAGTGCTTTGCCCAGTCCAGCGCTAAGCATAAAAGGAGCATTCCCTGCTTGGCTCTTCCTTGCTGTGTGTGTGTCTCTCCCCTTCTGAGGCGGAAGCCGGGAGGTTGCTCTGTGTTTGTACTGCCTTCTCCTACCCTTTCCCCACTGTGCCACGAAATTCTCGAATTTTAAAACTTTTTAAAACTGTTTCAACATTATTTTAACCTTGCCTGCACTTGCACTTTGCCTCGATTTCAGAGCGCATTGTGCTTCATTTCCCTCGTTTTCCTTGTATTTGGGGCCAGTTTGCAGCCGATTGAGGTGCTGAGTCTGCTGGCCCCGGGGATCAGTTTACAGCAGCCATTTTGGAGTGGGAGGAAGTGCTTTGCCCAGTCCAGCGCTAAGCTTAAAAGGGATGCATATGGCGCACCGGAGTCGGGCCAGAGTCCTGCAAGTCTGCGCCCGTCAGCGCTGAGGAAGCGCCGGGGGCCGGGCAGGCTGCTCAGCTAGATCTTCCCGTCCCTGGTAGATGTACATATTCCGTACATACCCTGCTATCCTTCAAACCCTCAGCGATACCTTGTCATCATATGGTCCCGGAGGCCCTTAAGTGCTTATGTACGGGGAAGGAGGCTAGTCCCCGCCTCCATATCCCCCGAAATAGACACTCTAGACCGGGAAGGTGCAAGCCCCCCCAGCCTAGCAAAGAGACTGGGTTCCTTATTAACACCAGATCCCTAATTAAAAACAACCTCGCCTTGAGGGATTTTACTTCTAATAGAAAACCTCCCTGGGTCTTTATTACGGAGACCTGGGCAGCAGATCACTCTGGACCAGAACTCCTGGATGCCATCCCGGAGGGTTATTTGCAGTCCAGAATGGACAGAGTAGGGCGAATGGGCGGGGGGCTGGGCATTCTACACAGATCTTCTATAAGATGCCGAACTGAGCACCTTTCTTTGCCATCTGACTCCTTTCAGGCTCTTTATTTTGTGCTCAACTCCTCCCCCTCAATCTCCTTCACAGGGATCTTGATCTACAGGCCCCCTGGCCCCGGCCCTCCTTTGTTCAGAAGCTTCTTAAGCTGCTCGAACCCTACATTGATAGACCCAATTTCACCATTCTTGGAGACTTTAATTTTCATTTAGATATAGAGGATTTCACAGACACTGCTTCCCTGATGGACTCTTTTGCTTCTTTTGGTCTAAACCAGATAGTAGGGGGCCCCACACACTTAGCTGGTCACACCCTGGACGGGGTCTTTACCAATGACCCCAGGGCAGAGACTGGGATCCCCTTCCTCTGTCCTGGTCAGACCACATGTCCATCCCCCTGGACTTTACATACTCCAGCTCCTCCACCTCCTTAGCAGACCCCTGCAAGTGGGAACCCAAAAGAAACTTCAGAGGGATAAATAGTGATCTATTAGCTCCCCTTTTGCCCAGCCAACACCTATCACTAGCAAATGACATTGACTCTGCATCTTCTGATCTGCATAATGCTATTCTAAAAGCGGTGGATAAACTGGCCCCGGTCAAACAGACTTATTCTGCTAGGAAGCGCCCCTCGGCCCCTTAGTACTCCGATACTCTCAGGTCACTGAGGCAGGGATGTAGGAGACAAGAGAGGCTCTGGAGAGTCAATCTAGATCCAGATGAAAAGAATAAAAACAAACTCCTACTCAAAGACTACAAAACTGCGGTTCTCGCAGAAAATAAACTACACTTTTCTAAACTGACTGCTTCACTCAGCTCCTCTAGGGAACTGTTCAAAATAGTTGACTCCCTGTCTGCTCTGCAATCCCCTAATCAGGTAACAGAAACCCAGGAGCTTTGTGACCAGATGTCTACCTTTTTCCACACAAAGATAGCAGACATTCACTCTAGCTTAGAAGCTCTTAACCAAGAATTAGGATCCCCCTGCCCCACTGCCATATCTTGTCACAGAAGACCCTACAGAGTCACCACAGGGTAGCTTTTTTTATTTCCCCCCTGATCACTCTAGAGCAACTTAATGTGCATTTAGATAGGCTTAAATCAGGTTCTCTCCTTGATCCATGTCCTCTGAAGGTCTTCAAAGAATGCAGAGATGTTTTACTCCCTGCGTTCCTGGAAGTTATTAATCGGGCCATCCATGAAGGTGCTTTTCCGACCCCCTGGAAAATGGCCATAGTTAAGCCCCTTCTTAAAAAGGCCTTGCTGAATCCCAGGATCCTAAAAAAAATTTGGCCTATCTCATTACTCCCAGCACCCGCAAAAAGTTCTACAGGCCCTCTTAAATCACTATCTGAGTGCCTTCTTGGAGAACTCCAGCCTTCTTGATCCCTCCCAGCACGGCTTTCACAGGTCTCATAGTACAGAGTCCGCCCTGACAGTCGTCACCAATAACATCTGTGATAAGGTCGATAGTGGCCATACCACTCTTCTGGTCCTGCTCGACCTTACTGCCGCATTCGACACCCTATCCCCCTCCATCTTAGTCGAACGGCTCAAGGAGATAGGAGTGGACGGACCGGCACTCAGTCTTTTGAAATCTTTCCTGGATGGCCGTGCACAGAGGGTCAAGCTGGGTGACTTTCTTTCCCCAGCTAAACCTGTGCAGTGCGGGGTGCCTCAGGGCTCGTCCCTGAGCCCCACGCTCTTTAACATTTATGTTACACCTCTTGCCAGGCTTGTAAGATCTTTTGGGCTGGAAGTTCTCTCCTATGCTGATGACACTCAGATTATGGTCTCTCTTTCTCAAACTGCTGATATTACAGCCCAAAACTTTAAGAACTGCATGGAATCGGTTGCAAATTGGATGGTGAGTAATTCCCTTAAATTGAATGGGGAAAAAACGGAGGTGCCGATCTTCGGAGGCAAGGAGGAGATCTGGTCAATGGACTGGTGGCCACCCTCCCTTGGAGCCTGTCCATCGCCCTCCCTGTCTGCTCGGAACTTAGGTGTTATTTTCGATACCAAGCTCTCCTTCCAAAAACAAGTCAGCAGGACGACCTCTACCTGCTGTGGTGTTCTTAGAACTTTGAGGAAATTAGTACATTATCTTTCCACCGATGCCCGTAAACTGGTTACGGTGGCCCTAATTTCCTCAAGGCTAGATTACTGCAACTCGTTGTACCTTGGAATCAATAAATCCCAGATACAGCGTCTACAAACAGTACAAAACGCAGCAGCTCGGTTTGTTGCTGATGCCCCGAGGTTTGCCTCAGCCACTTCTATTAGGAAGGACCTTCATTGGCTTCCTATCCAGGCCAGAATAGAGTTCAAGGTTCTGTGTCTCACCCATCGTGCATTGCACGGGCTTGGCTCTGAAGACATTAAACCCTTGGTGACCCCTTACGTCCCCGGCAGGGCACTTCGCTCAGCCAATAAATATCTTTTGTCTGTTCCTAAAACCAACAAAGTCAGATGGGGTGACAGAGCCTTCAGCTCCCGTGCTCCTAAAATTTGGAATACTCTTCCGGCTGAGATTAAGGAACTCACCTCTCACCCTCTCTTCCGAAAGGCTTTGAAGACCTGGCTCTTCAGGGAGGACTACCACTGACCATCTTCCCCGCTTTCCCCTCACACAGCTTTCCTTTTTCATCTTTAGCGCCTTGACGCCTACGGGTAAAGTAGCGCTATACAAATTTTCCCTCAACTTAACTCAACTCATGTTAGATATGAAGGACATCTGACATGAGCTTCGATTGGAATTCCATAGAGCATATTATCAAACCCATTTTCGCCACTTTAGCGACACTTTCCTGCTGATAAAGTGGCGATAATTTTGTCACCCAGGCTTGTTAATATGGCCCAGAGTGCGTAGTGTACAGCAGCTTCTCTGTAAAATCTATATTTACCTCAGAGCAGTGACAACAGATAGGTTACAACAGTCTGACAAACAGATCATCAACCTTATTACGCAACTTTTGAATCACTTTTACCATGGGTAAAGTGATGCAAGGAGCTAGTAAATCTACGTCTGGTTCAACAAAAAATCTCAACTCCAGACTCTGCGACATAGTTTTAATGTTGTTTTCTCTCTCTCACTCTCTGTGACATCATTTCTCTTTCTCTCTTAAACTGAGACACTACTGTCTGCTTGGACATGTAGAAGATCAGCCCAACTTAAGTTGTGAACTGCACTCCCTAATGTGTTTGTGCGCAAATTTTACACAACGGTAAGCACAGAGGCCTAGATCTACAAATCCTTCATAGGAATGCATTAGAAATAATTCGGCATAACGGGCGTCAGTAACGCAGTAGGCACTTCCATATAGACACCACTTGAACGCGACACTATAACAAAGAAAATGTACCAGGTACACTGCACTCGTAAAACTGTAGTGTTAGCTTTATTTGTGAAACGAGAGAGGGCCATATTATAAACCCTTGGCGACAAAAGTATCGCCACTTTATCTGCAGCAAACTGCCGCTAAAGAGGCCATAATAGGTTTGATAATATGCTTTATGGAATTCCAATTGAAACTCATGTTACATGTGAAGGGCATATGACATGACCTTCGATTGAAATTCCATAGAGCATATTATCAAACTCATTATTGCCACTTTAGCGACACTTTCCTGCTGATAAAGTGGCGATATTTTGTCACCCAGGCTTGATATTATGGCCCAGAGTGCGTAGTGTACAGCAGCTTCTCTGTAAAATCTATAATTACCTCCGAGCAGTGACAAAAGATAGGTTACAACAGTCTGACAAACAGATCATCAACCTTATTACGCCACTTTTGAGTCACTTTTAACATGGGTAAAATGATGCAATGAGCTAGTAAATCTACGTCGGGTTCAACAAAAAATCTCAAATCCAGACTCTGTGACACAGTTTTAATGTTTTCTCTCTCTCTCACTCTCTGTGAAATCATTTCTCTATCTCTCTTAAACTTAGACACTGCTGTCTACTTGGACGTGTAGAAGATCAGCCCACCTGAAGGTGTGCATCCAAGTGCCTGCAGTGTTTGGCCTCAAGGTTTATAGGACGGTAAGCACAGAGGCCTAGATCTAAAAATCCTTCATAGGAATGCATTAGAAATAAGTTGCCATAACGGGTGTCAGTAACGCAATAGGCACTTCCACATAGACACCACTTGAACGCGGCACTATAACAGAACAGGAATATACGAGTCACACTGCACACGTAAAACTGTAGAGTTACCACAACTTCTAATGCTTCAGCTCATTTACTCACATCTACATAATTCTAAACTCTAATTTTCTTTTTTCTTTTGCAGATTACCAATCGGACACCTTTTGGAATCCATTTCACAATTTCTTTATAGCATTGTTTAAGTTATTTTTCCAGTTCTAATATAGTTATGATTGAGTTTCATTTATATTTATTGTTTAATAAAAGTTAATTAAAAAAAATACATACTTCTTTTATTTTGTGGGGGAGGGGTATGACGGTCCACAATAAAAATAATGTTGAAATACTATAGTAAGATATTCAAGACTAGGATTGAAAACTACTGAGTTCTAATAAATACAACGGTGAGAAACTACTAAAATGGCGGTGGACGGAGTACGTAATCAACGTTTGGCACCTCGTCACTACCTTTCAAATAAATATATAAAAAATATGACTATTAATACTGTAAAAAAGTACAGCACTGGATGAATCACACGAACCGGGAGAAGAAAGCGACAGATTTACTAACTGATATAAAGAAAGGTTTGCTTGTTGAACTTGAAGAAAAAGAAAACGGGAACTTCGAAACAACGCTGAGCATGCGAAGAGAGTACAACTGCTACACCAAAAAAAAGAGAAGCTTTACATACAAAAGGCGATACATTATCGTGGCTTTTATCGGCAGGAAACTGCCGATAAAGCGGCGATAATATGCTTGATAATAGGCCCTTGTAACTTCCCAAAGCAGCCCAGGTTCTGGTGTTAACCTGGGCTGCTATGGTTATTCACAAGGGCATATTATCAAGCCCATTATCACCGCTTTATCGGCAGTTTCCTGCCGATAAAAGCGACGATAATGTATTGCCTTTTGTTGATACTATGAGCAATTGCTCTTTTTTTGACCAATAAACTTAGGGGCATATCATCAAGGACCGGTGTTAAAATTATCGCCATTTTATTGCCAGGAAACTGCCGATACAACGACGATAATGAGCTTGATAATACGGCCTTCTTATTTCTCATAGAAGCCCATGTTAACACCAGAACATAGCCTTCTATGGAAATTTATAAGGACGCATTATCAAGCCCACCCTCCCAACATTAACAAAAATACATAGCCCTTGTAAATTCCCATAGCAGCCCAGATTCTGATCCTAACCTAGGCTGCTATGGTTGTTCACAAGTACATATTATCAAGCCCATTATCTCAGCTTTATCGGCAGTTTCCTGCCAATAAAAGCGACGATAATGTATCGCCTTTGTTGATAATATGGCCCATTGCTCTTTTTTTTGACCAGTAAACTTAGGAGCATATTATGAAGGACCAGTGTTAAAATTATCGCCGTTTTATTGGCAAGAAACTGCTGATAAAACAGCGATAATGAGCTTGATAATACGGCCTTGTTTTTTCCCATAGAACCCTATGTTAGCACCAGAACATAGGGTTCTATGGGAATTTATTAGGACGTATTATCAAGCCCACCCTCCCAACATTAATAAAAAACTCCAGACAATGCAGATACCCAGAGCTGGAAGGTCATTTTACATATCACTGCCCCAGAAAGTTGGCGTTCCCTGCGACGTGCACGGGAAGAGAGAGAGAGAGAGCTCAAAACAGGTTTTTTTTTAATAAAGACCCGAGCGAGGGGTGCCGCTCATGGAGACCGTAACCCCCCCCGCTTACTTCAAAATAAAACCAGAGGAGTGCCGTTCCCCAGTGCTCGGGGCACCTTACAAGCCCCCATTAAGCAGAAAAATTGCCCCCGTAATTTACACCTCCCCCCGGACCTAATGAATAAAACGTACTTCTACTTTTTTTTTCACCTTTTCCACCACTACTTTTTTTTCACCTTTTCCACCGTGTACAAGTACTGCACGAGTACCCCGCCATTTTTTGTTTTGTAAAAAATAAAAATTGAGCCTAAAGATCCATGTACCACCCCCTGACCAAGACTATAGACTCAGAATGTTTCTACCCTGCCCCCTTTCCTTATTTCTCAACTTTGTTTTACTGTTTTCTTGTGACTCTGCTCTCCCGACAAACAACATGGCTGCCAACACTTCCTGTTTTGGAGTATTAACGGCCAATCAGCATGCAGCTCCTGCTCGTAATTGTAGGTATTTACTGCACGATTTTTCTTTAAAAAAAAAAAATAGAGCTTAAACATCCATGTATGAGCCCCTGACCAAGCCTAGAGGGTCAGAATATCTCTATCCTACCCCCTTCCCTGATTTCTCAACTTTATTTTACGGTTTTCTTGTGACTCAGTTCTAGTGAGGCACAAGATGGCCACCAACACTTCCTGGTTTCGAGCGTTGACAGACAGTTCACAGCCAATCAGCATGCAGCTCGTGCTCGTAATTGAACAGATTTCAGTACGCATACTGAACTCCGACGCTTGATATGGCTATGATTTTACTTGCAATTTTCTCAGGAAATACTGAACAGATTTACACCATTTAAGAAAAAGCAAGATCTGCGAACAAAACTCTACCTCTCTGCCAAATTTTGTGTAATTCCATTCAGCCGTTCGGTCTGTAGCCCTGGCTAAAGGTCCCTATGGAAAATTGCATGGGGAAAACACGCTTTGGGACCCCCTTATTTCTCGGCCCCCACTTGACGAATCACCCCCCAACTTTCAGGGAAGGAGCAGAACCGAGCAGGCCATTTTCTTGGAGAGATTCACGAAGATTCGTCCACCAGTGCCTAAGTTATTCCAAATAGAATGTTGTGGATTTCCTATGGAAACTAGGTCCTAACTATAACTACCTACTGGCGACCGCCAGTAGGTAATATATTTTAGGGATAGTGAAGACAATGCGGCGTGTGTAACATACAAGCATTACATTTTGTTACTGACCAAAGGGCTCCACAGTAATTACACAAAGGATTTGGAAAAAATGAAGAAGCTGTTTGTGCCTCCTTAGATATGTAGGTGCAAATACTTCGAGTCAACTTCATTTCTGGGTCCCCGGATAGAAAGGGAATGTGTGAGCCCCTCTCAATTTGCATTCATTGTGAAATCACAGAAAACAACATCATAGGAAGTGTCATCAATTGCCTATTAGTGAGTGACTTTTCAAGATCCAACTTTATTGGTGTGGATATCAGTAAAACAAAAACATATGTCTTAACACTAATAAAACAAGCACATAATTTAACTTTCAATTAAATGGAAATACATTATAATATTCACACTGGATGGAAAGGTTTGGCCTAGGTCTCTCAAAATCTCTTAAGTTCAATCAAATGTTAGCAATTTGTTTCCAGATTAGTGCATTAGATACGTATATGTGTATGCGATATTTATATAGCACAAACCAAATTGAAAGGCTGCTAAGCATTGTACAGGGTCAAAGACACAGTCAACATATGATACGAGTTGTGGATCGTGAAAGCATCAAGATTTTGCTTCTTTTAAAGTTGAGTATTTGCTGTTTTCTTTATTGCAGCTGACTTTGGACTGTCCGGATAGGTATGAGAATAACATTCTAGATCCTCGGGGCATAGATGGGAAAGCCCTTTTTCTATTTTTGTCTCTTTTTAGCACATCTTCTTCCATCTGAAGGTGTCCTTCCTGCGGGCATGTGGAGAGCCACTGGAGATGGCAAGCCTGTCATTCAAGAAGCCAGGGGTGTCCGTCATATAGAGCAAACCTAGCCAAAAGCAGCGGAACACTGTTCAGGGTCAACAACAAGCATCACATCACGGAGTGATGGGAACGGTAGCTGGTTTGTAGACTGTTAACGCATTGTGATAGCTTTGCAGATAATACAGCTGGGCTTAAAGATGGTGCAGGATAGCAAGGAGGATATATGGAGTACCATAACAGTGTTATGATATGGTTCTATTTCTTCATGCCCTAGTGAGGTGTGCTGCAGCATGTAGAATGCCCGTAAGGGAGCCAGTGTGCATAAAAGCTCCAAGATGATTTCCGAGATACCCATTATAGGATAGGGAATGTGCAAAAAAGATACGAAAGCAAATAAAACATTTGAAAATAGTTTGTCTTCTTATAAAAGTATGACTCAAGTCACTGAAAGATACCAGAAACGACCAGAATACAATCATAAGTTAGCTAAACGGGTTTAATGTCCTGTGCAATGAGCAAAGGCTACAACACCCCTATCAACGCTCTCTGAAGCCTTTAACTGTTCTGACTCTAATAATTAGTAGACAAGTACATGGTTCCAGATTGCATTTCATTATGTAAATTAGCATAATGCAGATTCAGTTAACATATTTGAGATGCATCTCTTCTCATTTCATTTCTCCAAATTTTAAACAATTAAATAATGTTGCAATCCAAGCCCTAAAACTGGTTCATTTCCTTGGGTCTCACAGTGCTGGACTAGGGCTGCAAGCCCCATGGGAGAGAGGCCAGGCCAATAGGGTTGTGTCTGGTTAATATATGACCATCATATAATACTTGAATGTATGTCCCTAGTTAAGGCTCCTAGAATTTCGTGGTTCAGATACATTGGACATAGCTTTGAAGGGATAGGGCGTGCAGAATTACTCCATAAGCCTGAAAAAAATACTAGGGTGGATGTGGAGCTTGTTAAGGCTTCCTACCTGGCATTAAAAAAAATGGACAGGGATGAGCAGGAACTAAAAAAAGAAAGTGTTTGTAGACACATAATGCTCAAACAACCCCACTAGCAGAGCCATATCTTTTAGGGTCAATGTCAACACATGAAAAGTTTCTCTTAACCAGATTTAGGACGCACACTTTACATTTCTTGTTAGCAAGACCTAAGGGCAGTTATACTAGTCATGAGTTAGTACCCTGCAGCTGCGACGGCCTATCTCCGCAGGACCTATCTCATTTTATGTTTTTCTGTAAACTGTACTCAGTTCCACGAAAACATTTTCTGGTCCCTATTCTAAAAAAGCTGAATTTCAGGCAAGTGCGACCTGCACTCTTATATTTGCAATTATGAAAGGATGATTGTATTCCATTTGTGGTGGGGTACCTAAAGTCAATATTGAAATCAAGACAATGTATGGACAACTGACGTGGGGCCTGATTAAATCTTGGAATATTTATGATGGGATGAGCTGTGAACTCTTAGTGCACCTTGGAAGCTGGTCTTGTCTCTTTTAAATTCTATTGATTATGGCCTTTAGACTTTTTATTGTATTTTATGTATTTTTATATATGCCTGATCTTTTTCATGTATTGTCGCTATGTATCTTTTATGGTTATCCTTGTATAGCCGAATAAAGTTTATTTTGATTTGATTTGATTTGACCATCATGGATAGAATTTCATGTCTAAAACAGAATGAAAAAAAGAGCACAAAATATAAAAATAAATGGTGAAAGCAGAGGTCTTCAAATTGAGACGAGGCTCCCCTGATGGGCCTCAGTTTATCATAGGGGGCATCAACCTTAGCAATGTCTGGGATTAATTCAAGCCTTCTATCCTTCCCTTTTTTGGATACTTCAGTGAGTTGCCCCAAGAGGTTCGGGTATCCCCAGACATATGTCTTGTGCTCACTATGGTACTGGAACCGAGCTGTACCTGGCTGATGATCCCTAACTAGGGTGGCACCTGTCCTGGTTTGCTTGTGTTAGGGTTCAGAGAGGACGTGGCCAGGTAGTTTGGTCTCGTCTGTTCACATTGGAGCAGGGTCAAGACTGATTTGCATAAGCTGGGTCTAAACTGAGGTAGCAGGGTGTGCAAAATAATGGAGTGGAAATGCAGCCTGCGGAATTACCAGTTCATGTGATTAATTGAGGCATTCCATCTATCACTGTTTGTAGACTTTTTTGTAGAGAGTAAAATACAGCCATAATTTGGGCGCATTGGACCCATAGCCCCATGAGCCCACACTCCCTCTGTGCTTGCTGCACTATTGATATCTCTGTCCTTCAGAGGGGCCTCTTGCCCTGGGCGTTGCAGCCATATACCAGTGCTGCAAGGCCCACAGCAACAGGCTTCCTCCCTTATGCCTCTCAGCACTAGACTATGGCTAATCTGTCCCCCGTTAACAACAAGGACCCCCACGGGTTCAAAACCCTCCCCCACTGTTCCATCCCAACAGGGAAATGCTCGGTGCCCGCTAGGCCAGTCCAGCCCTGCTGCGAGTCCAGGAGACAAGTGCCCCTCCCCATGGCCTAGCAGCACTGGATCATAGGTGTGAGGCCGTGCAAGGGCCCAGATTGGTGAACTGAGTGCGGGATCCTGGGCCGCTGCCCAGGATCCCAGTTCAGTATTGTAACTCTGTCACACCTTTATTTTGTATTTATATGGTCCAGTGTTAAGTTATAGACAGCTCTAAGCATGGGCTTTGTTTTAACCTTGGCAGGTTCCTTGTTGACGGTTCATTTCCACTTAAACATAGTTTATTACTCAGTGAATATTCAGGATTCAACCTCGACTCGAACAAACCATGTAGTCATCACTCACCCTCTACAAATAAATCACACCCTTATCTTAAGGTCAGAGGTTTTTGTGCCAAGTTTGTGTCATAGTGGTGCTTTGGGCCTGGGAGATACCAGCCCTTCTTTACAGCCCAGGTCTTCATCCTTTTATTCTGACCCCATTCCGGACTCTTACCTTCGTCCTTGTAATCAGGAAGGTCCTGGGTGGTTCCGGGTGCATCTGTAATGTCTGCTCGGATGAGGCCACTGGGAACCTCCATCGTATTGCCTCAGGGAGCCCTGGTACTTCACCTGTCCTGTCCGGATATCTCTGCATACTGAAGGTTCTGATGTGAAACTAGTTGCTATGGCCAGGGTTCTGAGTTGTGACATCACACAGATGAGGCCTCAAGCCCTGGTCGCTGTGTACATTTGAAGCCATGGCCTCTCATGAATATTCTGAACATTGAGACCTAATGCCCAGAACCACATATCCACTCTATAAGCGGCAACATTACAATTATATTTTTGTTATAACAACATTTAAAAATATAAATTATATTATCCTATTAATTATTGCATTTTGAGAAATTTCAAGGTGCCACGCTGGGCCAATGATGGTAGTTCCTTTGCTCTCACAACTCGTTTTTAACCATGTAATTCAGACAGTAACACTTAGAGGTGTAAGGTGGAGCATAATGGTGCCTCTCTGTCTTTGATTTGCTCTCCTTTCAAACGTAAATAATTATTCCAGAAATTTAAAGGATGGCAGGATTTCCAAGAGTTACTTGGTGCCTGATTAACTAATTCATTGTACTTTTGTGAACTTATGTAGTATTTATGTGCCATATAGTGGCTGGCAAATTGCTTGACTCATTCCCAAAATTCTGAACCATGCATACAAGTTCGCAACAAGCTATTGAACATTTTCACAGAAATGCTTGACAGTCACACGCACTACTTGAGCATATCTATGCTCTGTTGCACAATGCCTGTGGTGGGACTGCAGTGTACATTTTTCTCAGTCAAAGAGCAGGTACGATATAGACATCATCAGTGCAAGTGCCCTTTGGAAATAACCATTTACAGCATGGATATAACCACTGCAAGCTTCACGTAGATTCCAGAACTTTCCCACTCGGAAACTTTGAGGTTTGAAAGCATTCTGGGTAGGAAAACTTTGGGTGACCTACGCAAGCCATACCTCCCTGGACTCCCCTGAAATGTGTGGCTTTAGTAGGTATATATTGATGGTTGCTGATGCAAAATTGGGCAAAAACTTATTTTAAAAAAAATTTAGCGCTTAGAATTCTAAGTGCTTCACCCTTAAGCCCTATGTTTTGGGCTCTTCCCAGTCACAGGTCCCTGCCCCACCCACACAAGTGAGGTATTCATTTTACTCAGGAGACTGAGGGGAACGCTGTGGGGTAGGACATTTGTGCCGACACAGTGATGCCACCCAAAAATATGTGGAAAATTTGTTTTTTTACCTAAATGTGAGGTCTGCAGGACATTCTGGGTAGGAAATCGTTGGGGGATCCATGCAAGCTATACCTCGTGGGACTCCACCGTATGTCTAGTTGCAAAGCCAGGTGGTTTTGTAATAGGTAATTTTGATATCCCCTCAATATTTTTTGGAACCTTGCCTGTCGCGGGTACTTAACCCACCCTCGTGAGTGGGGTATGATTTTTATTGGATGACCTGGGGGGAGCGCTGAGTTGTAGGAAATGTGTGGATCCACGTAGATTCCAGAACTTTCCCACTCGGAAATTTGAGAAAAAGGTACATTTTTTTCAGCTAAATTTTCGGTTTGCAGGGCATTCTGGGTAGGCAAACTTTGGGGGATCCACATAAGCCATACCTCGCTGGATCCCCCCGAGTGTCTACTTTTTATAAATGTGTGTGTTTGGTAGTATCCCAAGATGGCCACCGACCAGGGGCCCAAAACGCAGGTGGCCCCCTTGCAAAACCACGTTGTTTTGTGATAGGTAATTTTGATGTCTCCTCAATATGTTTTGGGCCCTTGCCTGTAGGGGGTACTTGACCCACCCGCGCGAGTGAGGGATCATTTGTTATTGGGAGACCTGGGTACCTCTGGGTGGTAGGAAATTTGTGGATTCAAGTAGATTCCAGAACTTTCCCACACAGACATTTGAGAAAAAAGTGATTTTTTTCAGCTAAATTTGATGTTTGCAGGGCATTCTGGATAGGAAAACGTTGGGCGACCCTTGCAAGCCATACCTCCCTGGTACTTTGCAAAAAAAGGGTCCGTTTTTACTGTAAAATGTGGAGTGTCCATGTTGCATTTTGGGACGTTTTCTGCCATTGGCACGAAGCCAACCCACACAAGTGAGGTACCATTTTCTCAGAAGATATTGGGAAATGCGGGGTGGGTAGAATTTTGTGGATCCACATACATTCCAGAACTTTCCAACTGAAAAATATGAGGAAAATTTTGAGGTTTGCAAGGGATTCTGGATAACAGAACCTGGTGAGAGCCAGACAAGTCACCCCAGCCTGGATTCTCCTGGGTGTCTAGTTATGAAAAAATTATAGGTTTGCTAGGTTTTCATAGGTGCCGGCAGAGCTAGGGTTCAAAATCTACAGCTAGGCACTTTGCAAACAAAGGGTCAGTTTTCACTGTGAAAATGTGATTTATCCACGTCACATTTTGGGCCGTTTCCAGTCGCGGGATCTAGGGTTCAAAATCTACAGGTAGGCACATCCTGACAAAAAGGAATCTGGGGTATGGCCCGATATGCCCCCAAGGGGGGCAGAAAGGCTGTGGCTATTTTGTTTGGGGGGGGAGTCATTGAGATGCCCATTCTGGGATGCCCCCACCCCTACTAATAGAAAAGCCAGCATAATCGCTGGTGCCTAGTGGACTTTCTGCCCCCCCGGGCGAATCAGGGGCTACTGCCCCCATCTGCCTCCTGGGGAGGCAGAAAGGCTGTGGAATCTTTTTTTGGGGGGAGGTGGCAATGGAATGCCCATTCTGGGCAACACCCACCCTGAACTTTAGAAAAAAAATCCCTGGTGGTTAGTGGGCTTTCTGTCCCACCCCGTGGAGGCATATATTGGGCTATTGCCCCATCTGCCTCCCGGGGGTGGGGGGGGGAGAATAATACTATGTCATTTTTTTGGGGGGTGGGGCCTTGACATGACCATTCTGGGCAGCTCCCACCCCTACCTATATAAAAAAATCCTTGGCGCTTAGAGGGCTTTCCACCCCCCAGATCAGGTGCTATTGCCCCCATCTTCCTCCTGGAGGGGCAGCAAGTCTTTAGTTTTCTTTGGGGGAGTAGGGTGGGGACATTTGCATGCCTATTCTGGGCAGCCCGCACCCACGGCCTAATAAAAAAATAATCCCTGGTGTCTAGGGGAAGAAAGACTGGAATTTTGTGGGGGGAAGGGATAGGGGCATTGGTATGCCCATCTTGGGCAGCCCCTAACGCTAGGTTCATCGTAACAAAAACTAAAGCTAGCGCCTAGTGGGTTTTCTGTCCCCACGGGGGCAGATTAGGGGCTACTGCCCCCATCTGCACCCAGGAGGCAGAAAGACTGTTATAGTGCAGCTGTGGGCTTCTGACCCCCGGTTGGGCAGATGGGGGCCACTGCCCCCTATGCCCCCCAGGGGGGCATAAAGACTGGTATTTTGTGGGGGGGAGTGGGGGCATTGGGCATGCCCATCTTGAGCAGCCCCCACCCCAAAATGAAACGTAAAAAAAACCCTGGCATCTAGTGAGCTTTCTGCCCCCCCCGGGGGGCAGATTGGGGGCTACTACCCCCATCTGCACCACACGGGGCAGAAAGACTCTAATTGTGCAGGGGGGTGGGGGCATTGGCATTCCCATATTGGGCAGCCCCCACCCCTAATTTATGGGTTAAAAAAATCCCTGGTTCTAGTGGGATTTCTGCCCCCGCCCCGGGGATGCTGATTAGAGCTGGAGCCCCCATCTGCCCCCGGGGGGGGGGGGCAAAAAGACTGAATTAGGCCTAATATTAATGGGGGAGCAAAGACTCTTGCCCAAGGGGCCGCTCCCCCTACCTGGTGCCTAGTGCATGGATCCCTTCTCCCATCTTTCTACTTGCTCAGGGGGCTAAGATAGCCCCCTGAGCACATAGAAAGTTAGCTGAAATGAGCCTCAATGCTCATTTTAGTTTCTGTTTCTGTACAAGAAGTCAGCACGACGTGCACTCTGATCTTCATTTCACAGAAACAACACAGACAGCCTCGGGAGCTGAGGAAGCCCTTCCCCAGCTCCCGAGGCTGTCAGGTGGGAAAAGGAAATCCCTCTGGTGCCTGCACCAGAGGGATTTCCCGTGTCATGTGCGAGGATAGCCGGAAGCCGTCCTGCGCACACAAGCACCGTGGCGCAGGATTTCTCCCTGCCGTCCCACGCATGGAAGGGGTTAAGGGAGCCAGTGTGAATAAAAGCTCCTAGATGGTTTCCAAAATTCCCATTGCAAGATAGGGTATGTGCACAAAAGATGTGAAAGGAAATAAAACAGTTGAAAATAGTTTGTCTTCTAACAAAAGCTTCACCATATTCACTGAGAAACGCCAGAAATGACCAGAATACAATCATAAGTAGGCTAAAAGGGTTTAATGTCATGTGTAAGGAGCAATGTTTACAGCACCCCTATCAACGTTCTCTGAAGCCTTTAAATATTCTGACACTAAAAATTAGTAGACAAGTACATGGATCCAGAGTGCATTTCATTTTGTAAATTAGCATAATGCAAATTCAGTTAACCAATTTGAGATGCATCTCTTCTCATTTAATTTCTCCTAATTTTGAACAATTAAAAAATGCCCACTAAGTGGTCCATTTCTTTGGGTCTCATAGTGCTGGACTCCCCATGGGAGAGAGGTCAGGCCTCCCGGGTTGTGTCCGGTCAGTATATTACCATAGTATTTTCATGTATAAAACAGATCGGAAAAGCAAAAAATTTCCACATAGCTTCTAGACCTATACCAATATAGACCAAAATATCCGTGCCTCATCAGCTAAGTAAAATCTCTCAGTTTGGAAGTGCACAAAATATAAAAACAAATGGTGGAAGCAGAGGTCTTCAAATTGAGATGAGGCTTCCCTGGTGGACCTCAGTTTAAAATAGGGGGTATCAGCCTCAGCAATGGCTGGGATTAATTCACGCATTCTATCCTTCCCATTTTTAGCTACTTTAGTGAGTTGCCCTAAGAGGGACGGGTATCCCCAGACGTGGGTCCTGTGCTCATGTTGTTAATGGAACCAAGCTATACCTGGCTGATCATCCCTAACTACGGCGGCACCTGTCCTGGGTTGCTTGTGTTCCGGTTCAGGGAGGACATGGCCTGGTAGATTGGCCTGGTCTGTTCCTATTGGAGCAGGGTCAAGACTGATTTGCATATGGCTGGGTCCAAACTGAGGTAGCAAGGTGTGAAAATAATGGAGTGGGATGCAGCCTGCGGAATTACCAGTTGATGTGATTAATTCAGGCATTCCATCCATCAATGTTTGTAGACTTTTTGTAGAGAGCAAAATACAGCCACAATTTGGGAGCATGGGACCCATAACTCCGCGAGGCCCAACTCCCACTGCGCTTACTGCACTATTGATATCTCTGCCTTTCAGAGGCACCTCTTGCCCTGGGCTTTTCAGCTATGGACCAGTGCTGAAAGGCCCAATGCAGCAGGCTTTCTTCTTTATGCCTCCCAGCACTGGATCACGGCAAGTAGGCCTAGGGGAGGATGCACTTTTCCTGACCTTTGCATATCTGGACCATGGCTGTGCGGTGCATGAGAGAAGGGACCAGTGGCATAGTAATGTAGCCATGGGCCCTAATGCAAGAAAATGCTAAGCACGTGGACTGGTGGCTCTTCCCCTTTGTGTCCAATCAGGGTGGACTTTAATGCCCATTAGAGGGAGGACCTCTCCATGCCTCACTGATTTGGAACATGGCTGCAATACTCATATAAGAGAGACAAGTAGCACAGCAATGGTGCCATGAGTGCTGGTGCAAAGTAAAAGCACCTCCTCACTCTTGCTCACTGGCTGCACAGTAAAATAAAGCCATAATTTGCAAACATTGAGCACGTAATACCCCTGGGCCCAGTGCCACTGCAACCGCTACACTACTGATGGGGATGCCGCTAGCCAATGGCTATGCCAGGGCAGAAAGGGAATGAGTTAGCCCCTCTAATTGCATGCAACGTGAAATCACAGGAATTGGCATCACAGGACATGGACCTTGACATCGACGTATGCACAGAGCCATGGTGCAGACCTGTGAGACAGTTTACATGGGCCCTAGGGGAGGGGCCACATGAGGTGCCCTTCCCCACCTCCTGGGTTTCTAATCCAAGAAGATTAGGGAAGAGAGCCCACTAACCTGTGAGCCTCGCAGCAACATAGGCACCACAGCAAGGTGCAGGGGAGAGATGCCCTCTTCATGCCCTGGCAATGCTACAACATGGCTACGAGGCATAGAGTCGGGACCTCCACTCTCCTAGGCCTTGCTACCATGTTCTACTGCTGTGCGGCCCCAGAAAGGGATCCAGGATAGGGGAACCCTCTACCATTGGCCTCACAACAATAGTGTAGCACTGCAAGAAGCAGGGATGTTCCCTTCCATGGACCACCTCACCCTGACCCGCAGCTGTGAGACTCATGGGATTGTTGTCCCATCCTCCAGCCACACAGCCATGATGTAGTGTTGCAAAGCCCCTGGGATGTGGCCTCACTGCCCAGGACTTCACATCCATTGTCTGGTGCTGCAAGACCTCGAGAAAGAGTCTCCTATTCTCCGGGCTTCACAGCCATGGTCCCCAGTCATAGCTGCAAGCGCCAAGTAGGGACTTCACAGGAGAATGTATGCCTTTGGAGAAACACTGCACATGTGGAGACACATTTTGTGTGCAGATACTTGGAAAAATGTTTATTGGGGAACAGAGGAAACAAGAGTCACTTAGCAGATTGTGTGGGTTTCATTCTAAATCTCCCGTCTAAAACAGGTCATGTTAAAAGATAACTCAGCTGGAGATTAAGGGATCTATGTACAATGAAATGGCAGAGGGAGGCGTTAGCCTTCCGGGCTTAACGCCTCTCTCCGCCACTTCTGAAACGCAAGGCTGCACCATATTTACCAGAATGTGGTACAGCCTTGCATTTCCCCCTGTGGTGGCACTAAGTTTAGTAACTTAGCGCCAATGCAGGCACCCTTGCACCATAGTTCAAGGGTGTCTGCATGCAGGGGAGGATTGTTTATGTGTAGGAAGGAGACCCTTCCTGCACATAAACAATCCTAAAATGCCATTCTGTCACTTTCATGTGTGCTGCTTTATGCAGCACACATGAAAGTGACAAAATGCTTTTTTTTAGTTTGTTTATGTACAGAAAGGGACACATTCCTGTACATGAACAAACCATGGTATTTTGCTTGTTCCATGTGTGCTGCACACTGCAGTACACACCGAAAAAGTAAAATGAGTGGCAATATTGCATCTCTCCCTGTTTCGCCAACTTAAGAACCATTTTTTACCTGGTCTTAATTTTGGTGAAGCCTCTATGTATGCAACCCTTGTCCCTAGGGGGCAGTGTCAAAATAACCGCAACACCCACTGCCTACCCCTTTCATGCTAACCATAGCGAGCGGGAAAGGGGGCCTTATCAGCAAGGTAGCATCAAGCCATGTTAAGTGGCTTAACGCTGATTGTAAATAAGACGCAGCCCCTATCGACACCACAACATCAATATAGGTGACGTTGTGGTGGTGATAGAGGTTGTTACATATGCCCCTGAGTTTCTAGAGTGTGATTACTCTTTATGATATGTTTGAGTTCTAATCCTTTTACCACCTATTGGAGTAAGCCTTGACTGCTCACAATTGCAAATTTCGAGCGACAAGTTTAGAAAAGTCACAATATTAAATCAGTATCTACAAAGCATACTGTCCAGTAAGTACCCACTGCCACAGGACCTGGTCTAACCAGAAAGTTTTAACCAAAGAACTAGGATGTTTGGCATCTAATCACCATGTTTTAAAGCTGAACATGGCCGGAAAGAGAGTAGCAATTTCCTTAGAGAGGCAGCCCCTAACCTTTTCCATCAGACTCACTGACAGCCCAGTGTAGTCTAGTGGACTAGTTGGAGAAATGGAACTAGGAGGCGCTTTTTTCAATCCTTGCCTCCCATTTGGCCACATTGTGTGCTCTTGGGCAATAACTTTTCTGAATTTATTGCCAGGGCCACTGGGATTATGCGATTGATTGTCTGCTGCATTTTCTCATAATTATAGATTTATCACCTAATCCATCATCTGCTGCTTAATCTGCAGGTTTTAATAAAAAAACAAATTGTTTCTAGCTCAAATGATTTAAAGGTTCCTATTAGCACAACAACACGTGTTGCCTTGCAGCAGAAGATCCTTTGAAAATATGGACTGGTTACCTTTCAATGTCTTATTACTAAAATTGAATGTTAAACTGGTACTTATTAAGTGCAACCAATGCCCAGGCAGAGTTCAGTGAAAAAAATCACCAAATATTGAAATAATAATATCATAAAATGTGCTGAATTACGCCGCATAATATGCCATTTTTGGTGCATGATTTACTCATCCCTCCCGCACAATTTGACCCTACTCTACCATATTATTCCAATGGCCCTTCTTCTTATCTGCTGCTCCCTTTTTGGCAAGATTGGGAGTACATTGATTCAATGTGAAAACTGGTAGTCACCGAGATTTTTAAAAATGTACTGAATAATTCCTGAGAGAAGGGAGGTGCCCAGTCATAAGTACTAGTCATCTAAATGCAGTACAGTGGTAACTATATAGTCTTTTCAACAAGTAGCAATGTACTGCCGTCCTGGGTCTACTAATTTAACAAACTGTTTGATCTTGGGCATATAACACAATCCGTGTGCCTCATCCACTGATCTGACAGTACAGCAGCACTTTGAAACAGGATTAATGTGAGAAATAGCCACCAAAGGGGTACTCCCTGGCTCTGGCACAGCTTGAGGTCCAGTTAGAACCACACGTCCATAAAGAGCTGAGCTTTCATGTAGCATCTGCCCGCCACCCTCTGTCTAACTAGAATGTGGCGTTCTGGCTGGAGCTGCCGACTTTATCGGGGGAACCAGGTTCCAGTCTGGGCATCAGCTCAAGATCCTATGATTCTGGGCAAATCACTTAGTCTCCGTGTGCATAAGAAAAGAAAAGAATGTGTCCTTGTATAATGTAACTGGTTCTCATGTTAAGCCCTCCAATACCTTCAGGTCGCGTTTGTGGTATACAAAATTTCAAAAAATGCTTTTCATCCCTCATTCAAGGCTGTTTGCGCTTCTAGGGTTGCCACCTGGCTGGTTTTCTGTCCTGTTCTGTTCTGTTTCATGTCCCGGCTGGTACCAAATCACCTAAAACTGTTATTCTTAGGCCTTATCTGTACATATTCAAAACTTCAAATATAAACAGAAAACACATTTTATCGTGCTATAGAGCTGCACCCATTCTGAGGTCAACAAAGACAGAAACAACTTTTTATAAATAATACAGATGCTTATGCTTAAAGTGGTAGTTATTAGTTTGTCCCGGCCTTTGCAAACTCCTAAAACAGCAACGAATGGCTTGGATTTTTCTCCTGCGAGGTGACAACCCTATTTGCATCCCAATATTTGAAGCTGATCCTGAAACTGCATGGTGCAGGGCCCCTCCTGTGCAGCAACGGCCCCTCCCAGACACTGACAAGCATCTCTTCCAAAGCTCATTAGGGCTGAAGTAGTGAGAGCTGCTTGTCGTACCGAAGGGACTTCCCCTGTTCCTATCAGCGCACCACATGCCTGCGAGGCAGGGCTGGACAGGGATCGCAAATCAGCCCTGGCAATTAAGTTCGACTAGCCTCCGGGGGGAGGGGAGGGTGCTGGCCGAAACTCCGCTGCTGCTTGGGCATTTGTTATAAGGGGCTGATTACAAAACCGGTCCCCACTAACAAAAATGACCCCCCGTTCAAAACCGGCCCCCACCATTCCGGTACAATGGGAAAATCCCGGTGCCCGCTACGGCCAGTCCGGCCCAGCTTCGGGGCCAGGAGACAAGTGCCCCTCCCCATGGCCTAGCAGCGTTGGAACATAGGTGCAAGGCCCCCATATTGGTGGACTGAGTGCAGGGCCCTGGGCCGTTGCCCATGCCTATCGCCATCCCTGAGCAGATGATATTTGTAATAAAAGGTTTGAGCATTGTAGCTCTGTCACACTTTTATTTTGTATTTGTATGGTTGAGTGTTAAGTTCTAGACAGCTCTAAGCATGGGCTTTGTTTTAACATTGGCAGGTTGCTTGTCAACTGTTCATTTCCACTTAAACATAGTGTATTACTTAGTGAATATTCAGGATTCAACCTCGACTTGAACAAACCATGTAGTCATCACTCACCCACTACAAATAAATCACACCCTTTTCTTAAGTTCAGAGGTTTTTATGCCAAGTTTGTGTCATAGTGGTTCTTTGGGCCTGGGAGATACCAGCCCTTCTCTACAGCCCAGGTCTGCACCCTTTTATTTTGACCCCATTCCGGACTCTTACCTCCGTTCTCGTAAACAGGAAGGTCCTGTGTCGTTCCGGGTGCATCTTCAAAGTTCGCTGGGGTAAGGCCACTGGGACCCTCCATCGTATTGCCTCTGAGAGCCCTGGTACTTCACCTTTCCTGTCCTTATCTCTCTGAACACTGTAGGTTCTGATGTGATACCAGTTGCTATGGCCAGAGTTCTGAGTTGTGACATCACACAGACGATGCCTCAAGCCCTGGTCACTGTGTACATTTGAAGCCATGGCTTCCCTTGAACATTCTGAACATTGGGACCTAATACCCAGAACCATATTTCCACTCTATAAGCAGCGACAATACATTTATATTATAGTGTCACAGTCTTAAAAATTATGGATTGTATTATCGTATTAAACATTGCATTTTGAGAAATATCATGGTGCCACGCTGGGTCAATGGGGATAGTTCCTTTGCTCTCACACCTCGTTTTTAACCATGTAAATCAGACAGTAACAGTTAGAGGTGCATGGCGTAGGCATAATGGTGCCTCGCAGTCTTTATTTACTTATGAAAGAAAATTAAATCAATCATTCATTCCAAGGGTCATTTGGTGCCCGATTAACTAATTCATTGTACTTTTGTGAATGTATGGAATATTTATGTGCCATGTAGAGGGTGGCAAATTGCTTGACTCATCCCCAGAATTCCTAACCATGCATTCAAGTTGGCAACAAGCTATTGATCATTTTCATAGAAATGCTTGGCAGTCACACACACTACTTGAGTATCTCAATGCTCTCTTGCACAATGCCTTTGGTGGGACTGCAATATACATTTTTCTCAGTCAAAGAGCAGGTACGAAATAGACACCATCAGTGCAAGTGCCCTTTGGAAATAACCATTTACAGCATGGATATAACCACTGCAAGCTTCAGTCACTCACAGAATATATGTAGCTTGGGCATCAGTAATGTGTGAGGCCCTCTTCCACAGACCAGGCACAACTCAACATCAAGCACCAAACAAAGAACATTCCAGCACAACAGAATCAGAGCAAGCTTCCTTCCCTTACAAAACATGACATAACATGCCCTATTATGGGTATCAGTAGAGCCAACCTTCCTCACACAAAGAATGAATCAGTGGATCAAGCATGTATGTATGACAGGACTGGTAACACAAGGAAAGCAATAGTGCAAGCTTCCCTCATTATCATATAAGTTGCAGTCTGGATACCTACAGTGTAGTCCTCACTGCATGAAGGAGCAAGTCCAGCATGGCCATCATCAGTGCAAGCGTCTCCCTTTCAAAGAATAAGCACAGCAAGGGCATGACACCTTCAACCTTCCTATGATGAAGGAACATGCACAGCATTGACATCACCAATGAAAGCTTCATACACTCACAGAATATGCATAGAATTGGCACCAGGGGAGCAAGCTGCCCTCCTTTACAGAAGGGTGGAGCACAGGCGTCAGCAGTGCAAGCTTTGCTTGGTACAACCACAGGGACTCCATGGAGGTAAGCGGGGCACAAGTTCCTCCCTCTCTGACCATGTTTTACATCTCCCCACACTAAGCACCTCAAGGGCATCAACTGAGCAAGACTCCCTCACTATGACAAAAGCTACACTTTGGGCATCAACATTGCAGTGTTCACCTCATGATAGAGTGGGCCCAGCATGTCAATCAGAAATGTGTGTTTCCCTCTGTTAAACATTACCGTCAGCAGTGCAAGCTTCCTCTGATAATAGAACATGTCCTGCTTGGACATCACCAGTGCAAGCTTCCCTTGATAATTGAACATATGCTGCCTGGACATCACCAGTGGAAGCTTGCCTTGATAACTGAACATATGCTGCATGAGCAACACCAATGCAAGCTTCCCTCCCTCACAGACTATGTATAGCATGGTCTTCATAAGTGTGAATTGTCCTCCCGCAGAGAACAGACATAACAAATGAATAGAAGTGCATGCTTTACCCCCCACAGAGCAGATGCACTATGGGAATCAGTAATGCAAGCTTCCCTAATACAAAGAACAGGTTCTTCTTGGACATCAGAAGTGCAAGCTTTACTCCCTGACATAACAGGTAATGCATGGACACCAATAGTGCAAGCTTCCCACACTAATGCAAAAGGTGTATCACAAACATTAACAGGGTAAGATTCACTCCCTCGGAGTGCTAGAATGGACATGTGTGATGCAAGATTCCTTTTCAAAGAGAACCTGATTCTTATGGACATCAGAAGTGCACATTTTCTCCTGCTCAGAGAAGTACAGCATGACAGCAGGAGTGGCAGCGTCATTCCCTCACAGAACAGGATTCATATAGACATCAGAAGTGCACATTTCCTCGTGCTCAGAGAGGTACAGCATGGCAGCGGGAGTGGCAGCACCATTCCCTCACATAACAGGTGCAGCATTGACATTAGATATGTAAGGTTCCTCCATTACCAAAACAGGTACACAAAGGACATTAGTAGTGAGCATCTAGTGGCATCTAGTGATCTTTCTGCCCCCCCGGGGGGGCAGATTGGGGGCTACTACCCCCATCTGCATCACAGGGGGGCAGAAAGACTCTAATTGTGCAGGGGGGTGGGGGAATTGGCAATCCCATATTGGGCAGCCCCCACCCCTAATTTATGGGTTAAAAAAAATCCCTGGTTCTATTGGGCTTTCTGCCCCCCCCCCCCCCCCCGGGATGCTGATTAGAGCTGGAGCCCCCATCTGCCCCCGGGGGGGCAAAAAGACTGAATTAAGCCTAATATTTATGGGGGAGCAAAGGCTCTTGCGAAAGGGGCGCTCCCCCCTACCTGGTGCCTAGTGGATGGATCCCTTCTCCCGTCTTTCTACGTGCTCAGGAAGCTGAGATAGCCCCCTGAGCACATAGAAAGTTAACTGAAATGAGCCTCAATGCTCATTTTAGTTTCTGTTTCTGTACAAGAAGTCAGCACGACATGCACTCTGATCTTCATTTCACAGAAACAACACAGACAGCCTCGGGAGCTGAGGAAGCCCTTCCCCAGCTCCCGAGGCTGTCAGGGGGGAAAAGGAAATCCCTCTGGTGCCCGCACCAGGGGGATTTCCCGTGTCATGTGCGAGGACAGCCAGAAGCCATCCTGCGCACACAAGCACCGTGGTGCAGGATGTCTCCCCGCCATCCCACGCATGGAAGGGGTTAAGGGAGCCAGTGTGAATAAAAGCTCCAAGATGGTTTCCTAAATTCCCATTGCAAGATAGGGTATGTGCAAAAAAGATGTGAAAGGAAATAAAACAGTTGAAAATCGTTTGTCTTCTAACAAAAGCTTCACCCTAGTCACTGAGAAATGCCAGAAATGACCAGAATACAATCATAAGTAGGATAAAAGGGTTTAATGTCATGTGTAAGGAGCAATGGCTACAGCACCCCTATCAACGTTCTCTGAAGCCTTTAAATATTCTGACACTAAAAATTAGTAGACAAGTACATGGATCCAGAGTGCATTTCATTTTGTAAATTAGCATAATGCAAATTCAATTAACCGATTTGAGATGTATCTCTTCTCATTTAATTTCTCCTAATTTTGAACAATTAAAAAATGCCCACTAAGTGGTCCATTTCCTTGGGTCTCATAGTGCTGGACTGCCCCATGGGAGAGAGGTCAGGCCTCCCGGGTTGTGTCCGGTCAGTATATTACCATAGTATTTTCATGTATAAAACAGATCGTAAAAGCAAAAAATCTCCACATAGCTTCTAGACCTATAACAATATAGACCAAAATATCCGTGCCTAATCAGCTAAGTAAAATCTCTCAGTTTAGAAGCGCACAAAACATAAAAACAAATGGTGGAAGCAGAGGTCTTCAAATTGAGATGAGTCTTCTCTGGTGGACCTCGGTTTAAAATAGGGGGTATCAGCCTCAGCAATGGCTGGGATTAATTCACGCATTCTATCCTTCCCATTTTTAGCTACTTTAGTGAATTGCCCTAAGAGGGACGGGTATCCCCAGACGTGGGTCCTGTGCTCACTTTGTTTATGGAACCAAGCTATACCTGGCTGATGATCCCTAACTACGGCGGCACCTCTCCTGGGTTGCATGTGTTCCGGTTCAGGGAGGACATGGCCTGGTAGATTGACCTGGTCTGTTCCTATTGGAGCAGGGTCAAGACTCAACGGCGGTTCCTGGCTCCAACCTGTGAGGTATAGCAGCACTTCATCTAGCGCATCAGCGCACCATTCCAGCGCACCACTCCACTCTTCGCCGCACCCGCTCCGCGGGTGCCGCTTCACCTTGATTGCAAAGGACATCTTAATTGAGGAGCATTGTTTGCGGCGGTAAGGCGGCACCGGGTGTGAGGCTACAGCGGGGCTGCGAGCGTGCGGGGACTTCAATACCCAGAAGTCCCTGCAAGACCGACGGCTAGCTTCCGGTCCGCTCTCCCTGCTGGCCCGCCCCTCGCCCTCCACGCCCCCTATAATACAACCTCCGTTTCCCGCAGCGCGGGACGCAGCCTGGGCGAAGACTGGGCAAAGACAGGGCCGTTTGAGGCCGTTCGAGGACAGCAGAGGACGGCCCTGGCCCAGAACCCCTGCATTTTCTTCTCTTTATCATACGCAAGGTAGGCGGACCTCCTCTTTTCTTCTTTCTCTTCAGTATAGAGTGGCTGGCCACAAGACTCACTATCTACTCTCTGTGAGGGCCATTCTGTTGTTTCTGGCTTCATAGAGCAGATGTCCACCATGCGCAATAGAACTAGAAGTAGCACCAAAAAAGCTATGGCCGTGGCACAAGTGACTGGACCTATAGACCACTTTATTTCACGGGTAAATGAAACCATCGATAAGAGCATCATCCTGTTGGAAAAAAGAGTTTCCTTGGACCTTATGAACGCTAAACGCTCGTCCTTGGGCTCTCTTGCAACTGCAAACTCTCCTTCCCAGCAAGCTTCAAATAATTGTTCCCTACCCCTACCCCTAACTGCTGCTGGCACGTTCACAGTCCCGAATGCTGTCGACTTATCAGTGACTCAATCAGACTCTGATCCGTCCTATGTTGACCTTGAGGCCACTCCAGATCTAGAAGCCTGTCAACCATCTGATAAGCCAGAACTGAGTGCAGATAGTCAACCTCATGTACCTGATACAGGAGCGGTTCCTGTATTGATTGACTCAGGGAGAAGGGTGACTATTACTACAAAGGTTGCGCCTAAGACTAAGGAAAAATCTAAAGCTAAAGCTAGGAATCACAACCTGATCTCGCCCACCCCCAACTCTGTATCAGGCATACCCTGCTGGGTCGAAAATATGGTAATAGACCTAAAATCGGATCTTGAAGCCCCAATAGCGGCGCAAATCAAGCCTTTAATTTCTAAGCTTGATAGATTAACGTCGCTAATAAATTCGAAATGTGCTAACAAGTCAAGTGGGAATGGGTCCACGCAGCCGCAAGGGGCAAAAGAAGTACCTTCTAAAAATATACCTTGTACTAAGCACGTAAAAGACCCATCTATCAAGGCTAACACTTTAGCAGTTAGTAAGGCACCAGCTACAAAGCATTTGACCCAAACAGGGAACAATCTTGTTGCACCCTCACCTACCCCTAGCGTAGTAGGCTCTGCTTCAGTTACGCAAACATCTACTGGCCCAACTAAAGCAGACAACCTACAAGCCAAGGGCCTAAATGGGAATGCCACAAATTCAACAGTACCTTCTTCTCTAAACAAGCCTCAAGAATCTAAGACAAAGCAGACACGCTTTAAGGCAATTAGCCTGCCGCCAGAAGTCTCTCCCTTTGTGGTTGTCCTGACGGCCGTTCCGCCACTGAAGGAGGGAGTAAAAGAAACTTTTGTAGAGCTAAGAAATAAATGCGCCCAGTGGCTCCAGTTACATAAACCCCTACCCAGCCATATGAGTGGCGAAATTCTTTCTGTACGTAGAGGTGATTGGGTGGGTAGGAATACGAAGACCATAGCAGGTGATGTTATTACAGTTAACTTCAGGGATATAGGGGCAGCAAATTATATATGTAACACACCTAACAGCGGACCTGCCACCCACATTAATCCACTCCCCTTGTCCTACTTCTTACCCATACCCCCAAGACAAAATTTCCACAGGTCTACCTTCCCAACTAATAGAGGGTTCATACATCCTCCACAACATACCATCTATCAGTGGCAGCAACCTCCACAATTTCCACAACCTCCACAACATACCACTTTTCAGTGGCAACAACCCTTTCAACCTCCGCAACCCCCCCAACATTTTACCCAGCAGTGGCAGCAACCTCCTCAACCCACACAACATGCTAACCATCAGTGGCAGCAACCGTGGCAAGGACTGCCCCCTCCCTTTGATCCCTTTGTTTCGCAGTTTGCCCATCAAAATAGATTCTGTGTGTTAGATGAGGTTGACTGACTTAACCTTAGGGAAGCTTCTGCTTTAAACCCTGTTATCAATAGGGACGAGGAGGAGGCTCCCTCAGCCATCTCTCATCTTATTTGTTCCAAACCTCCAATTCTGGCAGCTATTAAACCAACATCCCATGCCCCAATTAGGGACTGTGAAGATCTGACTAACCCCAAAATTACTACCATAATTGGAGGTAAACTAACTAATGGTGAAATAAAAATTCTTAGTTGGAACCTTGCGGGGATCACTAGGAAATTAGGTTTGCCTGAGTGGAACGACTTGATTGAAGCTCATAAGATCTGTGTATTCCAGGAGACCTGTAGCACTGAGCCACTGTACCGGGTTGGGTTTGTCACCTTTTTTGTTCCAGCTGAAAAACCCAAGCAAAGGAAGGGGCGTCCCTCAGGGGGGCTCATCATTTGGGCAAGTATCTCACTCAACTGTCGAATGATCCTCAAGCGGATAGATAATCCAGATATTCTTGGCATTTCTCTATCTGGCCATCGTGGTGGATTGACCTTAGATCTCTACGATGTCTATGCTAGAGGTTCCAAAAATGGGTGTACTTCACCTGTAATATCCGAGCTTGAGGCTCAACTTAGGGATCATAAAGAACCTGATCACATTCTAATAGCAGGAGATTTTAACTGCACATATGAGCCACTTCCCCTGGAAGGAATCCCCGATCTAGGGGAAGAGGATAGCAGATGGGGCATTCCCACACTCTCTATCCCTCCTATCAAGCGCTGGACTCGTAGTGCAATACAGTTAAACGCATTGACTCTGGAGTTCGGATTAAGAGCAGCTAATGGCCGCACATCTTCTGACCGGATGGGTGCCCCAACATTCAACAGAGTTGACCATTCCTCGAGGATTGATTATATTCTGTTGGATCGGGGACTCTGGAGTTCGGTCATTGATATGGCTATTATACCGACCATAGAGAGTGACCATAATTCACTTTCTTTATCTATAATGAATCCCTGGTCCTCCGGAGTGCCGCTAGCACCATCTAATTGTCCACATGGGGTTACTGTCTCCTCTTGTGGAAGACGCCTTAAGTGGAACAAAATCTCGAGCAATGTTGATAAACTTTCCACTATTGAAGAATTGCTTAAAGTCTCACAAGTAGAAATTAGTTCTATAGACCCACTTATGGCAGTAGATAGGGTAACATCTATAAATGAAGCAGCCGTAAAAACAATAGGGGAAGTTTTTTGGGTAAAAGGGACCGCAGGGAAAACCATGCCCCAAAACAAAACTAAAGGGAGACATGACTGGTACTCTGCATCATGTAGGCAAGCCAAGACACGCCTAATTGAGGCGGTCAAGGTCAAGTCCCAACCGCTAATACAGATGGCTAGGCATGAACATAAAAGAGCATTGGAGCTAGCAAAAAGGGAGTGGGAAGATGCCTACTGGTCAACTCTCAAAGAAGCTAGTTCTAAAAAAGACTCGAAATGGTTCTGGGATACCATAAGAGCCCGTAATAGGCCAGATAGCGATCTGATAACCTGTAATATCCCAAGCCAGGCGTGGGTCAACCATTTTTCCAAACTTTACACCTGTCATGGTGATTCTGATGAGGGCGGGGTGGCTCTACCATTGTTCACTCCAAATTATGTTATCCGGCCTACTGACTTTGACTTTACGGTCAAGGAAGTGGAATATGCAATAAGCACTATTATTCCACAAAAAGCGGCTGGCCCCGATGGCATTCCTGGCGACCTCTTAAAGTCTGACAGTGCAAAATGGGGTAAACTGATTTACTCTCTCCTTGCTGCCATCTGTAAAGGTGCCCCTATTCCCTCATCGTGGAAAGGGGCCGAGGTGGTCCCTATTCACAAAAAAGGATCGAGGGATGATCCATCCAACTATAGGCCGATCAGCTTGTTAGACATTGGCCAAAAAGTAGTCGGCAAAGTCCTGTTAGTCAGAATTTTAAACTGGGTAGAAGAAAACAAAATTCTTTCTGACTATCAGGCAGGTTTCAGAGTGGGCACTGGGACGATTGAGCAAGCCTTCAGATTTATGATGGTGTACTGGAAGGTAGTGGCCATAGGCAAAGGCAGTCTTTATCTCGCGTTTATCGATTTAAAGACTGCCTTTGACCTTGTACCTAGGGAATCTTTGTGGAAAGTACTCGCCGATATGGGGCTGCCCCATTATTTGCTGTCCCTATTAGTTAGGTTGCACCAAGATAGCTTTGCCCAAGTCAGGTGGGGCCCTGGGGGGGAGAAAACGGGTAGTATCCCAGTTGAGAGAGGTGTCCGCCAGGGATGTGTCCTAGCTCCCACCCTTTTCTCTCTTTACATCAATGGGGTGGTTGAGCACCTTCAGAAACATCCCTCAGATGAACCATCCCTGGCTCATGAACGCATACCGACCCTCCTCTTCGCGGATGATACGCTTTTAATCTCTAAATCCCCAATGGGCCTCCAGAGACTTTTGGACAATTTTCAATCCTTTTGCACCAAACGAGGTCTGGTAATAAATACAAGTAAAACTAAGTACCTTGTGCTGAATCCTCCTAAACAACAAGTTCGCGCTCCCACTCTGAATGCCGAGCTCTTGGAAAGGGTAGAGGTCTTTGACTATCTTGGGATACGCCTATCGCATAAAATGGAATGGACCCCACACCTGGGTAAAATGTTGATGACCCACAAGAGGATTACAGGAGCCCTTTTAAAAGAGCAACGATCCTGCACAACAAGACCTATAGCTACAGTCCTCGAGATTTACTCAGCTAAAGGTGTTAGCTCTGCCCTCTACGGGGCCGAACTTTGGGGGTTCATCCATTACTAACGCTCTGCCGAGATCTGAAAACAAATTTTGTAGAGCAATTATGTCCCTCCCGCAGGGCACCCCTACACTCCCTCTAATGCTGGACCTAGGCTGTTGCCAGATTGATGATGTTGCAAAATTTCGTCCATTATTGTTATGGGCACGCATCTGGCGGGTGGAAGAACTAAGTGGATATGCCAAAGGACTAGCAGAAATCATGTCATCACCAAGTTGGCACAAAATCAAATGGCTGAGAGACATGAAGATCTTGCTAACACAACTGGGCCAAATTGAATCATGGTCGAATAGAACTTCACCCCCGAAGCTAGTCCTTAAAAAGCTTTACTGGGACTGGATCCGTTCGCAGAGGAATACTAGTACCACCTTGGGTAGGCTCACGGAGGATTTCCTGAGGTTCAAAGATCGTCCTAGACGGGAATTGTATCTTGATGTTATTGGAAAACCTTTTGATAGGGCCTTGTATTTTAGATTCAGAACAGGAACCCTTCCTCTTAACTCTTTCACCTCACGATGGAAATCTCATATGGAAATGTCAGAGCTATGCCCAGTATGTCTCGCCAAACCGGAGACATTGGCACATTTTATGTTCGAGTGCAGCGAGTATGCAACACCAAGGAGGGTCTGGCTTAAAAACTTATGTCGCCAGTTGGGTACTAGGAGCCATGAGGCGGCAATTAGGATACTTATATCCGATAGCCGTGTGTCCTATGCTTGTGCCTTAGCTAAATTTTTATCATGGGCCTGGTCCATTCGAGCCAAAATGCTAAAATTAACTGTTTAATTCTATTCTAAAAATGTCTTAACTCAATGAATTGCTCTTTTGTCCTGATTCACTAATCTGTAAAAACTTAATCAATTTATTGGCTAGTTTTATTTGTGCAAACAATTATTACAGAAACAGCTGTCCACTTTATTGTTAAGTAGACAGGCCAAAAAAATTATTTTTATTTTAAACTCATATCTGTTTTTAATTGTACCATGCAATTTGTTGTGTTGCTTTTATGATAATTGTTTTATCGAAATAAAGCTTTTTGACTTTGACTTGATTTGCATATGGCTGGGTCCAAACTGAGGTAGCAAGGTGTGAAAATAATGGAGTGGGATGCAGCCTGCGGAATTACCAGTTGATGTGATTAATTCAGGCATTCCATCCATCAATGTTTGTAGACTTTTTGTAGAGAGCAAAATACAGCTACAATTTGGGAGCATGGGACCCATAACCCCGCAAGGCCCAACTCCCACTGCTCTCACTGCACTATTGATATCTCTGCCTTTCAGAGGCACCTCTTGACCTGGGCTTTGCAGCTAGGGACCAGTGCTGAAAGGCCCAACGCAGCAGGCTTTCTTCCTTATGCCTCCCAGCACTGGATCACGGCAAGTAGGCCTAGGGGAGGATGGACTTTTCCTGACCTTTGCAGATCTGGACCGTGGCTGTGCGGTGCATGAGAGAAGGGACCAGTGGCATAGTAATGTAGCCATGGGCCCTAATGCAAGAACATGATGCTGGTCAGTAAAGCGCAGCCATAATCTGGGTGCATTGGTCCCAGAACATCCATGATCCCGGGTGCACTGTACCTGCTGCACCACTGACAGCTATATCCCTGAGAGAGGCCCCCAAAGAGCCTCACAGTCATAGTCCAGCTCTGCTAAGCACGTGGACTGGTGCCTCCTCCCCTTTGTGTCCAATCAGGGTGGACTTTAATGCCAATTAGAGGGGGACCTCTCCCATGCCTCACTGATTTGGAACATGGCTGCAATACTCATATAAGAGAGACAAGTAGCACAGCAATGGTGCCATGAGTGCTGGTGCAAAGTGAAAGCACCTCCTCACTCTTGCCCACTAGCTGCACAGTAAAATAAAGCCATAATTTGCGAACATTGAGCACGTAATACCCCTGGGCCCAGTGCCACTGCAACCTCTACACTACTGATGGTGATGCCGCTAGCCAATGGCTATGCCAGGGCAGAAAGGGAATGAGTTAGCCCCTCAAATTGCATGCAACGTGAAATCACAGGAATTGGCATCACAGGACATGGACCTTGACATCGACGTATGCACAGAGCCATGGAGCAGACCTGTGAGACAGTTTAAATGGGCCCTCGGGGAGGGGCCACATGAGGTGCCCTTCCCCACCTCCTGGGTTTCTAATCCAAGAGGATGAGAGAAGAGAGCCCACTAACCAGTGAACCTCTCAGAAACATAGGCACCACAGCAAGGTGCAGGGGAGAGATGCCCTCTTCATGCCCTGGCAATGCTACAACATGGCTACGAGGCATAGGGTCGGGACCTCCACTACTATCCTAGGCCTTGCAACCATGTTCTACTGCTGTGCGGCCCCAGAAAGGGATCCAGGATAGGGGAACCCTCTACCATTGACCTCACAACAATAGTGTAGCACTGCAAGACGCAGGGATGTTCCCTTCCATGGACCACCTCACCCTGACCCGCAGCTGTGAGACTCATGGGATTGTTGTCCCATCCTCTAGCCACCCAGCCATGATGTAGTGTTGCAAAGCCCCTGGGATGTGGCCTCACTGCCCAGGACTTCACATCCATTGTCTGGTGCTGCAAGACCTCAAGAAGGAGAGTCCTCTTCCCCGGGCTTCACAGCCATGGTCCCCAGTCATAGCTGCAAGCGCCAAGTAGGGACTTCACAGGAGAATGTATGCCTTTGGAGAAACACTGCACGTGTGGAGACACATTTTGAGTGCAGATACTTGGAAAAATGTTTATTGGGGAGCAGAGGAACCAAGAGTCACTTAGCAGATTGTGTGGGTTTCATTCTAAATCTCCCCTCTAAAACAGGTCATGTTAAAAGATAACTCAGCTGGAGATTAAGGGCTCTATGTACAATGAAATGGCAGAGGGAGGCGTTAGCCTTCCTGGCTTAACGCCTCTCTCCGCCACTTCTGAAACGCAAGGCTGCACCATATTTACAAGAATGTGGTATAGCCTTGCATTTCTCCCTGTGGTGGCACTAAGTTTAGTAACATAGCGCCAATGCAGGCACCCTTGCACCATAGTTCAAGGGTGTCTGCGTGCAGGGGAGGATTGTTTATGTGTAGGAAGGAGACCCTTCCTGCACATAAACAATCCTAAAATGCCATTCTGTCACTTTCATGTGTGCTGCTTTATGCAGCCCACATAAAAGTGACAAAATGCATTTTTTTAGTTTGTGTATGTACAGAAAGGGACACTTTTCTGTACATGAACAAAACATGGTATTCTGCTTGTTCCATGTGTGCTGCACACTGCAGCACACCCCGAAAAAGTAAAATGAGTAGAAATATTGCATCTCTCCCTGTTTCGCCAACTTAAGAACCATTTTTTACCTGGTCTTAATTTTGGTGATGCCTCTATGTATGCCACTCTTGTCCATAGGGGGCAGTGTCAAAATAAATGGGTGCTGCGGTGGAACGCCCACCGCAACACCCACTGCCTACCCCTTTCATGCTAACCATAGCGAGCGGGAAAGGGGGCCTAATCAGCAAGGTAGCATCAAGCCATGTTAAGTGGCTTAACGCTGATTGTAAATAAGACGCAGCCCCTATCGACACCACAACATCAGTATAGGTGACATTGTGGTGGTGATAGAGGTTGTTACATACGCCCCTGAGTTTCTAGAGTGTGATTACTCTTTATGATGTGTTTGAGTTCTAATCCTTTTAACACCTATTGGAGTAAGCCTTGACTGCTCACAATTGCAAATTTCGAGCGACAAGTTTAGAAAAGTCTCAATATTTAATCAGTATCTACAAAGCATACTGTCCAGTAAGTACCCACTGCCAGAGGACCTGGTCTAACCAGAAAGTTTTAACTAAAGAACTAGGATGTTTGGCATCTAATCACCATGTTTTAAAGCTGAACATGGCCCGAAAGAGAGTGTCAATTTCCTTGGAGAGGCAGCCCCTAACCTTTTCCATCAGACTCACTGACAGCCCAGTGTAGTCTAGTGAACTAGTTGGAGAAATGGAACTAGGAGGCGCTTTTTTCAATCCTTGCCTCCCATTTGGCCACATTGTGTGCTCTTGGGCAATAACTTTTCTGAATTTATTGCCAGGGCCACTGGGATTATGCGATTGATTGGCTGCTACATTTTCTCATAATTATAGATTTACCATCTAATCCATCATCTGCGGCTTAATCTGCAGGTTTTAGTAAAAAGACAAATTGTTTCTAGCTCAAATGGTTCAAAGGATCCTATTAACACAACAACACGTGTTGCCTTGCAGCAGAAGATCCTTTGAAAATATGGACTGGTTACCTTTCAATGTCTTATTACTAAAATTGAATGTTAAACTGGTACTTATTAAGTGCAACCAATGCCCAGGCAGTGTTCAGTGAAAAAAATCACCAAATATTGAAATAATAATATCACGAAATGTGCTGAATTACGCCGCATAATATGCCATTTTTGGTGCATGATTTACTCTTCCCTCCCACACTATTTGACCCTACTCTACCATATTATTCCAATGGCCCTTCTTCTTACTCTGCTGCTCCCTTTTTGGCAAGATTGGGAGTACATTGATTCAATGTGAAAACTGGTAGTCACCAAGATTTTTAAAAATGTACTGAATAATTCCTGAGAGAAGGGAGGTGCCCAGTCATAAGTACTAGTCATCTAAATGCAGTACAGTGGTAACTATATAGTCTTTTCAACAAGTAGCAATGTACTGCCGTCCTGGGATTACTAATTTAACAAACTGTTTGATCTTGGGCATATAACACAATCCGTGTGCCTCATCCACTGATCTGACAATACAGCAGCACTTTGAAAAAGGATTAATGTGAGAAATAGCCACCAAAGGGGTACTTCCTGGCTCTGGCACAGCTTGAGGTCCAGTGCGACCACACGTCCATAAAGAGCTGAGCTTTCATGTAGCATCTGCCTGCCACCCTCTGTCTAACCAGAATGTGGCATTCTGGCTGGAGCTGCTGACTTTATCTGGGGAACCAGGTTCCAGTCTTGGCATCAGCTCAAGATCCTATGATTCTGGGCAAATCACTTAGTCTCCGTGTGCATAAGAAAAGAAAAGAATGTTTCCTTGTATAATGTAACTGGTTCTCATGTTAAGCACTCCAATACCTTCAGGTCGCGTTTGTGCTATACAAAATTTCCAAAAATGCTTTTCATCCCTCATTCAAGGCTGTTTGCATCTAGGGTTGCCACCTGGCTGGTTTTCTGTCCTGTTCTGTTCTGTTTCATGTCCCGGCTGGTACCAAATCACCTAAAACTGTTATTTTTAGGCCTTATCTGTACTTATTCAAAACTTCAAATATAAACAGAAAACACATTTAATCATGCTCTAGAGCCGCACCCATCCCTGAGTAATAATTCAGGTCAACAAAGACAGAAACGACTTGTTATAAATAATAGAGTTGCTTATGCTTAAAGTGGTAGTTATTAGTTTGTCCCGGCCTTTGCAAACTCCTAAAACAGCAACAAATGGCTTGGATTTTTCTCCTGCGAGGTGACAACCCTATTTGCATCCCAATACTTGAAGCTGATCCTGAAACTGCATGGTGCAGGGCCCCTCCTGTGCAGCAACGGTTCTCCCAGACACTGACAAGCATCTCTTCAAAAGCTAATTACGGCTGGAGTAGTGAGAGCTGCTTGTGGTACCAAAGGGACTTCCCCTGTTCCTGGCAGCGCACCACATGCCTGCGAGGCAGGGCTGGACAGGGATCGCAAATCAGCCCTGGCAATTAAGTTCGACCAGCCTCCGGGGGGAGGGGAGGGTGCTGGCCAAAACTCCGCTGCTGCTTGGGCTTTTGTTATAAGGGGCTGATTACAAAACCAGTCCCCACTAACAAAAATGACCCCCCCCCCCGTCCAAAACCAGCCCCCACCATTCCGGTACAATGGGAAAATGCCGGTGCCCGCTATGGCCAGTCCGGCCCAGCTTCGGGGCCATGAGACAAGTGCCCCTCCCCATGGCCTAGCAGCGTTGGAGCATAGGTGCAAGGCCCCCATATTGGTGGACTGAGCGCAGGGCCCTGGGCCGTTGCCCATGCCTATCGCTATCGCTGAGCAGATGATATTTGTCATAAAAGGTTGAGCATTGTAGCTCTGTCACACTTTTATTTTGTATTTATATGGTTGAGTGTTAAGTTCTAGACAGCTCTAAGCACTGGCTTTGTTTTAACATTGGCAGGTACCTTGTCAACTGTTCATTTCCACTTAAACATAGTGTATTACTTAGTGAACATTCAGGATTCAACCTCGAATTGAACAAACCATGTAGTCATCACTAACCCTCTACAAATAAATCACACCCTTTTCTTAAGTTCAGAGGTTTTTATGCCAAGTTTGTGTCACAGTGGTTCTTTGGGCCTGGGAGATACCAGCCCTTCTCTACAGCCCAGGTCTGCATCCTTTTATTTTGACCCCATTACGGACTCTTACCTCCGTTCTCGTAAACAGGAAGGTCCTGTGTCGTTCCGGGTGCATCTGCAAAGTTCGCTGGGGTAAGGCCACTGGGACCCTCCATCGTATTGCCTCTGAGAGCCCTGGTACTTCACCTTTCCTGTCCTGATCTCTCTGAACACTGAAGGTTCTGATGTGATACTAGTTGCTATGGCCAGGGTTCTGAGTTGTGACATCACACAGACGATGCCTCAAGCCCTGGTCGCTGTGTACATTTGAAGCCATGGCTTCCCTTGAACATTCTGAACATTGGACCCAATACCCAGAACCACATTTCCACTCTATAAGCAGCGACATTACATTTATATTATAGTGTCACAGTCTTTAAAATTATGAATTGTTTTATCATATTAAACATTGCATTTTGAGAAATATCATGGTGCCACGCTGGGCCAATGGGGATAGTTCCTTTGCTCTCTCACCTCGTTTTTAACCATGTAAATCAGACAGTAACAGTTAGAGGTGCATGGTGTAGGCATAATGGTGCCTCGCTGTCTTTTTTTACTTATGAAAGAAAATTAAATCAATCATTCATTCATTCATTCCAAGGGTCATTTGGTGCCCGAATAACTAATTCATTGTACTTTTGTGAATGTATGGAATATTTATGTGCCATGTAGAGGGTGGCAAATTGCTTGACTCATTCCCAGAATTCCTAACCATGCATACAAGTTGGCAAAAAGCTATTGAACATTTTCATAGAAATGCTTGACAGTCACACACACTACTTGAGTATATCTATGCTCTCTTGCACAATGCTTGTGGTGGGACTGCAATATACATTTATCTCAGCCAAAGAGCAGGTACGAAATAGACACCATCAGTGCAAGAGCCCTTCGGAAATAACCATTTACAGCATGAATACAACCACTGCAAGCTTCAGTCACTCACAGAATATATGTAGCTTGGGCATCAGTAATGTGTGAGGCCCTCTTCCACAGACCAGGCACAACTCAACATCAAGCACCAAACAAAGAACATGTCCAGCCCAACAGAATCAGAGCAAGCTTCCTTCCCTTACAAAACATGACATAACATGCCCTATTATGGGTATCAGTAGAGCCAGCCTTCCTCACACAAAGAATGAATCAGTGGGTCAAGCATGTATGTATGACAGAACTGGTAACACAAGGAAAGCAATAGTGCAAGCTTCCCTCATTATCATATAAGTTGCAGTGTGGATACCTACAGTGTAGTCCTCACTGCATCAAGGAGCAAGTCCAGCATGGCCATCATCAGTGCAAGCGTCTCCCTTTCAAAGAATAAGCACAGCAAGGGCATGACACCTTCAACCTTCCTATGATGAAGGTACATGCACAGCATTGACATCACCAATGGAAGCATCATATCCTCACAGAATATGCATAGAATTAGCACCAGGGGAGCAAGCTGCCCTCCTTTACAGAAGGGTGGAGCACAGGCGTCAGCAGTGCAGGCTTTGCTTGCTACAACTACAGGGACTCCATGGAGGTAAGCGGGGCACAAGTTCCTCCCTCTCTGACCATGTTTTACATCTTCCCACACTAAGCACCTCAAGGGCATCAACTGAGCAAGACTCCCTCACTATGACAAAAGGTACACCTTGGGCATCAACATTGCAGTGTTCACCTCATGATAGAGTGGGCCCAGGATGTCAATCAGAAATGTGTGTTTCCCTCTGTTAAAGAACATGTGTGACATTAGCGTCAGCAGTGCAAACTTCCTCTGATAATAGAGCATGTCCTGCATGGACATCACCACTGCAAGCTTCCCTTGATAATTGAACATATGCTGCATGGACATCACCAGTGCAAGCTTCCCTTGATAATTGAACATATGCAGCATGAGCAACACCAATGCAAGCTTCCCTCCCTCACAGACTATGTATAGCATGGTCTTCAAAAGTGTGAGTTGTCCTCCCGCAGAGAACAGACATAACAAATGAGTAGAAGTGCATGCTTTACCCCCCACAGAGCAGATGCGCTATGGGAATCAGTAAGGCAAGCTTCCCTAATACAAAGAACAATTTCTTCTTGGACATCAGAAGCGCTAGCTTTACTCTCTGACATAACAGGTAATGCATGGACACCAATAGTGCAAGCTTCCCACACTAATGCAAAAGGTATATCACAAAGATTAACAGGGTAAGATTCACTCCCTCAGAGTGCTAGAATGGACATGTGTGATGCAAGATTCCTTTTCTCACAGAACAGGATTCATATAGACATCAGAAGTGCACATTTCCTTGTGCTCAGAGAGGGACAGCATGGCAGCAGGAGTGGCAGCAACATTCCCTCACATAACAGGTGCAGCATTGACATTAGATATGTCAGGTTCCTCTATTACCAAAACAGGTACACAAGGGACATTAGTAGTGAGCATCTAGTGGTATCTAGTGATCTTTCTGCCCCCCCGGGGGGGGCAGATTGGGGGCTACAACCCCCATCTGCACCACAGGGGGGCAGGAAGACTCTAATTGTGCAGGGGGTGGGGGCAATGGCATTCCCATATTGGGCAGCCCCCACCCCTAATTTATGGGTTAAAAAATCCCTGGTTCTAGTGGGCTTTCTGCCCCCCCTGATGCTTATTTGAGCTGGAGCCCCCATCTGCCCCCGGGGGGGGGCAAAAAGACTGAATTAAACTTAATATTTATGGGGGAGCAAAGACTCTTGCCAAAGGGGCCGATCCCCCCAACCTGGTGCCTAGTGGATGGATCCCTTCTTCCGTCTTTCTACGTGCTCAGGGGGCTGAGATAGCCCCCTGAGCACATAGAAAGTTAACTGAAATGAGCCTCAATGCTCATTTTAGTTTCTGTTTCTGTACAAGAAGTCAGCACGACGTGCACTCTGATCTTCATTTCACAGAAACAACACAGACAGCCTCGGGAGCTGAGGAAGCCCTTCCCCAGCTCCCGAGGTGTCAGGGGGGAAAAGGAAATCCCTCTGGTGCCCTCACCAGAGGGATTTCCCGTGTCATGTGCGAGGACAGCCGGAAGCCGTCCTGCGCACACAAGCACCGTGGCGCAGGATGTCTCCCGGCCGGCGGTTAAGGGAACCAGTGTGAATAAAAGCTCCAAGATGGTTTCCAAAATTTCCATTGCAAGATAAGGTATGTGCAAAAAAGATGTGAAAGGAAATAAAACAGTTGAAAATAGTTTGTCTTCTAACAAAAGCTTCACCCTAGTCACTGAGAAACGCCAGAAATGACCAGAATACAATCATAAGTAGGCTAAAAGGGTTTAATGTCATGTGTAAGGAGCAATGGCTACAGCACCCCTATCATCGTTCTCTGAAGCCTTTAAATATTCTGACGCTAAAAATTAGTAGACAAGTACATGGATCCAGAGTGCATTTCATTTTGTAAATTAGCATAATGCAAATTTAATTAACCGATTTGAGATGCATCTCTTCTCATTTAATTTCTCCTAATTTTGAACAATTAAAAAATGCCCACTAAGTGGTCCATTTCTTTGGGTCTCATAGTGCTGGACTCCCCATGGGAGAGAGGTCAGGCCTCCCGGGTTGTGTCCGGTCAGTATATTACCATAGTATTGTCAGGTATAAAACAGATCGTAAAAGCAAAAAATCTCCATACAGCTTCTAGACCTATAACAATATAGACCAAAATATCCGTGCCTCATCAGCTAAGTAAAATCTCTCAGTTTGGAAGTGCACAAAATATAAAAACAAATGCTGGAAGCAGAGGTCCTCAAATTGAGATGAGGCTTCCCTGGTGGACCTCAGTTTAAAATAGGGGGTATCAGCCTGAGCAATGGCTGGGATTAATTCAAACATTCTATCCTTCCCATTTTTAGCTACTTTAGTGAGTTGCCCTAAGAGGGACCGGTATCCCCAGACGTGGGTCCTGTGCTCACTTTGTTAATGGAACCAAGCTATACCTGGCTGATGATCCCTAACTACGGCGGCACCTGTCCTGGGTTGCTTGTGTTCCGGTTCAGGGAGGACATGGCCTGGTAGATTGGGCTGGTCTGTTCCTATTGGAGCAGGGTCAAGCCTGATTTGCATATGGCTGGGTCCAAACTGAGGTAGCAAGTTGTGAAAATAATGGAGTGGGATGCAGCCTGCGGAATTACCAGTTGATGTGATTAATTCAGGCATTCCATCCATCAATGTTTGTAGACTTTTTGTAGAGAGCAAAATACAGCTACAATTTGGGAGCATGGGACCCATAACCCCGCGAGGCCCAACTCCCACTGCGCTTACTGCACTATTGATATCTCTGCCTTTCCGAGGCACCTCTTGCCCTGGGCTTTGCAGCTATGGACCAGTGCTGAAAGGCCCAACGCAGCAGGCTTTCTTCCTTATGCCTCCCAGCACTGGATCACGGCAAGTAGGCCTAGGGGAAGATGCACTTTTCCTGACCTTTACAGATCTGGACCATGGCTGTGCGGTGCATGTGAGAAGGGACCAGTGGCATAGTTATGTAGCCATGGGCCCTAATGCAAGAAAATGATGCTGGTCAGTAAAGCGCAGCCATAATCTGGGTGATTTGGTCCCAGAACATCAATGCACCACTGACAGCTATACCCTGAGAGAGGCCCCCAAAGAGCCTCACAGCCATAGTCCAGCTATTATAAGCACGTGGACTGGTGCCTTCTCCCCTTTGTGTCCAATCAGGGTGGACTTTAATGCCCATTAGAGGGAGGACCTCTCCCATGCCTCACTGATTTGGAACATGGCTGCAATACTCATATAAGAGAGACAAGTTATGTATGTTATGTTAGGGATTTGTTAAAGCGCAACACAGCTGCCCCAGCCATTCTGGGATGGGTCCAAGATGTTATTTTGGACCATGTGATGGGACAAAACTTTATTCACATGTGCTTCTGCAAGTTTGGACGCCCATGGAAGCAGTGAAATAGGTCTGAAGTTTTCCAGCTTTGTGGGGTCTAACATATGCTTTTTGATGATAGGGGAGACCCATGCTTGCTTCCAGCAGGTAGGGACCACAGCCGAGGAAAAGGAGAGATTAAGTAGAGTGGCCAGGGGAGGGAGATAAAAGTCTAAAGATTCAAGAAATTTGGCCGGTCTCATGGGATCTGTAGGGGAGCCGGACTTAACCTTTCTGCATAGTTTGGCTAGGTCGTCATGGGATATTTCAGGTATAGGTGACAGCCTAGAATTCTCTGCAGAAGGATTAGGGGGGTTAAAGAGCTCAGGAAAGTCCTGTGGGAAGGCGTTGTAAATTTTCTTCACTTTATCTATGAAGAAAGTGGCGAGGTCCTCACACTGTTGTGAAGAGGTGATACCGGATACTGGGTTGCAACTGTTTTGGAGTTTTTGCACTAATTTAAAAATAGTTTTAGTAGGATTGGTGCTAGAATTAATGTCCTTAGCATAGAAGGATGCACGCGCAGTACGTATAGCTTTGTGGTAGAGTCTTGACTTTGAGAGGTAGAGAGCTTTATCACTGTCTTTGTACTCCTTTCTCCAGCGGCGTTCAGCTATTTTACACTCTTTCCGCATGGTTTTAAGAGTTTCTTTGTACCATGGGTTAGAGGGGGAACTACGGGCTTTGGTCCATTTAGCTGGAATTAGGGTGTCAAGCCCTTTGGTAATCCGGTCCTGGAAGGCAGCATAGGACGTGTTAATGTCACTATTCGTAGCAATGGGATGGAATTCTCCTAAATTGGTGATAAGATCACCAGGTAGAAGTTTATGCCATGGCCTCTTGAAACAGGAACTAGGCGTATTTTTAATGGGCGGTTCTCTAGCCTTCATGGTAAGTCTGATGAGAAAGTGGTCAGTCCAACCCATGGGTTTGGGTAGGTCGGCCGTGGCCTCTGGGATGTTGGTAAAGACAGGATCTAATAAGTGGCCGGCGGAGTCAGTGGTGGTATGAATAAGAGAATTTAACTGTAGGGCTGTAATATCCGCCAAAAGATTTTTGATGGTGGGGTCAGAGGTGGAATCAAAGTGGAGGTTAAGATCTCCCAGTATAGTGAAGTTGGCTGAAGACACTAAAAGGGCGTGAGCCGCATCTAAAAGTTCTTCAATGAACTTAGAGGTGGGACCTGGGGGACGATAGATGTAAAGCCCAGAGAGGGCGAACTGAGGGCTTGTAGTGATCTTAAAACGTGCGCTTTCGCATCCCCAGATATCTTCCTTCGTGAAAGAGCAGGTGTATGCCGTTCTATATATAACAGCTATACCGCCAAGTAGCACAGCAATGGTGCTATGAGTGCTGGTGCAAAGTGAAAGCACCTCCTCACTCTTGCCCACTGGCTGCACAGTAAAATAAAGCCATAATTTGCGAACATTGAGCACGTAATACCCCTGGGCCCAGTGCCACTGCAACCGCTACACTACTGATGGTGATGCCGCTAGCCAATGGCTATGCCAGGGCAGAAAGTGAATGAGTTAGCCCCTCTAATTGCATGCAACGTGAAATCACAGGAATTGGAATCACAGGGCATGGACCTTGACATCGACGTATGCACAGAGCCATGGTGCAGACCTGTGAGACAGTTTAAATGGGCCCTAGGGGAGAGGCCACATGAGGTGCCCTTCCCCACCTCCAAGAGGATTAGGGAAGAGAGCCCACTAACCTGTGAACCTCTCAGAAACATAGGCATCACAGCAAGGTGCAGGGGAGAGATGCCCTCTTCATGCCCTGGCAATGCTACAACATGGCTATGAGGCATAGGGTCGGGACCTCCACTCTCCTAGGCCTTGCAACCATGTTCTACTGCTGTGCGGCCCTAGAAAGGGATCCAGGATAGGGGAACCCTCTACCATTGGCCTCACAACAATAGTGTAGCACTGCAAGACTCAGGGATGTTCCCTTCCATGGACCACCTCACCCTGACCCGCAGCTGTGAGACTCATGGGATTGTTGTCCCATCCTCTAGCCACACAGCCATGATGTAGTGCTGCAAAGCCCCTGGGATGTGGCCCCACTGCCCAGGACTTCACATCCATTGTCTGGTGCTGCAAGACCTCGAGAAGGAGAGTCCTCTTCCCCGGGCTTCACAGCCATGGTCCCAAGTCATAGCTGCAAGCACCAAGTAGGGACTTCACAGGAGAATGTATGACTTTGGAGAAACACTGCACATGTGGAGACACATTTTGAGTGCAGATACTTGGAAAAATGTTTATTGGGGAGCAGAGGAACCAAGAGTCACTTAGCAGATTGTGTGGGTTTCATTCTAAATCTCCCCTCTAAAACAGGTCATGTTAAAAGATAACTCAGCTGGAGATTAAGGTCTATATGTACAATGAAATGGCAGAGGGAGGCGTTAGCCTTCCTGGCTTAGCTCCTCTCTCTGCCACTTCTGAAACGCAAGGCTGCACCATATTTGCAAGAATATGGTACAGCCTTGCATTTCCCTCTGTGGTGGCACTAAGTTTAGTAACTTAGCGCCAATGCAGGCACCCTTGCACCATAGTTCAAGGGTGTCTGCATGCAGGGGAGGATTGTTTATGAGGAGGAAGGAGACCCTTCCTGCACATAAACAATCCTAAAATGCCATTCTGTCACCTTCATGTGTGCTGCTTTATGCAGCACACATGAAAGTGACAAAATGCGTTTTTTTAGTTTGTTTATGTACAGAAAGGGACACATTCCTGTACATAAACAAACCATGGTATTTTGCTTGTTCCGTGTGTGCTGCACACTGCAGCACACACGGAAAAAGTAAAATGAGTAGAAATACTGCATCTCTCCCTGTTTCGCCAACTTAAGAACCATTTTTTACCTGGTCTTATTTTTGGTGATGCCTCTATGTATGCCACCCTTGTCCCTAGGGGGCAGTGTCAAAATAACCGCAACACCCACTGCCTACCCCTTTCATGCTAACCATAGCGAGCAGGAAAGGGGGCCTTATCAGCAAGGTAGCATCAAGCCATGTTAAGTGGCTTAACGCTGATTGTAAATAAGACGCAACCCTTATCGACACCACAACATCAATATAGGTGACGTTGTGGTGGTGATAGAGGTTGTTACATATGCCCCTGAGTTTCTAGAGTGTGATTACTCTTTATGATATGTTTGAGTTCTAATCCTTTTACCACCTACTGGAGTAAGCCTTGACTGCTCACAATTGCAAATTTCGAGCGACAAGTTTAGAAAAGTCACAATATTAAATCCGTATCTACAAAGCATACTGTCCAGTAAGTACCCACTGCCACAGGACCTGGTCTAACCAGAAAGTTTTAACCAAAGAACTAGGATGTTTGGCATCTAATCACCATGTTTTAAAGCTGAACACGGCCGGAAAGAGAGTGGCAATTTCCTTGGAGAGGCAGCCCCTAACCTTTTCCATCAGACTCACTGACAGCCCAGTGTAGTCTAGTGGACTAGTTGGAGAAATGGAACTAGGAGGCGCTTTTTTCAATCCTTGCCTCCCATTTGGCCACATTGTGTGCTCTTGGGCAATAACTTTTCTGAATTTATTGCCAGGGCCACTGGGATGATGCGATTGATTGGCTGCTGCATTTTCTCATAATTATAGATTTACCACCTAATCCATCATCTGCTGCTTAATCTGCAGGTTTTAATAAAAAACAAATTGTTTCTAGCTCAAAAGGTTCAAAGGTTCCTATTAACACAACAACACGTGTTGCCTTGCAGCAGAATATCCTTTAAAAATATGGACTGGTTACCTTTCAATGTCTTATTACTAAAATTGAATGTTAAACTGGTACTTATTAAGTGCAACCAATGCCCATTCAGTGTTCAGTGAAAAAAAATCACCAAATATTGAAATAATAATATCATAAAATGTGCTGAATTACGCCGCATAATATGCCATTTTTGGTGCATGATTTACCCTACTCTACCATATTATTCCAATGGCCCTTCTTCTTACTCTGCTGCTCCCTTTTTGTCAAGATTGGGAGTACATTGATTCAATGTGAAAACTGGTAGTCACCGAGATTTTTAAAAATGTACTGAATAATTCCTGAGAGAAGGGAGATGCCCAGTCATAAGTACTAGTCATCTAAATGCAGTACAGTGGTAACTATATAGTCTTTTCAACAAGTAGCATTGTACTGCCGTCCTGGGTCTACTAATTTAACAAACTGTTTGATCTTGGGCATATAACACAATCCGTGTGCCCCATCCACTGATCTGACAATACAGCAGCACTTTGAAACAGGATTAATGTGAGAAATAGCCACCAAAGGGGTACTCCCTGGCTCTGGCACAGCTTGAGGTCCAGTTATAACCACACGTCCATAAAGAGCTGAGCTTTCATGTAGCATCTGCCTGCCACCCTCTGTCTAACCAGAATGAGGCGTTCTGGCTGGAGCTGCCGACTTTATCTGGGGAACCAGGTTCCAGTCTTGGCATCAGCTCAAGATCCTACGATTCTGGGCAAATCACTTAGTCTCTGTGTGCATAAGAAAAGAAAATAATGTGTCCTTGTATAATGTATCTGGTTCTCATGTTAAGTACTCCAATACCTTCAGGTCGCGTTTGTGCTATACAAAATTTCAAAAAATGCTTTTCATCCCTCATTCAAGGCTGTTTGCATCTAGGGTTGCCACCTGGCTGGCTTTCTGTCCTGTTCTGTTCTGTTTAATGTCCCGGCTGGTACCAAATCACCTAAAACTGTTATTTTTAGGCCTTATCTGTACATATTCAAAACTTCAAATATAAACAAAAAAAAATGTAACCATGCTCTAGAGCTACACCCATCCCTGAGTAATAATTCAGGTCAACAAAGACAGAAACGACTTGTTATAAATAATACAGATGCTTATGCTTAAAGTGGTAGGTATTAGTTTGTCCCGGCCTTTGCAAACTCCTAAAACAGCAAAGAATGGCTTGGATTTTTCTCCTACGAGGTGACAACCCTATTTGCATCCCAATATTTGAAGCTGATCCTGAAACTGCATGGTGCAGGGCCCCTCCTGTGCAGCAACGGCCCCTCCCAGACACTGAATAGCATCTCTTCCAAAGCTCATTAGGGCTGAAGTAGTGAGAGCTGCTTGTCGTACCGAAGGGCCTTCCCCTGTTCCTGGCAGCACACCACATGCCTGCGAGGTAGGGCTGGACAGGGATCCCAAATCAGCCCTACCAATTAAGTTCGACCAGCCTCCAGGGGGAGGGGAGGTTGCTAGCCGAAACTCTGCTGCTGCTTGAGCTTTTGTTGACCCCCCCGTCCAAAACCGGCCCCCACCATTCCGGTACAATGGGAAAATGCTGGTACCCGCTACGGCCAGTCCGGCCCAGCTTCTGGGCCAGGAAACAAGCGCCCCTCCCCATGGACTAGCAGGGTTGGAGCATAGGTGCAAGGCCCCCATATGGGTGGACTGAGTGCAGGGCCCTGGGCCGTTGTCCATGCCTATCGCCATCCCTGAGCAGATGGTATTTGTCATAAAAGGTTTTGCATTGTAGCTCTGTCACACTTTTATTTTGTATTTATATGGTTGAGTGTTAAGTTCTAGACAGCTCTAAGCATGGGCTTTGTTTTAACATTGGCAGGTTGCTTGTCAACTATTAATTTCCATTTAAACATAGTGTATTACTTGGTGAACATTCAAGATTCAACCTCGACTTGAACAAACCATGTAGTCATCACTCACCCTCTACAAATAAATCACACCCTTTTCTTAAGTTCAGAGGTTTTTATGCCAAGTTTGTGTCATAATGGTTCTTTGGGCCTGGGAGATACCAGCCCTTCTCTACAGCCCAGGTCTGCATCCTTTTATTTTGACCCCATTCCGGACTCGTACCTCCGTTCTCGTAAACAGGAAGGTCCTGTGTCGTTCCGGGTGCATCTGCAAAGTTCGCTGGGGTAAGGCCACTGGGACCCTCCATCGTATTGCCTCTGAGAGCCCTGGTACTTCACCTTTCCTGTCCTGATCTCTCTGAACACTGAAGGTTCTGATGTGATACTAGTTGCTATGGCCAGGGTTCTGAGTTGTAACATCACACAGACGATGCCTCAAGCCCTGGTCGCTGTGTGCATTTGAAGACATGGCTACCCTTGAACATTCTGAACATTGGGACCTAATTCCCAGAACCACATTTCCACTCTATAAGCAGCGACATTACATTTATATTATAGTGTCACAGTCTTTAAAATTATGAATTGTATTATCATATTAAATATTGCATTTTGAGAAATATCATGGTGCCACGCTGGGCCAAAGGGGATAGTTCCTTTGCTCTCACACCTCGTTTTTAACCATGTAAATCAGACAGTAACAGTTAGAGGTGCATGGTGTTGGCATAATGGTGCCTCTCTGTCTTTATTTACTTATGAAAGAAAATTAAATCATTCATTCATTAATTCATTCCAAGGGTCATTTGGTGCCCGATTAACTAATTCATTGTACTTTTGTGAATGTATGGAATATTTATGTGCCATGTAGAGGGTGGTAAATTGCTTGACTCATTCCCAGAATTCCTAACCATGCATACAAGTTGGCAAAAAGCTATTGAACATTTTCATAGAAATGCTTGACAGTCACACACACTACTTGAGTATATCTATGCTCTCTTGCACAATGCTTGTGGTGGGGCTGCAATATACATTTATCTCAGCCAAAGAGCAGGTACGAAATATACACCATCAATGCAAATGCCCTTTGGAAATAACCATTTACAGCATGGATATAACCACTGCAAGCTTCAGTCACTCACAGAATATATGTAGCTTGGGCATCAGTAATGTGTGAGGCCCTCTTCCACAGACCAGGCTCAACTCAACATCAAGCACCAAACAAAGAACATGTCCAGCACAACAGAATCAGAGCAAGCTTCCATCCCTTACAAAATATGACATAACATGCCCTATTATGGGTATCAGTAGAGCCAACCTTTCTCACACAAATAATGAATCAGTGGGTCAAGCATGTGTGAAAGACAGAACTGGTAACACAAGGAAAGCAATAGTGCAAGCTTCCCTCATTATCATATAGGTTGCAGTGTGGATACCTACAGTGTAGTCCTCACTGCATCAAGGAGCAAGTCCAGCATGGCCATCATCAGTGCAAGCGTCTCCCTTTCAAAGAATAAGCACAGCAAGGGCATGACACCTTCTACCTTCCTATGATGAAGGAACATGCACAGCATTGACATCACCAATGAAAGCTTCATACACTCACAGAATATGCATAGAATTAGCACCAGGGGAGCAAGCTGCCCTCCTTTACAGAAGGGTGGAGCACTGGCGTCAGCAGTGCAAGCTTCCCTTGATAATTGAACATAAGCTGCCTGGACATCACCAGTGGAAGCTTGCCTTGATAACTGAACATATCCTGCCTGGACATCACCAGTGGAAGCTTCCCTTGATAATTAAACATATGCTGCCTGGACATCACCAGTGGAAGCTTGCCTTGATAACTGAACATATCCTGCCTGGACATCACCAGTGGAAGCTTCCCTTGATAATTAAACATATGCTGCCTGGACATCACCAGTGGAAGCTTGCCTTGAAAACTGAACATATGCAGCATGAGCAACACCAATGCAAGCTTCCCTCCCTCACAGACTATGTATAGCATGGTCTTCAAAAGTGTGAGTGTTCCTCCCGCAGAGAACAGACATAACAAATGAATAGAAGTGCATGCTTTACCCCCCACAGAGCAGATGCGCTATGGGAATCAGTAATGCAAGCTTCCCTAATACAAAGAACAAGTTCTTCTTGGACATCAGAAGCACAAGCTTTACTCCCTGACATAACAGGTAATGCATGGACACCAATAGTGCAAGCTTCCCACACTAATGCAAAAGGTATATCACAAACATTAACAGGGTAAGATTCACTCCCTCGGAGTGCTAGAATGGACATGTGTGATGCAAGATTCCTTTTCTCACAGAACCTGATTCTTATAGACATCAGAAGTGCACATTTTCTCCTGCTCAGAGAAGTACAGCATGACAGCAGGAGTGGCAGCGTCATTCCCTCACAGAACAGGATTCATATAGACATCAGAAGTGCACATTTCCTCGTTCTCAGAGAAGTACAGCATGGCAGCAGGAGTGGCAGCAACATTCCCTCTCATAACAGGTGCAGCATTGACATTAGATATGTAAGGTTCCTCCATTACCAAAACAGGTACACAAGCGACATTAGTAGTGAGCATCTAGTGATCTTTCTGCCCCCCGGGGGCAGATTGTGGGCTACTACCCCCATTTGCACCAAGGGGGGCAGAAAGACTCTAATTGTGCAGGGGGTGGGGGCAATGGCATTCCCATATTGGGCAGCCCCCACCCCCAATTTTATGGGTTAAAAAAATCTCTGGTTCTAGTGGGCTTTCTGCCCCCCCCCCCCCCGGATGCTGATTAGAGCTGGAGCCCCCAGCAAAAAGGGGGGCAAAAAGACTGAATTAAGCCTAATATTTATGGGGGAGTAAAGACTCTTGCCAAAGGGGCCCCTCCCCCCTACCTGGTGCCTAGTGGATGGATCCCTTCTCCCGTCTTTCTACGTGCTCAGGCGGCTGAGATAGCCCCCTGAGCACATTGAAAGTTAACTGAAATGAGCCTCAATGCTCATTTTAGTTTCTGTTTCTGTACAAGAAGTCAGCACGACGTGCACTCTGATCTTCATTTCACAGAAACAACACAGACAGCCTCGGGAGCTGAGGAAGTCCTTCCCCAGCTCCAGAGGCTGTCAGGGGGGAAAAGGAAATCCCTCTGGTGCCCGCACCAGAGGGATTTCCCGTGTCATGTGCGAGGACAGCCGGAAGCCGTCCTGCGCACACAAGCACCGTGGCGCAGGATGTCTCCCGGCCGTCCCACGCATGGAAGGGGTTAAGGGAGCCAGTGTGAATAAAAGCTCCAAGATGGTTTCCAAAATTCCCATTGCAAGATAGGGTATGTGCAAAAAAGATGTGAAAGGAAATAAAACAGTTGAAAATAGTTTGTCATCTAACAAAAGCTTCACCCTAGTCACTGAGAAACGCCAGAAATGACCAGAATACAATCATAAGTAGGCTAAAAGGGTTTAATGTCATGTGTAAGGAGCAATGGCTACAGCACCCCTATCAACGTTCTCTGAAGCCTTTAAATATTCTGACACTAAAAATTAGTAGACAAGTACATGGATCCAGAGTGCATTTCATTTTGTAAATTAGCATAATGCAAATTCAGTTAACTGATTTGAGATGCATCTCTTCTCATTTAGTTTCTCCTAATTTTGAACAATTAAAAAATCCCCACTAAGTGGTCCGTTTCCTTGGGTCTCATAGTGCTGGACTGCCCCATGGGAGAGAGGTCAGGCCTCCCGGGTTGTGTCCGGTCAGTATATTACCATAGTATTTTCATGTATAAAACAGATCGGAAGAGCAATAAATCTCCACATAGCTTCTAGACCTATAACAATATAGACCAAAATATCCGTGCCTCATCAGCTAAGTAAACTCTCTCAGTTTGGAAGTGCACAAAATATAAAAACAAATGCTGGAAGCAGAGGTCTTCAAATTGAGATGAGGCTTCCCTGGTGGACCTCAGTTTAAAATAGGGGGTATCAGCCTGAGCAATGGCTGGGATTAATTCACACATTCTATCCTTCCCATTTTTAGCTACTTTAGTGAGTTGCCCTAAGAGGGACGGGTATCCCCAGACGTGGGTCCTGTGCTCACTTTGTTAATGGAACCAAGCTATACCTGGCTGATGATCCCTAACTACGGTGGCACCTGTCCTGGGTTGCTTTTGTTCCGGTTCAGGGAGGACATGGCCTGGTAGATTGGCCTGGTCTGTTCCTATTGGAGCAGGGTCAAGACTGATTTGCATATGGCTGGGTCCAAACTGAGGTAGCAAGGTGTGAAAATAATGGAGTGGGATGCAGCCTGCGGAATTACCAGTTGATGTGATTAATTCAGGCATTCCATCCTTCAATGTTTGTAGACTTTTTGTAGAGAGCAAAATACAGCTACAATTTGGGAGCATGGGACCCATAACCCCGCGAGGCCCAACTCCCACTGCGCTTACTGCACTATTGATATCTCTGCCTTTCAGAGCACCTTTCGACCTGGGCTTTGCAGCTATGGACCAGTGCTGAAAGGCCCAACGCAGCAGGTTTTCTTCCTTATGCCTCCCAGCACTGGATCACGGCAAGTAGGCCTAGGGGAGGATGGACTTTTCCTGACCTTTGCAGATCTGGACCATGTCTGTGCGGTGCATGAGAGAAGGGACCAGTGGCATTGTAATGTAGCCATGGGCCCTAATGCAAGAAAATGATGCTGGTCAGTAAAGCGCAGCCATAATCTGGGTGCATTGGTCCCAGAAAATCCATGATCCCGGGTGCACTGCACCTGCTGCACCACTGACAGCTATACCCCTGAGAGAGGCCCCCAAAGAGCCTCACAGCCATAGTCCAGCTCTGCTAAGCACGTGGACTGGTGCCTCCTCCCCTTTGTGTCCAATCAGGGTGGACTTTAATGCCCATTAGAGGGAGGACCTCTCCCATGCCTCACTGATTTGGAACATGGCTGCAATACTCATATAAGAGAGACAAGTAGCACAGCAATGGTGCTATGAGTGCTGGTGCAAAGTGAAAGCACCTCCTCACTCTTGCCCACTGGCTGCAAAGTAAAATAAAGCCATAATTTGCGAACATTGAGCACGTAATACCCCTGGGCCCAGTGCCACTGCAACCGCTACACTACTGATGGTGATGCCGCTAGCCAATGGCTATGCCAGGGTGGAAAGGGAATGAGTTAGCCCCTCTAATTGCATGCAACGTGAAATCACAGGAATTGTCATCATAAGACATGGACCTTGCCATCGACGTATGCACAGAGCCATGGTGCAGACCTGTGAGACAGTTTAAATGGGCCCTAGGGGAGGGGCCACATGAGGTGCCCTTCCCCACTCCTGGGTTTCTAATCCAAGAGGATTAGGGAAGAGAGCCCACTAACCTGTGAACCTCGCAGAAACATAGGCATCACAGCAAGGTGCAGGGGAGAGATGCCCTCTTCATGCCCTGGCAATGCTACAACATGGCTACGAGGCATAGGGTCGGGACCTCCACTCTCCTAGGCCTTGCAACCATGTTCTACTGCTGTGCGGCCCCAGAAAGGGATCCAGGATAGGGGAACCCTCTACCATTGGCCTCACAACAATAGTGTAGCACTGGAAGACGCAGGGATGTTCCCTTCCATGGACCACCTCACCCTGACCCGCAGCTGTGAGACTCATGGGATTGTTGTCGCATCCTCTTGCCACACAGCCATGATGTAGTGCTGCAAAGCCCCTGGGATGTGGCCCTACTGCTCAGGACTTCACATCAATTGTCTGGTGCTTTAAGACCTCGAGAAGGAGAGTCCTCTTCCCCGGGCTTCTCAGCCATGGTCCCCAGTTGGGAAACATCCTTAACCACGATGTTTGTATAACGATTTACCTTAACCACGAAGAGTTAACAACGAAGAGGGCTGATCCACGATCGACGGAACAACGAAGGACGGAACAACGACTTTACTCGTCTTCCCCTCAAGCTGACAGCAATTGGGCGATTGGGCTTCTAGAATACCGGAGTATCACGTTACTTCTCCACGTCTTCCCCTCAAGCTGACAGCAATTGGGCGATTGGGCTTCTAGAATACCGGAGTATCACGTCACTTCTCCACGTCTTCCCCTCATACTCACAGCGATTGGGCGAATGGGCTTCTAGAATACTGGAGTATCACGTCACTTCTCTACGTCTTCCCCTCATACTCACAGCGATTGGGCGAATGGGCTTCTAGAATACCGGAGTTGCAAGTCACTTCCTGTCGTCTTCAAATCAAGCAAAATGCGATTGGGCTCAGCACAAACAAAAATAAAGCTTTGAAGCCCGCAGAAAATTAAGAAAAGAATGTGGACATTGGCATCTTAAAAAACAAATGTCAACATTAACGTTTCGAATACACCAAGGATTACGATTAAAAAAGTGTATTGGGATGTAGTCTGGTTTTATTCTGTTCAGATGAAAGAAATGCATCACATAAAGAATTAGTTTAAAAAAACATGTCAATGAATAGAAGATAACATTAGATCTTCTCAGTTGGTCATTTTGCGAAACAAACAGGTAAATGTTATTACAATACTGCCATTTATTGGTCAGACACGAGAAGTTGATTTTCGTGGTTAAGGAACTCGTTGTAAAAGATGTAGTGGTTTGAAATTCCTCGTTGTTCAGCCTTCATGGTTGAGGAATTCGTGGTTTATGCGGTCGTTATTTAATCATATAACCCCCCAGTCATAGCTGCAAGCACCAAGTAGGGACTTCACAGGAGAATGTATGCCTTTGGAGAAACACTGCACATGTGGAGACACATTTTGAGTGCAGATACTTGGAAAAATGTTTATTGGGGAGCAGAGGAACCAAGAGTCACTTAGCAGATTGTGTGGGTTTCATTCTTAATCTCCCCTCTAAAACAGGTCATGTTAAAAGATAACTCAGCTGGAGATTAAGGGCTATATGTACAATGAAATGGCAGAGGGAGGCGTTAGCCTTCCTGGCTCTACGCCTCTCTCCGCCACTTCTGAAACGCAAGGCTGCACCATACTTACAAGAATGTGGTACTGCCTTGCATTTCCCCCTGTGGTGGCACTAAGTTTAGTAACTTAGCGCCAATACAGGCACCCTTGCACCTTAGTTCAAGGGTGTCTGCATGCAGGGGAGGATTGTTTATGTGTAGGAAGGAGACCCTTTCTGCACATAAACAATCCTAAAATGCCATTCTGTCACCTTCATGTGTGCTGCTTTATTCAGCACACATGAAAGTGACAAAATGCGTTTTTTTAGTTTGTTTATGTACAGAAAGGGACACATTCCTGTACATGAACAAACCATGGTATTTTGCTTGTTCCATGTGTGCTTCACGCTGCAGCACACACGGAAAAAGTAAAATGAGTAGAAACATTGCATCTCTCCCTGTTTCGCCAACTTAAGAACCATTTTTTACCTGGTCTTAATTTTGGTGATGCCTCTATGTATGCCGACCGTGTCCATAGGGGGCAGTGTCAAAATAAATGGGTGTTGCGGTGGAACGCCCACCCCAACACCCACTGCCTACCCTTTTCATGCAAACCATAGCAAGCGGGAAAGGGGGCCTTATCAGCAAGGTAGCACCAAGCCATGGTAAGTGGCTTAACGCTGATCGAAATAAGACGCAGCCCCTATCAACACCACAACATCAATATAGGTGACGTTGTGGTGGTGATAGAGGTTGTTACATATGCCCCTGAGTTTCTAGAGTGTGATTACTCTTTATGATATGTTTGAGTTCTAATCCTTTTACCACCTATTGGAGTAAGCTTTGACTGCTCACAATTGCAAATTTCGAGCGACAAGTTTAGAAAAGTCACAATATTAAATCAGTGTCTACAAAGCATACTGTCCAGTAAGTACCCACTGCCACAGGACCTTGTCTAACCAGAATGTTTTAACCAAAGAACTAGGAGGTTTGGTATCTAATCACCATGTTTTAAAGCTGAACATGGCCGGAAAGAGAGTGGCAATTTCCTTGGAGAGGCAGCCCCTAACCTTTTCCATCAGACTAACTGACAGCCCAGTGTAGTCTAGTGGACTAGTTGGAGAAATGGAACTAGGAGGCGCTTTTTTCAATCCTTGCCTCCCATTTGGCCACATTGTGTGCTCTTGGGCAATAACTTTTCTGAATTTATTGCCAGGGCCACTGGGATTATGCGATTGATTGGCTGCTGCTTTTTCTCATAATTATAGATTTACCACCTAATCCATCATCTGCAGTTTAATCTGCAGGTTTTAATAAAAAACAAATTGTTTCTAGCTCAAATGGTTCAAAGGATCCTATTAACACAACAACACGTGTTGCCTTGCAGCAGAAGATCCTTTGAAAATATGGACTGGTTACCTTTCAATGTCTTATTACTAAAATGGAATGTTAAACTGGTACTTATTAAGTGCAACCAATGCCCAGGCAGTGTTCAGTGAAAAAAATCACTAAATATTGAAATAATAATATCATAAAATGTGCTGAATTACGCAGCATAATATGCCATTTTTTTTGCATGATTTACTCATCCCTCCCGCTAAATTTGACCCTACTCTACCATAATATTCCAATGGACCTTATTCTTACTCTGCTGCTCCCTTTTTGGATAGATTGGGAGTACATTGATTCAATGTGAAAACTGGTAGTCACCGAGATTTTTAAAAATGTACTGAATAATTCCTTTTTTTTTTAATTAAAATTTTTATCCCATTTTTACAATGATTTCCAATATAGCACATAAAGCATTCGGTACAAAAAATAAAAAAAAATAAAAAAGCATCATATTCATATACTCTTTAGTATTATCTACATACCGTTAACAAATTTGATGTAATCATACCATTAACATTGCTTTCTAACTTTCTACTCCTTTCTGCTCACTCCAGTCATGAATACCCTTCCTTAATTCTTACTATTCTTCCAAAGAGCTAGAGGTTGCCAAATTCTTTCACCCAATGCTCTCGCCCTCCTGCCCTTTCTTTCATAGATAGCTTTCTCCAAATTATAGGTGGAGATCAACCTTGCTATCCAAAGTTCAAATGTAGGGGGGGCCCTGTCAAGCCATGTTCTTGCAATTCCAATTCGATACACAGCCGTTACCATAAACAGAAATTCTATGTGGTGGTCCTCTGTTTCTCCAGCGACTCCTAAGGTTATTATATCATCTGTCAATTGTCTTTTAATTCCCAATGAGTTTACCAAGAAATTCTCAATTGCCCCTTTTAGTGTATGTAATTGTGGACATTGAGCGAACATATGAACAATATCCGCCTCTCTTGAGTCGCATTGTGGACATGTGATTCCAGTGACACCACCCCACTGTGCAATTCTGGCTGGCGTATAATATAGGGAATATATTGTTTTGTAGTGTTGCGATTGTAATGTCGCAGAGCATAGAACTGTGTGCCCTAAAACCAAGGATGTCTGTAGATCCTCCATGGAGGCGCCCACCTTTTCCACCCATTTGGTGGCAAACTTATCTCAATCATCGATTTTTAATGTATACAATTCTGCATAAAGCTGTCTAATTGTACAACGATTTGTCTTCTCTAAATATTCCATAATCTTACTATGTTCAAACCCTATTAATCCACCTCTTGTATCTGCTAGATAACTTCTTAGCTGTAAGTATTTAAAAAAATTATTTCCCCTTATACCATATTTCGTTTGTAAATCCTGGAATTGTCTAATTGCCCCCTCCATGTCCATTAGGTCCCCTATCTTTTTAATCCCCTTATTGTCCCAATCCTTCATAATTGTATCCCTGAATATATCCCCTGGCAGTGAGTGATTATTGTATAGTCGTGTATAGTAATTATATCGGCCAATACCCGGCTTTTTTGCCACCACCCTCCAAACTTTATATGCTGCTTGTAAAGTCTTAAACTTAGTGTGTTTAAAATAATTGTAATCGACTGTTTTCAGCAGGCCATTCTCGGCTTCCTCCCCAACTAGTGCTCTATATACATTTGTGTCCTGATTCTCGTTTTCCCCTCCACCTAATAACCCCTGTGTATACTGCAAGACTGCCGCCCAGTAATAAAGTCTAAAATCCGGGGCTTCCCATCCCCCCTTCTCCCTCAGAAGTACCATGTATCGATACGCTCTTCTAGTCTTCCCTTGGGCCCAAATTAGTCTAGTAAGTATTAATTCCAGTTTCCTGAACCATGATTATTCAAAGAACAATGGGATCGTTCTTAAAAGATATAAGAATTTTGGGAAAGTGATCATCTTAATGACATTTATCCTCCCCATTAATGTCAGGTGTAAGTTGTGAATCCTTTCAGTGTTTCTTTTTACTTTGTCTAGTAATGGATTCATATTGAGTTCTACTAGCTTATCTAAGTCGGTGGTCACCTTTATCCCTAAATATGTGGCTTCGGGAACAATTCTATAATCTTGATGTATTGTGTATTTATTCTGCACAATCTGGGTTTTGCCTTTATTAATTGAATATCCTGCAATCATTCCAAAATTCAAAGCCTCCTGCTCTATTTCAGCTAACGCTCTCCCTGGTTTTGGTGTTATAATGGCCACATCATCTGCATAGGCGAACAGCTTATAATCTCTCCCATGCAATGTCACCGGGTAGATGTTACTATTGCTATCTAGTTTTCTTAAAAATTGATCTAAATATAAGGTAAACAGCAGGGGCGAAGCTGGGCCGCCCTGTCTGGTCCCTCGTTTGATCTGGACTTCCTTTGTATAGCTTCTATTTATTCTTATCCTTGCTGTTGGTACTTCATAGAGAGCCTGAATTGCCTTAATGTAGCCCTCGCCTATCCCAAACCACTTCATAACCCTCCATAAGTAGTCCCACGAGACCCTGTAAAAGGCCTTTTCAGCATCGAGAAATATGGCTGCGAGAGGGTCTCGTGATACCTCCGTGGCATCCAGAATAGTTATCATTTGTCTAGTATGTTGGGTCGTACCTTTCCCAGGGATGAAACCATGTTGAGCAGTACTAACTAACCCTTCAATAATTTTGCTTAGTCTTTGAACTAATGATTTTGAGAAGATTTTTGTGTCTGCATTTAAAAGGGTGATTGGTCTGTAGGACCCTGGCTATAGTGCTGGTTTGTCTTTTTTCAGGATCACTATTATGTCTGCACCTGCCCATGAGTGTGGTATCGATCTACCTGCCTGTGCCTGTCTAAAAGTCTCTAACATGTCTCCCCCAGTTGATCCCAAAAAGTTTTATAAAATTCAGCCGGGATCTGATCTGGTCCTGTAGCTTTCCCCGCCGGTAAGTTTCTCACGGCCTCCCTTACCTCCTGAAATGTTAATGGAAGATCTAGTTACTCCTTAGCTTCGATGCCTAATACATCATGCTGTATCCCCACCAGATAATCTGTGACTTTTTTCATCCACATTTCCTACGTTTGATTCATATAGGTTGCTGTAGAAGCTTCTAAAAACCTCCTGTATCTCCTCTGGTGTACTAACCACATTACTTTGCCTGTCTTTAATTTCTTTTATATCCCCTGCTGATAGGTTTTGTCGGGTGCGTATTGCTAGTAGGTGTCCAACCCTCTCATTAAACTCATAACACTTTTCCTTCTTTGCTAGGTAATTCCCTGCCGCCTTCTGTGCCAAGCTTGTCCCTGCCTCTGCTTTATTTACTTCCATTTCTAATAGTATTTCCTCTAATGGATCTCGCCTGTGGATCGCTATAATTAATCTTTCTTCTAAGACCCCCAGTGCCCTCATCCTGTTCTCTATCTTGATCTTCTCTTCCTTGGTTCTTTGTAGTGTGTAGCTTAGTGTTTCCCCCCTGATTCCGGCCTTAAATGAGTCCCAGGTCATATTAGTCATGGCTGTATTCCTGTTATCTTTCCAATATTGGGGTATCCATTCCTGCATATGTCTTATATATCCCGGTTCCCTCAATAGTCCTCTCTCAAATGTCCATGTACTGCTTTTACTCACATTCCTATTGACCACTGGTATATTTAACACTAGTGGGTTATGGTCTGAAACCACTCTAGGCAATTTTACTAATTTAGAATCACTTATAATTGATCTAGATATAAAAAAAGTAGTCTAATCTGGCTACCATCTTATGTGGGGCTGAATAAAACGTGCTCCCTGTCCCTATTGGATTCTTTTCTGCCCAAATGTCTACTAGTGCATTATGCAGCGCCATATATTGTATGGCCTTGCAGGTTTTTTTCTTTCTTCCAGTATACCCTCCTCTGTTCAACAAGCTCATCCCATCTAGTCCATTAATATTAAAATCTCCACAGCATAATATAGGTTCAGGCCATAATGCGAGTTCTCCATCTAGCATTTCAAAAATTTCTGGTTCATCCTCGTTTGAGGCATAAACTGACACCAATGTATAACATCCACCTTGTATTTCGACCTCCGCAATTACCCATCTTCCCTCTAGATCTTCTTTTTTCCTTCTAAGTTTTACAGCCCCTTTTTTGGCTAATATTGCCACCCCTCTTGTTCTCGTTTCTTGCCTTGTATAGGCAAGAATGTCAAACCCCATTTGTTCCAACAAGAATTTTTCTTTTCCTGCAATGTGTGTCTCCTGCAGACATATTATCTCTAAACTTTAATGCTGCTATCGAGGATGAGTTACCAACCTCATGGGGTCAATCCATCTTGGTGCCACTCTTCAAAAAGGGTTCAAGGGCTGAAGCACGAAACTATCGCCCAATTTCTCTCTTAGACTCGTCGCTAAAGATATTGAGTCGCGTGCTTCTGGTAAGATGAGAGTCCTGGGCCGAAGATAAAAATGTCCTCTCACCTATTCAGTATGGGTTCCGAAGAGGTATAGGAACCATGGAGCAGTGCGTGAACCTTGAACTTATTATCGGCAAGTACACAAAAGCCAAGGAGGGGAATTTGTTTATGTGCTTTGCCGATCTAAGTTCTGCATTCGATCTAGTGGAACATGCACTGCTCTGGCCAACACTACTCGCTATGGGCGCACCCCCAGAAATCATTCACCTACTGGCCAGAATGTATAGCAGCCTCTCAAGTAAGGTCAGATTCGGATCAGATGGAGAATGCACCCCCTTTTTTAAAATCGGTAGAGGGATCCGACAAGGGTGTGTGCTTGCTCCCTTGTTATTCTCCCTTTTTATAAATCAGGTTGACCAATCCCTACAAGAATCTTTTGCTGATGCCCCCATTATCAATGGAAAACAAATACCCGTCCTCTTATATGCGGACGACGCAGTCCTGATTTCCAGGACTGCGAATGGGCTCCAAAAGCTAATTGAGAAATTTCACATTTTTATTAAGGGCAGAAAGCTTAAAATTAACAAGGGCAAGACTATGACCATGACCTGTGGAAAGAAACTAAAGAAAAGTAAGTCATTCTTTTTAGATGGGGATAAACTTGAGTCTGTTCAACATTTTTGCTATTTAGGTATTACCTTCTCAGGAGATGGGAGATGGGTAAACGAGCAATCCTGTGTAGGCATGAAGATGACTAGAAATACAAATTGTATCTTCAGATTCGCTTCAAAACTGGGGGGTCGCAGAATAAGAGAGATGATTTCCATCTACAACTCAAGGTGCATGTCCTCTGCCCTATATGGAGCTGGGATATGGGGATATAATTCCCAGATTGCCCTATCCATCCAGCAAGAGGAAAACAGGTACTTGAAACGCTTACTATGTCTCCCTGTTTCAGCGTCAAATGAGATCACCCATAGAGAGCTAGGCATAAATCATGCCACAGATCTGATCGCACTGCGTCCTCTTTCTCTTTGGCGATCCATATGGGCCAAAGAAGAAACTAAGTTCACCCAGGAAGTAATTTTAGACTGTATTAAATTGGATCAGCATTCGAAAATCCCCTGGTTAAAACACATTTTCTCCTGGTACAAGATCCTTTTTGGTCAGGACATTTTTAAAGATATTTTAACAGAATCAGTTTTAACGAAGCGTGACCTTAAAACCACCTATATGGATCACGCAAAAGGGACCAGAATGAAGGAGTATGCTATGCAAAGTACGTTCAAACTGTATCTGGAGTATAATCTAAGCACAGGATTCTCATCCTATCTCACATTTGTTAATATTAACTCCCATCGCTTTGTTCTAGCACGCCTGAGGTTGGGTATAGTCCACCATCTGGTGGCTTTCCCTACTGTAAAAAAACCCGGGTTATGTCCGTGCCCATGCGATGGGAAATCCAAACAGAGTATCTGCCACTTCTTACTATTTTGTAATTTTTATACTGGTTTTAGAAAGTTTTATCTGAAGCAACTATTTTTAGAATACAGCACGTGCAATATAAGAGCTGCAATGCAATTGTTGTTTGACTTGTCCTCCCCGAATGTGTGTTACCTTGTAGCCATCTATATACTTAAATGTATTGGGCACAGGAAATCAATTATTATATGATTCCCCTTTTTTTATCCCCCGTTGGTAAACACATCCTATGACTAACTGTGAGTTACTGTTAAGCTATGTGCATTTCTCTTATATGAATTTTATTCACTCTGTATTTATACCTGTTGATTGTACCCATGGTAATGATTGTCTTCCGGCTTTGCACTTTTTTTGCACTCACGTCTTTACAAGTTCTTCGTAAACAAACTGCTGCTAAAATACCTAAGAGACCAAACAGACGTTGCACTTTACTTATAACCTTGCATATTTGCACATACCAACTGCACTTTATGCCCATCATAGGCCTTTTCTGATTTGCACTATTATACTTGGCGTGTTTTGCACTAAACCTTTAATTGCTGCTAAATAATATATAGTGACCAAATTTAACTCTGTACATAAATGAGATATATCTTACGGATTTAACAAGATTGGCATGGATATCGATGTAATTTTAAAAAGTTTCATTATTTAACTTACACAAATATGATTTCAAACTGTATTGATGTATGTTGCTATATGGTTGTACTTGTACAAACCGAATAAAGCATTTTGAAACGAAACGATCTCTAATCTAAGCGATCTCAACACGGCAGCGACTTTTTGTCTTTTATCTCCATTGTTCAGCCCGCATACATTCATGGAGATTATCCTTAAAGCCATTTACATTTTCCTAGAATTTCCCATCTCCTGTGACATGCTTTTTTCACTCTATCCATCGAAGCTCTTACTGATACATCTTTCTCTCTGTTGTGTTCTTTTTTCACTTTTTCCGCTATTTGTGCTCTTTTTCTCCATCTTTCAACCTCCACTTTCCCCACCCTCCCTCCCCGCATCCCTCCCCCATGACTCCCCCCCCCCTTCCCCCCCTTTCACAGGCAAATAGGTCACACATGACCTATATGTGACTGCTGTATGATGTAGAGTCACGTCCCTCTCCCTCCCCATTTTTTCCCAGTTTCATTATCCTTCCTTTCTGGCCCTGACGCCTTGTGTTGCTCCTTTATCCTGGCTTTACCAATTGATTCATTATCTTTTTCCTCTTCCCTTGTTTTTCTCTGTCAGCTCTGTTCGGTACTCTCTGGCCTTTACCTCTGAGAAAAACATCTTAATATGACCACCTATGATGATCTTCAGTTTTGCAGGAAACATTAAGTAAGCCTCTGCCCCTTGTTGCTGAAAAGGTGTTATCATTTGCCTAAGTCTCCACCGTCTCTCTACCGTTACATGACAAAAATCGGGGCGAGCAAAGAAGGTTACTCCCTGTGCCGTTTTTTTAGCATCTGGTCTGGCTTTTTCCATTATTTCTTGTCTTGCCAAATAGTTGCCACAGAAAACTAACATAGCCCTAGGCAAATTGTCCTGTCTAACATTTTCCCTCTTTTTGTTAAACAGTGGGAACCTATGCGCTCGTTGTATTTCTAATTCCCATTGCCATGGTACTTCAGGGAAGACCTCATTCAACAACTTAATAACAAAACCTCTAGGGTCCTGCCCCTCCACCCCTTCATCCAGTCCAAGAAGTCTCACGTTATTCCGTCTCTGCCGGTTCTCAAAATCTTCAATTTTCCACTGCAAGTCTTCTGCTACTTTAGTCTGTTCCATTTTAAATGCTTGCCATTCTGTAATCTCATCCTCGACTCTGCTAGTCCGTTCCTCTACGAGCCCAACTCTCTCTTCTACCTCCTCATATTTTTTGTTCATTTTCCTAATTGAGGCTTGGATTTTCTTAGTATCATGTCTGGCTCTTCTGCTCTCTGTTCTTGCTTCAGCCTGCATTTGTTTTAGAGTATTAAACAACATATCCATCGTAGCGTGTTGTGAGGCTCCAGGATCCCCACCTCCTACTGCTCCCCTTTCCCCTGTTATAGTCTCTTGATAGGTGCTTGCAGTCGCTGAGTAATCCCATAGCAAGTTTTTATTTGTCTTATCTGGGGAACCTCGTCGCCTTGCAGTCTGTTTCCTCTTTTTTTTTGTGTTTCTTTCCCCGCTCTCTTCTGTGTCTGAGCCACTTTCTGATGTAGATTTGCCTATCTCATCACCCGAAGTAGTGTCTGACCCTTCATTTACAGAGAAGAATTTATCCCCCTCTCTTTCTCTCAGTGATTCAATGCTTGCCAGGCTACTTTGCACAGTTAATCTGTCCCAGATTATTAGTCATTTCCTCTTCCACTTGCAACAGTACATCCAACATCCTTGCATTGTTGTCATTTCTTACCCCTTCTGCCTCTGTTATCGGCACCTGGCGCTCCTGTTTGTTCGAACTGGCAGCGCCCTCTTCCACCTCTCCTGATGCTGCTCCCGCTGAGGCCGCGCCGCCCGCGTCTGAGTTCCTTCGTTGCTTGGCTACCGAGACGCTAACATCCTCGAGGACGGCTCCCGGCACCCTCACATCTCCGTTGGCGTTCTCGCTGCCGTTCTTCTCCTGTAGTTGCTCCTCCGGTGATTTTGCTGCTGCATTTGGTGCGGTCCTTACACTAAAGGATTCCGGCAAGGTAGGCTGCCTGAGGATCGCTTCATTACCCTCTTTTACAACCGCTATCCTGTTGCTTTGTTCGCGTGCATCTTTACTTAGCCCAGCCGCGGTGCACTGTAACTCATCACGCGTAGCAGTGGGTTTTGTTCCCAATTTCTTCTCCTTATCGACTTTACGTTGAAGGGTTTTCTGAGCCATAGTTAAAGCTGGTGCTGGAGTCCCGCGTTTGCCTGAGCAGGGAATTTTAGGGATCGTGCCTGTTCCCTGTAACTTGTCTATGTTACCAGCCATAGGCACTGCTTTCTCCTTGTCTTTGTCCTTATCGTTCTTCTCTTTCTTTCCTTTTTGAGACATCGCGGTGTAGATTGCTTCCCAGTAACTTCGTGTAGTTTTAAACACTATTTTGACCGCTGACAGAGCACTTTTTCTGAGATTCCTTTCTGTGCACTTACGGTCGCTGATCTCCACCCTAGTAAGCAACCAGAGCAGCCTCATAACCGGTACCAGAATTTCCTCAGGGCATCATCCACATCGTCCAGGTTGGGAGAGGGAGTAGATGCGACTGTCCACTACACCACACTGGCGGCCATCTTGCCTTTCCATGTACTGAATAATTCCTGAGAGAAGGGAGGTGCCCAGTCATAAGTACTAGTCATCTAAATGCAGTACAGTGGTAACTATATAGTCTTTTCAACAAGTAGCAGTATACTGCCGCCCTGGGTCTACTAATTTAAAAAACTGTTTGATCTTGGGCATATAACACAATCCGTGTGCCTCATCCACTGATCTGACAATAGAGCAGCACTTTGAAACAGGATTAATGTGAGAAATAGCCACCAAAGGGGTACTCCCTGGCTCTGGCACAGCTTGAGGTCCAGTTAGAACCACACGTCCATAAAGAGCTGAGCTTTCATGTAGCATCTACCTGCCACCCTCTGTCTAACCAGAATGTGGCGTTCTGGCTGGAGCTGCCGACTTTATCTGGGGAACCAGGTTCCAGTCTTGGCATCAGCTCAAGATACTATGATTCAGGGCAAATCACTTAGTCTCCGTGTGCATAAGAAAAGAACAGAATGTGTCCTTGTATAATGTAACTTGTTCTCATGTTAAGCACTCCAATACCTTCAGGTCGCGTTTGTGCTATACAAAATTTCTAAAAATGCTTTTCATCACTCATTCAAGGCTGTTTGCATCTAGGGTTGCCACCTGGCTGGTTTTCTGTCCTGTTCTGTTCTGTTTCATGTCCCGGCTGGTACCAAATCACCTAAAACTGTTATTTTTAGGCCTTATCTGTACATATTCAAAACTTCAAATATAAACAGAAAACACATTTAATCGTACTCTAGAGCTGCACCCATCCCTGAGTAATAATTCAGGTCAACAAAGACAGAAACGACTTGTTATAAATAATACAGATGCTTATGCTTAAAGTGGTAGTTATTAGTTTGTCCCGGCCTTTGCAAACTCCTAAAACAGCAACGAATGGCTTGGATTTTTCTCCTGCGAGGTGACAACCATATTTGCATCCCAATATTTGAAGCTGATCCTGAAACTGCATGGTCCAGGGCCCCTCCTGTGCAGCAACGGCCCCTCCCAGACACTGATAAGCATCTCTTCAAAAGCTCATTAGGGCTGAAGTAGTGAGAGCTGCTTGTAGTACCGAAGGGACTTCCCCTGTTCCTGGCAGCGCACCACATGCCTGCGAGGCAGGGCTGGACAGGGATCGCAAATCAGCCCTGGCAATTAAGTTCGACCAGCCTCCGGGAGGAGGGGAGGGGGATGGCTGAAACTCCGCTGCTGCTTTGGCTTTTGTTATAAGGGGCTGATTACAAAACCGGTCCCGACTAACAAAAATGATACCCCTCCGTCCAAAACCGGCCCCCACAATTCCGGTACAATGGGAAAATGCCGGTGCCCGCTACGGCCAGTCCGGCCCAGCTTCGGGGCAAGGAGACAATCACCCCTCCCCATGGCCTAGCAGCGTTGGAGTATAGGTGCAAGGCCCCCATATGGGTGGACTGAGTGCAGGGCCCTGGGCCGTTGCCCATGCCTATCGACATCCCTGAGCAGATGATATTTGTCATAAAAGGATGAGCATTGTAGCTCTGTCACACTTTTATTTTGTATTTATATGGTTGAGTGTTAAGTTCTAGACAGCTCTAAGCATTGGCTTTGTTTCAACATTGGCAGGTTCCTTGTCAACTGTTCATTTCCACTTAAACATAGTGTATTACTTAGTGAATATTCAGGATTCAACCTCGACTTGAACAAACCCTGTAGTCATCACTTACCCTCTACAAATAAATCACACCCTTTTCTTAAGTTCAGAGGTTTTTATGCCAAGTTTGTGTCATAGTGGTTCTTTGGGCCTGGGAGATACCAGCCCTTCTGTACAGCCCAGGTCTGCATCCTTTTATTTTGACCCCATTCCGGACTCTTACCTCCGTTCTCGTAAACAGGAAGGTCCAGTGTCGTTCCGGGTGCCTCTGCAAAGTTCGCTGGGGTAAGGCCACTGGGACCCTCCATCGTATTGCCTCTGAGAGCCCTGGTACTTCACCTTCCCTGTCCTGATCTCTCTGAACACTGAAGATTCTGATGTGATACTAGTTGCTATGGCCAGGGTTCTGAGTTGTGACATCACACAGACGATGCCCCAAGCCCTGGTCGCTGTGTACATTTGAAGCCATGGCTTCCCTTGAACATTCTGAACATTGGGACCTAATACGCAGAACCACATTTCCACTCTAAAAGCAGCGACATTACATTTATAATATAGTGTCACAGTCTTTAAAATTATGAATTGTATTATCATATTAAATATTGCATTTTGAGAAATATCATGGTGCCACTCTGGGCCAATGGGGATAGTTCCTTTGCTCTCACACCTCGTTTTTAACCATGTAAATCAGACAGTAACAGTTAGAGGTGCATGGTGTAGGCATAATGGTGCCTCGCTGTCTTTATTTACTTATGAAAGAAAATTAAATCAATCTTTCATTCATTCATTCCAAGGGTCATTTGGTGACCGATTAACTAATTCATTGTACTTTTGTGAATGTATGGAATATTTATGTGCCATGTAGAGGGTGGAAAATTGCTTGACTCATCCCCAGAATTCCTAACCATGCATACAAGTTGGCAACAAGCTATTGAACATTTTCATAGAAATGCTTGACAGTCACACACACTACTTGAGTATATCTATGCTCTCTTGCACAATGCCAGTAGTGGGACTGCAATATAAATTTTTCTCAGCCAAAGAGCAGGTACGAAATAGACACCATCAGTGCAAGTGCCCTTTGGAAATAACCATTTACAGCATGGATATAACCACTGCAAGCTTCAGTCACTCACAGAACATATGTAGCTTGGGCATCAGTAATGTGTGAGGCCCTCTTCCACAGACCAGGCACAACTCAACATCAAGCACCAAACAAAGAACATGTCCAGCACAACAGAATCAGAGCAAGCTTCCTTCTCTTACAAAACATGACATAACATGCCCTATTATGGATATCAGTAGAGCCAACCTTCCTCACACAAAGAATGAATCAGTGGGTCAAGCATGTATGGAAGACAGAACTGGTAACACAAGGAAAGCAATAGTGCAGGCTTCCCTCATTATCATATAAGTTGCAGTGTGGATACCTACAGTGTAGTCCTCACTGCATCAAGGAGCAAGTCCAGCATGGCCATCATCAGTGCAAGCGTCTCCCTTTCAAAGAATAAGCACAGCAAGGGCATGACACCTTCAACCTTCCTATGATGAAGGAACGTGCACAGCATTGACATCACCAATGAAAGCTTCATACCCTCACAGAATATGCATAGAATTAGCACCAGGGGAGCAAGCTGCCCTACTTTACAGAAGGGTGGAGCACTGGCGTCAGCAGTGCAAGCTTTGCTTGCTACAACCACAGGGACTCCATGGAGGTAAGCGGGGCACAAGTTCCTCCCTCTCTCACCATGTTTTACATCTTCCCACACTAAGCACCTCAAGGGCATCAACTGAGCAAGACTCCCTCACTATGACAAAAGGTACACCTTGGGCATCAACATTGCAGTGTTCACCTCATGATAGAGTGGGCCCAGCATGTCAATCAGAAATGTGTGTTTCCCTCTGTTAAAGAAAAGGTGTGACATTAGCATCAGCAGTTCAAACTTCCTCTGATAATAGAACATGTCCTGCATGGACATCACCAGTGCAAGCTTCCCTTGATAATTGAACATATGCTGCATGGACATCACCAGTGCAAGCTTCCCTTGATAATTGAACATATGCTGCCTGGACATCACCAGTGGAAGCTTCCCTTGATAATTGAACATATGCTGCCTGGACATCACCAGTGGAAGCTTGCCTTGATAATTGAACATATGCTGCCTGGACATCTCCAATGCAAGCTTCCCTTGATAATTGAACATATGCTGCCTGGACATCACCAGTGGAAGCTTGCCTTGATAATTGAACATATGCAGCCTGGACATCACCAGTGGAAGCTTCCCTTGATAACTGAACATATGCTGCCTGGACATCACCAGTGGAAGCTTGCCTTGATAACTGAACATATGCAGCATGAGCAACACCAATGCAAGCTTCCCTCCCTCACAGACTATGTATAGCATGGTCTTCAAAAGTGTGAGTTGTCCTCCCGCAGAGAACAGACATAGCCAATGAATAGAAGTGCATGCTTTACCCCCCACAGAGCAGATGCACAATGGGAATCAGTAATGCAAACTTCCCTAATACAAAGAACAGGTTCTTCTTGTACATCAGAAGCGCAAGCTTTACTCCCTGACATAACAGGTAATGCATGGACACCAATAGTGCAAGCTTCCCACACTAATGCAAAAGGTATATCACAAACATTAACAGGGTAAGATTCACTCCCTCAGAGTGCTAGAATGGACATGTGTGATGCAAGATTCCTTTTCTCACAGAACCTGATTCTTATAGACATCAGAAGTGCACATTTCCTCGTTCTCAGAGAAGTACAGCATGGCAGCAGGAGTGGCAGCAACATTCCCTCACAGAACAGGATTCATATAGACATCAGAAGTGCACATTTCCTCGTTCTCAGAGAGGTACAGCATGGCAGCAGGAGTGGCAGCAACATTCCCTCACATAACAGGTGCAGCATTGACATTAGATATGTAAGGTTCCTCCATTACCAAAGCAGGTACACAAGGGATATTAGTAGTGAGCATCTAGTGGCATCTAGTGGGCTTTCTGCCCCCCCCGGGGGGCAGATTGGGGGCTTTTACCCCCATCTGCACCACAGGGGGGCAGAAACACTCTAATTGTGCAGGGGGGTGGGGGCATTGGCATTCCCATATTGGGCAGCCCCCACCCCTAATTTATGGGTTAAAAAAATCCCTGGTTCTAGTGGGCTTTCTGCCCCCTTCCCCCCCGGATGCTGATTAGAGCTGGAGCTCCCATCTGCCCCCGGGGGGGGCAAAAATACTGAATTAAGCCTAATATTTATGGGGGAGCAAAGACTCTTGCCCAAGTGGCCGCTCCCCCCTACCTGGTGCCTAGTGGATTGATCCCTTCTCCCGTCTTTCTAAGTGCTCAGGGTGCTGGGATAGCCCCCTGAGCACATAGAAAGTTAACTGAAATGAGCCTCAATGCTCATTTTAGTGTCTGTTTCTGTACAAGAAGTCAGCACGACGTGCACTTTGATCTTCAGTTCACAGAAACACCACAGATAGCCTCGGGAGCTGAGGAAGCCCTTCCCCAGCTCCCGAGGCTGTCAGGGGTGAAAAGGAAATCCCTCTGGCGCCCGCACCAGAGGGATTTCCCGTGTCATGTGCGAGGACAGCCAGAAGCCATCCTGCGCACACAAGCACCGTGGCGCAGGATGTCTCCCGGCCGTCCCACGCATGGAAGGGGTTAAGGGAGCCAGTGTGAATAAAAGTTCCAAGATGGTTTCCAAAATTCCCATTGCAAGATAGGGTATGTGCAAAATAGATGTCAAAGGAAATAAAACAGTTGAAAATAGTTTGTCTTCTAACAAAAGCTTCACCCTAGTCACTGAGAAATGCCAGAAATGATCAGAATACAATCATTAGTAGGCTAAAAGGGTTTAATGTCATGTGTAAGGAGCAATGGCTACAGCACACCTATCAACGTTCTCTGAAGCCTTTAAATATTCTGACACTAAAAATTAGTAGACAAGTACATGGATCCAGAGTGCATTTCATTTTGTAAATTAGCATAATGCAAATTCAGTTAACCGATTTGAGATGCATCTCTTCTCATTTAATTTCTCCTAATTTTGAACAATTAAAAAATGCCCACTAAGTGGTCCATTTCCTTGGGTCTCATAGTGCTGGACTTCCCCATGGGAGAGAGGTCAGGCCTCCCGGGTTGTGTCCGGTCAGTATATTACCATAGTATTTTCATGTATAAAACAGATCGGAAAAGCAAAAAATCTCCATATAGCTTCTAGACTCTATCACAATATAGACCAAAATATCCGTGCCTCATCAGCTAAATAAAATCTCTCAGTTTGGAAGTGCACAAAATATAAAAACAAATGGTGGAAGCAGAGGTCTTCAAATTAAGTTGAGGCTTCCCTGGTGGACCTCAGTTTAAAATAGGGGGTATCAGCCTCAGCAATGGCTGGGATTAATTCACGCATTCTATCCTTCCCATTTTTAGCTACTTTAGTGAGTTGCCCTAAGAGGGACGGGTATCCCCAGACGTGGGTCCTGTGCTCACTTTGTTAATGGAACCAAGCTATACCTGGCTGATGATCCCTAACTACGGCGGCACCTGTCCTGGGTTGCTTGTGTTCCGATTCAGGGAGGACATGGCCTGGTAGATTGGCCTGGTCTGTTCCTATTGGAGCAGGGTCAAGACTGATTTGCATATGGCTGGGTCCAAACTGAGGCAGCAAGGTGTGAAAATAATGGAGTGGGATGCAGCCTGCGGAATTACCAGTTGATGTGATTAATTCAGGCATTCCATAAATCAATGTTTGTAGACTTTTTGTAGAGAGCAAAATACAGATACAATTTGGGAGCATGGGACCCATAACCCCGCGAGGCCCAACTCCCACTGCTCTTACTGCACTATTGATATCTCTGCCTTTCAGCGGCACCTCTTGCCCTGGGCTTTGCAGCTATGGACCAGTGCTGAAAGGCGCAACGCAGCAGGCTTTCTTCCTTATGCCTCCCAGCACTTGATCACGGCAAGTAGGCCTAGGGGAGGATGGACTTTTCCTGACCTTTGCAGATCTGGACCATGGCTGTGCGGTGCATGAGAGAAGGGACCAGTGGCATAGTAATGTAGCCATGGGCCCTAATGCAAGAAAATTATGCTGGTCAGTAAAGCGCAGCCATAATCTGGGTGCATTGGTCCCAGAACATCCATGATCCTGGGTGCACTGCAACTGCTGCACCACTGACAGCTATAACCCTTAGAGAGGCCCCCAAAGAGCCTCACAGCTATAGGCCAGCTCTTCTAAGCACATGGACTGGTGCCTCCTCCCCTTTGTGTCCAATCAGGGTGGACTTTAATGCCCATTAGAGGGAGGACCTCTCCCATTCCTCAGTGATTTGGAACATGGCTGCAATACTCATATAAGAGAGACAAGTAGCACAGCAATGGTGCTATGAGTGCTGGTGTAAAGTGAAAGCACCTCCTCACTCTTGCCCACTGGCTGCACAGTAAAATAAAGCCATAATTTGCGAACATTGAGCACGTAATACCCCTGGGCCCGGTGCCACTGCAACTGCTACACCACTGATGGTGATGCCGCTAGCCAATGGCTATGCCAGGGCATAAAGGGAATGAGTTAGCCACTCTAATTGCATGCAACCTGAAATCACAGGTAATGGCATCACAGGACATGGACCCTGACATCGACGTATGCACAGAGCCATGGTGCAGACCTGTGAGACAGTTTAAATGGGCCCTAGGGGAGGGGCCACATGAGGTGCCCTTCCCCACCTCCTGGGCTTCTAATCCAAGAGGATTAGAGAAGAGAGCCCACTAACCTGTGGGCCTCGCAGCAACATAGGCATCACAGCAAGGTGCAGGGGAGAAATGCCCTCTTCATGCCCTGGCAATGCTACAACATGGCTACGTGGCATAGGGTCGGGACCTCCACTCTCCTAGGCCTTGCGACCATGTTCTACTGCTGTGCGGCCCCAGAAAGGGATCCAGGATAGGGGAACCCTCTACCATTGGCCTCACAACAATAGTGTAGCACTGCAAGACGCAGGGATGTTCCCTTCCATGGACCACCTCACCCTGACACGCAGCTGTGAGACTCATGGGATTGTTGTCCCATCCTCTAGCCACACAGCCATGATGTAGTGCTGCAAAGCCCCTGGGATGTGGCCCCACTGCCCAGGACTTCACAACCATTGTCTGGTGCTGCAAGACCTCGAGAAGGAGAGTCCTCTTCCCCGGGCTTCACAGCCATGGTCCCCAGTCATAGCTGCAAGCGACAAGTAGTGACTTCACGGGAGAATGTATGCCTTTGGAGAAACACTGCACATGTGGAGACACATTTTGAGTGCAGATGCTTGGAAAAATGTTTATTGGGGAGCAGAGGAACCAAGAGTCACTTAGCAGATTGTGTGGGTTTCATTCTAAATCTCCCCTCTAAAACAGGTCATGTTAAAAGATAACTCAGCTGGAGATTAAGGGCCATATGTACAATGAAATGGCAGAGGGAGGCGTTAGCCTTCCGGGCTTAACGCCTCTCTCCGCCACTTCTGAAACGCAAGGCTGCACCATATTTACAAGAATGTGGTACAGCCTTGCATTTCCCCCTGTGGTGGCACTAAGTTTAGTAACTTAGCGCCAATGCAGGCACCCTTGCACCTTAGTTCAAGGGTGTCTGCATGCAGGGGAGGATTGTTTATGTGTAGGAAGGAGACCCTTCCTGCACATAAACAATCCTAAAATGCCATTCTGTCACTTTCATGTGTGCTGCTTTATGCAGCACACATGAAAGTGACACAATGTGTTTTTTTAGTCTGTTTATGTACAGAAAGGGACACATTCCTGTACATGAACAAACCATGGTATTTTGCTTGTTCCATGTGTGCTGCACACTGCAGCACACACGGAAAAAGTAAAATGAGTAGAAATATTGCATCTCTCCCTGTTTCGCCAACTTAAGAACCATTTTTTACCTGGTCTTAATTTTGGTGATGCCTCTATGTATGCCACCCTTGGCTATAGGGGGCAGTGTCAAAATAAATGGGTGTTGCTGTGGAACGCCCACCGCAACACCCACTGCCTACCCCTTTCATGCTAACCATAGCGAGCGGGAAAGGGGGCCTTATCAGCAAGGTAGCATCAAGCCATGTTAAGTGGCTTAACGCTGATTGTAAATAAGACGCAGCCCCTATCGACACCACAACATCAATATAGGTGACGTTGTGGTGGCGATAGAGGTTGTTACATATGCCACTGAGTTTCTAGAGTGTGATTACTCTTTATGATATGTTTGAGGTCTAATCCTTTTACCACCTATTGGAGTAAGCCTTGACTGATCACAATTGCAAATTTCGAGCGACAAGTTTAGAAAAGTCACAATATTAAATCAGTATCTACAAAGCATACTGTCCAGTAAGTACCCACTGCCACAGGACCTGATCTAACCAGAAAGTTTTAACCAAAGAACTAGGATGTTTGGCATCTAATCACCATGTTTTAAAGCTGAACATGGCCGGAAAGAGAGTGGCAATTTCCTTGGAGAGGCAGCCCCTAACCTTTTCCATCAGACTCACTGACAGCCCAGTGTAGTCTAGTGAACTAGTTGGAGAAATGGAACTAGGAGGCGCTTTTTTCAATCCTTGCCTCCCATTTGGCCACATTGTGTGCTCTTGGGCAATAACTTTTCTGAATTTATTGCCAGGGCCACTGGGATTATGCGATTGATTGGCTGCTGCATTTTCTTATAATTATAGATTTACCACCTAATCCATCATCTGCTGCTTAATCTGCAGGTTTTAATAAAAAACAAATTGTTTCTAGCTCAAATGGTTCAAAGGATCCTATTAACACAACAACACGTGTTGCCTTGCAGCAGAAGATCCTTTGAAAATATGGACTGGTTACCTTTCAATGTCTTATTACTAAAATTGAATGTTAAACTGGTACTTATTAAGTGCAACCAATGCCCAGGCAGTAGTCAGTGAAAAAAAATCACCAAATATTGAAATAATATTATCATAAAATGTGCTGAATTACGCCGCATAATATGCCATTTTTGGTGCATGATTTACTCATCCCTCCCGCACAATTTGACCCTACTCTACCATATTATTCCAATGGCCCTTCTTCTTACTCTGCTGCTCCCTTTTTGGCAAGATTGGGAGTACATATATTCAATGTGAAAACTGGTAGTCACCGAGATTTTTAAAAATGTACTGAATAATTCCTGAGAGAAGGGAGGTGCCCAGTCATAAGTACTAGTCATCTAAATGCAGTACAGTGGTAACTATATAGTCTTTTCAACAAGTAGCAGTGTACTGCCGTCCTGGGTCTACTAATTTAACAAACTGTTTGATCTTGGGCATATAACACAATCCGTGTGCCTCATCCACTGATCTGACAGTACAGCAGCACTTTGAAACAGGATTAATGTGAGAAATAGCCACCAAAGGGGTACTTCCTGGCTCTGGCACAGCTTGAGGTCCAGTTAGAACCACACGTCCATAAAGAGCTGAGCTTTCACGTAGCGACTGCCTGCCACCCTCTGTCTAACCAGAAAGTGGCGTTCTGGCTGGAGCTGCCGACTTTATCTGGGGAACCAGGTTCCAGTCTTGGCATCAGCTCAAGATCCTATGATTCTGGGCAAATCACTTAGTCTCTGTCTGCATAAGAAAAGAAAAGAATGTGTCCTTGTATAATGTAACTGGTTCTCATGTTAAGCACTCCAATACCGTTTGTGCTATACAAAATTTCAAAAAATGCTTTTCATCCCTCATTCAAGGCTGTTTGCATCTAGGGTTGCCACCTGGCTGGTTTTCTGTCCTGTTCTGTTCTGTTTCATGTCCCGGCTGCTACCATGTCACATAAAACTGTTATATTTAGGCCTTATCTGTACATATTCAAAACTTCAAATATAAACAGAAAACACATTTAATCATGCTCTAGAGCTGCACCCATCCCTGAGTAATAATTCAGGTCAACAAAGACAGAAACGACTTGCTATAAATAATACAGATGCTTATGCTTAAAGTGGTAGTTATTAGTTTGTCCCGGCCTTTGCAAACTCCTTAAACAGCAACGAATGGCTTGGAATTTTCTCCTGCGAGGTGACAACCCTATTTGCATCCCAATATTTGTAGCTGATCCTGGGACTGCATGGTGCAGGGCCCCTCCTGTGCTGCAACGGCCCCTCCCAGACACTGACAAGCATCTCTTCCAAAACTCATTAGGGCTGAAGTAGTGAGAGCTGCTTGTCGTACCGAAGGGACTTCCCCTGTTCCTGGCAGTGCACCACATGCCTGCGAGGCAGGGCTGGACAGGGATCGCAAATCAGCCCTGGCAATTAAGTTCGACCAGCCTCACAGGGGAAGGCGAGGGTGCTGGACGAAACTTCGCTGCTGCTTGGGCTTTTGTTATAAGGTCCTGATTACAAAACCGGTCCCCACTAACAAAAATGACCCCCCCCGTCCAAAACCGGCCCCCACCATTCCGGTACAATGGGAAAATGCAAGTGCCCGCTACGGCCAATCCGTCCCAGCTTCGGGGCCAGGAGACAAGTGCCCCTCCCCATGGCCTAGCAGCGTTGGAGCATAGGTGCAAGGCCCCCATATTGGTGGACTGAGTGCAGGGCCCTGGGCGGTTGCCCATGCCTATCGCCATCCCTGAGCAGATGATATTTGTCATAAAAGGTTGAGCATTGTAGCTCTGTCACACGTTTATTTTGTATTTATATGGTTGAGTGTTAAGTTCTAGACAGCTCTAAGCATGGGCTTTGTTTTAACATTGGCAGGTTGCTTGTCAACTGTTCATTTCCACTTAAACATAGTGTATTACTTAGTGAATATTCAGGATTCAACCTCGACTTGAACAAACCATGTAGTCATCACTCACCCTCTACAAATAAATCACACCCTTTTCTTAAGTTCAGAGGTTTTTATGCCAAGTTTCTGTCATAATGGTTCTTTGGCCTGGGAGATACCAGCCCTTCTCTACAGCCCAGGTCTGCACCCTTTTATTTTGACCCCATTCTGGACTCTTACCTCCGTTCTCGTAAACAGGAAAGTCCTGTGTCGTTCCGGGTGCATCTGCAAAGTTCGCTGGGGTAAGGCCACTGGGACCCTCCATCGTATTGCCTCTGAGAGCCCTGGTACTTCACCTTTCCTGTCCTGATCTCTCTGAACACGGAAGGTTCTGATGTGATACTAGTTGCTATGGCCAGGATTCTGAGTTGTGACATCACACAGACGATGCCTCAAGCCCTGGTCGCTGTGTACATTTGAAACCATGGCTTCCCTTGAACATTCCGAACATTGGGACCTAATACCCAGAACCACATTTCCACTCTATAAGCAGCGACATTACAATTATATTATAGTGTCACAGTCTTTAAAATTATGAATTGTATTATCATATTAAACATTGCATTTTGAGAAATATCATGGTGCCACTCTGGGCCAATGGGGATAGTTCCTTTGCTCTCACACCTCGTTTTTAACCATGTAAATCAGACAGTAACAGTTAGAGGTGCATGGTGTAGGCATAATGGTGCCTCGCTGTCTTTATTTACTTATGAAAGAAAATTAAACCAATCATTCATTCCAAGGGTCATTTGGTGCCCAATTAACTAATTCATTGTACTTTTGTGAATGTATGGAATATTTATGTGCCATGTAGAGGGTGGCAACTTGCTTGACTCAATCCCAGAATTCCTAACCATTCATACAAGTTGGCAACAAGCTATTGAACATTTTCATAGAAATGCTTGACAGTCACACACACTACTTGAGTATCTCAATGCTCTCTTGCACAATGCCTGTGGTGGGACTGCAATGTACATTTTTCTCAGCCAAAGAGCAGGTACGAAATAGACACCATCAGTGCAAGTGCCCTTTGGAAATAACCATTTACAGCATGGATATAACCACTGCAAGCTTCAGTGACTCACAGAATATATGTAGCTTGGGCATCAGTAATGTGTGAGGCCCTCTTCCACAGACCAGGCACAACTCAACATCAAGCACCAAACAAAGAACATGTCCAGCACAACAGAATCAGAGCAAGCTTCCTTCCCTTACATAACATGACATAACAGGCCCTATTATGGGTATCAGTAGAGCCAACCTTCCTCACACAAAGAATGAATCAGTGGGTCAAGCATGTATGGAAGACAGAACTGGTAACACAAGGAAAGCAATAGTGCAAGCTTCCCTCATTATCATACAAGTTGCAGTGTGGATACCTACAGTGTAGTCGTCACTGCATCAAGGAGCAAGTCCAGCATGGCCATCATCAGTGCAAGCATCTCCCTTTCAAAGAATAAGCTCAGCAAGGGCATGACACCTTCAACCTCCTATGATGAAGGAACATTCACAGCATTGACATCACCAATGAAAGCTTCATACACTCACAGAATATGCATAGAATTAGCACCAGGGGAGCAAGCTGCCCTCCTTTACAGAAGGGTGGAGCACAGGCGTCAGCAGTGCAAGCTTTGCTTGCTACAACCACAGGGACTCCATGGAGGTAAGCGAGGCACAAGTTCCTCCCTCTCTGACCATGTTTTACATCTTCCCAAACTAAGCACCTCAAGGGCATCAACTGAGCAAGACTCCCTCACTATGACAAAAGCTACACCTTGGGCATCAACATTGCAGTGTTCACCTCATGACAGAGTGGGCCCAGCATGTCAATCAGAAATGTGTGTTTCCCTCTGTTAAAGAAACTGTGTGATATTAGTGTCACCAGTGCAAACTTCCTCTGATAATAGAACATGTCCTGCATGGACATCGCCAGTGCAAGCATCACTTGATTATTGAACATATGCTGCCTGGACATCACCAGTGGAAGCTTCCCTTGATAATTAAACATATGCTGCCTGGACATCACCAGTGCAAGCTTGCCTTGATAACTCAACATATGCAGCATGAGCAGCACCAATGCAAGCTTCCCTCCCTCACAGACTATGTATAGCATGGTCTTCAAAAGTGTGAGTGTTCCTCCCGCAGAGAACAGACATAACAAATGAGTAGAAGTGCATGCTTTACCCCCCACAGAGCAGATGCACTATGGGAATCAGTAATGCAAGCTTCCCTAATACAAAGAACAAGTTCTTCTTGGACATCAGAAGTGCACGCTTTACTCCCTGACATAACAGGTAATGCATGGACACCAATAGTGCAAGCTTCCCACACTAATTGAAAAGGTATATCACAAACATTAACAGGGTAATATTCACTCCCTCAGAGTGCTAAAATGGGCATGGGTGATGCAAGATTCCTTTTGTCACAGAACCTGATTTTTATAGACATCAGAAGTGCACATTTTCTCCTGTTCAGAGAAGTACAGCATGACAGCAGGAGAGGCAGCGTCATTCCCTCACAGAACAGGATTCATATAGACATCAGAAGTGTGCATTTCCTCGTGCTCAGAGAGGTACAGCATGGCAGCAGGAGTGGCAGCAACATTCCCTCACATAACAGGTGCAGCATTGACATTAGATATGTAAGGTTCCTCCATTACCAAAACAGGTACACATGGGACAGTGAGCACTTCCCTCTCTCTGCCACTTGGGCAACAGCAGTGTTGTCTTTTATCTTTCTTAGAAAAGGTACAGATTGGAAACCAGCAGTACAAGCTTCCCTCACTAGCACCAGAAACAGTGAAAGGAAATTTGTAGTACAATCTTCCCTCCATCCAACAGACACAGTATAGGCATAGCAAAGAAAGCTTCACTCACCGGCAGAACTCATACCTTAAGCGTATCAGCAGTCGAAGCTTTGTTGGTTAACCAAACATGTACAACATGGACATCAGAAATGCAAACTTCCCTCTGTCTCTGAAAATGCAAAGTATCTGCACTGTTTGAGGGTTCATGTGTGATGCCGGTGACACCAGAAAAGTATGCTTCACTGACACCCAAAACTGATACCTCATGTTTATCAGAAGTAGAAGCTTTTTTGGTTAACAGAAAGTTTACAGAATGAATGTCAGCTGTGCAAGCTTCCCTCACTCTCTGAACATGCACAGAATCTGCACAGTTACAGGGTCCATCTGTGATGCCAGGGGCACCAGCAAAAAAATTGTCACTCACCTGCTAAACCTCGTGGATCAGCAATAGAGACTTTCTTTGTTAATAAAACATTTACAGCAAGAACTTCAGCAACGCAAGCTTGCCTCACTCAGTATCTGCACTGTTCCAGGGTCCATGTGTGATGCCAGGGGTGATAACAGTATTACTTCTGGTAAAAGCGAAGCATGTTTTTATGGCATTCTGATGGTTCGACTACCATTGTAAGAAGGTTAAAGCATCAGTTTCCATAAGGTGGTACTACAAATAATGGAAGATTTACCATCTAGGCAATGAACTGAAAGCAGTATTTTGTAGTGTAGTAATATGTGTCGGACTGTTATTATTAATTTGTAAAGAATCCACAGCCTACTTTCCACCATTTCTCAACAAATATGTTCCAATAGAATCCATCTAGCACCACTATGCCAAGACCTAAATACGTTTGCTCCAATCCATCATGTTGTTTTTGGTCCTTCATCAAAATATTCTGCACAGTGGATTTAAGCATTTAATGTAATCTTTTCTTTTCATTATCATCAGTTTTTTTCATAGAGATTGCTGTTTGTATTTCTAACATAGCTAGTAGAATTTGGTGTGAAGAGTGGTAAGACTTTAAACATATAGAATGTGAGATAAAGCCCCCATAAGAGCAGAGCTTCTGTTATAAAGCACATGTTTGGCATGGCGTAATGCAGCTTGCTCCTCATTCTGGATGTAACCCTGCAGTTTGTATATTGCAAGTAAGTCATAATATATATACGGCTGTATTGTAATTTGCCTCCGGTTTAAGTTTATGGTGCAGAGGGTTACCTGTTTGATGTTTGAGAAACGTTTTTTCCTTGGTAATTTAGCCAGTGCAATGCCGATACACGGCGATATTTTATTGCTATCTGGCAGTGGTTATTACCCTTTATAGACTGTACATAATATGCATACATACTAGACTTGAGGCATTAGCCGGATGAAAAATGTTATTTACGTGTTTGCATTTAAGAATATGTAAAATGGCTGCCACGTTTTACCAGCGTTTCTAACAGAATGTGCATGCACTGAAAATGTGTCCGCTCTCAGTTTCAATGAGGGTGTTTACAAAAATGAGCCGTGAGCAGCATGTTGCTGACACTGAGGAAGGACTTTTGTCTGAAACGCGTCTGTCATCTCTGCCGTAGGCGTTGAATAAACCCTGTTGCCGTACCCGGAGTGCTTAAAGTCTTCTTTTACAAGCTGTGAGGGGGACTGATGAGCTTGAATATATATATATATATATATATATATATATATATATATATATATATATATATATATGTATGTATGTATGTATATACGCTCGAAAATAGCGCCGACGGGGACACAGGCAAGACGAAATTGGCATTTACCAAAATTGACATTATCCACTGAAGGTTTGAAATAATGGCCGAAGGATGCACTACAAGGACCACAATGCAAATATCACACACCCACCTGAGGGTAATAATTTACGGAGCGTTGAAAGGTCATAACAAGCATCCGGGAGGCCAGCTGATGTCAAACAAGCTCCCCCTTTCCTCCGAAGAAGGCCGATGCGGCCGAAATGCATTAGGACATTGGAGCAAATGCATCATTCTTTTAAATAAACGAGATGTTTCCCGTACCTGTGGCGTGTGCTCCTCTACTTTCTCTTGGAGCAGAGAAAACCTCGAATGAATATATATATATATATATATATATATATATATATATATATATATATATATATATATATCCAAGCTCCAATTCCCTCACAAATACCCAGACGGGTTGGAAGGGAAGATAGCACTCACGAAAACAGCAGCAGCAGTTTCAGCAGAAAAGTTTTATTCTTCGAACAAACGCGTTTCGGGAATGAAATCCCTTCGTCAGTGTTAACATCGGAATGCACTGCGCGGCACCATTATCTGTGTTTGCAACCCTTATTGACACAAACAACGGACTTAGGTGGTTACACACAAAATGCGCGCCATCTTGAAATGTGTTAAGATTTCACAAATGACCATAGAAACATATCGCATTTTTTTTGCTGCATCAACATGTAAGTCATTTCTAACCATTCACTGTTTCTTCGACATAATGCACATTAAGGCAACACTTGTCATAAAAACGGTTATTTGATAAACAATTGTGCCGTGAATCGGCTACCCATAACTGCATCTTATAAAAGATCATGTCCTAACTATTTAGTAGGTACAATTAATCACAAAACATCTCTCTGAGCAAAAGTAGCATTGCACAAGACAATGCTCATTCTATACTGATGTATCATATTTATATTGTTATATTAAACAAAATCTAGCCGTGGATCAGTTATGGGTAGCCGATTCACGGCACAATTGTTTATCAAATAATGATGTGGTTCTATTTCTTCATGCCCTAGTGAGGTGTGCTTCAGCATGTAGATTGCCCTGAAGGGAGACAGTGTGGATAAAAGCTCCAAGATGGTTTCCCACGTACACATTGCAAGATTGGGTATGTGCAAAAAAGATACGAAAATGAACAACACCCACTGCCTACCCCTTTCACGCTAACCATAGCGAGCGTGAAAGGGGGCCTTATTAACAAGGTAGCATCAAGCCATATTAAGTGGCTTAAAGCTGATCGTAAATAAGATGCAGCCCCTATCGCCACCAAAGCCTCAATATAGGTGAAGTTGTGATGGCGATAGGGGTTGTTACATATGCCCTGAGTTTCTAGAGTGTGACTACTCTTCATGCTATGTTTGAGTTCTAATCCCTTTACCACCTATTGGAGTAAGCCTTGACTGCTCACAATTACAAATTTCTAGCGACTAGTTTAGAAAAGTAATAATAGTAAATCAGTATCTACAGTGCATACTGTCCAGTAAAGTACCCACTGCCACAGGACCTGGTCTAACTAGTACGTTTTAACCATGTAACTAGGACATTTGGCATCTAATCAACATGTTTTAAAGCTGAGCATGGCTGGGAAGAGAGTGGCAATTTCCTTGGAGAGGCAGCCCCTTAGCCTTTCCATCAGACTCACTGACAGACAAGTGTAATCTAGTGGACTAGTTGGAGAAATGGAACTAGGAGGCGCTTTTTTCAAACCTTGCCTACCATTTGGCCACATTTTGTTCTCTTAGGCAATAACTTTTCTGAATTTATTGCCAGAGCCACTGTTATTATGCAACTGATTGGCTGCTGCATTTTCTCATAATTATAGATTCATCACCTAATCCATCATCTACTGCATAATCTACAGGTTTAAATAAAAAATATTTTTGTTTCTAGCTCAAATGATTTAAAGATTCCTATTAGCATAACAACACGTGTTGCCTTGCAGCAGAAGATCCTTTGAAAAGATGAACTGGTTACCTTTCTATATCTTATTACTAAAATTGAATGTTTATCTGGTACTTATTAAGTGCAACCAATGCCCAGGCAGTGTTCAGTGTAAAAATGACCAAATATTGAATTAATAATATCATAAAATATGCTAAATTAAGCTGCATATTATGCCTTTTTTGGTGCATAATTTACTCATCCCTCCCGCACAATTTGACCCTACTCTACCATATTATTCCAGTGACCCTTCTTCTTACTCTGCTGCTCCCTTTTTGGCAAGATTGGGAGTACATTGATTCAATGTGAAAACTGGTAGTCACCGAGATTTTTAAAAATATACTGAATAATTCCTGAGAGAAGGGAGGTGCCCAGTCATAAGTACTAGTCATCTAAATGCAGTACAGTGATAAATATGTAGTCTTTGCAACAAGTAGCGGTGTACTGCTCTCCTGACTCTACTAATTTAACAAACTATTTGATCCTGAGAAGATTACACAGTCCGTGTGCCTCATCCACTAATCTGACAATACGGCAGCACTTTGAAACAGGATTAATGTGAGAAATAGCCACCAAAGGGGTACTCCCTGGCTCTAGCACAGCTTGAGGTACAGTTAGAACCGCACGTCCATAAAGAGCTGAGCTTTCATGTAGCATCTGCCTGCCACCCTCTGTCTAACCAGAATGTGGCGTTCTGGCTGGAGCTGCCGACTTTATCTGGGGAACCAGGTTCCAGTCTTGGCATCAGCTCAAGATCCTATGATTCTGGGCAAATCACTTAGTCTTCGTGTGCCTAAGAAAAGAAAAGAATGTGTCCTTGTATAATGTAACTGGTTCTCATGTTAAGCCCTCCAATACCTTCAGGTCGCATTTGTGCTATACAAAATTGGAAAAAAATGCTTCTCATCCTTCATTCAAGGCTGTTTGCAGCTAGGGTTGCCACCTGGCTGGTTTTCTGTCCTGTTCTGTTCTGTTTCATGTCCCGGCTGGTACCAAATCACCTAAAACTGTTATTTTTAGGCCTTATCTGTACATATTCAAAACTTCAAATATAAACAGAAAACACATTTAATCGTGCTCTAGAGCTGCACCCATCCCTGAGTAATAATTCAGGTCAACAAAGACAGAAACAACTTGTTATAAATAACACAGATGACAGACGCTTTCTGAGCTTTGAGTAAGGAGAAACCTTGTGTGCTGCTTTTCCCCCGCTGGACTGCCTTTCTTTGCTGGGAGACCTCGCGGAACCCGCTGCGCGGGTCCCGCTTCGCCTGTGTGTCAGGGCGCTTCCCTGAGGATTTTACCATCGGACACTGTGGGCAGGAGGAGGAAGCACAGGGCTGCGAGCGCCAGGCGTGGGACAGGGACTCCATTGCCCAGGAGTCCCTGCGCTGTAATCAACTCCACCTGGTCGCTCTCCCTGTTTGCCCCGCCCTTGAACACCTCCTCTACATATAAGGAGTAGTCCTTGCCGCTGCGCGGGAGCGACCGGGAGAAGCCCGGGACAAGGGCGGGACCGTCTGTGGCCGTCAGGGGCCGAAGGAGGCCGGGCTGGGCCATCCCACTGACGAGTAGGACCAATATTTTTCTTGCTACTTTGGTGGACTACACTGACTCATTTAAATGTGTGCCCTATTGTGATCAACTATTTGTAGTTTTGTTGTGGGGGGCTTTAAGCAATGTCTCTTACGCAAAATAGCACCACCTTGGCACCCTCCCAGGCTGAGGGTGGACCAACCATCCTTGGCCCTTTAGACAAATTTTTTTATCGTGTTGTCCAAGATATTGATAAGGAGATCTCCTTAGCAGAAAAACGAGCTGAGCGTAGGCTGTCTATTGAGCTCCTTAAAAATTCTACAGAAAAACGCCTGCCGCAAGCCTTCCCGGCATTGGTTACCCCTTTGTCCTCCATAAGCCTGCCTGCTGTGTTTGAAATACCCAATGTTTCTCCTTTAATTATGGAGCCTGAGGGTGGTTCACCACCGAGATTGGATATTACCACCCTGTCCACAACTCCATCGGTAAATCTCATAGACTCCCCACCTAGTATAGTTGAAGCTAGTATGTCTGATTCAAAACCATGCGCAAAATGAAAAAGGAGTACTGCTCCGAGGAAATGTTACTCCTCAAAACCCCCTAACAAGGTTAGGAAAGTCGCAAAAAAAACCTTACCTACCCAAAAGGAGAATAGTGGGGTTTGCGAAAGTGGTGACCTATCAAATGAGGGGGGAAATGTGGACTTGGCAAGCCTAAACCCTTCTTCTAATGACTCCCAGGGGAAGGGGTTGGCTGTGAATGCCCTTTCGACAGATCTACTGATACCCGATCTGGAAAAGCTATTAAGGTCGCTTTTGACACCCATAGAGGTTCAAGTTAACAAGCTAGTTAACCGTTTGGATCATTTTGAGCAGGCCACCTTAGACAATTTTTTCCACATAAAATCATTAATCAAAACACAACCTAGATTAATTGAGCCTAGCAAGGTTCAGGAAACCACGGGAAAGACAAAAAACCTGCCTATTCCAGAATCAAAACCCCCGTCAGGTAGAACTACAAACGTGTCCCAGAAAAAGGGACCAAATCAATCGCCCAATCCTGTAGTGCTAGCCCGTACGGGTACTAGTACAGGAGAAAAAGTAACTAAGGCCCCAGACCCTGTGCCAAAGGGCAATATTAAAGAGTGCCCGCAAAGTAGTACCACTGTTCCAAGTAACCCCCAGCCCCCACCAAGCATTCCTAAACCCCACCCTAATGTTGGAGCGGGGGGTATCAACGGTTCCAGGCCAAGCAATGCTGTACCCACTACCTCCCAGCGAACATCTAATATCCCTATACCCTGTCCCAATGTCCCAGCAACCAGACATTCACCAACTTATCCAGCGAAGCCACCTCAAAGGATACCTCCTGTGAATCTTACCCCGGACTCCCATCCCTACGGCGCGGTCCTCACCAATGTACCACCTCTTTTGGTTGGACAAAGAGAAACCTTCCAGATGCTCAAAAATAAAGTAATGCACTGGTTAAGGGTAAATAGACCATTACCGGGGGAAGTGGATGGGTTGATAATAGGGGTAAGGAGGATTGACTGGATTGGCTACACTCTTAAAAATCTGGAGGGGAACTGTATTGTTATTAATTTTCAAGACCCCAGGGTGGCTGGTTGGATAACGAGGTAGGGTTGGGGTACAAATAGTGGTGGAATTGGCATTGTGGACCTCACTTTTTTTTACCCAAGGCAAATATGTGCCAAAGTAGGAGGGCCTAGGAACCCAAACAGCTCTAACAACCCCCCGATGGTAAGGGTTGCTCCACCACCCATCACCCCATTGCAATGGCAACCCCACAGTAATGGTTTAAACTACAACTATCTGGAAGGCATGCAATGTTTGAATTGGGGTTGTTGACCAAAGTTTGACTATTGGAACAATAGGGGAGGTACATCTTGTTGGAAGTCTTGTTGGAACCCTGATGTCCCTGCATTGAATACTGATGTTGTGTCAAATGAAACAAATGATGGTGAAAGGACTGTATTTGCGGCGGAAGCTGTCGGGGGGTTAATGCAAAACTCAGGAAGTGGGGAACCATTTGTTTTAAGCACTACTGTTTCTCAAGCAGTTGAACAAAACACCACGGGTAATGACCAAAACTGGGGAGAGCAGGGTGGTAGTCCAATTAACTCCCCTAGATTGCCCATTACAAGAACAGTATGCAGGGATGGATCAGCTCCAGGGAGTTTTATATCTTGGAATATTGCAGGACTGGGGAGTAAGTTGATGTCGCAATCATGGATTGGTTTTATTAATGGGTTTGAACTATGCCTTCTACAGGAAACATGGGCTTGTGATCCTATTTATCTCCCAGGTTATTTAAATTTTTCGATTCCAGCAAGTAGAGGTGTCCGGGGTAGACCTATGGGAGGCCTCACAGTCTGGTTTAGGCAGAACTTTGATACCACTGTGAAAATGTGGGATCTGGGTTTTAGAGAGATTTTAATGTTGCGAATTCCATCAGCAAAGTGGGGTGTGATAGATCTGTATAATGTCTATGCCAGAGGCTCCAATACTGGGAGTTCCCCCACTTTAGAGGCCTTATCTAATTCTCTGCAAACCAAGTCCCTTGGAAATCGAATAATAGTGGCTGGGGACCTAAATAGGACCTTCGAACCCTTAGATAGTACTGAAGATCCATTGGGGCAGGAGGAGGACAATCTATGGGGAGTCCCTTATCTGAATCTAGCTTCTGTCAAACGCTGGACAAAGGATATACTTCTCCTAAATACTATGTGCTTGGAACATGGGATGAGAGCCTTCAATGGAAGAACAAAGGGAGATAAGGAGGGTGTGTGTACATATGATAATGGTCACAACAGAAGTAGGATAGACTACGTTATATGTAGTCTTAACCTCTGGCAGGGGGTTTGTGACATGGAAATCAAGGGCAGGATAGAAAGTGATCACAACCCCCTTTGTGTGACCCATACCTGGTGGAAGTTACCACAGCCCAATCTCCAAGCAAGTGATGGGTTGCTCCCAGACATGGCAAATGATATGCGCAGACTTAAATGGCCATGTGTGTTGGCGAATGCAGCATCTATGGACTCTATCGCTTCCGAGGTGGATAACGCAATTGTCTCCATGGAACTAGCAAGCTCTATAGTCCCAGGATCTAGTACAATTACTGATATTCACAACAATCTCTTCTCCCTTTTAAAACCCCATTTTGTGAGAGCATGTAAGGGAAATCGTACAGTACCCACCAAACCAGCTAGGTGGTTCAACCGAGAGTGTAGGGCAGCCAGATTAACCTTGGGAAATGCTATTAGAAATGGGGACAGGGCAGCAATTATAGCAGCAAGGAAGCTATACAATACAAGCATTTCCATGGCAAAGAAAACGTGGGATGAGAAGTATTGGGATGAACTAAAAGAGGCCTCTAGAGCCAAGGATTCCAGGCTTTTCTGGAAGATAGTGAAGTGGGGTAGAGGCGGTACCCCAAACAAACCAGATAATAATGTTGCAGAGTCCGCTTGGGTGAACTATTTCAGGCCCCAATATGCATAGACAAAGGAGATGGTGGGAGGGGATGCAATTTTAGCTGTATTTCCCAAAGACAATTTGTTTTCCGCCAAAGAAGTTGAACTTGCAATAAGTTCCACACAAGGGGGTAGGGCCCCCGGTTTAGATGGGATACCCTCGGATGTTTTTAAAAATGACAAAAACAGGTGGGTTAGGTATGTGTTTTTATTGGGGAATGCCATCGCAAAAGGTGCGCTAGTCCCAGATCAATGGAAGGGAGCTATTATTATACCGATCCATAAAAAAGGAGACCGATCCCTTCCGGCTAATTATAGGCCAATAAGTTTGATTGCCACTATCCAAAAAGTAATTGGGAAGATGGTGGTAAACAAACTTATGGAATGGGTGGACGAAAATGACTCCCTTTCCCCCTTCCAGGCAGGCTTCCGGAGGGCCACTAGCACCATTGACCAGGTGTTTCGTTTTACTATGCTGCGGTGGGGGACGGTACTTCTAGGCAAGGGCAGCCTGTATGTCGCTTTTGTCGACTTGCGGGCTGCCTTTGATTTAGTTCCAAGAAGTAAGCACTGGACAGTTTTAAATAGGATAGGCATTCCAGCAGAATTGCTCACTCTAATTATGAGGTTGCACGAGAGCAATTTTGCTAAAGTCCAGTGGCGGTTGAATGGCCCAACCTCCATCGACTTTCCAGTGGAAAGAGGGGTTCGCCAAGGCTGTGCCATGGCACCCTTGCTTTTTACATTATATATTAATGGGATAGATGACAGGATGCTGGACGCTAGTGTGGATGCACCTTCGTTAGCGGGGTTCCAATCCTGATGTCTGCCGACGATACGTTAATAATGTCCAAGACCCCGGCTGGGCTACAGCGTGCCTTGAATATTTTTGATGAGTTTTGTCTGGAGCATGGCCTTGAAGTAAACATAGGTAAGACTAAGTTGATGGCCTTTTCCCGAGGATGTAAACCTCACCCTAGGATATACATGAATAACATCGGGCTGGAGGTAGTAAGGGAGTTTACCTACCTGGGGGTACAAATAACAGATAACCACGGCTGTTTTGAAACATCAGCAAATTTCGGGGGCACTACGGGTGGAGCACAAAAGATCAAAAACAAAGCCCATAAAACCTGTCCTTGCTGTATATGATGCAAGGGCAATAGGGTCGGCCCTATATGGGGCCGAGCTGTGGGGTTTTGATAAGTTTACTTCCCTACAGATAGCAGAGAACAGGTTCCTTAGGGGAATTACGGGACTCCCCCAGAGCACCCCACTAATCCCTCTCAGTCTTGACCTGGGGAGAAGATCTGTCAGCGATCGAGCCAGATTGCATCCTATTTTATATTGGAGACGACTTTGGTCCACTTCCGAGATTAAGCACTATGCAGATGGGTTTCTGGCAATAATTAAAATGGACACCTTCCATAAAATACCATGGTTGAAAAACTTAAGAGTAATGTTAGGTGAACTGGGTCTTTCCAACCTCTATGATAATCCCGCGGGGGAAGTTTTCCCAAGTAAAAACACACTCAAAATTCTATACTGGGAGTGGATAGATGGTAGGCTTTGGAGGGGGGAAAAATCTGATTCGATGGGTGGTCGTTTCTTGGAAAGCAAAATGTGTCCCGTATTAGAACAGTATTGGGACAGCATAACTGTCCCCATGGACAGGAAGTTGTTTTTCCAGCTAAGATCTGGCTCCCTCCCCCTGAGACATTTAACAGGCAGGTGGAAGAGTCTGAATACCCTGTGCTGCCCAGCATGTGGCGCAATTAATGAAAGTGTGGGTCACTTCCTATTTGCTTGTAACGCCTATGCCACCCCAAGAAGGGTATGGTTAGCCCCAGTTTGTAAGAACCTTGGGACATCCAGTGCTGTTGAGGCTCAGAGAATTATCTGTACCACCACGGAGGAGCCTATTGTCATGGGAATAGCTAAGTATTTGGGGTGGGCCTGGTCCATTAGGCGGAGAGCTCTCTCTTCAAATGTGTTTTGATTAATGTTTTAAATTTGTGCTAATTTTTATATTGATCAAACTTGCACAACTGTTTTATAAATATGTATCTGACTAAATGTTTTATTATCAATTGTGAAGTTTTAAATATATGTTGTGCTTTTATGAGTATGCAACTCGAATAAAGCTTTCCCACCGTTAAAAAAAAATAATACAGATGCTTTTGTTTAAAGTGGTAGTTAGTATTGTGTCCCGGCCTTTGGAAACTCCTAAAACAGCAACGAATGGCCTGGATTTTTCCCCTGTGAAGGTGACAACCCTATCTGCACCCCAATATTTGAAAGTGATCCTGAACCTGCATGGTGAAGAGCCCCTCCTGTGCAGCAACATCTCCTCTCAGACACTGACAAGCATCTCTTCCAAAGCTCATCAAGGGCTTAAATAGTGAGAGCTGCTTGTCATTCCGAAAGGACTTCTCCTGTTCCTGGCAGCGCGCCACATGCCTGCAAGGCAGGGCTGGACAGGGATCGCAAATCAGCCGTGGCAATTAGGTTCAACCAGCCTCCGTGGGGAGGGGTGGGTTCTGGCCGAAACCCCGCTGCTGCTTGGGTTTTTGTTATAAGGGGCTGATTACAAAACCGGTCCCCACTAACAAAAACGACCCCACCCCAGTCAAAACCGGCCCCCACCATTCCGGTACAAAGGGGAAACGCCGGTCCCCACTACGGCCAGACCGCCCCAGCTTCGGGCCAGGAGACAAGTGCCCATCCCCATGGCCTCGCAGCGTTGGAGCATAGGTCCGAGGCTGGGCACGACCCCCTATTGGTGGACTGAGTGCGGGACCCTGGGCCGTTGCCCATACCTAACACCATCCTTGAGCAGGTGATATATGTCATAAAAGGTTCAGTATTGTACCTCTGTCACACCTTTATTTTGTATTCATATGGTAGAGTGCTAAGTTCTAGACAGCTCTAAGCATGGTCTTTGTTTTAACCTTGGCAGGATCCTTGTCAACTGTTCATTTTCACTTAGTTTATTACTTAGTGAATATTCAGTATTCCTTAGTGAATATTCAGGATTCAACCTCGACTCGAACAAATGATGTAGTCATCACTCGCCCTCTACAAATACATCATGCCCTTTTCTTAAGTTCAGTGGTTTTTATGCCAAGTTTTTGTCATAGTGGTACTTTGGGCCTGGGAGATACCAGCCCTTCTTTACAGCCCATGTCTGCATCCTTTTATTCTGACCCCATTCCGGAATCTTACCTTCGTCCTCTTAATCAGGAAGGTCCTTGGTGGTTCCGGGTGCATCTGTAAAGATCGCTGGGGTGAAGCAACTGGGACCCTCCATCGTATTGCCTCTGAGAGCCCTGATACTTCACCTGTCCTGTCCAGATATCTCAGGTGAGGGAAAACAAGGACCCCCTGGGTATCAGTAATACACAGACTCCTAGGGCAGGGTAATAACCAATGTGGGTAAAAAATCCTAGGCCATCAGCAGAGTGCGTGACCAATGAGTCTAGGACCAGTGGAGAAAAGAATAATCGAAAAATGGTATGTATATTAAAAAATATATATTTAATTAACATAGATAAAAATCATATATGATTTTTATCTATGTTAATTAAATATATATTTTTTAATATACATGCCATTTTTCGATTATTCTTTTCTCCACTGGTCCTAGACTCATTGGTCACGCACTCTGCTGATGGCCTAGGATTTTTTACCCACATCTGTCCAGATATCTCTGCATTCTGAAGGTTCTGATGTGATACTAGTTGCGATGGCAAGGGCTCTGAGTTGTGACATCACACAGACGATGCCTCAAGCCCTGGTCGCTGTGTACATTTGAAGCCACGGCTTCCCATGAACATTCTGAACATTGGGCCCTAATACCCAGAACCACATTTCCACTCTACAAGCAGCGACATTACATTTATATTATAGTGTCACAGCCTTTAAAATTATAAATTGTATTATCATACTTATTAATACATTTTGAGAAATATCTTGGTGTCATGCTGGGTCAATGGCTTTGGTTCCTTTGCTCTCACACCTCGCTTTTAACCATGTAAATCAGACAGTAACAGTTTGAGGTGGAAGGTGTAGCATACTGGTACCTCTCTGTCTTTATTTACTTATGAAAGAAGAGTAAATCAATCATTCATTCATTCCAAGGGTCAATTGGCGCCCGATTAACTAATTCATTGTACTTTTGTGAATGTATGTAGTATTTATGTGCCATGTACAGGCTGAAAAATTGCTTGACTCATTCCCAAAATTAGGGACCATGCATACAAGTTGGCAACAAGCTATAGAATATTTTCATAGAAATGCTTGACAATCACACACACTACTTGAGTATCTCTATGCTCTGTTGCACAATGTCTGTGGTGGGACTGCAATGTACATGTTTCTCAGTCAAAGAGCAGGTTCGAAATAGACACCATCAGTGCAAGTGCCCTTTGGAAATAACCATTTACAGCATGGATATAACCACTGCAAGCTTCAGTCACTCACAGAATATATGTAGCGTGGGCATCAGTAATGTGTAATGTGTTAGGCCCTCTTCCACAGAACAGGCACAACTCAACATCAAGCACCAAACAAAGGACATGTCCAGCAGAACAGAATCAGAGCAAGCTCCCTTCCCTAATAGAACATGACAGAACAGCCCCTATTATGGGTATCAACAAAGCCTGCCTTCCTCTCACAAAGAATCGATCAGTGGGTCAAGCATCTATGGAAGACAGAACTGGTAACACAAGTGATGTCATTTGAGATGTCATCAGGGACGACATGAGTGATGTCACGGAACATGTCATGAGTGATGTAATATGTGATGTCATCAGCAGAGCATTGCGGGGGCGCAAGTTATAGTTAGCTGAACTAATTAGAACGGGGGAATTTCAATGGTTTTGTATGAGTGAAATGTCCAGCTAAATATACCGCCCCTGAAACCAATGTTTTTTCAATGAATTTCTAAGGTTTTTTAAATGCTAATTCCTAACTCTAACGTGTCTGAAACCTATGTTTTTTTTCAGTGAATTTCAAAGGTTTTTTAAATGCTAATTTGTAACTATAACGTGCATGAAACCTGTGTTTTGTCAGTTAATTTCGAAGGTTATTTAAATGGTAGATTCTAACTATGCCTATAGAGGTAGGACATGTGAAAAAAGAAGAAAAAGAAATGCTGAAAGAAGCAACAGAAGTTCTCAAAGACGAAGAAAAGTTCAGGAAGACGTGCAGAAAGAAAAACACAGGAGCAGAAAGAGGCCTTGTTGCAAAATCATCCAGTACCCTCAATTTTTTCAGATAGGTACTGGTGGTAACTGACTCTGACTAACCATTCCTAGAGCCAGTGCTATGCTAACAGACATTTAGAATACAGTTAAAACACCTACATACACTAGGGAACACTATTTGTTGGGTGCCCCTGTGAATAGAATGACCTCTTCTGTAAGCCCCGAGTATATAATAGGGCAGGGGGGGTTAAAACTACCTCTTAAAACCCACCACAGGGCGCGCTTGCACACTGGTGAAGGGAGGAGGAGGCCTGTGATGACATGTGTGCAAACACGCCCTGTGGGCGTTTTAAGTTGGGGGGTAAAGTCCCCTTGAATCCAGAGGGTACCTAGGGTCCAACTAGCCCACTAGGTACCTCCAGTAAGCGCCACAGAGCTGCGTTGCAGAGAGGTGTAAAAATGGGAATGGCCTAGTCCACCTTTCTGCAACACAGCTCAGCGCACTTACTGAAAGCACCTGGTGGGTTAGGTGGCCCCCAGGGGCCCGCATTGAAGGGGAATTATTTCCCCCTTTAAAACGCGCCACAGGGCGTGTTTGCACACGTCACCTCAGGCCCGGTCCCCTCCCGTTGCCACTGTGTAAACACGCCCTGTGGCCGTTTTAATTTGGGAGATTAAGTCACCTTGAATCCTGAGGGTCCCTACCTCCAGTAAGCGCCACAGAGCTGCATTGCAGAGAGGTGTCAAAAGAGCCACAGCCTGGACCACTACTAAACAATATCCAAAGTGCAACCAATTCTTTTACATTATCTTGTGCTTAGTACAGAGGTTCACTTGCCCCTGTTAGGTCCAATGGTGGCTTTGATGAAGGGTGTCTGTGCAGAAAAGTATAGCCTGGGAATTATGACACCAGGCCAAATAGAGCAGGACTCAGGAAAGGACGCACACATACACCAAACATTACACTAATTAAATGGGAAATGGAGTTGAGGTGCACTGGCCGGCTCTCCAGGGGGAAAAGAGCGGAGCAGCTACACACTCAAGAGGATAGCCGCCCGGCCTGGGAAAATATTACCAAGCAGAGCGAGCACTCTCTCGTCAGGGCATAAAGAAATAAATACTATGCAAAAATGACTATCCGGTCAAACAGGTGCCCATAAGCGGGGAAAATGAACAGCCCGAGTCAAAAGTTAGGGGAGAAAGACCTCCGATCAACTCCAAGCTCCAAGGGCGGGGAAAATGGTTTCAGGTGTGCACGGAGATCTCTCAGAAACCTCCTCGCAAGCTTTTGGTCGGGTCTCTGGCGCGTTTGGAGATTTTAAAGCGAATCTCCGCGCTGGATAATTGTCGGGAGGTTAGGGCGTTTTCCAACTAAGGTTGAATGTCGGAAAGCAAGGAATAGGATTATCGCAAAAGGCGCTGAGAAGGTTTCCTCCAGGGATTAAGAAGAAGCGAGAGCAAAGCAGAGATGCCGAGGGAAGGCGCTACTCAAAAACAGGAAACAAGGAAGGGGCGTGGTACCGCAACAGTAAGCCAAGCAATCGGGGTATACTCAGGTAGTTCGGATTTGACTGTTCCCATGAGGCACAGGGTCAGAGCTGATTTGCATATAGCCAGTGTCTAACCCAGGGTGGTGTGGAGTGCAAAAAAACTATGGATTTAGACCCAGATCCTTGTACTGGGGTGAATGTATGACATTGTTCTACATTCTGTCCATCAACTGTGTTTTTTGCAATTTTCACCCCGAGTGTGCTGGGTATACTCAGACGTGAGTCCCAGGCTCTCCACACCACTGGAGTCAAGCTATCCAGGCTGATGAAAGCTGATATCCAGAAACCGGTCCTTGGATGCTTGATTCCGGTCTGGGAAAGACATGGCTTGGTAGTTCGGACTGGACTGTTCCCATGAGGCACAGGGTCAGAGCTGATTTGCATATAGCCAGTGTCTAACCCAGGGTGGTGTGGAGTGCAAAAAAACGATGGATTTAGGCCCAGATCCTTATACTGGGGTGAACGTATGACATTGTTCTACATTCTGTCCATCAACTGTGTTTTTTGCAATTTTCACCCCGAGTGTGCTGGGTATACTCAGATGTGAGTCCCAGGCTCTCCACACCACTGGAGTCAAGCTATCCAGGCTGATGAAGGCTGATAGCCAGAAACAGGTCCTTGGATGTTTAATTCCGGTCTGGGAAAGACATGGCTTGGTAGTTCGGACTGGACTGTTCCCATGAGGCACAGGGTCAGAGCTGATTTGCATATAGCCAGTGTCTAACCCAGGGTGGTGTGGAGTGCAAAAAAACGATGGATTTAGGCCCAGATCCTTGTACTGGGGTGAATGTATGACATTGTTCTACATTCTGTTCATCAACTGTGTTTTTTGCAATTTTCACCCCGAGTGTGCTGGGTATACTCAGACGTGAGTCCCAGGCTCTCCACACCACTGGAGTCAAGCTATCCAGGCTGATGAAAGCTGATATCCAGAAACCGGTCCTTGGATGCTTGATTCCGGTCTGGGAAAGACATGGCTTGGTAGTTCGGACTGGACTGTTCCCATGAGGCACAGGGTCAGAGCTGATTTGCATATAGCCAGTGTCTAACCCAGGGTGGTGTGGAGTGCAAAAAAACGATGGATTTAGGCCCAGATCCTTATACTGGGGTGAACGTATGACATTGTTCTACATTCTGTCCATCAACTGTGTTTTTTGCAATTTTCACCCCGAGTGTGCTGGGTATACTCAGACGTGAGTCCCAGGCTCTCCACACCACTGGAGTCAAGCTATCCAGGCTGATGAAGGCTGATAGCCAGAAACCGGTCCTTGGATGCTTGATTCCGGACTGGGAAAGACATGGCTTGGCAGTTCGGACTGGACTGTTCCCATGAGGCACAGGGTCAGAGCTGATTTGCATATAGCCAGTGTCTAACCCAGGGTGGTGTGGAGTGCAAACAAACGATGGATTTAGGCCCAGATCCTTGTACTGGGGTGAATGTATGACATTGTTCTACATTCTGTCCATCAACTGTATTTTTTGCAATTTTCACCCAGAGTGTGCTGGGTATACTCAGACGTGAGTCCCAGGCTCTCCACACCACTGGAGTCAAGCTATCCAGGCTGATGAAGGCTGATGAAGGCTGATAGCCAGAAACCGGTCGTTGGATGCTTGATTCCGGTCTGGGAAAGACATGGCTTGGTAGTTCGGACTGGACTGTTCCCATGAGGCACAGGGTCAGAGCTGATTTGCATATAGCCAGTGTCTAACCCAGGGTGGTGTGGAGTGCAAAAAAACGATGGATTTAGGCCCAGATCCTTGTACTGGGGTGAATGTATGACATTGTTCTACATTCTGTTCATCAACTGTGTTTTTTGCAATTTTCACCCCGAGTGTGCTGGGTATACTCAGACGTGAGTCCCAGGCTCTCCACACCACTGGAGTCAAGCTATCCAGGCTGATGAAAGCTGATATCCAGAAACCGGTCCTTGGATGCTTGATTCCGGTCTGGGAAAGACATGGCTTGGGGGTTCGGACTGGACTGTTCCCATGAGGCACAGGGTCAGAGCTGATTTGCATATAGCCAGTGTCTAACCCAGGGTGGTGTGGAGTGCAAAAAAACGATGGATTTAGGCCCAGATCCTTATACTGGGGTGAACGTATGACATTGTTCTACATTCTGTCCATCAACTGTGTTTTTTGCAATTTTCACCCCGAGTGTGCTGGGTATACTCAGATGTGAGTCCCAGGCTCTCCACACCACTGGAGTCAAGCTATCCAGGCTGATGAAGGCTGATAGCCAGAAACAGGTCCTTGGATGTTTAATTCCGGTCTGGGAAAGACATGGCTTGGTAGTTCGGACTGGACTGTTCCCATGAGGCACAGGGTCAGAGCTGATTTGCATATAGACAGTGTCTAACCCAGGGTGGTGTGGAGTGCAAAAAAACGATGGATTTAGGCCCAGATCCTTGTACTGGGGTGAATGTATGACATTGTTCTACATTCTGTCCATCAACTGTGTTTTTTGCAATTATCACAGAAAACAACATCATAGGAAGTGTCCTTAATTGCCTACTGTTGAGCGACTTTTCAAGATCCAACTTTATTGGCGTGGATATCAGTAAAACAAAAACATATGTCCTGATACTAATAAAATAGGCACATATTTTAACTTTCAATTAAATGGAAATACATTATAATAGTCACACTGGATGGAAAGGTTTGGCCTTGGTCTCTCCAAATCTCTTAAATTCAGTCAAATGTTAGCAATTTGTTTCCAGATTAGTGCATTAGATACGTATATATGTATACGGTATTTATATAGCACAAACCAAATTGAAAGGCCTCTAAGCGCTGTACATGGTCAAAGTCACAGTCAAGCATACAGTCAGGTAACACTGGTCTCCTATCTAGGTAGATGATTATGCCATCTTCAGGTCTCACTTGACACCCTATTTTCTGCCAGTCTTTCTTTACTTTGAGCTCTGCTTCACCTTGTAAATCTCTCACTTCCTCCCATGTATTCACACCACACAAAAGCATAAGTTGGCAGCTGTTTCCACATGCTTCAATTTTCTTGTTTATTGCCATTTTATACTTGGCACAATGTTGAACCACCTGGTCTGCATATTGATTACCGGCTGTCACTCTGTCAGTTCCAGATTGGTGAGCAGCACATTTGACCACGGCCAATTCTTTAGGTAATTGAATTGCTTCAAGTAATTCCTTCACATATTGTCCATTTTTGACAGGAGTTCCTGAAGAAGTCATGAACTCCCTTTGCATCCAGAGCTGGCCAAAGTCGTGCACAACCCCGTAACCATACAGGCTATCAGTGTAAATGGTTACTCTCCAATTGTTCCCAATTTTACATGCTTTTATTAAAGCAATCAATTTGCAGACTGGACTCCTGGTAAATAGGATGCTTCGACTATGTTTGATAAAGTGCATACAGCAAAAGCAGCGCTTAATCCTCCTTCCTCATGGCGCATACACGAGCCATCTACAGATAACTCATGGTCAGGATCTTTTAAAGGTTCTTCCTGTATGTCTGCTCGAGGTTTAGTACTGAATTCAGTTAAGTCGATACAATCATGTTCGACTTCCTCTCTGTCTTCCTCAAAGTGAGAATTGGGCAACAAGGTTGCTGGATTTAAAATAGTGCATCTCACTATTGTCACATTCTCTGAGCCAAGGATAATTCTTTCATACTTAGTCATCCGACTAGGTGTTAGGTGCTGAGTACGTTTTCTGGTTAACAGAATCACGACTGAATGTGGAACATACACGGTTACAGGATGTCCCATAAAAATGGATTCACTTTGCTCAAGACTCATGCATGTTGCAGCTACTGCTTTCAGGCAACCTGGCAGTGCAGATGCCACTGGGTCCAATGTTGCAGAAAAATATGCCACAGGTCGTCGCATTAAACCATGGGTCTGGGTTAGGACTGAAAGTGCACAATTGTCTCTTGTGTCACAAAATAGTGCAAACTCTTTTAAATAATCTGGTATCCCTAATGCTGGCGTTTCACACAGGCAATTACGCAGTTTTAGGAAAGCTGTCATGCTTTCATCATCCCACTCAACTGGGTCTCTTGCTCGTTTCTTTGTCATTTGAATCAGTGGTTTTGCAAGTACATCAGATCCGACAATCCACTGCCTGCAGTAACCTACATTTCTGAGAAACATTCTGATTTCTTTCTGAGTTTGGGGTAATTTCATGTTCTGAATTATTTTGATGCGTTCTGATGTCAAGTTCCTGACCCCTCTTTCTATCTGGTGTCCCAGATACTTTACTGAGGTGGTACAGTGTTGCAACCTTATGTTCACCTTTTGCTAAATGGTTCAGCAATGCAATAGAGTCGATCACACAGTCATTTCTTGTTCTCGATGCCAGCAATAGGTCATCTATATACTGCACCAGGACAGATTTTCCGGGCTGCACCAGTGATTTAAGGCACTTTTTCAGAATCTGATTAAAGATGGATGGACTTTCCTTGTACCCCTGAGGGACCTGATTCTAAACATAAACATGGTCGTCAAATTTGAACGAGAATAAAAATTTGCTATCTGGATGCAGCGGGATGGAAAAGAAAGCATGGCATATATCAATTACAGTGAACCATCCCCTGGGTATTTGATACAGAATTACAGCTGGATTTGGTACTACTGGGCAACATGGGATGACAATGTTATTGATTTTGTGGAGGTCTTGGACCACCCTGTACTTCCCGTTTGGTTTCTTTATGCCAATTATAGGTGAATTACAAGGACTGCTCTTTATTTCTTCTAGAATACCTTGTTCAACCAAACCCCCTATCTCTAGTGCAACTCCTGCTTTTATTTCGGGACTCATTTTGTACTGTCGAAAGTTTGGGTAAACTGCACCTTCTTTCTTTCACTGTCACTTTTATGGGATCGACATCTGCCATTAGGCCTACTTCTTTCCCAGTAAAACCCCACACATCAGGGTTTGCAAAGGACTTTAGTTCTCCGGGTAAATCTTCTAGAGACATCTTTTTAAATTCTGTTTCCTGTCTAGCCAGCATAATGTTATACACTCTTTCTTCATCTGGAGTCTGAATTTCAATGCCATTTGGTGTACAAAAGATTGTGCAGTTCGTTTTGCACAGTAGATCTCTTCCTAGCAAGGTTACAGGGCTAGAATTGCACACTACAAATCTGTGCTTTTCTTGGACGTTGCCAATACAAACTTCAATAGGTTTTGTGACGGGGTCCTAATTTGTTTATTAGAAATGCCCACTACTTGGATCGCTTCTCCTGAGAGGGGTAGGTTTGTGATGTCTGCTGTTCTCACAGTAGAACGGGTAGCACCAGTGTCCAATGGAAAGGTAACACCATTTCCCTCCACTTTCCCTTCAATGTGAGGACCTGACTGATCTACCAGCAAGGATGCGTCAAATAGGCAATCCTCTTCCCCCTCTCAGGCACCGTCAATCTTCAAATTAAAAAAATGTATTCTGCATCTGCAAAAGAAACTGTGGTGTTACTGTATTTTTCTAACCACTTCCCTCCTGAAATTTGGTGTCCACACTGTATTTTGGTTGACTCACAAAATCTGGCATAGGGCTCGAGGCAATTGATTCTGTATTACCTGTTGCGGCTGTATCGTTGACAACTCATTCTGCGTCTGTGGATTTAAATTTGGAGTTTGGACATTATTATTCTGTATTAATTTACACTCATTTCTCCAATGCCCTAATTTTCCGCACCCATGAGAAGGAAACATTTTCTTTGACTCTTCTTTACTCATTTTCCATCTGGGTTTGCCCTCACTTCCTTTGGCCTTCCCCTCTTTTCTGATTATTTACTTGCTGACTTAACTGGAGTTCCTGTTGCTCTGCCATTTTAACTTGAGCCCACATTACTTTTTCTTCTAATTTCTTTCGTTTATTGTCAATTTCATCCTCACAGTATTTTGCATACTTGAGAATTTCGTCAATAGGCTTTGCTTGCCAACACAATTTATGCTCTCTAATTGTTTGAGAAATTTCAGGTTTTAGTCCAGACACAAAACGATAAATAAAATGTGTCATGTCCTTATTATCAATGTTTGCTAAATCACTGTACTGTTTAAATACCTGCAAGAGGTGTTAATAATATGCACCTTTAAACATTTGGGACCGGAAAAATTCATTGCAGAATGGAGGAGCTCTGGGACTAACAGCCTGATCCGCACCATGGGATTAGGCTATTTTTATCCAGTCCGTCCAGACACCCATAGGAACAAAACCAAATATAATTATATCCAAGAAGGTCCTTATATGACACAGCCAAATTTTCAATCTTGGCTGGCACCTGTCCCAGCCCGTCTAGGTATACCAACGGGTCTAGATCCACACGCATACACTCACCCATGGGGAAGTAAAGTGTACAACCACCAATCAATAGAAACAGCTGAAAGACAAGGGCACGGTTTTTATCGAGCCTTTAACCATCCTACTCTACAATATAACGACTATGGGTTTCCTACGGCCAATAGATATGATGCTCTCTATAACCATGATCAATTGGAAGAGGTTGACTGACTGTCATCTGACCTGTCTTCCGGTTCATTCCCTGATAGGATAAACAGCTGAGCAGAAAGTAAGACCATTTTACAAAAAACATCTAACCCCCCAGTGGTCTGTTTACCCAATACCACTTCCATGATGAGATCAAGTTACTCTGTTAGCCCCCTAGCAGAACAAGCTCCTGCCCCTTCAGCAGATGAAGTAGGTAGTCCTTCTATCTCCATAGTCCCTCAACTTCCACCATCCCCTGTAAGTTGCAGGACGATCCTTGCGACAAGGGCCAACCTAGAATTGTGCCCTCTCTCTAACATAACTCCTGAATTAAACCTAGAGCACAATGATTCAAACCCAATCAAAATACTATCATGGAATATTGCAGGATTGGCTTCCAAAACCAATGACCCGTTGTGGGTAGATTTTGTCAACAAGTACACTATCCTGTGTTTTCAGGAAACCTGGCTAATAGACGGCAACATCTTTATTGAGGGATTCCAAAGTTTTTTTGTTCACGCATCCCCTTCGCCCAGTGGCAGGGCAAAGGGGGGCTTGGCAATATTTATCAGTCTGTCTCTTAAATTGCAGATTAACCGTGTGCAGCTGGATAACAGGAACATCCAGATCTTGACCCTCAGAATGGGGAAGAAAAGCATAACCCTGGTCAACTTTTATAATTCTGTCTCTACCTCGAGCGATTGTAATATCGACATTCTTCAAAACTATCTAAATGATAATTGGACAAAATTGCCCCAGGATAAAATTCTTCTCGGTGATTTTAATACGCACATCTGCGGCAACCCTCTTTCAACAACTCTGGGATCTTTGGGCTGCGGACTTAAAACATGTCCTCACTTTACACACTGCCTTCGCGGAACAAAACTGAATACCTTAATGGATACCACGAAATTGATCATGGCACTATCAATGAAAGACGACTCTTTCACCTTCAAAAACCCAACTTACAAAGGTTCTGAGTCTGGGTCTTTCATAGATCATATCCTCCTTTCTGCTGGTGTGGCCCAACTGGTTTTAAATTTTGATATACTTGTCAGTATTCACAGTGACCACAACCCCCTAGATCTCGAGCTACAATGCGGCTCTTTTGTACTCCGAAAAAACATCAAGGATCCAGGGGTACTTAAGCCGGTCAACAATAACCGCCGCTTGAAATGGAACCTGGTAGACAGTGACAAACTGTACGAGACCGTTGCCATACACTGTGAATCTGAACTTAAGCTCTGTGCCACAAACACCGCTCCCCCGGATTCTATTTTATCCGCCTTTACAGTGGTGTCCAAAAGGATTGATCAACTACTGACCGTATCCACTAAGGGAACAACCGCCCAACACCCCCGTTGGTTTGATCACGCCTGTTCTTCAGCAAATCGTAAACTAAAAGCTGCCCTCAAGAAGAAGCCGAGAGATCCTGCATTTATCAAGGCCCTTCGAGCAGATTACAAAAACGCCCTTGCATTACGCAAAAAATCTATAAAAATTAAGACGTGGGAATCTTTGCTCGACCCATCAACTTTGGGCAACAGCTCAAAGTTCTGGAATATAATCAATAAACCACTCTTTAACGACCCAAATGCTGAAAGTCTCGGTACAGTCATACCGGAGAATGACTGGATCACCCACTTTGGATCAATCTTTAAGAGTGACGCTCCACAGTCTTTGAAACCACTTCATCTCCCTGAAAGCAGTCCTCTACAATTTTCAACTAAAGAAATCGAACTAGGGATTCATGGTCTTTCTAGTAATAAAGCCCCGGGCCCTGATGTTCTTCCACCAGACTTATTTAAATCTAACATCACTTTATGGGCACCAATCCTCACCACTGTCATTAATGCTGGGGCCGCAGTGGGGGCTCCTAAGTCCTGGGGAGCATCTACTATCATCCCCGTATATAAAAAGGGTGACAGAACAAAAGCGGCCTGTTACAGACCAATCTCCATGATAAACTCTGTTGCAAAGGTAGTGGGTGGGGTCCTTCTAAACCGGCTGAATGCATGGGCCAAACAAAACAATATATTGACCCCTGCCCAGTATGGATTCAGACCAGGACATGCAACAACTACTCAGTGTCTGAATTTATATTTAATAAGTGGCAAATACACTCAAGCAAGAGACGGAACTTTATACATGGCCTTCATGGACCTTTCTTCGGCCTTTGATTGTGTCGACAGGAGTAAACTATGGGAAGTCCTGCAAAACATGGGCGTTGAAAATAATTTGATCAACTTTCTGGCTGACCTACACAAAGACACTCGTGCAAATGTCCGCTACACAATAGACCTAAAAGTAACGAGAGATTTTAAAATCAACCGGGGAGTGAGACAGGGCTGTATTTTAGCACCTTTTCTTTTTAATCTATATATAAATGGACTCGAAGACTACCTGCTAAAAACTGACACGGACTATCCTCGTATTGGGAAAACAGGCGTGCCGGTTCTGCTATACGCGGACGACGCCGTTCTTCTATCTAGAACCGCACTCGGACTTCAAAAGTTACTGGATTCCTTTTTCCAATTTATGTCCTCACGTGGCCTGAATATCAATAACTCCAAATCTTTTGTTATGACGGTCGGTTTAACTCCCAAAAAACGATACCCCTTCTCAGTTAATGGGGACAACATACCGCCAACAAAAACATTTTCCTATTTAGGAGTATTGTTTGATCACAAACTTTCATGGGGCCCTGCCATAACCAAAAAGAAAGGCGAAATACTAAGGACCAATACTGGAATAATGGATTTCGCACGCAAACTGGGTAATACTCCAGTGTCCGCTGTAATGAAGCTATACCAGGCAAAAAGCATTGCGGTTGCATGCTACGGAAGTGAACTGTGGGGCTTCTTACCAGCAGACGCCCTGGTGACCCTTGAAAATAACTTCCTGAAACAGGTCCTGAGTTTACCAAAAAGCACCGCAAATTTCTCTGTACACGAGGAATTAGGCACACCGTACCTGGGAGATAAAATAGCTGTAAATCCTCTGCTCTGCTGGTTAAACTGTTGGCGCAATGTTTCTATACCACTGACTCATAACATCCTCGCTGAAGCCCTCACCTGGGAAGGGCAACTCAAGATACCCTGGTTGAAATATATTAGAAACGGTTGTAAAGAACTGGGCAGATTGGACCTCTACCTAACACCCCAGTATACCACCAAGAAGGATGTTAATTTTGTAAAAGACACTTTCAATTTAAAACGACAATCTGACAGGGAAGAATTTGAGTTAAAGAAGACCAGCGGAAGGAACCACACATTAACTAAGACTTGTGTGCTTTCTGAACCATATTTATCATGGAACATATCCAGACATGAGCGCTTCCTGTTGAGCAGATTCCGATTTGGTCTCTACCATTTGCTCTTAGCTGTACCGAGTGGAGCCCACAGAGGTCAAGTGTTGCCAGCTTGCGGCTGCGACAACAAGTCTCCGCAAGACTTGGCTCACTTTTTATTCCTGTGTTCCTATTATTCGAGTCCACGAAATATGTTTTTAAAACCCTTGCTTAAAAAGTTGAACTTCGTGCAAATCAAGCCTGCACTTTTATATCTCCAAATGTTGCACGACGATAGCACTTTTTTTACCTGCAAGTTTTTAAAAACAGCCCTGAAGTTTAGATTAAGTATGGAAGGATGATCCTAAGTTGAACTGTATTATATATGTAATCATGTCTAGATTAAGCACTCATACTGGACCATAGTATCTTTTTAATCTTCTCGTGAAATTGCCCTTTTTTAGACGTGTTTGCTGAAAAACTTTTTTATGAAAAACTTTTTATGAATGAATTGTATATTATTGTATTTTATGTGCTTTTATGACTGCATTTCTGCTAGTCGAATAAAGAATTTTGACTTGAATGACTTGCATGCAGATTCATTTTTATTTTGGGTTTTTCTGTCTATTTTAGTCCAATCAGTGTCTTTAGGAGGGATTTTCCTTTTTAAATAAGTTATCACCTGATTATATTTCTTCATTACCTCCTCAGAAGGAGCTCCTGTCTTTTGGTCTCTAGGGTATTCCTCACTAGGCCAATCTACAGTTATTTTGCACTCAGACCACAAATCAGCTGGAACAACAATGTCAAATAAACCATCTAAATCTTTTAACAATACTTTAAACACCTTCACAAACCTTTCGACTTGTAGGTACCATTCTACAGGTTTTTCTCTCAGTTTTGGAAAAACATTAGTAAATGATAAAATATCCTTTAGGGACCATGGGACATGTACATAACCTCCTCCTGGCACTTCTCTCATCGGACACAACCTTTCAACTTTTTCTGCTTTTTTTAGTAAGTATTCAGAAGACGTTTTATTTGCCTGTGCCTCTTCCTTTTTCTTTGTCCATCTAACTTTCCATTTGTCTAGGTCTCCCCATTTTTACAACGACAACAATTCTTTTATCTGCAATTTACAACCTGACACGTTCATGTTATCCAAATCTTTGGCAGAAAATGCAGCTCTATATGGTTTCTGCAATACCTTTGATTTGCCAATGTCAATTCCCATTTCCAAAGCCAAATTCATTGGTTTTTCATGATATATTTTTGTATTGCGAGTAATACTTCTGCATATAAACAATAATTCATCTTCATCAAATGAATTCAGTCTGTCCGATCCCACATTTCTCGCTACCATTTCCTCTAATTCCACCCTTAATTTAAATATGGCCAATACCATCTGTCTAATTCTTCCGGACTTACTACAGTTGCATGCCTCGTTCCTGAGGATGTTTCAATCTGTACCTCTTTTGAACATGGGGGTGTAATTTTCCTGTTTGAGTCACTTACTGGTTCTTGTATAGGTAAATCCATTAAGGAAATTACTGACTCACATTCACTTGCTTGATCATCAATTATTAGGGTTTCTTTTCTTGGCTGAGTTATGGGTGTAGTCAGAATGGGAGTTTTAGGATGAACTTGCTTATCTCCATACAAAGAACTACGGGATCTATTGTTACAGGTATTGTCAGGGCTTCAGGACTTGTATTTAATTGGGAGATTTTCTGAATGAATTCATTACGCTGTTTATTTAATGCTTCCTTTTCTCTCTCTTGAAGTACCTTTTCTAATGAGGTTTTATGTATAACTTGCGGAACTTAAGGCGGTTGTAAAAACAGAGCACTTGGAGTAACTCTCTGAGTTTCTTCTTGATAAAGTGGTGGATGTTTCATTAATAACTCATCTAATAACTCATCATCCGAATCACCAATAGTCATTACATTTCTCGTTTTCCCTGTACTTGTACTTCCTGATGGTTCCTCTGTCGTAAAAACAGGATATAATCCTTCTACTAACATAGATTGTCTCCACCTTTTCAATTGCTTATCTCTGGTCTCTTTCAGAAATTTAGGGTAAAGCTTACTCCAATTTCTGTCACTTCTGGATCTTTCTCGCTCAAACGGCTCTGTCTACCACTCCTCTAGAGCTTCATATTGCGTTAATCTTGGTCTGGGGTCTAACTTGTTCATACGATTTCTTAAATTATATAAGATTCTACCATTAAAGGTACCATGTTCTGGAAATTCCAAAATACTGTCTTCCTTAGTGTACTCTATCCTGTTCTCTAACCACACACATGTGTGATAGCCCCTTTCTACCATCATGTATGATGCGGGTGTATTTGGTGGTGGAATAATAATCCCTTCTCTAGTTTTAATAACTTTGTCTTTTTTTAAATAATTCTTTATTCTTTCGAAAAACGACATCTTTCTCTTCTCTTCGTACATGATATAAGGTCTTCCACTAATCTGTTGTTCTATCACAAATCCTAAATATTTTCTATCAGGACGGTTTCCTTTTAATGCTGGATCTAAATGCCACCTATACCGCTTTTTAATTTTGCACAAAATTTCAATTCAATTAACTCAGTTTGTTTATTTTGCAGAAACAACTCTCCAATACCAGCACGTTTCTTAATTTTAACAACCAATGAGGTTTAGACTTACAAGCAGCATTAACCAATGATTCCACTGCTTTTTCTGTTATGTGAAATCTCACTCTCTGCACTCACCCCTCCTTTACAATTTTCTCACGACTACACACCCGCTGTTTCTACCAATCCCAGCACGGCTCTCTATTACGTCAGTGCAGAACCCGCGACTGACTCCCTCTTTTGCAAGGTAATACGATAATAACATTTCTTTTCAAATTTCAATTATACATTTCATTAATTAACAACATGAAACATTCGCTATTGTGCCTGATTGACTAAATTCAAAGGACAGATAATTTTGTTCCCAACAAGTAAACCTAATTCTGTCTACTCTTCACAACCTTCCGTTTATTCTTCACTTAAGCAAACAAAAAAGAACCTGTTACTCCTTCAGGATTACCCTTTCTAGGTAATATAAAACCAAAGTTTTACCAGCGAACTCCTTGCTACCAATCACTCTCACAACTATACTTAGGAAAAATAAACCCTAACTAGTGCTTCAAGTTTTAGCTAGCTTTACATACCTATTCCTCAAGGCAAGTAACCTCACTGCAGTATGGCTTTCATTTACCACCCGCTTCCTATATCCCGGGATATTCCAGACAACCTTTAACAATACGAATAGATATTGGTTAGTACATAAAAATCAATAAACAATCAATATTCAAAAGTCGATATACAACTAACTACCTATTATTAACTAATCCCTAACCATACTACTGCTACCAAGAAAAGTATACTGATAGAGCGCGCAGAGACCAACTAGCTCAGTTTTACCATACTCACCTTGGTCCCATATAACATTCACACTTTGAACTAGTAATCCTGCCTAATCAATTTACTAATTTTATTCACTCTATCAGTTTGTCCAGAAGTCAGATTTAGGACTTATACCTGTAAACCATGACTTACCAATTCTTGTCACCTTACTATAAGTCCTGTGGATCAGAGAATTAGCATAAACAGGTAATATTTAAACACATTTACTTTTCTTATAATAACCACAAACTTGGGGAAAGTTTTAAAACCTTTATCTATGATAGATTTTCTGGGTCAAATTAAAAGGGACACAATCTCATGACCATAAATGTTACAAGTAAAAATATAACCAGCAGGACATAAAGTTTGTAAGAAGTCACAGTAACACTTTAGACATTGGTACCTGGGAAGGGTGAGAAAAGGAAATAACACAATGACATACCATATAGATTATATTTACATAGAATGGTGCAATGACCAATCCTGGTCCAGGGCTGGGGCAGAATATGAATCAGTACCAGGCTCCTGACTAATCAGGTGCCCACAGGAAAATACAGGTGCAGATCAGGACTGGTGACCTCAGCTAAGTGCAACGCCAGTGTCACACCCCTCTCTCTAGGAAAGCCAATTAATAACCCGATTGGGTAATAGATTCTTCTGACAGTGTGCTCCGCCAGCACCTCTGCTCTCGATCGCTATTGAGTGCGTTGGGTCAGTGACAGGTCAGCTATTCCAACAAGTCGGACAATTTCTCTATCGAAACCTTCCTTAGTTAGACCATTTCGAGGGCAATGTACCAAACCTAAATGTTGCAAATCTTTGTGTTCCCCTGCAGTGATTGGTTGTAAACACAAGGAGAGGTCATCACACCATACTAAGATGATGTAATTTCAATTCAAATATGATTTGAATCCCCACCCACAATTTATTTTCCTGTGATTTTATTCCTCCCAACAATATTGGTACACATTTTGAATACATTGTATTTGGTAGCTTCCTTTCTAGAGGTCAGATGATCAGGTTCCCAGGCACATCATGGGTAAGAAGTGGGTTGGCAGGGGATCAATGCCAGTGCTTCAGCAAATTCAGTGTCTGAGCACGCATGTGCAGAATCATCCAAGATGGAAAATGTGTCAGTGATCAGCCCCAAAGTACGAGCTAGTAGCAAAATCAAAAAGAGACATTTTAGTATACAGAAATACATGAATGCACTGTATACCACTTATCTCTACTCTATCCCCATTACTTTATTTTAACTTGAGCATTAATGATTAAGCAAAACGAGCAAGTTTAGTACAAGCTGCAGCATAAGCATTAGTATGTGAAATTTACTTGTGCGCAGAAGCAAAGTTTTCCCACCAAGCAGAAAGATACGTCATGCCACGTAAATGTGACAGACGCATGCGCAGGTTTCCCGCATTTTCAGCTGCCATTTTAAGGCATTAGAGTTATTGTTAGTAAAAGCACATAGGCAAACTTCCCCTAGATGCTAGAAATGTCATAAAATGTAAATATTATTAAACAAGACTTGTTGATTAATATTTTATAAGTTATTTAGAGAGGGCTGAATACAAGCAAGTTTTGGAATATGTGAAACCTTGCTCCATCAATGGGAAAGACCTTTTTCTATTTTTGTCTCTTTTTAGCACATCTTCTTCCATCTGAAGGTGTCCTTGCTGCGGGGGTGTGAAGAGCCACTGGAGATGGGTAGCCTGTTATCCAAGAAGTCAGGGCTGTCAGTCGTATAGTGCAAACCTAGCCAAAATCAGCAGAGCACTGTACAGGGTCACCAACAAGCATCACGTCAAGGAGTGATGGGAAAGGTAGCTGGTTTCTAGACTGCTAATGCATTGTGATTTGGAGTAGATACTGCTGAGCTTGAAGATGGTGCTGGACAGCAAGGAGGACCTTTGGAGTTCCATCGCAGTGTTATGACGTGGTTCTATTTCTTCATGCCCTAGTGAGGTGTGCTGCAGCATTTAGAATGCCCTTAAGGGAGCCAGTGTGGATAAAAGCTCCAAGATGATTTCCCAGATACACATTGCAAGATAGGGTATGTGCGAATAAAAGATACGAAAACAAATAAAACAGTTGAAAATACTTTGGGGCAGATTTACAGATTCTTGCGCCCCTTTTACGCCGCCATTGCGTCACTTTTGTGATGCAGCGGCGGCGCAAAGTATGCACCATGGTGCGGGCATTTACAACATGACGCATCTCCCAGATGCGTCACGTTGTAAAGCCCTGCGCCAGTAGAGGCGCACCATCGCAGGGGGAGGCGTTCCGGCGCAGGAACGCCTCCCAAAAGTGGCTGAGTGAAATCTACAAGATTTTACTCAGTCACTTTTGGGCCCATGCTGCATCAAACCCCTACACCTGCTTGAAGCAGGCGTAAGGATTGATGCAGCATTGTGCACATAGGGTCCCCCAGAGCATTGCTGGAGCTGCATCACGCTTGCGACGCAACTCCAGCAATGCGCCGCTTTTACGGCACAGATGCGTGACGCATCTGTGCTATTTTTGCCCCATGGCGTGCCGCATTGTAAATGCGGCGGATCATGGGGGGCGGAGCTGCGGCGCATCATGGGTGGCGGAGCAGCAGCGCACAATTACTGGTGCATCCCTGCCTATATGCAGGGATGCGCCAGTTATTGTAAATCTGGCCCATAGTCTTCTAATAAAAGCATCACCCAAGTCACTAAGAAACACCAGAAACTACCAGAATACAATCATATGTAGGATAAAAGAGTTTAATGTCATGTGCAATGACCAATGGCTACAATACCCCTATCAACGTTCTCTGAAGCCTTTAAATGCTCGGACACTAATAATTTGTAGACAAGTACATGGTTCCAGACTGCTTTTCATTTTGTAAATTAGTGTAATACAGATTTAGGTAACAGATTTGAGATGCATTTCTTCTCATTTAAATTCTCCTAATTTTGAACAATTAAATAATGCTGGAAGCCAAGCCCCCAACCCGGTCCATTTCCTTGGGTGTCACAGTGCTTGACTAAGGCTGCTAGCCCCCTGGGAGAGAGGCCAGGCCTTTAGGGTTGTGTCCGGTCACTATATGAAAAAGCAAAAAAACTCTATGTAACTTCTAGGGCTATAACAATATAGAACAAAATATCTGTGTCTCAACAGCTAAGTGAAATCTCTCAGATTGGAAGTGCACAAAATATAAAAATAAATGTTGAAAGCAGAGGTTTTCAAATTGAGACCAGGCCCCCCTGGTGGATCTTAATTTATCATAGGGTGCATCAGCGTCAGAAATGGCTGGGAGACATGAAAGCATTCTATCCTTCCCTTTTTTGGATACTTTAGTGAGTTGCCAAAAGAGGGATGGGTATCCCCAGACGTGGGTACTGTGTTCACTATGTTACTGGAACCAAGCTATACCTGGCTGATGATCCCTAACTAGGGCGGCACCTGTCCTGGGTTGCTTGTGTTCTGGTTCATTGTGGACCTGGACTAGTTGTTTGGTCTGGTCTGTTCCCTTTGGAGAAGGGTCAAGACTGATTTGCATATGGCTGGGTCCAAACGGAGGTAGCATGGTGTGGAAAATAATGGAGTGGGATGCAGCCTGCGGAATTACCAGTTGATGTAATCCCCCACCTTCCCTCAGCGCCTTGAGACCCCTTTGGGTGAGTAGCTGAGCTCTTTAAACCCCACATTGAATGAATGATTGATTGGTTGTAATTAATTCAGGCAATCTATCCATCACTTTTTGTAAACTTTTTTGTGGAGAGTAACATGCAGCCATAATTTGGGCGCATTGGACCCAGAATCCCACGAGGCCACACTCCCACTGCGCTTGCTGCCCTATTGATATCTGTGCTCTTCAGAGAGGCCTCCTGCCCTGGGCTTTTCAACTATAGACCAGTGCTGCAAGGCCCAAAGCAGCAGGCTTCCTCCCTTGTGCCTCTCAGTTCTGGACCATTGCTGGTAGGCCTTGGGGAGGATGGATCTTTCCTGGACTTTGCAGCTCTGGATCATGGCTGTGTTTCCTTTAATGGGCCACCTCACCATGACCCACAGCTGTGAGACTCATTGGAGAGTTGTCCCATTCTCTGGCCTCACAGCTGCCATGTAGTGCTGCAAAGCTTCTGGGCTGTTGCCCCACTGCCCTTGACTTCACATCCATTTTTGGGTGCTGCAAGACCTGGGAAAGGAGAGTTCCCTTCCCTGGGCCTCACAGGTATGGTCACCAGTCATCGCTGCAAGAGCCAAGTAGGGACTACACTAGAGAATGTATGTATGCCTTTGGAGAAACACTGCACATGTGGAGACATATTTTGTGTGCAGAGGCTTCAGAAGCTGTTTATTGGGAGCAGATGAACTAAGACTCACTTAGTAGATTGTAGGGGTTTCATTCTAAATCCCCCCTTAAAAACAGGTCATGTTCAAATTTAACTCAGCAAGAGATTGTGTTTCTACAGCGTGATTACTCTTTTTGATATGTTTGAGTTCTAACCCCTTTACCACCTATTGGAGTAAGCCTTGACTGCTCAAAATTGTAAATTTTGAGTGGCACGTTTAGAAAAGTAGCAGTACTAAATCAGTATCTACCATGCATACTGTCCAGTAAGTACCCACTGCACATGATCTGGACGAACTAGTACATTTTAACCATGGAACTAAGGGCCAGATGTAGGAAGCCTAATATCGGTCGGTAACGGCCAACATTACCGAATTTCGTCCGTTACTGACCGATATTAGGCATTTTATATGTAGGGGCCTAATTTAAGGATTCGGTAATTTACCGAATCGATATTTAAAAATTCTGTAAATTACCGAATTCTTAAATACTGATTCGGTAAATTACCGAATCCTTGATGTAGGAAGCACTCAAGTGAGTGCTTTTCACTTGTAAGGATTCGGTATTTACCACCAACTACAAGTTGGTGGTAAATAACAAATACTGTTAAAAAAGCAATTTTGTGCTTTTTTAACAGTGCCATGTGGCAGACATACATGCCCTTAGGGCATGCATGTGTGCCACATGTGCACCCTTGCACTATGCAGGGGTGCAACAGGGTGTCAAAGTGACACCCTGCCACCCTTGGATGTGTTCCCCATTTTACCGAATCAGTATTTACCGATTCGGTAATTCCCATTCATTCCTATCGGCCTGGAGTCCCATAGGGATGAATCGGAAAACCCGAATCAGTAAATACCGATTCGGTATTTACCGAATCTTACCGATTCGGTAAAAAATACAGAATGGATACCTACATCCCATTTACCGATTCTGAAATACCGAATCTGTAAAATTTGGTATTTTAGAATCGGTAAATCTGGATTACCTACATCTGGCCCTAAGATTTTTGGTATCTATCACCATGTTCTAAAGCTGAGCATGGCCGGAATCCAAGTGGCAATTTCTTTGGAGATGCCTGATCAAAGGAGAGAGTGAGGACTAGGTAAGCTAGTCCGGATCCCCAGTTTATATGTGGTATATCAATAAGGACTAGCTAAAGGTGCAAGACTCTGTTATGTACGCTTTTATCTGGGAAACCATTGGGTTTGTTTTAAAAAGCCCTCACCCACCAACCTGGTTGGTGGCATGCTTCATCATCGGGCCCACCACAGTGACACCTAGCGTGTGCCGGGTGTGCTTCAACGCCAGAGTTACTGCGGAGCTGGTATAATTGCTGAGTGTGCAGTGTAGTGAGTGAGAAAGTGAAATTAAAAGCTATACAGTGGGTCCCAGTACCCGAGGGAAAGATAGTTAAATTTTATTAACTGGGCCCCTGTTAGCAGATAAAAAGGCAGTCGGACGTGTTGGTGAATTTATGATTTCCTACGTCCAGTATGGTCTACAGGTTTCAGCCAGGCCTTTAAAAACTGGCTTTCCTCAGGACCAATAGGTGAAAAAGTGCAATTAAATAATACTAAATTATTGTGGTTGTGTTTGTTTTTAAAATGTGTTGCACTCCCTAAAGTGCGTCTATATGTAGAGGGGGATTCCCTCTTGCTTTTACTACATATAACACATAGGACATAGACAGACGTACAAGCAGAGTCAAATTAGCATGGCAAGCTGTAAACATAAAAATTGCCGACTGGTAAGGTGTGTGCTCGACCTATATCGGACTAGGGTGTGGTCATGTGCATGACATGATTAGGTGGTTTTTATCATGAGACCGATTTTGGTGGTGGGGGGCAAAGACAGCGTCATTTTAGACATGGTCAGGAGCAGGTAAGTAAGTATACTATATCCTCACACAGGCTAGTATCTGTAAAAGCCTCCTTGGGTCACTCGTCAGAGAAAAAGACCCTGCAAAAGTTTTGAAAGAAGCGCGGTTAACAAACAACCTGTAGGGAGAGAGAGATGCAATGGCTTACCCCAATCCTGGTGATCGACTGTTTACTCACGGAAGTGCCGGTCTGGTTCCTCCTTGGACCTGTCGTCCTTCTGTGGTGCCCGGATTCAAAGTGTGAGGGCCATCAATCGGTTTTTAAATAGCCTGGGTTATTGACTGCACCTGTGTAATGGTAGAAATATAAGGAGGTGCTTCGCCCTGAATGCCTAGTCATTGAGGAGCTGTGCGCATGTTCAGGGGAGCAGTGAATATAGCGCATGCGTGTTATTACGGAGGGGCACGTTGCACATCCTCCATTCTATTGCGCGTGCGCACAGTGATGAGATGCCGGTTTTGTACTCATGTTCATGGGCGAATTGCCCTGTTACAAGATACAATGTGATTAATATACACAGCTAATATTCACGAGTGTGATGTATCAGCGAGGGTACATTGGGTTACGTATCTCCTTTACATTCACTAATGTGGTGTGCTGGGAGCACTGTACTACGAAGAAACGGGGTGAAGGAAGGACCACTCTGCATGGTTGAGTTTGAGGCGCCCGGAGGCTGCCCGGCTGGAAAGTCATACAGACTCTGTGTTTGTTATAGTTGGGGCGTAAAACTATTCATGGGGTCTGAGAATTCCATGGTATTGAGTCGTTCAAGCCCTCAAGATGAGTGGAAAGGCGGTATATCCAACGTTGTTCTTTGGCAAGGAGAAATTTGTCATTCATTTCCCTTATTTCAAACTGTTCTATCACAGTCCATGTGAAATCGTTTAGGGTGTGGTTGTGAGTCAGAAAGTGGTCTGTCAACTTGCTAATGTTTTTTCCACACCGGATGGTGCTCCTGTGTTCATTCATTCTGGTCCTGACTTTCCGGGTAGTCATCTCAACATATCGGAGGCCGCATCTGCAGGTTATTAGATACACTAGATTGGAGGAGTTGCAGTTAGTGAACTGCCGTTGTATGCAGGTTTTGCCAGTTTCCAATGGAAGGGATTTTGAGGGGGAAGTAAGGTGGCAGACACTACAGTTATTGCACGGTAGGTGGCCTGTTAGTTTTGGAAGGCCCCAGGCGTTAATAATAGTGTTCTGTGGTGGGCGATTCTGTGGCTTGGGTCTGGTTGATACAAGTTGGTCTTTTAGGTTTTTTGCCCTTTTGTATGCGAATCGCGGTTTCTCCCAGTTCCTGGTGCCTGAGTTAATGATTCTCCAGTTCTTATTAATGATGCTGGACACCTGGTTTGACACAGTGTTATATGTGGTGACACATGTGAGTGATGGTTCCTCTGGGTGTTTTATGGAGCAAATCTCGAAACAAGAGGCAGACTACCTACGCACAAAAAATGCCAAAACCCCATACTTCTACATAATGCTTAAAGTGCACAAAGGGATCACACCACCACCCGGCAGACCCATCGTATCGGGCATACAATCCCTACTGGAACCACTTTCACAATTTTGTGATTTCTTCCTTAACCCATTGGTACAAAAGACACCATCATACATTAAGGACACAAAACACCTTCTCAATATCATAAAGGACATCAGTTTTGATCCAACAACACAAATTCTGGTTGGACTTGACATCGAGAGTCTATATACTAGCCTCCCACAAGATGCCACCCTACAGGTTCTAAATGACGTTCTAATGGAAACTAACTGGGAACATCAAACCCCAATAAGCTTCATCATGGACTGTGCCACCCTTGCGCTCAAGAAGAACTACTTCGAATACGAGGGTTCATTTTACCTACAGACCAACGGGACTTCCATGGGGAGTGTTTTTGCCCCTAGCGTGGCTGGACTATATGTCCACCACTTCGAGCAGACCCATATCCATGGACCCACCAACCCGTACGTTACTAACATCAAAATATGGCACCGGTATATTGATGATATCCTCATCATCTGGGATGGCGACAAAACAACACTCGACAACTTTCTCCTTTGGATCAATAACCGTGATGCCTACTTACGCTTCACGTGTTCCAGCAGCCAGAATGAACTGCCTTTTTTGGACCTTAACATTAGGGCTGAGGGCGGTGGCCTCACCACCACAACCTTCTACAAACCCACAGCCAGGAACTCCCTCCTCAGGTTTGACAGTTTCCATCCGAGGCCTCTGAGGGAGAACCTGCCCTATGGCCAATTTTTGCACATCAGGCACAACTGCAGTAATACCCAGGACTACAAACTACAATCATCTGCCTTAGTCCACAAACTAGAGGACAGAGGGTACCCAACTAGAATCATACAAAAATCCTGCAAAAGGGCACGCAACCAGAACAGAGAAGCCCTTCTGGACACCATCATAAAACCCCCAGAGGAACCATCACTCACATGTGTCACCACATATAACACTGTGTCAAACCAGGTGTCCAGCATCATTAATAAGAACTGGAGAACCCATAACTCAGGCACCAGGAACTGGGAGAAACCGTGATTCGCATACAAAAGGGCAAAAAACCTAAAAGACCAACTTTTATCAACCAGACCCAAGCCACAGAATCGCCCACCATAGAACACTATTATTAACGCCTGGGGCCTTCCAAAACTAACAGGCCACGAACCGTGCAATAACTGTAGTGTCTGCCACCTACTTCCCCCTCAAAATCCCTTTCATTGGAAACTGGCAAAACCTGGATACAACGGCAGTTCACTAACTGCAACTCCTCCAATCTAGTGTATCTAATAACCTGCAGATGCGGCCTCCGATGTGTTGGGATGACTACCCGGAAAGTCAGGACCAGAATGAGTGAACACAGGAGCACCATCCGGTGTGGAAAAAACATTAGCAAGTTGACAGACCACTTTCTGACTCACAACCACACCCTAAACGATTTCACATGGACTGTGATACAACAGTTTGAAATAAGGGAAATGAATGACAAATTTCTCCTTGCCAAAGAACAACGTTGGATATATCGCCTTTCCACTCATCTTGAGGGCTTGAACGACTCAATACCATGGAATTCTCAGACCCCATGAATAATTTAACGCCCCAACTATAACAAACACAGAGTCTGTTTGACTTTCCAGCCGTGCAGCTTCCGGGCGCCTCAAACTCCACCATGCAGAGTGGTCCTTCCTTCACCCCGTTTTTTCGTAGTACAGTGATCCCAGCACACCACATTAGTGAATGTAAAGGAGATAGGTAACCCAATGTACCCTCGCTGATACATCACACTTGTGAATATTAGCGGTGTATATTAATCACATTGTATCTTGTAACAGGGAAATTCGCCCATGAACATGAGTACAAAACCGGCATCTCATCACTGTGTGCATGCGCAATAGAACAGAGGATGTGCAACGTGCCCTTCCATAATAACGTGCATGCGCTATATTCACTGCTCCCCTGAACATGCGCACAGCTCCTCAATGACTAGGCATTCAGGACAAAGCACCTCCTTCTATTTCTACCATTACACAGGTGCAGTCAATAACCCGGGCTATTTAAAAACCGATTGATGGCCCTCACACTTTGAATCCGGCACCGCAGAAGGACGACAGGTCCAAGGAGGAACCAGACCGGCACTTCCGTGAGTAAACAGTCGATCACCAGGATTGGGGTAAGCCATTGCATCTCTCTCTCCCTACAGGTTGTTCGTTAACCGCGCTTCTTTCAAAACTTTTGCAGGGTCTTTTTCCCTGCTGAGTGACCCAAGGAGGCTTTTACAGATACTAGCCTGTGTGAGGATATAGTATACTTACTTACCGGCTCCTCACCATGTCTAAAATTACACTGTCTTAGCCCACCACCACCAAAATCGGTCTCATGATAAAAACCACCTAGTCATGTCATGCACATGACCACACCCTAGCCCGATATAGGTCGAGCACACACCTTACCAGTCGGCAATTTTTGTGTTTACAGCTTACCATGCTAATTTGACTCTACTTGTACGTCTGTCTATGTCCTATGTGTTATATGTAATAAAAGCAAGAGGGAATCCCCCTCTACATATAGACACACTTTAGGGAGTGCGACACATTTTAAAAACAAAGACAACCACTATAATTTAATATTATTTAATTGCACTTTTTCACCGATTGGTCCTGAGGAAAGCCAGTTTTTAAAGGCCTGGCTGAAACATGTAGACCACACTGGACGTAGGGAATCATAAATTCACCAACACGTCCGACTGCCTTTTTATCTCCTAACAGGGGCCCAGTTAATAAAATTTAACTATCTTACCCTTGGGTACTGGGACCCACTGCATAGCTTTTAATTTCACTTTCTCACTCACTACACTGCACACTCAGCAATTATACCAGCTCCGTAGTAACTCTGGCGTTGAAGCACATCCGGGACACGCTAGGTGTCACTGTGGTGGGCCCGATGATGAAGCATGCCACCAACCAGGTTGGTGGGTGAGGGCTTTTTAAAACAAACCCAATGGTTTCCCAGATAAAAGCGTACATAACAGAGTCTCGCACCTTTAGCTAGTCCTTATTGATATACCACAATTTCTTTGGAGAGGCATCCCCTTAGCCTTTCCATCAGACTCACTGAGATCACAGTTGTAGTATAGTGGACTAGTTGGAGAAATGGAACCACAAGATGCATTTTTCAATCCTTGCCTCCCATTTGGACAAATCGTGTGATCTTGGGCAATAACTTTTCTGAATTTATTGCTAGGGCCACTGGGATTATGCTAATTGAATGGCTCCTGCATTTTTCTCATAATTATGGATGTATCACCTAATTCATCATCTGCTGCATAATCTGCAGGATTTAACAAAAACAATGCCTTTGTTCAGTGCATAATTTACGCATCCCGCCGCATAATTTGACCGTACTCTACCATATAATTCTAGTGGCCCTGCCTATTACTCTGCTGCTCCCTTTTTGGCAAGATTGGGAGTACTTTGATTCAATGTGAAAACTGGTAGTCACTGAGATTTTTAAAAACACTGAATAATTCCAGAGAGAAGGGTGGTGCCCAGTCATATGTACGTGTCAACTAAATGCAGTACAGTGATAAATATATAATCTTTGCAACAAGTAGCACTGTACTACCTGAAGTACTAGAAAAAATATACCATAGAGCTATGCTTACCAATAGCCCATATACCTTATTTACCAAGAATAAGTCAGTCGGCAATGGAGAAGGTTCAATCGTTTATTTTGCAAAGCCCCCTATATAGGGTAGCCTCTCTCTCGTCTTCACCCTCAAAGGTGTGCAGAGGAGACTGCTGGATTACATTCAAAGCAGTGCATATATACTTTCAGCATACCTCATAAAAACCCCGTACATGGAAAAGTACCACTTCTCGTGAAGTCAACAGGAAAACCCATGTAAGGCACAATTGATTGATTCAAAACTCAGCTCAAACTATTTCGGGGGTAGGTCAGTAAAGGTGCCTTCCTTTTGTTCCCGGGCACGGGAGTAAAGGCACAGCGTCTTGAAGAACCAGGATTTAAACCCAGCGGCGCCAGGGGCACGCCCAAAGTCTTCGGGTTCACCTGTCTTAGAATACAAAGACACAGGATACTTCTTGTTGACGTCAAAGATCAAACTTTATTGGCTGCAGCCAGTAACAGAGGTCCTAGAAGTACAACACGGTGTATGTTCTCAGGAGACTGCTCAACTTTACAAAGCAGGTCGTCCCTTTTTATGCCAAGAATTGTGCTTCAGGCAAACATTCCTTATTTACAGTTGACCAATCCCATGTATACACGACCAAAGCATTGCATGATGACAAACCCACAATTCAGTTGTCCAGCCCATAATAAATTATTAAACAAACACAACATTCTTCTTTAAACAAGGCCAGACAAACCCATAATAAAAAAGGACCACAACCCACATCATAAATAGACCATAAAGAAGGAACAGAAACAGATAGAAGTAGGATAAGGCATGTTTGTGTGTGGTAAAACTTTACGATGTCCTGTGCTCTGATCCTTAATCTTGATCAGCTAAAGGGCAAGAACTGGTTTGGTAAGGTCAGCTTCAGGCAACAGGGTCAGTTCACTCAGGTCAAACAGGAGTCAGCACAAACTCAAGCTAAGGTGCACGTGTCCTAGAGACTTGTTCAGCCACAGTCATAGGCCTATGTGAGGGCAACCACAAAATGGCTGCCATGCACAAAATGAAACCCAAGGGTTCAGAACGAAATCGTCAAATACACAGTGAATCCATCGGTGTAACATGACGAAAACACTCATGCTTGCTGAGCTCACTGTTTATGGTTCATTGTTACCAAAATCGCAACGGAACCATAACCTTTATGACCCAGGTTCAGAATTCACGGAACCTCAGACCCTCCTTTTGCCCTTACATAGGCAATCATTCAGTCTATATCTGAATCGATGTCAATATTCATTAGGTCATCAAGATGTTGCTGCAGCATGATCCTAGTACTTAGTACCTCTCTCGCTACAGGTCTCCTCACACACGTAGTACCACAATGGCCACATATAGCAGGAGCACACTGTATACAAAGACAGAACAGAAAAAGAATCGCTAGAACCATCCCAATGATCATCAGAATCTTCCATCCCCAAGTGGATAACAATTCCCAAAACCATCCCATCAACGACCAATCTCCTTCGCCCATATGTACAGACTCGGAGATCTTATGTAGCTTGGAAATGGCTTGGTACACTGTCGGAGCGTTGTCTGGAATTAAAACACAGCAGCTCGATTGAATCAATTTACATACCCCTCCTCTATCTGCAAGTATGACATCTAACGCAACTCTGTTCTGAAGAGTCATAAGGCGATCCTACTGGAGCTCAGCAGTCAAGTTACTAAGGGCACCGGCAGTTTCAACTATGGTGGACTCAACCACTCTCGTCAATTGCTGTATGTTCCTGCTGTTAACCATAGGTCCCCAAAATGGCAGAAAACCCTTCAGAAAATCTCCCAATTCTTGTCCTGCAGTATCTTCCTTACTGAAGACACCTCTAACAACTCTCATCTTGTGGTAATATGCCGCAGCTGTATACGTAGGAGGCAACAGGAACGAGACAAAACATAAGCCCGAGAAATCAGGGGGCAACCATGTATACGCTCTATCGTAACAGACAAAATAGGTACCCTTAGCTCCTAGAAACGATGGGGAAGTCTGGGACGCAAAAACATACGCCTCAGTGCAAACACTCTTCCCTAACTGAGTTCTCGGATTCTTGCCATTACCTTGCAGACAGTAATGACCCTGATGGGGTACAATCCAAATCGGAGAGGATCTTTTCACTCGCCGGTTCTCACTAAGACTAACTCCATATCCAGTAACGTTCCATCCAATATACGCTAGCGTCTCATCTCTCAGAATAGTCTCATAAGAATCTATTCCTCTAATCATTTCTACTATTCCCTTAACTAGAGCACTATTCTTTGGATTATCTTTTACAGAACGTAGGGGGTAGACTTCACGAGCATAGATGAACATCGTTTTGTATGCCCACACAGAACCATTGTAGCTGAATGGCAGGACCAGCTAAGGAATACCTTTATCAGTAGTATGGGGCATAAGGCCACACGCCCAACAATTAGTCGTGTTCACTACTAGCTGGTGTTGGTGCAGAAGCTGAACAAAGGAGTTATTAACGAATTCCAATCTCCTAATGGACTCATGTTCAGGCAGAGGGTGAAAGAGTGTGAGAAAACAGTAGAAGAAGGTGTGGGTTGTGTAGTGGGTGCAAACGTCACTTGAAAAGAGAATAATATATATCCCATCAAAAACATCATTAAACTAAGTAGCATAAAAAGACACAATATTAAGAAGCATTTTCTACTCATAATTTTACACATTTTGCTCTTAAAGCTCATTCTTTCAACAGATCTCTCCATGTCAAAAAACTCCATCCTCTAACCGTGCTGTTTGTGGCAGTTGGTTTGATTCGCTCAGTGTACCTCTGAATGTCCAAGGGAACGCCCTAGAACAAACCAGAACCGTCGACCTTGTGTCTACACAGCAGTATGCTCTAACAGCCTGATTCATGAAGTAAAATTGCGCCCGCAATCGCTGCGAAAATGCAAATGCGGGCGCAATTTCTGTAATCGGCATTCAACATCAAAATAGCGAATTCGCAAACACATATTTGCGAATTCGCTAATATATTCGCAGAATCCCGGCAGGTGAGCATTAGCGAATCGGAAATAGCGACACACCACGGATTCTGCAAAAATAATTGCGAAATCGCAATATAATCGCAATCGGTATTCAAGAAAAATCGCTATTAGCGAAAAACCCAAAAATCGCTATTTGCACCGCGCAAAATAAGGACAACTCAAAGCAGGTGGTAACCATGAAAGCCATGCAAAAAAAACATTCAAAAAAACGTTGTCCTATCACCAACAGGTACTGGCCTGACCAATCTCACATAAGGACCATCATCAGCAGCAGCATTAGGAGTCCCACAATGCCAGGAATGTACATGGTGGTGAGGCGTCGCAGGCTAGAGCGATTAGCACGGAGGAGACGCAGGATCCAGGACAGGATATTCCGCCAGCGGGTCACCTTGCTGGGCCAAACCAGAGAGCAGATATATGCTAAATACAGGCCGAATGGGGAAATGATAATGCAGCTAATACAGGACCTTGACCCCCTGATGCAGCACCCAACAAGCCGTACCAATGCTGTGCCTACACATGTGCAGGTATTGTGTAGCCTGCACCTCCTGGCCTCCGGGAGTTTCCAGGGGATAGTAGCGGCTGCTGGGGGATATCCCAGCCCACCATGTCACGCTGCCTCCACACTTTTGTTGACGCCATGCTCACCCAGCTACACCGTCACATCAAATTCCCCGCCAGCCAACAGGAATTGGACATGACCAAGCTACAATTCTACAATGTAGCCCATTTTCCACATATGCTCGGATGCATAGACTGTACCCACGTCGCCATCTGCCCACCAGCTGGCATGGAGTATATGTTCCGCAATAGAAAGTCCTACCACTCCCTCAACATCCAGATGGTCTGCAATGCTAAGACATACATCACTGACATTGTCGCACAGTACCCAGGGAGTACCCATGACTCCTTCATTTTCCGGCACAGCGGACTCCACACACGACTGGTCAGGGGAGAGTTTGGGGAAGGACACCTACTTGGTAAGTACACTTTGTTGGAAATGTCACATTGCTAAGATGTAACAGCGCAGCACAGGCAATCACCATCTGCTCCTCTCATTCAGGTGACAGTGGCTACGCCCTCCGTGAATACCTCCTGACCCCATACCTCAACCCTGCTACACCCCAGCAACGGCGCTACAATATTGCACACATACGGACAAGGAATTGCATAGAAAGGACATTTGGCCTGCTCAAGAGCAGGTTCCGCATACTGCACAAGACAGGTGGGGCCATGTATTACAGTCCTGAAAAGTGCTGCCGCATTGTGGCTGTCTGCGCAATACTACATAACATTGCAACCAAGCGCCGGATACCTGTTGACATCTCTGGCAGTGAATCTGAGGGGGACAACCGGCCACCTGCACATGCGCGCCATGCACATGGGGAGAACCCAGCAGAAGGGCACAGACGTCGCAACCACATCACAGTGAACAGTTTCTAGTACAACCACTTCCATCACCCCACAAATCAACAATGCATGCAAAATGTAATGATGACACAACGCTAATGTGCGTAGCAAAATAAATGTATTTGTTCAATTCACAAAAATAAAAATAAGGTTCCAGTCCAAATAACTACAACAAACAGTATTACGCCATACTGCTGTGCATCACTACATGGCAGGCTTAACCTCAGCCTGTGCCATTGATTTACTGCAGTTCTCAGGAGCGCCTAGTGCGCGTTGCGCCATAGCACCTCTGAGGGGCATCCTCCTCCGGGGCTTCAGGCAATGGGGTGGGCCTGGTGCTGCGGGTGTGTGGTGGGACCTGTGAGGCAGATTGAGAGCTGACGCTGGACGCCCCCTCACTCGCATCATCACCCCCCACAACAGATGGAATAGCTGGAGGGTGAAGAGCAATGACGGCCGTGGTGAGGGTCTCCAGCACCCTAGTCATGTCCTCGCTGCACTGTATGATTTGGTGCTGCTGGGTCAGGGAGCGCCGCGCCAACAGAGAAGTAGCATTCGCTGCTACATAACTTGCCCTGCTGTAAGTGGCCAGCCGGGTCATTAGTTGGCGGTGGCGCCGGCGTGCTCCACTGCGCTGTCTCGACATGGCAGCGGTGTTGGCCTCCATGGCTGCAGCCATGCGGGCCATTCCCTCACCCACACCGGCCATGACTGCAGTCATGTTGTCCAATCGTTCTCCCACACCTGCCATGGCTGCCCTCATGCCGTCCATGTGGCCTGCAACAGTGGCCACATTGCGCCCTATCATATGCAGCTGCAGCTGTATAGCTCCTTGCTGCTGGGCCTGGCGCTGGTGAATCCGAAGCATGCGTCTCTCGAAGCAGAGCCGCGCCAGTCCCTGATCATTGGACCGCCTGCTAGCTGGAGTGAAATGCTGGTGTGACCTGCCACGCCTGCCCTGCTGGCCTGAGTGTGTGGCTGGCGGCAGTGTGGAAACTGGCGCAGCCCCGGATGTAGAGGCGACAGCTGCTGGGGGTATGACCGCAGGTGTTGCAGGTGCGCCAGATGCAGGGGGTGTGACTGCTGGTGTGGCTGGTGTAGAAGATGCAGGGGGCACAGTGGTGACTGCCCTGGCTGCGGCTCTAGGAGGAGCAGCGGTAGCAGGTGGCACGAAGGTGGCTGGCCTGGCAGCGGCTGTGGGTGCTGCACCAGTCACAGGGGGGACACTGCAGGTGGTTCTTGCTGCTGGTGTTGATGCAGCGGCAGGGGCTGGTGCCTGGGTTGGTGGTGGCACCTCCTCCTGGACCTCCTCATCGATTTCCAGCCTTTCGCTGCTATCGCCACCTGTGGGGGTAAGTGGTGGATCATTAGTTGCATGTATCTGGCAGACGTGCAGTTGCTACATGCATGCTGGGTGACATTCCCTGAATGGCAGTGGCTTTGTGTGCTTTGGGACCTGTCTGGCTGCATTGTGGTACTACAACATTGTGGCCAGACTACATCTCCCACAATGCTTCAGGACATTCCTTGATGTGCAACTATGGGATGCCTATGGGACATTGGGGGAGCCTATTTGGTCATGGACATCCATAGGGGGCAGGGTCGCAGTCGCATGCCACTTACCTTGGGTGTCTTGGGTGGCGCGGGATGAGTCCAGTCTTGTAAAACCAACACAGGCCTCCTTCTCCAGGGTGTCCTCCACCTGGTCCTCCATGGCAGTATTGGGTGGTACAGTTGGTCCTCCTCCTCCAGTGCCCGAGGACTCCCCAAGGCGCGCTGCCACCCTCTCCTTGGCACGGCCTCGGAGGTCGTACCAGCGCTTTTTCAATTCATCGAGGGACCTGCCCGCCACTCCCACGGAGTTCACAGTCGAGGCTATGCCCTGCCATATCCGGCGCTTCTCCTGTTCAGGGACCCTCCTAGAATCTGGGCCAAACAGTCTGTCATGATTTGCCACCACCCCCTCTATGAGGTGTTCAAGCTCCTGCTCTGAGAATTTCAATTTTCTTTTGCGCCCAGACGAGCTGCTGGTGCCAGGTGCAGGTTCCTCAGCCATTGTACCAGGGTTGTGGTTCTGTGGTATTTTTCCTGATTAGCTGCAGCTCTCCAAAATGCTCCCTCTCTCTCAGCCTCAATGTGGAGAATGGTGGTGGGAACCGGCAGCTTCCTGGTTGTGATGTCATCACTGGGCTCGAAATGCGACTTCCCGTTTTCCCTATCTCGCGAGTTTGCGATCTCGCAAATAGCGATATCGCAAATAGCAATATCGCTATTTGCGAGCTCGCAGTCCAGGCGCGGGTAGCCGGAAATAGCGATTATTCTGCGATTATCAGTCATCGCTAACGGAATTTGCGATCGCGTGCGAATCGCTTTTTTTTATCGCAATTCTTCATGAATTCGGATTTGCGATTTCTGAATAGCGATTCGCTTTTTTTCGCTATTACAGAATCGCAAATGCCGATTTTCATGAATATGGCGGTAAGTCTTTATACCACGACCCTACAGCTGAACCCGGATGGCGGTTCGAAAAACAAAAATCGGTCAAAACAATTTCTCGGAGGAGAGAATTCAGTTTCAAAAATAGCAAAAGAAAGAATTTTACTTTATTCGTCCCACGACTCTTGGTCGCAAATTATAACGGCCTTTATCAGGCAATGTCTGATCACAAAACAAAAGTTCAGGTTCAGAAGTGTCCAAACGAACTGACAGAGGCACAGCTCCTTGCAGAAGATCGTCGCTTTCACGCTCAGAACTTGACCCAATTAAACGTGCATCGCTAAAAGGCAGAAAACGAGGCACGGTTTCACTTTCAGAGTCTGATATACCATTCTGGACCCACTGGTCATAGAGCAAAGGCAAAGGGGCTCTCTTACAATGTATGCCGTGGATCCAGTTCTTTTTACCGCGCACTCGCACTGCAGATCACGTCGATAGCAACATCAAGTAGGGTCCGGTCCAGCGGGGCTGATCGTTCTTTGTCCACTGAAAATTCTTAACCAGAACCCAGGAACCAGGTTTGATGGCGTGTCCTGAATCTTCAGAAGCCTGAGGCAATGTATCATGAATCTGTTGGTGTAAATCACGCAATATAGCCGTCAATTCGTACAGATAATCAAGCAGTACAGGATACTCTATTTCACTGAATTTGGTCGGCCTCACTCCCCATATGTTTGCCGGGTGACCAAAAATAATCTCATAAGGACTAAGTCCCACTCGTGAATGTACAGTCATCCTAGTTGACAAAAGTGCTAATGGCAAAGCATCAAGCCATTGTAGACCAGAGCTCGCCTGAATCTTGGCCAGTTTTAACTTTAGGGTGCCATTGTAGCATTCTACCAGACCAGCTAATTGGGGGTGATTTGCAGCGTGAAACTTCTGTCGAATTCCCAAACCATCACACACTCTCTTTATCACTTGACCCACAAATTCACTCCCATTGTCACTCCACACCATTCTCGGCAAACCGAACCGAGGGAAAAATTCCTTAACAAGGGCTTTAGCTGTGGACAAGACAGTGTTATCTTTCAGGGAATATGCTTCTACCCATCTCGAAAAGGCACAAACAACCACGAGCACATACTTTAAGTTGTTGCACCTCTCCATTTGGATAAAGTCTAGCTGCAAAGCCTCAAACGGATACGTCGGAGGCGCAAAATGACCAGCTGGAGTTGGAGTTCCCTTACCAGGTGTTAGGTCCTGGTCCCCAGTCCTCTTTTGCTGATCATGCCCAAATTCATCACATGACACACCGGTAGTATAAGAAGGAGTCCTACCCTTATGTCCATGCTTGTTATTGCTACCTGGTGGTTCCTGCATTCTGGCTCCTGTGTTTCCAGTTGATGGCTGTTGTCTTTACACGGGCTCGTGTAAAGAATTGGAGAATTCCCTGCTGATTTCAAGTTATTTTCCTTTATCCTTGCTACCTCCCTTGTCCTAGTACCTTGTTTTCAGTCTTCCCCGTTTTTGCCTGCCCTTTTCCTTAGTGAGGGTTTTTTTCAAGTTAGTGAGCGTTCTTTAGTTTAGCTCCTTTTCCCCTTATTTTTTCCCCTTAACCTGATTTTGGACCGTTGGGGTTAACTACTTTAACATTCAGGGGCCCCTGTTTGTTGGTTGCCCGCTTTCGCTGCTCTCCCGTTTTGGAGACGCGGAGATCACGGTCGCGAGAGCGCTACCCGTCCGCTTCGTTATGCGGAAGTGACGTTTTCGTCTATTCCGCGAAGCAAACCCGGCTGGGTTTGTTTACTTTCTCTAATAACGAGCGGAGGAAAAGACGCGTTCTCGCCGATTCCCAGCCTGATTCCGTAGTACCCGATAGAGAGGGGTTTTTTCAGACCTGTACAAGGGGTCTGTTTTTTTACCCTGCATATCTTTAACTTAACCGAACCAAACACCCTTCTTGTTACGTTCAGTCCTTTCAGGAAGTCGCCTAAGAGAGGTTATCTTGGGGGTAAACTGAAGGACAAACTCCTTGACGCTAAGCCTGCTCTATCTTCCGGTAAGTGTCTGTGACATGATATGGTTGGATAATGGTGTTTTGTAGCAGAAGAAGGACTGGGGATTGAATAATTACAGTAGGGTGTACTTTGTGTCCCCCTTTTTGCAGGTGCAGAAGAAGGAGGCGGGTGTTTCTTTTAAGACACGATCTAAGGGTGGAAGGTTTGGTTACCTTTTTGTTTCCACCCTCTTTTCTGGGTCAGCAGCTTACTCATGTGTACCATTCAGTGAGTGGCTGGTGAGTCGGGGAAGGGGACTGGACTATTCCTCGTTCCTGCAGTGTGTGGGTTGGGCAGGAGTCCAACAGAATAACAAGCCCACGTATTAATACACTGCCCGAACTTGGATGGACGTGGAAGGAGGAGGGGCCATGGCGGGCGCGGAAGCACCCGTTACAGGCGCAAGTACAGGAATTGAGGCAGGAGAACGTAGGGTTGAGACAAGAGCTGGTAGCGGTAAGGGCTCAGGCACAGGCACAACCTAGAGCACAAAATCCCGTTATACATCCCGTTATACATCCGGCTACCTTCCAATATGGGGGGGCAGGACAGAGTAATCCCGGAGGAGGTACACCTGTGGCAATTACCGTAAATTCCCCTGTTCCTGTTCCTCTGGCTCCACCTGAACGGTTTTATGGAGACAGCGGGAAATACGGGATGTTCATGAACCAGTGTCAGTTACACTTCTTATGTAGGCCTGGTGCGTTTCCCGATGATGCTGCAAAGGTGGCCTTTACACTCTCATATCTGGCTGGTACTGCTGCCCAGTGGGCTATCTCATTAGTGGAAGGGAACGACCAAGTATTGAGGGATTATAATGCTTTCAAGGAGTTGATGAGGGGATTGTTTGCCAAGCATGCTTTCATGCAAGCTAGTGACTCGGAATTACTAAAACTGCGACAGGGGCGACAGGATCTTCTGACATATATCGCATCTTTCAATAGATTGATCGCAGAGACTCATTGGCCAGTCGAAAAGCGGACTTCCTTATTTTATCAGGGTCTTAATGACGATCTGAAGGACGTGGTGTCACAAGTAGTGGATCCCCCCGAAGAGTGCGCCGCTTTCATAGACTTAGTGGTTAAATTGAACCATAGGTTGTCAGAGCGACGCGGTGATCGTGGTCGTTTTCAGGTGTCCAGAGGGAACTTTGTAAAGACCGAGGTGAAACAGCAACCCGGTGAAGCCAAACCTGAACCCATGGAAATAGGAGGGGTCAGGGGGCCCCTCACACCTGAAGAAAGAAAGAGACGCAGAGATCAGAACTTATGTCTCTATTGCGGACAGGGTGGTCATTTCGCAAGAGACTGTCCCGTTAAACCTTCTGGAGCAGGTTATGGCAAAAAGGTGGCATATGTACAGGTGGAAAGATCACACCTATTTCCGCCAAGCAGAGCTCAATATGAGGTGTTGGGGGCAGTGGACGTGGCACCCAGACATTTTGTGATTTCGGCACAGCTTCTATTGGCAGATTATCAAAGGGTGCCTGTTTCGGTGTTATTGGATTCGGGGGCCACGGGCAATTTTATTGACATCTCCCTAGCAGAGAAGCTCGGCGTGCCTTGTCAGTATAAGAAACAGCCAGAGCCGGTCCGAGCGATAGACGGAACTGAGTTGTCATCAGGGTGCATCACTAGACAAACCATGCCGCTCCGCTTGTTATGTGATAATGGTCACTCGGAGTGTGTGGTGTTTGGATTGGTTCTGGGGTGCCTTGGCTCCAGGAACACAATCCTAGGATTGATTGGGTACTTCGGCGTGTCACTCTTGATTCGCATTATTGCTTGAAGCATTGCTATAGCGAGGCCAGTGGGAAGGTCCCTCCACTGTATTGCGCAGCCATGGAAGAGAAAGGAGTTCCAAGACAATATGTGGAATACGCCGATGTGTTTGATAAGGGTTGTGCGCAGAGTCTGCCGCCACATCGGTCGTTTGACTGTAGGATAGACCTAGTGGAAGGGGTTCCCTTGCCTTGTAGTAGAGTGTATGCCCTGTCTGAACCCGAGGAAAAACATCTCAAAGAATATCTGGATGAGATGTTGGAACTGGGATTTATCCGTCCCTCTTCCTCACCTGTCTCTTTGGCGATCTTTTTTATACCGAAGAAGGAAGGTACTCTTAGGGCGTGTGTGGACTACAGGACATTGAATAAGGCCACTATTAAGAACAGGTACCCTCTTCCACTCATCCCCGTGTTGCTGGATCAGCTCCGCAGGGCCACAGTGTTCACCAAGTTGGACTTGCGTGGAGCATACCATCTGATCAGGGTGCGGCCCGGTGATGAGTGGAAGACGGCTTTTAAAACTAAACATGGGTTGTATGAATACTGTGTGATGCCGTTCGGCCTGTGTAACGCGCCGGCGGCGTTCCAGTATTTCATAAATGAGGTCTTGAGTGAACACCTGGATAAGACAGTGATAGTTATCTTGGATGACATCCTTATCTTCTCGGAGACCGGAGTAGACCATCACACTCACGTGCGACAAGTATTGCAGAAGCTGCGGGAACATCGGCTATATGCCAAACTGGAAAAATGTCAGTTTGATGCGAAGGAGGTAGAGTTTTTGGGATTCCTCATATCCGCTGAAGGGATACGAATGGACCCTAAAAAGATACAGGCTATTTTATCTTGGCCAGTGCCCACTACGGTGAAGCACATACAGGTACTTTTGGGGTTCGCCAATTTCTACCGGCGTTTTATCGCTCACTTTTCGGATATTGTTGCACCAATGACCCGTCTGTTGAGAAAGGGGGTGTTCTATGAGTGGTCCCCGGAGGCACAGGGCGCTTTTCAGTTACTGTTGGAGACCTTTACGACCGCGCCAGTACTGGCTCATCCTGATCCGTCATTTCCCTTCATTGTAGAAACGGATGCTTCTGCGTGTGCAGTCGGTGGGGTTTTGTCCCAGAGGGAGGGGGGCACAGGAGATATGCACCCTATCGCTTATTTCTCGAAAACATTGTTGCCGGCCGAACGTAATTATACAGTAGCGGAGCGTGAACTTTTGGCGGTGAAATTGTCGTTTGAGGAATGGCGTCACTACCTATGGGGGGCCCGTCATACCGTTACCATCTATACTGATCACAAGAATCTAGAGTTTTTTAGATCAGCCCGGGCCTTGACACCGAGACAAATGCGATGGGTCTTGTTTTTTAATGAATATGATTTCGTAATCACCTACAGACCTGCCGCTCAGCAGATTAAATCTGACGCTTTATCTCGGATTCATGTCGACCCGGAGGAAGTGAAAGCAGGGAAGGAAAATAGACCTATGCTTGATGGTAGAAGGATTGTGGGAGTAGCTTCGGTGGAGGAATTTGCGTCCAGGATTAAAGAACTTTTGCGCAACATGGACTTGGCCCCGTGGTTGCAATTGTCTCAGGTGGTGGCTAGAGAGGGGTTGTTATATCAGGAGGATAGGTTGTTCATTCCCCCCGAATTGAGACCAAGGGTGGTAGAGTGGTGTCATTCCTCCTCTTTAGTTGCGCACCCAGGAATTGGGAAGACAAAGGAGTTGTGTCTGAGGTGGTTTTGGTGGGATACGGTGGCACAGGATATCCAGAAGTATGTGACAGCCTGTCCTGTTTGTGCCATCAACAAGCCCTCACATAGTAAGCCTTCGGGCCTTCTTCAGCCGTTGGCAGTACCCCCTTCCCCGTGGCATACTATTAGTATGGATTTTGTTACGGACCTTCCCTTGGTTTCTGGCTTCACTGCTATCTTTGTGGTCGTAGACTTGTTTACCAAGATGGCTCACTTTATACCACTCCGTAACATTCCCACAGCGAAGGAGATGGCATGGGAGTTCATGGTTTCGATAGTGCGGTTGCATGGGTTGCCCACCGCGGTCATCTCAGACAGGGGAGCGCAATTTGTGTCTCACTTCTGGAAGGAGCTCTGTCTGGTGCTTAAAATGGATATACGGTTGTCATCTGCATACCACCCCCAGTCAGATGGGCAGACAGAACGCACCAACCAGACAATGGAACAGTATTTGAGATGCCTGACTACGTCCCTCTCGTGTGACTGGGTGAGGGCATTGCCTATTGCGGAATTCGCTTATAATAACAGCATACACTCGGCCTTGGGTATGACACCATTCTACTGCGCTATGGGATACCATCCTAGAGCCCTGGCCGTTCAACCCACTGGGCACATGCCAGCCATTGATGACATATGTAAACGTTTGGGAAACATCTGGGAGGCGGCTAGGGGCAGCTTACAGGATGCTAAGGAGGCTATGAAGGTACAAGCTGATCGCCATAGAGTTCCAGCCCCTGGTTATAAGGTGGGCGATCAGGTATGGTTGGCTTCACGTAATCTGAAACTACCGGGTTCACGTAAACTACAACCCCGGTATGTAGGCCCCTTCCCTGTGAGTAAGGTAGTCAACCCTGTGGCGATAAAGCTTTTACTACCCTCGGACTATAAGATCCATCCTGTGTTTCACACCTCCTTGCTGAAGCCCTTTGTTCCCACGGATCAGGTTCTGCCCCCTCCTGCCCCCTTACTTGTGGATGGCGAAGAGGAGTTTGAGGTACAGGCCATTCTTGATTCAAGGCGGAGAAGGGGTAGGTTGTATTACCTGGTGGATTGGAAGGGGTATGCCCCGGAGGATAGGACGTGGGAACCAGCGGGTGGGGTACACGCACCTCGGCTGGTGAGGTTATTCCATAGGCTGCATCCCCGAAAGCCAAGACCTGTGGGGAGGATTATAGGGGGGGTACTGTTAGGTCCTGGTCCCCAGTCCTCTTTTGCTGATCATGCCCAAATTCATCACATGACACACCGGTAGTATAAGAAGGAGTCCTACCCTTATGTCCATGCTTGTTATTGCTACCTGATGGTTCCTGCATTCTGGCTCCTGTGTTTCCAGTTGATGGCTGTTGTCTTTACACGGGCTCGTGTAAAGAATTGGAGAATTCCCTGCTGATTTCAAGTTATTTTCCTTTATCCTTGCTACCTCCCTTGTCCTAGTACCTTGTTTTCAGTCTTCCCCGTTTTTGCCTGCCCTTTTCCTTAGTGAGGGTTTTTTTCTAGTTAGTGAGCGTTCTTTAGTTTAGCTCCTTTTCCCCTTATTTTTTCCCCTTAACCTGATTTTGGACCGTTGGGGTTAACTACTTTAACATTCAGGGGCCCCTGTTTGTTGGTTGCCCGCTTTCGCTGCTCTCCCGTTTTGGAGACGCGGAGATCACGGTCGCGAGAGCGCTACCCGTCCGCTTCGTTATGCGGAAGTGACGTTTTCGTCTATTCCGCGAAGCAAACCCGGCTGGGTTTGTTTACTTTCTCTAATAACGAGCGGAGGAAAAGACGCGTTCTCGCCGATTCCCAGCCTGATTCCGTAGTACCCGATAGAGAGGGTTTTTTTCAGACCTGTACAAGGGGTCTGTTTTTTTACCCTGCATATCTTTAACTTAACCGAACCAAACACCCTTCTTGTTACGTTCAGTCCTTTCAGGAAGTCGCCTAAGAGAGGTTATCTTGGGGGTAAACTGAAGGACAAACTCCTTGACGCTAAGCCTGCTCTATCTTCCGGTAAGTGTCTGTGACATGATATGGTTGGATAATGGTGTTTTGTAGCAGAAGAAGGACTGGGGATTGAATAATTACAGTAGGGTGTACTTTGTGTCCCCCTTTTTGCAGGTGCAGAAGAAGGAGGCGGGTGTTTCTTTTAAGACACGATCTAAGGGTGGAAGGTTTGGTTACCTTTTTGTTTCCACCCTCTTTTCTGGGTCAGCAGCTTACTCATGTGTACCATTCAGTGAGTGGCTGGTGAGTCGGGGAAGGGGACTGGACTATTCCTCGTTCCTGCAGTGTGTGGGTTGGGCAGGAGTCCAACACCAGGATTGTACATCAGACAAACCAAACAATTTTTGACCACATTCTCTGCACACTTAGGAATTCCAGCATTTTGCCATACTGGAGCCAACAACTTACAAATCCCTTTCACACTGATATGAGCCATTCCATGCGCCATCGTAACCACTGGAAGCACATACGCATCGGGTAACAACCATCGTTGATGCTCTGACAACTCAACCCAACAACCATTCGAATCCAATTTACCCTTACTTTCTCTCCATTCACTCAACTCTTTCTCTGTAGCTTCAGCTTGAATTGACTTCACACTCTCTATCGTATCTTCACACATCTTCACTTCTATCCGGAACCCATCTCTCCGGACCCGCAACATACATTCGACTCATCCCATCTCTCGCAGTTTCTTTCGCGACTTCATCTGCAAACGCATTACCACGACCAACATCATCAGTAACTTTCTTATGCGCACTGCATTTCACAATTGCAACTTGCAACGGCAAAGTAAGTGACTTAAGGAGCTCATTCACCAACTGACCATGCTGAATTTTAGTCCCATGCGAAGTCAGGAACCCACGCTCTTTCCACAATCGTCCAAAACTATGAGCCACATCAAACGCATACTGACTATCGGTATACACAGTCACTCGTTTCCCTTTCGACAACACACACGCTCTTGTCAATGCAATCAACTCTGCTGATTGCGCTGAATTATGTGGGATACGTGCAGCTTCAACAATCGTATGCAAAGTCGTAACAGCATATGCCGCAGTCGTATCACCATTCGGAAGCTTGAAGCACGAATCATCAACCCATAAAGTACCATCACATTCTGCAAGAGGAGTGTCCTTAAGGTCTATCCTCCCTTTTGTTTCTTCCTCTGTCCTTAGGAAGCAATCATGCTGTTCAGCAACATGTGTCTCAACTGAAATCGGCAACAATGTAGCTGGATTCAACGTGTTGCATCTCTTTATATGCGCATGACTCGCTAAAAGTGTCAATTCGTAACCTGACAACCGAGCACTAGTTAAGTGCTGTGTCTTTGTTCGATTCAATAAGGTATCCACTGCATGTGGAACCATTACAATCAACGTATTGTCCATTACCAAACCAGCAGACTGTCGAATAGAGACAGCCGCTGCCGCTGTAGCTCTCAAACAACTCGGCAACGCTCTAGCTACCGGATCCAAAGTCGATGAAAAATACGCACATGGACGTTGCTTATCGCCAAACTGTTGAGTCAAAACTGACAATGCACATCCCTCTCTCTCGTGGACATAGAGTGTAAAAGGCTTACTGTAGTCGGGAGTACCCAACACAGGAGCCGAACACAACGCATCATGCAATTCTGAAAAACTCTTCTGACATTTGTCAGTCCAAGGAATAGGATTCGGAGTATCCTTAACAGTAAGAGCTATCAAAGGTTTCGCAAGAAGATAAAAATTCGGAATCCACTGTCTACAATATAACGTAATACCCAGGAAAGCACGTACTTCTCTCTGTGTCATAGGCACACTCATTTTCGCAATAGCTTGAATTCTTTCTGGGGTCAATCTTCTTCCCTCCTTCGATAAGAGGTGACCTAAGTAAGTTACTTCTTGTCGACAATATTGCAACTTCGAAAGAGACTCCTTATGATGGAAATCAGACAAATGACGCAACAACGACAAAGTAGCCTCTTTACAAATCTCTTCATTGTCAGCAGCAACTAACAAATCGTCGACATACTGAATAAGGGCAGCACCATCAGTTAAGACAATCGTATCAAGCTGTGTTTTCAAAGCCTGACTATAGATGGATGGACTCTTACAATAGCCTTGAGGAGCGCGCTTAAACAGGAAACTTTGGCCTCCTAAAGAGAAGCCAAAAATATCCCTACTCTCCTCGGCAATCGGGATGCTGACGAAAGCATTCTTCAAGTCAATCACTGAAAACCAAGTAGCCGAAGCTGAAATCAAAGTCAGTAAAGCAGTGATATCCGGTACAACAGGGAATTGCGGAACTACAATCTTATTCTCCTCGCGAAGATCAATCACAAACCTATATACAGGCGGCTGTGAAGAATCAGTACGTTTCAGAACAGGCAAAACCGGACTATTGCACACATTACCTCTCGTTTCTTCAATCACACCTTTCTCAATCAGATCATAGATGATCGCCAAAAGTGCTCTTTCACCATCGCTGGAAATCCGATATTGGGGAATACGAGGCAATCTAACATTCGCTTTCAGCGTCACAACATATGGCGGGATCTCCAAAAGACCCACATCATTAGGACCAGTAGCCCAAACAGAATCAGGGAGAGAAGACAATTAAGCTGGAAGACGATCTTTAGACAAATACATCGGAGAGATCACTCTCTTTCCCAATGTAAGCTGTACTCCTGAAGGAGAACAATATAGCGTCGCATACAACCTTTTCAACAAATCTAATCCCAACAAGTTCTCACCACAACCTGTCGTCAAAATAAGGGGTGCTTCGAAATCGCAAGGTCCAACAGAAAGAGACAAAGGACTAGAAATCGGATTACTAACCGGGGCGCCAGAAAAACCTACTGAAACATTCGTTAAGCCAGACAAAGGTGCGCCAGGGAGTTTAGAGTGCATAATAGAACTCTTCGCAGCACCAGTATCCAACAGAAAAGGCTCTGACACACCTGATGCAATCCCTTCAACATAAGTCCGCTCTGATCTACTGGAACTGAAACAACTCCCTCTCTTTGTCTATGGCTGTCCTAGCAATCATTACCATCCATATTCTCACCTTCGACGTAATAATTGTCCGCATAGTACTGAGCCGTCCTACCAAACACACCATTCTGCTGATCAAAACAATTCATCGAATTCTGTGGAGGCAAGGAACGCGCATTCTGGGGGAACACACCAAGTCCCCTACCTCTAGGAGCTTGCTGAACACCTCGACCTCTCACACCAGAAACACCATTTGTGCGCTGTAACAGAACCGGACAACTATTCTTGAAGTGACCCTCTTCTTTACAATACGCACACTGATTAGGGCCTACAGGAAAACGCTGTTGAGAAGACTCGTACCTTTGCGAGCTTCTCTGATACTGCTGAGGTTGCTGATAATCAGGCTGATTATTACGAGGCGGATACGCTTGCTGTAAAAGAACCTTCGTCTTTAATTCTTTAGTCTTCTTGTCGGCTCTATCTTTCTCGTCCTTATCTCTATTCTCATAGTACTGGCAGTAGCCAATATCTGCGCTGACGAAGAGACAGCCCAAGAACTCTCAGAATCCTTCAATTTAGTGCACAATTCTGGAAGCAGATTATGCACAAATTTATCAACAAACAACCGTTGACCACCTTCCGTACTCATGTCCTGACCACTATGGTCAATAAACGTCTCTTTAAACCTAGTGAAGAAATCAGACACACTTTCGTCTTTCTTCTGCTTATATGCAGACAATTTATCCCAGTTTACTCGCATAGCAGGCATTAACGTCTTCATATAATTAATAATCCTACCAGGGAGTTCCGAAACTAAAGGCTCAGGTTTAGCACCACCAACCTGTCTGCCATCTGAGGCACCAATATTGGCCCATGTATCACCTATTTCTTGCACATGATCCGTATGACGAATCAATCCCCATAAAGGCTGTGGAACTACATTTCCAAACAACATATCTATATCGGCTAAATTCATAACACATGAATCTGCAGTCTGTAACAATTCCTTATAGTACCCTGCAGGATTTTTACGAGGATCAGGCAAAGTCTGCTTAAGGGCCAAAACTTCAGCTCGCTTCCATGGAACATGTACCCAAACACGCTGAAAATGAGCCGGCGCAGCTTGAATACCCAACCCAGCGTCAGCCTGAACTGCTTCCTTCCACACCGGAGGAACCTCTCTCATTGGATACTGTCGCACTTTTCTCCTAACAGAAGGATCAGGCACAAACAACGGCTGAGAAGGAGACTCACTCCTAAACAACAACAACGTCATAACTGCTCTTTCAACGTCAACGCCCACTATAGTTCCCTTCACAAACTCAGACTGCACACTGAACAACTCAGGCGTAGCCTGTCCCAAATCATCATCTTCCCATTCTTCACGAAGGAAAGGACACATTTCATCAAAAACATACCTCTGCTTCGGTGCAATTGGCTATGCAATTGTTTACGCTCTGAAACAGGGGTCATACCTAGTGACCCAAAGAAAGGAGAAAAGAGACCAGTAACAGTATCAGTCATCCTCTGTCGAACAGAAGGAGAAGTTGACGCAAGAACAGGGGGAAAAACAGGATGAGACAAAGTTTATGTAGAAGTAGTAGCAGAAGGAGTAGACAATTCAAGCATAGGAGTTGGAGACGAAGCAGGTAGAAAAATTGGTGGCCCTGGGGAAGGCTGCACCAAAGGAGTAGGAGCCAACTGAAGAGGAGCTGGCAGTGGTACAATAACAGTAGACAAAGCAACCGGAAGTTGCGCAACTAAAGGTTGCGGAGGTGCTGTAGCACTCTGCACATAACGGGGCGGCGAACTCAATAGATGTGACATCAAAGAATCTTTCTCAAGGTCCTTCGCTGCATCCTGCTGAGGGGGCGGCAAAGCTGGATAACATTTATCAATCGCCAGTTTACGTTGCCTTTGCAACTACTCACTTGCTTGTTCTTCTTCGTTATCTCTAAACTGTATAGCAGCTTGCATTATCGAAATACCCTTCTCTCTTTTATTTCTCTTCGCCAATTTAATTTCTTTCTGTTTGGCTTCCTTTCGCCAGAGGCGGAAAGAGTAGAACATCGCCGGCCGGGCTTTCTTCTTGAAGAGTTTAACTTCTAAATTATCTAAAATCTCCGTGTCATAACTACCATATTGGGGCCATTTTAGGACACCGTCCTTCCTAGTGTAGCAAATCCACACTTCATTATACGTGATGGGGCCCACGCCATGTTTCAAATAGAGCTCATAGGTCGGAGTTCCAATCGGAGGCACCGGACACGAGTCCTCCAATCGGGAATCCCTATTACAACCACAACAAAATATCTTTCCAAGTCTGCTAAGACCAGGCATCTTCGCTCACTAATCTAGCTTTAAACTTCAAGGGAATATCGAACACGATAGCCTCATGAATACACGAGTCCCTCGGCTTTGGAGCTTGCAAGTCCCAAATCAAAAATCCCAAGGGATACCCAAAAACTAAGGACTGGGAGACGCTCCACTCATACTTAACTGAAGTATCGATGATGTCGCCAGAAGACCCGTCTATCATCTCGCTCTACAAATCATCAAAGGGCTCCAAGACAGGGTGACAGTCAGGGCAGCAGTCCTTCGTAGCCGTCGGAAAGCGGCGAACCTCGCAGCAAAGACTTTCGGACCACGACGACATACAGGGGTCGATGAAGTGTTAGGCCTTCCTCCAGAATTTTCACATGAAGCTCCTCACGATCTTCAGGCTTGGACCGGTACCGCTGAAGTCGCCCCACGTTGGAAGCGCCAACTGAAGAACCGGGATTTAAACCCAGCTGCGCCAGGGGCACGCCCAAAGTCTTCGGGTTCACCTGTCTTAGAATACAGAGACACTGGATACTTCTTGTTGACGTCAAAGATCAAACTTTATTGGCTGCAGCCAGTAACAGAGGTCCTAGAAGTACAACACAGTGTATATTCTCAGGAGACTGCTCAACTTTACAAAGCAGGTCGTCCCTTTTTATGCCAAAAATTGTGCTTCAGGCAAACATTCCTTATTTACAGTTGACCAATCCCATGTATACACAACCAAAGCATTGCATGATGACAAACCCACATTTCAGTTGTCCAGCCCATAGTAAATTATTAAACAAACCCAACATTCTTCTTTAAACAAGGCCGGACAAACCCATAATAAAAAGGACCACAATTCACATCATAAATAGACCATAAAGACGGAACAGAAACAGATAGAAGTAGGATAAGGCATGTTTGTGTGTGGTAAAACTTTACGATGTCCTGTGCTCTGATCCTTAATCTTGATCAGCTAAAGGGCAAGAACTGGTTTGGTAAGGTCAGCTTCAGGCAACAGGGTCAGTTCACTCAGGTCAAACAGGAGTCAGCACAAACTCAAGCTAAGGTGCACATGTCCTAGAGACTTGTTCAGCCACAGTCATAGGCCTATGTGAGGGCAACCACAAAATGGCTGCCATGCACAAAATGGAGCCCAAGGGTTCAGAACGAAATTGTCAAATACACAGTGAATCCATCGGTGTAACATGACAAAAACACTCATGCTTGCTGAGCTCACTGTTTACGGTACGTTGTTACCAAAATCGTAACGGAACCATAACCTTTATGACCCAGGTTCAGAATTCACGGAACCTCAGTCTGCAAGAATGTGCTCATCCCACAAGAAAGGCAGATGCGACCTTGAGTTTCCAAAGTTAGAATCAATGGTCCGTTCATAGCCCAGACCGACCTCTCAGGCTCGCTCTCTACACAGTAGCAGGTCTCGTGTTTTCCTAGCAAGAGCAAGAGGTACAGGGAAATTAAACCAACATGGCGTTTCTTCAGAAAAGGTCCGATTCTTAATGTATACATGATATGAGTATATTCACAAGGGGGGGTTTTCTAAAGACGGTATGCTAATATATTGGATACATTAGGCCAATATTACATAATGTCGATTTATATTTCTTCAGACCGCCCTTTTGGCGTGATGTAGCCAATATACATACAAAGAAATAACAGGCTTTAATCCAAAAACACACCTTCATCTATTTGCATTAGATCTGTAACTTCCCTCTGTGCCAACTGTTTCTCTATATTCGCCTGGCGCGAAACTGTCAACGAGGAAGTAAGCTTGGCAGCGCAATAAGAGCAACATGCTGGCCCATAATGTAGGCACAGGCAACAAGTAAATACCACCCCAATTACTCCAGCCAGGATCATAAAGATCTTCCAACCCCAAGTGGACAAGAGGTTCCAGAACCACCCTTTTAAGGACCAAGTACCAGTGTCAGCATGAACTTCCGCAGCCAAGCGATGTAATTTCTGAATGGCTAATTGTATAGTTGGAGCAGAATCAGGGATATACACACAACAGGAGCTGCCAATCACGTGGCATGCTCCTCCTCGATCAGCTAGGATGACGTCAAGCACCATCCGATTTTGAAGCAAAACGAGTCTTGTAGCCTGAAGCTCTACCGTCAAATTAGTCAAAATTCCGGCATTGGTTTGAACTACATTTTCCACTACTCTGGAGAGATGTCTAACGTCTCTGCTAGTAAAAATGGGACCCCATATAGGAAAGAGACCCTGCTGTGATGCGGTGTCAGTCTGATCAGTACCATCAGTATCGATACTTCTACTGGCTCGGGAGAGATCTGAATTTCGTTTAGTCAGCTGATGATTCTTATGATAATTAGAAGGGGCTGTATATACTGGAGGATAAAGGAAAGACAGATAACACTGCCCTGCCCATCCTCAGGGAAGCCAAGTGTAAGCGTTTTCGCTGCATACAAAATAAACATTGGGCGAGCTATCAAGGGCGGGGTGCTGTTGGTATGCAAAGTGTAGGTGTAGTTACATCTACTGTCTCCTACCTTAACATGACCTTTACCTTGAATACAAAAGGAAGCAGTACTATTTAAAATAGGGACTGGCTTTGCCTTGTCATCAGTAACATTACGGTCTTGGAAATACTGGAAATATTGCGTGGAGTTAAAATGTTCTAAATCTAACATTTCTTCCTTCAACCACGTAGCATTCTCATAAGTGGTATACATATTCATACAGGCATCTGGGTCTAAAGATCCCTCTCCTTGGTTTCCCAATGCATCAAATCCCTGATGCTGTTCTATATACCTTAAAACAGCTTCATAATCTTTTTTGGTATATCTTTTGGGGTCGGCTACATAATGTAGATACATAAGAGACAGCAACTGAAACCAGGCCTCACAGCTCGCTAGGTGTGATAACGGCAGAGAAATGAATAAATCATGACGATGCATTACAGATGGCAAAAGGCCACATACCCAGCAGTTTGTCTTATTTGTAGTACTATGAGCTTCATGTACCATTTCAATGAACATATTTTTAGCATACGTTTCTCGATGTCTTTCCTTGTGGGGAGGCAAAGTATAAAAGAAATGTTCAGGCGGAGCTGTTGTAGTACCTAATACCTTGTGCATAGGATATTTGAATTCTAAATATACAAACACACTCATTAATATTATCATAATCACTGCAATAGTTATTACAAAGGCTACCTTCACTCTGGTAGGCCAAGTGGTATACATGGGAATAATCTCAGAGAAAGGTCGGGGGGCAAGTGGTCGCTCGTCTTCAAGTGCAAATCGGGCAAATGGGTTCATCCTAACTAAAAGTCCAAACTAAACTCAGAAAAGGATACAAGCCAACTGCCAGAGGGTTTCTTCTCCCTGTGTCCGTCTAGAGCCTCACAGGCAGGCTCCTATTGTTAATCAAAAAGGAACAACTTCATTTTAATTTCACTGTTGCAATTTAGGCCCGTAATGTAACGCAGTCTTTCTTTCTGAACAGAGCAATGTAACAGTTCCAAGCTCTCAACAGGTTCAGTCCAGTGTCTTGCTCAGTACCCCAGTGAAGAGCTATCTCCAACCCTACAGCTCAAGTCTTTCCCTATCTCCTAAAATCCGAAACTGGGGTACCCCGTTGTTTTCGGGGACGTAAATTGTATTGAAGGTGGCCAGGTTGCTCCTGGTCATGAAACAACACAGCAGCAGGTACATTCCGTGCAACAAGATTTTCAGAAGCTTCTGAGGATTCAGCCTTATCAAAAGATTCAGGGACTGGGGCTGATTCGTCTCCTTGCGGTATCAACAATCCTTCCTCTTGCCCGATTTCAAGGGCATCTGAGAAAGGCACAAAACTCAACCTCCGCTCTCCTTCTTGCGTTAGAACTCCGTTTCGGTTCTTCTGATCAAAAGGGAGCAGAAGGGGGGAGGAGCTTCGCGGGCAAGCAAGATGGCCACGTAAGCTCGGAGCTCCGGAGACCCTCCGACCCTCCGCATAAATCCTGATCGAAATCCTGATCCACGGTGGTGGATTCTTATTGATGAGTGATCGTTGAGACGGGACCTGCTGTCCGATTCAAAATCCGACGCTCGTAGGCGGAGATACATCGTGCTGAAGATTCGCGCCAGGGATGGACCATTGTCTCGGTGATGGCCGACGACAGCGACACTGTAACGCATGATCGATATGCTGTGTGAGTGACTACTGGGCCGGCCCTGCGGAGCACGCGAAGTTGCGGAGTGGCCTTTCGCTGAACAAACATCTGTGGCGGCTTCGCCCCGCAATTTCTCACATACCCGAAGAGGCTTTGGTGTGCCACCCTTTGTTCAGTCTCCCGGCTCCAATATGGCGGGCAAGGGCGAACCAGACAGAACGGCGAACCGGGTCAGTAGGAAGACGATCTAACCCCAGTCAAACAAGACTGATCGCTATGCCCAACAACGGATCTCGCCGAATGCGGCTGCCCGTTCAAAAGACACCCTTCGGGCAGGATCGCCGGACGAGTCGGAGGCGACACTCCGGGACATTATGGGGGCTATAGCTGACATCAGAACGGAGATGCACAAGCAACATGAGGTCTTAACGCATGAAGTTGATACTTTGGCGATTGACCTTAACCTGATCAGAGACGATCTCGGCAAGACTAACGACAGGGTGAAATCGCTAGACCTCAAAACCGCGAGCCTCACGACTGATGTCTCGGACCTGCAGACGGAGGTCCGGGACCTGAGGTCTGCCAAAGATCTCTTCTCGAGGCGGCTAGAAGATTTTGAGGGACGTGCCAGGCGGCAGAACATCTGAATTATCGGGGTACCGGAGGGTGCGGAGGACTCGGCCACTGATCTCTTTGTTGAAGAACTGATACAGACTAATCTGGCCCCTGCGGGCCTCAGCCGTTTCTTTTCAGTTGAGCGGGCCCACAGACTGCCGGGGGGACGGCCCAAGTCGGGCGCCACGCCACGGCCCATCATAGCTCGGCTGTTCAATTTCAGGGATTGGGACGTGATCCTACAGGCTTCGAGACGACACGGGCCCCTCAAGTTCCAAAACGCGGATGTCAACTTCTACCCGAACTTTACTAGGGCGGTTCAGCGACAGCGTTAAAGTTTTGCGGGAGTGAAGCGGCGTCTCAGGGACTTGGGGATGAAGTACTCAATGATGTTCCCTGCTAGACTGCGTATTGAACATGATGGCCGTGCTGTATTCTTCGACATGCCTGAAGTGGTAAGCGAATGGCTGGACACCTTGCCACACAGACACGAGGAATGAGAAGAACATTCGGAGGGCGCTTCGGGAGGCCCCGAGCGTCAAGAGTAGAACTCATTTTAATAACTTTGTCGGTCAGTGACCCTGTTGACAATGACCAAAGCCATACTGTTGCACTTTATGGTGTATATCCTTCCTTCCGTTATGGAGGGTGGCGGGGGGGCCTACGTGATCTCCTTTCTCCTCTAGGATCTTCTTGTAGTTTAGTTAATGGGGCGACAGGCACACTGCTGGTTGGGGGGGCTTCTTAGTCTGATGCAGGGGTGCAGGGTGGTTTGATGGTTGGTTCTGTTTGTTTTCTATGTTTCTCTTTTCTTCTTTTAAGGCAATGCAACAACTGCTCTATTTCTGTAAATGTATCTATGAGGCCTACTGGGGTTGGCGAAGGCCCACGACTTGACGATGGGGGGTAGGAAATTAAAAGTGCTGTGTTCGAATGTTAACGGTTTGGGTGATCGCATCAAGAGAGGGGTGGTTTTACAACTGTTCAAGAGATGTATGCCTGATGTTAATCTGCTGCAGGAGACACACTTGGTGGGAAATACGTGTCGAGCGCTTAACAGGAAGGGATTCAAGATGGTGGCGCATTCAGGGTTCTCCTCAGGATCCCGAGGGGCGGGGATTATGGTGCACACGTCTCTCCCATTTGAGATGAACTCTAGCGTTGTTGATGAGAGGGGGTGGTACGTTGCTGTCTCGGGGAAATGGGAGGGACAGTCTCTCGTTTTAGTTTCAGTTTACGTTCCCCCGGGGCTACAAAACAACACTTTTCAGGACCTTGGAGGCGCCATTTTGGGTCTACCCGAGGGATTGCTTATTGTGGGTGGCAATTTTAACTCGGTCTGCTCGAGGACCTTAGACAGGCATCCGCCGAGAGATCTCCGAAGTTCACAATCCTGGTTGCCCAATTTCCTAGACACCATGGGACTGATTGACTGCTGGAGACTTCTGCATCCCACCCAGAGTCAATACTCATTTCACTCCGGGGCGCATGGTAGCCTCTCTAGAATAGACTATGCCTTAGCTCTGGCGGCCCACGCATCGGCAATTTCCGAGGCACGCTTGCTGGCGAGGGGCATCTCAGACCATTCCCCGGTCTGGGTGTCTTTCGATTTCGACATTGTGGTTACCGAGCGGGCGGTCGTGGTCAATCCGTGGTATTTCCGAAACCCGAAAACGCGCGGACTCCTGTCCAGGGCTATTGAGCTCTATTTCTCCGAGAATACTGGGTCGGTTGCATCGGCCGTCACTCTGTGGGAGGCGTTTAAGACGGTCCTGAGAGGTGAGGCGCTCTCCCTTATTGCTGATGTTCGGAGACGCAGAGACGCTGATGCGGTGCGCATCGAAGCGGAGATTATGGAGCTGGACTCCCAATTGGAAGTGGGCCCGACGCCTGAGCTGCTCCATGCTCTCTCGCTTAAACAATCAGAATATTGTGATGTTGTCTCCGACGCTGCCAAAGTCATGGGCAGAGAGCAACAGGGTCGAATTTACGATGTCGGAGATAAGGCGGGCAAGCTCATTGCTTGGCTCGATAAAAAGGAGAGAGCCAGTCGGGTGGTTCCAGAAGTGTTGGGGGAGGACGGTTTGCTAGTCACCGATCCGAGTGCAATAGTAGAGACGTTCGCAGACTACTTTGAGACCATTTACACCTCGGTCTTGGACCGGTCTGAGACCGACTCTAGTGCGCTTTTGGCGGAGATAGATCCCCCGTGTCTGTCAGAGACGGACCGTGATGACTTAGATAGGGACATCACTGCAGACGAGATAGCCATTGCCATTTGCTCCCTTAGATCTGGTAAGGCGCCCGGCCCCAATGGTATTCCAGTGGAACTTTATAAAATCAAGCCCGATGTCGTCTTTCCGCCCCTGCGGGACATGTTTCTGGAGGCGCGAGAGATGGGCATGCTTCCCCACGACCAGAGGCTGGCCACCATTGTGGTCATCCATAAGGAAGGGAAACCCAGAGAGCTGTGCCGATCGTATCGTCTCATCTCTCTGTTGAACGCTGAGCCTAAGATTCTTGCCAAATTGCTGGCCAACCGCTTGATTGGCGCGATTGGCGACTTAGTGCACCCGGACCAGTCGGGCTTTATTCCACACCGCAACACTGCCCTTAATCTTCGGAGACTCCATGGAGCCCTTGCTAGGGCTCACACGCTCAGGGAGCCGGCCGTTCTGGCGTCGTTGGATGCCACAATGGCGTTTGACTCCCTCGAATGGGACTACCTGTGGGCAGTGTTGGCGAAGCTCGGCTTCGGTCCGGAATTTGTAGGTTGGGTTAAACTTCTGTACGCCAGCCCGCTTGCCAACGTGACGGTCAATGGTCGTGTATCCGCGTCCTTTGCTCTCCACAGGGGTACCAGGCAGCCACAGGGGTACCAGGCAGGGTTGCCCCCTGTCGCCCCTTCTGTTTGCACTGGCACTTGAACCGTTGGCCGCGTGGCTACGGCACCACCCCGACATGCACGGAATTCGCTGGTCCCCTGGATTCGAGGACCGAGTGTCATTATATGCGGATGATATCCTGCTGTACCTCACCTTCCCTTGCAAGTCACTTATTGTGGTATGTGACGTGCTTCGACTTTTTGGCCGGCACTCTGGCCTGGTCATTAACTGGCCGAAGTCGCACTTGTACGTCCTGAGAGGGGGGACACCTCGTCTTCCAAGGGACTGTGGCATACAGGTTGCGAGACAGTGATTCAAATACCTGGGGATCTATATCTCAACTGACCCCAAGGCACGCTATGAGAACAATTTGCTTCCCCCTCTTGTTCGTCTCCGACGTAGAGGGTTGGCGTAAACTCCCGCTCTCCATCCTTGGGCGTGCAGCATTATTTAAAATGATGTCCCTGCCCAGGTTCCTGTATGCTCGGCAAAATACCTAAGATCCGGTCCCAGCTAGTTACTTTGGGGAAATCGAGAGCTTGCAACGCGCCCTGTTCTGGGATGGCAGGCCACGCATAGCTATCACGAAGCTTACGCTCCCGTGGTATGATGGGGGTATAGCATTGCCCGACGTTCGGAGATACTATTGGGCCTCCCAGTTGGCAGCCCTCAATCACGGCCTCTACGGCCCAGCAGATAGTCCGGGTTACGCCATGGATCGGTGGCTCCTAGATGGCGGGAAATACCATAGGGCGCTATACACGAGGTCTCTTGATAGGCGGATGTCTGGACCAACGAAAACAGCTGTGCACATTTGGAGAACGATTACAAAGTCACAGGGGTGGAAGGATAGGCTTACAATGGCAACTCCTCTCTACGACTCCGATATCCTGGGTAAATTGTGGCACACTAAGGGATTCGACAAGTGGGACATGATCGGCATATCTTGGGTGGAGGATATGATAGTGAGAGGGGAGGTCAAATCTTTTGCCCTACTACAGACAGAGTTCCAGCTGGGCGGAACGGAATATTTTCGGTACGCTCAGCTGCGCCACGCACTCCTGTCGGCCATGCCGGAGGGCGAGAAAATCCCTGAATATTCCCCCCTGGAGGATAGAGTACTGGACGGCCATATGCCGGATAGCGCTATTTCCTTGACCTATAAAAAACTGATTAATACTCGGACGGACCTTCTATTGGGAGTGAGAGACCAATGGGTACGGGATGGGATAGAGATCGACGACGAGGACTGGCAATGTGCGGTGCCGGTGTCATCCCCCAAGGAGGTTGCTATTCCTGCCCGGCTGAGACTGGTACAATAGAAGATTCTGCATAGATTTTATGTTACTGGTCCCAGGTTAATACATATGGGACATTCGGTTGATGGCCTCTGTCGGCGTGGCTGTGGCGCGCTGGCCACTTTCATGCACATCATTTGGGAATGCAGTGCGATAGCCTCCTATTGGAGGCGGGTACACATGATTATGAGTGAGGTAACCGGGGTGGAAGTTCAGGCGGAGGCCTGGCGATGCCTCTTGAATATTTGGGGCCCAACTGACTACAACACTGCACAATCCCAATGGGTTACCCTGGGGAATATGGTTGCAAAACGGGATATTGCACAGATGTGGGGAGCGACAACAGCTCCGAAGGTGGTACAGTGGAAGGCCAACATGGATTGGTGTATGTTCCGAGAGAAAACTGTGTATGTCTCCAGGGGTAAACCCAAAAAATGGCAGAAGCTGTGGGGGGCCTGGAATGAGTATAGGGGTGACATCTGCATACCACCGGATACCACCCCACTGGAAGAACGCTTGACCCCATAGCCTATAACTCCAACTGGTGTTCTAGTTTCACTACTATCCTGTGCTTCCCCCCCCTATGGTTCTATGCATCAACACTGTATTTTGAATCTAACTGTGATTATTGAGCCTAGCCGACTCCTGGACCGGGCCCCGCCGCATAATGGTTTAATTGCCTTCTTTCTTAGCGCTAGTTCTGGCGCCTCTTTTCTGTACTTGTTCTTTCTTTCCTTCATATAACAAAATGAAAACCATAACCTTGACACGTGCTGGTACTTTGCTTCTTGCACTTTTGACCCATTGTTTACTGACTTGCTGCCTAGCCTCCGGGATGTAAGGCTGAATAGCTGTGTGCACTATTTGAAAATAAAGGTTTTTAAAAATTTAAAAAAAAAGGGAGCAGAAGGGGCAATTTCTTCACGTGTAGAATTGAATCGATCTTAAACGCATGTTTTTATGAGTATTTTAATCTTGCTATTGTGTACTGTATCGCATTGGTTTTAATTAACTGTGCAATAAACTTCTAAACTTCAAACTTCAAACTTCGCGTGGGAGACGTGTATCCAGTGCTTCTTCCCATCCACTTTCACTGCTGTCCGCGTTGCCAAAAGAATCTGGTAGGGATGGATCCACCTTGGTTCCAAACTCGATTTCCGCTGATAATTTCGGACGAGGACCCACTGTCCTGGCTCCAAACTATGTCCGGGACACTCCGGCAGCGGCTGCAATACAGCTGACACCTGTTGATGAATAGAATGTAAATCTTTAGTCAAAGAGTACAGTCAATCTGTCATCATAGGGTAATCAATATCACAGAAGGACCTAGGTCTTGGGACACCCCACACATTAGCTGGTCGACCAAAAACAACCTCATAAGGTGACAGCCTGGCTCTTGAATCAGGGTTACTCTTAATGACATTAACGCTAGGGGTAAAGCATCAGGCCAGCTCAAGTCTGTGCTTTCTTGAATTTTTGCCATCTTTAATTTCAGTATACCATTATATTTCTCAACCAGTCCTGCAGACTGCGGATGTCGTGCTGCATGAAATTTCTGTTTTGTCTGTAAACCATTACAAACATGTTTGACAAGCTCTGCATTAAAGTGTACCCTGTTGTCTGTCCAAATGACTCGAGGCAAACCGAATCGGGGCAGGAACTCTTTGATTAGGGCTTTGGCAGTGGCCATAGCGGTGTTATCTTTAGTAGGATATGCTTCAACCCATTTACTAAATGCACATACCACCACCAACACATATTTAAGGTTATTCACCCTTTCGAGTTGAATATAATCCATTTGTATTACTTCAAACGGTAAAAAAGGAGGCGCAAAATTCCCGCTAAGGACTGTCTCTCTCCCTCCAGGATCATGCTGTAAGCAAACCATGCAGTATTTAACCACATGGGCGGCAATTTTCGGAATATTCAGGTTATTCCACACAGGGTCTAATAATGCACAAATACCTTTTGCACCAATGTGAGCATGACCATGGGCCATCACAACTACTGCATACACCAGTGCATTGGGTAAAAGCCATCGCTGTTTTTCAGTCAAATCAATCCAACAATCATTTTTATCCAACTTCCCTATTTCCTGTTCTCATTTCATTATTTCATCAGGAGTAGCTTCTTTCTGTAGTTCTTTAACACTTTCAATAGTATTGTCAAACACTGTTGTCTCCGCCACCCATCTGGCCGATACACCGGGGAACATAGCAGACATTTTAGTTTGTGCTGTTTCTTTTGCTACTTGATCAGCAAAGGCGTTTCCCTCCCCTGTAGTATCAGTGATTTTCTTGTGGGCACTACACTTGATAATGGCCACCTTCCCTGGTAAGGTTAATGCATTAAACAATCTTTCGATCAAAGGGCCATGTTGTATCCTCTGACCCTGCGAGGTAAGAAATCCTTGTTCCTTCCACAGCCGCCCAAAACTATGGGCCACGCCAAAGGCGTACTGGCTGTCTGTAAAAATATTTACTCTTAAACCTTCGCTCAATTCACACGCTCTTAGTACTGCTATTAGTTCAGCTGCTTGTCCTGAGTGATGGGAAATTCGGGCGGTCTCCACTACTGTTCTGAGAGTAGTTATAGCATAAGCAGCTGTTGTCGTGCCATCTGTTAACCTAAAACATGAGCCATCCACATACAACTCCCCTTGAGGTTCAGATAAAGGGGTGTCAGTGAGGTCTACTCGTCCCTTTGTTTCTTCTTCAGTCTGAAATATACAATCATGGACATCGTCCTTTTGATCACTCGAAGGGAGGGGTAGTAACGTGGCTGGATTCAGAGTGGTACATCATTTGATAATAATGTGGGGTGCAAATAGAGTTAATTCGTAACCCGTCAATCGTGCTCTCGTAAGGTGCTGGGTTTTTGTTCAATTCAATAATATATCCACAGCATGCGGTACCATCACTGTGAGGTCAGTATTCAAAACAATCCCCTCCGACTGTCGAATGGCCACCACCACAGCAGCAGTAGCCCTTAAACAGCTAGGAAGGGCTCTGGCAACATTATCCAATACTGTCGAAAAATATGCGCAAGGTCGTTGCTTTCCGCCAAAACCATGTGAACAACCGTCCACCTCATGTACGTAAAGTACAAAAGGTATTCGGTAGTCTGGAGTACCCAGGACAGGTGCAGAGCAAAGAGCAGATTTCAAAGAATCAAAAGCATCCCGACATTCATCCATCCAAGGCAAAGGTTCATGCACATCTTTGGTAATCAAATGCAATAAGGGTTTAGTCAGAAGAGAAAAATTAGGAATCCATTGGCGACAGTAAGAGTTTATGCCAAGAAAAGCATGAAGATCACGTTGAGTACGGGGCACAGACATGTTAGTAATAACAGTTATTCATTCAGGAGTTAGTCTCCTCCCCTCTTTTGACAGTAAATGACCAAGGTAGGACACTTCCTGTCGACAATATTGAAATTTAGATAAGGATACTTTATTACCGTTAGCTGCTAAATGGGTCAATAATTTAACTGTGGTCTCTTTACAACCTTCACTGTGTCTGACACTACCAGTATGTCATCCACATATTGGATGAGAACATTACCAGGGGGTAGGACTAATTCATCTAGTACTGCTTTTAGTGCTTGGCTATAAATACTAGGACTCTCGGTATAGCCTTGAGGTGCGTGACAAAATCTAAAACTGCGGCCAGATAATGAGAATCCGAAAATATGACGGCTGTCAGGGTGGATTGGAATGCTAAACAAAGCATTCTTCAAATCTATCACTGAGAAATACTGGGCAGTAGGGGGAATCATAGTAAGAATTGCAGTAATATCCTGTACCACAGGATATTGGGGAATCACTATTTTATTAACCTCTCTGAGGTCAGTCACAAAACGATATGTAATTTCTTTAATATATCTAATCCTAACAGATTCTCGCCACAACTACAAGTAAGCAAAAACGGGGAGTCCACAGTAATCGGGCCGATCGTAAATGGTAGTGGCTTAGAAATGGGGTTTACTACTGGGATTCCTGAGAAACCCACTGATATGTTATTTTGCCCAGACAGAGCAGCCCCTGGGACCAGTGAATGAGCCACAGAACTATTCTTTGCTCCAATATCTACCAAAAACGTCTCAGATGTCCCCATCAATTGCCCCTTTACAGAAGGCCCATGTTGGTCAACTGGTACTGATATGTGGCCCCTGCTCTGTCCGTGGCTGTCTCATGCATAACCATTTCCCTCATGTCCGTCCTCCCGATAATCCTCATTGTAGTATTGTCTCCCTTGAGGATCATCGAAATAATTCCTTTCTGCCTCACCACCGGACATGTTCCAAGTCTCAAATTATTCCGATCACTACCTCCTCGTCCTCTTCCTCTGTTAATTACTCCTCGTTCTTATAATAATGGACACTGAGCTCGCAAATGTCCCTCTTGTCTACAATTGGAACACTGATTTATCCCTATATCCGGAGGCGGTCCCATTCCTCCTCCCCGGCCCATCATTGGCCTTCTTGGAAATGAACCTCTTCCCCCCCTTCCGGTATGTTGTCCCCTACTCACCTGTTGCAGCAACACTCAGGTTTTCAACTCTTTAACCTTTTTATCTGACTTGTCCTTGCTCTCATTTTCTCGATGTTCATAATACTGGGCCATGCTAAGAATAACTGAAGGGGACAAAGTGATCCATGTACTTTCGGCAGCCTGTAATCGTGCCATTATTTCAGGCAACAAATTAGTGACAAATCTATTCACAAATAATCGTATGCCACCTTCCATGGGCAAGTGTTGTCCACTAAAGTCAATAAATACTTTCTCAAACTGGGTGAAAAAATCTGACACACTCTCATCCCTTTTCTGTTTACAAGCCGTTAATTTATCCCAATCCACTTTTCGTGGGGGAATAAGAGTTTGCATGTATGTGATGATTCGAGCAGGTACAGCTAAAATATCATCTTTAGGTTTATCACCCGGCATCCGATCTTTGTCCCATACTTTAATCTGATCCCAGGTCCCTCCAAGTTCTGCAGCATGAGCTGAGTCATGTATCTGTCTCCATATATCTACCGGGATCAAGAGGCCGAAAAATAGCTCAATATCAGCTAAAGTCATAACGGCCAAATTTGCGACTTCGGGTAATTCTTTATAATAAGCTGTAGGATTTTTACGAGGGTCAGGAAGTTGGGCTTTTAATGTAAGAACCTCACTTCGCTTCCGAAGGGTATAAACCCACTAGTCTTGGAAACGTGCCTCTACACGATTTCTGGTCACTGTTCCACCTCCATCTCTTACTTCAGGAATCTCCGTATGGAAAAGAGGATGCACTTCTCTCATGGGATGTTGTGCCCCCCAGTCTGGACATTTCCTATGCATTCGTTCTCAGTATTGTATCAGGGTCTCAACATTCTGGAATACTTCTTCGACTTGCAATTTGAACTTAAAAGCTCAATCCCTGATATCACATAATATCTGAGGAGCCAACCGTTCCTCAAAACACTGTTCCCATAAGGAAATTAATCGAATTGCCATGTGTTCTAATGCCAATTGTTGCGTAACTGGTTCAAAATCTTTCAAAGTGCTCCAAATATCTTCTAAAGTATAAATCGGATTCCGCATCCACTGGGATGCCTGAATCACAATGGCCCGTCTTTCTTCACATCCTAAGGACGATCGAGTAAAAACTCATCGGCCTTCCAACCCCCCTACGGGACGTCGTGGTGTAACATCTGAAGAGGCAGTGGTCATTCCCATAGGGAAGACCGGTCCTACGGCTGGGGGTGTTAAAACTACCTGGGGCAAGAGAGAAGCATCAACCGGCCCAGGTCGCAAAGTAATCAAATCTGGGGTAGGTGGGCGAAGGGTAGGAGGAGAAAACAATGAAGCCGGAGGGGGCACGGCTACGGGTGCGGTAGCAACTGACGGCATCGCTGCGGGAGATGGAGATCCAGCATTCCCTGTCCCAGCTATTGGAACAGCAGGATATAAACCATGAGGGGCATATGGAGGTGGCGGACAGGCCTCTAATAATTCCTCTCTTTCATCTGCTGCCTCAGTTCGTGTCATATAACTCTTATCTGTCTGTAATCGAAATTGTCTATCCATTTGTTCAATATTTTTCTCTACCTTTTCTTTCTCATATGCCACTGCCTTCTGGGTGACAGTCTGTCTAGCTTTAATTTTTCCCAATTTCTCTTCTCTTATTCGCCGTCGTTTCACCTCCCTTAACCACAGGTTCAGGGAGTCTAACATAGTTTGACAGCTTCTCTTCATAAACAATTTGTTTTACAAATAATTAATTTTTCTTTCATCAAAAGACCCCGTTAAAGGCCATTGTAGTTCTGAATTATCTTTAGTAAACTTATTCCATAGTGTATTAAACAAAATGGGAGAAATACCATGTTTTACATACATATCAAAACTGGGACTGCCTTCCGAAGGAGCAGGCTGTCTTTCTTCCAGCCATCCACTCTGACGACACCAGCATCCAAAACACAATTTACTAAAACACAACATGTTTATAAATTCAATAACTCATACCATTTCAACCAGACTTACTCACATGGATGCGTCCGTTCATCACATGCCCTTTCACTCCTAAATCGCACAATCTCAATTGCTGTCCATACCTAAAGTGCATAAATTTCGATCGATAAAAACAATTCGGTCATGATTTCAAATACAAAATGACATGTCTTCCATATCGAACAGAGCCCGTCGACTCCTGTTCGGGGAATCGATAACGCCGGATTCCAGACCACCAAAGATTCACAAAAGAGACAGTCCAAAGACTGTCCTGAGATCATTAGACAGGCGAACCACGAACCCTCTTACAGACCATCCCATAGTCATGTGCTGGTTGGGCCGGGCAGCTGGGCGCATAGCTCCAGAACCCAAACTTACCCAGTTGCTCCTAGGGCTTTTCCGAAGAGGGTCCGGGCGAGTGAGCACCCCTCGTGCAACACTAAGGTGTCCGATGTTGGCTCAAATAGTCACCGAACAAGTCTGTGGGGCATCTGCCCGTGCAGTCACTCCACTGCCACGTCAGACCCCCAGGTTACCTGTGGTTCACTAACCACCAAATTCCTTATACAGTTAACTGTTTCCTTAAGCCACTTCTCCAAAGTGCTTATTCCAAAGTCATCAAATGACTAACAATACAATTCACTCACCTGGTGCAGTGAGGTCTGATTGCATGTTCTCCACTGCCGACTCCTTTATAGACAAACACAGTTAGCTGTTCCGGGTTAAGCCCGAAGGACTCCGGCGAAGGGTTATTTAGCAGCTGGGAAGTTCACTGGGCTCAAGAGTGGAATTTCCTTTTCTACCACAAACTGGTTTCTCAATTAGGATCCTTTCTCAATCCACCCACTTGACCAGAACCCCTCCCCGTCACTCTTCTCCTGTTTACAGGAGGGGACAACCCTATCGCGGATTACCGGCGGAGTCGCCAACTGAAGTACTAGCAAAAAAAATACCATAGAGCTATACTTACCAATAGCCCATATACCTTATTTACCAAGAATAAGTCAGTCGGCAATGGAGAAGGTTCAATCATTTATTTTGCAAAGCGCCCTATATAGGGGAGCCTCTCTCTCACCTTCACCCTCAAAGGTGTGCAGAGGAGACTGCTGGACGACGGCTGAAATGCCAAAAACGGGTCCCCGGTAGCTTGTCTCCTTTCTGGTGAAGAATTGGCTTGGTAGTTTAGTCTGCCCTGTTCCCATGATGCACTGGGCCAGGGACAGACTGATTTGCATATAGCCAGGTTCTGAGCTGGGATGGTGCAGTGAGATAAATAACGGTGATGGATCAAGCCCTGATCTATGGACTGGGTAAGAGTGGTCTGCTTAATTCAGACACTCTGTTCATCACCACCCCCTTTTCTGAATCGGATTACATTCAAAGCAGTGCATATGTACTTTCAGCATACCTCATAAAAACCCCGTACATGGAAAAGTACCATTTCTCGTGAAGTCAACAGGAAAACCCATATAAGGCACAATTGATTGATTCGAAACTCAGCTCAAACTATTTTGGGGGTAGGTCAGTGAAGGTGCCTCCCTTTCGTTCCATAGCACGGGAGTACCGGCACGGCATCTGCAAGAATGTGCTCATCCCACAAGAAAGGCAGATGCGACCTTGAGTTTCCAAAGTTAGAATCAATGGTCCGTTCATAGCCCAGACCGACCTCTCAGGCTCGCTCTCTACACAGTAGCAGGTCTCGTGTTTTCCTAGCAAGAGCAAGAGGTACAGGGAAATTAAACCAACATGGCGTTTCTTCAGAAAAGGTCTGATTCTTAATGTATACATGATTTGAGTATATTCTCAAGGGGGGGTTTATAAAAGACTGTATGCTAATATATTGGATACATTAGGCCAATATTACATAATATCGATTTATATTTCTTCACTGCCATCCTGTGTCTACTAATTTAACAAACTGTTTGATCCTGGGCAAATAAAACTCTCCTTGTGCCTCATCCACTGATCTGACTATACGGCAGCACTTTGAAACAGGCTTAATGTGAGAAATAGTAACCAATGGCGTACTCCCTGACTCAGGCTCAGCTTGAGGTCCAGTCAGAACCACAAGTCCATAAAGAGCCGAGTTTTCATGTAGTATCTGCCTGCCACCCTCTGTCTAACCAGGATGTGACATTACAGCTAGAGGTGTTGACTTTCTACCTGGGCAACCAGCCTCCAGTCTTGGCATCAGCTCAAGAGCCTGTGATTCTGGGCAAATCACTTAATCTCCCTGTGCCTAAAAAAAGACAAGAAGGTGTCCTTATATAATGTAACTGGTTCTCATGTTAAGCACTCCAATACTTTCGGGTCGCGTTTGTGCTCCAAAAAATGACAAAACATGGTTTTCATCCCTCATTCAAGGCTGTTGGCATCAAGGGTTACCACCAGGCTGGTTTTCTGTCCTGTTCTGTTCGTTTTCATGTATCGGCTGGTACAGAGTCACCAAAGCCGTTATTTTTAGGTCTTATCTGTACATAATCAAAACTTCAAAGATAAACAGAAAACACATTTAAACATGCCCTAGAGCTGCACCCATCCCTGAGTAATAATTCAGGTAAACAAAGACAGAAACGACTTATTACAAATAGTATAGATGCTTTTGTTTAAAGTGGTAGTTAGTATTGTGTCCCGTCCTTTGCATACTCCTAAAACAGCAACAAATGGCCTGGATTTTTCTACTGGGAAGGTGACAACCTTATTTGCATCCCAATATTTGAAGGTGATCCTGGGACTGCATGGTGCAGGGCCCCTCCTGTGCAGCAACGGCCCCTCCCAGACACTGACAAGCATCTCTTCCAAAGCTCATCAAGGGCTGAAATAGTGAGAGCTGCCTGTTGTCCGGAAAGGGACTTCCCCTGTTCCTGGCAGCGTGCCACATGCCTGCAAGGCAGGGCCGTACTGGGACCATTAAGTTCGACCAGCCTCCAAGGGGAAGGGCAGGGTGCTGGCTGGAACACCGCTACTGCGTGCGTTTTTGTTACAAGGTGCTGTTTTTGCTGCAAAACCTGCCCCCACTAACAAAAACGACCCCCCCGGTCCAAAACTTTCCCCACCATTCCGGTACAAAGGGGAAACGCTAGTGCCAGCTACGGCCAGTCCGGCCCAGCTTCGGGCCAGGAGACAAGTGCCCCTCCCCATGACCTCGCAGCACTGGAGCATTGGTGCAAGGCCGGGCAAGGCTCCCATATTGGTGGACTGAGTGCAGGGCCCTGGGTCGTTGCCCATGCCTAAGTCGCCATCCCTGAACAGATGATATTTGTCATAAAAGGTTCAGTATTGTACCTCAGTCACACTTTTATTTTGTATTTATATGGTTGAGTGTTATTTTGTAGACAGCTCTAAACATGGGTTTTGTTTTAACTTAAAGTAAGTGGGAGCTCGCACAGCGATTTAATCAGATGTTGAGGGTTGTAAAGGGCTGTGGTGTGCGACTGGAGTATAGAACACTGTCTGGCCAGGCAGTGTAAAGGTCAATGGAGAAATTCGAAGGCTCCCCCGTCTGGGGAGAGAACACCCCTGTGCACAACCAGGAGGACCGTAGTCTTATTCCATATACAAAATTGATCAAAAGTCTAGATTAACCATCTCGAGGTTTTATTCAAAACAATGTGAAATTTTCATGTATTCCAATCCGGGAATAATAAAGAAATCAAAAACGTGTCTCTGCATTAGTCTAATTGCGACATTGTAATCCTCAAACATCCCGATGCATTTCGGGCAGGTGCCCTTTGTCAAGGGATTACTCTACAAAGCAAATGGAAAATAACCAAAATCAGTCTGACATCCTGTGAACATTAGCAAAGATCGATACAAAGTTTAACGTTTAAAAGTAAAGTGCAGTCGAAGCGATGCAAGAAAAAAGAGTGCAAAAGAGGGTAGTACTGTTTAACGACAAGGCGGTGCGTGCAAGTCCGCAGGTTCCCTAAAAGTATGTGTGTCTCATGAAAGGAATGGATTCCCAAGGTAAGTGAACGCGAGGTATATAGAAAAGTTAACCGACAGCAAGGAGGAAACCAAAAACGGTGCAAGTTCGAGTGAAAGGAACAGGCTAACCCACAAAGTGCAATCCAGTGAAGGTATAAAAAGGTCTCCCGTGGAGTACTTACATGCGAGAGTTTACGATATAGCCTGCGGCATACCAGTGGAGGAGTTATACAGGTGAAGTATGATCTTACGGAGATTTAACCAGTAAGTATGAACATAAAGGAAGGACTATGGTATAAAACCGATTTTCGGTGAAAAGAAAAGGTGAGGTTTAAGTGCCGCCATGTTGGAGTGTGAAATACCAAAGGTGCTATAAACGAGGATATAAGAATGAAGGTGATTGAAAAACAGTCGTGTATGATCAGCAATGATAAATATTACAGGTAACATAAAAATTCAATGCGGTCATTGAGCCCGTTGGGCACCATCGTGGACAGGAAACGGATCCAGAAGTTTTCTCGTTTAAGCAGGGTATTCTTGTTGTTATGGGTGACTTGAACTTGTTCCAAAACTTGAAATTTAAGTTGAGCCACAGTGTGTCTGAACTCCATGAAGTGGGTGGCTACAGTAGATTTAAGGTTGTTCGTGCGGATGTTGCTTTTATGTTCTAAGATCCTGACTCGGATCTTTCTTTCGGTATGTCCGACATAACATTTGCCACAGGGACACTTCAAAAGGTAAATGACATTGCTAGAGTTGCATGTGGCGTTCACCTTGAGCTTGATCTGATGTCCTTTCATTGGGTGACAGATGACGTTTGTTTTAACTTAGGCAGGTTTCTTGTCGACTGTTCATTTCCACTTAAACATAGTTTATTGCTCAGTGAATATTCAGGATTCAACCTCTACTCGAACAAATGTGTAGTCATCACTCACCCTCTACAAATACATCATACACTTTTCTTAAGTTCAGAGGTTTTTATGCCAAGTTTGTGTCATAGTGGTGATTTGGGCCTGGGAGATACCAGCCCTTCTTTACAGCCCAGGTCTGCATCCTTTTATTCTGACCCCATTCCGGACTCTTATCTTCGTCCTCGTAATCAGGAAGGTCCTGGGTGGTTCTGGGTGCATCTGCAAAGTCCGCTGGCGTAAGGGCACTGGGACCCTGCATCGTATTGCCTCTGAGAGCCCTGGCACTTCACCTGTCCTGTCCTGCTCTCTCTGAACACGGAAGGTTCTGATGTGATACTAGTTGCTATGGCCAAGGTTCTGAGTTGTGACATCACACAGACGATGCCTCAAGCCCTGGTCGCTGTGTACATTTGAACCCATCGCTTCCCATGAACATTCTGAACATTGGGACCTAACACCCAGAACCACATTTCCACTCTATATGCGGGAACATTATATTTATATGTTGAAAGTGGTAGTTAGTATAGTGTCCCGGCATTTGCATGCTCCTAAAACAGCAACAAATGGCCTGGATTTTTCTCCTGGAAAGGTGACAACCCTATTTGCATCCCGATATTTGAAGGTGATCCTGAACCTGCATGGTGCAGGGCCCCTCCTGTGCAGCAACGCCACCTCTCAGACACTGACAAGGATCTCTTTCACAGCTCATCAAGGGCTGAAATGGTGAGAGCTGATTGTTGTTCTGTAGGGCCTTCCCCAGTTCCTGGCAGCGCGCCATATGCCTACGAAGCAGGCCCAGACTGGGATCGCAAATCAGCCCTGGCAATTATGTTTGACCGGCCTCCGGAGGGAGGAGAGGGTGCTGGCGGGAACACCGCTGTTGTGTGCGCTTTTGTTACAATGGGCTGATTTATCAGTACCGCTGCAAAACTGGCCCCCACTAAAAAAAAACACTCCCAATGGTCCAAAACCGGCCCCCAATGTTCCACAGTTCCCTTGTGTTCTGAGTTGTGACATCACACAGACAAGGCCTCAAGACCCTTCACCACTGTGCAAACATGCCCTGTGGCGTGTTTTAAGTTGGGGGATTAACTCCCCTTGAATCCTGAGTGTCCCTGGGGTCCAACTAGCCCACCAGGTACCTCCAGTAAGAGCCACAGACCTGCGTTGCAGAGACGTGTAAAAAGCAGCGTGGCTTGGACCACCTCCCTGCAATGCAGGCCTCTGGCAATTTTTGTAGGTACCTGATGGGCTAGTTGGCCCCCAGGGGCCCTCAGGATTGAAGGGGGATTAATTCCCCAACTTAAAACGCGCCACAGGGTGTGTTTGCACACATGTCACCTCAGGCCAACCTCCTCCCATCACCACTGTGCAAACGCGCCCAAGGTGCATTTTAAGTTGGGGGATTAGGTCCCCTTGAATCCTGAGGGTCCCTGGGATCCAACTAGCCCACCAGGTACCTCCAGTAAGAGCCACGGACCTGCGTTGCAGAGATGTGTAAAAAGGGGCGTGGCCTGGACCACCTCTCTGCCACATACGACTCTGGCGCTTTTTGGAGGTACATTATGGGCTAGTTGGCCCCCAGGGGCCCTCAGGATTGAAGGGGTATTTAATTCCCCAACTTAAAATGCGCCACAGAGCCGGGAGGGGGCGGGGCCTCAGGCAAGAGTGTGTGTTTTTTTTAATTCATTATTTTTAAGAAGGGGCTGAGTGGCCCCCCTTCCTTTTTTTATGGTCCCTGGGGACCCCATCCCCCAATCCCGTAATTGTACAGGCAGCTGGAACAGTACTTGGGTACAACAAGTGACTACAGAAGGAACTGTCACCAGACAGGCAACCTCTGGTTTCATGCTACAGCAACCTTGAACGTTAAGCATCAAATAACTCTCATTAGAGAGTAATCTGAAAGTTGGATGGATCACAGCAGCTCGTTGAACCTTTCAAGTAGCAAGATAAAGTTTGCCATGGAAGCGTTACATGCCCATGAAGCAAAACATTCTTGCACACTAAGGATCCACTCAAAGCCTTCTCACAATTGGAACAGCTGAGAAAACCTTCAGTTTCCTTTTTTCAACAGTGAAAATGTAAAGGTAATTCCCAATACTCGTGTACAAACCCTTCCCCCAACGCTTCATATGTGCCCACTTGCTGGTATTGTAGACAGTACTGGAAATGAAATGTTGAAATCGGCAGTGTGATATACCAGTGGATTATCTAATCTGCAGATGGAGTGTCTACAATGGTGAAAGGTAACTTCTCTAGTTTTTCTATGTGTTACATAGTGTACCTTGCATTTTTACTTGCCATGAATATTTGTTTTCCTCTTTCCACCTTACATAACAACTGACTTGTGGTATCAATATGTTGCCACAGTGCATGGCCAGAACGTAGTTTTTGAAGCATCAAGCTCAACAGCAAAATAGGCCTAAGCTGTGACTGTCCATGTTGTAAGGCGGGCATATCTTGTTGTATAATGCCTATTGCTGATGACACTATGTTCCCCGAGAGTACATTCTAGAGGATAAGGTGTTCATACCGTTGTCAACCACTACTACAGCTTTTTCTAAAGTGGCCGTGTCAATTTCACTCAGTCTTTCAGCAGCTTCCTGCAGAGAAACTTTCCATTTCTCAATGTACATTGCACACAAGAAGCGTTTTACATGGTCTGTAAGGATATAATAAAAAGTCCCGTAGTTCCAGGTTATCAGAAAGAAGAGATAAGCGTTGCTTCACCTAAGACCGTGTTGAGGTTTTCGGTCAATCAAGCCACAACTTCCCAATGCTGTATGTGGTCACCACCAGGTGTGGTAAGACTGCACAGAACACAGGTCAGGCCTACTGATCTTAAAACCCTTCGTGTTACCTAGGAATCATGCCTGACACCTGTTAGTGTCTAATGGCCAAACTAACCAGTCCCACCAGTTGGGGTCTGACAAATTGTATGTGCCAATGTGTAGGATGGTGCCTAATGTTTCCTTCATGTATTTTGTAAACTGCTGACAGATTTCAAAACTTGCGAATGTGGGAATATGTGGTGGGTTCAAATCTTTTGTCTTAGCTAATCCAAGACATGACGTTTGTTGTGTTATCAGGCATGCACTAAACAAAGCCTCTGTTTCCTGAACCCTGCCAGTCATTTGTCCCCCAAATTGATTTTACATCTACAGTGTCCCACCAAAAGTCAAAACCCTGTTCTAACAACTGGGATAGAAAAGAGCAGAGTATATCAGCTTACTGTGTTGTACGATATATTGTTGTTGTTGGTGATAGTACAAGCTTACAAAAATAAGAAGCTGGGTCAGATGTGTTGTAACCAGTATAATAAGCAGACTTCTGTGCAAATGTTTTTAACCCACCCCTTGGTAGTGTAGGGCAATTTACTCATTGTGTAAATAGCAGCCGGAATACTTGCTTAATGCAGAAAATGATGACCGTAATGTTGAAAAAAAAATCATCATAATTAGATGTACCATCATACAATTCATCAGACGAAAACACAATACAATGTTCTAGATCTTCTAGCATTTCATGCACTGCATCAATATCACAAACGTCTGAAAAAGTATTAGGGGTAATTGCATAATATAATGATAGTTTAAACAAATAAGGGATTTGTAAAAGTTCACTGGGGTAATACACATCATACAATACCCTATCCCAAACGGTACACAGTCAAAATATCGAGTTGTAAATATCGACCTACCATAATATCGAGTCTGAAATATCGAAGGTGCATAATATCGAAGGCAAGAATATCGTAGGACAGAATATCGACCCAAGGTAAGTAATATCGAAATACTTAATATCGATGTAAGTAATATCGAAGTAAGTAATATCGATAGCATATATATCGATGTTACTAATTTCGATGACACTAATATCGATATTTGTATTATTGTATAGTTTTTTATTATGTATGTGTTATATGTTTAATTTAAGTATTTAAAATAATTACTATTATATGTGTATAAATTTTATATAATAATAAAAAAATTTATACGTAAATTTTATGTTTTTGTACCGCAGCGGGTTGTGGGTTTATAGGGGAATAGGGTGGGAAGTAATTTAATTATGGTAAGTTGATTAATAATTAGTAGGATTAATTAATTAATTATAATTAATTGCTAATTAATATTGATTAATTGGGAAAAAAATTAATTGATTAATTGATATATATTTTCTGTAGCGGGATGTGGGTTTATAGGGGAATGGGGTGGGGAGTAAGTTAATAATAATTAATTAATTAATATATGTTTTTATACATTTATATTTAATTTATTGGGAAATAATTAATATTAATTAGTTAATTAATTATTAATATTTTGTACATATTTAACATTATTAATTAATTGGTAATTAAATAATATTAATTAGTTACATTAATTAGAGTAATTTATTGATATATAATTTTTAATTACTGTTAATTAATTAATTGGGAAAAAATAATATTAATTATTAAATTATAATTATTACAGCTAATTTGCTAATATATTTACTTTATTTGTTATTGTTCATTAATAATTAATTGCTAATTAAATAATATTAATTAATTTTGGGTAAAGGAGTATTTTTAGTGTTTAGGGTCAGTTTTGAGTTTTTGGGTAAAGGGTTTTTTTTAGGGTTTAGGGTCAGTTTTCAGTTCTTGGGTAAAGGAGTATTTTTTGGTTTCAGGGTCAGTTTTCAGTTTATGGGTAAAGGGGTATTTTTAGGGTTCAGGGTCAGTTTTCAGTTTTTGGGTAAGGGTGTTTTTTTTGGTTCAGGGTCAGTTTTCAGTTCTTGGGTAAAGGGGTATTTTTTGTGTTCAGGGTCAGTTTTCAGTTTATGGGTAAAGGGGTATTTTTAGGGTTCAGGGTCAGTTTTCAGTTTTTGGGTAAAGGGTGTTTTTTTTGGTTCAGGGTCAGTTTTCAGTTCTTGGGTAAAGGGGTATTTTTTGTGTTCAGGGTCAGTTTTCAGTTTTTGGGTAAAGGGGTATTTTTAGGGTTCAGGGTCAGTTTTCAGTTTTTGGGTAAAGGGGTATTTTTTGGGTTCAGGGTCAGTTTTCAGTTTTTGGGTAAAGGGGTATTTTTAGGGTTCAGGGTCAGTTTTCAGTTTTTGGGTAAAGGGGTATTTTTTGGGTTCAGGGTCAGTTTTCAGTTCTTGGGTAAAGGGGTATTTTTAGGGTTCAGGGTCAGTTTTCAGTTTTTGGGTAAGGGGGTATTTTTTGGGTTCAGGGTCAGTTTTCAGTTCTTGGGTAAAGGGGTATTTTTTGGGTTCAGGGTCAGTTTTCAGTTCTTGGGTAAAGGGGTATTTTTAGGGTTCAGGGTCAGTTTTCAGTTTTTGGGTAAGGGGGTATTTTTTGGGTTCAGGGTCAGTTTTCAGTTCTTGGGTAAAGGGGTATTTTTTGGGTTCAGGGTCAGTTTTCAGTTTTTGGGTAAAGGGGTATTTTTAGGGTTCAGGGTCAGTTTCAGTTCTTGGGTAAAGGGGTGTTTTTTGAGTTCAGGGTCAGTTTTCCCTACTGTTGTACTCTCTGGAGTAGGAATAGAAATTTTTACCCTTACGCTATCCAACGTTTTATTTAATTAATTGTTAAAATATCAAATATTTATTTTATTTTTTATATTACTTACATTTTATTTATGTTACTCTTTTATGTTTGTAAATGTGTTAGTAAATTAGAATATATTTCATTAATTTATAAATTCGTAAAATAATTATTAATACTTATTGTTCAGTGTATATATATTACATATTTACTGTATATATTTAATTAATGTATTCTTAATATATGTATTATTTATTACTTTTAAATATTATTAGATACTTTTAAATATGTTTCTTTTATTTATTAGTCTTATAGACTTAATTTTACATTTATATATTAAAAAAAACGATATTTTTAACATCGATATTTTTTACATCGATATTTTTTTTCCGATATTTTTGTACTTACCATGTTGTAGATAGGATGTCGATATTTTTGCCCTCGATATTGTTGACTCGATATTCTTGTAGGTCGATATTTTTGTAGTCGAAATTCTGTCAGTGATTCATCCCAAACAATACCATCAGGAACTGGAACGGCTCAAATGTTCACCAGAGAAAAGTGTTTTCATTCTTGGTGTAATGACAAATGCAGTTTGAGAACCAAGTTCACCATTTGTACTGCAGTGCATTCTGGGAGATAGTATCCATTCTGAAGCAGGAAAAAGACTGTCACCAAAACAATCCAGAGGACATTCAAAAGTAAAGCAATTGTAATCCAAAGATGTAACCATGGAGAAACAAAGTAGGTCCTTTTCAGCCATAGATAGAAAAAATGCACTTTCAGCCTGAATGATAGAGGCGGCAGTGGTGATGGATCTAATGAATCTGAAGAAAAATCTTCAAAGTTGATGATGTAGCCAGATGCTGTTCGATTTTTTTTGGGCAGCTCAGCAGGTTTTACAGAACTGGAGATGACTCGATCTGTGGTACGTTGACGTAGACATTGTTCTTGTCAGGATTCTGAATTGAAATCTGTGTTTCAGTGCTAGTTGACTGTACCATTGTCATCTAGCAAAAGGTAGAAGAAATATTTTGTTGATGTTTTTTGTTGTCTCTTGTTGGAGAGAGGATGTTTCATTAGTTATTCAAGCTTCCATCTGAACTTCCTGTATGGTATCAAAAAGAAGCAGGTAGCTACCCAGGAGCCGACATGGCTTACTATTCAGAATCGGCAATAAAGTATGGTTTGTTCAGATCAATGTAGACAAATATTTTATCTTTGTGGCCGGCAAGAGGTGGAAGAAGTACAGTTCTAGTACCTTCAACAGCCAGGATAGGGCTAAGCGCTCTGTAAGATGGCCCAAATTCTTTCTCGTCTACTATTTTCTCCCTGACCAGTTCCCCAACCTTCGGGACCCAGCCAGGCCTTGCTGGTATATCTTCCAATTCCCCAGTGGTGGTGCATTTTACTTGGACATTGCTTTGTCTATGTTGTAAGTCATTCCGTTCCTGTAAAACAACCAAATGTTCAGTGATATCAAACAATGTTTCCACCATCACTTTGCTGGGTTTGTCAAAGTCTAGGACCTACATCCTTACCATGAACAGTATTTCATAGGGAGGCTGACAACCATGGATTTTATAGGCATGTTAAGTGCCCTCTGGACCCCATATAAGTGACGGATCAAACTGCGACATGAGCCTGATAACCTTGCTGTTAAAGACTCCTTTAAGTCATGGTTTTTCCTCTCCATAACCACATCTTCCTCAGGATGGTATGGTGAAGAGACACGCAGGGTCTCTCCCAAACTTTACATGACCTATTTGTAAGCCCTAGAGCTAAACAAAGGACCCTGTGTGGAATGTAATGTGCTTACTGTGCATGTCCTGATGAAGACTCGCAGATCCCTAATAACTGTTCGGGTGTCAGCCGACCACTGTACCAGACTCATAAGAATTGAGAGCAGGAATCCACTGCTACCAAGATATATTTATTAGCCCAGTCTAAGGACAAACGGCAGCAACAGTCCAGGTAAGCACAAGCCAGAGGCTTGTTTGAAACCAGTAGATATGTCTGTGGTGGATCCACCACTGTAAACCCCTTCATCTGCTGGCAGATGTTGCATTTAAATACAAAGTCCTTGGTCTCTTTGAGAAGACCAGGCCACCAGTAGCGCGGCTGCAACAATGACATTGTAGTATCCAACCCTAAATATGCTGATGCAAGGCCCTCATTTGCAGATAGAATTAAACCCATCCTGTGATCAGAATGAGGCATTAATGTATCCCCCACTCCAGGAGTGTAAGCATATGGTTTGTTTTATGCATCTAACTTGTAGGAGTGCTTGCGTGGAAGCCTTTCGGCAAACTAGCGTTGTTGCATGAAGCAGTGACAGCCATTATGATGTCTCTGTCATGATTGCTGACATCACGACCGTCAAGATGGCGGCTCGGGAACGCGCATGAGCGAGAAGGTCAGGCAAGCTTAAAGCCTGACTCTCCTCTGACACCAGCACTTTGCGTTCTAGTTGCGATCTGCTTCCGGTCGTCTCCACTTCCAGTAACCGTCGCGTCCCCTCACTCCCTAGGTCGGGTCTTCCACAGCTGTGCTTCCTCGCTGCTTTCACCAGATGCCCGTCTTCGTGCACTTTGGACTTGCCTCCTTGATGGTTTTCCACGTCGCCCACACCTTTGGATCCTGTAATACCCGCTCCATTGGATATCTGTACTTTGCTTTTCACTATTACTCCTGAGTTAGACTGGGACACTCTCTCATTTCCTGCATCCCTCTGGCTGACCGTACTTTCGAGTCCTAGCTCCCATTGGTGGGCCAGACACTGGGGTTCCGCGTTCCGCTGACTGGCCGGACTATTTGGTGCCTGGTTCCGCTAGTCAGCCGGACGTCTGGGCTGCTTGTTCTACCTTCTGGCCGGACTGCTTGGCCTATGTTTCCATCAGCCAGCCGGACCTGGAAGCTGTCTCCAACAGGTCACTCTGGGACCACCAGACCGTGGGCACGGAACAGCGCTGTTGGCGCTGCATTTTGTGTTATTTCTTTTATAACGGTATTTGGGTACTGCTTAAGAGTTTCCTGAACATGACAAGAGGGTCTCTCATCCCGTAATGTTCCAGATGCTGTCAGATGCACAGGGAGAAATCCACAGGATATCATTTATTCCATAGTATTGAGCTAGTACAGGTGGGCTGCTTATTTTTAGTACTCGATATATACTGGAGTGTAGCATATTTGTACATTCACAACTTTATTTCTTTCTGTGCAGTCAGACACTTGCTCAACACTACACCTTTTATCTTCATTTCTACGCAGTAGAAGGGGCCAGTAACTTAGTCATAGAGATAATCCTTTGAGTATAGTCCATAGAGTGAATAAATTATCTTCTAACCTATTGTCCCTATCTTTCAGCCTTTTTGTTTATGACAAGAAGACCTGTGAAGTTTGCTTTGCGTCGAGGGATCTCTTCCCTACCTTACCTTGTTTTGTTTCACTTCTTACCCTGGATTACCATTCTTGATTGGCAATAGTCAGTCCCAACCGGTGATTGGGGAAGTTGTGGATCTTTCTTCAGTTCCGTGGCATTTCCGCAGAAACTAAGGTGAGAATGTGACAGTCTGTGTCTATCCTCCTACTTAAAAGAGAGGTTGCAACAACAGCAGCATTGCAAACTGTTGCTTTTGTAGCTTGATCAGCCATAGAATTTCCTGCAACGTGTACGCCTGCACATTAATGACTCTGTGTAGCCCATGAGTCCGTAGAAAACAATCTTTCAGCTTTGCCACCAGTCCCAAAACATTGTGCGCTTGATTGTTCAACCCTTTTAATCTCTGAATCCATTGTGGTTCCAATAATATAGATGTTCATTCGAAGACTGGACACAGTAATAAGAATCACGCACATTAAGTGGGAGTTATTCTGGATACATATTTTCCAGTGCCAGAATTAGAGACTTTAGTCCTACCAACTGTGCAGTCACCAAGTGACAGTTTGGAGTTATTCTCAGGATGGAATTCTCCATCGTACATGTGCCCTTTCACAATAGTGCGTGCTGTGGAATGTTGGTGCTTTGTCCATATGGTAGGCTGGGCAGAACCATCAGTGTAGACACATTATTTCATTCGGCACAGGAATTCTTGTTCGTACTCCAAAATGCTTGTGTTTTTAGCGTAGAGTCAAACGTGTAGTCTACATCTGTTGCCGTGAACCAGTTAGCCCATTATATCCATTGTGAAAGTTATGCTTTAGCATTTGGAATGCTTTGTTTCGGTGACGGCCTCTAAGCTCGGTACTGGGGAAACGATAATGATGGGTTATCCCTGAGCCAGGACTCACCACAGCAGTTTGTACCACTGTCAGTATTTTTCCTGTGGGTGCAAAAATGCATTTCAGCATTGGGGTATAAATGTGATTCATATGCAATCAGTAGTGTGTCACTTTACTTAAACATAATGTAGGTGAACTCAGATGTCCCCGCGATGACGCAGATCACCAGGTTTGTTGTGTTTACACGTGTGTGTCAATGTTTTGTAGCTACCATGTCAACTTGTACTTTAAGTAAGATATTTGTGTGTTCCTGAGTCCAGGTACAGGTATTGCAGCTCCCACGAGGGATTCTGACCTCAAACTTGGTGTAAAGGCAGCTCAGACCTCAAGGGACTTGGAGATTCACATCATGTGTTGCTGGAGCCTTCAGAGTCTGCAGGAGCTCAGGAGCAGCAGACTTCTCAATCGTGATGTGGTGCCTGCGGTTGCAGGGGACTGACTTCTTCTATCCGGGGGAGATATCTTTGGTTGTCCTTGATGTTCCACAGGTTTTTCACAGAGCCTGTATGGTGCATGGGTACAGACAATGTTTCAGACTGAGAGAGAGATGAAGTCGGGCCCAAATGAAGTCCAGTGAAGTCCAGAGTGACAAGACGTCGAAGTTCAGTGATTTCTGGTTCTGTCCACATCGAATCTAGGGTCCTACAGTCAGGTAAGCCCTGTTGTATCCACGGGAGAGGGTTGGACAGATTCAGGGGACCCTCCCGGGGAGGGTCTGGACAGTGGGGAGGTTACACCCATGTCCTTTGTCCAGTTTTGCGCTAGAGCAGGAGCCAATGGCTCCCAGGTCTAGTTTGAACTGGACCATGCTCTTGGACACCAATTGTGCCCCTCATGCAGACTTTGGGCCGCTGGCAAGCGCACCCATACAGGCCTAATTCACTAAATCCTGTCTGGTAGGTGGTCACACCTCCCTGTGCCAGATGCCTATTTTTTTGCCTTCCCCTGTTCGAGCTTGGCTCAGCAGCAGGAGGGTAGAAATGTGTCTTTGGTCAGCAGCAACTATTTTGGGCTACCCGGGACTAGAAGGCTAGTACCAGGAACATCAGGGACCTCACAAAGCTCATTTATGAGGGGTGGAATCAAAGCTTCCATACCGGTTACCCTGTGTGGGTGTATGATTCCACAATGTTTGACACCAAACACCATTGGGTTACTTTCAGCCATGTTAGAGTTGGTCATCGCGTGGTCGCATAATGCCACTCTATATCTCGTAAATGGCTGCAGTACTAACAACCCGGGAGAATGTACTCCTTAAGCTTCAGGGGTATCCTGCTCATGTAGTGGCACCCTCTCACTTAGAACCAACCACCCTGGCTTCAGGATTGTCAAGGCCTGCTATAGGTGTAAATTGTAGGTTATAGGTGTAGTGACCCTTACATATAGCAAACCTATATCTAAACTAAGTGGTGCATTCACCATCTTACACAGGCTGCAATGGCAGGTTGTATTTCCATTTTGCATGACCTCTCATGGGTGGCATAGTACATGTTTCAGCCCATGGGAGGCCTCTGAGGTACTGATGCCCTGGGTGCATGGGTTTCATATACTAGGGACTGATAAGGGTACCCCAGTATCCAATCTGGAGTGTACCTAAGTGTATGACATAACAGTTTAGGGAGAAAGGAGATAGACTGGGGTCCTGAGGAAAGAAAGTTCCTTTCATTTAGGGGTGGCTGCCCTATTAGGGCGCTGGAGCATTGCCCACCCTTCATTTGTTGCCCCCTCGACTTCATTAGTAATAGTAAATAAATCTAAAGTTGATATGTTTAGGTTCTTTTTTTCAGGGCCAGGTGCCCACCATATTTGCATTCAGAGTAGGTGTCACTGTTAATCACGATAAGTGAGAGTGCAGAGCATAGGTGGGCCTTCAAAGCAGAGCTGGTTTAAATGAAAGTGTGCATGTCGGGTTGAAAAGGTGCCTCTGTGAGTCCAACCTGACATGTGCGCTTAGGCGACTCCTATATGCATTGTTAGTAAGCTGGTGGGGGGAGGGGTTGAAGCTGCAACCCCTTGGCCACTTGATCTCCTGAGGAGTACTGGCTTTGCCTGCTCCAGCCAATCCTGGCCCTGTTTCCAGCGAGGAACCATCATCTGGATTGGCTCAGGAGAGGCAGGCAGGTGGTGCACCCACAATTTTCTTCCAGACTCAGAAACTGAGAAACAAAAGTGCGACCCAAACTTAGCTGTTGGCCACCGTGTCAAAATCACAAACAGTAGTCATATAATCTGTCTGAAAAAGGTATGGTATGGTATAATTAGCACACTGAAAAAAAGATGAATTTGAGGTTGTGTAATGTAAGGAAACTTGACATTTATTTACATAATTTATGAGGCTGCATGTGCTTCAATTCGCATAGCAAGACGACTGTAGAGCAGCCATGGAACCTTCTCTTCCAGGACCTATCAAAAGTTGTCGGATGTATGGCGTTACAACGCATAATTTTACATCACATTCCATTACAACGCGATTTTTACAACGCAGGATCCATTACAATGCATGCCTTTACAACGCATGTCATTACATAGCAGATGCTATTACAACGCATGCCATTACAACGTAAGTATAAAGTATACAGTGTAAAGTGGGTGTGCTCTTTGTGATAAATGTGGTAAGATTGGTCTACACCTGTTTGGCCTATTTAATTTACCTGTCAGTCCCTTGTAAAGTGGTATCTCATACCCAGGCCTGGTAAATTAAATGCTACTGGTAGGCTAGCATTGCTGATTGCGCCACCCACCCAAGTAGCCTTTCAAAACTATCTCAGGCCTCTGCCATTCCAGGGCCTGCGCGTGCAGTGTCACTGCCACTGTGACACTGTTACATTCTCTTTTATTATATGTGTGTGTTCCTCTTTAAGTATCAAACCTGTCGCATGCACTTGCATGAGCTCCTGCGTGAGCCATGGCATGAGACATGTTATTACTTAAACAGGTTCCACATTCCAGTGGAGTTACTGAGGCCATGGACAGTACTAATTGGTTCAGTTGAACTGTGGCCTCTGCACTGCCTGTACTTGTATTTCGTGCTGCAATAAAATCCTGCTTAAACTACTTCAGCCTTCTTTGAATATATCCTACAAATTGGCGACGATTTATACCACTCGGCAGCACGAAGATGGAGTGGTACTTGGAAAAGGATCTTTATTTTTTGAACATTTTGGAAGTCCTCACTGGTATGTTTATTTTTGCTTATTTCATTGTACATTTGATAGTACCAGCGGCTGTCTTTTATTACAATTTAAGTGCTCTGATTGCACCTGCGGCAGTATTTTCCCTTAAATATCAACTTCTTCGTTCATTTTCTTTTTATTACTATTTTCATTAACATAGACTATACAATATATTTTTCATTCTTCAATGAGACATCGGTACTCTTTGTTTTCCGCTCTAAGACTCTGTTTTTGAAAAACAAGATTTTTGCCTGCTTAACGTTTATTCAACCTTGTATTGTTATTTAAAAGGAAACATCGTACCGAACTCTCTGGCGTTCTCCTCGAGACCATTACAGCGTCTTCACAAGTGTACAAGCAAGTACAGTGCGTTCCACGTCATTGCGCTGACATTACGCTGCGTCCTACTTCATTGCGCTGACGCTACGCTCTATGTCATCGCGCTGACGCTGTCGGCCATTTTCTTAGTGTTTTTCCTTAGCAACACTCGTATTCCTTGACAACGCTTGCATTTCTCGATACACTACTACGAACAATATCAGTAAGTGGAAAACAACGTTTTACTTCACAATTTCTTACCGATATTTGGCACAAAAATTTCAATATCATTTTGTCTTGTTTGTGTACTATTTAGAGTTAAATCATTTACCTATTTTTGCTGGTCAATTTATTTTGCTGAAATTTACAATACTACTTAAAAAAAGACATTCATTTTTACTGTTTTACATTAATTTCCAGAAAACACAACGCAATTTGACCCACCAGCTAAATTCCTTCAACTCAAAGGCGATCCTCCCATGCCTTGGTCAAAATGGAAAGAAGAGTTTGTAACATACATGAAAGCAATTGATGGGGAAAGGATGGGTTCTGAAAGGAAAAAAAGCATTTTACTTCATTGCTTAGGATCCGAAGGCCAAGTTATATTCAGATCACTACCTCAAATTGTTTCATCTTCTGATGGCAGTGGTGACTCTTTAAATGTTTATTCTGAAGCGCTAGCAAGACTTGGAAAAAGGTTCAAACCTAATGTTAGCATTGCTTTAAATCGCTTCAAATTTTACACCAGAAAACAAAAAGAAGACGAATCTTTTGATGATTTTTTAACTGCTCTCAGATCACTTAGTGTTCACTGTAACTTTGGAACTATTTCTGATGAAATGATACGTGATCAAATCATTGTCCATGTAAAGTGCAAAAAGATTCAAGATAAACTATGGGTCATGGGAAATCCAAATCTTAATGAGACTATTGCTACTGCTAAGGCTCAAGAACAGTCAGATTTGTGGATGGACACTGTCAGAAAAGATTCTGTTAAAAAAACTCAAGGAGAGGAAGTTTGTGTACTTAAGAACAAATTTGATCCCAAGAAACTTTCAACAAACTACTCATCAAAGTCTAATTTTAATGGTCCAAGATATTTCCAACAACAACGTTCTAATTTTCAACCTATGTGTTTTAGGTGTGGTAATAAATCAAACTATGCATCTTTTCCTGGTTGTCCGGCGTTAAAAAAAGATTGCAAAAATTGTGGTAGAATTGGACACTTTAGTAACATGTGTAGAGACAAACGTCCTGTTTCACAAAGTAGAGGTGCAGTTGCATCCATGTCTGAAGAAAATGTAAATACTTTCTCTGATATTGACGTTGGGGAGGGAGAAGGTTTTGTAGTATCAATTATTAATGACCATGCAAATCTAGTGCTCAAATCCCCAAAATGTGTGTTTCAAGTTCTGGAAATTGATTTATATTTAATGGTGGACTCAGGTTCACCATGGACCATCATTTCTCTTGACTATTTTAATGCAACTCTATCTAATAGTCTTTCTATGTTAGATCTCAAACATCCTGATATTGATGCTAAAAGTTTCAGTGGTAATAGAATTGATTTCATTGGTTATTTCCACATTACTTTGCATTTCAGACACAGAAAAAGTAACATAAAATTATATATTTCACAAAAGGGTGTGAATGTTTGGGATGGCTAGACCAATGGAAATTGGGCATCACCTTAAATCCTCGTGGAAAGGAACAAGTTTCCTTATGTGATGATATTTTAATGGAATCAACTTCATTTGTTGGAAACATTTCTGAATGTAACTCAGATAATTCGGAAAAGGCATGCAAGTTAATTAATAATTTTAAAGGAGTATTTTGTGATAAATTAGGCACATTGAAAAATTTCTCACACAAAATTGTTTTAAAAGATAACCACACACCTGTAGTGCAAAAGCTTAGAGGTGTTCCTATTAACATTAGAGAGGAACTTAAAGGTATGTTGGATGAACTTTTAAAAGATGATATCATAGAGCCAATTGAGTCCTCCGAATGGGTTTCTCCCATAGTTTTGGTGAGAAAACCTGATCAGAAGTTGAGAGTGTGTATGGATTTAAGAGCTTTGAACACAAATATAGTCATTGATTGTCATCCTTTACCGAATATTAACGAATTGGTCTCTCTATTTGATGGTGCACACATTTTCTCAACTCTAGATCTTCGATCTGCATACCATCAGATCAGATTGACAGAAGATTCCAAGAAACTCACAGCGTTTATAACTCCACAAGGTTTATTTCAATATAAACATATGCCATTCGGACTCGCTTCCGCTGCCTCTGTTTTTCAGAGAGTTATGTTTCAAATTTTCAGAGATGTTGACAGTTTTGTCAAATGTTTCCAGGATGACATTTTAGTGTTTTCAAATAATATAGTTGAGCATGAGCAACACTTACACATTGTATGTACTAGGTTAGAACAAAGCGGTTTAACCCTAAAAGCACACAAATGAAATCTGTTCAAAGAATCAGTGGAGTATCTAGGACATACCCTTTCTGGTGAAGGTGTGATTCCTAAGAAGTCGAATGTTGAAGCTATCATTAAGGCCCCAGCACCTGAAAACAAAGACCAGTTACTATCGTTTGCTGGCCTATGTGAATATTATAGCAAGTTTGTTACCAATTTTGCCACTAAGATGGAGCCATTAAGGAAATTACTTAGGCAGAGGGAGAAATATGAGTGGTTAGATGTGCAACAACGTGCTTTTGAGGAGATCAAACATGACATTGTAAATTCTCCCACACTTAAGCCATTTCGCATGAACAAAGAGTGTATATTAACAGTTGATGCTAGCCTCTACGGTTTAGGAAGTGTTCTTTCTCAAAGAGAAGGGGATGATGAGTGGAATGTTGCGTTTGCTTCAAGAACTCTCAGTGAATGTGAACGGAAATACGCCGTCATCGAAAGAGAGCTGCTTGCTTGTGTTTGGGCAATAGAGCATTTTAGGTTGTATGTGTGGGGCGCCCAGTTTACGCTTAGGACTGACCATAAACCTTTGGTAAACATTTTGTCAGTAGGGGGAGGATGGAATTCTACAGCTAGAATTGCAAGGTTAACATCTAAGCGACAAGAGTACAATTTTGTTACAACGTATGTGCCTGGGAAGAAAAATGTCACAGCGGAATGTTCATCGAGGTTACCTTGTAAACAAGATGAGGTCAGTGCAGTGTGTGATTTGGATTTTGTTTTAACTATTAGAGATGTTGTTAGTGAAAAATTTCAAGAGATTTCTGAATCATTTTGGGAAGAATGTGCACAGAAAGATGATTGTTGGAAAATGGTGCGAGAATTAGTTGAAAAAGGTTGGCCCAGGAAGGATAGAATAAGTCCTGAAATACTACCATTTTACAATATTCAAGAAGAATTAGAGTTGGACAGTGGTTTTATCTTTAAGTCTGTAAAATGTATTCCTCCTGAGGGCATGTATGAGGCTATCTTGAACACTGCACATAGAACTCATCCTGGTATTTCTTCAATGAAAAGATTGATTAGAGACTATTTTTGTTGGACAGGTGTTGATAGGTTCATCGATAAAACTGTTAGAGAATGTACAGAGTGCTGTTCGAGTGAGAGAATGCTCAAAGTTTAAACTCCACCTCTGAAAGTAGTGAAATGGCCATCTCAACCTTGGGAGAAGATAGCGTTTGACATTTCAGGTCCCTTTCACATGTTGCCTGAGGCATCACGCTATGCTTTGGTTATTATCGATTACCACTCCAAGTGGCCTGAAGTCAAGTTTGTTTCTAAAGCTACCACTGAGGCTATTATAAAAATTTTCAAGGACATATTTTCAAGAGAAGGTTGCCCATTGTGTCTAGTAACTGATAATGGAGTACAGTTGACCTCGTTAGAGATGAAAGATTTTCTTAAAGAATGCAATATTGTTCACAGGCTTACTTCTGTGTATGAACCTCACGAGAATGGACAGGTAGAGAGATTCAATCGAGTGCTGAAAAACTTCATTGTGGACTCAGTTAAATACGGTGGGAGTTGGGTAAGTGCGTTGAGAGAACGGTTATGGAATTATAGCATTACGCCACATTCAACTACCCAAGTAAGTCCTTTCAAGTTGTTTAAAGGAAGAAATCCTGCGTCTAAAGTTTTACCATGGTGGTTAAAAGTAAAGTCATCTCACTTTACAGGTGATAGAGTGTGTGTGGATGATGTGGCCAAATGTGTTGAAAATAAACAACTCAAAACCAAGAGATGGTATGACAATAAATGGAATTTCAAGTCACAAATTTTCCATATAGGAGATTGGGTTAGAGTTCTAAAACCTGGGATGATGAGAAAAGGTTTTGATAAGTACAGTGAGCCTATACAATTAAAAAAAGTGTTTGATAACAGTGCCATGACACAAGATGGTAGAATATGGAATTTTTGTAGATTGACAAAGTGCCATCAACCTCATGATTTGGACAGAGAGGTGGAAGGAAGATATGTACGAAATGTCCCAAATGATTCCATAGTGCATAGAGTCAAGGTTGCTAAAAGGGGTTATTAAAGTTCCTAGAAGGTTTACAAATGATATGTAACCAACAGCTGTTTAAATTTATGCTTTACATTTGTATCTACGTTATTTGTATATGTTGTTTATCCATCTTTCTTTTATCCCGTTTATTCCTTTTTATTAAAAAGGGAGATGTGTTACATTCTCTTTTATTATATGTGTGTGTTCCTCTTTAAGTATCAAACCTGTCGCATGCACTTGCATGAGCTACTGCGTGAGCCATGGCATGAGACATGTTATTACTTAAACAGGTTCCACATTCCAGTGGAGTTACTGAGGCCATGGACAGTACTAATTGGTTCAGTTGAACTGTGGCCTCTGCACTGCCCGTACTTGTATTTCGTGCTGCAATAAAATCCTGCTTAAACTACTTCGGCCTTCTTTGAATATATCCTACAGACGTGGCACCTAAAGTGTGTATCATGTCTGTGACCCTGCCTTTTACTACATGTCAGACAACCCTAGCTAGCCAAAAGGGCAGGGTGCATTGTAGGTAAAAGATAGGACATGTACCTTAAGTGTGTGACATGTCCTGGTAGTGACAAACAGCCACTTTGGTTTCTCACTATTGTGGGGCTGCGCTTCCATAGGAATGCATTGGGGATTCCCTTATAAATGTTTCAGTGGTTGTCCCTGATATGAGAGGCGCAGCGTGGTCAATTTTGGTATGTTTGGAATAGTTATAATAAATGTTATGCAATGGTGTGCGCAGATATTTATTATAACTATTTTAGTAATGCCACTTTTAGAAGTTGGCATTTCTGTGTGCTATGTGTCTGCCTGCCGGATGTGAATTGCATGTCTGGTTTTTGAGTGATAGGGGCCAGTGAGGTGTGTATGGCTCAAGAAGGGGCAGGGTGAGTCAGCGCTAGGTTGAATGGGACATCTGTATTTAGAATAGGTGGGAGGAGAAGTCCCTGAATAGGATGGTGCCTGCCCTAGTGAATGCTGTCTCCACCCCCCTGTGGTGTGTTTAATGACGAGCCCCCACTGAACAATGGGGAAGGGAAGAGGATCCCTGTCAACACAGTGCTCCAAATCCCCCCTAAACCAGTTGCATCAGGTTCCCCCAAAGCCCTGTCCCGCAGACAAAGGGAAATGTGGTATAAATGTAGCGTCTGTGACCCCAAGAGATTGAGCTGTTCTGTGCTTACTTGGGCTGGGGGGAAACACTCTGCCAGGAGGAACCGCCGTGGGACCCAGCTGCAGCTTCTTGGGGGTCCCTGTGTGCTGGCCTGCCTGACTGCGTTCTGCTTGGGTGTCCCCAGCCCCAAGGACTTGTTGTTCCTGCCTGCTGAAGACTTGATAGCTCCTAGCGCCTCGTGAGCGCTGTGTTTTGAATGCCCCCCTTAACCGCTAAAAGGACTTTGGGACTTTAAGCGCCTTGAGAGCGCTCTGCTGAAAGAGTGTGGTCATCGCAGCGCAGAGCGGCCATCAGTGTGGGCGGAATCCCGATGTGGGGATTCCCCTGCATTCCTGGCTAGCGAAGCGGGAGCCCACCCCGCTGTTTTGCATATTTTGGAAAGCGGGTGCCCACCCCACATTGCCACAGTGTTGGCGGGTGCCCACCCCGCTTATGTTGTAGCGAGCAGGTGCCCACCCCGCAATCGCTTCTATCTAAAGTGGGTGCCCACCCCGCACTTTAGCAAGCAAAGGAAATAACTGCCACGACCCGATTCGGTCGGACCAGGAAGGCAGGCAAAGCTGCCTGATGTTGGGTGGAGCAGGGGGAGGAAGTCTGTCCTGCTGCCGGGGAAGCCGCCTGGAGACTCGCTGGCTCCCCAGTAAAGTCCTGTGTACCCGGAGAGGGACTGGGTGAAGCTAAAGCGCTGGGGAAGCCTCGGGAGCTCCTCAGGCTGCCAGGAGCCCCACGTGTGAAGAGTTTCTGAGTAGGAGCCTCCAGGGCCCGGCGGTGAAATTAAAGAGAGAGGCTGATCTGAGGAGGCCCCGAGGACCCAGCCTATTGAGGCCATTGAGGTCCCCTTGACCCGGCGGTGAAATTGAGAGAGCTCCCCACAGCAGACCTATCGGGACACATTTTCGGTGCCCGGAGATTGTCCTGCAGCTCCCGCCCTCCAGAGAGCCCGGTGAGTGGAGATTCCAGTCCGCGTCGTTATCGCAGATTGGGGCACTTTTTACGGTAATTAGTTTACTTCCCAGCTGCACCGCAGTTAGCAGGCAGCTGCAACGTTTAGGCCCTGTTATAGGTCAAGTCCCAGAAGGGAGCTTTTATGGCACGTCAGTGCCTGTGTCTTTGAGGTTGACCACAGCTGCCCGGCGAGAGCACAGGCAGATGCAACGTTGGGAGCATTTTTTTGTTTCCCAGGAAAAGAACGGACCGAGACATACTCCTTAGCCCCATAGCTTTGTGCCCTTCGCTTCGCTGCCTTGGCAGCTACACCATGACTCTTGGGACATAGGGCATTTGAGCCCCATAGGAAGGCCAGTTGCCCAGGGGGTCAGTTGCAGGATTGGTAGGGCGCCAGGCCCTAATGTGATTTATGCTTCAGGTATTTATGCTCCATAATTATTCCCTAATGTGGTTATGCTAATATCTGGCCTAATGCAAATTACATGTTATGATGTTTAGGCCCAATGATAGTGCATAATGGGTTTATGCTAACAAGGTTTGGACCTGATGGAAGTTATTGCCTAATGTCATGCTATGCTATTTGAGGGTGGTGTCTAATGTGACTGTGATGAGGCATAGGTCATTATTGTACCAGTAGTTACTGGTTGCGGTTTATATTTACTTACCTGCATTTTGATGGTTCTGACCGTGGCCCGATTGGTCTGGTCCTGTATATAATCCCTGTGAATATTGACTAGTGCCAGTGTAAATTTGTGATTATGTTTCTAATGTGTTCATATGGATGAAGAAGGGTGCTGCACTCAAGTTTTTCAGTGTTTTCAAATGTTCCTACGATACGTGTGCTATGTCAGATCAGTGCCTGCCCACTTGAAAAACAATGTATATGGCCTAGTGCATAAAATCACTAGGACTCTGACATGCACTACAAACAAAATGCTTTACCTTTTGACCATTCAAATTTATTCATATCAATATCTTAAATCAAACAATTCCATCACATTTATGTGATGTACATTGATACATTCCTTCAAGCAAGAATCATTATAAAAATCCACAATAAAGTAATGTCAGTTAGTGCCAAAATCAACAGTGCGTCATCAAACCATAAGCAAAAAAATTAACAAAACCCAATGCATTTCGGGGTATGTATTGCCCCTTCGTCGGGGGTCTAGAAGAAAAAGGGAGATACAAACAAGGAGTAAGTTACTCAACTATTTGAAATAGCTCATAGTTATTTGTCCTTAGTTTTTATGTCAGCTTACCTATTTTAGATAAACAGATGTATAGCTTGTAAACAGGTTTACTTGATCTATATTTTCATAATCTGTGAAAGCAAATCACGAAGCGTCATGAATAAGTGCATATTTATAGGAAAAGGGAGGGAATGCGTGTTGTCCTACTGTTTTAAAATTGTTACCTGTAGTTATAAGGAAAAACGCATCTGAAAGACACAAAACGGTAAAAGCCAACTTAGCTGTTTGCTAAGTGAATGCTTATAATGTGATTAACCTCTGCAGTAAACAATAATAATTGCGAAGGCTCACCTGTGCCTTACATGGGTTGTATGAGTATAACGGAGACCTGTAGTGGAAAAACGGCTTCGTTTTAATAGCCTGCAATCTATAAGGATCCTCTCTCTATTTAGTTTATGCAACAAACGACCGTTTACCTGCGAGCCTAATGGGGTATATATCGGTCTCGGCGAGATGTCCGCTCTCGAAGCTAAAAATAAAGAAACGCCAGCTGTTTAAAACTGCTTTAAAGTTAAAGCCGAGAATCTTATATCAAGTGAGCCAATTGTTTGGCTTACCTTACGCTGATCAGCGTTCCGCGCTAAACGAAGTGCTCGCCATTCTCTTCACCACACGAGTGCCGTGAGGGTATAGATGGTCCTGCGTTTATTTTTACTCCCGTATCGCTAAAGGGACGGACTAATCTCGCGTTGTCTGGCGCTTTTTTTTAAAAAATAAACTTTATCAACTAAATAGACTTTATGTGCCTTGCATGTTTTGCAGGACAAATTAAAGTGTTATGATGCAGCAAAAATACCATTTTAATCACCTGAGTCTAAGCTATTTTGTATTATTGGAGAGGTTCTGCTCCTAAGCAGTCAGATATGGTGCCCTATGTTATCTATCGTTAATCAACGTACTGTGCAATGAAATGCTCCTGACCAACCATAGCAATTATTAACGTGTGTCATTTGTACACTGCTTGTGAATTTAAGGTAAACATAAATAAAGGGGGATATTAAGACACTTTTCATTGATAATTAATTATGCTAGAATCATCTCGAAATTCCCGAAGGGGAATATGTTGATCCTAATAAATTCAGCTATGGTTTTTAGCAAAATAACTGCTTCAGTTCAAGCCTGACAATCAAAATTCAAAATTCCCGTTTCAATATATACATCGATAAACACAAGGTACAATTACTGGATGTATCATTAGAACTGGTGTTCAAAAATAGCCCTGCCTATATACAATCTACAGCATTTAATTTACATCAGTTGTCAGGATTCCGTCTCACTAACATTTCTCAATAGTTGGGCCATAAACCCTTAAAGATATGTGTAGGGATGTGCTTAGGCCTTAACCCCTTGAAGATGTGTGTGTTTGGTGTACAATATCCAGTGAAAATTGTGTCTGTTTTACAGAAAGCAAGACATTTCTAAGTTGTCATTTAATCCAAATGGAATCATCGTTTGCAATTTCCGAATCCAATAAGTTTCTCTCTGAATTAGTATTCTAGCATTATCCATTCCAAGCCTCTGTGGCACTAGTTCTATGACTTGGAAGCAAACTTGAGCTATGTTGTGGTTTTTCTCTAGCCAATGTTGTGCCAAAGGGGATGTTAAGTTCTTGTTGCGTATACGGCTTTTGTGTTCTGAGAGTCTGATTTTCAGTTTTCTGTCAGTCTTGCCAATGTATAAGAGGCCACACGGGCACTTAATTGAATACACAACATGCTCCGAATCACAGTTTGTGGTATGCCTCAATGCTATTTTTTCTCCAGTGCACGGATGTAATAATGTGTTTCCAGAAATTACATTGTTGCAGTTCTTGCAGTTATAGCACTTCATGGTGCCTTTGAAAATTTGTTCTTGCTGTAATGGTGTTGATTTACAAAGTAACTCTTTGAGATTTTGAGCTCTCTTATACGCAAACAGCGGTCGTTCCTTAAACAGTACACCAAAGTCTTTTTCTGCCAGTAGGATTTCCCATCTTTTTAATATTGTTCTTTTTATATCTCTGGATGCGGTCGAATACTTGGACACAAAAACCATTCTGGTATTGGAAGTTTTAGGTGTTTTAGTCAGGAGATCAGCTCTCGGAATAGTTTTAATTTTTTCCAGATGCGCTTCAAGCAATTTCTTAGGGTATCCTCTGTCAAGATATCTTTGTTTCTGCTCATCGAGGCTCTTGTCACACTGTTCTGTATCGGATGATATCCGTTTAATCCTCATGAATTGCGACGCTGGTAAGTTGTTTATCAAATTTGCTGGATGAAAGCTACTGTATAGTAGTGCAGTATTTTTGTCTGTTGGCTTTTTAAACAATTTTGTGCTAATGGATCCATCTTTGATTTCAACTAATACATCAAGGAATGGTAATGCTGTATTGCTGATATTGTGTGTAAATTGAATCCTTGGATCTGCAAGGTTCAGGCTTTTGATGACATTAAGCAGGTCAATTATTGGACGTTTCCATATAATGAAAATGTCATCTATGAAACGCTTGTAATAGATGAGTCCTTGCTGCCATGATGGATCTTCTAGAATGTAATCTAGCTCAAATTTAGCCATGTAGATATTGGCGTATATACAGGCCCCGGGGAAGCCCATAGCTGTGCCTGTCAGTTGGGTATAGTACCTATCTTGCCAGATGAAATAGCTATTTGTGAGGCAAAATTCTAATAGTTGCAGTATCAAAATTTTTAATTCATTTGATTTGTCTGTCCTGAGGAGAGCCCACTCCATAGCTTCAATCCCCTGTTTGTGCGGTATGGGACAAGGGAGGAGGACTTGTAATAATGGATTCTTCATTTTACAAACAAAAGGGAGATGAGCATGTCAACGACACGAATACCTATGCTGAGCTTCCTCAAGACCCTACGAATAACATTGGAAAGAGTTTGGACGAGATATTGAATAAAGCGGAAGAACTGCATTGGATAGATAACCCAACAAAGAGATACCTCAAACAAATCTACCCAAGAAGACCGAAGATATACTTTCTGCCTAAAGTGCATAAAGATGTCAATAGTCCACCTTTTAGGCCTATAGTGTCGGGCTGTTCGTCCATTTTTGAGAACTTAGGAATCTTCATTGACACGCATATGCAACCATTCATACAAAAATGGCCAACTTACCTGCAGGACACCTCGGACTTCCTCAGAAGTCTATCAAATATTGACACAACAGGATGCGCAGAATGGACTCTATGTACCATAGATGTCACTTCATTATATACATCCATACCGCACAAACAGGGGATTGAAATCAAAGATGGATCCATTAGCACAAAATTGTTTAAAAAGCCAACAGACAAAAATACTGCACTACTATACAGTAGCTTTCATCCAGCAAATTTGATAAACAACTTACCAGCGTCGCAATTCATGAGGATTAAACGGATATCATCCGATACAGAACAGTGTGACAAGAGCCTCGATGAGCAGAAACAAAGATATCTTGACAGAGGATACCCTAAGAAATTGCTTGAAGCGCATCTGGAAAAAATTAAAACTATTCCGAGAGCTGATCTCCTGACTAAAACACCTAAAACTTCCAATACCAGAATGGTTTTTGTGTCCAAGTATTCGACCGCATCCAGAGATATAAAAAGAACAATATTAAAAAGATGGGAAATCCTACTGGCAGAAAAAGACTTTGGTGTACTGTTTAAGGAACGACCGCTGTTTGCGTATAAGAGAGCTCAAAATCTCAAAGAGTTACTTTGTAAATCAACACCATTACAGCAAGAACAAATTTTCAAAGGCACCATGAAGTGCTATAACTGCAAGAACTGCAACAATGTAATTTCTGGAAACACATTATTACATCCGCGCACTGGAGAAAAAATAGCATTGAGGCATACCACAAACTGTGATTCGGAGCATGTTGTGTATTCAATTAAGTGCCCGTGTGGCCTCTTATACATTGGCAAGACTGACAGAAAACTGAAAATCAGACTCTCAGAACACAAAAGCCGTATACGCAACAAGAACTTAACATCCCCTTTGGCACAACATTGGCTAGAGAAAAACCACAACATAGCTCAAGTTTGCTTCTAAGTCATAGAACTAGTGCCACAGAGGCTTGGAATGGATAATGCTAGAATACTAATTCAGAGAGAAACTTATTGGATTCGGAAATTGCAAACGATGATTCCATTTGGATTAAATGACAAATTAGAAATGTCTTGCTTTCTGTAAAACAGACACAATTTTCACTGGATATTGTACACCAAACACACACATCTTCAAGGGGTTAAGGCCTAAGCACATCCCTACACATATCTTTAAGGGTTTATGGCCCAACTATTGAGAAATGTTAGTGAGACGGAATCCTGACAACTGATGTAAATTAAATGCTGTAGATTGTATATAGGCAGGGCTATTTTTGAACACCAGTTCTAATGATACATCCAGTAATTGTACCTTGTGTTTATCGATGTATATATTGAAACGGGAATTTTGAATTTTGATTGTCAGGCTTGAACTGAAGCAGTTATTTTGCTAAAAACCATAGCTGAATTTATTAGGATCAACATATTCCCCTTCGGGAATTTCGAGATGATTCTAGCATAATTAATTATCAATGAAAAGTGTCTTAATATCCCCCTTTATTTATGTTTACCTTAAATTCACAAGCAGTGTACAAATGACACACGTTAATAATTGCTATGGTTGGTCAGGAGCATTTCATTGCACAGTACGTTGATTAACGATAGATAACATAGGGCACCATATCTGACTGCTTAGGAGCAGAACCTCTCCAATAATACAAAATAGCTTAGACTCAGGTGATTAAAATGGTATTTTTGCTGCATCATAACACTTTAATTTGTCCTGCAAAACATGCAAGGCACATAAAGTCTATTTAGTTGATAAAGTTTATTTTTAAAAAAAAAGCGCCAGACAACGCGAGATTAGTCCGTCCCTTTAGCGATACGGGAGTAAAAATAAACGCAGGACCATCTATACCCTCACGGCACTCGTGTGGTGAAGAGAATGGCGAGCACTTCGTTTAGCGCGGAACGCTGATCAGCGTAAGGTAAGCCAAACAATTGGCTCACTTGATATAAGATTCTCGGCTTTAACTTTAAAGCAGTTTTAAACAGCTGGCGTTTCTTTATTTTTAGCTTCGAGAGCGGACATCTCGCCGAGACCGGTATATACCCCATTAGGCTCGCAGGTAAACGGTCGTTTGTTGCATAAACTAAATAGAGAGAGGATCCTTATAGATTGCAGGCTATTAAAACGAAGCCGTTTTTCCACTACAGGTCTCCGTTATACTCATACAACCCATGTAAGGCACAGGTGAGCCTTCGCAATTATTATTGTTTACTGCAGAGGTTAATCACATTATAAGCATTCACTTAGCAAACAGCTAAGTTGGCTTTTACCGTTTTGTGTCTTTCAGATGTGTTTTTCCTTATAACTACAGGTAACAATTTTAAAACAGTAGGACAACACGCATTCCCTCCCTTTTCCTATAAATATGCACTTATTCATGACGCTTCGTGATTTGCTTTCACAGATTATGAAAATATAGATCAAGTAAACCTGTTTACAAGCTATACATCTGTTAATCTAAAATAGGTAAGCTGACATAAAAACTAAGGACAAATAACTATGAGCTATTTCAAATAGTTGAGTAACTTACTCCTTGTTTGTATCTCCCTTTCTCTTCTAGACCCCCGACGAAGGGGCAATACATGCCCCGAAATGCATTGGGTTTTGTTAATTTTTTTGCTTATGGTTTGATGACGCACTGTTGATTTTGGCACTAACTGACATTACTTTATTGTGGATTTTTATAATGATTCTTGCTTGAAGGAATGTATCAATGTACATCACATAAATGTGATGGAATTGTTTGATTTAAGATATTGATATAAATAAATTTGAATGGTCAAAAGGTAAAGCATTTTGTTTGTAGTGCATGTCAGAGTCCTAGTGATTGTATGCACTAGGCCATATACATTCTAATGTGTTCATGACAATACAAAGGCTATTGTTTTTATATAACCTTGTGTGGAGTTTCTTTTGTGGTGTGCCTAGTGTGTTGCTGCTGAGTGTGTGTGTGTGTTGCAAAAACGCTTTATACATTACCTCTGAGATAAGCCTGACTGCTCGTGCCAAGCTACCAAGGGGGTGAGCAGGGGTTATCATCAGTGTGTAACTCCTTTGCCATGACTAGAGTGGTGGTTTCAGCCTGACTTTGGCGCAAGCCTTAGCCCACCAGAAATCCCATTTTTAACAGTGAGCTTATAAACAATGTTTGCGGCACACTGTCACCATTAGGAGGAGCCTGGTAGTGCCTACAATAAGAAAGCTGCTGTGTTCCATGGTTCTGATTGAGCACGCAATTCTGAGGTTCGGTTTTGCGTCGTGAAGATTACTACCTAGCCTTTCGAAAAAAACACGGACATCTTTTCGGTTTATTTTACAAGTTATTTTCCGGCCCTAAGCTTTTAACTGTTTGTTGTTTGTACATTACTTTTACAGCTTTCATTTCTGGCTTCTTAGGGCCAAGATGCCTTTTTAGGTGTCTGTTGCGCATGGAAATAAATATTTCTTACATTGAATCATTAAATGCTTATGCCAGGTTATTAATTGTTGTTTGGCTAAAAAATGAAAAATGTTGAGATTTGAACTTTTCAGATGAATAGAGGGATTTCGGCTCCCCGGGCTTAGCCATTTTACACAGATGTGCTGAGGAGCCTCACAGTCACATGCGCACACAGAAGCCGGATTAACAAGTGGAGAATGATGACAATTGTGGGCTTCGCCCAACCCTGCAGATCCCAGCGGCTGCAGCCTCCGCAATAACATGGGTGATAGCGTCCACAAGCATGTTTTCCCATGTATGTTCGTCCTTGCTGCCGGCAGCATTTGCTGATGATGCCGTAGACGCCCTTCCCCGGGGTCCCAATTTGCACTCTGAAAAGTGTTCTTTTACATTTAAACATGGAAATGTTAGTCTTTGAAACATGAACTTACATATAATTTTGTATATTTAATCGACGTTTGAGGTAATATCTGGAAAAGGATTCTGCAATTTCACATTGTAATAAAATTCAGCCTTAAGTAATGAAGGCTGAAAAAGTTCCTATCTAGTGCCTGCTCTTTACTTGCCCATCATATGGCCAGCGATGTTGCAAGTAACTAAAACGTTTGTTGAAATCACTATGGAATAAGTCACTTAAGAATAGTACATGATTTTTGCCTCAGGACTTAAAACACTTGTGAAGGTTTCATAGAAAAAAATTCCTGAGGGCTTGGACCATCAAAAACAAAAGGCCCTAGCTATTTTACACTGCCACCACCCACCTATTACACCCATGCCCACTGGTAATGTCAGCCCTTGATTACATATACAGCTCAGTCATGGAAGGGGGAGATGCGGTTGTGGGGCATCATCGTGGGGGTGCAAGAGCAGTTATGCAGATATCCCTGTTCCCTGTGGCAGTACTGCCTGGGCACCTTGTGGGAACTGTGTCTCACTGTGCACACAGGGAGTATTCAATTCCTGGGTATTCCTTTTCGAGACCTGTACATGCACTCAGCAGTATTGGTTGGGCCTCAGCAAAAATTCAGCAGGGAAGACAAAGGCTTTAAGTGGGCCAGGTCCTGCCGGAACTCAGCACCAGCACTTCTAAAAAGCAGGAGCTGAGACGGGGACCTGTCAGGCTCTCCATTTGTCCCTGGCCTCATCCTCAGGGTGGAAATAAAATCTTAACTTTGCAGCAGTGCCACTCTGCGCTGCCTTTGATGCAACTTCAAAGAGACTTGCTATAGTTCTTTCACAGTCTCATCATTTCAGAACTAAAGCATTTTCAATATTATATATACAACGAAGCCATAGTTATTGCTTATTTATCATATGCAGCTAACAACCAATGGCAAAGCCAATTGTCTCGACTTGTTGTAGGTATAATGTTGCTTGTCGTAACTATATATCTAGATGCAATGGCAGAAGCAGCAAAATACCAGTCGGGCGGCACACTATGCTAAGGACAGATTTTTAGGTTACCTGTTTTTAAGCCACACCCTTAAGTACATTGACCATGCCCCTTTGAGAGAACCCCCAGTTTTTCATCCCTCTTAAAGCCCTGGGCTGGACCAAATTATGCAGAGGAAAAGGAAAATTATGGAAAAAATCTTGGCTTTTTTGTGGCAGTATTTATTATGGTCAAAGGTTCACTTCACTATTGTCCCTTTAACACCTAATTATAGCAATCTGCAGGAGCACAATTAGACCTGTACTTTGGGGAGGGGTTGGGGGCTTAAGACTCCCAGCCAAGGCCAGCTCGAGCGCTGGTGGCAGTCTTTACGATAGAATTTTTGGGTGATCGTCTCCCTCATAACCTCCTTCTCCAAGAATTCCACCAGTACCACTCTCCAAAAGTGAACCTCATCCCTCCAAAGCCTCTCTCTAACGTACATTTCATTTTTTTATAGTGCTACTCATAGTTCAGTCACACTCAATTCTGTGATCTGCATGAAGCATGTTCTTTGAAGTAGGCACATTAACCCTCCGAGCTATTTTATGATGAGCCAAAAGTGCCACTAGACAACATTCCAAATGTGAAAACCCTGTCACCCGTCCTAGGATGCTTGTTTCCAGTCCAGGGAGGACCTGGCCTGGCAGTTCAGGCTGGACTGTTCCCAATGGGCACAGGGTCAACACTGATTTGCATATGGCTGGGTTCAAACTGGAATGGCATGGTGAGCAAAAAAACAATGGATTTAGGCCCAAATGTCTGGACTTGAGGGAATGTATGACATTGTTCTGCAGTCTGTCCATCAATTGTTGTTTTTGCATTTGTCACCCCGAGTGGGATGGGTATGCCTAGACGTGAGAACCATGCTTTCCATGCCACTGGAGTCAATCCTGGCTGATGAGGGGTAAAACCCTGTAACCCGTCCTAGGATGCTTGTTTCCAGTCCAGGGAGGACCTGGCCTAGCAGTTTGGGCTGGACTGTGCCTATTGGGCACAGGGTCAAGACTGATTTGCATATGGCTGCGTTCAAACTGGAATGGCATGGTGAGCAAAAGAATTATGGCTTTAGGCCCAGATCTCTGGACTGGGGGGAATGTACGACATTGTTCTGCATTCTGTCCATCAATTGTTGATTTTGCATTTGCCTTTTAGTGAAGCATAATAAAAGCGTTTTCTATACGCTATTCAAAAATAATACTATATTGCCTTGTCAATGTTTGTTACAAGTATGATGTGAATGAAAAATGCACTTCTTTAAAATATCTGTACTGGGCTCATATTTGGTTTGAACTAATCCACGTTCTAACATGTAATATCACAGCATCCAACTAATCTTATGAAATGCTTGACTTCTTCAGCAACCATGGATTTTATCCAGTAACACTTTGCATGTTTGGGTTTTTGAGACCCAACTTACAATGTGAAAAAACTATTTATCTTGTAAGGAAGCATTTTGGTGGACGGAAAGCCAGGAATGGTTAAAGGTGTCCGACGATCCTCAATCCAGCACCATACCCCAAATTCACAGCCAAAGTCTCCCTCCTTGTGCCATTCGATATTCTCAGTCCCCTCTCCCCTCTGGCATCATCCTATTGTTGCTGGTGGAATAAAGTAGGCATCTAGTAAACGGAAAGAGTAGGTATTCTGTGGGAGCCTTTGTAGAAATATGTGTATATTCAGGAGAGTTATGTAATATTTGTATGTACAGAGTAAGATGTGTGCTCATGTAAGTGCTGGGTCATGGTGAATTGTGTGAGTGAGTGCAGCATGAATGGTGCAAGTGTAGGGTTAAACATGTGCTTATGTGAATGTTGGGTTAGCCACATGATTGCAATGTGAGAGGAGGGCAAATGTGAGTGTCAAGTAAGAAGAGTACATGCACAGTGAGAGGGGTGAGTGCAGGGTGGTGTGACTGGTGTAAATTCAGGGTGAGTGGTGTGTCTGTGTGTGATGCAGGATGAGCTGCTAGAGTGAAGTGTGAACTGTGAGAGTGACTGGTGAGTGCATGGTGAGTTAGTGCAGAGTGAGTGGTTTGTTGTCCCTATGAGTTCCAGCAGACTATTGTCTCTGGGTATGGGCAGGATGAACTGAGTGCATGTATGAATGCAGGCTGAGAGGTTTGTCCATGTGAGTGCAGGGTGAGAGGAGGAAGTGCAGGGTGGGTTGTGTGACTCCAGAGTGAATGCTGTGCTTGCTTGCATGGCGTGAGTGCTGTGTCCATGTGAGTGAAGGGGGAGCTGTGTGAGTAACAGGAGTGCCTACGCGAGTGCACAGTGAGTGATGTGAAACTGTGAGAGATGGGTGAGAGGAGTGACTGCAGGGTGAGTGATGGGACATGAGTTTGGGTGCTGGTGAAAGAGCAGAGTGGGAGGAATGAATGCATGGTGAGTAATGTTATGTGCTTGTTTGAGTGAGATTGCAGAGTGAACTGTAAGAGTGATAGGTGCGTGAAGTGTCACATGAGTACAGAGTGAGTAGTTTGCTCGTGTAATTGTAGGGTGAAACATGTGAGGACATGGTGAGTGGTGTGAGTGCAGTGTAATCACTGTGAGTGCAGAGTGAGCGGTGTGCTCATGTGATCTCAGGATAAGTGGAGGGAGAATGGCATGAGTTCTTGGTAAGGGGCACGGGTGCAGTGTGGTCGCTGTGAGTGCAGGGTGAGAGGTGTGCTTGTGTGAGCGCGGGGTAAGAGGAGGATGAACCTGTGAGTGCAGGGCAACAGGGTGAATGCAGTGTGATCACTGTGAGTGTAGGGTGAGTGGTGAAAGTGACAAATGAGTGCGTGTAGTGTCATGGGCATGTAGGGTGAGCAGTGTGCTTGTGTGAGTGCAGGGTAGGAGAAAGGTGAATGGTGCAAGTACATGGTGAGCAGTGTGAGCGCAGTGGGATCACTGTGAGTGCAGGGTGAGCATGAAATTGAAGGGTGAAAATGAGGAGTGAGTTGTCATAGGGTTTCAGATATAAGCTAAACTATTGCTATTATGGCATCAATCAGGGATTGAGGAAATAAATAATGTGCTGATCCTGCAACAAACGTTCAATCCCCTGATCAGGGTTGCCAGCTGATCGGATTTCTACCATCACCACTGGTATCCCAACCAGTACAAAAAGAAGCAAAACTCACCTAAAGCCAGTTTTTTAGCACTTATCTGTGTATACTTCAAACAGCAAATATAAACAGAAAGCACTTTTAAATGTGTTCTTGGGCTGCATTAATGATCCATGACTAATAGAGGAAACAAAGACAGAAAAGTCATGGGACAAATGCACACATACCATTTTATTTACAACCCAATTTAGTGTCAAGGCGAAGATGGTATTTTTCTTTTGGAAAGGTGGCATCCCTACTAGTGAGATATCTTTTCAGTAGATGCATTCCCCCACTGTGGCAGTAAAAATAAACTACAAATAAGGAATAGGGAGAGAAAAACAGATAAAAACGTGTTAACACATTCAATAAAGGCATGTAAATGGTTCTTTAAAGACCTGTGAAAAACTCAGGAGTGTCCCAGATAAGACTCCAGACACAGCCCAGCCGATGCCACAGCTGCTCAAGCTGCAGGAACCCTAACTGAGAGACACAACTGGGTGGGGTGTCTAAAGCCCTTTTAGCCCTATGGGCGTTGCGGCCCTGGCAAACTGCAACAGAAAGGTGATCAGTTAACATTTGCAAGGATGTATGACGTTACAACGCATGCTATTACAACGCATGCCTTTACGATGCAAGTTTTACAACGCAAGTCGTTACAACGACTTGCGTTGGGGGGCGCTGGATAGTGAATAGTATACTTTACTATTCCAACTCCAGTCCCCGTGGATAGTAGGGAAGGTGTTGGAAACTATTCCCTATCCTAGAGCGCCCCCCAGCGCAAGTCGTTGTAAAAGTTGCGTTGTAATGGTTGCGTCGTGAAGGCACTTCATTGTAAAAGTTGCGTTGTAAAGGATGTTCCCCCATTTGCAAACGGCCTGCCACTGTGCAGCAACACATGGCCGCGTTTGTAGTAACGTTTGAACCATTTGAGCTAGAAATACAATTATTTTTCTGTTACAATCGGAAACAGATGATGGATTATGTGTCAAGTGTGGCAAGTCCATAATTAAGCAGACATTGTAGAAAAATTCCAGTTGCACTGAGTATAGAAAGAGGAAATCCTAGGATTCCGGTCCCTAAAAATGGGATGTGTTGGCCACTCCCGGTTCGAAGGAGATTACCAAATATTTCTTCCGCCTGCCACACATGGAAGGCAGTATGGTAGGGGAATTCTCTGGTGTTTCTTGAGCCTCAAGAAGTGGAAATTGGAAATATCAGGTCATCCATGAGCTGAAAAGCCCAGTGCTACCCCAGGACATTCATCCGTCTGAGCAGACCATCTGAGAATTAGTCGCCACTCAAGCCTGAGTATGGGGGAGCAGGTAAGCTGGTCAGTGGTGGTGCCTTGAATTAGGCAACTGAATGCGTGGTGACAGGACCTGGCGGATGGAGGCTCTGACATTTCCCCACCAATGTTTAAATCTCATCCTAAATGTATGTTTCATTAATTCATTCATTATGATAATGTTCTAATGTCAAAATAAAAGAGGATTGAAAAAAGTGCCAATAAATGATTGATATTATGACTTTAAAGGTGAAATTCTAATGACATAAACAAAATGCTATATCTTCATATGACTTTCCTGTCCTAAAAAGTGTAATTCGAAATTGATATTTTTAATATTATCCAGTTTTTATGCACTCAATTATTATTTTTACATTAGGTTTTTTCATGTTACCTGTATTGCTTTGTGAAACAACAACAACAAATTGGGATTTATCTCAATAATGTACCTATTGGCTCAAACAGAAGCCTTTACATCTTTCCTACCAGCACATGTAACTGTGCACCGACCTCTGTATACTTATAGTGACAATATGAATTAAAGACAAAAAGAAAGGTGCACTACATAAAAAAATCAATAAGAGGTAAGTTCTTTGGAAGTTCTTCTTTTTATTGAATTTCTTTTGAAAACAACAACGGCCCCCAGCCAACGCGTTTCGTTCCCCCGTGCCACGGGAACTTCGTCAGGGCTGCAAGAGTTATAAAAGCCTGACATAAATATACATATAATAAAACACTGACCAAAATTAACATCACAAAGATACATAAATAAGAAAAAATAAACTATTAACCAAAATTCAATGCAACATAGATCAAGATGGCCTAATACAACATAATACTACAACATTATATTTAACACAATAAATTTGACACAAAAATAACAACGAAAAAGTAAACATGAAAAGACAAAATACCCAAAACAGAAAATTGTTATGGAACATACAATAGAACAAATTCACGGTGCCAATCAACAAGCGAGTGTGCGAATTGTGTGTACCCTCTTTTCTGTTAAAACAAGCCAGAGGGTGGCTGGAAATACATTTAAAATTCAGGTGGGAACAAACTACATGCACAAAAAGGAAGAACGGAGCTATAGAGGTGATGAAGAGAAGAGAAAAAGAAAGAGAAAAAGAGAAAAAAGGAGAAGGGAGAAAGAAAAAAACAAGCATTTGCAATGCAATAGGTCTCGCATTAGGAAAGTTTGAGCTAATGACAAATTTTGTATTTATGTGTTGGTTTTGAAAATAGCAAAATTAATAGCTTTGTCATTTACACTGCCAATAGTTTTAACTTTCGCAAATGTGACACCTATAGCGTTTGTAATGCAATATGTGTTGTACTTACGTGACTGAGATGTATTGATATTACAAATAACAATGCCTTTAAATTGTTTTTAATAATTAATACTTAAATAAAAGCTATTGCATTTATAATGGCAAAAGCTTAAACTTTTGTGAATAACTTTTGTGAAAATTATGTTCAGTGTATTTTATTGTGACAAAAATCCAAGAACAGAAGTGAAATATTAACATCTTTTTGTGACATTTGTAATAAAGCTTAAAACATTGAGAGAACATATTTGAACCATTTGTTGTTGAATGGTTGCACAGATTGATGCTGTGGTGGCGCTGAGCGATGTTGTGGTGGCGACGAGTGATGCTGTAGCGTTCAGTGATGCTGTGGTAGCGCATAGTGATGTTGTGGTCCCCTGAGTGATGCTGTGGTGGTGCTGAGTGATGCTGTGTTGATGCGATAGAGTGAGTGCGATAGATAGATAAGAGTGAGGGTGATAGATAGAGGGAGGGCGATAGATAGAGGGAGGGCAATAGATAAAGGGAGAGCGATAGAGGGAGGGAGGGCGATAGATAGATAGAGGGTGGGTGACAGATAGATAGAGGGAGGGCGATAGATAGATAGACAGAGTGATGGTGATAGATGGAGTGCGATAGATAGATAGAGTGAGGCCAATAGATAGAGTGAGGGTGATAAATAGATAGAGTGAGGGCGATAGATAGATAGAGTGAGGGCGATAGATAGAGTGAGGGCGAAAGATAGATAGATAGATAGAGTGAGGGCGTTAGACAGATAGAGTGAGGGGGATAGATTGAGTGAGGCGATAGATAGAGTGAGGGTGATAGATAGATAGATAGATAGATAGATAGATAGATAGATAGATAGATAGATAGATAGATAGATAGATAGATAGATAGATAGATAGATAGATAGATAGATAGATAGATAGATAGATAGATAGATAGATAGATAGATAGATAGAGGGCAATAGATAGAGTGAGGGCGATAGATCGAGTGAGGGCAATAGATCGATAGATAGAGTGAGGACGATAGATAGATAGAGTGAGGGGCGATAAATACATAGAGGGCGATAGATCGATAGATAGATAGATAGATAGATAGATAGATAGATAGATAGATAGATAGATAGATAGATAGATAGATAGATAGATAGATAGATAGATAGATAGATAGATAGATAGATAGATAGAGTGAGGGTGATAGATGGACACATAGAGTGAGGGTGATAGATAGATAGAGTGAGGGCGATAGATAGATAGAGTGAGGGCGACAGATGGATATATAGATAGATAGATAAATAGAGTGAGGGCGATAGATAGAGTGAGGGACACAGATAGAAAGAGTGAGGGCGATAGATAGAGTGAGGGCGACAGATAGATAGAGTGAGGGCAACAGATAGATAGAGTGAGGGCGACAGATAGATAGAGTGAGGGCGATAGATAGATAGAGTGAGGGCGATAGATAAAGTGAGGTGGCCTTGTGGTGGACGTGGTGGTGGCTGTGGTGGTGGTGATGGACATGGTGGTGGTGGATGTGGTGGACATGGTGGTGGTGGACATGGTGGTGGTGGACATGGTGGTGGTGGACGTGGTGGTGGTGGACGTGGTGGATGTGGTGGTGGATGTGGTGGTGGTGGACGTGGTGGTGGTGGTGGACATGGTGGTGGTGGTGGGTGTGGTGGTGGTAGACGTGGTGGACATGGTGGTGATGGATGTGGTGGTGGTGGACGTGGCGGACATGGTGGTGGTGTACGTGGTGGTGGATGTGGCGTTGGTGGTGGATGTCGTGGTGGTGGTAGTGGGGGTGGTGGTGGTGATAGTGGTGGTGGACGGGGTGGTGGTGGTGGATGTGGTGGTGGTGGAGGTGGATGTGGTGGTGGTGGATGTAGTGGTGGTGGACAAGGTGGTGGTGGACATGGTGGTGGATGTTGTGGTGGTGGTGGACATGGTGGTGGTGGTTGTGGTGGGGGTGGATGTGGTGTTGGTGGATGTGGTGGTGGTGAATGTGGTGGTGGTGGAAGTGGTGGTGGTGGACATTGTGGTGGTGGATGTAGTGGTGGTGGATGTGGTGGGTGTGGTGGTGGTGGAGGTGGTGATTGTGGACGTAGTGGTGGTGGATGTGGTAGTGGACGTGGTGGTGGTGGTTGAGGTGGGTGTGGTGGTGGTGGATGTAGTGGTGTTGGTGGTGGGCATGGTGGTGGACGTGGTGGTGGACTTGGTGGTGGTAGTGGATGTGGTGGTGGTGGTGGTGGAGGTAGACATGGTGTTGGAGGTAGACATGGTGGTGGTGGTGGACGTGGTAGTGGCCTCATGGTGGTGGTGGTGGACATGGTGGTGGTGGTGGACATGGTGGTGGTGGACGACGTGGTGGTTGTAGACATAGTGGTGGAGGACATGGTGGTGGTGGACTTAGTGGTGGACGTGGTGGTTGTGGACATGGTGTTGGAGGACGTGGTGGTAGTCGACATGGTGGTGGTGGTCGTGGTGGACATGGTGGTGGTAGTAGTGGTGGTGGACATGGTGGTGGTGGAGGTGGGTGTGGTGGTGGTGGACGTGGTGGTGGTGGACATGGTGGTGGACGTAGTGGTGGTAGATGTGGTGGTGGTGGTGGTGGTGAGTGTGGTGGTGGTGGATGAGGTGGACGTGGTGGTTGTGGACATGGTGGTGATGGGCGTGGTGGTGGTGGATTTGGTGGTGGTGGATGTGGTGGTGGTGGAAGTGGTGGTGGTGGTCGTGGACATGATGGACGTGGTGGATGTGGTGGTGGATGTGGTAGTGGTGGTGGGTGGTGGTGGGTGGTGGATGTGGTGATGGTGGAGGTGGATGTGGTGGAGGTGGATGTGGTGGTGGTGGTGGATGTGGTGGATGTGGTGGTGGTGGTAGTGGGGGTGGACATAGTGGTGGTGGTGGTGGTGGTGGTGGGTGGTGGACGTGGTGGTGGTGGAGGTGGGTGTGGTGGTGGTGGACGTGGTGGTGGAAATGGTGTAGGTGGACGTAGTGGTGGTGGATGTAGTGGTGGTGGATGTGGTGGATGTGGTTGTGGTGGATGTGGTGGAGGTGGTGATTGTGGACGTGGTGGACGTGGTGGTTGTGGACGCGGAGGTGGTGGTGGACGTGGAAGTGGTGGTGGAGGTGGTGATGGTGGTGGTGGTGGATGTGGTGGCGGTGGACATGGTGGACACAGTGGTGGTGGATGTTGTGGTGGTGGATGTGGTGGTGCCCAATGTTCAGAGGGGACTGGCCCCTTCACGCAACAATAGTTGTGTTTACACAACAGAGCTGCCGGTTGCTCCGTCAGTTGTTGTCAAGGATTGTTTGGGTTTAGAAACCAGTTCTGCATTGGCATAGCCAATAGGTCTTGCTTTTGGGACCTTATAAGTATTTAGTTATGCAGCACAATATTCTCGGTGCAACATCAACCGTTGCATGGCTAAACCCTTATAAGGTCCCAAAGGCGAGACGTATTGGCTATGCCAGTGCTTGTTGTGGCTTGGACTAGCTTAGATGCAGTGTGTCCTGCTGCACCCAGAGAGCTGGGCAGGGATACATACTGCACTGGCTTGGGTGCTGTGTATCCTGGTGCTAAAGAGAAACGTGGGAATATTTACTTGTCCATACTGTGAATGTGGTAGCATGTGTGTGTGTTGACCTGCGTTTTGGTACCGTTCTGTGTGTGTTTGTGTGTGCCTGAGTCTTGTATGCATGCTTGTGAGTCCGTATAGGTGCTTGTAAGTGTTCTTGCATACTTGTGTTTATTGTATATATAAATATATTGCGTACCATTGTGTGCCTGTGTATCTTTGGTGCTTGGGTATGTATGGTGTTTGTGTGTCTTCTATACTTGTTTCTATGTGTTGTTTTATATGTGCGAGTGTCTGTACTTTCTGTGTGTTACTAAGTATGTGTTAATCTGCATGTCTGTGTTTGGTTACGTTCCTCACATATGTTAACTACAGCTGTGGTGGACACAGAAACCCCCTTTGTTAGGCAAAATGTAGAAACATGTTTTTTTTTTTACTTTCTCAAGCTAAAACAGCCACATCAGTAATAGGTTAATATTATTATTTCTGCAACAACATATTTCTGAAACGTGCCGATAACTAGCACTATACCACAAACACTTAGCGTACTTTTGCCCATAAGAGTTAGGACTCCTTTTACCAGCATTGGAATGATGAAAGGTTGGTTTACCCATTGGTAGCTAGTAACATAGTATGGAAAAATAAGTCCTACGATTGTATAGAGTGGTATGTAAATAGGCTCATGTCATGGATGGACGAAATTGAAACAAGTTTTCAGGACGTATAAACAGCCTGGAGAAATGCAATGGGGATGTGGGGGCTTGGAGAAGAGAAGATGACAGCATATGCTAACGAGGGTGTGGACTTGAAGAGACGGGAAGATCCCGAGGACTGACTATGTGTTAAGGATAGGGAAGGTGAGAGAGCAGAGTAGGAGAGGAAACGGACAGAGAAATAAAGCAAGGAAATGTGGAGTGGGAAAAAAGAGAGAACAGAGAAAATTACAGAGAAGGGAGGCAGAGATGCAAGGAAAGAGACGGAAGATAGAATAGAGAGGTGAAAAGAAATAATAGATTGAGAGAAAAATATAGAGAGGAATTTGCATTTGCACCAAATCTGCAAGCAGCCACAGGTTAGTAAGAAGGATGCATAGCTTGAAAGAGGTGGCAATGCCTGGTAGTCCGGTAATTGCAATCAAAACTATTGATAAACAGAGTGGAACCTTTACCCCTTCTGAACGAGTCTTCCATCATGATCCCTAAATCACCAATGGCAGGCACTATGGGTTGGTTCACTTATGCCTGGTTAAATGAATCAGTTTATCAGGGAAACTAATAAAGCTGTGGGAATTGCCACAAAATGACTTCTGCACTCATGGGAGGACCGCGTCATCTGTCCATTCAGAACAACCGTTGTGTCAAGTAAGTCCTGGCAGTATCAATGCAACCTTAGCTGACTCTTTGATGCAAACGTGCCCCAGGAATGGAGACAATAAACAGGCAGCCGTGCGTCACCTACAATGACCCGGTATATGGACATTAGGGCCTAGATGTATCAAGCATTTTGCGATTCGTTAAGGCCGAAATTCGCAGAATTTCGGTCTTAACGAATCACAAACTGACATTTTGCATCTTTTGGGATGTATGTGAAATTAGCAAAATAAGGAATCGCAAAAAATTGCAAATCCTTATTTTGCTTAAGCATTTAAGGAATCGCAATTTTTCGATTCCTTAAATGCCATATGAAGCTTTTTTAATTTGCTAATTCAGGTTAAGGAATCGCAAATTAACACCAACTTGAGGTTCGTGTTAATTTGCAAAATCCTTTCAAAAACCAAAATTTGGCAATTTTGAGGGTGACATGTGACACACATACCTGCCCATAGGACATGTATGTGCGCCATATGCACACACATATAAGTTTCAGGGGTGCAGCAGGGTGTCCATGAGACACCCCTGCACCCTTGCAATAATTCTCAAATTGCGATTAGCAAATTGCGAATTCGCAATTTGAGAATTATTTCGCAATCATTCCTATGGACCTCCTGGCCCATAGGAATGAATGGGAAATTATTCCTTATTTGCAAATTCGCAACTTGCGAATTTGCAAATTAGGAATAATAAGGAATCGCAAAAAAATAGCGATTTTAAACATACATCCCATTTTGCGATTTCTTAATAGCGATTCGGTAAAAATCGCTATTAAGAAATCGCAAATAGGAACGATGATACATCTAGGCCTATAGCTGTTTTATTACTCGCGCCATGACACTAACGGGGTGATGACCTTGGAGGGTTCTTCTAACTTCTAGGAATTGTTTTGACAAGGTATTAGCATGCTGAATTTGAGTATATCTATATTTTTGACTCATATTTGGTTCTCGATTTACAGCATCTACTTGAAATGTTATGAATCATCAGGTTCCCTTCATTTGCATTACAAAATAATTTCTTCTTTCCAGTATGTGAGATCAATATATTATGTTGTTCTTATTTGGGTATCTCAGACATACCCTTGACTGAATTACCCCTTGTGGCCTTTTTCCACCACTTATAGTCATGCCACCCTTAGCTGGTTCTCTATATGTGCCCCTCATGGCACCCCTCTCGGGTAAGAAGTTACCCTTAGCTGGTTCTATATATGTGCCATTCATGGCACCCCTCCCGGGTAAGAAGTTCTCCTGATGCCACATGTTTTTAAATGTGTCCTCTAGGGTTACGGCCACCTTCCAGTCCGGATACACACATCATTTCGGTCCTGTGATTGAATACCCCGCATTTCATTCTACTAGGTGAGGTCGGCATATTGGGTGTTCTTATTTATCTGATATAATTTAGAGGTATCTGTCTTGGGAAATAACCTCCGTTATCTTTTTATGGTTATGAGGTTTGGTCCACTTTATATTATTATCTTTTCTCATATCTATTTCTTCCTGCTTTTTCATAACCTTGCCCCTCTTTTGCACACCCTTTGGTGATTTCAATCTAGCAGTTATAATTTCGTTTTATGGCTTTCTATTGTATATCATGGTTATTGATCCGACAATTTTCTCTTTCCCTACTTTTCTCTTTTCCTCTTTTATTTTTTCTTTGTTTTTTCTCTCTAGCCTTTTTATTTTCCTTTCTTCCTTCTCCTTTTTTCTCTTTCTTTTTCTCTTCTTTTCATCACCTCTATAGATCCTTTCTTCCTTTTCGTGCATGTAGTTTGTTCCCACCTGAATTTTAAATGTATTTTCTCCCACCAGAATTTTAAATGTATTTCCAGCCACCCTCTGGCTTGTTTTAACAGAAAAGACTGTACACACTATTCGCACACTCTCCTGTTGATTGACGCTGTGAATTTGTTCTATTGTATGTTCCATAACAATTTCTGTTTTGGGTATTTTGTCTTTCCATGTTTACTTTTTCGTTGTTATTTTTGTGTCAAATTTATTGTGTTAAATATAATGTTGTAGTATTATGTTGTATTGGGCCATCTTGATCTATGTGGCATTGAATTTTGGATAATAGTTTATTTTTATCTTATTTATGTATCTTTGTGATGTTAACTTTGGTCAGTGTTTTTATATATGCATATTTATGTCAGTCTTTTATAACTCTTGCAGCCCTGACGAAGTTCCCGTGGCACGGGGGAACGAAACGCGTTGGTTGGGAGCCGTTGTTGTTTTCAAAAGAAATTCAATAAAAAGAAGAACCTCCAAAGAACTTACCTCTTATTGATTTTTTTATGTAGTTCACCTTCCTTTTTGTCTTTAATTCTTACTGTAAATAGGCATCTCTCGGCAGCAGTTGCTGGAAGTTGTTGCACTCAAAGTAGTAATTCTGAAACTAAAAGGGTGAATGTGCTTGACCTTGGTCTGCTGCTGTGTTCTTTGGTTGTCTTGTAGTGACAATATGTTGGTAGTTGATACTGTGGAGTCGATGTGCAGGACAGTATTCTTACCCTCGACATTGTGGCACACAAGAGTGTCTAACCACCCTGGTCAAATTATAAACTGGATTCTATGTCAGGACCCGTAGGTGAGGATTAGACTGTTCTTTATTCTTTATTTTAACCAGCAGCCGTTCAAAACAAAACTGTAAATCATCAAAGGGCTTAATTTCCCACGAAGCCTAGAGACAAAACCATAAAGTTCAAGTAAGAGTCCATCAACCAATCAAGCACTTCCTGGGATGATAATTGCCAACGATCCCTGCTGGACCTCCTCTTTCTTCACTGCTGGAAGCCTGCATCAGTCAAGTGCCCTCCCCTTAGTATTTGCTGCTTGGAATTGTTCTTGCCACTAATTGCTGTCATGGTTTTTGAAGTTTATCGGGCTTTGTTTGTCATAGGTGACTGATTGAATCCTCCGCTCCTCTTTCGTGGCCGCGGGAACGCTCTGTTGCTCCTATATGGCCGCGATCGATTGTTGATTGCCGGCGGGGAGTGCACTGCAGTCCGCAGACTGCCAGAGGGTCCGCCTCCCTTCTTTTCTGAGAACAAAAAGGGGATGATACTCCTGGATGGTAGTGGCGCTACACCAAATATTGGCAATATCAATATTAGTTGTTCTATTATCTTAGGCGTTGGGTGCCTAGGTATGGGTCATCATCCCACCCCACAAATAATCCTTAGATCTAAAGATACTTATGAAAACACCTATCACACCAACTTTGAACATTCAAAAAGTACACAATGTATAATTGTATTACCAATTTAAAGCGTGATAATAAAGACAGACCCATGATTTGAAAGTATATGTGCCTAGCTGTGTGAGGCTGGGCCGGAAGTATAACCAGCCAGAAGGCACACAGTATACCACCGATTCAGTATCAGCCCTGATGAAGTCGTAGGTGCCTGCCCATACGACGAAACACGTGTTGGCTGGACTTGGAGAAAGCCTTGTGGATTAAAAGATTTATGCATTCATTCAATCTGATTTTGACCTTGTGGATTTAACTTGTGACATTGTGTTCTTTTTGAATGTTCTAAGTTGGTGTGATATGTGTTTTCATAACTCCCTTCTTTTCTGCCAGTCACTTTTCTCTTCAGTGAAACGAGTTGGAGGTCGGGTCAGTTTTGGCCATCGCTGAGCGCCTCCGCCCACGTCTGCTGTTTCGCGTCAAATCGCCCGGCCCAACTTGGAGCTGAACACCCCACAGGGGTAGGAACATAGGTCTCTCAGCCTAATTGCACCGCAGACGAGCCCAGGTTGTTACTTTACCTGCCCATGTTCATATGAGGGGGTGTTTCCAGTCTGCACATTTAGGGCCTTGTGGCTGAGACCTACCATATTTTCACTAGGCCCTTACTCAGACCAGTGCTTTTCCCTGGGTTAACTTCCCCCTATAGGGACTTCATTTGGGACTCCGTCCCAGCCTTTCAAGCCCTCTCCTCTGGTGGGTGGCCACCAAGTTACTTACCCTACTTACCTGACACCTACCGTTGGTCCTCAGCTTCTCCTGATTCTAGTGAAGATGGAGGAGTTCAACCACCACTACGTGGAGGAGGAGGCGAGCCAATACTTACGCTCATGGATGACTGTTGTGATGCGGTAGATGCCTCCATTGTCAGGGTGGTCTCAGAGGTGGTGGCCCATCTGGAGAAGAGGTTCATTGACCTGGCGCAGAAGTGTCTTCAGCCCCTCCCTGCGAGGGAAGAGATCCCGGGGTCTTCGGTCCCCAAACCTCCAGAATCGGCCTCCGCTAACCCCCTTGAGAAACCGTGCAAACACCCCCACCCTGACGGGGTGGACTTGGATGTGTTTAAAGCAGGCGTTTTTGGACACCAAGACCCCCTTTACGCCAACAGGTCCGTCCCCACCATATCCCTGATCCTCCGATGATTCCCAGGTTGGATATGACGGGAATTCATATCATGGAAGGTCTTGGCGCCCCTCCCCCTCTCGGACCCTGGAACCTCCCTAGGCCCCGGAACCACGGATCGATGTCCAGTTGGACCCCCTGGACCCGGAGAACCTCCTACACCCCCGTTCTTTGGAGAGGGTACCTTGTGATAAAGTGACCAAGTATGTGGCGAGTCGGTTGCAGAAACCCCTAGAACAGGAGGTCCGCTCCCGCCTTAGAGAAGAATGCCCTCGTCTGTCTCTCGATGGCAATGTGGCCGTGTTCCCTGAAATTTATGTAAAAATGGCGACCTTCCTTACTAAATACATTAAGGACCCGAAGAAGGGCAACAACAGGTCCTGGCATGCATACCAGGACAAATTGCTGGACATCACAGGGCCACTGGTCAAGATTTTTGACATAGCTGAGGACGCCAAGGTGTCAGGAGCCTTAATCCCACTGGAGGTCGTCTCTAGTTAGGCCCAAAGGGCTATAATTTTCCTAGGAGAGGCGTATGTCACTTCTAATCAAACTGGACCCGAAGCTTGGCGAACTAGCCACCTCAGAGGTGGGTCAGGTGGCTCAAGGCAGCCTCTTCTGGGACCCGTTCATGAAGGAGCTGAGCAAATTTGTTTCCACGTTCAACTCCTTGGGCAAAGCGCAATCCAAGGTGAAACATATTTTCAATGAGTTCTTCTGTCATCTCATGTCATTGCTTGGGGGAAAGACTGGCTCACTTTATAGACAATTGACAGGCCCTTACGACCGACGCTTGGGTACTCCAAACAGTGCAAGGTTTCCACATAGAGTTTTTTGGCTCCCCTGTCCAGGTTTCCCTGCCAACGCCAATCTGCTTTACCAGCAGGGAGGCGGTATTGATACAACAGGGGGTCCAGGAACTCCTGGACAAATGGGCAATTTGCTATGCTTCCCCCCACCCAAGAGCCTTTTTAAGCAATCTTTTCCTGGTACAGAAACAGGACAAGGGTCAGCGCCCGGTGATAAAATTCTGAGACTTCAACGAGCGGCTGGTTTACCGCCACTTCAAGATGGAGGGCATTCACCTTCTCCGGGATCTGTTGCGTCCCAACGACTGGATGGTCCACTTGGACCTCAAGGACGCCTACCTAACGGTCCCTATTTTTCCTCCTCGCCATCTTTTCCTTCAGTTCCAGTGCCAGGGCCAAACCTTCAAGTTCAGCTCACTTCCCTTTGGCCTGTCGTCAGCACCCTGGTGCTTCACCAAGGTCCTGCACCCGGTAGTGAAGAGATTAAGGTAGCAGGGCGTCAGGATGATTGTCTATCTAGACGACATGCTGTTCATGCATCAGTGTTCGCAACAGCTCCAGTCGGTAGTACTTCTGTTTCAGTCACTGGGTTTTGTGATCAACCAGACAAAGTCCTGCCTCCTTCCCACTCACTCGATCCCCTTCCTAGGGGGTGTGATAAATTCTGTGGTGGCATCCATAAGTCTCCCTACCAGGAAGATAGCAAAGATTTGCCATGAGATACGGCAGATTCTACTGAAGCCGCCGACTTCCCTGCGAAGCATTGCCAGTGTGGTCAGGCTGGTGTCAGCCTCTATCTAAGCCACCTTTCCGAGTCCACTACACTTTCGTGCCCTCCAGAGATTAAAGGTGTCTCATCTGTGCAAGGGCTTGTCCTACGCTCAGCGGGTACCTCTGTCCAAGGAGGCAAGGAGGCGCTCCAGTGTTCGCTCTCTCACATAGAGGCATGGAACGGTCGGGCTATCTTCACTTCCCTCCCGGACCTAGTGCTCGAGTCGGACGCCAGTGGTTCAGGCTGGGGGGCACATTGTGGGGAGTTCACCACAGGAAGAGGTTGGTCTTCCAAAGAGCGATCGCTACACATCAACTGCCTAGAGCTCATGGCGGGATCCTATGCGGTCCGCTGTTGGACCAGGGCCAGAGCTCACTCATGCGTCCTTCTAAAGATGGACAACATGGCAGCTCTGCGCTACATAAACCACCTGGACGGGACCCGCTCCAAGGCTCTGGCGGTCTTGGCCAAAGACTTTTGGGGATATTGCCTGTCCCACCAGGTTTCAGTGATAGCGGAACACCTCCAGGGAGGGGCCAACCAGGTGGCAGACTGGCATTCCAGACATCTTCGAGACTCAAGACTATGAAAGCTGTTCCTCCCGATGTTCTGAGCCCTTCTGGATTGGTGGGGACACTTCTCTGTTGACCTATCTGCCTCTCACCTCAACCACCAGCTTCCCAGGTACTTCAGCTGGGGACCGTACCCGGGTGCGATGACCACCGACGCGTTCCTTCAGATTGGTCCCTGGAACGGGGTTATGCCTTTCCCCCCTTTGCCATGATAATGCGGTTGACAACTCAGGTCTCTCAACAGAAGGCGGAGTTGGTGGTGATCACCCTGGTCTGGAGAGCGCAAGCTTGGTTTCCAGTTCTGATGGAACTTTCATGGGCTTCTCCAATCCGTCTACTCCAGCTCCCTCATCTCCTGCTCAATCCAGCGGGCAACCTACATCCCCCGATAGTGAGCAACTCACTATCCCTGATGGCATGGATGATTACTGGACTCGATGGAAGGTCCCAGGACTTTTGGGACATGCTGCAGAGCTCCTCTCCTGGCATGGGCAGATGGTCCAGTTAAACGCTACCGGTCAACCTGGTCTTGCAGGATGGGTTGGTGTCTGCAGCGGAGTCTGGATCCCGGGGGAAAAGATGTTTTTCACATCTTGAACTTCCTAGCTCATCTAGCTTCAGAGAGCCTAGCGCACAGAACAATTATTACCTTTCGGGCTGCAATCTCAGCCGGACATGCCGTGGTGGTGGATCATCCAGTGGGAGACCATCCTCTGGTAAGGAAACTCCTTTGCAGTATCCGACTTTCTCTTCCCCCAGAACCGTGATTTTCAATTCTCTGGAGTGTAAATAAGGCCTTGCGTCTACTATCTGAACGATCCAGCAATAAGTAATTGTCGCGCAAGCAACTATCGTCCAAACTGGTGATGTTTCTATGTTTGGTGTCCTGTAGACAGGTCTTGGATGTCAGGGCTCTGGACATCTCCGGGAGGTCCTTGGGTCCGGACGGGGTCACCTTCCATGTGTCCCGGTGTACCAAAAGTTGGTCAAGGATAATTTCCTACCCGGCCTTTCCTGACTCCCCCAAACTCTGTGTTGTCAGATGCATCAAGGCTTACGCGGCCATGACGGCGGATGTGCGTCCACATGGAGAATGTCAACTCCTAATTGCCTTGAGGAAACTGTTTTGAGTGGTCTCATCCCCAACCATTGCACGATGGGCCCGTTGGGTGATGCTGGAGGCCGGCATTGACACTAAGATTTTCGGAGCACACTCAGCGAGAGGTGCCATGACTTCCAAGGCTTTCATGCTAGGTGCTCGCTAGGAGGACATTTTCAATGCGGCTGACGGGTCATCTGACTCAACCTTCAAAAGGTTTTACTTCAAATCAGTCTCCTCAATAGCGACCCTAGTAGTAGATAAGCCTGGAACTAGCCTAATCCTCGCCTCCTGGTCCTGACATAGAATGAAAAATGTCCTAGCTTTCAATTCTATTAAGGACACAGAGGCAAGGATTAGCCCGCCCTCAGGATGCACCTGGACCCGCCCGGGTTGATCAGACATCCGTCAGACGTAAGTAAAGCGTTTGCCTGGTCGGTCATGTGTTTTGATATAACGCTGTGTTTGATAGCTTTTTTGCACGCAGGTTATAATGGCTCCTTTTCTGCCTGCAGGTGGAGAGTCCTTGAAGCAGGATTAAAGATCTTCCACGGTCACAGTGGCGTCACTAGGGGGGTTGCGGGGGGTGCGCACCGCACCGGGTGACACCCTCACATGGGGTGACACCATCTGGTTACGCTGTGTATGTAACACAGCTCTGCAGCCTCGCCTCTGCTCTGTGTCTATTTAAACTTATCCTCAGCGGCGCGCGCACGAATTCAAAGCACATTTCATGTGTTTAGTCACTTTGAGAAAAGTCGAGAACTGTGAGGGAGAAACCATGGGGGGTGGAGAAGGTGGTGCAGAAAGGGTTAAAAGAGCAGCAGGCGGGGGAGGGGGTGCAGGCAGAGGGGGAGGGATTGTGCAGGCAGAGAGGGAGATGGTGCAGGCAGAGGGTGAGATAGTGCAGGCAGAGGGGAGATGGTGCAGGCAGAGGGAGAGATGGTGCAGGCAGAGGGTGATATGGTGCAGGCAGAGAAAGAGGGTGTAGGCAGGGGGTGGGATGGTGCAGGCAGAGGGGAGATAGTGTGGACAAAGCAAGAAATGGTGCAGGCAGAGGGGAGATGGTGCAGGCAGAGGGGAGATTGTGCAGGCAGAGGGGAGATTGTGCAGCCAGAGGGTGAGATGGTGCAGGCAGAGGAAGAGATGGTGCAGGCAGAGAGAGAGATGGTGCAGGTAGAGGGGAGATAGTGTGGACAAAGGGAGAGATGGTTCAGGCAGAGGGGAGATGGTGCAGGCAGAGTGTGAGATGGTGTAGGAAGAGATAGATGGTGCAGGCAGGCGGTGTGATGGTGCAGCGGGGGGAGATGGTGCAGACAGAGGGAGAGATGGTGCAGACGGAGGGGAGATGGTGCAGGCAGAGGGAGATATGGTGCAGGCAGAGGGGAGATGGTGCAGGCAGAGTGTGAGATGGTGTAGGCAGAGGGAGATGGTGCAGGCAGGGGTAGAGATGGTGCAGCGGGGGAGATGGTGCAGACAGAGGGAGAGATGGTGCAGGCGGAGGGGAGATGGAGCAGGCAGAGGGAGAGATGGTGCAGGCAGAGGGGAGATAGTGTGGACAAAGCAAAAGATGGTGCAGGCAGAGAGGATATGGTGCAGGCAGAGGGTGAGATGGTGCAGGCAGAGGGAGAGATGGTGCAGGCAGAGGGAGAGATGGTGCAGGCAGAGGGAGAGATGGCGCAGGCAGAGGGGAGATAGTGTGGACAAAGGGAGAGATGGTGCAGGCAGAGGGGAGATGGTGCAGGCAGAGGGTGAGATGGTGCAGGCAGAGGGAGAGATGGTGCAGGCAGAGGGAGAGATGGTGCAGGCAGGGGGTGAGATGGTGCAGGTGGAGGGGAGATGGTGTAGACAGAGGGAGAGATGTTGCAAGCGGAGGGGAGATGGTGCAGGCAGAGGGAGAGATGGTGCAGGCGGAGGGGAGATGGTTCAGGCAGAGGGAGAGATGATGCAGACAGATGGGAGATGGTGCAGGCAGAGAGAGAGATGGTGCAGGCAGAGGGAGAGATGGTGCAGGTGGAGGGGAGATGGTGTGGACACAGGGAGAGACAGTGCAACCAGAGGGGAGATGGTGCAGGCAGAGGGGAGATGGTGCAGGCAGAGGGTGAGATGGTGTAGGCTGAGGGAAAGATGGTGCAGGCAGGGGGTGAAATGGTTCAGGCGGAGAGGAGATGGTGCAGAGAGTGGGAGAGATGTTGCAGGCGGAGGAGAGATGTTGCAGGCGGAGGGGAGATGGTGCAGGCAGAGGGAGAGATGATGCAGGCAGAGGGAGAGATGGTGCAGGCGGAGGGGAGATGGTGCAGGCAGAGGGAGAGATGGTGCAGGCAGAGGGGAGATGGTGCAGGCAGAGGGAGAGATGGTGCAGGCAGAGGGAGAGATGGTGTAGGTGGAGGGGAGATGGTGTGGACACAGGGAGAGATGGTGCAACCAGAGGGGAGATGGTGCAGGCAGAGGGGAGATGGTGCAGGCAGAGAATGAGATGGTGCAGGCAGAGGGTGAGATGGTGTAGGCTGCGGGAAAGATGGCGCAGGCAGAGGGGGAAATGGTGCAGGCGGAGGGGAGATGGTGCGGACAGAGGGAGAGATGGTGCAGGCAGAGGGGACATGGTGCAGGCAGAGGGTGAGTTGGTCAATCCGGTAAGTCGTGAGGGGGTGACACCATGAGTTAGTTACCCGCACCGGGTGACACCAACCCTAGTGACTGCACGGTCGGCTTTGTCGCAGGAAGAAAGAGGAGGTCCAGCTGGGATCTTTGGCAGTTATCATCCCAGGAGGCGCCTGATTGGTTGATGGACTCTTACATGAACTTCATGGTTTTATCTCTAGGCTTCATGGGAAATGAAGTCCTTTGATGATTTACTGTTTTGTTTTGAAGGCCTGCTGGTTAAAATAAAGAAGAAAGAACAACATAATCCTCACCTTCATGTCAGTAATAGATTGAAACTTGCCGTTATGAAAGATAGGACATTTTTTCATTCTCGTACAATTCCAAGTAAACTTGATTTCACTAATTCAATGGTTTGGTTTTTGAATAATGAAAAGTTGATGGCATAGCGCTTGCAATGCTTTGGATGCTGATTTTGAGTAAGGCGGGCAGAGAACTGTGCCCCAACAATCCCAAACGAGCTCCGATGCCATATTTAAATTTTTTTGCCAGCCCAGAGGGCAATTTTAAACATTGACAGGATCTGGCCACATTGTCAGTATTCTAAAAGTTTGGTAGATGGCTTCACCAAACAGGACAGCAGCTCGTCAAATTTCTACAAAGATTGTTTGTTTTTGAAAAATGAAAATGAAAAACTAATGACCTGTACACCATGTGGTTAATTTTTCATGTTTTTATTTTCCCCAACCAGCAAAACCTGGCAGTGATGGACAGCAAAAAAAGACCATCCAATCGTCACTCTAAAATGGAAGGTTGGGCAGATTGTTAACCTCTGACGGCCCATACTCTCTTTGGCCATCAGAGGAGTATGTTGGCAAAAGGGTCAGCTCTGTCACCGACAAACTTAAGCTTTGCCTGTCTCTAAATCAGGACAAACGGACCTTGAATCTGGTCGAAAGGGGACTCTGTCACCATTGCGATGGAGTAGCCTCCCTGCCATACTCTAAATCAGCCCCTTGGTTTGCTACCACAGATTCTTTGCAATTGAGGGCATTAACTCTGTGGGCCAGATATATTATTTTTTCATGCAAAGCAGCAAGACAACTTGCTGCCCTGCTACTGAGCTGCATGAAAGGGAGAGGGCAGGAATGTGCCATATCTACCAAGATATGGCGCATTCCTGTCCTCTGCCTGCGCTGGCGCACAATCTGCAGCAGCAGTGGTTAATTTGTAAAAAAAAGAAGTGCCGGGGCTCTAGTCAGGAGGCAGCTTGCACCAGCCCATTTCTCCTGTTGGAGCAGTCTAAAACAGAACCAAGTACTTACCACGAAAGTGGGAGAGGGGGTGGGCGATTGGGTGGCATAATGGCCAGAGCTGCCGACTTCGGAGCTGGAAAGCAGGTTTAAGTCTCGGAACGAAATAATGTGTCAGTAACTAGCGCCGATGAAAAGCGCCGGCTTTGATAATTAATTGTCGGTGCTGAGCACTGGGAATCACCCGTTCAAATTAAGCACTGAGCCCAGTGCTAACGCAGGCACCCTTGCGCCAAGTAGCAAGGACGCCTGTGTTACAGGCGGGATTGTTTTTATGCAAGAAGGGATACCTTTCTGCGCAGAAACAATCCTTAGAAGAAGAATGCGGCACACATAGAAAGAGGAAACAACAAGGAGACATAGCGACATTCCTCCTCGTTGCTCCTCTGGGGGGAAGGCATACAATTCTGAAGCATTCCCAGGGCTGCCAGTGTTGGTAAATCTGGGAATGTTTCAAAATACATGGGTGGATGCATGGGACGCCCACGCTCCACTACTGCAACACCCCCAGCACGTAGAGTGGGGCAAGGCAGCGGCTTGTGATGCCTCCTTGCATTACTCCAGATTTACCAAGTCGCGCAGGGCCACGCAAGGCGGCCTCGTGGGGCTCCATAAACATCATTCTAGGTTTTGCATCACCCTGAGTCCCCTGCGTGACTCAAGAGTGACTCAAAACCTCAATAACTCTGGGGTTGTATCTCTCAAACCTATGAGGCCCTCCTTAAAATGAAACACTAGTCCAGCTCAAACTCCCCCTAAACATGCGTTTTTACTTTTCAGCTTTCTTTCCTCCCCTTTTGTATCTCTGGGTGGTTGGTGCGATTGTATTTGTTCCAGTTTGTTGTTCTTGACTAAATAAGGCACTGATCAGTATTGTTGTAAGGCCAATGTCGCCGGTTTGGTGCATAATAAAAGAATAAATTACATAAAAATGCATTGGCCTGTATAAATGAAGGTTTACTAAGGAAGTGGCCAGGTTGTTTTAAGTAAAACTCCGTTGAATGACTTTGGACCCAAAAAGGAGGTCACGTGAGAGTCCTGAGCGAAGGATGAGTCAGCATTGCTTAGCTCATGCCCGAGAGAGCCTCTCCTCCACAGGCAAGCAGACAAGAGGCGCAGATATCAGTGCAAGGACGTATCACCCCACCTCGCCCAGGCCACGACCCAGATGATAATCAGGGGCGCAGGGAGGGCTGTGACTGCTGGGGGGGGGGCGGGCATCTGGAAGAGCAGAGAGGAGAACGGCAGTCTGGCACTGGCAGATGGGCCAGCCTGAAAGGGCCACCGCGTATGCCATGATAAATACACTGACCCTTTGAAACTGGCCTTTGGCAATGCCAGCCGGGCAGACTGCCAGCAAGGCCTGTCAAACACGGTGCAGGGGAAACAAGGGAGAAAGAGCTGGAGAGCAACAGAAGGAGGGCGGTAGCAGGTCAAAGAAGGATGAAGTGAGAGAGACAGGAAAGAAAGGATGAGAGCGGAAAAGGTTGAAATGGAAAAATGTAGCAAAAGGAAGAGTGAATAATGGTATTGGGGAAATAAGGAGAGGAGGAAAGTGAGAGAGGCAGAGTGCTAACAGAGAGCACAATACTAGGAAGGGACAGAAAAAGTAGAGAGGTCGAAGAGAAAGGGAAAGAAAAGGATAATGTTAAGTGTTATGGATAGGCAAAACATGGGGAAAAGGAAAGGCCAGAGGAGGGAGGGGCAGGGTGAAGAGAAAGAAAGCTGAATCATCAGAAGGTTGTGAAGAAGAGAAACATTGGCAAACAGGAGAGAGAGCGCGAGGGAAGAGAAGAGAGAGAAAGCAGCAAGAGTGAGAAAAAAACTAAAGAAACACAGAAAATGGAAAAGATGAAAAGAATGAAATAGAGAATCTAAGTGACACAGAGAAACACCAATTAGAGACTGGTTCATTAGGTGACAGACTACTGAAGAGACAAAGAGATATTAAACTTACGCATCAATGCCAAATATAATATCAGATTCATTATTACTCCTCGGTGGAGGGCCCATTTCCTTTGCTTGTGACTAAGCATTAATGCAAAATGACACTGCCTTCTGGTGCACACGTAGCCAATGAATGTAAAGACAGCCCCACAGCAAACAGAACTACCCTAGAATTTATGAATCAAACTCAGCATCACTTCTTACAATAGTAGAGTGCCATCTTGGCCACCTTTGATATTTCCAGCATTTTGAAACATGATCCCTTATTTGAAGAGGAAAGCAATGGTAATTTCAGAGGGCTACAAAAACAAACGTTTGAAAGAGGGTCTAAGGGCATTTTTAAAGACCAACTCAAAGACATAGCCCCCCAAAATGCACTTATAACATCAAAGAATGTCTATGGGTCTAGTAATTCAACTCTACTTCCTATTCATGACACAACAAGTTAATAAAAACTCAATAAAACTCAATAATTAAAATATGTGCACCAGTGTAAACTACAGGCACAGCATAATATCACTAGGGTATAAAAAGTACCCATCAGTTCCCGCTCGGTACCGCCCTAGTCATCATATGGCTTCCCCTCATACCTAGGAGAATACGCTGACAGCCTCAAGATGTTACAGTGGCTGCCGCCAGTCCATTGATAATCGTATGTACTTATAGGGAGTACCAGGATGAATGTGTGTAAGGGTAACTGTTTTGCAGTGCGTAAGTGAGTGAAAGTGAATAAAGTGAGGTATTTAAAATTGGAGAGAAGAGAGTTGAAAAAAAAGGATTTATTAGTATCTCTCAGTTCTTCCAAAGTTTAAAAACAGTGCAAACAATAAGCAATAGTAATAATGAATAGGAAGTAGAGTTGAATTACTAGACCCATAGACATTCTTTGTGGTTATAATTTCAAAGGGCACCCTACAGGGCCCTCAGTTCGAGCAGTGCGCTGTTAAATTTAATCCCTTAATCCCACCACTGTAGTTAACTATAACACGACAGGGCCGGTCCTAGGACTTTTGGGGCCCCGGACGAAAGGGAAGATGTGAGGCCCTTCTAATTTGCGACATCCAGGGCCGGTGGTAGGGCTGGTGGCCCTCGGTGCGACAATGTTTGTTGCCGCCTCGCCAATGAGCTCCTTCGCTATGAATTCCCTCACTACCACCCTTTAACAGTGCCCCTGAAGTTATGCTATGTGGATTGATGCAATGCAGATTTATAAAGGGCATAGCTGCCAGAGAGCTTCCCAGTGCTGCATGAGTCATTGTGTTCTCCAGCGAGGTTCTGAGGCGGTACATGCCTAGAGTTAGTGGTGGTAAAGCCATGTTTTAAGCATTTTTCTGAATCTTGTCTCATTCATTTAGTTTCTTAGCTCATATGAAATAGCATTACAAAGCTTAGGGGTCAAATGTGAGTAGGATACAGCCCCCCAATCTGATCCTTTGGACCTTTAGGAATCAAGCATTGGAGGATCTTAAGGTCCTGCTAAGAGTGTAAGGTACCAGAAGAGCCACTATCAAGGAGGGTCCATTATGGTTGATTCCCCTATGGGCCAAGCAAAGTGCATTGAATTTGATCCTTTCCCCCTCTCAAGCCAGTGCAAGGAAGCCACTGCAATTTTTGATGAGGTATGTTTGGGAAGCTTGAGGACAGTCCTTGCTGCCACACTTTTGACTAACTGGAGTCCCATGATAATATATGTGGGTGAGCCCATATACAGGGAATTCCCATAGTCCAGGTGGGAAAGAATCAGCACTTGGACCACTATTCTCCTAGATTGTGTAGGTAGGAGGTGTAGGATTTTCCGTAGGGTTCTGATAAGGCCACAGCAAGATGCTGTAAATATTTTTACTTGGGCCTCCATAGATAGAGAGCTATCCAACCACATACCTAAACTCGTAATGGGGTGAGGAAGGGATCGGTGGTGCCCCCAGGAACTCTGGCCATCCGAGGGTTGTTTGCAATGTTGGCTTGTTTCCTGAAATCATCAGCTTGGTTTTGTTTCCCTTCAATTTAAGTTGGCAATTAGCCATCCATCATGCAACTTTCTCTAGACAGGGGGCTAGTTGTTGTAAACCTGTTCCCGGGTAAAGGGAGACTACCAGTTGGGTGTCGTCAACATAGGAGATCATCAATACACAACATTTGTTAACGATGTATGCGAATAGACTCAAATAAATGTTGAAAAGTGTAGGCCTCAATGCAAAGCCCTTCGGAACCCCACACTTCAAAGGGAAGACATCTGAATAGCAGGGAGGTTCGCAAATTTGAAAGGACTTTTCTTTTAGGAAAGAAAAAAGCCAAGTCAGAGCACAATTTGTTCTTCCTATTTCACTCATCCTGACCACCAGAGTCTCGTGGTCAACGGTATTGAACGCTGCACTCAGGTAGAGAAGGATAAGGGCCGTGGAACCTCCTTTGTCCAGCAATATTTTCAGCTCCCCTGTTATTGCTAATAATGTGGTTTCCATGCTATGTTGTGGACAGAAATCAGTCTTAGTCGGATTAAGAAGAGAGGTCTCCTGAACACCAGCACCAGCCTCACTGAAAGCCATGACCCTGGGTTTATGCCGCTCACCTTGCTTTGGCTTGGCAATGCCTTTTAATTAATGCTTTTACCTGCCCTGTACATTGTAGTTAAAATGCAGCAGTATGAGGCCAAGGAGAGGGTCCTTCTCTCCTGGGCCTCACAGGGATAGATCATGTCTGCAATGAGGCTTAATTTAGGGGGCCCTCTCTCCTGGGCTTGTCACCCATTATCCAAGGCTTCCTGACCCTGGGTAAGGTCCCTTTGCCTGGGCTTCCTAGCAATACATTATGACTGTGCGACCCAAGGATAAACATTCAGTGAAAGAGCTGTACAAAACCAAAGTAAACAGCATAAACCCAGGGTCAGAGCTTTCAGTGAGTCAGGTCCCCTTGGATTTCAGGCCCCGTAATAATTAAAATCTGACTTTGCAAGAAGGCCCTATCGCTCTGTATGGACGTCCTTACAGGTCAAAGCACTATTGCAAAAAGGGACAAATTATGGGAACTCCTCCAAAGAAGCTGTTCTAGATCAACGGGAGACCTGTCCCAAAAAATAGAGTGAAGCTAACCAGCATTTCCGAGACTGAGGTTTTTTCTAATGGTTAAGCTTCATGTGGATATGGCCCAGAGGACTCCCTGATAGTGGATCATCAATTACTTTTTACAACCTTCAAAGCCCTTAAGATGCTTTTTCCTAATACCCATAAACCTTTTTCAGGCCATCATAGCTGCCATGTTTCCCAGGTCCATGCATAATGTGCTGTTCCAGTCCAGGTTTTTTCTTTGATTTCTGTGGCTTGTTGTAAGTACCAGAAATCTAAATACAAACTTGGGCTGTAGCAGCACATCTTGCATGGGCCTGGGAAATTTGGCAGGTGGACCCTTAGTGACATTCAACCAACATCCTAGCCAGCCTGTTCTCACCCGACACCATTTTATATTTAATTTTTATAGTGTGTTAAAAAATAATGACGCCTTTCCTCTTACATCAGCAAGATTGTTACATAAACCAATTTGTAAAGTCCTCTCACTTTGTACTCAGAGAAAAGAAAACAATCTCTGTGTTAAAAAAAATAGGCAGCAATTTGTCAGAACACATCACCTGACATTTTACGACTGTCTTTGAAATCTACAGGCATCTCTATTGCTGATTCACCTTCTGAACTCCAGCATTTTAATTTAGGGGGTACTGCAGTCCCCCTCCGCCCAATCCCCCTCCCCCACACTCCTACTTCCAGCACCTATATCCTTCTTTGTCTCCTATACGGTCCTCTCTGTATGCATGTACCTTATTTCTTTACACTTTTTATCGCCTCCTCCTGGTCTAAGCATACTGTATCTCCATATTCACCTCCTCGTGTGTTGCTCTTATTCACTTCTCTCCATTATCTCCTTTGCTCTCCTTTCTCAGCCTCCCTTCAACATCTTGTCTCTTGATCACCTTTCCCCTCTTAACCCATACTGTCTCACGTTTGAAGTCTTCCCATTTCCCCTCCATTGCTATATTTTATCTTCAAACTTTCGCTCTGCACTCTCCTATCCACTTATCTCCTTAACCCGTTCAGTGCTGCGAATGTCTAACGGTCGTCCCGTGCACTACCTCGCTAGTGATGCGCACGACCGTTGGACGTACGGATCCCGTTAGCGCAATCGAACGTCCGCACTGGGGCGGAATTTACGGCGCGCTTAACGGGTTAAAGGGCAGGGTAAAGTGCACTGCAGACCTGGATGTTAACACACACAACACATGTGACAACATTAAAGCAATAATTTAAAAGCATCTTTATTGCTCTTTCAACTTTATAACAACAGTAGGGTTATTTGGGGGGTGCTGTAGCACCCCACTCACCCCTGCTTCCAGCGCATGTGAAAACTCTCTGGACTGCCCACACTGAAAATGCACCCACAAATTTAACACTCTGCTGCTTTTCGTGGACTGTGGAAGCAAAGTCAGGCATGACTCACAGTTCCAGAACGTGAGGGGATTTTCAGTTTTATAGCATGCAAACTCAGCCCTAAGTCATTAGAGAGCTTTACATGATCATCGGTTACATTACGAAAGGATATATTCATTTTTTAGGGGCATGTGGAAATAGTGATATGCCCAGAATCACAGAATGTTCAGTAGACACTGAGACTCTAACCTAGTTCCTCAGTTCCATTAATCTGCTCAATGTGTGCAAAGCCCAGGGGAAAGTGTGTCATCCCATGGGCTTCACCGTCATACTGTAGTGCTACGAACTACAGGAGATGGGGGGGCCCTTACCCTGGGCTGCACAGTACTGAATAATGACAGTACGGCCCAGGGCAGGGGGCCCCACACTTGGACCTTGAGCCCTGATCCAGGGGTAGCCACATCCTGTTTATTCTTCCTGAAGGTTGCTCAATCCTTCCACTGTATTGCAGTTTGTTCTTTTATTTTATCTTTTTTTTTTTTTCGACTATACTCAGGAACTTCACCAGGCGGCAGCTCAGCTGGACATCCTCTCCAGAGAAACTGGCTTTTACTGCTTGCCTGCATGTACATATTTTTTTGCTATTGAAGAGTGGTCTCAGTAATACTCTTTGTCCAGTTAGTAGCTCCCTGCATATTCGTAGCAAGTGTGCAATATCTTCCTTTGCCTCCCTCCAAAGTTGGCACGTTGATGGTTATGAGGGATGTAACCATGGTGGTAGATGAAGTGCAGAGAGTAGTAAACCTAGGCGGTGCCGCAGGTATTTCTCCTTGGAGGCTTTAGAGAACCCAGTGCTTAGATAAGGTTGAGGTATGGGCTTTGTGTAGCTCTGTACAGTGACCCAACCATGCCTCCTCCTTTTAAAGGCAGCTTTGTCCTCCAACAGAGAGGCTCTTTTAATAGCTTTGTTGACCAACTTATTAACACCTTGGCTGCTAAAGGTTTTCCCCTCCTGTGCTGATCCTTAGTGGACCCCATTGTTCATGACGAGCTCAGCTCGTCATAAGCACAGCTCCACTGTGCAGCGAAGGGGTTAAAGCTCTTGTGAATCCCCAATGACGACCAGAGGTTTTGCAGGCCTAGTTGTTCTAGTGAGTCTTCCAGGTGGCATCTCGCATGGCCCTCCTCCTTGATTAATAGTTCCATCCAGAGGTGTGCATTTAAAGTCCCTGATTCTCCCTTTTTAATCTTGTAACAACTTTTGATGTATGCTCCTTTGCGGGCCACCTCTTGCCTCTGGATTCAGAATTCTAGTCTTAATTGTATGGGCGATTTGTTTCTGGGTAGACCAAAGATCATAACCAATGCTCTTGATATTGTGTCATCCAGTATAGCTGCATCTCTCCCTCTCATAGACTCACTTCTGTATGTGATTGTTGGAATAAGTATCGCCTGTATCAATTGAATCAGCGAGGAGAAGCTTGTGCCAGCGATCTTGTGCTTTAGGTTCCTTAGTGCCACGGATGTCGCTGTCCCCCTCCTTTACATGGCCTCCCTTTGAGCAGCAAAGTTTGCTTTCTTGTCAATAATAACTCCCAAGTATTTGTACTCTAGAACAGCTTCAAGCTGTTGTTTAGCCAGATGCCAGCGGTAGGGTACCTTGGCTCTCTGAAAGTTCACACGCATGACCATTGTTTAGTCCATTTTCTCCAGAGTATCTTAATGTTACATCTAGTAAGCTTTGAAGGTTATTGGAGTTTGGCTGTTGAGTATGAGGTTATCTGCGTATAGTAGGTTGAAAAGGGCCAAGCCCCCTATCTTCGGTGCATGGGAATTGCACTCATCTACCCTGCCTGACAGATCTGACAGAACGAAGTTAAACAGTGTTGGGGCTAGCACACAGCCCTGTTTCAGCCACATTGTTGTTAGAATATTTCTTGTCAGGTTGTCTCCTACACCCAATTTTACTTGCACCCACATGTTTGAATATAAGAGTATAAGCTGTTTTAGGAGTAATGTCGGAATGTTCCAATTCGTGAGCTTTCGCCATAGTATCTTCCTGTCGATAGGGTCAAATGCCATGCTGTAATCAATGAAGCATACATACAAAGGCTGTTTGGCTGCAACTGTTGCATCAATCATCAGAGAGAGTGTTAAAATATTAGTGGTAGTCCCCATGTGCCTACAAAAGTCTGTTTGATTTGACTGTATTCTCTGTAGCCCACTTTGGTAATATGTGTAACATTAGCCCGGTTTAATACTTGACATAGTTTTCTATCAGGGCTACTAACTGGTGGTTTTTTGGATCATTCTTGTTGCCCTTTTTATATAGAGGAGATTATTCATCCCCTCCATGATGCTGTGATTGGGGATGTTTTTAGTATTCGCTCAACAGTTTTTAGCGATTCAGACCAATATTCTTCGTTTAGTTTGAACAGGATTGGGTGAATCCAATTAGGGCCCGTTGTGTCTTCTCATCTGCCCTTGGTTATTCTCTTACAAATTTGGGTGTTAGTGATAGAAATCAAGTTAACCATTACGTTGGAAGATTCTTCTTGAAATTTTAATGCCTGTAAATAATCCGGGTTTGTGTTTGTATTAGATTGGCTCCCGGGATCGCCGTTAAAGTGAGTTTGAAGAAAGGTTGTCCAGGCCACTTTCATCAGATGTGAGTTGATCCCAAGAATTGATGGGTTTAATAAAGTATTGATTGCTTGCCAAAATCGTGAGCTAGCATTGTTCTTGGTGTCAAACAAAAGTTTGGCCCAAAAGCTCTCATCGGATTGTTTTACGAGTTGTAAGGTTAGCTTTTTGCATGTTGCTTTTAGTAGTCTCAGTTCACTTTGAGCTCTGAAGTCTTGGTCCTGTCTTTGAAGTCTCCGTACTGCTTGTTTTACAGCTTTCTTGAGCTGTTTTACTTGTATGTTATTAGAGATGGCGGGGCACTCTTCTCAAGGGCTGCATGTTTCCCGCTTTTGCTGCTCCTTTTTTACTATATGTGCTTTTCCTAGGACTTTTGTAAAGCTCTCCCACCCTATTAGTGTATTGGGTTGTGCTGCTTGCTTTTTCTTGGTAGAGCTTTTATGCCAAAGCCAGGAGCCTGCCTGGGTCATGGGCTTTGCATCTCAGTCTTTTGTTGTTACTAACATCAGCTGGACCTAGTACATTTACTGGCAGTGTTGGGGTTGTAACCTTCATCTTCATTAAAATCTCTTGTGGCAGGTGATCCTTATAGTCCAAGACTCCTATGTGGTAGTCCACTACTTTGCCAAGCAAAGGATTCGAGACAAAGGTGTAATCAATTGTTGTACTTGTTGTCATGTTGTAGAATGTTGCGGCTGGTGGGCGATCTCCCGGAAATTGACAGTTTAATGCACAGAAGCTCATTTGTTCTAGGATCTCAAGGACTTTCTGAGCTAGCTTGGTTTGTCTTCCCCCTTTGTTCCCATCCTGTGACAGTATGTTCCAAATAAGGGGATGATCTTCCATGTGGTTATCGTCAACTGTTTTGCCCAGCATGTGTAGATTGAAGTCACCGGTGACTATGAAGTTGGTGGTTTGCTCAACCGTTAGTATTTTGAACACTTCTTATCCTAGCTGTTTGATTCCCCTGGTCCTGTCATATGGATGTAAATGTATCTATACTATATACTAAACAATGCGGCGAGAGTCACCTACTAACCTGCACTTAAGGATGTAAATGTATGTTTATTAGTACCAGGTACTGACTTTTGTTTGCCCCTTGTGTCTTTATTTTGAGGGCTTGTATTGCACTGGAGCGGGAGGGGGGTGCTAGTTTAATGGGTAGCATGTTAGATGCTCCTTATAGAAGTGTAAGTTGTGAGGCCTTCTTACCGATTGCCGAATTTTGAACCTTTGGTATCAGATTGGCACTGTAAATAAAATCCTTGTAAATATGTTGGTTGATCAGACCAAGTCTCTTGTAGAGAAACGATATCAAACGTTTGAAGGTGTATTTGCAGCTCCGGATCCACTGTCTTATTTCCCATGTCATTCATATTCCAGGAGCAGAGATGTAAAGTATTTTTTGCATTAAATGTAGCAGTAGGGCCTTGTCAGGGGTTGTGTCTCCTGGTGTTTATTGTCCTGGATAGCCATCCCCAGTCTTGTGGAGCTGGAGTTCCTGGTTTGTTTTCCCTAGAGCCAGACAGCATTATGGCCTCTTTTCTCCTGAGGCATGTGCTACAGGCCCCCCGCAGCACTGAGAATGAGGGAACGTTGGAAAGTTCTTGGCGGGACTCAGGTTGGTTCTTATGCTCGAATAGCAAAGGTTCTGGATATCTTGGTTCTTGTAAGGGCAGCAGTTTGATGCCCCAAGCCTTGAGCTTTGCTTGCTCATTCAGATTCATTTTGGCTAATTCTGGCGACGCCCAGGCTGCTTTTGGTGCTTTGATCCCTGGATGACCTGTTGATTATACAAATTCTATTGATTCCAGATCGTGGGAACTTAAATCCTTCAAATTTCTGATTGAAGTTAGGAGTCGTAAGATGTTTCCCCTGTTTAATGGATGTATGATGTTACAACGCGTACTTTTAGCACGCATACCATTACCACGGATTTTTTACAACGCAGGTCATTTTACAACGGATACCTTTACAACGCAATACACTACAACGCAGATACTATTACAACGCATACCATTACAACGTAAGTATAATTATAGGTAAGTATATAATATTAATATATAATGTAAATAATTATTTTTGAATTATTAAATTTAATTATTTATTATTTAATAATAAAAAAATTAAAACAAATAATTGTAATTTTTAAATTTGTAAATATATATTAAAAATACCCCTGTACCCCAAAACCCAAACCCAGCCCTTAAACCTAAAAATACCCCTGTACCCCAAAACCCAAAACCAGCCCTTAAACCTAAAAATACCCCTGTACCCCAAAACCCAAACTCAGCCCTAAAACCTAAAAATACCCCTGTACCCCAAAACCCAAACCCAGCCCTAAAACCTAAAAATACCCCTGTACCCCAAAATCCAAACCCAGCCCTAAAACCTAAAAATACCCCTGTACCTCAAAACCCAAACCCAGCCCTAAAACCTAAAAATACCCCTGTACCCCAAAACGCAAACCCAGCCCTAAAACCTAAAAATACCCCTGTACCCCAAAACCCAAACCCAGCCATAAAACCTAAAAATACCCCTGTACCCCAAAACCCAAACCCAGACCTAAAACCTAAAAATACCCCTGTACCTCAAAACCCAAACCCAGCCCTAAAACCTAAAAATACCCCTGTACCCCAAAACCCAAACCACGCCCTAAAACCTAAAAATACCCATGTACCCCAAAACCCAAGCCCAGCCCTAAAACCTAAAAATACCCCTGTACCCCAAAACCCGAAACCCAGCCCTAAAACCTAAAAATACCCCTGTACCCCAAAACCCAAACCCAGCCCTAAAACCTAAAAATACCCCTGTACCCTAAAACCCAAACCCAGCCCTAAAACCTAAAAATACCCCTGTACCTCAAAACCCAAACCCAGCCCTAAAACCTAAAAATACCCCTGTACCCCAAAACCCAAACCCAGCCCTAAAACCTAAAAATACCCCTGTACCCCAAAACCCAAACCCAGCCCTAAAACCTAAAAATACCCTTGTACCCCATAACAAAATACCACTAATAAATGTTTTTAAAAAAAGATGAACTTACCTATAATAATACTTACGATGTAATGGTATGCGCTGTAATAGTATCTGCGTTGTAGTGTATTGCGTTGTAAAGGTATCCGTGGTAAAATGACCTGCGTTGTAAAAAATCCGTGGTAATGGAATCCGTTGTAAAAAATCCGTGGTAACAGTTACATACCCTGTTTAATATGTCTGCCCACCCTCTGGATTGGTAGTCAGGATAAAACAGGGTAACATATGACTGTGGTTGAGTTAGCTGTTCTCTGGGTTATGCTGTTTGATGAATCCTTACACTGGGTTCTTGAGGGTTCCTTTCGCCAGACAACACTGGATCTCTGCCTGGTCCTGTGATTGCATCTAGTTCCCTTTGTGTGTTTCTTTCTCCCACCTGGGTCTCATCCTTGGATATTGTGTTGGTGTTTGTTGGTTCTTGTGTGGGACCCCCCACCCCTGGACACTAGCCTATCTTCAGCTGTGACATTCCCTGACATGTCCTAACTGGGTTCTGTATGATCCTCTTCTAAGTTTGCAGTCTCTCTTAAATCTCCCTGCAATAGATTGCTAGGAGTTTGTTTTTGGCCGTGGTTTAAGTATGCTTTTAGATCTGTTTTTCTTTTCCGATTCTCTCTCCTCTGTTTTCGAGCTTGCATACCTGCAAGTTGGGAGTTTTGCTATGGAAATTTGCTGACTAATGCTGGACCCCCAGTAAGGGTGGTGACCTCCCCTTGAGGAGCTGATTCCTTGATTTCTTCCTCCGTCATCTGGATCTGTTTGTGAATCTGTCTTGATTTTAAATTTAGACTATCTTCAGACAACTCCAAGTTTGGTTGATTCAAGGCTGGGGGCCCCTTGTTTGAGGAGAAGGTCAGTGTTTCGGCTGGTACGTAGGTGGTTGCTTCCCTTATGACGACAAATAGATTTTCTATCGCTGATGGCAAAGTTGATCATTTGTCTACGATTGCGACACATGTGCAGCTGCTCCGAGTAAGCTGCAACTCAGTTTGGGCCCTCCTGATTAGGTCATTGATGTTTGCCATCTTGGTGTCAGTATTTGCAACAAAGATAGACAGTGAATTTAGGACTGACAGTTGAATGTCCATTTTCTCAGATTGATATTGGATTGTGTTTACAGATATTTGCATTTTGTTTAATAGTGAGATCCAGATGTTATCCTTCTCATTTGTTTTATCTTGTTTGTTGTTGGATTCAGGTATCTTGCTGGGGTTTTTTATGTGATACATCAAAAGATTCCGGGGTATAAACGAGGCTACCAGCTCCTCCCTTTCCTGCATTGTGAGGTAAGATATTTCGAATTCCTGCACTTGTGGTGTATTTAACAATTGATTTTTGTTAGTAACTTGGTTTTGAGAGGCTCTCCGATAATTCTGGGACTGTGTCTGCGCCTGCGGAGATTTTCTGGTTTGCTCTGCATTTGAGTTTTGCAAGGCCTTAGATGACTGTGTTCCCTCTTTGCAGGCGACCGAGTTCTTAGGGACGTTAATTCTCATGATTACCTCAGGAGATGACGGGAGAACTAAAGGTGACTCCTGTATAGGTGATCGTTCTCCCCCTATGGTCATTGCATTTGAACTCAGCACAGTATGTTGGATGACCCCGGGAGGCACTGCCTCTTGCTTTGAGTTTGCAGTATTGTTGAGTTGTGCCCTCACCACAGCTTCTTGAGCATTGATCTTTTCTTTGCTCTTGTTGGTCATGGGCCTTTTTTCCTGACCTTTTTCGGGGGTGGTATCTTCAGGGTTAAGGCCTACTTCTTTTTCACTCACTCGCATTGCTATGTTGGAGCCATTGGACTGTTTTGGTGCCTCTTGGTCCATGCCTGTATAGCTTATTTGTTGTGTGGTCTTTGCAGGACCTTGCTGATTGCAGGGTCCCAGTTTATCTGTTTGTTTTCTCCCTTCATCCTCCCTTTCTTCCTCCTCCTTGCCTGTGCTTTTGCTGGTGGTCATGTGCCTCTCATGACATGGGTTTTGTTGTTGCAGTATCTCAGGCTGGAGAGGCTGGAGATGGGATGGATCCCATTGTTGCTCGTGCACTGCACTGCCCCTGCATCCATTAGAAAGGTGAATTTGATATCAATTTTTGGCTGGCAGCTCAGCGCCATCTTGGTTGCAATCGTCGGGGTACTTGTGGGAGCCTGAAGGCTTGAATAAAGTGGCAAAACCAAGGAGCAGGCTTCCTCCATTCTTTCATGCATTACTTGCTTTGGTCGCTGCCTTACGCTTCCTTTTGTTCGGCCTTGTTATTGCCTGCCGTCTCACTTTTCCCAATCTCATAGTGATCTACAGCCTACAGTTTTCCTTGTCCTTACACTTTCCCTCCGCTTGCCTCAGCTGTTTGTCTCTTTTCTCGATGATGTAGGGGCATGCGCAGGTACGAGTCCAGGTGGTGCAGACATGGTTTCCGATAGTGGAGGTGCCAGGGGGGCCGATGCAGAGGGAAGAGAAGGGGAAGAAGGGCAGCTGTGAAGTAGTAGGCTGCTGAGTAGGCGCAAGCCGCACTAGACTATCACTGGCCGCTTCCCCACCTACTCCCGCAGACACCAACCACCTAGGGTCTCTCACTGCCCTCTGCTCTCAGCCCTCAAGCACCTGTTGGCCCCAATGTAGCACCCCTATGCCTCAGGATGGGCTGACCCCTAAGGACTCCTCAAAACGCTCCTGACCCATACAGCCCAAATCAAGTAGGAGCCCACCAAACGCGTGCTCCCCAAGGCAGAGTAGGGTGGGGTGGATCCAGGGGTAGGGCCGTAGGAAGGGGCCAGAAAGCAGGGTCGATAACCTGCATCGCATGACCCCAAGGTGATAACACGTGGGGAGTAGGAGCTGGATAGGATGCAAGATCCCCGGTCGCTCCACAGTCCCACTTCCACAACCTCACCTGCTCTCTCCTGTGCTCTCCTGCTCCCACACTTGAAGACAGCCCTAGTTCAGAGTCTGCCAAGTGGTCACTGCCTCTTCACCTCTCGACCTCTGTCTCCACTCTGAATGCCGCTTGAAGTCTCTGGACCCGCAGATCTCGGGATCTCAGGGTTTTGAGGTCTCTTAGTCTCAGGAACCCTCTCCAGACCGCTGACTCCTACTGGCTCGCCTGACCGGCTCCGCTGGCTCTCTTAACCTCCTGACAATGTTAATTGCTCTTGATATGCCCGTGTGAAAGGTAATTATCAATGGATTAGCAGCGGCTTGGCAGCTCCGTAGCTCTGGTGGCTCTATCCGTGCCTCTGCGAGATCCGTGCCAAACCAAAGGGGATGATGGACGGAGTGTTGAACAATGCAAGCACTCACTCCCAGTCAAATGATCTGTGTTTAATCCATCATCATTCTTTAGCTCACTCCGCCACCCCAGTTCAGACATGGCCATATGCAAATCTGTCTGACCCTGTGCCTCATGGGAATAGTCCAGCCCGAACTTCCAAGCCATGTCTTCCCTGGACCGGAAACAAGCATCCTTAGACCAGTTTCTGGCCTATCAGCCGTCATCATCCATGCTAGCTTGAATCCAGTGGCAAAGTGAGCAAGGGATCCACATCAGGGCATAACCTGCCAACTTAGAGCGAACAAAGCAAAACCAAAGGGAATGATGGACGGAGTGTTAAACAATGCAAGCACTTACCCCCAGTCGAATGATTTTGGTTTAATCCACCATCATTCTTTAGCTCACTCCGCCACCCCAGTTCAGACATAGCCATATGCAAATCAGTCTGACCCTGTGCCTCATGGGAACAGTCCAGCCCGAACTGCCAACCCATATCATCCCTGGACTGGAAACAAGCTTCCTGGGACCGGTTTCTGGCTAATCAGCCATCATCAGCCAGGCTCGCTTGAATCCAGTGGCAAAGTGAGCAAAGTACCCACGTCTGGGCATGCCCTGCCAACTTAGGGCGAACAAAGCAAAACCAAAGGGGATGATGGACGGAGTGTTGAACAATGCAAGCACTCACCCCCAGTCAAATGATCTGTGTTTAATCCATCATCATTCTTTAGCTCACTCCGCCACCCCAGTTCCGACATGGCCATATGCAAATCAGTCTGACCCTGTGCCTCATGGGAACAATCCAGCCCGAACTGCCAAGCCATGTCTTCCCTCGACTGGAAACAAGGATTCTGGGATCGGTTTCTGGCTAATCGCCGTCATCATCTGCAATATCTGCTGCACTGCACACTCCTCCTTCTCTAATAGCACACTGAAGTCACTCTGTAGGCTGTTAGAACTCTGAGGAACTCCAGAGTGTGGATTGAGCCTGTCTCTCTCCTAGGAGATTCTGAATTTAAAGGCAGCTTCCAACCCCTGGCCAACAAAACAAAAAAAAAAAACAATGCGACTCCTCTCTACTCCATGCCACACAATGCCACTCCACGTAAGACAATGTAACGTTACTTAATGGCACTCCACTCAGTTCCATTCCATGCCACGCTACTCCACTCCATGCAGCACAATGTCAGTCCAGTCCACCCCAAACAATGCCACTGCACTCCATACAATGCAACTCCAGTCCACACCACACAATGCGACTCCACTCAGTGCCACTCCACTCCACTCAGCCCCACTCAGTGTCACTCCAGCACACTCCACACAACGTCACTCCACTCCACTCAATGGCATGCCACTCAGGCAACAATGCCACTCTACACCGCACAATGCCACTCCAAGTCACACATTGCCACTCCACTCCACACCACACAATGCCATTCCACTCCACGCCATTGAACTCCATTTCAACAAAGCTGATACATCTCACATAGGTGAGACCTATTGGATTTGCTAATGCTTGTTTCTAGTTTGCTTGTCCACAGAAACTCTTCTGCAGCATTGCATGTGTTTCACACCAACTGTTCATCCTGCAAAATATATAACTACAATGATCGTCCACAAGGAATAAAAAAACAACCCTCCAAAATATCAGGAAGTTAATTAATATGAATAGTGGAAGATATAAAAGACACGAATTGAATGCATTTACACCCCTCCACTAGTAAACAAAAATACCATAAAAACTTGAAGATGCAAAGAGATAAGGCTTACCCGGACTTCGACAGTGGGTAAGTGGCAGTTTGCTTGTGTGTTTTATCAGATTATATTCACAAATGCACTACCTTTGCACATTTCATTTGTGCATGTGTGTTTTAGGACATTAATTGACATACGCTAAACCTTTCACGTGGTTTTGCCCACAGGAAGCTTGTTTACATACCAATTGCCTAAAGAGAAACATTTTCACCTCGAGTAATACATTTTTTTATCACTCTCCCGCCAGTATCCTGTGTGACATTTTGGGCAAGGTACATTAATGCAGAGAAAAAATCACCGGAGATACCAGCGAACTGTATTTCGGGTAATATGTCAGGAAAGAACTGCACACCCCCAGTCAAGTTTCTCAAAAGAACAGTCCCTCTTATGCCGTATCTATGCAGCAGCTGTATGTTTAAGAGGGACAATTGCCTTTTTGAATCAATGCACTTGCCCATTGACATAGAGGGCCCCCGGTGGAACAAAACTAACGCATGCTTTCATGCTCCGCCTGATTGTTAGTTGTAAGGTTTTGTTCACGCCCAGTTTATTCTGTGGGGGTAGAACCTGTCTAGGTTTTACGGCCAGTAAAATTGTCTGGGAAAATCATGTGAGACTTAAGCTGCAGCCAGGGCAGGTTTATAGCTTGTGTGAGCTGGGCTCACATCCAGGGCGCCAACCTGCAGAGGGGTGCAGGAGAAGGTTGCAGTAGTCTCACTCCAACCTGGGACACACAGATAATTAAAGAGTACAAGCTGGAGAGGGTGCAAACTTTCCTTTCACCCTGGACGCTGCTTGGCCAAAGGTCCGCTGAGTGAAGGCTTTGTGCATAGGAGAGTGGGGCCAACACCCAGGGCACTGATATGCCAATAAATAGTCTCCCTCTGATCTGGTGGTAAAGAAAACTGTGTATTATAACTGTTTTACAGGCCACCTTGCTAACTCTTTCTGTAAATATCCCCCCTTTCCCTTCGCTAGATGCCTCTTTCTTTCCTTGCCCCATTTTTGGGTCGAAATCTACTAGACAGGCAGCGCAGCTGTCTCATTTGCTAAAGACATCTTGAGGACATTCAGAAAACTGACCCAGGAATGCATTCAACCCATTGCTTACCATTGTCTTTGTGGGTTTTAACTCACATTTGCTTGCTTCCTATCTGCTGGCTTTGTTTGTTTTAGGCGGTCCAGCTTGAGTTAGTCCATCCCGTGGAGCATAGCCTGTTTACTGTATTCTTCAACAGTGCTCAGTTTCTGTAAACAGGCCTCCAAATTCTGTTCTTATCTTGGCACATTTGCTGTGCATTCACAGGCAGAGGTTAAATGTCAGGCTATGTCTTCTGATGGAGCTTTATGTTTACTTTACTTTCTCTGAGCTCAAAGTGAGAGGCTTTATCTGACAATCTGGGGGTGTGAATGGGGTGTCCTTTTCCCTTTTGATTCCGTGTAGGTTTTTCTCATCTATTTCATTTTCTCTTCCTGCCTATGTTGCAGCTTTTGAGGTTTGCGAATGCCGTGACACCTTTGGGTACTGTGCACTGTACAGATTTATTTTACTTACATACTAAATATCTGTAAATTAACTGTGCAAATATTTCAGAATATATAAGAATTACTAAAGCACACATGAAGCATTGTTATGTAATTCTAAAATGTGCTGGTGACAAATATTTTAAAAGGATCATAACAAATCAATACACTAGGTGATGCCATTTCCACACATTATCGTTTATGTGCTGTATAGTTTTATCAGTAAATCTGAATGCCTCTGCAAATGATATGGTCATTTCAATTGAAAATGTGTTGTCTATAATGGCAGTGCACTACCACACCATACATACCCCACTCTACGCTCGCTACTGTACTCTATGCCACTCTACTCCACTCTATGCCACTCTACTCCACTCTCCGCTGCTCTTCTCCACTCAACTCAACTCCACTCTACTCCACTACACTCCATTCTATGCCACTCCACTGTGCCTCACTCCACTCAACAAAAACAATGGCCAGACAGGTATTGTTTCACACCTAGCAAAAAAATTCTTAGTGGGACGACTTCTTTAATTTAGTCATTTATAATTTATAAATATTTTTATATACAAAGACAAGCGGACATTAAATACATTGCGAGAGCCTGCTTATCTAACTAAGCAAGAGACTGTTCTTCATGTTTGGGTCAAATTTCTAGGAGAAGTGTGAGCAGTATATTTCAATGCCCTGAAACGCCCCTTCTTTCTTGCTCGAGCTCAGAGTCAACGCATTTTGAACCACTATATTATTTAAAGGTTCTCCTCAGGACACGTACTGGAAATGGCCGTCACTGTTATCAAATTCTCCGGCCACTTTGATGGAAAATTGCCAGACAAATGAAGAAGTTCTCCATGTGTTGGCAGTGTGGAAGAGAGAAACGCCGGCAGCTCTTCGGCGCTTGATTTACTTCGGGAAGATATATTACTACTTCCCCAGGCGATGCTTATCGTAATTGTTGGCCACCGCAATGGGGTGCACTGTTGGCCTATTTTTTCTCATGCGATCTGCAATGCTTCCATCACAATTGGAAGTAAGAGTCTCTTCTTCTGTTCGCCGGCGTCCGTTTCCTCACAGTGTGCGTCAAGCATATTTCAGGGCATTAAAATATACCACTCACACTTCCCCTAGAAATTTGACCCCAACATGAAGAACAGTCTCTGGCTCAGTTAGATAAGCAGGCTCTCGCAATGTATTTAATGTCCGCTTGTCTTTGTATATATGTAATATTTAAGGACTGGTGCCCTAGAATGAAGTAATTTGAGGCATTATACAGTTGTCTATTTGGTGTGTACAGGAATTTATTACATTGATTTTGTGTATTATGTATCTTTTTTTTAATGTGTTTATGTGTTAATAAATGTGTGACAATTGTCCATTCTCCATGATATATCAAATGATTTAGAAAAAATATTTATAAATTATAAATGACTAAATTAAAGAAGTTGTCCCACCTAGAATTCTTTTGCTAGGCGGGGTAGAGTGTGAAACATAACCTGTCTGGCCATTGTTTTTGTTTAATAATTTTGAGTGGTCCAAGCCAGCCAGTGACAGGACCCAAGCCTTCCCTTTTCCCCTCCACTCAACGCCACACTACTTTTCTCAACTCTAACTCACTCCACTCAACACCACAGTACTTTACTCAGTTCTACGTCACTCCACTCTATTCCACTCCACTCCTCACCACTCTGTAGCACTCTACAGAACTCTTCTCAACTCTACGCCACTCCACTCTGTGACACTATATTCCAGGCCACTCTGCGCCACTCCACTGTACACCACTCTACTTTACAACACCCTGTGCCACTTCACTCTAGCGGACTCTACTCCTCTCTACGACACTTCACTCTGCGACACTCCACTCTGCAACACTTCACTCTATGCTGACTCTACTCCTGTCTATGGAGCTTCACTCTACAACACTCCACTCTGCGACACTCCACTCCATGCCACTCTACTAGACTCCACTCTATGACACTCTGTGCCACTCTATGACACTCAACTCTGTCACTGCACTATAAGACACTCTATTACACTCCACTCTACACCACTCCACTCTATGACACTTTACTCCACTTTTTGCCACTCTACAACACTATACACTACTCTATGCCACTTAACTCTAGGCCACTCTACGACACTTTACGCCACTTCAGAATACAACTCTACTCCACTTTATGACACTCCACTCTATGACACTCTAATCTATGACAGCCTTTGCCGCTCTAAGCCACACCACATCACTCACATCACTCAACTCCACTCTATGTTACTCAACTTTACTCTACAACACATTACTCCACTCTACGCTATTTCACTCCACTCTACAACACTTTACTCCAGGCTGGGCCCCTCCACTCTATGACCTTCCACTCTACTTTGTAGCACTCCACTCAATGACAATATACGCCCCACCACTCCACACCCTTCCACTCTACGACATTTAACTCCACAGCACTCTATTCCACTCTAGCACCTCCACTCTATGACACTTTACTTCCCTCCACTCTACGCCCCTCCACTCTACATCCTTCCACTCTACGCCCCTCCACTATATGATCCTCCATCCTACTCTACTCTAAAACACTCCATGCCACACTACAACACTTCACAACATGCTATGCCACTCCACTCTACGCCACTTTACTCTATGTCACTCTACGCCATGAACACTCGCAAACATTTGCCCAGTGGCCACAAAGTACGGTCTGTGGTGTGTCCGAGGGCTGCACGGATGCCAGCAGGGTCGCGGTAGGGAGTCTGCGTGGGTGAGGGATTGTGTAAGGATAGCTGAAACAAAGTTAAATAAACGGGCAAGCATTAATTTGCAGGTTAATAAATGCTTACCTGTTTATTTAACATTTGTTTTATGAATATTAGTGTTCAGCTACTAAACAGTCAGTCGTGCTGCTGTTCACCAGGGCGGCCACGTGTAATGGTCAAAAGGGCCTCAGGCGGCCCCCGGGCCGTACTTTGAGTATCACTGCTCTACCCCACTTCACACTCTCCATGCCACTCAACGCCACTCCAAGCCACTCTAAGCCACTCTACGCCACTCTACTCCACTCTAAACCATTCTACTTACTCCACTCTATGCCACTCTGCTCCACTCTACTCTATGCTACTCCACTCTATGACACTCCATTCTATGACACTCCACTCTATGATATCCCACTCTATGATACTTTATTCTACTTCACTCTACTCCCCTCTCACCCCTCCACTCTATGACACTCTACGCCAATCCACTCTATGCCAGTCTATGACACTCAATGATACTCTACGCCACTCCACTCCACACCATTCTACTCCAATCTATGCCACTCTATGTCACTTCTCTCCACTCTACAACACTTCACTTAACTCTACACCACTCCACATCACTCCACTCTATGACACTTCACTCCAAGACACTCCGTGACAGTCTCATCTATCCAACTACACTCGACGCCACTTTACTCTACAACACTCCATTCACTCTATGATATTCTACTCTACAGCACTCTACTCAACTACACGCCACTCCACTCTATGAAACTTGACCTCACTCTACACCAGGCCCTTCACTCTATGCCCCTCCACTCTACAGCACTCTACTCCATGCCACTCTACCACACTCTATGCCACTCTACTCAACTCCTCACCACTCTACCCATCTCTACTGTACTCTACACCACTCTACTCCATGGCACTCTATCACCCTCCACTCTGCTCTGGGACACTCTACTCTATGACCCTCCACTCTACAACATTCCACTTTATCAAAATTCAGTCCACTCTACGACACTCTACACGACTCCAGTCCACTATACAACACTGTACTCCACTCTATGTCACTCCATGACACTCTGTTTCACTCTGTGCTACTCCACTCTATGACACTCTACTCAACTCTGCGCCCTCCTCTATATGCCCCTCTACTCTACCCTCCTCCACTCTATGCCGCTTCACTCTAGTCCACCCTACGCAACTCCCTCCCTCCACGCCACTCCACGTCACTTTATCCCACACTATGCCACTCCACTCCACTCAACTCCACTCTACTCTACAACACACTACTCCACTCTGTGCCACTCTATGTCCCTCAACTCTACGCCCCTCCACTCTATGTCCTCTCCACTCTACGCCACTCCACTCTACACCAGTCCCCTCTGCTGAGCTATAAACCACTCCACTCCATACTAGTCCACTCTACACCACTCTACAGCATTGTACCCCATGACACTCCGCTCTGCTCCACTCCACTCCACTCCACTCTATGCCACTGAATGACACTCCTCTCCACTCTATGCCACTTCCCAACCCTCAACTGCACTCTAGTGCACTGCATGGCACACGATCACTCCACTCTACAACACTTCACTGTGCTACATTCTTCTCCATTCGATGCCACTCCACTCTATGTCACTCCACTCTTCTCTGTGCCACTTACTTTTAGCCATGCTGGTGTAGAATATGGCTAAAACACATTGGCAAAGCCAAAAGCTCTTGCAAAGGTGAGACCTATTGGCTCTGCCAGTGATTGTTTCCAATACACTTTGAAAAGGTTGAGGAGGACTAAATAAAATATGTGTCACCTCACATCCTAAAACAAATGTTCTTCAAATGGGTGCAAATAAATCCTGTTCCCTGAGTGCTGTGTCCACCAGCGGCACTCAGTGTATTCGCTAATAAAGGTGTCTGGCCAAAAACAGATATATGCATCCCTGTGTTTCCTGGAGTGGAGACGAGAACTTCACCCACAATTTTTCTGTGAAAGAAGTCTTTTTGTTGCAGTATTTTATTCTTAAGTTATGTCATGTTTTGGTCATTTCTTTAAGAATGTTGTTTTGTGAGAAACCTGTTTTGCCACAATGAGGACAGAGATACAACTGGAGGTTCCTGCTCTGCTCTGGGGCCACATCTCGCCCCAGCTGAGAGACCTGCACTGGCTCCCCGTCAGCTAGAGGATCATGTTCAGACTCCTCACCCACGCACACAAGGCTCTCCACAACATTATTATTATTATTATATTTATTTTTGTAAAGCGCAACAGCTACCCTAAGGTTTCCCGGCGCTAAAGTGAAACTGAAACAAGTAATAAGGAGAGATAGTGAGTTAATGAAAATCGAGTTATTGGTTGAACAACCATGTTTTCAGATTCTTACGAAATTGCAAATAGCATTCATTTGTGCGAAGATGAATTGGAAGGGAGTTCCACAATGTGGGGGCCAGATAGGAGAAGGAGCGACCTCCCTGTCTGACTCGATTTATCCTAGGTACCTGGAACTTATGTTGGGTCGAGGAACGTAGGGTTCTAGGGGGGGTGTATTGCTGGACCAGAGAGCTCAAATAGGCAGGAGCCTTACCATCCTTGATTCTATGCATAAAGCATAGAGCTTTACATTTTGCTCGTTGTTCAATACGGAACCAATGGAGACTTCGGAGACAGGATGACGTAGGGGATCTTTTTGGTAACATACATATCAGTCTCGCAGCTTCATTTTGTACTGTTTGCAGTTTCTTTGTAACATCCTTGCATGCTCCCAGGTATATTATGTTGCCGTACTCCAGCCTAGATGTAATTAGGGCTTGGACTACGGTTTTTAGTGTGTTTTGTGGGAGCATCCACCTGATTTTCTTAAGCCACTTGAGTATGGTGAAACACGTGGCGGCCACTCTAACAGCTTGTTGTTTCATGGACAGGTTTTCATCAAAAATTATGCCCAGATTGCGAGCGGATTTAGAAGGGGTGGGTGTGGGTCCCATCTGGGATGGCCAATGTTGTGGGCCCCACAAGGAGGTTTGTTTTCCAAACAGCAGTAGTTCCATTTTTCCTCCGTTGAGTTTTAACTTATTCTCAAACATCCAGTTGGCAATGTTGTTAAGGCCAGAGTGGAGGGAGGACGGGTTGGAATTTGCGTTTGCTGAGAGTGAATAAACAATCTGGGTGTCGTCAGCATAAGAGTAGATCAACAACCCAGATTGTTCGGCTAAGCTGGCAAGGGGACTGACATATAGATTGAATAGTAAGGGGCTGAGTATTGAGCCCTGGGGAACTCCATAAGGTTGGTGGTGGGGTTTGCAGGAGGATGTAGCAGAGAAGACTTGAAAAGTTCTCTCCGAGAGAAAACTTTTAAGCCATGCCAGGGCCGGTCCTGTGATGCCATATGTCTGCAAGGTGTTGAGGAGGATGGTGTGGGAGACCGTGTCAAACGCGGCACTAAGGTCGAGCAATATAAGTGCCACGGTCTCCCCATCATCAACTTGCCGGCGTATGGCTTCAGAGACCCCGAGTAGGGTAGATTCAGTTAAAAAACCTGCCCTAAAACCGGATTGGGATGTGTGAAGGAGGTGATTTGATTCTGTGAAATGGGTGAGTTGGGAAACAATATGTTTCTTAAGGATTTTGGAAAATAAAGGCAACAGCGAGATTGGGCGGAAGTTGGAAGGGTCATTTGGATCAGCATTGGCTTTTTTAAGAAGAGGTGAGACCATAGCATGTTTCCATGCTTTAGGGACTTCAGCCTCTCTCAAGGAAGTGTTAAGAAGTTCTAAGATGAGCGTAAGGGAATGAGTGTGGAGTGAGCGGAGGATTTGAGGGGGGAAAGGGTTGAGGGGTGAACCTGATTTAATAGTTGTTATAATTTCTTGTAGTGAAAGTAGGGTAAGGGGGACCCAATTTACTAGGTGCTGGGGGTGAGCATCTAGAGAAGAGTGTGGTTCTTCAGATTTGGACAGGCTTACCGTGGGGTTTAAAACTGATGGAGAATTGGTTGGAATTTTGAATTCCTCATAGATTTTATCAATGTTATTCCTAAAGAATTCCGCCAGAGCGTTACACTGTGCAGTGTTCAGGGATGGAGCTTTGGGTTGGCAGGATGACTCAGAAAGTTCTTGAACTATTTTAAAAAGTGCTTTAGGCCGATTTTGAGCGTGGGACCCAAATACCTCAATAACCGCCTCACATTCTACACACCCACCCGTCAGCTCCGCTCCGCCAGCCTCTCTCTCGCCACCGTCCCACGGATTCGCAGAACCTCCGCCGGAGGAAGATCCTTCTCCTACCTGGCGGCCAAGACATGGAACTCCCTCCCCACCCACATACGACTGACCCAGGACCATCTCTCCTTCAGGAAACAACTCAAATCTTGTGTTTAGGGCACGTGGAAGCATGAAAATCACTTCAAACATGCTAATTATAGCTCTAAAACTGATGATCCACCTACAAATGTGAACTGAAGTTCATAAGTAAAACATTTGAAAACGGACCATTTTTCACCTTTCTGAAGCATGACGTAATGGTTGGGTGTTATCTCTTTTGTCGAAAATCAGCCGTTTTTGCTTGAACATTAAATGCCTCCAAATGGTATTTAATTCAGTAGCGGCTCTCCCCCCCCCCGCCCCCCGAGCACCTTGAGACCCATACGGGTGAGTAGCGCGCTTTACAAATTCCCTGATTGATTGATTGATTGTACTAGGGTTCCCTTCTCCCTCTTCTCTAGACCAGTGCTCAGCTTCTCATCTCCAATCAGCCCAGCCTATTTTCTCACTGATCTGTTCTCGTAGACATCCATTGTCTCCAACGTCACCCTAGCCAGCTTGTTGCTATTGTTGCTCAGTGCTAGGTTCCACTACATCCAGTTCCTAGCAAAATGTAATAGCTGCTGGTGCACAGCTTTGGAGTTACTTCTGATCACTGTGGCTGGGAGTGCAACCAGTGGCTTTACAAAGACCCCCGCAGCCCCTGCAGTGAGCGGGGGAGGTGCTGAGCTCCAGGGGACCCGCTCAGCACAGTACTCTTGCCTGAGAACTCCTGAGTGAATCCGGAGTGGGGCCCCTCCATGTACCTTGAAGGGGGGTCCCCTCAAGTTTCATTACGCTAGAGGGTGCAACTTGGATGGAGGCGCACACAACTGAAAATTCTGGGTGTAAAGAAGGTGTATGAAAGTCTCACCTTCATACTAAGCAGAGGGCGAGTGGGGTATGTTTCCAGAAAAGGTTGGGGGAGTGTGGTGATAAATTTGGTTTCGCCCAGGGCGCAGCTGAGAAAGGCCAGCCCAGGCTGGCTGCAGCAGCTACAAAGTCTCATGCCTGTGTTTTGTTTTTTTAACAGTAAGAATATGTTTCGCCCTGCTGGAAAAAAAAAACAATTTTGCTCCTGTACTGCCCTTCCCCCACTCCACCCAACACACCAACCCCCCCATATGTTTACTGACTGTTCAGAGCAGGAGGTACATTTATGCAGAAAAACCCTATGGAATGTAAGTTCCCAATTCAGTGGGACTAAACTTGTAATTGTGCTGTACTTGGCCAGAGGCCCAACTAGATCCGAACTACGGGGGGTGGTTCTTAGACTACCAGCCAGGGCCTGCTCAGGCACTGGTGAAGGCTGTTATGCCCCATAACCTCCTTCTTCATGAATTCCCTCACTATCACTCTCCAACAGTGCACCTCACTTGTATAGTGCTACTCATAGTTCACTTATACTCAGTTCTGTGATCTGTATGGGTACACATTCTTTGCAGCTGGCACATAAACCCTCCATGCTAGTTTAGGATGAATCAAAACTGCCCCTAGACAAAATTTTGAACTCTCACCAGTAGGGACATTAATCATCAGAGGTACTGTGACATTTTTTATTGTTGCCTGAAAAGTGCCTTATGTTCAAGAAAGCTCAGGTGCTTTTAAACCAACAATGATTTTTAAACATAGCACCCCCCACCAAAGTCAATAACCAGGTGCGGCTCAACTGGTTGCAACGCCCTAAAGCCAGTCCTGCTCCCGGCAATGGAACAGGACAAGCATTTTCCAGAAATGGAGTAAGAGCTAACCTCATAGTCATTATAGGAAGAAAAATATCTATGTAAGTGATGGGATTTGATACTTCCCGCAAATTCCAGCAAGCAAAACAAGTTAGCAGATTTTGTGTAAAAGATTTAAGGCAGAGTAGACTTCTCCCCTGAGAATTTTTTGAAACGTTTGGAATAACATTTTCTAAAAAACGCAGACCCTTATACGACATTCATGAAATATTCAAGTTCTGTCATGGTGCACTAGGGAAGCCTGGCCTTTCCTAGGAGTAGATCTTGTTTTTTTTTAAATGTCTTAGGTCAGAAATCACTTCCACTATACCAAGGTGATAATTTTTTCATGGGTGAGTCCCTTAAGCCAAGGAGTACATTCAATATGACAGTGTCAGAAATTTACCATGGATACTTCAGCCACAGTCATGGGTACCTCTAAAAATGTCCTCTGATATACAAGCATTAGCATTTTGCCCCTGATACCTCCTATAAAATGAATACAGGACATCTTCTGACAAGAGTTACCTCAAATATTAGTTCTAACATTTTGCAATGGATCCACACCATATGCTAAGAATTGAGTGCATCATATCAGGGCCTTCGGCCAGGTGTGGTGGCTTGTGTCCTGTGTCCCAGCCGCTGGGTATTACTGGGCTAGCAGCTTTCTCAGTTAGACAGTTCGATTCCCCACAACCAATGATGCTGTCTTAATAGGAGCATGTCAGGGCCTGCAGTTTGCCATAGGTACCACCTCCCATCCATAAGCTATAAGTGCCCTTGTTCATAAGGCAAGAATAACCTCCAGTATGCAAGCCCAGCAGCACACTTGCATGCATAACACACATACACTCACACACGTTTTCTCAAACACATATTCTCACTATGGGCCAGATGTAGGTCGCCAATTACCGGTCAGTAACGGCCGATTTCAGCCGTTACCGACCCGTAATTGGTTTTTGAGATGTAGGGGGCCAGAATTTTACCGAATCTGTAAATTTACCGAATCGGTAAATTTACAGATTCAGTAAAATGCAGACTCGGTATATTTACCGAATCGGTAATTCCAGATGTAGGTGGCACAGTTTGCAGTGCCACAGGCCCTTAGGAATTCTTATTTTACCACCCAATCCTATTGGGTGGTAAATTACCGAATTCAAGTGTACATGCACATCTGTGATGTACACATATGCCATGTGACACACAGACTTGCCCTTAGGGCATGTATGTGTGCCACATGGCACACAAGTCTGCAATTGGGGTGCTATAGGGTGTCAAAGTGACACCCCGTTCCCCCTGCCAGGATTCGGTATTTACCGAATCGGTAAATACCGATTCGGTATTTCCCATTGATTCCTATGGCCTTCAAGGCCCATAGGAATCAATAGGAAATACCGATTCGGTATTTACCGAATCGGTAAATATAAAATAAGAATTACCTACATCTGCCCCCTTCCTATTTACCTACTCTTAAATACCGAATCGGTATGATTCGGTATTTAAGAGTCGGTAAATAGGAATTACCTACATCTGGCCCTATATCTCTTGCACTCTTTCACACATTTGTACTCTGTCACACTCACACACAGACACACTGGCATTCACACTTCCATTAGTCAATCTGCTTTTCTTGTGTTTGAAAAGCTTGCCCTGCTGCTTTCTGCTATGTCTGCCTTGCCTTTTAGTGCAGCATAATAAAAACATATTCTCTATACGCCATCAAAAATTAAAAAAATATTGCCCTGTCAATGTTTGTTACAAGTATGATGTGAATGAAAAGTGCCCTTCCTTAAATAGCTTTGCGGGTCTTATATTTGGTTTCCTGTGTAGACCAAGCAGCTACAGTATTGGAAATGAACTAATCCACGTTCTAACATGTAATATCGCAGCATCCAACTGACCTTACGATATGCTTGACTTTTTCAGCAACAATGGATTTTATCAAGTAACACTGTGCATTTTTGGGTTTTTGAGACCCAACTTACAATGTAAAAAAATGACATTCCTCAGAATGAAGCATTCTAGTGAATGGCAAGCCAGAAATGGCTGAAAGTGTTAAACGATCCTCAATCCAGCACCAATCACCAAAGGCTCAACCCTAATCTCCCTCCTTGTGCGCTCCCAAATTCACATTCCACTCTCCCCTCTTGCACCAGCCCCGGGGTTGCATATATAATAAAGTAGTCATCTAGCACCACAGAACAAGCAGGTATTCTGTGGGTGCCTTTGTAGAACGATATATATGTATATATACATATTCATGAGAGTTGTGTGATTTTGATATGTGTATAGTAAGAGGTGTGCTCATGTAAATGCTGGTTGATGGTGAATAGTGTGAGTGAGTGCAGAATGAGAGGTGTGTAGGGTGAAAAATGTGCCAATGTGAGTGTTGGGTTAGCTCTGAGCTGCAAGAATGCAATGTGAGAGGAGGGCCCATGTGAGTGTCGGGTGAGAGGAGTGTGTGCAAAGTGAGAGGAGTGAGTGCAGGGCAGTGTGAAAAGTGTTAATGCAGGGTGAGTGGTGTGCCTGTGTGTGGGGCAGGGTGAGCGGCAAGAGTGAAGGGTAATCTGTGAGAGTTAATGGTGAGTGCATGTTGAGAAGAGTTAGTGCAGAGTGAATGGTGTGTCCCGTGAGTTCCGGCAGACTATTGACTCTGTGTGGAGGAGGAAAAAACAGAGTGCCTGTATAAATGCAGGCTGAGAGTTTTGTCCATGTGAGTGCAGGGTGAGAGGAGGAAGCGCAGGATGAGTGGTGTGACTCCAGGGTGAGACCTCTGCTTGTTTGTTTGGTGTGAGTGCAGGGTAAGTGCTGTGCCGATATAAGTGAAGAGTTAGCTGTGTGAGTGACAGGAGTGCCTATGTGAGTTCACAGTGAGCGATGTGAGTAGGGTGAGAGGAGTTACTGAAGGGTGAATAATGGGATATATTAGTTTGGATGCGGGTGAAAGTGCAGAGTGGGAGGAATGAATGCATGGTAAGTGATGTGCTTGTTTGAGTGAGATGGCGAAGTGAGCTGTGAAAGTGACAGGTGAATGAAGTGTCAAATGAGTGCAGGGTGAGTAGTGTGCTTGTGTAAGGGCACCATGAAAAGCATGAGTGCATGGTGAGTGGTGTGAGTGCAGTGTGATCACAGTGAGTGCAAGGTTAGTAGTGTCCTCGTGACAGAAGGGTAAGTGGAGGGAGAATGGTGTGAGCTCATGGCAAGGGGCATGAGTGTAGTTTGGTTACTGTGAGTGCAGGGTGTGCGGTGTGCTCGTATGAGCACGGGGTAAGAGGAGGATGAACGCAGAATAACAGCATGACTGCCGTGTGATTGGTGTGAGTGTAAGTTGAGTGTTGAAAGTGCCTAGTGAGTTGAGTGTCATGTGCATGCAGGGTGAGGAATATGCTTGTGTGACTGATGGGTAGAAGGGTGAATGCTGTGAGTGCATGGTGAGCAGTTTGAGTACAGTGTGATCGCTGTGAGTGCACGGTGAGCGTGAAAGTGAAGGGTGAGCAGTGAAAATGAGGAGTGAGTTGTCGTAGGGTTTCCGATAGAAGCTACACTGATGCCATTAAGGCATCTAATCAGGGATGGAGGGTGGGAGAAATAAATATTGTGCTGATCCTGCAACAAACTTTCAGTCTCCTCATTAGGGTTTCCATCTGATCAGATTTCTACCAACACCACCTGAATTTTTATGTCCCAACTAGTACAAAAATAAGCTAAATCACCTAAAGCCTGGTTGTTTTAGCACTTATCTGTGCATACTTCCAACAGCAAATATAAATAGAAGGCACTTTTAAATGTATTCCAGGGCTGCAATGAATGATCCATGACTAACAATTAAAGGAAAACAAAGACAGAAACATCATGTTACAAATGAATAGGTGCCATTTTATTTACAACCCTATTTAGTGTCAAGGCGAGGCCTTTGCAGACTCTTTAAACAACAAATGGGCTGTATTTTTCTTTTGGAAAGGTGGCATCCCAACTCTTGAGATGCCTTCTCACCAAATGCATTCTCCCCCTATGGCAGTAAATACAAATGTAAGGAATAGGCAGAGTGGGGGCCCAGGGCGTACTGGAACGAGTGAAAAAAGAAACAAACAAAGCCTCGTTCAACTGTTCACAAAAAGCATGTACATGGTCTTTTAAAGACCTGTGAAAAACTCAGGTGTGGCTGAGGTAAGAACCCAGACACTATCACAGCAGCTCAAACTGCAGCAGCCCATGCTGAGAGACATGAAAGGGGGGCTAAAGCCCTTTTCGCCCTGTGGGCGTTGTGCACCTGTACTGGGTGGGTTTACACATGCAGTGGTAAATGTGCGTGTTATTTTACCATGTGGTAAATCCACCCCACTGCCATGTAACTCATAATGGGTAAACCCCACTGATGCATCAGACCAACTTTAATTAAAAGGTGCTGTTCAGACAGAAGCATGTAGCACTCCAAGCTTTGGCTCAAGGATTTATTCATTCATTCGTCTCAAACTACAAGTAATTTGTTAGTCTTCAGGACTTCTCTTCAGTTGAAGATAAGTGGCCGTAGTTGGTCCCCGGACTCAATTAAAGAGAATCTATTGCAGGACTAGATCTCTTCAAATGGCAAGATTCTGGTCTTCCAAGACGCCTCCTGGCGCTGGGATTCATTTCCAAAGACTGTGGCCTGGATGACATTTTGGACAGTCCTTGGGTGTTAGTGATCTGCATCAGGGCCAAGAGTTTACTTACCGACTCATGGCACTTTATAGCCAACCCTAAATTTATGAAGGGTCGTAGCGGAGAGGCCTGTAGCCTTTTTTGTGCCATTATAGGCTAACAACCCAGTGTGCTCTTGATTAAAATGGTCTTTCCCCAGGATCAACCAGAGATCTGTTCTGTAGCTACCTATGGTACAGCAGGTGCAGTGGCCCTGGGGCAAGTGGTGTGAGGGGCCCACTGCCTGCTAATCACCAGTGTTTTTACTACTAAAATCAAGGTTAAGGGGGTCCATTTTCTCTGCTTGGATTAGGGCTCATGGAAACCTTGCTTTGTGACTGCTATCGATCCCTAGATATCCACAACTTAATTGCGTAGTGCTACTTGAAGATCCATTGGGCCGACTCCATGAGGAGTGTATGACTGCCAGGGCAACCAGGCTATCAGCCAATTGTGGCCAGCATGGCTCACCACCCTCAGCTCTCTTTAAAAGATAGGAGTTGGAAGGTACACCTTGTATCTTCGGGACACGTGCATTGTTCAAGATGACTCCAAATGATTTTGTGGTGGAGAAAGTCTGAGGACCACATGTACAAATGGTTTTAGTTGAAGCAAACGGAGAATCAGGCCGTTTGTGACCGCTAGATAGCCTTTTGACATGTACTAATCCTATTTTGCAATTTTTAACCTTTTTTCGAATCGCACAATAGGGCCTGGGAGTCGGTATTAGGAAGGGCCATGTTTAGGGTGTACTTTTTTAAGAGCGAGTCGCAGGGAGGTGTATGAATGTTTTGCGACTGGAATGCGGTTGCAAAACATTCCCATTTTAGCGGCTATTTCAACTAGGTAGGAAACTAGTCTAAAACGGTCTCCTTTGTGAATGGTTGTAAAACGTTTTATTAAGAGCAAGCTGTGGTCCCACAGAACGTTTCATTTTTCTTTTTGAAACGCATCCGATTTTCCTATAAGCAAAATGGGCTGCAATTAAAAAAACAATTGCTTAATTTAAAACCAAACAAACAACATGGTGGTCTGCTGTCCCCAGCAGGCCGCCATCCCTGTGCTTTTAGCGATTCCCATTGTGCCGCAAATTGCGATTTACCTCATAAATATTGAGGAAGGAGGTCCATTTGCGACCCACTGTGTTACGCTAAATGTGTGTGAAACATATTAGTACATCGCTGTTTGCGACTTCCTAATTGCGAATTCGCAATTAGGAAGTCGCAAACAGATTACTTTGCACATTTGACACTAAAATGTTTATAGTCGTTTAGCTGGTAAAATGGCTCAGTTAGGTAAATTCCCACCACTAACACTGGCTGAAAACTGCAGGTCACAGGTTCAAATCCAGGCAAAGGCCAGCTCAGCCTACCTCCACTTCAGTTTCAGCAAATTAATTGTTGAATTCACTAATAACAACATCTGGAACAGTGCTTAGAAGCCGCAACATTGAGGTTTGAAACGCTATAAGGAAAGTAAGTTCTGAAAGCCCACAGAAACCATATCTGACGGAAAAGCGCAGTTTGACTAATGTTGTCCAAGCTCAACTGCCATGTGCTGAACATGCACAGCCTAGGGTGAAACTGATTCTGTTTGTGAGTAGATACAACATCTGTATACTCTGTCCTAGTCACAGATCAGACATCAGACCCTTCCATATAGTCCTAGTTTATATCCCCATCAGCATAAAGACTGGATTTATGAGCACCTCAGAAAGTTGCCTTTCTCCCATAACCTAAGATTTCTACTCATCTCCTCCTCATTTTGATCTCATTTCAAATGTGGGGCATTATTTTGTGATGCCATTATAACTCGGGCAATATCTAGCAATCCCTCATTCCCACCGACAGAGGGACAATGAGGTGCGAAGTTTCATAAAAACAACTATTACTACGCCATGTAGGATTTCTTTAAACTATGAATGAGACTTTTGGAAGAAGGGCGTGTTTGTATAGCAGCAATAGCGTAAAGCATTCTAATAGACTGTAAAATAGGTCTCAGGCCTTTCTTTTTTGTCAAGTCACTGAACGACCTGACCTACAGATAAGGTGTTCCTGCACGTCATACCGCCAAGACCCCCTACTCCCTGGTAGTGTTTGAGAAGAGATAAGATAGCCCCGCCTCCTTGGGTGGAATCCGAAACTGCCCAATCACGGTGGAAGGCTGCCAGGCTCTTCGGCCCCCTTGCCCTTTAAAAGGGGCTCTGCCCGGCACAGAGCACGGACTGTCTCCAACTTCCATCTCTTGTGTATCCTGAGCCCGCCAGCCCTCACCCTCAAGATGGTTCTGTCGGCTGAAGAGAAGGCCCTGGTGGTCGGCCTCTGGGGAAAGATCTCTGGGCACTGCGATGCCCTCGGGGGAGAAGCCTTGGACAGGTGAGGACGGTCGATAGGGTCTAGCTTCTTTGACGTCACGTTATTGATGATCACATGTAACCTTTAATTTCAGAGAGCAGCCATTGTGGGGCACACGTATGCCAGCCACTGAGAGCGAGCAGGCTGGTGTGGGTGGGCAGCGTCTGACAGGGGACCCCATAAACAGCTAGCCTTGGGCTAGAAGTTTGTCAAACTCACTGGGTGTGGTGTCTAACTTCTCTATGTCAATGAGCTCACTTTAAAATTGTACGTGTGTTTAGAAATATGACCTGAATGTCAGGGTATTGGTGGTGTACTTTTAGCTGTTGGCACACATTCCTGGCACCTGTTCATTAAGGCAACTCTTGTTGGCATGGCACAATACCACATTTGATTAATTCACATTATAAACCAGCAATAGGGCTGAGGTTTTCTTTACAAAGTATGTCATATTTCTCAGGATCCTTTAAGATGGACAGTGGCCCAGCATTGCTTCATTTGGAAGGATGGGGCCTGCTGCTGGGGCCTGGGGCTGGTGGTTCAAGCAACAGAGAAATAATGCTTTCGCTTATCAGTAACATGCAGGGTTAGAGCCACTTGGGAGCTGTAAGAATTTACAACATATTTGGGTGGGTTTGGTTTAGACCAGTGGTTCTCAAACTTTTTAGAACTGCGACCCAATTTTTAGAACCCCAATTTTTAGAACGCGGCCCACCTGGCTTCATTGGAGATGAGGCGGGCTATTTATTAATGGAACCAGAGCATACTGCAGTAGCGCACGGCAGGTGGCGTAGCAAGGTGGAGGGGCGGTCCGCCCCGGGTGACACACGTTTTGGGGGCTGCAGCCTCCACCCTCCACCCCGCTCTTACCTCCGGCAAACGCAGAGACCGCGACATGCGGCAAAGGTCTAGCTATGCCGCTGGCGCACAGTCATTTACACACAGCACATTCTCCATTGAAATAGGCACAGACATACAGTTTTACTGATACAACTATATGGCACACAAATGATAATGTGTGGAAAGCGGGTTTCAGTGAATATTTATCATTTGTGCATCACTAAGGAAAGTGTCTTGATTTTTTTTATCCTATTAAAATGCTTGCTTCCATTACTCTTCAGAATTACAAAAAATATGTCCTTAATTTTTGCTTTCCTGACTGCTGAATGGGTACTGTTCATTTATAGATTTTTTGACATTTTGTTGTGTTTTACAAAAATGGCACTCTACAGCCTTCCCTTTCTCCGACTGCAAAGTGAGAGGAGTTTCTAAACCCCAATCCCCATCTTAAGAAAATAAGTAGCAATTTGGCAGAAGACTTGGCTGATATTTGGCCTCTTGGCTAGAGCCTCTGAGGATGTGGAAAGAGGGGACAGACTATTGGTGGTAACATGTTACAATGTAAATCATTGGTCAAAAGTTAGAGCTTCTGGATTGGTGGTAAAACACTAAAATTATGAGGTGTTAACAATTTAGAGCCTTTATGGGGGTAGAAATAGATCAGGGCGGGAAAAGGTTAGAATCAGCAGGAGTGGAAAAGGTTGGAACCTGTGGTGTCGTTAGAGTCTGTGGGAGCTGGTGTAATAATAGCGCTCCCTGGAGGTTGGAAGTGGTTGCAGCCTGCATGCTACAGACTGTAGAGGAGATGTCATGAGTTCTACAATATCAGGACACGGGCCACCAGTACTGTTTGGCGCCAGGAGGCTCAACCGTGGAAAACAGGGAGACAGGCTTAATGGTTCATTTATTAATGAATTAGCAGCAGGAACCGCAGAGCTTACCTCTCAAAAATGACTATTCCCCAAAACATTTGCTCAAGTTTTGCTACCTGGGTTATCAAAAAAAAGATTGTCAATCCTCTGATATTGATCTATTGCTGTAAAAAAAGATATTTGTGTCCAATTTTAGATTTTAAACGAGGCGCTTTATATCGGTATTTCTTCTTTTTAGAGTGGGGAGATAGTTGAGGGGTAAAATGCTTCCCTAGTTGCAAAGTACGTGTTGTTTAGTGCATTTTTTATATAGATGACATTTTTTTTGCAGGCTGTTTGCCAGCTTCGGTCAGACTAAGACCTACTTCAGCCACTTCGACCTCTCCCCGGGCTCTGCTGACGTGAAGCGACATGGAGGCAAGGTCCTGGGCGCCATCGGTGAGGCAGCCAAGCACCTGGACAGTCTGGACCAGGCCCTATCCAAACTGAGTGACCTGCACGCCTACAACCTCCGCGTGGACCCCGGAAACTTCCAGGTGAGCCTAAATCATCGTAATCTAAAAAAGTAAATACATAAAAAAAAAAATACCTATAGGGCTCATCTGTTAGATTTGTTAGATAGCATTTGGGGCAAAACCATGGACTTCTTTTGTACAGTGATAACTGCACACTTGTCTTAATGCATTTCTGAAATTGGCAGACGTGAAGGAGCCAACCAAAATCGGATTGCTAAATTCAAGTGCACCCCAACAAATGTGACATCCCTGATTCGCAAATTGGCTAGTATCCTATTTACATCCAATTAAACAAGAAGGCGGAATAACTTACAAGCTGTGCATGTTACTTCCCGCTGCTGAATTTGTTTTGTAGAATGGAACAACAATCATTAGATCAGGGCTTGATAGGCAGGGCATGTATTCCACGTTTTTCGTGTGTTGTTTGTGGTGTTCAACTCTTTCTTCTCTCTCTTTCAGCTGCTGTCCCACTGCATTCAGGCTACACTGGCCGCCCACTTCCCTGCTGACTTCACCCCTCAGTGCCAGGCTGCCTGGGACAAGTTCCTGGCCGCAGTGTCTGGTGTCTTGACCTCCAAGTACAGATAAGCCTTGATCTCCCCTCAGGAAGACTGTCTATAGCAAAAACAAGATGGCCTCCAGGATGGTACACATAGAAACTTGCTGAAAGCTCAGGGAGTCTACAGTCAGTCGTCGTTTTGTGCTACCTGCTCCATCAGATATGGCCAATTGTTTATTTTGTAACATCTTAATAAAAAATGTGAAACTTCCTTCTGGGTCATTTGTATACAATTTTTCTTTGATTTGTATGTGGGAGGAGGTTGACTTTGTGGGGCAGCTTAGCATACCTCAGGCACCCACCTCACTGATGTGTGGCCTGAAGCACAAAAAAGCCTGCCTCACCAAGTGGTTGTGTTGCTTCCTCCACAGTTCAATAAAGTTACAGTGCCTTTAAATGGATTGGTCACACCTATACTTGGGCGAGACAGCGCACGTCAAAAGCCATGCTACACATTAAAGTGTGTGGAAAAGACTGCTTTGATGAAACAGGCGCCCAAAATATGTACAACACATTTGGCATATCACCATACAGACTTAACATTAAGGCCTCAGTAAACATAATTCAGAACCCAACTACCTAACACCTGGTACCCCTAAATAACTGCCCTTCAAATGTAATAAATGAGAACGCACCTCATTTCCTTTTCATACCCTGCGTGACATACCAAGGCCTTCCGTTTCTGTGCAAATGAACTCTGAACTCTAACGACAACATGTCTCTTGCCCCACCTGAGCGTACCCAACCTACGAAAAGTCCTAAAACAGACTGTAAAGCTGTCCCTGCTGTACCTGCTCATCAGTGACAACTTTACATTCTATGAAACAATTTTTCACACCTGAGCCATCAAAACTAAAACCCGCTCCTAACACATTTAACTAACAAATCCTGCTCTAACCCCTTCTGCAGGGGAGGACGGGTGGGGAACAAAACCTACCCCCCACTCTATGTAGCTGGCATGCCAAATGTACCCACAAAGAGGACCCTAATGCCCTGAACTTAAACTATTAACATAAATAGGCATCATTACCCCTACCCAGTGCCATCTCCCTGAAGTCCCAGGACTGCACCACCTGCCCAAAAAGACCTCCAAAGGCCAACTCGTCTTCAACTGCAACCATCACAACTCCAGCCCTACAGCTGATAACTGCATCCCATCATTAAAAAAAATGAAATTCTTCAAATCTAATATCAGGGTGGATAAATCTGTCTATTCCTTACTCTACAAAAAAATCCTAATTTCTCTATTTGCCTTCCCACTAGAATTACCTACAGAGGCCAGCGTCCTTGCAAGGATTCACTTTAGTCCACATGAGGGCCGTACACGCCCATAGATTCTCTGAGGTTTCTTTTTATATTTTTCAGAACAAAACAAACCTTTCAACTGCACTGAGTAATGTTCCTCCAAGTAGGCAATGAAAATGTTGGGGCAACCCCAAGTGTTGAATCACTGTGCCTGAGTTGCCGATACCACTCCCCGACACGTGTCTCCGCTCCACCACCATTTCACTTGAATTTTTGTGCCATCAGCCCTCATTGTTTTCCAAAGCACCTCAGCTCCACCTGCCCTGCTGCCCATTTGATAAAAGAATGACCAGATTCCCAGACTGCTATCTCCATCTCACTAACACCATTATCCTCTTAACAGAGCTCCCTCCTGCTTCTGCTTATGTAGCAACACACCTATCTTGAATGAACCTGTGCCACAATCATTAGCTTGTGTGTTTAATAACGACAGAACTTTACGTAACACCATAAGCACTCGAAAACTACAAAGCTTGGAACCATCCTCATCTCTAAAAACCTATTCTGTCCCCATAAACTCTCAATGAACATTGCACCAATGTACTGGGTATAAACATACCACCTTAACAACACCAACCTACCCTTCCTCCTTTGGTCAGTCTTTGATTTTCATAGACATACTTTAACACCCTCTCCTTTTTTACCACCTCGTCCCAGCACAAACCACCCACTTCTATGTTCCCAAAAGATAAAACACCTAAAGGCCCCAAAAAACAACCGCACCATCACAAATGTAGAAAAAACCCGACTTCCTTGATATTCCTACACATGTAAAGCAGAGCAGCCAACATAACAATGCTATTGTTATCGGCCTCCTACATCTCCCTCCCCCACCCCTCAACAACCTTTTTATCAATTTCCCCCGCGTATGTCTCATAACCTCACAGTAGCTTGCCATAAATGCAATCCCTTCCAACCTACCAGGTACAGTGGCAGCGACAAACCTTTTCCAATCATTGACATAATGAAATGAACCATGTCATCAGTCTCTGAAGTTCATCTCTGTGCTCTTGGTGCCAATAATTCCACACAAAACTATAAATATGTCTTTTTGTTGAGAGCACCAAAGAACCTTCAATTAAGTCAATCATTCTCCACCTCCCATTTTCCAAAACTCCTCTGGCATTGGGTTCCTGTCCCGGTGCAGGCCCACAGAATCTCTTCCACTGTGAACGAGACAACGCATCCACACTGTCATTATCAAGGCCCCGGGCATACTTTGCTCTGCTAAAATTATAGTTTTATGCATACAGCCCAGCACAAATGATCTCAATAGCTGCAAAATAGCCATTTCCTGTGTGGACTACCTCTTGACAAAATTTGCCACTGATGTTGTCCATATTAAACAATACTTTCTTATTCTAGACATACTTTCCATAGGGCACCAGTGCCACAATCATAAGAACAAGCTTTAAAAACATGGCTCTTTACTAAACCCTAACTGTGTTTAGTTTGTTCCTTGCTCCTTAGCGCCAAGACAACTCTGGGTAATTGTTTGAGCTGGGTAAATCTCAAATAAAATCAAGAAAAACATGAACAACTCCAAAAAATGCAATGTTGCAACCTTCCCTTTTCCATGCTTTTGACCACTGTTCGTCACACCACTTCCATTGCCAGCGCATGCCGAAGTCTACTCCTGATGCATCTGAAATAAAGCCTCAATGGACCATGCCACCTCGTTGTCTAGGCCCCACAGGCAGGGTCAGCTTTAGGGCAGTGCGACTGGTGCGGCCACACTGGGCTTTGCCTTGGGGAGGGGGTGCTGATGTAAGGGGTGGGCACTGTGCTTAACAACAACTTACGACTTAAAAACACATTCAGCAGAGTTCCTTGTGCGTCCAGTTTTCAGGCAGCAATAAAAATGTAAAGATAGCGTTTGTTAATAATGTTCCTGCTAGAGAGAAAGATCAGATATTTGTCATGGGGCAGTTTTGACTTCGCCAGAAAGTAGTTCAGAGGGTTAATATGCCTTCTGCAAAGAACACTTACTGTGCAGATCACAGATCTGTATTTATGTGGATAGCTGAGTGGATTACTGCTTTTGTCACAGAGATCCTTTTGTTATTGCAGTTCATAAGATACAACCCTAATATAGAACAGTGACTCTTAAAAACTGTCATCAAAGAGCAGTATGCAAACTGCATAAAATAGGTTAGGAAGTTCTGTTTTTCCCCCAGTCTTTCATTAATTTTTCCTAATGTTGCTGAAAAGGTTTTTTTTGGGGTAGATATACATTCTTATTAGTAAAGTCAGCCTTTGCCAATCCTTTAAAACAAATGAAATGTATGTGAGAGAGGGGTGATGGAGAGATGAGGGGCACTTTTGAGGTGGTCTAGGGCAGTGCCAAAAATGATTGTTGCACTGGATGCCACCAGTGCTAAAAGCGGCCCTGCCCACAGGGATATCCCATTAAACTTAACTAAGAAGACTTCACACACATTAAATCCTACCCTCACCCCTGCCGACAGTCATAGCCTGTAAATAGTAATCCCAAAACGTGAATATTACACAAATTTGACTCACTCTTTGAAATCATTCCGTCCAACAATTGAAACAAACCCCTCCTCCTGTATTCTGGCACCCTTGCTTCCATCTTTAGACAATCAGTTTCAAATGATAGGGAAAGATGAACCATACTTTCTCAACTGTTTTCTCTTGGGGCCAAAGGAACCCCCAGATGCAACATTAACTTCTGAACACCCTACAGTAACTGCGGTAACTAAAAATGTCTATCGACTCGACAAAAAAAGAAATCATCCAAGTAGTGCATAACTAATGAAACTCCTGACATATGAACAACCAAATAGATCTACATTTTTCAAGTAATACATAAAATCTAGAGAATACAGGGCAGCTCATTGGTAAATCATTGTCTACAAACGGCTGACAACCAAGCTACATTCACTATACCTCAAACTCATCCTGCTACACTTTCAAGAGGCTAAATACTGACAATGTTGCTTTTTGCCATATACGCTCCCACTACTGCCTTCTTAACTAATTTGATGGCATCTCCTATCGATGAATACTTAAGAGAACTCATATATTCGGGCAGAGGTATGTGTTCTACTAATCAAACTCACCTTTTTCTTTCCTCTTCACCATGCCTATTGGGGAAATAACTAACCTGTCTAGTGGTCATGAATCAAAAAGACCCGTCAACCGAGCTTCCCTTCCTTAATAAAATTACTCAGCACCACTTCCAGATGCGCTTTTGCTGAGCATAAATTCTCTTCCCACTACCTCCCCCTCAGACCCTCATAACCAAGCCCAAATTCAAACTGAAAGCCCAGTGGTGGCTGGCATGACTTGCGTATGGCGGGGTAGGCGAGGTAGGGGTGAGGGGTGAATGGGGGCAAGGTTGAACAAGGTAAAACAAAACCCAAAAATTATTATACACTTACCTTGCTGCCGGGACCCAGGTCTGCTCCTTGCTCCTGCTCTCCTTATGGGACAGGAAGAACAGCCATGCTCCCTGACCAATCACAATGCTGCAATGCAGCGTTGTGATTGGTAAGCACCCGGCTCATCTGACCAATCACAATGCTGCAATGCAGCGTTGTGATTGGCTTTGAGGGTCCTGGTTCGACGCTCAACCAGGGAATGGGGCCTAGCCTTATTCTCCACGCAGGCTGGAACTCAGCCAGCATGGGGAACAGGGAAAGTGCCCATGACTGGTTTGGGCGGCCAGGCACGGCTGATCAAACAGTCATTGAGCCCTTAGGAGTGGGCAAACCACTCCTCTCCTGTCCTGCTCCGTGAGCAGAGCAGCCGCGACCACCCGCCCGCCCACAAAAGAAACATAACATTATAATAACTAAAAGTTATTAGCATTTTATAGTTCCTTTCCATTACGCTGCTCAAAAGCAGTGGGCGATGTTCCTCCGCCATAGTGGAGCAGCCGCCACTGTGAAAGCCAGGTAACAGCACTGCTGCCTCACCTTTTTTGTCGCCCACTTTTAATTGTCATGAGAGAAATTTTCAAATTGACCTTGTCTATCACTGTGTCTGTTGTTACCCTCCACCTACTTGTCCTCCTTGTCACCCTCCAATATAGTTCCTACAATGTGTGTGTGGATGTGTCCCTCAACATATAGAGCATGCATGTTTAAATCTGCAATCGCCTCTATTGCAGAACCACTTGTGGTATGCTCAGCAGGCACCTGACTGTCCTGTCTATCTCCTACTTGTTCCAGTGGTGCTGTATTTATTTTCAGAGTGGTAGTGGGAGTGATTGAAGTCATAGGGATTGTGAAAAATACAAGCATCACACAAAGTGTAGCAAATGAGCCACACCCAATCAGTAGGAGAGTGGTAAGGGTCTGATATGTAGCTGGTGGTGCATTTTAGAACGAGCTGTCACAAATACATTACTAAAGCATGGTGTAGTAGTGCACTCTCATTTACAGACAGCACATTTTCCTTGGAAATGACCACTACATTTTCCCACACATGATCCACCTACAAATGTGAACTGACGTTCAAAAATAAAACATTCGAAAACGGACCATTTTTCACCTTCTGAAGCATGACGTAATGGGCGGGTGTTATCTCTTTTGTCGAAAATCAGCCGTTTTTGCTCGAACATTGAATGCCTCCAAATGGTAATTAATTCAGTAGCGGCTCTCCCCCCCCCCCCCCCTCACCCGTAAGGGTCTCAAGGTGCTGGGGGGCCCCAGCACCTTGAGACCCTTACGGGTGAGCAGCGCGCTTTACAAATTCCCTGATTGATTGATTGATTGTACTAGGGTTCCCTTCTCCCTCTTCTCTAGACCTGTGCTCAGCTTCTCATCTCCAATCAGCCCAGCCTATTTTCTCACTGATCTGTTCTCGTAGAACATCCATTGTCTCCAACGTCACCCTAGCCATCTTGTTGCTATTGTTGCTCAGTGCTAGGTTCCACTACAGCATTTCAGCCAGAATGACACACTGATCTATGATCACACATACTCTTTCACCCAGTTCCTAGCAAAATGTAATAGCTGCTGGTGCACAGCTTTGGAGTTACTTCTGATCACTGTGGCTGGGAGTGCAACCAGTGGCTTTACAAAGCCCCCCGCAGCCCCCGCAGTGAGCGGGGGGGGGGTGCTGAGCTCCAGGGGACCCGCTCAGCACAGTACTCTTGCCTGAGAACTCCTGAGTGAGTCCGGAGGGGGGCCCCTCCATTTACCTTGAAGGGGGGTCCCCTCAAGTTTCATTACGCTAGAGGGTGCAACTTGGATGGAGGCGCACAGAACTGAAAATTCTGGGTGTAAAGAAGGTGTATGAAAGTCTCACCTTCATACTAAGCAGAGGGTCAGTGGGGTATGTTTCCAGAAAAAGTTGGGGGAGTGTGGTGATAAATTTGGCTTCGCCCAGGGCGCAGCTGAGAAAGGCCAGCCCAGGCTGGCTGCAGCAGCTACAAAGTCTCATGCCTGTGTTTTGTTTTTTTAACAGTGAGAATATGTTTCGCCCTTCTGGAAAAAAAAACAATTTTGCTCCTGTACTGCCCTTCCCCCACTCCACCCAACACACCAACCCCCCCATATGTTTACTGACTGTTCAGAGCAGGAGGTACATTTATGCAGAAAAAACCTATGGAATGTAAGTTCCCAATTCAGTGGGAATAAACTTGTAATTGTGCTGTACTTGGCCAGAGGACCAACTAGATCCAAACTACGGGCGGGGTTCTAAGACTTCCAGCCAGGCGCTGGTGGCAGCTGTTATGCCCAATAACCTCCTTCATGAATCCCCTCAATATCACTCTCCAACAGTGCACCTCACTTTTATAGGGCTACTCATTTTTTTTTTTTTTGTGAGACGTTTATTAGTGTTCAAAGGTACAATACATATAGCAAAGCCTACAACCCTGCGGGCCGGCTGCAAAAAAAGCGGTAGAACGTAAGGGTGAAGGGCTGCAGGGGAGGGTACGCTGCTGGGCCCCACTTGTCTCTGGCATTCTAGACTTCAGGTATTGTGCTTCACATCACATTCGTTCAGCAAATAAACAGTCCCATAAGTGACGTCTTATTTTACAATTTTACTATAATTAAACCATGAATACAGCAAACGAAAACAGAACAGTTCGTATCGGCGTGTCCCATTGTTCCTTTCACGGCTGCGCCGCGTCATGCCTGTCCTGCTTGCATGGTGCCAAAAAGAAGACCCCCCCAGGCAGTACAGTGTACATTGATGATGGTGCAGTGTATTGGGGGGTCAGTAGTGTGCATGCGCAAATAATCGCGGACTTGATGGGGGACAGCTCCTGTGGGCCGTGGCGCCACGCCGGTCGTCGGCCTGGCTAGCGGCGTGTGTAGCAGACAAGTGGAGCAGCCCAGCTGTCGTTGTGGCAAATGTCGCCCGCGCCTGGACTTGCCGTCGGGGGCGCGGCTAGTGGCGTCCTTCCACCGTGACGCGGAAGGGTGTTGTGGCTACAGCTGGGAATCGGGAGTCCGACACTGTAAACATGTGAACATGCAAGGGGACAGGGTAGGGGGGGGGTGGAGTGCACTTGCGGGAGCGGCTTCAATGTCTTGGAGCTGGGGGCAATTTACGAGGTGGTGTTCGCTTGAGAGTCCTCGTGTGGGTGGCCGACTGTGTCTGTGGCTTTCTCGCTTGCGGGTCGGCGCCCATGTCTGGGGGGGGTTGGGGGTTGGACGCGATGCGTGGCGCCGCCTATTGAGCCGTCGCCCCTGTGGCGCCCGCTCAGCACCGTTTTCTCTACGTGAGCCCTCTGACCGCGCCCTCCCCCTGCAGGGCCCCCAGGATGTCATCCCAGAGCTGTACGATCGGGAACTGCCTCAAACCAGCAATCTCCTCCCGGTGTAGTGCCGTGCCCTCTGCTCTGGCCCAGTTAGTGAAGGACGCAAACCAGTGTGCTGGAGTAGGTGGTTCCCGTCTCTTCCAGTGCCTAGTGAGCAGCCGCTCTTATAGGGCTACTCATAGTTCACTCATACTCAGTTCTGTGATCTGTATGGGTACACATTCTTTGCAGCTGGCACATAAACCCTCCATGCTAGTTTAGGATGAATCAAAACTGCCCCTAGACAAAATTTTGAACTCTCACCAGTAGGGACATTAATCATCAGAGGTACTGTGACATTTTTTATTGTTGCCTGAAAAGTGCCTTATGTTCAAGTAAGCTCAGGTGCTTTTAAACCAACAATGATTTTTAAACATAGCACCCCCACCAAAGTCAATAACCAGGTGCGGCTCAACTGGTTGCACCGCCCTAAAGCTAGTCCTGCTCCCGGCAATGGAACAGGACAAGCATTTTCCAGAAATGGAGTAAGAGCTAACCTCATAGTCATTATAGGAAGAAAAATATCTATGTAAGTGATGGGATTTGATACTTCCCGCAAATTCCAGCAAGCAAAACAAGTTAGCAGATTTTGTGTAAAAGATTTAAGGCAGAGTAGACTTCTCCCCTGAGAATTTTTTGAAACTTTTGGGATAACATTTTCTAAAAAGCCCAGACCCTTATACAACATTCATGAAATATTCAAGTTCTGTCATGGTGCACTAGGGAAGCCTGGCCTTTCCTAGGAGTAGATCTTGTTTTTTTTTTAAATGTCTTGGGTCAGAAATCACTTCCACTATACCAAGGTGATCATTTTTTCATGGGTGAGTCCCTTAAGCCAAGGAGTACATTCAATATGACAGTGTCAGAAATTTACCATGGATACTTCAGCCACAGTCATGGGTACCTCTATAAATGTCCATTGATATACAAGCATTAGCATTTTGCCACTGATACCTCCTATAAAATGAATACAGGACATCTTCTGACAAGAGTTACCTCAAATATTAGTTCTAACATTTTGCTATGGATCCACACCATATGCTAAGAATTGAGTGCATCATATCAGGATCTTCGGCCAGGTGTGGTAGCTTGTGCCCTGTGTCACAGCCGCTGGGTATTACTGGGCTAGCAGCTTTCTCAGTTAAACAGTTCGATTCCCCACAACCAATGATGGTGTCTTAATAGGAGCATGTCAGGGCCTGCAGTTTGCCATAGGTAACATCTCCCATCCATAAACTATAAGTGCCTTTGTTCATAAGGCAAGAATAACCTCCAGTATGCAAGCCTAGCAGCACACTTGCATGCATAACACACATACACTCACACACATTTTCTCAAACACATATTCTCACTATATCTCTTGCACTCTTTCACACATTTGTACTCTGTCACACTCACACACAGACACACTGGCATTCACACTTCCATTAGTCAATCTGCTTTTCTTGTGTTTGAAAAGCTTGCCCTGCTGCTTCTGCTATGTCTGCCTTGCCTTTTAGCGCAGCATAATAAAACATATTTTCTATATGCCATCAAAAATTAAAAAATTATTGCCCTGTCAATGTTTGTTGCAAGTATGATGTGAATGAAAAGTGCCCTTCCTTAAATAGCTGTACGGGTCTTATATTTGGTTTCCTGTGTAGATCAAGCAGCTACAGTATTGGAAATAAACTAATCCACGTTCTAACATGTAATATCGCAGCATCCACTGACCTTACGATATGCTTGACTTTTTCGGCAACAATGGATTTTATCAAGTAACACTTTGCATTTTTGGGTTTTTGAGACCCAACTTACAATGTAAAAAAATGACATTCCTCAGAATGAAGCATTGTAGTGAATGGCAAGCCAGAAATGGCTGAAAGTGTTAAACGATCCTCAATCCAGCACCAATCACCAAAGGCTCAGCCCTAATCTCCCTCCTTGTGCGCTCCCACATTCACATTCCACTCTCCCCTCTTGCACCAGCCCAGGGGTTGCATATGTAATAAAGTGGGAATCTAGCACTACAGAACGAGCAGGTATTCTGTGGGTGCCTTTGTAGAACGATATACATGTATATATACATATTCATGAGAGTTGTGTGATTTTGATATGTGCATAGTAAGAGGTGTGCTCATGTAAATGCTGGTTGATGGTGAATAGTGTGAGTGAGTGCAGCATGAGAGGTGTGTAGGGTGAAAAATGTGCCAATGTGAGTGTTGGGTGAGCTGCAAGAATGCAATGTGAGAGGAGGGCCCATGTGAGAGGAGTGAGAGGAGTGTGTGCAAAGTGAGAGGAGTGAGTGCAGGGCAGTGTGAGCAGTGTAGATGCAGGGTGAGTGGTGTGCCTGTGTGTGGGGCAGGGTGAGCGGCAAGAGTGAAGGGTAATGTGTGAGAGTGAATGGTGAGTGCATGGTGAGAAGAGTTAGCAGACTGAATGGTGTGTTCCGTGAGTTCCGGCAGACTATTGACTCTGTGTGGAGGAGGAATAAACAGAGTGCCTGTACAAATGCAGGCTGAGAGTTTTGTCCATGTGAGTGCAGGGTGAGAGGAGGAAGCGCAGGATGAGTGGGGTGACTCCAGGGTGAGACCTCTGCTTGTTTGTGTGGTGTGAGTGCAGGGTAAGTGCTGTGCCCATATAAGTGAAGAGTTAGCTGTGTGAGTGACAGGAGTGCCTATGTGAGTTCACAGTGAGCGATGTGAGTAGGGTGAGCAGAGTTACTGAAGGGTGACTGATGTGATATATTAGTTTGAATGCGGGTGAAAGTGCAGAGTGGGAGGAATGAATGCATGGTAAGTGATGTGCTTGTTTGCGTGAGATGGCAGAGTGAGCTGTGAAAGTGAGAGGTGAATGAAGTGTCAAATGAGTGCAGGGTGAGTAGTGTGCTTGTGTAAGGCCACCATGAAAAGCATGAGTGCATGGTGATTGGTGTGAGTGCAGTGTGATCACAGTGAGTGCAAGGTTAGTAGTGTCCTCGTGACAGCAGGGTAAGTGGAGGGAGAATGGTGTGAGCTCATGGCAAGGGGCATCATGAGTGTAGTTTGGTCACTGTGAGTGCAGGGTGAGTGGTGTGCTCGTGTGAGCACGGGGTAAGAGGAGGATGAACGCAGGGTAACAGCATGACTGCAGTGTGATTGCTGTGAGTGTAAGTTGCGTGGTGAAAGTGCCTAGTGAGTGGAGTGTCATGTGCATGCAGGGTGAGGAATATGCTTGTGTGAGTGCAGGGTAGAAGGGTGAATGGTGTGAGTGCATGGTGAGCAGTTGAGTACAGTGTGATCGCTGTGACTGCACGGTGAGCGTGAAAGTGAAGGGTGAGCAGTGAAAATGAGGAGTGAGTTGTCGTAGGGTTTTAGATAGAACCTACACTAATGCCATTAAGGCATCTAATCAGGGATGGAGGGTGGCAGAAATAAATAATGTGCTGATCCTGCAACAAACTTTCAGTCTCCTCATTGGGGTTTCCATCTGATCAGATTTGTACCAGCACCACTGGAATTTTTATGTCCCAACTAGTACAAAAATAGGCAAAATCACCTAAAGCCTGGTTGTTTTAGCACTTATCTGTGCATACTTCAAACAGCAAATATAAATAGAAGGCACTTTTAAATGTATTCCAGGGCTGCAATGAATGATCCACGACTAACAATTAAAGGAAAACAAAGACAGAAACATCACGAGGCCTTTGCAGACTCTTTAAACAACAAATGGGCGGTTTTTTTCTTTTGGAAAGGTGGCATCGAAACTCTTGAGATGCCTTCTCACCAAATGCATTCTCCCCCTATGGCAGTAAATACAAATGTAAGGAATAGGCAGAGTGGGGGCCCAGGGCGTACTGGAACGAGTGAAAAAAGAAACAAACAAAGCCTCGTTCAACTGTTCACAAAAAGCATGTACATGGTCTTTTAAAGACCTGTGAAAAACTCAGGTGTGGCTGAGGTAAGAACCCAGACACTATCACAGCAGCTCAAACTGCAGCAGCCCATGCTGAGAGACAGGAAAGGGGGGCTAAAGCCAATTTAGCCCTGTGGGCGTTGTGCACCTGTACTGGGTGGGTTTACACATGCAGTGGTAAATGTGCGTGTTATTTTACCATGTGGTAAATCCACCCCACTGCCATGTAACTCATAATGGGTAAACCCCACTGATGCATCAGACCAACTTTAATTAAAAGGTGCTGTTCAGACAGAAGCATGTAGCACTCCAAGCTTTGGCTCAAGGATTTATTCATTCATTCGTCTCAAACTACAAGTAATTTGTTAGTCTTCAGGACTTCTCTTCAGTTGAAGATAAGTGGCCGTAGTTGGTCCCCGGACTCAATTAAAGAGAATCTATTGCAGGACTAGATCTCTTCAAATGGCAAGATTCTGGTCTTCCAAGAATCCTCCTGGTGCTGGGATTCATTTCCAAAGACTGTGGCCTGGATGACATTTTGGACAGTCCTTGGGTGTTAGTGATCTGCATCAGGGCCAAGAGTTGACTTACCGACTCATGGCACTTTATAGCCAACCCTAAATTTATGAAGGGTCGTAGCGGAGAGGCCTGTAGCCTTTTTTGTGCCGTTATAGGCTAACAACCCATTGTTCTCTTGATTAAAATGTTTTTTCCCCAGGATCAACCAGAGATCTGTTCTGTAGCTACCAATGGTACAGCAGGTGCAGTGGCACTGGGGCAAGTGGTGTGAGGGGCCCACTGCCTGCTAATCATCAGTGTTTTTACTACTAAAATCAAGGTTAAGAGGGTCCATTTTCTCTGCTCGGATTGAAGCCCATGGAAACCTTGCTTTGTGACTGCTATCGATCCCTAGATATCCACAACTTAATTGCATAGTGCTACTTGAAGATCCATTGGGCCGACTCCATGAGGAGTGAATGACTGCCAGGGCAACCAGGCTACCAGCCAATTGTGGCCAGCATGGCTCACCACCCTCAGCTCTCTTTAAAAGATAGGAGTTGGAAGGTACACCTTGTATCTTCGGAACACGTGCATTGTTCAAGGTGACTCCAAATGATTTTGTGGTGGAGAAAGTCTGAGGGCCACATGTACAAATGGTTTTAGTTGAAGCAAACGGAGAATCAGGCCGTTTGTGACCGCTAGATAGCCTTTTGACATGTACTAATCCTATTTTGCAATTTTTAACCTTTTTTCGAATCGCACAATAGGGACTGGGAGTCGGTATTAGGAAGGGCAATGTTTAGGGTGTACTTTTTTAAGAGCGAGTCGCAGGGAGATGTATGAATGTTTTGCGACTGGAATGCGGTTGCAAAACATTCCCATTTTAGCGGCTATTTCAACTAGGTAGGAAACTAGTCTAAAACGGTCTCCTTTGTGAATGGTTGTAAAACGTTTTATTAAGAGCAAGCTGTGGTCCCACAGAACGTTTCATTTTTCTTTTTGAAACGCATCCGATTTTCCTATAAGCAAAATGGGCTGCAATTAAAAAAACAATTGCCTAATTTAAAACCAAACAAACAACATGGTTATCTGATGTCCCCAGCAGGCCGCCATCCCTGTGCTTTTAGCGATTCCCATTGTGCCGCAAATTGCGATTTACCTCATAAATATTGAGGAAGGAGGTCCATTTGCGACCCACTGTGTTACGCTAAATGTGTGTGAAACATATTAGTACATCGCTGTTTGCGACTTCCTAATTGCGAATTCGCAATTAGGAAGTCGCAAACAGATTACTTTACACATTTGACACTAAAATGTTTATAGTCGTTTAGCTGGTAAAATGGCTCAATTAGGTAAATTCCCACCACTAACACTGGCTGAAAACTGCAGGTCACAGGTTCAAATCCAGGCAAAGGCCAACTCAGCCTACCTCCACTTCTGTTTCAGCAAATTGAGAATTGTTGAATTCACTAATAACAACATCTGGAACAGTGCTTAGAAGCAGCAACATTGAGGTTTGAAACGCTATAAGGAAAGTAAGTTCTGAAAGCCCACAGAAAACATATTTGACTGAAAAGCGCAGTTTGACTAATGTTGGCCAAGCTCAACTGCCATGTGCTGAACATGCACAGCCTAGGGTGAAACTGATTCTGTTTGTGAGTAGATATAACATCTGAATACTCTGTCCTAGTCACAGATCAGACATCAGACCCTTCCATATAGTCCTAGTTTATATCCTCATCAGCATAAAGACTGGATTTATGAGCACCTCAGAAACCATAACCTAAGATTTCTACTCATCTCCTCCTCATTTTGATCTCATTTCAAATTTGGGGCATTTTGTGATGCCATTATAACTCGGGCAATATCTAACAATCCCTCATTCCCACCGACAGAGGGACAATGAGGTGCAAAGTTTCATAAAAACAACTATTACTACGCCATGTATGATTTCTTTAAACTATGAATGAGGCTTTTGGAAGAAGGGCTTGTTTGTATAGCAGCAATAGCGTAAAGCATTCTAATAGACTGTAAAATAGGTCTCAGTTATTCCAGGCCTTTCTTTTTTGTCAAGTCACTGAACGACCTGAACTACAGATAAGGTGTTCCTGCACGTCACACTGCCAAGACCCCCTACTCCCTGGTAGTGTTTGAGAAGAGATAAGATAGCCCCGCCTCCTTGGGTGGAACCCAAAACTGCCCAATCACGGTGGAAGGCTGCCAGGCTCCTCGGCCCCCTTGCCCTTTAAAAGGGGCTCTGCCCGGCACAGAGCACGGACTGTCTCCAACTTCCATCTCTTGTTGATCCTGAGCCCGCCAGCCCTCACCCTCAAGATGGTTCTGTCTGCTGAAGAGAAGGCCCTGGTGGTCGGCCTCTGGGGAAAGATCTCTGGGCACTGCGATGCCCTCGGAGGAGAAGCCTTGGACAGGTGAGGACGGTCGATAGGGCCTAGCTTCTTTGACGTCACGTTATTGTCGTTCACATGTAACCTTTTATTTCAGAGAGCAGCCATTGTGGGGCACACGTATGCCAGCCACTGAGAGCGAGCAGGCTGGTGTGGGTGGGCAGAGTCTGACAGGGGACCCCAGAAACAGCTCGCCTTGGGCTAGAAGTTTGTCAAACTCACTGGGTGTGGTGTCTAACTTCTCTATGTCAATGAGCTCACTTTAAAATTGTACGTGTGTTTAAAAATATAACCTGAATGTCAGGGTATTGGTGGTGGTGGTGGTGGCTACACTGTTGGCACACATTCCTGGCACATGTTGATTAGGGCAACTCTTGTTGGCATGGCACAATGGCACATTTGATTAATTCACATTATCAACCAGCAATAGGGCTGAGGTTTTCTTTACAAAGGATGTCATATTTCTCTGGATCCTTTAAGATGGACAGTGGCCCAGCATTGCTTCATTTGGAAGGATGGGACCTGCTGCTGGGGCCTGGGGCTGGTGGTTCAAGCAACAGAGAAATAATGCTTTCGCTTATTAGTAACATGCAGGGTTAGAGACGCTTGGGAGCTGTAAGAATTTACAACATATTTGGGTGGGTTTGGTTTAGACCAGTGCTTCTCAAACTTTTTAGAACTGCGACCCAATTTTTAGAACCCCAATTTTTAGCACGCGGCCCACCTGGCTTCATTGGAGATGAGGCGGGCTATTTATTAATGGAACCGGAGCATACTGCAGTAGCGCACAGCAGTGGCGTAGCAAGGTGGAGGGGCGGTCCGACCCGGGTGACACACGTTTTGGGGGCTGCAGCCTCCACCCCGCTCTTACCTACGGCAAACGCAGAGACAGCCACAGGCGGCCAAAGGTCTAGCTATGCCGCTGGCGCCCAGTCATTTACACATAGCACATTCTCCATTGAAATAGCCACAAACTTTGCGCAGACATACAGTTTTACTGATACAACTATATGGCACACAAATGATATTGTGTGGAAATCGGTTTTCAGTGAATATTTATCATTTGTGCATCACTAAGAAAAGTGTCTTGATTTTTTTTATCCTATTAAAATGCTTGCTTCCATCACTCCTAAGAATTAAAAAAGAAATGTGCTTAAGTTTTGCTTTTCTGACTGCTGAATGGGTACAGTTCATTTATAGATTTACATTTTGTTGTGTTTTACAAAAATGGCACTCTACAGCCTTCCCTTTCTCCGACTGCAAAGTGAGAGGAGTTTCTAAACCCCAATCCCCATGTTAAGAAAATAAGTAGCAATTTGGCAGAAGACTTGGCTGATATTTGGCCTCTGTATTTGAAGGCACTAACTCTGAGAAGATAAATACAGAATTTAAATGTATCTTTACTTAGTGCTTGGACTTTCATGACTCACCAAAAATTTGCTTTCGGCCAACCAGGGGGTTAAGACCCACAGTTTAGGAAGCTCTGAGTTAGACTATTATTGGTGGTGGAAAGAGGTTAGAGCCAGCAGCGGCCTGTGGAGGTAAGAGAGGTGGGGCGGTGGGGTTGTGGGGCTGTGAGGATGGGGTGTGTGACAGACGACGAGGGGAAATTAATTATTTATTTAATTTTACCTGGTGGTCGCCTCTTACCTGCACGGGCGGCTCCAGGCTAGAGCCTCTGAGGATGTGGAAAGAGGGAACAGACTATTTGTGGTAACATGTTACAATGTAAATCATTGGTCAAAAGTTAGAGCTTCTGGATTGGTGGTAAAACACTAGAAATTATAAAGTGTTAGCAATTTAGAGGCTTTATGGGGGTAGAAATAGATCAGGGCCTTTGATTGAGGCGGGAAAAGGTTAGAATCAGCAGGAGTGGAAAAGGTTAGAACCTGTGGTGTCGTAAGAGTCTGTGGGAGCTGGTGTAATAGTAGCGCCCCCTGGAGGTTGGAAGTGGTTGCAGCCTGCATGCTACAGACTGTAGAGGAGATGTCATGAGTTCTACAATATCAGGACACGGGCCACCAGTACTGTTTGGCGCCAGGAGGCTCAACCGTGGAAAACAGGGAAACAGGCTTAATAGTTCATTTATTAATGAATTAGCAGCAGGAACCGCAGAGCGTACCTCTCAAAAATGACTATTCCCCAAAACATTTGCTTAATTTTTGCTACCTGTGTTATAAAAAAAAAGATTGTCAATCCTCTGATATTGATCTATTGCTGTAAAAATAGATATTTGTGTCCAATTTTAGATTTTAAACGAGGCGCTTTATATCGGTATTTCTTCTTTTTAGAGTGGGGAGATAGATGAGGGTTGAAATGCTTCCCCAGTTGCAAAGTACGTGTTGTTTAGTGCGTTTTTTATATAGATGACATTTTTTTTGCAGGCTGTTTGCCAGCTTCGGTCAGACTAAGACCTACTTCAGCCACTTCGACCTCAGCCCGGGCTCTGCTGACGTGAAGCGACACGGAGGCAAGGTCCTGAGCGCCATCGGTGAGGCAGCCAAGCACCTGGACAGTCTGGAACAGGCCTTGTCCAAACTGAGCGACCTGCACGCCTACAACCTCCGCGTGGACCCCGGAAACTTCCAGGTGAGCCTAAATCATCGTAATCCAAAAAAGTGAATACATAAAAAAAAATACCAATAGGGCTCATCTGTTAGATTTGTTAGATAGCATTTGGGGCAAAACGATGGACTTCTTTTGTACAGTGATAACTGCACACTTGTCTTTATGCATTTCTGAAATTGACAGACGTGAAGGAGCCAACCAAAATCGGATTGCTAATTTCAAGTGCACCCAAAAAAATGTGACATCCTGGATCCGCAAATTGGCTGGTATCCAATTTACATCCAATTAATCAAGAAGGCGGAATAACTTACAAGCTGTGCATGTTACTTCCCGCTGCTGAATTTGTTTTGTAGAATGGAACAACAATCATTAGATCAGGGCTTGATAGGCAGGGCATGTATTCCACGTTTTTCGTGTGTTGTTTGTGGTGTTCAACTCTTTCTTCTCTCTCTTTCAGCTGCTGTCCCACTGCATTCAGGCTACACTGGCCGCCCACTTCCCTGCTGACTTCACCCCTCAGTGCCAGGCTGCCTGGGACAAGTTCCTGGCCGCAGTGTCTGGTGTCTTGACCTCCAAGTACAGATAAGCCTTGATCTCCCCTCAGGAAGACTGTCTATAGCAAAAACAAGATGGCCTCCAGGATGGTACACATAGAAACTTGCTGAAAGCTCAGGGAGTCTACAGTCAGTCGTCGTTTTGTGCTACCTGCTCCATCAGATATGGCCAATTGTTTATTTTGTAACATCTTAATAAAAAATGTGAAACTTCCTTCTGGGTCATTTGTATACAATTTTTCTTTGATTTGTATGTGGGAGGAGGTTGACTTTGTGGGGCAGCTTAGCATACCTCAGGCACCCACCTCACTGATGTGTGGCCTGAAGCACAAAAAAGCCTGCCTCACCAAGTGGTTGTGTTGCTTCCTCCACAGTTCAATAAAGTTACAGTGCCTTTAAATGGATTGGTCACACCTATACTTGGGCGAGACAGCGCACGTCAAAAGCCATGCTACACATTAAAGTGTGTGGAAAAGACTGCTTTGATGAAAAAGGCGCCCAAAATATGTACAACACATTTGGCATATCACCATACAGACTTAACATTAAGGCCTCAGTAAACATAATTCAGAACCCAACTACCTAACACCTGGTACCCCTAAATAACTGCCCTTCAAATGTAATAAATGAGAACGCACCTCATTTCCTTTTCATACCCTGCGTGACATACCAAGGCCTTCCGTTTCTGTGCAAATGAACTCTGAACTCTAACGACAACATGTCTCTTGCCCCACCTGAGCGTACCCAACCTACGAAAAGTCCTAAAACAGACTGTAAAGCTGTCCCTGCTGTACCTGCTCATCAGTGACAACTTTACATTCTATGAAACAATTTTGCACACCTGAGCCATCAAAACTAAAACCCGCTCCTAACACATTTAACTAACAAATCCTGCTCTAACCCCTTCTGCAGGGGAGGACGGGTGGGGAACAAAACCTACCCCCCACTCTATGTAGCTGGCATGCCAAATGTACCCACAAAGAGGACCCTAATGCCCTGAACTTAAACTATTAACATAAATAGGCATCATTACCCCTACCCAGTGCCATCTCCCTGAAGTCCCAGGACTGCACCACCTGCCCAAAAAGACCTCCAAAGGCCAACTCGTCTTCAACTGCAACCATCACAACTCCAGCCCTACAGCTGATAACTGCATCCCATCATTAAAAAAAATGAAATTCTTCAAATCTAATATCAGGTTGGATAAATCTGTCTATTCCTTACTCTACAAAAAAATCCTAATTTCTCTATTTGCCTTCCCACTAGAATTACCTACAGAGGCCAGCGTCCTTGCAAGGATTCACTTTAGTCCACATGAGGGCCGTACACGCCCATAGATTCTCTGAGGTTTCTTTTTATATTTTTCAGAACAAAACAAACCTTTCAACTGCACTGAGTAATGTTCCTCCAAGTAGGCAATGAAAATGTTGGGGCAACCCCAAGTGTTGAATCACTGTGCCTGAGTTGCCGATACCTCTCCCCGACACGTGTCTCCGCTCCACCACCATTTCACTTGAATTTTTGTGCCATCAGCCCTCATTGTTTTCCAAAGCACCTCAGCTCCACCTGCCCTGCTGCCCATTTGATAAAAGAATGACCAGATTCCCAGACTGCTATCTCCATCTCACTAACACCATTATCCTCTTAACAGAGCTCCCTCCTGCTTCTGCTTATGTAGCAACACACCTATCTTGAATGAACCTGTACCACAATCATTAGCTTGTGTGTTTAATAACGACAGAACTTTACGTAACACCATAAGCACTCGAAAACTACAAAGCTTGGAACCATCCTCATCTCTAAAAACCTATTCTGTCCCCATGAACTCTCAATGAACATTGCACCAATGTACTGGGTATAAACATACCACCTTAACAACACCAACCTACCCTTCCTCCTTTGGTCAGTCTTTGATTTTCATAGACATACTTTAACACCCTCTCCTTTTTTACCACCTCGTCCCAGCACAAACCACCCACTTCTATGTTCCCAAAAGATCAAACACCTAAAGGCCCCAAAAAACAACCGCACCATCACAAATGTAGAAAAAACCCGACTTCCTTGATATTCCTACACATGTAAAGCAGAGCAGCCAACATAACAATGCTATTGTTATCGGCCTCCTACATCTCCCTCCCCCACCCCTCAACAACCTTTTTATCAATTTCCCCCGCGTATGTCTCATAACCTCACAGTAGCTTGCCATAAATGCAATCCCTTCCAACCTACCAGGTACAGTGGCAGCGACAAACCTTTTCCAATCATTGACATAATGAAATGAACCATGTCATCAGTCTCTGAAGTTCATCTCTGTGCTCTTGGTGCCAATAATTCCACACAAAACTATAAATATGTCTTTTTGTTGAGAGCACCAAAGAACCTTCAATTAAGTCAATCATTCTCCACCTCCCATTTTCCAAAACTCCTCTGGCATTGGGGTCCTGTCCCGGTGCAGGCCCACAGAATCTCTTCCACTGTGAACGAGACAACGCATCCACACTGTCATTATCAAGGCCCCGGGCATACTTTGCTCTGTTAAAATTATAGTTTGATGCATACATCCCAGCATAAATGATCTCAATAGCTGCAAAATCGGAATTTCCTGTGTGGACTACCTCTTGACAAAATGTGCCACTGATGTTGTCCATATTAAACAATACTTTCTTATTCTGGACATACTTCCCATAGGGCACCAGTGCCACAATCATAAGAACAAGCTTTAAAAACATGGCTCTTCACTAAACCCTAACTGTGTTTAGTTTGTACCTTGTTCCTTAGTGCCAAGACACCTCTGGGTAATTGTTTGAGCTGCATAAAACTCAAATAAAATCAAGAAAAACTCCCAAAAATGCAATGTTGCAACCTTCCCTTTTCCATGCTTTTGACCACTGTTCATCACACCACTTCCATTGCCAGTCCAGGCCGAAGTCTACTCCTAATGCATCTGAAATAAAGCCTCAATGGACCATGCCACCTCGTTGTCTAGCCCCCACAGGCAGGGCCAGCTTTAGGGCAGTGCGACTGGTGCGGCCACACTGGGCTTTGCCTTTGGGAGGGGGCGCTAATATCAGGGGTGGGCACTGTGCTTAAAAACAACTTACGACTTAAAAACACATTCAGTAGAGTTCCTTGTGCGTCCAGTTTTCAGGCAGCAATAAAAATGTAAAGATAGCGTTTGTGATTAATGTTCCTGCTAGAGAGAAAGATCAGATTTTTGTCATGGGGCAGTTTTGACTTCGCCATAAAGTAGTTCAGAGGGTTAACATGCCTACTGCAAAGAACATGTACCATGCAGATCACAGATCTCTATTTATGTGGATAGCTGAGTGGATTACTGCTTTTGTCACAGAGATCCTTTTGTTATTGCAGTTCATAAGATACAACCCTAATATAGAACAGTGACTGTTACAAACTGTCATCAAAGAGCAGCCTGCAAACTGCATAAAATAGGTTAGGAAGTTCTGTTTTTTCCTCCAGTCTTTCATTAACTCTTCCTAATGTTGCTGAAAAGGTTTTTTTAGGGTAGATATACATTCTTATTAGTAAAGTCAGCCTCTGCCAATCCTTTAAAACTAATGAAATGTATGTGAGAGAGGGGTGATGGAGAGATGAGGGGCACCTTTGAGGTGGTCTGGGGCAGTGCTAAAAAGGATTGTTGCACTGGATGCCACCAGTGCTAAAGGCGGCCCTGCCCACCGGGATATCCCATTAAACTTAACTAAGAAGACTTCACACACATTAAATCCTACCCTCACCCCTGCCGAGAGTCACAGCCTGTAAATAGTAATCCTAAAACGTGAATATTACACAAATTTGGCTCACTCTTTAAAAGCATTTCGTCGAACAATGGAAACAAACCCCTCCTCCTGTATTCTGGCGCCCTTGCTTCCATCTTTAGACAATCAGTTTCAAATGATAGGGAGCCATGAACCATACTTTCTGAACTGTTTTCTCTTGGGGCCAAAGGAACCACCAGATGCAACATTAACTTCTGAACACCCTACAGTAACTGCGGTAACTAAAAAATGTCTATCGACTCCACAAAAAAGAAATCATCCAAGTAGTGCATAACTGATGAAACTCCTGACATATGAACAACCAAATAGATCCACATTTTTCAAGTAATACATAAAATCTAGAGAATACAGGACAGCTCATTGGTAAATCATTGTCTACAAACGGCTGACAACCAAGCTATATCCACTATACCTCAAACTCATCCTGCTACACTTTCAAGAGGCTAAATGCTGACAATGTTGCTTTTAGCCATATACGCTCCCACTACTGCCTTCTTAACTAATTTGGTGGCATCGCCTATTGATGAATACTTAAGAGAACTCATATATTCGGGCCAAGGTATGTGTTCTGCTAATCAAAACTCACCTTTTTCTTTCCTCTTCACCATGCCTATTGGGGAAATAACTAACCTGTCTAGTGGTCATGAATCAAAAAGACCCGTCAACCTACCTTCTCTTCCTTCCTTAATAAAATTACTCAGCACCACTTCCAGATGCGCTTTTGCTGAGCATAAATTCTCTACCCACTACCTCCCCCTCAGACCCTCATAACCAAGCCCAAATTCAAACTGAAAGCCCAGTGGTGGCTGGCATGACTTGCGGATGGCGGGGTGGGCGAAGTGGGGTTGAGTGGGGAATAGGGGCAAGGTGAACAAGGTAAAACAAAAACCTCAAAATTATTATACACTTACCTTGCTGCCGGGACCCGTTGTCTGCTCCTTGCTCCTGCTCTCCTCATGGGACAGGATGAAGAGCCAGGCTCCCCTGACCAATCACAATGCTGCAATGCAGCGTTGTGATTGGTAAGCACCCAGGCTCATCTGACCAATCACAACGCTGCAATGCAGCATTGTGATTGGTTTGAGCGCCCTGGTTCGACGCTCAACCAGGGAATGAGGCCTAGCTTTATTCTCTACGAAGGCTGGAATTCAGCCTGGATGGAAAACAGGGAAAGTGCGCATGACTGGTTTGGGTGGCCAGATACGGCTGATCAAACAGTCATTGCGCCCTTAGGAGTGGGCAAACCACTCCTCTCCTGCCCTGCTCCGTGAGCAGAGCAGCCGCACCACTTCCAGATGCCCTTTTGCTGAGCATAAATTCTCTTCCCACTACCTCCCCCTCAGACCCTCATAACCAAGCCCAAATTTAAACTGAAAGCCCAGTGGTGGCCAGCATGACTTGCGTATGGCGGGGTAGGCGAGGTGGGGGTGAGGGGTGAATGGGGGCAAGGTTGAACAAGGTAAAACAAAAACCCAAAAATTATTATACACTTACCTTGCTGCCGGGACCCACGTCTGCTCATTGCTCCTGCTCTCCTTATGGGACAGGAATAACAGCCATGCTCCCCTGACCAATCACAATGCTGCAATGCAGCGTTGTGATTGGTTTTGAGCGTCCTGGTTCGACGCTCAACCAGGGAATGGGGCCTAGCCTTATTCTCCACGCAGGCTGGAACTCAGCCAGCATGGGGAACAGGGAAAGAGCGCATGACTGGTTTGGGCGGCCAGGCACGGCTGATCAAACAGTCATTGAGCCCTTCGGAGTGGGCAAACCACTCCTCTCCTGCCCTGCTCCGTGAGCAGAGCAACCGCGACCACCCGCCCGCCCGCAAAGGAAACATAACATTATAATAACTAAAAGTATTAGCATTTTATATTTCCTTTCCATTACGCTGCTCAAAAGTAGTGGGGCGATGCTCCCCCGCCATAGCAGAGGAGCCGCCACTGTGAAAGCCAGGTTACAGCACTGCTGCCTCACCTTTTTTGTCGCCCACTTAATTGTCATCAGAGAAATTTTCAAATTGACCTTGTCTATCACTGTGTCTGTTGTTGCCCTCCACCTACTTGTCCTCCTTGTCCCCCTCCAATCTTGTTCCTACAATGTGTGTGTGGATGTTTCCCTCAACATATAGAGCATGCATGTTAAAATCTGCCATCGCCTCTATTACAGAACCTCTTGTGGTATGCCCAGCAGGCACCTGACTGTCCTGTCTATCTCCTACTTGTTCCAGTGGTGCTGTATTCATTTTCAGAGTGGGAGTGATTGAAGTCATAGGGATTGTGAAAAATACAAGCATCACACAAAGTGTAGCAAATGAGCCGCGCCCAATCAGTAGGAGAATGGTAAAGCTTTTTGGTGGTGCATTTTGGAACCAGCTGTCACAAATGCATTACTAAAGCATGGTGTGGTAGTACACTCTCATTTATAGACAGCACATTTTCCTTGGAAATGACCACTACATTTTCACACACATGTAGTTTTACTGATAAAACTATATTGCACACAAATGATGTGTGGCAATCATGTTTCAGTGAATATTTATAATTTGTGCATCACCAAGTGTCTTGATTTGTTTTGATCCTATTAAAATCTTTCTTTTCATCGCATTTCAGAATTACAAAAAAAAGTGCTTAATTTTTGCTTTCCTAACTGATGATATATTTTGAAATATTTGTTTATAATTCATTCAGAGGTATTTACATTTTGTCATATGTTAGAAACAAAATGGCATCCTTCAACCGTTAATTTCACACTTGCACGATTACTACATAGTGCAGTTTACAAAATTCTCTCACTGCAATCAGAGAAAGAAAAGTAAAAACCAATCTCCATGTTAAAGGAACAAGCACCAATTTGTCAGAAAACATAGTCAGACATTTGACTTCTCTAACAAGTTAAAAACAACATTTTAAAGCATATTTATTGCTTATTCACCTTCTGAACTCCAGCATGGTTATTTTGAGGATGCTATAGCACCCCTACACCTCTACGTCACGTGCCTAGGACCTGTTCCTCCCGTCCCTTCTTGGTTGGCTGGCCCTAAAAGGGCTGGCATACTACTGCCAAGCCAATGACCATATATGTTGTAGGCGCTGGCCTAGTATGCGCCATCCATTGTACCCATAAGTCCATGTCAAGTTCTCCTAATTTGCAATCCATATTTTCAGCCAATCTAGCCCTAAACTTCTTATCCTCACAAATCCAGGCACATCCCTCAAACGTTACCCGGGGTTTTCTTATCACATCAGTATATTAAGTAGCACCACACAATATATGGGGTACTTTTTGTAGTACACACTAGCAAAGATAAGGAACGTTACTGTCCAGTTTTATATGGTCATCAGCACTCTTGGCAAATCTTCTTTAGGTCTTATTTCCCTATGTAGTAACTTGAAAACCTCAATATACATGCGTTTTCATATTATTTTCTGCTGTTGACGCCATCAGATGTGCTCTAGGCAGCTTTGTAACCCACATGCAAGCCAATTTCTTAAACTTTATATACGGCAATTTCTTATTCTTTATCTCCTTACTCTATTTTTTATCTTTCTCCATTCCCTCAGTTCACTCTGTGCTCTCTGTTATACCACTTACTGATATCTCTGGACCCATGTCATCATCTTTCTGCACAATTTATTCCTCTGTCTGTACTTGTGCTTTGATCAGGCACATATTTCCTTTTCTACATACGTACTTCCTTAATGTTGCTGCTGCAATCAACACTCACACCTATGGATCTAGAAACAGTGTCAGTTTTCTTAATATCTGTTCCATTATTCTTACTTGGTCTTATGATTGGAGTCTGCTCTGAAGTCTGTCATCCTGAGAAAGGCCTTCATCCCACTACAGAAACTGCTCACCTTGTTGCAGGTGGATCCTTATTTACATGCAACACACCAACATCTGCCACTGGCTTATTGCCTTGGGATGACACCAGCCCCTCAAATCCTCTGAGCACCAACACTATTCTTCCTCACTCTTGTCAGGTCACCCAGTCTTTGTCCCTGCAATTTCTCCTTCCTCTACCTCCTCATCTTCATTTTCATAATGAAGTAGTCTCCTCAACCTCCTCACACACCACTCCCCTGTACTGTTGGCACCAGGCAATTCCCCATCTCCTAGGTCACCATCGCCCAAATCCAACGAAATACTTGCTGATGTCCTTGTCAGGAGGAATGCATCTTCCATGCACTTCACTGGACCAGTCATGTGCCATCTTTGAGTCAGCGACACCAGACTGCACCCTGTCTCCTCTCCCGGGTCCAGGAACCACACAGGACTCTTCCGGATCGCACTCCATACTGCTCCTCTGTTTCTACTAGTTGCTAGTGGAGTGGTGTGGCTCACTTGTTAGAGGCGGCAGACCCGGAAGCAGAGAACAGTCCGGGACCAGGGTTCAATTCCCGACGCGGCAGGGTCGTGGACCAGGGTCAACGGACTTGATAATTCTCGCCTCGGTGCCTACTCTAACCAGGGATCACACTCGGCAACTCTGGGCATTAAGCTTGTCTCATCTCTACAACGGCCCCCCACAGACGCCGGGGATGCCTGGTTTCACCTTGGAGATACCCAGAAGGGACCATCTCACAGGGAAAGCCAGGACGGGTTCCCCAGCGGCCTTCAGCGCCAGGACACCCCGAGATGGGGTAACAGTGCGCTTTACAAGTATCTACATTACATTACATTACTCTTCAATTGCCAAGGTTAAGTATCTCTCTGGCTACCTGCCCTCCTGCATACTAAAATCTTGTGCTCCTCTTTGCTCCCATCCCCACTATCCACCCAAATCAATCTAACTTTCCCCTTCTTTGGACCCCATTTTAGCTTGCATACACGCTGTTTCCAGGCTCTTTCCCAAGTTTTGTAAACCACAAGAGATTTACATAGTAACAGGATAGAGTTTACTCCTGTGGCTGTTTTGGTTTTCATAATTTCTCTACATTGTCACATTACATATACCGATATGTTTTCAGTAATGTTGTGGAGAATGCTACTAATAAGGCACACAAACTGCACAGGAGTAATACACTGAAACAGGCCCCCTAATAAGAAATACTCACATGATACCAACACAATCAGACACGTAAAGAATTACAGCATTGAGTGTAACAAACTATATAGGACACTTAAAAAACATGGTAGTGCGTAGCTATCACTCTATCCACTTTCTTCCATGATAAAATCAGAAACATCTATACTGATTTCGCTGCCCAACCACCTCTTCGCTCTCTCTTCCATTTCCATAGGTCGCCCAATCCCAATGCAATTTTCTCATGAGCAGGTTAGTGTGCCAGAGGAGGAAACCTAGATGCATTCGACAAGCTCAGTATCCCTCAGTGACCCCTGTGCCCAACATATAGTCTCTGCTAACCAGTGTGTTCAGCCCCTCTGTCTGGCATGTTTATATGTCCTTTACTGATGCTGACATTTGCCAAATTGGAAAAATGCTAAGGTTTTCTTCTTACTGAAAAAAACGTCTGCTGATGCCTCTATTAGTTCTAACTGTGGCCCATATCACTCCCTATCCAGTTAAAATCCTGGAAAACTGTTTTAATACCCAGTTGATGTCCTATCTAGAATGCAACACCCTTTTAGATCCTTCTTACTCTGATTTGCATTTTCAATTTATTAATCACGATGTAGTTAATAGAAAGCTTAACATGATAAAGGAAAACAATTTAATAAATACAATAACAGATGTTAAACATGAGGATCAATCCAGAGCTGGTATGTCACAGATGAGAATGGAGAATGGGGCGGGTAATATCAGTATACAATCAGTAAAAGGAACAATGCCATGCTAAAACATGAGGTCTCTTCAGTAATTGACTAATTGAGCCAAACATTCACAAGGTAAAGTGCTAGTGCATGGACTCTTTAACGATTGTCCTTAATGCTACCTACAAAAGCGAATAAACAGCAGATCAAAACGAAGAATGGAGCGCATACTATCCATATAAAATGCTGAAAAGTACAGTTGCATACTATACGCTAGAGGACTCTTCAGCAAATCTCCTTAGTTAAGGCAGATGTGCAGAAGGTAAAGTGGCAGAGTGTGGAAAGTGCACACGAAAAGGGGAAATCCTTTAGAAAATAGTTCCTCAGTTTGTTTGTGGGACTAATTGAAACAGCTGGTCCCACAGTGACAACATATTTTACCAGTCAAGCTATTACTTGGGGGCTCAGACCTTGCAGGCAGAACAGCAAGGCTTGACAGCATGTTCTTACTCCGTTAGCAAAAGGTTGCGTAAAAGCTTTCTTCATTTAGGTTGCAGAATAAGGCATATGCGCAATATATGCATTATTTCGGCCCCTGGCACAGCCTGCACAATGGCAAATCGGTTCTGGGGCCCATGGTGGTATTGCATCTGTTGTCGCGTTAAGGTCTTGGGTGTCATAAACTATTTTATTGTTTAATTTCCTCCCATCCCTGATTAATCTCAGCTACCATATCAAATCTCAGAGGTGCTCCGATTGATCTTGTTCTGTGCTGAAAGGGACTGGAATACTTAGAGGATGAGCAATTATCATATGAGGACCTGAAATAAGATAACTGTTAACATACAACATTATGTGTAGCTCTCAAGTCATCCCACCTCTAGTTTAGTTAACCACCAAATCATATTTAACTTAGCCACAAACAAATAATGAGACAGAATCAACAGAGTAATTGATCTTAATTGTGAGTTCTATTTAGATTCCAAATAGGTAGCATATAACCTAAATCCAAATTAGAAAATGTTAAATAAACATTTGCAAACTCTGAATGATTCATATTTGGAGAAACTATCTTCCTCAGCCGAGGGAGATTTTATCCTAAGGAAAGTGAATTAGCAGGGAAATCAGGTTGCGTCTTTGGGAAAGGTCCGTAAAATTCCAAATAACAAGTTCCAGTTGATGGACAGAATCATCTGCCTCTATCCGCACTGCAGCGTCAATGCCACAGCTGCTCTTACACTAACTCTTTCAACTGAAAAGGTTCCACTACACTAGCATACCAGCCAGCAGCAAACACAGTATTTTGTCACAGTTCGTGTTGTTTCTGGAAGTCCCAATTGTCAGTCTCTGTACCGCAAGATGGGTAATGGGGTGATACCTCGTAGTTCAAAATGTAGACAATTATACTCTATTAATTCCAGGTTTACACCCCTTGACATCACCAAATTTGTCGGACCACACTGTCCCATGGGTCGGTCATGATCGGGTGAGATGATGTAGTAAGCAAAAGTATACAGATCCAGAAGAATTAAGTCATCCATTACTCGCAATTTCCATATAGCTATAGTTTAGCCATGCGATCATTTATTACATTTAGAAAGTAGGCAATTTCATGCTCTCATCCCTTGTTTGTCCATCTCAAGCATTTAATCTAGGAAGAGTAACACTTTTATTTCAAGTCTAGTCAAGTAAACTACAAATGTCAAAGAAGGAGATTGATAGTTAGAACACAAGTGATGACTTTCCGAAAGGTTCCCATAGGCTTCAGACTATTCAGTTCATATGTTCATACTAGGAAAGGGAGCAAAGTTGAGGCATTCATCAAATAGAGATCATACACGATGAATTTGTGCTAAAATATGAATCTCGCATTATATGAAATTGTGCATTTATTCTCAAATTAAGCGTATTCATATCACTTCAATATGAATTACAATTATTTCATGTAAATATAAGGTACCTGTAGGAAAGTAGGATCTGCTTCTATAGTTACCGCCACTTTTTGTCTGGTGCTAAGCTGTATTTGACTAGTTTGACTCGGATCCTGCTAATCAGGACCCTAGTCTTTCTGCTTTCTCCCTAAACTGTTGTGTTCTGTACTTAGGTACATCCCAGATTGGATACTGAGGTACCCTTATCAGTCCCTAGGATATGGTACTAAGGTACCCAAAGCACAGGTACCCCAGAGGTCTCCCATGGGCTGAAGCATTTATTATGCCACCCATGAGAGACCATTCAAAATGGGACTACAGGCCTGCCATTGCAGCCTGTGTAAGTTGGTTCTTACACCACTTAGTAGAGATATAGGTTTACTATATCTAGGGTCAATGCACTTAAAACCTATAGGTCACCCCTATAGGCGGCCTTTGCAATCAAGTAGGCAGGGTGCTTGGTTCTTTGTGAGAAGGTGCCCTAGCATGAGCAGTATACCCCTGCAGCCTATGGAGTCCATTCACACGGGTTGTCAGTGAAGCAGCCATATACTATATAGAGGGGTACCATGTAATTGCGCGATGACCATCTCGGAAAAGGCTGCAACGAATCCTATAATGTTTGGTATCAAATATTTTGGTATGATTACAAGCACTGGAAGAGCCCTCCGTTAAGCTCTCAGTGTTGCCGGTGCCAGCCTTCTTTACTCGGAGAGCACAAAATGGTTGCTGCTGATCAGAGCCACATTTCTGCCCTCCAGCTGCTGAGCCAAGCTCAAGCAGGGGAAGGCAGTACAATAGGCATCCAGTCACAAGGAGGTGTGACCACCTCCCAGACATGATTTAGTGTATTGGGATGGGGTGGGTGCACTTGCCAGCTGTAGGCTCCCACTCTGGTGCAAAACTGGACAAAGGACATGGGAGTAACCTCCCCCCTGTCCAGACCATCCCCCGAAAGGGCCCCCTGAACCTTTTCAACCCTTTCCTTAGGGTACTTAAAGGCTTACCTGGGTGTAGGTCCCTAGATTCGTCGTGGGATAAGATTCAGTTCAGACACCACTGCATTTCAACCGTTTGGGCACTCTGGACTTCATTGGACTTTGTTTGGGCCTGACTTTGTCTGCTGCATTGTCTGTGCCTGTGCATCATACAGGAACCTCCCAAGCCTATGAAGCATCAAAGACACCTGAAGAAATCCCCCTTGGAGTGAAGGAGTCAGTCCCCTGCATTCCCAGGCACTGCAACTAAGTCGACTGGTCAGCTGATCTGGAGCTCCTCCGGACTCTGAAAGGCTCTGCAACACAGGTGGTGGTTTTACACAGCTCCCAAGGCCTGTTCTACCCTCTCACCAAGTTTGAAGCCACTATTCCTCGTGGGGGTTCAAATAGCCAAACTAATGTGTACCACATCAACTTGCAGTTTCAAAGGCTTGTTGACTTCTTTCAAAGAAGAGCTTCAGGCTCCAAGTAGTCCCAACCTCGAGCATCTCCTGTGACCAGAATCTTCAGCCACAACACATCATGTGCATCATGGACTGCATCTTTTGGTGAGCTGCTTGAGGGGCTCTTGCGACTCCTGTGCCTCTGGCCTTTGGGTCCATTTGAGGGTCACTTTGGGCTCCCCTGTTTTCTTTGGGCCAGCCCTGACTCCCCTGCCTTTGGTAAGCCCCCTGAGCCGTGTTGGTCCTGAGGTTGCTCCTTCTTTGATTCCTGCATGGCTTGCCTTTGCCAAGGCTTGTTGGTGCTCCCGCGGGGTAACCACCCCTCAGCACTCGACATCCTTTGTGGGACAGCTCATGCATGGCTTCTGGTCTTCCTCAGCATCGTCTGGTCCTCACAGCTGCAGAGTCAAGGTCACTGTCATCCATCCTGCAACACCCCACATCGGAGGGTATTTGTCTTTCAAGTCTCCTGGTCACTCCTGAATGACATAGATTCTGTCTCCTCTGCTTGCAGGTGCCTCTTATCAAGAATCCATCTTTGGATTCCACCAGACACTTTCTCCTCTTCCAGCAGCTGCACTTTCCTGAAGTCCTCCATTTGAAAGGACGGCGGTTTCTGACACCACTTCACACGTATGCACCCGGCTTCCCTGGTGTAGGTAACGTGGGTGCTAGGGTATCCACGGGTGGGGTGGCTCTCCAACCTTCTGTCTTTCACGGGGTTTCTTCAGGGCCCACTGGAAAGGGGCCTTAATATTCAAAAATGTAACTGTGACTTATACGTAGAGTTGTACGGAGCACGCGGTCTTGTACTCACACTGCACACGCTCTCTGTGGGGTCCCTATCTACACATCTTGTGTGGTTTCTTGGGTCCCCAGCACTTCTACATCCTCTTCACACTGTCTTGACTCCAGTTGTGGTTCTTATTCCACTTTCTTGGTGTACGGTTTGCTCTCCCTGCTGTGTATTTCGTGCTATTTACTGTGTTTCTTGGCTAAAGTATTGTGTGTACTGTGCATATCTCCAGGTAGGAGATATTTCTATGTGTTAGAGAGTGTTATATAATAAATCCATATTTTTATAACCACTTTTTGTGGCTATTTTCACTTAATCTATACTATAAGCTTGCATTCTGGTAAAACAAGCTGCTTTACACTCATTCTGGACTAAGCCTGAAGGCTGCTCTCCACAGCTACCACTTAGAGAGCTTTCTAAGGTTGTCGAAGACCTCTTAAATCACGATAAGGGTTGTCTGGACTGGTGCAAGGTGCCCACTTACATTAGTGGACGTCATATATCAGGCCAGCTTCTCACAGTAGTCATAAAAATGTTAATATTCGCTATTACTTCACATACATTTTGTAAGTCTCCTTTGCACTTTAAATGTTAATACATCATACAAGGTTTAAAGATTATATCAAAGATAAACTTTACGAAATCCAATCATAACATAACCTTGTGTAGCACGTACTTGTCAATGTCAGTGCTAATGTTACACATTCTTTTATTGCTATCGTTTTTTCTAACACATGATGCTAATTTTATTCACACATAGAAATTTTCTGTTATCGTTTATTTATCACGTTATCTAAGCATAAGAACCCATTGCACTAAAATGTCATATTTCACATCTACGGAGTTGACCTGTTGACTCATTGAGAGGGAGGAGTTGAGTATGATGGCGAGGTTCTTGCCGTGGTCTGTGAGGGTTGGGGGGCTGCAGAGGGCGGTGGCCCACCAGCTGTTGTTCCACGCCGAAGGGGTGGTTCTGAGGACGAGGACTTCTGTCTTCTCTGAGTTTAGTTTTGAGCAGCTGTTGTTCATCCAGGCTGCAAAGTCCTGCATTCCTTCCTGGCAGTTGATTCTGGTGGTGGTGGGGTCCTTGGTGAGGGAGAAGATGAGCTGGGTGTTGTCTGTGTAGGAGACTATGCTGAGGCTGTGCCGTCAGACAATGGTGGCGAGGGTGGCCATGTAGACGTTGAAGAGGGTTGGGCTAAGTGATGATCCCTGTGGGACTCTGTAGTTGATTCCAGTGGGTTGGGGCTCATGGGAGAAGAAGGGTGGCAGTATGATCCTTTAGCTTCTGCCAGTGAGGAACAATTGGATACAGTTGAGGGTGGTGCCTTGTATGCTGGCATCGTGTAGTCTGTCTGTGAGTGTGCAGTGGGAGAGGCTGTCGAAGGCTGCAGACGGGTTGAATAGAATCAGGGCAACACGGCGGCCTTGGTCGAGAAGGGCGCGGATGTCATCAGTAGCGGCAAGTAGGGTGGTCTAGGAGCTGTGGTTGCTTTGGAATCCGGATTGGGAAGGGTCGAGGATGGTGGTGTCTTCGATGAACCTTGACAGTTCTACGTTGACGGTCTTCTCTGTGACTTTAGCTGCAAAAGGGAGGAGTGAGATGGGCCGGTAGTTCTTGAGGTTCATCGGGTCTGCTGAGGGCTTCTTGAGCAGGGGCCTGACTTCTGCACGTTTCCAGTAGTCGTGGAAGGAGATGGTCTTGAAAGTGGTATTGATGGTGCATTGTAATACGGGTACGATGGTGGTGGCGGCTCTGTGGTATATGTAGGGGGGCAGGAGTCTGTGGAGTCCCCGGACTGGATGCCTTTCATGGTTGCGGTGGTCTCCTCAGTCATGATCGGTGTCCTGCCGGACATGGTTGTCTGGTCGGAGTTGTCGCCCGGCGGGCTGACTGCAGGGCCAGGCGTGTGGTTGTTGAAGTTGTTGTAGAGGTTCTTTGTCTTCAGGTGGAAGTAGGAACCGAGTTTGTTGCAGAGGTCTTGGGAGTGGGTGATGTCAGTAGCTTTGCTGCGGGTCTTGGTGAATTCCTGGATGACGCTGAAAAATTCCTTGGAGTTGTCGGAGTTGGGGAAGATTCTGTTGTGGATGAAGGTCCTTTTGATGGTTCTGATGCGTCGATGGTATTCTGTCATAGCGTCCTTGTAGGTGGTGTGGTTGTTGGGTGTCTTACTGTTTCTCCAGTTCTTCTCTAGGTGTCTGCAGGTGCGTCTGGCTTATTGAAGATCTGTGGTGAACCAGGTGGCGTTGCTTGTTGGGGTTGCTTATCGGGGCGAGCTTGTCTGCGCAGTTGGTGATCCAAGTGTAGAATTCCATGGCCTCGAGGTTAGCGTCGGGTGCAGCAGAGGGGGTGTTGCTATTGAGGATGGAGTTGAGTTGTTCTTTGTTGCCTCTGTTCCAGTTCCTACGCGGAAGGTGCAGAGCGGTTCGGGTGGCTTGGGTTTGTTGACTATGAAGTGTACACAATGGTGGTCGGTCCATGGGGGCTGCATGGTGTGGCTGAAGTGAACGCTGCTATCTCCAGCAAAGATGTGGTTGAGAGTGTGTCCTGCCTTATGGGTCAGTGTGGTGATAAGTTGTTTCAGTCCGATGCTCGCAAGGTTTTCCCGGAGGACGGCATGGTTGGGGTCGCTGAGGTTGTTGAGGTGGAATTAAGGCCTCCAATGAGTATGTAGTCTATGGCGGCGATGGCGTGGGGTGCCATGAGGTCAGTGATGGTGTCAGCGAAGGGTGCTCGGGGACCAGGAGTCTGTAGGGAAGGGTGCCGCGGAGTGTGGAGTTAGGGCTGGTCTGGACCTGGAAGTGCAGGTTTTCGGCGGCGTGGACGTTTTCGCAGGAGGTCGTGAGGCGGAGGGAGCTTCTGTGAGCAATGGTGATGCCTCCTCCCGGGTGGTTGGGGTGGTCATTCTTCTGGATCTTGTACCCATCCGCGATGGCGGTGTCAGGGGCCGATGAGGCGTTGGTCTATGTTTCAGTGAAGCAGGTGACGTCAGGTGAGAGCGAGTCAGTGGATGGAGCGCATGTTGAGGAGGATTCATCTTACGGCGTCGGGGTGTTGGCGGCTGGGGAGGTGGTGAAGGTTTGGCGGCAGTTGTGGCAGGAGAGGCGGTGCGTTCATTGGGGGCGTTGGGGCGTTGCCCCACTAGCCTGGACGACCGCCGCTGACCGCACTGCCAAGATAAATAAGTGTGACTGCGTATTTTATTTTAAATTAAAATTAGGAAAAGCCGAGCGCACTATGGCGCCGGGAAAAGCCCAACAGGATCGGGCATCCATTAGGAAGTGGGCTGGCTGCATGGGGGTCGGGGCTGCGGTAGAGAGTGACAGCCAGGCAGGCAGGAAGCGCACAGGCAGAGGGGGTGACTGACGAGTCTCAGTCTGCGCATGTTAAATGTCGGAGAAGTCAAGATTTCGACTGGCCCGCGCATGCGCACATTTGAGACCCCTCCCCCCCCCACCCTCTACCTGGTGTGGACACATAGGCATTGCCCGGGCCCCGGGTCTCAAAATGGGCAGATAGCAGTCTGCTCTTAGCCAATGCTGGCGCAGTGGCGCTGCTAACGCCGCGCCAGGATTGGCTACTCCAGTAGGATGGTGCCGCGTGTGGGTGTTGGCTACTCTATTCTATTCTATTCTATTCTAAGGTTTTGGTAAAGCGCAACAGCTGCCCCAGCGAAGAGGCGTCCCGGCGCTAAGGAGAAGTCACAAAATCCCACCTAAGCTAGGAGAGGGGGGAAAGAGATGAACTTAACCAGAGGGGAACAGGAGGGTCTTAATGGCCTTTCAGAAAGTGGGGAGACTTTCTAAGGAGCGGATATTGAGAGGCAAAGCATTCCAGAGTTTAGGTCCAAGGGCCCTAAAGTAGCGGCCTCCCATACGGCAAAGCTTTGTGCGGGGAACGTTCAGTAAGTACTGATTAGAGGAACGCAAATCACGTTGAGGAACGCAGGGAGTGAGGAGAGTCTGTAGGAGAGAGGGACTTCCCAATTTAAAGATTTTGAAGGTCATGATGAGGGCTTTGAAGTGAATTCTGGAGTCAACGGGTAGCCAATGCAATTTGCGGATAGTAGCTCTAACAGAGCATCTGCGGGGAAGGCCGACTAAGGCTCTTGCAGCCGCATTTTGCATGCATTGTAGTCGTGCTATTTCTCCTTTATTGGCGCCTAAGAGTAGGACATTGGCGTAGTCCAAGCGAGAGAGGATTGTTGCTTGGATAATGAGTTGGCGGACTTCAGCGCCGAAAAAGCCAAGTATCGGGCTGAGACTCCTAAACAGACCAACACAAGTGGCAGCCACCTTCTTAGTGTGAGCCTGATAACTGAGTGATGCGTCCATCCAGACTCCTAGATTTTTTACTAGGGACTTGGGAGGAGGAATAGGGCCTAGGGATGATGGCCACCAGTGCTCATTCCAGTGGCTGGTGTTTTTGCCAAGGAGCAGCACTTCCGTTTTCCCCGCGTTAAGCTGTAAATAGTTATCCGTCATCCATTGGGCCACTGCCGCAAGGCCATCCCTGAATCTAGTGGCCGAGATGGAGGGACCTTCCGTTAGGGTGATGGCCAGCTGGGTGTCATCAGCGTACGACACCAGCGTCAGACCCCCCTCCTTGGCGACTACTGCAAGAGGCTGCACGTAAAGGTTGAAAAGGGAGGGGCTCAACGCAGAGCCCTGAGGGACTCCCTGTGCAATGGGGTAGGGTTTGTATAGGAATGGTGGAGCTGACACCCGGAAGGATCTGTCCTCTAGGAAGGAACGGAGCCATGTCAGAGCAAGGCCAGAAACTCCAGTCATCTCCAGAAGATTAAGAAGGATGTCGTGGGATACCGTGTCAAAGGCTGCGCTGAGGTCCAGAAGAATCAGCGCAGCACTTTGACCGGAATCTAAGATCGTCCGGAGGTATTCGGAAGTAGCCAGGAGGGCAGACTCCATGCTGTGGCCCGATCTGAACCCATTTTGGGATGGGTCCAGGATGTTATTCTGGTCCATATGTTGGGACAGGACTCTATTTACATGGGCCTCTGCGAGTTTGGACAACCATGGGAGCAAAGATATTGGTCGGAAATTTTCCGGTTTAGATGGATCTAGAGTGGGTTTTTTGATAATGGGTGAAACACACGCTTGTTTCCAGGCTGTCGGAACACTGGCTGAGGAGAAGGAAAGATTGAGTATGGCAGTCATGGAAGGCAAGAAGAAATCGAGCGAGTCCATGAAGTGAGTAGGGCTCATAGGGTCCGCAGGGGAGCCTGATTTCACCTTTCTGCACAGTTTAGTAAGGTCATCAAGAGAAATATCGGGGATTTGAGTTAGAAGGGTACAGTTAGAGGTGAAGTTGGTAGGGTTAGTAGGATTGAGAGAGTGATGAGAGAATGTTTTATAGATATTTTGAACTTTCTCTATAAAGTACGTGGCGAGATCCTCACATTGTTGAGCAGACGAAATACTGGGGGAAGGTGACCTGGTGCTCTGAAGTTCTTGAACTAGTTTAAAAACTATTTTAGCAGGGTTAGGACTTGAATTGATTTTGTTCGCGTAAAAATCTGCGCGTGCCATACGAATAGCTTTATGATACAATTTTTGTTTTGAAATATAGTTGATTTTGTCCTCACTGTTAAATTCTCTTCTCCAAAGCCATTCGGCTTTTTTACAGTCCTTGCGCATGGCTTTAAGGGTGTCATTGTACCAGGGGTTGGAGGGTGAGGTACGCCCTTTGGTCCATTTAGCTGGAATGAGAGCGTCTAGACCTCCCGTAATCCAGTCAGTGAAAGCGCTATAGGTCGTATCAATGTCCTGGTTGGCCCCCTGATGGAATTCACCAAGGGTGGCATGGAAGTCACTAGTGGATAGCTTGTGCCAAGGTCTTTTAAGGCGGCGGGTTGGTTCAGTTTTATGCGCTCGACCATTGACTAATACATTCAGTTTAATAAGGTAGTGGTCCGTCCATCCCATTGGTATAGGTGTTTCTGTTATGACCTCCTGAATGTTGGTAAAAACCGGATCTAAGGTATGTCCGGCTATATGAGTTGGGGCCTGAATTAGGGAACTAAGTTGTAGGGCAGAGAGATCTGCAAGAAGATTTGTCTTCAGTGATTGGCCACACTGCGCGTGCTGGAATCATGCCAGCAGGACAACAACAACAGTAAGTGAAAGTGGAAGTGGTCTGATGACTCATAGTAGTAGTGAGCGCGTGTGACTGTGTTATTGCTGCTTGTCGGACTCGTCGTGACCAGACGTGGGTTGGTGTGTGTTGTGTACACTCACTGCCTGCGGCCTGCCACTGGACTCGGACGGACCGCCTGCCTGGACGGGACCTCTAGTGTGTGAGACGTGAGACGCATCCCCCCCACCCACACCACGTAAGTTAACTTTTATGACCAGAGTTTCCACGTTCTGCGCGGTGTGAGTCACGGGCTGCGGTATTCTGTAGCCTACATTTGGATAAAGTGTCGGACACCCGTCACGAAGACTTTGAATTGAAACCAATCCATTTTACCTGTGAAACAACGTTCAACTTTCCCAGCCCCAGGCTCAGAACATTCCCTCCGGCCTGTCCTGGCGAGAAGAGATGTGAGGGGTCGCGGGTCGTGTTATTATAGTGGCATCGGCACAATCATCAAGGCTCTCTGGGCCCTACGTCCGTCTTCGATCGATCACAGTAATAACTCTGATGCTATCAGTATCACTCACATTACGTATACCGGATTACTACTACCAAGTGGAGTGAGCGGTGTTGCCGCGTGCAGGCCCGGTGGCAGTTGTACACAGCACATGCTGGTGCAGTGCAATCTGCCGCGGGAGGGGGACAGAGGAAGGCAGACAGGGGCTGAGAAAATATCCCATTGCCACTTACTCGGTAGTACTATTCCATCTGACTTGCAATCTAATTCAGCACACAATTTCGATGATAGCGCTGACACTGTGGTGGGGACCCTGGGCACGTAACCTGAGAATGCTGGGTGCTACTAACCGCCTTATTCATACCTATGTCCCTCATACATGCACTTTCCGAAGTCATCAACCCTGGGTACATAGCGTGCTAAATTTCAGCAATGGCAGATGTGAAGAGTGGGGGTGGGTAGCCAAGCCGGGTGGCCTATTAATTTGTTTTCTTAAAATGATCATTAATTCATCATCCTATCAAAATGTATGAATCGGTTTGCAATCCCATGAGTGATTCGCCTGGCGATCTGCCTCTGTCTCACTGCCACTCCACACCATGTTTCTTATGAGGCTTTGTTTAGACTCTGCCATTATGTGTTACCAGAGATATTTTGCACTAACCATCTATCATGGCAATGTTGTACTGTAAAATGTAAAACTTCAATAAACGGATTGAAAAAAAATCACTAAGTCGGATGCAATAAATGAAGTGAGATTACACCGTGTAAAGGAAATATCACCCTGGTTTGGTTTGTGTGAGGCCCGTGATAGAGCTGGAATTAGCCCGAGGCTTCTGCTCGGCCGGCGGTGTGTGCCAGGCTGCCTGCCAATGATCTGCCCACCTGCCAGCCTCTCCTGCTCGAAACCTCAGAGGAGCCCCAACCCCACCGTCTCCACGTAGAAAGGGTGCTCTTGAACCTTCACGTAACTCACGCTGTCTTTACCAGTGAGTTGCCTCCTTAAAGGACAATGAATGTAATTTCTGGCTTTGCTTAATACTTCCTTTCTGCCTCCATGAGTGAGCCTTTTTGATGTGTGGTGACTGGTGAGGAGAAATGGAAGGTTGAGGGAGGCAGTGGTGTAAATTCCAATCCCCCGCTGCACCATCATGGTGGAATCCGGCTCGGCATTTATTTATGCGATTTTATATAGCGCGGACAGTGCGGACTTTACCCGAAGGTATCAGAGCGCTTCACAATAGGAAAAGTATGATACATGAGGAGAAAAATACAAGTGAACAAATCACAAAAGCAAACGTTAAGTTACATGAGACAAAAGTGAGAATAGTCAGCAACCAAAATACGAGAGGTAGCAATCAGTACATTACAGGAGGAAAAGGTGATGTGTGCAGGTTACAAAAGCAGGTGTACAAAGTAATACTGCAATAAATGGCAGGCACTCCAGCACAAGAACAAACGTTGCGTAGGCAATGGTGTGCCGTGCAGTATTGTATTAATATCTATGTATATTATCATGTGGAAAGGAATGTTCCCGAACTAACACCAAGGACTCCAATCTTCCCAGAGCATTGGTTTGCAGAGACTATTTTCCGAGTGTTAGGTTGTGCTTTTATTTCCTTCACGTTCCCCTTATCGATCCCTTTACACATTATTTCCGTCTCTCTCCTGTTTCTCTCGCGTAGCAGCTTCAAGGAGTTTCCACTCTGTAACTTCAGTCGCTCTGGTCATTGTTTTGACCGCCATGTTGCTGTTCCCTTTCTAAAGGGGGGGGGGGGGGGGGGGGGGGGGTTCCTGAACACTACGTTCACAGTCTGTCTGACTCACTACATCTGGGACATAAGCACCCAGGCAGGGTATATCTTACTTAGAGAGTCTGCGCTGCGCATATAATTGATGCATGATGTTATATTGTATTCAATTAAATTGCATGTGTAGAGCTCACCCTCTGTACTCTTATGTATCTTCGACCACTCATGGTTTGACATGGGTTTGTCCAGCACCTCCTCCCACTTTGTCTGCAACAAAAGCTCCCGTGGGGAGGAACAGTGGTGGAAAGAAAAATCAGCATGCAGAATGATCTTGAAGTCTGTTATGAAGCTCGGTTGTTATACTGAATAAGCAGCTACCTAGTATGTTATATGACAGCTCTTTAATAATGTAATACCTGCACTTTCACAATTGCTTTATTAACCTTCCTGCTTTCTCAAATTTGCTTGGAAATGCTCAATTTTTCCACTATTTTTTCAAAATTTTCTCCTTAGGGGGTTCGGGCTCGCTCGCTACGCCCGCTCGCTACGGTGCAGTATGATTATCAGTTTCCGCGCACCACTTTCAAATGTCACCAGCCACCACTGGAACTGGCATTGGGTTGTGTTAGGCGTGGCCTGCTGGCAGTTGTTGTTTCTTCCGGGGTTGAGTGTGAGGAGGGTGGCTGGCTCGTAGAGGTGTATGGTGGGAGATCCAGGGTCCCTGGTGCTGGTCGCGGTCGGGCGCAGACGTGCTTGCCTTTAGCGTAACTTTAGCGCACTAGCAGTGTTACCACACAGCGGCCGCCATTAAATAGGGGAGGGATAAGAGGCTGGAAGTGGGGGAGGGGCCGCAGGGACAGCAGCGGCGGGAACTAGCAAAAGGAAAAATTGAGCTAGAAAGAATAATAAGGAGGAAGAAAAACAAAGTTAAAATAAATAAATAAAGCAGGAGAACAAGTAACGGCTAAGAGCTGTAGGCTAGGGGCAGGACGTGGAGGAGGCTGAGGCAGGCAGGATCAGGCAACAGAGCAGGCAGCTGGCGCAAACCTCACCATGAGGAAGTTTGAGGACTGAAGAGCGGTGACGGCACAGCGGAGCTGCTGGGGAGAGAGTCGACCCAGACCAGAGGTCAAGGTCTTACGCACAAGAATGTAGCTATAACAGAGAGTGAAAGCATTCACAATTGTAATTTCTGTTGAACTTGCAGCTGACCAAAGATATGGTCTCCAGCCATGAGTCATGACCCCCAATAGCGCATCCCCACATTGATCCGTAACAAAACTATAGCTAGGCAACATCGTGGAGAGAAGCTTTGATGTGCTTTTCAGATGCCTGGGCATGTCAGAGTGGAGATTGCTATACTTCCACCCCATGGTCTGCAAAATCATCTTAGTATGTGCCATTCTCCACAACATTTGTGTATGGACAAAGGTCAAGTGGGACATGGACCAAGCTGAGCAGTACCCAATGGAGGAGTATGAGTATGAAGGAGAGATCCAAAATACAGTGGCTGGTAATCAGTGATGCACCCACATTGTAGAGAATTTCTTCTCTTAAAGTACATGTACTATGATGGACAGAATGTCCAAACATAATAGGAAGTTTCAACATGAGAATAAATGTTTGAATATTTTATTTGTTTTGGCGTTTATGTCACTCACCCACATCTTGTCAAATAGAAGTATGCCTCAAATTGTAATAATCATGTCATCAGACCTTTTGAGCAACATGGGGCCATGTGTCTCGCCTATCAATTGACAATAAATGCAGCAGGAAGACACCTTTACCCAATTCCTCACCTATCAATTGCACAGATACAGAAATGCAATGTGAAGCAATGTGCTGCATTAAAGGTACAGGCCAGGCATGACACATTTGCTATTCCAAATTGATCATTACTCTCCACTTGCACTTGAGCAGTGCAGGGCTGCACAGCTAGCAGTCTTATATATATAATTGTTTATTTCAGGCACTGCCCATGAAACACATCAAATCCACAGATACATACATTTTGAATACTTAAAAAGGAATCAGACAATGTAGGAGCTTGATACAGCAGAATATAAAAATCATATTAAAAAGCAGTTATAAAGAACATTCAATCTAATAAAAGAGATAAAAAGGCCAGGCCTAAGATTGTAACTATTTCTGCAGTTTGTTTATGGGCCTTCTGGGCGTTCTTAAGAAAATCGAGTAATCGTGACTAGGAAAAGTGTGCAAAATAGCAATCATTAGGGAAATAAAAGGGGCATAATAAACAGGGTATGTGTGTACAACATCTCATATAAACTTAATATTTATAAAAATGGTAAAACGGTTCACTGTCAAGATTCAAGTTTGCCAATTGCCTTTTTCCTTAACGCCCAAGAAATGTACAGGTACTTGGAAACTGCGAAGGCTAAGAGATCTCTAGTGTCACTTTTGAAAAGTCTCTCCGCTTTCAATAGTGCCTTACACCTAGATTTTTTACATGCAGACACCAGCCATTTTTTGCGGACATTACTATATGCTGGACAGCATAACATTAAATGGGACTCTGTTTCCACTATACACTGGCAGTTTGGGCAACGATCCGCTTGTGATATAGCATTGGCCCATTTGGATGTCTGCACTCTCAAAGGCAAAACCCCACATCTATATTGCACATACAGACATTTTAGTTGGTGGAGGAACATGTTGTTCAAATAGGGTTCAAACCTAGGCGTGCTTTTTTGGTTCAAATATTTACCAGTGACAGGATTGGTCGGATGGGTTTCCCAAATTTGGGATAGGACTGCCGCCCAATAAGACGCTTTTATATTTTTGGCCATCACCTTTTACTATTGTTTCCAGGGCGGTCCATAAATCCCTCATTCCTATTCTATGCGAAAGATCTTTAATGTGTTTCAGCCACGGTGTTCTCAGATTTCTATCAAGAGTCATAAGATCTTTCACACACTCTCTAAAGGCTGCCAATTCATTTGTTAACAACAATCTGACCCAAAATAAAAGGGGTTTTAAGACCACTATTAGATGAATAGGATTGAGAGCCAGGTCTAAGAGAAGGGGTGTAGTCGTAGAGCTTAGGGGGAGCTTAAAAAGTGTTTTGATGAACCTATTTTCGATTTTTGTAAGGCTCTCACTGTCGGTGTAAAACATATCGCGGCTCTATATATTAATGAGGCTACAGCTGAGGAGTTGTATACAAAGATAACCGGAGAGACGGCTTCGCTAGATGCTGCTCTAAACTGCTTCACTATAGCGAAGGCTTTCTGGAGTAGGGTGGTTTTACTTTTTCCCAACTGGGGGCCCCATGCCTGGGTGTCACTTAGCCTTACCCCTAGATAGTCGAAGTGATGGACTACCTCTAATGGACACCCCTCAACTGCCACAGTACCTCTGTACACTTTGTGTGGGTTGATCATCATGACTTTAGATTTAGACACATTTTGCTCCAGGCCCTTTTCTCCGCAAAAGGTAACAAAAGCGTTTAATTCTCATTAGAGACCCATGGGGTCTGACTGGAGACTAGCAGTCTTGATATTTTGTGCAACAACACATTGGTAAATAGATGGTACTTAGTGAATTTAGGAACACAAATCACCAATAACAGTATCTGAGAACAACCTAACATTGTAGTGTGTCTCAATAACTTGTTAACATGCAGATTTACAGTACTTTGTTGTAAGTAATGTTGTAGCAAATTCCATCAGAGATAATGAGGGACATTTTTAATGGACAAAGACCTAGTGTAATGCAAACGTGTAAAAGCTGTCACTTGTCAAAAATGCATACATGCATGTGTGACTTAACATAAAACACTGCAGCTGTGAACAATTACCTGCCTACATTATCACATATACCACATCATGCTACAGTAGATAAATGACACATTTGCCATGCATTGCTCAGCAATCCAAAGAGGAACAAAGGCCTGTAAAATATACAATATGAGCAGATGACATTGAACAGTGAGTAAATAGCCACAGTAGTATAGCTTTGGATAACTTATATGCCAACATCAGAACACCTGAAGAATACTGAGATGTCAAGAGTGTGATTGAAATTGCTTAAAAAGGCAGACAAAACTACTGTATGTGCATACATACTAACTCATTGCACATGGTTAGATGGCGGGATTATGATGCGAACTTCCCTTTGCATGACAAGAATTGTGTACTTCTGACCTGAGTGTACAAGTGCATAGTTGAATGGATAACAAATCTTGTACCCATACAAAAGTTGAGTGTGTACCATTACATATGCCTAGGTCAGGGAGTGATGTATCCTTGGACCAGGAGGCAAACACAACAGCCTGCCCTCAGAGTAGATTTACTGCCACTAACGTTGACAGGAGTAAGAAAGTGATCATGTGTGAATGGCAGCATCATGTTAATTGAAATTCACTAATTAAACTGACTATTTAACCATGTTTCACGGCACTGATCACTAATGGCTGACTCACCTACTTGAAAGGTATGTTGCTGTGTGACACACTCACCCCAGACCGACAAGAACATTACTGAACATTCTTTGCATGATATCACCATGTGCAGAACACAGGTACCTGTGCAAGACATACACAACAGAAAGTCAGCATGTGCATCAGTGTGCACATCCAGAGATTGTGAGTGATGAGTGTGTTCAACTACAGACCCTCTGCCACAGTCCAAAGTGAGTGTAGTACCAAAGAAAGTGTGATGGCTGAGTTTTTAATCGCTTCAAGGGTTAATTTGACTAGAATTCTAAATAATGTTTATGCTAATAGTGTAGGACTGTGAGGAGCACATAGCGGACCCAAAATAACTTTTTTGTCCTCCTGTGTTTTTCTTTGTTTTTTCTTTTCTTCTTTGAGCTCCATTCTTATTTGCTTCTTTAGATTTTATTTATATGTTTACAATTCCTATATAAATTGCACTGTGCCAAACTAGGTTCTGGATGATGTATATTTAGTTTTTACTTTTATGGCCTCTTGGCCCAATTAAGTTTATGAATTTGAAAATTTGACTGAGTCTGTGTCCTGCACTTTATGATGTTGGTTTCTATCTAACATACGTGGATGACAGTATAGTGCCGGTGCCTGGATTGGCTACCTAGGCCCAACACAAACACCCTTGCACCATGGTGCAAGTATCTCTGTGTTTTATCTAGGCTGCCTGAAAACGCACCAGTGCAGGGTGAAATGACAGGAATGCCCCGTAGAGGATGAATACCGTGGAATCCTGCCCTTTAACTCTGATGTAGGGCAGCGCAACAAGGTGAATTTCTACGATGGCCTACGCCAACTGACCATGAATTGAGCCTTATGACCACAGAAAATTCACACATCATAAAAGATGTAACATCTCAAGTATAAAAAGAGGAGCAGGGAAAGTGAGACCAAGGTGTGTTTTCCTGCATTGCACTATTACCTAAAGTGTATCCCAGTCAATATGCTACTTGTGTGGGTCACAACCCACGCATCGACCCATTGAGTGGATCATCAGCCGCACATTTGTGACAATGCTTTGATAAATCATTGTGGCTAGTGCGTTAATCACACATTGCTAATTTCTGTATCGATGCATCTGAAAAAAACGATGCATTTGTTAAAAACGGGTGAGATGCATCCAGGAACTGATGCATTGGGTGTGGCGGGCTACAAACTAGGAAGTGTGAAGTTACTTTCCCTTTCGCTTATTCTCTGTTAGTCTGTGCAAGGAGGTTGTTTGAGAGTATCTGAGAGTATAGTTTGCGTTTTGATATTGTTAATGTGTGTTGCGTCCATATTTTGTCTTTGTACCATTCATATATTGTCCTGTGTCATAGATTTGTATTGTTTTTTGTCATTGTACTGTCAGGTGCAGATCTTGCTGGCTTTTGTCAGTTGGGGTAGTTATAGTCTGCTGGGGGTCATTTTAGGATAGTTTTTTTTAGTATTTTTTGGGTAGGGTAGGGAATAAAACTGGTAGGAGGTGCAATTTTTCTGAGCCAGAGTTGGGAGTGCTCATGTGGCTCATTGCCCACTACCTCCCTAGGATGCTTGCGGCTGGTGGCAAGGTTAGCCAGGGCTACCCTGCAAAGGACAAGAAGGACCGATGATGGGAGCAGGTGCACTGGCACCATGAACAAACGTTCAAAGCTGGACAGACAACCCACCAAACAAAGCACCAATCGGAGAACGTCATCTAAATGGAGCCCGATGTGATCGACATCCTGGGAATTGGGAATGGTGGACCTGTCGGTATGTATGTATGTATGTTCTGTCTGCATATTGTGATGTACCTATATCCGGAATACAAAACATAAACATTGATTGCGCTTCATTTGTGTTTATCTAAAGTATAGCAATGTGTATATCAGTATAAATATATATGAGGATATGATGCAAAATGAGGGAACTTAGGCCCTCATTGATGTGCTTTTGGCTTAGGCTAGCACAGCAACTAGCTACTGTGCTGTGGGAGGCTGAAGTGTGAGGGGAGAAATGCACAATATTTATCCAAGATGGTGCATTACTGGCCCTTCAGCCTGCACTGAAGCCATTTCGGCATACTAGGGCCAAAGCATGCACCTTTGCCCCATGGTGCAAGGGTTCCTGTGTTGTTGCAAGAATTGTGTATGTGCTGGAAGGGCAACTCCCTGCACAGAAACAATTCTTTGACGTTTCTCCTCTTTCCATGGGAAAGAGGAGAAAACAAGGAGAAATTAAGTCATGACTCCTTGTTCTGTCTCCCCTGCGGAGCCATAAGGGCTTTGCAAAGCCCCAGGTCTACATGGTTTTGTAAAGCTGGCAAAGCGTCAATATACATGGGTGTTGCGTTGGTACAGCCATGACAAGGCCCATGGAATGCCTCCCTAGTGCAGAGTAATGCAAAGCTTCTCTTTGTGCTGCCTTGCCTTACTCGATATTTATGAGGCCATTCTACGCCACCCAAAGTGGCTTTGTGTGACCTCATATATATGATTTATTGATTAGCACCGCTGGAGCATCACTAAAAGTGACACTAATGCAGTGCAAGGGGCTCATTATTAAGCCCTTAGTCACTCCCAGGGAAAATCATGTCACCCATGTGTCAAGGCACACTGAACTCTGCCATTATGCTGCCCAGCATTACTCATGCAATCACATCCTTTGACGCATGCTTCAAGCATGTCATGACGGGTACATCTGAAGTCTAGCATTCAGCCTGCTCAGGCATGCAAACAGACTAGATGCATGCAATGATCAGGTCATATTGTTATATGTGTGTTTCTGCAGTTGTGTACTTCTGGAGGCCTGGGATATAATGGTGTATGTAATAAAGATGTTAGCATGTGTTAAAGCAATATTTACAATGCTATGTCCCCTTTCATGTCTCCAAGGTGGACGTTTTCCATTCTCAAGGGGAGAAGTGGAATCCTTCTAGGACCTCAATGCAACCAGGAAGTGTAATTCGTACATGTATGTATCATTATGATGTCTGTGTATGATCTATGAAGAAATTATCAATTGTGATGTGTGGTGGCAGGAAACCCTCAGCTATAATGAGCTGTCAGTCTGTGCCCACAGTTTGTTTAGGACAGCTCATGGACTACGAATTTTGAGACTGTGTGGTGTATGAAAGCAGGTCCACAGGAAGTACACATATTTTAATATGTACTTAGATTGGCACATCTATAGTCGTGTTGCTTTGGGCACAGTGAGCATCATATGGCACACACTCTCCATGTGTTCCACACAGAAACATTACCTGGTACAACAAATGGCATAAACCATAAGCTCTGAAATCAATGAATGTCAAGTCAAGTCAATAATCTTTATTCAGATATTTCATTATCCATAAAAGTACAATTATACACACATAATCATGTACATGGTCATTAATGATAAAAAATCGACATTAAAATTAAGATAAAACGTTTTTAAATTTTCCATTTCATTGGCAACAGCAGCGATACTTGAATGGCAGTGTGCAAAGTGCGTTATTTCCCAAGAGGTCACCAACTCTCAGATATATTACTATATAGCAGCATCAAGTAAAGTGCCAAAGTGCAAAGATCCCATTTGAGGTAGCAGCAAAACATACAAAATGCATGTTTTCCCATAGCAGCAGCTAAAGGAGCAGGTTTCTAGGGCTCGTATGGATTACACTTAGCAGCATTGTGTAAAGTGCAGGAAGTATAAAAGTGCATAGTTCCTGTTTAGAGTAACATAAAAATAAGGTGAGAAATGCACGGTTTCCCATAGCAACAGCTGAGAGAGCAAATTACTAAAACTCATATAAGTTTCAATTTGCAACATTAAGTAAAGTGCGGCTGTGCAGTGGTGCAAAATACAGAAAGTGCAAAAAACCTCTAAATGCATGAAATACAACCTAGTCTAACAGACATCAGTTCATAGAGGAACAAGAGCGGATAGCAATTTTTTAAAAAGTGCACACACGATATATAATGTTATCATCGTTAAGCTGGAAAATAGTTTTATAGGCTACTTTAAAATCCTTTATGCCCTTAGCTCTCAAAAACGGTATCAGCAGCTGCATACCATATTTTTGATAAAAGGAGTAAAAGAACAGAAAATGTGGTATGGATTGTTTTCCTGGGTTCCCACATGGACAAGCTAAGTTCTCAAAATTTGGTTGATAGCCTATAGGGAAACACAGTAATTATTGTATAGATCCTGATCTTAATCGAAAAAGAAGACTGCGCTCTCAACAGGTAATGTCTTTTAGGAGATAACTAACAGGTAAACACGAAGTCGGTTCGACGTCACCTTTCGTTAGGATATACTGTTTCACAGTGACTTTGGCTGATTCCCGATTATATCTAGCTTCCCCATAATATTTATATAGAGTTTTACGGATGATCTTCCCATCAATTTCATCTAATTCATTGGGGTTATCAAAGATGTGCTTGAGTTTAACAGCAGTCAGGCTAGCCCGTACTTGTTCAAGCCAGGGAATTCTAATGCCCTGGTCACATTTTAGGCAGTCAACCAGAATTTCCCTGGTCAAGGAGGCTTCGGGGTTTTTCCAAACCTTTAGCCAAAACATGGCTGGACGGGATCTGATATAGTCCTCCAAATAAGACAGTTTTAACTCATTATGGCTTGCAAAGGTAGGCGATGAGATTGGTATTCCCAGAAGCCTTCTGCAAAATCTGTTTTCCTCCACCTGTTCATTTTTTAAGTTTGTATATCCCCAGATTTCAGCCCCTTAGGTCATAATTGGTACACATTGTGTCCTGTAGATTTTCAGTAATGACAGTACCACCTCTATACTTTTTGGTTTAGGGAGGTTCAGTACTGAGTTTATAGCTTTTATGAACTTAAACCGTCCATAGGCCAAATGTGGGGTCCATGAACCGCTATACGTAAATTGTATGCCCAAATAGGGAAAAGTGCGAGTGCATAACAGGGAGTCTTGTTCCAGAGTAATCCTATTAATGGGGCGTTTATTAGGGCCACAACACATTAAAAAGGATTTTTTTAAATTGGTACAAAGATCCAAACTATACATAAAATCTGCAAATCCCCTGACTAAAATTCTCAGGGCTTTTGGTGTACGACCCATTAAAACAGCATCATTTGCATATAGTAAAGTGGGCAATTTAGTGCCATTTATTATGGGGGCGTCGGGAGTTTGATTAGATAAAACATTATGGAGTTCATTAATGTATAAAATGAATAAAAGTGGGGCAAGAACGCACCCTTGCCTAAAACCTCTACCGACCGCTATATCTCCTGACACTGCTCCGTCCATACTAATCCTTACTCAGGCTTTTAAATCTCTATGCAGGTAGACTACAAAATGTACAAAATCTTTTTCTAGACCATAATCCAGAAGACGTTGCCAAAGCCTTAATCTATTAACAAAATCAAAGGCGGACGAGAGGTCCATAAATGCCAGGTAAAGTGGACTGTGTCGAGCGATGGTATACTTTCCTAATATTAAATTGAGGCTCAGACACTGTTCCACTGTGCCTAAATGGCTTCGAAACCCCAAATGGCATTTGTTCAGTATGTTTGCATCCTCTGCCCATGCCCTGATCTTGTTAAATAAAACTCTCCCCAATATTTTGAGGGTGTTATCGATTAATGAAAGGGGCCTATAGCAACTAGGGTCGGATCTAGATCCTTTTTTAAAAATTGAGAGGATTACAGAGGTTGATCAAGTACAGGGGATTTTGGTTGTAGTTAAATTATTAAAAATATTTAATAACAGAGGTGCCCAGAACTCCGGCTCTAATTTTATAAGGTCAATGGGTAACCCGTCTGGGCCTGGGGCTTTATTTCCCGCACTCTGAGATATTGCCTCCTCAACCTCACTTAAAGGCATTTTAATTTGAGCGGACGGGAGGTTTTCCAGGGTATCATCACAATATGGCGGGGACGCATATATTTTTGAGAAATGGACAACCCATGGTTCGCTGGTGATATTACAATCAAGAGGGGTGGATGGATTCCCAAAAACTCTCAAAGACTTGGTGGCCGACCAAAACATATTTGTATTATTAATTTTGGCAGCACAGGCCAAATTGTTCCAATATTCCTTTAAGGCCGTGTCACGCCTAAATTTTATTTCCCTTTTATAGTGAGACCTTAGTGTACGAATAAGGGTGAGATCTCTAGGTTGGGCCGATAAAGCTGCTCTCAGCTCCCTATTGGCTCTGGAACAGGTATTGTCAAACCATTAGGGTCGGATTTATGTGCGGCCACTGGTCTTGAGATCAGATTTTTAATGCCTTCGTATAATTCAATGAAGGCATAGACTGCCTCGGGATTAGGGTCTGCCAAAGTAAGGCAAGCCTCACATAGAGAGGGATATGTTTTTACCATCTTCATAAAAATCTCCCTGTAATCCATGCCCCTCCATTTGACTCTCAAGGTGTCAGTTGAAAGATGTAAATTACCCGCTCCCAGTTCTCTTATAAAATTAGAACGCCGTGCCCACTTTAACAGCACAATAATAGGATTATGATCTCCAAAGGTGGACGGTCTTACCTCCGCCTGAAAAAATAGTCTTGTAGTGAGGGGGTTATAAAGACATATTCTATGATAGAGGCTCGTCCTAGGCCTCTATACGTGGGGAGTGGATTAGCAATAATATTTGTTGGGGCGATGTCCATCACATTTATAAGGCTGGAATTTGATAAGTGATCTAATAGCTCATGTCCTCTCTTACATGGGTTGTATGGGATTAACTGGGGGGAGTTCCCATTGAACCCCTTTCCTACCTTGGCATTGAAGTCTCCCCCCAGACATATCCCCGCCAATTTATACTTTCCCAATAAGTTGTCTCGGTCCTGGATGAAATTAAAAAGTTGTACAAAATTAGGATTAGGTATGGTTAAAACATCATTATTATAAAAATTAATAAAACAAATTGGGGCACCCCGTGTGTAGATTAAGGCTTGAGAATTAATGTTCCCAGTAGGGATTGATTTGGTTCTGCCACCTGAGGCGATACTGGTATATATCTCATTGTGAGTACTGTTGCATTGTGTGTACCCACATAGATGGCACTTGACTCAGTTTTCCAGGTTCAAGTAGGGGATGTCTATGTAGTGACAACATATTGCCAATATATCTATCCCAGTTGCTGGTATTGTTCTTTTCATGAACATCTGATTGTGTTACAACGTCAGAATATTTCTCTCAGACGTCATGTACATGTCCACCACGGGCTTTCATCCCGATTGTGTGGAGGGAAGTTACTTACAGGTAGGCTGGAGGGCGGCGGTTAGTCTCCTCCCCACTTTTTAAACTAATATAAACCCATGCAGAGTGGAGCACGCAGCGGACGAGTGTAAGGTGGGGGCACTGCTCTATTGTGAATCTGCCTATCTGCGCTAGTTTTTGACGCCGCATTCGCCATTTCTGCTTGTTTTTACACTGTTACTGCCAATTCTGGGTTCCACACTGTTTTAACAAAAACTCGGGAAACACTACTAAAATCAGTGGACACAGGGAGTACCTGATTCACGAGGACTCCCCAAGCTTGCTCCGGCTTCTCCCCCGGTCCACCACAGGCTTTCATCCCGATTGTGTGGAGGGAAGTTACTTACGGGTAGGCTGGAGGACAGCGTTTAGTCTCCTCCCCACTTTTTTAAACTAATATAAACCCATGCAGAGCGGAGCGCGCAGAGGGCGCACCGGTGGCGCGCCGAAGGCACGCCAAAGGCAAGCCCGTCTGCGCCCGTCCGCAGCCGACCGGGGCCAAGGGCCACAACCCGTGCCCCTTTAACCTCAGCACCAAGGACCTATAGCTCTAGGAAGCTTCGCAAACTAGGTACCACATCTCCAACACCCTGCCATCACTCCTGGAACCCTGTAGTCCCCCAGACCACCTGTACACAGTGTGGTTTTCAGTTTATATGTGCACTGTCAAATAACACCACTAGAAACCAGCACAAGATGTGTCTCCTAAACTGCAGGTCACTCGTAAAACACTCTCTGGAAATCCACCTACTCACAGAAGAGCTTACTCCAGACATCCTATATCTAACAGAGACATGGCTCAACAATGAATCTGAACCAGATCTGGTTCAGGCCTTCCCCCAAGGCTATCAAATATCCTCCCTAGATCGAAAAGTGGGAAAAGGGGGGGGGGGGGGATTAGCGATTATCTACAGGGACTGCTTCCAGTGTCGCAACTCTTCCAATCTGATAAATGATTGTGAAAGTCTCTCGTTTGTGATCGACTTTTCTCCCACTAATACGTTCTTGGGAGTTCTCGAATATATCGCCCACAAGGAACATTAGGAGATTTTGTCAACAGCCTCCCCTCCATTATCGCCAGCCTAGCTTGCACACCAGCGAACTTCACTTTACTGGGAGATCTCAACATTCACTTTGATGACACCTCCAATCACACCCCTCTACACTTGCTAGCAAGTCTCTCGGCCCTGCAACTGGACCCAATTAGTACTTGAACCAACCCACACAAAAGGCCATTTACTCGACCCTATTTTCAGCAACAGCACAGATCTGAAAGTAGGCACTCCTTCCCCCATCCCGTGGTCTGACCATTATATACCATCATTTGATCCCTTTTGTCTGAATCGCTCCTGACCGGCACCGCCCTCTCAACACTATAAAACTCACGCAAAGAAACTGGGCCAAACTTCTGCTGGACAACTGGCTGATAGCCCTAGATGACACTAGACCACGTAACAATCCAGATCCCATTTCAGCAAACGAGGAATATAATAGCTGGATCTCCAAATTTCTAGATTCAGTACTCCCCCTGAAATGCGCGGAATCCAAGCGCAGCACAAAAACCGCACCTTGGTACTCCACCGGATTACGGGAACTAAAATGTAAATGCAAAAGACTAGAAAGGAAGTGGAGACTGGACTTCTCCGCCAATAGGAACACTGCCTACGGAGAATTGCTCAGAACTTATTAAAACAAGATTAAATTAGCACAATCTGCCTTCTTTGTAGAAAAAACAACACAGCAGCCTCCAAACCTAAAGCGATCTACCGCATTGCAAAGACCCTTCTTAAAAGTCCAGAACAGCCCCCTGATCCTTCCAATACACAAGCCCAATGTAAAAATGTGGCTGAGTTATTTTTCCACAAAATTCAAAATATCTACACTTCTTTCCCCCCTATCCCCACTACTGCCCAATCAACCACCCCCTCCATCTCAGACACTCAACCCCTGGCTATTTTGGAATCCTTTCCTCCTCTTAACCTCACCACACTAGAGTCTATCCTGCCCCAGGTAAAATCAGGCTCTCCCAATGATCCAGCTCCCCCACGTTCTTTGACTCTGGTAAACCACAAGATTCTTCCGACGGTACTCAATTTGCTCAACGCTTCTCTATCCACAAGCTCTAGCCCCCCTCCTTGGAAGTGTGCCATGGTAAAGGCCCTTCTCAAAAAACTTAACCTTGACCAGAGAGATCCTAGAAACTACCGACGAATCTCCCTACTCCACTGGTTGAGTAAGATACTGGAGAAGCACACCAAAAACGCGCTAGTAAAATTCCTTGAGACCAATCACATGCTCGACGTCTCTCAAACTGGATTCCGTTCCATGCATGGGACCGAAACTGCGCTGCTTGCAGTGACGGAGGAAGCAAGGAAGATCTAAGACCAGGGTGGATCGGCCGCTATAATCCTCCTTGATCTAAGTGCCGCCTTCGACACTGTTAATCACAGAATTTTACTTCATCGGCTCTCGAGCATATGGATCTCAGGAAAAGCCATTTCCTGGCTTGAATGCTTCCTCTGTGACCGTTCTTTTCAAGTGTCGAGGGCAACATCACTTCGCCGAGCAAGCCTCTTATTTCCGGCGTACCGCAGGGCTCTTCCCTGAGCCCTACGTTATTTAATGTTTACATGGGGCCTCTAACTGAGATAGTCCGTCCTTATGGTATAAAAATCATTACCTCTGCAGACAACACTCAGCTAGTGGTGGCCTTAATCAATTGGACACGACGTCTAACAATCTCAGGACCTGCCTGGAAGAGGTCTCCAAATGGATGACCTCGTCGTGCCTCAAGCTCAATGGCGAAAAAACTGAGCTTAAGCTCCTGGGCCGCCCCTATCCGTCCACGATCAAGTCACTGTGGCCCACCTGTCTCGGCTCTCCCCATATAATACAAAAAGGGGAACCTTCAGCGGACAATATTTAGTGGGGTCCAGTGTACTAGTCCAACGAACTGAAAGCAACAAAGGGTACAAAGTTCCCCAAAGGGAGTGAGAGGACAACGAGGTATGTGTTGTGAAGTGGAGAGTATCTGCACAGGGAACTGGGGGGTTCCCTTATTGGAACTAGAAAGCCTCACACACCCAGCAAGCTAGATGTCATGCTTCATCACTGGCCTTCTGCTCCTCGTCAGACTGGCGCTGCAATGTCTGACGGGCACCTTATAGGTGCTCTTTGTCGGAGTTCTTCTGTTCCGGCCAGTGGGTGAGTGCGTGTGAGGGGTTCTAAAAACTTGTGTAGTCGTGTGGGAGTGGTGAATTAAAACAAGGTGAAACAGTCCACAATGACCTTTATTGATGTGGATGGTTCCCTTAGTTAAAAAGTGGGAGGGGAGATAGGGAGACAGGAAAGGTAGTGGCTAGCTATCTCAACCCTCTAGTGAGGTCGACATGTTTCTTGCCTAACGGGCAATTCTTCAGGACCTATGGTGACAGTACTACACAGTGAACAAATTGTGAAAAAGGAAAAGAAAAACTACAACCTCACTCGGTCGGTAATTGGCAGGCTTAAGGTCCTACTTTGGTATGATGACCCCTAGGGAAACCCTATCGGGCCTCGCAGAGTGCTCCTGTGGGACCTGCACGGTCTGGTTAGGTACCTTAGCGGTGTGCGGTCATCGCCTCTCACACCTACCCCCACAACACTCGCCACGATCGGTGTATGGAACAGCCATACCAAAGGATAAAATCAAGAGCCTAGGCATATGGTTGGACAAATCCCTCAATTTTAATGCCCAAGCTGCAAAACTATCTGCTACTTGTTTTGGCCTACTCAGGCTCATACGGAAGATCCTCCCCCTACTGCCTTTCCAAGCCAGACAGATAATGATCCAGGGGCTTGTTCTCTCCAGGCTGGACTTAGGGAATGCCTTGTATCTAGGGGTCCCTCAATCTACCTTGAACACGCTCCAGATCACACAAAACTGTGCAGCACATACACTACATCAAATCCCCCGCCGACTTTCTGTGAAAACTGGCCTGAAGAGCCTTCACTGGCTCCCGGTCAGACAAAAAATTTAGTTCAAGACCCTCTGTATAACTCACCGAGCATACTGAAAAAACTGGAGCTGTCATCAACCACTCATTGATTACTTCATATAGCCCTGCTAGACAGCTTAGATCATCATCCTCTCTCCTGGTGACGGTACCCAGGGTCAAGAGAGCCACATGCGGAGGCCGGTGCTTTTCATACAACGCTTCAATGCTGTGAAACTCCCTTCCCTACCATCAAAATCGTTTAACTTTCATACTGCCCATACAAGCACAAGACTACAGCGCTAGGACGCCTCAGGGTAGCTATTGCGCTCTATGACTGACCTTTTCATTTCATTTCATTACTGCCAGTGCAAACTAATTAGTGTGATTTACACCATAGACAACATTACAGCTGATGATACCTGTACTTTTTAAATACACCGGGAATGTTACTAACAAGTGAGACACGTCGCTAAGGCATACAAAAAGATGCAGAGGCTGTATGTGCATGCTAGAGTAGAGGGGTCCTGGAACATTGTTTAACCCACCATCCCTGTAGTGCCAACATCACCTACTGGTCAGGCCAGGCCAGACCATGCCCAAGCCAGGCCAGGGAAGGCCCAAGCCAGGCAAGAACACCCCCTAGCCGGCCACAGCCGGCCCAAAGTGTTTCTACACCGGTTCTCCCTGCAGCCACACAACAACAGCCCACATGGTCCAGGAGGCATCCTCGTAAGGGATCCGTGTTCCACTACTCCGTCAACCGGGAACTAAGAAAACTTAACTAGAAAATGGACACTATTCCTGAGGAGCAGAGACATTGCCGCATCCACTTGTCATCCTAGAGAAGGCAGTGGAGCAGATGTCACAACTGCTGTGAACATTTGTAGTACCAGAAGGTTTGTGTATATATTGTAGTATTTTAGTTTGTTAGTAGATAGTATTGGTTCAGATAAGTTAGGTTTTAAAATTGTATTATTTTTTATAGCTTTTAGTTTTTATATATCAATAAGGTTTTAGTGGGTGGGGGAATCATGTTTAGGCTTTGTTCTACACAAATACAAAATAAAAACACCCCAAAAAATATATTTGTTTAGATTTTAATACGGCTAGGCAGACGGTCGTGTACCGTTCTGCTCACTGCCAGTAAGCCATTATCTTTTAACTGTTTTAACGCTGCATTCTTTTTATTCAAGATTTCTGGCACGCATTTCTCTGTTTTAATTTCACTTGTGCACTGATTGTAAACCCGGGCACTCAACCCCTGATTTTCACAACCCGATTCCTGGTCCACCGCGATTCGCCGATTGAGTGAAGGGACAAGGAGCGGTTCGGGAGGCGGAGACTGAGGTGGAATTCCGTCTGGAAGCCTTATCTCCCAAATGTCAGCGCAGACGCGCAGCGGCTAGGCAGACGGTTGTGTTCCGTTCTTCTCACTGCCAGTAAGTCATTATCTTTTAACTGTTTTAATGCTACCTTTTTTTTACGCTTTCTGGCACGCATTTCTTTGTTTAATTTCACTTGTGCACTGATTGTATCCCTGCCTATAAAGTTCCCCATGCTAGTATTACTGTGGATCAATAAATCATTGTAAATCGAAATACTTGATCAATTGTGCTTACATGGGGTCGAAAACCCGCTTGATATGTAGATAAACCATTCTGCTCTATAATCCACTCATTAACTCTACCTAGTACAAGTCTCGAAGTTATTTTCTGTAAGGTATCAATTAGGCTTATCGGCCTATAATTGCTTGGACAGGCGCGGTCTCCCTTTTTGGTTTCGCCTAAGTGAAAGCCTGCGCACTGCGCAGGCTTTTCACGCAGGTGAAAACCTAATTAGAACAGTAGAGTGGCTTGGGAATCCGCCCTCTGTTCCATTGCTTAGCTCCATAAATGGAGGCTAACCATTGGAACAGAGATCTGTCCGTCAAGGCCGGACCAGATTCGTGGGCGTTCCCGAGATTTCTTCCCTCTCCGCCTCTGCGATGTCGTCGTTGCGGCGGTGGGCGTTTCCTTTTTTTTTTTTTTTGGTCGCCATGTTTTTTGTTTTTCTCATTTGGAATTGGCTTTTGCAGGAGTCGGCTGGAGCGCCGGAGGAAGTCCAGGTGAGTGCTTGCTGTCCTGTCTTCCCCCGTCCCCCTCCCGCTGTCCGTGTGTGCCCGGTCCCGCCCCCCCTCCCGCTGTCCGTGTGTGCCCGTTCCCGCCCCCCCTCCCGCTGTCCATGTTTGCCCGTTCCCGCACCCCCCCTCCCGTTGTTCTTGTTTGTAGTCTTTTTCTAAAAGAAGCTGCGTTTGTCAACAATACCAGTGCAGTTTCTTTATTTCACTAACATCCCAGGCTGTATTTTTGTGCCCCTCTGCATTGTGTACATCGGAAAGGCTGCCGTTGAAGGGCTGCTGTGATTTTAAAGTAAGTGGCTGTGGCTTGCCAGTCAACAGGTGTGGGGGTATGTTTTGTGTGTCCTCCCCCTGCAGGCTTTACACAGATGTCTCCACACAGGGTTTGTATGCGTGTTCCCCTGTCTTCACTTTCACACGTCTACTGTCTCTGTTGCTGTTCGCAACTAGCCAGAGTTTTGCTTGCTCCTGGCAAGCTATGGATTCTTGGGGGGAAAAACCAAGACTTTCCATTATAGCTAAAGTGTGACCGCCCTATGGAAGAAAATCTGGAAACCGCTTAATTGCATTTTTATGAAACTGCAGTATTTTATTTAGCATTTAATACGTTTACAAATAAATTCTAAACAGTCATCGAGGGGTACAGTGTGTCCCTAAACTCTAGTGTCTGCTGATGGCTACTATGGCATATTAAATAACTTGATATGACGTATCATGCAGCACTCATGCGTTTCTAAGCGCTGTATATAAAGAATACATGTCACTATTACTCACTTTAATGGCACTTAATTGACCAGCCTCAGAATGATGGAGGTCGAGCCTATCTTGCTGGGTTTCACACTTGTGCCCTGCAGATTCCCGCACGCCTCAGCTGAGGGAGTTTAGCTCACTGAGCTGATCTCTGCTCATGGCCTGTGGTATGCACAGGCTCGGGCACAGCTCTGCACTTGTACCCGGAAACTCTCAGAGTAGCTGTGTGATGCATGCCTAATTAGGGCGCAGAAAACACACCAGGGATGTATTCTACAGCAGGAAACATCGTTTCTAGCTTATAGTAGGCTGATTACATCGCTGCATGCTGATGCAACGCCAAGCTTTCGGTCATGGGCTATATTTAACAAATGAGTGCATTCTGGGAGTTGTAGTCTTCGCGGTGCCTTCAGTTGGACAAAGGCACACAAGAACTCTGTAAGAGGAGAGCTGAGCCGAGGAAAGCACCCCATGCTGTCTGATATGGGAGATTTGGGAATTCTCTCTACCTACAGCCGTAAATGTTACTCGGGCTGAGTTTGCATCCCCTGGTTGTGGTCTGGACCATAGAAGTCCCTCAAACCCTCCCTTGCACCTGGTGCTTCTCCTACTACCTCACTTACTCCTTCTATAAAGCTCGTCAGAGGACAGGGCTCCTCACGGCCATTCACCGGTGGCTTCTAAAGCTGCCTCCGAGCCTTGTCCTCGTTCACGAGACCAGGGAGCGAAGGATCAGAGTATCGGCTTTTTCAACAGTTCCCGGACCCATGAAACTTCAGTATTTTATTTAGCATTTAATACGTTTACAAATAAATCCTAAACAGTCATCGAGGGGTACAGTGTGTCCCTAAACTGGCGTGTCTGCTGATGGCTACTATGGCATATTAAATAACTTGATATGACGTATCATGCAGCACTCATGGGTTTCTAAGCGCTGTATATAAAGAATACATGTCACTATTACACACTTTAATGGCACTTAATTGTGCAGCCTCAGAAGGATGGAGGCCGAGTCTATCTTGCTGGGTTTCACACTTGTGCCCTGCAGATTCCTGTACGCCTCAGCTGAGGGAGTTTAGCTCACTGAGCTAATCTCGGCTCATGGCCTGTGGTATGCACAGGCTCGGGCACAGCTCTGCACTCGTACCCGGAAACTCTCAGAGTAGATGTGTGATGCACGCCTAATTAGGGCGCAGAAAACACTCCAGGGATGTATTCTACAGCAGGAAACAACGTTTCTAGCTTATAGTAGGCTGATTACGTAGATGCATGCTGATGCAACGCCAAGCTTTCGGTCATGGGCTATATTTAACAAATGAGTGCATTTTGGGAGTTGTAGTCTTGGCGGTGCCTTCACGATTATTTAATTTTATGCTCTGCCTAGTCAGTTAATTTATTTCGGAGCGGGTCCGCTGCTCCCCGTTCCTGTTTCCACGGCCCGTGTCTGCTGCGGGGGTGGAGGGTTGGCCCGGAGTCGGGCGGCGCATCTGGCGGGACCGCATTGTGCTCCAATTTTAGGTTGACTTTTATTTAGTGGTGCAGCATTTTGTCGCCCGTGTCATTATCGTCCCATCTCCTAGCTAACAAGGTTTTGTTGTGCCCTTACCTTCGGGCGCTATGCCGGCCCCCCCGTGCTAGCACCAACTAGGCCCCCCTCCTCTCTTTCCCTGAAGGCTTTAGGGCATTATCGTGCTGTCCCCTTTAGTGGCCTCAGTGTCCATTGCGGCCTGGAAGTTGGGTCATTGCTATTGTCTTTTGGTGCCATCTGTTCAGGAGCACTCCGTCATCGGGACCACGTAGAGGCCATTTTAGGTCCGTGCAGTCTTAGGTCACTGACTAAGCACACATGGGCGCCATGCCGCGGCCAGTTTAGCGGACATGGCTGCTTGGTCACTGCTCACGGGACAAGGGCGGCAGGCAGCGGTCATCTTAGCGACACGAGCTGTCCCCTGGCACTGGGACATGGGCCGGCCATTTTGACTCCCCTGTGAGGATGTATAGGGTGTATATAGCTCTTGGCCTTAGCGCTGGGGTACAGGGTCCGAGCATACCTTTGGCTTCAAAGTTCCGTATTTTCCGATGGTGTCCGGGGGATTGCCTAGTCTTTTCGGATGTTTGCTCCAGTATGGATGATTTCCTTATGCTCGCGCCACCTCCAGCGTTTCTTGGACTACTCCGTTTGTCTGTCTTTTGGGTAGCGGGTGTTCCTTATTAGCACAATTCACGATGGGTTTTTTTTTGTTGCTGGACCCTTGTGTCATGTACTTTGTTCTTGACAATTTGTGCCGCAATTTGCATTTATGTCTCGGGATGTCTATTGCGCTCCCCCCCTCTGCGGTCCATTCAGCGTAGTTTGCCCTCGCGCCTTCACACACCCCTTGTATTTGCCCTCTGACCACGGGCCACTGCGAGCTGTCAGGCAGCATGTGTTTACGTTTAAGTCTTTGCGTGTGTCGGTGCTGTTGTCTCTGTTGCCCCCGTCTTATGTCCTCTCTATGTTTGTTTTACGTTGTCTCTGTGCTAAGTCTTTGCATGTCTCCATGGTGTTGTCTCTGTTGCCCCCGTCTCATGTCCTCTTCATGTTTGTTTTATGTTTTTCCATGTCTTGTTGCTGTTGTCTCTGTTTTCCGTCAATGGAATACTTTCGTCGGCATGTTTAGTGTTTAAGGTAAGCCTTTTGTTTCTTGGCATTTATCTAATGTGTTTTTGTTTATTTTTTTAGGTCTAACATGTCTTAGTGTGTGTGTGTATGTGTGTGGCTGGCTCTGGGTGTGTGTGTGTGTGGCTCTGGGTGTGTGTGTGGTTCTGGTGTGTGTGTGTGGCTCTGGGTGTGTGTGTGGCTCTGGGTGTGTGTGTTTGTGTGGCTCTGGGTGTGTGTCTGTGTGTGTGTGGCTCTGGGTGTGTGTGTGTGTGGCTCTGGGTGTGTGTGTGACTCTGGGTGTGTGTGTGACTCTGGGTGTGTGTGTGGCTCTGGGTGTGTGTTTGTGTGGCTCTGGGTATGTGGCTCTGGGTGTGTGTGTGTGTGTGTTCGTGTGGCTCTGGGTGTGTGTGTGTGTGTGGCTCTAGGTGTGTGTGTGTGTGTGTGTGTGGCTCTTGGTGTGTGTGTGTGTGTGTGGCTCTGGGTGTGTGTGTGTGTGTGTGGCTCTGAGTGTGTGTGTGTATGTGTGGCCACATTGTGTGTGTGTGTGGCTCTAGGTGTGTGTGTGGTAGTAATTGCTGTCTGCTGAGCTCGTCCGTAGGGTACAATAAGTCTCACATTTGCAAGAGATTTAGCTAATGGCAATGTAAATAACAATGCCATTTATTTATCTATTTTCAAAACAAACACATACATACAAATGTTGTCATTTACAATGCCAATAGCTCAAACTTTTCCAAAGGCGAATCCATTGCATTGTAAATGCTTGTTATATATGGGGATAATTTCAGCCCCTCGCCAGGTGTCTAGTATTATCTCACCTTTAGCAATGGCATTTACGATGATAAAAATATATTCAATCCAGATTTTCCTATCCTGTATGTAAAGAGCAGCCAGGATACAATCTGGACCAGGAGCCCTCCCAGCAGGCATCCTGTCTAAAACTCTATCTATCTAATTTTTAGTAAAGAGGAGGAACTGCCTCTGCCTTAACCTCTGGATACTTAGTGCCAATACTAAGTGGGGAATCAAATTGACCTTTAAAATGCTGGACCCAAAGTTCGGGTGAGACGTTATTGACTGGTGTTGTTCCGGTCATATGACTGCCCCATTTAACCAATTCCCAAAACTTGGTCCAGTTCTTCCCATCAGGCATTAGTTAGGCTTGCTCATCTATCCATGTCATATTTTTTCTTAGCCTTAATTTGTACCTTTTTATAATTTGCCCTTGCTTCTTTAACCTATTGGGGGACTCCCAGCTTTATTGCCTTGGAGAGGTCTCGAAATGCGGTACCACAGGCCTCGTTGTACAACTTGGACCCTTTTATAGGGGGAGGTTTAAACGGTTTCTTAGTTTTTGTAAACAGGGACTTCAGATTTAGGAAGTGGTCCTCATGAATCTTCATAATATCTGAGGAAATATTACCATTAGCAGCTAGGGAACTCATCAAAGCAAGGGTCTCTTCCGTAGAGGTTCTGATCTGCTTTTGTAGGCCATCGTCCCCTGAGACCACTGCCAATTTTAGCCAGCGACAGTCTTGGGACAGGATCACGTCTCCTATCTTAGATACAGTGTTCACATTAGGGAGGCCGAAGCCAGTCCTTGTTAGGGTCAGTAGTAGGGGATCATGATCACTTTCTGGTCTGCGATAAACCACCATATCCTAAAGTCTGGTCCAAAGTTCAAGACTTATAAATATCTAGTCAATCCTACTATTTTTGATCCCATTTGAGAATGTGAAACAGCCCTCTGAGTCTGAGAGAGTTTTCCCATTATTAGCTCTAATCCCATGCCCTAGTGATAAACTTTTCAGTTGGAGCGCCCCCTCAGTCCACTTATTAATTGAATTCAATGAGAGTGGAGGCACCCCCCAATTCTGATCCTCATCCATAGTGAGACTACAATCGTCTATGCCTAATGGCTCAAATGTGCAGTTGAAATCGCCGACAATAACAAAGACACCTGAGGCATCCAACTCATCCATAAATGTGTCTAATTGGGCAATGGTTGGTAAGGCTTTCCCACCCGGTAACCCACGAGCACAGACATTGATTAATATAAGATCTGGCTCCCTTTGTAAGAAATCTTAATAGGGAGGATGTCTGGGCTGTCTATTGATAGTACCTTTATTTGAATGGATTGTTGTTGTTTAACTCATATAACCAGTCCCCCACTAGGTCTCCCCTTATTATTTGTGATTGCTGCTTTACCGTAAGACAGGTAACCCAGGTGGCAAATCTTATCTAAAGACCAGGTCTCCTGTAAAACAATAAAATCGTGCCCCCCAACAAAGCATGACCAATCAGAGGACGTGGTTTTGTGAAGAAGCCCTGCGACGTTCTAAGATAGTAGGGATAATACACAATTGTGTGAGCTCCCTGGATAAGCAAGGGATAGGGGCGAGGTCATTATCTGGTTCTTAACCTCCGAATCATAAAGTCTATCATCTACAGTTAGATCAACAATGTTAGAGGAAACAGAAGATGCTACCAATATCGGGATGGGTGGTTGTAGTCAATCGCATAAATCTAAATCGGAGAGAGGGGCAAATCTATTGGATAATGGGACCTCTTGTGAATTATTACTAAATCTAATTGTACCCTTGGACGCCTACCCATCTCCAATTGATTTGCAACATGGATGTAGTTTGGCACTGGTATGTAAAAGTACCCGAATGGTAAGATGGACATCCCATCCATAGGTCTACCCATTACTCCACACAGATTATCCAGCAAAAATGTTGTTGTATGCATATTAATAAAATTGACAACTATACAATCACCATACTCATCCTTCCTAGAAGGATCAATCCATGATGTACGTCTGGCCATAATCATAAACTTGTCAACTCCCTCCTCCCAAAGCCTAGCCTCCCAAATTCAACATGAAACCAGTGCAAAACTTTACACAGTAGTTGATCTGTGGTTTCAGACTGATTCTCCCGCAGCGGTGGAACATTTTTCAATACGACTAATAAGGGTGTTGCAGCCGGAGGCAGATTAAGAACCAGAGAGTTTGATTGTGCCACCCTAGGTCCCATACCTCTCAGACCTTCTGACCCGTTGGGTATAAAAGCCTGTCGATCCAAGAGGTGTGTATTGCAGATGTTATCCCTTTTAGGGCTGTTGTGTCTGCCATCGCCCGGACTGTTTGCTGTACTTTGTGAAAATTCGCTAGATTGATTCCCTGGATCCACGTGTACCCTGTACATAGCGGCAGGATTGCTAGTTGCTAATGCAACAGGGTTAGATGGTGTAATTTCGACTGTTGATTTCATAGTTAACTTGCTTGTGGCCTGTATGTTCAGAGGATGCGATGCTGCCACCTCATTCCCCTAGTTAGCGTTTGTATTCATACATGTTTGCTTAGGATGTGTGATGAGGCCCTCCAAAACAGCAAACCTTGACCTCACCAGAGATTCGTAATCGTCCAAACATTCCTCTATCTTGGTTAGTCTGTGTGTAATAGGAGATAGCAAGGTAGTTAAAATACTCTCAAATGTCTTCCACTGTTCTAAATCACAGTTCGAGTTAATACCATTTCCCGCTGCATAATTGGTATCACCATCAACCAAATCGGCATTAATTATAGGACTGCCCTCCTCGCGTGAGACACTGTCACGGGTTTTGTTCGACCTTGCCACTTTTGCTGTACAAGGCCTTTGTGGTCCTCCTCCCCGCTTCCTTTTTACTGCCGGCTCCAGAGTTAATCGTTTGGTAGAGGTTTTTTTATTTGGGGATCTGTCAGATGCACGTGTAGAGACGCTGGCTGTAATGTTACTTTGGGTCAGTGGCGATTTTGGGGAATCCTCTAGTGTTCCAAGGGGATTTGGAACTTCAACGCCAATCTCATTATTAGTCGATGGTATAATAATGATTACATCTTGATGAGCTGGCGAGCGAGCTGTAGCTATAGTCCCTAGGGAAGATCTTCTATTTAATAACGGGACCAGTGACAACCGATGCTCGGTACAGAGGTCGCCCGAAGAATAAACTGATCAAGCGTCACAACCACGCTGCCACCATGAGAAGTACCTAGTTTTTTCCTTTCCCGTTTGCTCATCTTTAATAACCTAAGTGAACTTAAGCCAGACAGTGAACAGGAGAAAATAATAGTCTTGGGGGATTTCTTTTTTAAAGATATATAACCAACTGACCTTGCAGGATGATGAAATTTAGAGGGGGGACCCAGCCTGGCCTCGTCGGACTCGGACGGGCTCAGACGGGCCCGCCCTTGGCCCGCCCTTGGCCGGGCTTCGCCTGGCACGCGCCCTCGCACGTCCCGTGAAGCGGGAGCGTCAATGCGCTAAGTAGGCGCCAGGGAGATGACACAAGCAGGCTCAGGTGCGGGCTCTCTCCTCACGCCCCCTGGGGCTTGCAGTTTACACTGATAGAGCGAGCTTTAGAAATATTTTATTCAAGCTTGTGATGTCATACTCTCATAATTTGAATTAATATATTAATGAGTGTTTGCATGATTTGTTTTATTAATCCAACCTAGATTAAGTTTGCACCACACATGAACACGCGGGAAACTAATTAAATGTGCTCTTGTTGCACTTGCAAGTCTGTTTTTGTAACACATTATTAATATTGTCCTGTTTGTTATGTCTGTCCTATTGTCTTTGTCACTATTAATATGCAGCTGATCATTCATGGCATGTGCTTTTATATGTGCTTACATGTATGTCCTATGTTGTGTTTGTCTGTCTGTGTATTATTTAATCATCTTTTTACTCTTTCAGAAACATAAAGCTGGATTACATGAAGAATGGTAGTTATTATATGTGTTGCTTTATTTGTTTGCTTCTGCTAGTTGTCATTTATTAATGGGTTAATTACTAGCAGGGAAAGGGTGGGTAACAGAAGGGTTTGTTTTACCTGAATTAATTATTCTTTTGTGTTTGTTTAAATAATAGTTTTCTGAAAAGTGACGCAAGCTGAAAGTGGCACAGTGACGCAATCAGAAGTGGCGCAGAAAAGGCCTGCTGATGTTGAAAGCCACATGAGAAACCCATATTTTGAAGTGGTTGATAAACTTCTATTTTGAAAACACTAGAAAATGAACTGCTAAAGTCAACTCTGTGGTTTGGATGTGCCACGGAAAGCTCAGAACGGTCTGGCTCAAGGCTAAAAGGAAGAGACGTGACAAGATTTCATATTGCTTGAACATTTTTGCTACAAATTGTAGCGGACTAAGGAACTGTCGCCAGGATTCTGTGCATGGACAATGACTTTGTGTAAAGCCTGGTCTCGTGGTGGAAGATGTCACAGTTTACTGTGGCGTGAGGTGAGGTGATTCAGCCAATGGAGAGCCAGAATTCAGCTGTTGGAATGTGAAAAATAGTTAGCTCAGCTTATTTTAGAGTATAAGAATAGGCTTTAGCTGCAAACTTTTGGCTTACGCTCCTGATTCCAGAAGGACGTGTTCTGCTGTCCGATGATTACACGTAAGAAATGTAACTTTTAAGACTTTGTTTTCAGGCGATGAGGGTAGCGACAGAGAGATAGTTAGGTTTTGGAAATGCTTTTCCTTTTCACTTATTTCTGCTAATGAATAATATTATCTCTTTATTAAATGCTGAATAAAACTTATATGACTTTTTCTAATGCTTGCTTAATAAAGTTCCAAACCTAAGTTTTCTTAAATATGTTTTAATAAACTTTTTAAAATGACAAGCTGGTCTTGTTTATTGTAGATAGTTTATTGCAAAAAGTCATTAATAACATATGATCCATTCACCTCACTCTCTATGTTTATGGGCCTGGTATTGATTGGTAAGTGTGATAGTGGATTGTGTCATCATTTATAAAGAATTTTAGTTTTTAGGCTCCAACAACTTGGTAGCATCAGACGGTTAATATGTTGTTTTTGACATGCATGTTACATATATGTTGGTATAGACATAGGATTGATGTTTAACATATGTTAAGTTTTTGATTTTGTCAGGTTGTTATATGTAGTCTTAAGGAATTTTTCCAGCAGTGTGAAAGATTCCTGGTTAATTGCCGGCAAGAGTAGTGTAGCTAGAAGAGTTACACAGTGCATTTGTTCTGTTTCAAAATTGTGGTATAGCATATATCACGTGTTGTGTGCGTACAACACAAGTTTAGGGACCTTAGATTGAATGGTTGAATGTATAGTGAGGATTGTCTATGAAATTGTAGCATTAAGCAGAGGGACCTGGTGAGCCTGTTTTAAAACTTTCTGTGAAGAGAGTAGTAGATATATCCAAGCTTGTGTGAAGGGTAAGGGTTGTTTTCTCTTCCAAGGTTAGAGTCCTAGGAAGAAAAATAAGCGTTGATTTCTCTTCCAAGGTTAGAGTCCTGAGGAAGGAAATAAGCGTCGTCTATTCTTATCAACGCCTGACGTTTTCTGTGGTTGGTTCAAGTCCTGCCAAGAATTTGTGTGTGTATGAACAGGGTTTTCTTTGTCTGAAAGTGTGTGAATGCTTTGTAAAACTGAAGGGTAGGGTAAGAATTACTCTATTAGCAATAGAAACTATTCTGTGAGAATAGCGTCGTCTATTCCACACTAAGAATACTTGGATGAATGTTTAAAACTATCTCTTTGTTAGAGAAGCAGACAAATGGTTTGTTTTCAATGTTGTTATTAATTGCGTTTTTTTAAATTGATTGGAAACGTTTTTTGAGCCTTAGAGTAAAGAAAACGCTGTTTTAGGGTGTTATATAGTGATTTGCGCCACTTAAATACATTTAGAAACATTGTGCGCTGTTTAAATCCATTTTAAAGTGCCCCGATCGAAAATTGTAAGGGAGGGGCTGTTTTAGGAGTGAAAGCGTGTGAGGAGAGAGCCTGCAGCTGCAGCCTGCTGCATACGTCAGAGCCCGCCGTGCTCTGATTGGTTGATGTGCCTGGACAGAGAAAAACAGCGCTCTCATTGGTTGAGGTGCGATTAATGCCCGAAATTGTTTATTTTATAAGCGTTCTTGTTCTTTAGAAGAATATTGGCTTGACTATATTGCTCTAGTGTTGTGAGCTTGTTCAGTAGCGCTCCAATCGTGTCTCCTGTGTTAAATAGTGTCAAAATCGGTGACACGAGTTTCTTGTTTGTGCACTCCCTCATTCTAGTTATACACGCTCCATCTTCCTTTTACTTTACTGTTTGTTAATAAATTGCTTTTGTTTCTTGCCGAGTTATACAATATGTTCCGAGCATTTTTGTGAAGGAGGGGGGCCCCTAGGAGCGAGTGAGCAGGAGAGGAGAGCTGACAGCTGCAGCGGCTGCCATTGGCTAAAAACGCCGGCGGTCGCGTCATACTGAGAGTCGCGCACCCATTGGCTGATGACGCGCACTCATTACTGCGCTCCCATTGGACCCCAAGCTGACTTGTTATAGTGGGAGCCGCGAGCGTTAGGGATATCCTCTGCGTGGTGTTCCACTGCCATTAATTGAAGGCTCTGTTGTGTTGTGGCGGAAGCGTGTTTCTATTAGACGCTAGAGCGTCGCGTTACAGCAAGAGCCGCGCTCCCATTAGATGCTGGAGCGTCGCGTCACAGCTCCCATTGGATGCCGGCGCGTCGCGTCATATAAAGGCCGCGCTCTGATTGGGCGAGGCCGGCGAGCCCACAGAGGAGCCGACGAAGCTCCCGCGCTGTAATTGGGCGAGGCTGACGAGCCCCACGAGGGAGCCGGCGAGGCTCCCGTGTGTTTAGGAAGCGCGCTCGCTCTCTCGCTTGCTCTCTCGCTCTCGCTTACAGGGGTGAAGGCTTGCTTTTTACGCGCGCATTGAGCGCATGGGCATTTTAGAGCGCGTGTTTTTTTTATCGCGTTAGTGTGCACTGATTGGGCAGCTTGGCAATGTCATCAGTGCTTTGGGTGACGGCGGAGGAGGCTTTAAGGGGCTCTGTAAAGCGAGCCATTGCAGTGCAGTATAAGGAAGAAGCTGGAAGTGACGTATACAGTCACATGTTGTCTCATTGGAGGCTAGCTTTGTACTGATTGGTTGTTGACACAACAGTGTCACAGAGGGGCCGCGACCGGATTGGTCGAGAGACAGTGGGCATTTTCATTGGCTGAGTGTTGTGAAGTCACATGGTGATTGGTCAAAATTACACAAACACATTGTTTACATTTCCCAGAAGTGATTTTCCCATGTTATTAATGCTCAAAGCTTTAATTCTTTAAATTTGAAAATTAATTTGATATTTATCATTGATAATTAGTAAATAATACAATAATAAAGACCCTGATTAGGATAATAGTAGCAAAGGTGATTAAGATAAGGATATTAATTATTTAATTAATACAAATTAGATAAAAATAGTTGTTTAAAGTTGTAAATAAAGTTATAGTATTTACAGCACTGTACACTAGAAAAACAAGCACATTTAGGCTTAATTTTTACAGGTATATGTTGCAGAAGGTGTGTAAGTGAAAAATAAGTACATTTAAAACACATGTGATTATATGTTGGTATTTATTGTTGTAAATAAATATTTTGCGTTGTTATTGTTTTTGCAAATTTATGTTTTCCTTTCCAGGTTTATTAAAATTAGCGATGTAGGTAAATAAGGAGTTGTATTAAATTAATAAGGTTATAAAGTTTTACTTCACCTGACCTTGTCAAATTAATTAATTAATTGATCAGCAAACGCTATTAGGCCAATTAAGTGAACGCATTTACTAATTGAGATTAATTAATTTTAATAAAGGTAAGTATATTAAAACATGGATCAAAATTATTCAATGAAGAAGAAAATGTTTTTCTGCTATCAGAAAATGGAAAATATATTCAATAAGGTTAAAAGGGTTGTTGCTACATGTGAGAGCAAATTAATAATTCCCAAATCAGCAAAAATAAATAATAAATATGTCAGAGTAGAATTTATTGATCATTGTAAAAATGATGTTGTAAATACAGATCAGGATAGAAATTCAAGCAGATTCCCAGAACAGATTAACGTGACGCCAAAAGAGCAGATTAATGTGTCGCCAAGAGTCCCAGTTCAGATTAATGGAGTCCCAGTCCAGACCCTTTCTCAAGGTGTCACAACAGGTAGGTATGATGAGATGCCTTGTACTTCTGGAATTAATATTCCTGATCATGTAAATTCTACAAATGATTTAATTGAGCAGTTAACGCCCGTCATGGAAGTAGTGACAGTTCCTGTGATTAATGAACCTGTTCCCCCAGTGCTTAGAAAAGATGAAACTAGTCCCACAGCTTTAATGGTCACATTGAATTATGAAAATCAAAAGTTTGCTGAAAAACTTTATTCTAGTGTACCTGAAAATAAGTTAATAATGATTTCAACTCAGCAAGAGAGAGTGATGACTCTAGTTTCATCTCGTGAAAATACTGACGTTGACCTGACACAGCCTGGTGAGTATAAATTACTGGATAATACAATCAGTACAGACAGATTTAAAAGATTGCAGGATGATGAGGACATGGAAGGCTTGAACAATACAGGTAGGTTTGCCTCTGCCCATATAAAAGATTTAATTTGGGCTTTGAGAAAAAGGGGTAGTCTGAATAAATGGAAAACAAAATGGACAAAGAAAAAAGAGAAGGAAAAAGCGACTTTAGCTTTTGAAGGAGAGTGTAAAAATCCACAGATGCAGGATGAGATAAATCAGCAGCAGCAGTTACTGAATGAACAGCTACAAATACAGCGACAGGTGGTGATTGAGCAGAAAGAGATACCTTCGCCGCCATTTTTAAATCATGTTAATGAGCAGAAATACAATACAGATACAGGATTCAGTGGAGTCCAGGAAAACAGACCTGATCCAATTAAAATTGCAAACAAGCAGGGAAACTCATTTCCTAATGTTCCACAGTGCAAGATGAAGTCAGAAACAATTGAAGGAGTTATTCCTGTTAATGAAAAATTCATTAAGCAAGGTGTCCTAAAAGAGATTGAGAACAGTCTTTGTGACTCACCAGATATGGGAATTAGAAAGCCAGATGAAAGGTACAAAAGAGTACAGGATCTGAGAAAGGTTAACGAGATAGTTATCCCTTGTTGTCCTATTGTGCCCAATTCAGTAGAGATCCTTTATCAGATACCACATGATACTGAGTGGTATTGGGTCCCAATGTACCCAGAGAGTCAAATAAATTTTGCTTTCAGGTTCCGAGAGAGAGAGAGAATTCCTAGAAAGGTAACTATTGAGAGAAATAAAATGATTCAGGCAATGGAATTCTCAAAGTCACAAAAACAGGTAAGAATGCTCCTAGGCATGGTTAGTTACTGTTGCCAATGGATTAGTGCTTTCTCAGTGTTTGCAAAACGATTGCAGAGACCGACAAAAGCAGATATAAAAGACCAAATTGTCCTGACAGAAATAAAGCTTGAAGCCATTGAGCAATTTAAAAAGAGTTTGTGTGAAGCTCCTGTTCAGGGCATGCCAGACTTCAACAAAGAATCTGAGCTTCTAGACCAAATAGCAGAGATAAAATGTGCTGGAGAGAAAAATGATCATGTCTCAAAAGGCAATGAGCGCGCAAGTACCATTGTTAAGTTCTGTGCTCAGGAGAGGGTTGCAATCAAAGGGGAAAAATTCAATGAACATGTTTCAAGCATCCTCATACTAATCTTTGCAATTCAGACATGGCAAGAGTTAAAACAATTACAAGATGAGGCACATGTTGAGGAGAAAAACACATGGCTCAAAGAAGGTTGCAGACAGCGAGAAGAAGATGAAAGGGTTTACAAAGATGGCGGACCTATTATGCCCAATTGCATGATTGCTGACATGGCACAGATGTACCATGGTCCAGGTCATTTAGCAAGAGACACAATGATTCAACTGTTCAGGGAAACATGTCTGACATGCCGGAGAAACAATCCAGATCAAAAGACAATTGAGAATTTGGGAACCATAGGCCGGGAGGGTGGTTCATTTGCAAAAATTCAAATAGATTTCTTTGAAATGCCTCAACAAAACAAACTGAGATATGTCCTAGTCATCATTTGTTTATTTTCAAAATGGGTCGAAGCTTTTCCAACAAGAAAGAATGATACAGTTTCTGTATTCCATCAGTTGGGAACAGATATGGAAAAGGAGCAAGCTCATGATCTATTGCCAAGAGACTTGCTCAGAACAAAGGTTCATCGGAGGAGAAACTATCTAGTGCCCAGGAGGCAGAAGGCAAGACAGGTGAACATAGTCACAACAGATATTAGATGGATGAATACCAGTCATAACCTTTGTGCACCTGCACCTGATAACACTGATGAAGTTAGTGAAAAGACTACAACTGATTCAGACTCTGAAAAAGAAATTCCTGAAGAAGATCCAGATCTTGAAGATCGACAAGGTGGTCGACATCTGGATGATGATGTCAAAAATCCAGATATTGAAGATCGACAAGGTGGTCGACATCTGGATGATGATGTCAATGTGAATGAAACATTGAATGAAGAAGATCTAGAGATTGTGATTCTAGATTCAGAAAATGAAGAAAATCTACTAGAAAAAGAATATCAAGCAGAAAGAGAAGATTCAGAAGCAGAAAATTCTGAGCAAGAAGTTAATCAAGTCCAGGAGAGTATTGAAAAGCAGAAGAGTAGCTCTGAATGCGGGAACAAGAATCCTGAAACTGGGAAGCTGAAGGTGATCCCGAAGAAGAGGAAGAATTACCAAGTACCAGCTGTAAGGATGATGTTTCTAACGGAGTGAAGCTGCTGAGTAAAGAAGTTCCTTGGTACAGATTTGAAGTCTCAGAAAATGTTACAGATGGGAGTGATGAAGAGTCTGAGATAAGAAAATTCGGAAAAAGGGCTTGGAAAGCTGAATGTAAAGAAAGCAAGCCTAGGAAGAAACTCTTGAGAAAAGGTGATGTCTGGCCTAAATATTTTAAGTTCAAATATGAAGTGTCAAGTCAGAAGAGTGATTCAGACAAAAAAGAGCAAGCTGAAGAGATAATTGAAATGATTGCCAGGAAAAGCAAAAGACCATTGAGACCAAATGTAAAATACAAGTCTCCAGAATGGGCCTACATAAATATTTCTCCAATAGTTGAGGAGTGCAGTAGCAATCAGGTGGTCTTGAAAGAAAATGGTGACAATGACTAAGTTTAGTTTTCTTTAAGTTAAGGTTTATTTTTGGCATAAGGCTGAAGAAATTGTGTTAGTTTTCTTTAAATTGAGATTTATTTTTGGCATAAGGCTGAAGAAATTATGTTAGAGTGACTCAAGGTCGAAGAAATTGTGTTAGCTGGAAAAACTTCTATGTAAGACACTAGGTCGAAGAAAACATGTTTTAGTTTGAAAAAAAAAAAAGAGGGGTATATACTATGTACTAATTTTTCAAAAAATTTCAAAAAATTACTTTTTGTTTTTTGTTTTATTTTATAATACTCAGATTGATATTTGTTTTGTTGGTGCAATTCAAAATGTAGATACGCAATTTAAAATTTAGTTACCTAAATTCATTGGGGGTTGGGGATTCAAAGGTGGAAAGGATCCAACTTAGCTGAATAAAGAAAGGGTATAGGATATAGAATTAGTAGAATGTAGGACTCAATACTCATTATGAGAGTTGCAGAAATATAGATGAAATTAGAGCTTAAATACTAATCCTGAGTAAGCCTGAAACATGTTCAATAGATAAAATTTTTAATTAAAATTTTTTGGGTGTTGTTTGGTGATTTTGAAATCACCAGATGAGGGAGTTGATAGAGCGAGCTTTAGAAATATTTTATTCAAGCTTGTGATGTCATACTCTCATAATTTGAATTAATATATTAATGAGTGTTTGCATGATTTGTTTTATTAATCCAACCTAGATTGAGTTTGCACCACACATGAACACGCGGGAAACTAATTAAATGTGCGCTTGTTGCACTTGCAAGTCTGTTTTTGTAACACATTATTAATATTGTCCTGTTTATTATGTCTGTCCTATTGTCTTTGTCACTATTAATACGCAGCTGATCATTCATGGCATGTGCTTTTATATGTGCTTACATGTATGTCCTATGTTGTGTTTGTCTGTCTGTGTATTATTTAATCATCTTTTTACTCTTTCAGAAACATAAAGCTGGATTACATGAAGAATGGTAGTTATTATATGTGTTGCTTTATTTGTTTGCTTCTGCTAGTTGTCATTTATTAATGGGTTAATTACTAGCAGGGAAAGGGTGGGTAACAGAAGGGTTTGTTTTACCTGAATGAATTATTCTTTTGTGTTTGTTTAAATAATAGTTTTCTGAAAAGTGACGCAAGCTGAAAGTGGCACAGTGACGCAATCAGAAGTGGCGCAGAAAAGGCCTGCTGATGTTGAAAGCCACATGAGAAACCATATTTTGAAGTGGTTGATAAACTTCTATTTTGAAAACACTAGAAAATGAACTGCTAAAGTCAACTCTGTGGAGTGGGTTTGGATGTGCCACGAAAGTTCAGAACGGTCTGGCTCAAGGCTAAAAGGAAGAGACGTGACAAGATTTCATATTGCTTGAACATTTTTGCTACAAATTGTAGCGGACTAAGGAACTGTCGCCAGGATTCTGTGCATGGACAATGACTTTGTGTAAAGCCTGGTCTCGTGGTGGAAGATGTCACAGTTTACTGTGGCGTGAGGTGATTCAGCCAATGGAGAGCCAGAATTCAGCTGTTGGAATGTGAAAAATAGTTAGCTCAGCTTATTTTAGAGTATAAGAATAGGCTTTAGCTGCAAACTTTTGGCTTACGCTCCTGATTCCAGAAGGACGTGTTCTGCTGTCCGATGATTACACGTAAGAAATGTAACTTTTAAGACTTTGTTTTCAGGCGATGAGGGTAGCGACAGAGAGATAGTTAGGTTTTGGAAATGCTTTTCCTTTTCACTTATTTCTGCTAATGAATAATATTATCTCTTTATTAAATGCTGAATAAAACTTATATGACTTTTTCTAATGCTTGCTTAATAAAGTTCCAAACCTAAGTTTTCTTAATTATGTTTTAATAAACTTTTTAAAATGACAAGCTGGTCTTGTTTATTGTAGATAGTTTATTGCAAAAAGTCATTAATAACATATGATCCATTCACCTCACTCTCTATGTTTATGGGCCTGGCATGGATTGGTAAGTGTGATAGTGGATTGTGTCATCATTTATAAAGAATTTTAGTTTTTAGGCTCCAACAACACCAAAACGTCTCCCTCGAGGTGCTTGCGATGCGGTTCCCGCGAAGCGACAGTCTTTTTTTTACTATTGCTCTTTCCTCGGCTCAATCTCTTTCTGGGTTGATCATTTACCCTCCCCCCCGCCCCCCCTCAGGCAGATGTGCGCTCTTTTCCCAATCACTACTGCATGTAGCAGCCACACTAGTAAGCCCCACTTCAAATGTTACGCTCTTGGAGGACTTTAACCTCCATTTTAACAACCCCAACATGACTGACGTTTCAGATCTGACTAAGGACCTTTCAGCAGTTCAAATTTTACAAAAAGTTACAAGCCCTACTCATAAACTAGGAACTATACTTCATCCAGTTTTCACTAACCTTAATATTCTTTCAGTGGGTGACCCTATCCCTTTACCTTGGTCTGATCATTTCTTAATTGCCATGCATGTCTCTTCTCTGCCTTCAGTCCCAGATGTTAAAAGCACCACCAAGGGAATGAGGCCATGGGCTAAACTAGAAGCAGAAGCCTGGACCTAAGCCTTAGAAAGTTCAGAACCAGAACACAATCCTAATCTCCCCATAGCTGCTGATAATTTTTCTACATGGATTACGTCCTTATTGGATATGGTGGTCCCGGTTAAATCCCAACAAAAAGTAAGACAGAAATCCTCTACTTGGTATTCACCCAAACTTGGGTCCTTGAAATAGGAATGTAAGAGACTGGAGAGAAAGTGGAGGAAAGACTACAGCATCATTAATAAGCAGAAATATAAAGAAGCTATAAAACGCTATCAAGGTGAAATTAAAGCTCCTTAGGCAGCGCACTATGAAGAACAAATCAATCTGGCTGCCATCTCCCTCAGGGAGATCTTCCTCATTGCAAAGGGTCTCTTAGAACTGCCAAGATTTGATACACCTCATATGGCCTCCCTTATACGATGTAAAGAACTTGCTGAATATACATTTTTTTTTAATTAAAAAAATTATTTGTCTATTCCTACCTCACCTTGCCCTAGTGATATCATTAGCACAGACATGCTTTTGCATGGCCCAGATCCTGCACTCAAGACATTTCCCCCACTTACTTTAGCCAGATTTTCAGAAATTCTCACTCAAATTAAGTCTGACTCCCCATTGGACCCAGCACCCCCTCAAATACTACACAAAGCAGGAAAAGTTATACTTCTTCTGTGGTAAAATTAATTACCTGGTACTGAATTTCTATGCGGTAAAGTCAATAAGAATAACTCATAATAAATAAGAGGCAAAATCCGTGATATTTGAGGTTTCTCAAAAAGGGTTTTATTCCTTAAAAGGGAATTTGGTGATTAGCATATTGGCTCGAGCCAAGGTGGCATACCGTTCCGTCACCACGCAGGTTCGGGAAGGGACAGACTGACAGAGTCAATGGTAATATGCGAATATGCAAGTATGCGACAATACATTATTGACAAGCATTCATATATATAGTCAATGCATTACAGTAAAGGCATATGCAGGAGGCGTAACAGCTGAGAAGAGAGATAAGAGTGCATGTACGTAATACAAAAAGGCGTTACAATAGGCGTGCATGAAGGCGTGAACAAGAACGTCATTTAACATGATGTCACAAGTAGGCGGATCCATGAGTGAATCCGGCAGTGTCAGCAGAAATTCATGGCAGAGATGCGTGCGCAGCAGTATGACGTGTAATGTACGTGTAACTTGAGGGGTGAAGGGGGACTTGACATTTAGCCCTACATGTGGAGACAGATGTCTGGATGTCAGATCAACCTAATCCCAAATTGTATCTAATATCTCATGTTTAAGGAACTGTATTATCCGGAAGGAAAAGGTCTCTCGGACAAGAGGCTATTCTATACTGACTGTGAGTGCGTGTATGAGCGTCTACGTGTCTGCATGAGATGCGCTGATGCGAGGGAGGGCATGGGCCTACCATGGAAACAGAGCTATGAATTACTTGCACAGAGACAGTGAGGCCGAGCCCTTTGCTCTGCAGCTGGGAGGATGTTGACGTGAAACTACTAGACAGGAATGTATTTTCGAGGAGTGGAGCAGATAATTCGAAGGTTGAATACAGTCTTGGCAGGCAACAGGCTGAGCCAAGCACCGCTAGCCGCACAGGGAGTAAGGCAGAGGTCACGGGTACAGATGCAAGCCCAGGTTTGAGATTCAGAGTCAGAAGGCAGAAAAAGGCTCGATGGCAGAATTCAGGGCCTACTTCGCCAGAGCTGAAAAACGTGTAAAGTACACTACATAAAGACGTTGGCATGGCATATTTAGGAACGGACTATTTGACCCATTCATGGTGGATCTGAAAGAGGACATGTTAACGTTGGACGCAAATGTATTTGCGTCTTCATAGCTTGAAGTGGAGGGAACATACATGTACTTGTAGCGTGTACACGGAGTCGTTGGGGTCTAAGATAGGGGACACAATCGATCACAAAATTTATATTACCTCATTCCCTCCTTGTCCCCTACGGACCCTTCATGATATATCGATCTGCATGAATCGATCAATCTGTTCATGTAACATCATTTGCTCTTCTTTCTTCTTTTGACGTTTTGAATGGGAATTTGAAGGCGGAATACATGATGTGGCGCACAGGCCGCAAATCGCCGGTCCACATTGTAAACACAGGCAGCAACTGAATACTATGAGAAGGCCAATGCCTAGGAAGGATAGGATCTTCCATCCCCAAGCGGTCAACGTTGTCCAGAACCAACCGGACCAAGTCCAGGTGCCTGGATTCTGATGTATCAGACTTGCAATTTTATGGAGACGTGTTATAGCTTTATATACCGTTGGCGCGTTTTCTGGAATGAAAACACAGCAACTTGACCCGATGACCTTACAGGCTCCACCCCTATCAGCTAGGATGACGTCAATGACGAGACGATTTTGAAGAACAACAACCCGCATGGCTGACTGTTCCTCTGTTAAGTTACCTAGAGCGGAAGTAGCTTCATTCACTACTGCTTCGAGGGTTCTAGTTAATCTACGTATCAGTTTACTATTAGTAACAGTACCTATGTAGGGGAAGAAACCTTTATTGAAGTCTGTGTATTGCTCCCATGCCGTTTCAGTGTAGTCGACAATCGGGAGATCTCTTCGGAGTCTATTGTTTACTAGATTGGTATTTCTATGATAATCAGGAGGAGCTAGGAAAACAGGTGGCAGAAGGAATGCAATGTAACAGGTACCATCCCAATCTGGAGGCAAACGTATGTATGCGGTATGGCCACAGACAAAGTATGAATGACGAGTAGCTCTAAACGTGGATTTGCCTTGATCACTGAATTCGATCACCGTAGTACATTTACTATGACCTAAGTGTACGGAACCATTCTTTCTGATACATAATTCACCTGTGACTGGTAACACTGACATAGCAGGCAATACTGGTGCGGCTTCGGATTCAACAGTTAGAATCATGAGGTTAATTGTGTAATTACCTAATCCATATACTTCATTTTCTAGATCAGTTCCTGTTCTAGTGGGAAGTCCCTTCTTGTCAGGGTAACAGACTTTAAGTAGAACTAAGTTCAGGTTTCCCCAAACCCAATTCCCATCGTAAACAGCAATGTCAGAATCTAGGGAATTAATCAATCTAAACCATGCCCCACAGGAGCCATTGTGAGTGAACGGGTACGGAAAGAGGGGCAGAACTCCCTTGTATTTCTGGTAGGGAGGGAGTCGGCCACATATCCAGCAGTTTGTAGCATTGTTAGTCTGATGGGAGTGATGTAACATACTAATGAATGTGTTGTTGCGCAGCGCAAGTCTGTAAGACAATTCATGGGGAGGTAATTCGCTAAAAGAATGTTCGGCAGTGACATTGTAAGCAGATTGTGCACGCTTGAAAATAGGGTAGTACATGTGCAATAATATACTGGCAGCAATAATAAGAAGGCTTAGAAAAAACATAATCAGGAATGTCACTATACAGTGACTACGAAGTGATTTACAATATGCATGTTTCTTGAGTTGTCTCTGTCTATCTCTCTCTCTATCTCGGTCTAGGGGATACATGTCAGAACCTAATTTAACCGATTCACCTAGGGGAGGACTTAAACAATTAAACTGTCTGACTTGCTAGACCGTAACTTTAGTCTATATTCTTCGGAGGCGGTTTTCTCAACCAGGGGGAGTTTTGAGTCAGTTTGTGGAGGAGGGCAGGGCTTAGAGTCCAAGTCCGAAGGAAGTCCGTGAAACTTTTTGATGTGGCTCGAATGTAGCCATCCTTTTCTGCCCTCCAATTTAACAGCCGTCCTTGTCGTCAGAAGAACCAACTTCGGGGTCTGCCAGCGGGGCTCCAGTGGACTTCTCCGGTCAAAGTTCCGCACGAACACAAAATCGCCAGGGACCACTTCATGGGGCTTCACCTCGGTGTTGTCGGGAAAGGCTGCAGCTACCTGTGAACGACAAGATTGTAGTGCAGACATCAAGGAGGCAAGGTAATCTGTCAGCATAACGCAATCAACATCTGTAATTTTACGAGGTATAGGCGTCCCCCACATATTTGGTGGCCTACCGAAGACCACTTCATACGGGGATAGCCCGGTTCGAGAGTGCGCAACCATCCTCATATAGAAAAGGGCAACTGGCAAGGCTACTATCCAGTCAACGCCTTTCTCTCTACATATTTTTGGAAGTCGGATCTTTAGAGTCTGATTATGGCGTTCCACAAGACCTGCTGCCTCGGGATGCCGGACACAGTGGAACTTCCACTGATACCCTAACAGGAGTGTTATGTGTTTTACAAGCTCGGATGAGAATGGCTGACCGTTATCTGAGTACACGATACGGGGCAAACCATACCGTGGGAAGAATTCGCGAACCAGCTGCTTGGCTGTGGTCGGAGCAGTGTAATCTGGGACTGGATATGCTTCTGTCCATCGGGAAAGTGCACATACGACTACGAGGACATACTTGAATCCTCGACAACGTTCCATCTGGATATAATCCATCTGGAGGACTTCAAAAGGGTGATCGGGAGGCTGAAATCCACCTTTCTCTACAGGAATGCTTTTACCTGGATTGAACTGACAACAAATCATGCAAGTACGCACTTTTTGTTTCACTGCGGCTCGTAAGTTCTTATTGTGCCATATGTGTTGAATGCTATCTAGCATTGCCTTTTCTCCTAGGTGTGCTGGGCTATGTATAGTGTTAATGATGATTTGAACCATAGAATCGGGGAGAAACCATGTAGATTTTCCCTTCGTCATCCATCCCTGATCTGTTTGGATCCCTCCTAGTTCAGTCCACTTCTTGATTTCATCTGGTGTGGCATGTGTCTGTATATCAATTACATCATGTGCGGGATCCTTGACTGTCATGCAGTATGATTGTGTCGGAACTATTGTCTTTGTCAAGTCAGTTGCATGAATTCGATTCTGGGCAGTTTGCTTAGCTGTTCGGTCTGCCAAGTCGTTACCCTGGGAGATCGTATCGGTAACCTTTGTGTGTGCCTTACACTTCATAATAGATATCGCAGTAGGTAGATGTATTGCATCTAACAAGGCTTGAATGAGGGGACCGTGTTGAATGTTGGCACCGTGAGAAGTTAAGTAACCTCTCTCTCGCCAAAGGACTCCGAAATCGTGAACGACTCCGAACGCATAACGTGAATCAGTGTATATGTTTACTCTCTTATTTTTGGCTTGAATACAGGCTTGTGTCAGAGCGATGAGCTCTGCTGCTTGAGCTGACAGGGTGTCTATACAATTTGTTTCTATAACTTCGGTGTCTGTCGTGACTGCGTAAGCTGCCACTAATTCTCCTGTACCTGTTCTCATACATGAACCATCCACATAAAGTGTCAGGTCTGGGTCTGGTAATGGGACATCTGTCAAGTCTTGTCTGGGTTTCGTCGTAATAGTGATGACTTCGATACAATCATGCTTCAGTGGATCTACACCACTTAATGGCAAAAGTGTGGCAGGATTCAATGTGCTGCAGCGTCTGATTTCTATGTGTGGCTGAAACAATGTCAATTCATAACCTGTCAGTCTTGCTATGGTCAAGTGTTGGGTTTGTGTACGATTTAAAAGAACTTCCACGGAATGTGGAACTTGTACTGTCAATTGATGTCCTAATACTATGGAATCGCTCTGTCTGATTGCTAAAGCTGTTGCTGCGACTGATTTCAAACATGCAGGTAAAGCTTGGGCTACTGGATCTAATGTGCTAGAAAAGTAAGCGCACGGTTTGTGTGAACCTGCTTGTTCCTGAGTGAGGACTGACAAGGCAGTACCTTCACGTTCTGTGACAAAAAGTGTAAAAGGCTTACTGTAGCATGGTGTTGCTAAAACTGGTGCTTGACATAAGGCTTTCTTTAAGTCTTCAAAAGCTTGTGTATGTTCCTGAGTCCAAGGGAGGACAGTCGATGTCGCTGCCTCCTGAGTTGTCAACTGAATGAGTGGCTTTGCTAGAAATGCATATTGGGGAATCCATTGTCTGCAGTACGAGGTGAGGCCTATGAAAGCCCACACCTCCTTTTGTGTTTTCGGTGGTGACATGTTTACAATTAACTGGATGCGATCTGGAGTGAGCTGTCTCCCCACTTTGGACAGCAAGTGACCCAGGTACACAACTTGCTGAACTACAGAATTGCAGCTTTGAAGGGGAAACCTTGTGCCCCTTGTCAGCCAGAAAATTTAAAACCGTCAGTGATGCTTTTTCACATTCGGGTTCGCTTCGTGCGGTGATCAGCAGATCATCGACATACTGGAGTAGAGCGGTGTTAACAGGCATGTGGATACTGTCAAGTTGTCTTTTCAGTGCTTGGCTATAGATGCTGGGGCTTTCTGTGAATCCTTGAGGTGCGCGTGAAAATTTGAAACTTCGTCCATTTAAACTGAATCCGAACAAGTATTGGCTTTCTGGATCAATTGGGACGCTAAAGAAGGCGTTCTTGAGGTCAATTACAGTAAAGAACGTCGCTTCTGAATCAATAGCTGTCAGTAATGAAGAGATATCTGGAACCACAGGATACTGTGGTACAATGCATTTATTTAATTCGCGCAGATCAATAACTAATCGATAAACAGGTGGTGCATTTGGATCAGTACGTTTAAGAACTGGAATGATAGGAGAATTACATACATTGGAGTCGGTTTCCACGACCACTCCTTGTGCAATGAGCTCGTCAATTATTCTCAGTAAAGCCACTACAGCATCTGGAGGTAACTTGCATTGCCGAATTCGTGGTAATACCACTCCTGCTTTAAGTGTGACTCGATATGGTGTAATGTGCATACAACCTACATCAGTGGGGCCTTGCGCCCACAAGTGTGCAGGTACATTCTGTAACCGGGGATCCATGTCTCTTAATACAAAATGGCCTTTAAAATCTCGCAAGAATAATCGTACTCCTTCCGGAGAACAGCATATTATAGCTCCTAGAGCTTTCAGTGTCTTTATACCTAACAAGTTTTCTGGACATGATTTTGTAAGTAATAAATCTGTAGTCCGTGTCAAAGGACCAACTGCAAGGGGAAGTGGCTGTGATACTTCATTAATAATAGGCTTTCCTGAAAATCCAAGGGAAACATTCTGTGAGCCTGAGAGGGGTGCCCCCGGAACCTCATTGTGACTGATTGTGGTCCTGCTTGCCCCTGTGTCAATTAAAAACTTTCTGTCTTTTCCTAACACTTGACTGTGTACATAAGGACCCTCTTGATCTACAGGAACTTCAATAAGGGGCAAGCCAAACTCCCTCTCTAGGCTGTTTCATGTGTACCGCTGATAATCGGGGTAGTCATTCTGTGCATACTGGTACATCTGTTGTGTCGTGTTCTGTGTTGCAGTAATAGGCTGTTGCTGTGGCACTGCTACAGTTTGTGATGAAGCTGGCATAGGCGGAATATGTTGTATATTCTGTGGTACTTGTTGCTGGGCCTGATCTTGTCTAGGAGCGCGCGGTCTCTCCTTGGTCTTACCCGTGGAGATATTGTGTTTCAGAACTGCACAATCGTTTACATAATGACCTGGTTGTTTGCAATAGTTACATGTCCCTTTAACTGGAGCCGTTGAATTACTGGGCTGGGTCGCACCCTTTTTGTGACCGTCAGCAGGAACTGACTGGGCAACTAACATTTTCATTTTTGTGTCTTTCATACGTCTTTGTTCATGTTCTTGTTCTTCTCTAATTCTATTCTGGTGGTACTGTAACATTTGTAACATTTGTGAAGGGGTGTTAGCTTGCCAAGTGCTTTCGACTTTCAGTACTCTGTTCTTAACCTGGGGCAGGGAATTCTCGACTAATTTCGTCACAAAAAGGTGTGGATACGATTCGCTACTCGGTTTCAGGCCACTATTAATACCAAAACATTTCTCAAATCGAGTATAAAAATCACTAGTGTCTTCATCCGGTTTCTGTTTACAGGCTGAGATTGCACCCCAATCTTCCTTTTTCGTACTTAATAAACGTGGCAACACTTGCACTAACAATCCTGGTAATGCTTTAACCTTATCCCCAAGCCCTTGGCCTGGAATTCTAGTATTTTCTTCGTTTTCTAATGCAGTCCAATCAATCTTTGCATTTCCCACTTCCCATTCTTTTTCTTTAAGTTTCTCATAAATACCAGGAGGCAGTAATACTTTCAATATCTTCATAAGGTCGGGATAAGTATAGTCACCCATGAGTAGCATGTCTTTTATTTCACGGTGAAAACCTGCGGGATCTTTATCATGGCTAGGTACTAGTTTCTTCATTTCCAATAATTCTATTTTGGTTATGGGTGTGAACACAAACACACGTCTAAGTGTATTATCGGTATTCTGAACTGGGTGCACTTCTCGTAGCGGATTCTGTCTATCCATGTAATACATTTTTCTTTCCATGGAGTGTGCTGAATCAGACTGTGGACATAGAAAGGCACTATATCTGTGTTGATGTTCTAGAATTACCTTAATTAGATCGGTACCTAGACCTCTCCACTTATTCATGAGTAGTTCTGCTAATATATCAGGCAGGGGGCCTGGATCGGAATGTTGGCTTCTATATAATAGAAGTAGGTGTTGTATCATGTATGTACCAGCTAAACGCTGTTCACTTGGTGTCATGTTCAGAAATGTGTGTGCTAACGCATCATCACTATATTTCTCGGGACTGTCAGCCCATTGTAATGCTGACCTTGCTAATTCTTGTTCATCCATAGAATCTAGTACATGGTACCCCATTCGTTCTCGAAGTCTGTTATCAGTAGCTTGAAATAAGTGTTCAGGAGTTCTTGGATTACACATGGCTTCTTGAAAAATTCTTTTACTTTCTGGACGCACTGGACGCATTGAATTATTAAAGGGTCTTCCTTTACCTACATATGCTATCGTTTCTCTAACTGGTAATTGTGCTTGTCCTGTAGCTTCTTCTGGTTGCTCCTCTTCTGAGGACTCAAACTTGTCTGATTCATTTTCTGGTTCTAACTGTCTTGTTTCATGTATTTTTATTACTACGCTTCTGATTCTTTGATACATGTTTTTTATACAATTCTGTTTATCATGGTTCCCGTCTGCTATATTCTGACCCCATCTATGAAGTGCTTTCATTTCCTCCGGGTCCATCCCCGGCCTATCTTGTTCTCTTATTAAGCAGTTTATAAAAAACCGTAATATCTTGGCTTGAGTGTCAACTTTCTGGTGAGCCATGGCTTCCTTAATACTTTCAGGTCCCTGCCCTGTTTGGACAAAATGATATATTCTGTCTAGATGCTCAACCATTCCGGGTAGGGTCAACAAAAAGTTGGTGACCCGTCTTAGTCGTACTGATGCTAGTATTAATCTCTCATCATTTCTACCAGGTACTGGGTCATATCTACAATCCCCGAGTCGTTCTTTTATTATATCAAAATCGGCTGATCGAGGTGTACGTTGTTGTGCTAGATCCCTGTAAGTCAATCTATGTACTTGTGGAGGTGTCTGGAAACCTATCGCCCCTCCGGACGCGCCTCCTGAGGCACTGGCTCCGAAGGGATTGTTCGGGTGAAAAGTGGGAGGAATGGGTGTGGGAAGAGCTGGAAGAACGGGGGGAAGACCAGGAGGGACATTCGGAACGGGAGGAAGAGGTGGAGGAGTAGCTTGTCGCGGGGGTAGGGGCTGATTGTCTCGGGGTCGAGCGCCGCCAGAAGGAGGTGTGCACGGCGGTGCGGCATTAGCATATGCGGGCGCTACATCATCTAGATAGGAAGAAAGGAAAATGTCCTTCGCGGTTTTGGGGTGCATTTTAGTCGGGAGCATGGGAGGTGGTAGATCTTTTGGTACTTCCGGAGTGGCCTTAGGTAAACCTTCGGCCAGGAGAGGATACATACCATTCCTAAGGGTGTTTAGTTGTCTGTCTACTTGTTCTATTTTTACTCGGATACCTTCCTCAACTAATACGTTTTCTTGGGCCTTGTCTGAATCCTCTTTCCTTTTCTCTTCCTTTCTAAGTGCTTTTTCTGTACGCCTATGCGATTCTTTACGCCATAATTCGATGGCATCCTTCTGTGACTGTCTGGCTTTCTTTTTCCGTAGTGCTTTTTCTACTCTTATGATGCAATCTGAATCCTATGTCCCTGCAGCGGGCCATCTCTGATTCTCTGCTAGATCTTTAGTGTAGTCCACCCATAAATCGAGAAATAGAACGGCATCTAGGCCGTGCTTGTGGTACATAAAGTACCCTGGAGTGTCCCTAGGTGGAATGGGAACAGCTTCCTCGAGTATCCCTTTTCTAGTCTTTATCTGTCTTAATTTGGAGAATAACGGCATCTTAAAAATCTGGCTACTTGGTACTTACTCAGATATGAACACAATGAACACAATAATCACAATAATGACGATCGAACAATCACTCATACCACGACATTTTGAGACACATTAAAACATTTTGAGATGAACAATAACAATTAGAATGAAACTCGCTAACTGCATAATACTAGATACACTGCTCAACAGTGCAGACTGGATATACTGCTAAACAGTACAGATACACTGTCTAGAACAGTGCAGACCAGGTCTGTGTACCCAAACCTGTCTTGACCGGCACAAACTAATGCGCACGTCTAGATGCGTCCCCAGCAACGGTACTCACCGGGAAGCACGGAAACAGAAGGCCTCGGAAACTCTGGACTGGACTCGACTGGATTCGGACTGGATTCGGACTCGACTCGTGACGCAGATACTTCGGAACTTCGGAACCTGGTGGGCCTCCGTATACCTCGGATCTTGCTCTCTCAGCTAGGCTCTGGTCGGGATCCTCCGCACTTCTCACCGCTTCGTCTGGGTGTCGATCGCGGCCTCAGTCACCTCCGTTGGCCTGAGGGAGATACAGGAAATCCTGGGGTACGCGTAGTTTCCGTCCGGCTGTGGCAGGGGGCTAAGCCTGCAAAGCACCTCCGGCGGGTGAGATGGGGAAGGGGTCCCTATTCGGGCGCCAATTATGTGGTAAAATTAATTACCTGGTACTGAATTTCTATGCGGTAAAGTCAATAAGAATAACTCATAATAAATAAGAGGCAAAATCCGTGATATTTGAGGTTTCTCAAAAAGGGTTTTATTCCTTAAAAAGGAATTGGGTGATTAGCATATTGGCTCGAGCCAAGGTGGCATACCGTTCCGTCACCACGCAGGTTCGGGAAGGGACAGACTGACAGAGTCAATGGTAATATGCGAATATGCAAGTATGCGACAATACATTATTGACAAGCATTCATATATATAGTCAATGCATTACAGTAAAGGCATATGCAGGAGGTGTAACAGCTGAGAAGAGAGATAAGAGTGCATGTACGTAATACAAAAAGGCGTTACAATAGGCGTGCATGAAGGCGTGAACAAGAACGTCATTTAACATGATGTCACAAGTAGGCGGATCCATGAGTGAATCCGGCAGTGTCAGCAGAAATTCATGGCAGAGATGCGTGCGTAGCAGTATGACGTGTAATGTACGTGTAACTTGAGGGGTGAAGGGGGACTTGACATTTAGCCCTACATGTGGAGACAGATGTCTGGATGTCAGATCAACCTAATCCCAAATTGTATCTAATATCTCATGTTTAAGGAACTGTATTATCCGGAAGGAAAAGGTCTCTCGGACAAGAGGCTATTCTATACTGACTGTGAGTGCGTGTATGAGCGTCTACGTGTCTGCATGAGATGCGCTGATGCGAGGGAGGGCATGGGCCTACCATGGAAACAGAGATATGAATTACTTGCACAAAGACAGTGAGGCCGAGCCCTTTGCTCTGCAGCTGGGAGGATGTTGACGTGAAACTACTAGACAGGAATGTATTTTCGAGGAGTGGAGCAGATAATTCGAAGGTTGAATACAGTCTTGGCAGGCAACAGGCGGAGCCAAGCACCGCTAGCCGCACAGGGAGTAAGGCAGAGGTCACGGGTACAGATGCAAGCCCAGGTTTGAGATTCAGAGTCAGAAGGCAGAAAAAGGCTCGATGGCAGAATTCAGGGCCTACTTCGCCAGAGCTGAAAAACGTGTAAAGTACACTACATAAAGACGTTGGCATGGCATATTTAGGAACGGACTATTTGACCCATTCATGGTGGATCTGAAAGAGGACATGTTAACGTTGGACGCAAATGTATTTGCGTCTTCATAGCTTGAAGTGGAGGGAACATACATGTACTTGTAGCGTGTACACGGAGTCGTTGGGGTCTAAGATAGGGGACACAATCGATCACAAAATTTATATTACCTCACTTCACATGATTAAACTCATGAATTCGTCTATGGCTATTGATTCAGTCCGGGCACCTCGGAAGCATGCTATGGTGAAGGCTCTCCTAAAAACTTCTAATCTGGACCCAGATGATCTAGGTAACTCTCGACCAATTTCCCTGCTCCCTGTGATTATTAAGGCTCTAGAAAAGCATGTTGACCTAACTATTTCAGAATACCTGAAATCCCACGACCTTCTACACTCCATAAAAACAGGTTTCAGGTCGCTTCATGGCATGGAAACTACCCTAAATCTCTGTGGTGGAGGAATCTAAATTGATCCTTGATCAATGGGGAGCAGTGGCCATTATTCTCCTCGACCTTACCTCTGCCTTTGATACGGTGAACTTTAAAATCCTAGTGGAGAGGCTTAGGAGGAAAGGCATCTCAGCTGAGGCACTTAAATGGATTGAATCCGATTTAGAGAAGAGGACCTTAGGGGAATTCTCATCCACAGTCTTAGAGATCAGCTGTGGTGTCCCTCTAGGATCTTCCTTGAGCCCCACATTATTCAATTTCTACATACAGCCATTGGCTGACATCATGCTACCTCATGGGATAAAGATTGTCACCTACACGGATGACACCCAGCTGGTAATCTCTCTCAATGGCCCACACAATTTTCCCTCTGACCTGAGAACTTGTTTAAGAAAGGTGGCTTCGTGGATGGAACACTCCTGCCTAAATATGAATGGTGGAAAAACAGAGCTAATGATTCTAGGTAACACTTCAGGCCTTGATCTGAAACAGGTCTGGCCCAATTGCCTTGGGCTTGTCCCCTCCCCAAAGACCAAGATAAAAAGCCTAGGTATTTGGTTAGATAGCTCCCTTAAATTTGTTAACCAAGCTGTAAAAGTCACAGGTGCATGTTTTGGGACCATGTGACTACTCCGTAAGATCCTTCCCCTTCTTCCAATGAGCGCCAGGCGGACCTTGATACAGGCTCTGGTTCTATCTCGACTGGATTACGGAAACTCCTTATATTTGGGAGCGCCCACAGCTACTTTGAGGAAACTCCAGGTTGCACAAAATTGTGTAGCTAGACTACTGCTGGGGGCACCAAAAAATAAGTTGGCAAAACAAGCCCTTAGAGCTCTTCATTGGTACCGGTCTCGGGAAGAATTCAATTTAAAACCCTATGTATAGCTCATAGGACCTATTGGGGTTTGGGACCAGCCATTAACAGACCTCTTATCACTTCTTACCAACCTAGGAAACTCCTTCGCTCTTCCAACCTCCATCTGGCAGTCACACTGAAAATAAAAAGGTCTAGTAGTGGAGGCAGATCATTTACCCACAATGTGGCCAGACTCAGGAACACGCTGCCCCCTTTTATCCTTGGCGAACCTCTTCATCTTCTATTCCGGAAACTGCTCAAGACCTGGTTATTCAATCAATCTACTTAATAGTTTAAATGCTTTCTGTCTAGTCCCTAGCACTGGGACACCCTTGGGTAGCTATGCGCTATACAAAAAAACAATAACAATAATAATAATAATAATGTGTACTTAGTTTATGTATAGGTGTAGTTTATGTTTGTATTTTGTGACTATGCATGTTAAGCGGGGTGGGGGGGTTCATGTTTAACATGTCTTTTGTGTGAAATATATAGCACTGAATCAAGCTAAGTTTCTGTAGGTCAAGTTAGTGTTAAGATACGTTAGTGGAGGATAGGTAGCTTAAGTTAGTTTAGGCTTAGTTTAGAAAGTGTTAGAGTAGGGTAGGTAGTTTTAGTTTTAGAAAATAGCAATTTCATAAATAAAAACGTTTTTCTACTTTCAAAAATGCGTAATAATTTACTGCATAAGAGTTGTCATATTTGCTTAGGTTGATTTGAGTACATGTTGTAGGAATTTTTCTGAAGTGTTTGTAGATACGTGTAACTTTGACAGACACCTATGGACAAGAGTCAGTCAACGTTGCAATAGAGCCACTTAAAAAATCTTTAACATTCTTTGGGCACTCTAAGTGGTTCTCTTTGTGTGGATGGATGCCCAGTTGCCTACTTTAGCACTGCTTATGTAAGTTATGCAACATGTATATTATGGGTGGATCTGTCACCCCATAGTACACATTCATGACGGTGTTGGAACACATACTGGTGCCTGCCACTTTGGCCCTTGGCTTGCAACACTCAACTAGTTGGTCGTTTTTTGCTGGTTACTATCCATGAAAGTGGCCCCCTCATGCACGGAAATGTCAATCATCCTTGGCATTGAATACTTTCCTCTCAGCCTAGGGATGTGTGGCTTGGTACCAGGGTCTGTGCCTTTCTCCTATATATTGTTAAGTGTATATATTGTCCAAATAATGTCATGTGTTTTTACACTCACACTCAATGCATGTGAGGACAAAGGGACACAATATCCCTACGTATCCCAGTGTGCCTTACGACACCATTTATCATTTGGCACATATCCCCAAAGACTTAATAATTGCAGTTTATGCTCAATGACATCCTAGGCGTAGCACTGAGCTCCTTTAGCCTTGAGTGGCATAGATATGATGCTATGCAGAATGAGTCTGTCCATTAGTATCTGCATATTGCCAGTGGATGCATTATGATGGTACTTATGGAATATCTTCAATGTAAGCATTGAGGCTAACTATGTGCATGATGACATTGTCATGATACTCGAGCAAAGATATCTGTGGATGTGTGAAAATGTTAGTAGCTCACATGCCTCACAGTACCCAATTTGTGCAGATATGCCATTGTGTGACAGGCTGACCTTTTTCACTGTGTTGCACTCAAAGCGCAGATGCTTATTGTTACACCATTACCTTCAATAGTTCAAAGAGATTTCTCACATTATGCCATGGCAGTGGAGGTACATGATGCTTGGCCATGTCCAACAAGAGCATGTGATAGGGACTGTAGCGCTATTTCCTTGAGATGGTAGGAAATGTTTTTGGGATCTGCCCATCCACCATGGTCTAGTTTGTCCTATCTGCAACGGACATACAAGACACTAGTCTTGTGTAAACATTAATTTACAGTTGTGTACATAAAAATGTATTTACAGTTGTGTACATAGGCTAATTAAAAGTAGCACTTCTTGCAGCAACAACCCCAACATTGTTCGAGAGCCTAAAAAAACAGAGACCATAGGGGATACATGTCATGTGACATGTTGTGGAGAGGAGTATTCCAGTGAGAAGGTAAAAATTACCATTAGGGAAGCTAGGCCTCATTGACAGTCCACAAATGGATCAGATCAACAGGTGGGCATACAAAAAAGGGACAGGGCAATTGCATGAGAATTAACACAGGTCCAATGGGAAATTTGCCAAGAAGCACAGACAAATGTTACTGGGTAGCTCGCAGCCAGAAAGTGGTCCACCTCTTCCTCTTATGATGTATGTTGTGCCTACCCTGAGGGTGGTGGTGTTTGTGCAGGAGGTATGTGTAAATGTAAATGTAAATGTATGAAACTTATATAGCGCAGGACTTACCCTGGGGCATCTCCGCGCTTGCTTAGGGAACCCGTCCTGGTATTCCCCTGTGAGATAACCCTGGAAGGGTATCCACAAGGTGAAAGCCAGGCATCCCGCCGCGAAGGGCCAATGTGGAGATTAAGCAAGCTATTGCCCAGAGTCGCAGAGTGTGAACCCGTGAGTCGAGAAGGCACCGGAGTGAGAATTATCGAGTCCATGGGATTATTGAGCCCAAGACCCGCCGAGGCGGGGAATTGAACCCTGGTCCAGGGCCGAAACTCAAACTCCAGGTCTGCCGCCTCTAACCCCTGAGCCACACTTCTCCACCTCTGAGGCACACACACATCAGGGGCTGAAGATGTGGCTCCCCTGTCCTCAGCAGCGTTTGTCTGTGCCAGCAAGGAGCACTGACAAGGGCCTGATGGCGTGACAGCAAAGCAACAAGATCGAGGTAGAAGGCATCCATAGTAGCAATGTAGGAGCCCTGCTTTTCCTCCATAGATTGAAGGATGGCCCCCAGCTGGGTGACATCCTTACTCTGTGCCACATTTGCAGGGCTGTTGTTGTTGCCTGTCCCTCATGACACCAGCAATGTCAACCAGGGACTGTTCTGGACTCCCCCAAGGCTGCCCAAGATGATCTTCATCCACGCCCAAAACTCATCTTCCAGCTTTTGCTGGACTTCTACCACTCTCTATTAGAACACAATTATGGGGTTCTCGGAGTCAAGGCTTGGGCCTTCGTTGGCAGATGGGGCATGTTGTGTGATAGGTGGTTCCTCTGGAGGCTCAGCGAAGCTATCACCCCTTGCCGTGACCGGAGAACTGAAAAGTGTTTCTGAAAGGTGTCATCGTCCATGGAGGGCAGGATGTCATCACCAACAGATTGGTCATCCAGGACAAGTTGCTGGTCAGGAGGCGTTGTTTCTCCCTCTGCAATGAAATTGGAATATGTTAATGGTCATCTAAGCTAGATGTTGACATGATTCATTTTGGATGACATATTGATGATATTCTCATTCACTTTTAGTTCAACATTGATTTGTAGGACACGTGTTACTGGGGCCAAGATTCACTGTAGTTGCATTTCAGATTGCATTATCTCTACATTGTTCACAGGACCACTGTGTGACAGGGTGATATTTTGTGTCATACCACACATTGCAACACAGTTACACAGCTTGCTGGCTTACCCTCGCGGGGAGGGTAAATTAAGGTAAGGCACACATCTGCCTTGGTGAGGGCCTTTCATTTTCATGAAGGCTATACTGAATTGAGTTTCATTTATTGACACCACTACTGTGCACATTTCACCAAGTGACCAGGGTGCCTGCTTTTCTTCTGGCCACCAGTCAGCCCACAGCCCCAGGGAAAGTGATGTGGCTTTTGTCATGTATTCTTTTAGATCCAGTGCACCATGCCAGACTTCCTTGTTGTGATGGCTTGCATGCATGTTGTACATTCATGTGGCCAAGGGCTCAAATTTGACATGCATCCACACAACTCTATACAGCTAGCAACCTTGTTGCACTGCAGGTATGTGTAATGGCATGTACTTACCATGGTTTTCCAAATTGCATCTACTTATGTGATTTCAGTACACACACAGTTGCCTCCATAGCTCTGAACCATAAGCACTGTGTATCAACTCTGAGGGGATAGGCCAAGTCAAATTAGGAAGGTTGCTACCATTGATGCTCACCACATTTTGTCATTTGGTTATCTGCGGACTTTCGCACATTGGTCAGCCCAGATCATTTGTACCTCTAAATGACTTCTCTGCCAATCCTTTAGTGGACCCAGGGACTCAACTTTCTGTCAAATACTGATGGCACACAGATGATACTTTTACTCTCATGTGACATCAAAACCCCCAATATGAGACACTATTTGCAATTGACCACCGTGGCTGCCTGTTTCTGAGGGCTATGGCTCAAGCTGTGGCCCAAATTCTAATAGTAATGACATTCTGTGACATGTACCTTCCCAGATTGGCCACACAACTAGGCCCATACACCTCACACTCCAAACATCACTACGACTTGTACATTGTAGTGGAAACCTATCTCATTCAGTTACTTCACGAGTCCCTGTTTGACATCCTCCTGCTTTGACATATGTGGCATAGTCAGACATTTCTATTTCCAAATCCCTCCTGACACATGCTACATCTTCACCAAGTTCCACGTCACATGAAGGATGTGGTACACAAATGGCCTCTTCTATGGCATCCCTTCCCAGCTGCATCACAAGTGTGATGCTATCAGACACAGCAGTGTATGAGTATCACTCATGCTACCTTTCAATACACACAATGTCTCCCCATTCAGACATATTGCCAGTTCAATATGCTCATCCACACCTACACTGTTCTACACTACCAGGGTCCCACCAGGCTCATTCACAAGCTATTCTTCCAACAAACACTCATGGTCCTCTGGTGTGCATCACTTGCTTTCACCTACACCCTCAGTTTAGATTTCAAAATGAAAGGAGGTAGGTTGGTTTCTACCATGACAGTCGATATCTGTGTGGTGTCACCCCACCCATAAGTACAGCTGCATGGAATGTAGTTGCATGCTAGTGATTATACACATGGCTCTGCGCATATTCTTACGTGGTGATACTTCACATACACCTCACCTGAACCCCCTCTAAGACGTGGAGTACATTTCTCTGGCAACAGCTTTCCATTCCATTGCCTTACAGTTCAAATTTGTCTGCATGGACCCAAGACAGACACATTAGTCTAATGGTACAAGGAGGCATGCATTGTCGATGTCACGGTGGGCAGGATTCCAGTGTCCATGCATGATGTGGTTTTCAAGTCTTGGTATTTTGCTTTGTATTGTGGGAATTGTAGTCCTGGTCACTCATGCTATACATTCCACTTCAGGTCCCTGTATACAAAGTGAACCTGTACTGGAGCAGTACATCACACATAGACTGGACAAACTTGACAGAGATAGACGTAGCTGTGCAGGTTGACTTACATTTGTATAATGTATGACTGGCCATGTGAGTAATTCCAACCTTTTCTCTTGCACTCAGTGCAGTGCAGAGCAGGAAGGTAGCTTGCTGTGCTGCACAGCATGAATATTGTGGCCATATTGAACCTTGTTGCCATTTACCCCGTAGGTCTTGTTGGTCCTCAAAGTCAGCACTGTTCTGCCTTGAAACTCCTGCCACCAACTTTTGTGGGATGACTGATGCCACCTGCTCCTCCAAGGGGTTCAGCTCCTCCTGGTCCTCCGGTCCTCCTCCTCCGGTCTGCATGGTTGCTTTCAGGTTAGTGGCCAGTTTCCCCTTGGTCCTACACTTGTAATCATTCCAGCGATCTTGCACTCTGGCATTATCCTTTTAGCTTCCCTGACACTGCTAATTTTCTTCTCTACTATGGACTTCCAAAAGGCCTGTTTCCTCCCTAATGGCAATTTGGAGGAGACAAAGAATTGATGTTCATACTTTGTCACCTCTGTTAGCAGAATTTGATTCTCTACCTCACTAAAATTACTCTTCCTCTTCCCCTGGGAGTCTGTCTTGGCATCCTGGCCAGTGATGGGGTTAGCGGGATTGTTGCGCTGGCTGCTGAAGCCTGCTTAATCTCTACCTTTTAAGGTATATGAAAATGTTTTTTTCTTTAAAAAAAGACAAGTAAAATTCCTCTCTGTGTGTGGCGTACTTATTGACAAGTGCCTAGGTTTGCAGGTCACTACCACTGGCGATGAGATAAGGGATCCGAAGCCCATAGAGGGAAAGTGCACATCAAGAGAGTTTGCTGTGGTCCAGCCAACTGCTCATGCGTGCCAATGTGTGCTGCAGTCAAAGAGTACATATGACGCGGGTACAGGTGGATTCTCAGCATAATGCCAGCCTAAATGAAACTCTTGAAAATAAAGAAAGCAAAATTAAAAGTCTACATGTCTGTGGCCAGGACTGAAAGAAACAGCCTCAAATCAAAGAGACGCACAACTATGCAAATTAATGTCATGGGCTATACAGAGTAAGGAAGGCTAGAGGTGGCTGCAACTAGGTTACAAAAGCAGCGCAAAGTAATACTGCAGTATAAATCAAATTGAAATGCATGCGCTACGAAGCAGAGATTAACCAGTTGTATGTGAAGAAACATTTAAAAACAAAGCCAACCCAATTCCATACCGTTATCTGCTTTAATGGACTAGTAGTGTATAAGGTTTATATACTTACTGAAACCATTAATGAATTGTCATGCCACAACGTGCTGCGGAGTGACCCAAGGAGTAGGATATGGTTTGGTACTAGTGGAGCTGCTACATCCAAGAAGCCGCACCACCAAAGCTGCTGCACAGGTACCCAGAACAACTCCTTAGACTACCACAAGATAAAGAGCTCCAATGGAGAGCAAGGGCGTACCAATGTGAGAAGTTAGCCTGGCATATGATGTCCACTAGTTCTAGTGGGAACCTTGCACCAGTCTAATCGACCCTTATTGATGGTGGTTGTAAAGTCAACCTTATAGAAAGCAATCCTAGTGGTAGCATGAACCAGCAGTCTTCAGGCTAATACTTCAGTAGGCGAGTTAAGCAAGTTGTTTTACCATATATATTCCCTTGAATACCAAATGAAAGGACACCACACAAGGTATATATCAAATATATATGTATTTAATCTAAACACAACCCCTCTGCGCTCTTTATGAGGTCAGAGGTAAAAATACAATACAAGTCACACAGTTAATATACAATAAGTTGCACAGTATACGTTATGCCCTAGAGGCCTCACAAACCATATGCTAAGAAAGTGGTATAAGTACCACGTGAGTGTTAGAAAGCAGGCCTGGGGCCTGTGGAATAGCTGGGGCTACAGTAAACAACCAAAGGTTAGGAATTAGAAGGCCCACAGGAGATGCGTGCAGTGTCTAAACACAGACGCGGGTTACCGTTGACTTTCTATGGGAAACGAAGAAGTTACAAATGTACAATTTAAGGACACTTCCGGATGTACTAGGATGGAACCCTTTCAAACTAGGACACTTCGAGAGTCACGACCCACGGGAGCACTAGAGTACTCGTGTTACCTCATCCAGGGAAGCCGGGTGCCTAGGTGTCTTTTCGTGTCGGGATTAGTCGTCATTTTCTATGGAGAGCTGCAAAGAAGTGCTGCAGGCGACCAGAGGAAAAGTGTCCGGTGGATCCAAGGGTGGATTGGAGATGTGAAGAACCTGAAAGCAGAGGGGACAGAGTCAGGGTCACTAGCCAGTGACCAGGAAGGTACCAGGAAGGAACCAGGTGATGTTGGGTGCTTGAAGGTGAGTTTGTCTCTTCAGCCACAAGGTCCAGGAGCCATCGACGATGACCAGGCACTGGGTTCAAGCTGTCCCACAATGGATCTAGATAACTGCAGTGTTGGTATCTCGATTGGACCCAACAATCCTTGGCAACCGCAACCCAAGCAGGATGTCAAGATTGGCTCTGTTGCAAACCAGCAAGGTCTGTGGTGCTTCTCCTTTTCAGGGAAGCTGGAGCAAGCCTTGAGCAACCAGGAAAACAAGTTAGATTCAAGATGGCGTCTTCAGGGGGCTCACTAGCCAATGGGCAAGGAACTGGGAAGACGCATCAAGCTCAAATGCAAAGGCAGGGCCCACGGGACACTCGCAGAGTGTGGGGGCCAGGGCTTCGGTGCAAATGGTGCATGAGGCTGGGGCTTCTCGTACCCCAATGCACAACTTGCCGAGGCTCCAGTAAAGGAGTGCAGGTAGCAAAATGCAGGATGTCCAATATGTCCGGTCCCACGTCTTTCGTGTCCGCCATGGGTCTCAACTTTGCTGTGAATGTGGGTTGGGATAAGAAAAGTCTGGAAGTCTAGTTTTGAGTCACATAGTCTTCGGGTTCCGACGGGAGCCTTGAAACTGCAGACCGGTGAAGTTGCTGTTGGTGCCTGTTTGCACAGGTTGGTCACTCCTTGACCACAAGGGAGATGTCTTCCATCTTCCAGTCAGAATGGAATGTCGAAGGTCCAAGATATGTCTTTCAAAGATTCGTCCAGGAAATTTTAAGTCCTGGGGACACAGCTCCTATACTTATACTAAGAATGGGGGCTGGATTACCTGACTAGGTTCCTCCTATAGGTGGACCTGAGAAGGCGGTGGTTACTCCCCTTTCCCTTTGTCCAGTTTCACGCCAGAGCAGGGCTGGAGTGCCCCAGCAACTGGTTTGAACCGGGCTATGTATGGAGCACCTTGTGTGCCCCAGGCACTGTCTGAAAAAGCATCTGCTGATGCATCCCACCCTGCCCCAATACACAAAACCCTGTCTGGGGAGGTGCTGGCACCTCACTGGACAGGAAACCTATTGTCCACGCCTCCCCTGCCGGAGTTTCGTCCAGCAGCAGGAGGTCAGGCTCTTGTCTGTGGCAGCCGCATCCATTTTGTGATGCTGAGGCTCTGTTTAACTTTAACCGGGTAAAGCAGTAACTACATGTCTTCTCCCTCTAGAAGGGTGGAATGCTTCGCCCGCCGCCAGGACTGGCGGGCGAGGGGGTAGCATTCCAAAGTGTTTGATACTTTACACCACATGTTTTGATAAAGCCAAACCAAAGTTAGCATTAACCGCAAGGATTATAATGCACTTAAGAGGTTGGGAGGTTTGAGAGGTAACTCCCATCCCTCCTTCACCCTTCACCAGACAGAAGTTCAAAAGGGCTGTAGCCAAACCCCTTCTGTGGGACCTCTCTGTAAACAAACAAAAAGCGGGGCAGCAGGATGTCCCATCCATGGTATGACTATATCATAGAACAGCTATAAGGAGATGGTTCCGAAAGCTGCAGAGGGGCTCAGCTTATGCTAGGGCACCCTCTCACATAAAACTAAGCACTCTGTCTCCAGGATTGTCGAGGCCTACCATAGGAATGGCTTATAGTTGTATATGTGTCTATATGTAAAGGTAGATATAGGTATATTTTATCTAAGTAAGGGGTGATTACACCACCTTACCCAGGCTGTGTGTGATAGTTAGGCCTGACTTCTACAGGGCCTCCAAAACATTATTTAGGTGGATCAGGTGATCTTCCCAAGTAGAGCTAAAGACAGCAATATCATCTGGATAAGCTGCACAGTAGTCATCCAGACCTGAGAGGACTTGGTTCAACAACCTTTGGAATGTGCCAGGTGCATTTTTCAGATCAAAGGGCATTACCACAAATTGATAATGTCCTCCTGGGGTTGAAAAAACTGTCTTTGGCTTTGCATCGTCAGCTAGTCTGAGCTGCCAATAGCCAGCTGTCTGGTCAAATGTACTCAAAAACTTGTCAGATGCTAATCTGTCAATGAGTTCATCTGCCCTGGGTATTGGCTGGGCATCTGTCCTAGTGACAGCATTGAGGCCTCTGTAATCCACGCAAACCCTCATCTCTCTCTTGCCATCTTGGGTGTGAGATTTAGGCACTAGGACTACTGGACTGGCCAAGGGCTCTCTGAGGGCTCAATGACTCCCAAATCGAACATCTTTTGGACCTCTGTCCTGATACAGTCCCTGACATGATCAGGTTACCTGTAAATTTTACTTTTAACAGGCAGACTGTCCCCAGTGTCCACTTCATGAGTACACCAGGTAGTCTGACTTGGAGTCAGTGAAAACATATGTCTGTAGGACTCTAGAAATTGTCTGCGGTGCTGCTGTTGTTGGTCAGTGAGGCTGCCTGCCAAGGCTACACCATCAACTGAACCATCATCAGGGTTCTGAGAGAGCAGGTTTGGGAGAGGGCCACTCTCTTCCTCCTGTCCCTCGTTTGTAGCCATGAGCAAGCCCATGTCTGCACTGTCAACATATGGTTTCAATCTGTTGACATGAAGCACCCTGTGGGGGTTCCTGGGAGTTCCAAGGTCAACACAAATAGGTGACTTCTCCCTTCTGCTCAACAATAGTGTGGGGTCAACTCCACTTGACTTGGAGAGCTGCTGGGGCCACAGGCTCCAACACCCACACTTTCTGCCCTGGCTGGTAAACAGTCAGCACAGCCTTTTGGTCATGCCAGGCCTTTTGCAATTCCTGACTAGCCTCAAGGTTTTTGGAAGCCTTTTTCTTGTACTCGGCCATCCTGGAGCAGAGACCAAGTACATAGTCCCCAAAGTCTTGTTTGGGAGATTTGAGAGGTAACTCCCATCCCTCCTTCACCAGACAAAGGGGTCCTCTTACAGGATGCCCAAACAGAAGTTCAAAAGGGCTGTAGCCAACCCCCTTCTGTGGGACCTCTCTGTAAGCAAACAAAAGGCAGGGCAGCAGGATGTCACATCTCCGCCTGAGCTTTTCAGGGAGACCCTTAACTATGCCCTTTAAGGTCTTGTTGAATCTCTCAACTAGACCATTGCACTGTGGATGATAGGGTGTGGTGAACTTGTAGTTCACTCCACACTCCTTCCACATTGCAGTCAAATATCCAGACATAAAGTTTGTACCTCTGTCTGAGACAGCCTCCTTCGGAAAACTCACTCTTGAGAAAACTCCCAGGAGGGCTCTTGCCACAACAGGTGCTGTTGTGGTCCTCAGGGGAATAGCTTCTGGGTATCTGGTGGCATGATCCACTACCACCAGAATAAATCTGAGGCTGTTTGGGGATCCATTGGTCCAACAATGTCAATCCCTACACGCAGGAGCGTCAAAACTCCTTGGTATCCTTTGACATATGAGGCCAGTGAAAGTGAGGGACAAGCCTGTCCCAAGTCCTGTTCTGGCCAAGATGTCCTGCAAGGGGAATATCATGGGCTCGTGTGAGAAGGAAGCCCCTGAATGCCAAAGGTATGGCCAACCTCTTGGAAGCTCCAGACTTGGGGTCTGTAGCCTCTGAATACAGGAGCCCATGACCCCAGTAAAAATTGTGGGTCCCACTAGCATTCCCTGCAGCCTCAGCAGCAGCTTGCTGTCCAAGGGGTTCAAGAGAAGGGCAGTCCAACTGCGCCTGCCTCAGATCTGCCCTGGAGGGTCTCCCTGTCCCAAGAAACTAACCTGATCAGGCTCAAGCTCTTCTAGGACAGGTTCCTCCTGGGTCTCACAATCATCTTCATATGAAGGCTGATCCTCTTCCTGAGGCAAGGGTGAAGGCACTGCCTTAACCTTACTGCTTCTCCTCCTGGTAGGCAACTGGTCCATTGTTCCAGAATCCAGTGCCTGTTCAGTGTTGCAATTTCTGAACTGTAACCTAGTCACAGCAAGGACATGTGCTGATATCCCTAACATTTCTGTATGGGTCCTATACTCCACTTCAGCCCAAGCTGAAGTCTCCAGGTCATTGCCAAGCAAACATTCTACAGGGAGGTCTGAGCTAACCACAACCTTTTTGGGGCCAGTTACCCCTCCCCAGGACAAATTAACAATTGCCATACTGGGAGTGGTAGTTACATTGCTAGCATTGGTCACTAGGTAATTTTCACCTAGTATGATCTGTCCAGGGTCCACAAAGCCAGGCGTCACCATTGTGACACTAGCACATGTATCCCTTTAAGACTGAGCCACTTTGTCATTAATTAAACAAGTTTGTCTGTACTTGCCCAAGTTATTGGGGCTCACAGTAGAGGACAGAATTGTGTCCCCATCACAGATCAAAACAGCTTGAGTTGGTATTCTGACTAGGCCAGAATCCATCTCAGTTCCCAGGGTTAACCCTACTACAGCCTTCTGTTGAGAACCACCACTTGGAGCTGAACTAGGGGGAACGGTTGCCTTAGGGGCAATGGTGGCTGGAGCTGCCTCCTTCTTGGTGCAATCACTGGTTCAGTCAGTATTTACTTTACAAAACTAGCACCATGGTTTCTTTGGGCCTTCTTTCTTCTTAGATTGTTGGGAACCCCCACCATTAGAAGCTTTTAGGGACCTTGAGAAGATGTCTGGTCTTTTGTTTTCTCCCCACCCTTTTGGTCTTGCTTTTTCTGATCACCACCTTGGTTCTGTACCTTCTGCTTCACCCTGGTTCTGACCCATTTGTCTCCCTTTTTTCCCAATTCTTGGGGAGAGGTCAGCTCAGAGTCAACCAAGTGCTGTTCAATAACTGGTTTTGACAGTTGTTAAGAATTTGTTCTCTCATAATAAGGTTATACAATCCTGTATAGTCACTTACTTTACTGCCCAGCAACCAGCCTTCGAGAGCCTTAGTAGCACAATCTACAAAACCAGTCCAGTCCTGAGGCTGTGTCTTTTGGGTATCCCTGAACAGCAACCTGTACTGCTCAGTGGGTAGGCCAAACCCATCTATCAGAGCACTCTTCAGGACTAAGAAAGTGGGATAAGTACCACGTGAGAGTTAGAAAGCAGGCCTGGGACCTGTGGAATCGCTGGGGCTACCCTAAACAACCAAAGGTTAGGAAGTAGGAGGCCCACGGGAGACGCGTGCAGTGTCTAAACACAGACGCAGGTTACCATTGACTTTCTATGGGAAACAAAGAAGTTACAAATGTACAATTTAAGGACACTTCCGGATGGACTAGGATGGAACCCTTTTAAACTAGGACACTTCGAGAGTCACGACTCACGGGAGCACCGGAGTACTTGTGTTACCTCACCCAGGGAAGCCGGTTGCATGGGTGTCTTTTCGTGTCGGGTTTCGTCGTCGTTTTCTATGGAAAGCTGCAAAGAAGTGCTGCAGGCGACCAGAGGAAAAGTGTCCGGTGGATCCAAGGGTGTATCGGAAATGTGAAGAACCTGAAAGCAGAGGGGACAGAGTCTGGGTCACTAGCCAGTGACCAGGAAGGTACCAGGACGGAACCAGGCGATGTCGGGTGCATGAAGGTGAAGAAGGTAAGTTTGTCTCTTCAGCCACGAGGTCCAGGAGGCATCGACGATGACCAAGCTTTGGATTCGAGCTGTCCCACAATGGATCTAGATGACTGTAGTGTCAGTATCTGGATTGGACCAAACAAGCCTTGGCAACCGCAACCCATGCAGGATGTCAAGATTGGCTCTGTTGCAGACCAGCAAGGTCTGTGGTGCTTCTCCTTTTCAGGGAACCTGAAGCAAGCCTTGAGCAACTAGGTAAGCAAGTTAGATTCAAGATGGCATCTTCAGGGGGCTCACTAGTCAACAAGCAAGGAACCAGGAAGACACGTCAAGCTCAAATGCAAAGGTGGGGCCCACTGGACACTCGCGGAGTGTGGGGGCCTGGGCGTCAGTGCAAATAGTGCTCGGGCTGGGGTTTTTCGAACTCTAATGCACAACCTACTGAGGCTTCAGGAAAGAAGTGCAGGTAGCAAAATTCAGGATGTCCAAGATGTCCGGTCCCATGTCTCTCGTGTCCGCCACGGGTCTTAGCTTTGCTGTGGTTGTGGGTCGGGGTCAGAGAAGTCTGGAAGTCCATTCTTGAGTCACAGAGTCTTCAGGTTCCAACAGGAGCCTTGAAACTACAGACCAGCAAAGTTGCTGTTGGTGCCTGTTTGCACAGGGTGGTCACTCCTTGACCACAAGGGAGATGTCTTCCGTCTTTCAGGCAGAATGGAATGTTGAAGGTCCAAGATATGTCTTTCAATGATTCATCCAGGATAATCTAAAGTCCTGGGGACACAGCTCCTATACTTATACTAAGAATGGGGGCTGGATTACCTGACTAGGCACCTCCTATGGGTGGACCTGAGAAGGGGGTGGTTACACCCCTTTCCCTTTGTCCAGTTTCACGCCAGAGCAGGACTGGAGTGCCCCAGCAACCGGTTTGAACCGGGCTATGCACGAAGCACCATGTGGGCCCCAGGCAGTGTCTGAAAAAGCATCTGCTGCTGCAGCCCTCCCTGCCCCAACACACAAAACCCTGTCTGGGGAGGTGCTGGCACCTCACTGGACTGGAAACCTATTGTCCACGCCTCCCCTGCCAGAGTTTCATCCAGCAGCAGGAGGTCAGACTCGAGTCTGTGGCAGCAGCATCCATTTTGTGATGCTGAGGCTCTGTTTAACTTTAACTGGGTAAAGCAGTCACTACATGTCTTCTCCCTCTAGAAGGGTGGAATGCTACCCTCGCTGCCAGGACTGGTGGGGGGGGGGGGGTAGTATTCCAAAGTGTTTGACACCTTACACAACAGGTTTTGATAAAGCCAAACCAAAGTTAGCATTAACTGCAAGGATTATAATGCACTTAAGAGTATATGGCATGGCTATATCATAGAACAGCTATAAGGAGATGGTTCCGAAAGCTGCAGAAGGGCTCAGCTCATGCTAGGGCACCCTCTCACATAAAACCAAGCACTCTGTCTCCAGGATTGTCGAGGCCTACCATAGAAGTGGCTTATAGGTGTATATGTGTCTATATGTAAAGGTAGATATAGGTATACTATATCTAAGTAAGGGCTGATTACACCACCTTACCCAGGCTGTGTGAACAGACCTGTGGTGTCAGTTTGGAAGACCAGCCAGGGATGGCACAATACATGCTGCAGCCCCTGGTAGGCCTAAGGTGCACCTATGCCCTGGGTACCTAGGGTACACTATAAAGGGGCTCACAAGGGTGACCCAGTAACCAATATGGTATATACCTAAAGTACATGGTATCAATTTAGAGAGAGAACAGCTGGACTGTGGGTCTGATTAGCAGGGCCACAGCCAGACTAAAGTCGAAAAACCAGAGAATCACAGCAAAAAGTAGAGGTGACAATAGGAAGCAGACCCTACTCTGATACAGGGCGCAACACAAACTTTAAAAGGTTTTAAGGACGACCCCTAAACCAGCACGTCACAAGGCACTGTAGAAGTTCTACCTGGTCCAGTTCCACACGAAGTGCTTAAGAGACCACTACTGTTACCTAATGCATATACGGCTGCTGCATTCTTAAAACCACCAACTGTATTTGATACTGCCAAAAAACACAATACAAGCAATAGATAGATGGCAATGATAGAAACTCTCAAAGATTTCATTGATGCATTAGATGAAAAAGCTGATAAAAATATTATAAACTATTTGAGGAACGTGGCTGGTAAAGGGGTGAAAGAACCATGAAACAGATACCACAAGAAGGTGAAGTGACCTACGAACAACTCAAAACAGCTTTGAATGTCAAGTTTAATCTAGTGCCAAATGTGGATTATAAAAAAAAACACATTCATTCAATAGCGTCAGAGAGTAGGTGAGACCATCCATGAGTTTGTGGAGAGACTGGATGTACTGATGAAGCACTGTAAATTCAATTAATTTAATGATGAGAAAGCCTCATAGTAATCAACGGATGTCTGTCAGATTCCTTTTGACAAAGAATGCTGAAAGAAACTCCGAGTTTAGAACAAGTCCACAAGGCTGCGCATGCTGAGGAGTGTGCTGGTTGTCAAGCAACTGACATGGAGGCTGGATGTGCTCAAGGTGCCTCAGTCTTGAGCATGAAAAGTAAGCCACAGAACAAGGCTGAGGGACGCAATGCACTATCTCCACAGAAAAAGAGAATGTGTTACAGATGTGGATTGTCATTTCCACACAAAGGTAAATGTCTGACCATTGGATAAACATGCCTCAGCTGTGGTAAAGCAAAATATTTTGTGATGAATTGCAGGACGAAGGGAAAAGTAAGTGCGTGACAGTCTGAAGACACAATGGTCGACAGAACACTACCTCAGTGATGTTCGACACGCTCCCACACAAGGCCAAGCAGTCACACCAACTGAGGCAAATTGACACCAGAAGAAGTCAATTGTCATTTAAATAATCGACCAAAGAGTTCCAAAGTCTCAGGTTCCAGTGAAAGTGACATTTAAAATTGTGTGATATCGATATTCACTTCAGAAAGGCATGCACATGTGGGACTAGTCAAATGTGAGAAAAAACTCAAAGTGAATAAAAATTTACAGGAATAAGCACCAAACACATTCATGCACTGTCCGAAGATCACGCTAAAAGAAAATGGGTGTTCAATACCATTCATAATTGATAGAGGTGTACTGATAAATATCACTTAATTTGTTACTCAAACATGACATCATTGAATGCTCCACTTGAAGGACTGGGTTATTTAAGACCCAGCGGTGCCAGGGGACAACACCTGAAACCTTCGTGGGTTACCTGTTCCGGCGTACAAATGACAGAGACACGGGACACTTCCTTCGGCGTCAAAGATTCGAGGTTTATTTACTGCAGGGAACACAGAAGTCACAAGAAGTACAACGAGTGTAAGTTCGAGGAGACTGCTTCAAATTGCTACTGTGGATCGCTCCTTTTATACAGTTTTCTCCCATAGAGTTACATGGTACACAAAGGTTTATAACTTGGTTCCCATAATTATCCCCGAGAGGGGTCGCTTTGATGCATTCAAGGTCCGGGACATAAGTACAGAAACATTTGGCGGTTCCCAACTGTAAAAACCCATCTTCCCACCATTAGTACATTCCAATCAGCAGTAAAACAGATCGAAGAAGGAACAAGAACAGGTGTAGAGGAAGGCAGATACAGTGGGGGATCGGAAAGGGTGTAAAAGGGGAGGTATCAGGAAACACGAGCTACAGGCATCAAAGGGACGTGCCTAATGAGATGCACGGCTGAAACAATAGTCCGGTACGGCAAGATGAGCCTCGAGCGGGGCCATCTGCCTTACAGTATCATCACCCTCGTCATAAAGACAATTTCAAGGGACATGTGTCCTCCGCAAGAGTCTTGGGAATCCCAGGGTCGCGAAGCGGACAGCGTCCGTTCGCTAGCTACTTGAGGGCAAGAAACAAAATGGATGCCGTATCTAAGATGGAACCCGTGGGTACAGATGTATAAACCCACGAAACAGACGAACGGTTTATGTTAGCACAGCGAAACTGCGCACACCCACTAAACTCGTCATTTGCGGTTCGTAGATACCAGACTCGACCATATTCGTGCGAGTCGAAAAACACCACTTACGATCGTCACGGAACCTCAGACGCTCCTTTTGCCCTCATGTAGGCAAGCACTAGTCAGAATCATACTCGATATTCATCAGACCATCTAGATGTTGCTGTAACATAGCTCTGTCCAACCGAGTCCCTTTGGTAACAGGTGGCTGTCTTATACACGTTGTAGCACAGAGGCCACATAAGGCAGGACCACACTGCACACAAAGGCAACACGTGAACAGGAACGCCACAACAACTCCGACAATCATCAGAATCTTCCAACCCCAAGTCGACATCAGGCCCCAAAACCACCCAAGTAGCGTCCAATCCCCTACATCCACGTGCATGGATTCAGAGATCTTATGCAACTTTGAGATGGCTTGATAGACGGTCGGAGCGTTATCTGGAATGAAAATACAGCAGCTCCAATGGATCGCCTTACATACCCCACCTCGATCTGCTAAGATCACGTCTAAAACCATACGGTTTTGTAACGTCATAAGCCTTTCCGCCTGAAGTTCTGTGGTGATATTACCAAGGGCACTGGCAGTGATATTAGCTGTCGATTCCACCACTCGAGTCAACTGTCTCAGGTTCCTACTATTAACCATAGGTCCCCAAAACGGGAGGAAACCCTTGAAAAAGTCTCCTGCCTCTTGACCGGCAGTGTCCTCTTCGCTAATCACGCCTCTCACAACTCTAGTCTAGTGATAGTCTGCGTCTACAGTGAACGTCGGAGGCAACAAATTTGCGATAAAACATGAGCCCACAAAGTCGGAGGGCAACCATGCATACGCACGATCATGGCAGACAAAGTATGTACCCTTGGCAGCCAGAAACACAGGGGACGAGACCATCGGCAGAATGTAATTCTCGGTGCAAGCACTCTCTCCAAGTCGAGCTTTTGATCTTCGGCCACGACCCATTAGACAAAAATTACCAATGTGGGGTACGACCCATATCGGAGGCGAGCTTTTAAGCTGTTTTTCACTCGTGAGCGCACTATACTCGACCTTACTCAGGACCCTATAGGCTTGTACCTCTTCCTCTGGGATGAGCGACGGCTCATAGATATCTCTATCTAAATCTTCTATCGCTATAGACAAAGGTTTATGATACGAGCCAGGGCCAAAGTAGGGAGAACGTGGCTCTCGACTGGGGTAAGAATCTAGTGCGCTTCGAAACATTGTTTGGAATGCTCGAGCTGAACCCTGGGAACTATACGGTAAGACCAGATATGGAATTCCTTTATCCGTGGTATGTGGCATCAGCCCACACACCCAACAATTAGTAGTATTAACCACTAACTGGTGCTGATGAAGGAGCTGAATAAAGGAATTATTTCGGAATTCTGCACGTCTAGCCTGCTCGTGTTCAGGTAGGATATGGAAAGAATGAGGGGATGCAGTGGAGGTAAGTTTAGGGTCAGAAGTAGGAGTAGGTATGGCAGAAGGTAAGAAGTACGACATCATGTAATACACCCCACCCGCCAATAGTAAAGAAACAGTCTAAAGCAATACGAACATTTGAAACATAAAACATTTGGTACGAATAAGTTGTTGCAGTTTGAATCTTTGCGCCTGAGCTTTTTCCAAGTCCATCAGCTTTGAAAACGCCATCCCCTATGACCGTCTGCAACGTTTCTTGACGCACTTCGTTCTGTGTAGCAGTAGTCAATCCCCAGGAGTTCCCAGGAACCGACGGTCTTTAACCTAGCGTCAAGACCTACTAACCAGAAGGAAGAACACGCGCGGCCCTACGGCCTTTATTCACAATGTATATGCAAAATGTCTCTCAGCTGTGGAAGCAAAAATACAAATGGAACGAAACTCAATATATACAAGAATAATTACAATGATACGGGTGTTCAGACTGATCGTGGAAAACGGGAAATGCAATTGTCAAGGTACAAAACGAAATCTTTTATTTGTCCTTAGTGCTGGATCGCAAAAAGTATCGAGTTTTCCCAGGACGTGTATGTTCATCAAACAAAGGATCCGATGAGGGAACAGAGTCCTGCTGATCAGTCGAATGTTCCGATCTTGAGTCTTTTGGTGGCAAATGTTCAACAATGTCTTTCTGCTGGACTGAGGATTCTCCGACAGGTTGTGCGTCGCTAAAAGGTACAAACGCCGGCAATCCTTCGGATTCAGCTGAAGCAATGCCCCTCCTCACCCACGAGTCTGCCGGTAAAGGTATAGGAACTTTCTTCGTATGGGTGGCATGCACCCAATGTTTTCGGCCTTCTAAACGGACGGCAGTCCTCGTGGCAAGGAGGACCTGGTAGGGTCCAGTAAAGCTGGGTTCCAAGTTCTTCTTTCGGACAAAGTTGCGGGTGACCACCCAGTCCCCGGGTTGGAGCTGGTGGCCTGGACCCTCCGTCTGCGTCGGCAATGCTTCGTAAACCTGTTGGTGAATTAACCTCAGTTTAGCAGTCAGATCATGAAGATAGTCAATCAACATTGGATACTCAAGACTAGAGAACACACCCGGTCTAGGGACCCCCCAGACATTCGCAGGACGACCAAACACTATTTCATAGTGACTGAGCCCTACTCGGGAGTGTACGGTTGCCCTAGTTGACAGTAAAGCTAAGGGTAAAGCGTCAGGCCACGAAAGACCAGTCGTAGCCTGAATCTTAGCCAGTTTGAGTTTAAGGGTGCCGTTATACCCTTCAACCAAACCAGCTGACTGGGGATGATTGGCGCTATGGAATTTTTGATTAATTCCAAGGCCCTTACACACACTCTTCATCACACTCCCTACAAACTCACTTCCGTTATCAGACCATACAATTCTGGGCATTCCATAGCGAGGAAAGTATTCCTTCAGCAGGATTTTCGCAGTAGACAGGGCAGTATTGTCTTTGAGAGGGTAGGCTTCAATCCATCGGGAGAACGCGCAAACCACAACTAGAACATATTTCAGGTTATTGCATCTCTCCATATGGATGAAGTCTAGCTGGATTACTTCAAAGGGATATGAAGGGGGAGCAAAGTGGCCAGGAGGTGTAGGAGTTCCCTTACCAGGATTGTACAACATACATACCATACAATTCTTAACCAACCGTTCAGCACATTTCGTGATACCATCATTCTTCCACACAGGAGACAGCAACTTACAAATACCTTTCGCACTAATATGTGCTAACCCGTGTGCCATTGTCACAACAGCCAGCACATACGCATCCGGCAACATCCCTCTCTTATGTTCCGACAAATCAACCCAGCAACCATTCACATCCAGCTTTCCCGTACTCTCTTTCCACTTCGTCTTTTCAGTCTCAGTGGCCTTATTCTGAATTAATTTCACGCTCTCGATAGTGTCCTCACACATGCTAGTCTCTGTAGGCCACCTAACCGAACTCGTCACATACATTCTAGTGCTAAGGTTCCGGGCAGTCTCCTTAGCAATCTCATCCGCAAATGCATTACCACGACCAACATCATCCGTCACCTTACGATGTGCACTACATTTAACAATCGCTACCTGCTTAGGCAACGTAAGTGCATCCAAAAGATCATTCACAAGCTGTCCATGCTGAATCTTCGTACCATGCGACGTCATAAAACCTCTCTCTCTCCACAACCGTCCAAAGCTATGGGCGACGCCAAATGCATATTGGCTGTCGGTAAACACATTCACACGTTTCCCTTTCGCCAACACGCACGCTCTAGTGAGAGCAATCAGTTCTGCAGCCTGGGCAGAGTTCTGATTCAATCTCGCAGTTTCCACAACAGTATTCAAAGTTACAACAGCATACGCAGTAGTCACATCACCATTCCGCAATTTAAAACATGAACCATCCACATACAAGGTCCCATCGGGATCTTCCAAAGGAGTGTTTTTAAGGTCCACTCGACCTTTTGTTTCCTCTTCTGTCCTCAAATAGCAGTCATGGGCTGCTATTTCATCTGACTCTGTACTAACTGGCAACAAAGTCGCCGGGTTGAGGACATTACATCGTTTTATCTGAATATGACTTGCCAAAAGCGTCAACTCGTACCCTGACAACCTCGCACTCGTCAAGTGCTGAGTTTTCGTACGATTTAAAAGAGTGTCAACTGCATGCGGAACCATCACCGTAAGCATATTATCCATGACCAATCCTGCTGATTGTCGGATGGAGACCGCGGCTGCCGCTGTTGCTCTCAAACAACTCGGTAACGCTCTAGCTACCGGGTCCAAGGTCGAGGAAAAATATGCACATGGACGCTGCTTATCACCAAAAGGTTGCGTTAAAACACTCAACGCACAACCTTCCCTCTCGTGAACGTATAGTGTAAACGGCTTACTATAGTCAGGAGTACCTAACACAGGAGCCGAACACAATGCATCACGTAATTCAGAAAAACTCGTCTGACATTCTTCCGTCCATGGTAAAGGAGTTGAAACATCCTTGCACGTAAGAGCCACCAATGGTTTCGCTAGCAATGAAAAATTTGGAATCCATTGCCTGCAATACGACGTGATACCTAGAAAGGCACGCACATCTCTTTGGGTTGTTGGCACAGTCATTCGCGCAATTGCTGCAATTCTCTCTGGGGTCAACCTTCTTCCCTCCTTTGACAATAAGTGACCTAGGTAGGTTACTTCTTGACAACAATATTGAAGTTTAGAAGGAGACACCTTATGATGCAAGTCACCGAGATGCTGCAACAACGATATAGTGGCAATTTTGCAAATGTCCTGAGTATCGGCAGCCACCAATAGGTCATCGACGTATTGGATTAAGGCCGCACCAGCCGGCAACACAAACGCATCCAGTTGACCCTTCAAGGCTTGACTGTAAATAGATGGACTTTCACAGTAGCCCTGAGGAGCGCGTTTAAACCGGAAGCTGCGACCACCAAGAGAGAAACCGAAAAGGTCTCTGCTTTCTTCGGCAATCGGAATGCTAAAGAAAGCATTCTTCAAATCGATCACCGAAAACCAAGATGCAGAAGCTGGAATGAGAGTCAGTAGCACCGTGATGTCAGGCACAACAGGAAACTGAGGAATCACAATTTTATTTACCTCCCGTAAATCAATAACAAAACGATAAACAGGCGGTTTAGAAGGATCGGTACGTTTCAGGATAGGCAGTACAGGGCTGTTGCACACGTTTCCCAGAGTTTCTTCAATAACATCTTTCTCGATCAGATCATAGATGATCGCTAACAGTGCTCGCTCACCATCAAGAGAGATACGATACTGGGGAATACGTGGCAATCGTACATTAGATTTCACGTGAACAACATAAGGGGAGATGTCAAGCAGGCCCACATCATTGGGACCTGTAGCCCACAAAGATGCAGGAAGAGAACTCAATTCCGGTGGAAGCTTATCGAGAGACAAATACATAGGAGAGACAACCCTCTCTCCTAACGTAAGCTTTACACCCGCAGGAGAACAGTACAAAGTTGCATACAAACGTTTTAGCAAATCCAGGCCCAAAAGATTTTCACCACAACCAGTAGTTAAAATCAACGGAGCTTGAAGCTCACGAGGCCCAATTGTAAGGGGCAAAGGGCACGAAACTGGATTGCTAACGGGGCGCCAGAGAATCCAACGGAAACATTTGTTAAGCCAGACAAAGGTGCGCCAGGGAGTTTCGAATGCATGATGGAACTTTTCGCTGCACCAGTGTCCAACAGAAAAGGCTCAACGACGCCCGATGTAGCAACTGCGACGTAAGGCCCTCTCTGATCAACCGGAACTGATACCACTCCCTCTCCTTGTCTATGGCTATCCTAGTAATTACCGTCGTCAGTTCCCTGATCGACGTAATAATCATCTACATTGTACTGCGCAGATCGTCCTTGCGATGATCCACGTTGGTCAAAACAGTTATTGGAATTTGATGAGTTATCTGAACGATCATTTTGAACACCACGACCCCTACCACGTGATGTCTGCTGAGAATCACCACGACCTCCTCTAGATGAGTTACCACCGTTACGATCGTTTAGAACAGGACAGTGGAATTTTAAATGACCCTCCTGTCTACAATAGGCACACTGATTGTACCCTAACGAAGATCTTTGGGAAGAGGAGTCATTCCGAGGTTGTGACCTATTCGATTGCGACTGTGATCTATTTTGCTGAGGAGCATTCTGATTTGAACGCGGAGGATAGGCCTGCTGCAACAACACTTTAGTTTTAAGTTCTTTCGTCTTTTTATCGGCACGATCATTCTCTTCTTTCTCCCTATTCTCATAATATTGAGCCGTAGCCAATATTTGAGCAGATGTAGAGACAGCCCACGCACTCTCAGAATTTTTTAATTTATTGCTCAAGTCGGGCAATAAGTTTGAAACAAATTTATCCACAAACAACCGTTGACCACCCTCAGTACTCATATCCTGACCACTATGGTCAATGAATGCTTCCTCAAATCTCGTAAAGAAATCAGAGACACTCTCGTCTTTCTTCTGTCTACAAGCTGACAACTTATCCCAGTTCACCCTCATAGCTGGCATAAGCGTTTTCATTAAGGTAATTATTCTCTGAGGGAGATCAGCAATCAACTGTTCGGGTTTAGCACCACCAGTTTGCAACCCATCCGCCGCTACAATGGCAGCCCAATCACCACCTAATTCGTTTGCATGATTTTCCTGACGAATCTTAGCCCATACCGGTTGAGGTACGACATTGCCGAACAGCATGTCGATATCGGCAAGATTCATTATCGTAGCGTCTACGAGCTGCGACAATTCCTTGTAATACCCTGCAGGATTTTTGCGTGGGTCAGGCAAAGATTGCTTCACCTGTAACACTTCCGATCGTTTCCATGGGAGATGTATCCATACTCTCTGGAAATGTGCCAATACCGGAGGTTGAGCCTGCGGATTAGCTGGCATCCATACTGGTGGAACTTCACGCATAGGAAACTGACCAGACGGATCTAACTGTCTTTCAACATCCTCAACAAACAATGCTTGAGGTATCGGAGTGGGACGAAGAGATAACAATTGCTCAACAGCGCGTCGAACATTAGTATCCACTATCATTCCGCTCGAAAACTGGAGCTGTAGATTAGTCAAAGCAGTTAATACATCTTCCGATGCATCTGCCGATATTTGGTCACACAGAACTTTACACATTTCTTCAAAGACATATCTTTGCGTTGGTATATTGAATTGACAAAACGTCTCAAGCACAGCACGTGGAGGATTTCTAAAAGGGTGCGTCATCCACCCCATCGCCATATTATACAGCGCAGCACGTTCCCTATTACCGGGAAGTTGGCTACGTCTTTGAGGACCGTCCGAACCAGCGGACTCAAGAATAGGTCCAAGAGAATTAAAGAAGCTAGCAGCAACAGAAGGAGTACGACGTCTAATAGTTGGAGAAGTATACGATAGAGTAGAAACAAGAGAAGGAGTAGAAACAGAAGAAGCAGTAGGCGTAAGTAGAACAGGAGCAGTAGCGGGAGCAGGAGTATGTGGAAGCACAAGCAGAGGAGCAGTAGGAACAGCAATAGGCAAGGGAGCAGGAACAGCCGGAAGAACAGGTAGAGGAGCAGGTACAGGAGCAGGGACAGGAGCAGGGACAGGGGGAACCACAGGAGCTGCGGTACCCTGTACGTACGGAGGTGGTGATTTCATAAGATAAGACATTAAGGGATCCTCAACTAATTCTTCCTTTTTATCCGACTCCGTTGGCAAAGCGGGATAACATTTATCTATAGACATACGTTGAAGCCTATCAAATACTTCCTTTTCCTTTTCCTCCTTATCACGCTGAAACTGCTCTGCTTTCTTTACAATAGTAGCAACACCATCTCTCTGATTACGTTTAGTCTGTCTGATCTCTTTCTGTCGGGCTTCTTTACGCCACAACCGAAAGGCATCAAACATGGCCGGCCTTGACTTTTTCTTAAACAATTTAGTCTCGAGGTTATCTAAAATGGGGGTCTCGAAACTACCGTGCGGTGGCCAACTAAGGACACCGTCCTTTTTAGTATAGCGAATCCAATAGTCATTAAAGGTAATCGGACCTAACCCGTGCTTACTGTAAAGCTCATAAGTTGGAGTCCCAACCGGAGGTATCGGACACGAGTCCTCCAGTCGGGAATCCGCACCACAACGTCTGAAACAACTGAACAAAGTACTACGACCAGGCATCTTGCACACTAGCCGAGTTTCACAAACGTCAAGGGTTACGGGATTTACCAAGTCCCAGCGAAGAGCGAAAACCCTCGGTTTTTGGCAACTGCAGATGTCAAATACCACAACAAAGAACCAAGTACTAAGAACCACAAATGCAATGGAACCATGCAACAACTAAGAACCACAACTAAGGACTCTGGGAGCGACCCACAAATACTTAACTCAAAGATCGATGGCGTCACCAGGAAGGCCCGTCAATCGTCTCGCTGTACCAAGGTCTATGCCAAGCGCCAAAACAGGTCTACAGTCAGGGCAGCAGTCCGTCGCAGCCGTCAGGAGGCGGGAATCTTCGCGGGAAAAGTCTTCGGGCCACTTATTTCGACAACAGGATCGATGAAGCGGAGTGCACCTTCCCTCGGAGATTTCACACGAAGTTCCTCACGATCGTCGGGCTTGGACCGGTACCACTGATGCAGCCCCACGTTGGGCGCCAACTGAAGGACTGGGTTATTTAAGACCCAGCGGTGCCAGGGGACAACACCTGAAACCTTCGTGGGTTACCTGTTCCGGCGTACAAATGACAGAGACACGGGACACTTCCTTCGGCGTCAAAGATTCGAGGTTTATTTACTGCAGGGAACACAGAAGTCACAAGAAGTACAACGAGTGTAAGTTCGAGGAGACTGCTTCAAATTGCTACTGTGGATCGCTCCTTTTATACAGTTTTCTCCCATAGAGATACATGGTACACAAAGGTTTATAACTTGGTTCCCATAATTATCCCCGAGAGGGGTCGCTTTGATGCATTCAAGGTCCGGGACATAAGTACAGAAACATTTGGCGGTTCCCAACTGTAAAAACCCATCTTCCCACCATTAGTACATTCCAATCAGCAGTAAAACAGATCGAAGAAGGAACAAGAACAGGTGTAGAGGAAGGCAGATACAGTGGGGGATCGGAAAGGGTGTAAAAGGGGAGGTATCAGGAAACACGAGCTACAGGCATCAAAGGGACGTGCCTAATGAGATGCACGGCTGAAACAATAGTCCGGTACGGCAAGATGAGCCTCGAGCGGGGCCATCTGCCTTACAGTATCATCCCCCTCGTCATAAAGACCATTTCAAGGGACATGTGTCTTCCGCAAGAGTCTTGGGAATCCCAGGGTCGCGAAGCGGACAGCGTCCGTTCGCTAGCTACTTGAGGGCAAGAAACAAAATGGATGCCGTATCTAAGATGGAACCCGTGGGTAAAGATGTATAAACCCATGAAACAGACAAACGGTTTAGGTTAGCACAGCGAAACTGCGCACACCCACTAAACTCGTCATTTGCGGTTCGTAGATACCAGACTCGACCATATTCATGCGAGTCGAAAACACCACTTACGATCGTCACGGAACCTCACACTGGTCCAAAGCCATGGATTTCTCCCATTGTAGTAGTGCCCGAAAGAGACAGTAAAGGAGCTGTATGCATATGTGTTGACATATGTCAGGCCAATAAGGCCACTGAGAGAGAGAGACATCGATGTCCGCACATTGCTGATATGGTAACTCATCTGAATGGTGCAAAGCTCTTCTATCGACTCAACTTAAATAAAGGATATCATCAATTGGAGCTGGAAGAAAAGTCCAGGTACATTGCAACCGTTTCTACGCATATTGGTCTGTTTCACTATTACAGATTGAGTTTTGGTGTATCCTCTGCTACAGAACTATTCCAATGTGTCATTTCACGTATCATATGCCTGTAGTAAATGCATTTAACTACAGTGAGGACGTATTCGTTTTTGAAGCCACACAGAAAGAACATGACAAAGCTCTCATGCAATTATGTTGTTTGTTGACCCATGCAGGCTTAACTCTGAATGCTGAAAAATGTGAATTTCACAAGAAAAGCTTGAAATTATTTGCCAATGTCTTTTCTGATGTGGTATGAACCCTAATCCAGCAGATGTGCAATCATTCTCTACTACAAATCCCCCAGAAGGGATTTCTATGTCACAATCCTTTCTTGGACTGTGTAGTTAATGTAGGAGATACATACAAAACTTTGCTACGGTCAATGCACCATTATGAGAACTAACGAAAAGAATGTATATTTTTATTGGTCACAAGAGTATGAGAAGAGCTTCCAACACATCAAGCACACAATTGAGAGTGCAACAGAAATGGCCTACTTTGATCCCAAACTACATACAGAGTTTGTAATTGACGCTAGCCCTGTTGGGTTTGGTGCAATCCTTGCACAGCAGAGCGGACAGTCAAATGACTGGAGACAAATCATGAGATACGCCAGTAAGAGCCTGTCACAAACAGAATGATCTTACTTGCAACCTGAGAAAGAAAGTTTGGCAGTGGTCTGGGCTTGTGAATATTTACATGTTTGCTTATATGGAAATCCTTTCACTGTAGTGACTGATTATAAAGCACCGTTGGTGATATTTGGCAATCCAAAAGCCAACATTCCTCCTCAAATTAAGTGATGGAGTTTGAGGTTACTGGAATACAACTATATGATTATTCATCGTCCAGGGAAAGATCAGAATCCACAGATTATTTTTCAAGAGTGCCATTACAATGTCATGGCACCCTAACTAAGACAGCAGAGGCCTAAATCAATTTTATTGAAAAATCCAAACAGCTTTCATGTCCTTAGACATAAGACAATATAGTAACATGTTAAGACTAAAAGACATTCTTGCTCCTCATTCGTGGAGCCAGCACTCCAGACCTTTCACTAGTGACAATGAGTATTTGAAGTTCAAAAATGTAAGAGATGAACTTTCAGTGACCAAAGAAGACCTCATTCTGCGAGGTACACAAATTGTTATTCCTGAAAGTCCATGACAACAAGTAATTGATGTCACCCATGAGGGACATTGAGGAATAGTTGCCATCAGGAGAGTTCTCTGCCACAGAGTCTGGTTTCCATATTATGATGAAAGGGTTGAAAAATAATTAAAGGCTTGTCATCTATGCAACTGTATTTCCTCTCAAGTCATTCAACAACCTTTGAACATGTTAGACTTGCCGCATCATGCTTGGGAGAGAATTGCTATTGATTTTTTTGGTCCTCTTGAGAATGGACATCATCTTCTAGTCTTCGTTGATGAATACACCCGTTTTCCATTGGTGGAAGACCTTTTATCCACTACACATGAAAAAGTCATTCACAAACTAGATGGCATCTTTGCGACATGGGGTGTACCTGCATTATTAAAGTCTGACAACAGCCCACCTTTCAATAGTCGAGAATTTAAATGCTTTCTCAATCACCTTGTGACAAGGAGATACCCCTAGATGATGCCTCCTCTTCGGAAATACCGAGTGAACAATTGCCTCCTTATCTCTCCCCCTGTCCCCTCCTCTATTTTCCGACCCCGGCTCCTGTGGCTGAAGAACACTATCCCTTTAACTTTCCCCGGCAGCCCGACTTTCAAACCGGTCAGGTGACTCGGTCAGCTGACTGTCTGCATTTTAAAACTTAAGAGACTCTGAGAGAAGAGCGTTCGTGTTGGAGCCCAGCGGAGGAAGCAACGGAGGTGGCGGAAAGAGAACGCGTCGTACGGACCTTCTTCATTGGCCCTGCACTCTTAGACTCGTCGATTCACCTTGTAGCGGAGGATGAACCCGACGACCAGCACGCCGGCAGTCCACCAGACGGGGAAACAGAAAAGAAGGAGCCGAACCTTCTTCGGCAACTCGCTGTTTCCTGCCACGGCCCCGGAGGGTCGTGGCTTCAGAAGGTACGGCGACAACAGGGGACCGTTTGGGGCAAGGGGAGGCCGGGAGGTGAGGATGGGCGCATCCGCATGAATTCGGAAGCCGAGCTCCCTGCACAAGACTAAGCGCCAAAGAGCGGAAAGCTTTTTCACTGGTGTCGTTTAGTGCTATTCCCTCACTCCCCTAATACCATTTGGCTATATTATAACGCCAGAGATCCTCCTTACCGACCTTTCGTTTCTTTTTTTGCCTTTTTCTCCTGAGTTGCAGTGAATACTTGTGGGAAGCAACCCTTCAATCTCCAGCATCCTGAAAGCCTAGGATAAGGTTCTCTGACGTAAGAGAATGAAGACTGCCCCTAGGAAAGTAACTGGTCAATTGCCTGGAATAGAGCATTGTTTTTTTTTCTTTCTTTTATGGAACATTGAACAGTGACTTTAGTAATACAATACTGACTAACAAACCTCCTCTGTCTCCCTGTCTCCTTCTCCACCGAGCTACACACCTCAATATAAAGTATCAATAAAACACTCCTCTTTGGCCCTAGGCCAATGGCCTGGCAGAACAGTTTATGGGAGCTCTAAAGAAAGCTGTTCAGCGTGCTGCTTTGGAGACACTCGACCTCAAAGCTTATTTGAACACTACTTTTCAAACTTACCGTTCGACCCCTCACTCAATGACAGGGGAAAGTCCTGCCACTCTCATATTTGGAAGAGCCATGATGACCAAACTGCCTCAATGGACCGACCTCAGATTTAAGAATGAGGAAGTCATTTACACTACAGACTTTGGTCTCAAACAGAAGATAAAAAGATATGCTTACCAATGACGTCATGCAAAGGTCATTACTTTTACCAGAGGAGATCGAGTGCTGGTTAGACAGTACAAAAGAAGGAAATCTGATGCTGCTTTTGAAGTTGAACTGTTACTATCACCAACACCAAAGGACACATGGTGACTGCCCAGCGTTCTAGGAAGTCCCTTACAAGAGTTTTCTCTTATTTTCAACATGTGTGCCATCACTCACCCAGCAAGATAAAAAAAGACGTGGTATCTTGTAATAAAAGAACCCTGTACCTCTTTTGGTTCCCACTGTATACCATAGGCCTGAGACGTAAAGATTGGAGGGATGAGTTGAAGGCAGTCATAGAATGTTAAGTTCTGACTTCCACACAGCAGTAGTGGTAGTGAAGGACGCGGTGAGGGACAGAAAATGCATCACACCTGTTGGATCAAGAGTGTAGGGTTAGTGCTTTCCATCCACAATGTCGGGAATTTGTACCTCTAGAAAAGCAAAATATTTTCCCTATGGGAATACTATTTCCTGATCCTAAACCAGGACTCAAAGCGTCATACTCAATCTTCAACACTCATTCAACTCACATTTTGTTGGCTTAGGAAAACACTCACCAGAAGGGAAGAAAAACAGTCTATTTGTAAAAATATACAATTTATTTTAAATAAAAAACATATGAATTACTATGTATGACTTATTAAAACATATAATACACAATTAAAAAACCACCTAATGTGGAAATGGAGAAAGTTTTTGGAAAAGACACTGCTATCTGTCTTGATCATGTCATTTCGGGCCCTCGTTTGACAACAATGGGAGGAATAGTCTTTCCTTATAACCAAGTTACTTGTTGACAACACCGAATATGACTTGTTGTAAGTGCGTCGATGCGTTTCGGAAGCCTTAGTTGATTATGGCTTCCTTCTTCAGGACAGTCTCTATATGTTTCTCCACAAAACTGTATCACACATAATGCACAAATAAAATATAGCTATTAGCTCCTGATTTTCCAATTACTGTCTTTGTATATTTAAGCTAGATCTTATAATGACATCCTGACAGAATTACCACTTGCATGTCTAAACTTCATAGTATAATATCTTTGCAGAAGAGGGGTTACATCTATAAGACAGGGCCTATGTGTACCATCAAAACATTTGTATTTGCTCCTATAGGTTTCAATTCCCTCATACACTAAATAGATTCTCCCAACATTCTTTGCATTTAAGGTCAATTAAACCCTTCTTTTCACCTAGGACAATGTTACATCATCTCATTAGTTAAATTTGTAATATTGTGCACATCTTTTTTTATATACTTTATCACCATTATTACTCATAGAGCACTTTTGATGAGCATCCATTTAAAGAAACAACAAGATACATTCATATTAATTTACATTGAGGTTCATGAGCACCGTGTAGTATTGCATCAATAATGCCTATGATAACTGCTTTTATACAAAAAGGATTTTCCTGTTATTATTCACCCTACGTTCATTAAGCTAAATGCATAGACCGTCTGGTTAGTGTTAACCACACCATTCTGACAACCATTCTTACCATTCATACACTATATTTATCACATTTCATTGTTACTGACCAATGCCGTTGTATCGCAAGTAGTAGTCTACGTAGTTTGTAGTGTTTCAGATGTGGTCGCACTCTAATATTCACGATCTACCACAGTCCTGAATATTATCAGGGAGAATACTGCATTTAGTTTTATTTAATAATAACGTATTCTAACACAATTAATGTAAGGGCATTTAGCTGTTACCTCAATAGCAAAACGGAATAAACCCTCGAAATTCAATTCAGGTTCTTATTTCAGATTTGATTTCAATGATATCTTCAAGATCCTACTTAGATTAGAGAGTCCAAATTAGTTACTTGCATTATACGCAGAACTTAACTTACTAAGATATTGTGGTAACATATATTTACCTTGTACTTTCCTCATGGGGCGTGTATATATTAATGCCACCATCCAGGCGAGTATCCGTTCTGTATTGGTACTGTAAAGGATACAGATATTTTAGTAATGCGTCTACTGGCACAATTACCAAATAGAATACACATATTCTCAGACGTCCTTACCAATGTTAAAATGATATTTTTTGGAAAAGGTTCCTTTCACGCAGCCGGGTAGTTTTATGCTCGTGGCTGTATAAAAAAGCGAGCTTGTATCAATTTACGTTCGTTCGGTAGATGTTTTATCACTAATGGTCATGATTACTGGATTACAGCAAAACATTGTAGATATTGTGTTCCACCCCAGTTACTGTTAAAAACACGGTGTGGGCATATTCTAGTTATTAAAAGGAACAAGGGTCCTAAGGAGTTACAATATGGCAGAAAATAGCAATATAGACCACAATCAGTACTATATTTTTCTCCAAACCCAGCCGGGCGAGGAGTATTTTATTCAAAAATAACACAAGGTTTAATTGACCTGAAGGGGGTCAAATATGAACATTAAGATAAGGTACAATCCTGTACCTATCCCAAGAAAGTAGAAAAAAACATAGAATTGAGAAAGGGTAGGAGGAAAGAAAAGGGTTTTGCAGGCAAGGAAAACATTCTTTGGAGCCAAAGAGTGGCTTGCGATTTAAGAAAACAATTCCGCAAATCACACTCAACAGTGTCAACAATTGAATATGTACAATAAGTTACATGTTACACTGTTTTTAAAGCATCAACGTTTCGATCCATAAGGCTCCTAGTGAAACGGGAGCATCATCAGGACTGTTTTAGATCACTGCCTGTTTACAATACGAACGCCTTCACGGGTCCTGGATCAGGGTCGTGATGGCATGATTGTTCTTTGTTGGGAAAGGTGTTTGTTTCTCTTTCCGGCTCTGGGAGCTGGGTGCTTGCTTCAATTGGAAGCTGCGGTGGGTGGGAGAATGGAACACGAGGGTTTCCTCCCTTTTTGTGGAGTCGGTTGGCTCCTTTGATTTGGTCCGCAGGCTCAATGCTGACTTCTCGATGGAAGCGGCGGTGGGTGGGAGGAAGAAACACGATGGTCTTCTCCCTCTTCGGTGGCAGCGCAAATCCGCTGTGCATATTCTAGTTAACATATTTTACAGCGTAACGTCTGCCATGGTAAATTTAGCGGGTCGAGTTGTTCTCTTACCTATTTATATCACAGGGCTCTTTTTCACGGGCTGCAAACGTGGCATCTGTATGATCACCGTTCGTATAATGAGACAAGAGCTCGAGAGGCGCAAACTGTCGCCTTTAAGCCACGTAATTATGTCACATGGTTCTGAATTCAGTCGTCACTGCAATGCGTCATTCTAAATGCTTTTTTTCTAAAAAAGGATACGTTTTATGTTTACCTATACGATAGCTTTATTGTTCATTATTTTAAAAGCGCAACTGAGTCATCTAGGCATATCGGTTCATTAGAACCACGGGGATAATAATGCTGAATCCGGTTATTAGGCGCATTGGACAAAGCGCTAATTATTTGTTAATCCCTTGAGTATATGTTACTTTAATAATTTTTATTTTATATTTTTAACAAGGCTTCTCATTTATAACCATTAATGAGCACATCACCTAATAATTCTTTATCAATATCACGTTCTGATGGGAAAACGTAGATGGTTTCAATTAAATGTAAATGTATGTAAATGTATTGGCATTTATATAGCGCACTACTTACCCGTAGGGTCCCAAGGCGCTTCGACCGCTGCGAAACCCTTCCTGGCTTCCCTGAGAGATGGTCCCTTAATGGGTATCTCCAGGGTGAGACCAAGCATCCCCGGCGGTCTGGTGGGGCCGTTAGTGAAGATGAGGCAAGCTAATGCCCAGAGTTGCCGAGTGTGATCGCTGATCAGAGTGGGCACCGAGGCGAGAGAATTATCGAGTCCGCTGACCCTGGTCCAGAAACCTGCCGCGCCGGGAATCGAACCCTGGTCCCGGGCCGTCCTCTGCTCTCGGGTCTGCCGCCTCTAACCAGTGAGCCCCACTACTTCATTACTCATCTCTAAACTATAAAGCATCTATAAAGTTTAGACAAAGTCCTTATTTGATACCTAATAGTTTTTTTCTATATATATGCTCTTATTCTATACATGTGTATTCCCAAAAATTGCACTATTATACAGAGTCTACACTACTATTCTCATCCAATCTTCTTTGGTGTTCAAACCTCGATTGACTGTATCCAGAGTGGAGATGTACCACTGTTCTCTATTTTTCCTTTTTATATCTAAGTTTCCCCCTCTCTTAGATGCTGTGATTTTCTCTATCACAAACCACGAGAATTCTGTGTGTTTGTGTTTCAATTTGTTAAAATGCTCAACCATAGGGGCATTTTCTTTGTTTGTTTTAAGGGCTGATCTATGTTCTAGTAGGCGTAATCTAATTTCTCTTCCTGTCTCTCCTACATAAGCTAGTTTGCAGGGGCACAATAATATGTATACGAGATTACTACTCCTACAATTATTCAGTGTTTTGGAAGTCAAGGTGTAATTATTGTAAGTCAAAGTTTTACCAACAATGCCGTTTTCACATATTGAGCAATTGCTGCACTTATGGTTTCCTACTGCTTTAGTGCCATTCATTGTCAGCTGGTTGGTTTGATTATTTTCTCTATATGTATGGACTAAATTCTGACGAATGTTTTCATTGCGCCTAAATGCAAAGATAGGTTTAGGGAGTTTGTCCTCTTTTCCATCATTTAAGACGTGCCAACTTGAGTAAATTACATTTCTCAATTTGTTGCTGATGTTTGAAAATTGACTCACAAATACTAGTTTTGAGTCAACCACCGTTTTTTTCTTCGAATTAGATTCTGGGTGTATCATACTCTCTCGATTATAAAATCGTGCTCTTTTACACGAATTCTTTGTAAGTTTTTTGGGATATCCTCTGTCCTTTAGTTTTTCACTCAGTTTGTTCGCATGTTTTGGTAATCTTCCATATTGGAACAGTTCCTCCTGAGGCGAAGGAACTGTCCAAATGGAACATTGTCTCGTTGGGATCGAGGGTGGTAACTACTGTAGTGTAATAAGGTGTTTTTGTCAGTAGGTTTTGTGTATAATTCCACCTCTAAGATACCATCTTTGTTCTTTATGGTGATATCAAGGAAGTTTACCGAGTTTCTGTCTTACACAGCTGAAAATCTGAGGTTCCTATCTCCCAAATTCAACCACTCAAGGAATTCCTCAAGGGTGTCAATTTCCCCTTCCCAGATAAAAAAGATGTTGTCAATGAAGCGACGCCACAATGAGATGTTCTCAAAGAATGGCGACGCTTCATTGAATACATGCTTTTCCTCGAACTTAGCCACGTATAAACATGCCAAGCTCGGCGCACAGGTGGCCCCCATGCTGGTGCCCTTACATTGAAGGAATAACTTATCCCTAAATAGGAACATGTTGTTTTTAAGAACCAGGGTTATACACTGCATGATAAAATCTAGGTTAGCACCTCTAAGGTCTGCATTCTCAAGTGGCTCTTCAACGACACCAATGGTGTCATCCTGTGGTATGTTGGTGTACAACGCCTCTATATCAAGGGTCACCATAATTTGATTATTGGGGTTGTATGCCAGTCCTTCTGCCATAGAGATCATGTGTGCAGAATCTCGCACATATGATTTTTGTTTTAATACAAGAGGTTTTAGAAAAGTGTCCGCATATTGACTTAGCGGTTCAAGACGTGAGCCAATACAACTAACTATGGGTCTCATGGGGGGATTTTCAATGTTCTTGTGTATTTTTGGGAGACCGTATATAGCTGGTATCCTGGCATCTTTATTGTATAAAAATTCAAATTCTGCTTTGCAAATCCAACCTTTCTCAAATGCATTGTTAACTTTTTCCAAAACATTTTTATTAAGAGCCTCCAATTTAGTAAAGGAAACTCAATGAAGCGTCGCCATTCTTTGAGAACATCTCATTGTGGCGTCGGTAAACTTCCTTGATATCACCATAAAGAACAAAGATGGTATCTTAGAGGTGGAATTATACACAAAACCTACTGACAAAAACACCTTATTACACTACAGTAGTTACCACCCTCGATCCCAACGAGACAATGTTCCATTTGGACAGTTCCTTCGCCTCAGGAGGAACTGTTCCAATATGGAAGATTACCAAAACATGCGAACAAACTGAGTGAAAAACTAAAGGACAGAGGATATCCCAAAAAACTTACAAAGAATTCGTGTAAAAGAGCACGATTTTATAATCGAGAGAGTATGATACACCCAGAATCTAATTCGAAGAAAAAAACGGTGGTTGACTCAAAACTAGTATTTGTGAGTCAATTTTCAAACATCAGCAACAAATTGAGAAATGTAATTTACTCAAGTTGGCACGTCTTAAATGATGGAAAAGAGGACAAACTCCCTAAACCTATCTTTGCATTTAGGCGCAATGAAAACATTCGTCAGAATTTAGTCCATACATATAGAGAAAATAATCAAACCAACCAGCTGACAATGAATGGCACTAAAGCAGTAGGAAATCATAAGTGCAGCAATTGCTCAATATGTGACAACTGCATTGTTGGTAAAACTTTGACATACAATAATTACACCTTGACTTCCAAAACACTGAATAATTGTAGGAGTAGTAATCTCGTATACATATTATTGGGCCCCTGCAAACTAGCTTATGTAGGAGAGACAGGAAGAGAAATTAGATTACGCCTACTAGAACATAGATCAGCCCTTAAAACAAACAAAGAAAATGCCCCTATGGTTGAACATTTTAACAAATTGAAACACAAACACACAGAATTCTCGTGATTTGTGATAGAGAAAATCACAGCATCTAAGAGAGGGTGAAACTTAGATATAAAAAGGAAAAACAGTGAACAGTGGTGCATCTCCACTCTGGATACAGTCAATCGAGGTTTGAACACCAAAGAAGATTGGATGAGAATAGTAGTGTAGACTCTGTATAATAGTGCAATTTTTGGGAATACACATGTATAGAATAAGAGCATATATATAGAAAAAAACTATTAGGTATCAAATAAGGACTTTGTCTCAACTTTATAGATGCTTTATAGTTTAGAGATGAGTAATTGAAACCATCTAAGTTTTCCCATCAGAACGTGATATTGATAAAGAATTATTAGGTGATGTGCTCATTAATGGTTATAAATGAGAAGCCTTGTTAAAAATATAAAATAAAAATTATTAAAGTAACATATACTCAAGGGATTAACAAATAATTTGCGCTTTGTCCAATGAGCCTAATAACCGGATTCAGCATTATTATCCCCGTGGTTCTAATGAACCGATATGCCTAGATGACTCAGTTGCGCTTTTAAAATAATGAACAATAAAGCTATCGTATAGGTAAACATAAAACATGTCCTTTTTTAGAAAAAAAGCATTTAGAATGACGCATTGCAGTGACGACTGAATTCAGAACCACGTGACATAATTACGTGGCTTAAAGGCGACGGTTTGCGCCGCTCGAGTTCTTGTCTCATTATACGAACGGTGATCATACAGACGCCACGTTTGCAGCCCGGGAAAAGGAGCCGTGTGATATAAATAGGTAAGAGAACAACTCAACCCGCTAAATTTAACATGGCAGACGTTACGCTGTAAAATATGTTAACTAGAATATGCCAACACCGTATTTTTAACACTAACTGGGGTGGAACACAATTTCTATAATGTTTTGCTGTAATCCAGTAATCATGACCATTAGTGATAAAACATCTACCGAACAAACGTAAATTGATACAAGCTCGCTTTTTTATACAGCCACGAGCATAAAACTACCCGGCTGCGTGAAAGGAACCTTTTCCAAAAAATATCATTTTAACATTGGTAAGGACGTCTGAGAATATGTGTATTCTATTTGGTAATTGTGCCAGTAGACGCATTACTAAAATAATTGTATCCTTTACAGTACCAATACAGAACGGATACTCGCCTGGATGGTGGCATTAATATATACACGCCCCATGAGGAAAGTGCAAGGTAAATATATGTTACCACAATATCTTAGTAAGTTAAGTTCTGCGTATAATGCAAGTAACTAATTTGGACTCTCTAATCTAAGTAGGATCTTGAAGATATCATTGAAATCAAATCTGAAATAAGAGCCTGAATTGAATTTCGAGGGTTTATTTCGTTTTGATATTAAGGTAACAGCTAAATGCCCTTATATTAATTGTGTTAGAATACGTTATTATTAAATTAAACTAAATGCAGTATTCTCCCTGATAATATACAGGACTGTGGTAGATCGTGAATATTAGAGTGCGACCACATCTGAAACACTACAAACTACGTAGACTACTACTTGCGATACAACGGCATTGGTCAGTAACAATGAAATGTGATAAATATAGTGTATGAATGGTAAGAATGGTTGTCAGAATGGTGTGGTTAACACTAACCAGACGGTCTATGCATTTAGCTTAACCTCATAGCTGCTATTACACATTCCTCCCCAGTGCTGCGCTGTCCATTAGAACTAGTGCTGAATGGACGTTCAATGGTCGTGCGCAGCACTGGGGAGGTAGCGCTGCTGACGACCATTGGCCGTCAGCAGCACTTAAGGGGTTAATGAACGTAGGGTGAATAATAACAGGAAAATCCTTTTTGTATAAAAGCAGTTATCATAGGCATTATTGATGCGATACTACACGGTGCTCATGAACCTCAATTTAAATTAATATGAATGTATCTTGTTGTTTCTTTAAATGGATGCTCATCAAAAGTGCTCTATGAGTAATAATGGAGATAAAGTATATAAAAAAAGATGTGCACAATATTACAAATTTAGCTAATGAGATGATGTAACATTGTCCTAGGTGAAAAGAAGGGTTTAATTGACCTTAAATGCAAAGAATGTTGGGAGAATCTATTTAGTGTATGAGGGAATTGAAACCTATAGGAGCAAATACAAATGTTTTGATGGTACACATAGGCCCTGTCTTATAGATGTAACCCCTCTTCTGCAAAGATATTATACTATGAAGTTTAGACATGCAAGTGGTAATTCTGTCAGGATGTCATTATATGATCTAGCTTAAATATGCAAAGACAGTAATTGGAAAATCAGGAGCTAATAGCTATATTTTATTTGTGCATTAGGTGTGATACAGTTTTGTGGAGAAACATATAGAGACTGTCCTGAAGAAAGAAGCCATAATCAACTAAGGCTTCCGAAACGCATCGACGCACTTACAGCAAGTCATATTCGGTGTTGTCAACAAGTAACTTGGTTATAAGGAAAGACTATTCCTCCCATTGTTGTCAAACGAGGGCCCGAAATGACATGATCAAGACAGATAGCAGTGTCTTTTCCAAAAACTTTCTCCATTTCCACATTAGGTGGTTTTTCAATTGTGTATTTTATGTTTTTAATCAGTCATACATAGGAATTCATGTGTTTTTTATTTAAAATAAATTGTATATTTTTACAAATAGACTGTTTTTCTTCCCTTCTGGTGAGTGTTTTCCTAAGCCAACAAAATGCGAGTTGAATGAGTGTTGAAGATTGAGTATGACGCTTTGAGTCCTGGTTTAGGATCAGGAAATAGTATTCCTCATAGGGAAAATATTTTGCTTTACTTGAAAGTATATTGGTGCTCTATTTCCCTACGGGTTACTACAAGCCCCTCTCTTTTGTTTATAACTAATTTGTACCTCTAGTCAACCTCTGTGTATCATTCCTAGCAGCTAGAAGGTGAATGAGCTGCAATTGTTTGGAAGCACATTCATTCTTGGCTAAGCTGTGGTAAGTGGCACATTATGCCATCACCTGCTAATGCCTATGCTACATAGTGGCTGACCACTTCAGGAACAGATTACTAGGCTAACCTGTGGGCAGCTGGCTAATATTTCAAAGCATGTTTACTTTCACGATAAAGTAGGCCAAGAACTTTCTATGAAATTTAAGGTGTGAATGCCAGTCTCGTATCACCACTGTCATGATGAAGTGGGAGGGCAGGTCATCTCTACACAACAGACTACCAGTTTCCCAGCCATTAAGAGTCTTAGGGGAGTTTCCCCTCATCATTTCACTGTGTGTTTTTGGTCAGAGAACATTTTAGCCCCTGATGAGTTGGCAACGAAAGAACTACTTGGGAGATCCATATGATAGGTGCATGTTAATATATTAAGGCTCTATAATATTAAATGCGCTGAATGCTTTTACCCCCAGGGGGTGTTTCTTTCTATTAAACAGCTTTAAATGGATAAAATAATACTGGGGTCAGCTTGCATTGGTGATCCTGGAGACGTGCTTTCGATGCCTTCCTCAAATGGTGGCATGGAGGATGATTTGTGATGCTGACCAGCCTGTGATAACAGCTCTAGCAGTACCAATTGTTCACTTTGTGGCTGTAAGGCATAGGCAAGAGTGGCTGTCGCAGAGTGACTTTGGTTGGAGAGTCCTTCTAAATCTAGAAGTGCAAATACAACACAATCGATTTTCTATATCTATAATGCAATGTTTTGACACAAGAATTGTTGCTTAATGTTAACCATTTAATTGAAGATAAGTGTTGGGCTTGTTCACATCCTAATGCTGATATCTCACTTATTTTATATGGTTGCAATTTAAGTAACCATTCTTGGTGTCATGTTGGAGATTGATTAATTCTTTAATAAAAACAGAGATTCCCCATGAGTACAAATAAACCTCTAGTTACTATTCCACTTTTGGTATAAGAAGGCTATACATCTTCCTAATTATTTGTTGTAGAATTCTCCTACAAAAAGTTTGCTTATGGTGTGTTGCAAACTTTATTTACATTTTACCTTGGTATGCAAACAGTTATTTTACATAAGCATACCTATATGAAATTGCTGAATTACTTCTAATTTGATGTTTCTCCTCTTTCTTCTTTTGTTTTTCCTTCGTTTCCTTTCTTCTTCAATCATACTATTCTCTTTTTCCCTGTCTTTCACACAACACTGATATCATTTATTTGTCTTAAAGCTAAACTCTATCTATGCAGTGTATTTTAGCATTGTAACTACATTTACAGAATATAATATTTCCTTAATATACTTCCTGTTAAACATTATTATATTTTTGTTTTCTATTTGAGCTATTGAGAGGCTTATTTACAAGCCCATTGCGCCGCCAGTGCATCACTTTTTGGGATGCATCGACAGCACAGTGCGCCTGCCCATATTTACAAGGCCACGTAAAGCCACCCTGAATGACTTTGCATGGCCCTGTAAATATGGCCCCCTTACTCGCATTTCTCTGCGTGAAAGGGGCAACATCCATAGACTCTAACACATTTCCAGATTTACAAGGTTTCCTAAACCTGGGAATGCGTCATGAACCCGCCCTACCCCCCGTGCCGCGGGGAAATTTGCTCTGCGGCGATGGGGTTAAAATATAATGCCTACCACTACGGATGAGAAGTGACTCCTACATGTTGTACTATTCATAGTCTTATGTTTCCTATATACTGATCACACTTGTATGATTCATTGTCTGTATATTATGTGTGGGATGACTCCCTACATAGGTATGAGTAGTGCTATAGAAGAAACTAAATACATGTGAGAGTTGAGAACCATTGAAGGGTGGTAGTGAGAGAATTCGTGGAGAAGGAGTCCACTGGGGGGTGCCAACAAAGATTATTGCACTGGGCACCACTAGCGCTAAAGCCAGACCTGGTTACCCGGAGCCTCTGCTTAAACATGCGCCGTAGGGCAAACAGGGACAGTTCCCCTTTTCCATAATACTGTCCCAGATGTTGCTATGATCAATCATTGGTGTTAATCCTCATATTGACTAATAATCAAGCACAGATTCAGACGTTTAAGGTATTTTAACCCTATTCAAGTTTGGTGTCTTTCACAGGAAAAATGATCTAGCATCAACCTAACATTTCAGAGGAAAAGGCTGGAAACTGGGAGACCCGTGCAATGATGGCTCACTGCACCACATCACAACAGGCAAGGAAGCAGGCAGGCAGAGAGGATAGAGCAGGAAGGCACACACAGAAATGAAATGAAATGAAATAAGGTATTTATAGAGCGCACGGTGGCCAAACGGCTTCCTGGCGCTGAGAGCTCTACTGAACAGAACAGACAGGGCCGAGGAAGTTAGCAGGGGTAAGCCTGGGCAAACAAGAATGTTTTGAGCGCTTTACGGAAGTGTGAAAAGATAGGAATAGAACGCATGGAGAGAGGGAGAGAGTTCCAGAACCGGGGGGAAAGAACAGAGAATCTGGTTCCACCAGTGCGGGATTCACGAAAGCGGGGAACAGTGAGGAGGGCAGAGGTAGATGAGCGGAGGGTACGGGCACGGGTGTGAGTGGAGATCAAAGAATTGATGAACGCCGGAGCAGAGCGATCAACAGCCCGAAAGACTAGACACCCTAGTTTAAACAGGGATCTCTGTAGAACGGGGAGCCAGTGGAGAGATTTGAGGACGGGAGTGATATGGTGAGTTTTGGGAAAATGAAAAATCAGTCGGGCAGCCTGATTTTGGATTGCTTGGAGACTACGGGTTTCGTAGGCAGGGATACCCACGAACAGGCTGTTTCCATAATCAAGGCGGGAAGTGATGAGGGACGAAATTATGATTTTGAGGGAATCAAGGGAAAAAAATGGGAAATTAAACGAATCAGACGGAGGGAAAGAAAGCAGGAAGACACTACAGAACTGACCTGGCCGTGCATTGACAGGTCATGGCTGACCTTAATGCCCAGCGTTTTGACGGAAGGAACAGGGGTAGGAGGGGGACCAAAAATAGGGGGCCAGAAAGCAGAGGACCAGGGGCTGGATGAACCACCCGTCAAGACAAGCTCAGTCTTGTCTGGATTGAGCTTGAGGTGATTGGCGCTCATCCACCCAGAAATGAAAACCAGAGTGGAGCGAAAAAAAGATAAGGAGTGAGAAGAGGAAGAAAGATCAAAGACGAGCTGGAGGTCATCTGCGTAGTTGTACGCAGAGGCCCCCAGATCGAGAAGAGAAACAATAAGGGGGCGAATATAAAGATTGAAAAGAAGAGGGGAGAGAGAGGAACCTTGGGGAACGCCACAGGACACCGGGAGGGGGGAGGCAGAGAAACCAGAGAGGTGAACAGCTTGTGAGCGTCCTGAAAGAAAGGACGTGATCCAGGAGAGAGCGGAGCCTCGGATGTCCGCTGCGCTGACACGGTCAAGAAGGATGGTATGATCGACCGTGTCAAACGCAGCGGATAAATCCAGGAGAACCAAAGCTTGGGGGGAGTTGGTGTCAGCCTTGGCTTTCAACTCATCGAGAACCGCAAGCACCACTGACTCGGCCGAGTGGCCCGAGCGGAAGCCTGCTTGATGGGAAGCAAGGAGATGGTTCTGCTCAATATAAGAGGAAAGGCAGGAGGTGGCATAGCTTTCGAGGATTTTGGCAAGATAGGGAAGAAGAGAAATAGGTCTGAAATTAGAAGAGAGGGAAGAATCAAGGCCAGGTTTTTTGAGGATGGGAAAAACAATCGCAGATTTAAATGAGGAGGGGACCAAGCCAGTTGAAAGGGAAGCATTAAGAAAGGAAAGAGGAGTAGTGGGGCAAGAGGTGAAGAGAGTTCTCAGCACGCGGGCAGGGGCACAATCGGCAGGGGAGCCAGACTTGATTTTGGTAAGTAAAGCTAGAAAGGAGTCCAAGGAAATAGGTGGAAAGGAAGCAAAGGAAGAATTGGACACAGGAAGGGCAGGATGAAGGAGAGGGAAGGGAGTGGTAGGAATGTTGGATTTAATTTTAGCGATCTTCTCAATAAAGAAGTCGTTTAAGGAAGAACAGAGGGCCTGGGAAGGGATAAGCTTGGGGCAGACACGATAGGAGGTGGCCAGATTAGTGACCAAGGAAAAGATCTCTTTAGATTTATTAGCGGATAATGCTACCTGCTCAGAGAAATACTTGGTCTTGGACACAAGGATAGCTTTTATATAATCATTGAGGAGACGTTTATATTTGGCCTTGGGATCGGGGCAATAACTGCGGCGCCAAAGACGCTCAGAGCGTCTAAGTTCCAGTTTAAGGACCTTGAGTTCAGAGTTGAACCATCTATGGGCCTCGTGAGGGCGAATGGACTTGACTTTTTTAAGAGGGGCAACTAGATCACAACCAGAAGATAACCAATTGCTGACTGCAACAGCCTGAAGATCGAGAGGAAGGCCGTTGAGGTCAGGAAGAGAGGATGCCAAGGAGAGGGAAAGGGAAGGGAGGCCCACGCGATTCCAGCTGCGTGCAAAGATGTTCTTGGGACAAGAGGATTTGTGAAGGGAGCCGAGATTAATAGTGAAGAAGATAAGAGAGTGGTCGGACCAGGTGCAAGGAAGGATGCTAGGGGGAGAGACAATGTCCTGAGATGACCAGACTTGGTCCAATGTATGACCAAGGTTATGGGTGGGAACAGAGACGTGAGACAAGAGGTTAAGACACGAGAGGGTGGCCGTGAAGTCCTTGGACGCCAGGTCCTCCCTGGGGTCACCAGGCCAGTAATTGAAGTCTCCCAGCAGGAGAACCGAGGAGTTGTTAACTACTAGGGTAGCAAGGAGTTCCTGCAGGGAGGCCACAAACAAAGGCATATTCAGGGGGGGCCGTACACAAGGACAACTGTCAGAGGGGCGGGAAGGTTAGTGGAACGGGCAACCAAGAAATCCACTCCAGCTATGGAAGATTGAGGGAGAAGCTGGAATTGGAGACTGGCCCGAACAATCATGGCAACGCCGCCTCCGATCCTGCCGTCAGGGCGATCAGCCCGGAGGGCGTAGTAGGAATCGGGGAGGATGGGGAGGATGGCCAGGATGTCAGGGAGAGAAGCCTCCGAGAACCAAGTTTCTGTTAAAAATAGACTGTCAGGGGAATCGGAGGTAAGGAGGTTAAATAATTGCAATTGATGCTTGCCTGCTGAGCGAGTGTTAAGAAGGCAGGCAGAGGCAATGTGAGAAGAAGAAGGGATGGTGGTAGAAAGCATAGGATCCTGGGAAGGCAGGGAAGAGATAGCTCGCGGGGAAGTGGCACGGTCAGGATGGGGGGCATAGATACCTAGGGAAGTGAGATGCTGCGTGAGAGAATGGGGAAGGGGCACATCAGCAGAGCAGGAGAGAAGTTGCGCAGAGGAGTATGCGAGTGCAGAGGCAGGGGCTGTGGCCCCTGGTCCCGGCCCATCGCGGACGGGCGCAGACGGGCTTAACTTAGGCGCAACTTCGGCGCGCCTTCGTCGCGCCCGCTGCGGCCGGGATAGGAAAGCCATAAAGTAGGCCACATCACAACAGGCAAGGAAGCAGGCAGGCAGAGAGGATAGAGCAGGAAGGCACACACAGAAGAAGGAGATAGGAAAGAGATTCAGGCCCACCAAGCATGCGCAAGATGGGTACTGAGATTTTTTTATGGTTATTTATTATTTGCCAATTTCAAAACAACATTTCATACAATGCAACTGAAGATGAATACTCCTATCCTTTGGCTAGCTCCATCTCAATTTGGATCTGCCTCTTCCACATATCACACCAGGGGCGGCCTTAGGCATGTGCAAGCTGTGCACCTGCCCAGGGCAACAAAACCCCAGGGCCCACCACGCCAATATATATCCTTAATATAATAATCCTCTGAGGATGGATACATATTTGCGTGGTGGCCCCTGGCAGGAATTTGGTGGCCTCCGGCTCTGTTCCACTTCCAAACACCCTGACCCCCCCTCCTTCACTGGCCTCCGTGCTCCACCCCGCCCGGACCCCCTCTTTCAGGGCCCCTTACCAACGCTCCCTGCCCAGGGCCGCCATGAGCCTAGAACCACCCCTGATCACACGCTGGGTCTTTGGTTATAGCTCCAGTCATGTGTCACACAGCCTTATACAGGAAAGCTAAGGTTGCATTATGGTTAGACGAGAAGCCTGTCAGAGCCCACCAGCAAATCCCAGTAGACATCACAGCTCGAAACACTGGCATGCCTCTGTCGACCTCACCTCCGTGCCAATGTTAACACCACCCCTCCTAGTGCTTTACATTTAAATACAGAAGTGCTGGTACTCTATGCAGAGTACTTATTTGCTTGAGAGAGAAGGTTTGGAACTCTCCATTTAATACATTGCAGAAGTAGTGAGAAGTGCCGGTGCTCTCCATATCAATTTAGTACAGGTACTCAGTACCGGACAGTATCTGCCCATTTAAATCACTAACCTCACTTGACCAGTCCTAGCTGAAGGAGCCGCCAAGAGCTGGTGCTGATGCCTAGCCTGAGTCTTTTAAAGGTGGCACAACGAAAGGCCGAAGCCACAGATGAAGCCTGGCTCTACCAGGCTCCCGTTCCAAGAGGGCAAAAACATCAGAAGAGGTGCTTCCCTGTGCATGCCTCGATTTGCATAAGTGAATGAATTGCACCTTGCTAACAGAAAAGGGCTCAGCTACATCATGCAGAACAATGCAATGCAATGACAGTGCAGTTTTTCAACTCAATTGCCTGAAGAAGGCTTGTTTTAGCAATACTGCAACTCATTGAGCCATCTAGTGGCTGACCACTGAACTGCAAAACATCATAAATACATTCATGTGAGCTGGTCTGCAGTTGCACGTGGCCTTCTGCCATTATATGAACACGAAGAAGTAGCCCTTTCTTCATCTATGGGCGCTTAACAACAGCCCACCGCTGGTTGACATTGGCCACTTGATCTGAAAGACCAATCTGAAAGCAGAGGGAGGTGGTCAGGGACTGCAATGCCATCAATGTGTGTTGTAGATAATCCTCATTTTCACCAAAAGTGCTGCTTGGCTGCAGGGTCTCCTAGACACATATATCCCTCAATTCGGACGATGCTCAAGCCTATACAGCTTGTTTTACAGTAGTCTCCACCTATGGACCCCATTGCCCTCCTTTTCTCGTGTCTGCATCTGGCTCTTCTCATACACTGCAGTAGAAGTATGGATCAGCATGCCGTACAACCTGCATGTGACATTTAGTTGTGTTATGTTATATGTATTTATATGACGTGCAGTCAGTCAGGTGCTAGGTTACAATATCAAGGTCAATTAAATTAACCGGTACATATATTGACTCCACAGTATCAACTACCAACACATGGTCAATGTATAGGTAAACATGTAAATATAGATTTATGTTGAGATGAAAAAGCCCCCTGCATGGTGACGGACATGCACCCCTGCCCGGGGTGCTCCAGCTACATAGATAGCTGGATCCCTGGTACTGATTTCTGGTCATGGGCGAACATGGATCATGAGTGTGTGCTTTAACCAAGGCCTGTCTCATGGTAATGCGGTCTTGTTAACCTGAGAGAGGCTCACCAAGCGCTACCCTTATAGTGGTAGAGGGCTGTTGCCCTTTCCTGGAATTAAGTGACATGAGCACAGTGGCGGCAGCATATCCATGTGGCCTTTAGTAGTGCTCAGTAGTGTTAACAGGCCTTTTTACCTGTATCACGGGAGTCGTGCCTAACAACCCACTCATGTAAAGTTTCACTATTGTGGGGTTGCCTCCAGAGAACCACCAAGGACACGTGTTAGCGTGGAGGCGAGGGAGAGAGAACCCACAGGTGGGGACACTGCTTATGCCAGTGCGCTGTCCATCAGAGACTTTTAGTGTTCATTGTTTAGTGTGCTGATTTCTACTTTGCATGGGTAATAGATACTAAAATGAATAAATACTGATTGTCGTATCAAAAGTAATCTTTTGACTGCGCAATAAGATGGTTTGTGTCGCTGTGGGTATTGTTAGTCTTGAACCCTGTCCTTTTATTGCACCTACTTCCCCTGAACAGCCTTGGATTGCTCGACCCGCACTACCACTGAGAGTCAAGTGGTTAAGGGGCAGTACTTGACTCAGTTACTCAGGACCCATAGGAGGGCCGGCCCCAGGACCGCAGGAGCGAAATGCCAAAACCCCAATGGTTGGACAAGTTAGCCTCTGTTTGACTTCAGGTCCTTTGAGGGGTTTTGACAATTAACTATTGTCAACTCCACGTTTGCTTACCTTGACAATATGTTGGTAGTTGACACTGTGGGCTTATTTTAAGTGTGAGGCGACAATTAAACTTGATAAGGTGCAGGAACACCTTTTGTCAATGTTATGGCTTCACAGCGCCTTATGCCGGGGCCCCAGATTCAGAATGATCCTGGTGTACATAGTCGATTGCTTTCTGACATGGACAAACATGGCCCAGAGAAGCATTTCTATTTGACCAATCAATGGTCTTAGATGATGTGCTTAGATAAATTCACATGTGCCATTGTAAGAGGACTGAAAGGTAAGCTGAGCCTATTTATAAATACCCCCCCCAATACATGCACAACATCATCTAGAAAATGAGCCCAAATGTGGTCCAGAAATAAGTGATGTCAGACGCGGGAATTTTGGGCTGAGGGACGGCCACTAAACTTCAAAACAGTGAAATGTAAATGTACAAGTTTTCGGCGCAGTACACGTGATTATCTGTCCAATAGAGTGGATTTTCAAGGTCATCCAATATCAGTAGGGCGAGGAGCTACATTATGAAGAACTTAAAAATATACACTACAGGAGTAGAGGAGTGAAGTGTGGTCATTCGGGTTACAAATCCCTTTTTATACTTGCAAGGTCAATAAATTAAGTGTCATTATATTTGGGAATAGGGACATCTGTATTTACGGTTCTCAGAAGCGGCAGAAGAGTGATGCTAGGAGCTTTATTAAAAACAGCAAAGGGGAATACACACATTACCACAGGCAAGCCATTGCTATGAGTGCAGGCCCAACAGAACTAAGGGTTATGACCGGTGAAGGATGATATGCAGGGCTTTAAGTGAGGTGAAAAAACCGGGGGGTCGCTCAAAGGGGCGTGATCAGTGTAATTAGGGGCATGGCTTAAAAACACGTAATTAAAAATCTGTGCTAAGCATTGTGTGCCGCCCAACTTGTGTTTTGCTATTTCTGTCATTGCATCCAGGTATATGATACAAGTAACATCATACCTGCAACAAGTCAGGACTATTGGCTTTGTCAATGGTTGTTATTTGCTTAACATAAATAGGCAGCAGCTATGGCTTGTATATAATATTGGAAAAGCTTCAATTTAAAGCCCTGGTGACACCACAACAATGTTGCTGCTCCTGAGTTTCAAAAAGAAGGGAAATCCAGAGAGAAAATGACTCTCTTTAAAGGATTTCCCTTCCACTACAACGCTCACCTGGCATGACGTCATGCCTTAATTTCTCCACTTGTGAGAAGTGAGCAGTGTGAGCACGCGCACATCGATGTGCCTGCTGGCACTGCAGGCCAGAAAAGAACGGATGAGGGCACAAAACAGAACCCAATAGAGACCCGTTTCGAAGCCCCCCCTTTTAAAAACTGCCGGTGCTCAGCAGCGGTGAGAACCGGCCCACTTAAAGCCCTGAATATGTGATGGGGGTACTCAAAAGTAGTGTACAGTATAGTACTTTGAATTTCTGACACTTTCTCACAAAATCAACGTGTTATCAAGAAATGGCACGCTAGATAACCTGTGCGCAGTGTAGCGATAGCTTGAAAAATCCATAGGGTCCCTAAGGCTGAGACTGGGGCCTCGGTTGACAGTGGTCAATTACCTAGAACAATACATTTTGTGTGTCTTCATCCCCCGCCCACGCACTGCATGCCTGGTTCCCTTTACAGAACCCATGTGAGGACACCAGAGGGGTGAACTTAATTTGTTCCAGTGTTTTCCGGTGCTCAGCACCGGCACGTATTCCGTAACTCCGGCACATATTTAATGCAGTCCATCAAATGGTCCATCACGCGGTGGCACTGTGAGTCTATTTCTTTAAAAAAGAGCACTGTTAATCAATTAAATATCTACCTACAAGTAATAATACTAGGGTGCCAAGGCCATTCTTAAAGCTTTGAGTTACATAGTAAAGCTCAAATTGTAACATTTGTAGGACTGTGATGGCAAATATGTGTTGGTGGTGCTGGTATTTGGCAGCACTGGCTGATATCTGAAGTGGCATAAGCAGCAGTGCTTTCCTAAGAAGTATCTTGAGCCCTGGCTCTTACTATTTTAAAAATTAAGCACTGAAGAAGGAATACGGGGTGAGCGATATGGGATAACAAAAGCACATACCATCTCCTGCCTCTGATATGTACCAGCACTGCTACTTTGCTAACCTTCAATATTTAAAATAATTATCATGGTTCTAGTGAAATGAAGAGTACGTCTGATGTGTCTTGATAGATATCCCCACTTTTATATTTTATTTTTAAATGTGCATAGATTTGTTCGTGCAGCGAAAGTATAGGTTAGCTCTAGTTTACACATTTAATTTGTGGATTAATCATGGGTATCCGCGGGGGGGCAAGGAGAAGCCCCTGGAGCGCCCCTCCTTGCCCCCCCCCCCCCTGCGGACACCCAATACCATCACCATGCGGTATCTTCAATCCCTTGTTCACCCCTCTTTTAAACCTCACATCAACTCGTCTCCCTCCTACCTCTACTTTAAACAGAGCTGCAACTAGAGTCAAATTTCGGGGGGGAGGAGGCTAATTCATCCAGCCATATGCAGAGTGGAGATGCAGGGGCTCTAAGAAGGGGTGAAAATACAACAAAGCCTCATTAACAAGTAAATGGTCTTTTAAAGACCTGTGTGAAGTACTCGGTGTGACTGTGTGTGTGCCCGGGAAGCTGTCTCAGCCGGGCTGACACTCACGACGGGGGTGTGACTGAAGCCCTTTGAGCGCAAAAGGCGTTGCGTGCCTGACTTTAAACACTCTGCTGTGCCCTCCAAGTTCACCCCCCTTCTGTCAGACACATACACCGCTCCTAACACCTGTGCAAAAAGAGCAATTGATGGACAGAATGCAGAACAATGTCAACATTAACCCCAGTACATAGATCTGGGCCTAAATCCATAGTTTTTTTGCTCACCATGCCAATCCAGTTTGGACCCAGCCATATGCAAATCAGTCTTGACCCTGCGCCCAATGGGAGCAGTCCAGCCCGAAGTGCCAGGCCAGGTCCTCCCTGGACTGGAAACAAGTATCCTAGAACCGGTTTCAGGCTTTCAGCTCTCATCATCCAGGATAGTTTGACTCCAGTGGCATGGAGAGTACGGGACCCACATCCGGCATACCCGTCCCACTCGGGGGGACAAATGCAAAAAGAACAATTGATGGACAGAATGCCGAACAGTGTCAGACATTCACCCCAGTACACAGATAGGGGCCTTCATCCCTCATCAGCCAGGATAACTTGAATCCAGTGGCATGGAGAGTACTGTGAAAGTCCGAAACCGGTCCTAGTATGCTTGTTTTTGGTCCAGGCAGGGAGAACCTGGCTTGGCGGTTCGACCTGGACTTTTCCCATGAGGTACAGGGTCAAGACTGATTTGCTTATGGCCAGGTCTAAACTGGGGTGGCATGGTGAGCAAAAGAATGATGGATTTAACCCAGATCTCTTGACTGGGGCGAATGTTTTGATTTGTTCTGCATTCCGTCCATCAATTGTGTGTCTTTTGCTTTCTCGCCCTAACACACGTGCAGCAGCGACTGAGACTCCAAGGAACGAGAGAAAAATGCCCCAAATTCAGATTGTGTTGTAAGTATGTTTGGTAAGTACTGTGTCCTCGCACAAGCACATAGTGTCACAAACTCGCTTAGAACCGCCACTAAAACTTTTATTAGAACTCTTCAGTTCTTCCATGACAGCCACCTACACTCTTTGACGCCTGGTACCTGTAGTCCTTCATTCAGGGTGGAAGAAGTAAAACTACAAGACCGACATGCAACGCGTTACTGGCCACCTCACAGCTGCCAGTGCTGCATGACGGCTTAAGTAACATTTGCATATAAACAACAAACATAAAATGCACGTTTTAGAATGAGAAGGGCGAATGGAGATGGTTGTTACAGGGCCGGGCTGTGGTTCATTGGTTCAGAACCCCCCGCCCATTTGATAGCCAGGGTTTCAAATCTCGGTGCAGCCCCTTGATGTACAGTGTGAGCTGGGGCTTTCACTGGAATACCCCCCCTTTACAAAGTGAATTTCCATTCACCATCTCTATAGGGGAAACAACCTTTACAACGCAACTTTTACACCGCACTACCATTACAACGAAACTTTTACAACGCGACATCCATTACAACGCATGCATTTACAACGCAACCATTACAACGCATGACACTACAACGCACACCACTACAACGCATGCCATTACAACGCAGTCATTACAACGCATACCATTGTAAGGCATAGCATTACAATACATAGTACCCTTACACTATCCAACACTTACCCTACTGTTGCACGCCCTGGAGTTAGAATAGTAATTTTAACCCCTACACTATCCAACACTTACCCTACTGTTGCACCCCCTGGAGTTAGAATAGTAATTTTTACCCCTACACTATCCAATACTTACCTGACATGCAATGTAATGTTATGCGTTGTAATGGTATGCATTGTAAATGTAGTATGCGTTGTAGTGGAATGCGTTGTAAAGGTAGTTTCAAAGAATTTGTTGTAATGGCATGTGTTGTAATGGTATGCGTTGTAATGGATGTTGCGGTGTAAAAATTGTGTTGTAAAGGTAGGCGTTGTAAAAGTATGCGTTGTAACGTCATACATCCTCTCTATAGAGATGACAGTACAAGCAAGTCACTGGGAGGGATTTGTTGAATGAACCCCAGACATAACAGGAAGCCTTCCCTGCTCCTATATTCGGAAGGGGTGTTCCCACTTTTGCAATCCCCCATACATTTCAGTGTTTTTCTAGCCGTCACCTCGAGAGCTTAAGAGCTTGATGAGGCTTAAGGTAGGTCACCTATATACCGTGACGGCTCCCAAACAGGGCAGAACGTGGCCATGGTCATTGAACATCTATGAGAGATGCTTGTCTTTGGTTGGGAAAATATATATTACATTTCATACTTTACAATTTGATACCTTTTAAGCAAAGGGAAATGAAGGGATTTTTCCAGAGATAAACACATTTCAGTTAATTAGAAGTAAGGTTCCAAAGTTGGTAATTTCACTCCCAGGCCACATTGCCTTCAAACAAAAAGTGACTAAAAGAAGGAAGGGTCTGTGCAGAACATCTCACCAAATGATGCAAAACACCCCAGAGCCCCTGTTTCCCTGCCGTTACTGCAAAGAGCGGCGTGCGCCGGTGGACATCATGGGCTTTCGGATTGCCTTCCTGCCCTCTGTCTGGGAGCAGAAGGGGGACCTGTGTATTTGCACAACCCGCTTGGACGTCACTGGCACCTTGCACATGGCAGTGAGTTGTGTTTTTACCTACTAACCCACCACATCTAATATTTATATTATAACTTCTAACTCCCAAGTAACAATGACTTGGAGATAGGCGCAAAGTTTAGTACATTGCTGTTTCATTGGGTACTTGCAATATGATGATGGAATCAATGGCCTATAACACGGTGCAATGGTAGTATAATCGAGTGGAGAACTATTGGAATATGCATTATACGCTTAAGACGCACATTGGTATGCCGCTCTGTGTTTCTTTTGCAATGTCAACATAAATACACTTAAAAGTCAGATAATAACTTCTAAATGCCAAGCAGCAACTCCCAACCGTTGTTTCACCTGGTGTAACCCTCACACCAACGCACCCACCCCCATACTACCTCTGGTCATTCTCATAACATTCACACCCCTCAGAATGACAAATCACCACTTCTAGCTGCCTCGTCATGGGGTGGGAGTGGAACGATGTGCACAGCAGGGGGAAAGGGATGGCCAGTGCAGGTGACGCTTTTCTTTTGTATAGGAATTTCTGCTGGTGGCATAGCCTGGGGTTTGCTGCCTGTGAACTTGTATAGATGTGTATTCCATACAAGTGCACAGACAGCAATCCCTGGGCTATGTCGCCAGCAAGAATTACTTTACAAAGAAAAAGCGTCACCTGCACTGCCATCCTTTTCCCCCCTGCTGTCTGTGCACTTGTATGGAATACACTTCCACGGCACTGCTCACCAGATAAATGGTGAACAGTGCCATGGATCTGTCTCTATTTGCATCCAAGGGCACCAACGAAGAAGCAGAGGAGGCCCAGGCAAGGAAAAAACAGGAGACATTTGACCAACATCTATCTAAACAGTGAGGCCTTCAGGAGGGGCTGGATGCAATGACGAATGTGCTGCTGATCAGCCTGACTCAACCGAATAGTATCAGAAGAGCAGGCAGCAGTTTTTATGTAAGTTCAAGTAACTTTAATGCATTCTACAGCATCACCAGCATTACCTCCTGGCTGCATATCTAGGTTACTCTAAGTGAACGGTGTTCTAGACTTACATGATTGGAAACACCAAGGAGTTCCCTCCGAATATGCAAATGTAGTGTAAGCTTGTAGGGGCAGATTACAAGCCACTTGGGCCACTTTTGCGTTACTTTTACCATATTAAAAGTGACGCAAAAATGGCGCAAGGGGCTTGTACATCTTCCCCGTAGTGTTCAGCTTTTGGGGTGCCAGGGGTAATTTTATGGTTCTGAGTGGGTATGGGTTTTTTTGGTGCCAGGGGGTAATTTCAGAGTTCAGGGTGGTAATGGGTTTTAGGATGCCAGGGGGTAATTTTAGAGTTCAGGGTGGGTATGGGTTTTGGGGTGCCAGGGGTAAGTTTAGGGATCAGGGAATGTATTGGTTTTAAGGGGCCAGGGGGTAATTTTAGGATTCAGGTTGGACATGGGTTTTGGAGTGGCAGAGGGTAATTTTAGGGTTCAGGGTGCGTATGGGTTTTGGGGTGCCAGGGGGTAATTTTAGGTTTCTGGGTGGTAATGGGTTTTGGCGTGCCAAGTTGTAATTTTAGGGCTCAGGATGGGTATGAGTTTTAGGGTGCTGTGGTCATTTTAGGTTTCAGGACTGTTATGGGTAATGGGGTGCTAGGGCCTAATTTTAGGGATCAGGGCAGGTATGGGTTTTGGGTGCCAGGGGTAATTTTAGGGTTCAGGGCGGGTATGGGTTTTGGGGTGGCAGGGGTAATTTTAGGGTTCAGGGTGGGTATGGGTTTTGAGGTGCTAGGGGGTAATTTTAGGGGTCAGGGTGGGTATTGGTTCTGGGGTGCCAGGGGTAATTTTAGGGTTCAGGGCTGGTATGGACAATGGGGTGCCAGGGGGCTAATTTTAGGGATACGGGTGGTTATGGGTTTTGGGGTGTCAGGGGGAGAATTTTAGTGTTCATGGTGGGTATGGGTTTTGGGGTACCAGGGACGTAATTTTAGGGTTAAGGGTGGGTATGAGTTTTGGGGTGCACGTGGCACATTTTTGGGTTCAGGGCAGGCATGGGTTTTGGGGTGCCAGGGGGACAATTTTAGGGGTCAGGGCGGGTATGGGTTATGGGTTTTGGGGTGCCAGGGGCCTAACTTTAGGGATCAGGGACTGTATGAGTTTTAAGGGGCCAGGGGGGTAATTTTAGGGTTAATGTGTGTTTTAATTGTGGTCCAGTTTCAAATGCAGAATTCACCACTATTTTTTCTCAGCTTGGCCTGAGCATTACCCGATCCTGATTGTCTGGCATTTTAACCCCGCCGCTAATGATTAACATTAGCCGCGCCCCTTCATATGCCAGGTTAGCCCCCCTAGAATAATTTCTGCGGATGCCCATGGGATTAACATAACACCGGGTCGGAGGGCACCATCAAGAAAATATGACCAGGGCACTGGTGCGACGCATGACAGGTCAGGGTTGGCATAGGTGTGGCACTGCATGAATTTGAGGGGAATGAGATGCACACCATTTAGTCCAATCACTCCAACAGTTTTAACCAGTTTAGGCATGCAATACTTTCTATGTGCTTCGTCTCGTTGCGCTGCAACCGTAACTCCACCACAAAGGTGTGGCACTGCCAGGGTTAACTGGTCCGGGCGCCATGTTCGGCGGTAACTTTTGCAAGGCTGATGACAGCACTAAAAGATGTGGGACCTTGGCGCCGACGCCCCGGTCACCTAAAGGCAATATTATAATGACTATTTTTAAACATGTCCTGATTTATTTTCAGGTAGGTAATCAGAGAGTGGCACAGTGGTAGTTTGCCAGAAGGAAATATAATGGGCTAATAAATGAAGAGTTAGATAAAAAGACTATTAAGTAACTTTATCATTTTTATTAAGATGTCACAAAAGAAACAAGCGACCACATCTGATGGAGCAAGTTGCACAAAATGATGGATAGTGTGCGTACTGATAGTCTCTGAACTCCCATCAAGTTCCTGTGTGTCGCCTCACAGCGGCCATCTTGTCATCCCTGTAGACAATCTTCTTACGCTGAGTTTATCGGTACTTGGAGGTCAGGACAGTAGACACTGCGGCCAGGAACTTGTCCCAGGCAGCCTGGCACTGAGGGGTGAAGTCAGCAGGGAAGTGGGCGGCCAGTGTAGCCTGAATGCAGTGGGACAGCAGCTGAAAGAGAGAAAAGCAGCAGTTAAACACCACAACATATGGAGCAGTGCAGCACTGGTCAGGGTCGTATGCAGTCGGGGTTCTAAGATCACCACAAGGGATACAATTGTGCAGATATACAGTACTTAACACGTTTAAATTTGCGTTGTTGTTTATGGACAGGTATGGTGATTTTTTGTAATCACCCAGCCATTTTGGGGCTTTTCTTCACCATGCCTCATGAACAGCAACATCTGTGTCAGAGACGCCTCACTACTGGCTCGCTTCGGCGCACAAATACCTTCTTGATAGGATGCTCCTGTATCTATCACTTTCAGAACATTGAAAGGTATGTTGGAGGAGCACGTATGTGCACAACCAGCCACTTTGAGATGCAATGCTGTGAAATAGGCTAAATGCCGCAGCTAGCAGGTGCTCCTTTTAACACCATGAAATACGTCATATAGTAAAGTGATCTTGGCTCACCTGGAAGTTTCCGGGGTCCACGCGGAGGTTGTAGGCGTGCAGGTCGCTCAGTTTGGACAGGGCCTGTTCCAGGCAGTCCACGTGCTTGGCTGCCTCACCGATGGCGCCCAGGACCTTGCCTCCGTGTCGCTTCACGTCAGCAGAGCCCGGGCTGAGGTCGAAGTGGCTGAAGTAGGTCTTAGTCTGACCGAAGCTGGCAAACAGCCTGGAAAAAAAGTGTGTCGTGTTTAATGTACCCAGTTAGAATAACATAGTATATACTACTCGACAGGAATGTTACCTTCTCGCCTGGCCTCCCTTTTACAGATGAAAATAAATTGCGTTATTGCCATTAGTAACAAGGTAGGACAAAATATGTATCCGAGACAAAAGCATCATACTCGGGAGACGCCCTTCTGGCCACCCAGCCTAATTGACTAGTGCGTTGTGAGGTTGTGCTATAAGTTTCTGCGCCTAAAAGTGCTTGTGCATGGTCGGATCGGAACTGAAAAAAGGGTCGGGCACCAGAATAAAAGTGGTCAACATTAGTGAATTCGTAAGCTGAAAAATTGGTCTATGTTTGCAGACTGGGGAAGTTTTGAACTTCTAAAAACACGGTGTACGAGAGTTTTGCAAGGTATGGAAGACTGCAAGGAGTTTAGCTTGCTACAGGCAATATTTGTTTTAAAATCAGGGAAATAAATCGACAGTAAAAACCAGCCCACCAGACAATAAAACCCAAAACCCCGGCCCCAAAACAGCTAAAAAATGGAACACACACTGATCTGTAAGACCAGATCCTTGGGCACTGCCTCGTTGCCCTTTAGGGATGGTCACTGGTATGCCGCATGGGAGGGCCACATTGTGCAACAGCGGTGACTAAATTATGCAGCAAGAAAAGGCAAATATGCCGCATAACGTGCCGCATTTGTTAATACTGTCTGGGCATTGGTTGCACCTCACTGGTACCAGTATAACACCCAAATATAACAATAAGCAACAGAAAGTAACAAGCCAACCTCTGCTAAGTGTCTTCCACTGCACAGCAACATGAGCTGCTGCATTTTAGTAACTTTTGAATAGTTTGAGCTAGAAACAAAATATGCTTTTGCTCAAATCTGCAGATTATCCAGCAGATGATGCATCATGTGGCAAATCCATCATTACGCAAAAAAGCAGCACAATTGTATAATTCCACTATCTCTGCCCATAAGCCAGTTCGACCTTGTGTTTTTGTGCATGGCTGTAACCACATGAGTGAACATAGCTCTTTTGGAGGGATGTTCTTGTCTCGAAGACTGCAGCCTCTGGTCCAACCTCTCGGCCACATGCATCAAAGTCCGGTTTTGCGATTCCTAATTTGCGATTTTTACCGAATCGCAAATAAGGAACCGCAAAACGGGATGCATGATTGAAAGTGCATAACATTTGCGATTCTGTAAAAATCGCAATTTTTACCGAATCGCAAATATTATGCAAATTCCAATTTGCGATTTCGCAATTCCCATTAATTCCTATGGGCCAAAAGGCCCACTGGAATCAATGGGAATTGCGAATTCGCAAATTAGAAATCGCAAAATGTTGATGCATTCCATTGGTGCAGGGGGGGATCCAAAGGACCCCCCCCTGCACCCCTGAAATGTATTTTGAAGTGCATGTTTCAAACACACATGTCCTAAGGTCATGTGTGTCTGTAACATGACAGTGTTTTGAAATGCAAATTAGAGCATTTTAACACATTTTCGCAAATTACCACGAGGTTCAACCTCGTGGTAATTTGCACCCCCTAATTGCGAATTCACAATTTTAAAATTAATCATGCATTGCTTTTAAGGAATCGCAAATTTGCGATTCCTTAAAAGCAATCGCATTTTTGGAATTCGCTAAAAATAGCGATTTCACCAAAAATGCTTGATGCATTCCAGAAACCTATTTAGGAATCGCAAACGGCCGAATTTTGCGATTCGCACCGTTTGCACTTCCTAAATAGGTTGATGCATGTGGGCCATAGCCTCTAGAAAGCTGCTTACCACCTCCCCCCTTTGAGTCTACCCTATTACTTGTTCTTTCCATGCTGTAACCTTATAACCCCTGCCCACGCCTCCAACGCACTAGCCCCTTCCCATGATTAAGATGGACCCTAGCCTCTTACCAACATCCCCCGGGCTCAAAACCTTCCCCTTTGCCTTACAGGTTGTTTCAAAGAGCCCTGTGTCCACATGGTGTAAACTTGCCCCACCACACAAATGCGCTTCATGGTGTTACCTCCTACCTCGAAGGCTTTACCCTCTTATCCCCTCTCCCCCAGCGAACAGGTCTTATTACCCCAATGCTCTCACCTTCTGCCATCATGCCTTATGGTGTCAGCTCGTTCCACCTCTGCAAGGGTTGTAACCTCACACCACATATAGATAGGCTCTCACTCTTACCGCCTCCTGCATGGTTGTACCTTGCTTTTACCACCCAGAAGCGTTTACCAACCCTATCTAAGGGTGCCACTGTTTAGAAAATACATGAGGGTGAATCTTTGATTAAAAAAGAGCAACCTAGCTTATGTCTAGATTTGCAATCACTTATCTCGTGCACAGTAAGGAAGGTCTGTCATCTTTTAAAGGGATAGTGTCTCCTCACTTGGGAGCACACCTGGCATGGGGCCCATGCTCGGCCTTGTTTCTCTTTGGTAGAGGTCAAATTTCAGAATGCTTCTTGCACAAAATGGCTGCAGCCAAGGGAGGGGGGGACCGGCTGTGCACTTTCCCTAGAAATGACAATCTTGCCACACTTACCGGGGCGTGTGGGAGTGGCAGCCTATAAAGGAATGCAATAATGCATGCAAGGAACGTGTGCCCATGGGGACAACAAGCAATGTTTTCTGGAGCCAGGCAACAGCCAGGCAAACTACATCACCAGGGCCCGATTAATTGAGCCAGTTACATTTCAGGAAAACGGGTCTAATCAAATTGCCTTCCTATTAGGTCGATTTCCGTCAAAGTTAGAGTCATAAGTGGCGTGAACCTCTCCATAGTGCTCACCTGTCCAAGGCTTCTCCTCCGAGGGCATCGCAGTGCCCAGAGATCTTTCCCCAGAGGCCGACCACCAGGGCCTTATCTTCAGCAGACAGAACCATCTTGAGGGTGAGTGCTGGCGGGCTCAGGATCAACAAGAGATGGAAGTTGGTGACAGTCCGTGCTGTGTGCCGGGCAGAGCCCTTTTTAAAGGGCGAGGGGGCCGATGAGCCTGGCAGCCTTCCACCGTGATTGGGCAGTTTTGGGTTCCACCCAAGGAGGCGGGGCTATCTTATCTCCCTGAAACACTGCCAGGGCGTAGAGGTGGGCTACGCAGTGTGACGTGCAAAGAGGCCTTATCTGAGGCTCAATTACTTGACTCTGCCCTTGGAATGGAGAAGTCAGAGATGCTCTTTAAATATTATGACATACTTTTTCATCATACAATATGCAAGGATCACTGGTAACACCGTACAACGAAAAAAAGTATATTAACTTATTTTTCATATTGTTTCGGTAGTGGGTGCCCACTCCAAAGCACTGAAATAAGATCGTTAAACTTTCTTAATACAATATAGTGGATGGAATCACTCCAAAAAGCCTCAGTGTATCAGCTTAAATCATGTTATTCCCTATAAATCTGAAAAAAAGCTGATAATTCGAAATGCACATACAATCTGGCAAGTTTTCGGTGACAGCGGTGAGAGATGAACACTCCATCGAATGGTGTTTATTATTATAATGGAATGTTGTGCTCACTTTACCACACTGCTGTTGTGTTGACGCAATTCTAAATTCCCCTATTTTAAAAAAAAGTTTTTAAAAGAAGAAGAATTTAGATTGGCAGAGTGGATTTGTAAAGTCCCAGTGCCTGCTCCTGTTAACATTACATTTTCGATTCATTAGATCGCGTGTTTATTCACTCATTCGCCTATTTGTTTATTCTTCCATTCATTCCTTCATTGGTGTTGTAATTAAGTCCTGGTGCGTCAGGAGGCGGTGACCCCTCCTGAACGTCGCCTGCACCTGGGGGCTGATTGAGTGCTGCTAGGCCAGGCTGTGGCATCGCTCACGCGCCACCGGCCGTTATTTTTGAAACCTCTGATGGGCGAGGGATTATTTCTGCCAAAAAATGCGACTGCTCTAAAGACTTCTAATATATGCGTACTGCCACTAGGGGGCATCAGCCGCACAGCAATAGGAGCCACATATTTCAGTGCCGACTGTCCATACTCAGGCCTTCCACTGTTTCTCACTTCCCCCCTTCTTTCTCCTGTCTTGGTATAAATGAAGATACACGCACGAGTATGTATAATACGTCGTGTCCATTTATTGGCGCATCCAACCGCTTCAGACATAGGATTGCAACTGTCCCAACCCACCGTTCATAACACAGAACTACGTATAAACGTCAAATCTGTTAGCCCAAGAAAACAACCAGGTAAGAATGCAGGTGATCCATTGGAACCCTCACAGAGCCCACACACACTACCACGTTAACGTACCACATCTCCTCAGTTTATTGGTTGAACAGTCAATGGCGGCCTTCACATTGTTGCACCCTCTGCCCATGCTGCACCTGTGCAGGCAGGTGGCACGCTGCTGAGGTGCCGATGGCGACCGCCCAGGGGCCCTGCAAGACCAAGAACGAAAGTGAGATAGCTTTGACCACTCCGGTTCTTTGGTGGCATGACTTTGTTATCAGCTAAAGTCCAATTTTCTGATGTCACACATTATACCACTGTGGACATTACACAAGCTACGGTTCTGATGACACATAGTATAGCAACATCAGTCTGATACAAGCTTACCTGTCTGATGACACGGTGTATGTCGGATTATCGAGGTACTAAATGTTTACCTGCAACAATATTAACCCCTTCGCTGTTAGGCCTTTTATTATTATTATTATTTAAAATCTTATATAGCGCGCAGCTACCCTTGGGCATCCCGGCGCTTCCAGACAACATCAGATGGTAGAGGGGACAGCATCGAGGCGTTCCCCTCCTGTGCTAAGCCCTTTTTTGGCGATTTGGGGTAGTGCACACTTAGGCCCTTGTAACTTTTTGACCACATAAGGTATCCACGCCAAATTTGCGTCCTTTTCTTCCAACATCATGTGGATTCTAAAGGCGCCCAGGGTTTGTGGATTCCCTTGGAGGGGTCCCAGAAATTAACCAAAATATAGTGAAATGTTTGTTTTTTTCAGAAAAATTTGAAAAACGGGCTGCAAATGAAAGCCTCTGGGTTTTTCCCTGAAAAAGTTATCAAAAAAAGGTTTGTGGGGCTGAAATCTCCATTTTCTCAGCTTTTAGGGAATGACAGTCTTTTGTCAGAGAACCGACATTTTTCACACAGTTTTGGCATTTTTCTGGGACATAGCCTATTTTTGCTATTTTTAGAGCTTTCCACCTCCTTCCAGTTAATGGTAGAAATGAGTTTGAAAGCAATAATGGATCTTGGAAAACTGTACATTTTCGAAAAGGAGACAAAATTCTGAATTCAGAAAGGGGTAATTTGTCTAAATCCATGAAGGTTACTTTATAGAAACTAACAGTGAAATATTGGAATAATTGAAAATTTGTTGAAAAAAACAGCCTTTTGTCTCAACGTTTTCAGCTATAACTTTTTCTAATTTTGACAGCTCTTGGAAAGTAATATACCTTTACATCCGTTAGACCTTCCTGGTTGTGGGGATATATAGGACTTGTAGTTTCACCAAGAACCCGACGAACCCAGATCCGAAAACTGAGCAGCAACTTGCAATGGTATGTTTTCATTTACTGGGTATAGAGCACTTTCTCTTGGAAAATGTATACATGGAAAAATCTGTATGAAAGACACCTAGGTATTTCTGAATTGGGTACAAATTATAGAGTTCAGAAACAGTATATAATTGCACATTTTCAAACTTGGGAATACGCATACTAGCATGAGAATTATTGGTCATTTTTCAAAAAATTTTTTTTTTTACACAATGTCTTTCATTGAAAGGGAGAAATGCATGAAAGCTCATTTGGTAATAACAGTTGATTTACAAATCTGAATTACCCCAAGTCTCCCGATAAAAACGGTACCTCACTTGTGTGGGTCGGCCTTGTGCCTGCGACAGGAAACGGCGCAAAATGCAACGTGGTCACACCTAAATTTTGCAGTTACAAATTGACCTTTTTTTGGCAAAGTGCCTACCTGTAGTTTTTGCACCCTAGCTCTGCCGGCACCAAGGGAAACCTAGCAAACCTATACATTTTTGAAAAGTAGACACCCAGGGAAATTCAGGATGGGGTGACTCGACTGCCTACCACCAGGTTTTGTTACCCAGAATCCCTTGCAAAGCTAAGAATTTGACAAAAAAAACACATTTTCCTCTCATTTCTGCGGAGGAAAGTTCTGGAATCTGCGTGGATCAACAAATTTCCACCCACCCAGTGTTCCTCCAGATCTCCTGAAAAAAATGGTACCTCACTTGCGTGGGTAGGCATAGTGGCTGCGACACGAAACAGCGCAAAACGCAACGTGGTCGCACCTCCATTTCCCAGTGAAATCTTGCGTTCTTAGGACAAAGAGACTACCTTTTGTTTTTGAGCCCTAGCTCTGCCAGCACCAAGGGAAACCTAGCAAACCTATAAGTTTTTAAAAGTAGACACCAAGGGGAATTCAGGATGGGGTGACTCGACTGCCTACCACCAGGTTTTGTTACCCAGAATCCCTTGCAAAGCTAAGAATTTGACCAAAAAAACACATTTTCCTACATTTCTGTGGAGGAAAGTTCTGGAATATGCGTGGATCAACAATTTTCCACCCACCCAGCGTTCCCCCAGGTCTCCCCAAAAAAATGGTACCTCACTTGCTTTGTTAGGCATAGTGGCTGCGACATGAAACAGCGCAAAACGCAACTTGGTCGCACCTCAATTTCCCAGTGAAATTTTGCGCTTTTTGGGCAAAGGGACTACCTTTTGTTTATGCGCCCTAGCTCTGCCAGCACCTAGGGAAACCTTACAAACCTATACATTTTTGAAAACTCGACACCCAGGGGAATTCAGGATGGGGTGACTCCTCTGCCTACCCACAGGTTTTGTTACCCAGAATACCTTGCAAAGCTAAGATTTTGACGAAAAAAACACATTTTCCTCACATTTCTGTGGTGGAAAGTTCTGGAATCTGCGTGGATCAACAAATTTCCACCCACCCAGCGTTCCCCCAGGTCTCCCGAAAACAATGGTACCTCACTTGCGTGGGTAGGCGTAGTGGCTGCGACATGAAACAGCGTAAAACACAACATGGTCGCACCTCAATTTCCCAGTGAAATCTTGCACTTTTTGGACAAAAAGACGACCTTTAGTTTTTGCGCCCTAACTCTGCCAGCACCTAGGGAAACCTAGCAAACCTATACATTTTTGAAAAGTAGACACCCAGGGGTATTTAGGATGGGGTGACTCGTCTGCCTACACCCAGGTTTTGTTACCCAGAGTCCCTTGCAAACCTAAAAATTTGACAAAAAAACACATTTTCCTCACATTGCTGTGGTTGAAAGTTCTGGAATCTGCGTGGATCAACAAATTTCTACCCAACCAGCGTTCCCCCAGGTCTCCCAAAAAAAATGGTACCTCACTTGCGTGGGTAGGCATAGTGGCTGCGACATGAAACAGCGCAAAACGCAACGTGGTCGCACCTCAATTTCCCAGTGAAATTTTGCGCTTTTTGGACAAAGAGACTACCTTTTGTTTTTGCGCTCTAGCTCTGCCAGCACCTAGGGAAACCCAGCAAACCTATACATTTTTGAAAGCTAGACACCCAGGGGAATTCAGGATGGGGTGACTCGTCTGCCTACCCCCAGGTTTTGTTACCCAGAATCCCTTGCAAAGTTAAGATTTTTACAAAAAAAACCACATTTTCCAGACATTTCTGTGGTGGAAAGTTCTGGAATCTGCGTGGATCAACAAATTCCCATCCACCCAGCGTTCCCCCAGGTCTTAAAAAAAAAATGGTACCTCACTTGCGTGGGTAGGCATAGTGGCTGCGACATGAAACCACGCAAAACGCAACGTGGTCGCACCTCAATTTCCCAGTGAAAATTTGCGCTTTTTGGACAAAGAGACTACCTTTTGTTTTTGCGCCCTAGCTCTGCCAGCACCTAGGGAAACCCAGCAAACCTATACATTTCTGAAAACTAGACACCCAGGGGAATTCAGGATAGGGTGACTCGTCTGCCTACCTCCAGGTTTTGTTACCTAGAATCCCTTGCAAAGCTAAGATTTTGACAAAAAAACACATTTTCCTGACATTTCCGTGGTGGAAAGTTCTGGAATCTGCGTGGATCAACAAATTTACACCCACCCAGCGTTCCCCCAGGTCTCCCAAAAAAAATGGTACCTCACTTGCGTGGGTAGGCATAGTGGCTGCGACATGAAACAGCGCAAAACGCAACATGGTCGCACCTCAATTTCCCAGTAAAATCTCGCACTTTTTGGACAAAAAGACTACCTTTTGTTTTTGCCCCCTAGCTCTGCCAGCACCTAGGGAAACCTAGCAAACCTATACCTGTTTGAAAACTAGACACCCAGGGGAATTCAGGATGGGGTGACTCCTCTGCCCACCCTCAGGTTTTGTTACCCAGAATCCCTTGCAAAGTTAAGATTTTGACAAAAAAAACACATTTCCTCACATTTCTGTGGTGGAAAGTTCTGGAATCTGTGTGGATCAACAAATTTCCACCCATCCAGCGTTCCCCCAGGTCTCCCGAAAAAAATGGTACCTCACTTGCGTGGGTAGGCATAGTGGCTGCGACATGAAACAGCTCAAAACGTAACATGGTCGCACCTCAATTTACCAGTGAAATCTTGCACTTTTTGGACAAAAAGACTACCTTTTGTTTTTGCGCCCTAGCTCTGCCAGCACCTAAGTAAACCTAGCAAACCTATACATGTTTGAAAACTAGACACCCAGGGAAATTCAGGATGGGGTGACTCCTCTGCCCACCCTCAGGTTTTGTTACCCAGAATCCCTTGCAAAGCTAAGATTTTGACAAAAAAAACAAATTTTCCTCACATTTCTGTGGGGGAAAGTTCTGGAATCTGCGTGGATCAACAAATTTCCACCCACCCAGCGTTCCCCCAGGTCTCCCGAAAAAAATGGTACCTCACTTGTGTGGGTAGGCATAGTGGCTGCGACATGAAACAGCGCAAAACGCAACATGGTCGCACCTCAATTTCCCAGTGAAATCTTGCACTTTTTGGACAAAAAGACTACCTTTTGTTTTTGCGCCCTAGCTCTGCCAGCACCTAAGGAAACCTAGCAAACCTATACATTTTTGAAAACTAGACACCCAGGGGAATTCAGGATGGGGTGACTCATCTGCCTACCCTCAGGTTTTGTTACCCAGAATCCCTTGCAAAGCTAAGATTTTGACAAAAAAACACATTTTCCTCACATTTCTGTGGTGCAAAGTTCTGGAATCTGCGTGGATCAACAAATTTACACCCACCCAGCGTTCCCCCAGGTCTCCCAAAAAAAATGGTACCTCACTTGCGTGGGTAGGCATAGTGGCTGCGACATGAAACAGCGCAAAACGCAACATGGTCGCACCTCAATTTCCCAGTAAAATCTCGCACTTTTTGGACAAAAAGACTACCTTTTGTTTTTGCCCCCTAGCTCTGCCAGCACCTAGGGAAACCTAGCAAACCTATACCTGTTTGAAAACTAGACACCCAGGGGAATTCAGGATGGGGTGACTCCTCTGCCCACCCTCAGGTTTTGTTACCCAGAATCCCTTGCAAAGTTAAGATTTTGACAAAAAAAACAAATTTCCTCACATTTCTGTGGTGGAAAGTTCTGGAATCTGTGTGGATCAACAAATTTCCACCCACCCAGCGTTCCCCCAGGTCTCCCGAAAAAAATGGTACCTCACTTGCGTGGGTAGGCATAGTGGCTGCGACATGAAACAGCTCAAAACGTAACATGGTCGCACCTCAATTTACCAGTGAAATCTTGCACTTTTTGGACAAAAAGACTACCTTTTGTTTTTGCGCCCTAGCTCTGCCAGCACCTAAGTAAACCTAGCAAACCTATACATGTTTGAAAACTAGACACCCAGGGAAATTCAGGATGGGGTGACTCCTCTGCCCACCCTCAGGTTTTGTTACCCAGAATCCCTTGCAAAGCTAAGATTTTGACAAAAAAAACAAATTTTCCTCACATTTCTGTGGGGGAAAGTTCTGGAATCTGCGTGGATCAACAAATTTCCACCCACCCAGCGTTCCCCCAGGTCTCCCGAAAAAAAATGGTACCTCACTTGTGTGGGTAGGCATAGTGGCTGCGACATGAAACAGCGCAAAATGCAACATGGTCGCACCTCAATTTCCCAGTGAAATCTTGCACTTTTTGGACAAAAAGACTACCTTTTGTTTTTGCGCCCTAGCTCTGCCAGCACCTAAGGAAACCTAGCAAACCTATACATTTTTGAAAACTAGACACCCAGGGGAATTCAGGATGGGGTGACTCCTCTGCCTACCCTCAGGTTTTGTTACCCAGAATCCCTTGCAAAGCTAAGATTTTGACAAAAAAACACATTTTCCTCACATTTCTGTGGTGCAAAGTTCTGGAATCTGCGTGGATCAACAAATTTTCATGCACTCAGCGTTCCCCAAGGTCTCCCGATAAAAATGGTACCTCACTTGCGTGGGTAGGCATAGTGGCTGCAACAGGAAACGGTTCAAATCGTACGGTGGTGAATTTACAATACCCAATTGCAAAACAACCTTGAGTTTTGGGGGGGGGGGCACCTGAGTTTTTGGCCCGGGGCTTGGTGGTATTCTTTGGAAACTACCAAACCCAAACAATTCTGAAAAGTAGACACCCGGGGGAGTCCAGGGAGGTATGGCATGCGTAGGTCCCTCAATGTTTTCCTACCCAGAACTCCTTGCAAACCTTAAAATTAGGTAAAAATATCACTTTTCAAAACTTTTTTGCGTGGGATCTCCGTGCCTGCAAAAATGTTCTACCACCCAGCGTTCACCTTGTTCTCCTGAGTAAAAGGATACCTCACTTGTGTGGGTGCCCCAAAGCAGAACAGTCCGAAAATGAATTTTGAAAAAGTAGTATTTAAGTTTTACAAATTAAGCCCCCCTGCCTTAGACACAGGCCTTTGGTCCACCCACACAAGTGAAGTATCATTTTACTCGGGAGAACAAGGGGAATGCTGGGTGGTAGGACATTTGTGCCGACACGGAAATCCCACGCAAAAATGTATGGAAAACTGTTTTTTTAACCTAAATTTATGGTTTGCAGGGATTTCTGGGTAGGAAAACATTGGGGGACCCACGCATGCCATACCTCGCTGGACTCCCCCCGGTGTCTAGTTTTCAGAACTGTTTGGGTTTGGTAGTTTCCAAAGATGCCCGCCGAGCCCCGGTCCAAAAACTCAATCCTACCCCCCAAAAAAGAAGGTAATGTTGCTATTGGTTATTGTAATTTCTCCACCGTACGATTTGGACCGTTTCCTGTTGCAGCCACTATGCCTACTAACGCAAGTGAGGTACCATTTTTATCGGGAGACCTGGGGGAACGCTGGGTGGGAGGAAATTTGTGTGAGCCCAGTGACGCCACGCTTTCCCACACATAAAAAGTGTGAAAAAACTGATTTTTTCAGCAAAAATTGAGGTTTGCAAGGGATTCTGGGTAAAGGAACGTTGGAGGATCCACGCAAGCCATACTTCATTGGAAGCCCCCGGGTGTCTACTTTTCAGAAATGTGTGGGTTTGGTAGGTTTCCCTAGATGGCCGTCTAGCACGGGGCCAAAAACCCAGGTAACCCCTCTTGCAAAAGCTGGTGGTATTGAATGTCAATACCGCCAGCTTTTGCAAGAGGGGTTACCTGGGTTTTTGCCCCGTGCTAGACGGCCATCTAGGGAAACCTACCAAACCCATACATTTCTGAAAAGTAGACACCCGGGGGCTTCCAAGGAGGTATGGCTTGCGTGGATCCTCCAACGTTCCTTTACCCTCAATTTCAGCTAAAAAAAAAATCTGTTTTTTCACACTTTTTTGCATGGGAAAGCGTGGCATCCCTGGGCTCACACAAATTTCTTCCCACCCAGCGTTCCCCCAGGTCTCCTGATAAAAATGGTACCTCACTTGCGTGGGTAGGCATAGTGGCTGCAACAGGAAACGGTCCAAATCGTACGGTGGAGAATTAAGTTTTCAATTTGAGATCGTGTGATTCAAGGAAATTGTGACAGACAATTTCAAGTTTGCAGAAGATTCTGGATAAAAATCAGCAATAGAATTCACCAGAAAGACATGACCATATACTTCCATGGTTTAAGAATAATAACTAAATTTAGTAAGTTATTTATAGCGATAATGTACACCGTAACAGAGTTACTCAAAAGTCAAACATTCAAGGCACGGCTAACTATTCCTCAAAGACACACACATACAGGTTGGATTTGGCACGAGGGCGAGTGATGGTTCAGTACATAAAATTTTATTAACAAGATATTTCAAAAAATGAAATGCTCTGTCAGTAAATCAAAGCATAAAAACCGAACCAGTGACTCGCAACTCGTGAGCTGTAAAGCCACGACAAGGCACCAACCGTTTTACAGGCCATTCACGCACCTTTCATACCTGATACAAACCAGACCATTGACACCATCCGGAAAGAACAGCAACACATTACAACAATCACAATAAGGGACAAGGTACACCCTACTTCAGAAAGAGATAAAAGACAAACATTACTGCACAGCAATCTAACCCGCAAGCACACACACATTCTGGTTGGATTTGGCACGAGGGTGAGTGATGATTCAGTACATACAATTGTATTCGCAAGTAATTTCACAAAAATGAAATACACTGCGTATAAGTGAAAGTATGATAAACTGAACCACTGACTCACAGCTCGTGAGCTGTAAAGCCACGTCAAGGCACCAACCTCTTTACAGGCCATTCATACACCTTTCGTACGTGTGACACATACAAAACATTCACACCGCCAGCCGCGGACCCATCACATTTCAACACTCACACCAGCAGTCAGCGCCATTCAAGGGCCCATCACTTTCACACGCCCACATTTCTGACATTGCAACAACACAAAATGATGGACTGCTTGGAGTGTCACTCACCTAGCAGTGTGTGTAGTGACCAACAGAAAGTAACTACTCACACACCGCCAGCCGAGCGCCAGTCCACCGACACCACCATCCAAGCACCAGACCATGCACACCACTAGCCAAACACCACTCAGCGCACACCGTCAGCCAAGTACCACTCCACACACACCACCAGCCAAGCAACACTCCACGCACACTGCAAGCCAAGCGGCACTCCACACACAACGCCAGACAAGCACCACTCCGTGCACAGACAGCCAAGTACCACTCCACACACACCGCCAGCCAAGCGCCACTCCACGCGCACCACCATCCAAGCACTGGACCATGCACACCGCCAGCCAAACACCACTCAGCGAGCACCCACAGCCAAGTACCACTCCACACACACCACCAGCCAAGCACCACTCCACGCACACCGCAAGCCAAGTGCCACTCCACAAACACCGCCAGGCAAGCACCACTCCGTGCACAGACAGCCAAGTAGCACTCCACGCACACCACCAGCCAAGCGCCACTCCACAAACACCACCAGCCAAGCGCCACTCCACACACACCACCAGCCAAGCACAACTCCACACACACCGCCAGCCAAGCACCACTTCGTGCACAGACAGCCAAGTATCACTCCACGCACACCACCAGCCAAGCGCCACTCCACACACACCACCAGCCAAGCGCCACTCCACGCACACCACCAGCCAAGGACAAATCCAAACACAACACCAGGCAAGCGCAAGAGCACACACACGGCTAACAAAACACCAGACCACGCACACCGCCAGCCAAGCACCAGTCCACAGACACCGCCAGACAAGCACCAGTCCACAGACACCGGCAGCCAAGCGCCAAACCATGCACACCGTCAGACAATGGACACTACACGCAAACCAACATCATACTTTAGTTTTTTTTTTAAATAAAAGAAAAACAAAAACAAATTGCAAATTGATACAAATCTACTAACTCAACAACTAAACTAAAAAGACTACACAAATGCAAACTTTGAAACTGAACAATAAGACCAACCAGTTCACTTTACCACTCATTGATACTCCCAAAAATTATTTTGCGTGTGGTACAATCTAAAACAAGCAGGTACACACAGCCCGGGGTTTGAAGGGCAGTCAGGGCAGTACATACGAACCTCCTTCCGCAAACCTCTTCGCCAACAGACTCTACATCTCCGACTGGGAAAGTCTTTTGAGGTTGTAGGAGGAATTGTATCAGGAAAGTGGCGATCTTTCAATCTGGCAATATCCTCCACCACTCCAACTCTAGGAACACTTGCCTGTTCCACTAAAACAAGGCTGCCTATTACAGACTCCTGAAACTTTTCAAAAGACATCTTTGACTGGGGACAAGATTTCTGGAACACAACAAAAGCATTAAAGGTTGCCAAGTGGAAAAGATGGATAGCCAACTTCTTGTACCAAATGTAAGCCTTACGAAGAGCAGCATACGGTTCCAACCTCTGATCTACTCTGTCAACACCACCCATGTACTTATTGTAGTGCATTATGCACACAGGTTTGCGCACTTCTGCAACCTCACCCCAAACAGTCACCGGTTCAGTGCTTTCATCATGTATTGTAGTCAACATGTAGACATCTCTCCTGTCTGAAAACTTAACAGCTAGAAGCTCCTCACAACGCAATGCACTACACTGTCCCCGAGCAGGCTTCTGACAAACAAGTTCTTTTGGGAAACCTTTACGGTTTGAGTGGATTGTGCCACAAGCAACAGTGTCCACTTTGCCCAATTCCCTGAACAACCGCACACCAGTGTAGAAGTTATCGACATACAAATGATGGCCTTTGTTAAAAAATCCACGACCAAGTTCCCACACAATTTTCTCAGTCACTCCAAAAGTCGACGGACAGCCAGGGGGGTTAATCCTGGATTCCTTACCAGTGTACACCCTGAAATTAGAGACATATCCAGTCTCACTGTCACACAGCATATACAGTTTGATTCCATAGCGTGCCCTCTTACTAGGAATGTATTGCCGAAATACCAAGCGGCCTTTGAACAACAGCAAAGACTCGTCCACTGCAATTTCTTTCCCAGGATAAAGATCTCAGAAAATCGATCAACGAAATGATAAATGACAGGCCAAATCTTGAAAAGACGGTCACAATCAGGGTGATCTCGTGGCAAAGCAAGACTATTGTCAACAAAATGCATCATCCGAAGCAGAAGCAAATACCTATCACGACTCATGACTGCCGGAAATATAGCTGTTGCCATCAAGGGACTAGTAGACCAATATGAAGCCATTGATGGTTTCCTAAGCAAGCCCATCAAAAAAGTTAAACCCAAAAACTTTTTCATCTCCTCCAAATTTGTGTGAGTCCACCGGGTAGCTCTAGCGTGGGGCTTAAGGCTGGCACTGTTCACCCTCAAAAAAATTTCAGCATACAAATTAGTCTGCTCTACAATCTCTGCCAAAAACACATCATCCATAAACAACTTGAAAAAATCAATAGGCAAAAAGTTTTCAGTGTTCACCCTACACCCTGGAACACCAGTAAATTCAGGCAATGCCGGCTGCACCATGCCTGGTGCAACCCAGAGGTTAGAACTTTTAATGTCAAGTCTTGCAGCCGCAGGCTGCCGCCCAGCTGCCTCTCGTCTCACTGCACCAACTGGAAGTCTAGCAGCCCCAGGCTGCAGCCCAGATGTCTCTTGCCGCACTATTGGCACAGGAATGTCCTCCGCAGCCACAGGCACAACAATGTCCTCCGCAACCACAGGCGCAGCAATGTCCTCTGCAACCACAGGCACATCATCCACACCAAAAGTAGCTTCATCAGCACTCAGAGTGTCTTCATCATCAGATGAAGCCATGTGTAGAGAAAACTCACTACCTGAATCTTCACCTCCCACCTCTGGATCAGAATCAGAGTCAGACTCTGGACCATGGTCAGAGAAAGAATCAAAAAGCAATCCAACAACTTGCTGAGCAGTAATCCTGCGGCTAGCCATTATCCTTACAAATAAAGGAGTCTGCACAAACAACTCAACAACCCCAACACTGCGCAAAGTAAGATAAAAAATGTAAGCCTTTTTAAAAAAAAACTAATTTAGAAAATATATACAATTCACTTACAAGACGCAACTACACTCACCAGCACCTACTCTGCAAAGACACAGCAAAGAGGCAACGATATCCCACTAGAAAGAAGAAGAAAAAAAACTTACATCTACAGAAGGACACATCAAAAACAAATGCAAAACATGTTTTACAATCACAACAAACAGAAACCAAACATGCTCGTATTACTACACACTTTGCAAAAAAATACAATTACAGTACAATTGAACAAAAAAGAGGTCTCTTACCAAACACATACAACTACAGAAACAGCAGAACAACAGAACCACCAGTAACGGAACCGCACACTGCAACACTCTAAAGAGAAAAAAAACAATACACATTAGAAGAAACAAAAACAACACACATTACAACAGGCTATGTCACAGGGTATGTCACAAATGGGGTGTCTGTCCCCAAGGGGGGAAGATTATAAATCATTATAAACTTGGGCCCCCTGAAAGCAACCCTACGGAGGTCAGAGAGGCCAAATAAAGACACGGCAGAACATACTTTTGAAAACAAATGGGCCCAAGGAAGCAACCCTTGGCCAAGGGGTCGCTCCCTATAAAAATAAAACCCTGGAGTCTATTGGGCTTTTCTATACCCCCCTGGGTCCAGAAACGGTAAAAAAAACCAGTCGATCTCCCCCCAGGGGGGGCAGAACAGTCTACAATATTTATAATGCCCCCTGGAAGCGACCCTTGCCCAAGGGGTCGTTTCCTTTATAAATATAATCCAATCCCTGGTGTCTAGTGGGCTTTTCTGCCCCCCCTGGGTCCAGATGCGGCCCAAAAAACGGACGATCTGCCTCCAGGGGGGGCAGAAAAGTCTAAAAAAAATTAGGGCCACTAGGAAGCGATCCTTCCCCAAGGGGTCGCTTCCTTTTCAAAAACAAACAAATCCCTGGTGACTAGTGGGCTTTTCTGCCCCCCCCCGGGTGCAGATCAGCCGAAAAAACGGCTGATCTGCCCCAGGGGAGGGGGGGCAGAAAAGTCTGAAAAATAATTTATCCCCCTAAGGAAGCAACCCTTGCCCAAGGGGTCGCTTCCTTTATAAATATAAATAAATCCCTGGTACCTAGTGGGCTTTTCTGCCCCCCTGGGTCCAGATGCGGCCCAGAAAACGACCGATCTGCCGCCAGGGGGGACAGAAAAGTCTAAAAAATAAATATGGCCCACTAGGAAGCGACCCTTCCCCAAGGGGTCGCTTCCTTTACCAATGTAAACACATCCCTGGTGTCTAGTGGGCTTTTCTGCCCCCCCCCCCTGGGTCCAGATGCGGCCCAAAAACCGGACGATCTGCCTCCAGGGGGGGCAGAAAAGTCTAAAAAAAATTAGGGCCACTAGGAATCGATCCTTCCCCAAGGGGTCGCTTCCTTTTCAAAAACAAACAAATCCCTGGTGACTAGTGGGCTTTTCTGCCCCCCCTGGGTGCAGATCGGCCGAAAAAATGGCCGATCTGCCCCAGGGGAGGGGGGGGCATAAAAGTCTGAAAAATAATTTATCCCCCTAAGGAAGCAACCCTTGCCCAAGGGGTCGCTTCCTTTATAAATATAAATAAATCCCTGGTATCTAGTGGGCTTTTCTGCCCCCCCCTGGGTCCAGATGCGGCCCAGAAAACGACTGATCTGCCCCCAGGGGGGACAGAAAAGTCTAAAAAATAAATATGGCCCACTAGGAAGCGACCCTTCACCAAGGGGTCGCTTCCTTTACCAATGTAAACACATCCCTGGTGTCTAGTGGGCTTTTCTGCCCCCCCCTGGGTCCAGATGCGGCCCAAAAACCGGACGATCTGCCTCCAGGGGGGGCAGAAAAGTCTAAAAAAAATGAGGGCCACTAGGAAGCGATCCTTCCCCAAGGGGTAGCTTCCTTTTCAAAAACAAACAAATCCCTGGTGACTAGTTGGCTTTTCTGCCCCCCCTGGGTGCAGATCGGCCAAAAAAATGACCGATCTGCCCCAGGGGGGGAGGGGGGCAGAAAAGTCTGAAAAATAATTTATCCCCCTAAGGAAGCAACCCTTGCCCAAGGGGTCGCTTCCTTTATAAATATAAATAAATCCCTGGTATCTAGTGGGCTTTTCTGCCCTCCCTGGGTCCAGATGCGGCCCAGAAAATGACAGAACTGCCCCCAGGGGGGACAGAAAAGTCTAAAAAATAAATATGGCCCTCTAGGAAGCGACCCTTCCCCAAGGGGTCGCTTCCTTTACCAATGTAAACACATCCCTGGGGTCTAGTGGGCTTTTCTGCCCCCCCCCCTGGGTGCAGATCGGCCAAAAAAACGGCCGATCTGCCCCAGGGGGGGGGGCAGAAAAGTCTGAAAAATTATTTGCCCCAAAATTGGAAGCAACCCTTGCCCAAGGGGTCGCTTCCAGCACACATCAAGCCACAGAAACACAGTCCCTGGTGTCTAGTGGGGCATTCCTGGTGCACGATCGCGACGCGGTGCGCGATCCTGCACCAGGAATGCCCTGCATTGGGACATCAGGGGAGAGGAAACACAGTTTCCTCCCCCCCGATGCCTCAAGGCACCGAAAACCGCCCCCCCCCACCCCACCGGAGCACCAAAGACGCACCTGCTTGCTGGACGCGCTGGAAACAAATGGCTTCCAGCGCGTCCAGTGCTTCCTGATGACGTCGGCGCGCGCTGTGCGCGCTGACGTCACCAGGAAGCGTGGGGGGGCCAGGGGGTGGCAGCGGAAGGTCTTCCGCTGCCACCCCTGCACAAACAACGAAGAGCCCTGCACAATGGGGGGAGCGCCAGCGCTCCCCCCCAGGGCTGTACTGATGACGGAACGGTTCCGTCATCAGCACAGCCCAACCGATGCTGATGACGGAACCGCTCCGTCATCAGCATCGAAGGGGTTAACTCCAGAATATTGACTACCACTAAACGGACGAAGTGTGTATAGGTAAGTGAATACTTACTATTATTAAGCCTACATTTACACACACACAGAGACATATATATATATATATATATATATATATATATATATATATATATATATATATATATATATATATATATATATATATATATATATATTTATATAAACACACACATAGATACATATACATATATATTACCTAGTTATAGTTAGGATTTTTTTCAATGCAAAATCTCAAAATTCTATTGTGAATAACTTTGGCGCCGGTTGACGAATCTGCCTGAAAACTTCCTCGCGGAGCTTCGGTCCTTCCCTGAAAGTTTCGGGGGATTCGTCAAGCGGGGGCCGAGATAAAAGGGGGGTCCCAAAACGTGTTTTCCCCATGTTAATTTCCATAGGGCGGTCGACCTCACTTTTAGCCCGAACGGCTGAATGGACTTCCACCAAACTTGGCACAATTGTAGGGACTGGTAGCCCGATGTGCCTTTGCTATGTCTCAAGATATGTGCCCCAGTGGTTTTTACGAAAATTAACTTTGAAAAAATATATATTGGGCTACATTGGGCTATATATATGTTAGAGCCCAAATGTAGCCCAATGTAGCCCAAAGATGGCCACCAGAGACAAAAAAAAACAAATGTAGCCCAAATATCAGCCAGATGTAGCCCAACTATAGCCCAATAACAGAATGTCCCAGAGTGTTCTAAAGAACAACTAGAGCGCTAACAGTCTTACTTGTGACAAAAGTATGGCACACCTGAAGTCATCTTGATTGGAATAAAGTGTTAACACTTAAAACATTTAATTTGCAAAGGAACAAAATGAGGGGGTTCATTTTGCCATAGAAATTATGATTAGTGCTGAAGAAAGAAAAAATAGGGCACATTTTGAGTGACTTCTCAAAAGCCGCTCACGGTGTGTTTGCTGTTGGGAGGAACGACGTGGGATCTGTGCGCTTTCCAAGCGCTTGTGACTCTGTGTGGGACTTTTGGAAGGGGAAAGGACAGAGGCTGCACCACACGCTGAGGGACTGCGAGGACCAGCAGTCTCTCTGCTCCCCAGCTGCTGCCTCTTCCCTCGGCGTTCCCGCCCCCCCCCCACCTGGTCATTTTATTAACCTATTGCGGCCCCCGCTCAGTGGGTGCCGCTCACGGTGTGTTTGCTGTTGGGAGGAACGACTTGGGATCTGTGCGCTTTCCAAGCGCTTGTGACTCTGTGTGGGACTTTTGGAAGGGAAAAGGACAGAGGCTGCACCACACACCGAGGGACTGCGAGGACCAGCAGTCTCTCTGCTCCCCAGCTGCTGCCTCTTCCCTTGGCGTTCCCGCCCCCCACGCCTACAGTGTTTAAATCTCGCTCCCAATCCCGCGACGCGGGACACAACCCGGGGCGAAGCCTGGGCAAAGGGCGGGCCCTCTACGGCCCTCAAAGTCCGGATAAGGACGGGACTGGCCACCCCCCTTTTGGCTGACATAATAAAGGTATACTAGCTAGAAGGAAAAGACCCCCTCTAATTGTTCAGTTTCCATATTTGTGGACTCTTGCATACTCCACGGCCCTATAGCCCATTCCCACCATGACCTCCAAGGGGGACCATACAACCGGTGAAGCTGGCACTAGGCAAACGTATACTTTGCTAGATGAGTTAAACCTTCTATGCAAAACCAAATATGCTCATGAACTCTTCTGATACTGCCTTAATCCGGGACTGGAACATTTTTTTTATGTCTGGGACCCTATTTTATTGTACCTTGGTCTCTTAAAAATGTATTTTAATATTTGGATTGTAAATTGTATTTATTGTGAACTTTTATGGGTTTTTTATTTTCAAAAACCGAATAAAGTATTTGACTGACTGACTGAGTGACTTCTCAAATCCTCTTATATTTCATTAAAAAAAGTCTGATATGCAGTCTCCCAAGATGGCCACCAGAGGCAAAAAAGCCCAAATGTAGCCAAAATATCAGCCACATGTAGTCCAACTATAGCCCAATGACAGAATGTCCCAGAGTGTTCTAAAGAACAACTAGAACGCTAACAGTCTTACTTATGACAAAAGTATGGCACACCTGAAGTCATCTTGATTGGAATAAAGTGGTAACACTTAATACATTTAATTTGAAAAGGAACAAAATGAGGGGTTTCATTTTGCCATAGAAATTTTATATATATATATATTCACTGAAAAAAAATAGGTTTCACACCAGTTATAGTTACCTAGAAATTTTACTGACATAAAACCATTGAAATTCCGACGTTATAGTTAGTTGGACTCACTATAACTTGAGCGTGCAATGCACTGCTGATGACGTCACATATTACATCACTCATGACATGGTCAGTGACATCACTCATGACATCACTGATGACACCATCCAGTGAATGTGTGTCTTTCTGAAAAATAAATATGTTTTATATATGTATATGTAAAGGTCGATGGAAGAATAAATATTTAAATAAGTGTCTAAAAGGATGTTTTTAAAAAAAAAATTGATTGGTTAACTGGCTAATTAAGTGTATCTTAGTGAATACATATATTAGCGAGTAATGTTTAAATACTTAAATATATGTATCAGTGTTTCACTTTGTGTATAAGTGGCTGCATGGGTTATCAGACATAATATTGAAAAAAAAATATCGACAAGACATAATATTGAAGTTTATATATCGAAGGTAGATAATATAGAAGAAAAAAAATATCGAATTCAAAAATATCGTAATTAGTAAGTATGATAAAATATCGAAAGCAAGAATATCGTTAGACAAAATATCGACTATAAAAAATATCGTTTTATAGTGAAAAAAAAATAAAAGTAGTAAAAAAAAGTAATGACATTAAAAAAAAATATTTATAAAAAATTTATAAATACTAAAAAAAATTAAAATAAAAATAATAAAAAAAATTATAAAAATACATATCTAGTTTTAGGAGCGGGTTATTGGGTTTATAGGAGATAAGGGTGGGGAGTGTATTAAAATATATGTTAAAAAATATAAAAAAAATTAAATTATTTTATTATATTTATTAATAAAAATATTAATAAAAATACATATCTAGTTTTAGGAGCGGGTTATTGGGTTAATAGGGGATAAGGGTGGGGAGTGTTTTAAAATATATTTTATAAAGTAAAATAAAAATTAATAAAATATTAAATAATTTTATTTTATTCATTAATACAAAAAAAATTGATAAAACATATCTAGTTTTAGGAGCGGGTTATTGGGTTAATAGGGGATAAGGGTGGGGAGTGTTTTCAAATATATTTTAAAAAAATTAAAATAAAAAAAATATTAAATAATTTTAATTTATTTTTTATTAAAAAAAATTACAAATACATATCTAGTTGTAGGAGCGGGTTATTGGGTTAATAGGGGATAATGTTGGGGAGTGTTTTAAAAGTTATTTTAAAAAATATATAAAAAAAAATGTAATTATTTTTTTATTTATGAATAAAAATGTATTAAAAAAATACATATCTAGTTGTAGGAGCAGGTTATTGGGTTAATAGGGGATAAGGGTGGGGAGTGTTTTAAAAGGTATTTTAAAAAATATATAAAAAAAAATGTAATTATTTTTTTATTTATGAATAAAAATGTATTAAAAAAATACATATCTAGTTGTAGGAGCAGGTTATTGGGTTAATAGGGGATAAGGGTGGGGAGTGTTATAAAATATATAAATATATATATATATAAATAAAAAATTAATAATTAATGTGTTTATATTTATTAATAAAAATATTAATAATAACACATATCTAGTTTTAGGAGTGTGTAATTGGGTTAATAGGGGATAAGGGTGGGGATTGTTTAAAAAAAATGCAATAAAATGTTTTAAAAAAATTAATAATTATTAAATATGATTAATATATTAGTAAATAACAATAATATGAAATAAATATATCTAGTTTTAGGATTGGGTTATTAGAGTTAATAGGGGATAAGGATGGTGAGTGTTTTAAAATATATGTATAAAAATTAATAAAAATGTCTTACAATTAATAACAAAATTATAAATCATAATATGTTTTGATGACAAAAAAGTTTTAAATTAATTACATTAATTTTATTAAAATGTATTAATATTATATACATATCATTAGGAGAGGGTAATAGTGTTTATAGAGGATAAGGGTGGTAGTGTCATATGCAAAATTAACTATAAATATTTAACATAAATTATAGTAATTATTATATAATTAGTGTCCAGCACCTACTTCAATTTAATATAGACTGGAGTTGCTGGAGTTGGAATAGTAATTAATCAATTATTAGTGTCCAGCACCTACTTCAATTTAATGTAGACTGGAGTTGGAATAGTATTTTTTTATTATTTAGTGTCCAGCAACTACTTCAAATTAATGTAGACTGGAGTTGGAATAGTAATTATTATTTAATTAGTGTCCAGCGCCTACTTCAATTTAATGTAGACTGGAGTTGGAATAGTAATTATTATTTAATTAGTGTCCAGCACCTATTTCAATTTTATGTAGACTGGAGTTGGAATAGTAATTATTATTTAATTAGTGTCCAGCACCTACTTCAATTTTATGTAGACTGGAGTTGGAATAGTAATTATTAATTATTTAGTGTCCAGCACCTACTTCAATTTTATGTAGACTGGAGTTGGAATAGTAATTATTAATTATTTAGTGTCCAGCACCTACTTCAATTTTAGGTAGACTGGAGTTGGAATAGTAATTATTAATTAATTAGTGTCCAGCACCTACTCCAATTTAATGTAGACTGGAGTTGGAATAGTAATTATTATTTAATTAGTGTCCAGCACCTACTTCAATTTTATGTAGACTGGAGTTAGAATAGTAATTATTAATTGATTAGTGTCCAGCACCTACTTCAATTTTATGTAGACTGGAGTTGGAATAGTAAATATTAATTAATTAGTGTCCAGCACCTACTTCAATTTAATGTAGACTGGAGTTGGAATAGTAATTATTAATTAATTAGTGTCCAGCACATACTTCAATGTTATGTAGACTGGAGTGGGAATAGTAAGTAATATTTTGTTAGTGTTTAGCATCTATTTCTATATTAAGTAGAGTGGAGTTGGAATAATTATTTTTCTTACATTAGTGTGCAGTATTGATTTATATGTAATATAGATTGGAGTGGGAATAGTAAGTTAAATGTAATTAACATCTTGTAGCTAATTGGATTTTCCCAATAATAATATTGTTAGATTATAGTAATAACAAAATAGAAAATGTCCAACATGTTTGTAAAATAATATTTATTATGTTTTGTATTTTTAGCAGAAATAACAATTTAAATCATAATAAATTCACTTTTATGAGAAATTTATTTTTCTGATAATAATTTCCAAACACAATGACAATCAAGTTTTCTGAAGAAGAAGATAACTTTAAATGGTTATAATTAATATGTAATATTATTTGTATAGTATTACATATTATATAGTAAATTAAAAAAACATTATTAATAATATTAATTCTATTAATAATAATTTTTTAACCATTAATTTTTTACATTAAAGTTTAATATAAAAAGGGATATTTTTTGTAAACATAATTTGTACATTTAAACATTGTGTGACATTCTTTTACCATTTCTATACATTGTTTTAATAAATATTATTTTTTTCATAATATTTATTTATAAAGTTTTTATAAATATTTGTAAATAAATTCAAAGTAGTAAAAAAGTAAAAAATTGTTATCAAATCTTAGCAATTTTTAATTGATTTCAGGTAATTGTCTAAATTATTGATATTATATTTCTAACTTTGGACAATTTTATTGCTTTTGGGTTCTTTATTTTGTAACCGGGTTAGGTCGTTTTGGGTCATTTGGATAAAGAACAGCTCGCGGTTGGGAGACACTTCACGTCGCTTCAGGTAAAGTTTATTTTATATGTTTTATGTGTATTTTAATGATCTTTTGAGAGTAGTGTGCTTCTATTTAGTGTTCTTATATGTGAGGGAGTTGTGTTTTACATTTTGAAAACGATTATTTCCGTGTGGTACATACACGTAGTTTTACTTTGTTATAGGATTGTTTACAGAGTAACTTTATGTAGGTTTAAAGTTTATGTACTACCAAAATTATGTTTTTACTATTGTTAGTACTTATTTATGTGTTGGTAAATCTGGGTGGGAATGTCTGTTTTCTATGTTTTTGTTATAGGTGTTCGCTAAAACGGAAGTTCCGTTTTTTTTTAAAGGAAGTGTTTGTTGGTTTTATTCACCACTGCTTTGCAAACACTTCTTTTAACTTTTCAGTTTTCCTGGAGCGTTTCTTAAACTTTTTACAATTTTTCGGGTTTTTTTATGGTTATTCGATGGCTCTTCACACCGTGGATTTGGATTTTTTGGAACAGTTGTATTTTTGCATTTTTGTTTGGGTTAAATTTCACTACCTGGATTACTTTGGTGGAGAAGGACGTCATTGGATTTACAACATGATTGGTAAGTCATTTATGTTTTATCTTTTGTGGGTGGGTAATGTGATTATTAATATGGCATTGTTTAATAGTTCTTATTTTTATTTAATGAGTGCATATATGTGATTAATATCTCTATATATTGCATACATTAAATACTTTTAAAGATCAAGTTTGAAATGTTATGCATATTTAGGTGATAGTTTTAGGGATTGCTTTGGTGTTGTTAATTATTCAGAGTAGGGTTTTGGCAATGATGTTTAAGTATTCAATGCCTTTTGTACTAGGGTATAATTTTACTTGCTCTTCTAGGTATTTGTGCATTTGCTTATTTTGTTTTGATGTTTTAGGGACTAGTTCAGTTATGGATTGGTCCATTCTGAATTCCTGGTAGCTTTGTTCTTTCTGTAGGCACTTAATAAAATGTTCTAGAGTTGGTTTTGTTCTGCCAGTTGATTGTACAAAGGCATTGTGCCAACCTTCTACTGCGTTGTTAGTTTTAGATTCTCCATTTAAGGTGCTTCTGTAAACGTTCCACCAGGGTATTAGGAATTTGGGGTTTCTTCTGTGGCCAGATCTGTGGAGTCTGCCTACCCAGGTGTCTTCAAAGTAGTCCAGAAATGGACTCAACTTTGCTTCATTTTGTTTGTAGAAGGGGCTGTCTATAAGAATGTTGTAGTGTTCTGCTACATCTGTTTCTGGAACATAAGCCAGTGCTATGAGTTTTTTAATTTGGTATGCAAAAGATGAGTTTTTAGCATATTCTACACTTAAGGTAGTTTTTTGTAGATGTCTCCATAAACACTGGTTTAAATGATAGTAGCAGCCTTGAATGCAGGTATGGGGGTGGATTTTTAGGATGGTTGAAAGCATTGCTTGCTCAAAATCTAGAATTATTTTTTCAGGAGAATAATCATTAGTTTTTTGTTTAATTATATTTAATAATTCCATATATGTGGAACTATTTTTGTTTGGTAATAGTGCATATAGTAGTGGTATGTTGCAGTTTTGGTAGAGGCCATGTACTGTGTATAATTGGAAAAATGGTTTGGGACAGATGTTAAAAGTCCCGTCCATCATCCAATATTGGCTTTGCTGAAGTTTTACTAGATTCATATTTGTCCCAAAAATAATAAGTGTTTTGTCATTGTTTTCATTGTCGTAAACTATAAATGGTTGTTTGTTTAAAGTTATAATTTGGTTGGCATTTACATTGATATCATGATATGTTCTGGGAGGTGGTGTGGTAGTAGTAGTAGTTTTTTTAGTTCGTGCTATAGTTCTTTTTTGGGAAAGAATATTTGGCATTTGGGTTGTGGCAGTTTTAGGGATTTTAGGAATAGCTTCTTTTAATATGACGTTGGTTTGTTTTTGGGAACCTGTACTTGCCTCTTTTATATTTTCCAATGCTGTTCTAACTTCAATTTCAGTAACATTTGGTGGATGATTGTGTTCCCTAGTATACAGTACAGTAGTTTCTCTAGTTGTTGCCCTTCCATAACACTTGTTAGAATAATATTTACAACATTTCCAATTAACTTTCATGCCATATTGCTTTTCTTGTGTATAAGTGTAACCCATGTAGCACAGTAATAGCTTTCCTTTCTGGCTGGTAACAAATTCTGCTCCTTCTGTCATTTTGTTGTTTGTATATCTAGAAACTATATATATAATAGTTCATGTCAAGGAAAGGTGTTTATAATTCTAAGTAAGTGATTATTAGTAATGTATATACTTACGTGTTTTATAAATCAGTGCAATCTTTTGATATGATTTATTCTTTTGTTGGGGATACTGTTTTCTGATGTTGTTAGAGCTGTTAGAAAAAACATAAAAAGAGTATATTATTACCCAATTTTGTGTATATTTACAATGTTACAGCTTATTTCGACTACAAAAGTGGATACTAATAAGTGTAGGTTTTTCGTTTACATTGTCAAGATACTTACTTATTTTTTTTTAGGTAGGGTTTTCCAGTATAGTTGTATGTTCTTTTGGTGGAGAGTAGTTTGTAGTGTTATCTTAAAAAAAAGGTACATATGTGTTAGAACATTCACCATGTGTGTAGGTTTTCAACAGATTAGCAGTTAATTATGTTCTTTAATATACTTACTTAGTGAGTTGTATTTGTGGTATTCCGATTTTGGAGATCTGAATATTTTCAGTATATTTATCGGTAGTGTTAGCTGTGTTAAAAAATAGATAATAGCAACTAATTAGAACAAGTGCTAATGTTTGTCGGTTTTTACCACATTGATTTTAGTTTACACATACTTACTTAGTAATATATAATGTAGAAATAGGAATTATGTTCTTGGTTCATTTGTAGAGTAGTTTTCAGTAATAGAATCTGGAGAAAAAAATCACATATGTGGGATAAATGTCATAGTTTGTGTGTGTTTAGAATAATTTACAAGTAAATTAAAACTGACAATTTACTTACTTAGTTATTATAATCTGTACTCTTATGATCTTGTTCACAGTGGTTTTGTGTCGAATTTTCTCTAGTTGTAGTATCTATAAAAACATTTGTATATATAAATTATTAGCATGTTCAGTAGTAGTAATAGAAAAGGAGCACTGGGTATTTAGCAGGTAAGTAATGTAGTAGCAGCTATTTATGTACTTTTTAATTTATTTACTTACTTGGAAGATGTCATTATATGTTGATAGTCTTGATGTTCTTGTTGGTGTGCTGCAATTCATCCAGAGATGTATCTCCTTCCGTGACTTTTAGCAAGTGGTTTGTGTTTTGGGTTTAATTGTTTATATAGAGGAGTGTCATTAAGGGGTCCATTAGGAAACGATGGCGGGGCGGAAAAACAGCTTTTTCCGCCCGCTAGCAGTGGAAATCACATCCGCCACATTAGGATATGTAAACACAGGTCATTTCCCGTCCGCCGCGGAGCGCCTCGCTCCGCCATCAAGGTGCGCCCGCCACCGCGGCAGCTGCAGCCAATCGAGACCCTCCGCCGCGGTCGATGACGTCCGCCCCGCTCGACAAATTAGGATGGGCCAAACAAGCTGACGCACCGCACCGGAGACACCGCATAGCTCTAGCAGGCGGAAAGTCTACAGCGGAGCACGCACGCCGAGATCCGACATGAACCCCATGGACCCAGCCCTCCACATGCATCCGGTCATGTACCTGCTGCAACACTATCGCCAGATGGGCCGCCGCGGACGCCGCCGCAGGTACGTCACTACACATATACACCACACAACACACATGCCGACACAGGTCCCAAGCACAACACTGGCATCCTGCTGGGGGGCACAACACATCCACATGGGCACCCACACATCACCCACCTCAGAACAAGGCACCCCACGGCATCCGGAACACACAACGTCGGCCAACCTGCAGCAACGTCACGGTCACGGACACGTCACCGCTGCGGTCAACACATGCGCACAATGCAGAAGGCAGGGCAACACCAAGGCATGGACACATTCCAAACATCACAGCGACACACCACCCCGACCAACACTGCACACCACCCGAAGTAGTCACAGGCCAGGTGCCAATCCCGTGCACCCCCTTGCACATCAACAAGCACTGTAACAACAAGCACAATACACACACACTGCGACACACAACCAGGGACAAAGGCACAGCAGGATTGCCTGACAACGGACACACAACACCAGTGCACTCCCCACAGCCCACACAATTGTATACAAACATCCACACAGGGCAAGACAAAACATACAACAGGCATACAACTCCTGCCTGACACATGTGTGTCTCACACCATACAGGGGCACACATACATACACTACAAACTAACACCCTTCACACTGCACACCTCTGCCACACACATGCCATGTAAGCCATGCCACCAGGACCAAGGGCCAACACAAGACGACCATACACATACACGCCAGGGCACACAGAATGGGAAACACACACCTCATCTCATCATAAACATCTACTACACCACAGCACAGCTGCACACCCTGTGCTGCCAGTGTCCCCCAAGGTGACCTGTGAACAGTGTATGCAGCAATAGCAATTCACCCACACGAAAACTGCATGGCCTGCCAAATAACCATCACAGAGTACAACATCAGCAGGGCCACAATGGACTGAAGAACCTGTCCCCCTGTCTAAAAATCATATGGCCACATACAACCTTGCAATGGTGATGTACAAAATAGACCATGGAACTCAGTCAAACAAGAAAATGACTTTAATCAGTAAGGAGACAGAGAAAACACACCATAATGTACTGTATTTATTCACATATTGCACAGATGTCGCTACACAACATAAGTAGACAACAGCAACTCTCAAAATCATGTGCAAATGCCATAGACTATGCACTGGTGAATCACAATCGGGAAGTGCAAAGTCCTTGGCAGGGCAGGGTACAGCACATCAGAGCAACAGGCCCAGAGTCCCTGGCAGGGGAGAGCACATCAGAGCAACAGGCCCAGTGTCCTTGGCAGGGCAGGGTACAGCACATCAGAGCAACAGGCCCAGAGTCCCTGGCAGGGGAGAGCACATCAGAGCAACAGGCCCAGTGTCCTTGGCAGGGCAGGGTACAGCACATCAGAGCAACAGGCCCAGGAACACACCCACATCGCTAACAATGGTGTACTGTAGCACACCTATGTGTGGCACAGGCGTCTGAGGGTGTTGACAACTCACTCCTGGCTGTCATGTGGAGTGGAACCTGGCTGTGTGTCAGGGACTGCAGGTCGACTTGACTGGTGTGACAGAGGGACATGTGGTGTGGCTATAACAGAGGGCCTGCAAGGTGGAGGGCTGTGCGGACCAGGTGGCACCGTGGCACGTGGAGGTGGAGTCATGCACGCCCTTGACACAGTGTGGGTGGGAAAGGTTGGAGGGGTGCCCTTCCACTTCTTTGGAATATGAATTTGCTTCCCTGTCATGGGGTTGATGGGAAGTGGCGTTGACACCACCTGCACACCCCCCAACTGTTCCACTTCAGGGGCAGACACTGCCACTCCCTCTGGAGAAGTGCTTGATCCTGCAGTACGCTTGTGCTGGCTACGCCTCCGGACCACTTTAGCCTCTCTGGAAGGTGTACCCCCCACAGTGACCACCTTCCCACTTACCCCAGGGATGGCCACTACACTGCCCTCCTGTCCCTTCTTGCCAGGGATGGCCACTACACTGCCCTCCTGTCCCTTCTTGCCAGGGATGGCCACTACACTGCCCTCCTGTCCCTTCTTGCCAGGGATGGCCACTACACTGCCCTTCTTTGCCACAATGACTGGGCTGGTCACAACAGGGCTTCCCTCCACCTGCCTCGATGTACTTTGTTCTGGGGTTGATGTGGTAGGTGGGTGTGTCCCTGTGTTCACCCCAGGTGTAGTCATGACATCCCACACATCCTCTGTGGGCATAGCAGAGTCAATATCTGGTGATGGCTCAGCAGCATGTGAGCCTGATGTCTGACACAATGTTCTTCTGGCCTTGCTCTTCTGTGACTTCACCTTGTCTGTGCATATTGGGGGGTCCCTGCCCTTCGTTGGGGATGGAGTCTGTGGACGGGATTGTTTGCTTTGGGTCTGAGCTGTGCTCCTAGTGTTGTAACGTTTACTTGATGTATGTCCCAAGTGCTCACTGTCATCTGATGTGGCCACTGACTGGGTGGACGTCACAGGCACCTGAGCTGCAAAGGGGGCATGTTGGAGGGCTGACGTCACTGTACCTGACAATGACAGGAGTGTACGATGTAGGCCACCCACGTCACAGTGTATGCCCTCCATGAATGCCAGAACCTGCCCTATTTTGTAATCGTGGGCACTGAAGGCATTCAGCACGGCGGTCTGGCCCACGCAAAGTTGCCGCAGGAGCTCTACGCACTCTGCACTGAGGGCAGCAGGGGGGACAGGTGCAGGTGCTGCGGTGCCACGTGTGAATGTCACACGTCCCCTCTTAGTGACACGGATACGGCCAGCCCCAGAGGAAGTGGATGGGAGGGTGGGCAGTGGCCGTTGGTAGTCAGATGCAGCAGCAGAGTCCCCATCCCCTGTGGCTGCTAACAGGGACTCATCCCCCCTGCCATCAGATGAAGTGGTACTCTGTGTCTCAGCCACAGATTCCTCATGCATACTCCTGTCACCCTCAGTAGCGCTGGTGTGGTCAGTGTCACTTTGCTCTGTCTCAACCTGCTCTGCTGCCGCTGTCGTGCTGGTCTCCCCACCACTTTCAGGATCATGTTCCGCCGTGGTGTCTTCCGAATCTGCATTAGTGACAGAAACATGGTTGTATAAGTGTCATAGTCTGGTCACACGATATCAGAGCAATGCAGCACATGAGAGGCCTAGAGCTACATGGTAACCACCACACCCTCAAATCATTGTGCTGCTACACACCAGTTACACCACAACTGAGCCTGTCATGCGGACAAACAGGCAGGAGTGGACCAATGTCGATGACACACAGCACTACACCCTGCCCATGGATGGTGTTCCCCTAGCCCACATGGACCTGCCCCACGGACATGATGTAGCCACAACTAACATCACCACTTCCAGAGCCTAAAGGGATCCAGAGGGGAATACACACACCTGTTTTGTCTACACATGCCACATTGTCAAATAGGCCATTACAATCACCATGTGCCAATGTGGGTTCACATTGTTGTCAGATGTGTGGGCCACTACCATGCAGGTGCATGCAAAGTAGACTGACATGGTGTACCACTCATTAAGTGGACACAGCTGTACAGCATAATAGGGACTACACCCACCATCACAAAGAAGAGTGACCATGTGGACAACAAAATATATGTCAAGGACTGAAAACTGCAGCCAGGAGCTGCAGAGTAAGGCCATGGTGGGCCAATGCCTCATACAGACACACATCACAGTTGCCACTCACATCACATATCACAGCATGGCAGCACACGCACATCACATGTGTCACCGCAGACACAGGCACTCTACACATGCATCCACTCCCAGACAAACTCTCCCTCCCCGGATACTCACCATCGCTGTCTTGCTGCTGAAGCCCCTTCAGACGTGCATCCAGGTCTGGATAGGTCACTGCCAGTATGCGTGCCATCAGCGGAGTCATGGTGCGGCGTGCCACATGCCCTGTGCGTGGTACCATCCCCAACTTCATCTCTGCCACTTGCTTAGCCAGCCGGCTGATGTCGTCCCACCTCTTGTGACAGTGTGTGTGTCGTCTGTTTGATACCCCCAGGGCTCGCACCTTTGCTGCTATGGCCCTCCAGACAGCCTTACGTTGGTGTACTTTGAGCTGCAGGTATGAGAGTAAAGAAGGACTAATGAACATTTACACATTGTCATATGTCAGCATCTATCAGTACAGCAGCCAGACACTGAATCTGGACGCACAGTGACCCCCCTCCCTCCAGAACTGGGGGTACCCTCACAAGGCCACTCTGCATGGCATAAACATTAGTGAATGCATGCACACATTGAGCTTCGTAGTCTCCATGATTATCACACTGAAGAATGATGATTCAACACAAATGCATCGACAGCACTGTGTAAATCATAAATTGTACAGGGCATTGATGTGGCATATCCACTAATCAGTGTGCAGCAACTGTAGCATGTAAGTTGGCTGATGGACAAACTTTGGAAGGGCAGCCACTGAACCTACTCTGTGGGGCACACCGACTATGACTACAGGGGCACCCTGAAATTACATCACAAGCGGACACTGTCCAACCAGCTACAAGGCAAACAACCGTTGGTCATGTCTGCCCCAAAAAGTAGCACATCCCACTCACACATACAAGTATTGGCCTAGGACAGAGTCATAATGCAAAACACACACTCCCACCACCTGCAAACATCTTGTCTGTCAGTGTTTGTCAGCACCACACATCCAAAATAACATACAGCTGCATCATGAATACACGTCTGACACCACCCTGCCCTACTGCTCCCTACATGGTGACTTACCACGACATTGGGGCCACCAAACAGCCGTGGGTACTGTGCCAGCACCTCGTTCACAAGGACATCCAGCTCCTCACTCGTGAATGGACTGGCACGGATCTTATCTGTTCTTGACATCCCTGTGGATATGGCAGACCTGTGGCGGAAGTGAGTTGTGAGGTGTCCCAGCCAGCAGGCTCTGTGAGCAGCAGCAGGAGAGGGTCCCAGGCAGCAGCAGGAGAGGGTCCCAGGCAGCAGCAGGAGAGGGTCCCAGGCAGCAGCAGGAGAGGGTCCCAGGCAGCAGCAGGAGAGGGTCCCAGGCAGCAGCAGGAGAGGGTCCCAGGCAGCAGGCTCTGTGAGCAGTGGGAATGTGTGGCTCACTCCCACAGATTTATAGGCCCATGGGGTCGTTAGGAAGCTGATAAGGTGCTACAATTGGTTGTCTGGGTCAGCCTTATTCATAAGCATCCAATGACCGGCTCCGCGGCGGCGGCGCGCCGCTTCCGCATTATTCAAATCTGCATCATGCCACATTGAACACCCATGCCATTGGCTGTATGCAATGCACCATGGCGGTGACGCACCGCGGGTGTCCGGGGTGCGCTACCGCGATGGTGCATCATTCAAAAGCATCCAATGACCGGCTCCGCGGCGGCGGCGCGCCGCTTCCGCATTATTCAAATCTGCATCATGCCACATTGAACACCCATGCCATTGGCTGAATGCAATGCACCATGGCGGTGACGCACCGCGGGTGTCCGGGGTGCGCTACCGCGATGGTGCATCATTCAAAAGCATCCAATGACCGGCTCCGCGGCGGCGGCGCGCCGCTTCCGCATTATTCAAATCTGCATCATGCCACATTGAACACCCATGCCATTGGCTGTATGCAATGCACCATGGCGGTGACGCACCGCGGGTGTCCGGGGTGCGCTACCGCGATGGTGCATCATTCAAAAGCATCCAATGACCGGCTCCGCGGCGGCGGCGCGCCGCTTCTGCATTATTCAAATCTGCATCATGCCACATTGAACAACCATGCCATTGGCTGTATGCAATGCACCATGGCGGTGACGCTCCGCCGGGGACCGGCGGTAGGTACCGCGACTGATGCGGCGGAGCCTAGCCAGCGGCATGGACACCAGTCCATGTGCCAATGGCTACCTTGGCTGGGTAGATGGTGGTGCTGGGGTCACACCGCCAGGGACTGGCGCTAGGTTCTGCCATTTTCGTACACATTGCTGTGTATGTCAATCATGGACAATGTATAAGTGCCATGCAGCTACATGGTGTAGGGCACATCATTGTACACACGATGCCACAGAGCCATTGCATCCACAGGAGGACGCACGTTCAGTCTGAGCCACTTTAGCATGTGTTTGTGCCATTTTAGTACGGCTTTTGATGGGTGCTGATAATTGACAGACGTCAGGTGCTCTACATAGATGTAGTGAGGTTTAATGTGTTGTTGTTCAGTGCAGACCTTGACCAGGCTGGTGGCACTGCATTGTATCGTACCTGACTTGTGCATTCAGAACTGATCATGCACACAACCAGAAGTGTCCCTGCTATTGTGATCATTGTGTTGATGAATGCTTCCACAATGTACATGATGCATTGAGGTCTGGCAGGTACGGCAGATGGGTATGACAGACATGTTAAGTCACATTAGATTTGTGGCTCTTGTAGCTCCATGTCTGCGCATGTCACTCGTTTAATCATTGTATCCACATTATTGTCACTTGGGTATTGTCACTGGAGAGGCCTGCCCTCTGTGTGTAGCTATTGGGCAGCCATGTAACCAGATGTGCCGTGCAGCTTTCTGGCCATTGTTTGTTACCCATTACATCATTGATGTTTTGTGCTATGGCCATCTCATGATGCTTGTCATTGACCTATTGTTATCAATCCTAAACTAGGAGGAGGCCAGATCTCCTACGTCAGGTGATTGTGCTTGAGGACATGGAGAATGAGGCAATCATCAGGAAATTCCGGTTGGACAGACCGACATTGAAGATCTTGTGTGATCTATTGGAGCCCCACCTGCAGCCTCGCCGTCACTATCCTACGGCATTCACACCCGCCCACAAGGTAATGGCAGCACTACACTTCTTTGCGACTGGTTCCTTCCAGGAGACCGTGGCTAACGCTGGGGGAATGTCGCAGCCCATGTTCAGCATGGTGCTGAGGGATGTACTCGAGGCCATGATGATCTATCGGAATCGCTACATCCATTTCCCCCGGGGACGTGAATTGGCTGCCGCTAAGGGGGACTTCTATCCACTTGGGCACATCCCACATGTAGTCGGTGCGATAGATTGCACCCATGTGGCTCTGGTGGCACCGCAGGCGACGGAGCACATTTTTCGAAACCGGAAACACTACCACTCCATGAATGTGCAGGTGGTGTGCCTTGCAGACATGACAATTTCACATGTGTGTGCTAAGTATCCCGGTTCGGCACATGACTCTTTCATCATGAGGAACAGCATGGTGCCACGGATGATGGAGAATCTGCATCCCGAACGTGCCTGGATTGTGGGTGAGTTACACAACTGCTATCGCGTGCTGTGTGTCACTGCCTTTACTGTGGCCGTACAACATTGCAATGTGTATTTTTTCCCCCACAGGGGACTCGGCTTATCCCAGTAGGCCATGGCTGTTGAGCCCACTCCGTAATCCCCAGACACCTGCAGAGATCCGCTACAATGAGGCCCATGGCAGGACACGACGGGTAATTGAACGTACTTTTGGGCTGCTGAAGGCAAGGTTCCGGTGCCTTGACAGGACTGGAGGCGCACTTGCATACTCGCCTGGGAAGGTGTGCAAGATCGTTGTGGCATGCTGTATGCTACACAACCTGGCCATCCACAAGGGGGTCCCCCTGCTCCTGGATGACGGTGAGGAACCAAGGCCACAACCTGCTCAGGGACCTGAATCCAGTGATGAGGAGAGTGGAGAGGAGGGAGGAGTTGACCAACGGCAGCAGCTAATCCAACGCTACTTCACTTGAAGGTGTGTGACGAGTTACAACGTCTACATAGTCTAGTGTCTTAGCTTATGTTATGAATGGTTATGCGCAGATGTTCCCAATAGCCACATGTTCTGTCACCTATGTATGGGATTGTTGGAATGGACGTTACGTCCGGAGATGTATTATGGACGGCATTACAGCATTTCAGATAGACACTGTGTAGGGTACCTGTGATAATTAGGATATTTGTGGATCAGTGATCTGTGTGTGTTGCCACGATGAGACCAGTGACTGTAGTTCTGTTGTGTCTCCCTAGGTTCTCCAGCGTGTTCCTGCCCTGCATACTGTACATCATGTTTACATATCATGGACATAATCATCATTGTAAATTATGCACTTAAGAATTCACTACACAAAATCTGGATTGTAAGGTATTTTATTTACGGGGTGGACATGTGAATTGTGCGTGAATATTTACAGGAAGGTGGGGAATGAGCAGTGAGTTGACAGTCATGGTCGCTGAGATGCAAGAGTAGACACCACATGAATGTGGTGACCCAGTCCAACAGACAGGTGCCATTGCCAAGGCAATGTGGGGAAAGATAGTCCAAAAGAGTCAATGCAGTTGGGGAGAGGGTTGTCTTCAAGGCTGGCTCCGTGACTGGCGTGTGGCAGGTGCTTGGCTTCCAGAGACTCCCAGGCTCTTCTTTGGACGCCCCCTAGATCTTTTTGGCGGTGGGGGGCCTGCTGAATGGCCAGCGGCGTCAGAGGACTCGCCCCTCTCTGTTGGCGCAGGGGAGGATGGTGGACTGTGATCCTGCTGCACAACAGGAGGGGATGGCGGTGGTTGGGACACAGGCCTGTCCCTCTGCAACGCCACTTGCTGGCCCATGAGGTCCACCATCTGTCCCATGTGGTTATTGATGGACCTCATCAGCAGGATGAGCTCCCTGAAAAATTCGTCCGACCGGCCACTTTGTCCCTGGACCTCTTGATAGGCATCCACAACTCTGGTGAAGTGGTCCAGGGATGGTGTCCACTCCGCCCGAGGTCTGGTGTTGGCCCTGGCCCTCCCACCTGCTCTGCTGCCACAAACCTCTTCCCTCGCCACTGGTGCGCCACGCACTGGCTCCCTGCCCTCCACAGTTGTTGGTGTGGGCTGGTCATCCCTAGGGACAGGGAGGGTGCTGCAGGTGGTACTGGTGGTCGTGGTGGTGTTGGTGGCAGTGGCTGCGGTGGTGGTTGCGGTGGAGGCAGAGGCTGTGACAGCAGGGGTCTGCCGCGTTGTCGTTGCAGCAGAGGTGGTGGTGGGGAGGATGGGGGCCTGGGACCTCTGGGTGTGTGGAACACCGGATGTGCCGGGCTGGAGCTCATCGTCCATACTGTCCTGGGAGTCTGCATCTGTGAGTCCATGTGCCGGAGGTGGAGACTGGCTCTACGGGTCGTTGGTGTTGTCCCCAGCAGTGAGTTCTTCATCACCTGTGGAGTAGATGGGGAGTGGTCAGTGTTTGTGTCATCTGTGTATCATCAGCTGTCTGTACACTAGTGCATTGTGCTGTCATCAGTTGTACAAATCATGGCAACATCGTGTTACATTACATAGTGGATAGTTAGATCATGGTGTCCTAAAGGTTGATTGTCTATGCATTTTGTACAATAGTAAATAGATTAATACACACACACTTCATGAAGATAAACGGTAGTTACATACCTGTAAGGTGATCGTGCAGGGTATAATGGCTGACACTTGCTCCTGGGTGGGGGTAGCCTCCATGCTGCTGGGCTGTGGGACAGGGGGCATGCTGGGAGTAGTGGTACAGGCCTCCCTCCCTCCCTCGCACCCACAAACACCCTCCAAGTGCAGATGGCTACCAACCTGTAAGTTTGTTTGTTAAACAGTGCAATGGCTGACACTTTCTCCTGGGTGGGGCAGGCCTCCATGCTGCTGGGCTGTGGGACAGGGGGCATGCTGGGAGTAGTGGTACAGGCCTCACCCCCACAAACACCCTCCAAGTGCAGATGGCTACCTACCTGTAAGTTTGTTTGTTAAACTGTGCAATGGCTGACACTTTCTCCTGGGTGGGGCAGGCCTCCATGATGCTGGGCTGTGGGACAGGGGGCATGCTGGGAGTAGTGGTACAGGCCTCCCTCCCTCCCTCGCACCCACAAACACCCTCCAAGTGCAGATGGCTACCTACCTGTAAGTTTGTTTGTTAAACTGTGCAATGGCTGACACTTTCTCCTGGGTGGGGCAGGCCTCCATGATGCTGGGCTGTGGGACAGGGGGCATGCTGGGAGTAGTGGTACAGGCCTCCCTCCCTCCCTCGCACCCACAAACACCCTCCAAGTGCAGATGGCTACCAACCTGTAAGTTTGTTTGTTAAACAGTGCAATGGCTGACACTTTCTCCTGGGTGGGGCAGGCCTCCATGCTGCTGGGCTGTGGGACAGGGGGCATGCTGGGAGTAGTGGTACAGGCCTCACCCCCACAAACACCCTCCAAGTGCAGATGGCTACCTACCTGTAAGTTTGTTTGTTAAACTGTGCAATGGCTGACACTTTCTCCTGGGTGGGGCAGGCCTCCATGATGCTGGGCTGTGGGACAGGGGGCATGCTGGGAGTAGTGGTACAGGCCTCCCTCCCTCCCTCGCACCCACAAACACCCTCCAAGTGCAGATGGCTACCTACCTGTAAGTTTGTTTGTTAAACTGTGCAATGGCTGACACTTTCTCCTGGGTGGGGCAGGCCTCCATGATGCTGGGCTGTGGGACAGGGGGCATGCTGGGAGTAGTGGTACAGGCCTCACCCCCACAAACACCCTCCAAGTGCAGATGGCTACCAACCTGTAAGTTTGTTTGTTAAACAGTGCAATGGCTGACACTTTCTCCTGGGTGGGGCAGGCCTCCATGCTGCTGGGCTGTGGGACAGGGGCTATGGTGGGAGTTGTTGTACTGACATTCCGGCCCCATACAAGCCTCCTCAGCAGAATGGCTGGCTACATCTTGTTTAGGGATGGACAGTGTATTGATGGTTGGGTATTGCAAGGAGGTAAAAGTCAATGTGGTTGTCTGTACTTACCAGCCTCCGCTCCCCCGGCTACTCCTGTGTAACTCTCAGGTAGCAGGATAGCAAGCACCTTCTCCTCCCATGGTGTGAATGTCTTCAGTGGGACGGGAGGGCCACTGCCAGTCAAGTTTGCCACAGTCCAGTTCTTGCTCCTCTTCTCCTTGACAACCCTCTTGAGATCATGCCACCGCTTCATGATCTCCTTCTTGGATCTTGGGGTGTCCCCAACTGCATTCACCCTTTGGACAATCCTTTCCCACATTTGTGTCCTGGTGGCGAATGGTGTCTGTTGGACTAGGTTCCCAAATAGTTGTGGTTCTACTCTCACAATCTCGTTGACCATGACTGTCAACTCACTCTCTGTGAATTTGGGCATTTTTTGTGAGGTCATGGTGTGGGGGTGTTGAGGTGTTTGTGGGTGCAGGGGTGTGTGGGTGCAAGGGTGTGGTGATGAGGTGTGTTCTGTGCTGGGGGTTTGATTGTGATGGTGTGATGGTGGTGTTGATGGTGGTGGTGGGTGTTGTGTGCGATTTTGCCTCTCTCAGATGTGGTGTGTGGCCTTCTGTTCTGGGAAGATGCAAAGGATTGTGGTGAGTGGAGGGTGTGGATTTGTACTCAGCTGTGTGGGTGTGTCCAATTGGATAGTGGTTGTCAGGTGTGTAGTGGGTGTGGTTATGTAGTATTGTGTATTTCTTTGCCATTTCTGTATCTGTGTGTGTGTGTTGTATGTATTTGTGGCTGGGCTACTTTGTTTATGCAGTATTTGGCATCGCTGCGGTGCTTTGACATCGACCGCGATGGATTTCGTGTTCGTCCGCTGCGGTGACTTTGCTGGTGCTTGTCCGTCATTTCTCCCATGCAATCCTGCCTTCGACCGCGGCGGTCGGTGCCTGCCGGTCCGCCCGCGCCACCCTCGGGGATATCGTAATTTCCTGTGCGGTGTCTCCGCTTTCCCTGTGGGCGGTGTTGTATTTCCAGCTGCTTTTCCGACCGCCGCGGTCGGAGTTTTGTCATCACCGCACACGTCGGCCGGTTTCATTTTCACCGCTACCGCCGCGGTCGGTCTCTAGTGGCGGTCGATCCTAATTTGTCTGCCGGTTGCACCGCCTCCATGGCGGGCGGTTGTTTCCCGCATCCATGGCGGGCGGGGTGGTTTTCCGCCCGCTATCCTAATGGGGCCCTTAGTTTGCTATTGGTTGTTTTAAAAAATCAGTGTTGTGATTGGTTAGTTAGTATTTTTGAATTTCAGTTGTGAGTATTTTGTAATAGAAGGGAAAAGAAAAATAATTATATAATTATAAAAATAGCAGAGAATAGTTTTCTATGTGTAGGTAATGTAATAGAAAATATAGAATCGTTTTGAATATTTAATTTAAAAAATAAAAATCTTAAATTAAGTAGTGTGTATTTATTTTGATAAAAAAGTATAATATGTTAAATAAATGTGCAAAGATATGTATATAAACTGTCAATATAAAATCCGAAATTTTTGTTCACAATATTTTTGATGTCGATATTTTATTTATTGTGTATGTATTTTTTAGAAGTCGATATTTATGTATACCGACATAAAAGTAGTCGATATAAATGAAAACGATGTTTGTGTATGTTGATATTAAGAATTCGATATATTTGTAAATCTATAGTTAAGTATAGGAAGTCGATAATAGTGTTGTCGATATTTTTGTTCCGATATTAGTGTACTACGATATTCTGTATTTCGATAATTTGTCAGACATTCGCTGCATGGGTTGGTGAGTAGCTACATGTGTGTGCATATGGGTTATTAGATGTTTTTTTAGTATCAGTATGCGTGTCTGTATGGTTTGGTGGGGGTATTACTTAGCACATAGATGCATCAATGACTGACTCACTGTTTGTATGTGTTTTGAAGACAGCATATGTGCAGGACTGTATGGGTGGATGAGTGTGTATATGTGTGTGTTAGTGAGTGAAAGCCTGCCTCACTAGTGTCTTTATGAGTAACTACATATGTTTTAATCCAGTATATGTGAGTATTGATGTATATAAGTGAGTATATGTGAGAGTGAGAGATTGTAAGAGTTCGTGTTTAAATATGTCTGTGTTTCTATAAGTGATTGTTTAAGAGAGTAAGTATGTGTAAGTTTCCTTAGAATTAAGGTGGTAGTGTGTGTATAGTTGTATATGCAAATAAATGGATGTTCAATAGTATATTTGCATGTGTTAGTAGGTGTAAGTAACTTTTGGATGACTGTTGGTGTGTAACAGGATGTATAGGTGTATCACTACATATGATGAGTGAGTATATGTATGAGTGACTATATAGAACTGTTGGTGAATGAGTGGATGTGTATATAAATGCTGGAATTATAGATTTGGTTGTTGTAACTGGTATGGGTATCTGCATTGTTTTGAAAATTTTAGTTTGTATTTTTAAATATGTGTTTCAAGGGTTACATTACAGTGAAAGGAGGTCTGTCACTCTGTCGCAAGGATGGTATCATCAGTGATGTCATGAGGGATGTCACTGACCATGTCATGAGTGATGTAATATGTGACGTCATCAGCAGTGCATTGCACGCGCAAGTTATAGTGAGTCCAACTAACTATAACGTGGGAATTTCAATGGTTTTATGTCAGTAAAATTTCCAGGTAACTATAACTGGTGTGAAACCTATGGTTTTTTCAGTGAATTTAATAGATTTTTAAATGCTAATTCCTAACTATAACTGGTGTGAAACCTATGGTTTTTTCAGTGAATTTCAAAGTTTTTTTTAATGCTAATTCCTAACTATAACTGGTGTGAAACCTATGGTTTTTACAGTGAATTTAATAGATTTTTAAATGCTAATTCCTAACTATAAGTCTCACTTTATAAGTACATTGGTCTACATTGGGCTACATTGGGCGACATTTGGGCTACATTTGGGCTCTAACATATATATAGCCCAATGTGGCCCAATATATATTTTTTTAAAGTTAATTTTCTTAAAAACCACTTGAGCATATATCTTGAGACATAGCAAAGGCACATCAGGCTACCAGTCCCTTCAATTTTGCAAATTTGTTTTGCATATTTTTTTATTTTTTTTGCATCGGAGCGCTACCGGTGCGCGCCCCGGGGAGCGCAATGGAAAGCGTACTATTATGAAGCGCCCTGGAGCGCGCCCCGGGGAGCACCCATTAAGCTCCATTTTCGCGAACGAAAACATGATCGTGACGAATCGCGTAGCCACGTCCGCGTGATACGCACGGCGTAAGCGCACCCGGAAGCACTCGAGCGAATACGATCGCGCAACGTAATCTTCCGACACGCTTACGTGACGCGGCCCGGGACGCGCCCCGGGGCGCGTAGCGTAAGCGCATCGGGTCATTTGACCAGAAAATAACACTTTTCATTGGTTCATAACAGTTTTGGTTTCATAATGATGAAACCCCTGGTCATGTGACCTAAAATTAACACTTTTCATTGGTTCAGGATATTTATTTTTTCCAAATGATGAAAGCCCACACCTTTTTTCCTTATTCTACCTTTTTGCTTTGTGAGAGGAAGACCTGTACTTATATCTGCCGAAAATGGCTACATTAGCTGCAGCTGCCGGATCTTCTGGACCACCACCACCACCACCACCACTACAAGGACCTCCACAACTTCACTGTGGTGGAGATCAAGAACAGGAGGAGGATGAGGACGAAGAGGAGAGTAGATTCGTCCGAGAGGACAACATAACCTACAAGCCAAAAGAGCACATCATATGGCAATTTTTTTCTATCCCGAGTGACAAAAAAAAAGTAAATGCACCTAAAGCAACCTGCTTAATCTGTCATCAGGAACTGTCAAGGGGGAATCCCAACAAGAAATACTCCTTCGGCAACCACACAATGATTAGGCATATGCTTAGAAAGCATCCCAATAACTATTCTAGGGCAGAGGTCAGGGAACTGGCCAAAAATCCTGTCCAATCTTCTGCCAGCACCTCCCAAACTACTGTTTCCACCCCATCAGGACCGGAAGTTAGTGAGACATGCTCCATCATACAAACCAACTTTTCAAATTTTAAAATGGTTTGTAAATTTTGTGGTCAAACAATTTGCTATGGTGAGCAATGCATCACACTTATTAATCGTGCTTGGGAAAACCACAAGTGCCAAAGGAAATATTAATTTGTTGCACTTTTTTTTTCTCCTGTTGAGCCCTTTTGAAATGCCTGTTTTTTGTTTCTTCCCTTAAAAAATACAAAAAAAACAAAAAATGTTCAGAAAAACCAAAAAAAGAAAAAAATGTTTAAAACCCCCCAAAAAAATATAAAACAACAAAAAGAATAAAAAAAACTGTTTTTTTCAGAACTACCTCCCATTTATATAAAATGACTTAAATTTTTAAACTCTGCCATTCTCTTTTCTCCCCGGTGTGCTCCCCGGTGCGTGTACCGGGCGCGCCACCCGCGCAAATCGAAAAAAATATATATATTTTTTTTGCCCCGCGGGGTCCTTTTATAGCCCCCATATGAAACCTAGGGGGTCAGGGGGGTCTACTCTGCCCCCTAATGGTCTTTTCCCCCTTTTTTTTGGCCACCTCTTGTGTCTCGATCATACCGAGACACAAGATGGCGGCGCTCCGGACCGTTTGGAATGTTTACAGACACCCGAAAGCCAATCAGCTTTCCATGCGCAAGTCACATAGCGCGCCCGAAGCGCGTACCGGGGCGTGCTTACAGATATATATATATTTTTTTTAACCTAAATTACTCAAAATCCACTGGAGCACATATCTTGAGACATAGCATCGGGCTACCAGTCCCTACAATTTTGCCAAGATTGGTGGAAATCCATTCAGCCGTTCGGGCTAAAAGTGAGGTCGACCGCCCTATGGAAATTAACATGGGGAAAACGCATTTTGGGACCCCCCTTTTATCTCAGCCCCCGCTTGACGCATCCCCCCCAAACTTTCAGGGAAGGACCGGAGCTCGAAGAGGCCACTTTGAGGAAATTTTCATGCAGATTCGTCAACCGGCGCCAAAGTTATTTCAAATAGAATTTTGAGATTTAACATTGAAAAAAATCCTAACTATAACTACCTACTGGCGACCGCCAGTAGGTAATATATATATATATATATTCACTAAAAAAACCATAGGTTTCACATCAGTTATAGTTAGCTGGAAATTTTACTGACATAAAACCAATGAAATTCCACGTTATAGTTAGTTGGACTCACTATAACTTGCGCGCCTGCAATGCACTGCTGATGACGTCACATACTACATCACTCATGACATGGTCAGTGACATCGTCCCGTAAGCGCCAATATCGCGAACGAAAACATGATCGTGACGTATCGCGTAGCCGCGTCCGCGTGATACGCACGGCGTAAGCGTACCCGGAAGTACTCGAGCGAATACGATCGCGCAACGTAAACATCCGACGCGCTTACGCTACGCGACCCGGAGCGCCCCCGGGCGCGCCCGGGGGCAGGTAGCGTAAGCGCGTCGGGTCAAGTGACCTGAAAATAACACTTTTCATTGGTTCATAACAGTTTTAGTTTTATAATGATGAAGCCCCTGGTCTTGTGACCTGAAAATAACACTTCTCATTGGTTCAGGACAGTTTTTTTTCCAAATGATGAAAGACCCCACCTTTTTTCCTTATTCTGACTTTGTCCTTTGACTGAGGAAGACCTGTTTGTACATCTCTGTACCTTTTTGATCTTAATAATGGCTTCAGTAGCAGCAGCAGCTGGTGCATCTGCCCCACCACCACCACCACCACCACCAACAGGACCAGCTCCAGATTATATTGGTGGTCAAGAAGAGGAGGAGGAGGAAGAGGAAGAGGAGGAGGGGAGGAGAAGATGGCTGCCTGAAGAAAATACCCCATACAAAACCAAGCCACACATTGTATAGGAGTTTTTTTCAATCCCAGAGGGCAAGAAAAAAGTGAATGCGGCCAAGGTAACTTGCCTAATCTGCAATGAAGAACTCTCACGGGGCAACCCAAACAAAAAATATTCATTTGGTAACTATACCATGATTCGTCATATGACCCGAAAGCACCCAAACAACTACTCTCGTGCAGAGCTCAGGGAACTGGCCAGTAACCTCCCCCAGTCATCAAGGACCACCTCCCAAAGAAACCAACCCACTTCATCGGGACCAGAAACATCAGAGATGATGCCTTGTATTCAGCCAAGATTTGCTGATTTTAAAATCACTTGTTCTGCATGTGGCAAGCTTATCGCCTATGGTGAAAAAAGCTTAAAGCTCATCGTCCTTGCAGGTGATAATCACAAGTGCCCCAAAAAGAAGTAATTTTTTGGGTTTTTTGTTTTTTTGCTCCAGTTGAGCCAGTTTCAATTCCCTTTTTTTGTTTCTCCCCCTAAAAAAATACAAAAAAAAATATAAAACTGTTTTGAAAAGCCAAAAAAAGTACAAAATGTTCAAAAAACACAAAAAAATATAAAACAAGAAAAAGAAGAAAAAAAAAGTTCTTTTTAGAACTACCTCCAATTTCTAAATAAAGGCTTCATTTTTTAAAAACTCTGTCATCTTTTTCCCTCATAGTACGCTCCCCGGGCCGCTCCCCGGTGCGCGTACCGGGCGCTTCCCCCACGCAAAACAAAACAAAAAAATATTTTAAATGTCCCGCGGGCCCTTTTATAGCCCCCACATCAAACCTAGGGGGTCAAGGGGTGGTCTACCCTGCCCCCTTATGGTCATTTCCCTCTTTGTTTTGGCCACCTCTCGTGTCTCGATCCTACCGAGACACAAGATGGCGGCCGCTCCAGACTGTTTCGAATGTTTACAGACACCCGAGAGCCAATCAGCTTTCCATGCGCACCTCGCGTGGCGTGCCCGGTGCGCGTACCGGTGCATGTACCAGAGCGCGGCTATAGATATATATATTTTTTTGAACCTTATTTACTCAAAATCCACTGGAGCACATATCTTGAGACATAGCAAAGGCACATCGGGCTACCAGTCCCTACAATTTTGCCAAGTTTGGTGTAAATCAATTCAACCGTTCGGGCTAAAAGTGAAATCGACCGCCCTATGGAAATTAACATGGGGAAAACGCGTTTTGGGACCCCCCTTTTATCTCGGCCCCCGCTTGACATATCCCCCCAAACTTTCAAGAAATGACCGATGCGCCGCAAGGCCATTTTGAGGGAATTTTCAGGCAGATTCGTCAACCGGCGCCAAAGTTATTCCAAATAGAATTTTGAAAATTAACATTGAAAAAAATCCTAACTATAACTACCTACTATATATATATATATACTGGCGATAGCCAGTAGGTAATATATATATATATATATATATATATATATATATATATATATATATATATCCACCACGGGTTTTCAGCAAGGCATTCAGCACTTGAAGCAGTCTGACATCGTGCTACCACAAGAAGACAGCAGACCCAGTAATTCCGTGAGTTGATCATTTATTTCAGCAACACAGCAGCATAACGTTTCGGCCTCTCACAGGCCTTGATCACATGGTGTTACCCTAGGGTATGGCTGAATATAAAGTGCAAAAGTGCTCAGTGGTAACCAATCACAATACAGTAAAGTGCTATCGTGCAATGAACATGGTAGAAATACTCTGTGTCACATGACAAAGGAATAAAGAAAATACCATTCAGTTCATTGTAAACATATAAGGTCAGTTCGCCAATAACGGGATAAATCCCAGTTCAGACCCAATGATCAAGTGTATATTAATTCACAACACCTGAATTTCAACAATAACTGGATAAATCCATTTGGGGGTTTATGTGTCCATAGAATCACAAACCGAAAAAAGCCACAATGTATTAAATCATAATCCCATGGTACCACGCACATTTAAAAAAAAAAAAAAAATTGTTTTCTATTTGTGCTGTATTTTTAAGCATTTGGATAAATCCTATTTGGTGTGTGAACACTCATGTTGAATATGCATATATAGTTATATAGCGTAATTCCATAATATTGAAACATGTTTTTATACACCAGAAACATTGTAAACCATTTCCCTTTGGTCTCATATATATATATATTGACAACACCGACCTCAGAAGATTCGGTTTTTTACGAATACGAGGTGATGCGAGGTCTAAGACAGAGACCCACACCACAAACCCACCCACCTGCAGCCGCAAGAGGAAGACAAGGAGGGGCAAAAAAGGCAGAAGTGGGCCGTTCCACCCCGATAATGACTCGCAGCAGACGAGGGGGCAGATGGCAATAACGAGCGGAGAAGCAAGGGAGGAAACCGAACGAACAATTGTCAATCTTTCGGATAGAGTGCTGACAGAAAAGGAGAGCAGTATACTTCGACTGGGACTAACCTTCTGTCCTACGCCAGCATTTGATTATACGCAAATACGTATTGACCTTTTCAAGTTTGTACGAAAAGTGAAGCTAATGAAGATATTCAAATTACATCCTAAAACACCAACATTCTCTTCCACCACTGGAGAAGAGAATATAGATCCGTTGGTAGGAACAGACATTGAAACACTGATCACAGTACAAGGACTACTCGAGGGAACGGGATCTCAGGATGATCCAAGGGAAGCCCTAACACAATTCCTGGAAGAAGGGGGGATCACACAGAAAGGCTGCAAGAGCAGTATGAAGATCAAGTCAAGAATCAACCCGAAAGGAACACACGATGCAATAGACACCTTCCAGGAAGTGGTGATTGAGAGCTTAAAGAACCTACAGGGAAAGAAATTTAACGGTGCTAAAAGGAATTTTAACAAATCGGAGTGGGACATGATAAACGACCTCCGAGATGACGAGAGGATCGTCATCAAACCCAGCGACAAAGGGGGAAATATTGTGCTACTTAAAAAGCAACAATATGAGGATGAGGCCTTCAGCCAATTGAAGAAACCTGAACATTATGCTCCCATAAAAAGAGAACAATATGTTGAAAGCATAACAAGATTCCATTCACTAATTACAGATTGGAAAGATAAGGGCATCTTAGATCCAAAGGACTGGGCCAATTTGAAAAACGAACATCCTCAACTGGCCACCTTCTATCACCTGCCAAAGGTGCATAAAAGTAAAGTCTGGCCACCCGGAAGACCAATAGTGTCAGCAATAGACAGCCTATTGGAGCAGACATCAATATACATAGATACCTTCATAGCACCGTTAGTAAAGGATCTGAGTTCCTACCTGAGGGACACACAGGATTTTCTGAGAACGATACAAGGTGTGATGTGGGAAGAGGACTTACTACTGATCACACTAGACATTACAAGCCTCTACACATCGATCAGGCATGATGATGGACTGGAAGCATTGACTTTTTTCTTGCAAAGAAGGGAACTTAAGTACAGGACACATAATCATATGATTGTGGCACTTACAGAATTCTGCCTAAAAAATAACATTTTTCTGTTCTCTGGCCAATTATACCTACAATTGCAGGGGACCGCGATGGGCACGTGCTTCGCCCCCAGTTACGCAAATTTATTTGTGGGCTGGTGGGAGGAGCACGTGGCCTGGGCGGGACCCAATGAAAAATGGGTGGAGAAAATCTCTCTGTGGACCCGCTACATTGATGATCTTTTCATCGTGTGGCGGGGATCGCAGGAGGAGGCTGAGGAATACATAAGAAGCCTCAATGAGAATAACCTCAATTTAAGGTTTACGAGCAACATCAGCAGAGAGGAGGTTTTCTATCTAGATTTAAGGGTCTATATACAAGATAATAAAATAGAAACATCCTTGTATAGGAAACCGACCGCCGGCAATACAATTTTGCATGCCGGAAGTTGCCACCCCCGCTCGGTAGTCAACAACATACCATTGGGGGAGTTCTTGCGCATTAAGCGTAACTGCTCCACAGCGCAAGAGTATGAAAAGGCTAAAAAAGAGTCCAGAGACAGATTTGAGAGAAGAGGCTACTTTAGAGGGGTCTTAGATGAGGCAGAGAGGAGAAGTGATGCACGTCCAAGGGAGGAACTCCTGATAGACAAGGTTAAAACAGGAGATGCTTCGTTGAGGCTGATAACCAACTTCAACGATAAATCAACGGAGGTATTCCAAATCCTACGCAGGAATTGGAATATATTGAAATCAGATAATATAGTAGGGAAGTCACTATCTGATTACCCACTCGTTACCTATCGCAGGAGTCACTCACTGAAGGACCATCTAGTAAGTAGCCACTTCGAGAACAAGAGAAGAAAAAAAGCACCCGCATTGGGTTTTTACCCGTGCATGAAATGCAAGGCGTGCAAAAATTCCCAGAAAGTGAAAGAGTATGAGGTACCGGGAAGGGGGCAAAAGAAGAAAAAAATCCTGAAATTGTTGAACTGCAACTCCGATTTTACGGTCTATTGTCTGGTATGCCCATGTGGAAAGAAATACGTGGGCAGTACCATCAAGCAGACCAAGTTGAGGGTCCTCGAGCATATGAGGGCCATCAATTTGAAAGATCAAACATACCCAGTGGCTCGCCACTATGAAAAAGAACATCAGAGCAACAACAACTTGCTATCCTTTTTCATATTGGATCAGCTGGTGAAGACTGAAAGAGGAGGGGACTGGGTGAGAAAGTTGCGAATGTTGGAATCTCGCTACATTATTATGTTGCAGACCAAGACCCCGACAGGCCTGAACAATGAAGAGGAGATGTGGGCACATTTATAAGCAAGGTCCAACAATGCCACGAACTCTGTATATATGTAAAACCCCATCCCGAATACTCTTTGAATAAATTCAAAGGAATTATGATACTGCACGCTGCCTCCACCTCCACCAAATAAGGGTATCACTCCGAAGTATATGGAGACCAGTAGAAGCCCATTCAGGGCACTATATAGATACCCTGAGGCACATTCCTTAAATTGTTTACTGACGCATTCTGCATAAAGAATGCGTGAGTATGCCCATTCAGGGCTTAAACAATGAGATTATATCCCAAACTAGGCAAGGGAATATAATGTAATATACAGCGGAAATGAATGGAGCAAGATACTGATAAAATGTTCTAAGCTAATAACTTTGTATATATCGGAGATCGAGAAATTGGGCTTGAGTGTCCTCATTTACGTAGCAGTTCTACGGATGGGAACTGTGTGTTGTCAATATATTACGCGCTCCACCGCGCGTTGAGGAGGCACCCGGAGTAAAGTGGAGCGGCAGGAGGTGGTTTGGAGTTTTGGATATATATATATATATATATATATATATATATATATATATATATTACCTACTGGCTATCGCCAGTAGGTATATATAGTTAGGATTAATTCCCTATGGGATTTCTGAAAATTCTATGTCTAATAACTTTGCCGTTTGTGGACGGAATCGGCTGAAATTTTCAGGAAAATGGCACATTTTGTTTCTGAGCAGCCCCTGAAAATTTGGTGGGGTTTCGTCAAGGGGGGGCTGAGAAAAAAGGGGGGTCCCAAAACGCGTTTTTTACATTGAGTTTTCCATAGGGCGGTTGGACTCACTTTTAGCTCGAACGGCTGAATGGATTTGCACGAAACTTGGCAAAATTGTAGGGACTGTTAGCCCGATGTGCCTTTGCTAGGTCTCAATATATGTGCTTCAGTGGATTTTGAGAAATTAACGTTTAAATCAAGATATATATCTGTAACAGCGCTCCGGGCAGCGATCCGGTCCGCTTACTTTTCGCGTTTCGGAACTTTGCGCGCAGAAAGCTGATTGGCTCTCCGGTGTCTGTCAACATTCTAAACAGTCCGGAGCGGCCGCCATCTTGTCTCTCGGTAGGATCGAGAGAGAAGAAGAGGTGAAAAACGAAAGGGGAATTTAATGAAAGGGGGCAAGGTATCCCCCTCTTGACCCCCTAGGAATGTTGTTGGGGTTATTAAAGGGTCCCGTGGGGAAAAGAAAAAAAAATGATTTTTCACGGTAGAAGCGCTTCACGGGCCGCGAACTGGGCCGCAAACTGGTAGCGAAACGGGAATTCGCCATTTTGTGCTTCGTTAATTAAATTACTAGGTATAAGGGGGTGCGGGAGACGTATCCTAATCCCCTATGTTTCCTGAGGGTGGCTGAGGAGGCTGATATATGTTGATACATCTCTTCCAGCGGCTGTGCGTGAGCTTTTTTTTTTTTGCTGCGTGACAGTCCGGAGCGGCCGCCATCTTGTCTCTCGGTAGGATCGAGAGAGAAGAAGAGGTGAAAAACTAAGGGGGAATTTAATGAAAGGGGGCAAGGTATCCCCCTCTTGACCCCCTAGGAATGTTGTTGGGGTTATTAAAGGGTCCCGTGGGGAAAAGAAAAAAAAAATGATTTTTCACGGTAGAAGCGCTTCACGGGCCGGGAACTGGGCCGCAAACTGGTAGCGAAACGGGAATTCGCCATTTTGTGCTTCGTTAATTAAATTACTAGGTATAAGGGGGTGCGGGAGACGTATCCTAATCCCCTATGTTTCCTGAGGGTGGCTGAGGAGGCTGATATATGTTGATACATCTCTTCCAGCGGCTGCGCCATCTTGCCTTTTTTCCAATGCCACAATTTTGTCGTGCACGGCAGCCATTTTAGATGTCAGGCTGGTCCCAGGCTATCACCTACCCCTGCGGATGTAGTTTATGGCCCCAGCTGTAGAGAATTCAGACATGCCAACCCTCCCGATTCAGGCGTGTGACTACTGATTTCAGTGCTAGTCTCCCGCCTCCCGATTTCTGCAAGCAAAAACCCGGGGGCATATTACGAACAACTAGCGATAATTTTTGTCTCTAACTTGTTTAGAGACAAAAATTATCGCTGCACATCGGCGATTTTTATCGCAGATAAACCTTGCTATTATCGCAGAAAAGTCAGCGATATTCATGTATTATCGAGCAAATGCTCTTAGCCATGTTATCCACCTCCCATTGGATAACATGGCTAAGAACTGCTCAGGGCAGGTGTTAGATTTTGGAGATATTCGCGCTTAGCGCGAATATCTCCAAAAGTTGGTAATAGAAGATAGCGATGTTAGGGACTGTTTCCAGTCGCTAACATCTTGGCACGCCACTTTGCATGTCATTAGTGATAAGTATCACTGACATGCAAAGCGAGGCCCAAGATGGTCGCTATCTCCTTTTAGCTGTCACTAACTGGTGTTAGCGACAGCTTGGTAATAGGGAGATAATTTTATCTCCGCTTTCATGGCTTTTAAAGCCAAAAAAGCGGAGATAAACCCCCTTGATAATATGCCCCACGATTCCTTGGGGGTTTCAGCTGACAGGGCTTGGTATTGTGTTACATGGTAATTTTTCCAGGAAACGTCAGAGGGTCGATGCAGGGGTTCTAGAAGAGGTGATAAACCATTTAAGCCTCATGAACAAGCGCATGGTCTTTTAAAGATTTGTGAAGTACTCGGGGCGGCGGTGTGTGTGTGCCCTCTTTCAGGAGCGGGCGGGGGGGCACTGCCAGCAACTTGCCAGGTCAGGTAGTGTTCAACACGTGCATCACCCTTTCTCTGCCTGCTATTGCGCTCCATGCTTCGGAAAGGTAAGAAAAAGAACGTGCATTTGAGTTTGAAATGTCCGATCCTGCAGCAGCACACTTCCAAAGCCCACACATGACAATAACCCGATTCAAGGCCCCATTCACCCGTTTTTAAAAAAATAGATAACACTCCAACAAAGTAAGATTATAAAACTTTATTAACTATTAACTATAACGAACGGAACAAAAACTAAAAACATTTAAACATTTTTCAACACAAAAAGCAACAATGGTTAGAAGCTGTCTTTTGTGCGAATAGTCCCAAGGCAGCACAACGGGCAGAGTTCTGGACGGCACCCAGGTGATGTCGCCTGGGTGCCGCACTGGTTTTGGGATCCTACAATGCAGCACAGAAAAACAGCGTGGGGCGTCCCGGGTGGTGCGGGGGGAGGCCTCGTCAGTAGCGGTCTGTTGTGCGAATAGTCCCAAGGCAGCAGAACGCGTTGAGATGTTGATGGGACTGTGTCCAGTGTCACATGGCTGACACAACATGTACGACAGGCACCCAGGTGATGTCCAGTAAACTGCCGCACTGGTTTTGGTATCCTACAATGCTGCTCCGAAAATTGGCGTGCGGCGGCCCGGGGGTGGGGGAGGCGGCGTGAACGGGCCTCCCCAGGTGGCGTCCATCTAGCTGAGTTGCGCCCGCTCTTGCGGCTACAGCGTCTCGCTCACCATGTTGTTGAGTTGCTTCCACTCTTGCAGTGCAGCGATAGGCGGCTGCCACATGGCTCTTAAAATGGCGGACGGCTCCTCGGTTTTGGGCCTGGTCCACTGAAATGGCCCTGGGACACCTTGGAACTCGGACGCTTGCCTGCTAGGGCTTGGGCTCCATTCTCGAAAAGCGTCCCCTCAGCCGTGAAGATTCTACAAAAGTCTTGGGGGCCCCCGACTCCCGCAGGCTTCCGGTGGGGAGCGGCTGCCATGATTGCTCGCGGAATGACCACGACGGAGCCACGAGATGGTGGTGCTCTCATGCTGACGCCAGCTTCAGTCTGAATGATCCAGAAACAAGGTGGGGCTTTCATCGTTTGGGAAAAAAAAATGTTCTAAACCAATGAAAAGTGTTATTTTTAGGTCATATGACCAAGCCTTCCATCTTTAGGAAACCAAAAGTAAAATGAACCAATGAAAAGTTTTATAAACAAGTCACATGACCTGTTATGCGGCATAGGGCTACAAAAAGCGTAGAAAATCCGTTGGCACGTGAGGCGGCGTCAGTAGCGGACCGATGTGCGAATAGGCCGAAGGCAGCACAACGGGCCGAGATCCGGATGGTACCGAGGTGGTGTCCAGCAAATTGCTGCACTGGTGTGGCCATCCTACAATGCTGCGCCGAAAGACGGCGTGTCCAGCTGAGTTGCGGTCACTGTTGCGGTACAGTGACTCGAACGCGCCGAGATCCGGATGGCACCGAGGTGGTGTCCAGCAAATTGCCGCACTGGTGTGGCCATCCTACAATGCTGCGCCGAAAGACGGCGTGTCCAGCTGAATTGCGGTCACTGTTGCGGTACAGTGACTCGAACGCGCCGAGATCCGGATGGCACCGAGGTGGTGTCCAGCAAATTGCCGCACTGGTGTGGCCATCCTACAATGCTGCGCCGAAAGACGGCGTGTCCAGCTGAGTTGCGGTCACTGTTGCGGTACAGTGAGTCGAACGTGCCGAGATCTGGATGGCCCTGATGTTGTGTCCAGCAAGTTGCCGCACTGGTGTGGCCATCCTACAATGCTGCGCCGAAAGTCGGCGTGGGGTGCCCCGTTGGCTTATGAGGTGATGTCAGTAGTGGACCGATGTGTGAATAGGTCGGAACCAGCACAAGGCGCCAAGATCCGAATGGCAAGTCCTGGATGTTGAGTGCCTCAGTTGAGAGTTCTGAGCAGTGCTTGTAAGACTATCTGAAGTTTATTATAAGAATCAGAGTAAGTTGAAGACTGTCTGAAGCTTATTTGCACCTTTTGCAGCTTCACTATTGCCCAAGGTGGTGTCCAGCGGAACTTTTTTCCTTTTCCTTTCTGCTTCTTTTCCTACAATCCGTTTCATCTGAAGACACGACCAGGTCCCTGAATGTGTGTAGGGGGACGCTATTGATTGAATGAAAATGGCGGCTTGACACAAAGCTGACTCAAGCGTTACTGTTGATGCTATACAGACAAAAATTGGTTTTCAGTTTGTACATTCTTCAGGTTTTTTTTTTACATCCAAGTCTGATTGAGAGTTTGTAGAAAAATGGCTTCAGATTTTCCACATACTACTCTTCAACATTCTTCCTAAATGTAACAATGTGAAACTCACTAGGAGAACGGCTGTTTCTGTTTTCTTTCAAAATGCTGCCAACAATATTTTCTGAATGGAAGACACCATCTTGTAGCATAAAGGGCCGAAAGGGGTTCTGGTCTGGCCGATGGTTGGTGGAGACATTTTGACTATATCTTGGACCTGCCCGGCCTCGCCCAAAATGGCGCCGGTATAAATGGGACTCGTAACTCCTTGCCCGCAAATGTATATCTAGAAAATGTTATTGTAAGTGGCCCTGTCCTATTTTAATTACAAAATGTATGTCCACCGATTCCGCAACTGTTAGACACCTTAGTTCTTGCAACCTAATGGCCCGCTCGTTACGTTCCTCTACAGTGTAAATGTCTCCTCATCATATACGATTTCAGTTTGCTCCGTGGCCGGCCCACGTGGTTATAGGCCCATATTTGTATACTGACATTTTCACAATAAAGGTTTTTAAAACAAAACACGGTAGTAGTATTTACATTGGTAAAGTTTTTACTTTTAGTCACTGTTTTCGAATCAGTAAAAGGCAAGTGAAATAAAGCAGTCCAATTACATGACGGATAAAAGGTATAATATGTAGGAACGCAGTAAAGATAAATGGTCAAGGGCAGTTGTGTTTTTCATGTCTGCAACATAAAGTGATCGATAAGAATCTGATAATCAGGCGTATCGGCGACTAAGACAGCAGGCCGAATCTCTTTTACTCAACGGCTCCGTCATGGAAGGAAGAAACGCCTTTTTTCTCGAAAAAGGAATATATTTTACTTGCAAGACAGTTGTAAATTTTCCGGGAAAGTACATTAGCCTGGAATATTATAACATATGTTTGAAAAAAAAATATTGTTCGAAAACAATAAAAAGCGTAATTTTTAGGTCATATGACCAAGCTTTTCATCATTAAATTAACAAAAGTAAAATGAACCAATGAAAAGTTTTATTAACAAGTCACATGACCTGTTATGCTTACGTTACGCGCTGCGCGCCGCGCCTCGGATCACTTCCGGGTGCGCTAACGCGGCGTGTCATATAACGCATTACGCGACAACGTAGGTCAAGAATATAGTCAAAATGTCTCCACCAACCAGCGTTCAGAACACAACCCCTTTCAGCAGTCCAAAAGGTTCTGTTAAATGACAACAGAGGGGACAGGCAACAAGAACCATCAGTCAAAGAGGGGAGGGCAAGTTCTTCTCTTCCGGGTCATGTTGGGGCGCTACCGGAACTGATCGAATTGGTAGTCTACAGTGTTTCTGGATGTTTCAGACTAAAGCTGGCGTCAGCATGAGACCACTACCATCTCGTAGCTCCGTCGTGGCCATTCCACGAGCAATCATGGCAGCCGCTCCCCACCAGAAGCCTGCGGGAGTCGGAGGCCCCCAAGACTTTTGTAGAATCTTCACGGCTGAGGGGACGCTTTTCGAGAATGGGACCCAAGCCCTATCAGGGAAGCGTCCGAGTTCCAAGGTGTCCCAGGGCCATTTTAGTGGACCAGGCCCAAAACCGAAGAGCCGGCCGCCATTTTGAGAGTCCTGTGGCAGCCGCCTATCGCTGCACCGCAAGAGCGGGAGCAACTCAACTACATGATGAGCGAGACGCTGTAGTCGCAAGAGCGGGCGGTAAACAGCTGAATGGCGGAAGAGGCACAGTGTAGCAAAAGCGGGCGGAATGGCAACTAAAACGGTAAAGGGGCACCCCACTACAGCTTGTCTTCAGGTCAAACGGATTGTGGGACAAGGTCCAGAATTGAAGAGTCATCAAAAGGCAAAAAGTTCCGCCGGACCCCGGGAGCCGGCCGCCTATGTCGGGGGCGATCTCAGGCTACACCAGTGCTATAAGACTTGGGGAGGGTGTCGGAGCCAAGCGTCTTCTCCGAGTCCATGGCCATCACACCGCCCCTCAGGGGCCTCCGTCAAGCTGTTTAGGAAGCTAACATATCACATTGTTTTCTAATGCAGTCAGGTCCACAAACGACACTCACTTACTTTGAGAATAGTGAAGCTGCAGTAGGTGGAAATAAGCTTCAGACAGTGTTACAAGCACTGCTCAGAACTCTTAACTATGGCACCCAACATCCAGAACTTATGCTATTTGAGAATGGCAGTGACATCGAAGCATCTCAGGGACCAAAACCATTAACGTACTTTCACGTATGAAAATCTTACTTGGGGAGGGGGCAGGAGCGAAGCGCCCCCTCCCAGTCAGCGCCACCACACCGTATGTTGAAAATTTGAAGCCATCGTTCTACAAAGTCAACCAAACTTGGATTGAAAAATCTAGAAAAATGTACAAACTGAAAACCAGTTTTGGTCTGCATAGCATCAGTAGCAACGCTTGAGTCAGCTTTGTGTCAAGCCGCCATTTTGATTCAACAAAGCACAGGCATTGAAAATGGCTCAAATTCAGAACTCTAAACTATGGCACCCAACATCCAGGAGCTTGCCATCCGGATCTTGGAGCCTTGTGCTGCTTTTGATCTATTCACACATCGGTCCACTACTGACATCATCTTATAAACCAACGTTATGTAAATAGTTTTTTAATAAAATGTTTTACCCTGTTTCTTTGCTGGTGTGTTGTCTATATTTTTAATATTTGCATAGGGTTTGTCGTTATTTTGTGCGGGATGGGTGGGTGGCGGAGCCGAGCTGTCTTGCAGCCCTCATGGTGTGGAGCTCAGTTCATCTCACTATTTTCGTATTTCTCATGAAGGGTTGTTCCTAATATTTCTATTTTAGCGAGGTCAAAAAGAGATCCAATTAGTGGCCTACTGATTTTGCTCGATTACTTTTATTTTTTTTACACGATTTTTCACTATCTGCAAAGACTAAACAGAGTATTGCGACTTTGTGCTTGTTTGTAAATAGAGAATGATCCAAAGAGAACCAATTCTAAAACAGTAAATGCTTGGACAACAATCAATCAAATGGAGAGACAAGCAGGCACGACGGATTACAACGGGGGTAAAGGCCAGCGTTAACTACCCTTCAGTATCTGCAAAGAGAGAGTACTACTAAGACAAAAGAGGGGAGGGGGGGGGGTGCAGCGTTCAAAGCACATCAGCGTGCATAAATACGAAAATGTTTTTATCTATCACGTACTTGACATTTCAAAGCTTTTCATATTTGCTATTAAAAAACCAATGAAATTCACAGAAAAAACCATAGGTTATAGTGGATATATAGTTAGGAATTTGCATTTACAAAACCTTGAAAATTCAATGAAAAAACCATTGGTTTTAGGCCATATATAGTTAGGGATTTGCATTTACAAAACCTTATTTTACTCGCATAAAACCATTGAAATTCCATATATAGTTATAAGCGCTAACTATATATCGCGCACCCGCAATCCACTGCTGATGATGTCACATATTACATCATTCATGACATGGTTAGTGACATCACTGATGACATCTCAAATGACATCACTGATGACATCACTGAAAACATCTCATTTGACATGACTGATAACATCACTGATGTTATCATTCATGTGATAATACGATGAACCTCTTCAGACTCTAATATAACCTTAGATACAATCAGTGTAAACAGACACTCACAGACTGTCACTCATCCATGGAGTTACTCACACACCTAGTCAGTCATGCAAAGAATCAATCACACCTCCATTTCCTCAACTATACAGTTATACAAAATTTACTTATTCAAACATATACTAACACATATTTACTCTATTATACAATCCCTGATACAAGTTCACAATGATCCATACAGCCACTCACACATTCACTGGCTCTTATGCACAGTTATTTATATATGTCAACTCTCACATGTACTGTGTTTTACATATGTACTTACTTTGACATGTAGCACTGAGATATCCATTCACTCACCAATGCACTCATGCACACAGTCAACCGCCCATACAGCTGTTTCCACATGCACTTTTGAAACCATACATCTAGTGAATCAACTGCTCACACATCTATGCACAGAGTCATACACCTCCCAGCCACCTACACACACACTCAGTATCCCATACAAATACTTGGGCAACCAATCAATAACCCATATAGTTACTCATATAGCTACTTATCAACACATGCAACAGTTTACAGAACAACAGACATAATGATGCACAAATTAAGACAGTTTAGTCACTAACCCATGCACTCAGTGAGACACATTTAATCACTCACTCATACAGTCAGTCATGCACCTACTAAATCCTTCATCCAGACACTTATATATCCACTCATTCTTCAATATGTAAGAGATATTTTAACTTTACAGAAACATACAGTCACTGCATGTTGTCATCAGTGATGTCATCAGTGATGTCATTTGAGATGTCATCAGTGATGTCATCAGTGATGTCACTAACCATGTCATGAATGATGTAATATGTGACATCATCAGCAGTGGATTGCGGGTGCGCGATATATAGTTAGCGCTTATAACTATATATGGAATTTCAATGGTTTTATGCGAGTAAAATAAGGTTTTGTAAATGCAAATCCCTAACTATATATGGCCTAAAACCAATGGTTTTTTCATTGAATTTTCAAGGTTTTGTAAATGCAAATTCCTAACTATATATCCACTATAACCTATGGTTTATTCTGTGAATATATATATATATATATACCAACAAATACGTTCACAGTCCACAAGAATGACGTCCAGGCCACAAGTAGTATTCAAATCTGGATTTATTTCACAGCCCTACTCGACGCGTTTCGGGAATTGCCTTCCCTTTCTCACGAGTACCATAGTCTGTTTGCATCCATTATTGAAAGTGAATCACATGACTTAATTGAATGATAGACATAGCCAACAGACTACCAACACATCACATGTCTGGAGCTATATAATACATACTTTTATCAGCAATGTGTGGCATAATGTATATAAATTCTATCATTCAATGAAGTCATGTGATTCACTTTAAATAATGGATGCAAACAGACTATGGTACTCGTGAGAAAGGGAAGGCAATTCCCGAAACGCGTAGAGTAGGGCTGTGAAATAAATCCAGATTTGAATACTACTTGTGGCCTGGACGTCGTTCTTGTGGACTGTGAACGTATTTGTTGGTGTATCTAGGGACTGGCGATCCCGTCCGGAGCCTGCCGCTGCAAGTGGCCAAACAGCTTTGCGCTAAAACTTCTGTTGGTATATATATATATATATATATATATATTCACTGAAAAAACCATAGGTTTGACACATGTTATAGTTAGCTGGAAATTTTACTGACATAAAACCAATGAAATTCCACGTTATAGTTAGTTGGACTCACTATAACTTGCGCGTGCAATGCACTGCTGATGACGTCACATATTACATCACTCATGACATGGTCAGTGACATCACTCATGACATCACTGATGACACCATCCTTGTGACATAGTGACAGACCTCCTTTCACTGTAATGTAACCCTTGAAACACATATTCAAAAATAGAAACTGAAATTTAAAAAAAAATGCAGATACCCATATCAGTTACAACAAGTAATTCAGTAATTCCACCATCTATATACACATCCACTCATACATATACTCACTCATCATATGAAGTGATACACCTATACATCCTATTACACACCGACAATCATCGAAAAGTTACTCACACACATACTCACACGTGCAAATAAACTATTGAACATCCATTTATTTGAATATAGAGTTATACACACAATTCCACCTTACTTCTATTGAAAATTACACATATTTATTCTCTTAAACAATCACTTATAGAAACACATACTTATTTAAACAGGAACTCTTTCAATCTCTTACTCTCACATATACTCACTTATATACATCAATATTCACATATACTAGATTAAAACATATGTCGTTACTGATAAAGACACTACTGAGACAGTCAATCACTCACTAACAAACACATATACACACTCATCCACCCATACACTCCTGCACATATGCTGTCTTCAAAACACATACAAACAGAGAGTCAGTCACTCATGCATCTATGTGCTAAGTAATACCCCCACCAAACCATATAGACACTCATACTGATACTAAGAGAAACATCTAATAACCCATATACATACGCATGTAGCTACTTACCAACACATGTAGCCACTTATACACAAAGTGAAACACTAATATATATATATTTAAATATTTAAACATTACTCACTAATATTTATTTTTCAGAAAGACACATATTCACTGGATGGTGTCATCAGTGATGTCATGAGTGATGTCACTGACCATGTCATGAGTGATGTAATATGTGACGTCATCAGCAGTGCATTGCACGCGCAAGTTATAGTGAGTCCAACTAACTATAACGTGGAATTTCATTGGTTTTATGTCAGTAAAATTTCCAGCTAACTATAACATGTGTCAAACCTATGGTTTTTTCAGTGAATTTCATAGGTTTTTTAAATGCTACTTCCTAACTATAACGTGTGTAAAACCTATGGTTTTTTCTTTGAATTTCATTGGTTTTTAAAATGCTAATTCAGAAAAATGTCGTGTATGCAACCTATACTTTTGGCAATAAAGTTCTGGCAATATTTTTTTCGAAAACAAGCCGTTTTCTTCACTGTTCAAGTTGCATAGAGACTCCTTGTAAAGCAATACAGAATTCGAAAGTCTGTACCTTGCCTTTTTTTAAACACATTAAAATTTGTCTGTAAATAAAAATAGCCTTACTAAACTTTCGTGCGCGACCCGGTGTGCGCACTCTCGGCAACAGTTGTCAATAAAATGGATATCGCATTTCCAGGCTTTCGTGCGCGACCGAGTGCGCGCACCGGCCTATATATTTCGTAAAAACCTTGCGATTTGAACTTATTGAATTTCTTCATACACCCCTCAAAGAACTTATAGTACGTCAAAGAGACTGTACCTAGACTTCTTTTTTATTCTTATGAAACTTTTCAGTAAATGGAGCCGAATGTCTTTTTAAACTTTCGTGCGTTACCGGATGTACACACCTTGGTATTTTTTTTAGAAATATAAAACGTTTCATACTTTAACAATTGTGTGCTTAAATCCAGCTCAGAAGATATACAAAATCAGGATGGTAGTTGGTTCAACCCGGACCGTTTATTAGAGGTAGATCGTCCGACTCCACCGGAGGACACCCCTAATAAAAAGGACATATATATAAAATGCGGACTAGCCGCTGTATCGTGCTAGCAAACTATAACATATAAATCGTTAGAAAAAACAAAAGGAATCGAGCAAAATCAGTAGGCCACTGATGAGATCTTTTTTTGACCTCGCTAAAATAGAAAAATTAGGAACAACCCCTCATGAGAAATATGAAACTAGTGAGAGGAACCGAGCTCGACGCCATGATGGCTGCAAGACAGCTCGGCTCCGCCGCCCACCCCACCCAAAATAACGACAAATATTATAAAGATACACAACACACCAGCAAAGTAACAGGGTAAAACGTTTTATTAAATAGCTATTTACATGGCAGCATACTGCAACATGAAAACAACACTTTCAATTGGTTCTTAATAGTTTCAATTCTGGAATTTACACGCAGCACTCCACCCACTTCCCTCACTATCTTTTCTACTCTCAAGAGAGAACAGCGTCCTACATCTTTCGGAAGACTTTGGTGAAATGGCTACCGTATCTCATTCATCTTCCGAATCTGACCAAAATGATCGACTACTTTTAATAAGAAAAAATAAATCTTTCATCTGGCAATTTTTCACTTATCCTGAAGATCAAAAGAAAGTGAATGCACCAAAAGTAACCTGCACGATATGTGACTTGGTTCTCTCAAGAAGAAATCCAGCAAAAAAATATTCCTTTTCCATACATACCATGGTGCGGCATGTCAAACAAGTGCACCCTCTGCAATTTGCAGAGGCAACGACAAGAGCCCTGGCCACGCTATTACCATTAGAGGTGGCCAGCACATCTTCTGATCGACGACCTGTATCTCCATCGAGTGCAGAGATGGACTTCAGATATTTAACTATATATGGTCTATAACCTATGGTTTTTTCAGTGATTTTCTTTGGTTTTTTAATAGCAAATATCAAAAGCTTTTTTGTGGAAAATGACTAAAATTAGGTATACATAAGCGGCGTTCATTTATGTTCACCACAGCCATTGTTAAAAGTAAAGTGAAAGTCGCGAAACAGTGGCCACGCCATCTAGTCCCTTTTAGGCCCCATCATGCACGTAAGTAACAGCCATTTTCTGTGTCATGGCCTCTCTGCCCACTACCAATAGCCTATGATTGTTCGAAATTGGTTCTCTTTGGGTCATTCTCTGTTCACAAATAAGCATAAAGTCGCAATACTCTGTTTAGTTTTTGCAGATAGTGAAGGATAGGTAGTGCACACTTTTGTCCCCTTTGTAACCCGTCATGCCTATCTCTGCCCCGTTTGTTGGTAGTTGGTTCAACCCGGACCGTTTATTAGAGGTAGATCGTCCGACTCCACCGGAGGACCCCCCTAATAAAAAGGACATATATATAAAATGCGGACTATCCGCTGTATCGTGCTAGCAAACTATAACATATAAATCGTTAGAAAAAACATGAAACTAGAGAGAGGAACCGAGCTCGACGCCATGATGGCTGCAAGACAGCTCGGCTCCGCCGCCCACCCCGCCCAAAATAACGACAAACACTATGCAAATATTATAAATATATACAACACACCAGCAAAGTAACAGGATAAAACGTTTTATTAAATAACTATTTACATGGCAGCCTACTGCAACATGAAAACAACACTTCTAATTGCTTCTTAGTAGTTTCAATTCTGAAATTGAACACCCAGTACATCCAGAGGTCATGTCCGACAAGTTGTGTGGGGGGATGCCTTGCTAATGCCGCCACCCCCACCACCTTCTGTAGGAAGGACTCTGGATATGCTTGGTCCCTGAGAGGCTTCGATGTCCCTGCCTTGCACAAATGTCATAAGTTCTGGATGTTGAGAGCCATACTTCAGGGTCCGACAAGTTGTGTGGAGGGATGCCTTGCTAATGCCGCCACCCCCACCACCTTCTGTAGGAAGGACTCTGGATATACTTGGTCCCTGAGAGGCTTCGATGTCCCTGCCTTGCACAAATGTCATAAGTTCTGAATGTTGAGTGCCATACTTCAGGGTCCAAGAAACGCGGACTCGGAGGGGGCGCTTGGCTCCTGCCCCCTCCCCAAGTCTTGTTCCCCTGGTATGGCCTGAGATCGCCCCCGACATAGGCGGCCGGCTCCCGGGGTCAGGCGGAACTTCTTGCCTTTTGATGCCTCTTCCATTCTGGACCTTGTCCCACAATCCGTTTGACCTGAAGACACGTCCTGCGGTGCCCTGGTCCGACCATCACATATACCTGCGCCAGGAGACGGCGTGGGGTGCACTGGAAGGGAGAGGCGGCGCGAACGAGCCTCTCCCACCTCACCAGGTGGAGGTTTCTTAGCTACACCCCAGCGCTTCACTCGGCCAGCTGAGTTCCGCCTGCTCCTGCGGCACAGTGCCTCGCTCGGCCAGCTGAATTACGCCTGCTCTTGCTATTACACCGTCTCACCCGCCATCCGGCTGAATTGCACCCACTCTTCCGATACAGCGACAGGCGGCTGCCACGGAGCTCAGGAAATGGGGGTCGGCTCCACAGACTTGGGCCTGGCCTGCAAGGATGGCTCTGGGCAACCCTGGAACTCGGACGCTTGACTGCTAGGGCATGAGCCCCATTCCCAAAAGCGTCCCCTCAGCCTTGAAGATTCTACAAGAGTCACCGAGGCCCCCGACTCCTGCAGACTTCCGGTGGGGAGCGACTGCCATGATTGCTCGCGGAATGGCCACGACGTAGCCACGGGGTGCTCTCATGCTGACGCCAGCTTCAGTCTGAAACATCCAGAAACACTGTAGACTACCAATTCGATCAGTTCCGGTGGAGCCCCAACGACGTATCGCGTTGTTGCGTAATCCGTCATATGACGCGCCTCGTTAGCGCACCCGGAAATGCTCCGGTGCGCGAGGCGCGAAGCGCAGCTTCCCGGAAGCAATGCGGAGCGCGTAACGTAAGCATTTACATTTCAGTTGGTTCTCCCTCACAATATTTTCAATGTCACATAAAAGTCACCCATCACCCACTGCCATCTCTGGCTGTTTCCATGGTAACACCTCATTCTGCACCTGGCTGAAGGCACAGGTCAAAAGTTCATATCTCAACGTTCTACAGCAAAGTAACAACACTGTTTTCCCTCCAGAAACACCTGCCAATCCACAGCTCTGTTACATGTCTTTTTTTTTCACACCTAATAGTACTTTTCGTTTAACATAAACATTAACATGCAACGTACTGTTCAATCTCCACTTCTTACAATCAACCAATCATTTTTATTTTTTAAACCACACCCAGCCTCTTCCTTTTTCTTTATTTAGAATTTCAACTTCTAACTACCATTCCACTTCCAGAACCGATCGGAGGACGACTACAAATCCCTTGAAAATGAAGGTCTGGCTAATAGGACACAGTTATATTCACTGGAGTGAAAAATATGCAGTAAGCAGACGAATTTGCAACCTCAGCTTACCAAATGTACACATAACATGGATTTCCAAAAGAGGATTGAAATGTCACCAATTGATTCCATTGGTGAAAACTTTTATGCATCTCCCAGAACCAGACCTTATAATTGTGCACTGTGGTGGGAACGATCTAGGCACAATCACTGGGGTAGGTCTGGAAATGCTTCTAAAAGACACCTTTCGACAATTGATGACACTTTTTCCTCGATCTGCCTTGGTATATTCCAATATATGCCAAAGACAGAAATGGAATTGGTCCAATCAACATTGTGCACAATTTGAGAAAGCAAGGAGACATGTAAATAAATCTGTTTCTGCGTTCCTCAGAGATTATAGCATGGGTTCTATTTACCACAACAACTTGCGATACCACATGCAAGACGTCTATAGGAGAGACGGTGTTCATTTCACGAATGAGGGAAACAGAATCTTCCTCTGCAACATCAGGCTCTGCATCGGTACTTACTTATAAATGCAGAAAACACTCAATTAACACAAGGGCTCTTTTCAGAGCCACCTTATATCTAAGCACTCAAACTTCTGATTTATCTCCATTTTCACACTCTTGTAAAAAGGTGTGCGCAACCAAGTGCGCGCACCACGCAACTTTAAAAAAAATATATATATATATTTTCGCCTTTAAGGGCCTTACTGCACACCCTGAGAAAACCTACGCAGCAAAACAATCTCTACCTTCTCCCCTTTCCATATTCCGACGCTTTGAAATCAACAATATATTTACTCGCAATGACAAAATGGCGGTCAACACTTCCTGATTTCCTTCGAATCGAACGTTAACAGACGTCACGCAGCAAAATTCCGCTCGCGCGCGCAGCCGTTTGGGTGCGCGCACGTGTGCGCGCGTATAGATATATAATTGACTTTAACTTTAATTTCCTCAGCAACTACTGAACGGATTTACACCATTCCAAAAAAAGCGTAATCTGCGAGCCGGACTGTACAGTTTTGTCAAATTTCTTATAAATCCATTCACCCGTTCGACCTGTAGCCGAGTCGAAAGGTCCTATGGAAAATAACATGGAGAAAACACGTTTTGGGACCCCCCTTTTATCTCAGCCCCCACTTGACCAATCCCCCCCAAACTTTTAGGGAAGGAGCGCAGCGGACCGAGCCATCTTCTTTGAGAAATTCGCTAAGATTCTTCAACCAGGGCCAAAGTTATTCCAAATAGAATGTTGAGGATTTCCTATGGAAACTAGGTCCTAACTATAACTACCTACTGGCGACCGCCAGTAGGTAATATATATATATATGTATATATATTACCTACTGGCGGTCGCCAGTAGGTATATATAGTTAGGATTTTTTTCCTATGGGACTTTTAAAAATTCTATGTCTAATAACTTTGGCGTTTGTGGACAGAATCGGCTGAAATTTTCAGGAAAATGGCACATTTTGTTTCTGAGCTGCCCCTGAAAATTTGGGGGGGTTTCGTCAAGGGGGGGCCGAGAAAAAAAGGGGGTCCCAAAACGCGTTTTTCCCATTCATTTTTCCATAGGGCGTTTGGCCTCACTTTTAGCTCGAACGGCTGAATGGATTTACACGAAACTTGGCAAAATTGTAGGGACTGTTAGCCCGATGTGCCTTTGCTGGGTCTCAATATATGTGCTCCAGTGGATTTTGAGCAATTAACGTTTAAAAAAATTTATATATCTGTGACAGCGTCCCAGATAGCGCTCCAGATCGGGTACTTTTCGCGTAACGGAGCTTTGTGAAGTGAAGCTGATTGGCTCTCCGGTGTCTGTCAACATTCTAAACAGTCCGGAGCGGCCGCCATCTTGTCTCTCGGTAGGATCGAGAGACAAGAGGAGGAGAAAAACGAAGGGGGAATTTAATGAAAGGGGGCAAGGTAGACCCCTCTTGACCCCCTAGGAATGATGTTGGGGTTATTAAAGGGTCCCGTGGGGAAAATAAAAAAAATTGATTTTTCACGGTAGAAGCGTTTCCCGGTTCGCGAACCGGGCCGCAAACTGGTAGCGAAACGGGAATTCGCCATTTTGTGTTTCGGTTTAATTAAATTACAGGGTATAAGGGGGTACGGGAGACATATCCTGACCCCTTATGTTTTCTGAGGGTGGCTGAGGAGGCTCATATATGTTGATACATGTCTTCCAGCGGCTGTGCATGAACGTTTTTTTTTTTTGCTGCGTGACGTCTGTTTACGTTCGATTCGAAGGAAATCAGGAACTGTTGACCGCCATTTTGTCACTGCGAGTAAATATTTTGTTAAAAATAATTGTTATAAATTAATCCTTATTGATAAATATTGTCTGCGCCATCTTGCCTTTTTTGCAATGCCACACTTTTGTTGAGCACGGCAGCCATTTTAGATGCCTTGACCAGACCCACTCTCTGCACGCCGCCGATCCTCAGCATGGCTCCCCACCTTCGCAAGCATCTCCCCCATGCACTGGTCACCCCCGCTCTCTCTTTCATGCATGGGCCATAAACCTCCCCCCATCTGCGCTGCTCTTCCCTGAGTATCACACCCTGTGCCCGCCCGACACCTCCCTTTCACCCTATTCACTACCGCACCCTCTGACACTCCTCTTCCTCTGTGTCTGATTGTCCAGGCCGGTTCCAGGCTATCACCTAGCCCTGCGGATGTAGTTTATGGCCCCAACTGTAAAGAATCACCCCTGTTCAAAGGAGTTACAGTAGATCAAGGCCCCCACCTCATGAGATCTGTCACACCACACGCGTTCCTACTATCTGATAACGATCCTGTATTGTGATTGGGGAGGGGATTCTCACTGTAAGGGTGTGTGGGACCGAGCCTGAAGCGGAAGATTCCAGGGATGCCTCTTTGTACATCAAAGTTTTTACAATTATGTGTCACATTAAAAATATATAGCACTCCAACAAAGTAGTAGGATTATAAAACTTTAATAACTTATAAATATATACAACGCAACAAAAACAGTAAATACATTTAAACATTTTTTTGAAAAAACAGCAACAATGGTCAGTAGCTGTGTTTTGTGCGAATAGTCCCAAGGCAGCACAACGTGCTGAGTTCTGGACGGCACCCAGGTGATGTTACCTGGGTGCCGCACTGGTTTTTGGTATCCTACAATGCAGCTCCGAAAAACGGCGTGGGGCGTCCCGGGGGGTGCGGGGGGAGGCCTCGTCAGTAGCGGTCTATTGTGCGAATAGTCCCAAGGCAGCAGAACGCGCTGAGATGTGGATGGCACCCAAGTGATGTCCAGTAAACTGCCGCACTGGTTTTGGTATCCTACAATGCTGCTCGGCGTGGGGCGCCCCGGGGGGGGGGATGTGGCGTGAACCGGCCTCCCCAGGTGGAGGCTCGTCTGCTGTAGTGGGGCGCCCCTTTACCGTTTCAGTTGCCATTCCGCCCGCTTTTGGTACATTGTGCCAAATCCGCCATTCAGCTGAGTTGCGCCCACTCTTACGGTTCAGCGATAGGCGGCTGCCACAGGACTCTCAAAATGGCGGCAGGCTCTTTCCTTTTTGGGCCTGGTCCACTAAAATGGCCCTGGGACACCTTGGAACTCGGACGCTTGTCTGCTAGGTCTTGGACCCCATTCTCGAAAGCGTCCCCTCAGCCTTGAAGATTCTACAAAAGTCTTGGGGGCCCCCGACTCCTGCAGGCTTCCGGTGGGGAGCGGCTGCCATGATTGCTCGCGGAATGACCACGACGGAGCCACGAGATGGTGGTGCTCTCATGCTGACGCCAGCTTCAGTCTGAAACATCCAGAAAGAAGGTGGGGCTTTCATCGTTTGGGAAAAAAAATGTTTTAATCCAATGAAAAGTGTTATTTGTAGGTCATATGATCAAGCCTTCCATCATTAGGAAACCAAAAGTAAAATGAACCAATGAAAAGTTTTATAAACAAGTCACATGGCCTGTTATGCGGCATAGGGCTATAAAAAGCGTAGAAAATCCGTTGGCACGTGAGGCGGCGTCAGTAGCGGACCGCGCCAAGATCCGGATGGCACCGAGGTGGTGTCCAGCAAGTTGCCGCACTGGTGTGGCCATCCTACAATGCTGCGCCGAAAGTCGGCGTGGGGCGCCCCGTTGGCCTGTGAGGTCGCGTCAGTCAGTGGGGGCTGTTTGAGGATCTGACTGCATTGGAAAGCAATGTGATGCTGTGCGTCGCCCCCAAGATGGAGGCTCCTCGGCTGCAGTGGAGCGCCCCTTGGTGTTTCACTCGCTATCCAGCTGAGTTGCGTCCGCACTTGCGGCTACAGTAGGCCGAAGGCAGCACAACGCGCCGAGATCTGGATGGCACCGAGGTGGTGTCCAGCAAGTTGCCGCACTGGTGTGGCCATCCTACAATGCTGGGCCGAAAGTCGGCGTGGGGTGCCCCGTTGGCCTGTGAGGTGGTGTCAGTAGCGGACCGATGTGTGAGTAGGCCGGAACCAGCACAAGGCGCCAAGATCCGGATGGCACCGAGGTGGTGTTATAGTTGAGAGTTCTGAGCAGCGCTTGTAACACTGTCTGAAGCTTATTTGCACCTGCTGCAGCTTCACTATTGCCCTGGTGTGGCCAAAGATCGGCCATGACATAGGCGGCCGGCTCCCGGGGTCCGGCGGAACTTTTTTCCTTTTCCTTTTTGCATCTTGTCCCACAATCCGTTTGACCTGAAGACACGACCAGGTCCCTGAATGTGTGCAGGGGGACGCTATTGATTGAATCAAAATGGCGGCTTCACACAAAGCTGACTCAAGCGTTGCTGCTGATGCTATACAGACAAAAACTGGTTTTCAGTTTGTACATTCGTCAGGATTTTTCCATCCAAGGCTGGTTGAGAGTTTGTAGAACAATGGCTTCAGATTTTCAACATACTACTCTTCAACATTCTTCCTAAATGTAACAATGTGAGACTCACTAGGAGAACGGCTGTTTATCTTTCCTTTCAAAATGCTGCCAACAATATTTTTTCCTTGTTGTGTACTGGTTGCCCAACCTTGATATCACGAGATATGTATGCAGCTTTGACGCACATGGCGGGCGGGGACGAGTACTGATTGAACATTTGGACATCCCTATTGATATTAAGTTCTGATGTGTTATTGATTACTGTACTATTGAAAGTTCGAATTAACGTCATCCATGGTACTTGCCCGCAAATGTATATCTAGATAATTTTATTGTAAGTGGCCCTGTCGTACTTTAATTATAAAATGTACGTCCACCGATTTCGCAACTGTTAGACACCTTAGTTCTTGCAACCTAATGGCCCGCCCGTTACGTTCCTCTACAGTGTAAATGTCTCCTCATCATATACGATTACAGTTTGCTCCGTGGCCGGCCCACGTGGTTATAGGCCCGTATTTGTATACTGACATTTTCATAATAAAGGTTTTTAAAACAAAACATGGTAGTAGTATTTACATTGGTAAAGTTTTTAATTTTAGTCACTGTTTTCGAATCAGTAAAAGGCAAGTGAAATAAAGCAGTCCAATTACATGACGGATAAAAGGTATAATACGCAGGAACGCAGTAAAGATAAATGGTCAAGGGCTGTTGTGTTTTCTACTCCTGCAACATAAAGTGATCGATAAGAATCTGATATTCAGGCGTATCTGCGACTAAGACAGCAGGCCGAGCCTCTTTTGCTCAACGGCGCCGTCATGGGACGAAGAAACGCCCTTTTTCTCGGAAAAGGAATATATTTTACTTGCAGGACAGTTGTAAATTTTCCGGGAAAGTACATTAGCCTGGAACATTATAACATATATGTTTAAGAAAAAATAATGTTCGAAAGCAATAAAAAGCGTAATTTTTAGGTCATATGACCAAGCCTTTCATCATTAGATTAACAAAAGTAAAATGAACCAATGAAAAGTTTTATTAACAAGTCACATGACCTGTTATGCTTACGTTACGCGCTGCGCGCCGCGCCCCGGATCGCTTCCGGGAAGCTGCACTTCGCGCACCGGAGCACTTCCGGGTGCGCTAACGCGGCGTGTCATATAACGCATTACGCGACAACGTAGGTCCAGAATATAGTCAAAATGTCTCCACCAACCAGCGGTCGGAACAAAACCCCTTTCAGCAGTCTAAAAAGTTCTGTTAAATGACAACAGAAGGGACAGGCAACAAGAACCATCAGTCAAAGAGGGGAGGGCAAGTTCTTCTCTGCCGGGTCACGCTGGGGCGCTACCGGAACTGATCGAATTGGTAGTCTACAGTGTTTCTGGATGTCTCGTAGCTCAGTCGTGGCCATTCCACAAGTAATCAGGGCAGCCGCTCCACACCAGAAGCCTGCGGGAGTCGGGGGCCCCCAAGACTTTTGTCCGAGTTCCAAGGTGCCCCAGGGCCATTTTAGTGGACCACGCCCAAATCTGAAGAGCGGGACGCCATTTTGAGAGTCCTGTGGCAGCCGCCTATCGCTGCATCGCAAGAGCGGGAGCAACTCAACTACATGGTGAGCGAGACGCTGTAGTTGCAAGAGCGGGCGGTAAACAGCTGAATGGTGGAAGAGGCACAGTGTAGCAAAAGCGGGCGGAATGGCAACTGAAACGGTAAAGGGGCGCCCCACTACAGCGTGTCTTCAGGTCAAACGGATTGTGGGGCAAGGTCCAGAATGGAAGAGTCATCAAAAGGCAAAAAGTTCCGCCGGACCCCGGGAGCCGGCCGCCTATGTCAGGGGCGATATTAGGCCATACCAGGGCAACAAGACTTGGGGAGGGGGCAGGAGCCAAGCGCCCCCTCCCAGTCCGCGCCACCACACCGTATGTTGAAAATCTGAAGCCATCGTTCTACAAACTGTCAACCAGCCTTGGATGGAAAAATCTTGAAGAATGTACAAACTGAAAACCAGTTTTTGACTGCATAGCATCAGCAGCAACGCTTGCTATCAGAGTGCATGAGTTTCATGCTCGATCGATTGAGCTAGCCGGATCAGGCAACAAAAAGTATAAAACAGTTATGTAAATAGTTATTTAATAAAATGTTTTACCCTGTTACTTTGCTGGTGTGTTGTATATATTTATAATATTTGCATAGAGTTTATCGTTATTTTGGGCGGGGTGGGTGGCGGAGCCGAGCTGTCTTGCAGCCATCATGGTGTGGAGCTCAGTTCATCTCACTAGTTTCGTATTTCTCATGAAGGGTTGTTCCTAATGTTTCTATTTTAGCGAGGTCAAAAAGAGATCCCATTAGTGGCCTACTGATTTTGCTCGATTACTTTTGTTTTTTTAAACGATTTTTCACTATCTGCAAAGACTAAACAGAGTATTGCGACTCTGTGCTTGTTTGTGAATAGAGAATGAACCAAAGAGAATCAATTCTAAAACAGTAAATGCTTGGATAACAATCAATCAAATGGAGAGAGAAGCAGGCACGACGGATTACAACGGGGGCAAAGGCCTGCGTTAACTACCCTTCACTATCTGCAAAGAGAGAGTACTACTAAGAGAAAAGAGGGGGGGGGCAGCGTTCAAAGCACATCAGTGTGCATAAACACGAAAATGTTTTTACCTATCACGTACTTGACATTTGACAGCTTTTGATATTTGCTATTAAAAAACCATTGAAATTCACTGAAAAAACCATAGGTTATAGACCATATATAGTTAGGAATTAGCATTTACAAAACCTAGAAAATTCACTGAAAAAACCATTGGTTATAGACCATATATAGTTAGGGATTAGCATTTACAAAACCTTAATTTACTCGCACAAAACCATTGAAATTCGCATATATAGTTAATTGCTATAACTATATATCGCGCACCCGCAATCCACTGCTGATGATGTCACATATTACATCATTCATGACATGGTCAGTGACATCACTGATGACATCTCAAATGACATCACTGATGACATCACTGACATCTCAAATGTCATCACTAATATCTCAAATGACATCACAGAAAACATCACTGATGACATCAATCATGTGATAATACGATTAACCTCTTCAGACTCAAATATAACCTTAGATACAATCAGTGTAAACAGACACTCACAGACTGTCACTCATCCATGGAGTTACTCACACACCTCGTCAGTCATGCAAAAAATCAATCACACCTCCATTTCCTCAACTATACAGTTATACACACCCTATTTATTCAAACATATACTAACACATATTTACTCTCTTATACAATCCCTGATACAAGTTCACAATGATCCATACAGCCACTCACACATTCACTGGCTCTTATGCACAGTTATTTATATATGTCAACTCTCACATGTACTGTGTTTTACATATGTACTTACTTTGACATGTAGCACTGAGATATCCATTCACTCACCAATACACTCATGCACACAGTCAACCGCCCATACAGCTGTTTCCACATGCACTTCTGAACCCATACATCTAGTGAATCAACTGCTCACACATCTATGCACAGAGTCACACACCTCCCAGCCACCCACACACACACACAGTCTCCCATACAAATACTTGGGCAACCAATTAATAACCCATATAGTTACTCATATAGCTACTGATCAACACATGCAGCAGTTTACAGAACAACAGACATAATGATGCACAAATTAAGACAGTTTAGTCACTAACCCATGCACTCAGTGAGACACATTTAATCACTCTCTCATACAGTCAGTCATGCACCTACTAAATCCTTCATCCAGACACTTATACATCCACTCATTCTTCAATATGTAAGACATATTTTAACTTTACAGAAACATACAGTCACTGAGTGATGTCATCAGTGATGTCACTGACCATGTCATGAATGATGTAATATGTGACATCATCAGCAGTGGATTGCGGGTGCCCGATATATAGTTATAGCAATTAACTATATATGCGAATTTCAATGGTTTTGTGCGAGTAAATTAAGGTTTTGTAAATGCTAATCCCTAACTATATATGGTCTATAACCAATGGTTTTTTCTTTTTTTTTTTTTTTTTAATTTTTGAAAACCTTTATTGTGCTCAAAGACAGTACAGATACGGGCCCACAACCATCCGGCCGGCCACGGTCACACATTTAGCACTGGTGCATGCAATACGACGCCAGGGAAATGCGGCACGACAATGGTTGCAATACAAGAACAGACTGGAAAGCGCCGTCATATCGAGGCACAGGAGCAGTGTAGGTTAATTTCAAAGTCTTTTTTTTTTGTGCAAATAGTAAGGTCAGGTCATACTACTCCGTACTCAAACAACGAAAAAGGAAAAGCAAGGTCCATGTAGGCGGGACTCAACAAAAAACATCAAGGTCTGGCAGAGCAATTCACAACATGCAAGTCCCAACCAGAGGATGGCCACAGAATAGTAAGACCACAGGAAGCTGTCCCAACAACCCATCTTCAATGGCGCCACCACCCATCCCCCAGCATACCTAACACGGGCCTAAGAAAGAAGGGAAAATCATAAGAAAGCAAAAAAAGGAACCATAGAAAAAAAAACCTCAACTAATAATTAACCCCCCACCCTACACACATGCAGAGGCTATGGCCTACCCCCCCCCTAGCAGAGTGTCTGTCGCCCCGTAAACCCGAAATATAGGAAGAAAAGAGAAAAGAGGAAGAAGAGAGAGCGAAAGTGAAAGTAAGAATAAAGAACAAATTCCATTGACATAGGGAGTAGGAACAGGAACCCCGTCCCTAACGCCCCTAAGAAAGATCCGGGAGGAGGGTCAATTAAACATGCGCGCAAGCTCCGCCGGTCCAATAAGCAATCCCCCCCCAACAATAACATCAATAGAGCTGCAGCAAGCAATACAGTGGGGAGTGAATCAATGCGCAATCAGCAATAAAACCAGCCAAGTTCGGGATCCACCCTACCTCCACACACCCACCCGGGAACTAAGCAAAGAAAGTCCCTTATCCCTGGCCAGTCCTGGGGCTCAGTCTCTCACCCCCTCCGCTCGCTAGTCCAGTGTAGTGCAGGAGAACAAAGGAAGATGGCCGCTCGAGGGAGGGAGGAGGTGCACAATCGAGGGAAGAATGGCGTCCGGTCCCAGGAAAAGAATCCACCGCGGTCCCAGTCCACTCTGGCATGGTCCAGCCGTGCAAATCACGAAGCAAAGCAAACCAATTCCAAGGCAAGCATGCCGGTGGTGAGGCAGGAGAGCAAAACACTGGTAGCCCAGGCCATGATCTCTCGCGCTGCTGCACACAGTTCAGCGTGGTGCAAGGGGGATACACTGTTTCGTTGACGGCATCAATAAGAGGCAGCAGACCATTACCGGCTCCTGCGATGGCTACAGTATCTTCCGCTGCAATCTCACGAAACAATGTTGCGGCGTCAGGCTGTAGCAACTCCCGACCGGAGTCTTGTCGAAGACACTGCCCCTGCTCCAGGCTGGAATCTCGGGAACAGGCATTGAGTCGTGCTCCCAGCGCGTTACGGCTGCCCCTCAACTCCAATTGCAACTCACCCAGTGCTGCAACAACGTCAGCAAGGGTGAATGTGGGCTGCAAAGACCCCACGTTCGCAGACCCATGGGGAGGAGCTGCTCCGATCCCTTTCACGCCGGAGAGCTCGCTGCTGTGATGGGGGGCCGTGTAGACTGTGTTGCAGTGGGCAGCCATCTGCTGCGCCATCATGGTTTCTGTCCAGCCCAGTGCGAGGAGAGGCAGGGGGGGAAGCAGCGGGACGCGGTCAGGCGGTTGCCGAACACCCACCGGTCAGCAAGGATCCGCCCGTCTCAGAGGATCATCCGAGGGCCGACAAATGCTTGGGGAGGCACGCAGATCAGGGCTGGGTCAGCCGTCGTCAGCCAGAGGGACTCAGAGCACTGAGCAATAAAATGGCGGCCACGAACAAAGGTCCCGCTGGCGAGGCGCCCAAGCCGACCGGCACCATTCAGCCCAGAAAGTGTGCTGCGGTCCCCGTTGGCAGGCAGTGCGCTGGTCGTAATCACACAGGGAAGCGCCGTCCAGCCGTATCACCCCCGTCACAGCAGCTGCGGGAGGGGGCGCGAGGGCAGCAGGGCGCCGCGGAAGAAGCTGGGTCTCGGGCCAGGGCGCGTCCGTCTACTGCGTCCGAACCCGGGCGGGTGGAGAGGCCGGCGGAGCACCGGCAGCAGCTGCTCCGTCTCCCGCACCTTTTAGCTCCAAAACTGGGTAGCCGGGCAAGCAGGATCGTGGTGCGGGATTCCGGGGCCGGCGGAGCTGAAGGCTGCGCGTCCGTTCAGGTCGCCATCTTGGCTCCTCCCCCACCAATGGTTTTTTCAGTGAATTTTCTAGGTTTTGTAAATGCTAATTCCTAACTATATATGGTCTATAACCTATGGTTTTTTCAGTGAATATATATATATATGAATATATATATTTCAAAAGTTTATCAACTCTGATAAGTTATTTAATTATACATACAAAGGTGTGCACGTATTTTCTTAATGAAATACGTGTTTTTTCTATGTCTACACCTTTGTAACTCACGTCAATGGGTGGAGCATCACAAACAAGAGAAAAAAACTGTATAAATTTGTAACTGACCAGGTGCGCAGTGTGTGACCAAGAGCACGAGTTGCTCGAAACGCGTAACCGGAGAGGTTTGAAATAAAATCTCCTTGATTGCAACCCTTGGGTCCGTGTCTTCGTTCCACAGAAGTGTGGTGTTTTTGAAGATTGTTCCTGTTTATATATATATATATATATATATATATATATATATATATATATATATATATATATATATATATATATATATATATATATATATATTCACTGAAAAAAACATAGGTTTCACACCAGTTATAGTTAGGAATTAGCATTTAAAAAACCTATTAAATTAAATTAAATTAAATTAAACCTATTAAATTCACTGAAAAAACCATAGGTTTCCCACCAGTTATAGTTAGGTGGAAATTTTACTCGCATAAAACCATTGAAATTCCCACGTTATAGTTAGTTGGACTCACTATAACTTGCGCTTGCAATGCACTGCTGATGACGTCACATATTACATCACTCATGACATGGTCAGTGACATCACTTATGACATCACTGATGACATCTCAAATGACATCACTGATGACATCATCCAGTGAATGTGTATCTTTATGAAAAATAAATATTTTTTATATATGTATATCTAAAGGTTGATGGAAGCATAAATGGGTAAATAAATGTCTAAATGGATTTTTTTTGTGTAAAATTGATTGGTTAACTGACTTATTAAATGTATCTTAGTGAATACATATATTAGCGAGTAATGTTTAAATATTTAAATATCTGTATCTGTGTCTCACTTTGTGTATAAGTGGCTGCATGGGTTGGTGAGTAGCTACATGAGTGTGTATATGGGTTATTAGTTGTTTTTTTGAGTATCAGTATCAGTGTCTGTATGGTTCGGTGGGGGATATTACTTAGAGCACAGATGCATGAATGAGTGACTCACTATTTGTATGTATTTTGAAGACAGCATGTGTGCAGGACTGTATGGGTGGATGATTGTGTGTATGGGTGGGTTAGTGAGTATGTGTTTTTATAATTGATTGTTTAAGAGAGTAAAGATATTTTCGTTTCTGTAGAAGCATGTGTAGTGGTGTGTATATAGCAGTATAATCAAGTAAATGGTTTTTTGATAGTTTATTTGCATGTGTGAATTTGTGTTTGAGTAACTATATGGATGAGTATTTGTGTATAACAGGATGTATAGGTGTATGAGTACATATGATGAGTAAGTACATGCATGAGTGACTATATAGAACTGTTGGTGAATGAGTGGATGTGTATGTAGGTGTTGGAATTACCTATTAAGTTGTTGTAATTGGTATTGGTTTCTCCTTTTTTAAGAAAATGTTAGTTTCTATTTTTTAATGTGTGTGTCAAACGTTATTTTATGCTGATAGGAGGTCTGCCACTTTGTCACAAGGATGTTGTCATCAGTGATGTCATTTGAGATGTCATCAGTGATGTCATGAGTGATGTCACTGACCATGTCATGAGTGATGTAATATGTGACGTCATCAGCAGTGCATTGCACGCGCAAGTTATAGTGAGTCCAACTAACTATAACGTGGGAATTTCAATGATTTTATGCGAGTAAAATTTCCACCTAACTATAACTGGTGTGAAACCTATGTTTTTTTCAGTGAATATATATATATACATACATAAATATTTATACACACACATACACCCATATATATGTAAACGCACACACACACACACATATATGTATTTATATAGACAAGAGTTGCGGTTTAAGTTGGCTTGCTGCCTAATTGCAGGTGGTGCAGAATAAGGCGCTACCTCTGTTATGTTATGTTATTTTAGGAGTACTTTTATAGTGCATGACTCACCTGGGGGCATCTCGGCGCTTTCATAGAGAAAGGGGAGACTGAAAGGTGGGAACCGGAGTCATTTTGCTGCAGAGTTCAAAAGAGGAAAGCTTTTAATTGTTTCCTAAAGATACTGTATGAGGCACATTCTCACAGAGCAATAGGTAGTTGGTTCCAGTACCCTGGAGCATGGTACGAGAAATCTTTGCCCCCGTGTGCGACTAAGATGTATATTCGGGGGACATTTTAGAGAGCTAGTGAATTAGATCTGAGATTTTGACAGGATACATATTTAATGAATTTCCTTTGCAGGTAGAAGGGGCCTTTGCCGTTTAAGGCATTATAGGCGAGGCAACAGATGTTAAAGTTGGATCGCTTCCTCACAGGCAACCAGTGAAGCTCTCTCCTGAGGGATAGCCTGCCGGGCGATTTAGAATCATTCTTGCTGCAGTGTTCTAAATCACTTGCAATTTAGCTGGCAAGGTCTCGCCCACTTCAGCCAACAATGCATTTCCATAGTCAGGTCGACTGATCACCATGGCCTGGACCAGGGTTCTACGATGGCTAGTGGGCAGATAAGGCAAAATCTTACGTAGAAGACGTAGCTATAATAGCAGGAGCTAGTAGTTGCCGCAATGTGTTCTTTCATGGATAATGTCTGATCAAGCTTTAATCCAAGATTTTTTACACATTGTTTGGGGGTGGGGGCTTCTCCCAGCTGAGGTGGCCATCAATCATCCGTCCAAATGGTCAATGCTTTCCCCATTAACGTTTTACTAGGATTCAGCTGAAGGCAGTTCTCCGTCATCCAGTTTGAAATAGCAAGCATACCTTCCAAAAATCGAAATTTCTTAGCTTCTAAATTAGGACCAATTGTAAACATAAGCTGAGTATCATCAGCATATGAAATTATCTTGAACCCTATTTGTTCTACAATTTTCGCCAAAGGGGCCATATAAACATTAAATAATTTCGGGCTTAGGCAAGAGACCTGGGGTACGTCTTGTCCAACGAGTTTTCTCGGAGAAGTAATGCCCTAGCATAATAGATTGTAGTCTATCCGACAAAAAAATCTGCAGCCATTTTAAGGCTGTGCCTTGAAAACCAGAGGAGCATAATCTCTCCACGAGCTTTGAGTGTGAAATGGTATCAAATGCCGCAGAGAGATCTAGTAGGATTAGAACTACTGATCCTCCTGCATCCATTACCTGCCTAAGGGGGTCAGTCACAGCCAGGATAGCGGTCTCGGTGCTAAAGCCTGGGCGGCACCCTGATTGTGAAGGGTCCAAAATTTTGTTTGACTCAAGATATGAGTTTGGCTGCCTATTTATTAAACTTTCCAATGTTTTACCCAACAAGGGTAACAAGGATATAGGCCGATAATTACTAAGTACCTCAGGGTCAGCAGTAGTTTTTTTTTAGTATTGGTTGTACGCATGCTTCTTTCCACGTAATGGGAGAATACCTGATTGAATTGAGCAGTTAAACATTTTATGAATTTCAGGAGCACAGCTAATGGATAGAAGGGCCATTATTTGGGGGCCAAGGATCACGAGGCGAGACGGATTTAGCAGAGGATAATACGTTGGAAACCTCATCCAGCGTGATTATTTCAAAATGGTCAAGGGTGCTGGGTGTCAGCTTCCCAAATTCTCAGGGTCTAGTGGGGGTTTCAGAGTTCTGGGACTTCACAGTTGGAAAGTTAGCATAATTATGTGCAATTTTTCATGAAAATAGGCTGCTAATGAGTCGCATAGTTCTTGAGATTCAACTGGGGTTTGTCTGCAACCTTATGGGGACATAAAGTCCTTAACTATGTTAAACAGGACTTTAGAAGAGTTACTGGCCTGGTCAATTTGATTCATAATGAAGGTTCCTCTGGCTGTTTTTATACTCTGATGATAACTGGACAGAGTTTGTTTGTATGCTTGTCTGTCTAAGGGATCTTTACTGATTCTCCATTGTCTCTCTAATGTCTTACATTTGGATTTATCAAGTTTTAGCTCTGATGTATACCAGGGGGCTGATAGCCGCCGCTGAAATGAGCTGTAGTTTTATTGAGGAATTAAGGAGTCTAATGCTGTCACTAAGGCGGAATTAAAGCCTTCCAACAACCTAGAAACATCTGCGCCACTCTCAGATGGATTAGGACGGAATATCTCTTTAAAGGTTTCCTGAGATAAGTCATGCCATGGTCTATGCAACTCATTTTTCCGTCTCCATTCCCTGCTAGGCTTGTAGTAAACTGTGATTGAATAGTAAACGTGATCATAGAATGACCAGTCCATGTTAGGGGATTGGGAGGGTTTCAGGTCAAGTGATCAATAATTGCTAGCACTGTTTAAACATCAACCAAAGCTCTCCAAGTAATGAGGAAGCCTGCACTCGATGGATGGACAACTCATTTAGTTTGAGTAGAAAAAAGGAATCCATCTTGTAATATGACAGACAGCACATAATTCCATTCTTCAACACTACTGAAAGGAGACACATTTCGGCAGAGCCACCAGCCTTTATCAATCCTGGTAATTACGCTCTTGATTGCCTCCTTTATAATTACGTGACATTAGATATGAAGAAAATACTTCCATTCAAACATTGGTAGTTTTAGTACTCCTAAAATAGGTGATTTTTACACAATGCTTTCACGGTTCAATATAGAAATAATCCAAAACAAATTAAATCATAATTACAGTAGACTTTTCTGTGCAAAAAAGCAGGGATATTATAAGTGTTCCAAGTGTCACCCTTAACATCACATCTACTTGCAATGTAGCCACAGTTTCCAGCATTTTATCCCACAATTTTTTCGTTGTTTTTCAATACCTGGCTTCATAGATGTTGCTTTGCTGGATTTTTTGCATAATTGTAGATTTGCTGCATTTGCCCCATAAAACCATCATCTGCCATAAAAAAAAGTTCTAACTCAAAACAGTTCAAAAATAGCTAACAACACAGTGACATGTGTTGCAGTGCAGTGGAAGGCCCTTTGAAAAGATTGACTGGTCAAATTTCTGTTGCTTACTGCTCTATTTGGGTGCTAAACTGGTACTAATGAGGTACAACCAATGCCCAGACAGTGTTCACAAGTGTAAAAATGAAAAGATAATGAAGTATTACTATCGGAAAATGATCTGTATTCTGCTGCATCATTTTGTTTTTCATGTCGCATAATTTACTCAACCTTGCCACATAATTTGGCCCTCCCATGCCGCATAATTCCAGTGGCCCTTGTTATAGTTCGGAAAACTTTATTTATTCTATGAGAACCTAACTTACACTATACAAATATTAGAAATTCTAAAAATATAGTTACAACTTAAATTTATAATTTACGCACCATCAGTTATAACTTAACTTTATAATTTACACACTACCCTCAATTTATTATAAGTAACGCACCTCTGTATCAGTCTTGTGATCTCACTCGCCAAAATACATTAACTTGCCCTCCTCCATGTACTACTCAAACGCTTGCATATTACGTCACTGATACCATGTGGAATCATAACATTCATTACAAAACGTATGGCATCTTAAATTTCATAATTTCTGAGAACACAGTGCATGGTAGAGTGGTGAGTTATAGTTAATGTAGTGTGGCAAGTTAGGTGACAAGACTGTGTACGGAGGTTCCCGAATTAGAGTAAATGTAAGGAAGTTCGTAAATTGTAAATTTAAGTTAGAACTGATGGTGCGTAAATTATAAATTTAAGTTGTAACCATAAAATTATAATTTCTAATGATTGTATAGTGTAAGTTGGGTTTGTATAGAAAGAATGAATAACGGTTTCCTAACTTCAACTTATCTTTAACCTTTTTATTTATTGAATTGAAATTGTTTTTATTTTTTACAAATATGTTTTAAATCATAGTGTTTAGTGCCGTTTAATTGAGTGTCATTAAGTGCAACATCATAGAGTTAGTGAAAGACAGTGTTGTACAGTCTAGTGCCATAGAGTGTAGCATTGTAGAGTGGAATAGAGTGGAGTGGAGTAGAGTGGTATGGCGTTGAATTGCTTATAATGGAGTAAAGTGTTCTGCATTGGAGTATACATTGAGTATGGTGTCATGCAGTGGCATAGAGTTGTGAAGAGTGTTGTACAATTTAGTGGCATAGAGTAGTGTACAGTTCATTAAAGTTTCGTACAGTTCAGTGTTGTGTAGTGGAGTGTCGTCAAGTAGAGTTTCAGAGAGTATCCTACAGTGAAGTGTCATAGAATGGAGTGTCATAGAGTGGTGTGTCATAGAGTGGTGTGTCATACAGTGGTACAGTGTTGTACGCTGTAGGAGAGTGTCGTAGAGTGGAGTGTTGCAAGGTATAGTGGAGTGACATGTTGTAGAGGCGAGTGGAGTTGCATGTGCTACAGTGTCATAAATGTAGTACAGTGACGTAGAGTAGATGGGTATATATTGGTGTAAAGTGTAATATAATGGCACAGAGTGTAATAGAATTTTGTAGAGTGGAGTTGCATAGAGTACAGTATGGTATCGTACAGTGGACTGGAGTGCAGTGAAGTGTCGAACAGTGGTGTAGAGTGGGCTAAGGTATCATACAGTGCAGTAGAAGAGAATGGAGCTCATTGGCATCATGTAGGATAGAGTGTAGTAAACTGTAATACAGTGGAGTGTTATGTTGTTCAGTAGAGTGGCATGGAGTAGAGTGGTCTGATGCATCACACAGTGTAGTAAAGTGTCATAGAGTGGAGTGCTGTGTGGTGCAGTGGAGCGCCATGTCGTAGAGTGTTGTAAAGTGTCATACAGCAGAGTACAGTGGGGTTGCATAGAGTGTTGCAGACTGTGGTAAAGTGTAGTGGTATAAAGTGTTGTAGAGTAGAGTGGCATAAAGTCACATAGAGTAGAATGGCGTACAGTCGAGTAGTGGAGTGTGGGTGGAGTAGTGTGTCATAGAGTACAGTGGAGTAAAGGTGGTTGGAGTGGTGTAGAGGTAGTTGTGTAGAGTGTGGTGGAGTAGAATGTTGTTGAAAGGCATGGAGTTGAGTAGAGTGTCACACAGTGGCATAGAGTAGAGAGGAGTAGAGTGGAGTGTTGGGGCATTCAGTGTAGTACAGTGTTGTACAGTGGCATAGAGTGTTTTGGAGTACAATTTTATAGAGTACAGTGTTGTAAAGTGTAGCAGCATACAAGTGCCATACTGCGGCGTACAGTGTGGTAAGCTGTCATACAGTAGAGTCGACTGAAGTGGTGTAGCGTAGAATGGACTAAAGTGGCAGATAGTGGAGTGGCATCTTGTATAGTACAGTGCCATAGAGTGGAGTGTAGTCTAGTGGGTAGCACAGAGTGGAATAAAGTGAGTGGCGCACCATGCCGTAGAATAGAGTGGTATGGTGTGTCGTAGAGTGTGGGAAACTGTTGTAGAGTGGAGTGGCATAGAGTCTGGTACAGTGTTGTAGAGTGGAGTAATGTAGACTAGAGTGTGGTAGAGTCTGATACAGTGGAGTGGCATACAGTGTTATAGAGTCGAGTGACATACAGTGACGTTGAGTGGAGTGGCCTAGAATGGAGTAGTGGAGTAGAGTGGAGTAGTGTGTTATAGGGTAGAATGGAGTAAATTCTGCTGGAGGTGGTAGAGGGAGTTGCGTAGAGTGTTGTAAGTGGAGTACAGTCTAGTATAGTGGTTTAGAGTGGCCTGCAGTGTTGTATAATGACATAGACTGAAGAACTGTTTTGTACAGGGAATAGTGTAGAGTGGACTACAGGTTGGTAGAGTGGAAGGGAGGAGAGTGTTATACAGTGAAGTAGAAGTTCCTGGGCAGAGTATGCTTGAATGGCATAGTTTGGAAAGGGGTAGAGTGCAGGGTAGCACAGTGTTGTGTCGTAGAGTGTTGTATCATAATGTATGGTGGCATACAGTCTCAGGCATAGAATGTAGTGGTGTACAGTTGAGAGGTGTACAGTGCGGAGGTGTAGACTGAAATGGCGTACAGTAGATTGTCATAGAGTGGCGTTGCATAGAGTGGAGTGGCATACAGTGGAATAGCGTAGAGTGGAGGGGCGTACAGTGGATTGGCATACAGTGGAATAGCGAAGAATAGAGCGGCATAGAGTGGAGTGGTGCACAGTGGAGTGGCATAGAATGGAGTGGTGTACAGAGGAAAGCGTACAGTGGAATGGTGTAGAGTGGGATGGGATACAGAGGAGTGTTGTAGAGTGGAGTAGCATACACTGGAGAGACATACAATAGAATATCAAAGAATGGAGTGGCATACAATGGAATAGTGTACACTGGAGTGGTGTAGAGTGGAATAAGAGACAGTGGAGTAGCATACACTGGATTGACATACAATGAAATAGCGTAGAGTGGAGTGGGGTACATGGAGCGAGATACAGTGGAATAGCATATTGTGGAGTGGTGTACAGTGTAGTGTTCAGTGTAATAGTGTGGAGTGAGGGGCATGGCATGGAGTGTGTCATGTAGTCCTGCCTGACCCTCGTCTGTGTACAGGGCAGGCAGAGACGGAAGGGGAGGAGCGGGGAAAAGGAAAGGGAAGTACGGGAAATAGGTGAAAGAATAAAGAGGCATTACCTGCAGCTCTGGTGTCCGTCTTCCTTGGGGGGGCCTGAAATAGTACCCTGGCGACGAGGGTGGGATCCTGTGGACTCGCCGCTCCTGCCCCTTGCTGCTGCGTTTGCGAGTGAGCACGCAGCTGAAGACCCGCCTGCCGCAAAGCGCGAGAAACAAAAGAGCGCGAAAACACGATTGAAATCGCGTGGGGGGGTCGTGAGCCGTCGGAGCCTTGTGCAGCAGAGAATTGGAGCAGCGTAAAGGGTGAGTCCAAGTAGCGACTACCCTTATTGAGAGACCATCAGTAGATTGAAGCAGGCACTAGGGAACAAAAGACCCATGCCGTCACGACAGCCATCTTTAAGTCAGGCACCGCCCTTAGAACAACACTGCTCTCACCCTGACGGCCATCTTGAAGTCAGGCAATTCACACAAAACCTCAAAAGACTGTGAATTCCTGCAAATAGAGCCTTGTCTAGCCTGGGGAGTCTGTGTCTTTGCGCAGGATGTCAGTAGAAGCTGACACTTCACGCCCCGCCGCCATGGGATCCACCCAACAAGCCCCACAACTGCGTCCAATGATGCTCGGAGTGTCGTATCTGCGCCAGCCTGAGCCCTTAGAGCTGACATCCGGAAACAGCATGGGACCCAAATGGAAGAGCTGGGCTGAAGATTTTGAGGACTTTATGATGGGCTCCCAAGTGCAAGATTCCAAGCAGAAATTGATAGCCCTGCGCAATTTAATAGGGAAAGATATTGCGCAAATTATCAAAGAATTGCCTGCTGCCAACGCCACCTCATATGAAGATGTCAAAGGAGCTCTGGATCGGAAATTCCTCCACAAGCGAAACCTAGACTACGAGCGATACACGTTCAACTTTGCCTCCCAAGAAAAGGATGAGTCAATGTGTGACTTCATCGCTTTCATTCGGCGCCTAGCCCGGTATTGCGAATTTGATGTGTTCAACACCAAAGACGCCCTGCGACTACACATTATTGAAGGGTGCCAGTCAGAATCACTGCGCCGCCAATTGCTGAAGAAACACTACACGCTTGAAGAAATAGAGGAACTCACTCGCATCAATGATCAAGCGGAATGCCATGCCAAGAAAATGGAAGCCAGCAAGTCCGAAAAAAAGGAGCAGGTTTTCCGAATGCAGTCTCATGCAGACTCGAAGAGCCACTCCGACCGCCGCAAGTTGGGAAGACCGATGCAGACCCTCTGAGTGACGTCATTGCGCAACGGAGCCCGAAGCAGTCGAACAAGCAGACCAGCCTCGAAATGCTACAGATGCGGACAGGACTACCCACACTCACGACAGTGTCCCGCCATAGGACAGCAGTGTCACTGCTGTGGAAGAGACAATCACTTCGAAGTAGCCTGTCAAACGCGACGGTCGTAAAGGAAGACTGCCAAGTCAAGTTCAGAGACCCGCCACCTTGCAAGAGCGGTGCGAGGAAGGAAAAGTTGCTCATCCAGTTCATCAAGGTCGAGCGTCCAGTCAGTCAACTCATACAGATCTCAGAGGTCGACATCCTGGGAATCGTCGTCTCACACACCTGTGTCACAGGACAGTGACGAAAACGTGTGTATGGTGTCAGACCCCGACAGATTGAAGAAATACCCAAGACTGAACATTCAAATCGGGAGTCACCCTGCCAAGTTTGTATTAGATTCAGGAGCATCCCTGAATTACATATGTGCCATGGAATATCACAGCATGAAACCTGAGCCAAAACTGGAACCGGCCGCTGTCCGAGTTTACACCTGGATGTCCAGGAAACCCCTACCATGCCTGGGACAATTCTGCATGACTCTCACCTACAAGGACCTACAGATCCAAGCCTACATCCACGTGGTCGAGGGTCCTGATGCAGCGGATTGCCTTCTCAGCCTGCCGACAGCAGAACGCCTCAAACTTGTCGAACTTTTAAACACCATGGCTGACTCCCCGGACATTGTTAACAAGTTCCCAAATCTCTTGGCCTTGGGAAGCTCAAACAGTTCAAGGTCAAGCTACACATCAATGAGCAGGTATCACCGATAGCGCAACACCACAGAAAGGTGCTGTTTCATCTGCAACAGGCCGAAGATGATGAGCTACAAGACCTGCTGAGGACAGATATCATTGAACGATCCACAGGACCCACTCCCTGAGTATCACCCGTGGTGGTAGTGCCCAAGAAAGGACAAGACAACAAAGTACGCCTATGTGTGAACATGCGTTCCCCGAACACAGCCATTGAGAGGGAACGACATCCTGGACCTCATATCAGTGATATGATTGCTTGTCTCAATGGAGCGGTTTTCTCAAAGCTGGATCTCAACAAAGGATACCACCAGCTGGAACTGCATGAGAAGTCCCGTTATATTACCACCTTTACCACCCATCAAGGCCTGTTCCGATATAAACGCTTACATTTCGGAATATCCTCAGCCGCGGAAATCTTTCACGAGGCCATCCAGCGGGTAATTCAGGGTATCCCAAATGCTTTCAACTACAGCGACGATATCCTAGTCTTTGGAGAAAACCAAGTGGAGCACGATAAAGCCTTAGACCGGGTGTGCCACGCCTTACTCAATGCCAACCTCACACTCAATCCGGATAAGAGTGAATTCCACAAGTCCACGCTAAAATTCTATGGACATATCTTCTCCAAAGATGGCATGAAACCAGACCCGGAGAAAGTATCTGTCCTTGCGGACACTCCACAACCACAGGACATCAGTGACCTCCACTCCTTCCTGGGGATGGCGAGCTATTGCGCCCGCTACATTAAAGACTATGCTACCATCAACTACCCACTCAGGGAACTCACCAGACAAGGTCAGCAATTCCTGTTGTCACCCGAGTGTGAACACGCGTTCAATAAAATCAAGAAGGCCGTGAGCACTGCTATCAATTTGGCGTACTTCGACACCAAAAGAAAGACCGAAATCACCGTGGATGCTAGCCCTGTGGGTTTGAGCGCCATCCTGGCACAGTGTAACAATGATATTTACAACAAGGGGTGGTGAGGGACAGTGTAACAATGAAGCAGACCAACATCATGCAGTTGCCTTTGCCAGTCGTAGTCTCACTGACACAGAGAAGGCCTACTCACAGCCCGAAAAAGAAAGTCTTGTGGTCGTATGGGTTCGTATACGGGAAACACTTAACACTCATCACAAACCGCCAAGCACTTATCACCATCTTTGGAAATCCGCGGGCAAAGATGCCTCCACGAAAAGAAAGATGAGGTCTACGCCTGCAAGACTACATCTACACCATCGTTCATAAGCGTGGAAAAGCGGAAAAGCCAGAAGACTACTTGTCAAGGCACCCACAGTCCCACATGCTAGAACGATGCTCTGTAGCAGAGGAATACATTCACTTTGTCATCGACAATGCATGCCCCCCGGCAGTGCCCCTAGAAGCCATTCGCGAAGCATCTGCTCAAGACCCCACCCTCCAGGCTATCATGGTCCGGACACGCGCTAACTCCTGGAGACACCTGGACAACAGCCACCAGGACGCTGCTGCTGATGCTCAAGAACTCGTGGCATTCAAACATATCCAAGAAGAACTGTCAATCAGCACGGATGGTCTAATGCTGAGAGGAGGGAGGATAGTCATTCCTCAGCGACTGCGTCAAGGGGTCATCAACTTAGCTCACGAAGGACACAGAGGAGTTGTAGCCACCAAGAAAGCACTCCGGGAACGCGTCTGGTTCCCATCACTCGATCAAATGGTGGAGGCCTCACTCAAGGACTGCGCCTCATGTCAGTTAGTGGGTCGAGATGAACCACCAGCCCCTTTGCAGATGTCTGAACTACCTGATGGGGTGTGGCAGCAAGTGGCGATTGATTTCTTCGGGCCATTAAAATCAGGCAGATACATCATATTCATCATGGATGAATACTCCCGCTTTCCCATCGTGCATCAAGTGTCCTCCACAAAAGCGACGGCTGTCATCCCCGTCATCGACGAAACATTTGCAGCATGGGGAATCGCCATAGGAGTGAAAACAGATAACGGACCACCGTTTAACAGTCATGAATTCACCGAGTTTGCAAAACATCTCAATTTTAAACATAAGAAGATTACTCCCTTATGGCCTCAAGCTAACGGCATGGTTGAGCGATTCATGGGGACTCTTAAGCAGACGGTTCAGCAAGCAGAACTTGCTCACCGTGACATCCAGCAAGCGCTGAACGAAGTGTTGCGAGCATACAGGACCATGCCACATAGCACCACAAACCAATGCCCTGCCACCCTGATGCTCGGGCGAGTTCCTCGTACGCGGCTGGGTGCGTCAAACACTGTCATGCAATCCCGAACCGTGACCACCGATCACGACACTCTGGTGAAACCAGGAAAAGAAGTAAAAAATGAAGGACTATGCTGATCAGCGTAGACACGCGCGACAGAGGGACATTCTCGAAGGAGACCGGGTGCTGGTAAAGCGAGACCATAAGAAAAGGCAGACAGTCGATACCTCGCTCACCAGCTGCGTGTCTCCAGTCGAAAGGGGACTATGATCATAGCTGAGTCGGAAAGCAAACGGATAACCCGAAACGTATCTCACTTCAAGAGGTGCAATCCCTCTGCTCACACTTGACTCCAAGACTGTGGTTCCAGTACAGACTCGTCGAGCCAAGGAGGAAATAGTGATGGGGCACGTCCCAGCTCAGTGAGGCTGGAAGACACCAGGGACTGCCATACTCCTGAACGGGCGCAAGCCAGCTGCCCACGAAGATAACCAGGCGACCTGTCCGACTCATTGAGGAACTCTAAGCAACAGTAAGCAATATTGTACAAAAGGGGGAGGTGTCATGTCGTCCTGCCTGACCCTCGTCTGTGTACAGGGCAGGCAGAGACGGAAGGGGAGGAGCGGGGAAAAGGAAATGGAAGTACGGGAACGAGGTGAAGGAATAAAGAGGCATTACCTGCAGCTCCGGTGTCCGTCTTCCTTGGAGGGGCCTGATATAGTACAGAGTGGATTTGTGTACAGTGGAAAACCGTAGAGTGGATTGGCATAGAATGGATTGGCATACAGGGGAATAGTGTAGAGTGGAGTGGCGGACAGTGGAGTGGTGTCGGGTGTAGTGGTGAATAGCACAATAGCATGGAGTGGTGTGGCAATGTGTGGAGTGGTGTGGAGTACAGTGGAATGGCATAGAGTCAAGCAACTTTGTGTGGATTGGCATAGAGTGGATTGGCGTACAGAAGAATGGCGTAGAGTGGAGTGGCACACAGTGGAATAGCATAGAGGGGAGTCGCGTACATTGGATAGACGTACAGTAGAATAGCGAAGAGTGGTGTGGTGAACAGTGGAGTGTCATAGTTTTGGAGTGGCTTACAGTGGCATAGCGTACAGTGGAGTGGTGTAGAGTGGAGCAGTAAACAGGAGTGGGATAGAGTGGAGTAGCATATACTGGAGTGGCATACAATGAAATAGCGTAGAGTGGAGTGGAGTGGAGTAGAGTGGAGCGGCATATAGTGGAATAGTGTACAGTAGAATTGCTCACAGATGAATGGCGTAGAGTATAATAGTGTAGAGTGGAATAGCGTACAGTGTGGTGCAGTAATTTGGAGTGTCATAGACTAGAGTTGCATACAGTAGAGTGGAGCACAGTATAGTGGCTTATGGATGTAGATTCAATTTATCAGGAACATACAATATGGTGTCCAGATAAAAAAAGAATAGCGATTTGCGCTCACAATCGTTTCTCCACATTTACCAATCAAGGCAGGGCCATTTATGGTGACCTTGTGATGCTTTGTAAATGTGACTTCAGTATTGTGTTGCCCATTTCAGACCATGTGTGACGCAATACTGGCCCTTAGTTGTATATTGTGTCGCGGTATACCTCGATAATTTCACGAAATACCATGGTACATGCCAATGACAAGGCTGTATATAATTGGCTAATAGCTGCCTTTATAAAATTAAAAGGCAGTCATATTTTCTTTATACACTTTATCTGTGTTCTCGATTATGGCCTTAATTATAGGTAAGTATTAGGTTCTAATATTATTATTCCCTACCTATTAGCACTTTATTAAAGTGGTAATAGGTAGGGAAATTAATTTATATTTTTCAATATAATTATTAAAAAGGATTGTGGAGTACCACACTAGTACCTAGGCAGTACCATTTTCTTTAGAAATGTACTTAAAAAACCATTAGGTTGCATGTCAATTTGTCAGATTTTTCCACTATACTAAAAAAATTGACACTGTAGTTCACTATATTTGTGAACTATAGTAAAATATAATAAGTGGAGAGGATGTGGCTGCATTTAAAAAAAACATTTAAGTAGCGCAGTACATCCTTCGAAGTACTTGGGGGCTCTGTAACATTTTTTTCAAATATATTGAAACTATGTATACCTTTTCCATATCTGTTACCATTTTAATTAAGTGGTAATAGGTATGGGAAATTAAAAACCTAATGCATATGTATATCTAAGGCAATTACCTAGAACACGGGAAGGTAACCTTAAAACAACATGGCTGTCTTTAGCTTCGCAAAATACAGTGACATTTCGTGAAACTTTCACAACAGAGATCACTAAGTTTAAATGCCTAATAACAATAAAATGCTTGCCCTACTTACCTGTAATACCAAAGAAGATCATCTGCACACCATGATCCACAATCCTGCAAAATTTCATAGAAATTCGACTTTGCATTTGGCGGCTAGGTTTTAGTACCAAGTCTATTGAAAATGCACTGGTGCCCAAAAACATTCCCCCCCCCCTTATCATTGTACTCCCTTGACCAATCACTGCAAAACATTTCACCCTCCGCCAATGTAGAAAAAGCAACAGGCCTGAAAAACCTTGTGGGGATTCGTTATACAGGGGCAAAGTTATCAGCGAGCAAAAATCCGAAGATTCCTATACCTGGGAATCCTATCTTTAACTACAGAGAGGCTACTGTCACTCTGTATTATATCATAAGGTAAATAGATGAGGAGATAGATGAGAGATAAGAATACATAACCATAGTTTAACACCTCATCTAATGCCTTTATATATTGTAGAAGTCAATATATATTTACCACAAGCATTCATTTATAATTGATATTCTGAAGTCCATATTGTTGCAGGTCGATTTAAAAAACTTGGTCTTGTAGTAGAATACAGATGTAGCAAAGTACATTCCTGTGCCTAACTTTGTATACTAAAAATTCAGAAACTTTAAACCAATCCAAAATCTAAATCACAAACATAGTCTTCCTACTGACAGAAATTTCACAGTTTGACTATGTTTGCAGTCAATGTGTTTTATTTCCTCAGGACGGTTTTCATATTTTTTATTCATTTTGTGCAATCAGAAGATCTGTTTAATGAGAAGGAGCTAGAGAGGAAGGTTGAAATGGGCCTTGGAGAAGGGACAAGGGTGGTCACCATGTATTCTAAGAAATAAAATGGGCTCTACCATATATATGAAACATTGGCATTGCCAAAAGGTCTCGCTTTTGGGACCTTATTAGTGTTTTGACATTTAGCACATTATCCATTGTGCTGGCTACCAGGAATTGAAGAGCTATACAGTTGTTGTACACTGTGTAGCCTTTATAAGTAGTAGCTCTGTGGAAATGGTCTGATTTACTTAGGACATTATTTGAATGTGGGGTTGTACATTTTGTGTGAGTGCCTACTCTAGGGAGGTGCGACCAGCGCAGGTACACCTTGCGCTGATCTATGTTAAGAAAACAACCAGGTTTAAAAATCACATGCTGCAGAGTTCTTTGTGTTCAGCAGTTTTCATGCAACAATAAAAATATCAAGATAACTCTAATGATTAGTGCTACTGCTGGCGAGAGATCGGAGTTTATGTTATTGGCAGTTTATTCCACTCATGACAAAGTAGCGCACAGAGTTCATGTCTGCTGTAAAGAAAGTGTACCATGAACATGACCGAACTGTAGTATATGTGGATTGCTCAGAACTTGGTCTTAGAGTGAGAGTCTCAGACATGCTGTGACTTCTTCTCCCAACTAAGTGAGTGATGCTGTTGTGGCTGGGGGCCAATTTTCAGTCCGACCGTCACAGGCTGTGACGGTCGGACTGAAAACCGCCCCCCAGCCACAAAACCGGCCCCCTTTTCGAAAACCGGCCCTCACCCCCTCCAGCCTACCGGGGGATTGCCCGGTGCCCGGACTCACCAGTCCAGCCCTGCTCAGAAGGTTACTGTTTTTGTAACTGAGGTAATTTTGTTACTTTCAGTTGATAAGTTACGACGCAAATACAGTACAGTAAGCTACGAACTGTTATCAAAGAGCCTATATCTTTCACAAAATTGGTTGTAGAGGCCCCACAAAAATATTTTACCCGGCCCTCAAATAAATAAATCAATAAATAAATGACAGCCTTCCTGCCTAAATCCAAAGTGTTGGTATGTATAGACTATGTATAGGAGTACCCGTATTACTGGTAGTCGATCTCATTGTTTTTCCGTAAGTGTGCTGGCCCGTGTGTTTGTACATATGACCGCAGGTGTTGGTCTGTCTGCATGTGTGCTCTATGTCAATGTTTGCATGTCTTTGTCCTTCTATGCATATGTATTATACACAACTCAAGCCTTTTAACTTTGCCACTCCTTGTTTTACTTACAGCGTAAACTGAGGCCAGAGCAGTAGAGGAGATACTTCTGGTGCATGGGACAGTATGAGAAACACAGTATAGTCACTATTATACAAAGAAATAATGAAGATGCCTTTCTCATGCCGTGCTGTAGGAACGTGGTACAAAAGGGGGTGGTGATGGACGGAGCATCTGAATCAATCAAGCACTCACACCCAGTCAAAAGATCAGGGTTTAATCCATCACCGTTCTTTAGCCCACTCTGCCACCCCAGTTCAGACATGGCTATATGCAAATCAGTCTGAACCTGTGCCTCATGGGAACAGTCCAGCCCGAACTGCCAAGCCATGTCTTCCCTGGACCGGAAACAAGCTTCCGAGGACCGGTTTCTGGCATTCCAGCCGTCTTCAGCCAGGCTTGCTTGAATCCTGTGGCAAAATGAGCAAGGGACTCACGTCTGAGCATACCCTGCCTCAATTATGGCGGCCAAAAGCGGTACAAAAGGGGGTGGTGATGGATGGAGCATCTGAATCAATCAAACACTCACACCCAGTCAAAAGATCTGGGTTTAATCCATCACCATTCTTTAGCCCACTCTGCCACCCCAGTTCAGACATGGCTATATGCAAATCAGTGTGACCCTGTGCCTCATGGGAACAGTCCACCTCGAACTGCCAAGCCATGTCTTCCCTGGACCGGAAACAAGCTTCCGAGGACCGGTTTCTGGCATTCCAGCCGTCTTCAGCCCGGCTTGCTTGAATCCAGTGGCAAAGCGAGCAAGGGACTCACGTCTGAGCATACCCTGCCACACTTATGGCGGCCAAAAGCGGTACAAAAGGGGGTGGCGATGGATGGAGCATCTGAATCAATCAAACACTCACACCCAGTCAAAAGATCTGGGTTTAATCCATCACCGTTCTTTAGCCCACTCTGTCACCCTAGTTCAGACATGGCTACATGCAAATCAGTCTTACCCTGTACCTCATGGGAACAGTCCAGCCCGAACGGCCAAGCCATGTCTTCCCTGGACTGGAAACAAGCTTCCGAGGACCGGTTTTTGCTGCCATTCCAGCCGTCTTCAGCCCGGCTTGCTTGAATCCAGTGGAAAAGTGAGCAAGGGACTCAGGTCTGAGCATACCCTGCCACACTTATGGCGGCCAAAAGTGGTACAAAAGGGGGTGGTGATGGACGGAGCATCTGAATCAATCAAACACTCACACCCAGTCAAAAGATCTGGGTTTAATCCATCACCGTTCTTTAGCCCACTCTGCCACCCCAGTTCAGACATGGCTATATGCAAATCAGTCTGACCCTGTGCCTCATGGGAACAGTCCAGCCCGAACTGCCAAGCCATGTCTTCCCTAGACCGGAAACAAGCTTCCGAGGACCGGTTTCTGGCATTCCAGCCGTCTTCAGCCAGGCTTGCTTGAATCCAGTGGCAAAGTGTACCGCTTTTGGCCGCCATAAGTGTGGCAGGGTATGCTCAGACGTGAGTCCCTTGCTCACTTTGCCACTGGATTCAAGCAAGCCGGGCTGAAGACGGCTGGAATGCCAGAAACCGATCCTCGGAAGCTTGTTTCCGGTCCAGGGAAGACATGGCGGCCAAAAGTGGTACAAAAGGGGGTGGTGATGGACGGAGCATCTGAATCAATCAAACACTCACACCCAGTCAAAAGATCTGGGTTTAATCCATCACCATTCTTTAGCCCACTCTGCCACCCCAGTTCAGACATGGCTATATGCAAATCAGTCTGACCCTGTGCCTCATGGGAACAGTCCACCTCGAACTGCCAAGCCATGTCTTCCCTGGACCGGAAACAAGCTTCCGAGGACCGGTTTCTGTCATTCCAGCCGTCTTCAGCCCGGCTTGCTTGAATCCAGTGGCAAAGTGAGCAAGGGACTCACGTCTGAGCATACTCTGCCACACTTATGGCGGCCAAAAGCGGTACAAAAGGGGATGGCGATGGATGGAGCATCTGAATCAATCAAACACTCACACCCAGTCAAAAGATCTGGGTTTAATCCATCACTGTTCTTTAGCCCACTCCGTCACCCTAGTTCAGACATGGCTATATGCAAATCAGTCTGACCCTGTACCTCATGGGAACAGTCCAGCCCGAACGGCCAAGCCATGTCTTCCCTGGACTGGAAACAAGCTTCCGAGGACCGGTTTCTGCCATTCCAGCCGTCTTCAGCCCGGCTTGCTTGAATCCAGTGGCAAAGTGAGCAAGGGACTCAGGTCTGAGCATACCCTGCCACACTTATGGCGGCCAAAAGTGGTACAAAAGGGGGTGGTGATGGACGGAGCATCTGAATCAATCAAACACTCACACCCAGTCAAAAGATCTGGGTTTAATCCATCACCGCTCTTTAGCCCACTCTGCCACCCCAGTTCAGACATGGCAATATGCAAATCAGTCTGACCCTGTGCCTCATGGGAACAGTCCAGCCCGAACTGCCAAGCCATGTCTTCCCTGGACCGGAAACAAGCTTCCGAGGACCGGTTTCTGGGATTCCAGCCGTCTTCAGCCAGGCTTGCTTGAATCCAGTGGCAAAGTGTACCGCTTTTGGCCGCCATAAGTGTGGCAGGGTATGCTCAGACGTGAGTCCCTTGCTCACTTTGCCACTGGATTCAAGCAAGCCGGGCTGAAGACGGCTGGAATGCCAGAAACCGGTCCTCAGAAGCTTGTTTCCGGTCCAGGGAAGACATGGCTTGGCAGTTCGGGCTGGACTGTTCCCATGAGGCACAGGGTCAGACAGATTTGCATATAGCCATGTCTGAACTGGGGTGGCAGAGTGGGCTAAAGAACGGTGATGGATTAAACCCAGATCTTTTGACTGGGTGTGAGTGTTTGATTTATTCAGATGCTCCGTCCATCACCACCCCCTTTTGTACCGTGCTGTAGGAACGTAGCATGAAGCAGGGGGAAGCAGCTAACCCGAGGAGCCCAGAGACTGGAATTCTAATCCATTATATCGCACTTGGAGCAAAAAATGTGTGTTCCTGGGCACATTACTCATTTGATCTCTCCCTGGGTTGTTTTATTAAAATTAGGACATTTAAACTTGTGCTGAACATGGGCAGTGCATATTATTTACAACCCAGCATGTGGGGCTTAGTTCCAGCTCCTTTGCACGGAAATACGCAGTGCTTCCAACTTTTGCCTGTTAATGGGTTTAGGATTAATCAGTAAATTTGAAACGCATCCCTGAAGACCGAATCATGCACTGGCTGGCAGGCTAACCACAATACACAGTGCGAGGTTGCTAGGATGTCAGGGTACACAGCAATGGGTGTCATGTCACCCACTTTAGCCATGTTGCCACTATAGAGCCACATTTGATTGCATGTCCTATGAAAGTGTATCAAGTAAATAATACCTTTCACAGCCTAAAGGAATTTGCGGGTCACATTGTGAATTATGAAACATAACGCACAATGCTAGTGCAACTCTTGGCCCTGCACCCTTTAGCACCCTTAAACCAGCCGCTTCTGGAAAACAACATCTAAGGATAACAAGTAAGTCCGGGGTGCTGCAATGCACGGACTGTATCACAGAGGGCTACAGAGAGCCTGTTTAGACATTCATGCAGAGGGCAAATAAGACACAAATCCAACAGTATAGACACTATGGTTAGACAACCCACTAGCCAATTGAGTTGCCCGGGATACAAGTTGAAAACAACAGCTTTTCTCCGATAAAATCCAGTTCTCACAGTTCGTGGGGTCTGTTGCCTCGTTTTCAGCATCTTAGCGAGGGGGGGGGGGGTTTGGTGCCTGCCTGCAGTATTGTTTGAGCTGTACCGCAGCTCGAGCAGAGCCGGGGCTTCATGTGAAAATGTTCATGAGCGCCAGGAGAGCAAGCAGCAGTACGAAAGAGCAGAGCCGGCCGCCAGCCTCCCCCACAAACAATTTGTGGAGCACAAGAGCGGCTAGGCGCTGCAAGAAGAGGCTGAGGAGCAGAGAGAGGGTGAAAGGATGAGAGGCTGCACAGAACACTGATCCACGAGGACCTCAGGGCCTTAACTCCTGCTATTACCAATTGCCCCTGAGCCGCATTCAGCATTGTCCCGTCCTCCCATGAGCTCCTCTGCTCATAGCACAGACCGGAGGAGGCTGCGCCCGGCCTTGTGCTGCCACTGCTGCCGCTGTTCAGTGTCTTGTTGCTTTTGCTTCACACCACTCCATGCTATGAACATGAAATTTAAAATTACCACCACACTGGAGCCCCCGGCACTGAGGAAACAGGACAGGAAGGAATTTTTCATTACTGAAAATATATGCAGTTAAATTAAGAGAAAGAAGGGGTGGTAATTACGAAACTGAAAGGCAGAGGAAGGAAGAATTCAACATGCCAGAAAGAAGAATGACTGGCCCGTGCAGCGAGTGAAGAAAAGCCGAGTGAGCCTGCTCATGGAAAAAAAACAAGCCCGGAAGTGGTGCGCACACTAGCATGCTTGTGCCCGCCGCTGCAGTAGAAGACTGCCATGTTTCCAATTAACGGGCACAATAATTGGAAACAGATGGCGCTCATGCTCGCTCCTGAGCACCCTAGGCCACAGAACAGAGAAGGCGGGACATGCACCCACCTTGGGCCAATTGTGTGCTGTCTTCCTTAGACAGACGCATGCAAAGCCCAATAGCAAGTGATAAAAAAAAAGTACACGCACAAGCGTGTGTTTGAAGTGTAAAAGCCCTTACTAACTGCCTCGCAGAGCAGCGCATGCACGCTGGCTCAGGCGAGACCTAAAGAGGACATTAGAAGGCCCTCTCAGACTTCAATGACATTACAATGGATATGTGCCTCCACCTTCAGTCCTTTATTCAGTTATAGAACTATTTAGCGGATTGCAATATAGCCTAATAATGCATGTACCTTTCCTACATATAATGGTAAACAGTCAAAATATCGATTTTTTAATTTCGACTTACACTTATATCGAGTTGCTAATATCGATGGGACAGAATATCGATGTCCAGAATATCGATGGCCAGAATATCGACCCTAAGGTAAGTAATATCGAAATTACTTATATCGATAGCATGTATATCGATGTAAGTAATTTCGATTTACTAATATGTGTTAGAAATTTTAGTTAAGTATTTAAATTAATTGTTATAATATGTGTTTAATATGTTTTTATAAATAAAAAATATATAAAAGTAAATAATATGTTTTACTACCAGAGCGGGTTGAGGGTTTTTAGGGGAATAGGGTGGGAAGTAATTTATTTGTAATTAAATAATTATTTTTTAATGATTCATTTATTTTGCAATTAAATATTAATTGGCAATGAATTATTTTAATTGATTAATTGATTAATTAATTGATAATTTATGTATATTTTTAAGTAAATTATTAGGGGTGGGCGGCCAGCTACGCTCCGTGCACGGAGTGTGCGTAGTGCCGCCTACTCCGCATTTTGCGGAGCGGGCGTACCCAGGCGGCACTACGCACGCTCCGCAGACGGAGCGTAGCTGGCCGCCACCCGCCTCCCTCCCGCCCTCCCTAAATACTTTCAATTAAAGGAGTAAAATAATTAAAACGCACTTACCTTGCCCGCCGCGTCCCCGGGGCTCGCTATCTTCCGTCTTCCGTCTTGTTTACTAATGCGCATGCGCGGGCGGCCGCGCATGCGCATTTTCTCGTGAGAAATGCGCATGCGCGGCCGCCCGCGCATGCGCATTAGTAAACAAGACGGAAGACGGAAGATAGCGAGCCCCGGGGACGCGGCGGGCAAGGTAAGTGCGTTTTAATTATTTTACTCCTTTAATTGAAAGTATTTAGGGAGGGCGGGAGGGAGGCGGGTGGCGGGGCTGGCGGCCAGTGGTGTTTGCGTAGTGGGGCTACGCGGAGTGCGGAGGTGGGCGTAGTTTCTCGCCCACTTCGCGTAGCTCCGCGAATCCCCACTATGCACACTACGCCCAGGGCTATAAATTATATGTTTTACTACTGGAGCGGGTTGTGGGTTTATAGGGGAATAGGGTGGGAAGTAATTTATTTGTAATTAAATAATTATTTTTCAATGATTAATTTATTTTGCAATTAAATATTAATTGGCAATGAATTATTTTAATTGATTAATTGATTAATTAATTGATAATTTATGTATTTTTTTAAGTAAATTATATGTTTTACTACTGGAGCGGGTTGTGGGTTTATAGGGGAATAGGGTGGGAAGTAATTTATTTGTAATGAAAAAATTATTTTTTAATTATTAATTTTTTTTGCTATGAAATATTAATTGGCAATGAATTATTATAATTGATTAATAGAATAATTAATTGATAATGTATGTATATTTTTAACTAAATTATATGTTTTACTACTGGAGCGGGTTGTGGGTTTATAGGGGAATAGGGTGGGAAGTAATTTAATTGTAATATTAATTAATTTTGGGTAAAAGGAGTATTTTTAGGGTTCAGGGTCAGTTTTCAGTTTTTGGGTAAAGGGGTATTTTTAGGGTTCAGAGTCAGTTTTCAGTTTTTGGGTAAAGGGGTATTTTTAGGGTTCAGGGTCAGTTTTCAGTTTTTGGGTAAAGGGGTATTTTTTGGGTTCCAGGTCAGTTTTCAGTTCTTGGGTAAAGGGGTATTTTTGGGGTTCAGGGTCAGTTTTCAGTTTTTGGGTAAAGGGGTATTTTTAGGGTTCAGGGTCAGTTTTCAGTTTTTGGGTAAAGGGGTATTTTTAGGGTAAGGGTATTTTTGGGGTTCAGGGTCAGTTTTCAGTTTTTGGGTAAAGGGGTATTTTTAGGGTTCAGGGTCAGTTTTTAGTTTTTGGGTAAAGGGGTATTTTTAGGGTTCAGGGTCAGTTTTCAGTTTTTGGGTAAAGGGGTATTTTTAGGGTTCAGGGTCAGTTTTCAGTTTTTGGGTAAAGGGGTATTTTTAGGGTTCAGGGTCAGTTTTCAGTTTTTGGGTAAAGGGGTATTTTTTGGGTTCAGGGTCAGTTTTCAGTTCTTGTGTAAAGGGGTATTTTTGGGGTTCAGGGTCAGTTTTCAGTTTTTGGGTAAAGGGGTATTTTTAGGGTTCAGGGTCAGTTTTAGGTTTTTGGGTAAAGGGGTATTTTTAGGGTTCAGGGTCAGTTTTCCCTACTGTTGCACCCACTGGAGTGGGAATAGTAATTATTGTTAAGTAATTATATATGATTTTTAATTATTATTTTTTTAATTAAATATGTATTATATATTTTTTAACATTATTACATATATTTAAATATGTTTAAGTAATTAATAAGTATTATTTACAGTATTTTTTATGTTATTTTAAATTTTAAAAAATCGATATATTTAACAACGATATTTTTAACATCGATATTATTTTTTCGATATTTTGGTACTTACCATGTTGTACATAGGGCGTCGATATTTTTGCTATCGATATAATTACGCCGATATTTGTGTAGGTCGAAATTCTGTCTGTCGAAATTCTGTCATAGATCCACATATAATAGCTAACATATTGAGGATATGGTCACAACTTCAGGTTTTACACTAGAGGTTATGGTGGGCATGTATAGACTGTAGGCCCAGCTTTGGTTTAGTAGTTTTGTTATTTTTTTATCTCCTTTTTGTGGGAAATCTTTCCAAATATTTTTTCCTGGTTCAATTATGGTTTTAATCTGTACTGAAAGGCCCACTGACGTGTTTGTTAATCTGTCACTGGTCTACCATCTTTTAAATATGAGTATGCAGATATTGTGGTATGATCTTTCACTACAATTGTTTGGAAACATTGTCATTTACCAAATCTCAGGTAGAATGCCCTGAAAACATTTTTCCAATTCTGATATTTCTCTAGGAAGCAGAAAATAAGAGAAAAACAATAGAAGCAGAAGACAAGGATTGTCAAAGCCGATTAGGTCTCGCCTCAATGGTGTAGCTCTATTAGCTTAGCCAATGCTTATTTGCATTGCATAAAAAAATCCAAAATGTCAGCTGGTGTACACATATAGACAGCCATCTTAGAATGCTTTTTCTTCATTATAAAAATAAGTATTTCAACATGTTAATTATATTAATTTGCCCTTTCAAGATGGCTAACATCCATTTCTGAATAGTAAATTAAAAAGTCAAGTTTGCATTGCATCCCAATCAGCCTGGGCACACAACCCATTAGCCATGTGCAGAAGCCAGACCTCATAAACAGAGGGGAGGGGGTGCAATTGATTAGGGGTGGGGGCAATGGAAAAGCAGGAAAATTAGTGGCCAGGTAGCAGTGCAATTTGAGTCATTTTGCAATTGTATTTTGAAACGTGCTATTTCAATAACTTTAGTGTCCTTCGTGAATTTGTAAGCCTGGCAGTAATCACATTTAAAATTGTCAATAATGGGCGGCAAAACCCCAGGCCTGTGTTAGGGTCTCTACTCTTTGTTCTTCTTTTGATTTTTATTCGTCTCAAAATCGAGATTGCACCCAAAATGACAAGTGAGAACACAACATTGATATGAAATTAAAAACAATTGAAGGAACATCACACAGAACGACGTGCACGGGACCGGGGCTCCCCCCATGCTGACATACTAATTTAAACGAAGTGCTTTTATTGTTGTAAGCCATGTTTTGGGACACAGACGGTTATCTGGACAATGTAACAAACACTAAACTTTCCCAAAAGAAATTGTAAACAGTATAAAATACAACTTGAAGGTTTGTGGTATTCTGGGAAATGTAGTGATTTAATGCCATGATGAACGATCTTTTAATTAGTCCGTTGTCAATGTTTACACAGAAACTTGGGAGGCGCACACATGCAAGAAATTTACTATCTGTTAACGCTGAGTATGGGCGGGACAAAGTTTATGTAAGGAGCTTTGAAGTTAGGAAATGTATGAGCTGCAGAAGCGTTCGTTCACGCTGCGAAAATGTGAAGCAGTGCGTGATTTTAAGTACCTTGGGGACCCATTCAACATGGTAAGCGTAAAACAGTATACAATGAAGTGTAGCACGTAGCGGGATAAAATTACAGGGCTACTAAGCGCCGAATACCAGAGAAGGAAGTAAAGAGGGAAGGTTTTTAAACATGGGAGTAAGAATTGTTTAAACAGTATGTACACGATTATAAAAGGAATGATGTTTTTGAGAAAGCACGATATAGTATTGGTCAGCTAAAATGTGGTTTTTACTTGTAGATGCCCCTGAAGAAGGAATGTACTTCCGAAATGCATTGGGCCATTTTTAATAAACAGCACGGGATGTGGAACCCTCTTTGGACTCACGAGCATTTTTGAAATCGTTTCGTTCGAAGTAACTATTGAGTAAAATGAATCGATCATACAAGAGATTAAATTAATTAAACAGTTGAAATTACGTTGAAAAAATAAGAGAAAAGCGGAGAAAATATTGATTCACTTGATTCAATTAAACAAGCGGCTGTGCAACCTGATGGAATCAGACAGAGAGATTCCTTCCTTGTGAAAGACATTCTGAAACAGCGCACCGAGACGAAGCGCAAAGCAGGTGTATGCACGCCGAAGAAAGCTAACAGACTAAGGAATATGATGAAACAGAGATAACAAGGAGTGCATCTCTTCCTCCAAACCATATTGTATAACTTTTATTCGTCTCAAAATCGAGATTGCACCCAAAATGACAAGTGAGAACACAACATTGATATGAAATTAAAAACAATTGAAGGAACATCACACAGAACGACGTGCACGGGACCGGGGCTCCCCCCATGCTGACATACTAATTTAAACGAAGTGCTTTTATTGTTGTAAGCCATGTTTTGGGACACAGACGGTTATCTGGACAATGTAACAAACACTAAACTTTCCCAAAAGAAATTGTAAACAGTATAAAATACAACTTGAAGGTTTGTGGTATTCTGGGAAATGTAGTGATTTAATGCCATGATGAACGATCTTTTAATTAGTCCGTTGTCAATGTTTACACAGAAACTTGGGAGGCGCTCACATGCAAGAAATTTACTATCTGTTAACGCTGAGTATGGGCGGGACAAAGTTTATGTAAGGAGCTTTGAAGTTAGGAAATGTATGAGCTGCAGAAGCGTTCGTTCACGCTGCGAAAATGTGAAGCAGTGCGTGATTTTAAGTACCTTGGGGACCCATTCAACATGGTAAGCGTAAAACAGTATACAATGAAGTGTAGCACGTAGCGGGATAAAATTACAGGGCTACTAAGCGCCGAATACCAGAGAAGGAAAGTAAAGAGGGAAGGTTTTTAAACATGGGAGTAAGAATTGTTTAAACAGTATTCAGTACACGATTATAAAAGGAATGATGTTTTTGAGAAAGCACGATATAGTATTGGTCAGCTAAAATGTGGTTTTTACTTGTAGATGCCCCTGAAGAAGGAATGTACTTCAGAAATGCATTGGGCCATTTTTAATAAACAGCACGGGATGTGGAACCCTATTTGGACTTACGAGCATTTTTGAAATCATTTCGTTCGAAGTAACTATTGAGTAAAATTAATCGATCATACAAGAGATTAAATGAATTAAACAGTTGAAATTTCGTTGAAAAAATAAGAGAAAAGCGGAGAAAATATTGATTCACTTGATTCAATTAAACAAGCGGCTGTGCAACCTGATGTTCTCCACCTCCACCAGCATGTGCCAATGTCTGTTAATGATTTTGCTGACCGAATTGCTCATTGGAGTGTATGTGGAGACCATAATAGTACATTCAATGGTCTTATAATTTCTACTACTTGGTGTGAGGAGTGCTTCTCTAGGACAATACCAGGCTCATTTAACTGATCTCCGCACTATTGATTTGGGAAATCCTCTCTCAATCAACTTGGCGGAAAGTAGTCATGCTTCCCTAAAGTAATCAGTCCTACATGTGCAACTCCATCTAATTCGGAGAAATTGTCCTTATGATAAGCTAGCCTGGCTGATGAAAGGTGTTACCCAGAAACCGGTCCCAGGATGCTTGTTTCCGGTTCAGGGAAGACCTGGCTTGGCAGTTCGGGCTGGACTTTTTCCCATGAGGCACAGGGTCAAGACTGATTTGCATATAGCTGTGTCTGAATTGAGTTGGCGAAGTGAGCTTAACAATGATGATGGATTCAACCTAGATCTGTTACTGGGGGTGAGTGTCTGAAAAGTTTCAGAGCTCCGTCCATCATCTCCTTGTGTTTGATTAATGATATAATAGCCTTATAGCCATCTACTGAGGGCTATGCCGGTTGTTAAAGGCCCTGGACCTGAGTTATAGGCCTGAGCTACAGGTGAGGGCCTCAAATGAAGGTGAGGGCCTTTAACAACCGGCAGAAGGAATATAAGGCTATTTGAACATTTCATTCTCCCAGGGAGAATGTTCTAAATTAAAAAGGGAGAAACATGAAGACAAACATTGGAATGTTAGATCTGTGGCTTATACCAGCCATTATATTATCAAATATTATGCAATATTCCCACTCCAATTTAAACAAATTTGGGGAAGGGGTTGAACATTAAAGGGATATCATTTACTATTCTCACTCCAACATAAACGAACTTGGGGAAGGTGTTGAACATTAACCCCTTGGCCGCGGCGACGCCATGCTCGTGACGGAACCACTCCGTCACCAGCCACGCCGCGTTGTGCTCATGATGGAGTGGGTCCATCACGGCCCCGCCCGCTCATTAATTCCCTCGCGCAGGTGCAGAATTGCTGCAGCGTGGGCGGGGAGGCCGCGCCGTGACAGAACCACTCCGTCATTAGCACAGCGCGCCCATGGCTCGTGACGGAGTGGTTCCGTCACGAGCACGGAATGAGTTAAAGGGGTGACATTTATTAACCCGAATCCAATTTATACCAATTTGGGGACATTTTTTAGCATACTAAAGAGATGACATTTACTTTTCCCACTCCAATTTATACCAATTTGGAAAAGTTACTGGACACTAAATGGGTAACATTTACAATTCCTACTCCAATCTATACCAATTTGGAGAAGATGTTTGACACTCAGGGTGACATTTAAATGTAAATGTATGTAAATGTATAGGCATTTTTATAGCGCACTACTTACCCGGAGGGTCCCAAGGCGCTTCGACCGCTGCGAAACCCTTCCTGGCTTCCCTGAGAGATGGTCCCTTAATGGGTATCTCCAGGGTGAGACCAGGCATCTCCGGCGGTCTGGTGGGGCCGTTAGTGAAGATGAGGCAAGCTAATGCCCAGAGTTGCCGAGTGTGATCGCTGATCGGAGTGGGCACCGAGGCGAGAGAATTATCGAGTCCGCTGACCCTGGTCCAGAAACCTGCCGTGCCGGGAATCGAACCCTGGTCCCGGGCCGTCCTCTGCTCTTGGGTTTATACCAATTTGGAGAAGGTGTTGGACACTAATGGGGTGGCATTTACTATTCCCACTCCAATCTATACCAATTTGGGGAAGGTGTTGGACACTAAAAGGGTTACTTTTACTATTCCCGCTCCAGTCTATACCAATTTGGGAAAGGTATTGGATCCTTTAGGGATGATATTTACTATTCCTACTCCAATCTATACTAATTTGGAGAAGGTGTTGGACACTAAAGAGGTGAAAATTACTATTTCCACTATAATCTAATACGTTTTATGCAGTGCTGCTGACTAAAAATTTTATATACACAATCATTACTCCACAGTTACACATCATTTTTCATCTATAAAATAAACCAAAATTTACATAAACAAGCATTGGAAATGCAATAGGTCTCGCATTAGAAAAGTTGGAGTTATTGGTTTTTGTAAATAACAATTTTTTTTGATGTGTTGGTCTTGAAAATAGCCAAATTAATAGCTTTGTCATTTACAATGCCAATACTTTAAACTTTTTCAAATGTGACACCTATAAAATTTGTAATGCAACATGTTTTGTATGTACGTGACTTAGATGTATTCATCTAATAAAAGAACGAGTCTGTTCAAATTCAGCTAAGTACTTGCTATAACAAGTAAAAGAATGGGTGTTGCACCCTACACCGTGCTGTGGTTCAAACACATAGGCTGGGTGCAGGGATCGGCCGCACACTTCCGTTTCCATTCGTCTTGAGAACGTGATGCTTGCATGCAGTTTCAGCGCCCACGTTTTAACTCTAGCAGCATTAGCGCGCTAGTGATTGCACCCAAACAAAACACCCCCAATCCCGTAACTTGTAAGGTACAAAAATAATGTTATTAAAACAAACTGAAAAACGATTGTTAGGTGCAGTTTAGTTAAGAACATCCCACATCCGTGTGTAAGTAACTCATGCTGCGCTTGGGCATGCTGTGGTGGGAGGCGGGAGGGGTCTGCAGGCACTGCCGATGGCGCTGGGGCAGGCTGTGGTGGGAGGCGGGAGGCGTCTGTAGGCATTGCCGATGGCGCTGGGGCAGGCTGTGGTGGGAGACGGGAGGGGTATGCAGGCACTGCCAACGGCACTGGGGCAGGCTGTGGTGGGAGGCGGGAGGGGTATGCATGGACTGCAGATGGCGCTGGGGCAGGCTGTGGTGGGAGACGGGAGGGGTATGCAGGCACTGCCAATGGCGCTGGAGCAGGCTGTGGTGGGAGGTGGGAGGCGTATGCAGGCACTGCCGATGGCGCTGGGACAGGCTGTGGTGGGAGGCGTCTGTAGGCATTGCCAATGGCGCTGGGGCAGGCTGTGGTGGGAGGCGGGAGGGGTATGCAGGCACTGCCGATGGCACTGGGGCAGGCTGTGGTGGGAGGCGGGAGGGGTATGCAGGCACTGCCGATGGCCCTGGGGCAGGCTGTGGTGGGAGGCGGGAGGGGTATGCAGGCACTGCCGATGGTGCTGGGGCAGGCTGTGGTGGGAGATGGAAGGGGTATGCAGGCACTGCCGATGGCGCTGGGGCAGGCTGTGGTGGGAGACGGGAGGGGTATACAGGCACTGCCGATGGCGCTGGGGCAGGCTGTGGTGGGAGACGGGAGGGGTATGCAGGCACTGCCGATGGCGCTGGGGCAGGCTGTGGTGGGAGGCGGGAGGGGTATGCAGGCACTGCCGATGGCCCTGGGCAGGCTGTGGTGGGAGGCGGGAGGCGCCTGTAGGCATTGCCGATAGCACTTGGGCTGGCTGTGGTGGGAGACGGGAGGGCTATGCAGGCACTGCCAATGGCGCTGGGGAAGGCTGTGGTGGGAGACGGGAGGGGTATGCAGGCACTGCCTATGGCTCTGGGGCAGGCTGTGGTGGGAGGCGGGAGGGGTATGCAGGCACTGCCAATGGCGCTGGAGCAGGCTGTGGTGGGAGGTGGGAGGCGTATGCAGGCACTGCCGATGGCGCTGGGACAGGCTGTGGTGGGAGGCGTCTGTAGGCATTGCCAATGGCGCTGGGGCAGGCTGTGGTGGGAGGCGGGAGGGGTATGCAGGCACTGCCGATGGCACTGGGGCAGGCTGTGGTGGGAGGCGGGAGGGGTATGCAGGCACTGCCGATGGCCCTGGGGCAGGCTGTGGTGGGAGGCGGGAGGGGTATGCAGGCACTGCCGATGGTGCTGGGGCAGGCTGTGGTGGGAGATGGAAGGGGTATGCAGGCACTGCCGATGGCGCTGGGGCAGGCTGTGGTGGGAGACGGGAGGGGTATACAGGCACTGCCGATGGCGCTGGGGCAGGCTGTGGTGGGAGACGGGAGGGGTATGCAGGCACTGCCGATGGCGCTGGGGCAGGCTGTGGTGGGAGGCGGGAGGGGTATGCAGGCACTGCCGATGGCCCTGGGCAGGCTGTGGTGGGAGGCGGGAGGCGCCTGTAGGCATTGCCGATAGCACTTGGGCTGGCTGTGGTGGGAGACGGGAGGGCTATGCAGGCACTGCCAATGGCGCTGGGGAAGGCTGTGGTGGGAGACGGGAGGGGTATGCAGGCACTGCCTATGGCTCTGGGGCAGGCTGTGGTGGGAGGGGTATGCAGGCACTGCCGATGGCGCTGGGGCAGGCTGTGGTGGGAGACGGGAGGGGTATGCAGGCACTGCCGATGGCGCTGGGGCAGGCTGTGGTGGGAGGTGGGAGGCGTCTGTAGGCATTGCCGATGGCACTGGGGCAGGCTGTGGTGGGAGGCGGGAGGGGTATGCAGGCACTGCCGATGGCCCTGGGGCAGGCTGTGGTGGGAGGCGGGAGGGGTATGCAGGCACTGCCGATGGTCCTGGGGCAGGCTTTGGTGGGAGACGGGAGGGGTATGCAGGCACTGCCGATGACGCTGGGGCAGGCTGTGGTGGGAGGCGGGAGGGGTATGCAGGCACTGCCGATGGCGCTGGGGCAGGCTGTGGTGGGAGGCGGGAGGCATCTGTAGGCATTGCCGATAGCACTTGGGCTGGCTGGGGTGGGAGACGGGAGGGGTATGCAGGCACTGGACATGGCACTGGGGCAGGCTGTGGTGGGAGACGGGAGGGGTATGCAGGCACTGCCGATGGCGCTGGGGCAGGCTGTGGTGGGAGGCGGGAGGGGTATGCAGGCACTGCCGATGGTGCTGGGGCAGGCTGTGGTGGGAGACGGGAGGGGTATGCAGGCACTGCCGATGGAGCTGGGGCAGGCTGTGGTGGGAGGCGGGAGGTGTCTGTAGGCATTGCCGATAGCGCTGGGGCTGGCTGTGGTGGGAGGCGGCTGCAGGCACCGCCGATCTTCTGTAAATATGCCAAAACTGTTTCTTACACATGAAAATATACAGTCAGTGGCGAACAAGGAGCTAACAGAAAAATCATTAGCGGCCGTGAAACGAAAATCGTCCGCGAAATAATAATTTTTAAAAAACGGGAAAAAAGCGCGAGTGTGACGCAAAATCCGCTGTGAAATGAAAGAAAAACAATCGGATGGGGTGGGGGGCGGATGAGAAGGAGATTGAGCAGCTTTTGATGAGTGAGTGGGGAGGGGGGAAGGGGGGAGGAGAAACGAGAGACACGACCTCGCGGCCATGAAAGTGAAAGCTCTTGGCATTGCTGTGGGGAGGGGGGAGGAGAAATGCGACACAGCCGAAAAGCCTTTGATGCAGCACGGGGCGATGAAGCTGCTGGCGGCAGATGGCTGGCTTTCATGTGCACGCGCATTTTGTGTCAATGCGCGTGCACATTGAGCTTGCTTATCACGGGCACTGCATGGAATCGCCCGATGGATAAGCTCTGGATAAGCCCCTATATTCTCGCAAACTCAATGCGCAAGCGCATTGACAGGCGAGACCTAAAAAGGCACTAACCAAAACTACAAACCTGTATACTCATATGTAAACAATAACAAATAAAAGAATATTGTTAGCACTATTAATAATTAATATATTTTTTAAATATGTACTACATTTACTTAAATTTGAACCTTAAAATAAAACATACAATTATAATCCCAAATTAACAATAGTACAATTTAAAAAAATGAAAACCAATTTTCAAAATTACAATTAAAAAATCATTAAAATGTTACAAAATATTTCTACATTGATATTATAAGTTTCTACATATAAAATATTTTAAATATTTTAATATTGAATTGGTGCAAAATGTAATGTTCTATTTTAACACCAATTAAAACTCTTTTAAATGAAAGGGCACCAAGAGTGGAGAAGTGTGGCTCAATGGTTAGAGCGGCAGACCCTGATGCAGAGGTCTGGCCCAGGACCAGGGTTCAATTCCCCGCCTCGGTGGGTCTTGGGCTCAAAAATTCCACAGACCTGATAATTCTCGCCTCGGTGCCTATTCCAGTCCCACTCTGCAACTCTGGGCAGCAGCTTGCTTAATCTCCCCAACGGCCCCCACAACGCTAAGGATGCCTGGCCTCCACCTTGGGGGTGCCCAGGAGTGGATGCCTCACAGGAAAAGCCAGTATGGGTTCCACAGAGGTATTCGCACAAGCACCTTGAGACCCTTGCGGGTGAGTAGTGCGCTATACAAGTATCAATATACAGATTTGCGACTTCGTGTAAAATTACAATTCTAGATCGCTCATTAATATCCTAAAAGGTAGGTCTAGAACTGGGGGCATAGATTTTGTAATAATAGAAGTTCCTTACTTAACATGTTGGGCTTCCCAGTGAGCATCATGTGCTATCTCACCTTATACCGCCTTCAATATACCTCTACCTCCACTCTGACTCCTCTCAAACCTCATTCTACTACTCTTTCCAATGTACTACCCTATTTCTCACCCTATATCTCTATCAATATATCCTCTACCTCCTCTCTCTCATTCATCCCAAACCCTATACCACTACTATGATCCCCTAAAATAACCATTTCTAGGCTCTTCCCCCTCTACTCGTCCTTGCATCATCTCATTCCTCTGTTTACTATTCAGATCCCAAACAAGCCTTTTTAAACCCCCTCTTACTGCTATGAACTCCATAAAAAGAAAACAATTCTAGACCCTTCCCTCTTCTCTCCATCCTTCCCTTTTCTGTCCCGCCACTATTCCTTTTCAACACAAATAACAGACTACCATGTACACCACTCAAACTGAATTTCATATTTCCCTATAGTAACTCCCCATCCACCTCCCCTTTACTCATCTCAACCCCCCTCCTAAGGCTATAAACTCCCAAAGAAAAAAAATTCCAGACCCTTCCCTCTTTTATCCCTTCACTATTTATTTTCAGTGCAAATAACAGACTAACATGTCCATCACTCAAATTAATTGCATAATTCCCTATACTAATTCCCGCTAATCCTGTTTGGGCGTGTTACACACCAAAAAGCTCCTCAACACCTAATCAGGGGTAGCATATAGCTACATAAATGCAAACCTTTTCTCTCTTCTATCCCTCCACTATCCTTCTCAATCCAAATAACTGACTAACATATCCACCACTCAAATTACTTTCATATTTCACTATACTAATTCACCACTAATCCTTTATGGGTTGGGGTGTAGCGTGCTACTCGCCGAAAAAGCCCTTTGACACATCGTATGGGGTAGTAAGCGCTATATAAATGCAAATACAATACAATCTCTCATTGTCACCCACAGACAGCTAGGTTAATATAATGTGATTTAGCAATGACACTTATTTAATTGTGGCATTTATTAATGCGCATTTTCAACCCGGAAGTAGCCTCTAGGTGTGCATGCCAATGTATTTCACACATGTGCCGTCACAAGCATTTATTTTTTTTCATCCGGTTTGTCAAAAGTAAAGCAATGCTCAAAAACACTTCCTTAAATGTTCGAGGGTTGGCGTTAGAATAGTAAATCATCCTCTATTTTGGTGTTTGTTTCAACCCTCATTCCGAGTTTAAGGAAAGGCACAGAAATACAGGTTCTCCTAGGAGAATAGTCAGATGGGGAGCTTGAATGGTTAGAACACTGTTGGTTGCTTGTGTGAGCTTAGGCCCAGCCTCTGCCCAGAATGCCTCATAGCATCTAGAATCAAGTATATGGACAGAGGGGCCATCTGAAGTCCCAGTCACAAAGCAACTTCAAGAAAGAGAAAATCTCTGTTGACTTTTACAGTGTTCTATGTGCTTGTACCTGTCAACCACTTGGTTCACAAATGATGAGGGCAGATTTTTAACAGATTGATCTCATTAAGCTCCAAGATACCCTCCTGGATGATAGTGTGCCCTCCAAATCTTCATAACATAACAACATTAAAGTAAATGGAAAACATAAAAAATTTTGAAGGGTGAGGCAGGTTCATAAAGAGCTTGACCTTATGGAAGTCTATGGAGGCATGTTGATTTTTATGATAGTGCTTGGAATAAAAAATATGGTAACACCTGTCAAATGAGGGTGACTTTGATTGGTATGTATTCCCCACTGGTGATAACCCTCTCCTCACTCTATGCACGGGGTAATCATTGAGAGGAACACATAAATATCTATAGAATGCCTTGTAAACATCAGTGATAGGCCGTGGGATAATTCGAAAATGTGATCGACTGCCAGCAAGCCAGTAAATGAAAGGGATCACTGAAAGAACAACTAAAAAAGGGGATCACTGAAAGAAACCAGTGGATACAAAGAGATGACCCAAAGTCCATTCGGAATTTATGTTTTTAGAATGCAATGCGTAGAGTGTTGTGTGGTGACCTGAGGTCTGACAAACATTACAGCTTTATATAGTCAGACCTAGACACAAATATTATGTTGTCAGGGCTGACCTTTGTAGATATATCGTCTTGGGCAAAATCAAATTTGGTCCCACCCTTCCCGAGCCTTTTGTAGAAACATACCCCACCCATGCTCTGCTTAGTACGAGGGTGAGCTTCTGATCCACCCTCCTCACACCCTGAATTTTCAGTTCTGTGCTTCTCTTTTGGACAATTCAGCCTTAGGGTAGTTTGCCTTTCTCCCCCTATTTTTGCCGATCTCATTTTTGCTGGCCTTAGGACTCTGTGCACTTTTCCACTGCTAACCAGTGATAAAGTGCATGGGCTTCCTCCATTAATCATGGTAACATTGGCTTATCAACAAACATAAAGAGTCGGAAGGTCTGTTAAACGACGTAGCTGAGTCTATGAGGTCCTAATGAAGTGACCCTTTTGGATTGCACTGAGTCAGGCCAAGTGGTCACACGACACGAATATGTGTTAGATATCCTATCAGCCCACCCATCTGGCGGAGCCTCGTCATGTAGGACGTCTAACCAGGGTGGTGAGTCCAAGCCCAGATGCATTGGCCAGACAACACACACTACTGGTTCATCTTGTAGAAGTGTCCGTGCCACAGAGTGGTGCTGAAAAAGTGCAGTGCAAAACAGGGAATAAAGAATAAGTGATCTAAAATGGCGGTCAAGGCAAAGAAAAATGTTTTTATTAAAGATATTCACCAGGACGCCAGATTAAAAAGAAGTGTAGAACAGTGTGAAAGAATCACTGTGATGCTTTGCTGTTTTATAAATTAGGCCAACATGTTTCTGCCGAAGGTGGAACTACACCGGCATTCTTCAGGCCCACCTACAAAAAGTAAACCATCAGTCATTGCTGAACATTAATTTCAAACAGGATATAGAAGGACTTACCCAGCAATATGTGGGAGTCGAGCCTCACCTCACCCGGCAACGGCTCGGAGATTGAGGCCCCGCTCTGTGCACAGAACATAAAGATAGAACATGTCAACCTAATCAACTAATACGTCGGGCTAACAAGAGAGCCTTCAACAACAATCGTGAGGCTTTGATCGAACATCGACACAGGGCAACACAAGGCAACACCTTCCGAAAGGATCACGATGGTACATACCTTCAGCACCAGATCCAATATGGTCAAGAGGATTGTCTTGAAACAAAAAAAAAAATAATACTTTAAATAAAAAAAAAAATACTTTTAAATACTTTAATATGAAACCTTTATAACATATGGCCGTCCTAATTGGGACTTGCCTAGCTGAGTTCATTTGTTGGTCCTGATATTGTGAATAGTCTATCATGACTGTATAATGTACAACATTTGTTGTCTTTTTTGTGTTTTCATTTTTAGGATTACTTCCTCTATCAACTTCTGATCTGGAGGATATGGTAGGATGGTCTAGATGACCACACCAGTAGTTTGGACAGGTCTTTAACAAATATTTTGGTCTGTCCTTTTTTTGCTTCACTTTGTATAAATTGTCTGAGTGTACCTTTGCAGTAGCAACATCTTTTTGTAGTTGGCCCTGAAGAATGCCGGTGTAGTTCCACCTTCGGCAGAAACATGTTGGCCTAATTTATAAAACAGCAAAGCATCACAGTGATTCTTTCACACTGTTCTACACTTCTTTTTAATCTGGCGTCCTGGTGAATATCTTTAATAAAAACATTTTTCTTTGCCTCGACCGCCATTTTAGATCACTTATTCTTTATTCCCTGTTTTGCACTGCACTTTTTCAGCACCACTCTGTGGCACGGACACTTCTACAAGATGAACCAGTAGTGTGTGTTGTCTGGCCAATGCATCTGGGCTTGGACTCACCACCCTGGTTAGACGTCCTACATGACAAGGCTCCGTCAGATGGGTGGGCTGATAGGATATCTAACACATATTCGTGTCGTGTGACCACTTGGCCTGATTCAGTGCAATCCAAAAGGGTCACTTCATTAGGACCTCATAGACTCAGCTACGTCGTTTAACAGACCTTCCGACTCTTTATGTTTGTTGTAGTTTGACTTAGGGGTATTGAGTTTGGTAGGTCTATAAATATAGTCCCCTTGACCCTCCTTAACCTTTGTTTTCCAACATTGGCTTATCCCCAGTTGCATATTTATGGCATATTTTATTTACTTGTAGGCCCCTAGTAAAGTGTCACTACCTGTGCCCAGGTTCTGTAAATTAAATACTACTAGTGGTCCTGCAGCAATGGTTGTGCCACTCACATATGTAGCTTGGTAAATATGTCTCAGGCCTGCAATTGCAGAGCCTGTGCGTGCAGTTTACAACTCTCATTTCGAGCTGGCACAAGAAACCTTTTGCCAGGCCCAGAACCTTCTTTTTTAATTTAAGTAATCCTAGGTTAGGCCAGAGAGCACAGTGCAATGTATATACAAAGTAGGACATGCACTTTTATGCTTTATATGTCCTAGCAGAGAAAACCTCTTAAACTCGTTTTCCACAACTGCAAGGCCTACAGCTCCTATAGGATACCTGGTTACCTTACTACATGTTATATGTATAATTCCCAAATGGGAGCAGGTAACCCCTTCATATTTGGGGCCTCTGGAATTGTAATTTCAAAACCAAACTTATGGTGAAGTTGCATTTTAAGTTTCAGTTTTGAAAATGCCACTTTTAGAAAGTTGGCTTATTCCTACCGTAGCCATTTAGTGCCTGTAGCCTGTCTCTGGGTCACATGATTAGGTGTAGTTGACAGTTGGGCTTTGTGTATTCCTCCTAGACAGCCACACACAATAGAGAGCCTGTGTGCCTGGATGGACCATCACTGGCAGGATGGCAGGGAGGACCTAGGCCGGGCCCTATTTACACTTGGATAGGCTGTATCCTGCCTCCACACAAAGGAATGGATACCCCCTGTAGTTATTCTGGAGCCAGGGTAGACAGGGCAATCGTGCACTTCAAAGGAAAGCCTCTAGAAGCTTCTCCCCACTTCAAAGGCAGAACTTGGTATAAATATTGGACCTCAGGCACAAACTCTTCAGTTCACTTTTGTACCAGTGGATACTCTGCTAGGAAGAAAGACTGCCACTCTGCTGGACTGCTGCTCTGAAGGACCTGCTGCCATCTCGTCTGGGTGAGATAGAATGGACCTGCAAATTTTTTAACCCAAAACCCAGAGTGACTCCAAGGGCTAGTTGGCTGGCCACCTGATCGGAAGCCTCAGCAACATAACAAGCTTGCAGCCACCTTGCATCGGCACCTGGACTTTGCGCTCTGTGAGTCTACCCTACCAAGTAGTGCCATCCCAGTCCTGGACCCTGGGAAGTGGGTTTAAGGTGTTCTGCCAGCCTTTTTTGATCTACCAGAAGTGACATATCTACTCTGATCCGTGGCACAAATTCAAGCAGAACTGATGCATCGATGGATTAGACTCTTTGCAAAGATAAGCATTGCATCACAGCTCTTCAGAAACGATGCATCGCCCGGACTGCGCACCTCATCCTCGATGCTGGCCTCTGCAATTCAAGCCCCGTCGACAATACAGGTCCTTGCATCACAGCCTCGCCGCATCTCGGAAACCAATGCACTGCTTATGGATGCAAACAGCCTCTTTGTCGCGGATCTTCACAACCCTCCGCAAATCAGGATTTAAGTTACTGTGGAGCGGGCCTAACTGGGTTCCTCTAGCCAGCCCACCCCCCCCCCCATCCAAGTTGGCCTGAACTTGTGACTTTGCCCTGGTCCAGCATGACCAGATATCCACAGTTAGCGTTTTGGGCTTTATAGATTTATTTTTACCCAAATCTTTAAAATTGAATATCTCCGGCTCTACTAATTGGATTTATATTATTTTGTTCTTGTTTTTATTAATTAAAGACATTTCTGTTTTTGTAACTTAGTTTGGGATCCTCTTTCTGTGGCGTTTTCACTTTATTACAGTTTGAAGTGTTTCACAAATACTTTACATGTTGCCTCTAAATTAAGCCTGGCTGCTGTGTACCAAGTAGGCTACCAGAGGGTTAAAGCATAGGTTCATTTAGGGTTGGCTTGTGCCTCACCCTGACAAGGATTGTGGTTGCTGCTTGACCAGGGCTCACACACCAGTCAACCAACAACCCAATTTCTTACATTCTCCATCCAATTTGCACTCAAACCACAGTGAACAGACGAACCTACAACCATGAAGAAGTGCCTATTGCATTTCCTAGGATCTGGATGAAGGAGTATGTGTGATCACAGATCAGGGTGTCAGGCTGACTGAATTCAGTGAATATTTGACGTTACAACTCAAACAATTACAACACATGCTTTTACAACAGGGTTTTTACATCGCATCTACCATTATTGCATATGGCATGATTTTATAACGCATGTCATTACAAGACATTTTTAAAAACTACCATTGCAACGCATTCCATTACAATGCATATCATTACAACACATAATATTTTTAGGGCAACAGAAGGGTAAGTGTTGGATAGTGTTGGGGTAAAATAAATATTTATCGGTATCAATAGGAGACTAGCTCTAGAATGGATTAATCTGACACGGTTATGGTAGATTAATATTAGTTATGTAGCGACTCAGTATTTTGCCGGGTGGCAATGGCACCTCTTGGGTGTCTTTTGAAAGCCCTCACCCACCAACCTAGTTGGTGGCATGCTTCATCATCGGGCCCACCCAGTGACACCTAGTGTGTCCCGGGTGTGCTTCGACGCCTGATTACAGCGGAGCAGGTATGTCACTGTGTGTGCGGTGTGAGGTGCTAAGGTAAGTGAAATTAAAACGGCTTGGCAGATGGTCCCTGGGGTGAGGATACTTTATTAAAAGGGCCTCTGCCAGCGGTTAAAAATAAGGCTGTGGGACGTTAGAGGCGGGTTACGACCTCCTACGTCCTTGAGTAGTCAACATGTTTCAGCCAGTGCCTTATATTAATCTGGCTTTCATCAGGACAATAAATATGTGTGGGTTAAAATTAGGGGTTGTGTAGTGTAGTCTATGTGTCTACACGCCCTAAAGTGTATCTAGCTGTGAGAGGGGGGATTCCCTTCTCAAGATCACCTGTACATTTAACATTGAAGACAAGTACAGGACAGACATGGGAGAAACAGAGTCACTAGAAAGTATGGGTCTTGAAATGTGACAGCCGACATCAATTGCGAAAGGTGCAGACTATGAGCGGCTCAAGTGTAATGATATTGGTGGTATCATTAATGTGGTATCGCACTAGAACTTCGTAGGTGAAGTGGTTAAAACAGCGGTAAAAAAATTTACAGTGAAAGGTGAAGAGTTGTGGCGCAAGGAACATTTCTTACGCTTTCAATGCTTGTTGATAGCTCCAAGGTTATTGAAGTGGCAGGGTGAAGCCCTAGTTGGGGGAGAGAAAGGTAGGACCATTGGGATTAGGGAACCTGTAGGAGAAAAGTGGGGAGCGCTTACCCTTGGTGGTGATACTCAGCATACTCACAGGATTTCTGGCCAGCACCAGCGTGGGACCTGTTGTGCCTCCTTCGCAGAACCGGTAGAGAATGACTGCTGTGACCGGCTTTTATGCTGTCATAGATTGAGTGATTGACCCCACCTGTTGGGAGAGTAATGGTAGAAAGACTCGCGGGAGGGTCTGAATAGCACTCAGCTGTGTTAGGCATGGAGCGCGTTAGGGTCTGAATAGCACTCAGCTGCGTTAGGCATGGAGCGCGTTAGGGTCTGAATAGCACTCAGCTGCGTTAGGCATGGAGCGCGTTAGGTGTGGAGCGCTAGAGTAAGCGTCTGCAGCTGCCGGGTGCCGGGTGTGGCTGAGTATTGCGCATGCGCGGCCGAAAAGCGGCCCGCGCATGCGTGGAGAGCAAGCGCGGCCGGAATTCGGCCCGCGCATGTGTCAGGAGTAGTGTTCTGGTGCGCGAATGGGAGATTATCCCTGTTCGCGCTAAGGATGAAAATTATCCTTCGTGGTGTGGCTGGGGTGGAAATTGACAGTGCACCAGTGTTACATAAACACGGGGGGACTTCTCCATGATCTACTGTTGGGGGGAGTATCTATTGGAACTGGGTGTTTTGGCAATAATGCACATAAGTGGCACATGGGTGGCACAGTTAATACTTGCTCATTGCCCCAACTACTCTCAGGTGCCAGGATGGCGCAGAGGTATTAGATGGGGCCTACCTGGGGCAGGTAGAGGTCAGGGGGCGTACTGTCCTGGTTAGTGGATATTATGGCAGGTCCATTAGGATAAATGGCCTGGAGGTTTCACTGGCATCATAGGGTCAAGGAGTTCCAGGGAATTGCGTCATTGAGCCCATCAGTAGCTGTGGATAGACGATATATCCATCTTTGTTCTTTGTTCAGAAGTTTTTTGTCATTGTTGACGGGACTGACTTGTATTTGTTCAATGACTGTCCATGTAAAGTCGTTGGGGGTGTGCCCATGCGTGATGAAATGATTTGTTAGTTTACTGATGTTTTTCTTGCATCGCATGGTACTGCGATGTTCTGTGATCCTGGTTCTCACTTTGCGAGTGGTCATGCCCACATATCTGAGTCCACATCTGCAGGTTATTAAATAAATCACATTCTGTGAATTGCAGTTTGTGTGGCTCATTTGGGACCACACTTTATTTGGTTCCAGGTTCAGGGTTTTCGTGTGGGATGTTAAATGACAGACACTACAGTCATTACATGGGTAGTGTCCGGTTACTTTCGGCATTCCCCATGCATTAAGGATGGTATTGTCAGGTTTGGGTGGAGGTTTGGGCCTGGTGTTGACCAGTTGGTCTCTGAGATTATGGCACCTCTTGTAGGCGAACCTCGGGGGTTCCCATTTCCTTTGTCCAGAATTTATGATTCTCCAGTGTTTTTTTATTATTTTAGCCACGTCATTAGAGGCAGTGTTGAAAGTAGTCACACATGTGGTGGGTTGTGTGTCGCTTTCTTTGGTAACGTCTTCGAGCAGTGCGTCACGGTTCTGGTTTCTTGCCCTTTTCTGGGTTTTCCTGATGATAGTCTTTGGGTAACCTCGATTCTCTAGTTTTTGGGCTAGGTCCGCTGATTGAGTTTTGAAGTCTTTTACATCCGAGCAGTTTCTTCTGATGCGGAGAAACTGCCCAAAAGGTAAGTTCTCTTTTAGTGGTCGGGGATGGAAACTGTTGAAATGCAGCAGTGAGTTTCTAGCCGTGGGTTTATAGTATGTGGTGGTTGTTAAGGTTCCGCCTTTGGCTGTTATTTGTAGGTCCAGGAAGGCGAGTTGTTGGTTACTGGCCGTGCAGGTGAACTTGAGATAGGGGTCCCTGAGATTGAGCCATTGTAGGAAGTTGTCCAGTTCAGGTTGTAGCCCGTTCCAGATGACCAATATATCATCGATATATCGGTACCATTTTTGTATGTGGATTTTGAACGGGTTGGCTTCCGTATTGATATGTGTTCTCTCAAAGTGGTGGACGTAGAGTCCAGCTACACTCGGTGCGAAAACACTGCCCATTGAGGTTCCGTTGGTTTGTAAATAAAAGGTGCCCTCATATTCAAAGTAGTTTTCTTTGAGGGCAAAGGCCGCGCAGTTCATAACAAAACTTCTGGGTGTATGATAAGGCCAGGGTGAATCTTCCAAGATGTCATGTAGGACCTGCAGGGTGGCGTCTTGTGGGAGGCTGGTGTATAAGCTTTCCACATCCAGTCCTACCAATAGTTGAGTTTCGGGGTCAAAGGGAAAGTTGTCGATGACCTGCAGAAGGTGTTTCGTGTCTCTGATGTACGTGGGGGTTTTTTGTACCAGAGGGTTTAGGTAGAAGTCACAGTATCTTGAAAGTGGCTCCAGAATCGAGTTGATGCCTGATACTATTGGCCTGCCCGGTGGCGGGATGACCCCTTTATGTACCTTGGGTACTGTGTAGAAGTATGGGGTTCTGGTATTGTCCGGGCAGAGGTATTCGGCCTCCTGTTTGGAGATATGTTCGTCTTCCGCTGCCTTTTTCACGAGGTTGTGTACTGAGTTGCGTAGTTGTTCTGAGGGATCCTGCTCCAGTCTGCGGTAGTTCCGGCCGTCGCTGAGTAATCTACGGCATTCCGCATCGTAGTCAGTCTTGTCCAACAGCACGATGCCTCCCCCTTTGTCTGCTGGTTTGATTACCAAAGTGGGGTTGTTTTGCAGGCGTTGTATCGTCTGCCTCTCTTCCCATGACATGTTGTTGTGGTGGTTGGTCGGGTTGAGTTTTTCGACGTCATGGTAAACTGCTTGCTCGAAGGTCGTTATTTCTGCTGGTACAGTGGAGGGTGGAGGGACAAAGGTGGATTTCACCCTGAGTCCGGTGGTATTGGGGTTCTCATCTGGTTGGGGGGTGTCTTGGTTTGCCTTCTCAAAGAAGGACTTTAGTTTCAGTTTCCTGAAGAATTGGGCTAATTCCGCTTGTAGTTTGAATTTGTCTAATCGTGTGGTTGGGACGAACGACAGGCCTTTCTCCAGTACAGCGACTTCTTTGTCGGTTAACGGGTTGCTGGAAAGGTTGAATACCAGTGATGACTGGGTAGTAGAGCTGTCTACCGGCTTGTTCCCGGAGTTGTTTCCTTCGCCTTCTGGCGTGTGTTGGAGCTCACTGGGTTTTCGTCTTCCCAGTGTACCTGGGCGTTGTTTTGTTGAGTTGTTCTTCTGCGGCCCCGGGGTCTCTGGCCCCGTCCTAAAAAAGGATAGGTATTACCCTGGTTGCCTCCGAAGAACGGCATTGGACATCTCAACAAAACAACGCCCAGGTACACTGGGAAGACGAAAACCCAGTGAGCTCCAACACACGCCAGAAGGCGAAGGAAACAACTCCGGGAACAAGCCGGTAGACAGCTCTACTACCCAGTCATCACTGGTATTCAACCTTTCCAGCAACCCGTTAACCGACAAAGAAGTCGCTGTACTGGAGAAAGGCCTGTCGTTCGTCCCAACCACACGATTAGACAAATTCAAACTACAAGCGGAATTAGCCCAATTCTTCAGGAAACTGAAACTAAAGTCCTTCTTTGAGAAGGCAAACCAAGACACCCCCCAACCAGATGAGAACCCCAATACCACCGGACTCAGGGTGAAATCCACCTTTGTCCCTCCACCCTCCACTGTACCAGCAGAAATAACGACCTTCGAGCAAGCAGTTTACCATGACGTCGAAAAACTCAACCCGACCAACCACCACAACAACATGTCATGGGAAGAGAGGCAGACGATACAACGCCTGCAAAACAACCCCACTTTGGTAATCAAACCAGCAGACAAAGGGGGAGGCATCGTGCTGTTGGACAAGACTGACTACGATGCGGAATGCCGTAGATTACTCAGCGACGGCCGGAACTACCGCAGACTGGAGCAGGATCCCTCAGAACAACTACGCAACTCAGTACACAACCTCGTGAAAAAGGCAGCGGAAGACGAACATATCTCCAAACAGGAGGCCGAATACCTCTGCCCGGACAATACCAGAACCCCATACTTCTACACAGTACCCAAGGTACATAAAGGGGTCATCCCGCCACCGGGCAGGCCAATAGTATCAGGCATCAACTCGATTCTGGAGCCACTTTCAAGATACTGTGACTTCTACCTAAACCCTCTGGTACAAAAAACCCCCACGTACATCAGAGACACGAAACACCTTCTGCAGGTCATCGACAACTTTCCCTTTGACCCCGAAACTCAACTATTGGTAGGACTGGATGTGGAAAGCTTATACACCAGCCTCCCACAAGACGCCACCCTGCAGGTCCTACATGACATCTTGGAAGATTCACCCTGGCCTTATCATACACCCAGAAGTTTTGTTATGAACTGCGCGGCCTTTGCCCTCAAAGAAAACTACTTTGAATATGAGGGCACCTTTTATTTACAAACCAACGGAACCTCAATGGGCAGTGTTTTCGCACCGAGTGTAGCTGGACTCTACGTCCACCACTTTGAGAGAACACATATCAATACGGAAGCCAACCCGTTCAAAATCCACATACAAAAATGGTACCGATATATCGATGATATATTGGTCATCTGGAACGGGCTACAACCTGAACTGGACAACTTCCTACAATGGCTCAATCTCAGGGACCCCTATCTCAAGTTCACCTGCACGGCCAGTAACCAACAACTCGCCTTCCTGGACCTACAAATAACAGCCAAAGGCGGAACCTTAACAACCACCACATACTATAAACCCACGGCTAGAAACTCACTGCTGCATTTCAACAGTTTCCATCCCCGACCACTAAAAGAGAACTTACCTTTTGGGCAGTTTCTCCGCATCAGAAGAAACTGCTCGGATGTAAAAGACTTCAAAACTCAATCAGCGGACCTAGCCCAAAAACTAGAGAATCGAGGTTACCCAAAGACTATCATCAGGAAAACCCAGAAAAGGGCAAGAAACCAGAACCGTGACGCACTGCTCGAAGACGTTACCAAAGAAAGCGACACACAACCCACCACATGTGTGACTACTTTCAACACTGCCTCTAATGACGTGGCTAAAATAATAAAAAAACACTGGAGAATCATAAATTCTGGACAAAGGAAATGGGAACCCCCGAGGTTCGCCTACAAGAGGTGCCATAATCTCAGAGACCAACTGGTCAACACCAGGCCCAAACCTCCACCCAAACCTGACAATACCATCCTTAATGCATGGGGAATGCCGAAAGTAACCGGACACTACCCATGTAATGACTGTAGTGTCTGTCATTTAACATCCCACACGAAAACCCTGAACCTGGAACCAAATAAAGTGTGGTCCCAAATGAGCCACACAAACTGCAATTCACAGAATGTGATTTATTTAATAACCTGCAGATGTGGACTCAGATATGTGGGCATGACCACTCGCAAAGTGAGAACCAGGATCACAGAACATCGCAGTACCATGCGATGCAAGAAAAACATCAGTAAACTAACAAATCATTTCATCACGCATGGGCACACCCCCAACGACTTTACATGGACAGTCATTGAACAAATACAAGTCAGTCCCGTCAACAATGACAAAAAACTTCTGAACAAAGAACAAAGATGGATATATCGTCTATCCACAGCTACTGATGGGCTCAATGACGCAATTCCCTGGAACTCCTTGACCCTATGATGCCAGTGAAACCTCCAGGCCATTTATCCTAATGGACCTGCCATAATATCCACTAACCAGGACAGTACGCCCCCTGACCTCTACCTGCCCCAGGTAGGCCCCATCTAATACCTCTGCGCCATCCTGGCACCTGAGAGTAGTTGGGGCAATGAGCAAGTATTAACTGTGCCACCCATGTGCCACTTATGTGCATTATTGCCAAAACACCCAGTTCCAATAGATACTCCCCCCAACAGTAGATCATGGAGAAGTCCCCCCGTGTTTATGTAACACTGGTGCACTGTCAATTTCCACCCCAGCCACACCACGAAGGATAATTTTCATCCTTAGCGCGAACAGGGATAATCTCCCATTCGCGCACCAGAACACTACTCCTGACACATGCGCGGGCCGAATTCCGGCCGCGCTTGCTCTCCACGCATGCGCGGGCCGCTTTTCGGCCGCGCATGCGCAATACTCAGCCACACCCGGCACCCGGCAGCTGCAGACGCTTACTCTAGCGCTCCACACCTAACGCGCTCCATGCCTAACGCAGCTGAGTGCTATTCAGACCCTAACGCGCTCCATGCCTAACGCAGCTGAGTGCTATTCAGACCCTAACGCGCTCCATGCCTAACACAGCTGAGTGCTATTCAGACCCTCCCGCGAGTCTTTCTACCATTACTCTCCCAACAGGTGGGGTCAATCACTCAATCTATGACAGCATAAAAGCCGGTCACAGCAGTCATTCTCTACCGGTTCTGCGAAGGAGGCACAACAGGTCCCACGCTGGTGCTGGCCAGAAATCCTGTGAGTATGCTGAGTATCACCACCAAGGGTAAGCGCTCCCCACTTTTCTCCTACAGGTTCCCTAATCCCAATGGTCCTACCTTTCTCTCCCCCAACTAGGGCTTCACCCTGCCACTTCAATAACCTTGGAGCTATCAACAAGCATTGAAAGCGTAAGAAATGTTCCTTGCGCCACAACTCTTCACCTTTCACTGTAAATTTTTTTACCGCTGTTTTAACCACTTCACCTACGAAGTTCTAGTGCGATACCACATTAATGATACCACCAATATCATTACACTTGAGCCGCTCATAGTCTGCACCTTTCGCAATTGATGTCGGCTGTCACATTTCAAGACCCATACTTTCTAGTGACTCTGTTTCTCCCATGTCTGTCCTGTACTTGTCTTCAATGTTAAATGTACAGGTGATCTTGAGAAGGGAATCCCCCCTCTCACAGCTAGATACACTTTAGGGCGTGTAGACACATAGACTACACTACACAACCCCTAATTTTAACCCACACATATTTATTGTCCTGATGAAAGCCAGATTAATATAAGGCACTGGCTGAAACATGTTGACTACTCAAGGACGTAGGAGGTCGTAACCCGCCTCTAACGTCCCACAGCCTTATTTTTAACCGCTGGCAGAGGCCCTTTTAATAAAGTATCCTCACCCCAGGGACCATCTGCCAAGCCGTTTTAATTTCACTTACCTTAGCACCTCACACCGCACACACAGTGACATACCTGCTCCGCTGTAATCAGGCGTCGAAGCACACCCGGGACACACTAGGTGTCACTGGGTGGGCCCGATGATGAAGCATGCCACCAACTAGGTTGGTGGGTGAGGGCTTTCAAAAGACACCCAAGAGGTGCCATTGCCACCCGGCAAAATACTGAGTCGCTACATAACTAATATTAATCTACCATAACCGTGTCAGATTAATCCATTCTAGAGCTAGTCTCCTATTGATACCGATACATATAAACCGGGGATCTGGACTAGCTTTCTGGTCCTCTCTCTCCCTCTTGATTCTCGCCGCCGTAAAATAAATATTACCACTCCAGTGAGTGCAACAGTAGGGTAAGTGTTCGATAGTGTAGGGGTAAAATTACTATTCCCACTCCAGTGAGAGCAATAGTAGGGAAAGTGTTGGATATTGTAGGGGTAAAAATAACTATTCCCATCTACCCCAAAACCCATACCCACCCTAAAACAAACAAATCTCCATTACTTACCTTATAATGTTTTGTAATGACATGCTTTGTAATGGTATGCGTTGTAATGGCGTGCATTGTAGTGACATGTGTTGTAATGGCTTATGTTGTAATGGAATGCTATGTAATTGCAGTTGCCTTGTAACAGTTGTGTTGTAAAAGAAGTGCAATATAATGACTGCGTTATAATGGATGTTTCCTGAGTTTAGTAGCTAAAGCAGATGTCTCCAACCGGTCGATCCCGAGCTATCAGTACCTCGCCAACACCCTTGATCAGCTCATAACCGTGTGTTTGCTAAAGTCATTAAAAGTTTGTTTGAAAATGTAAAAATATTGAGTTTTAATTTTAATAGTGATTAAGCCTTATTTTATTTTGCACAAAGTCCTCTGCAAATGATTTCTATGGGCTACGGCTTGACGCTTGTCCAAGCTGGTGTGACACTGGCAGCAGCCAAGCACCGGGGTCTTGTGAGAGGCCTAGAGCTGTGGCTGTGGAGCAGGGGCTGTCTGTTGGCAGTGCCCAGCACACAGGCGGGCCAACTCCCTGCCATCGGGCTGCAGAGAGCAGGGCCTTATCTTAAGAGGTGCCTGACTACTTCACCTCCACACTATGTTACGGTATTAAACTAAAACTCAAAGTTAATGAAATTATGGGAGTGTGAGAGCAAGATGCTTTGTTAGAATGCTTTTAACTTGGAGAAAAAGCAAATTTAGGGTTAACTTAAACATTAAGTTAACTCTTCATTTTAATTTTTTCCCATTTAAAAACAGCACACATCTTGCTCCCAGTGGATGGTAGACACAGGGCAATATTTATAAGAGGAAATATAGAACCAATTGTTTTAAAAGGGAGAAATTGAAAGTGAAGAAAAATGTTCCATAAAACATTAAAACCGCCTGAACACTAAATTCCTTTGAAATGGTCGAGACCTCGTTTGGTCATCTCCCAATGCCGGATCCCATCCTTCGACGGTGGAATGGGCATGACTAGCCTATACCTATATTATTTGGCAACCGACTTACTTACGATTCACAATTAGTTCAACGGAAGCTAGTTGGATCTGGCATACAGGGAGAAATTGAGTATCTTGGGCCACCCAGGATCCAGGAGATAATGTACGGGGGCGTGTCTCTAGATCTTTGCCCATGGTGACACTGGGGTTCTCCTGGCCTGGTGTGCCTCCTTGCGCCATACCCAATGGTCAAACAAGCTAACCCAATTCACGCCGCTCTGGCAAGGCTCCTGCCTCCAAGAGGTCAGCACCTTAGAAGGATTCAAGGCCTGGGACCTTATTGGCATCAAGTACCTTGGAGATGTATTGCGAGGCGACCACAGGCACACTTTCCAAGACATACAAACCCGATATTCCCTATAGTACTCTCAGTTTTACAGGTATCTACAGCTATGCCATGCCCTCCACAGTCACATCATCAAATGGTACCTCACTGCCAGAATATAGTCCACCCGAGGCGCAAAACAAGACAGGTAACTTGAGAAAGGGAGGGATCTCCTGTATCTACTGATCCTTAACAAATAACACCCCCAACACGTTAGACCGACATAGGAATCAGTGGGAGGGATGGATCGGGCCTTTGGAGGAAGAAGACTGGAGGGGAGCACCGATGGCACCCAAAACAGTCACCACTTCCGCTAGACTCGTTTTGGTCCAAATATACTACTTACATACCGCATACCTAACACCAAAATGTCTCCACAGCGCAGGGCGAAGACCCATTGCATCATGCCCTGCTGCAATCAGGACCAAGCAGATTTGTTTCACATGGTATGGAACTTCACCATCATTACACGATACTGGGACTCCATAGAGAAGGAGCTCGCAGAGGTTTTGGGCTGGGAGGTCCTGCATAAGCCATAAATGTGCTCCTGGGAATCACAGATGGGTTGGACGGGTCTAAGGTTGACAATCTAAACACAGCCATGATCGTGGCCAAGAGGGACTGCCAGCTGGTTGAATCCTGCCTCATCCACCATAACGAAATGGCGTACCGAGGTCGACTGGTGCACAGCACAGGAGAGACCTATGTACGAGGCGAGGGGGTGCCTGCTGAAATATCGTAAAGTTTAGGGCAAATGGTTGGGGTCACTAGAATGATAATACCTCATTTGTGGGATTGTGAGCTATGTGCGAGACTTTATTTTGTCTTCATCTTTGTAATTATCAATCAATCAATCAATCAGAGTACTTGTAGAGCGTGCTTCTTACCCGTGAGGGTCTCAAGGCACTGAGGGGGAGGGGGTTGCTGTTACTGCTCAAAGAGCCAGGTCTTGAGGAGTCTTCTGAAGGCGAGTAGGTCTTGGGTCTGCCATATGTGGGTAGGGAGGGTGTTCCAGGTCTTGGCAGCGAGGTAGGAGAAGGATCTGCCATCGGAGGTTGTTTGTTGGATGTGGGGGACAGCGGCAAGGGTGAGGCTGGTGGAGCGGAACTGGCGGGTGGGGGTGTAGAAGCTGAGTCTGCTGTTTAGGTAGGCTGGTCCGGCGTTGTGGAGTGCTTTGTGTATGTGTATGAGGAGCTTGAAGGTGGTTCCCTTTTCGACGGAGAGGCAGTGCAGGTCTCTCAGGTGGGGGGGGGGGGTGGCTGCGGCGGGGGACGTTGACGATTAGTCGGGCGGAGGCGTTTTGCGTGTGTTGCAGTCGTCATAGGTGTTTGTCTGGGATTCCTGCGTAGAGTGCATTGCTGTAGTACAGTCTGCTGCTGACGAGGGCCTGTGTCACCGTTCTTCTTGTTTTGGTCGGGATCCACTTGTAGATCCTGCGGAGCATGCAGAGGGTGTTGTAACAGGAGGAGGAGACGGCGTTGACCTGCTTAGCCATGGAGAGGGAGGAGTCGAGGATGAATCCTAGGTTGCGTGCATGGTTGGTGGGTGTTGGTGCTGTTCCCAGTGTGATCGGCCACCAGGAGTCGTCCCAGGCTGAGGAGGTGGGTCCGAGGATGAGTATCTCCGTCGTGTCCGAGTTCAGCTTCAGATGATTGCTCCTCATTCAGTAAATAAAGACAGGGCAACCCAATAATCCCCAAGTAACTGGGTAAATATGCAATATAGAAAAGGTACCTTGAGGAATTGTTTCCACTATTAATTAATATTTTCCACAAGCCATCAATATGTACATTCAATCAAATAGACATCGGAACCATGGTATCGATCGTTTTTCAACTTTATATCATATATTATATAAGAAACAATTAATAATTTGCAACAAATAGAAAAAGGCAACACAAACCACACTATTACAATCAATATCCTTCCGATAGTGTGTTATACTGTTGGTATTGTATGTATTATATACATATATACATAACGTGCTCCTGAAGTCTCAGTCAGCTCATTCAACAATTTTTGACATGAATGTTGTAGTTCTTATTTGTAACCAAACAGTATATAGAAGCTGTCGTGGATGTCAGCGATCTTGTGGTGGAAGAAGGTGGCTAGTGAGTCGCATAGTTCTTGTGAGGGCGGAATGATGTTGGTGTTGGCGCTGGGGTTGGAAAGTTCCTTTACGATCCTGAAGATCTCTTTGCTGTTGTGTGCGTTGTTGTCCAAGCGGTCTTTGAAGGAGGATCTTTTGGCTAATCTGATGAGGTGGTGATGTCTGCGGGTGGCGTCCTTGTGGGCTGTTTGGTTTTCCGGAGTGCGTTTGTGGAGCCATATTTTCTACAGTTTCCGACATGCACGTTTGGAGGTTTAGAGCTCGTCGGTGAACCAGGTGGCTCTCTTGCTGGCGTGGCTGTTGGAGGGTTTCTTGAGCGGGGCGAGGGTGTTGGCGCAGTCATCGATCCATTGTCTGAAGTTGCAGGCTGCGGCGTCTGGGTTGGTGGGGTCGGTGGATGGGTTCTGGGTGCAGGTGGTGATCAGTCGGTCTTCGGTGACTTTGCTTCAGCAGCGGCGAGGCAGCTGTTGGGTGCGGTCGTGCATGGTTGGTTTCTTGAAGGTGAAATGAATACAGAAGTGGTCGGTCCAGTGGAGTTCGGTGGTGTGGTTGAAGGCGACCTGGGTGCCTGTGGAGAAGACGGGGTCCAGCGTGTGGCTGGCGGCGTGGGTGGGTGCGGTGTCGAGTTGTTTGAGGTCGAGGTTGGCGAGGTTGTCGATCAGGGTGGCGGAGTTGGCGTCGTTGTTGTTCTCGAGGTGGAAGTTCAGGTCCCCGAGGAGGATGTTGTCCATAGAGGAGAGTGCGTGGGTGCTGGCGAGGTCGGCAAAGGAGTCGCTGAACTGAGCCCGTGGTCCGGGGGGTCTGTAGATGAGTGTTCCTCTGAGGGTGGCGTTAGGGTCGGTGTGGATCCGGAAGTGCAGGTGTTCGGCGGTGTTGAGGGTGACGTCTGCACGGGTGGCAACCTTGAGGGTGGACTTGTGGACGATGGCTATTCCTCCTCCGGTTCCATTGGCGCGATCCCTGCGGGTGATCTTGTAGCCGTCCGGAATGGCTATGGCGATGTGGGGCGCCGAGGAGTCGTTCCACCAGGTTTCGGTCAGGAAGGCCACGTCTGGGGCGGAGGTGTCGAGCAGATCCCAGAGCTCGACGGCATGTTTGCGTGCGAAGCGGGAGTTGAGGAGTATGCAGCAGAGGTGGTTGGGTTCGGTCCTTGGAGGTTTGGTGGTTTTGTCGCAGGTGAAGCTGCAGGTGCGGCAGGAGAAGGGTCTGTGGGTCTGTTTCGGGGTGGCCTGGAAGCAGGTGCGGTTTCGCCCGGCGTTGAGTGCGTGGAGACTGCTGCCATCGTAGTGGAGTCTGATGTTGTGGCGCTCGTGGGGTCCAGGGGTTCTGGCTTTGGGCGCAGTCCAGGCGCGGACGGGCGCACACGGGCTTGCCCTAGGCGCGCCTTCACCGCGCCAGCAGCACGGCTGCGCAGCAGCCACCATCTTAAGGGGGCTGGGACGGAGGAGCAGTTGGGAGGCAGGAGGCGGGAGGCAGGGGCTAGCGAATGGGTTGTGGGGTCAGGCCGCAGGGGCAGCAGCGGCGGGAAAAGAGAGTAGTGGGCCCGGGGGGGAGGAAAACAGCGCCCAGGGATAGGCAGGGATAGGCAGGAAAAACCAACAAAGGGTGCAGGGCACAGGGGCTGGGGGAGCTGCAGCAGAGGGGGAATGGCCTACCTGGCAAGATCAAGGGCCGCTCTCCTCACCACACAGCTGCCGCCATCTTAAGGGGAGCTGGGAGGGAGGAGCAGCTGGGAGCAGCTGGGAGGCGGAAGGCGGGAGGCAGGGGCTAACGAATGGGTGTGGGGGGCGGGGCCGCAGGGGCAGCAGCGGTGGGAAAATAGCACAGTGGGCACGGGGGACGAGGAAAACAGCACCCAGGGATAGGCAGGAAAACCAACCAAGGGTGCAGGCACAGGCGCTGGGGGAGCTGCAGCAGGGGGGGGAGTGACCTACCTGGCTAGGTTAAGGTGCCTTTTCTAAGATCACATACTCTCTTCCGAAAGTCTTTAAAGACCTGGTTGTTCCCTTGAGGGGCTGGTTTGAGTGTTTCCTAGTCTACCTGCATATTGTCCTGTACTCTAGTGCCTTGATGCCCATGGGCTAAGTTTAGCGCTCTATATGTTGTATTTCATTCATTCATTTTCTGTATGGGTAACATAAAGACGTCCTACAATTGCTGTGAAATGCTGTATTAGATTACTGCTGTTTTTTCCCTGTTAAAAAACCAATAAAGTTGATTATAAAAAAAAACAATAAAACAATGTTTTATGAAACATTTTTCTTCACACTTAATTAAGTAAATTATGTTTTAAGAAACATATCTCTTGATTCAGTTTCTACCATTTAAAAAATGGCTGTATTTTTCTGTTCTAAATCCATATTTAGTAAAGAAAAATACAGCCATTTGTTAAAATGGGAGAAACAGTGGCTACCCGCAACTGGGAACAAGAAGCCTTATGACTAGAAATCCAACATTTTTAAATAAGAGAAGATTAAAATTAAGAGTTTCATGGAATCCCTATGAATAAAGTTAACTCTACATTTTAATCTTCTCCCATTAAGAATGTTGCATTTACAAACAGCAGGAATTTTGTTCCTAATGGCCAGTAGGCATGGTGCCATATTTATAACAGAAAAAATGCAGTCATTTTTCTAAGTGTGAGAAATTTGAAGGGATGAAACATGTTGCATATTATGGAACATGTTTCTTCATTTGAAATGTATCCCATATAAAAAATGGCTGTATTTTTCTGTTGTGCATGTAACAGTCCACATCCGGTGAGAGCCTCTGGTATGTCCTGAGCCACAAGCACATGTGACACAGGATCTCAGTCACCCATGTCCATTTCCTTTTCATACACACATGTTCAAACAACTCCACAGACACATCTCTTATTGACATCCTTGGCAGCTTTGTTATAGTGACCCCTACAATCAAGTTTAAGATAGATCTGTGGGTGAAGCGCAACTGCAGGTCAAATACGGACAGTCATATAACCAGGGTCACTGGAATTGTGCAAATTTAGGGCTGCAGCATTTTCTGCATTATTTTGGATTTGCCGCATTTGCCATGCAATCTTTGGCCAGATACTGTCAACATATGTAAAAGTACCAAATAATGAAGTAAAATGATCACAAAATGTGCTGTATTTTTTTCTTGCCTCATAATTAAATCAATACTGCCACATAATTTGGTCATCCCCCGCCTCATAATTCAAGTGGCCCTAACTAACTAAATCCAGTGACCTTTGGTGGTTGACAGATCACAAATAGTCGAACAATTAGCCTACACAGCAAGGCTTTCTGGTCTGAAACCACTTTTGAAAGAGTTATTTTAAATTTGTATTTCTGTGACAGTTTGTTGAAAGGTTGTAAAGCACGGTGACAACCAAGAGACATTCTTATCATTGTTTCTGCCTAGAACACTAATTATTTGGTTCAAACACAGTATCAGGCTGCTTGAAAATTAGGCATTAAAGTCAATGAAGCCGAGCATGGGGTCTCTGGGAACAAAGCACACGTTGCTTGGCCTTTAGTAGCTCACAATGATTTTCCCTGATCAGAAGTAGATCTTACTGCAGAGAAGGTTGGAGACCTCTGAGCTAAACCTAGCACTGGGCAGCAATAGCATCAGGGCTAGAGTGACGTTGGAGACGATTGATGTTCTAAGAGTTCAGATCAGTCAGAGAATAGGCTGGACCGATTGGAGATGACAAGCTGAGCACAGGTCTAGAGAAGAGGTTGATGGGAACCCTGGTGAAGTGCAGGATAGTCCAGTTGTGTCTCCGTCGTCATTGTGCCAAAACACATTTCTCACAAAACAACATTTTTGAAGAGATCACAAAAAAGTGTGGCAACAAAAATATTTTTTTTAAAGAATAACTGCAGGTTGATTTCTGGTCTCCAGGAAATTTAGAGGTGCATGTTTCTGTTTTTGGCCAGGCATTTTTATTAGCAAATACATTACGTGGCCTTAAAGTTGTTACCTTTGCATCAGGCACAGGGAATAGCTTTATTTGGATTTATTTAAACCGCATGAAGTACAGGTGTTTTAGGGTGGAAGTGATAAATATTTAATTTAGCCCTCCTCAGCCCTTGTAAAGTGTATTGGAAAAAGTGGGCAAGGAAAGGAGGTAGCAACTAGCGATGGGAGAGGTGTGATATTTACAGAAAGGGTTAGCATGGTCGCCAACGCCCTACCGAAACTGATAAAACAATTTTTAGTTTGCCACCAGGTCAGGAGGAGAGTGATTCTTAACCTATGTCTTTCTTAACATCTGAGTGCCCCCATCTTAATATTGGTGCCCGGGTGTGGGCCCAACTCTTCCATGTCCACTATCTGTTGTGTTATCACCGGTTTGAATAGCGCTATATTCCCATTAGTCTGACCTCGCAACGCTACCTCCAATGCTCAAGCTTCCAGGATTCTGTCAGAGTCTGTGTGTCCTGTTGGAGGTGTTATTTACTTTTACAGTTGTTGCTGCTGTGAGCGTTGTGGTAACTAGCTGCTGTGTGTGGAATATCTGAGCTGTGTTGTATGTGTGCTCAGTGTTGGCTCCAATGTGTTCTGCTGAATATTACGTGATCTCTAACGGCAGGGCCGGATTTAGGGCCGTGCAACTGGTGCGGCCGCACTAGGCGCTGACCTGTAGAGCGGGTGCCAACCTCAGGGTGTGCGCTATGTTTAGCAATAACTTATGATTGGAGAGATGAGGGTGGTAGTGGGAGATTCCAACAAGGAGGTCATGGGGAGGGGGGGGGGGAGGCGCCAAAAATTATTGTCGCAGCAGGCACCACTAGCGCTAAAGCCCTGTCTAACGGACATGGTGTGTGAGCAGCCACACGGATCTGCACACTGAAGTGCAGCTCACTGAAGTGTGCACAGTTGTGTGTGTGCTTTATCAACCTGACTGCTGTTTTGAGGTCAAGGATATCAAACCACATGGAATATTTGAGTAGTAATGGACTGGTGTGCACACATGCAGCCTCATGTGTTGTGTTGAGTGAATGTTGTTGCCAGAAAAGGGGTGCTCATGTGAGTGCAGTGACACTCTACTACTTGGGTTACCTTCACACTGTTAATTAGCTGCATTATAGCTTCCTCTTATAGGTGCAAAGATGCTCTGGCCCACAGCCTCCCTGGGTGGCAGTAAAGGTCTCACTCAACTTCTGCTCGCACTTTTAGAGTTATAAAGGTGTTTTTCTGTCTGACAATACAAAAGATCCTTTAAAAATTATTGAGGCTGACCCTATTAAAAATGAAGTGACCTGTCCATATTTGTCCCTCTTATATGTACAGCGAACCTGGGCCAAGAACAGTGATTGCGCAACAGACCGCAGACAAACATACAATAGACTAAAATTGGGGACAAAAGTGTGTGTCCGTGGATCTATTTGGAAAACTCTGCTTTGATGCAACGGGCGACCAGAGAATTTGGAAATCTATGTAAATTATCTTATCCTCCTATGCCTCGATTCAAGTGGGGTTTGTCCTGGAAAAGGAGTGGGAACTGTCAGTGTCATGTTAAGGATTTTTGGGGGCCCCTGTAGGGGACAAACTTGAATTGTATTACTCATTTCCTGCTAAGTCCAGCCGGGATGATGCCACAAAATCCTGAATTATATGTTAACCCTTTTGCTGCTAGGCCTTTCCTTTCCCTGTGCTAAGCCTTTTTTTGGGGAGGTTCACGATTAGGCTCCTGTAACTTTTTGTCCACATAAGGTATCCACGCCAAATTGTGTCCCTTTGTTCCAACATCATGAGGATTTTAAAGTCACCCAGGGTTTGTGGATTCCCCTGGAGGGGATCTAGAAATTAGCCAAAATACAGCAAAATTTTGTTTTGGGGGGGGAGGGGAAATGGGGAAAGAGTGCTCCAGAAGAAACTGTCTGTTTTTTCACCTGCCAATGGTATCAATGGGTATGTGGTGCTGAAATCACCATCTTCCCAGCTTTCAGGGACAGGCAGACTTTTGTCAGAAAACCAAAAATGTCTACACAGTTTTGTCATTTTACTAGGACATAGCCTATTTTTGCTACTTTTTGCGCTTTCAACCTCCTCCCAGTTAGTGGTAGAAATGGGTGTCAAAGCAATAATGGATCCCGGAAAGATATACATTATACATAATTCTGAATTCCGCAAGGGGACCATTTGTCTTGATCCTTCCAGGCTTTTTTTTATAGAAACTAACAGTTGAAAGTAAGAAATATTGAAAATGTTTTGAAAAAACAGACATTTGTGCCAACGTTTTCACCTGTAATTCTTTTAAGTATGGCAGATTTTATAAAGCAATATACTTTTACATCCACTGGACCTTTCTAGATGTGGAGATATATAGGACTTGTAGGTTGGCCATGAACCAAAGGATCCCAGAGCCAATAACTGAGCTGCGTCTTGCAATGGTTTTTCATTATGTACCGGGTATATGGCAATTCATTTGGTAAAATATACTGAGTGAAAAATAGGTATCAAGGACACCTATGTATTTCCAAAATGGGAACAAAATATAGAGTTTAGAAGAAGTAGTTAATCGCACATCTGCAAAATTGTGGGTACCCATCCTAGCATGTGAATTATAAGACATTTTTCAAAGTGACTTCTTTTTTACACATTGTCTTACATGTGGAAGGCAGAAATGCATACAAAGTCAATAGGGAATAACAGTTGCTCTACAATTCTGTGTTTCCCTAAAATTCCCAATAAAAATGGTACCTCACTTGTGTGGGTAGACCTTGGGTCCACGACAGGAAACAGGCCAAAACGCAACGTGGACACACCATATTTTTACAGTGAAAACTAACCCTTTTTTGCAAAATGCCTAGCTGTGGATTTTGAACACAAGTTCTGCCTACACTTAGGGAAACCTAGTAAACCTATACATTTTTCAAACCTAGACAACCAGGGAAATCCAGGATGGGGTGACTTGTGTGGCTTTTATCTAAGATCTGTTACCCAAAATCCCTTGCAAACCTCAAACTCTGTCCTCACATTTCTGTAATGGAAAGTTCTGGAATCTGCATGGATCGACAAAATTCCACCAACCCCGCATTTCCCAAAGTCTTCCAATAAAAATGGTACCTCACTCGTGTGGGTAGGCCTAGTGCCCACAACAGAAATGGGCCAATTCGCAATGTGGACACACCACATTTTTACACTAAAAACTGGCCCTTATTTGGCAAAGTGCCTAGCTGTGGATTTTGAACCCTAGCCCAGCCAGCAGCTAGGGAAACCTAGCAAACCTATACATTTTTGTAAAACTAGACACCCAGGGAAATCCAGGATGAGCTGACTTTGGCAAAGTGCCTAGCTGCGGATTTTGAACCCTGCTCACCCAGCAGCTTGGGAAACCTTGCAAAGCTATATATTTTTGAAAACTGGACAGGGGACTCTAGGATGTGGTGACTTGTGTGGCTCTCACCAGGTTCTGTTACCTAGAATCGCTTGCAAACCTCAAACTTTGTAAAAACAAACACATTTTCCTCACATTTCTGTGATGGAAAAGTTCTGGAATCAGTGTGGATCCAGAAAAATCCAACCACCCCACATTCCCCAAAGTCTCTCGATAAAAATGGTACATCACTTGTGTGGGTATACCTAGTGCCCACAGCAGGAAACAGGTCAAAACACAACATGGACACTCCACATTTTTACAGTGAAAACTCGCCCTTTTTTTTTGAAAATTTCCTAACTGTGGAGTTTGAACCCAGGCTCAGCCGGCATCTAGGGAAACCTAGCAAGCCTCTACATTTTTTAAACTAGACACCCAGGGAAATCTAGGGTGACTTATGTGGCTCTAACCAGGTCCTGTTACACAGAATCCCATGCAAACCTCAAACTTTCTAAAAAAACAAATTTAAAAATCCTCACATTTCTGTGATAGAAAGTTCTGGAATGCACGTGGATCCACAAACTTCCACCCATCCCACATTTTCCAAAGTTTCCCGATGGTACCTCGCTTGTGTGGGTGGGCCAAGTGGCCGCAGCAGGGAAGGGCCCAAAACGTATTTTTCGAGACATCAAAATTACCTATCACAAAACGAACTGGTTTTGAAAGGGGGGGCACCTGGGTTTTTTACCTCAGGCTCGGCCGCCATTTAGGGAAACCTACCAAACCAACACATTTCTTAAAAATAGACACTTGGGGTAGACCAGGGAGGTATGGCTTGCGTGGATGCCCCAAAAGAAAGGTGAGGAAAACATGGCTTTGTCAGTAAAATAGAGGTTTGTGGGGAATTCTGGATAAGAAAACGCTGGAGATCCGTGTAAAACACACTGCCAGCCAAGAGTCAGTACATGCACACCACCAGCCAAGCACCATCCATGCACACCACCCACCAAGTGTCATCCACATACACTGCCAGCTAAGTGCTATCAATGCACACAGTCAGCTAAGCAAAATCCAAGCATACCACCAGCCAAGGCCCATCCACGCACTCCACCAGCCAAGCACTATTACCCACACACCACCAGCCAAGCACGGCCGGACTAGGGGGGGGGGGGGGGGGGGGGGGTAGTAAAAAGCACTTTTTCCGCTTCTGTTGCTGTCGCAAAACTGGCCCCCAGTGACAAAACCGTCCCCAACAGTCAGAAAAACAGCTCCCACCCCTCCTGCCCACCGGGGAAACACCTGGTGCCCACTACGGCCAGTCCGGCCCTGCAGCCAAGCGCCATCCATGCACACAGCTAGCGAAGCACCAGTCCACATACACCACCAACCAAGCGCCACTCCTCGCACGCCACCAGGCAAGCTCCTTTCCACACACCCCTTCATGAAGCGCGAGTCCACCCACACCATTAGCCAAGTGCAGGTCCACACACATTGCTAGCAAAATGGCAGCCAAAGGTCAGTGCACGCAAACCGTCAGCCAAACTCCTGATTACACACCCACAAATTCTCCCTGGTTTCTACTGGTTTTCTTACCCCGCTGGGGTGCAGATGAGAATAAAAATATCACTGAAACAGCCAAAATGTGTGCCTATAAAAGGGAATGACCCTTGCCTATGTGGCTTCTCACTGACATGCCGATAAACATATCCTTGGTGCCTAGTGGGCTATTGGCCCCGATCTGCCTTCCGGGTGGGCAGAAAGCCTTTTTTGGTGGTGGGGGCATTAGCATGTCCATTCTCGCCAGCCCACACCCCTATTTATAAAAAAATAATAATAATCCCTGGTGCATAGTAGGCTTTCTGCTCCCCCCCACCCGATGGGCCCATGGGGTATATCAGAAGGCTGTGGACATTTTGGGGGGTGGGGGCAGCCCCCTACCCTATATACATTTAAAAAAAAACCTGGTGCCTAGTGTGTTTTCTGCCCCACCCAGTGGGGCAGATCAGGGGCTATTGACCCCAACTGCCTGCCAGGGAAGGCAGAAAGGCTGTGGATTTTTTGGGGGGGGTGATGGGGGCATTGGCATGCCTATTTTGGGCAGTCCCACCCTTATGTAAAAATAAAAAAATAATCCCTGGTGCCTAGTGGGCTCTCTGCCCCCCTGTGGGGCAGATCAAGAGCTATTGCCCCTATCTGCCTCCCAGGGAGGAAGACAATCTGTGGAATTAAGTGGGTTGGGGGCATTGTCATGCCCATCTTGGGCAACCCCGACCCAAAAATATACTGGAAATCTAAAAATCCTTGGAGGCTAGTGCACTTTCCGCCCCCGCCCCCCGGGCAGATTAGGGCTGTTGGCCCTATCTGCCCCTCTGGGGGGTCAGAAAGACTGAATATGACAACATTATTTGTGTGGAGTAAAGGCCCTTGCCCAAGGGGCTGTACTCTCCTCTCTGGTGTCCAGTGAGTGGATCCCTGCCTGGGGATCACCCTGCTGAGGTGATACCCAAGAAGGGATCCACTAGGGAGGGGGGAGATTCTCCGCTTTCCAAAGATACCCTGTAGTGTCGTTCCGATAGTACCCTGTCAAGCAGGACCTTCGCTGTTTACGGATAACATATACTGTGGGCTTGGTGGCAAACTGAGTCTGTACACCCCCACCGAACATGTCAGCCTATGTTTTCGCATTAGCTACCTTGCAGTGCTACTAGAATCTCCTGTTATCAGACAGATTCGTTTTTGCAGCTTCAGAACATAATAACCCCAGACTCGTGGAAACAATATACAAATTTTCACCCAGTCACTTGTGCTTGCTTGGTTTGCTCTCAGAGAGATACACAGAAGAAACAGTTGAGCATGTTTACAATAGGAATTTATTGTACCATAGTTCTTCTCATGTAAAATAAGTGCGCTGCTACACGTGTAATACAGTAGCAGAGATATAGAACCAGCAGTACAGTGAATAAGAAGAAATAGTATTGTTCTACCATTTTGCAATAGTCATGAACATATACATGAATATGAAATGCATTTATAAAATGAAGTGCGTACTCCTAAGATGCCTGTCTAGATGTACCTAAGTGTACCTAGCATGTGAGTAGGTGTGATAGGAGAGGTAAAGTGGCCCTCTTGGAGAGTGTACTCAGAAACTATTCATATGTGCTAAGGATAACATCTTAGCAATATTAAAAAACCCACCCTCGGCATGGAACTAGGTGAAAGGTTTAGTCCATAAAAGGCTACAGTCCTTATAAGGCGTTATGTCCATACAAGGCAGTCTGTCCTTATTTGGAGTAATGTCCTAATAAGACTTGTTCATATGAAATGACGGGGAGATGATGTTTGGGAAAGTGTACGATATTCCCTAGACCTATATCAGGGTACCGATATGAAATATAACAACCCCTCCTGACTTTCTACGTGCTTGGGGGGGCTGAGATAGCCCCTGAGCACATAGAAAGTGAAACAGAAATGAGCCTATAGGTTCATTTCAGTTTTGGTTTCTCTGAAATGACATCAGTGCGATGTGCGCACTGATCGTCATTTCAGAAAAACAAAGATACAGCCTCAGGAGCTGAAGTAGCCCAGCTTCTGAGGCTGTTGGGGGGAAAAGGAGATCCCTCTTGTGCCCACACCAGAGGGATTTCCAGTGCCATGTGTGTGGACAGACGGGAGCCGTCCGTCGCACATAAGCACTGGAGGTCGGACAGCTCCCGGCTGTCCGACACACCTTAGGGGTTAAACTTTAATAGGGTCACAGAAACAGTTGAAAGATGTCTTACTTGAGACCCCTAAAATCCTTAAGGTGTCACTGGGTAGAAAGACAGAGAGTCAGAAATACGAACAGGCAGAGAGGAAGAGACGTTTAGATGGAGAAATAGAATAGACAGACGTCTAATAGAGAGAAAGTTCACTTTCCCAGGGAGCTCCTTGGAACGTGTGGGGTCTTTTCTCATCCCTTCAAACATATCTGGGAAGGGTAAGAGGCACTGTTTGTGCACTTACAAGAACACACAATTTGTCAAAACAGTATTTAACCAAAGGAAGTTGAAACACTTGCGATAGAACAAGCATGAAGTTTGATCTTTTATTACATCAGTAGATCACAAGAAGGTCACTGGTTATTAACATTGTGCAAGTTCGTACACATTGGATTATCCGGCTGCTTCCAACTTTCCGGAAGTGCCCGCACATTGAACACATGCTGTGATCTTCTCTTTCCTCTATAGTTTTCTACATTACTGGCCAGCGGTCTATCGGTACTTGGAGGTCAGCACAGCTGACACTGCAGCCAGGAACTTGTCCCACGCAGCATGTGCCTCAGGGGTGAATTCATCCGGAAAGTGGGCGGCCAGGACGGTCTCAATGCAGTGGGCGAGCACCTGAAAAAGACAAAAACAGATGGAGGTTCAAACTGCGGCCTTCACTTTCCTTCCTGGCAGCTACAGACACAGGTACATCTCCCACATTCTACAAAATAAAAAACTAGCAAAAAATAGAAAAAATGTCAATCCATGGCGTAGCAAGGGGGTGTGGGGTGGCAGTCTACCCCACCACACTCTTGCCTGCAGTCGTCATGAGGCAGCAAACACAGAAATCGCCAGCACACCACCCCTCCTCTTACAAAGGTCTAGCTTTTTTGTCCATCAATATTCTGTCCTCGATATTCTTGCACCACAATATTCTGGGAGTCCCTAGTCAGTAGGACAAACCACTATGTGATACCGTTTAAGTTGCAGCCCAGTCTTTTTTCTCTCTTTCTCATTTTCCTTGGTCTCACTAAGACTTCTTGCCTTATTGCATAGCCTCCCCCATCTCTCTCTTTCTTACCAGTGCCCGTGGGCACGTTCACCCTCTATCTTTCTATTACTTTCTCTCTTTCTCTCTTAAATCCCCTATCGCTATCTTTCTATATCTGAGTCTCATCATACATATTACAATATCTGTAGTCGTGCACACCACTGAGACTCTTTGTCTCTGCTTTGTTGCCTCTACCACTCTCTCCTATTCTGCCTAGTTTGCAAGCATCCTCTCTCACACACTAACTATTTCTCTTCACATCTCTCTCAGTCTCCCTATCCTTCTGACCCCCTCTGACTAACTCTGTCTAGTTGTCTCATTTATTTCCCTCTCTAGTTTTTTCGCTCCTGTCGCACTTTCCGCCTCCTCCTATTGCCGTATTGTTCTATTTCCTCTCTCGCTTTCTGTCTCTTTCCTTCTCTATTGCCGTCACTTCCTTCCAGATCTATGACCTCGTTTTTATCCTTATAACAATGACCAGACAACATTTGCACAAACTCTATATTCCTTCCAGTGCCTGGCTCTTAGCAGTAGTCCTCATAAAGTGTGATGATTCTATAATAAATAGTGTTATTATGAAAGGAACTTTCTGAAATAAAATAGTTTTGCCTTAAATGACTGGAAATTTGCTGACTTAAATCTAGATTAAGATTAGAAAGTTAAGAGAGTATATGTGTCCAACTCCTCTAAATCTACAACTGAACATATACAATTGGCACTTATTGGTTATTTGTTTGCTAAAAATGTAAATAGCTCATACTATTAATATAAAACCTTAGCTACATATATCTTAAATCTGTCCTATATTTTTGCCTAATGGAAGACTGGCAACATTCTAACCTTAAATTCTAGTACTTTGAATTTATCTTCAAAGATCTTCCAAATCTTTTCTCACCTTGAAGTTTACAGGGTCCACACGGAGGTTGTATGCATGTAGGTCACTGAGTTTAGACAGGGCCTTTTCTAGGTTGTCCACATGCTTTGCTGCTTCCCCGATGGCGCTCAGGACTTTGCCTCCATGTTGCTTGATGTCAGCAGAGCCCGGGGTGAGGTCAAAGTGGCGGAAGTAGGTCTTAGACTGAGGGAAGCAGAGGAACAACCTAGAAAATGGGGAAACCAGGGTCATTGCTGGTAAGTGCTCAACAACAAAATAACCCTATTCTGTTAAGGCGTGGTTGGAATGTATCCCAATTTATGTTCAACAAACCAATCTTTAAACATAGACTTTCAACTTGTCCTTAATTTTATTGAAAGATGAACCTTTTAAATATACACGTTTGGCACTCCAGGATACATATCAGGTCTATGAACAGGTCATTCCTCTAATTTCCAGAAGAATAATCAAATGAGTAGTAGAGTACACTGGCTGAATTACCCTCAGGATTTCTTCCACAATAATCCCTAGGGAGAGGGAAATTCATTCAGGTGAATGAATCCCTGACCGTATTTATAGTTTCCTCCAGAAAATGGAGGATTTTCAGTTCTTTCCAAACTGGACATGAGGCCTACAGTCACTTAACAGACTTCCAAGAGGAGTATCCATGCCAGCAGTGATCCCAAGCTGCTGGCAGAGAGATACACACCAGAAATATTGGGAGCTAATTGGCTTCAATTTACTGGAACCAAGATCTGGAACTGCAAACAGAAAAGCCTCCCTCTCTCTCTCTCTCTCTCTCTCTCTCTCTCTTCTCACACACACACACACACAATCTCTCTCTCTCACATATTAGAAAAAAAGTTTAATTTTCGCGTGAAAAATAGAATCGTTTATTACTCACTCTGTTTGATTAAGAGGACTGGTACTGAGAGAGGGTCAGATTTTCACTAGATTAGGACATTTCAAACTGTAATGATGGTATGTAGATAATGTATTGTGCTTATATGCGTTTTACTTCAATTTGATAATATTGTATTTGTTTTGTGATCGGAAATTTCATTGGACCATCTCATAACCACTAAATTGAAGTAAACTGGAATAAAATATTCCAATCTGAAATCCTAAAATATTCAACGGAAATTCTTCCTCTCCTACAGTATCTACTATTTATTTACTGGAGTAAAGCTGGGCATAGGACTCTGATAATAAACATTCCAACAGTATATTCCTATTTTTTCTACATTACAAAGACGAAACGCTTCCAAGAAATTTGCAACACGCATATTAAAGCGTGTTGTCTTTCTAGACTAAGCAAAACAACAGAGTTTAGGACAGAAGTAAATAAAGTGGTTATTTTTGCTGAATTAGCAAAAGAAAATATATTCCTGTTTTGTTTGTGTGTGTGTCTGTGTTTGGTAGTGTATGTGAGACACCTAATGTAATCCATTAACTTGCCACGTGTTAGTCAATGATGTTCTGGGTTGTTATATAATATTTCATAACATGGCAGGCTCTGTTATATGATATTTTGTTATATTAATTTATAAATATCACATATTCTGCCATTGGTGTGAAATGAAAGTGCTTTCATTAGAACTGGTTGACTTTCTAAACTGTGCTGAGGGGCTTGTTCATTGAGAGAAGTCTGTTATATATGGAATGCCATGGCATGGTATGGTATGTATGGTATGGTATTTGCGTTGTTGTACCATTAGTGGCAATGTTATACTCTTCCAGGATATGTTAAATACTAATACTCTATGCTTTATTATGTTAATATTGTTTCTTAGACCATGCCATGCCTTTTGCATTTTTTTATTTTATGCATTGCAAAGCTATACTATAATTTATTTCTTTTATATTATGCTCTGCCGTGTTCCATCTGATGTTTCGTTATGCATGCAATGCTATGTAATTCTATGCTTTGCCATGCTGTGATATGTTATGTTATGTTGTGTTATGTTATGTTATGTTGTGTTATGTTATGTTATGTTATGTTGTGTTATGTTGTGTTATGTTGTGTTATGTTATGTTATGTTGTGTTATGTTGTGTTATGTTGTGTTATGTTATGTTGTGTTATGTTATGTTATGTTGTGTTATGTTGTGTTATGTTATGTTATGTTATGTTATGTTGTGTTATGTTATGTTATGTTATGTTATGTTATGTTGTGTTGTGTTGTGTTGTGTTGTGTTGTGTTGTGTTGTGTTGTGTTGTGTTATGTTATGTTATGTTATGTTATGTTATGTTATGTTGTTATGTTATGTTAAGTGAAGTCATTTGATATTACTCAGGACACTTTCACTACAAAGGCCTATTGAATTGAGTCAGATTCGTGCTCCTCGGTTGCCTCGGGTAACAATTGTCAGAGTTTTTTAACCAATAAACACTTCACCAATACTAATAACTGAAAAGTAGGAAATGGTTGCAAAAAACAAGGGGCCGTTTTATAAAATGCTATGACTTTGTGTCACACATATCAAAAGAGCATGTGGCAACTATTAATTAGTTAAATGATTTATTTTATGTATCTACACTTCAGTTTTATGCTCAGTAACCTGACCTATTGAGTTCAAGAATGAAAGCCTCACAAGTCGCCCAGATTATAATTAACCTGCTGATTGAGGGTGTTTATCTCTCAGTCTGCTGTCATGTCATCCTGCCCCGGAAGCACACGCGCCTTGAGCTCGGGGCACATGTCGTGCAGATCTTACCTGTCCAGGGCCTCCGCACCCAGGGCCTCAGCGTGGCCGGAAATCTTTCCACACAGGGCGACCAGGGAAGCCTTTTCAGCCGCGGTCAGTGTCATCTTGGTGGTCTGTGGCTGGTGGGTTCGGGTCAGCTGAAGATGTAAAGGGCAGACCGGTCCATGACTGCAGATGGCCAGGGACTTCTTTTAAAGGGGAAGAGCTACGAGCCGCTGGCAGCCACCCAATCATATTGGTCACTTCTGGCTTCCGCCCAAGGAGGCCCGCTTAGTTTATCTGTCTGAGGCAGAGGCGGCCGTGTGGGAGATCGGAGACGGGCCTCGCAGGACGGAGAAACCTCCTGAGGATGAATAGTGGAACGTTACGCATGTGACAGAAACTAAGGCGCACATTCACCCCCAATGCGTATGGTACAGATGTAAGCAACTCAGTGGCTGCAAAGGAAGAAATTCACTTTCCAACAATTGTTGAATACAAAATTGTAATTGGATTTAATTAGACTCAGGCACCAGGACTTACTCAAATACTCAAATACAGTCTCAGAGAGGAGTCAGTACCTGGCCGGTTTTAGAGCTGTTGGGGCCAAGTGCGACCATCAATGAATGACGAACTCCTCGGATTCCCTCATGACCATCAGGCACAAGTCCCCCTTCATGTCTCCATAAGCCCTCTCTCACATACATTTAATTTGTTTTAAAGCACTGATAATGGCTGACTTTGCTAACAAGCATGTATGTCTACCAGCCACAGTTCCTGTAGGTAACAGCAGTGGGGCGGTGGGGCCGGGTAAAGGCGGATTTCGAGGGACGATGCTGAAGGAAAATAATTAATTATTTAATTTTCCTTTCGGCATCGTATCTTGAATCCCCCCTTACCCGGCCACACTGCTGTTACCTGCACGGACGGACCACTTTTCAGCAACATTAGGAATAGATATTGAAAGACTGGGGTGGGGGGGGGGGGGGGGGGGGGGGGGACAGAACGTTCTAAACTATTTTATGCCGTTTGCATACTGTTCTTTGATGACAGTTTGCAAGAGTCACTGTTCAATATTAGGGTTGTATCTTATGAACAGCGGTAACAAAGGGATCTCTGTGACAAAAGCAGTAATCCTCTCAGCTATCCACATAAAATGCAGATCTATGATCTGCACAGTAAGTGTTCTTTGCAGCAGGCATATTAACCCTCTGTGCTACTTTATGGTGAGTTAAAACTGCCCTAGACACAACTCTGATCTCTCTCTCTGCCAGGAACATTAATCACAAGAGATATCTTGACATTTGTAATCCTGCCTGAAAATTGGATCCACAAGTAACTCTGCTGAAGGTGTTTTTAAATCATAAGTTGTTGGTAAGCACAGCGCTCCGAGGTCAGCGCCCCCTCCTCAAGGCAGCGCCCAGTGCTGCCGCACCAGTCGCACTGCCCTAAAGCCAGGCCTGATCAGTGATCGCATGTCTGTCAACCTCTTGCCTCAAAATTTCAGGTAATGTCTGGCGTTTCAGAGGATGATCAGATTATGGTTGAAGGGTAATGAACGCTTTTTGGGAGAGTAATGTAGGTTTGAAAAGCTGGTGACTCTATTATAGTTTATGGAGGCATTTTGTTTGTCATGCGGGTGAATAACAGTAAAAAGAGGGTTACACCCGCCAAATGTGGGGGAGCTGACAAATAGGTGATCTCACTCAGTAGCCAAGCATGAACCACAAGTGTGCACTCATTATTGATACACCCCTATGACATCAATTTAACCTACATTAGGTACATCCCTTTTATTAGGAACAGGCGAAAGTATGCAGACATCCAAATAAATGTATCATAAGTGTATACTGACTCATGTGACACTTTTTGTTCTTAATTTGAAGTGATGTATCATAAGTTGTTTAAAAATGTGGTAATGCCACATAATCCATTTACCAATTGAACAACGGTAATTAAATTATAACTGAAAGAATCGGCAATCATTAAAAATACATTGGAAACAAAACAGTGTAAAAGTTAATACCAATCCCTCTAAGGCCATCATTAGAATGTTTGGATAAATACTCAGTAATGTCACAAATCAAAAATTACCACACATGGAAAGCGTCACCTAATTGCAAATGGAGCCGTACATGGCGAATAACTTGTGGAAAAAGCTTTTCCACACTCATTGTTGAAGAGTTAGTACCCGTGAATTAATGGTGCTGACATACACAGTTTTCCCATGATGTAGTGCGGTATTACCAAATTCACAGAGGCGGGCCACCGTAGGGGGCTGAGGAGCCGTCGCCATAACCCGGCGGCGAGCCCCCAGTGCAGCAAGGTGGGGGCAGGAGACAGCCCAAGAGACGCCAGTTTGGCGCGAAAACGGGGTCGCCCCAGTGAGCAGGGGAAACCCCGAAGGTGTCCGGCTCAACCCCACCCCCCCTTTTCCACACCACTGCCAATGGGGGGGGCCGGGTGACATTCGAACCCCCTAATGAGGGGGTGTCCCTGAGTCCGAGTACGGCCTGGGGGGCATATAAGCGCCGCTCCCCCAGGTATGCTCCTATCTACAGGAGGGAGCAGCACGGCGCATGAAGAATCTGAGAATGGTTGGTACGGAGGCACACGGGAGGGCGGTGCGCCAGAATAGGTCCACTCACCTTCAGATGCCGCATGGCTGGGTGAGATGGCCTAAGGACAACGGCTCTGGGATGCCTCACGGCTGGGTGACATGGCTACGAAGGGAAGGGGTAATATGCAGAGACGGCGCTCTCAGCCCAGCCCCCGCCGGATGGCAGGGCACAACAAGGTCGGAAAGGTAGCGAGGCAGCCTAACTCTGAGACAACGGATATCCCCTTCCCACGCAGAGGAAGCGCAAGGAAATCCAACCTACAGAAAAACCGCCCCAGAAGGGCCAAGAGACAATGGCAAGGAAATGTATGATGACATAACATGCAAATGCAAGATATACCTGTTTCCTTGTAACCCTAATAAACTGCGGCCAACAAATGACCACCACAAAGACAAGAAGTGTAGTGGCTTTCTTGGCGGGAGGGGAATTACAGAGAAAAGGTATTTGGGGATCACTGCAGGAGTGGGGCAGACTGCGGTGGTTATGCAAGTGCAGGTAATGCATTTGGAATGTACTCATGAAATGTCATGTAAATAGCAGGGAACAAATGTGCCGTGCCTTCACTGCGTTTGTGCACCCCCAGCACTTTCTAAATGAGCACCGAAGTGGTATGACCTTTGTCAGCCTTGCTAGGGAAAATAGACATTGGAACTGTTTTTTGATCCGACTGCTCTTGTAGCCAATCAGATTGCCTAACTCAGAAAGAATGACTCTAACCTTTCTTCGTTGAGGGCTGGCTGAACGGCATTTAGGACACAGTAAAGACAACAGCCATCCATCCAATGGTGGAGCATCATTCTCATGCTATGACAGTGCCGGACTGACAAGGCATTTGGCATTTTCTCAGTGGTAGGCACACAGGGGTCAGGCCTCTTGTTTGTGTGTCTCTCTTAGGATCTGTACCAGAATTTGCAAACCAAAGTTGTGCTGTCACCAAATTCTGGCTGGTTAGACTTGTACTATAGCCAGTACATTTGTAGCTGTTCTATCTAAATAGCTATATTTAGGCAAGGAGGGATGAAAGGCCTTGGTGAGGAGGGGTCAGTCAGGAAGGTAGGAACTTGTCCCTGGCTAGGCGTATAGCTGTGCAAACACTGCCCCAGCTTCCCCCGCTCTACGGTCAAACAATACTGCCTCTTGGTAGCATCTAGCCTCTTACTCCCTACTGTTTAAAAGAAGAGCCCGAGGTTATGAGGTCAGGGCATTTCAGATGCAGAGCAGCCCTGAATCTCAGGTTGTCTACCCTATATCGCAGTACAGTTTTACTCATCCTCCCAATACCCACAGGAGACGGGGATCAGCCCTTTTCCTCTGCCGGCCCAGTTTACACATATAGTGGTAGTTCCACATGTTAGGCCCAGAACATATCTGGCAGCGCCTTCCAAATCCACATGGATCCTTGTTGCTCTATGATAGTAGCTCTTGTGGGGCTCAAAAAATGGATAACTTAATATCTCAACTTGAATCGCTTGAATCGCTCAAGCGCACTGATCCCATGGGGAAGCTAGCTGGAGCTCATACACCAGATCCAGAGTGTGGTGGGAACCTTCAGGTCAGTTGCATGAGTTTTGCTTTGTTAAAGCCCACTCAGTGGCTCACTGGCCGGATATTCAATCACTTTTTGAGGATTACAGGGAGAGGCAAAACAAACCTCTCGCTATCACCGTCAGTTTAAATTCAATATATCCTATTCTTAAGAATAAGAGATCTTTAATTCATAATATACTGTCCGGCGGGCAAAAATTGAAAAGTGACAGTCATTTACTCACAAATTGTGCTCTGCAGTACCAATTCATGTACTGTCCTGTTCATCTACTCAAAATAGAGGTCTGCTGTACCAATTCATGTACTGTCCTGTTCATCTACTCACAAATAGCGGTCTGCGGGACCAATGCATGTACTGTCTTGTTCATTTACTCACAAATTTTAGTCTGTGGTGTCAATTCATGTATTGACCTGTTTTTGCTAGTGCTCGGAAGTGGCCTCTTGACTGCATGAGTGCTTTACAGCTTTACACACACGACAAGCAAATTAGGTCACACATAAAAATCTGTTAAGAACTGTTCTAAGTATGTTTACCTATTTTTAAGTTACTTTACCTTACCACATATGAAAGGGTAGTTCAGCTTGTAAGAGACACAAAAAGTCAACAAAAGGAGACAGGCTTGGTTGGTGAATTACATAAAGGCCTTTCTCAATGGGAAAACGACAGTTTTGATTATATTTCTCTTAGGTAATAATGCTACTGTTCTGATACGTGTTGGAGATGGCTTTCAGTTGCAGCCATATGTGTCTCCCCTGCTTGCTGAAGATATGAAAATCAACTTTAAGAGTTTCCAATTTCTTCCAGGGGTGAAGGTCAAGTCTGGCAAGAGTACGTCAAGCCTGGAGGAGAAAGGACATTCGTCTTCTTCAAATGGCTTGCAATAAAGACGTTAGCGTCCCCCTTTCTCTCATCCTCCAGCCGGGTTGACAAGATTTAACTAGCCCCAAACAAGAATTATTGGTGATGCCTTGACCTCCGAAACCACCATAAACTGGTACCTCAGATTCTTGCTTCACTTTCATAGCAATTCTCATGTGTAGCCGGTGAGTATTGCTTATTTTGTTTTTGTTTGTCGGGCATGCTTTTTGAAAAAAAATGGTCTTTATTGGCATTTAGAAAGGAGGTCACAGAAACATAAAGAAATAACACTGTAATCCAGTACTGTGAATACAAGTATGCTTCCCTGCTGGTTGCCACATTTGCATGGTACAACAGTGTTCATGTGAAGCAATGTAATCTGTGGAAGCCCAACACTATACCCCAAAATCATGACACCGAAAAATTTACCACAAACAGTTTTCCCACAGTTATCTGGACAAAGAGGATGTTAAAGCTCAGTTTTATGGGCCAATGTGTCCCAGTGTTAAAATCAGGAGAAATACTATTCATTCATATTTAATCCTGTCTGGATTGATTGTGCTCATTCAATAACTGAGTTCTAGATAAATGAAAAGTTAAGGGGCTAGTAGTTTTAGATTCATGCCTAATTTATGCAACTGTTTTCAGAAATGTACCATTCTTAAGACCCTTATTGCCACCTTCTTCTTCAGATATAGGCAAATCTTCCAGTGAAATATTGAATGCCGACAAATGAGACAAAAACTCATTCTTGTTTAATAAACTAATAAACACACAGTACAAAACATACTGTAAATGAGCAGCAGATGTGGGCAGGTTGCGCCTTCATCTTCAGAAGAACGGGGGAAAGTGCAGATGTAGCAGGTTTTAACAGGTTGGCAGTAGGTAGTTATAATTAGGACCTAGTTACCATTGGAAAATGGCAACATTCTATTCCCAATAACTTTGGCGCCGATTGACGAATCTTTGCAAAATTTTCAAAACAAATTCTTTGTTGAGATCAGCTCCTATGTTAAAAGTTTGGGGGTGATTCGGCAAGGGGGGCCAAGAAAAAAGGGGGGTCCCAAAATGTGTTTTTCCAATGTTAATTTCCATAGGAAAATTTAGACAAGGCTACAGGTCAAATGGGTGAACGGAATAACCCCAAATTTGGTAGGAAGAAGGATCTTGGTCTAGAAAGCACGCTTTTGTTTATTTGGTGTAAATCCGTTCAGTAGTTTTTGGGAAATATCGAAATTTACTGAAATCAATATTTGGGCATTGGACCATCTGATTGGCTAAGGCGTTACAAGCACAAGCTTGCTGCTGATTGGCTGCGAGCTGTGCAAACGGTTGCAACTAGGAAGTGTTGGCCACCATTTTGTGATTCCGTTGAAGCGAGTAAGGGGAAAAAGGGCAGAAAAAAGTGGGAAAGAGGAGGGTAGGAGCGCTGTGAGGTCTGTAGGGCGGTTAGGGTGTGCTGTAGAGGGAGTGTGAAGCAAAGTATTCACCCCTACCGGTGTGAAAGTACTGTTTTGCCGACTGTGAGATGGTGCTGAGGTGAGGTGCCGGTGCACTCCGGGATGAAAGCTTGCATGTAAACCGTGAGTTGAGTGCTGTAAACTGATGTGCTCTGGGGACTTTAGCATACTGGCCGAAGCAAAGTATGTACCCCTACCGGTGTGAAAGTGCTGTTTTGCCCACTGTGAGATGGTGCGGAGGTGAGGGGCCGGTGAACTCGGCGATGAAAGCGTGTGCCTAAACTGTGAGCTGAGTGCTTTGTAGCATACTGGCAGAAGCAAAGTATTTACTCTTACCGGTGTGAAAGTGCTGTTTTGCCTAGAGTGAGATGGTGTTGAGGTGAGGTATTGGTAAAGTTGGGGATGAAAGCGTGTGCTTAAACTGTGAGCTGAGTGCTGTAAACTGATGTGCTGTGGGAGTTGTAGCATACTGGCCAAAGTGAAGTAGTTACTCCTACCGGTGTGAAAGTGCTATTTTGCCTACTGTGAGATGGTGGTGAGGTGAGGTGCCGGTACACTTGGGGATGAAAGCGTATGCCTAAACTGTGAGCTGAGTGGTCTGTAGCATACTGGCCGAAGCAAAGTATTTACCCCGACCAGTGTGAAAGCGCTGTTTTGCCCACTGTGAGATGGTGCGGAGGTGAGGGGCCGGTGAACTCGGCGATGAAAGCGTGTGCCTAAACTGTGAGCTGAGTGCTTTGTAGCATATTGGCAGAAGCAAAGTATTTACTCTTACTGTTGTGAATGTGCTGTTTTGCCTAGAGTGAGAGTTAGTGTTGAGGTGAGATATTGGTAAAGTTGGGGATGAAAGCGTGTGCTTAAACTGTGAGCTGAGTGCTGTAAACTGATGTGCTGTGGGCGCTGTAGCATACTGGCTGAAATGAAGTAGTTACTCCTACCGGTGTGAAAGTGCTGTTTTGCCTACTGTGAGATGGTGGTGAGGTGAGGTGCCAGTATACTTGGAGATGAAAGCTTGTGCCTAAACTGTGAGCTGAGTGGTCTGTAGCATACTGGCCGAAGCAAAGTATTTACCCCTACCAGTGTGAAAGTGCTGTTTTGTCCACTGTGAGGTGGTGCGGAGGGGAGGGCCTGGTGAACTCGGCGATGAAAGCGTGTGCCTAAACTGTAAGCTGAGTGCTTTGTAGCATCGTGGCAGAAGCAAAGTATTTACCCTTACCGATGTGAAAGTGCTGTTTTGCCTAGAGTGAGATGGTGTTGAGGTGAGGTATCAGCAAAGTCGGGGATGAAAGCGTGTGCTTAAACTGTGAGCTGAGTGCTGTAAAATGGTGTGCTGTGGGCGTTGTAGCATACTGGCGGAAGTGAAGTATTTACTCCTACCGGTGTGAAAGTGCTGTTTTGCCTACTGTGAGATGGTGGTGAGGTGGGGTGCCGTACACCTGGGGATGAAAGTGTATGCCTAAACTGTGAGCTGAGTGGTCTGTCTGTAGCAGTGTTTCTCAAACTGTGGTCCGCGGACCCCAAGGGGTCCGTGACACATTCCCAGGGGGTCCATAGGCAACAGTTTTAAGAGCACAGAAACGTTTCTTGTATAATTAGCAGCTTTCCAGCAACAATAAAAGTGTCAAGAGAAGGCCAGTGATTAATGTACCTACTGGAGCTGAGGAGAGTTTTGTTCAATTGCAGCTTTGATTGAACTAATGTAGCACAGAGGGTTAATGTGCCTACTGCAAAGAAAGTGTATCATGCATCTTAAAAAGCAGTATTTTATGTGCATAGGTTCGTAGTTACATCTGGCAGAGGGACCTATAAACTGTCATCAAAGAGCTGCTTGCAAACTGCATGGTACCAGTTAGTAACTTATATTTTTTCCCAGTTATTCATTATCCTGATGCTGCTAAAAATATTTCTTTGGGTGGAAATACATTTTTAATGTTAAAGTCAGTGCTAGCCACTGTGTTATGTTCTGAATCCTGAGTTTGTGCTTTTCCAGACCGAGCCCTCTTTAAACATTTTAGACACACCGATCATGTATGATTCAATGTCTCTATATGTGTGTGATGTAAAGTGCCCTGACATCCTACAATGGTATGAGAGATGCTGTAAAACAATTGAAATACATGTGACATAGGGGCTATTACTTTAACATAAAATACTCAGCACCAGATGTACGATCTGTTTTTATAAGCGCGAACGGGTTCGCGAACCCGTTTATGCATGCAAAAACCTATTGAGCAATATACATAGCCTTTTTCGTGAGTCACAATTTGTTTGCGACTCGCTAAATAGGTTTTGCAACTTGCTATTTGGAAGGGGCATTCCCTTCCAAATAGGGAGTCTCAAAAAACCATGTACAAATGTTTAGCGGTCGCAAAACAGTCACAATTACCACCTACTTCGAGTAGATGGTAATGCATTCGCAAATGGGAAGGGGTACCCAGGGGACCTCTTCCCCTTTGCAAATGCATGCAAAATTATTTTTTACGGGTACGTAGTGGTCCCAGGGGCCTCTGCCTGCCCTTAGAAAATAAAACAAAAACGTTTCATTTTCTTTTTTTTTTAAATGCATGGTAAACAGGCTGCATTATTTTTTTTAAAACTGCTTTATTTAAAAGCTGTCCGAGACATGGTGGCCTGCAGAGCCCAGCAGGCCCCAATCCCTGGGAGGGCTGGCATTCCCCATGGGCTCGCAAACTGCAAGAGGCTCATTAATATTAATGAACCTCACAAATTGCGACCCCATTGGGAATCCCAAACAGTGTTAAACACACTGTTGTACACTTCATTTAGCGACTCGCAATTTACCACTCGCAATGTGTCGCCAATTGCGAGGCGCTAAATGAAATGGTTGTACATCTGGTCCCAAAATCCTTAGTACTATGAGTATTTGTTTTGTGTGCACACGTGTGAATTTGTTTCGAATTACTGTTTTAATTTTAAAATTTAACTCATACAAATTGCTTGGGGTCCCCGGCTTCCAGTGGTGACTCAATGGTGGTCCTCAGGAGTCAAAAGTTTGGGAACCACTGGTCTGTAGCATACTGGCAGAACCAAAGTATTTACCGTTACTGGTGCGAAAGTGCTGTTTTGTCTACAGTGAGATGGTGCAGAGGTGAGGTACAGTTAAACTCGGGGATGAAACCGTCCACCTAAACTGTGAGCTTAGTGCTGTAAACTGATGTGCTCTGGGTGGTGTAGCATACTGGCTGTTGTAGCATATGTGTGCAGGTGGTGTTAGTATGCGTTTAGAGTATAACAGGAGTGGGAAGCAAAGTACTCACTGGTACCGGTCTCAAGAGTCGGGGATGAAACTGTGAGTGTAAGTCGTGAGTTTATTGTTGTAAAGGGATGTGCTGTGGGTGCTGTAGGATACTGGCTACTGTAGCATACCTGCGTAAGTAGTGTTAGTGAGCGTTTATACTATACACCTTGTCACCCCTAAAGGTCTGTAGACTCGAATGAAGTGTTTTAAGAAGCAGGAATAAAGAAATAATCGTGAAGAATATAATGTAGAATGTTGCAATGCCACAGGAGAAAAATGGTGAAATGAGGTGTGTCTTAGAAAGTGGGTGTGTGCAATAAAGGCTTGGAGTTTGGAAATGATATAGAAAGTGTCTTTATTTAAGTGCCATAATTGGACCCACTGGTGCAAGAGCTAGAGCGTCCAGCTGATGCAAAGTTGAAGCACTTCTGTTGTATTCTGTTGTATGCTCCTGCATCAGTGAATTGTATATTACATGTTACAGTTGCATGTGACATAAACAATAGCATTACACTTGAATGACTCTACATTCTATAAGGAAAGTAAAGGTAGGATACAATTACCACATGTATCCTTTAAGAAAAAAAAGAAATCCAAAACAAATTGCAAAATGTAATCAACAAACATTTTAGGTACCTTGGCAGTGCTTTTTTGTAACACAAAATAGTCAGCAATCTGTTGTACTGTAGATTCAATGTGCTGCATGTCAGAATGGTACAAGTTCTACCCACATTGGAACTTTGAGGATGAATACAAACATTGCACTTCGGAGAAGCACATTCGGTACCTTTGTAGTGAAACTATACATTATTGTTAGAACCGGCTGTCTCTAGTTGGCAGAGGTATACACTTCTGACAAATAGGGACACACCTTTTCTAGTCAGGGCAAGTGGCTCACACCCTTTGATAACCCCTGCTCACCCCCTCGGTAGCTTGGCAGAGCAGAACAGGCTTATCTCAGAGGCTGTGTGTTAAGCATTTACGACCACATACAGTAATAAAGTGAATACACTACAAATGGACACGACACTGTAGTACTATAAAAATAAGTATTTTTATATAAGGTTTAGCACAAGACCAAATAACGACAAAAATGTACACAATCTTAATAAATACTCTGGGAAGGAAAAAAGGATAGTTCAAAGGTAGTTTCTTCTTTAGCACAAAAGTCTTTAGTATCAAAGCAAATCTTTTTCTTGGCAATACAGTTCTTAGCAACAGGGTAACTCACACGGGAGCTACACGACGTCGAGGCAAAGTTAATCCGAAGGTTCGGCGTCGACCGCGAGGAGCGCTACGTTGAGCCCAGAGTCACACGGACCCCCAACAACACAGTACCTTAGGAAAATGAAGCACACGATGATCAGCGGCGTCATACAATCCGGCTTCGCGTCTTCGGTGTCGATCAGGCCTCAGCAGGCGTCGTTGTCGATGATGCGGTTGCACAGAGTGAGCAGCGCTCACGGTGTCGAGAGGGCACGAGGGCGATGCGATCAGCAGCGGTGCAGACACGAGGTCCCTTGGAGCTGGAGCCGTACTCCCACTCACTGGCGTTGCTGCTGGCGTCGGTCGGGCCCGGCGGCCGGTCTTCGAGGAAGCGGGACACTGGGGCCGTTACCCACTATGTCGAGCTGGATTCGGTGACGTCCGTCGGCGTCGAGGTTGCCAGCTCTTACAGAGGTGCTGGATTCACAGGTTCCAGCAAATAGCACTTTAAGCAGATGAAGTCCTTTAGCCCTGTGACTTCAGCAGGAGACTGGCACTCTTCCAGTCCTTGGAGATTTTCTTAGCAAGCGTGAGAGTACACACACAGTTCCTCTCTCCTGGTTTCCTTGGCAAAAATAAAGAAGCACTGCAGGATTCCCCCCAGCAAACAGCACACTGGCAGAAGGGGTAGGCAAGTCCTCAGATCAGCAGGCCTCTTGTCCTTGGTTACAGGGTTCCTTGTCAGAAGTGATCTGAACTCTTGGTTCAGGGGTCCTTCTCTTATACCCCTTTTCGGCTTTGATCCCTTTGTCCATGCCGGGGACTTTCCCAACATCCTGGGTCTGTTGTGGTTGGGGCCAGGCAGAAACACCTGGCTTATTCACTGAGCAGGGCTGGGTACTCAGACACCCATCAGAAGGTGGAGCCAGCATTGTCACTTGCAGGAGCTGTTCAGTCCAGATCACATTTCGTGGCTGCTTCCTGGAAGTCAGCGAAGTCAAGGGGTGCACAATGTTACCGTAATCCTTGACAAACCTCCTGTAATAACCCGTGAGTCCTAAGAAGGCTCTCACCTGAGTTTGGGTTTTGGGCGGCGCCCAAGCCAGGATGGTATCAATCTTGGGTTGCAGGGGGGCAACCTTGCCGCTCCCTACTTGGTGCCCCAAGTACACCACCGAACCCTGCCCAATCTGGCACTTACTGGCTTTGATTGTGAGGCCTGCTCTGCGCAGGGCCAACAACACTTCCTGGAGGTGGCGCAAGTGTTCCTCCCAGCTGGCGCTGAACACTGCGATGTCGTCCAGGTAGGCGGCACTGAAATCCTCCAGTCCAGCCAAGACCTGGTTGACCAACCTCTGGAAGGTGGCAGGGGCATTCTTCATCCCAAAGGGCATCAACCGGAACTGGTATAGCCCATCTGGTGTGGAGAATGCGGACCTCTCCTTTGCTCCATCAGTCAAGGCGATCTGCCAGTACCCAGACGTTAGATCAAACGTACTAAGGTACCGGGCAGCCCCCAACCGATCGATGAGCTCATCAGCTCTGGGGATGGGGTGTGCGTCAGTCTTCGTGACCGAATTGAGTCCTCGGTAATCCACGCAGAACCGGAGTTCCGGTGAAGCACCAGGCGCTGCAGCCTTCGGGACCAAGACCACTGGGCTGGCCCAAGGACTGCTAGAGGACTCAACCACCCCTAACGCGAACATTTTGGAGACCTCCTCCTTAATATAAGCTCAGACCTTGTCAGTCACCCTGTAAGCCTTGTGCTTCACAGGAGGGCTGTCTCCGGTGTCAACGTCATGGACGCACCAATGAGTGACACCCGGAACCAAGGAAAACAGATCCGGGAATTGTTCCAACAGGTGGCGACAATCCTGTTTCTGCTCAATGGTCAGGGTGTCAGAGAGGACCACACCAACCACTGACCAGGAAGAGGCTCACTCTCCTCCTCCATTCCAGCATCTGTAGCTAGGAGCATACCCACTTCGGACCTCTCTAAGTGGGGCTTCAAGCGGTTGACATGCAGGACCCGCAAGGGGTTCCTGGGAGATTTCAAGTCCACCAAGTAGGTGACATCGCTCTTCTTCTCCACAACCTTAAACAGTCCAGTCCACCTGTCCTTGAGCGCACAAGGTTCCACAGGGGACATGACCCACACTTCCTGACCAGGCTGAAGCTCTACCAGAGTGGCATTCCGGTCGTACCAACGCTTCATCTCCTCCTGGCTGGCCTCCAGATTTGCCTGAGCAAGTTCTCTGAAGCGCCGAGTCTGGTTCCGAAAGGCCAGCATGTAGCTGTATACATCCTGGGGAGGTTTCCTGGGAGATTGCTCCCAGCCTTCCTTGACCAGACTCAAAGGCCCTCTTACCGGGTGACCGTACAAAAGCTCAAAGGGGCTGAACCCTAGAGACTTTTGCGGCACCTCTCGGTAAGCAAACAACAGGCATGGCAAGAGGATGTCCCATTTCCGCCTCATTGGTTCTTCAAGACCCATGATCATGCCTTTAAGGGTCCGGTTGAATCTCTCAACCAGCCCGTTTCCTTGAGGGTGGTAAGGAGTGGTGAACTTGTAGGTTACCCCACACTCCTTCCACAGAGACTTCATATAGTTCGAAATGAAGTTGGTGCCCCGGTCTGACACCACCTCTCTGGGGAACCCCATCCGGGAGAAAACACCCATCAGTGCCCGTCCCACCACGGGGGCCGTCACTGTTCGAAGAGGGATGGCTTCCGGGTACCGTGTGGCGTGGTCCACCAAGACCAGGATAAACCTGTTGCCCAGGGCTGTCTTGGGGTCCAGGGGCCCAACAATGTCAATACCCACCCGGTCAAAGGGGGTGCTGACCACTGGAAAAGGTTGGAGGGGAGCCTTCTGCTTCCTTCCGCTTTTCCCACTTGCCTGGCAAGTGTGACAACTCTTGCAATGGATGTCTACATCCCTACGCATCTGAGTCCAATACAAATGGGTGACAAGCCTGTCATAGGTCTTGTCCTGCCCCAGATGTCCAGCTAACGGAACATCATGAGCCAAACCCAGTAGGAAGGCTCTGAAGCGCTGGGGTACCACCAGCACACTGGCTGACCCAGGCTCAGCAGCCTTAGGCTCGCTATACAGGAGGTCGTTCTCCCAGTACACAAAATGTGACCCTGACTGATCACCTGAGGATTGGGCTGAGGCCTGCTGCCTCATGCCCACAAGAGAAGGGCACACCTTCTGTTCGGCACAGAATTCCTCCCTGGAGGGACCACCATCCTGCTGCCAATGGGTCAGCTCGGGCAGGTCTCCCAGTTCGGCAATTTGTTCCCCGGTGGGCTCCAGGGTATCCCCCTCAGGGTCTACCTCCTCCTGGACCACGGGAACTACGGGGGCCGGTTTCCCGCGCCTCCTGCCTCTTCTCTTCACAGCTGGGTCCTGGGCCGTACTTTCAGGCTCCGGGACCCCATCAACACCCTTACTCGCTGTCATCGATCGAGTGGTTGCACAAACCCACTCTGGCACACCCAACATTTTCAAGTGCGCCTCTCTCTCCACCTTAGCCCAAGGGGAGTCTTCTAAATCATTGCCCAGGAGACAATCGACAGGCATGGCGGGCCTCACAGCAACCTGAAGAGTACCTGAAACTCCCCCCCATTCAAAGGAAACCTGAGCTACCTCACACTCTTTCTGGGAGTTGTCAGCAGCTATCACAGGGTAGAATGCGTGGGGAACCACCTGCTCTCTGGACACCAAGTGACACTTGACAGCTGTCACACTCGCTCCGGTGTCTCTGAGAGCTTCCACTCTATGGCCATTAATGGTCACCAACTGCCTATATTTACTAGTGTTAATAGGCAGAGGGGGCGGAGGGACCATTTGCATGTCTCCTAGCGAGACCAGGGACATTTCTGCGGGACCCCTCCCACCATGGACAACCATCTCCTCCCCTCCCAGGGCTACACTCGCCAACTGATGGGGGGTGCACGCGGCGGTGCATTCGAATCCTTTTTGGGACACTGGGGGTCATAAAACCGGTGCCCCACCTGCCCACGACCGTAGCAGGTTAGGGGGCCCCTATGAACAGGTTTACCCGTCGGGGCCCCTGGCTTCTTCTCAGGGGGAGGCTGGGAACCTTTCCCTTGGTTCCCTTGGGGATTACTTTGGGGCCCTTTCTGAGACTCCTTCTGTTTACCCTTGTCCCCCCACTCTTCTGCTGGGGACCCTGCCCACCTTTGGCTGAGTCTCCCACTGGACCCTTGTGGACCCTGGTACTGACCCAGCGGTCCGCCTCCTCAGCAAGTTTTCTAGGGTTAGATATCTTGCTATCAATCAGGTGCTGGCGCAGCTCTGGAAAACAGTTATTAGACAAATGCTCCCAAGCAAACAAATCATAAAGAGCTTCATAACTTTCCACTTTGCTGCCCTTTACCCAACCATCCATGGCTCTGCAAAAATAAGACACATATTCAACCCACGTCGTACCAGGCAACTTCTTACATTCTCTAAAAGCTTGTCTGTACTTCTCAGGGGTTAGGCCATACCGCAACATTAAAGCATCTTTCATATGAGTATACGACATCCTATCCTCCACAGGCATGTCTAACAGGGTATCTCTCCCCTCATTCACAAAGCGACCCCACAACCCCGCTCCCCAATTCTTCTCAGGGACCTGGTGGGCCAACAATGCTAACTCATATGCTTTAAACCACTGACCAATATCTTCGTTCCTATGATAATCTTTTATCACATCTTTGGGAAAGTAAAACTTACTTTCTGCAGGCCCAGATGGGATGCTGCCACCAGAGGGATTCAATTCTAATTTCTTAGCTTGGATGTCCAACTCCCTCAACTTGGTATCACGCTCCAAAGCTAACTTCTCTCTTTCAAAATCTAACCTTTTGGTCTCCAAATCAGCTTCTCTTCTACCTCTTGCATTTTCTAACTCCAACTGCCCATTTATCTTTAGCCTTGCCATTTCCATGTTGTATGCACGCTCCTTCGCCCTTTCTTCTCGTTCTTCAGGGGAAAGACCTTTGGAGGAAACAATGCTTCCGGGAGAGGACTCAGGCCCATTCGCTGGCGCCTCCTCTTCCCCTTCCACTGGCGGTACCACCACCGGATCAGTGGGATCTCTGGCCTCCAACCAGGCCTGCAATGCTTTGAGATATGTTTCCTTAGCCTTGAGACCTTTGGTAGGAACTTTAAACTTCTTGCAAAAGGATTTCAACTCCTCCAATCTGTAGTCGTTTAACTTCGCCCTGTCGAATTCCTCCTCAACAACAACAGGGGTAGTGACTCCGGTGTCACTCATGGTCAAAACTGGCAGTGCTCAAAAAATCAAGTTTCAGAAAAGCGGAGAACCAAAAATAGGATCCTTCCCAATTAGATTGTGACTGCGTTATGGTCTGCTTTCACTACGTAGCCTACACTAATCACTGCACATGGGTCCTAAATGCCAGGTTCAAATCCTCTCGCTGCTGCCAATGTTAGAACCGGCTGTCTCTAGTTGGCAGAGGTATACACTTCTGACAAATAGGGACACACCTTTTCTAGTCGGGGCAAGGGGATCACACCCTTTGATAACCCCTGCTCACCCCCTCGGTAGCTTGGCAGAGCAGAACAGGCTTATCTCAGAGGCTGTGTGTTAAGCATTTACGACCACATACAGTAATAAAGTGAATACACTACAAATGGACACGACACCGTAGTACTATAAAAATAAGTATTTTTATATAAGGTTTAGCACAAGACCAAATAACGACAAAAATGTACACAATCTTAATAAATACTCTGGGAAGGGATAAAGGATAGTTCAAAGGTAGTTTCTTCTTTAGCACAAAAGTCTTTAGTATCAAAGCAAATCTTCTTCTTGGCAATACAGTTCTTAGCAACAGGGTAACTCACACGGGAGCTACACGACGTCGAGGCAAAGTTAATCCGAAGGTTCGGCGTCGACCGCGAGGAGCGCTACGTCGAGCCCAGAGTCACACGGACCCCCAACAACACAGTACCTTAGGAAAATGAAGCACCCGATGATCAGCGGCGTCGAGCAATCCGGCGTTGCGTCTTCGGTGTCGATCAGGCCTCAGCAGGCGTTGTTGTCGATGATGCGGTTGCACAGAGTGAGCAGCGCTCACGGCGTCGAGAGGGCACGAGGGCGATGCGATCAGCAGCGGTGCAGACACGAGGTCCCTTGGAGCTGGAGCCGTACTCCCACTCACTGGCGTTGCTGCTGGCGTCGGTCGGGCCCGGCGGCCGGTCGTCGAGGAAGCGGGACACTGGGGCCGTTACCCACTATGTCGAGCTGGATTCGGCGACGTCCGTCGGCGTCGAGGTTGCCGGCTCTTACAGAGGTGCTGGATTCACAGGTTCCAGCAAATAGCACTTTAAGCAGATGAAGTCCTTTAGCCCTGTGACTTCAGCAGGAGACTGGCACTCTTCCAGTCCTTGGAGATTTTCTTAGCAAGCGTGAGAGTACACACACAGTTCCTCTCTTCTGGTTTCCTTGGCAAAAATAAAGAAGCACTGCAGGATTCCCCCCAGCAAACAGCACACTGGCAGAAGGGGTAGGCAAGTCCTCAGATCAGCAGGCCTCTTGTCCTTGGTTACAGGGTTCCTTGTCAGAAGTGATCTGATCTCTTGGTTCAGGGGTCCTTCTCTTATACCCCTTTTCGGGTTTGATCCCTTTGTCCATGCGGGGGACTTTCCCAACATCCTGGGTCTGTTGTGGGTGGGGCCAGGCAGAAACACCTGGCTTATTCACTGAGCAGGGCTGGGTCCTCAGACGCCCAGCAGGAGGTGGAGCCAGCATTGTCACTTGCAGGAGCAGAGCTATCGGCCTCCTGGCAGGAGGTGGAGCCAGCATTGTATCAGGCAGGGCAGGCTATCAGCAACTACTCTCCCCCTACTCTCACGCCAATGTCCAACTCATCCCACACTGACTCATCCAGACCTCTGGAGCCACCGAGCTCCTGTCACATACACGCAAGACCAGCAGAAACCAGAAATGGTTAGACAAGAAAATAGACACTTTCTAAAAGTGCTATTTTCAAACCCAGAGTCCAAAAACCATCCACACCAATGGATGCGTAATTAAACCCCGAGTCCAGGGATACCAAACTCGACATTGCACCATGCTCCCCGAGCCAGCTAGGATCATAGCATTAATAATCCCGGCGGCCCATTCTAACCAACGGAGAGCAGGTTACCTCGCAATAGTGAAGAACGAAGATGGCGGTTGTTCACTATCAGGACATGCCAACTTGGTCAGGCGTGTCCTACCTTATACTTACAATGCACCCTGCCCGTGGGCCTACCATAGGGGCGGCTAACATGAAGTTAAGGGAAGGTTTGAGGGACTGGCAAGTAGGTATACTTGCGCAGCCCGCGTGACAGTACCAGACTGCACGTGGGTCTCGCAATGACCCACCCGTAGACATTCTTTTACGAGGCCGCTCTTGTGGGTGGCACAACACGTGCTGCAAGCCCACGAGCGGCATTTGGATTTACAAGCCCCAGCACTCCAGGTGCACTAGACTAGGGACTGATAGTAAACCAAATAAGCCAAACATGGATACAATCGATACATCAATTTAACATCGGGAGCACTTGCGCTGTGGCACTGATCAGCAGTGGCACAGCGCCCAAAGCATATACCAGCAAAACATCGAAAAACAGTGGAGGCAAACAGAAAAAATGGAGGAGAGACTCAAGCCAATGATGTCAGGTCTAACAATTATTGTCTTCAGTTGTTTCAAAAAAACAATCTTGTGTAGAGAGCTAAGGCATCGAGCTGAGACAAACTCCAAACGCTACTGCTGTAGTCAAATCGAAGCTCCTGTATCAGTGAATTGGACATTATATGCTAGATTTCTATGTGACCTACAGAATAGCTATTAGACATGGATAAATAAAATATATAACGAAAATAAAGGTAGTTTATGGTTACTACACTGTGCCAACCTGTTGCTAAACAAAGTCATCTTTTTTCATTTTTATTGTGAGGTTCTGAGCAGAAGTTGACTTTGAGTAAATCTGTGTGAAAGGGCTTTGTGAATAACAGGGAGGCAGAGAGGGGTGTGCACAAAGAATAGACGTGGTTTCAAAATGGGAGTCGGGTTTAGGCTAATTTAGGACGCAAATAGCGTATTTGCATAGGCCATACATCACCGATCCCTGGTTAAAGTGGAGAAGTAAGGGGCAATAATGAAGATAGAGTTCAAATGTCTGAGTATACTTAGAAAGTTGTTATATGAAAGTAGTAGCATTGAAGTGTATTATAAAAAATGTAAAGGAAAATGTAAAAAAAGATGGGAAAAAATCAATTCAAGAGTAACGTGAGTTTCTTACAAGTCTTGGAGATTACAGTCCAGAAGTTCTTCAGTGGCTTGAGATGCGTAATGTTCCAAGAGGCAATTGTTGCCATCGTCTGAGAAAAGTAAAGTGATCCAATTCATATCTTCAAAGGGACCGTAATGTTCCTCGAATGTTGGACCGGCAATTTGAATTGGGAGGCAATCTGCGATGTTGTGAAAGGTCGCAAATTGCTGAAGATCTTTCGCGGCAGCGCAGAAATGCCATTCTGCTGCGATTCCTTTTTGCATTGCGTTCGACATTGCTCCACTGCAAGAACTATCCCGTTCATGGTTTTCAAGATAATGCATTACCTGCTGGATATCTGGAGCAATTGTTGCGATGTTGGCAAGGTATACATCCATTCGCCAGTCAAATGGGCAAGTTTTGCAATTAAACGATGGTTGTACGCATATTGCATAAGTGTAGATAAATCTTATGTTGTAGCAAGCTCCGATAATAGATAGAGGCAGGTAGCCGAAAAGCTTTTCCGTTTTTTTACAGTATTGATGTAGCTTGGCGTAGAGGCGTATTCTGTCGGACTTTGTTGTTACCACAGAGAGCGTAGCCATTTCTTGAAGTAGAATTAGTAGTAGGATGGCTGCAATGAGAGCGAGAATTGTGGACACTGTTCCTGTTATTCCAGAGATGATCGAATGAATGTAGTCTGCTATTAAAGGAAGAACAGTTTGAAAGCGTGTTAGAAGGCTGTAAGAAGAGAGCGTGTTAAAAAAGTGTGCCAGTCCTTGAGTGTGACATGTGTTGTAAATTGTGTAACAATTCACAGTGTGTAATGGGCGGTTCGTATTTAAAAGGGAGTGTATTTTACTTAAAATTTGTGGTATCTGTAGTCGATACATTTCTTTTGCAGAAGTGAGGGAGACTACTATTCTGAACAAAAGCGCTTTTAGTTTGGTTTGTTTCATGAAATCTGTTTTCAAACTAAGAATTGAAGGCCAAGTTGAAGTTTGGGAGTTACTTTGTGTGAGTGGGAATAGACTTTACCACAGGAAGTTACTCTGTTTGAAACAGTAAGGACATGCGGTATGCCAGCACACATTCTATAGGAGTGCTTGTTATTGAGAAGCAGATAACTGCAGTTAAAAAGCTGCGCAAATGTTAGTCGGATTGTGGGAGTTGGCGGTCTTTTAAGAAAGGACGCAAGGTTGGGGGCTGTAAGCTTAGAAGCGCTGTGTAGTTGGACATTATTGGATAGTAATGAATGACTTTCATTGCGGTCGCACTTTTCACCTGTGAGAAACATTTCTGTATGCTCTTTAAGACAGCGATATGTAAATGGGAGAAACCACTGCTTGTGAATAAATGTGCTACCTTATACAATCACATACAACATTGAAAACAACATGTGCACCTAGCAGACACAACAACACTACATACTGTGGGAATCCTAGCTAGCCATTACACAAACTAAATATGGCATGGCCTCACAATGCAGAATGCTGGGAGAGATGGGAGAAAAGTATTTGCAAAGGTGGTAAGTAATTATCGATCATAAAAGTATATAATATTAAGTCGAGGGGATGTGCCGCACACAGTTGAGTATGCACAGTTGAGTGGATAGTGGACGCAACCATGATAGTACAGTCAGTAGGGAAGATTACGGAATGGTAGCGCGTACATGCTTCCCCCTCCCAAAATATTTAAGGTAGTGGGCTGGCTCGGCGTACGCAAGGCTAGCGTAGGGGTTTGAAGAAGAGGCACGTTTCTCTGGGTGTGGTTCTCTGCTGGATTGGTGAACATGTCTGCCAGGTCTGCGCAGCTTACACTGCCACGAGGCTGACGCCGTGAGCGAAGGTGGCTGCGTGAATGATGCTTTCAGCATGCTGGTATCTAGAAAGCAAAATGGCCCCTGCAACGCATATATGCTCCACAGTTCACCTTTCAAAACCTCAGTACGTGAAAGAGGGCCCACCACGTGCCGGCGAAAGGTCCTGGGCTGAGGTCTGCGAGCTCGGAAGGCTCCTGAGATTAACGCTGGCTACTGCGACACAGGCACACAGTGCCCAGCCTGAGGCCCAGGAGCATGGAGTGCTCTGTATACTACTAAAACAGTAGTCCAACAGGTACCGACAGTGGAACTGTGTTTTTGAGATCATAGTGGGCGATGCTAGAACTGTATCTGAGAGTGGAGATAAAGGTAATCCCTTCGACAAGTGCAACCAACTCAACAGTGGAACTGGGTCTTGATCCCACAATGGACGATGTCCGATATTACCTGGTGGTTGCTTTTCACAGAGCTCCCTCCGTTGAGGTGCATCAGATTCTGTGATTCCGTAGTTAACTGTTGCATATGATTATTGGGCTTGGTTGACTGCAGTTGCTGGACTACATCGTGGTACAGCAGGTCCGAACAGTGAAACAGGGTCTTAATTATATGAATGAGGATCTCAGAAGTTACATTTTGTGATGATTTCTGTGTACCTTGTCCGATGAGGTGCAAGCAACTGTAGGTACCAACAGTGGAACGGTGTCTTGATCCCACAATGGACGATGTTAGAACTGTATCTGAGAGTGGAGATGGAGGTACTCCCTTCGACCAGGTGCAATCAGCTGTAGGTCATAACAGTGGAATGGTGTCTTAATCCCACAATGGATGATATTAGAACTGCATCTGAGAGTGGAGATAAAGGTAGTCCGTTCGACCAGCTGCAACCAACTGTAGGTCCCAACAATGGAACAGTATCTTGATCCCACAATGGACGATGTCCGATATTACCTGCTGCTTTCTTTTCTCAGAAGCTCCTGTGTTGAGGTGCATCACACTGTGTGCTTACATAGCTAACTGCTGGACATGATTATTGGACTTGGTTGACAGTAGTCAGTGGAGTATACTGTGGTACAGCAGGTGCGAACAGTGAAATGGGGTCTTGATTGTATGATTGAGGATGTCATAAGTTAAAGTTTGTGATGATTTCTGTGTACCCTCTGTGATCAGGTGCAACCAACTCCGTGCTTTTGAATCGAACGGTATGTGGCTGTGAGGTGTTAATGACCAGTGCATCTGTTCTAGACTGTGGTTCGCAGGGTTCACAATTTAGATTGAGTGGTGATTGTTTAATTACAGAACCCAGTAGTTAAGTAATTAGAAAGTCTATTGAAACATACACAATATTGTTTTATTAGAACATTGGAATATTGGGAGCTCCATTGAAAACAGTGGAGTAGCTCTGTTCTTATAATATCTTGTATAAGCCTGGAGCTGCAACATTGCAAAGTTTTTTTGTTCACAGCTCTGGCTGTGAACAAATGCTTCAGGGAGGCTGAAGGGATTCCAATCCCCTTGCGCTCTCTTAAGGCTTTGCTTTATTTGTTAGAAGGTTGTATCCTCTAGCGGCAGAATGATCAAATAGCCTTATAGCTCCTTGTAGCTGGGCTATAGTGGCTATTAAAGTTTATCTGCCTTGTTAAAGGCCCTCGCCTTCAGCTTCGGCCTTTAATGCTGGAGAGGACCTTTAATAGCTGGTATAGCCTGCTATGGCGGGCTATAAGGGTATAGTATACTTGGTTGAAGGAGTTTTTTTCGATGAGTTATAGGTTTAGTACAATGATCAAATTCATCTTGCAAGTCGAAAGGAACAGTGAATAGAGTAGACTGGACAGATGAAATCCCAATTCCAATTGTTTTGATTTATTTATTGTAGAGTTTTATGTCATTTATGTTGTTGTATTATGTAAAGAGGGAGTGAGAAAAAGTATGGATGGTTGTGTGTGTGAGTACTGCCTTCAATTAACAATGCAGACAGTAGTGTTCACAATTTAGATTGAGTCACTATTGTAGATGATGCAGTCCTGTAAGAGAAGAGATTGCTGTAGTTTGCTCTGTCTGCACCACTTATAAGTATCAGTGCAGGCTCCGCACACGTTTTGTTTGCTTCGTGTATTGCAAACTGTAGAGCTCAAGTCATTTCCACGTGGCTGTGGGCCCTTGCTGAACGCTCTCTCTGGCCTGTACTGCAGAATTCAGCATTCATATTTGCAATTGAGTCAGTATTGTAGATGATGCAGTCCTGTAGGAAAAAACATTGCTCCAGTGTGCTTTGTCTGCACCACTCATACGCATCATTGCAGGCTTTGCAAACGTTTTTTTTGCTTCACGTATTGCAAACTGTAGAGCTCAAGTCAATGCCATGTGGCTGTGGTCCCTTGCTGACTGTTCTCTGTGGCCTACACTGCAGTGTTCATAATTGAGATTGAGTCCTTATTGTAGATGAGGTAGTCCTGTAGGAAAAGACATTGCTCTAGTGCGTACTGTCTGCACCACTCATATGCATCATTGCAGGCTCTGCACACATTTCTTTTGCTTCGCGTATTGGAAACTGTAGAGGTTAAGTCAATGCCATCTGGCTGTGGGGCCTTGCTGACGACTGCTCTCTCTGGCCTACACTGCAGATAACAGTGTTAATAATTGAGGTCGAGTTGCTATTGTAAATGAGGTAGTCCTGTAGGAAAAGACATTGCTGCAATGCGTATTGTTTGCACCACTCATATGCATCATTGCAGGCTATGCATACAGTTTTTTTCCTTCGTGGATTGCAAACTGTAGAGCTCAAGTCAATGCCATGTAGCTGTGGGTTCTTGCTGACTGCTCTCTCTGGCCTACACTGCAGATGGCAGTCTTCACAATTGAGATTGAGTTGATATTGTAGATGAGGTAGTCTTGTAAAAAAAAAAATTTGCTCCAGTGCGTACTGTCTGCACCACTTATATGTATCATTGCAGGCCCTGCACACGTTTTTTTTTGCTTTGCGTATTGCAAACTGTAGAGCTCAAGTCAATGCCCTGTCGCTGTGGGCCCTTATTGAAAGCTCTTTCTGGCCTATACTGCAGACTTCAGTGTTCACATTTTACATTGAGCCGGTATTGTTGATGATGCTGTACTGTTGGAAAAGACATTGCTCCAGTGCACTCTGTGTTGAAGGACCGGGTTTTAGAACCCAGCGGCGTCAGGGAAAACGCCCGATGCCTTAGAGTTCCCCTGCCTTGGCAAACAGAGACACGGGATACTTCTCGATGACGTCAAAGACCAAAGTTTATTGGCTACAACCAGGAACAGAGGTCTACGAAGCACAACACGGGTGGTTCGCTAGAGACTGCACAAATTCAATGAGTGGAGCATGGTCTTTTATGCCAAAAATCGAGCCTCAGGCAACATTCCAAATTAGCATCGGATACATACAAACTGACCAATCGCGGGGTGACATTTCAAACATATCGCATGACGACAATCCCACTTTCCGTTGTCCAGCTCACCAGAAATGACCAAGCACATTCCAATATTCCTGTTCGATCAGGCCGGACAAACCCATCATAAAACCCTCAACCCAAATCAGTGATTATGTCGTAAAGGAAGGAGCAGAAGCAGATTGGAAGCAAGATAGAAAGGTGGGTGGAGTGTACTATAAACGCTGGCATGTCCTGCTCTTTGATCTTTATCTGACCAGCTGCTTAACAAGGAACTGGCTCAGCGAGGTCAGCCTCGGGCAAGGAGTCAGTTCGGCCTGGTCATTCAGAAGTCAGCTAAGGTGTACGTGTCTCAAGGACCCGTTCGGCCGCAGTCATCGGCCTATGTGAGGGCAACCACACAAAATGGCTGCCGCACACAAAATGGAACCCGAAGGTTCAAACGAAATCCCTAAATACGTAATGTTCTCATTGATCGATTAATGCGAAAACACTCGTACACACTACACTCGTGATTTGGGGTCTGCTGACACCAAAATCGTCTATTTCCGACGATCTTTATTGAACGGGTTCGGAACCACCGAACCTCACCCAGAAACTACGGAACTACAGTGTGCATCACTCAAACGCATCATTGCAGGCTCTGCATACTTTTTTTGCTTTGCGTATTGCAAACTGTAGAGCTCAAGTCAATGCCACATGGCTGTAGGCCCTTGTTGATCGCTCAATCTGGCCAACACTGCAGACAGCAGTGTTTACAATTGAGATCGAGTTGCTATTGTAGATGAGGTAGTCCTGTAGGAAAAGACATTGCTCTAGCGGTACTGTCTGCACCATGCATATGTATCATTGCAGGCTCAGCACACACTTTTTTGTTGCTTCGCTTACAACACACTGGGAAGCTCAAGTCACCTTATGTAGGTGTGGGTCGTTGCTGACCTCTCTCTGAGGCCAACACTGCAGACAGCAGTGTTCACAATTCTGATAGAGTTGCTATTTGCGATGATGCAGTGTTGATGGCAACAGATATTGCTTCTAGTACGGCCTGTAGACAGCACTCATTATTGCTGGCTGTGCACATGATGATTGCTTTTGATGTGGCTATGTGAGTGCACTAGAACTGATGGATTGTTTATGAAATAATCTTTTTGTGTATTATTTTAGATCTATTAATTTTGTGTCAGTATACCACAAGTTTGTGGTTCTTTTACAATAGAATTATTTCTATATTATTTCACATGTAATGTCCCTAACTTACTCCCTTACTGCAGCACAAATTATTGATTCTTTTAAGATTGAATCTCTGTGTGTGATGCAATGATTACTGTTGTAGTTGATGCTAGCAGCAACTATTCCCTGAGGGATGGTTTACACTCACCCCACACGCATCCAGCACAGACATCACTGGATATGTGACCCTGGTAATAAAAAGAAGTCGAGCGCACGTGCCCGTACCCACTTGCACTATCTATCTGTGTACGTGTATTCATTATCTATGCATGATACTGTCTCTGGGCCGTACTATATTTCGCGTGCTTATCGAGCTTGGTAGACTACCGGTACGGGACTGTAGTTTTCTCCCAAAAATAAATAAATTATAATATACATATTTTTGGGGGAATATATAAAACATTACATAATTTTTAAAGTTAAAAAAAGGATAATAGAGTTGGAAAATATTAAAAAACAATTAGAAAAATTATATGTTTTGTAAATATTAAAATATTAAATTAACATTTAAAAAACCTTTGAAATTCACTGAAAAAAAGATAGGTTTTACAGATGTTATAGTTAGGAATTAGAAGTTAAAAAACCTTAGAAATTCACTTAAAAAACCATAGGTTTCAGGGACGTTATAGTTAGTTGGACATTTGACTCGTTTAAAACCAGAGAAATTCGCCAGTTATAGTTAGTTGAGCTAACTATAATTCGCGCACCCGCAATGCACTGCTGATGACGTCACATATTACAGCATTCATGACATGGTCAGTGACATCACTGATGTCATCTCAAATGGCATCACTGATGATAACTCAAATGACTTTATGCTGTGACTGCGCACTACGAGTGATATTTAGGGAATTTATTCCAATTAGTTTGTGCTCCTCAGGATTTCTCCCTGCACTGGAGTAGTTTCTAGAATCAAAAAGGGTTGCACCAACACGGTATGTGTGGGTGTCTCCTGGGGCAGAGAAGTGTGCTATAATTCTGCGGGAAATGTTCTTCCAAATAAAGTGTTGAACACTATAGTGTGTATCTTCAAAGTATTTTATTCATACTTCATTCATCATACTTGATTTTGCTTTTCAATTTCATATATAAACATATGTTCTTATAGTCAAAACAACTTTCCTATGTATCATTCCATGATTTCATAATTCCAAAGCATTTCGGCAATAGTGCCTTCATCAGGGAAATATGCGAAAAGAAAATAATACTTCCTAAAATTCTACCTCTTATGTAAATAATATGCAAAAACACTTAAACGAAATGTCAGAAGTTAATGCAATCTATGTATACCATCTGTTCAAATAATTGTTCAACAATTGTATACTCTAGTGTGCTATGAACATCATGAATTCATAAACCTGTCTCCAATGTATATTAGAATGCAAGATTGTTTAACAATTTAACACAAAACAGCGGGTAATATCGCGTTATGCCCCCATCAGATATGCTGAACCTATCTAGAAGCGTCACTGATTATCGGCTTTTGAATCAAGTGCTAGCATGGATTTACAAGTGGTGAGTCTATGCGGGCTATCAGACTAAATTAAGACATGCATCGGTCTTTACATAATAACAGTTCGGTGGAATTACGCGATGTGCTTGAATCGTATTTCAAACTGCTCCATCTTACGCTTACCACTTAGGAATGTTGTATCCTTTAAAGCCTGGATCCGTGAAATCTTGAATCCGGATGGTAAAAACGGGTAACCGCCAAGAGTTCCCTCGCCAAGGTTAATCGGCGTGTGATGTAGGGTAGGGGTGGGGTTTAATGTATAGGCTTACGCGCTTCCCTTTTCCTGCAGAATTATAGCACACTTCTGTGCCCCAGTAGACACTCACACATACAGTGTTGGTGCAACCCTTTTTGACAACTCAAATGACATCACTGATGACATCACTGATGTCCTAATATAAACTATGATACATGCACTCTAAAATACAGACTACCATTTTTTAAACCATACACAGAAGAATGCCAGAATCTACATAGCACCTTCTATTTCCTAGGTCTCTACACACATTCAGTGTCTTACACATACAGTTACTCAGCAGAACAGTACTATATTATGCACTGATACATCTATACATACAGTCACACTCTACCACTCATCCATAGAGTATGTCAAAGAATGAATTACATACTCATTTACTCATGTATACAGTTATATACACCAACTGAGTTATTTATACACACACCACATCACTTATTTATGCAGATACTAAGACATACTTATTGTCTTATACAATCACTGATACAAGCAGACAGTGATTTATAAACCCACTCTTCAAATAGCTTACTCTCATGTATACTCATTTATATACTCCAACACTGACATATACTGCCTTAAAACATATGTAGTTACTTACACATATACCACTGAGACATTCCTTTTCTCTCCAACACATCCATATACACACTAAGTCATCCATACAGCCCTTTACAGATGCACTTTTCAATCAATACAATGTATGAATCAACCACTCAGACATCTATGCACAGAGTGACCCACCCCGCACCCACCCACAGAGACACTCAGACACTCGTACAGATACTCAGACAAGAAATCAATAACCGATTTACAGACCTATGTAGCTACTCACCAACCCCTGCAGCTGCTTACACACCAACTGAGAGACTAATACAGACTTTCATACAGTTTAGTCACTAACACATGCATTCAGTAAGACACGTTCAATCACTCACTTACACAGTCAGTCATGCACCTACTAAATAATCCCTTCAGGCACTTGTAAATCCACTCATTCTTCAATACACCTTGGTATAGATATATATGCAAAATATTTAAACTTTACCGAAATACACATTTACTGGATGATGTTATCAGTGATGTCATTTGAGATGCCATCAGTGATGTCATCAGTGATGTCATTTGAGATGTCAGCAGTGATGTCATGAGTGATGTCACTGACAATGTCATGAGTGATGTAATATGTGACGTCATAAGCAGTGCATGCGGGCGCACGAGTTATAGTTAGCCCAACTAACTCTAACTGGCGAATTTCTCTAGTTTTCTATGAGTCAAATGTCCAACTAACTATAACGTCCCTGAAACCTGTGTTTTTTTTCTGTGAATTTGTAAGGTTTTTTACATGCTAATTCCTAACTAAAACGGCTATAAAACCTAAGGATTTTCAGTGAATATATATATATATATATATATCTTAGCTCCACAGTGTTCTACCTCCTTCGTGCACTCGCAGGCGGGTGCTCTATCACGGGCGGTGTACCCACTAATATGGACGCTCCCAACCTTGTATTTCTCCAAATGCAAAGAAGAGCACTCACGGGGGCGAGTCCAAAAGTTTATTTCACGGACTCAAAGCACCCAGATGCGTTTCGGCTGCCGCTTTTTTCGATGGTAATCAGGCGCTCCGGAAACGGTCTACCATTTATGTTTTAAATTCTTGAGTCTCCAATTAGATAAACAGCGAGAAGGGACAAACTCCTCAAGAAATATATCGCCATCTTGGAGTGTGCATAATATCATTGCATTTAAAACATTTAATCACTATGCACAATATTCCTCACACAAATGCGATAGTACATACAATGTAACTGTTTCATATAGTTTCATGATATTTACACATTAATTCATGGTATTGTTTCGTAAATAATGCCCACAGATGGGCTTAAAGTACACATCCGATTTCAATGTGTTTACACACAGGAATTTTCTTTCCATGATTGTGCTATATATATCACATCATTACTACTCCATCTAAATAGACCATATCTAGTTCACATTCACTCCGTGTATTTCAGTTGGAGATTCTATTGCAGATCTAGCCTCTCATGGGCATCCAAACCTTAGTGTGAAACTGCAATGAATTAAAAAAAAATTATATACAGCCTTTCCCCTTCGCAGCTCAAAACAACGAAAAAATTCGAAGAGGTTCGAAAAAATTCCCCAAATATTATGTACAGACAATTTACAAACACAGATCCTTATATATCCAAAACATGATTACCATTCTTTCTCAAAATTTCTACTCAAGATTTTTCAAATCCTCCAACGACTTACTGAATTTCTTCCTTTATTCAATATCTAATCACCTAGATGCACCGTAAGTTCCTCATTACTGTTCAAGCCATCAGGCATTTTTGTATGGAGATCCATTATATATCTGGATTCCAGCCTTCTACAACTGGTAACCCTATCACCTCCCCTCGGATGTAATGGAACATGGTCTAGGGTAAAAAAAATGAATGGGTCCCTATTGCTAGAGCTAGCACCGCTGGAGTGTTCACCACTGGTAAGCGGTATATCTTGGATATTGCTTGCCTTTCCCAGAGACCCCGTCAGGAGATGGGCTTCAAGGGGGGTGTACTCCGGCAGGTCAGTACCACCACACAGTGACTAGAGATCTTGAAAGAAATACAGGTGTCCGCTATGCCAGACGCCTCGAAGGATCATGATGCCAATACTGTCCCATGTTGCAAACCCTTTTAATTGAGCAGAATGGTGGAACCACATTCTGTTTCACAGTGGAGTGTATTGAGTCAGTTTTCCTTCCTAACCAAGGAATCTTAGGACAGAGTACCAGATCTAGAAGATCACCATTGTTACTGTCGGGAGGCGACAGGAGAGCCGGTCTCCATAGAGAAGCCGCAAAATATTCTCCAGGCACAGGCAAGAGAGCTCGACCCAGTAACCTGGGTCATCCCACCCGCCCGTCAACAACTCATTTACCACCAACAGCTAGGAGGCCCAGTAGTATATACGAGTGTCGGCCATTCCTAGGTCCCCCATCATCAACTGACTGCCTACATTTATCTATATATATAATATAAGTAGGCTGGCCCGCCCACAGGAAGGCATGCATCTACCTGTCTGTTCAGGTAGATGAGTTTGCACCGGGGAAACAGAGGAGAGCCTAGTTACCAAAAGCATTCTTTTCTGTAGGCGTGTAGGCCCCAGGTAGCCAAATACCAATCTCCACACACACACCGAGAGAAGGGTTCAGCCATCTTGAGAGTGGGCAGAATAGTGCACTATGGGACAGCTAGATGGCTCACATTTCAGGAAGTCGTCATCAGGCAACAAACGACCAGGTAACCTATTTTCTAGTAACCACTGTATCCCCTGAGGACACTTTCATAAATATGGCATCCCTGGCACCCATATTTCATCTAATGGAGACAGGACTGAAGAAGGGCTGCCCTGCTGTACCCTGGACCTGGCAAGAGAGGCTGCACCAACCACCGCACTGCACCTGCTGATACTTGGGCTAGCACATAGAGGACTGTGCCGCGTGTGCCTGGTTTGTGGAAATGTCGCTCCCAAACCAAGAGTAGGTTCGTTGATTTCCTGTTACAGCACCACAGACACAAAAGCTGAAGAAGCCTGTTCTGGTCAGTCGATAGCCACAATCGCTTGTTCACCTCTATCCGCCGACTTGCAGCCTGGATGACTTAGTCCTGGTGTTCACAAGTTGCACCCGAGTCTGCTGGACCCAAGAGAATCATTGGAGAGCAGTTTGGTGGCCCAAGATAGTCACAGCCTTCATCAAATGGAACTGATGGTTTCACTGTGATCGGAGACCAGTAGTCCAGTGGCAACAGAACTTTTGCTGGATTTAAGAGGACTTAGAGGAACATGAACCTCTGTGGCCAAAGTTGCCCAATTTGTACCGTGGACTGAGGAGTAGCCCCAGGAAGCTCCAGGTCAACCACACAGCATCATACAGCATCTTTAGCATCCTGTATCCCTTGCATCAGAACCACTCCATTCCGCAGTCCGCCCAGAGAGCCTGGAATTGTAATTGTCACAGAAATTCTTTCCAGCCACTTTGACCTACTCCGTGCAGAAGATTATTACCCAAAACAAGCTGGAGTAGCCAAACACAACTCTTTAAAAGTTTTACAACGTTTCCAAAGATTTTTCTAACTGCTTTAGTTACCATTGCTTGTTGGCTTTTTGGGTGAAAAGCAGTGATTTAAGTCTTCCAGTGACTTTTGTTCATTTTGATGTCTAACAATATATGATAATAAGATATATTTTTATATATTGGTGTTGGATTTCTTTCATGTTGTGTGACATTTATATTTTTTTTTTTGGTACTTCTAAAAGCGTTACATCTGTTCTTTTATTCAAGCCTGACAGCTACCCACGGTTGAGCTAAAGGTTTTCAAACAAGCCTGATTCGATCCAGATGGTACTTTCGTTTTCGCAGTTTTTGTCCTAAATCTCCCTGTTACTTTTTCGCAAATGTTGAGTTATAATACAGAGTTCTTAAATTTCCCAGGACAGTAGGTGAGTAACTCATCCCGTCCAGGTTCACATTTTAGGACTTGTAGACCTGTTTATCACACCATAGAATACAAACAAGTCTCAGAATGAAACCCAAAAATCCTAGATTCCATAAACTACTTGCACATGGACTTGGGAAACTTGTAAGCTTTGTCTGTGTGACACAAGTCTGCCAAGACAGTCATCTATAAAAATATGTATATGTGACTAAACTAATGTGCGGGGTGTAGTTATTACACAAATTTATATTAGGGTCACATGTAGTGACCTGCATGCCGCAGATGGTCATGGGCTTTTTTGGTGACACTATCTGAACATCTCCCTCTACCTCACTATACACTACGAGCAACAGCTACTTCTTTGCATGATGACGAGCTGTTGTTGACTCACTGTGTGATATGAAACATAATAACTCTCCATGTGTCTATAATAAAAGAAAAATAGGCATTCTTTGTTGTATGTGTAGCATTTATGTGTGTGTAGAGCTCAGGCGAAGGATGTGATTTGGCCTGAGGTACGTACACCCCTTAATACAGAGCCCTGGATGGATAAGACCAGGTGATATTGTGAAAGCTAATAAAAGTAACCAGAGAACCAGCGAACAAGTAGTTCCAAAGTATACCATCTGTAGGAGAGTAGGTTTGCTTCCTATGGTTACCCCCACTTTTTGCTGTGTTTCACAGTTTTTTCGACTTTAGTATGGCTGTGGCCCTGCTAATCCAGCCCACAGCCTAGCTGTACTATCTCTAAATTGATACCATGTACTTTAGGTACATACCAGATTGGTTACTGGGACACCCTTGTGAGCCCCTGTATATGGTACCTTAGGTACCCAGGGCATAGGTGCACCCTAGGCCTACCAGGGGCTGCAGCATGTAATGTGCCACCCCTGGTTAGCCTTCCAAACTGACACCACAGGTCTGTACTTACAGCCTGGGTAAGGTGGTGTAATCACCCCTTACTTAGATATAGTATATCTATATCTATCTTATATATAGACACTATCTGCCACCGCACCCTAGTGCAGCGCCTCAGCAACGTCGGAATCCAGGAGAAGGCACTAGAATGGATCACCTCATTCCTCGCCGGAAGGACACAGAGAGTCCGCCTCCCCCGTTCAAATCAGAAGCCACCGAAGTCATCTGCGGCGTTCCTCAAGGCTCCTCGCTCAGCCCAACCCTCTTCAACGTCTACATGAGCCCCCTCGCGGCCATCGCACGCCAACACAACCTCAACATCATCTCCTATGCCTACGACACCCAGCTGATCCTCTCCCTCACCAACGACCCCGCCACCGCCAGAGCCAACCTACACGAAGGGATGACAGACGTAGCCAAGTGGATGATGAGCAGCCGCCTGAAACTGAACTCGGACAAGACGGAAGTCCTCATCCTGGGATCTTCACCCTCCGCCTGGAACGACTCCTGGTGGCCCCCCGGCCTGGGCAGCCCACCCAAACCGACAGACCACACATGCAACCGGGCTTCATCCTGGACTCCTCCCTCTCCATGACCAGACAAGTCAACGTCGTTTCCTCGTCATGCTTCAACATCCTGCGAATGCTACGTAAGATCTTCCGGTGGATCCCCAACGAGACCAGGAAGACGGTCACACAGGCCCTCGTCACCAGCCGTCTGGACTACGGCAACGCCCTCTACGCCGGAACCACCGCCAAACTCCAGAAGAGACTCCAGCGGATCCAGAACGCCTCAGCACAACTCATCCTGGACATCCCCCAGCGCAGCCACATCTCCGGACACCTGAGAGATCTGGACTGGCTCCCGGTCAACAAGAGAATCACCTTCCGTCTCCTCACCCACGCACACAAGGCCCTCCACAACCAAGACCCAAGATACCTCAACAGCCGCCTCAACTTCTACGCTCCCACACGCCAACTTCGATCGACCGGCCACGCCCTCGCTGCCGTCCCCCGCATCCGAAGAGCCACCACAGGAGGAAGATCCTTCTCCTACCTGGCCGCCAAGACCTGGAACTCCCTCCCGACCCACCTCCGCCTGACCCAGGACCACCTCGCCTTCAGGAAGCAGCTCAAGACCTGGCTGTTCGAGCAGTTGCGGACCCCCTCCCCCCCCTTAGCGCCTTGAGACCCTCCGGGTGAGTAGCGCGCTATATAAATGTTGTGATTGATTGATTGATTGATAGTAACCTATAAGTCACTCCTATGGCAGGACTTGACAATCCAGGAGGCAGAGTGCTTGGTTTTGTGTGAGAGGGTGCCCTAGCATGAGCTGAGCCCCTCTGCAGCTTTCAGAACCATCTCTTTATAGCTGTTCTATGATATAGCCATACTGTATACTCTTAAGTGCATTATAATCCTCGCGGTTAATGCTAACTTTGGTTTGGCTTTATCAAAATATGTTGTGTAAGGTGTCAAACACTTTGGAATACACGTTTAAGAATTAACAGTATTGATACGATGAAAATAACTCATGAAAAAGATGACACCGGTGATACACAAAATAAGTTGTTTATGTAGATGGTATTCTTCAGAATGAAACAACAACGCCAGCCGACACGTGTTTCGTCATCAGGACCAATCCTGTGACTCTTCAGGGCTGTAGTGGCGTGGTATTAGGATCGAATTACCGGTGATAATTCCGACCCGGTGAAACGGGTACAAGAAAGCTGTGGTAGGGCAGGGTAGGATAAGCAATGGAACACGAGCAGGTAAGTCCGTGGGGGCTTCCACATCCCGAGGCAACAAGAGCACTGTCCGGAACTGAAAACCCAGAGGTCCTGGACGAACACAGACTTTTCATGTTCTGATGACTTTGAATCCTCGGAGAAGGAAGAGTAGGTTAAGGGCAAAAGGTTTAATAGAGAGGCGGATGATAGTTAGGGGAACAGATGTTCGACCCAAACTCCATCCAACACCCTCTTTCCCCTCAATGGAAGCCCATAAAACATGTTACTCAATATGTTGAATTTTGGATAAGGAGGGAAATGCCCAAGGAGGTCAGGACCCAAATGACATCTGAGTGTCCCAGGCCCTCCTAGGCCAACAAAGTTGGGTTTATTTCCGAACTCGACTCGAAAATGCTGACCTTCCTTAATAAGATGGGCAGAGATCCTAGAAGGGGGCTCGATAAAGGGTTCAAGGGGTGCCAAGACCGCCTCTTGGATGTATTTGGTCCCTTAACTAAGATTTTTGATCTTTGCGAAGAGGCATATCTATAGAATCGCATCATTAATTCTGGGGACCTACGACAGTGGATCCAGAGGGCCATTTGCCTATTAAGCCATGCCAATGCCTCCTTGTGTGTTGAGAGGAGAAAAAGTTTTCTAATGAAAATAGAGCCGAAACTAGCCGAGCTAGCCTCTAAAGAAACAGGCCAAAAAGCTGCTGGTATGCTTTTCGGGGAATAATTTGTTAAAGAGATGGCCAAATACGCAGGGGCCTTTAATTCAATCCAAAAGGTCCAAAAAAGACATCAGAAGGGTTTTGGTTCGGCCGGGAGGATACAGACGATTCCCTGGCCGTTGCATTGTCATCTTCAGAGGCTTGTTCTCCAGAGGTGAATTCAAATCAGGATTCTAATCGGGATCCTATTCCCCAGGCTTCTTCCCTCAGAGAGGTGGAAGAGGACGGTATAGAGGCAAAAGAAGAGGCAGATTCCAAGGTATGTTTGCTAAAAGACCCTTCATTTACCCTTCCAAAGGTGGGCGGTAGACTTGCTTTGTTTCTAGACAGGTGGAAGGAAATCACGTCAGACCCTTGGGTTTTGCAGACGTTTTCTGGTTATGTAATAGATTTAGTTGCAACCCAATACAGGTAAGAAGACCTCTTCTAATTCGATTTGCAAAGGATCAAGAGATCTTGGTGTCACAAGAGGTGGAAGAGTTTGAAAAGAAAGGTGCCATAGAAAAGGCAGACAATTCTTACGCTGGTTTCGTAAGCAACCTTTTATTAGTGGAAAAAAGGACAAGACAATGAGGTCTGTGATAAATCTGAAAGATGTGAACGAATGGGTGGAATACAACCATTTCAAAATGGAAGGTATTCACATGTTGAGAGACATTTTGAGGGAAGGAGACTGGCTAACTCGCCTGGACCTGAAAGATGCTTACTTGACTATCCCTGTTTGCCTGCATCAGAGAAATCTTTTGAAGTTCTTATGGAAACGTACCAAGTGGCCTAACATCTGTCCCTTGGTGCTTTACCAAAGTAATGCGTCCAATTGCGGCCTGGTTATACTCAAGGGTGATAAGACTGATCATTTATCTGGACGATATTCTCATAATATCAGAATCCGAGACTCAGGCTCTAGAACATACCACATTAGCAGTCAGGGTTATAGAAGACTTGGGCTTCATAGTGAACAGGAAGAAATCTAGTCTGGTTCCCAGTCAAGAGACCGTTTTTCTGGGTTTTCAGATCTCAACCTTGGATCCTGTCTTGAAGTTACAGATGGAGAAGGTCAGGAAGATTCGCAGGGAAGTGCGCAAATAACTAATGAGAGACTGGGTCGTGTTGAGACAAGTAGCAAGAATTATAGACCTCCCCTACGGCTTCTATTCAAGTGGTCTTCCCAGCTCCTCTCCATTACCGCGCAATGCAGAGGTTAAGAACCCTGTATCTGAACAAAGGGGTGAGCTATTCCCACAGGGTGCAATTAGACTCAGAGGCTCGGGAAGAGCTAGCTTGGTGGTTGGAAAATCTCAAGACCTGGAACGGGCGAGCGATATTCGTCCTGTCCCCAGATATGATTATAGAATCAGACGCCAGCCTTCAGGGTTGGGGTGCGAGGTGTGGCTCCTTAAGCACTGGAGAGACATGGACAACTCAAGAGAGGGAAATGCATATCAACTACCTAGAGTTGTTGGCAGGTTCATTTGCAGTAAAGAGCTTGACAAAGGACCAAGTCAAATGTTGTGTGCTTCTGAAGATGGACAACATCTCAGTAGTCAGATATGTGAACAAACTAGGGTGTCCCCATTCAAAGGCCCTAGCGGACCTCGCGAAAGAATTTTGGCATTTCTGTCTGAGCAGGAATATTATGCTTCTGGCTCAGTACTTACCAGGGTGAGCAACTCTGTCGGGATTGGAACTGTCGTCAGCTGAAAGATTTCAGCGATTGGAGGCTGAACAAACAAATCTTTCTCTCTTTGAACAAGAAATGGGCTCCTTTCATGTTGGATCTCTTTGCCAACCATGTAAATGCACAGGTTCCCAGGTTTTTCAGTTGGAAACCAGACCCAACTGCAGAGGCAGTGGATGCACTAATGCAACCTTGGGACGGATGTCGTTGTTATGCGTTTCCCCCCTTCTCTCTAATTCAGAGGGTCCTGTTGAAGGTCAAGAGAGACAAGGCAGAAATAGTTCTAATTACCCCATTCTGGACATCTCAAGTCTGGTATCCGGATGATATGAAGATGTTGATTGCCGACCCAGTACTTCTGCCGGATCTCCCGGACTTGCTAACCAATGCCTCAGGAGATTTTCATGATATGGTTCTTCAAGGTCATTTAATTCTAATGGATTGGTTGAGTTCGGGAGAACTTGGCAAATGTCAGGCTTATCTTCACAGGCTTCTAAACTCATCAAGGACTCTTGGGCACCAGTGACCTCAAAGGCCTACAGGCTGGCTCGGAGAAAGTGGATTTGTTGGTGTACTTCAAGGAGCCTGGATCCCGTATTAACTCCTCTAGTTGAGGTAGCTAACTATCTTTCTGGTGTTTTCCATGGGGGTAAATCTTATAGTACTGTTAATATCGCTAAATCAGGTATTTCTTCAGGTCATTATTTAGTGGATAGCGTCCCTGTCAGTCAGCACGACGTGGATCGAAGGCTTCTGAGGAGTGTAAGGGTTAAGGCTCCTCCTGGACCAAAGTACTCTTCCTTTTGGGATGTGGATATTGTTTTGAAAGAGCTTTTGTCTTGGAGTGAAAATTAGTTTTTAGATCTGAAGGATTTGTCTTTCAAATTAGTTACGTTGTTGTGTTTGATTTCCTTCCGGAGAGTTTCTGATGTGAAAGCTTTGGAGATTACAAGATGTAGATTCGTTCCTGAGGGTGTTTGTTTCACTATTTCCAGGAGAACCAAAACTATGTCTAGGACAATTTTCTACCCTAATTTTGATGATTGTAGAAAATTGGGTGTGGTGAGATGCATACGTGAGTATGAAAGGAGGACTGTGTCTTTAAGGAATGCCTCTGAAACTCAGCTAATTATTTCGTTCAGACACCCTCACAAGGCAGTCCCCCCTCCTACCTTAGCTCGTTGGGTCAAGGACGTCATGTCTAGAGCTGGGATTGATCTATCTATCTTTGGTGCTCATTCTGTTAGAGGGGCGATGGCTTCTAAAGCCTTCTTCTGGGAGGTGGTTTATCTGCCATTTTATCTGCGGCTGATTGGTCTAATGAATCTGTGTTTAAGAAATGTTATTTTAAACCTGTGGACTGTTCGGTATCGAATATTATGGCAAGGCTTTGAACATGCATAATATTGACCTCCGTGCCTTGCCATAAAATTCTGATTTTCCAAAGTCCGGCGGGTAGAAAATCATTATTTTATTAAAGACACAGAGACTGATATTATCCCTCCCTGTTTATTTTCCCACCCTTTAATATTGTTTTTGACTTTTTCAGGTGGCGACAACAAGAAGTGATCTACATTGGAGACTACTTAGTTTATTTGGAGTTTATTACTGTTTTACACTTTGACATGGTTTGAACTTTTGGACTTGTTCGCAGCTTCAAGAAGGAATATGGCCGCCTCTCACAGGATTTTCTTAAGTTTTAAATGTTAAACTTTAGTTCTAAATTCTTTACATTGTTTGGTGTTGCTGATGTGAGCTTGTGATTAAAGAAACATGCATAATATCAGCCTCCATGTCTTTAATAAAATTATGATTTTCTACCCACCGGACTGTGGAAAATCTGAATTTTGCTCTTTCTGGGATGGTAAGCCAATGAAGCTGTATGATACCTGAAGACGTAGGGTAATGTTTGGGGAGCTCGAAAAGCACTCAGACAGCCGCATTCTGCAGTGCTTGTATTTTAGCAGTTTGGCCTTTGTCTATACCTAAGTATAATGCATTTCCATAATCGATTCTGGAAAGTACAAGGGCTCCTATTATTGTTTTCCTTAAGGTGAATGGGATGAAGGGTAAGACTTTGCGCAGGATTTTCAGAGTGAAAAAGCAGGCAGAGGTTACTTGTTTGACTTGCTTCCCCATATTTAATTCACTGTCAAACATGAAGCCTAAATCCTTAGCCTTGGTCACCGGAACTGGGCAGCCCCCAGCCTCCGTAGGCCACCATAGTTGATTCCATACTGAGGGGCCCTTCCCAAACGCAATGACCTCGGTCTTTTCAGTATTGAGTTTGAGAAAATTTGTGCTCATCCAGGCCATAACTGAGTTAAGACCGTTACGGAACCGTGTCTCAGTGATGTCCACCCTCTGTGAGACTAAAACCACAATCTGGGTGTCGTCCGCATATGAGACAAGATTAAAACCATGCTGTTTATTTAATTAATGAATTTCAAGTAAGAATTTAAATAGAACTGCATTTACCAGGATGCAAAGGGGCGAACTGTGCTGGGAGGTGAAGCAGTGTGCTCCCATCCCCCTTAAGATTAAAACCATGCTGTTTAATTAATCTTGCCAGAGGTGTAACATAAATGTTGAACAATGTTGGTGACAGCGCTGTCCTCTGTGGGACTCCACACGGGAGGCACAGATTTGCAGACTTAAGACCCTCCCAGTAGATCGATTGTTCCCTGGATGCCAGGAAGGAGGAAAGGAGGGCTAGAGCCGTCCCTCTAATGCCTACTGCCCTCAGCCGCTGCACCAACACCGCGTGGTTAACGGTGTCAAATGCTGCTGATAGGTCAAGTAGGATGAGAACGGCTCTGCCCCCTTTATCCAGCAATCTGCGCATTTCTTCCGTCGCCATAATCACGGCGGATTCGGTGGAATGTCTTGACCTGAAGCCATGCTGTGTGGAATCAAGAATTTAATTACCATCCAAATAGTTCATGAGTTCTAGATTGATTGCTTTTTCCATAATTTTAGCTGGTAATGGCAGACATGATATCGAGCGGAAATTTTTGGTCTCCAGTGGGATCCAGTGTGGCCTTCTTGACAATCGGCCTACTACAAGCCTTTTTCCATAGCTGAGGAAAAACACCAGAGCTAAAGGTTAAACGATTTCATTGGCCAAGAACAATAATGTTCATGGAGAAATGTAAATTCCCATGGGAATACCATCAGACCCCCTCACACAAAAACCCGACGAAAACCAGCCAGAAGTGTATGAGAAGAGTGTTGGCGGATGTGATCCGTCATCATCAGGCTTGGATCCAGTCATAGTGGAAATTTTGCCATGGGTGTAAGATGAGTTAAGCACAAGCATATCAACATTTGGAGTAGGGCTAAGAAGACGGTCTCAGGAAGCAAATGTAGGTGTCCATTATAATTGGCCCCATTGAGGAAAATACAAACTCATGGACCCTGGCCACTGCCCAAAGATGGTCTGAAGCGGTAAGTCAGAATGTATCCTATTTTCATAAGTTCCATGATCCCCACCCATTGGCGTCACGGTCTGAACCTGTTCTGAATGGTGATGGTGACAACGCCAGGATTAGTTCCCAAATTGACTGTTCATCAGGCGTATTTTAGAATTGGCAGCGAGGCCTTGCTTCATGTACTCTGTCTGGAGGGACAACTACTGCTGGTGGTAAGTGCAGAGAGCAAATAATTGAAGTCCACCTGGAATGTGGCAGAGCCCAATCTCAGCATTACTCTGACCATCTGAGGTATCATCTCTGAGCCAATCCAGCTCCCTCTCAAAGCGTTGAAGGCTATAAGCAGTACAGTGCCTGTTTACAGAAGAGTTTAATGGTGATCTTAACTGTGTATAGGGTCCGTGTGCTGTTCCATTTGTTATTAAAGTTTAGGAGGAATGCAGTATTTATGCATGTGACACACTCTGGGGAAAGTCTTGATTTGGCCTAATGTATGTGCATCCCTAAAACACAGACCAGAATAGTGTAGTGTTGCACAAACTTTGCATAGAATGTTATCCCCGCTGATGAGGGGTAATGTTTTTACCGTATTCATGTTAATGAAGAGGACCTGGCTGCACTCCAGTGGGTCAGGGTGTGCGTACAACTTCCATTCCCCGAGTGTAGCTCCCAACCACTGTGGCCTACTTACTTCCCACCACCACGGAATAGCGGTGAGGATGGATGGTAAGCCACCCTACTGGCACTGGGCACCCACACCTGGTAAAGAGCACTGCGGCAATGGTTGGAACAAAGCTGAGAATCTGATCGGACTCAGCCTGGTGAGGAGCACATTGGCAGTCCACTGCGACCAATCCGCTCTTTGCGGACCACAGTGCTGCGACAACATTGTGACGCCCTGAGAGATGGGGGTAGTGTGCAACGTGGATCGGCACCAGGGTGTAGGGGCCAGCCTACGAGGGGGCAACCACCTGAAAAGTCCAATGAAGCTGTAGCCTCATAATTACGGCTGCAGCAGCATTAAAAGTGCCCCTTCAGCAAGTTTTAAGAAAAATTTGATGAGCAGAGATAGTCAGACTGTGAGGATTGAGCTCCAGACGACTGACCTGGCCTATCCATGTCAAAACGCTGCACACTGGATGGGAGACAGGCATCAACACATCATCCCAGGCACACAGTGGGAGCACAGACTACTGGTAGCTCTGATCTTATTGTGGTAAAGGGGGAGTGAACACACAAAGCGGCTCAACATTGTGACACCGAAGCCTCAGAATGCAACCAACAGTGGAGCAGCTGCCTGACAGAGTGCTGAGTGCGGCCAGATCCACATTGTGCTGTTGAAAGGCACAGAGAACCCAAGACATCAACACCATGGTGGCCAACAGAGCCATTGCATCGTTCGTTGTTACAGGGCCAACATCATGTGGGTGGAAAGGCTCCAGTTATACTTCGTAGCCACAGGAGTACAGGGCACCAGAAAGCACATGCTCCTTCTTCCTCTGGCGGTTGAGGACATTTACAATTTGTGAAAATATAACAATGTTGCCAATGTACACATGTGCTTTTAAAAAATTAACCCCAGTTAAAAAAGGTATACACAATACTATGTGCATCCACGCCTGTTGCCTAGTCCAAAGGCAACCAGTGCATAACTGTGTGCAAGTCTGTAAGAGTGCCTTCCCACTGGCCGGATCGCAAATCCAGTAACAAAATCAATTGTTATCGTCTGATTTAGATCAAGTTGTGAGCCAATAAATCAATTTTAGATGCAAACCATATTCATCTTTCCAATGAATATTTATTCTTGATTTATTAATTCATAAATGCTGAAATATCCAATCAATAGTGATTTTCCATGGTGACATCAACAACCCATTGCATTTCGGGTCAATCACACGACCCTTCATTAGGGAAAGATGACCCCTCATGAAGGTCGTGCTATTGACCTGAAATGCATTGGGTTGTTAATTTCACCTTGGAAAATTACTATTGATTGGATATTTCATTGTTTATGAATTAATAAATCGAGAATTAATATTCCTTGGAAAGGTGAATATGGTTTGCATCTAAAATTGATTTATTGGCTCACAACTTTATTTAAATCAGACGATAATTGATTTTGTAACTGGATTTGTGCTCCCGCCAGTGGGAAGGTACTCCTACAGACTTGTAGTTCATTTACAATTTAACTCACAACATGCCCAAAGTAGGATCCCCGTTTACCTATGATACTATGGTGATGGCACTCAATATCTATTTTGAGACAATGGCCAATTCAGACTATGAACATTTCCTCCTGCACCAGGGTAGCAAGGCCCCTATGAGTCAATAGACACTTTCTATACCTGGATGGAAAAACTTGCCTGCACGGACACCCTGCAAGACAAAATGGAGGTGAACCAAGCACAGTTCATACAGAGGTGCTGCTCTGCAAACCCGAGAGAACAAATATTTCGGAACTGGGTAAATCAATGCATGATATACTGACTCCGGGACACTCAAATTAACTTTCAATCAATTAATCACGGGGTTTAAAGCATTCTACTCACCCGTGAGGGTCTCAAGGCACTGAGGAGGAGGAGTACAGCTCCGGTTCAGCTCAAGATCCAAGTCTTGAGGCTCTTCCTGAAGGTGTACAGAGTAGGGGAGCATCTGATGTTGACTGGGAGTTCGGAGAAGGGTCTTCCACCCGCTCCACTTCTGCAGATTTGCGGGGTTTCTGCTAGGGCAAGGTCAGCAGAGCAGAGGTTTCTATTGGGTACGTGGAAGGAGAGATTATCGTTGAGGTATTTGGGTCCGAAGTTGTGGAGGGATTTGTAGGCGTGGGTGAGTAGCTTAAAAGTCACTCTCTTCTCTTTTTCTTCTACTTTTGAAGGAAAGGGCATCTCACATGAAAGAAGCCCTACACAAACCCATTCAAAGTGAGCTGGTGAACCAAATCACAAAGACACTCACCCCATTGAAGAGAGAAGAATGACAGAGACTACATCAACCCTGTGGCTACTGCAGAGTACTGTGCTGTCACATAGGATATTGCTCTGTCAGTGGGAAGAAGTGCTCACTGGCACGGTTGTACGCGATCCTGTGATTCCGTGCACTATGCATGTGGGGGCGGAGTCCCCACCCACATAAAACGTGACGCGTCTGAAGCAAAGACGCTTCGCGTTCCAGTTGTTTATTGAGTCTCTTTTTGTCCGGGTTACCCTCGTCACTTCCGGGTCACTGTTTCATGTGGGTGGAGCCGTATTTTTTGGAGCTGCCGCTGATTCTCGCCTGCCTATCATCTCCGGCTCCTGCTTGTAGCACGGTGGTCTCCCCTGGCCCATTGCAGTTCTGCTCAGCCTTTACTCAAGAGCCTTATGACCATGGCGGTAACACGCTCGAGCTAGCTTTGTTGGCCCCCCATAAGTGATTCCATTACCATTTGTTACATTTGGGTACTTTCTTGGCGTGCATTGAGGCATCTGCATTTTCTTTATTTTTGCATTGAACCAAAGTCGTTAGGTAACACTCTCATTTTTATTGACATTATTGCGTATTGTGTGTTTACGTTGTTGCCTTATGTAAGACTAAATCCACTCCAGATGTAAGGAGAATTGAAGCTGATTACTCCTAAGGATGGAGTTTACGGGGGAGTTTAATCTCTTTTACCCTATTGCATGATTCCAGTGAAGCCTGTAGGCTCTACAGAATAGGTGGCCGCATTACTGGTTTTCATTATCCTTAAAGAAGGTTGTGCTGACAACAACCTAAGAAAATATCATTTCCTCAATTGCCACCTTGCATTTACGTTCCCAACCTGCCCGGGGTAAGCAGCTTACTAAGAATACTAATTATTGCAAAACATTAATCTGTGCCAAAGAGTAATGAACTATTGTCTTATTTGTTGTTTAGGAAGTATTGCTTTTGACTTACACCTTTTTTTATATGTGGACACAAGCGGAAGAGGGGAGATTTCCAGGTAGAATTTATATATAGTATAACATGAATATCACTTTCTGAACACAGCATAAGCAGAGTATTGATTCAGCCTTCTGTTCACAGGATCTTCAGCAAGTCTCCAGTGGTGCTTCCTTGGTGCGGGACGTGTGTTGGACCTTCCTCTACCTTTTCCTTCCCTTGTCTCCCCTCATCCCCCTATACACTAGTACTACTTTGACCTTCTTGGGTGGACTGGTGGTAGAGGGAAGTTGGGAACTAGTCGTCAACCTCCTGCCTCTCGTCCCTGGGGAGACCTCCGGTGAGCTTGACACTCACCCTGTGGGAAGATAAATTACGTCTCAAAAACGTACAGATCTTCCTGACCCCTGCAGCACTCTCAAAGAGAATGGTGAACACTGTAGAACCATCAGCTGTTCTGCAAGATGAAGACATGGAAGATGACAATGCTGAAGCAACCATGCATATGGTGTGCACCAATGATTAATTTCAGATGTGAGCCCATTCCCGACTCAAATGTGTGGTGCTGGTAGGAGACTGCCTAGTAATTGCCATCAACGGCATAGGGATATCAATCAACGTGATAGCCCAAGAAACGTAAGAGAAATTACACCACAGACCGTCGATTAGACTGGCTGTTCGAGTGCATGCATATGGGCATTCTGGTCAACTCCCAATGGCTAGAAATTACATTACAGGAATTAAGCATAAAGAAGTGACCACCACTGCTAAGTTATATATGACGAAGGGAGGAGCAGGCATGCAGTGAGCTGCCACACAGCAGAAAGGCTTCAACTAATTCAATTCCCGCTCACCGTATTCACCACCTTTTAGTGGAACTCAAAGAACTCTTTCGAGGGATTGGATGCCTGAAAGTGAAAATAATACAAATATACAAGTCCCAATCTGCACAACACATGGCCCTATGGCACCGTCAAGTGCGATTCCACCTCTGGCCTCCAATGGGTGTCCAAAACTGAGGCAACAAACAAGCCAAAGCAGCTGGGGGAGATGAGACTCTGCATCTATATGTGCCTCCCAAATCTGGCAATCAGGTGTGAGAGAGACATCTCCCCAATGGTAGATGAACGACCATGAAAAACCTGGTTTTCCCAAATGAACCTCGGATCCGGATATCAATAGATCATGTTGGGACCCTAATCCCAATAAATTGCTACCTTCTCTATCCTCTTGTCCCTCTGTCAAAATAAATGCCTAAACTTCGGAATAGCCAGTGTGACAGTGGTTTTCCAAAACCAAGTATGGAATGTACCTTTGGGGCTAATTGGGAGTCATCAATGCAAGCAATTATCTATTAGTCTATGCACCAAGGAACACCATACCTGCCTGCAGGAAGATGATTCCGAAACTTACATACTCTGGGCTTCCCCTCAATTCTGACCAGTGTGAGTTCCTGAAACTGCATATCAGCTTTTTCAGACACCACTTCTTGGCAGATGGATTGGCCCCTGACAAGGTGAAGGCCATATAGAAGCCGCCTGCCCTGACTTCTATGCAAGAAATAAGAAGTTTCCTCAGCATTGTAAACTATTGCAGAGGCTTTATAAAGAACCTGACATCCCAAAATGCCCCCCGTGAGAAGTCACCAAGACATCGACTATCTGAGTCTCAGAGGAAGAGGCCAGGACGTTTCAAAACATAAAAGACGAACTGTCTACCCAAAGCACCTTGGCAACTTTGACCCATAGAGAGGGTCTGAACTGTTGGTTCACACCAGCCCCACAGGACTGAGAAGTGATAAAGCAAAGACAGGCCTTTGGTATATGACCATACGCCAACAGGGCTTTCAGTCTCTCTGATTGAGAGAGAAGCAATTGCAATACATTTGGATGCCTGCATTTTCATCAATCTAACAGCATTCGTATAGCACAGCTCTGTCATCCCTAGGGGTATCTGGATGCTGTGTCTTCATTGAACAGCCAGGTCTTGAATCTCTTTCTGAAGTCTTTAATAAGATAAAGTAGTGTTCCCCAACTGGGGGTCGTCCCATATTGCACTGCCTAGTGTCCCTATGGAAGGGATAATATCAAGTTCATAACTGTAGATAATGAGTCGTTGATCAAAATTCAATCTGTATTTATTTTTCAATGGTGGTATTGAGTATTCTTCATCCCACCAGATTTGTAGTAACAACTCTTCATATCACAAATTTCCAGAATAAGAAGCATTCATTTTTCATCCCATCCCAATGTATTTCGAGCTGGTATAGCCCTTTGTCAGGGGATAAACTATCGTGCTTATCTGCCCTGACACCCCGCCGTGCCGCTGTCTCTGGGGGTGGGACTGCCTTCCTCCAGCTTTGGTCTGTGCAGGCGGCCTCTGGTGGGGCACGCTGCTGCCTCGGGTACCAGCGGGAGAGCCGTGCCGAGGGTACCTACTGGTGTGACGCTCGTGTCTGGTTGTAGAAGTACTGAGTCGCCCCGGTGCCTGAAATCGGGTATCTTAGGGAGAACACAGACTTGTGTGCCTGGATGTGAGGTGAGTCCTGTGTAGCGGCACTCTATCCCTCTCTGAGCGCTCTATTGTCTGCAGTTGCAAGTTGGTTTTGGTGTTAGAGGGGTCCTCGGTGAGCGAGTGAATCATCTATACTTGTTTGGGCATGCCCTTGTCCACATGGACGATAAGCTCCTCATTCGACTATTCAGAGGGTCAGCTTTCAACCCTGTGCCCTGAAAAGAAAATTGTTACTAAAGCCACAGGAATACTATGCCTCCTTGAAAAATAAACCAGGGTCTCTAAATCTTTTTAGACTACATGTCTGCCAAATTCGGTTGGTCACATGAAAGGAAGAGCTAGCAGTACAAGAAACAGAGGAGTATTTGCAGCTGGGTGTCGATTAGCCTCAACCTCTGTCAATCTCCTTAGAAAGGATTATCAGTATGACTGAAGCAGATGACTGCCTGCAACTGACTGACTGCCAGAGGACTCTGGAAGCTCATCAAATGATATCCTCTTTATACAGCATTAAGCATGAAAAGGCTGTCTTGGAGGACGGTTGTTTTATTAGAGTACACCGCCTGGTTATCCTGCAAACCTAGCCATGCGAGTGGTCCACCAGGCCCAAAGGGGCTAAAAAGAATTTGTCAGCACCAAAAACAGGAATACATTTTGGTTTCCCTAGCTGGATGCTATGATGGTACAGGTAGTCAGAACATGTTAGCTGTGCCAAGGTACTGGGTGTCCTAATCTGCTGGCGCCCATCATCACTGAGTCTGTGTCAGTGCCGACTATGGCAGTCTGCCAGATGCAAAATACATGCTGGTACTAACTGATGATTATTCTAAGTACCCTGAGGTTGAAGTCATAACCTCCACCTCTGACTTCGAGCAGATCTTCAAGTTGGAGAAAACATTGGTGAGCATGGACAAGTAAAAGAGAGCAGGTTCACAACTGATAACAGACACCCTTTTCAAGGTCAAGAGCTGGATGAATATCTATAGTTACTCTGTATTAAGCAACATGAAATACTACCACACTGGCTCCATTCTAACGTAGAGGCTAAAAGATTCATGCACACCCTGTCAAAACTAGATAGCTCAAGCAAACCAACAGAATGCAGAATAGGCCAAAAAAGCCTTCATTCATGAGTACCACCAGACACCTCATGTCGCGGCCACCGATGGCCTTCGAATCATTCTGGACCGAGGAGAAACAGTGGCCTTCACCCTGTTCGACCTCTCAGTGGCCTTCAATACTGCCTCCTGCAATACCTTCTTCAGAAGACTTTGCAAGATTCCCATGCAGGAAACCACTCTCAAAGGGATCTGTTCCTTCCTCACAGGAAGAATGAAAAGGGTCAAGCTGTGAACCTTCACATCAGAGACAGGGAAACTGATATGTGGAATTCCACAGGGATTGTCTGTTAGTCCCACCCTTTTCAACATAAACATGACACCAACATATACCTGTTCTCCAACATCATCCCCATCACAAGACATCCCCAAAATTTCCTATGCTGATGACATCCAACTCTTCTTCTCCCTGATGGACAAAACAACCATCACCAGAACCAGCTTCACCCGTTGCATGACCATGGTACCATCTGCCTGAAGCTCAACTCCAACAAGAAAGAAGTAATGATATTTGACAATAAGATTTCCCCATGGGACTCCACCTGGTGGCTGTTGGAGCTAGGGCCAACACCCATACACCATGCAAGGAATCTAGGGATCGTCCTAGCAGAGAAACTCAACATGAAAGCTCAAACTAACACAGTGTGTACCTCCTGCTTCCACGTCCTATGCATGCTGCAAAAGATCTTCAAATGGTTGCCTCAGAACACCAGATGGACCTTCATGGTCCATCTGGTGTTCTGAGGCAATCATTTGAAGATCTTTTGCAGCATGCATAGGATGTGGAAGCAGGAGGTACACACTGTGTTCAATTAAATTCGAAAATCTTTATTCGAATTTCAGAAATTCATAAAAGCAATCTCACTTACAAAGTGTCATTAAAAAATACCCTTTTAAAACTTTACAGATTAACATTTCCAAATTAGGCAGCAGATGATTATAACAATTAATATAAAACAGAGGATCAAGGATTTTCCATCATTTTACGAACACGGGTAATAAGTCTCAAGAAAGTGTTGGTGCGAAAAACTAATTCTTCAGTGTCCAGGGAGAGCAACATCAGATAGGAGTCCCCCAGGGAGAGGGGTCTTTGTTTTCTAACACAAACAGAGCTAAAAACCATTTAACATATTTTAAAGAATATTTACAAGAGAACAAAAAGTGCGAATCATTTTGTGTGCTCACTCCGTCACAAGGGCATGGTTTACAATCTGATTTCGAGCAAATGCCCAGGGGAAAGCTTAGTAGGAATCTTACAGTTCTTGCCCTTAGACGAAACAAAAGTGTTCTTTACCAATTAGTCATTAGCAAAGTGAGGTATAGTGGTAAAGGGTACCTATGCAACTCCTTATCCATGTATGCCGCAACTGACGATTTGTTAAATTCCTTTTTTATCCTATCTAGGTTATAAAGTGCATATAGTGCATTTTTTAACTCATTCTTGTCTCTAGGCTCAACTCTGGTCGGTTCTAAAAAGAGGTGGCCTTTGTCCACACTGCATACACTCTTGTAAACTCCTGAGAGCCAGGGAATGTCCATTCCTTTTTCACAATTAAGACAGTCACTTATGATTTCTTGCGTCAAGATGGCTTATTTATTCCTCCAAACGGAGAGCCAGAATAACGCTGGTCTTGTCCCAATGAAATCACAGATAAAATGCAAAATGAATTCCCTGTGGCAAATGTACGCAGAGGTAGAAATTGGTACACCCAAAAGTTTCCTACAGAAGCGGTTTTCTTCTAGTTGGATGCAACGATTTTTTGCCATACCCCATATCTCAGCCCCGTATGTAACTACTGGGACACATTGCAATTTACACACTGTGTTAATTTGAGGTTTCATCACCAGCAGGCTGAACTACGGTAACACTTTCCACACCGGAATCTTCATACAACTACCACGCAGATTCTGGACCATCCAGAACACTGCTACAAGACTCATATTCAATTTCCTACACCGCACCCACATCACTCCACACCTCAGGAAGCTTCACTGGCTCTCTATTCACAAGTGCAGCCAATTCAGGCTTCCCATGCACACATACAAAGCCCTACACAACTCAGGACCAGAATACCTGAATAGCTGCATACACCATACCATCACCAACCCACTAGACAACTATGCTCTGCCTCACACTCCCTGCATCCACAAAAGCAAAACTGGAGGTCGCTCATTCTCCTACATCGCACCCACATGGAACAACCTCCCTCAACACAACAGAGCCTCCTAGTCACTTCTTTCCCAAGTGCCTGGGTACACTCAGGTGAATAGTGGAACTTTGCAAATCAACATAACATAACACCACCAGCCAGGCACTGAGTCAGCAGTGTATGGGTCAAGTAGCGGCTAACGCCATTCCCAATTATGAATCCACATTGCAGAGGAGAAGAAGCTGAAACACCAAGGCTCAAGCCAAAGGGAGTGACTTTCAAGAAGGAGAATGGCATCTAGGGATCAGGTCTTGATTCCCACTTGAGCCATCACCCTGGCTGGTAGTCTGGATGTGGGGCACCATGTGCTTGCCAGATGGGAGGGGAAGACCTCACCCATAAAGTATCTTTTTCAAACAGTTTTGGGGTAATGACCATGTTGATCTGATGCCTAGCAGCTGCTGGGTTCCAAAGTGAGAGGCCAGAAGTAGTTCCCCTAACAGGTCTCCTTTAGAGCAGGGGGAGAGGCCTAAGCATCCAGGACTCGCCGGAGGGTTGTCTAGAGAGGCACCAAACGTGGCAGGATTAACTCTGCCAAATGGGGAGTCCCCTTTGGATACGAAGGATGTGGCCATATCCAAGGGTCTTAGCATAATTCATCCGTACAATTTTTGAGCAGATGCCAAACCATCTCAGAAGTACTGAAACTGTGTGCAGTAATATGACTCACACCCCCTTGGATGAGCATTGTTAAAGTTGTTATTGTTAAGTTCTATATTTTGGAAGGCATATATTGTTGCACATGTGCAACATTGGATGTATCCCCCACTGTTAAGATAATATTGGTTTGCTTAGAGACCATGCCCCACCCCTCGGGTCAGAATGTGTTTGTAGAAAGCGGTCACTGTGTGTGGCTCCCATCTATATGGCCTACCTGATTCCTGACACCACAGTTGGCTCAGCTCAGGTGATATCATAAAATGTAATAAAAGTTAACTTTAGAGCCCACAAAATGATGTTCTAAAGTAGCCACTGGCAACATAAATTAATAAATCAAGAGGTTTGTAAGCAATAATTTGATGATTTGAGCTTCAATTACTTTGTCCAACGCTATCAATAAATACACACAACAAAAATATAAAGCTCTCAAGAGAAAGCAATATATTTCAAAACAAAGGTCTTGAAGAGAAACATCTGCTAGCAAGAGGTCTGGTCCTTCTCCAAATAGCACATTTGTTTACAATGTTTCAAGAACACAAAGCATACACATTTCAAAACATGATATTACGCTGAAGGGTTGTAAAGAAATGTTTCAGTTATTACAACCAATAAATCTATTAGTTCATACAACACCACTACAAACTCCTATTTCTAAAGCATCCTAGTGGTTAAAGCTGTACTTATTGAATTAAAGATATAAACTCATGCTTTTTAAATACAGAAATACAATGGCGTGTTCAATTACCAGCAGAACTCAGCTAAGCAGCCTTGACATTGTTACTGTAGAATATACTTCCCCCTTCTCTCCGGCTGGGCAGAATGGATTTGACATGTATACCCAGAGACTTGTCTATGGCTGAATTTTCATTCAACATCTGAAAAAGAGGAAGACACATACGTGTTGAAAGCTCATACACCTAAAATAAATGTGCCCTTTCTTTTCTGCAGCATTTCATGTATGATTGTGAACGCAGCCTGGTAAGGCATAGCTATGCTACCTGAAGCATGCCTAAATGGGAACGCAGGAGGAGCAGGGCGCGAGCCGGTCTTCCCCTGGGCATGTTCGCACAGTGGATCGGGCCATCAGGTGCAAATAAGGAGTACTTTTGCCATCTGTGTCATTGTGGGGAAATCTGTTGGGGAAAAGGCAGGTCACAAGGCAGTGAAGGAGGCCATTTGTGTTCTCTGTGCGGCAGGCAGGGAGGAATTATTTCAGCCCGGGGTTCCTGGGGAAGCTGGGGTGGGGGCTCGCCTGGCCCAAAAGGAAGGCTTTGCCCGGTGTATCAGCCACGATCTCTGCTTTTCAGAACATTTACATTGATGTTGGGCGTGAGCATAATGCCCAACTGTTACCGGTTCACTCATCGGTTACTGAAAATACACAGAAAGATTCTGCAGTGCCCTCCGCATTATCGCCATTGCTGGGCAGGTTGTGCTCAACCCCTGGGGATCACAGCATGCACAGTGCGCTATAGCGGCCGGTGGGGGGGGGGGGGGTGGCGGCAGTAGTTGTGTGGAACTGGAAGACCAAAGGGAGCTGCCTACGGTAGAGCTTCCTTGGTGACGCTGAACAGCGTCCAGGGGAGGTGGGCTAGGAGTGTTTGTACTACGGAACCAGGTTTTTTCCAGTTAAAGGAGACGGGCCAATCATTGGTGGGTTTTGAACTCAGAATTGCTTATACCAGATAACGTGAATACAGTTACGGTGTAAGGCCAGACATTCTTGCTAAGCGCTGCACCCACAATTCCATATGTATGCCCCCAGCTTTGCCCAGTGTTAACATTGCTCGTAGTGAAGTGGGAGGTTTGTTATCCCGCAATATGTGCTCTGCTCAGCAGGGTTTGTTTCTGAGGCAGGCCTCCAGTGATGGTGTTGTAATTTGGCAGCAATTAGGTTAAGCATTAGCAGAAGACATCCTGTATTTAGAGACTATCTTGTCCGTTTTGTGGAATCCATTTTGTATTTCTGTCAGCCATTTTGTTTGCCATGTGCTGGCCATGTGCTCTGTCCTACCTTCCTGTTAACTGCTCTTGAAATCTGCCTAGAGACAAGATATATTTAACATCTTCCACCTTCGCACATGCTCAGTTGAGCTTGCAGCTGTCTTTGCAGCTGCCACTAGAATGTAACTGTCAGGATGTGCTTGCCAAAAACAGCCACTGTTAGCTCCTCCAACTTGTTGACTGTGCATTTTCTGTATGACCATATATGTACCTAAAACCAGCATCTTGTACTTGTACCGCCTTCATTTGAGCCCCTGTGTGGGTATAAAAGGACCAAGCTCCTTCTATTCAGTGTGCTACTTCATACATTACCAAAGGGTGCTGTGTGAATGTAGTTCCACCTCATGAGGTTTAATAAACTTTGTACTTTCTATTCCAGTTTCTGTGCCAACTTCTATTCTATGGTCTGAGGACTCTGTGCAGAGAAGGGAGAACCCCTAGCACTGGGGCCCACAACCACAATGGGGAAGTTCTTTTACAGTTAGAATTTAAGGAGTGTTAGGCCAATTAACATGGTCTCAACAGAAAGCTTACTTGGACGCTTAATTTTTAGAGAGTGGACCTAATGGGAAGCTGGTTGGGCAACAATTAATTTTCAGGGAGGGATTGGGCCAACAATACCAGAACTTAGAAGGGTTGACACAGCATAATTCTTAAGTCGGGGGAAGGTCAGTGGGATTGGGTAGGGCGAGATGTTAAGACAAGGGATGACAGTAGGTCCATTACTTTGGTCAGGGAAGGACATGTGGGCAAAATGGAAAAGCCAGATCCGGGCAACTTGAGGGGGAAGATGCCAGTTTATACTGCTGTGAAGACGGCTGGCGTGAGAGGCTTGCCAACAGAGCATGTAGCAGCTTTTTCACCTTGGCCCGAAGAGAAAAGAAGATCTAGAGCGGATTTTCCTTCCAAATCAGAAGCAAATAAGCCTATGTCAAAATTTCAATGAGGATTTTATGATGGTGGGGTGGGTGATAGGGAGATTCCGGGCGGGAGTGGGGTGTTTTTGGGCAACGATGAAGAGCATTTTGCTTGTGTAATGGAAAGCGATGATCTGGAACAAATGTGAATTAAAGGATGGGGATTGTGGGAAAGATGGGGTAATTGCTATGCTTAACATGGGGATCAAAAGGGGTTTGTCTGGGGGGCAAACCAGAGTCTTAGTCTATTGCAGAAGTCAAGAGCAGACCGAGCAATTGAGCAGGACACATTAAGCGATGGACAGTACCAAGTCAGTTCCCGGGAATTTTGAGGACGTTCATCACAATTGCCTAAAGGTAAGGAGAATGGGGGCAGCATAGGAACAATAAAAAAACGCAGAAAGGGACAACATCAATTGGTGTTGGGGGAGGGAGGTTTTTTGGGTAATGAATAGACACAAAAGCACTCGCAAGCTGAGGTTGTGTTTAGGAATAAACCAAAAGGGTCTGTATTAGTAGTGGTGGTCAGTAGTAAACACAATAGGGAGGTAGCTGAGGACCAAACTGATGAGGAGGAGGGTAAAAATATTCATAAGAAATGTCCTTAGATGAGTATTGGTATGCCCTTGGGATCTAGTCTATCTGAAAAGACAAAAAAAGAATTTGAAGACATTGAGTTAGTTGATGTCTTTAAACTCAGTTCAGTTCAAAAGCTTTTATTCGATTTGTACATACAAATCATACAAGCAAAAGTACATAATTAAAATATTAAAATCACCATATAATCTCACCTAAAAAGGCGAAAAAAGGGCTAAAGTGCAGCAAATAGTAAGTGATGATGTCTCTTTAGGTCAGCATATTATTATAAAATACAAAACATACTTACATAGACAAACTGGGGATCAGTAGGAGTTACTCAATAGGCCTTTCCTGGGAACTATACATTAAAATTATTAAGTAATCATACGATACTGTGGACCTCTACAAATATAATAATACCTTAATTACAGAAATTGATATAAAATTTAAAATTGAAGGCATATATATACAGACAGGAGTGTTAACGGTAATAGCATCATAAAACAGTTCCTGGCAGCTGTATAACATAAGTACAGACAGGTAAGTAAACATTATTATAATACAATACTTTTCCTGGCAGCTGTACATTTTAAAATAAAAGTAGCCAAAAAGAAACAAATCTCCTCGTTCTCTAATGAGGATAAAAATATCAATGCTGTTTGTGTGGTACGAATGTTATATTTGATAAAAATTGGCTTAAGGTATTTTAACCTGAGAAACTGAAAGAATTTACAAAAAAGTAAGAAATGGCAACTACTCTGCCGGGAGATACTATCACACGGACAGGGTATGTCTGAACTAGTTTTTGTGTTTGGAAAAGCAACCAAGTGGTGAACAATGCCCAATCTGACCCGTGTTAAAACATACTGATGAGAGGGGCGAGTCACATATACAAGATAGGATTGGAGTCCCGAAGCTAGATTTAAATCTTTATAAAATTTCACAGTGACAAGATTGCCAACGGTTTTATCTCGCTCAGCTTTACGAAAGTTTAGGAACGTTGTCTTAATTTCTTTTTTTGAAATAGAAACAACCTTTTCAGGCTCACGGAACACATCAATGTTAAAAAGAAGGAGATACCAGCGGTGAATGTATCTTAACCACAATATACGTGAAGAGTGGTCCAAACCTATACAGTCAAGGATAATATCTTGAGTGAATCGAGTCTCTGGCTTAGCCCAAATAGAACGCCACAATAAGAGTGGCCGAACTGCTGCTAAGTCAGAAATGTACTCGATCCCGACTTCTTCATGGATCAGCTGGATGGAGGCAGAAGGGGGAACACATAACAACCTCCTTAAAAACTTGTTTTCCTCCTTCTGCAGGGAAATACCCTCGCAGTGTCCCCACACCCCTGCCCCATACAGAGCAGAGGAGACACAACATATATTGTATATGTTCATCATATCTGAAATACTTCGTGAGCCAAGTTTAGAAGCAAAACGAAAAATACTACTAGTAGACCGTAGCATTTTTATTTTTACAGCATCAAATTCCGCGTTCCAGGACCCACTATTATTATATGTTATTCCCAGATAACAAAAGGACTTAACAGAGGTCAACTTTTCCTTATCTAGAAAAAAAGTATGCTTTACCTGCTTGGCTGCCTGACCACATGACATTACATACGTCTTGGTTTTGTTCACCCGAAGCCGCCTAACTTGAATAAACTGCATAAAATTATCAATTAGGCGCTGGAGGCCCATCTGTGTTCGAGATAAAAGAACAGCGTCATCCGCATAAAGTAACAGCGGAACAGGTTTACCACCAATCAGGGGGGCATCTGCTGGGATGTCGGCCAAGGAACGGTCGACACCGTTAATAAAAAGGGAAAATAAAAGCGGAGCTAAAACACATCCCTGGCGTATGCCCCGAGACACTCTAAAGAACGGGGTACATTCACCAAGGGTGCCATAGCGGACTTTACATGAAAGTTTTTCGTAGAGTCTAGCTAAAAAATGAACTATTTCCCTTGGGGCCCCTGCATCAAGCAAAACCTCCCAGAGAATGTTATGGTTAACCAAATCAAAAGCGCTGCTCAAATCAGCGAAACATAAAAAGAGGTTGCCATTTTTAGCCACAGTATATTTACTGATTAAAAGGTCCAAATTTACACATTGATCCAATGTGCCCAGGCCTTTGCGAAAGCCATATTGGACTCTAGTTAAAATGTTAAAATCAGTTGCCCAGTCTTCTAGTCTCTTCAGCAAAATCCTACTCATCACCTTTACAGAGGCGTCTAATAGTGAAATTGGACGATAATTAGAGGCCTCTGATTTGTCACCTTTCTTATGTAAAGGAATGATAATCGATTGGCCCCAAGTAGATGGAAATTCACTTTCAGCCGCACAATTAAAAATCCTCACCAAAATGGGAGCCCATAAAGCTGTTTCATCTTTATATAGATCCAGCGGGACCCCATCGGGGCCAGGGGCCTTGCCTCCTTTACTTAAAGAAATTGCTTCATGGCATTCTTCTAATGTTATAGCCATCGAGAGGGGCAACCATGGGGTTATATCTGGTGATGGTGACTCAGAGGTTGACCCTTCTGGATTGAATATTTTGGAAAAGTGTTTAACCCAATCGCTGCATGCCACATAAGAGGTCAGTTCTGGAACGTTTTCTTTATTGAGAAACGGGCTATTAATTGTTTCCCAATACAGTTTGCTATTTTTAGTCTCAGCAGCCTCCTTCAACTTATCCCACGCTTCAGTCTGTAATACCCTTTTCCTTTTGTTAATTGCTGTTTTGTATCTAGCCCTAAAGTATTGTATATCCGTCTTGACACGTGGTTTGGTGCCTAAAGCATTCTTTAGATCGCGGAGGGCGACTATACAGGTCTTATCAAACCACCCCTGCTTTGGACCACTATTGGCTGACGGGATCTTAGTGAAAATAGCATCGATAATACTATTCATAGATACAAAGTAATCTATTAAGCAGCCAGAATCACAATCATCATCCAAACAGTAGCTAATTTGATTCTTACATTGAGTAAGAACCTCCTTCTGCTTAACTTTAGAATTTAAACCAGTCCATTTGATCCTTAGGCCCTTTGGTCTAATAGGCACTAAATCGGTTGTACATTTACCACCTGAAACTAATGAGGTACCATGCCCCAAGAGGGTGACACGAAGGCTGTTATGGTCACTGAGACTTTCTTCGTTTACATACAAATCAGTGTAGTCTCCACTGCTAGACAGCAAAATGTGATCTATAAATGATCCTGCATCTCTGCCTGTAAATGTAGGGCATGTTATTGCCCGGTTGTTAGTATTGCAATTTAACAGGGTCATGTCTAGCATGACTAGCATATTATTTAATGTGGAACCATAACTGCAGTGTTGGAAGTGGGGAGAATCCTCCCTCGCCCCCATGTCTCCCCAATGGCTACTCGATGCTGCATCGAAGCCACAGATGTTCCCGTTAGACAAGTGGCAGGGCTGCAAGTTAAAATCGCCAGCCCAAACCACCTCAGCCTTTCTTTTCGAGATATCAAGGGCCTTAATAATTTCCCTTTCTAGAGGCAGTAAAATATCCCCTCTAGTAGCATCAAAAATATTGTTGTAGAAATTTACAATGACTAGATCAATATTTTTCCTACACTCCACCCTTATAACTTGGCTGTGTGTCCCCACGGTCGTACTGTATTTGACCGTACAGTCACACAGCTTGGTTGATAAAAGCAACAAAAGGCCCCCCTTAGCCCTGCCCGAGCTGGATTTGGTTGCTCTAAGACAGTAAGATGCATACCCTTCGATATTAATGGGGTCTGGGCACCAAGTTTCCTGCAATAAAATTAGGTCAAATCCCTCTCCTATAAAGCTGGTCCAGAAGGGTGTACCTAATTTGCAGGTAAGGCCAGCAATGTTCCAGGAAATAAGAGAAAGTCCTGCTGGTTTACCAGAATCACCAACAACAGACAACTCCGACTGAGTTGCTGGTGGTAATAAGGCAGGACCATCTTCCCGAGAGATGGTATCTGGGCTTAAGCTGGGGCTAATAGTAGTTATACATATGTCAGAGCTACCCCATTTACCTATATGCAGGGGAGGTGTTAGGGATGTCACTATTAAAGATTCGGGAAGTGCGGCTAAGGGCGTGACAGAAGAAGAAGAACACACCATATCAAGATAGGGAGTAGAAATGTTTAGATCCAGTGCTTCTGGAGGGCTGAGTCAGTCTACCTCATCTAGCACGGCATATCTATTTGGATGGGCGAATTGTGAGAACAGGGGATCTTGGGAGTGGGGCAAGTCCTGCCATGTTTGTTGCCACAGATGTTTATCTAATTGTGGTGGCTGAAAAGATTGCTGCCACTGGTGAGCAGACTGAGGTAGGGGTGGTGGAAAATGAAAAGGATGTTGCCAGTGGGATTTAACTTGATGCATAGGAAAGGGTGGAACATTTGATAGCTGCTGCTGTAAATTAACATAATGTGGGAGAAAAGGGGGCGGATAAGGTGGTTGCGGCCAAAGTTTGGCAGCTTGCTGTGGAGGGTACCCAGGTCCTCTGTTACTTTGAAAAGTGGGACAGGGAGGGTTAGGTCGTGAAGACATTGGTAAAAAATAAGACAAAGGAAGTGGGTTAATTTGAGTCGCAGGACCACTATTGGGTGCATTACATATATAGCTTGCTGCCCCTACATCCCTAAAATTAACTGTGATTACGTCCCCTACTATCGTTTTCTTGCTTCTGCCCACCCAGTCCCCTCTACGCACGGTAAGAATTTAACCGTTCATATTATTAGGTAGAGGTTTATGTAGGTGGAGCCATTGAGCACATTTATTTCTAAGCTCGGTAAACGTTTCTTTTACTCCCTCCTTCAATGGGGGGACTGCTGTCAACACAACAACAAAAGGGGAAACCTCTGGTGGTAAATTAATGGACCTGAATCGTGCCTGCTTTGACTTAGGCCCTTCTGGTTTGTTTGTAGGAAGAGATGCAGAAGATGGATTAGATTTCCCTGCAACATCTTTTGCTTGAATAGTGGAGGTGGTAATATTATCAACAACAGGGTGTTGATTCGCCTGAACAGGAGCCCTCTCATTTGAAATCGGTATAGTTGTGGGTTGGACGGAGTTGTTCCCTGTTTGCGACACAAGGGATATAACTGGATTCCCAGGGGCTGCAATAGCTTGCACCTTATTTGATACATCTTTAGGGGGCTGGATACTCGATAAACATTTAGGGGCTAATTCTGTGATCCCTTGTAACTGATCAGGCCCTTGTCCCTGCTTTTTGTGTGGCCATTTAGAGTGTATTAAAGATGTAAGCCTGTCCACTTTAGAAATTAAAGGCTTGATTTGTGCTGCTAAAGTGGCTTCAAGGTCTAGTTTTAAATCTGTTACCATGTTTTGCACCCAGCACGGAATACCTGATGTCATTTGTGGGGTAGGGGAAATCAAATTGTGATTCCTAACTGGTGCTCTTACTTTATTTTTACCCTTCGAAGTAGCCTTAGGGAGGTTGGGAGCCCTTCCCCGGGGGACTTTAGGTACAGGAGCTGTTTCCACATCGTTAAACCCGCTCAGACTCGGCGCCGCTTTGTCAGGTGACTGACAGGTTTCTAGATCTGGTGTAACCTCCAGGTCTTCAAAAGACGGGTCTGAGTCTGATGGGGCAACCGATAGATCAACAGTATTTGGTACAGACGGAGCACTATTAGTAGGCATGGTTATGGGTAGGGAGCAATTATTCAAAGTCTGCAAGGCAGGCGATTTAACCTTTGCCAGGGGGCCCAAGGATGAGCGCCTAGCATTTGCAAGGTCCATGGAGACTCTCTTTTCCAATAAAACAATACTTTGGTCAATAGTCTCATGTACACGTGAAATAAAAAGATCAATGGGTCCGGTCACCTGTGCTACCGCCGTAGCTTTTTTCGCGCAACTTCTAGTTCTGTTGCGTATGGTCGACATCTTAGACGTTGTAGTTATCAAGGGCGAAGGAGCAGGGGTTCTGGGCCAGGGCCGTCCTCTGCCGTCCTTGAACGGCCTTAAACGGCCCGCTCTTTGCCCGGTCTTCGCCCCGGTAGTCGCCCCGCGCGCGTCCCGCGTGCGCGTTGCTGCTGCAGAATATATGGGAAGGACAGGTGAAGGGGCGGGAAGAGGACCAGCTGCGGCCGATCAGCGCCGCACTGCCTGCTGGTCCTCGCAGTCCCGCCTCACGCCTTCAGGTGCAAATGCCGGCTCAACAAAGCTGCGTTGGTGCTCCTATGCACTCGGGTGGGTCCAGCAACAGAAGACTGCCAAAGTACCTGGCCTGCGAGCGGCACCCGCGGAGCGGGGGCCGCGAGGCGTGGGTTTCAGCAAAACAGGGAGATGAAAGGTAAAGGGAGCTGCACTCGCTGCACGTCAGCTCAAAGGAGAATCCCAGGCGGCTCACTCGGCACGATGGTTTTGACCGGTGGAGGGGCGGGAAGAGGACCAGCTGCGGCCGATCAGCGCCGCACTGCCTGCTGGTCCTCGCAGTCCCGCCTCACACCTTCAGGTGCAAATGCCGGCTCAACAAAGCTGCGTTGGTGCTCCTATGCACTCGGGTGGGTCCAGCAACAGAAGACTGCCAAAGTACCTGGCCTGCGAGCGGCTCCCGCGGAGCGGGGGCCGCGAGGCGTGGGTTTCAGCAAAACAGGGAGATGAAAGGTAAAGGGAGCTGCCCTCGCTGCACGTCAGCTCAAAGGAGAATCCCAGGCGGCTCACTCGGCACGATGGTTTTGACCGGTGGAGGGGCGGGAAGAGGACCAGCTGCGGCCGATCAGCGCCGCACTGCCTGCTGGTCCTCGCAGTCCCGCCTCACGCCTTCAGGTGCAAATGCCGGCTCAACAAAGCTGCATTGGTGCTCCTATGCACTCGGGTGGGTCCAGCAACAGAAGACTGCCAAAGTACCTGGCCTGCGAGCGGCACCCGCAGAGCGGGGGCCGCGAGGCGTGGGTTTCAGCAAAACAGGGAGATGAAAGGTAAAGGGAGCTGCACTCGCTGCACGTCAGCTCAAAGGAGAATCCCAGGCGGCTCACTCGGCACAATGGTTTTGACCGGTGGAGGGGCGGGAAGAGGACCAGCTGCGGCCGATCAGCGCCGCACTGCCTGCTGGTCCTCGCAGTCCCGCCTCACGCCTTCAGGTGCAAATGCCGGCTCAACAAAGCTGCGTTGGTGCTCCTATGCACTCGGGTGGGTCCAGCAACAGAAGACTGCCAAAGTACCTGGCCTGCGAGCGGCTCCCGCGGAGCGGGGGCCGCGAGGCGTGGGTTTCAGCAAAACAGGGAGATGAAAGGTAAAGGGAGCTGCACTCGCTGCACGTCAGCTCAAAGGAGAATCCCAGGCGGCTCACTCGGCACGATGGTTTTGACCGGTGGAGGGGCGGGAAGAGGACCAGCTGCGGCCGATCAGCGCCACACTGCCTGCTGGTCCTCGCAGTCCCGCCTCACGCCTTCAGGTGCAAATGCCGGCTCAACAAAGCTGCGTTGGTGCTCCTATGCACTCGGGTGGGTCCAGCAACAGAAGACTGCCAAAGTACCTGGCCTGCGAGCGGCACCCGCGGAGCGGGGGCCGCGAGGCGTGGGTTTCAGCAAAACAGGGAGATGAAAGGTAAAGGGAGCTGCACTCGCTGCACGTCAGCTCAAAGGAGAATCCCAGGCGGCTCACTCGGCACGATGGTTTTGACCGGTGGAGGGGCGGGAAGAGGACCAGCTGCGGCCGATCAGCGCCGCACTGCCTGCTGGTCCTCGCAGTCCCGCCTCACGCCTTCAGGTGCAAATGCCGGCTCAACAAAGCTGCGTTGGTGCTCCTATGCACTCGGGTGGGTCCAGCAACAGAAGACTGCCAAAGTACCTGGCCTGCGAGCGGCTCCCGCGGAGCGGGGGCCGCGAGGCGTGGGTTTCAGCAAAACAGGGAGATGAAAGGTAAAGGGAGCTGCACTCGCTGCACGTCAGCTCAAAGGAGAATCCCAGGCGGCTCACTCGGCACGATGGTTTTGACCGGTGGAGGGGCGGGAAGAGGACCAGCTGCGGCCGATCAGCGCCGCACTGCCTGCTGGTCCTCGCAGTCCCGCCTCACGCCTTCAGGTGCAAATGCCGGCTCAACAAAGCTGCGTTGGTGCTCCTATGCACTCGGGTGGGTCCAGCAACAGAAGACTGCCAAAGTACCTGGCCTGCGAGCGGCACCCGCGGAGCGGGGGCCGCGAGGCGTGGGTTTCAGCAAAACAGGGAGATGAAAGGTAAAGGGAGCTGCACTCGCTGCACGTCAGCTCAAAGGAGAATCCCAGGCGGCTCACTCGGCACGATGGTTTTGACCGGTGGAGGGGCGGGAAGAGGACCAGCTGCGGCCGATCAGCGCCGCACTGCCTGCTGGTCCTCGCAGTCCCGCCTCACGCCTTCAGGTGCAAATGCCGGCTCAACAAAGCTGCGTTGGTGCTCCTATGCACTCGGGTGGGTCCAGCAACAGAAGACTGCCAAAGTACCTGGCCTGCGAGCGGCCCCCGCGGAGCGGGGGCCGCGAGGCGTGGGTTTCAGCAAAACAGGGAGATGAAAGGTAAAGGGAGCTGCACTCGCTGCACGTCAGCTCAAAGGAGAATCCCAGGCGGCTCACTCGGCACGATGGTTTTGACCGGTGGAGGGGCGGGAAGAGGACCAGCTGCGGCCGATCAGCGCCGCACTGCCTGCTGGTCCTCGCAGTCCCGCCTCACGCCTTCAGGTGCAAATGCCGGCTCAACAAAGCTGCGTTGGTGCTCCTATGCACTCGGGTGGGTCCAGCAACAGAAGACTGCCAAAGTACCTGGCCTGCGAGCGGCACCCGCGGAGCGGGGGCCGCGAGGCGTGGGTTTCAGCAAAACAGGGAGATGAAAGGTAAAGGGAGCTGCACTCGCTGCACGTCAGCTCAAAGGAGATGTCTTTAAACTCTTATATAGAGCTATGCAAGTCAAGGAAGGCTCTAAAGAGGAAGAATAGGAATTAGCTAAGAGACCTAGGGTTCCCAAGACAATTTAGATTTCAGAAAATGTGGATTTTATTAAGGACACGGGGGCTAATAATATGCAAATCTCCTTTATTGCCACAGCTCAGCAGCAACAATTGAAGGACATAGAACTTCAATTAACATTCCAATGAGATATAAACGTCCTCCATGACCAGCCATCTTCCTTCTTTGTTAGACTGCGAAATAAAAAAGTTAAACATGCAGAAAACAGGAGTTCAATTGAAGACAGCTTTCGAACTCGTGGTCCGGAGGGAAGCAAATTCTTATTTTGAAAGAAGAAGAATAGATTTCCGTAATAACTTCCTTAACCATTAAAATACAATAGGGTAGGATTCCGTTCAAACAAAGTGGTGGGATAATATTAGCCTCTGTGCCCTTAATAAAATCCAGATTTTCTGCCCAGCAGGCTGTGAATAATCTAAATTTTATGGCACGATACGGAGGCCATATTATGCAAGTTCAAAGTGCATTGAGAACATTATCATTCACATTCAAGATTGGTCTAAACATACTATCATTTGACCAGTCTGCTGCCCTAAGTATTTCTTGCAGTCCCCCACACAGAAAATAGGCTTTGGAAGTTGATGCACCTCTAAGAGAGTGTGCTCCTGATGGAGCGAGGGTAAAAACAAACAAAACACATTTTTTTACATACCCCTCATAAAGTCCCTTTCCCATAACAGTAATATGTATTAATTGTGTGATATTAAAATTAATCAACATAGAATAGAAAGCAAATACACAAATACAAGTGGGATACTAATTTGCTTGTGTTTTGAACCATAATATACTAATTGAGTAAAATCGTCTTACTAATATAGTACGCAAATGTCATAATCTAATGGAAACCTGTGCATGTATGCTTCCTAAATGTATTATTGTGGCAGAAATTATGGAGAATGGTAAGAAAACAATGCATAATCGTTGCTTATATGGCTAGATAACCACTAATAGGGTGAATATAGAATGGTGGGAGGTGAACAGAAGGGCTATATTTCGAAATCTAACGTTTAATTGTGTTTGTTTCTATAATAGTTCCCGTATTGGCCCATGCGGCCTGAAATAAAATGGAGGGTTTGCGAGACTCCGAGAGAGTATTTCTCTACGCACACGCGACCTTGCTCGAGAGATGTGCAAGCAGTCTGTGCCTGTACGGCATGGGTCAAGGACAGTGTGGCCTGAAAAGCATAATGGTGCCAAGATTGAGATGTCCGAGTCATGAGCCTGTTGGTAAAGTGACAAGTTAAAGGACACGAGCAAAAACATTTAATAATAAACAATTGGAACATTATTGAGATCGCAAATATGACTTAGCAGAAATATGAACAATGAGGAGATGAGGTGATTCTCATCCACCCCTTGAATGGACCAATGAAAATTGAGTGTGGACCCTAAAAGTTTCAAATTTTAGTTAGATAGTTAGGGTAAAAGAGGTTGGTTGGAAGAGAGAAGAGAGCTAGTTTTTTAATTATTTTTCGCACCACAACATGCTGTCTGACTGATCGATGTTTCCTATGGTGCAAAGATTTTGACATTTTCTTGACTTTAACTTTTGATGGGTCGGAGACCTGATGGGAGGTGAACATCGAGAAAGAATAGAGAGGTTGTTTTTGGGAACTTGGCTGTCCAAATACTGATTTCCATTGTCAAAAGGATTGGTAATATGTCTTTGACATATTTTCCTGAACTATTCTGCTATTAAATGTAAACTGTTTGAATTCATTTTTTCTCTCCTTAAAGGTAAATAAATGTTTATTTGAATTAGAACCAACGTTAATAAAATAAGGTAATGCTAGGAAATCTAAATCATAAATGAAAATTAAATAAATGGAGGATCAAGCTGGTCTTGTTGTCCATTAGTTAACTTTCACTAGCTGATCCATTGACCAAGCCTTGGGGTGTCTTAAATGTTTTCCATTTGTCTTGAGAATTAAAACCATGGTAAATCAAATAAATGCATATGTATATAATTTATAAAATTTAGATTAAATAGATGAAGTAGGACACTCCACTAAAATTCAGCAGCTCATCCTCTAGTCTTCACTGATCTTGGGAGAAGGTGTTTTGTGTGAATGAGTGACTCGCGGTGTTATGGGCCCCACTGATGAGTAAAGTGAGATAGCTCTTGGGAAACAAGGTGATGGTTTAGAGGTTTGTTTTTGAGTAGCGCTGGATCAGTTTTTCTTGGTAGCAGGAGTCTGGTTGCTATAGGTTAACCAGGACAGGCAATGTATAGATGTGTTAGGCTAATGTATATAGATTATATAGAGTTTTGTGTATATAGAGTATATTATGTTACGTGTAGTCTGAAGATGTAAGGCTTCTGGGAAGTAGGAAGCTGGTTACTCTGTCTAAAGGCAGAGGAAGTGCGGCATGTAAGTCGCACGGTTACATAGTCTGTTTCAAAGTAGTAGCATCATCGTATGTTACAAGTTAGGGACATTTTACGTGTAAAAGTGGTGAATGTATAGCGAAGGCAACCTATACAATCTTGGGCTTAAGCACAGGAATCAATGTGTATTCTGATTAAAATGTATCCCTGAGAGAGTAATAGAGTTTTCACCTAAGCTTGAGAGAAGGGTAAGTAGAGGGGAGTGCTACTTTATCGGCGAAACTAGAATTCTGTGGTAGAGAAGAGGTTAGCGATGTCTATCGGAAATACAGAATTCTTGTAAGATTGAAGAAACTATCACTTTGGTTTTAGTGAAACAAACATATGGAGTTGTTTTATGTGGTTACTAACTGATTTTAGTTGTATAAAAGTGTAAATACAGTGTGCCAATAAATTTTGTAAAGGAGGGGTCAGAAGAAGCTGCAGAAGCCGGAGTAGAGCTGACGTCAGAAGTGTCCCACTGGGATTGGTCCGCGTGACTAGAACATAGAAAGTGCAGATTGGTGCACTAGCAAAGGTTGAGAAAGCATTGGCTGAAAGGGATAGTGATGTATTCTGTTCTGATTGGTGTGTTAGTGTGAACCGCGCTGTGATAGGTTGGTGTAGTGAAGTAGTTTACGGAAGAGTGCGCGATTGTTTGAAAGTTCGAAGAGGATTGAAAAAATTGAGTTTTATTATGGAGAAGAAAAAGAAAAACCTACATGGTTTAAGAAATTGAAGAACATGTTTTAAAAAAGACAAGGAAGTAGTTACTAGAGAAGGAAAATTGCTTCCTCCACCTAAAACGCCTGCATCGTACATGATGACAAAATATGGCTACCATACCTGTATATGGTTAGAAAAGTGGGCTAGATACACTAGGAACGATGGAGTGTTGGCATTCCCAGAAGTAGGTTCTTTTAGTAATTCAATATTACGAAACTTAAGAGAGAGAATGACTAAGCTTGAACCAAGACCAAGACAAACTCAATTTGAGGCATTGGCCGCGTGGGAAGATGAAATGCATGAGTTGGAGTGAAAAAAATTTGAAGAGTTCAGAGGACCTAGAGGTAGACCGTGAGGTTTGTGGGGAACGACTCATGAGAGTAGATTGCAGAGATGGCGAAATGCTGATATGTGTGATGGAATGTATCTAGTAAGAACAGTTGGGAAATCGGAAGGACGAAAATGTACAGAAAAGAGGAATAATGTGGAGTTAGGGGAAAGGAGTTATGGCGATTGTGAGACAGAGGATGAAGTGTTGGAGGAGATATTAAATAGAAGACCCCCTTCTTATCAACCAAGTCCAGTTGCGGTGACTCCAAATGCTCCACCAATGGAGACTAGATTTACTGGTAACCCAAAATGATTTCCTGAAATTAAAGATAGTACTGGAAGAGAGGAACTGAGATATAATTCTAATACCCCATCAATGGAAACGAGACTCACTGGTGTTTCAAGACGAGTTGTAGAGAATAAAAATAATGATGAAAGAGAAGAATCAAGGTATGATTCAAATGTTCTGCCAATAGATACTAGGTTTACTGGTACTCCACGACAATATGGTGAAACTAGAGATAGTATGGATAGACCAGAAAGAAGGTTTGAAGAAAATCCAAGTATGTCTGAATATGTGCGATCTACTAATGAATTGACAGAAAAGATGCAGGAACTCCCTAAAAATATAGAGGCTGTGACTGTCCCAGTAACGATAGGTTCTGTAATCCCAGTGTTTGAAAAATCAGAAAATAAAGAAACCATCATTACCTATTCCTTTGAATCTGAGTTTATAAAAAGTAAGAGAAAAGATTTATCCAGATTTATCTGAAGTTAGGCGTAATAGTCAAATGACGCCGCCTGAGTTGACTTTTAATCAGAGTCTTCCATATAAGTTCTCGATGGCTACGGAATCAGATTCTGCCACTCTTGAGAGAAGTTTAGAGAAAATTGATTTAACATAAACTCCTGTAGGACCAACGGAAAAAGAATTAAATTATTGGATCAAAACGCTGAAATTTAAATATCAGGAACCTAAAGTGTTAGATGTAGTCAGACTAAAAATCGACATGGAAGAATTAATAATTGGAACGATTGGAACAGATAGATTAAAAGCATTCCAAGATGATGAATTAATGTTCATGTGTAAAAGCATTACATGGAGAGATAAAAATCTGCATAACCGATTAGAAGGATTGGCAAATGAACTTGATATAGATTTTGCAAAAATTAAAGTATTACAGAAACCTTATAGAGTAGATTTTACTGAAAAGGACATTGACAATATGAATACTGCTGGAAGATTAACTCAGATAAAAGAATTAATTGTGTTGTTGAGAAAATGGGGAGATGCAGAACGGTGGAAAAATAAATGGACAAGAAAAGAGAAGAAATAAATGATAAAACTTCAATAGCGTTTCCTCTTAGAGAAAAAGAGCCTGAAGTGAATGTGTTTCCTATGAGAGAAATACTAGGAGGAGGGTATGTGCATGTTCCTTGGACTAGACAGGATATATTGTCATTCACTAATGATTTCCCCAGGTTACGAGAGAAACACGTAGAATGGTACCGACAAGTGGATCGATTTGTAAAAGTCTCAAAAGTATTATGGGAAGATTTAGATGGGTTGTTTGACATAGTAATACCAACAGATTTATGGTCTGAATGCAAAATTACTGTGGACTGGTCAAAAACTGAATACAAAAGAGATCCAAAAACAGGTGCTCCAGGAAGTAATGCGAAAATATGAGCAGGTAATAACATTTTTGAAAAATAAAATTCCCCCACAAGAAACAGATTGGGTGATAATAGATAGGACATTGCAAGAGCCCAAAGAATCAGTACATTAATATTAAGAAAGATTGCTGTTAGTGTTTAAACAGTATAGTGGATATGAGGAATTGAGCAAAAAGGACATGAGTCATTTCATGTATTGATTTGTTTTTGGATTAAGACCAGAAATAGGGAATATGGCCAAGCATAATTTGACGGATTGACAGTCATGTTCTGTAGACGAGGTGTTGAGGCATGCAAAATATTGTAGTGATGAGATTGAAGTCAAGCAAAGAAAGCTTAAAGAGAAAGCAATGAGGGCACAAGTGAAAGTGGCTGAACATCAAGTAGCTCAATTAGAAAACAAGAGTCAAGATGGAGGTCAAACCAGAATGAAAGGGAGCTTTAACAAAGGAAAAGGAATGGGTAATTTAGAAGAGGTAAAGAAAAAGTTCCCATGTTTCAATTGCGGCAGGTTAGGGCATTGAAAGAAAGAGTGTAAGTAGCCACGAGAGTTAATCCCAAAAATACATCATTAAATCCGCAGGTGCAAAATGAGGTAAATCAGCAGTCATCGCCACAGCAACAGGTAGTTACCCAGCAGAGTCAGGTGCCACAACCACCACTTTCACACAGTGTAAATCTACAGAAAAACAGTGCAGAGACAGGATTCTTCGGAGGAGAGCAGGTAACAAGATCACCTCGAGTGAATGTGAGTTCACAGTATTGGCTGAAGGAAGATGAGAGTGAGCCTGATGAGAGTTACTGACGGTGCCGAGGAGAGGGAGAAGAGTGCGTACTTGGAGCAACTCTAGAGGTAGATCAATCTGGTCCTTTTGTGAATGGGAAGGTGAATGATGCAAATGTAACTTTCCTAGTGGACACAGGTGCTACCCGTTCTACTGTTAGATGAGTAGAAGTTCAAAATCTTCCTCTCTCTGGTGATTTCATCCAAGTAGTAGGTGTAGCGAATAGACAGATTAAAACATCCCTTAATGAACCAGTTAAGGTTGATATTGTCAATTTCGAAGACATGCATCGATTTGTAGTGTGTGATAGTAATCCTGTTAACCTTTTTGACAGGGACATACTATGTAAGATGAACTGTGCCATTTATTGTTCAACAGATGGCATGGAACTCCAAACTCCAGATGAAGATAGCTTGTACAGAATGCCCATGACCCACCAGCAGATGCACTGAGAGAGACGCTGTCTTTTCTCCTGCCGAGAAATCCAGCTCCAGTTTTTCCAACCTACCCTTGCGGGTTGTTGGGAAATCGAGTCCTGAGAGAGAGATACCAGACCTCCTTCATTCTAAACCAAGGTACGGAGTTGATTAGACCCTTAGAGAATTCTTTGAATAGATTCTTGGCAAAGAATACTGAAACTAAGCTACACTTCACTTACTTTTTCCCTCGTACTAGACCTAGGTTAGGTACAACAGGGGTAGGTGTATTTTAGAAGCACCAGTTGAGTACTTTTAGTCTTTATTTATTAATGAATTTTATGGCTTAGAAACCATATCATGCTTTTACAGTATTATTTTATAATACTCTTCGTACTGTAAGCAATGTAGTTTGCAACCAGTATTACGATTTTAGTAGTTCATTTCTTCTGCATGAGAAAGAAGACTGTTCAATAAATACTTTTTATTGAAAACGCCCGTCTCTCTATTTCTCTGCACCTCTGGTGAAATGAAGCATGCACGATTGACTGAGAGAAATAACTATCTATTGTTTCCGTGACTCTAGAAATACGTTTCTTATTCTTTGGAAACAAAGTTGTCTTGTTTATGCGGTTGTCAGAAAATAATCCCTTCTTGTGAATTCAAGAAAGTTTCTAGTGACCTCTGAGCTAGCTGGCACTCACAATTAACTACACTACAGAGTCAGAGCAAAATAGTATGTTTCCTGTATTTGACAAATAGAAGATACCTGGCGAACTAAAAAAGACAGTCAAGGAAGAGGTGTGGGATTTCACAGGAGAAGATATCGGATTAATGAAAAGTGTTGATCCAGTAAAAGTGTCTGTAAAGGAAGGAGTGAGTTACTCAAATGTTCCCCAGTATAAAATGATAACAGAAATAATGGAAGGAATAACTCCTGTGATAAACAAAATAATTGAACAAGGAATTTTGAGAGAAATAGTAAGCAGTTCATGTAATTCACCTATAATTGAATTGAAAAAGCCCAACGGAACATTTAGAATAGTGCAAGATTTGAGAAAAATAAATAAAATTGTTGTCCCCTGCTGTCCATTTGACCCAAATCCAGCAGTGATCCTATACCAAATTCCACATGATGCAGAATGGTACACAGTCATTGATTTATGTAATGCGTTTTACAGTTCCATTGACCCTGATAGCCAGCCAATATTCGCGTTCCGGTTTGAAGACCATATTTTGGCATGGCACCGAATTCCTCAGGGGTACACTGAGAGTCCCTCCATCTTTAATCAGCTGTTAAAAAAGTCATTAGAGAGTCTGAACATGCCTGGAAAATCAGTGTTGGTTCAATATATTGATGACCTATTGGTTGCATCAAGAACCAAAGATGCATGTGTTTCAGATACTATTGCATTACTGAATCATTTGATAGACGGAGGACATAAGGTATCACCATTCAAGTTACAATTCTGTCAGAAAGAAGTACGTTATCTAAGTCACAAGATTGCCCAAGAAATCAGACAGGTTACCATAGAAAGAATCAGAATGATACAAGGAATGAAACCTCCTAAAACAGGTAAGAATGTTCTTAGGAATGGTAGGTTATTGTCGACAATGGATCAGTGGATTTTCCCTGATAGCAAAGCCATTACAGAGATTGACAAGAGCAGATGTGAAAGACCCCATAGTGCTAAGCAAAACAGAAATGGAGGCCTTTGAAAGACTGAAAACCAGTCTGTGTGAAGCACCAGCAATGGGCATGCCTGATTATAAAAAAGTTTTGAACTGTATTGCAGTGAAAGAGAGGGATGTGCATTATCAGTTCTAATACAAAGACAAGGAAAACTGAGAAAGCCAATTGCATACTTCTCATCTGTATTGGATCCAGTTGCCAAAGCATTAACAGGATGTCTGAAAGCAGTAGCTGCTACAAGTGTGAGTTTGGAACAAAGCGAAGGTATAGTGATGGGATACCCAGTGAAGGTATATGTACCTCACTCAGTGGTAATTCTTCTCACTAGAACTAAGACACAGTTCCTTACAAATAACAGAATGACAATGTATGAAAAGACAATTTTGGTTGCAGATAATGTGACCATAACCCGGTGTGTAAATGTGAATCCTTCTACATTATTACCTGATGCCATGGATGTGGAGGTGAAAAATGAAGTTGATAATAAGTGTTTGGATGTTCTTGAGTATTGTACCAAACCAAGACCTGACATTTAAGATAAACCATTACCTGAATCTGATTATGTAATGTTTGTAGATGGTTCATGTTTAAGGACAGATGAGGGTGCTCTGGAGTGCTGCATATGCTGTATGTACAGTGCCAGATGTCCTAGAAGCATCTTGTCTGAGAGGAATTCGGGCTTTGAAAACCTGGCAGCCCTCAAGAACGCAACTCGCGAACACCACCAGCTGATCCGCACCACCAAAAGAGCATCGTTCAAAGAGCGGCTAGACAACAACACCCACAACAGCAAAGAACTCTTCAGCATCGTCAAAGAGCTCTCCAACCCCAGCGCCTGCAACAACGACATCACCACAGTACAAGACCTCTGCAACTCCCTCGCCACTTTCTTCCACCGCAAGATCGCAGATATACACAACAGCTTCGGACTCCAGACTCTGCCTCCAGCCACCGAAGCATCGACCCCCATCACCACCCTCAGCACCTGGACCCCCATCAGCACAGAAGACACCACCCACGTCATGAACACCATCCACTCTGGCTCCCCCTCCGACCCTTGCCCCCATCATATCTTCAACAAAGCCGACATCATCATCGCACCCCACCTCCGGAACATCATAAACAACTCCTTCCCTTCAGCCACCTTCCCTGATCACGCAGAAATCAACGCCGTTCTGAAGAAACCCACAGCGGACCCCAAAGACCTCAAGAACTTCCGCCCCCCCCCTCTCTCTTTTTCCCTTACCGGCTAAAGTCATCGAGAAGACAGGTAATAAACAGCTGACAGCTTTCCTCAAGGCAAACAACTCGCTCGACCCATCCCAGTCCAGATTTCGAGCCAACCACAGCACCGAGACCGCCCTCATCGCAGCCACCGATGACATCAGGACCCTTATGGACAACCGAGAAACAACCGCCCTCATCCTCCTAGTCCTCTCGGCAGCCTTTGACACCGTCTGCCACCGCACCCTAACAACCCGCCTCCACAACACTGGGATCCAAGGAAAGGCCCTGAACTGGATCACCTCGTTCCTCTCCGACAGAACCCAGAGAGTCCGCCTCCCTCCCTTCCGATCAGCGGCCACCGAGATCATCTCTGGAGTACCCCAAGGCTCCTCGCTCAGCCCTACCCTCTTCAATGTCTACATGAGCCCCCTCGCCACCATCGCACGCAAACACAACATCAACATCATCTCCTACACCGGCAAAACCCAACTGATATTCTCCCTCACCAAAGACCCAGACACCGCCAAAACCAACCTCCATGAAGGAATGAAAGACGTCGCAGAATGGATGAAGCTCACTCGCCTGAAGCTGAACTCAGACAAAACGGAGGTCCTCATCCTCGGACAATCCACATCCGCCTGGGACGACTCCTGGTGGCCCACAGCACTAGGCTCAGCGCCAACACCCACGAACTACGCACGCAACCTGGGATTCATCCTGGACTCCTCCCTCACGATGACCAAACAAGTCAACGCCGTCTCGTCATCTTGGTTCAACACCCTGCGTATGTGCCAAAAAATCATCCGATGGATCCTAACCGAAACCAGGAAGACCGTCACCCAGGCCCTCGTCACGGGCCGACTGGACTACGGAAACGCCCTATACGCAGGAACCACAGTCAAACTTCAGACACGATTTCAATGCATACAGAACGCCTCCACACGACTCATGCTCGACATCCCTCGCCACAGCCACAGCCACATATCCACCCACCTGAAAAACCTGTACTGGCTCCCCGTCTGCAAGAGGATCACGTTCAGGCTCCTCACCCACGCACACAAAGCGCTACACGACAAAGGCCCGAATACCTCAATAACCGCCTCTCGATCTACAGCCCCACCCGCCAGCTCCGCTCCCCCAGCCTCGCCATCGCAACCGTCCCACGAATTTGCAGAACCACCACCAGAGAAAGATCCTTCTCCTACCTGGCAGCCAAAACATGGAACTCCCTCCCGCGCACCTACGACTGACCCAGGACCATCTCACCTTCAGAAAACACCTCAAGACCTCGCTCTTCGAGCAGTAGCGACACCCCCCCTCCCTTCAGCGCCTTGAGACCCTCACGTGAGCATGCAAACTGGGAAAATAAATCAGAGTCACCATAGTGACTGACAGTCATTATGGTTTGGAGTTGTCCATGATTATGGTCAACTGTGGTCCCAAAGAGGTTATTTAACTTCTGCAGGATCCCCCATTAGAAATGCTGAGTTTGTGAAAATGTTGATTGATGCAATCCAATTACCTGAGAAAATTGCTGTCGTGAAATGTGCAGCTCACAAGAAGGGAGATGACTGTGTCACCAGAGGCAACCGCTTTGTTGACTCTATTGCCAAATACTGTGATAAAAAACTTGCATCCATAAATCGGGACAGAAAAGAAGAACATGTTCAAGTCTTTTAATGCTAACAACCGTGGTTGAGACTTAGCAGGAGGTAAGACAAATGCAGGAAGAGGCAAGTGAGGAAGAAAAAGACATTTGGTTAAAAGCAGGGTGTAGACAAAGAGAGGAGGATGAAATTTGGGTTTACAAAGATGAACATGGCCCGAATATACCATGGTCAAGCTCATGTTGGGAGGGATGCCATAATTAGGTTGTTTAGGCAAACTTGGTATAACCCTAAGTTCAGGATGATCGCAGAGAGCCTATGTCAGCTATGTCTTGTAAGTCAACAGATAAACCCAAGAAGAAAGACAGTTGTGAGTTTGGGAATCATAGGACGGGGGGAGGTCCATTTACAAGAATGCAATTGGATTTCATAGAGTTACCACCTTGTAACAGGCTTCGATATGTGCTTGTGATTATTTGCCTGTTTTCCCGGTGGGTGGAGGCCTTCCCTACCAGAAGAAATGATGAAGTAACTGTTACAAAATTACTGTTGAGAGAATTCATCCCACGTTTTGGTTTCCCAATAACAATTGAAAGTGACCGAGGAACTCATTTTCAGAATGAGTTGATACAGATGATTTGTGAAGCACTGGACATTTGTCAGAAATTACATTGTGCTTACAGACCAGAGGCTTCTGGGGTAGTTGAACAGGCGGATGGAACAATAAAGGACAGAATTGCAAAAATGTGTTTGGCCACTGGACTGAAATGGCCTGATGCTTTACCAATTGTTCTGATGACCCTAAGGAGTATACCTGATAGAAAGACAGGATTGAGTCCTCATGAGATTCTGATGGGAAGAGTGATTAGACAAGCATTTGTGCCAGTTGATAAACTGTTGACTATTAATGATATCATGCTGGATTAGTGCAAGAACCTGTCTGATGTGATAACTTCTGTGTTCCATCAGGTGAGAACTGAGGCAAACACAAAAGAGAAACATCCAGCTCATGATCTCGTCCCTGGAGATTGGGTTTGGATAAAAGTACACAGGAGAAGAAACTGTCTAGTTGCCCGCTGGCAGAAACCAATACAAGTTATACTAGTTAGCACCACTGCAGTAAAGTGTGCTGGAGTAAAGAGATGGGTGCACGCCAGCCACACCATTTGTGTGCCTGAACCGGAAAATCTACAAGAAGAAGCAGAGAGTACAACTGATTCGGATTCGGAAGCTGAACCAGAAAAAAATCCAGATACTGAAGCTCGACCTGTTCGCCGACATCTGGAAATATCAGATACAAGCTCTGCATCTGAAGGAGAAGGTGAAATTGTTGAAGTACCAGATTCTGAAGATCGACCTGGAAGTCGAGATCTCATAAAATCTGATTCCATTGTGAACATTGATCAAAACAAAGACAACCCTGATAGTCAGAAAAGTACTGAAGGATAGTTTGAAAGCTCTGAAAGCAGGAACGTGAATCTTGAAACGGGTGAGAAGGAAAGAACTCACGATAAGGATGAGCTTCCAAGTACCAGCTATAAAGAAGTTCCTAACAGAGTGAAAGAACTGACGGAAGAGAAATCTGATTTAGTGAATGAAACAGATATTATAAAGTTCACCCTAAAAGGATCTGATGAGTAATCTGAAACTGAGTCTGATGACAGTGAAGACGAGACTCAATTAAGGAGAAGTTCAAGAAAGAGAGCTTGGAGAGTTGAATGCGGTACTGTTGAACCTGAAAATAAAAGACCACGTAAAGGAGATAATTGGCCTAAAGGAAATGATGGACTGAAATTCAAACTGGTTAAAAAGGCTCAAGTTCAAGAAGAACAAGTAAATGAGTAATGAGTAAATGAGTCAGAAAGATTTGTTTGGAGAAAAGATAGAGGTTTTACAAAGGCCAAAAGAGTAAGAAGGCCAAATCAAAAATACAAATCTGAATGGTCATACGTTATTTTGCCTCCAATAAAGGAAGTTAACAGCACCCAAGAGAATTTGGATCATCAAGGTGAAGAAAAAGAAAAAAAAAGAAAGTGAGTAAACTGGAACTTGAAAAAGATAAAAGAGTACTCACATTGGGAAACCTGAGACAAATATAAAAAGGTGGAAGGAACAAGATTGTTGATCTTGAATGATAAGGACACTTTAAGTGTAAAAGAATTAAAAAAGGACATATAAGGTTAGAAAATTGTATTAAACGCAGTGTAAAAAAAAAGGCTACTAATGATGTACAAAGATCGAAATGTAATGTTTTTACAAAATAGCGTAGGATGTGGTTAATATGTACTGGATTGTTAATTTTAGTTTGTTTAACATTAGCTATTATAAATCCTTTCAGGCGTGATTTTGAAAAAGCAAAGGCAAATGAGAGTATGAAAGAAAAGGCCTATGAGTCCAAGGGTGAAATGAAAAAGGTTTATAGACCAGAAATGCATCAAGATAATTCAATCAACGATTTTTCCAGCAACACATTATTCGAGATTATTGTCTGAATATGTGAGAACGATGGATGCCAGTGAGTGTTATGTGTGCGTGAAATGACTTGCATCTGTATCAGAGGGTGCGACATATCATCATCTTCCATTAACATATGGTGTTACATGTAGTGTGTTAGCTAGTTTGTTTTATAAAACTGGTAAATTAGAATATTACTATTCAAATTCGGATGATGTTTTTGCTAAATTAAAAGTGGTAGCTGGAATGAACAAAATCAAACCTGTGAGAGTTTTTGGAGAATATTTTTTGGAAACAAAAGAACTGACCTATGACTATGCATTTGAACATAACTTGATGTGTTAAATGAGAAATGAAGAGAAAACCTTTTTGGACATGGTTGAGGAAAAGAGAAATCAGTATAAGAGAAGAGAAAATGCCAAACAATGTAAATCTACAATGTGGACATTTGAGGATGATAATACTGAGGGACATAATGTGACGTTGCCATAAGTATAGATACTCCTATGTTGGGAAAGTTATGTATTCGAAGAGACAACACTGTGTATGATAACTATTTTGTGGGAGCGAGTCAATGTGAAGATACAAATATTATAAAAGGGGGTTGGGGATTTAAAGGAGGTTTTCCATGTAGATAGAGGAACTAAAGAATTCATGAGATAGGTAAACCTTTAAGTCGTAGAAGAAGGGAAAGTGTGTTAGAAATAATAGGTGATGTTTTTGGAGCATTGATACCAGCAGTGGGTATATCTTTTATTGCAAACAAAATTAGGAAACTGTCAACAATAGTGGATCGTTTATCAACGGACACTGCAGGGGGATTTCTAATGGTAAATATGGAAATGGTTGCTATGAGAGCTATGGTGGTGCAAAATTGACTTGCTCTTGATATAATTTTGGCAAAAGAGGGAGGAGTCTGTGACATTTCAAAGGTACAACACTGTTGCACCTATATACCTGATAAAAGTCAAAACATTGAAAGATATATTACAAACATTACAGAGTTGCATAAAGAAATTATACCACTGGAGGTTGACAGTGTTCTTGAGAAACTTGGTAAGAGTTTTTCAGCTGTTAAGAAATGATTTTATGAAATAGGTAGATCAATAATAGGGAAAGTATTAATTCCAGTAACGATAATGATAGTCATAATTTTAGTCTTAAGATTAGGTTGCAAACTAAGAAAACAAAGAAATCTTAAAAAGTCTATAAAAAAATTTGAAGAACGTAAAGGAAGAGAATGTGAAATGGGGGACATTGTAATGGAAGAGTATAAAGAGAAACTGTAACAAGATAGAAAGAAAATAGGAGACACTGCAATATAAATTATACGAAGTGAAAAGAACTTGAAACATGTATTGAGAAATTTTACAAAAATATTTGGGTGAAATTTGGTGATAAATCACCAAAGGGGGAAGTTGATGGAGCGAGTGTAAAAACTAAAATTTTTGTATACCCCTCGTAAAGTCCCTTTCCCATAACAGTAAAATGTATTAATTGTGTGACTTTACAATTAATCAACATAGAATAGAAAGTACATACACAAATACACGTGGGATACTAATTTGCTTGTGTTGCGAACCATAATATACTAATTGAGTAAAATTGTCTTACTTATATAGTACGCAAATGTCATAATCTAATAAAACAAACAAAACAATTATTAAGAGGGTCCAAGGGTGAGTTTAACGACCCAAAGCTAGATACATACCCCAATATAAAGTATTCCTAACACAATTGGTATGGCTTCAGGATATAACATGCCATCGTCTAACGCCTTGTTTATACAAACATCCATTTACCCATAGATTATGACCGTAGCATTGTTTATGAAGTAAAGGTAGTGAATGGGTAAAACTTAAATACTGCTAATATGGCGATATCTTGTTTGTGGACCATACATGTTTCTAATGACACTCTAGAGATGAAAATCAGCCTACTAAGTCAATTGGCACTGGTGGCTTAAAGTTCTTTAATTCCCCTTTGTTTTTAGTCTTGGGATAAATGAGCTGTCTCTCTGTTTTTAATTTTGAATTTAGAGCGGTGCTCCTCTTAACCTGAGCTGCTGCCAGGTGGGGTGAAGCGCTATCACCACTACAAATGGGTGAGTGGCTTAAACTAATAGATCAATATAAAATGTTTTGACTATGACATACAGTGATATTTATCATGATACACTCACTACATGAATGTGTCTGGATTGTGACATAATACTGTCAATTTTTTCTTGTCTTTTTTCCAATGGTTATTCTGTGGGTGTCGTGTCTACAACATGATACCGTAATAGTATGTGGTGGAGTATGATACCTGAACATTGCAGGTGATATTGATTTTAATTTTTCACTTTATAAGCAGTAGTTACCATCAGGTCCTGAAGAAAGCATCGGAACTATTCCATTCTAATGCTGAAACATGTCTACCAATTGCTTACAGATATTTTGTTAAATCTGTATTCTCACTATATATTTTTTAGGTTTGGACAACTGAGAGATATCATTAAAAAGTAACAATCTACTCAGTTGATCAAATTTTAACTTTACTCACTTTGAGGGGCGTGGCCAACCGGGCAGCGAGATGGCCGCTCTGTGAGTGAGCTCCGCCGGCTGCACACACTAATCCTATAATAATCCTGCTCCGTGCACTCAAGGGGCCCTGATCTGCACACGGGTCGACGGCGGACACCCAGCTGACCCTTCGACCAAACTTTGGTGTGTACCGGACGCCAGGAGACGGAGCTGTGACCTTGGGCGTTCTGGCCTGGCTGACGCGGAGTCGGAGGCCCACTGCTGCGGAGCCTGGATCGGGTGACGTCGACAACTACACCCCGGGGATCAGAGGGCCTCCAGGTAACCCCCGAGCGGCGACGTACGGGCCCTAATACGGACGGGCCACTGGTCCGGGCTGCACCGGTGGGACACTGCTACACCAGGGCGGCGGCTTACGGCCCGGCTGGCCCAGCGCACGCAAGTAAATTAGCACTTAACTCCCTGGGGCCGGCATCGGCGAGGCACTTGAGGCGGGTCCGCCATTTTGCTTGAGGGATTGGCGCTCGGCAGGAGGCAGCACGCGGACTCGGCCCGCTGAACAATGCCTGGGAGTGACTCCCACACACGACGGGAGCACGATGTCGGACGGCTCTACAAGGGAGGGCGTTCGACTGCTTGAGCCCCTCACGCTCAGGGACTGGGGCTATTACTGGCGCCATTAATCTGCATAGCAAGACACTGTGAGTACATATATTTGCTGCCATATACTAGCGCCTACGGGCGCCCACTGTCTGGTCGTGCTCCTCTGATCATCCACAGTGCTCTTGTGCATGCCGCCATCGGGCTGCTCTAGCGTGCCACACCTTGGCGGGTCCGCCAATTTTTTGGTAGAATTGCGCGCTGGGCTGACCGCTTCCTGCAGATCGATTATCCCTGAAGAATCGAGCCGCCCCACGAAGCCACGCGCACGAAGTCAGTACGGCTTGTCTGTGTCGTATGCACATAGCCCCCCGAGCTCTGCCCGTGCCGGTGGGTTGCCTTGATTGGACCTGCGGCTACACCCACGCGGCCCTCTGCATTGTGCACCCCGCTACGTGACACACTTTGGGATACAAGATGGGAGGGAGAAATAACGTGCGGCAGCCCAAGCTCAATTTTGAACAAAAACACCAGGCCAAGCAGAACGCGGCTGGTCAAGATAAAGATGAGTCTTCCTCGCAAGGGGCTGTTGCAGACATTGATTTTGGTGCACTGATGATGGAAGTCAGATCGAGTCTGAAAAGCATAGACACCAAACTGGATGCTATGTCCTCACAGCTGGAATCGGTTAAGACAAAGGTGGACGCACATGAAACTAGGGTGGACTGCCTGGAAAATAGACATACCGAGTGCTGTGAGTTCCAACAAAACACCAAACAACACATTACTAACATTGAAAAAGAATTGGAGTCCCTACGGGCTAAGACAGATGATTTGGAGGCACGTTCCCGGAGATCAAACATTTGCATCACGGGAATTCCGGAGACGACGAACACTGGCAGAATGGAGGTGTTTGTGGCGGACCTACTACACAAACTCTTCGATCCGGACCTCTCACAGGTATTTACGGTCGAAAGGGCACATAGATCGCTTGGAAAGAAGCCGCCGGTGGGTGCACCGCCACGTCCTATTCTTGCTAAACTTCTGAATTTCCAAGACAGAGACCTCATCCTACGCCTCGCTAGGGAGAAGGGTAAGATCACACACAAGGGAAATAATATATCCTTCTACCCTGACTTTACCCCCCTGGTGCAGGTCGCCCGGAAGGAATTCATGCCGGCCAAGAGACTGTTGCTGCAATCTGGTGTCCAATATTCACTCTTGTATCCGGCAAAGCTGAGGGTAGTGCATGAGAGTTGTATCAACAAGAGGGAACAGGGGGTTAGGACAATTGTTAAAGGGGTCCAATGTATATGTCCTGGAAAGACTATCAACAAAAAGAAATACAGAGTTCCCCGGGGAACTCTGTATTTCTTTTTGTTGATAGTGCATGAGAGTACCACGCACTACTTTACAGATGCACAATCTGCACTAAAATTTGCAAAACACATTTGCGGGTCCGGGGCGAAACGGAAATCGCCGAGACTGAGGGGTGAAACTGAACAGCTCAGTGGTAATGATTGAATACTTTACAGTTATGTACAATGTGGTATCATCTTTATGAGTCTCTCTTACTTTGCTTAAGTTGTCCATTCCCCCTGCACTTTTCGTAGTTCTGCTTGCCTTGATTTGGGTTGGGGGAGGGGCCTGAGTAGTAGCCCCTATTACGTGTATGCTGATGCTGGTTCACACTACATTTATTATGCTCTGCTGAGGTGGCGATAGTTGACCCTGCGACGGGGTAACCTTTTGAGTTGTGGAGGTTCCCATTTGAGTGCAGCCACCCTGCGCAAACAGGGGTGTATGCCAGGAGCACCACGCCCCCATGGGGTGTCTCCCACTGTTTCTGTTTCTAGTTTGCCAACACGCTATGCGTGTCTTTGTAAGGGATTTATCACAACCTGATTGGGGGGTTGGTGAGGGTGGGGGGAGGTGGGGGGAGTTGGGGAGTTTGATAGTAACTAAGGTTTGGTGCGATAGAGGATTTTGTGCAAAAAATGATATGAACATGGTATTGCTATGCTCACAATGGATTGGTTTGTCCGGGGGGACTGTGTCGGGCAGTGGACTAGGACATTGTGAACTGAAAGCGTTACGAAATGGGGGGCATTAAGTTGTGGACGTGGAACATTAGGGGGCTTGGGGACTACAAAAAAGCCAGATTGATGCACGGGATGCTCGCTAGACATAATGTGGATATATGTTTTCTGCAGGAGACACACATCAACTCCACTCCTTCGCCTAGATTAAGACACTCTAGATGGTCACAGGTGTACTCTGCGATTTATTCCAGCTACGCTAGGGGTGTGGCGATACTTATCCGCAGGGGCCTAGACTGGAAGAGCATGAAATTATACTGGATAAGGAGGGGAGATATGTTATTGCACATGGCTCACTTCAAGGCAGACCGCTACTACTTGCGGCCATTTACGGCCCGAATGTGGATGACCCGGAATTTTTTCGGAATGTTTGGGCTCGGATCATGCTACTAGATTGTTCACAGATTGTCTTGGGGGGCGATTTCAACGTGGTGCTTAGTGACGAATTGGATCGCAGAGGCGCAGGCAAACCCACACATGCTAGAGCTCGCCGGGCGATTTTTGACGTAATGGATGAGGGTCTGCTGTCAGATGTGTGGAGATCTAGACATCCCGGGGACACTGTGGGGACATGCATAACGAGCCAACATGCAGCTTGGTCCCGCCTGGACTATTGGCTGGTGTCTCCTGACGTGGCATCGAGGGTGGTAGAGGTGGACATACAGGCCAGATCACTCTCAGACCATGCCCCCTGCCTGTTGGAGTTAAAGGTGCCTGATGCCCCAAAGAGAGCATTTTCCTGGCGCCTGCCCCCCCATGCACTCACTGATTCTGCCTTCACTGAAGACATTAGAACGGATATAGTGAAATATTTTGAAGATAATGAAGGCTCAGCATCCACTGAGGCTATAGTATGGGACGCATTCAAGGCGGTAATTCACGGCCAGTGTATCTCTAGACAGGCCGGAATGTTGCAGGCTATTCGTAACACTCTGAATCAGCTTGAGAGAGAGTTAAAATAGCTAGACCTGGCCTTCTGCCGGGACCCCTCACCAAAGTTAGCAGGTCAGATGAAATCCAAACTGATTGCCTTTAATGAGGAAGCACAACGGGAGGTTAAATTCCTGGGAAAACAAGCAGAGGCCCGCAGGTACGGGGAAGGGGATAGGCCAAGTAGAACCCTGGCAAGACTGATTTCTCCTCGCTCGCAAACACACTACATACACGCCATTAGGAACAGTGAGGGGACACTTGTTGTAGGGCAAGAAGCAGTGCTTGACACATTTGCCGAGTTTTAAGAGACCCTGTACACCTCTAGACAGCCCACAGTCCCAGCTTCCCTGGAAAGCTTCCTGGACTCCATTTCCATTGTCTGGTTCAATGATTTCCACCGCCGTTATATGGATGTCCCTGTAACTGCCCAGGATATAGCCCAGGTAATTAAGAGCATGCCTGCGAACAAAGCCCCGGGCCCAGATGGGCTGACGACAGCCTTTTACAAGGCATATGCCGAGGAGTTGGCCCCCAAGCTCCATTCTGTCTTTGCTGAGGCCCTGGAGTTGGAGTCTTTACCAGACTCGATGCGTGCGGCCTTAATCATAACATTGCTGAAACCGGACAAAGACTGCCAGGTCCTCGACTCATACAGACCCCTTTCCCTGATCAATGTTGATGTCAAGATCTATGCAAAAATCATTGCGGACAGGCTACAACCCTTGTTGCCGATGGTGGCACTCCCAGATCAGTCTGGGTTTATACCTGGCCGAGCCACGTCACACAATCTCAAGACAATATTTTCCATTTTGCACTACCTACATCCCTCCATACAGGCCGCAGTCATTTTTTTGGACGGCACTAAAGCGTTTGATTCGCTTGAATGGCCCTACCTGTTTAAGATTCTAGGTAGGATCGGCTTTAGCCTGCTCTTCATAAATTTGATCAAGTTGCTGTACGATGCTCCCAGGGCACGAGTAAGCGTGAATGGGCTTATATCCCAGCCATTTCCCATATCCCGAGGGACCAGGCAGGGATGTCCCTTATCCCCGTTGCTCTTTGCTATAGCCATGGAGCCCCTTGCGGCTAGAGTTCGACAGCATCATACCGCAAGAGGGATAGTCTTCAGTTCTCGCAGTCTGCTGATCTCCCTGTATGCGGATGACGTCACGCTGTACGTCATCGACCCTGCTGTGAACCTGAATCCTCTGCTGAGAGAATTCGTCCGCTTCGAGGGCCTGTCTGCTGTATCCATCAACTGGTCCAAATCTGTCGCTTTTCCATTAACAGACACCACCCGAGAAACGCCCTCTGACTACCCCCTGCGCTGGGAAACAGACGCAGTTAAGTACCTGGGAGTTTGGATAAGTCGCAATATACAGGATTTGTGGACTCTGAATTTTGGCAGAGCAGTGGACTGGCTGGAGGGAAGGGTAGAGATCTGGAACAAGCTCCCCTTGTCTCTAGTCACGAGAATAGCACTAGCAAAGATGGTGGTCCTTCCCAAATTTTTGTATCTATTTTTAAATATTCCAATACCCCTGACGGCGCATTTCCATGCGTGTGTGTGATCACTACTGCTGACACTGGTATGGGCGGGTGGCCAAGCGAGAACATCCTGGGCGTTGCTTACACTCCCACTGCGACAGGGCGGTCTGGAAGCTCCTGACATGAAACTGTACTCGCTATGCGTGCAAGCGCAATTTCTGCACTTTTGGGCTTTTCCCACTCCCTACCAGCCACACGTTGCGGTGGAGTTGGCCGCAGCAGCCCCGTCACCGCTGAGCGTGGCACTATACGGTAAGGTGTCTCGTCCATCGAAAGACGTGGACACAGTAGACATGCTCCGCTGGACGTGGCGCCAACTGCGAAACAGGGCGAAACTCCCACTGCTATACGCACCAGCCATTCCTCTGCGAGGAAACCCAATGATGCCCTGCTTGCAGGATGGGGGTGGAGTCATTATTCTTCGGGGGCAGACTCTACACACTTTTGCTGACCTCTACCCAAACGGCACCTTCAGGGATCCGGGTTCGGGCGCGGAGGGACAACCTGAGTCATTCTCTGACCTATTCCTGTATCATACACTTAAGGAATCCTGTAAGGCACTGTGGCCTCAGTTCCCTGAGGAGCCTCCGCAGCTCCTTGCGCTACCAAACTTACTCTCGAGACCTTCTCCTAAGAAGCTTGTGTCTCGGCTGTACAACTGCATGCAAGATCAATTCCCTATTACTGTGCCTTCTTCCATGCATGCGTGGAATGCTGACTTGGAAGTGCCCCTATTGGAGGAACAGTGGGAGTTCTGTTACAGACAACTTACGACACTATCGCCCAATTACAGGTTGAGATTGGTGCACTTCAAACTTTTACATAGGTACTATCGTACACCACTGTCACTACATCGCATGGGTCTCAGAGATGATGCTGCATGCTGGAAGTGCGGCTGCGAGAATGCCTCTTTTCTGCATGTGGCATGGGGCTGCCCTAAACTAGAGGAAAATTGGTCAAGCATTTTCACTGCCATTAATCATATACTGCTCAGGACCGATGTGCCATCTCCGCTCCTGGGGTTGCTGGGATGTGTTCAGGATACCTTACCCAAACATAGGAAGCTACATGCGTTACTGCTCCTTTATGCCAAGAGACAGGTGGCGGTGCGCTGGGGTCGTCGTGCACTGCCTACATTTGATGCATGGGTAAAAGATGTGACATACGGTAACACATAGCTGGAACACTATTGGGAAACGATGCCCACTGCTTCCCGGCCAAGGACATCTGGGAGCCTTTTACGCAGTGGTCCCGAGAACGTGCAATCTCCCCTGACTCTATGCAGTCGCTAGCAGGAGAGGTCTCGGATGATATGGGTTGACATCTTTTGACATGTGATTGTGCTCACCTGCAATGGTAAGATCTGAACATGACTGAAATCCGGGGGTGCACGTTGTGGGCGGTGGAGTCGTGATTTTGTCTTTGTGCCAGTGAATCAAGATGCTTTGCTGTACCTATCTCATGGCCCGGCTGTCCCCGTGTATGATGCTGCTCCCTTTTTTCAGAATGTCATAGACTGTTTTTCTAAACGTAATTCTTGCTGCTAACTAGACATCTGCTGTGCGACACCTTGCCCGGAGGCACAGATCCTCCAATACCAGAGACATTATGCCCATTTGATGCTTTTCCTCTGCACCAGAGTTGGTTTTGTTGTTGTTTTTGGGGAAAAAAGGGTTTGAAGACAATGGTCAGTCCGCACTGTTTGCCCTTTGAACTGTAGTGCCAGTATACCCGTGCTGTTGATTTGTTTCTTCATTTCCTCTGATGGTACGTTGCAGGTCTATTAACCCCAAAACTGTAAGACACATTGATTTACTACTATTGAATATGCTCTCTGTCTCCATGTCTGAACCATGAATCATGATGATGCACTGTACACTGTTTGTTATGACACCTTTGCCATTGTGTGCTTTGCTCTGATAGCGGCCAGCCTCAGGGATGTAGGCGTGACGCTGTGTGAATTTGACAGTATCAAATAAACGTCTTACACCAAAAAAAAAAAAACTTTATTCACTTTGTTTTTCACTCACTTTTCTTGCACTGCTTACTCAGTAGCCATAAAAATATATCTACATTTATAGTTATACCACCTCTCTTGATAACACATACTTATAGGAACTACACATAGCCTTGAGAACATCAGTAGGCTGTGTTGTGTTGCCATTCTGACTCGTCAGAGACGGCCGCTCCTCTTCACGCTGCCTCCCCGGCCCCACTGCGGTATCGTTCTGCTGTGCTCTCTTTGGCCAATTTATTTGCTCATTTGTTCTATCAGCTGCTCGCTGCTTTGCTGCTTTGTGCTGCGCCCGATTTGTACATGCATTTAATTATATAGCGCTCCTTACTCCAGCAGAGCAGAATAGCGCTAGTCCATATCGGACTAATTTACATATTAGCACAGCGCGCTGCAACGCTGAGCCTCACCTGTAGTGCCTCGCTATTACGATTGTGTCTCCCTGTGCCCTCTTAGTAACTTTCAGCGTGGGATTGCAATTGTGTGCCCCGACTGCCATTTTGCTTACTACCTTGTTGTTGTTAGTCTCCCCCCTCCCCGGATATCCACCCTGCCTCCCAGCTGCTCCGCCCACCCACAGTGCATCAGGCTCGGTCTGTCCACACGACCTCTGTGACCATTCTGACTCGTCAGAGACGGCCGCTCCTCTTCACGCTGCCTCCCCGGCCCCACTGCGGTATCGTTCTGCTGTGCTCTCTTTGGCCAATTTATTTGCTCATTTGTTCTATCAGCTGCTCGCTGCTTTGCTGCTTTGTGCTGCGCCCGATTTGTACATGCATTTAATTATATAGCGCTCCTTACTCCAGCAGAGCAGAATAGCGCTAGTCCATATCGGACTAATTTACATATTAGCACAGCGCGCTGCAACGCTGAGCCTCACCTGTAGTGCCTCGCTATTACGATTGTGTCTCCCTGTGCCCTCTTAGTAACTTTCAGCGTGGGATTGCAATTGTGTGCCCCGACTGCCATTTTGCTTACTACCTTGTTGTTGTTAGTCTCCCCCCTCCCCGGATATCCACCCCGCCTCCCAGCTGCTCCGCCCACGCCCCTCCCCCAACTCCTTTATATGACTGATGTACTTCCGCGTAGCGTTCACGCGCAGCGTTCGCGCCCAATCCGCGCCGAAGGTGCGCCAAAGGTAAGCCCGTCTACGCCCGTCCGCGCCTGGACCGCGCCCAGCGCCAGACCCCCTGCCCCTCGCGCTCCCCAGCCCCCCCGCACTACCTACAATGCCGCCACCCTCCTAGCCCTTAACCCCGGCCGCGCCCCCAACTGCGCCCAAGCCGCTCCTGGACGCACCCATGGACCGTTCTCCTGCTTCTCCTGCAAATTCAGCGGCACCGACAACATCTCCGCTACGACCACACCACAGATCCCCGACCCCAACCACCTACAATGCATCCTTCTCAACACCCGCTCGGTCCACAGGCACGCCATTGACCTTTGGAACCTACTAGACACCATCTCTCCTGACGTCGCCTTCCTAACGGAAACATGGATGAACGCATCCTCCGCCCCTGACATCGCCATCGCTATCCCAGATGACTATAAGATCACACGCAAGGACCGCACCGACCACACAGGAGGAGGAATCGCTATCGTCCATAAGAAATCCATCCGCATCTCTACCAGCTCCGACGCCAACCTCGCTAACTCTGAACACCTTCACTTCCAGATCCACATCGACCCCAAGACCACACTCAGAGGCACCCTCCTTTACAGACCACCAGGACCCCGCGCAAAATTCAGTGAAGACATCACGGACTTCATCACCCCACACGCGCTCCCCTCCAAAGACTACATCCTTCTGGGAGACCTCAACTTCCACCTTGAAAAGATCAACGACCGCAACTCCGCCACCCTCTTAGACAACCTCGCCAACCTCGGACTTAAACAACTGGTCACTTCCCCCACCCACATCGCAGGTCACACACTCGACCCCATCTTCACCTCCAGCAACCATGTCTCCTTCAGCCACACTACGGATCTCCTCTGGACTGACCACAGCTGCGTTCACTTCACCTACAACAAGCCGAAACCCATCATCCACCTCCAACCAACTCTACAAAGAAACTGGAACAAAATCACCACGGATCAGATCTCCACATCGCTCCTTCGAACCTCCCCAGCCCTCTCTTCTAACGCCAACGAAGCTGCCTCCAACCTCACCCTTTGGTTATCCAACACCGCCGACACCTTAGCACCACTGAAAAAACGTCAACACAAACTTGGCAACAAGAAGGCCTCATGGTTCAACGATGATCTCAAGAAGTCCAAGAAACTGTGCCGCTCCCTGGAAAAGGCCTGGAAAAAAGACCCATCCACCAGCACCAAGGACGCCTTCAAAAGCGCCACCCGTACTCACCACCAACTGATCCGAAAAGCCAAGAAAACAGCATTCAAGGATCGACTTGACAACAACGCCCACAACAGCAAGGAACTTTTCAACATCGTCAAGGAATTTTCCAACCCCTCGGCCAACTCCAACGACATCACCCCCTCTCAAACCCTCTGCGACTCCCTAGCCTCTTTTTTCCACAACAAGATTGCTGACATCCACAACAGCTTTGACAACCAACCCGGAAGCCAACCCACCCTACCATCTGCTGACCATCTTCCCCCCGTAAACACCCTTAACGCCTGGAACCCAATCTCCACTGAGGACACCATCCGCCTGATGAATTCCATCCACTCCGGATCCCCCACAGACCCATGCCCTCACCACATCTTCAACAAAGCAGACTCCGTCATAGCACCGCACCTCCGAGACGTCATCAACTGCTCCTTCAACTCCGCTACCTTCCCAGAAGACTGGAAACACGCTGAACTCACCGCCCTTCTGAAAAAACCAACAGCAGACCCCACCGAACTCAAAAACTACCGCCCCATCTCGCTTCTTCCATTCCCGGCCAAAGTCATCGAGAAAGCCGTCAACAACCAGCTCGCCGCCTTCCTCGAAGCCAACAAATCACTCGACCCCTCACAATCTGGCTTCCGAGCCAAACACAGCACTGAGACCGCCCTCATCGCAGCAACAGACGACATTCGAACTCTACTGGACAATGGAGACACAGTCGCCCTCATCCTCCTCGACCTCTCCGCAGCCTTCGACACAGTCTGCCACAGCACCCTTTTACAACGCCTCAGAAACATCGGAATCCAAGGAAAAGCACTGGAATGGATCACCTCGTTCCTCACCGGAAGAACCCAGAGAGTCCGCCTCCCACCATTCAAGTCCGAGGCCTCTGAAATCATTTGCGGCGTACCTCAAGGATCCTCACTCAGTCCCACCCTATTCAACGTATACATGAGCCCCCTCGCGGCCATCGCCCGCCAACACAACCTCAACATCATCTCTTACGCGGACGACACTCAACTGATCCTCTCTCTCACCAAGGACCCCAGCACCGCCAAAACTAACCTACACGAAGGAATGAAAGAAGTCGCCGAATGGATGAAACAAAGCCGTCTGAAACTGAACTCAGACAAAACAGAAGTCCTCATCTTAGGTACATCCCCCTCTGCATGGGACGACTCCTGGTGGCCGGAAGCCCTCGGAAAAGCACCCATCCCGACAGACCACGCACGGAACCTTGGCGTCATCCTGGATTCTTCACTCTCAATGAACAGACAAGTCAACGCCGTATCATCTTCCTGCTTTAACATTCTTCGCATGCTCAGAAAAACATTTCGCTGGATCCCCTCCGAAACAAGGAAAACAGTCACCCACGCTCTAGTCACTAGCCGACTGGACTACGGAAACACCCTCTACGCAGGTACCACCGCTAAACTCCAGAAGAAACTACAACGAATCCAAAACGCCTCAGCCAGGCTCATATTAGACATCCCACGCAACGAACACATCTCTGGTCACCTTAAAGACCTCCACTGGCTACCCGTCAATAAGAGGATCACTTTCCGACTGCTAACCCACGCACACAAATCACTCTACGACATCGGACCAGATTGCCTCAACTCTCGACTGTCCTTCTACACCCCCTCCCGCCAACTTCGCTCTTCCAGCCAAGCCTTCGCCACTGTACCTCGCATCAACAAGACCACCATGGGAGGCAGATCCTTTTCATACCTGGCTGCCAAAACTTGGAACTCACTCCCCGCTTACCTTCGCCTCACCCAGAATCACCTAGCGTTCAGAAAGCAGCTTAAAACGTGGATATTTGACAAATAATCCTCCTCCCCTTCCTAAGCGCCTTGAAACCCTCTGGGTATGTAGTGCGCTATACAAATTTTATGACTTGACTTGACTTGACTTGTCTCCTGGGCAAGGAGAACCCAAATGATGTCAAAAAGGGTGGTACAGAACGGCTACTGATGGGAATATTTGCCCATGCCCTTGAGTCTCAACTCAGCAGCTATATGTCACACTTGTTTGCACTTTGGGTTTCCATCATACTATTTGTACTATGTTGAGGTTCGTTTCCACAGTTGAGTCACATGGATTTTTGACCCCTAGATACCAATTGTGTTAGGAATAATCTAATAAAAACCTGTGCATGTGTGCTTCCTAAATGTATTTTTGTGGCAGGAATGATGGAGAATGGTAAGAAAACAACCTAGCCTTATAATAGTTGCTTATAAGGCTAGGTAACCACTAATAGGATGAATATAGAATGGTGGGAGGTAAACAGAACGGCTATATTTCGAAATCTAACGTTTAATTGTGTTTGTTTCTATAATAGTTCCCGTTATGGCCCATGCGGCCTAAAATAAAATGGATGGTTTGCGAGACTCCGAGAGAGTGATTCTCTACGCATGCGCGACTATGCTCGAGAGATGTGCAAGCAGTCTGTGCCTGTACAGCCTGGGTCAAGGTCAGCGTGGCCTGAAAAGCAGAATGGTGCCAAGATTGAGATGTCCAAGTCATGAGCCTGGGAAAAGTTGGTGAAGTGACAAGTTACAGGACACGAATGAAAACATGTAATAATAAACAATCGGAACCTTATTGAGATTGGAACTATGACTTGATGGAAATATGAACAATGAGGAGATGAGGTGATTCTCATCCACCCCTTGAATGGACCAATGGAAAGTAAGTGTGGACCATGAAAGTTTAAAATTTTAGTTAGATAGTTAGGGTAAAAGTGTATAAAAGAGGTCGTTTGGAAGAGAGAAGAGAGTTCGCTTTTGAATTATTAATCGCACCACGACATGCTGTCGATCTAATCGATTTTTCCTATTGTGCAAAGACTTTGAAATTTTCTTGACTTCAACTTATGATGGGTCAGAGTCCTGATTGGAGGTGAACATCGAGAAAGAATAGAGAGGCTGTTTTTGGGAACTTGGCTGTTCTAATACTGATTTCCATTGCCGAAAGGATTGGTAATATTTCTTTGACTTATTTTCCTGAACTCTTCTACTAATAAATGTAAACTGTTTGAATTCATTTTTTCTTTCCTTAGGGGTAAATAAAATGTTTATTTGAATTAGAACCAAAGTTAATAAAATAAGGTCATGCCAGGAGATCTAAATCATAAATAAAAAATTAAATAAATGGAGAATTAAGCTGGTCATGTTATCCATGAGCTAACTTTTACTAGCTGATCCATTGACCACACCTTGGGGTGTCTTAAATGTTTTCCATTTGTCTTGAGAATTAAAACCATGGTAAATCAAATAAATGCATATGTATATAATGTATAAAATATAGATTAAATAGATGAAGTAGTACACTCCACTAAAATTCAGCATCTCATCCTCTAGTCTTCACTGATCTTGGGAGCAAGGTGATTTGTGTGAATGAGTGACTTGCGGTGTTATGGGCCCCACTGATGATTAAAGTGAGATAGCTACTGGGAAACAAGCTGATGGTTTAGAGGTTTGTTTTTGAGTAGTCACTCCAAAAATAGAGGTATCCACACAGCTTTTTCATACATGACTTCCCTCACCCATCTTGCCAAGGTTGGTGACGAAACTCCCTTATGAGGAGATATAATAATTGACTCTTATTCAGTCTCAGACTTTGAGTTCTTTTCTCATACTCTTCTAAACATTTAACCACACAAAGTCTTTCATTCTGAGGAACGAAGGGGTAAAAGATAGAAGAGGATATCATTTTGGTTCTCTTTTTAAGGTAAAAACAAACACCCTCTGGTTGAAAGGCCCTGCTTGAAATATCTAAAGCTGTGACATCTGATGTTCTTCTGAAGGATGCCAGACATAACAAAATGGTAAGTTTAAGTGAGATGTGCTTTAAAGAGAGAGAGGAGTTCTCTCCCCAGGAGGATAGGGTATGAAGTACAAGTGTAACGTCTCAAAGGGCGGTATATTTAGCCGTTGGAGGGTTAAGAACTCTCATACTTCTCATTATCTTTTTGATTGGCAAATTCTGACCAACAGAGAGGCCATTTACTAAGGAGTGACCTGCAGAAATAGCGGATTTATACACATTATTGGTTCTGTAGGACAGGCCTGAAGTAAAAAGTTCTGACAGATAGGTAACAACATGTACTAAATCAACTGAAACAGGATCATAATCTCATTGAAAACACCAGCGAACCCATTTGTTCCACGCCAGTCAATATGATTTCCTTGTTCCACATGCCCATGACTCAGAAATGAGTCTGAAAGCATTTGACGAAAGCCCTGGGATTTGCCACTGTCTCCTGAAATCTTCCATGCCGTCAGAACTAGAAGACCCTGTTCTACGAGGGGGTGAACATCCCCTTCTGGTCCCAAGATTATTTCTCTTAACGAAGGGATTAAGATTGTGAAGTCTATGCTCATTTACAAGATTATTGGAAACCAGGCTTGGGATCTCCAAAGGGGAGTTATCACAACTATGCTCTCTCTGTAACATCGAGCGTGAAGGAAAAGGCGAGGTAGCATTGCAAATAGTGGGAAAGCATACGGAGCTAAACGGCTCCAATCTTGGAGGAAGGCGTCCACCTTCTGAGCCTGAGGATCCGGTCTCCAACTGAAGAATTCCTTCAGTTGAATGTTCAACCGGTCCGCAAATAGATCCGTCACTGAAGAGACCCCACCTGGATCGGATAGTCAAGAATATTTGTCTGTCTAGTCTCCAGTTGCTGGAGTCCTTAAAATTCCTGGAGAGCCAATCTGCTACACCATTGCTCAACCCAGGAATGTGTTCCACTATAACTGATATTCCTTTGCTAAAACAGTATTCCCAGAAGTCCTTTGCTAGTTCCATTAAGCCTTTGGAGTGGGGTCCGCCCAATTTGTTGACATATTGAACTGCTGACACATTGTCCATCCGTAACGTTACACAGCATTTCACTGACTTCTGGGTGAAACAGCGAATTGCAATTGAACCTGCCAGTAATTCTAAGCAGTGATATGCAACTTCTTCTCTTGGGGTGTCCACCGACCCCCTGTTGAGGTGTTCCCACGTCTCGCTCTCCAACCATCCAAACTTGCATCTGATTCTATTATTAGGCCTGGTTACTCCCCAAAAATGGCTCTGCCATTCCATGCCTCCGCATTCTTCAACCACCAAAGGAGTTCGCTCCTTGATTCCTGGTCTAAAGAGATCATTTCGGAGTATGATTGAGTCGATCTTAGAGCCCTGGCTTTTAGCCTTTGTAGTGCTCAATAGTGTAGGGCTCCCGGAAAGAATTGTGGAGGATAGAAGACCCAAGATCGTTGCTAGGATTCTTAGGGGAAACGTCTTTTTGGCGAGTGTCTTCCTTAGTTCTTTCCTCACCTTTCTTACCTTTTCCGCAGGTAATTTCCATTCTGCTTTTATAGTACCTACCAAGAAGCCCAAAAACTGTGTTTGTTGGCTTGGTATTGTACAAGATTTTTTCTTATTTATGACAAAACCTAGGCGTTTTAGAAGTCGTATTTCGAGGTCCGTGTGAAGGGAAACGGTCGACTTTGACTGGGCCATTATAAGGATATCGTTGATGTATATGACTAGTCTCACTCCCCTTTTCCTGAGCCAAGCAATCACAGGCCACAGAACCTTGGTGAAGCACCAAGGGGCGGACGATAGTCCGAAAGGGAGACTGCAAAATTGATATAATTTTCCTTCCCATTGGAATTGGAGGAATTTCTGATGAGGTTTCCAGATCGGGATTGTCAGATAGGCATCTTTTAAGACCAGTCTCGTCAGCCAGTCCCCCTTTCTTAAAGTATCCCTTAAAAGGTGTATTCCCTCCATCTTGAAGTGATGGTAGACTACCCAGTGGTTTAATTCTTTTAAGTTTATGACAGGTCTTTGTTCTTTGTTTTTTTACCTACCAAGAAGATGTTGCTGAGGAAGCCTAATTGTGTTTCCTAGATAATTGTCCCTTACTTCAGTAAGTGTTTTACCTCTTGAGAGACCAGATCTCTGCCTTTGCATGAGAAGGTAATCTCTCGAGGGAGTCTTGTTTGGAAGGGGATATTGGTGAAGTCTATCATGTAACCCTTCACAGTATTCAATACCCAAGTGTCTTGAGATACTAAGTTCCAATTGTCTGCAAATTGGTGTAGTCTCCCTGACACCCTTGGAGGGGTATCTGAAAGGTCTTTCGAGGTTCCTACCTGATGAAAAAGAACGTTGTCCCCGCTCCACCTCATAAGGGTCGTCCGCGGTTTCTCTGCCTCTGTGGGTAAAATTGCTCTGTGTGGTAGTTGTTGTAAAATCTGCTGCTAAGGCCCATGAAGGGTCTTGAGGGGGATATAGGGTGGCCGGGGAAACAACCCTGCATTGTCCCGGCCCTGGTAAAAATTCTATCTTGAAATACTTTTTAAATTTCTTTCTGGGACTTTTGGATAGAACTAAAGGTACCAACATACTTAGCCATTTCCTTGATGAAATCTTCCCCGAAAAGAAGGCCTTGGGAGTTAGGATCTCCGTCTTCGTTGACTAATTCAATCAGCTTAGGATCGATCTTCAATAGCACCCCTTTTCTTCTCTCGTGGAGATGGAAGTATTGGCATTGCCAATAAGGCATATAGCCCTCTGTATCCAGTCTCTAAGCTCTTTAGGGTCAATTTGATTATTTCCCAGGTAGGCTGATTCGTCCATCTCAAATATTTTGGTGAGCAGGCCTATGGTGTCGAGAAGGCGGTCTTGACAGGATTTTAATCCTTTGTCCATGCCTTTCCTGGGGTCTTTGTTGTTCTTAGTTATGAAAGATACTACCTTGGGATCTAGTTCCAGAGTCATAGCCACTTTATTGGGTAGGGAGGTGCGCGGACATTCAAACCGGAGTCTGGATCTTACTTCTTAGGGTATCTTTTTCCTCAACCAGAAGGAGAGGTAGTTTGCGATATGTTGAGATGGGGTCCACTCCAGAGATAGGGGGTGTTTAATTAATAGAGGATTGAACATTTCCTCCCCAAATGGGTCCATGAGTGCCATGTTGGACCTTGTGGCCTTAGATGCCTCTTCAGAGCTTCCTGTTCCCCTCAATTGCTCGTCTTCCACATCAGTATTGAATCCAAAGGAGCAGGATAGCTCGATTTCAGGTTCATAGCTGCCGTCGCTATCTATGTGGATAGGAAGCTCTGGGCCTTTTTCTTGCCCATCTGGGGTGACCGAGGCACCAGTCTTGTCACCGCCTTAGGAGCGTGAGGGATGGAGGTTTTAGGTTTCTTTTCGCCCTTTGTTTTGTTTCCTCCAGAAGCCCTCTTTTTGGGAGCCTTGGTTGCTCCGGTTTGTTTATTTGTAGAAGGGTGTAATTATGTATGGGATGGGTTTTTGTCGAGCTGGTTCCAATTTTATCCAGATTCAGAGGTTTTTCCCCTGGTGTTTCAGTAGAAGTTAACCTCAGAAGTAGCAGCAGGCAGAGAAGCGGCCCCTTTGCAGCTGTGCCCTATGGACAACTTAATCGTTTCTCCTCTGGGTGTTGTGCATAAGAAAACTGTGGGGGAATTTTGTTTAATACATCACTTATCCTGGCTGGAGGGCTTGTCAGTCAATGCCTTTGATTCAAAAGAAGATTCTAGCGTATTTTAAGCATCAGTGGTTAACACATTGAAGTTGGTCAGATCAGCTGGGAGAGCTGCAAGTTGGGCAAAAAGTGATATACAGTCAGTCTTTCATCTTTTGCCAATTCATCCTTCTGATTTTGAACTTTTATGCAGGCATTTCCACTGCGCCTTTTATGTAGACAAAGTGCTCCTTATGGGATGTGCAATATCTTGCGCTCTGTTTGAGACCTTTAGCACTTTCTCACAATGGTGTTTTACCCAGTTTAGTGGTCATATGCTTGTTTGTCAATACTGGGACGACTTTATGTTCATTTGTGTACGGAACACTGACCAATGCCAAAAGGCTTTGACAAGCTTCAGGTTATGACTCAAGAACTTGGTGTACCTCTGGCACCTGAAAAAACTGAAGGTCACAACACAAAATTGTCTTTTTTGGAATTGAAATAGACGCAAGGGAAATGGTAGCCAGGCTACTAGCGGTGAATGTTCAGGAGATTACGTTGTTCTTGTTGTCTGTGATTAACGAAAAGAAACTGGAGCTTGAAAAGGGGAAGAGATTATTGGGTTATCTGAACTTTGCTTGTAGAGTGGTCAGGGCCAGCAGAACTATTTGGTAGGCATTTGGGCACGTCCTTTTCCAGCGCCTATCTCCCTCATCACAGAGTGCCTATAACCGCGGCTATCAGGGCTGACCTTCAGATCTGGTGGTAGTTTCTTGCGGCGTTCAAAGGAGTGTCTTTGTTTTTTGTGGATGAAGATATGATCTGGCAGATACAAATATTCTCTGACCCATCTGGGGCTTAAGGTTTTGGTATATTCTGGGACGGTTGTTGGTGTTTAGGAAGTTGGCTTGTACAATGGTTACAGCAAGCTCACAGCATAGCCTTTTAGAGTTCTTCCCGCTACTTGTGTTATTGTTCGTCTGGGAAGAGGAGTTCAAGAACAGATCTGTCCTTTTCATTGTGGACGATTAGGCCATGGTTGAGTTGATTAACCAACAAAAAGTCAAGGGTTTTGAAAGTTTTATCTTTTTTACGTGCCTTTATGCTGCAATGCCTGCACCTTAACATTGTTGTTAAAGCACGTCCCATTCCTGGAGTTAATAATACTGTAGTGGACGCTATGTCTTATTTTCCGTGGGGGACTTTTCGAGTTCTGGCACCTCAGACGGAACACAACAAGACTCAGATCCTGCAATGTGTTTTGGGCCTGGAGGGAGTGAGGTTAGTCGAATTGATAGAAATCTCAGTAGCAGCATCCACAATCAATCAATCAATCAATCAGAGTACTTGTAAAGGGCGCTACTTACCCGTGAGGGTCCCCAGGCGCTGAGGGGAAGAAGTTATCAACAAGATGTTATGACCAGATTCTCAGACCAGATAGAACCAGCTCACAAGAGCAACACCAACCTGGCCAAAACGTAACCACCTCCCTCCTCAGGACCCATCTATCCAGGCACCTGGGTACCTACCTGAGGATGGGGAACTCGCAATATACAAGCTCATATCATCAGAAACACCACTAAATCTATAGGGATTACTAGGAATACTCACTGATTACTAAGGACGTCCATGCCCTACACCACACTCATACCTCATAGTCTCGCGACCACATGGGTCCAGACTAATCTACCCTGGGGTAGTTCTGATTATTTACCATTACACACTGATCACCATCAGTGCTCACTCGACACGCAATCCGGCGTGTCTACACACTAGGCTGCAGCCCTAGTGCTCTCTATATTTCATACATACACAAGCCACAATCCTGTGGGTATACACACTGACCACAATCAGTGCTCTCACTAACGCCACTTTCCCTAGAGGCGATCTCATTACACACCGTATCCCGCCGGTGCTCTCTCAAGCCACAATCATGTGGGTATACACACTGACCACAATCAGTGCTCTCACTAACGCCGCTACACAACGACGATCACTTTCCTATGAATACCTTCAGCTCTATCTCTCTCTCTATGTTGGGAAGTCTCTCTCACTATTCACTAAAGGTTCGCTACTACAATAATATTATGGGATGGCCGAATTACTTAGTGTCTGGATGTTCCTCTAGCCTAAGGGCTCCTCTCTCTCCCTAATTATTCAGTGGCTACTTACCGGATCAGGGGCAGCATCTGTTCTGGCTGTAACACCTGACTAGAAGGAAAGGTTACCTGTGCTTTAAGAACAATAGACACACACTGTATGCAAGAGTTATTACCTGATTTAAACGCTCTGTATTATAAGAACAACACATGCACACTGGTTCACTAAGAACTGGGGTATCTTTATTACTATAACAATAGAAAAGGATTCATACACAGATCTGCGGGGTCTCTGTAACTAACAGGAACTATAAATAGACTGCACACCGCTGAAAGAAAAGGATTAGACATATAACAGGGACAATGTTATCTGCGGGGTCTCTGTAACTAACGGAAACTGTAACACACCGCTGAAAGAAAAGGGATTAGACATACAATAGCCTAGGGAATACAGACAAGATTAAGGTGTAAGTGTAAAGCAAACAAGATGTTATGACCAGATTCTCAGACCAGATAGAACCAGCTCACAAGAGCAACACCAACCTGGCCAAAACGTAACCACCTCCCTCCTCAGGACCCATCTATCCAGGCACCTGGTACCTACCTGAGGATGGGGAACTCGCAATATACAAGCTCATATCATCAGAAACACCACTAAATCTATAGGGATTACTAGGAATACTCACTGATTACTAAGGACGTCCATGCCCTACACCACACTCATACCTCATAGTCTCGCGACCACATGGGTCCAGACTAATCTACCCTGGGGTAGTTCTGATTATTTACCATTACACACTGATCACCATCAGTGCTCACTCGACACGCAATCCGGCGTGTCTACACACTAGGCTGCAGCCCTAGTGCTCTCTATATTTCATACATACACAAGCCACAATCCTGTGGGTATACACACTGACCACAATCAGTGCTCTCACTAACGCCACTTTCCCTAGAGGCGATCTCATTACACACCGTATCCCGCCGGTGCTCTCTCAAGCCACAATCATGTGGGTATACACACTGACCACAATCAGTGCTCTCACTAACGCCGCTACACAACGACGATCACTTTCCTATGAATACCTTCAGCTCTATCTCTCTCTCTATGTTGGGAAGTCTCTCTCACTATTCACTAAAGGTTCGCTACTACAATAATATTATGGGATGGCCGAATTACTTAGTGTCTGGATGTTCCTCTAGCCTAAGGGCTCCTCTCTCTCCCTAATTATTCAGTGGCTACTTACCGGATCAGGGGCAGCATCTGTTCTGGCTGTAACACCTGACTAGAAGGAAAGGTTACCTGTGCTTTAAGAACAATAGACACACACTGTATGCAAGAGTTATTACCTGATTTAAACGCTCTGTATTATAAGAACAACACATGCACACTGGTTCACTAAGAACTGGGGTATCTTTATTACTATAACAATAGAAAAGGATTCATACACAGATCTGCGGGGTCTCTGTAACTAACAGGAACTATAAATAGACTGCACACCGCTGAAAGAAAAGGATTAGACATATAACAGGGACAATGTTATCTGCGGGGTCTCTGTAACTAACGGAAACTGTAACACACCGCTGAAAGAAAAGGGATTAGACATACAATAGCCTAGGGAATACAGACAAGATTAAGGTGTAAGTGTAAAGCAAACTAATTTAGACTACCTCACCTATTAGAAGGAATATTTCTCTCTCTCTGGTAGGATCAGGGCTCTCTGTCTCTCCCTCCGTCACCACAGCTTCACGCCTCTGGCTCAACTGCTTCAGCTGACAGCCTCAACTCCTCCATCTGCTTTAATGCATTCTGATAAACTGGCAGCCCCAGCTGATAGTTCCAACTTTGTTCATATGACTGCTCTCTCCAGCTTCAGCAATCATCTGCCTTCTTTCTCCATTCCAGAAAACCAATAGAACTGAACTGTACTCTTCAGCTCCAGCAAACATTCTACTCTTCACTCTTCAAGAACCAAACTGACAACTCCTCCTCTCCTGCAATTCGCTAATATGGAATCCTCTCCTCTAGTGGAAAGCACCAGCCAGTAGCCTCCTCCCACCAGGTCCATGCACCGGGCTCCTTGCTCTAGACGCTCCCACAGTGATCAGCTGCTTGTTTCGTCTAGAGACCTGAGCCCAGGGCTCTGGCCGGTTCTCTCCGGTTCGCTTAGGACGAACAACAGCTCAAAACCAAAATATTACCTTTCCCCTTCAAGCATCTCAGCTCTGCAGGGACAGAAAGCAAAATTGAGTCTCTCTAGTTCTGGGCCTTGTAGGCCTGAGAAGGATGAAATAACCCTTAGCTCTGTCAGAGTACCTACACAAACCATACCAAGGTGTAATATAAAGTCAGGACCACAGGATCCACCCTCTACTATAGGCAGGATAATGAAAGGACACATAATTATGTCTATCCTCTTCTAGGTCTGGAAAAGGGGCTTAAAAGGGCCAACACAAGGTAAGAATACAGATGATGGATGTGAGCAAGCTTAAAGTCTTCATCACTCCGAAATAGAGCCAAAAAACCTGTCAAGACACAAGCCTAATAAGATTTAATAAGTTATGGTAACATTGTTTCACAGGCTGTGAGTATGGTCCATGAAGAGCATTTTTATTAGGTTTGTGCTGCAATTGTTAAATAAAGGTCTCTCTCACACTACTATCTCAATGAAATTAGCAGGTCCTTCATTTACGGGCAGTTGTGGTGGGGTAGGGACCCGGTAGGTGGAGTGCTGGGGAAAAAAGTACTTAAAGGTTTAAGCAGGGAACAGAGCGGTACAAAAATGTTGAGAAAACCAGTGACTTTTGATTGGTTAAAGCAAATGTTGTTATAGTTGCCAATTTGCTGTTATGACCAGTTTTAATGTTTGAAAATGTAGGTTATGCTTTCTGTGGTTGTTTTGAGGCATTCAGAGCCTCCGATTGGCTGGGATAAGGCACACAGCAGGTATATGTAGCAATTACGTTTTCTAGAGCAACACAGATTAAGGATACGGTTGAAGGCATCGAAGATGGATCAATTAGGCAGGTATAAATGGGTTTCATTGAACAAAAATCGGGTGGAGGGTCGTTGCCTTGTAATGGAATGTGCTCATTTTCAGACTTCTAGTTTTTGTAAGCCAGGAAATATTTGTGCCACACTAATGGAAAAGTGATTTGTATTGCACACTTATTAGCAGTATTGAGGAAGGTGATCATCAGGTTGGGTAAGAATCATATGCTTTTGGCACACACTCTTTTAGAATTGGGGCGGTTGGAAGCTGCAGGACTGGGTTGATCATGGTCAGATATAAGCAGGTTTGGGAGTTGGAAGTCAAAGTGTTTGTGAAAAATATATTAGAAACGAATTAGTTGTATACTATTCTTGTATTGTGCTAATATTTGTTTTTCAACCTAGGTTGTATACAAGGGTTTTTATGTCAGAAAAAGAAAACTTGGATAGTGGGACATTCCTTCATAAAATGGTCAGCTTTATACGCCGAAAAATAATTTATGGGAGATCTCTTGGACTTCCAAGTGTTAGTCATGAAGTGGTATGGAGGGAAAAAGAGGGGAATGCATTAGGGGGGTTGTTTCCTACACTGTCTCTAATGTGCTCTGGCGGGAATCCACATGATGTGTGATCATTCATCTAGGTGAAAATGATTTGGTAACTTTATTAGGTTTGTCCTTAATAAAGCAATTGAAGCTGGAATTGGCTGTAGTACAAAATAATTGGGGGGTACAGCTGGGTTTTGGATGGAATTTATAACACGTCAACATTGGAGAGGACCATGGAGACATGCAGCAATGGAGGAAGTGATAGGTAACCTTAATAGAGCTATGAGAATATTTTGTGGGGCTTTGGGGATTTGGAGATTACAGTCTATCTCATGGGAATATAATACTTTCAGAGGGGTATCTTTTTGTGTATCTGAATTATTGTGCGATGGGGACCCAGGGGGAGCAGGGCGTGAGCCGGTCTCCCCCGGGTATGTTCTCACAATGGAGCGGGCCATCAGGTGCAAGCAAGGAGTAATTAGGGAAAGAGGGGCATGCAGGGGAATCTATTTATAGAGGTTAGCTGGGGCAGGGAAACCCTTGGATCAGAGGGTGTAGGGAAGGTAACGATTCTATTTTTGTCCCACCCACCCTCCCTCAATATTTTATTACTTTTTGTTTTTTCTATCCGACAAACACAGGCCTTAGTTTGTGCTGAAACTACAGCTAGAGTTTTTTCTGCCACTATATGACAGGTATATTTTTCCCACATGCAGAATAGGTAGGTGGAATTTTTTGGGGTGTGGACAGTCTCGAGCAGGCTTATCCATCCCTCAAGAGGAGAGGGGGGGGAGTACAGGACACGAGGAAAGGGAAGGAAAATTATGGGGGGTTTCTTTAACATGATTGCAGTTCTTTGAGGATGCTTGATCACCATTGGGGGTTTATGTTTTGAAGCTATGTTAAGCTGATTTGGGGATTCAATTATGATTTAACTGTTAATGCTGTGTTATTTAAAGTTATGCAATGCACATGTTTTAATAAAGTGGCCTTTTTTGCTAATAAAGAAGTGGTGGGACGTAAATTATTGTGCGATTAAACAAGATTCATTTCAGATGGAACGTGTACTTAACTAATCAAAGAATTGTCAAAAAATCTACTGACAAGTTAAACAATTAGAAAAGCCACTGAATGTGGTCTCACGGCTAGACTGCCGACTTTGGAGCTGGGAAACCACAGATCCATCCTCGGGGTCGACTCCACATCCTGTGATTCTTTGCAAATCACTTAATCTCCCTGTACCTACCCAAAGAATTTTTTTTTAAATGTGTCCTTGTGTAACGTAACTGGTGCTCATGTAAAGCGCTCCAACACAGTCCTGCCAAGCATTACGCATCACGCGTGACACTAACTCATTTCAGTGTGTTGTTCTGCATCACTGCACTGAAATGCTTTGTAACACATTTTTAATGCCACTGAAACTGGCTACCGCGCTGGTGCTAGCGCGCTTGCTCTGCTGCCCCAGACTTGCCTCAAGCAGCTCTGGCAGTGTGGCTAATAAACAGTTAAATTTTTGGCTGAGTGAGTCACTGAGAGTGCTGGCGGCAGTGCTGCAATGTTACATTTGCGGCCTCAGCCGCCTGTCAGCCTGGCTGCATTCATTCATTAAACCCCGGGCCGCCTGCGGTGCCACGCGCCAGGCTGTCGCCCACACTCACTGACTATGCCGATTAAACACCCGGGGTAGGGCCATGACATGTGTGCCAGTGGGGCCGTGACCCAGTGACCACGGTGACCCCGTGCGGCTCACCGCCGCGGACGACCGTGTAGTCAGGCTTGACTGAGAAGACTAGCGTTGTTACCTTTACACTCATTGCTGGGTCCGCAGTAAGTGACTACTATTGGGGGGACCATCGGGGTTCACACTGTGGGACAGGGGAGAAAGGGTTTCTAGAAATTTGAAGTATCAATCCCTTCAAGACGTCATTAACAATTATCCTCCACGTTGCCTTCACGCAACAATCATTGCCGTGGATGGGCAGTCGATAACGATTTCCTATGGGTTTCAGTGACTCTCCCTCTGCTGTTTACCCGCTGCACGCTTTTATTTTGACTTATTTCAGCACGGATTGCTTTCTCACATGCCCGGTATCTAGTTCCACTTGACCGCTATTACATTGGCTATAAAGTTGGCTTCATTCAGAGTGGCTTGAGCAGTGACGCGTTAATGCACATTACTAAAATGTGACAGTCGGGGTGTGGGTAAGTGTGCCGTGCTAGTAGACTAGCGCTACATGCAGTATGCCTGATTATAGCACCATAGGCGTCGCCGTTCGCCGAATAAAACAACGATCTCTCCAGCACGGGCCGGGCGCCCAGCCCAGTTTAACAGTAGGACCAGATTGTAAGGGCACTAGATTACTCACCTTCAATATCTGGTGCTTTGCAGCAGCTTTTTTGCTGACACGCCCTCTGTAACCACAACGGCGTTTGTAACATACCTGTATTGCCCTCAAGTATCGGTACTGTACTGTATATAAAATAACCTTCTAATAAAATACTTTGAAATAAAATAATCTTTTTTGCCTTGTTGACGTGGGTTAAATTTTGGTATTTTATGTTTCCCTCTGCTTCACTGATTTATTTGGTTCGTGAAAATGTGTCACTCATTGTCATTGAAATGTCACACATAATTACTCAAAAATTATGAAACTGTCAAACATAGCTTATCTGAAACCTTGGCAGCTACGCCAATACCTTTGGGTTGAGTTCGCGCTATAAAAATCTGAAGAAAAAAAATAACAATGTAAACTTTTATTGTAAAAAAAAAAGTCACTTGCTTTTAAATGATACCAGGTGAGCCGTCACTAAAACTTGGCTATACATTGGCTAACTGACAAACGAGGACATCAGATTTTAAATATTAAGTTTTCTTTCAAGACTGACATTTAATGTGCGCCAAACAATTGCAGTAGATGGCAGCCAAGGCAAGATCTACAAAAGTCAATCAGCCAGTCCGGCTTCATCCAAAACTGCAGCACTGAAACTGCCCTGCTGCAAGTGATCGATGACGCGCTGCGAATACTAGACTCGGGGGTCTTGTCTTCTAATTATCCTTGACCTTTTGGCAGCCTTTGACACTGTCAATCACAACACCCCCCTAAACACTCTTCAACAGAGAATGGGCATGGAGGGCACTGTGCTTAAATGGTTTGCTTCTTTCCTTTCTGATAGATCCCAAATGATCAAAATAGCGGACAGTCTTTCATCTCCTTCGGCGGTGGGTCATGGTGTTCCCCAAGGCTCTATTCTTGCACCCACGTTGTTCAATCTCTATTTGGAACCTCTGGGAAATCTCCTAAGTAAATCTGGGGTCAACTATCATCTCTACGCAGACGAAACTCAAATCTACCTCAAGGTTGCCTCCACTCACGATCTCTCCGTCCTAAGCTCTACCCTCGACTCCATTCAAAACTGGATGTCAACACATCAACTGATTCTGAATCTTTCCAAAACTGAATTCCTCCTCCTCTCCTCCTCACTTTCTTCTCCTCCGGTTCAATCATGGATGGACCAGATGAATCTGCTGAACAATAAACCCATCATTGTTGACAGCGCAAAATCCCTTGGTGTCATACTCGACACAAAACTCAATCTACTCTCCCATATTAATTCAATTGCAAAGTCTACCCGATACCAACTGCGCCTTCTTTGGGGGATTCATCGCTTCTTCCCGGAGCACGACCTTAAAACCCTGGTCCAATCACTGGTCCTCTCCAGACTGGACTACTGCAATTCTCTTCTGACTGGCCTCCTCAATTCCCACCTGTCCCCCCTTAAGTCTGTTCTAGTCTGTTCTCCATTCAGCAGCTCATTTCATTTTTGGGGCCAAAAGAAGCGACCACATCACTCCCATGCTATCCACCCTCCGCTGGCTTCCCATCGAGGCTAGAGCTATCTACAAGACTGCCTGCATCACCCACAAAGCCTTGCACTCCTCCTCTCAGCGCTACCTGGAGAATAAACTGAAACTCTCTGGAGGCTCTAGACCATCACGAAATGCGGAAAATCTACTGCTTGAACCTCCCACTTTCAAGAAGGAAAGATCGATGGCCCAATCCTTTTCAGGCAGCGCAGTGAGAATCTGGAACTCACTTCCGCCTCAGCTCCGGACCACCACCTGCTCCCAGGCCTTCAAAACTGACCTCAAAGTTCTCCTCCTTCAAAGACACTTCCAAATGTAATCCAAGCCCTCTCTATTGTCTGAAGGAAACCCTTCCATTATAGAAAATCTACTAACTTGACTATGGAAGTGTCTTCCCAGTGTGTTCTTGTGGTTTGAGAGTCTGTCATTTTTTGCAGTATTATCCTTCTACCTGTGTTTGGTACTCGTGTGTAACATGCACCCGTCACTTTCTCTTGTAACACACTGTTTTCTACCTCTTACATTTGTTTGTTTTCGATACCTGCACAAGTGTCGCCAGTGCCTACGTAACGTTTGTTCTTGTGCTTGAGTGTCCTCCATATATTGCAGTATTATACCTCTATGTTTGTAGTGCTGTTTACATTCTAGTAGTTGCACGTGCATGCACCCATACATCCGCAGGCCAGGCGTGGCCTGCGGGGCTGAATAAATGGGAGGCGTGCGCTCGTGCACGTCACTTCTGACTGCCACGAGGTGTGAGCCTGAGTCGCTGCCTGTTGCGCGTCCTGCCCCTGCGCAAGCGACTGGGTGATAGCCTGGCCTAATCAGGGCTAATACCACACCAACATTACATTGGCGACGAGCGGAGGGGGCCCAACCCTCGCCCGCACACCAGTGACTTGAGGGAGCTGCCTGCTCTCCTCCGCGGTGCCGACCGTGTGTGTCCTGGCTGCTGCTCCTGCGCTGTCGGAGCCGGCGTGCTCCGCCTCACCAACCCCCCGGCTGGAGTTGGGATCGTTCCCCCCCCTGTTGATCCATGGGGATTGTCTGCACTGCCGCCTCTCCTCCTCTGATATCGGCGACGAGGTGCCGTTTATCACGCATCCTGCGTGGCACGCGCTGCTGCGACACCTGGCCATACTGCACGCATCTTGCGTGCGCGGAAGGGAAGAAGACCCTGCCAAGTATCACGCATCTCGCGTGCAACACGTTTTCTCGGCTTGCTGAGGCCTGGAGACTCTCTCTCACTACTGGAGGGGCATATACTAGAGCACAAGTGAGCTGGCAAGCAGTCAAGGAAGGACCACAGCCCTCCCACATCACTGACTGGCCGAAAACCACGAGGAGCAGGTGGACTACGTCGCGCTGCGGCCACAAGGGTGCTGAAAAAGGAAGGAAGGAAGGCGAAATTCAGGAGACCAAGGTACACGCGCTACCGCAGCCTGGGAGGGGACTATTCCCGCTAAGGGCTCTCCACTGTTAGAGGGTTCCCGCCATGGGGGACGCCGATGCACCTGCGCCTGTCATCAATATCCCATTCCAACATGCTGCAGCCGGGGTGCTGCCACCTTTTAGCGAAGCCATAGATCCATCCACGGCCTCGCCACGTTGGAAGATTTGGCTTGAAAGACTGGAGAACTACTTCGTGGTTACGCGGGAAACGGACGAAGCTGTGAAAAGGTCATTACTACTCCACTACGCAGGGGATGAGATCTTCAGACTTTTCAAACACCTTCCTAATACGGGAGCGGCCGATAGCTACACGGCGGCCGTTGCCGCCCTCAACGGACATTTTGATCCCCAGTTGAATGTAGACTTTGAGGTATTCAAGTTGGGGCAAGCACGTCAGCGCGACGGAGAGTCAATGGATCAGTTCCATACCCGTGTGAGGGAGCTAGCCAGTTCCACCGACAAGGACCAACCGAGGGCCATAAGGAGACAACTCATACAGGGATGTCGGGATAAGACGCTAAGAGGACACATCTTACGCAAACCAGGGATTTCGCTAGAAGATATCCTCATCCTGGCCAGATCCCACGAACTCTCAGATGTCAGAGCGACGGCCATGGAACAGGCCTTACACAAAGCCCCCGTTAAAACGGAACCCGTCAAAGTGGAACGCGCAGACGCCGTACGACCCCGGCCACGTGGTCAGGCGCAGAAGGGATACCGGAGAAGCTCACCTCAATCTCGCTGTGGGTACTGCGGCCATTAACCCCATGCGGCCAAAGACTGCCCGGCCCAGGGACAGACATGTGCGAACTGTGGGATCCCAAACCACTTTGCAGCAGTCTGCCGCAGGAAAAGTCAGCCCAAGAACACCAAAAAGGCATGGACACCCACCAAAGCGGTCCGCCAGTTATCACTGACTGATTCACTCCCGGAGAAGACGGAAAGGCACCTACCCACGATCTACGATGATTCGGACTCGGAAGACGAGGAAGCATACGTCATCTCATTCGCCCGAGAACTGAAACAAAGACGACGGCTATAACCAACATGTGTGGTAACAATGGGGCAGAATGAAGTGAAGGCTATCATTGACACGGGTGCCACCGTCAATGTCATAGGACTGCAACAGTTCAACAAGCTGCGCCGACGGCCTGAGGTCCTACGCTCCAAAACAAGAATCTTTGCCTATGGGGCAGACACCCCGCTACCCCTTGGAGTTCTGGACTTTTTGGTTCCGTCCAGAGGTGTCAGGGAACAACACCCAAAGACCCCGGAGTTCCACCTGCCTTGGTGCGCAAATGAACAGAAACACGGGCTTCTCGATGGTGGCGTCAAAGACCAAAGGTTTATTACTGCAGGGACACAGAAGTCACAGAATCTACACACGGGCAGAGACTAGGAGCCTGTTCGATTTGTACATTGAGGGTTGCTCCTTATATACCAAAAATTGTGCTTCAGGCAAATATTTCACATGTCAGTACATTCCCAAACCTTTGTGTCTTAAACAATAAATATTTGGCGTTACACAGGAACTGTCGATAATATCTGATGCCAAACATCACGAAGAGGGGTTCCCACTAGTCCATCACAATCCCTTGTCAATATTGCATTCAAGAGCCGGACCGCCTCATCGTAAAGTTCGTTACCTCCCCCTAATAAAGGCCCAGAAGGAAAGGAGCAGAGCCAGGTGCAGAAGATAGAAAAACGGGATAAGAGATGTTTGTGGGTTGTAAATGGGCAAGGCTACCAGCTTCGGCCGCCTAATCATGATCAGGACAATGGACAGGAAAACCAGTTCAGGTGGGCTGGCCTCGGGCAGAGGAGGCAGCCTTTGTCGAGTCATGCAGCTTCAGCGTGATCTGGTTTAAGGTGTACGTGTCATGAAAGAGGTGAATCTCCGGCTAAGGCTACGTGTCCTTAATCGAAATGAAGTGATCAGAGGTTATTGCATATGTGAGGGCAAGAAACACAAAATGGCTGCCATGATCTAAGATGGATGCCATGGGTAGATCAGAAATGTGTTCATAACAGGAGTGCTCTTGCTCGTATCGTAGCGAAAACACCAGGATATGCTAAATGGATCATTTGCGGTTCGCTGATACTAATATTATGTATTTCCGACAAACTTGAAAACACGGGTTCAAATCGTCACGGAACCTCAGACCCTCCTTTTGCCCTTACATAGGCAATTACTCAGTCTATATCAGAGTCTAGTTCTATACTCATCAGGTCAGTGACATGTTGTTGTATCATCATCCTTTCTCGTGCCTTTTCTCCAAACGCAGGTGGTTTTCTGAGACAAGTTGCAGCGCAAAGACTACACAGAGCAGGACCACACTGGATAATCAGGCAGCATGAAAACAGGAATACTAAGATGACACCGATGACCATTAGAACCTTCCATCCCCACGCTGAGATCATAGTCCAAAACCACTCCATAAAGGACCAGTTTCCCTTCTCTATGTGTATAGAGTCGGAAATCTTGTGTAGCTTAGAGATCGCCTCATAGACTGTTGGAGCATTATTAGGAATAAAGACACAGCAGCTCGATTGGATCATTCTGCATACCCCACCTCGGTCTGCAAGGATAACGTCTAAAACCATACGGTTTTGCAACGTCATGAGTCTGTCCGCTTGAAGCTCAGCTGTCAGATTGCTAAGGGCACCAGCGGTTTCGGTAATAGTAGATTCAACTACCCGTGTTAGCTGACGTATGTTTCTACTATTGGCCATAGGCCCCCAAAACGGAAGGAAGCCTTTGAAGAAGTCTCCAGCTTCCTGACCAGCAGTATCTTCCTTACTGAAGACACCTCTTGCTATTCTGGTTCTGTGGTAATCAGATGAAGCAGTGTATGTTGGAGGCAGCAATCGAGCAATATAGCATGAACCTGAAAAGTCAGCAGGCAACCATGTATAAGCTCGGTCTCGACAAATGAAATAGGTACCCCTAGCAGTAAGGAAGGCAGGGGAAGAGTTAGCCGGAAACACATAAGTCTCAACGCACTCACTCCTCCCTAGCTGAGCTCTCGGATTTCTCCCATTACCTTGCAAACAGACCTGACCTCGGTGAGGTACGACCCAGATTGGAGTTGAGCTTTTACGCTTGCTTTCTCCTAAACTAAGGCGATACTCTGAAGTATTCCAACTCAAATACACTCGTAGTTCGTCTCTAGGGTATGATGGAGTATTATTGACATCCTTGATCATGTCAATAATTCCCTGGACTAAAGCTTTGTTGGCAGAGTTATATTTAGTGGAACGTGGTGGACGCGGAGGATAGGTCTCAAGGGCATAAGCAAAGATGGTTTGAAGGGCCTGAAATGATCCATTGTAGCTGAAAGGCAAAACCAGATAAGGAATACCTTTATCCATAGTGTGGGGTATCAAGCCACACACCCAGCAGTCTGTAGTGTTAACTACCAGTTGGTGTTGGTGCAAGAGCTGTACAAAAGTGTTGTTAATGAACTCTGTACGTCGGGCTTGCTCATGTTCAGGAAACGAGTGAAAAGAGTGTATAGAAGAAACAGTAGAAGTAGCAGGATCAAGGGGAGGTACTGTAGTAACTGGCACAAAAATCAGATTTATACTAAAGACGATTCCACCCACCAATGTTGCTAAAATAACCAAAAATGTAACGGCACATTGCATCAAAAAGCATTTGCTATGAAGAATTCTGTACAGTCTGTTTCTGCGAACATAAATCACATTTTCTCGTTGCAGCGCAGGAAGCTCCATCTTCTACAATCCGCTCGCGACCACTGATGATGTGTACGTAGATGAAAATGCCTCTGTCAGCCCTGGGAGTTCCCAGAACCAACAGAAAGATCGACCTTGTGTCAGACCCCTGCAAATTCAAACTAGGCACACAGCCACGACCCTACGGCTACCCAGACGGCAAGGCAATTAAAAAAAAAAAACAATAGCAAACTTCCTGGCTGAAGGCAAATGTTCAATATCAAAAGTTCAATATATCAAAAATCACAATATGCAGTTGCCTGCTTTATTTGTCCGTTTTACGTTTTCTCAAATTGTATTTCTGTTTCGCAGGTATCGTCTGATCGGAAAATAGTGTATCATTAGCAGCTGTTGTAGTGTTTAAGTTCGCAGATAGCAAAGTGTCTTCTGATGCTGGAGACAAATGTTCAGTGTTCAAAAGAGTCTTTTCAGGAGGAGAGTCAGATTTTGGAGTATCAGTAATCAATTCGGCATCGCTGAAAGGAATAAACTTTGGTGTGCTGTCAGTTTCGGAGGCACCAATTCCCTTTTTCACCCAGTCGTCGTAAGGTAGCGGCAAGGGTACACGCTTTACATGTGACGCGTGTACCCAGTGTTTGCGGCCAGCTACACGGACTGCTGTCCTCGTTGTCAGTAGGACCTGGAAGGGGCCGACGTAGCGGGGCTGAAGATTCTTTGTCCTCGCAAAATTTCTGACCACCACTTGGTCGCCGGGTTTCAGTTGATGCCCTGGACTCTCCGGAGGCTTTGGTAGTGCATCGAAAACCTGTTGATGAATAAGACTCAATTTAGCAGTCAAGTCGTAAAGGTAGTCTATCAACATAGGATATTCCAGCTGTCTGAACTCCCTTGGTCTTGGCACCCCCCAAATATTGGCAGGACGACCAAATACAATCTCGTAAGGGCTAAGCCCCACTCGAGAATGTACAGTCGCTCTTGTGGATAACAGAGCCAAAGGAAGTGCGTCTGGCCAAGCCAAACCTGTGGATGCTTGTATCTTAGCTATCTTCAGCTTGAGGGTGCCATTATAACCCTCCACTAGACCAGCTGACTGGGGATGGTTCGCACTATGAAATTTTTGTTTCAAACCTAGGCCTGCACATACACTCTGCATAACTTTCCCTATAAACTCACTTCCGTTATCTGACCATACAATCCGTGGCATACCGAATCTAGGGAAATATTCTTTGAGAAGAATTTTGGCAGTTGATAAGGCAGTATTGTCCTTCAGTGGGTATGCTTCTATCCACCTGGAAAAAGCACAAACCACCACCAAGACGTATTTCAAATTATTACAGCGTTCCATGTGAATGAAATCTAACTGAATCACTTCAAAGGGACAGGAAGGAGGAGCGAAATGACCAGCTGGAGTTGGAGTTCCCTTGCCAGGGTTATGCATCAAGCACACCATACAATTTTTCACCACTCTCTCTGCACACTTACTGATCCCATCATTCTTCCAGACCGGAGCCAACATCTTACAGATACCTTTAGAACTTATATGCGCTACTCCGTGCGCCATTGTCACTACTGCAAGCACATACGCATCGGGCAACATCCAACGCTGCTGCTCTGTCAAATCAATCCAACATCCATTCGAGTCCAACTTGCCCGTACTCTCTCTCCATACACGTTTCTCTTCCTCAGTTGCTTCTCTCTGAATCTCCTTCATACTTTCCATTGTATCTTCACACATCCCAGACTCAGCGATCCATCTTGCAGACGTTGCAACATACATTCTACTCATCACGTCTCTAGCTGTCTGTTTAGCAATTTCATCAGCAAAAGCATTCCCACGTCCAACATCATCCGTGATTGCTTTATGAGCACTGCACTTTACAATTGCAACTTCAGTTGGCAAAGTTAGAGATTCCAACAAGTCGTTAACTAGCTGACCATGTTGAATCTTAGTCCCATGGGACGTAATGAAACCTCTTTCTCTCCACAACCGGCCAAAACTATGGGCCACGCCAAATGCGTACTGACTATCTGTGAACACATTCACTCTCTTTCCCTCAGCTAAAACACATGCTCTCGTTAGAGCTATTAATTCTGCAGCTTGGGCAGAATTCTGACTCACTCTTGCAGTCTCCACAATCGTCTTCAAAGTCGTTACTGCATAAGCAGCAGTCACATCACCATTCTCCAATTTAAAACATGACCCGTCCACATACAGCGTACCATCCGGATCGGGTAACGGAGTATCTTTCAAATCGATGCGTCCCTTTGTCTCTTCCTCCGTTTTAAAACAGCAGTCATGTGGCTCAGAATCACTCGACTCTTGATCAGTCGGCAACAGCGTTGCTGGATTCAATACATTACACCTTTTGATCTGAATATGACTCGCTAGTAGTGTCAGTTCGTAACCAGATAATCTCGCACTGGTAAGGTGTTGTGTCTTCGTTCGGTTCATGAGTGTATCCACTGCATGAGGAACCATGACCACTAGCATGTTGTTCATCACCAAACCAGCAGATTGCCGAATGGAAGCCGCAGCTGCCGCTGTAGCCCTCAAACAACTAGGCAACGCTCTAGCTACCGGATCTAATGTTGATGAGAAATACGCACAAGGGCGTTGTTTATCACCAAACTTCTGTGTCAGGACACTCAACGCGCAACCTTCTCTCTCGTGAACGTAGAGCGTGAATGGTTTACTGTAATCAGGTGTACCCAATACAGGAGCTGAACACAAGGCTTTTCGTAATTCGGTAAAACTCTCTTGACATTCATCAGACCATGGCACCGGACTCGGAACATTTTTCCCAGTCAAAGCTACCAATGGTTTCGCTAAAAGAGAAAAATTTGGAATCCACTGCCTACAGTAGGAGGTAATACCTAAAAAGGCACGTACTTCTCTCTGTGTGCGTGGAACACTCATTTGCGTAATTGCTTTTATTCTTTCTGGGGTTAACTTCCTTCCCTCCTTTGACAAGAGATGACCTAAGTAGGTCACTTCTTGGCAGCAGTATTGCATCTTGGAAGGTGACACCTTGTGATTCAAATCAGACAAATGATGCAACAACGATACTGTAGCTGCTTTGCAAGTTTCCTTGTCATCGGCAGCCACTAAAAGATCATCTACGTACTGTACTAGGGCAGAACTTGGAGGAAGGACAAAAGAATCTAACTGACTTTTTAATGCTTGACTGTAAATAGATGGACTCTCACAGTAGCCTTGTGGAGCGCGTTTAAATCTGAAGCTTCGACCTCCTAGACAGAAGCCAAAAATATCCCTGCTTTCCTCGGCTATCGGAATGCTGAAAAAGGCATTCTTCAAGTCGATGACTGAGAACCAATTGGCTATAGCAGGAATCAATGTTAACAAGGCAGTAATGTCTGGAACCACAGGAAACTGCGGAACCACAATCTTATTAACTTCTCTAAGGTCTATGACAAACCTATATACTGGAGGCTTCGTAGGATCAGTTCGTTTCAGAATTGGCAATACAGGACTATTACAAACATTTCCTCGAGTTTCTTCAACCACACCTTTCTTAATCAAATCTTGCACAATCAATAAAAGTGCACGTTCTCCTTCACTCGATATTTTATATTGAGGAATTCTGGGAAATTTTACATTTGCTTTCAAAGTTACTACATACGGTGGTATTTCTAAAAGGCCTACATCATTAGGACCAGTCGCCCAAAGAGAATCAGGGAGTGAGCGCAGCTCTGGCGGGAGTGCGTCCATTGACAAGTACATCGGAGAAGTGAGTCTTTTACCCAAAGTAAGCTGTACCCCTTCCGGAGAACAGTACAATGTCGCATATAGTCGTTTTAACAAATCTAAACCAAGCAGATTTTCATTACAACCTGTTGTCAAAATCAAGGGTGCTTTCAATTGGCATGGTCCAACAGAAATAGACAAAGGATTAGATATCGGGTTGTAAACAGGGGCGCCTGAAAAACCTACGGAAACATTTGTTGAGCCAGACAAAGGTGCGCCAGGGAGTTTCGCATGAATTATAGAACTTTTTGCGGCACCAGTATCCAACAGAAACGGTTCGACTACACCTGATGTTGCTACTGCGACATAAGGCCCACTCTGATCCACTGGAACTGATACTACTCCCTCTCTCTGTCCATGGCTGTCCTAGTACCCATTTTGCTGAAATCCCTCATCAACTTCACAATAATCCTCAACAAGATATTGCTGAGATCTATTCTGTTGAGCTGACTGTACGTTTCGTTGATCAAAGTGATTAGAGGGACGATCATTCGTTTGCGGAGGCATAGCACCTCGCCCTCGACCTCTAGAATTCTGCGCAAAACCACCACGACCTCTCTGAGCTGCTGCTGCATTATTTTGCGCTAAGATCGGACATTCATTCTTGTAGTGACCCTCTTTCTTACAGTACGCACACTGATTCCACTGATATTGAGGCCTGGTTGAACTATAATCTGTCCTTTGATACGAATTCTGTTGCATATTAGTCTGGTTCGAGCGAGGCGGATACGCCTGCTGTAAAAGAACTTTAGTCTTTAAATCTTTCGTTTTCTTCTCTGATTTCTCCTTTTCCTCTTTATCCCTATTTTCGTAGTACTGCGCAGTCGCAAGTATTTGCGCAGTTGTGGAAACAGCCCACGCACTCTCTGAATCCTTTAATTTATTGCATAATTCAGGTAACAAATTATGCACAAATTTATCGACAAACAATCTCTGTCCTCCTTCAGTGCTCATATCCTGACCACTATGGTCTACAAAAGTCTCTTCGAACCTCGTGAAGAAGTCGGAGACACTTTCATCTTTCTTTTGCTTGCATGCGGATAATTTATCCCAATTAACACGCAACGCAGGCATCAGAGTCTTCATTAAGTCAATTATTCTACCTGGAAGATTAGCAATTAGGGGTTCGGGTTTTGCACCACCCGTTTGCTGACCATCCGCTGCAGTGATAGCTGCCCAATCACCACCTAAGGCTGCTTGATGATCCTCTCTACGAATTTTAGCCCACACTGGTTGTGGAACTACATTGCCAAATAGCATGTCGATGTCTGCTAAGTTCATTATACAAGCCTCAACTGTCTGTGTCAATTCCTTGTAATATCCGGCAGGATTCTTACGCGGATCTGGTAAGGCCTGTTTCACTGCTAGCACTTCAGCTCGCTTCCATGGAATGTGTATCCACACTCGTTGGAACTGTGCTGGAGCAGCTGCAATACCTGCATTATCATCACGTTGTATTGCTTCGCGCCAGATTGGAGGAACCTCCCTCATAGGATATTGGCGACTTAGCTTCATTTTACCTTTCTCTAAATCTCTTGGCGAACGAAGAGATGGATCATTCCTAAAACTCAAAATAAGTTCCATCGCTTCTTTTATATTATCACCCACTATCATTCCTGCAGCAAACTCTTTTTGCACCTTAATTAAATCCTCCAAGTCTGATTCAACATCATCTTCCTCTATTTCCTCACGTAACAACGAGCACATCTCATCAAAGACGTATCGTTGCGTTGGTTCCTTCCACTGCATAAACGTATCTAATACATCTCTCGTATTATATCTTCTAACTTTCGTAATCCATCTGAGAGCCGTGGAATCTAAAACTCCCCGTTCTTCTGTACTTGGTAGCTGACTACGTCTCTGAACTGAATCAGAAGTAGGAGTCTTAATTAAGGATTTATATAAAGGAGACAGAATATTAGCAACAGAATCAGTTATTTTTCGACGTACAGAAAGTGGAGTTAATACACTTGCAGACGTAGAGAACACAGTAGAGGTAGGAACAGATTGCGAAGCAGTAGGAGTATCGATGAAAATAGTTTGTGAAGTAGTAGGTGTAAGCGAGACAGATACAGGTATAGAAGTCGGCAACCCAGGAAGAGGAGGAGCCGTAGGAATATTCACATTAACCACAGGAGGTACAGGAACTAGATTCTGAGGAACAAGAACACCAGGTTGTCCAGCAACCGGCAATTGAACATTCGGTACAAGTTGAGCCGTAGCACCTTGTGCGTACGGTGGAGGTGAACGTAACAGATAAGACAACAGAGGATCGTTTTCGGGATCCTCCAGTATCTTAGTTGTTTTCGATGGCAAGGCAGGGTAGCACTTGTCAATCGCTAAATTACGCTCTCTAATTGCTACATCTATAGCCTTTTCGCACTCATTATCTTGCAGTTGTTTAGTTGCTTGCTCTAGGGTTAACTCTTCTTTCTCTTTTTGTTCTTTCTTCAACCTTTTCATTTCTCTCTGTTTAGATTCTTTTCGCCAATAACGGAAAGAATCAAACATTGCCGGCCGGGCTTTCTTACTAAACAATTTCGCTTCTAAATTATCAAGGATCTCGGGTTCAAAACTACCATGTAGTGGCCAACTAAGGACACCATCCTTCTTACAGTAACGGACCCACACCTCGTTATAGGATATAGGACCCACTCCAAATTTGCAATATAGGTCATAAAGGGGAGTCCCAATTGGAGGAACCAGACAAGAATCCTCCAATCGTGAGTCATGGTTGCAACCAAAACAAGACAACATTTTCCGACTTACCATTTTCAGTCTGGAACACAAAACAAACAAAACACGAAACAGATATGTGCACTTGAACCAAGAACTTAGGCCTACCAAAACCAAACTAATGTATCGATACCCAAACTGAACCAAATAGATTATCGTAACCAGAACAACTAGTGATAATCTTACGAAACCAAACCAAACCAAGAACCGATCAAGGATTTTTAACAATCCTCACAAAGTAACCAGCTAGCTATCACTAAATACTTAACTGAGGCACTGAAGACGTCACCAAGGAGAAACCCGTCACGTTTCGCTGTACTAAAGCTGCACCTCGGGTCCAAGACAGGGCGACGGTCAAGGCAACGGCCCACTGCAGCCGTCCTGAACGGGAACCCTCGTGGAAGAGAACTTCAGGGCCACTTTTGCGATATGCCGGGATCGATGAAGTGGGGCGCCTCCCTCAGGAATCTTCACACGAAGCTTCTCGAACTCTTCAGGCTTTTGGACCGGTACCGAATGACGTCGCCCCACGTTGGGCGCCAATTGGAGTTCTGGACTTTTTGGTTCCGTCCAGAGGTGTCAGGGAACAACACCCAAAGACCCCGGAGTTCCACCTGCCTTGGTGCGCAAATGAACAGAAACACGGGCTTCTCGATGGTGGCGTCAAAGACCAAAGGTTTATTACTGCAGGGACACAGAAGTCACAGAATCTACACACGGGCAGAGACTAGGAGCCTGTTCGATTTGTACATTGAGGGTTGCTCCTTATATACCAAAAATTGTGCTTCAGGCAAATATTTCACATGTCAGTACATTCCCAAACCTTTGTGTCTTAAACAATAAATATTTGGCGTTACACAGGAACTGTCGATAATATCTGATGCCAAACATCACGAAGAGGGGTTCCCACTAGTCCATCACAATCCCTTGTCAATATTGCATTCAAGAGCCGGACCGCCTCATCGTAAAGTTCGTTACCTCCCCCTAATAAAGGCCCAGAAGGAAAGGAGCAGAGCCAGGTGCAGAAGATAGAAAAACGGGATAAGAGATGTTTGTGGGTTGTAAATGGGCAAGGCTACCAGCTTCGGCCGCCTAATCATGATCAGGACAATGGACAGGAAAACCAGTTCAGGTGGGCTGGCCTCGGGCAGAGGAGGCAGCCTTTGTCGAGTCATGCAGCTTCAGCGTGATCTGGTTTAAGGTGTACGTGTCATGAAAGAGGTGAATCTCCGGCTAAGGCTACGTGTCCTTAATCGAAATGAAGTGATCAGAGGTTATTGCATATGTGAGGGCAAGAAACACAAAATGGCTGCCATGATCTAAGATGGATGCCATGGGTAGATCAGAAATGTGTTCATAACAGGAGTGCTCTTGCTCGTATCGTAGCGAAAACACCAGGATATGCTAAATGGATCATTTGCGGTTCGCTGATACTAATATTATGTATTTCCGACAAACTTGAAAACACGGGTTCAAATCGTCACGGAACCTCACCCTCAAGGGAAAAATAATAATACCCATCAGGGCGGATGAGTCAGAAATCATGGCAACAGTCCACATCATCGACCTGGAAGCCGACACCCTGCTAAGCAGCCACACGGCGGAAGACTTAAAACTGATAGCATTCGCTAATCGCATCCGCGCCCACCAAGTGGATGAACTGCTGGAGCGTTTTCCTGAACTGTTCAAAGGGTTAGGGTGCATAAAATGCGAGCCCATCAAACTCCACATTGATAAGTCTGTATCCCCCACAGCACTGCGCCACCGCAGGATACCGTTTCACCTCCGCCCACTGGTGGAGAAGGAACTCGAAAAACTAGAGAACCTTAGGATTATCGAAAAGGTGACGGGACCCACACCATGGGTCTCGCCCATGGTCATCATAGAAAAGCCCAAGCAACCGGGCGAAATTCGCCTATGCATTGATATGCGATTGGCAAACACGGCCATCAGGAGGGAAAGACATCTGACGCCCACAATGGACGATATAGTGGCTGACGTAAACGGATCGTAATGCTTCTCAAAAATCGATCTTAACTCTGGATACCATCAGCTACCCCTTGCCGAGGAAAGCTGCTTCATTACGACGTAATGAAGCAGCCCAGATGAGTGCTGGAGGCCCAGCACTCATCTGGGCCTCCGGCGCTACAAACGCCTTAACTTTGGTATTTCATCAGCGGCGGAGGTGTTCCAAAATACGATCAGAGAACTCCTGTCTGGATTACCGGGGGTAATAAATGTCAGTGACGACATTTTAATTCACTCTGCCACCGCGTCTGAGCACTACAAACATCTCAGGGACGTTCTGAAAAGACTAAGCATGTATGGAGCGACACTCCACAAAGACAAATGTCAATTCTTTCAATCTTCTATTGAATTCTTTGGCTACGTAATTAACCAGGAAGGAATCCAGATTGACCCAAGAAAGTCCAGATCCATAAAGGACGCCCCAGCACCAAGATCACCAACGGAGGTGAGAAGCTTCCTCTGGATGGCAACGTACTGTGGCCGGTTCATACCAGGCCTGGCCACCCGAAGTGAACCCCTACGGGCACTGACCAAAACGGACGCCACGTGGCAGTGGGGCCCAAAAGAAAACGAAGCATTCCAGGGAATCAAAGATGCTCTGCTGGAGAATGCAACACTATCCTACTTTGACCTTGCCAAACGCACCGAGGTGATCGTGGACGCCAGCCCGGTGGGCCTGGGAGCAGTCCTGACCCAGGAGCACGAGCCCGGCCAATGGACAGCACTACCTTTTGCCAGCAAGGCTTTGACCCCAACCGAGACCAGGTATGCCCAGATTGAGCGGGAAGCCCTGGCGATCAAATGGGCCTGCAGTCACTTCCACCTATACCTGCAAGGGCATTCGTTCGTTATGGTCACAGACCATCAACCTTTGGTGCCCCTCTTCAAAGGAACCGCCCGCATCCGCCACCACGCATTGAAAGATGGGTGATTCAACTCCAGTCGTATGGAATGGAGGTGGTATATCAACCAGGGGCCAAAAACCCTGCCGACTACTTGTCGCGACACCCGTTACCACCTGAACCCGTGTCTACAGATGACGACTGTGAGGAGTTCGCCCAATGGGTAGCATTGACCTCCTGTCCGCAACGCATGACAATCGACTAAATCAAGGAAGCTGCTACCAAGGACAACACCTACATGAGGTCACTGCAGGCTGTCTGGGAAGGGTCCTGGGCCAACTACTTACACCCTCCAAACACCTGGAATGCCGCAGATAAAGAGACCCTCACGAAGATCTGGCATGTCCGACATGAACTCAGTGCCACAGAAGATGGCGTGCTGTTGAGGGGATCACGCCTGGTGATACCGCAGAACCTCAAACACCGCGCCACTCAACTTGCTCATGGTGGCCACCAAGGCGCCACGAAGATGAAGGCACGCATGCGGGAGAAGGTGTGGTTCCCGGAACTAGAGACAATGGTGGAAGAGTACGTGAAGAATTGCATGTCCTGCCAACTGACGAGTGATCCCGAGCGACCGGCCCCGATAATCACCGAAGAAGCGTGCATGACCCCATGGACGAAAGTCAGCATAGATTTCGGTAGTTTCCCGGGGGAAGGACATACTCTGGTGGCCATTGATTCATACTCCAAATACCCGTTAGTTGAGAGAGTCACGTCCACGGCCTTCACACACGTGGGACCGGCGCTAGAAAAGATGTTCTCCATGTTCGGGTACCCGGAGGAACTACCGAGCGACAACGGACCACCATTCCAGGGCGCAGAGTTCGCCACGTTCCTAAAGACCCGAGGCATCACGCACCGTCGCATCACGCCCCAATGGCCACAAGCCAACGGGGAGGCGGAAAGGTTTATGCGAACCCTCAATTAGATGTTCCGGATAGCGGTGGTCGAGCAAGCCGACCCTGAACAGAGACTACATGAATTCCTATGAGAATATCGAGGAAACCCTCACTGCACCACACAGCGGAGCCCGTGGGCCCTCATGTTCCAAGGCCAACGCAGAGACCTCCTTCCTGCCGCGCCAGGAGTGGTACCGGAGGTGAGCAACATGAACGATGCCCAGGAACGGAGGCGACAAAACAACCAGCGAGCGAGCCGACGCCGGAGGGCCACACCAAGGAGTCTGTACCCGGGAGCCCAGGTGGTCATACGAAACCGACGCCCTGCAGGGAAGTTCCAGACCTACTACGAACCTGGCCCATGGACTGTGACTGCCACGAAAGGCACCATGGTGACCGCCAGAAAAGAGGGAGAGGAAGTATCGAGGAACACGTCCTGGTTCAAGGTGATTTCCCCGGGACCGAGACTAAATCCAGAAGACACTGAGGGCGACAGTGAGTTGCCTAGAGGCACACCACCCGAGGATGAGAACGACTCATCCGTAGGAACCCGGGAGGCGAAGCCTGAGCCAGGGTACGGATCCCCAGCCACGTCAACCCCCATCAGGGACCTGTCTCGTGCCATGAGACGCGGCCGAAGTAGTGGCCCGAGGTACAACCTGCGACCAAATCCACCTCCAAGTCAGAAGTTAAAAGACTATGCCTGTCAGCTGAGACCCTGAAGCGACCACCAAGGGACACGCAAGTACAGAGCGACATATCTTGAACTATAAACCCTGTTGTGCTGAAAATTTTGGACTCTGTACAAAGTTCATATAGTTGGATAGGGATGTAGTGCTGTTTACGTTCTAGTAGTTGCACGTACACGCACCCATACATCCGCAGGCCAGGCGTGGCCTGGCCTGCGGGGCTGAATAAATGGGGGGGGGCGTGCGCTCGTGCACATCACTTCCGACTACCACGAGGTGTGAGCCTGAGTCGCTGCCTGTTGGGCGTCCTGCCCCTGCGCAAGCGACTGGGTGATAGCCTGGCCTAATCAGGGCTAATACCACACCAACATTACAATGTTTATTTTGTACGCTTTTGTAACCGGCACACGTCACTTTTTTCCTCCTGTAATCAGGGCTAAAAGTGGGCCGGGTCTCGAGGGGTCTGAGCACCGGGAGTTTTTTAAAAGAGGCCTCGAAACGGGTCTCTATCGGGCTGCAGAGACAGCAGTTTACTGTCACTGCAGTCCGGAAAAAAAGTGCCAGGGCACAAACAGCCAGATAGAGACCCGTTTCGAGACAACAAGCACATGGATGTGCGCTGCTCACACTGCTCTCTCTCACTAGTGGAGAAGTTACAGCATGACGTCATGACAGGGGGGCTTTGTGGGGGAAGGGAGATCCTTTAAAGAGTCATTTTCTCTCTGGATTTCCCTTCTCTTTTTAAAACGCAAGAGCAGCAACATTGTGGTAGCGTCCCCAGGGCTTTAATGGGAAGCTTTTTCAATATTATATGTAACAAGATATAGTTGCAGCTTATTTATCTTATGCAAATAATAACCATTGAGAAAGCCAATAGTCCTGACTTGTTGTAAGTATGATGTTACTTGTTGTATCACATATCTGGATGCAATGACAGAAACAGCAAAATACAAGTTGGGCGGCACACTATGCTAAACACAGATTTTTAGCGCAAGTGTTTAAAAGCCACACCCCTAATTAGTGGCCACGCCCCTTTGAGAGACCCCCCAGTTTTTTCATCCCACTTAAAGGCCTGCCTGTAATGCACCGTTTGCTAACTCTTGTATTTTGTTGGCACACGATTGTCACTTTCGCTTCATTTAATGTAACGTTTGCTTTGTATTTTGCTCACTTGTAATGTTCTCATGTATCAGTTATGTTCCTATTGTGCAGCGCTATGACACCTTCGGGTAAAGTCCGCGCTATAAAAAAACGCATGCATAAATAAATAAATAAACAGTCATAACTTTTCATTTCGAACACATAAAATGTGGACACCACGTTCACGAGTGAGTAAAATTATACGGCTATCCCAGTCATGTTTTCACAACATCCGGTAGTCGCATCAGAAGGTTGCCTATTGGATGCTTTCGTCGGCTTGACTAGCCAATCCAAGGCGGTGTGCTTTGCTCCGTCCATTCCAAGCGCACTTTACACGCCAATACGAGAGCGCTTCATTATAAGTGGCGGTAGACGGTCATGTGGATAAGTAAACTACTTCTATGAAAGATACATCTATCCCATCCAAGGATAAATAAATAAATGAAGCAGTGTAGCCAGCAACCTCAGAACAGTGATTGTTGTTTTATGTGTATGGGAAGAGCATGTGTGTGCTGCAGCTCACTCGATCGCTCCCTGTCGTTTTGTTAGGACTAGGTTTGTTTTGGGTCTATTTTCTGCAGAATGAGCCGTGCCAACGCTGTCCGTGTCCGTGTTTCCGGTATCGCATTGCTTCGGTGTTGCAAAGCTGTCAGATTCGCGACAGAGGTGCCTTTCACTGAAGGGGCTCCGTTCCCCCAGCCTGCAGGCATGGGAGAGAACAGCAGCCCCATCAGTGTCATTCTGGTGAGCTCTGGCAGCAGGGGCAACAAGCTGTTGTTTAGGTTCCCCTTTCAGAGATCTGCAGAGCATCCTGCTTCACAGACAAGTAAGTGCCAGCAGTGGGCTGCAGAACAGCAGAGGGTAGAAGCTAACAAACTAGCCTCAGAGATAAAGACTCGGCATGCAGGCTTGACCAGGGTGCGGACAGGCTTTTGTGGCAACCCCAGAGCTTTTATGACGGCAGACTGACAGAACACACCCTAAGCTGAGTGTATATACGTCATTTTCTGCGAGAATCCCGCGCTCACAAAGGACAACAACCGTGTCGTTCTAGGATAGCAGTCTTCCCCCAAAGTGAACCACAAGCTTCTTATATCTTACGTAGAGCAATTTTATAAATAAACGTTGATTTACACATTCTCTACTGCACTGCAAATGTTATTTTGCAGTTTATTTCCACTGCAAACCTGCCATTCGAAAAATACTGGGTACTGCCTCGTTCATTGTGTATTACAATTAACTTAACAAATGGAGACCATTGTAATTGTTACATGTCCTCTTCAGTTTGAAAGCATTGTACAGCACAAATGTAACTCTTTATATTCTGGTTTTTGGTTAAGTATCTGTTAAAAAAACAAACATGAAACAATGCAATGGCATAAAGATGCGCAGAATGCAATACGTTATTTATTGAAAAAAATTTGAAGGAGAGGAAGGGCATTATTACTGGCTCAACACTTTGCTTCTAGATAATCATGTCCACTTCCCGCACTCAACGTTGTTAATAAATAGCATATTGCACTCTGTGAATCGACATATACGCTATGTAAATTGACATATACATACATACACTTTAATGTCAGTGGAGGAGGAACGATCCATCCATTTTTTAAGATGAAGTTTCACAGCTTGGCCTGTTGTGAGACTATTATGAAATGAACAGAGTAAGGTGAGCTCAATCGCTTTTATTTCCATAGTCTACGTTAACCCCTTAAGCGCTCATGACGAGCTCAGCTCTGACACTGTGCTCATGACGAGCTGAACTCGTCATGACCGGCGCGGAACGCCCACGCGGGGATAGTTCCCCTGCTGTGCTGGGCGTTCAATTAAACGGGCGTGGTGAGTACAGTGCCACTGTGCTGCGTGACGAGTTGAGCTCTTCACGAGCACCGTGCGCAGCACCCCTTCCCCCAGCACCGCGGGGGAATTAGCTCTGCGGCGAAGGGGTTAAATAATGGAGCAGCTGATCAGGAATTGAAGTATTTCAGCAGTTCAGAAACGTCAAACTGCCCTGATTTTGTGCCCCATTCTACCTATTTACCCCCAGATGTTTGCACCTTATTTGCCCTTATCAGGTTTTGTTTTTAATCTGTACACAAACTATTTCTCTACATTCTCTGTTAGGTAGTAGAGAAGGATAAAACCTCCAAAACAATGCGCTCATCCTGCATAGTTTTGCTGTGATGTTTAATATCATGCATTACCTCCTGCTATAAGTGGCATCTAAAATAGACGTTTTCCACGCCACAGTAATCACAGAATGAGCTGAATAAAACTATTTAGTGGGGAGGAGGACTAGGACTCGGAGTAATGAATATTACCCGTAAGCAACCGGGGCATTTCACTCCATATACAGAACTTGTGCTTATATTGTGTAGCCAAATCACTATTTGTGGCATGTTTCTTATATTTCACTGAACAGGGTGTACTAAAAAGGTCCCCCCTTCTAAATATATGTGTTAAATTGTTACACCATTTATCCAGGTCCTCTGGTTGTTATGGGGCAGTATTCCTTGTGGGTATGAATGTTAACCACTAGTGTCCTATATCTTAGGATTCCATTACACTCCAATTGAAAATCCAAGATTAATATAGTATACTTGACTTTCTGGAGTTAGTATAGTCAAGTGCTCAAGGTTTATTCTAGGCAGTGTTATTAGTAAATACTCATACAATTCTATAAACTGCCAGAAATTGCAATGTTATTCTGAGGTTACAGAAGTGCATGTCTTTGTTTACAAGTAGTACTTTCAGAGCAGTTACATTTGGTAAAGGTTAAAACATTCAAAGAAAAGTCGATTTGCTATTAGAGACCTGCACATCAAATAGTGTCCCCTTATTATAAAAAATTCACCCGAATACTAAAATTCAAAGCATCAAGTATTGAGTGCAACTTTGGTGTTTCATGCGCATCCACCTAAGGCATCAAAAAGACTTTCCGCCCACAGAGAGTGCAGCAGATTATCACAACAACCGAAACAAAACACCAGCGCACATCACATATAGTAACTTTTATCCTCTGTGCAGTCAGCACTCTTCTTCAATTAGTATTCTTGTAGGAACACTCTTTTCCAATCCAAGAAAGCCACGTTGTGTAGACAATTCAGACTTTATTTCTCTTAAAGACAATGCTCCTCAGCAGATGAGCGTTTCGCCCTATGCGGGCTTCCTCAAGGCTTGTTCACACTGTATTTATTTATTTATTTTTAACATTTCTTAAGCGCGAACAATTGCCCGCAGGCGTCTCGGCGCTGTACTATGTATGCTCTCCTGTGCGGTCTTAAGAGTTTAGAGTTTGAATAACCATGTCTTTAGTTTCTTTCCGAAAGACATGAGATTTGGGCTGGCTCTTATGGATTGCGGGATTGTATTCCACAGTTTTGGGGCCGCAACTGTATTGAGCACTAAAGTCATAAAAGCAAAGGTTTTGCCAATGTACACAATTCTTTGTATAAGATTCACCGTACATGTAATCCAACTCATTCAAGCATGTAAAATATATGTTGTCAGGTCCTCTTTATTTTCAATAATCGTGGAACCATGATAAGTTCCATCATAGTAGTCCCGAAACTCCGTCAACTCTCCATGCACGATTTCCGACAAAGTCTGAATTGTCTACACAACGTGGCTTTCTTGGATTGGAAAAGAGTGTTCCTACAAGAATACTAATTGAAGAAGAGTGCTGACTGCACAGAGGATAAAAGTTACTATATGTGATGTGCACTGGTGTTTTGTTTATGAAGGTAAAGGTTATTTAACATTTAGAAAATTATAGTTGAGCGACCAATCAGTCTTCAGGGTAATCACTAAGTCTATGCAGTGATCATAATGCACTCCTGTCCCCAGATAGCAGTAAATCCACAACAAGAGTTCGAAATTGCACCACAGTCAAGAAACGGACACAAGCGGACTGATTGAGAGTTTGGTGGTAATGGGAAATCCTTTAATTTCTTGGGGAAATGCAAAATATCGTGGGGAATTCACCGGTGGAATGTAATGCACCGTATTAACTCTATATTGAAGGAATGAGTCTTCCTGAATTCATCACTTTCTTCGTAAATCGGAGATTAATTTTCCATTCTGTCCTCGGTGAGTTGGAGCCAGTACTGCAGAGTCTCTGCCAAAGCTTAGTAATAATTAGCTTTTTAAGTGAATTGAGGATTTCAAATCACTGGTTTGCAACTGGACCGAACCCTAGTCATTTGTGCATGGCATACCATGCCTCCTCCATTGCTGGTAACTGAAAGTTACCCAGGACCAGTACAGACTCAAAACTGTTCCAATTTACTCCTGGGTGGGGGCAGGATAAGCTGTCACAGGCTCTATTACTACTTTGTGGTTGACGCCCAATCGTGACAGAATCCTTTGGGTTCGTTGCTCAGAAACAACTTGTTACGATCATAACTTTGCTGTGGCAGAGGCCACACTGTTCTAGTTTCCACTTTTCAGGAACAGAGGGCATCCTTAGTTTAGGCTGGAGTTTCATAAATGATCAGACTACAATAACTCCAAAACCTTAAGGCATAGGATAATGGTTCTAAAAGTATGGACAGAGCCAACAAGAACACAGATCTCGAATTCTTAAGCATGTTGCAAGACCCGAAGCTGTAGCAATTTGTATGATATGCTGTATAAAAAAGTAAAGCAGTTGACCCATGAACTGGGCACCATATTATATTTTTGAACATTAAGTTTGCCCAATGTATTTGTTTTTCTACAACTGACAGCAACATGTTGTTTTAACAACACAATTCTTGCAAGTTTATGACACATGATATATCTTTGTCCCGAGTTTGATGTTAGCCAATGAAGCACCACTGGGGGATGGATGAAACGTGTCATCCTCTGGCCCATCTACCTGGACCCTCATTCGCCTCAGCTTTTTGGGCAGGTACACAGCTGATATTTTAATTCTTTTTGTGCTGCTAAATCCATGTTCAGACATTGAAGATGTTGGCTGATACAGCACATTATATTCAAAACTGGAAGTACATGTTTCAGTTCATGCCATCCTTAAAAATATGTGAGCAGAGGGAAAGGCTTGTGCGTTCTGTGGTGAATTGCAAAAATCTAGTCACAGTACGGGCCAGACTAAATTTTGTCATTGATTAGTAACTGTCTTTGGTACTGATCAAGCCCTTAAGACTCTCCTTTCCCAAAATGTGTTTTCTGATCTGAAGTCTTTGTAGAAACCGAAATAAAAAATGTTAAACAAAGAGCAAGGCTGGCCACTGACATGCTTTAGAAACCAGTTATTTATAAAAAAAATAGTTATTTAGGAAATAATCAGTGGCTTCTATAACTTCATTTTCACTGTGGCAATTCCCAAGATTTGCCACACGATGAAAGTGGCATCGCTACATACATATTAACTTTAGATTCTGAATTATATTGATTTAGATCCTTTCTACACCTTGTCTTTATTTGTGTTACCTTCTCTTAAAACTCCTTAGCTCCTCCTGCAGATTTAGAAATGAGTGACCTCTTGCTAGAATGCTTTAGACTCTTATTTGTTCAGCTCTGTGAAGTCTAGCATAAAGTGTAAGAAAGAAATTACTTTGATTTCAAGTCATTAAGAAACATCTTGTCCTAGGTGAAATAGTAATCTATACAAGCACAACAGCGCTCTAGTTAGCATACTAAAGACTCCCAGTTTGTCTTGAGATCCACCAGTGCAGTGTGCTGACATGCTAATTGACTGTCAGATATGATCCACCAATTGCTTTAACTGCTTTTCAAGATTGTCTATTTCCTGAAGATCCCTTCCTTGCTTAGGTGAATAATAATACAGGTTAAAGCATCATGTCAGTGCTTCTTCGAAACTGTCTAAATAGATGCTTCTTTTTCTTTTACATCATACTCAGCAAGTTCCACATTATTTATAAAATACTTAGTGCACTACTGCAATGCAGCCGTGGTTGTCTCATGCCTAGTAAGCAGACATATTATCAGGTAACTGCTTACCACTTTCTGATGTGCTACCAAGTTCGTAACTGTGCCATCTTTATTCAGACCAATACATTTCTAACCCGGTATCTCCACTGATAATCCCACATGTTGCAAATAATTAGTAAATCACATTTGACTCCTCATGCTCTGGAACGTTTCATGTTTACATTGTCTCCCCTGTGTAGTAGGATTTGCATCGCACATAAATCAGTTCTTTTAATAATATCCCTTTATCAATTGACCCATTTGACAAGAGACTAATAATTCTGTTATTGTGTATCACTTCAGTTATTTAAATGGTATCTGAAACTGCCAGCAAAACACCTTTGCATATGTAGTCATAGATGTAATGGCCCATGTTCCAATTGGGGTTGCTAAGCTTTGAGAAAACAGCTAAGCGCTCGCATTCTTTTCTGCCTATTAGACTCTATTAAGACTTTTAATTGTATTTTCTTGTCAGATTTTGCTAGGAAGCCTGCTTATGCTTTTGTATTGCACCTTTATGTAAACATGTTTTTTCCATGTCTTATACTTTTATTGTGCCTTTCCAAATTCTCCTTTTTTCGTTGTTGGTTATCAATCACTCAATTAGTCAATTTGTAAAGCGCTCTACCCACCTGTGAGGGTCTCAAGGTACTGGGGTGGGGGGTGCTGATACTGCTCGAACAGCCAGGTTTTGAGAAGTCTCCTGAAGGTCAGCAGGTTCTGGGTCTGCCGCACGTGGGTGGGGAGGGTGTTCCATGTCTTGGCTGCGAGGTTGGAGAATGATCTGCACCCGGCGGTCACTCTTTGGATTTGGGGATGAAGGAGAGGGTGAGGTCAGCGGAGCGAAGCTGGCGGTTCGTGGTGTAGAAGGTGAGTCGTTTGTTGAGGTATGCTGGTCCGGTGTTGTGGAGTGCTTTGTGGGCCTGGGTGAGGAGCTTGAAGGTGATCCTCTTGTTGACTGGGAGCCAGTGCAGGTCTCTCAGGTGGGCGGTAGTGTGGCTGTGGCGAGGGATTCTTAGGATGAGGCATGCAGAGGCGTTTTGTTTGCGTTGGAGTCTTTTCTTGTGTTTGGCCGTGGTTCCCGCGTAGAGGGCGTTGCCGTAGTCTAGCCTGCTGCTGACGAGGGCTTGGGTGACCATCCTTCTGGTTTTGATGGGGATCTATCTGTAGATCTTGCGTATCATGCGGAGGGTGTTGAAGACAGAGGAGGAGACAGTGTTGTCTTGTTGGGTCACAAAGAGCGTTGAGTCCATGATAAAGCCCATGTTGCATGCATGGTTGGTGGGTGTGGGGGCAGCTCCCAACATTGCTGGCCACCAGGAGTCGTCCCATGTGGAGTGGGTGGAGCCGAGAATGAAGACCTCGGTCATGTCAGAGCACAGTTTCAGACGGCTGGCCTTCATCCACTCTGTGACGGCCTTCATTCCCTCGTGGAGGTTGGATTTGGCGGTGGCTGCATCCTTGGTGAGAGAGAGTATCAGCTGGGTGAAAATCGGTGTAAGAGATGATGTTGAGGTGGTGCATTGGGACAATGTTGGCGAGTGGCGCCATGTAGATGTTGAAAAGGGACGGCTGAGGGATGATCCTTGGGGTACGCCGCAGGTGATCGTGGTGGTTTCGGATCTCAATGGGGAGATGGACTTTCTGGGTTCTGCCAGTGAGGAAGGAGGTGATCCAGTTCAAGGTTTTGTCACAGATCCCTGCGTCATGGAGGTGTGTGCGTAGGGTGTGGTGGCAGACGGTGTCGAAGGCGGCTGAGAGGTCCAGGAGGATGAGGGCCGCTATTGATGATCTTTTGTAGTTGGGGTGCTATGATGGTACTTGCTTTGTTGAAGATGTGGTGAGGCAGGGGTCGGAAGGGGAGCCGGAGTGGATGGTGTTCATGATTTTGATGGTGTCTACGTCGTTGACGTGGTACCAGGAGAACAGGAGGTCAGTGTGTTTGGTGGGTGTTGAGTCGGGGGTGTCGGCGTCTGTTGTCGGTGTCTGGGTGTTGAAGCGGTTGTGGATGTCAGCAAACTTGCAGTGGAAGAAGGTGGCCAGGGAGTCGCAGAGTTCTTGTGACGGCGGGATATCATTCGAGCTGGAGCTGGGGGAGGGGAGTTCTTTCACGACGTTGAAGAGCTCTTTGCTGTTGTTTGCTTTGTTGTTGATGCGTTCCTTGAAGGAGCTCCTTTTGGCAGATCGAATGAGTTTGTGGTGTTTGCGTCTGGCGTTCTTTTGGGCTACATGATTGTCTGGTTTCCGGTCTTGGCACCACTGGTTTTTGAGTCTTCGGCAGGTTTGCTTGGAAGTTTGGAGGTCGGCGTTGAACCAGATGGCTCTCGTGTCGGTGGGCCTGTTAGAGGGTTTCCTGATCGGGGCGAGGGTGTTGACACAGTCGTCGATCCATTAACTGAAGTTGTGGGCCGCTGCGTTGGTGTCAGAGGGCTCTGTAGGAGTGTCTCGGGCAAGGGCGGTGAGGAGCTGGTCTCCGGTGACTTTGTTCCAGCTACAGTGTGGGATTCGATGCAGTTGGATGTGCGCGGTGTGTTTCTTGAAGGAGAAGTGGATGCGGTGAGGGTCGGTCCAGTGGAGTTCGGTGGTGTGGCTGAAGGTGACGTGGTTGCTGGCGGAGAAGATGGGGTCGTGCGCATGTCTGGCAGAGTGGGTGGGTGTCGGGACAAGCTGTTTGAGTCCACGGTTGGCTAGGTTGTCGATCAGGGTTGTGGAGTTGCTGTCGTTGGAGTACTCGGTGAAAGTTCAGATCTCCGAGGAGGATGTAGTCTGTGGAGGCGAGGGAGTGCGTCCTAATGAGGTCGGCGATGGAGTCTCTGAACTGTGGTCGGGGTTCCGGGGGTCTGTAGACAAGGGTTCCTCTGAGGGTGGTGTTGTGATCGGCATGGATCTGGGAGTGAAGGTGTTCAGCCATGCTGAGGGAGTCTTCGATGTTGGTCGAAATTCTGATGGTGTTCCTGTGGACAATGGCGATTCCTCCTCCTGGTTTGTTGGTGCTGTCCCTGCGGATGATCTTGTAGCCATCCCGGATGGCTATGGCTATGTCGTGGGCCGATGAGGCTTTCATCCAGGTCTCAGTCAGGAAGGCGACATCCGGGGAGGATGAATCGAGAAGCTCCCAGAGTTCGATGGCGTGCTTGTGGACTGAGCGGGTGTTAAGTAGTATGCATCTGAGACTGTTGTGGCCTGCTTTGTGCCGGTGCCGTGCCGGTGTGCGCTGGCTGGTGTAGCTGCATTCTCCGCAGGTCAAGGGTCTGTGGGTGAGCTTCTGGGTGGCCTGGAAGCAGGTGGAGGATCGGCCAGCGTTGAGTGTGTGTAGGGTGTTGGAGTCGTAGGGGCACCTCGTGTCATGGCGATCGCGGGGGCCAGGAGGTCTGGCACTGCGCACGGATGGGCGCAGACGGGATTGCCTTAGGCGCACAATGGTCTGCATTAAGGAGGGGAGGGAGGCTCAGCTGGGAGGGCGCAGTTGGAGGGTAGGGGCTGCAGTGGCGGGAACGGGGGAGAAGCGCAAGGGGGTGGCACAGAAATGAGCAGTGACACACAGCAAGCACAGTTACACAATTAAAAAATAAGACAATTTGGCCAATGACAATAGCAAAACAAACAGAAGCGGTGGAGAGAACCCAGTAATACAATTTATGAAAATATCACAAAGTGACCAATGGAGACAGAAGAAAAACCTCGGAGGCAGCAGCCTCGATCACCCAGAGCAGGGGGCTCTGCAGGCAGCAGTAAAGAGCAGGAGCTGTAGGGAGAGTGCAGGCCTGTGACCGGAGTCAAGGTCTTCCCTATATGGACCGCTTTAGCTGTCTGCAGGCAGACCAATTGTTTCTAACACAAAACATATACTTAGTGTGCATGTTTTTGCTCCCCAGTCATAATTGAATGGCTTTGTTGTCCACCGCTGTAGTCTACTCTTAATTTCATGACTATCCTCTCTTTTCTTGTGTTTGTCCCACCCAGTAGCATTTCGGTCTCACAATGTTCTGAATAGATGAGTTGTATCCTTTCACTGCTGATGTCAAAGCACATGTTTTTGCTTTATTTTTTTCTTGTCATTTTAGATTTAGCACTCTGTGGGTACGCATGTTCTGCTCTTCAATGCTTCTCAATCTCATTCTATTTCTTTCTCTTGAGAGAGAGAGAGAAAGAGAAAGAGCTCTCCTGCTGTTTAGCCTACTCCTAACACATCCACCACATTCTGTTGACCCCACTCTGCTTCCTCTGACTAGGTTCCCCTTCCCCCTTCACCGAGCACTGCTGCAGTTTGGTGTCACCTTCTGATAGCAAATATATTTCTTTCAGTTTAATTGAAAGTAAAACTTTTAAACTAAAAAGAGTCAACCGTGCATGTGCGGCTGAATTGCTATTGGAAAACATCTCTTACATTAGCACAGAAAGGGCATATAGCGCTTAGCTACTAGAGAATAACCTCTGTGGTGTTATTATGCTGTTTTCAGTAGTAGATTTTCTAACCTATAAGCATTGTGTGGGTTTGATTAGGTCTTGCCTACGCAGCGCGCATGTGCTGCATAGGAGGGCTTTTAGCCGTCGCTCTTCTCATTTTCAAGCACACACTTGTGCTTGTGGCGGCATCCACTTTGCGGGAGCAAGCAGCGGCGCGCATGCTAATTTCCTGTAGCTCGTTCCCGCAAGGCGGATGGTGCCACAAGCACGAGTGTGCTTGAAAACAGCTGCTGCTTGTTTTGATCGCACGTGCACCACTCGCAGGACGATGCAGCGCCTATCATTCTCATTATCTCTCCTTCTCCCTTTTCAAATTCTTCCCTAATGATTCTATATTTCTTTCTTAAATCTGTCTTTCTGTTTCCTACATCCATTCCATTAAGCATTTTCTTTCATTCATGCCCCGGTGACAAGATTTTGTATTTTGCGCTTTTACAGTTCTCGCCCAGCTCCCCCTCCCCCTGTTTTTTTTTTCTGTAACGCAGTCATTTACTGCATACTGAAATGGTCATTTTCTTGCAATTCATTCGCTCTTGCTTAAAATGTAAACAAATAATAGCGGTTTGCAGCAATCAAGGAATACTGCGTTAAATATAGGCTGGGGCCTTCAGGCCACCAACTTTCTGAATGCCTCACTGTGATGAGAACAGAGGCCTGTGAATTTTACTTGGGTACAAAAAGGCCTCGCTCGTTTGCTTGGGAAACTCTTAATTGAACAGGCTTGGCCTTTTGCTGCCGCCTCCCTTTCAGCGGTATTTATGGCTTCTAAACTGCAAAGGCTTCCCTTGACTTTCAATGTACAAGTTTGGGCACTTTTTTTTTCTTCACTTCTTCTTGGTTCCCTTTGTCCTGAATAATGACATCGTGTTAGGTTTGCTTTAAAAAGCCAAACAGGGGAGGCTGGACCCAGTGAGGGGGCTGCAGGGAGGGGCCTGGGGGCCGAACCCCTTCCAATTCTATCAGCTGCCTGAATGGCTATTTTACATAATTGCAGGGGGAACCTACAAAGGACCCTCTCCTCTTGGAACCACGTGGCGTCTGTTTGAGAGCCTTTCAGCCAGTGCTAGAAAAGGGCATAAATAAAATGGATGGAAAAAAGGCAAGGTTTTGGCGTTTTTTCCCTTCTTGCAAATTGGTGTGTCTGATGGGGCGAATTTGTCTTTTGTGCTCACGAGGGGCTCTTTGTGAGCTCATCCGTGGCCCTATTTAGGGTGGGAGGGTTGTCAAGACACACTGCCCAGCCCCCCAAATAAAAATGCCACAGTGCCACCCCAGCCTATTTCCTTAATCACTGCCAGCAGCATCGATCAATCAATGAGTGTTCGTGAAACTAATGATGCTCCCGTCACGCGAGAAGTGCAATCAGTGTGCTACCGGAGGAGCCCAGCAGAAGCCACCCTTTCTGGACAGATGCTATGTAATTTCGATAGTTGGTATCCATCCTAAAAGGAATATTTCTCCCTCCATTGAGGCACCCCTAAGTAAATATAAATATATATATATATATATATATATATATATATATATATATATATATATATTCCACAAATCCATCATCCGATAGAGAAAGTCAGCACTCACAAAGGATTTACTTCCCAAGTTCCAAGGTTTATTTGTCAGATAATCGCATTCATGCACAACACCAATGCGTTTTGCAACTCACTGTTGCTTGTTCACGGTAAGGCTACAATGTCACAGACACCTCCTATATTTTGAAAAACCCGCCACAAACAAATGTTAATGATGTCACTTCCTGTCTAATTGACCGGAAGTTGGATGGGAATTGTAGTTTTTTTAAGTTGAAAATCTATCTTTCGGAACAGTTCTTTTCGCGAAAAAGAGTGCATATTCATTGACATATAACTCTATCAACATTGTCTTTCATGAGCTTGCAATTCAATGTGAAGGAAAATCATAGGTCAAATGTTTGGGTAATACGTTCCATCTATCGTGTGTTTCAATTCATGTAAAAAAAACAAACAAACAACATTTTTACAATCTAGCCCTCTAGTGGGCAAAGGGGGGATTTTGGCGGCTGTTTTTGAATGGAGCTCTCTGGTGAGCAATTTCATCTCCACGACTCACAGTCTATAATTTAGCCCTCTGGTGGGCCAAAGTTCATACGCTTTTGCTTCCCCAGTTATATCTGATCCAACCCAATTGGGATGTTAGTTGTAAAAATCCCAACCACCTTCACACTTAATATTTAGCTGTTCACCAAGTACAATGTTTATCATTATTCATTCTTAATACAGAAAAAATAGCGCTGTCCCTAAATGATTCAATTTTTCCAAGAAACCATAAGGTTCATCGCATATGTCTATAATATCAATTTTTCTTATTCGGAATCCTACTCTTGTCTCTCGCTTTAATTGCAAAGAAGGCAGGTACACAAACAGTTCTCCATTAGTCCAATTATTTACAAATGTACATAAAGTTCTTCACTTTGATTCAGTCCCCAGGGGCTCATTGTTCGAAAATTTAGAATTTGTCTAGATTCTCTACATCTAAGTTATTTTTCTTGATCTCCGCCAGTGAGTTGCGAAACGCGTTGGTGTTGTGCATGAATGCGATTATCTGACAAATAAACCTTGTAACTTGGGAAGTAAATCCTTTGTGAGTGCTGACTTTCTCTATCGGATGATATGATGGATTTGTGGATTATTTAAAAGCGGGGCTCTGCTTTGTAGTCAGCACCGGTGGAAGAGCGCCATTGGACTACGAATTTTGAGCCAAGGCTGTGAAATATATATATATATATATAATCATAGCAACAATCTACAATGCCTGGAATACTATATCATTGCATCTGTTCCAAAACCGCGGAGAGGCGGTGACAGAGAAAAGATGCTGAGGAGATTAGAATCTCAATTCATTTTAGAATTAGACAGCAAATGTCCTAATGGATTGAATACTACAGAAGACTTGCATGTATTTTTATAACCATGAGTTTCCTCCATATCTCTCATGCTATCTGCAATTTCCCGTCTTGGTCTACCTCATAAACCTATGTAATTTTATGAATTCTGTTTTAAAACTTCACACCCTCCAAGTATCTTTTGCACATTTGGTTTGTTCATTTTTTCCCTTGGGTTTAGGATTCATACTATTTTCCCCACTCGTTTTGGACACAGACACTATGACAATAATTTTGGTTGACTTTTCCTTATACACATAATATCATTTAATTCTGAGAGTTTGTAGGTGTGGCTTTATCTAGAGGTTTCAGGACCACAGGTATTTTTTCATAAAAAACTTTATTAGTGCTGTAAATATGTAGATAGCCATTATTGCATTTATGCAGGAATTTTTAAAACTGCTGATATAAATTGGACAATGATTTTTTATTGTTTGATTTTATCTTATTGATCCACAATATACGATTAATACCATTTTACCATGAAATTATTTATATATATTTATATATTTATGCATTTTTGCACATATTGCACATATTGCGCATCAGTGATGTCATGAGTGATGTCACTGACCATGTCATGAGTGATGTAATATGTGACGTCATCAGCAGTGGATTGCAGGCGCGCAAGTTATAGTGAGTCCAACTAACTATAACGTGGGAATTTCAATGGTTTTATGTCAGTAAAATTTCCAGCTAACTATAACTGGTGTGAAACCTATGGTTTTTTAAGTGAATTTAATAGGTTTTTTAAATGCTAATTCCTAACTATAACTAGTGTGAAACCTATGGTTTTTTCAGTGAATTTCAAAGGTTTTTTAAATGCTAATTCCTAACTATAACGTGTGTGAAACCTATGGTTTTTTCAGTGAATTTCAAAGGTTTTTTAAATGCTAATTCTTAACTATAACGTGTGTGAAACCTATGGTTTTTTCAGTGAATTTCATAGGTTTTTTAATAGCAAATTGTTGGGCTACATCTGGCTGATATTTGGGCTACATTTGTTTTTTTTGTCTCTGGTGGCCATCTTTGGGCTACATTGGGCTACATTTGGGCTCTAACATATATATAGCCCAATATATATTTTTTCAAAGTTAATTTTCATAAAAACCACTGGAGCATATATCTTGAGACGTAGCAAAGGCACATCGGGGTACCAGTCCCTACAATTTTGCCAAGTTTGGTGGAAATCCATTCAGCCGTTCGGGCTAAAAGTGAGTTTGACCGCCCTATGGAAATTAACATGGGGAAAACACGTTTTGGGACCCCCCTTTTATCTCGGCCCACGCTTCACGGATCCCCCCCCCCCCACATTTTCAGGGAAGGAGCGGAGCGGAGCGGGCCACGAACTTTGAGAAATTTGCGAAGATTCGTCCACCGGCGCCAAAGTTATTCCCAATAGAATGTTGCGGATTTCCTATGGAAAGTAGATAATAACTATAACTACCTACTGGCGACTGCCAGTAGGAGAGAGAGATATATATATATATAATATATATATATATATATATATATATATATCTGTATCTGTATCTGTGCGGCGCCCCGTGATGAGATGCCAGGGGCGCCGCGCACAATGTGGGAAAATAGTGTCTGGGCATGTCCCGAGCAAGACTCTCTACCAGGGCCTGAATGCAGCCAGCAATTGAAAGTTATTCTAGCCGCAGCGCGACATAAGCGGGAGTCACGGCTCGCTCAGGGTTAACTCATGTCAAGTTTGAAAGTGACGAGAAATAAATGTCTGTGCAGTGGCCCACAGTCTCGTAGGGAAACAGGACAACATTTAAAGAACAGGCAGGCTTCTCGCAGAGCAAGATAAACTTTAAAGATTTCAAATATTGCTACTTCACACGGTCCATGTATAATTACATGCTGTCTGCTGTTCCCGCACTTTATGTAAACTTAAAGCACTACCCTCATTTCATAAATCCAAAATTCCAGTGGGCAAACTCGTGGCTGTGGAAATACGCCACATTGCAGCCAGGATTAATTTCCCAGCCCCACTCCTGGCCCCAGTCTGACCCTCCGTACATTTTTCCATGCTTCGAAACTTTTTCTGAGACTGGTTCTACACGTCCCTATTTCTTATACTTGACTAACCTAGAGACAATCATTCTCCCCACTCAAGGAGGGTAAAAGGATTGTCTTCCTGTTAACAGGCACACACTGTGTCTTGTATGTATCGGAGCAGCCTGTGACTCAGAATTGAAGGACACACGCCTCTCTGATTAAAAAGACAGGGATATATCAGTGCCCTCCGTATCCAATGCACACGAATACAGAGCAATCCAGAGATGTGGATGTGGAGTGTAATGAATATTCTTTAATTAGGGCCCTTGCATTGCTTGATATAATGCACAATTAGGCTGGTTCTTCTCCCGGAAGCAACTGGCAGAACCCCAGGCTTGCATCCACTACTACTGTACTAGCCTCTCATGCCACTTGTTCTTCTGCTGCCCTGCTGTCTTGCCATGTGACTTGCTGGGTTAAGATGTACTGGACGGTGTGCAAAGTGACTTTCTCTCCCACCATCCAGCAGACTTGGCATGTAACTTGCTTGCCACATGAACTTGCTTTGTGCCTGGCTGTAACCCAGACCTACATGTCTGACCTGTAAACAGATTTAGCTTGGTCCCCCTTATTCGCCTTCCAACTGACTCTGGCCAAATCCTTCTTGCTTGTCATGCAATCGGTCTCAGTCTCAGTCCAACTGGCATTCCATGCATATCTTAACCTGGCCACCACTGACCTGGGATGTAACTGGGTCTACCACCTCCACCATGTGCAACTGACTCTACCGTATCCATACCAACATGCTGCAAAACTGCCTCTTGCCCGTCCATTCTTCCTGCCATGAGACTGGCTCTACTCCAGCCCCAGTGAGCTGGCTGGATCTTATGCAGCCCTGTCTTCTGCCATTCATCTTGTTCTGCCCCCAACCTTACTGTCCTGCTCTGCCTCAGTCCCTGTGACCTACAGTGTGCCTACTAGCTCTGCCAATGCGCGCTGACCTGACCCCACTGACAGTATATTACTTGCTGTTCACCAGCCCTCCCAGTCTGCCATCCAACTGACTGCCCCATCCCTACTGTACTAACTTTACTAGGTGACTGACTCTGCCCGTGCACAGTGACATGGCATGCGCTGTTTTGGCTTGCCAGGGAACCTTTAACGATCATAAAATGCCCCAAAACATGACTTCCTCTGCTTGTCATCAATTGGAAAATCCAAAAGCGTACTCACAGAAATATTCAGTTGCCAGCTGAACAAAAAAGTTAGTGCTCTCTATTTCCTAGTCTTTCCTTGAAATAAATGATGATTTTATTACTGATTTTACCCTGTTTCCAAATTAAGAAAGAACATATTCGACAACAATTCGAAAAATGAAATAAAGTCAACAGGTGATTGTATCGTTTCTCACTTAATGAGTTCCTATTGAACAACTGTTATATTTGTATGTTGTTACAAATATGATCAGAATACATTAATCGCATCCCAATTAATTTCAGGAAGACAACTGGAAGTACTCCCGAGGTCGGACTTACATCCCCCCACCGGTAAAAAAAATGGTGGGGAGCCACGGACCACTGTCAATTAGGTCAAGGGAGCCACAGGTCAAAAAAGTTTGGGAACCACTGATATATATATATACACATTCCCTCGAAGAAGAAATCGGAGGCCAGAGGGGTTTCCCAGGTCAAACAAACAGCTTTATTCAATCAAGTTACAGTGGCAGCGAATGCATTTCGGCAGTGATGCCTTCTTCAGCCCTTTGCGCTGTAACGAGTCCATCACCTGAGTGCTACTTCCTGCTTATGAATACGTGTCAGCATAGTGCCCCTTCCCCTGAAGCGATCGGCACACCTGTGGTAGTTCAAGAAGTGGCAAAGAACTACCAACCCCAGACTGCACTCTACCGGCACTACTGAGTTGGTGACATGGGAGAGTGGGACAGACGGTAGGTCCGTGCCGACAAGCAGGAAAATGGTGCAGGATTGCTCAGTCCAAAACAGAAGTCCACGTCTGTGACCTTGGGTCCCCTCGTGCCGCTCGGCCAGTCCTCACAGGTTTGCTGTTGGGTGGGGGCTGCCAAGTAGAGGCATCACGTCCCAGCGAGGTGAAATACCTCAATCCATCCATGCAAGCCTGCAATTTCTGGCGGTCACCGGAGTAATCGTTACCACAATCTATAACGCTGCTCCAAAAATCCCCTCGCACAAAGAAGGAAGTGGCCGCACTCTTGTGGTGTAATACAGCAGTTTCTTTACACACAAACAGGACGCGTTTCGGCAAATGTGCCTTTTTCCCCTGTGTCAACACAAACAAAGAAGCTCCCGCCATTTAAAGCATTCAAACAAGGGTAACAAATGTTTCTCGTTTGCCTCATTAGTTTCCCCTTCCGTTCGCAAGGGTTTAGTTCATAGACATAGAGAGCAGACAAAAACATCAATCCCACTCTGGGGGCCATCTTAGAGTTTGTCTATATACAATATTTACATGGAGC